>NC_054057.1:60424614-63241243 GCF_017639655.2 Falco naumanni
CAGTGAATTTTTTTTTTTCTTGTGTTCAAATATAATTTTGTGCATTTAAACATTTAAAATGGTTTCATTCTCTTGTGTATGTAGTAAGTTATGTGGAGGTTAGTTTTTTTCTTGGCAGGTGGATCCTGCATTTGAATTTGTGCTTGCTGGTAAGAAAGTGGTGAGATATCGGGATGGACAACCATTCCTGCCTCAAGATTCTCTGTATGAAGGAGAAGGCTGAGGGAGAAGGTGCTGAACTGATTCCTGCTAAATTTTATGGAAATATTTCAAAGAGGTCTGGAGAAAATTCTCCATCTTTAAGTGTTTTTGCATGTTTTTACTTGGAGACAAGTATATTGCTCACTCTAGGCAATGAAATCATAATGTTCCATTAGCCATCTGATAAATGCTGTTAACGATACTCCTAGAACTCCACCCACTCCTTTATTTAATATAAACACTACAATAATTCAGATTGTGTTTTTTTCCTTATAAAGGAACAAAAGTCTGGAAGAGAACTCCTCAGCCCTTGAGACTGTTATAGACAGGGACATAGTTACTAGCTTGAGCTAACAATGAGTTACTAGCTCATTCATAAGCCAATTCAGTGTGGCCTTAATATCCCAAAGGATTTTCCCCGCACTGATATCAGAGGAGACCTCTCCCTGACTCTCAGCTCTTGGTGGCTGTGTTGGTGCCACTGCTCTCCCTTGGGCCGTGTTTGCCTCCTGTTGCATTTGTGCACATCGATTACAGCCCCTGTGAGCCTGCCGTCTGTGGAGTTGTATAAACCAACCCAGCCCAACTTCTTTGTTGTAGCCACTTAACTCACCAGGGCATGCGCTCGCTTTGCTTATTCCCTCACCTCCCTAGACACAATCCACTGGGTCACACTGTGCTCCCAGCTCAAAAGGAGGAGATAATCTCATCTTCTCTTTGGGTTTGGAAGAAGAGCTTTTATGCCTGAAAGGTGATATTTCCCCCTACCCCCCCACCCCCACCCTTTAGCAATTAATCTAACAAAAGGTGTTACGTCATGTCATGCTTAGCTTCATTGTCTAAAATTCCTCCATGTCAAATGAAAAGAAGCAACCGTATGTGAAGCATAATTTGTTCCTACACACTGGAGACAGCTGAGATTAATGGACCTTCAGGATAGTCTCTGTCTATTATGATCATAAAAAGAGTCAATGAAGATCTAGTTAAAGAAGCCTAAAGCAAGATTCAGCTTCCCTTCAGAGGATGCCCAGATGTGGTCAGGTGAATGGCTCTCCGAAGTCCTCTGACTAGAACACCACTGTCTTGCCATGGGAGCTTGGCCATTCATGTCACATGGAGACCTGAAGACACCTTCAATGATGTCTGAGGTGCTGCGGGCAAGATTCATATGTTCATATGTGGATCATAGATAGGGCACAGGACCTGTGGGAGACCAGTACCAATCAGGACTGGAAGCTGAGCCAGAAGAGATATACTCCATTAAGCTACTATATGTATATTAATCCAAATGATGAATCCCACACTTATGGTGCAACATTTTGTTTGTTTCCTTAAAACAAGCCTAAAAATTGCACTGATTGAAGAAATGTACCATAGCTGGTGCTGCAGGTAATATGGTATTTTCAATTAAATGGATATATGCAAAGTGTAAAGAAAGATGTTTAAGTGTTCATGTGCGTGAGAGTGTGTAATGATCTACTCCACCTCTCTGTATCCTACTTTTTCATCACATAATACCTTTTGTGTCCTTGATCTCTGCCTTCAGTGGCACCCACCTATCCCAACGGGACCTGTCAAATGGTCTATATGACACTTGGACACAGGTGATTAGCCATTGAGGGAAGTAAAACTTTTTGTATTTTTTGTGAAAAGGTGACTTTTTATTCTCACCATGTTTTTCTTCCCTCTTTTTATTCATCTGTTCTTGTACAGATGTAAAATGCAGCTCTTCTGCTGAAATTAGACCGAGTATGAGAACCCACAAACCCAATTATCTGGAAATGGCCCAAGCCCGTTCCAGTCTATTACAATCTATTGGGAGACAAGTGCTGGCAACTTTCTTCCAGATACATCATCAAATTCATGGCCATCAGAGGCCTTTCTTGAAGCAAAAGGGGAGGGGGTGAAAATTATAGACCCAGACAAGACATAAATAATACAACTATGGCAGAAAACAAACCACCATTTGTTGTTAGTTATGGTCTTTCAGCTTGAAAGTGACAAAAAAACAAAAGAAATTTGTTATGTACATTGAGGTTGGGGGGGTGTAGGAACCATGCAGCTCTTGAGAACATTCAAGGAAATGGGCTTTTGCCAAGTGTACTACTGCCATAAATCTGTATATCTGCCTGCTGTTTGCTTATTTTATCAGAGATTTTGTCAATGGAGTGGGGAAATTCAGGGAGATGAGCAAGAGAAGATGAAACAGAAAATATGTAACACAAGCAACCTTTCTTTCTCTTTCCTTAAAATTAATGAAGGCTGAAACCATCCCCAAACTGAAAGGGTGGGACCCAAATGGAAGCCAACAGACTCCCACTCCCCAGACAAGGTGCTGGGAAAGTGATATCCAGCAGCCATAGGGTCGGGGTTCCCAAAGTAGCTGGCGAGCGAAATGCTTTTCACCTAACTCCAGCCACCCACAAGTGAAACCTCTCCAAAAGGTAGTCCCCAGCCACCTCCAGGAGACACTTCATTACTTATGTAAATATCTCAAAACCTCCTAGGTTGCTCTTTGGAGGTGCTTGTGCCTTGGCAAAAGGGAAGTCTCTGCTCCTAGCTAGGACTAGGTATATACAAGTTAGGTGATCCAGGTTGGGCAAGGAAAATGTCAGCTTGAGTGATGGGCAACACTTCCATGGGTGCTTTTGAAAGGAACCTGACAAAAGCAGAGCTGGGCTTTGCTCTCCTTGGTCAAATGATGCATCACCATGTGCGGAGACTCTCATTAATCCAGAGGAATGCCTCATGTTTTGAGCAGTCTCCTCGAGCCCAGTGAGATTGCTGCTTTACAGCAGTAAGCTGCCTTTGGACTGAAACACGAGTGTTTATTTCCTCGGGGTAAGATTGGTCTGTATCAAAGTTCCTATACCTACCCCTTGACTTGCCAAAAGCAGCTATATAGCTACTTTTATAGCTCTGCACCCGCTGGGGACAGCTGAATGGCAGCACAGCTAGTGTACCTTAGTTCAGCTTCGGTGCCGACAAATGAGTGAGTTGGCCACGTCTGCTGCTGTCAGCAGAGACTGAGGGTGAGACCCTGGGTGCCAGTAGCTACCTCAAATATCATGAGATCCACCTTTGGGCAACTGAGTCACACCCCTAATCAATAAAGCTGATGTATGTCAAGGAGCAATTCATCTCCTCACCACTTGCACTGGTCAGATGAATCACCTTCGCAACTCCATGGGCTGCATTAATGAGGGGTTGATTGAGCCCCCCATACACAGATGTTTCATGGTATTTGAGACTCCTTGTGGTCTCTGAGGCTTGCTTACAGGACTGACAGGTATGACACAGGGCCTGCAAGGCAGCTTTACCATTCTGAAGGAACACCTACAGGTCATTTGGGTTTCAATGTCATGAAGGGTTTCAAATGGCATTAGATGCCTGTTGGTGAGCCACTTGTTAGATGTATAGATCTCCATTTGTTATAATGGGACTGAGACACCTATGGCTTACAAAGATGAGTGTACTGCAGAGCGAAGATTTCTGCACTGCAGGGTAAGATGCAGGAGCCCAGCCATAAGTATCTGATGCCATTTTATATGCCCTTAGCTTTTCTGAATGTCCTCATGTGTAGACATGAGACAGAGTCTACAGAAGATTCATGTTGTTTTGCAGCAGGAGACTCTACAGCGACCAAACGACACTAAAAAAGTATGATTAGGCGAATGTAATACACCCATAAGTGTATTCATCTAGAGATGAATTACAACTTAAGAGTCTAGGCTTTAAGCCAAACCAACTTCCCTGTACAATTTAAAGTAACTGTGTTTCAACAATTCAAATTCACAAAAAAAAAAAAAAAAAAAAGGTCTGAGGAACAGGGAAACAGGGAGATAACTGTCAGTCCTTCCAATTACTGTGCAAAGAAAAGAAACCCCACATTAAACCAGTGACTTAATTTACATTTGGGTTCAGGAATAATGAAATAAAGAACTAAAGATTGGGAAGGGGGTCCGTGGAAGTGTCTCCTCTGTAAGAGCTCTGGCTGAAGGCACAGAAGTTCTGGGGTGCTGCAAGGAGAGAGTATTTGCCAAGTTTGTGAGGCCACTGCTCAGAAAATTACATCATACTGATCTTGCCTTTGAATTGTGCTGGGGAAGAGAGGTGTATCATAAATACAAATCGTGTATCATTGCAGGACATCTGTGACCTGAAGTGCAACAAAATGTGAAGGAAACAAGTTGACAAAAATGTTTTCTCCACATTTTGGAAACGTGAAACAGGTTTGGTTTAGTTCAGCCCTAAGAATGGAGACAGGGCTCTTCTTTTTTCTGACCAAGTTTGATGAGGTTTCATGGCCTAATTACAAGGAAACGCTCTACAACAGAAGGAAGTAAGTGAGAGTAGAAGAAAATTCATCTGCTTCAAGATATATTCACTCCAAAATGGAGCAATAAAGTTAAGAGCTGACCATGTGTCACCAAACAACACCCTGTGCATTCGGAGCGAAGTTGAGCATGACCGCGCTTACGTGCTTGGCAAAACATCGGAATTTTAGCCTCGTGTAACTAAGACCAGAGCCAACTATGTTTTCCCTCAGGAATCTAGTCTAGAAAAGTCTTGGGAAACTCAGGACTGATTCAAATTAGTTGCAGGTCACAGCGGATAAAGAAAAACAAAAAGTGACGCTCTGGATGGGGAAGGGAGGTGCTTGGTGCAAACAGCCACATGCAGCACAGTGGGATTCTACTGGAGGGCCGGACCGGCATCCCCTGTAAGAGACCTGCTGTTCTCTGGGTAAGTAGGGGTGACTGGAAATCCTTATGGAAATGTTGATTTAGGGCGATGACAAGACCTCAGAGAAGAAAACTTTTAAGAGCAGTTCAAGTCATGAGTCTGGTCAGATGAAGAAAGAGCCACTGAGCAGGGAAGTTGATGAAGGCATCATCCTGGAGGTGGAAGATGAAACCCGTACGAGTGTTACTACACCCCAGAGAGTTCTGCACATTTAGCTGCTGATTACAACAGTGTGTATCAAGGATCACGTTTCTCACTACATGCTCATTAACTTTAGTCACCTCAATGGGGCACTTCACCTGGGTGGAGCGGTAGGTTACTCAGGATCATGGCTGCTTTCCTTTCCCGATCAATGCAAAGGTGATGTAGCCCACCAGTGCACCTGGCTCCCTGATCTGCAAAATGCTTTTGAAATCCCACAGAGCAAAATGAGCTGTGGAAGTGTCAATCATCTGCACTGAGCGTAAAAGCAAGCAGGTATGATGTTGGGCCTTTTCAGAACCTCGCTCACAGCTGAAGCCTGGTGCCTGCAGCTATTTGAATGGAAAGCCAAACAATTTGTCCTGCTTTTATGTAGGAGTAGAAGTGACATTAGCTGACTTTGGCCAATTCACACACTCCTTTTTACATGCTTTCCTTGGCCCTTCATACACAATATTAGCAGTCAGTTTCCTGTACTGATTCTTCGAGTCAAGTGGCTAGAAATGATTAGCACCAAATGACTATTCAAACGTCAGGGAATCAGCAGCTTTCTTATGGGACTAATATCCTGCAGCACTAATATACTACTAAGTGAACAGTTTCTTTAAAAATAGTGCAAAATCTCTTTTGCCCCCTCCCCTTTTCTTTTAATAATATGGAGAGTTTCGAGCCTGTGTTCCCAAATCACACCCTGATGAAATGCCAAGGTCTGGTTTCACCATGCATATGATTCTCATTTAGGAGACACTTAGATGAATCAACGTCAAAGGCTCGTTTAAACAGAGCAATTCTGCAATGACCTAATAACTCATGCACAACAAGGTATTTCGTTCGCTAGCTCTAAACAAATTACTAATGTTAAATAAACATCTCCTTCTTGCTTAAACTAGTCAAAGGGAGAGGAAGCACCCAGCTGCTTTTAATAAAAATGTTGTGTAAAATGAGAGAGTCACAGATGGCAAGGTTTATTTTTTTGTTTTCTAAAGGGCAATTTTAATTTTGATTGAAGCCTGGTAATTTCTTTTCTTATTTGATTTCCCTAAAGGAATGTTCCAGCAAAACAGTTTCCCCAGCCTGGGTACGTAGGCAGTGCTGAGCTGAAATTCTCCTCTGGAAGAGTTTTTCAGTCAGTCATATAATACGTGATCCAGTGCCCATCAAAGTCAATAGGATTCTCTCTACCGATTCCAATAGGCTTTGGATGAAGTCTGTGGGGTTTGAGCTGAAACCTTGTGAAGTCACAGAAAGATCCTCTCAACCTCAAGAGAAGGTGGTTGAGACCCCTGCATTCCGCCCTACTGGATAAGCAATGGACCTTTTCTGATAGAGGCTTCACTCAAAATAAAACTTTTGACTTAATGGGAAATTGTGTTTAGAAATTTTCAGCTTTTGAACTACATTAAAAAAAAAGGTATTGTTTTGGTGTGAAGTTGGGGGTGTGTGGGTTAAAATTTATTACCCTTTTTTACCCTCTGATAACAAAAGAAGGAAGTAATGAAAGAAAACAGTGGGAAATATTAGATTTTTTTTAGTTCATTGTAAAAAAAATATAAAATCACTGAACCAAAATATTAAATTCCACACTGCCTTATTTTATTGAAGACTAATTTTCAGCAAGAGAGGAGAAGGAAGCATATCAAGGTGATAGAAAGCAAAGACTAGGATGATTTTTACTTTAGGCATCAGAGTTCTTCTCTGAAGAGTGAACTGCGAGCTAGCAAGGCTCTAGTGATGCCGTTTTAAATCTGTCTTGTTTTTTCTGAGTTACACCTTTACCCTGATAATTTACTGAGAAGTAGTATTAATAAAAGATAGTAGGGAATCAGATGTAGAGGATTGTAACTGCAATTATTGAAACATTTCAAATTAAAGTTGAAAATGTTACTGTAGGAAAATTCTTGGGGCAACAAATTGACTAAATTTTGTTTTGTTTGTTTGAAAAGGGGAAAAATACAATAATAAGTATTTTCATCTTTGGTCACACACATTTTTATGTTTCATACAATAAACAATAAACTGATCACTGGCAGTGTTTTTCAAGCTCATTGAATTATTAATTCAAAGCTGTTTCATATCCTAATAAACTTTTTTAATTCCCCAAAAATAATTTAAAGAGATATTTCTAACCTCCTTTTTAAGTGAACAAAACCTGAAATTGTTACTATAGAAATGAAATTGCATGATGCTTAGCACCACCAAGGTATGAACAGTGACTGGATATGAAATGTCACCCTGGGCTACAGAAAGGAGTTTCAGCCTTCCTACGCTGCAGGATGGATGCACCTGGCTCCGCAGATGCAGGTGCCTGGTCCTTCAGGCTGCCAGGTCCCATGTAGGGAAGCACGTACAAACCAACCGCTCTGGTTCGTGCTGCTGACTTTAAAAGTGGTATTCCCACCCCCACACATCCCCACACCCCCTTCTTAGGTGACTGTACACATTTTAGCAGACCTTGCATCTCTTTGGCTTCATACAGATCTAGGTGTGACTTGAAGGAGGTGAGAGAGGGTCTGTCCTGAAGACCACTCTCCTGTTGGGTTGATTCATTCTCCTGGACTACTAGAAAGCACCAGCAGACTGGTAGAAGATAAATTGTGATCAGGAGGGACAATTGCATTAATCTCTTCTCCAGTCTGAGGGAATATGTTGGCTTTTTAACTAACTAAAGGAACAAAAGCTCATAGTTCTGCTTCAGGAAGAATAAATCCACCGCACTAGATCAGGTATAAGATGATTTCTCAGGTACAATACAAAGAAATGTGCGAAACAAACTCTGTCTTTTGAGAGAAATAAAGTTGGATGTTTAAAAATAAAACATCATTATTTCAAAGATCAACCTTTTCTTTTGCCTTTCCCCCCCCCCCCAGGTTTTATTTCAAGTGGTCAGCTAGAGACAAGTGGTGTTTAGAAAACTACTTACAGTTTCTCTGTGAGAAAAATGCAAGTGAAAAGCAAAGAAGAATATAAAAAATGAAGTTATTACACTGAAATGTAAAAGGATTTCATTTGATCTAAAAGAATTTTCCTTCAAGAATATGCTGTTTTGTTGCAAGAAGCCTTTATCTTGAGGTGGAGAGGGGCATGTGGATAAAAAGTAAAAAAAAGAAATAAAATGTTGATAGCGACATACTGAAATAGCATGAGTAATAAATACATATGCTTCTCTTGGCATATACAGTCTTGTTATTTTACAGCTTATTTAATGGTCCTGAAAGAGGTGGAGGGGGGCTGGCTCAGCTGGAGCCCAGATACATGGCATCAGGCAAAGAAATCCCACCCAGCAGCCAAGCATTGGTAGTTGAAAGAAAGATGTCACTGAAAGGTGAGTTCTGGTTAGGGTGTCAGTAAGCAGGGAGAGAGATCAACAGGGCACCCAGAAGACATGCCCACCCCTAAAGGTTCAGCCAGAAAAACCACACATCCTAAATTTCATTCCCATGAAGGCTCATCAACATAGTTTGGAAGCCAATGTGAATAAAGCTGAGTCTGTCTCTCTCTTCCTGCTTTAGTAGTTTTCTGGGCTTTATTTTTTCTTTTGTTATTTGTGGGTTTTGGTAACCCAGGGAGGAGTGAGTGCAGGGGCAGGAGGGCACTTCCCCAGCTCTCTGCTTTGGATTGTGCAGAGGTGCCGCTCCCACTGGTACTCATCAGTGCAAGAGCATCACAGCTTGGCTCTGGCTCCAAGTGAAGCAAGATCCTGCTCTGTTGCCTGCAAAACATCTGCTGGGGTGGAAAGAAGGAACAACAAACACAGGAGAGAGGAGGGAGAAGGAGGATGGCCAGTTGGTAAGAAGCTACAGACCTTTCAAGGTCTGATCCAAAGCCCACACTGAGTCAGGGACTCTCACGACTGAGGTCAAAGAACCTTGGCTCAAACTCAAGAACGCTCTTTTAAGCTTTCCAAAGGTAGGATTTTCAGCCTGTGGCTTGCAAACTTGTGATGGGTTATGATCTGGAAAAGTCAATTAATAAATTGTAGTAAAAGCCTCAAAAAGAAGCTCAAGTTCACTAAAGGTCAGGAGAGGTTAACTCCACATGGAAACCCTTGAGAGACCTGTAACGCAGAACAGGCAGACCACCATCACAGAGCATTGCACTGTCTCTTCCCTGCATCACTCCTCTATTATCACTGGGAGCTTTCTTAAAATCTGCTACCTCAGAAGGCCAGCAGAAGAAACTAATGATGACTCTAATGACTCGTGAATAGGGGGGGCAGGCACGGGTGTGGAAATCATACTCAGATATTTGGATACAATTTGTTTTCTTGGGTCTTCATTCAACCAGAAACTACACTAACACAACTGCAAATTTTACCTATGCAAGGAAATATTGATGGAAAAAAAAACCCAAACAATTAAGCAAGTGTGCAAAACCACAGGAGGATCCCAGAACATAGATCAGTTCCATGACATTGCTGTACTAGTTACTCAAGTTTTCTGTGGTCAGCTTATATATATAAGTATAAAGACACATAGAATATCAGCTCATGATCTAGGAACCAACAGTTGCAACCACACAGTTCTTCATGGGTGGATTCAAAGCTAGGCTCAAGGCCAAATTTGTTGGACTCCCTGTCCACATGAATGCTCTTGAGTTAAGCCTCAAGGTGACCAACGTGGGGCAGCTTTAGGGATCATCCAACGGTACTGTCTGAGCTTTTGTGCATGCTCCGGGTAATGTTCTGGGTGCATCCTCAGTGGCAGCCTCCATTCAGCCCATCTGCTCTTGCAATAGTGCCTGGCAAGAGGTGTAAGGGAAGCTGGGAGCTTTGGTCCTTCTTCAAAATATCAAGTCTTCTAGAGGGGATAGAGAGTCAGTTTGTCTGGTCTATAATGCAGCAGCTCCGAGGAATGCTCTCAATTCCAGTCTGTTCTGAGAACTGCAGCATAGGAAAGTCCCATCTTTCTTTTTACAGTAGGTTTAAGATACGGATAATGACTTTAAATCCTTGCATCACTGAATGGTGTGGCTATTACACCAGAAAGGCACAATAAAATTCTTATTAACATGCCAAGAGGCATAGTACAGTAATCCTGCAGCTGGGCCCACAGGTAATACCTTTGCTTGTCAGAACTGCATGTACAGGTGAGGCAGCCTTGGAGCCAGTGTGGGTTCCCAGCACCATGACCCAGCCAGACCTGGCAGGGTCTAACTACCTGAAGTCCAATCTGTATCAGCAGTTCCACCAAGAAAATTTTCCCAGCATGGAAGTGCTTTCATTAGGGAAGTGACATTTTAAAGATCAGCTGTCAACTCCCACACCAAACAAGCTGCATTAGGAAAGGGGAATCTGGCTGTGGAAACAGCTCCTGTGCTAAAGCCTTGTCCTGGCGTCGTTATTCCAGAAGATCATCCACCTGCTTCAAAGCTGCTTTACAGAGTCTGTAGCAGAGGTTTGATGATGTGTGTCTGTCTTTTAAAAAAAAAAATCTCTGGTGTGCAGAAATGGTTTATAGTCAGACAAGCGTCTGCCTAGTGCAAGGAAGCCCTGAAGGAAGCCCCCCCGAGGCCCTTGAGCAATGCTACTGTTACCACCCACCGTGATCACCCCACGCAGTGCAGAGCAGGTTAGCTTTGGATGAACTTGGAGCTGAAGCAACTATACCGATGCCAATTCTCAGCTCACTCAGCCTGCATAGCCCTGACATTGTCTGGTAGAAACATACCTGGATGTATCTGCCAAAACTCTTTGGAAGGAATCTACTGGGGAAGTTACAAAGTGCTCAAATCCCATACATCTTTGCTCTTTTGGCTTTCTTATAGCTGTTGCCAGATGGCCAAAAAAAATGGGTTTGGGAATCAAAATCCCCTGTACAATTAAGAGTGCTGGTGAATGGCACAAAGCTGTTATAACAGAACTTCAGTATCACAAACATGTGATTGCACCAGGAATCTCCAGGCACCGATACGGACTGTGTCATGTCTATGCAATCTGCAATGCTTATGTACTCTTCTTCTTCTGAATCCTTCGATCAACTACTGTCAGGTTTGACAGAAGGCAGGGAGCTTTAAGGTTTCTACTGTTATGACATGGTTAGGAAAGGGAAAGAGAATTCTATGAGTGCCTCACTGAAATAAAACGGGAACTTACCCCATATTAGGCACTGAGGGGTCTACAGAGGTAAGAGATAACACAAAATCCCTGATTTCAGGAGATTTCTTTTAAACCAAAGTCACACTTTAGTAGACATACAACTCCAGCCATGAGACCTGGTGATATAGGAAACAAAGCCTCATCTGTTTCATCACTCAGGACTTATTAACTCTCTGGCTAGCAATAGTAATCCTGCTTTTTCCTTTCCTCATTTCTCTGGACAAGTGTTGTTTGGCTCTATGTTTGTGTTTTAGCACTCTCCCTTTTCCCATTTCCAGAGTATCTTTGAATACCAGGTCTTTGAACAGCACTTCATGAAGCAGTTGCCCATGGCCTTTGGATTTTCCTGCTCCAAATGAGTTGGAGCCAGCTTTATATTAAATCAAGGACCTTTTAGGATTCCCCCCAACTGCATTATACTTCTGGAAAGCTAGTTCTTTTCAGAAGCCCAAGGACTGTGACCACTCTGTGCTTCAAGTTTTCTTCAACAGTTTGGTGAAGAACCATGCTGGCTATGACCCAAACCAGGTTGCTGTGCTGGTGGACATTTGGTTGGAGCCAGTTCACTTAACCCTACCTTCACACTACGCTGAACCGAAGCACACCACCACCACCAATTCTCACATGACCAGGCCCACGACAGCCTCTTAGCTTGTTTTTATTACTGTTAAAAATTAAAATCAAATGAATGGCTTTTGAGAAGACACTTTCAGGAAAACATTTCCACTTTTAACTAGAAACAGGTTTTTCTGTTCTTAACAACAGATTGTGGTTTTCAAAAGCCAAAACTCTTTCAAAATTGAGATTTTTCTGCCTTTCTCTTTAATAAAATCAAAACAATTCCTAAAAAGAGAACCATGCCCAAATGGGACCAGCCCAGAGGTCTAGCTCCATGTTCCATGGCCAACAGTGGATACCCACTGAACCATGTAAGCAGTGAGGTTTGGGGTAATCTACCTGCTGAGGCAAGAAAGTATCCCCACTCCAGACCACTGCAAGTAGACTGCAGAGTGTTAGAAAATTGTCTGTAAGGAATTGTAAGCAGAAGCAGGCAAACTAGATGGGAGGTAGCCCCCTTATTTCCACATCTAGACCTCTACCTGCTGCAGTTAATCTAAGCTGAAGCAACGAGCATCGTGGGACTGAAATACCTTTCCTTCAGCCTTCCCATTGGCATTAGCTTTGGAAAACAGTCAGACCAACACGCAGGGAGGTAACATACCAGCAGTCATCCCTTATGCTAATAGGGGACTAAGTTTTCTCCAACCAGTCCAACCCACCATCAGCAACAGAAGATATATCTGCTTTCCAGTGCTTTTTGGCAATTCCCTCTTGAACCACAGTGGCTGGATAGATGGCTAAATGACTTACTCTTTATTCCTGAAAATAAAAAATAAATCTTCTATATGTGTGTATGCATGTAATCTTCATCTTATAACCCTGCGTGAAGGCTAGCTCTGTCAGGCTTGAAGCCTTTAAAAAAATAATTTCTAGAGTCTGAAGCTACCCACTCTCTTCACTGAGAAGTTGCAGATAACAGCTCTGATCTCATAGTTTACCTTGACCGGATTACATGTGGTAGGAGGTCAATAGGAAGAAGCATACAAGCTCAGCAGCATGCTGTTCTGTGTGCCTGACATGAGGGTCTGGGTTAGTTCATGGGGCAGTGTCATTGCTGGGGGGGGGGGAACTGTGATCTCAGTCCCTTGCTAGTGATATCTGTTGAACATCATTGGATCTAAACATCACTGCTTAAAAAGGGCAGCACAGAGGGGAAACCCTTTGTTTCCCTTCCCAGCAACTCACATGCATTCTGCTTATCCCTTTTTCTTGAAATACCAAGAAATGAAGCCTGCATGGCCCACAGCCATGCAGTGCATTACTAATGCAGGGTCACCCCTGGGGTCCTTCATTTATGAAGTCCCTGATGGCCCTGCCCAGTCAAATATATTCCCCCATCATCTTACCACATCTGCAATAACTGCCTGAGCAGCTGCTGCAGCACAAATAAACGAATAGGCTGGAACAAGGCTTTACCGTTGGTCAGATTCTACTGTCCGTGCTGTATCTCCTTCCTCCAAAAGTCAGACCACACTGGTCCTCCCCCATCCAACTCCTCTCCCATGCTCCTCAGGGCTATTTAACCACTTAGCAGGAACGAGCTACAGCTGCCCATCATCCATGTCAATCAACCCACTGCCTCTGAGGCAAGGCCACAGCTGCATGTTATCAATGCTGATCAACCCACTGCCTTCATTCCTCTACAGGCAGCCTCTTTTTCAAGCCATAAAAGATATCTTCCTTTGACTTATCTATGGGAAGAAGCTATTTGTGGGCAGTTGCTGGAGCCCGGTACATTATTTCTGGGTGAGGACAAGGTTTATGGATCCTTCTCCTGCTCCAAGGTATCCTGAGATGGAGCTTAGCCTGGGCAGGATCTGCTCCTTCTGATGAGGATGTGGAGGAGAAACACAATAGCAGACAAGTCGCTACAGGGACGTTTTTAAAGTTATTCATCAGTGAAAGAGGCCATGATGCCTGTGTTTTGTTGGTAGGACCAAGAAAAAGGTTGAAATCAAAAGGCCTGTTTCCCCATGTGCTGTAGCTCTCTGTGCACTGAACTTCACCCAAAGTGCAGTGTAGGAGACCTGTGCCATCTGCCTCTCACAAGAGGGGAGCTTGTGTCAGCTGGAGATAAGTCCTTACCATATCTCAGTAACTACTAACACAACCCTACCTGCTTCTGCAAGTAACACAGACACTCAAACACAACATCTCCTCTTGGAGCTCCTGAGCTTCCTAACCATGCCTGGGGTGTGGATTATGACAAAGCTCCCTCTATATCCCATTTTACACTGAATCACAGGTGGAAGAAAGCTCTAGATTTGATCTTTTCCCTCTCCCTTACTCAGTCTGAACAGCAAAAGACAAATATATATTCGTGTCAGGAGTGCAGGTGTAAGACAGCAACAGAGAGAAGCAAAACAGCAGTGACACACAGTTTGAAAACACACTTTACAGGGCTGTTGCCCAGGTGCTTTCACTATCTTTTTTCTAGGATCCCTTCAGTACTTTCTGGCTGTAAAAAGAGGGCTTTGGCATGCTACCCCGAATTGCAGGTGACCCTGTAGCCCTGAAGAGCTTATTTTCTGTTTTACCTGACTTCTGTTCCTGTGGAGTTAGGTATGACACACAGATGGAAATGCCCTCGATGGGTCTAGCTGGAGTCAGAATGCTTGACACTTAAAAGCAATTTCCCGTCCCTATTTCACACCTAATCAGCCCAGGGGCGTGTGTGAACTATGTAAATGTTGTTGATGGCACTTTGCTTTTCCAGCTGCAAACAGACTGGCTGCTACTGCTTGAGCTAAGAGCAATGTGGTGTGGTTGTTCCGATAGATCCCTTATCCTCGACCTAGGATGGACACCAGAGGGTATCTATATATATTATTTTCCCCTCACCCCAACATGCCTTTAGTCAACTCTCCCAGGTCTTCTCCCGTGGTGATATATAGATCTTTGAAGGATAAAACCCTGGCTTTAAAGACACATTGCATAAGAGTTCACCTTAATATGTGTCTCTTCAGGGAATGGTCTTTTGCCTACTGGCAGTTGGGAGCTGTGACTTGGTTCCATGCAAATTTGTTCTATACATTAATATGAATAATTTAAGGAAAAATAGGGTAGGGGAAGAAGGCTCAGGCTAAATCCATCTTAGGAAAAAAAAAATTGTGTGGGGAAACAGAGAGGAAGAAAGGATTGTAATTTTGGGGTGTAATTCCATCACTGGCTTACCACTGATATTTTTTTTTTTATTGAGATGGGTTTAGAGGATCAGCTTCTGGGAGTGCTTATCTCCTTCACAAGCTATTGAAGGAGGTTGTTTCTAACCTAAGTGCCTAAGGTAGGATGTTTCTGTGTCCTAAACATCACACAAAGTTAGGCTTATTTGAATAGCTGTCAAATAATAGATATGCTGATTGAGAAGATGCTTGAACTCTTGGTGTGGGACCTGTAAAAATACTGCTGGTGTTGGATTTTGGCATGTTTTGGTTGGCATTGGTGTTCTCCCCTACCATAGGCATATACAATCAGTCCCAGCAACTGAATGTTGAAAGTGCAATGACTAGAAAAAACAAACAGACAAAACATCCCCAGAAAGCAGAGTGCCAGTGCTGAGCAGCTGAAGTGTTTTGGTTACGGGGTGGTGTGGGACTGGAGTACAACTTTTCTGAGCTATCAATAAGATTGTGAAAGACTCCTTGAAATTTTGAGGGAAGTTGCCCTAAAAGAGATATTCTCCAGCACATTTCTGCTCTCTGTTAGTCATTTAATAGCTTGGGATGATACCTGCTTTAGGCTTAATAATAGAGAGAAACCTGACCATTCAGTGGGGGACTTTTTAAAAAAATCTTAAGAAGTTTGTTGAAAAAAAGTAGTTATAACTACATGCTTAATTTCAACTTGAACACCTTTTTGGTTAGTGAAGGTAGGTGAATCCCACCTGCAAAGTGTAATGTTTTGCTTCCAAACTGGACTTTGATTGCCTGTTCCTATAGGAAGCTTGTCAAGCACATCTATAAAAAGTCACTTTTGTCTCTGACCGCTTATAGGGATAGCCAAAGTATTGAGGCTGGTCCTAGCTTAAATCTTTTACCTTGAGGCATTTTTTCCAGCTGTTGGGTCCCCGCATCCAATTGGTTTCCTAAATATTTCTCAAACCAGTTGATACTTTTCTGCACCCTTTTGCTGGCAGGTGGAGCTGAGCATCATTTTTCAAAGCTGTCCTCTGGCTCCTCTATTTGGAAAGAAATTGCTCCTCTATTGTAATACACAATCTTTCTTTCCTCTGTTGACTAATACTGCTGGGGCTAATGGTTTGTTGTTGTCTTTTTTCTTTTTCAGTGAATAAGCTTAAATAATACCATAGCACTGCTCCTTGTATTCTATTGCAATACTTCACGTTCAGAAATTTCACAGTAGCTGATGTGAATATCTCAAAGGCTGAAGAGCAGTTTTTATCTTGCCATTGAAATACACTAAACCAACAAAAGAGAGTTCTTCTAAATATTTATTGTAAAAGAAAATGTTCTATGTCTATTGCTACTTGCATTAACCTCAGATCTTCCAATCCCGACAGCATAGCTCCTCTGGTGATGAGTTAGAATCATAGAATCATGGGATTAGGATTGGGTTGGGTTGGAAGGGACTTTTAAAGGCCATCTAGTCCACACTCCTGCAATGAGCAGTGACATCTTCAGGTGTCCAGGTTGCTCAGAGCCCCATCCAACCTGACCTTGAACGTTTCCAGGGATGGGGCTTGCACCACCATTCTAGGCAACCCATGCCAGTATTTCACCACCCTTACTGTAAAAAAAAATCCTTCCTTAAATCTAGTCTGAACCTACTGTCTTGTAGTTTAAAACCACCCCCTCTTGTCCTGTTGCTACAGGCCCTACTAAAAAGGTTGCCCCACCTTTCTTTTAAGCTCTCTTTAAGCACTGGGAGGCTGCATTAAGGTCTCCAGGAGCCTTCCCTTCTCTGGGCTGAACAGCCCCAGCTCTCCCAGCCCATCAGCACAGCAGAGGGGCTCCAGCCCTCTGTTCCCCCTCCCTTTCTCTAGGTGGCTGTTAGACTGGAACAGACCAACCAGTCCTGTCTCTGTTCCTCCTTCACCACTTCCTAACTCCCTGTTGGACTCTGAGGGGCAGAGAGCCAGCGCCTGGCTGCAGTACAGGCTCCTTACAGCTCTAAACTTCTTGCATGAACTACGGCAGCCCTCAGGCCAGTTTAGTTTGGCAGAACCACACTGGCCATACCAAGGGGTATATATATATATATAAATATATATATATATATATATAAATAACAGCTTTGAACTATTTTCACACACAAAATGCTTTGCCTTGTGGACGTGATGTTTATCAGCAGTCCCCCAAAACCTGGCTTGAAGGACTTTTCTACAGCTCTTTGATGACAAAGCAAATAAGGAGGATAGTGCTAGCCTGACACGTTGCTTTTCAACTTTTCCTGAACTGTCACTGGCTTACATGTGTTCATTTTTGGCAGGTATTCCTGGTCTGCATAGTGAATTTAAGCATATTGGCAACAGAAATGGCACAAGATCCCTCACTTCCTCAGAGGAGGCTCCGGGGACTCTGCAAGTCTGTCATCAGACATAGAGCCCATCCACCAAGGACTCTAACAGGTATCAAAGGAAGATGCTGCCTCCTGCAGTCACTCTCAGACCAATGTTCTTACTGATTTTAGTCTTCATAGATTTGAAGATGGCCATTGACTCCCAGGGAAAGGCCGGCCAGTGCTTGTTCTGCTCCAAAGGGACACAAACCCAGCAAACAGTGGCAGAAAATATCAAGTCACAGCCAGGACCTTGGGGAGATCACAGAGAGCAGGATGAGGATGGAAGTGCCTATTCCCAGCATGCAGCACCGAACTCCAGCATCACTAAGGTTGGAGAATGATCCAAGGAATGATAAGTGATTTTTAAGTGAGCTCTTACTTCTGTTTATGCAAATATTTAAGATGAACTAGTTACCTTTGGGAAAGAGAGTGCACATTTGATTTAGGGTTGTTTTGGGGTTTTTTTGTTTGTTTGGGTTTTGTTTGTTTGTTTGTTTGTTTTAAATATAAATGGAATCTATCCAATTCTTTCATAAGGTTTTGGGCTGTAAGATGGTTATTTGTATGCAACAGTATATATATTTAAATGTGCGTGGCTATGTAACAGATTTACAGATTCCAAGGTCCAGAAGACCCAGTATGACCTACTTTATTGATCTCCTGCTTCGCAGAGACCTTACACATTTGTTACACTGAACAATAGTTATAACTCTGGATTCTGGGGGGTATTTGAAGATGGCAAGATCTGTTTTCATTCTAAATTGGAATAAGAAGATTATTTCTTTCTTTAACTAAATGGAAATGCATCTGTCAAAATGTTTTCCTTCAACATTTTTTAAGAAAAATGAAATATTTCAGCATTTCTTGAAACTGGATTGTTTCACTTGGATTCACTGATCTGACCGGAAGTATTTTATTTGACATCAGTTCAATGTCTGCTTTTATTTTATTTTATTTTATTTCACTGTGGCACATAGCCACTTGGAAGCTGTGGTCCCAAGCCTGCTGGTGTCATTATCACCTTTGGTACAGGTTTTGTAGCTGGCTTGTCCTTTCTTAGTGTCCTTCCTATAATGCCATGGATGCACTGTACAATCTCCACCCTTGCACATTTTCAAGATGGAACAGAGTTTGCTCTAGCTTTACAGTTAGCCTTGAAAAGGAGTTAGCCTTTGAAAAGGTGGTTGGACAAGAGACCACCAGAGGTTCCTTCCAACATAAACTTTCCCATGATTCCACGACTAAAAGTCTGTTTAAGAGGACTGGAGCTGCTCCTTGTACAGATGGGGCAAGTCTGGCTTTCAGCCTTCAGTCCCATGTTTGACCTCTGCTGAGAGCTGTCACTGCACAGATCCTTCACTCGCTACGGTGGCACTTTCTAGTCATACTTGTTTAGTACCTGTACTTGAAGGCATCAGTCAGGCTTCAGCTATGAGCAAGTACTTGAGATATGTTGCAGATAACTCAGATTAGGTTGACACCAGATGGTCGCTCCTGTACACAGGCTATGCATGCGAAGACCGATGGAGCCCCATTCTCTCCCAATTTCTTTTCTGTGCTTCTCTCCCTCTGTTTCCTGCTTTTCCCTGGGTCATTCAGACGTTGCAGTAGGGTCTTGGAAAAGAGTGATCCTGTAACTTCCCCTCCTGCTGATGCCAAGTTTGCACCAAGGACTCTTGCAAGAATGTGCCTAGAAGACGTTGAGCCTGAGCTTTCTCTCTGGAGAGTTTCCCAATGTAATTCCATCTAACGGAAGAAAAGCTCCAGAAAAGTACTGTGTTTCTTATAAAACAGATGTTTTAATGCCTTGCCAATGCCTAATAAATGGCAATGTATTCACACTGTCAAGGTTGTAAACTTAATAAATTACATTTAATACTGATATAAATATAGAAAACCACTCTGAAAACAGACAAGAAAAGTAACAGTGTCTTATATAAGAGCTAAAATGCTGGTATGAGATTTCACCCAGGCACATGTGGGTGTATATCTGTATAGATCTGTATATACAGTGAATGTTACCAATTAGCTGAATGGTTCTGGGTTACTCAGTCAAGACTCGCCTGCAAAAAGAAAAAAAAAAGGGGGGGGGCGGGGAATTGGTGGTGGTGGTGTGGGAAGGAAAAAACAACCAGAATTTGTAATGTCAGTAGGATTGGATAATGCTTTGCAAATTGCCATTCAAAAGTCAAAGCTAAAGCCTTAGCACTGACTAATGGTTTCCACAATTCATCTAATTCTTTTCAGCTTCAGTGTCCTGACTTGTATTGCAGAAGTAAAATGAGGACTATAGGTATTTCAGATAATTCTGACAGCATCAAAAAGGTAACATTTACAGCTCTGAGGGATTCAGGACCAGCTGATTGCCTAAACACTTCCACCTCCTGGCTCCAGAGACTGAATTCTGACAACTGCTTCCCCATCACCCTGCAGCGTGTATACAAAACAGATAAAAATGACTGTCAAAACCAGCTACTATTCTGCCCAGCTGTTTACCCTTGTGCTGGGCACTCATTTTACATGGGCAGAGTCTCATAGTTGAAAAGTCTGTTCATGCCTCAGACCTTTCAGACTGGACCAAGTGAAGAGGTGAATAGGTAGCAAATTTTTTTCATGCTGGCACATACTGGTTCTTGGTTATACCTGTGGGGTGCTTCTACCAATGTATTTACAATTGTGCTCTCCAGTGACTCCTGCAGTCTTAGTGAAATCTGTCTGTTACCTGTTTTAATTGCTTATAAATACCTGATGGGGAACGAGAAAATAAGATGGACCCAGGGTATTCTTAGTGATTCCCAGAGATAGAGCAAGAGGTGACGGGCACAAACTGAAATTCAGGAAACTGTTGAAACAGAGGGAAACTTCTACTGTGGGAGTAGTTGAACACTGGACCAGATTTCCCAGAGAGGCTATGGAGTCTCCATCCCTGGAAATATTCAAAACCTGTCTGGACATGGCCCTGAACATAATTCTCCATCTGGGTTGGACTAGATGATCTCGAGAGACCCCTCCCAACCTCAGCAATTCTGTAATACTGCATTGAAGAACCCAGACCAATAAAGAGAAGGGCAGAACCTGGCTCAGGCCCATGTGGAAGATGTGATGCAAGCAGGAGAAAGAGCCAGAACACCAGGAGTAGAGTATAAGGGTCTCTATTTGGCAAACATGGACATGGCCATCATTGACAGTGACTGAGGGTCTCACAGTGTACAAGTCTGTACTGTCTGAGTGTCTGACAGAGGAAGCTTGTGCATCATGCTGCATGGACCAGGCTCCACAGTGCAGCATCGTTCTTTGCAGCTGGGAGATGTTTATTTGCAGCACTGAAGTCTTCAGACCAAGGAAAACAATTAATTGAAAAAAGGAGGCAAAAGGTAAAGCAAATCAATGCACCTTATATCTCACCCTGAAGGTAAGAAGACAAGTCCTGGACAAAAGCCAAGGAGGAGGAAATTCCAAAGCGGTAGGGAGGGGGAAGCCCTTGACAGAGAAAATGCTGAGTTACTGGTACTCACGGAGTCTCAGGACAAAGGGGAAGATCTATTTTCTACTCCCTTATACAGATGTTGCTGAGTTTTAGCATTTCAGTTTTGACTTGCATTGAAGCTGATTTTTTATGGCCTCACAGCTGTTAGGAGGTTTTAAACAGCAGTAAAGTAGGTATAAAATATCCCCCATGCTGCAGCAGCAGATCTAGATATGCACTTTGCCAAGGTATCAACAACAGCATCAAATTATGCTCATAAATGTGAAAGATCTCATCCAACTCATGCTGAAATCAACAAAAAATACTTTGTTGGACTCTGGAATGGTTCAGTTTGGCCTCAGAATGCCAGCTAAATAGCTCCAGCTTTCTCACTCTCTCCTCATAGAGGAGATGCTCCAATCCCTTAACTACCTTCATGGCCTCCACTGCACTGGCTCCATTGCTTCCATGCCACCCTCCTCCTGGGGAGTCCAGCACTGTTCTCAGTACCCCAGATGTGTCTCTCCATTTCTGGGTACAGGAAAAGTACCACCTCCCTCAACCTGCTGGCAGCAGATTTGCTAATGCAGCTCGGTGCCTCCTCTGCCACAAGGACACATTTCTGGCTCATGTCAACTTTCTGTCTACCCTGCAACGTTCTAATCACCCTGACCCCATCAAAAATTATGGCCTGATGAGTAGGTATATCAAGTCTCACTCTGTGGCTGGTCTTTGGGGAACAGGAGTCTACTCCTGATCCAGCGACTTTACCTCAAAGACTAACATCTCTTAGTTTTCATTCAGGAGGTTATCCACTCCAGCTTTTTAGTCCCTGTGACCAACAGGAGCACAAGTTCACTTCTCCCCAGCTGTTTGTGGGGTTTACACAGACGATTAGTCTTTGGTGAGGTCACTGCTCTCCGCAAGTCAGTTCAAAGGGCCCAGTTCTTTCCCTTGACTATAAAGGATGCCTAGGGTAGTAGCTTGGATGAAGATACTCACATGAGATGCATCTGTTTACTCAAGGGAAGTCCAGCCATAAATTTCTGGGTCTCAGTCAAACAGGGATATTACCACTCATCTTAACTATCTTAAGTTCTCTGGGGCTTCTTGCAACGAATGTCTGCAGCACCTTGTGTGGCACATCTCTCATCCCAGTCTGTGGTGGTGCGTGACACTGTGTTGGCCTCCAGGCACTGCTGTGCAAGGTAGAGGATGAAATCACTTCCCACCAAGGCAAAAGAAGTAGAGATATAGGGGTGTCTCTGTTCAGGGAGCCATCTGTTTGCCATCTTCACATGAAAGCTGTGTAACCATGTAAACAGAGCTGGGATTTTTGCTTGATTGCAGCAATATGCCCATTTGTTGTTTTTCCTAACAACCTTCCAGTGATGGAGCAAAGAGATTAGGAAATGAGCTACATGAAAGAATTCTGAATGATATTCCCTATCAGATCTGGCTGTTCCTGAGGTATGTTAGAAATGAGCCTTTCAAGTAAGGGGAGGGTTATTCATCAGAGTCCTTTTAAACTTGGAATTCACAGGTCAAAATGAATGTGTGTCTCTCCCTCTTTCTCTTTCAGAAAAGTATCTGAATAAAAGGGGACATGTTGACCTTGGAAATTACCTCCTTCTGTTCCCGAAGGAGATGAGAGGCAGAAGGAAGGGGTTAGAAGTGCGAAGTGCTTTGGGGTTTGGACGCTGAACACTTCAGCCTTCTGTTGCAACACGTTTGCTAAACAACACAAGTGATGAAAAATAGTGTTCTTCTTTTCACAGCCCCTTTATCAGCCTTCACATCTGACAACAGGACCACGAATCATGACTAGCCATTAACAGGTCAATAGGAAAAAGGGTGACCTGATGACTCCCGTGGTACGGGAAGAAACCTTGCAAAGCATCTAAGTCTTGGCTTGGTGCTAACCACTGCAGACAACAGCATCTGTTCAAAAGGATCATGTCAAAAATAACCAACATTAAAAAAGTGCATTGGTTCTAAGCAAACTTAATTAACAGCAGGATATTTTGTTTCGGTTTTTTGTTTGTTTCTTTTTTTTTTTTTCCAACTGATTTATGATAAGCCTTTATTCAAATTCCAGAGAAGCCAAGAAAAGACAGACTTCTAGTAACTGGATATGCAGATACTTTGACATGTCTGGCAAACCACACAGTGCCTACTGGGGCAAATATTGCCACAAGGAAACTGTTGACCAGACTTTGCAGATCTGAGCCAGCAATTCTGCCACTGGATGAGTCAGAGGCAAGGGACCAGCTTTATTTTATTTTATATATTCTTAGATATTTCAAGTGTCATTCAACGAGGGCAAGTCTCCTGAGTGCTGCCATAGGCTCATGTGGATATCTCAGATATTCTGTCTGGAATGATCTGAAACACCCATGTCTAGGGTGCTTCCAACATGGTTTCTAGTAACACAGGTGTCTAGGTGTGAGCTTGGTGTGCTCAGTGGAACTGTCCACCCTCTGGTGCCTAGTGTCATCTGAAATACCTTAAGGCATCAGAAACATCCCCACTGGGCTCAACAATGGGACACAGGAGCTAAAGGAGACCTTCATATTTCTGGAGCAGCAGCTGGAGGTCATGAGGCGTGTCCTGGGCATTCAACCAGAGCTAGACACTTGTGTGTGCAGAACTGGATTGAGCCCAAGGTGTGAAGTCCTGTTACAGTCAAGAAAGAACCTCATCAATACATAAATTTAAGTGTCTTAATCTCTGAATCGAATCCAACATCTCTCGCTTTGGAATACCTAATGTAATAGGCATTACTTGTTTTAATTTGCATTATAAAGACAGGCAACTTGCCAGTGAAACTGAATTTCTGGCCCCACTAGGTAGTGTACTCCAGGATTTGGAAGAAAGCAATGTGTCCTTTATGCAAAAGTTTCAGTCTACAGCTGCTGCAATGCCAAGATACATAGACCAATGTACACGCAAGTACACTGCAAAGACAATCTTATATACCATCCTGGCCTCTTCTGACCCTAAGCTAGTATAGCCATACTCCTGTACAGCAAAGTACAGTTCTTCCCCCACCTGCTAAAAAATTTTAACTTGTTCAGAATTTGCTCAGCTAGAGCATGACTTCCTCAGTTTAGTTATCTAAAAGCTGGACACCTATTTCATGCATATCTTCTGAATGCTGTCTAAAATCAGTGGAAAGGGACAGATCTCATCTACAGGAGATGAGTGACCCCACCCAACTTCCTCCTAAAGGATCTAATGTTCTTCCCTGGGGAAGAGGGGGAAGACTACCAGTTTGGATTTTCTACCTTACTGTAAGTTCTTGGTTTATTTCCACACCCTTAGGTGTCTAGTACCATGTGAGCTACCCAATTGCAAACCGGCTGGTGTCTACCTGCCACTGCAAAAGGATTGAGCCTGGGGTTATTTCAAGTTACTTGAAGGCCATCCATACAACTGGCAGATCCAGATATTTGGCTTCTAACCTTCAGATAGCTTGAGGTTGATGAATACATCCCTCATTAAAGATCACAGTAATGGTCATACTGCATGTCTAGCATTTTGGCAGTATAACATATGTTCTTTTTGTAAAAAAAGGATGACAGGCTTACAGATATGGGCACTGGTACTATTTTTCTCCTGTCATTAAAATTCCTGTTGATTTTCAGCTGCCTGTGCTTCTAAAAAAAAAACAGCACCTTGTTTACCACAAGGATGATGGCCAGGTCCAGGGCAGCTAGATGCTGAGATGTAGAAGGTGTTTGCCATGGGGCCAGTTTCGCAGGTAAAGTCACATGAATCATTAAGGCAAACAGCGAAATAAGAAATGTGAAATCCAAAGAAGTCAGGCTGATATATTTCAGTCTAACTTCAAAGCATGCTATGTGCTTGGTAAAGTGTGGAACTATCTGGAGGTATTTGATAATACAATCCAGAAAGCCAGCTGGGTGGAATTACCCCAGTTGTAAAATTAAGTGAAGAGGACAGTTCCCAAAGATTTCTCCCAGGACTTCTGTGAACAGTTTAGCTGTCAAAGTGAAGGAATTAAGTTAGCCAGATGATCACTAGCACAGAGGTAGAATAGGTGCCTACAAATATTTGCAGACAAAGGCAAGGAGTGACAGCAAAAAGAGCTAAATGCCAGAAGGGGAAGGTTAAAAAATGAGAGTGAGTTGAACATCCCAACACTGAAATCTTTTTGTTATGTGTAATCTATCAGTAGGCATTGCCACTTAGTGCATTAAAAACTGGACCAGCTTCTCAGGATACTTCCATACACCACAAAAAGTTCAGGCATTTAAAACTAGGTTTCTAACGTCAAAATGGAAACATTAAAATACTCTCATTTTATATTGTCAGTATTTTAATGGATTTAATTCTCTATGCTCCTTTAAAAAGACTGGATTTTAAGTTGATGGAGAATGTCACTCATTCTGGTTATTTCATCTCTAATGCTATGAAGGGCAGATGATCATCAAAAGTCAGATGATAATAGCAAATAAAGATTTTTTATGATAAAGGTATTAATTTAGAAATTCTATTTTTCTCTAAACAATCTAGTCTGAAAAAAAAAATTAACTGCATATAAAAATGGAAGTGAAAAAGCAGCAAAAGACTTAATAGAAAATATACTTTCCCAAAGGAATCTAGATGACCTTTTCCTGTTCCATGTCCTGGACTGGGTGTCCCCGTACTGTTTTCTAGTTACTTGGGGTGACGAAAACTAAAATTACATGTTGATTTTGATAACCCCTAACCCAGAAGACATTACCTAATCCATGACTATGAATGTGCTTCTGATCTAGGTAAATTACAGAAACTGAAATAAACATTTTGGAACTTTGAGGATTGTTGTGCTTTTTCAATCCCTCCAAGTCTCCTCTCTTAAAAAACCAAACATTAAAAAAACAAAAACAGAACCAAAAACAAATAAAAAGAACAAACCCCAAAAGCAAAAGCTCTGTGATGGTACAAAGGGAAAGGAGAACATGAGAGAAAAGAGAATAAAAAGAGACATTTGGAACAAAACTAGAAATTTAATTAGTATTTTTAATAAAAATAATTTTATTTTAGATATATATATATATATATATATATATATATAAAAGGTAAAAAAACCCCCAAACCAAACCCAAAACCTTCCCATTTTGATAAAACAGGCAGATAAAGAAAGGGCCTAATCACATCTGAATTATTTTCAGTGCCCTGCTGTAGGGAAATCAAATTAATGAGGAAATGAGGAAGTTTTCAAAGCTTCAAACCACAGTTAGTGATGGGATCCACCTGATTATTTGTAGATGGCTACACCCAAGCTAATCGATTGGGTTACCATCCCTTGTAGCTGCGGGGAGAGGTAACGGGTTTAACGCACGGTTTGCCTGCTGCGGATGTTCGGGATGGGACAAGTGAGTTAAAAAACCTCTGTGGGGTTCAAGGGACAGTCGAGGTGACACACTTGGCTCTAGGGGTTTTCACTGTGAAATCAGCCAGGCTGAATCCCATCTTTCATGCCTTCAGCACCTCGTGTGCTCCATCCTTCACAGACATTAAATAGAAGAAGTCAGTTCAAGAGAAGAGTCGCAGTGCTTGTGGTGTTGTCTTTCATGGAAAACCAGCAAGTACAGTAACTCCCATTGCAAAGTGACGGGAATTTTGTGTTGTCTTAGCAGTTTGCTTCGAATGAGCATGTAGCTAGCTCGTAACATCCACCTGAAATGTGTACAGATCTGCATGTATTCTTTAAGTTTCATAACTTAAATATATTTTTTATTGCAATTGAAAAGTGGAGAGCAGAGGAAAAGAAATGTAATGATTGCAAATCCCCTCCCTTTTTTCCAGCTATCTATAAAAACCAGGAAACCTGCCTGAAAAGAGAGGCCGAGTTACACCGCCCAGCATGACTTGTAAAACTCATTCCACATCTCTGCCTACAAGGCTCCTTTCCAGACAATTGCAAGTGGACAGATTGATCGAGCTCCTCTTCCTCACGCCCTTTCCTACAAACAAATCCGCCCCCGGGAACCCAGGGAGTTAACGAACCTCTGTAAAGAAAATGACTTGGTGAATTAACCCGTGGTCCTTAGGCCTTCGGTACTGGCAGGAGAACTGGAATCTTTTGATTGCACCACTATTAATCAATTTAACGGCAATACAGTCATGCGCCTGGCTATGAGGTCACCTTGGGTTACTAGTTGAAGCATGAAATGACCTCAGACCTTACTGAACCGCGCAGGGGATTTTGGATAGCAGACTTACCCATTTTCAGTACATTTTGGAGAAGCCTGGGGAGGGGCAGGTGGGGGGAAAGGTTTGCTGTGTGCTTTGTCTACTGGTTTTGCTCTTATCCTAATTCGGTTAAACACCTATTATGTAGCTAGGAAGTTTTCCCATACCCAGAAGAAAAATGACATTTTTTTATTATTATTTTTTTCCCTGGAAAACAGGGAAGGAATGGCTTGGAAAAGAGACTCCCAGCAGCATAAAACTTACCCCTTCCAATATCTCAACGGGTGTAACACTGCTTGCCGGTCTTATGAACTCAGAACTTTTGTGCTTAATTTTGGATGTTCATTTGTATTGGGTCAGTTCATGCATAAATGCTGTGACAGAGCCCTGGCAAATTAGCTGATCTCCTGGATATTCTGCTGGATTAATTATAGTCTAAGATTGTTTTACTGGTTATAAATGCAATTTGGATTTCAATGCCGTAAATTTCTGGATGTTACCTTTCTTAGCTCATTCTTAAGAAATGCCTTAAAATAGTTATATGGGTCTTTGTTTTATTCCATAAATGTGCAAAGACCATTCAGAATAGTATATATTATTCTTTTAACCATATTAAGTTCTAACCTTACAGGTTTGTTCAGTTTGTTTTTGAAAGAAAAAAAAAAAAAGAATCTAATTGAAATCTTTGTAAGTTTGTTTTTATTTTTTTATAAATATTTGAGGTAAAGTCTTTTATTAGAAAATGTTTTCTAATCCTTTACCACTTCCATAAAATAAAATTTCCCTATAAGAAGCTAGCAGGAAAGAAACATTAAAGACTCTCTTTCCAGACTTTAAAAAAATTGGGTAAGATCCTTACCTGAAAAATATAATCATAGTACTTATTTACAGTGTTGGAAAAAAGTGGACGTTATAGTCCATTTTTACTTTTCTCATTAGTTTTCCCTATAACCAACCACACAGAGAACCTAAAGAAATACCTCTCAATCTGTTTCAATTCAAGACAGATGATTTCAGGGGGAAAAAAAAGTTAAAAAAAAGGAAAAAAAAGATAAAAAAAGCATGAACTAATTTCTGCAATACTGACTCAATGTTTTCCATTTACAACTGAATAAAACTTAAACTAAGCTTTAACACTTTCTGCATCATTTCATATTCCGTTTGTTTTATTTTCTGTTGTGAGCACATAAAGTATGCTGCGGTTTTCGAATCAAGGAAAGAAAGTAAATACTGTGTTTTCACATAGACGAGTCTTAGATTCCAGATCTTTATGTCAGTGTTTCTACTAATTTTGCTTGTGCCTTCTGGGGGCTCCTATAAGCCATACCAGGGCGCTTTGGGAATTGCCCATTGCACAGGGCAGCGCCTTCCCCTGCCGTACCAACGGGTGCAAGCAGGCAAAAACCAGCTGCATCAGTCAGAGCAGCCTGGGCCAGGACCCTCTCTCCAACACAGGATGCTAAAGTAAGTACAGAAGGAAGAAGTAGAAGAAACTCGGTATAGAGTTACTTTCCCCACCACACCCTCCCAGCTTTCAGCAGTCGACTATAGACTTCCTTACAAAACGGTGCTGAAGTCTCTGCTGGATTTCTCCCCTGTGATGTGGCCGAGCCCTGCTTCAGTGCATTTCTCTTTTTCCCTTCAGAACATCTGGAAGTAACGAGTCGCTCTCCTTTTTCGGAGGAGCGTGAAAAAGGGCTGCCTTCTGCCTCCTGGTCACACTGGCCACACCACCCTGCTAGTGCTCATATGCCAAAAAGAAGTTCAGGATCTGCTTGATTTATGCCCCCGCCTGTAATCCTGATCCACCTCTGTTTCCTTGGCCTCGAATCAAAGTGTATTTCATTGGCATTTACACTGGGATTTTCAAGTGAGCTGAAAACTATCAACCTTTGATTTTAACAGACATATATTTTTTTTAAATAAAAAAAAAAAAAACAGCTCCATATGCTTCATAAGTGACACAACTTTAGCAAAGAAGCGTGACCAAAATAAGCATTATTAGTTGAGTTTAAAAAACTTTTCTCAACCAGATCCAAGGGAAATTAAGAGATATTAATTTCACAAGGTAAGACTCCAGCCTGACTACAGAGTGCTTCCCAGGCCCCCTTCCACCACCAGCTCGCAGGGATGCTGAACCAACATGTCAGTTCAGGCTAAATGCTACCTGAAGCCACTCCTGCGTCTCACACTGAGCACAATGCTTTGCTGGAGCTACCACCTTCTCAGAAAGGATGTCCCCAGGGAAACACCCAGCACCCCCTCCTCAAACAGGAGGTTTCTTCCAGGGGAATCACATGGGATTCATCTGGTGAAACGTGAGCATCTGCAATGAAGGTGTAGTTATACCTGAACATCTGCTTGATCTTTATACTTGGAGGATACTGAAGAACCCACTCAAGGCAATCTGGGGTACAATTCATCTCTTTACAAAAATTTTTGCTTAAAGTTTATTCAGATCAGTAAGAGGGGCTGTTTTTCTCCAGTGCCTATGAGGGATCTCAGGTGTCCTAGCACTGCTATAAGTAGCCACCCTGAAAACATGAAAAGTAAGATTTTTGCCTGGATTACCACCCCAGCTGCTCATATTGGACCTACAAGTTTCCTCCCTCCTCTGTCCCTGTCTTTTCATCCACCTTTTAGC
This sequence comes from Falco naumanni, assembly GCF_017639655.2. NCBI lineage: Eukaryota > Metazoa > Chordata > Aves > Falconiformes > Falconidae > Falco > Falco naumanni. The sequence goes on from NC_054057.1 coordinate 60,454,312, forward strand.
ACTGGCATTTTCAGAGAGTAATGCTGGGTGATTTGTGCATGGAACTCAAGCAAAAGCAATCTCTCCTCTATCCCTTTTTTCCAGGCTTTTTCCAGCAAAGACATGGTAGGAGCATGGAAGAACCCAGAGCCACACACCATGAGACATATGACTGCTGCCCCATCATGAAAGCTGGGCAACTAATTCAGTTCCCTCTTTATAGCCCTCTTCCATTCTTGCTCCTCTGTGGAGCTCCTCATGAGTTTCTTCTCCAGAAGACTTGCTCAGAGATCTTCCTTTATTCCTTGAATATGGGAAAAAGAGTAATCTCAGGTACCGTCCTTTGGCAAACTTTCTGCTAAGCAGCTTTTAACCTTCAGGGGACGATCCTCAAGAAGTTTTGGTGCAAAGAGCAGTGGGGTGACACCAGAGGCAGCCTGGCCACATGGGCAGCATAACTCAGTGCTGTGACCTGAGATTTAAAGAGGCAACTTCCTAATGTCTGTGGCTTGATCAGTTTTTCAAAGAGCCGTACAGCTGGTTTGGTATGCAAAAGGGATGTCTGGCATTTATCTTACTACAAGCTTCAGGGGAAACAACAATCTTATTCAAACCATCCTGGAGAAATGTGCTGCAACATCATACACTAATATTTCATGTAGTAAAACTACTGTAACTAGAGACTGAATTTGCTATCGGTTGGTGGCTTCTAACCAATATTTTTTTTCCATATTTTTAATCAAAAGACCTAGATGTACTACTCCATATTAAAGTCTATCCCCTGTGGATATTTCCTTGATTAAGCAAAGACCTTTTTAGATCAGAACTTGGCAAAAGAAAAATCATCCGAAACTATCGATCACAGAAGGCTTAACAGGTTAGAAAAATGTTTGGACAAAGGGAGAAGGCAAAAATAATAAATTGCATCTGGGTTGATAACCTCCTTGCCAACATCTTCAGCCAGCTGGAATCGGAAATGGCAATGATATGAAGCTCTGTATACACAGCAGTTACTAAAACTTGAAGCAAAAACAATGGACAGTAAACACCGAAAATATGACTTTGTGATCAGTGTACTTATTTCTTCTAGAGATCAGAGTGTAAGAAGTGCCTGTAAAATACATATTTGCAACTTTTTCCTGTAGGAAAAGCTAATACTGTTGCCCATGATGTGTGAAACAGTGCCACGTTAGGTCATGGGTAAAGGGTGACGCTGAAGATGGCAGGTCATGCAGTGGAAACCTTCATGGTGGCAGGTTACAGCTGCCAAACATCTCCTAGTAGGGCCCTTTCTGCTGGGTAAAGCTCCTGTAGCAGGGCTTAGGGGTGCTGCTCAGAGCTGCCATCTCCCCTCTCATCTTCCAGGAACGGGGGTAGGTAAGTCAGAAGTAAATTGTGTGAGTCTCATACTCAGTGTAGGAGACCTGGCAGTGCCAAGCTACTCCAACAGTGGACATTGCACTGGTATGCTGTCATTTATGCTGCAGGTTGGTGACACTACAGTACAAACCAATGGCACCCTGATGTCAGGGGGACTTAAACATGTTTTCAGCTGCTGTGTGGCTTCATTTAAGTTTTAAGCCTAAACCCTTGTGAAGCCCTTTCACTGGGGCATGTTTATCTGCTAAAAACTAAAAATAAAATAATAAAAAAAAAAAAGCCAAAACCCTAAAAAGGAATAAAACTAGTTAACAGCACAGGGGAATAACTTCCTAGAGGGTATCTCCTTTTCCCCTCACTAGCCATGGGAGAAACACTTTATTCTCTCCCATCTACTAACCCATTTATTGATCCATCTTCCCGTGCCTGTCATCCACCTGCCGGAGCAAAGCTGGAACCAGCTGGGCTCTGTCAAGCGTCCTGTGCCGCTGCAGTTTCACACACATGCTTCAAGGCAAGCACATGCCTAAGTGTTTTCCCTGAACAGTGGCTGCGACCTCTGACACTTGATCTTACACTCTGGGCAATTGCAGCTGCCATTCACCTTGGAAATAGGAGATTTCTGACAGCTGTTAGGAAGATGCTGTTTTGTGCTGGAAAGCAGTCGCCGGTGAGCTCAGACCCCTGGGAGGTAGGACAGCCCACGGCTTAGGGAACCTGATCACAGGCAAAGCAATATCTGTTCAGAATGGACTTAAATTTAAGACCATGTTTTAACTGGTTAATTTGTTGAATGAGTTAAAAGTGTTTAACTCAAAAAGGAGGAAATAGCCCTGGTAACACACTGCCAGCTTATGGCTCTGTATGTATGTCCATGAAGATGTAACTAGCATCACTGTACAAGCTAACAGAAACTGCATCTCAGATCCCAGAGTGCGGTGAATAGTTTGAGCATGAACTACCGCACGTGCTCAAATATTATTTTTTTTTTTCTTCCTCCAACATAAATCTACTTACCTCCAGATGTGGAAAACCATTACTGCTACATGTAAAAGCAGGTGCACTGCAGTTTCCATAGGCAAGTATAAGTGTGCAAATATATGTTTGGCATGGCTGCTCTAAATGCTTTAAATTTTGAAACCAACTTACTCATGACACATTGCCACTACTGCCAGGAACAACTGACCTCTGAGATGAAAACTACCGGCCTAATTTTAAGGTCAATGCCTTTTCATTTAAAATCCCATTTTGTTTAATTGAAAACATGTCCCTTTTCAGCTAAATCAACTCTCCAAAAATGGGCAAACATACAAAGAGAAATAATAATAAATTATCATCATCACTATTATTATTTTGGTTTTCTGGGGGTAATTACATCATGCATGTTCTCATCATGATATCTGATCAAAAATGGCCCTGAGGTGACCAAGAATAATGTGGACTGTTTCTCTAACCCTGATTAGGAAGCCTGGAAGAGGGTGTGGATAAGGATTGCCTAAGCGGAAGGTATACACTGAAAGAGAAATAGAGATCATGTTCGTGTGGGCATTGTGTCCAGCAGGCCAAATTTGGGCTGCTAGAACAATTCCTGCAGTTCTGACTGGTTCTCTGGCACTTCTTTATTTATTTCCTTCGGCACATGCCCACAAACATATCTACTCCAGGACCTTAAGGTTTGCATGGCAAAGTGGAGACTGGTCCTATGCCCGGAGTGCACACGCTTATCCACACACGTGATGGACACAGCACGATGTCTTGTGATACCATCAAAATCACACTTTTTACACCACTGGCAATACTTGCACCTGAAGGTACATCCTTCCAGCTGCGTGGAGGGACAGGGGTGGAGGACTGCTGCATGTCTCTGGAAAAAGGTAGGACAGGCTACAGCTGGGTTTCATCTTCCCCAGCCAACGCTTCCATCTGATCTAGGCACCTCTAGCTCCCTCTATACTTCATGGAGATACAAAACACTATGAAATGAGTTTAAGTTGCAGAACATCTCATCTTAAAGACAATGTTCAGAAAAGATAAGCTGAATCACACCCAAAAGTGCCCACTTCTCCCCTTTGACTAGAAAGAGGCTGGGAAGATGGCTGTAGATGTCAATAAATACCATACAGCCATATGCCTGCCTTGGATCAGCTAGATCCCACTGCATCGAGCAGCACAACAGCTGTTACATCAGAAAACTACATGTCAGCAAGTTGTTTGTATAACTTCAAGACAGGGACTGCTGTAAGGGAGGCTTTGAAAGATCAGACACACCTTGAAAGATGTTTGCAGGCAGCTCCTCCTGTATTATGGACAGCATGGCAGAAAGTGCGTGTGTACACTAAAAAATACGGAAAGCAGTAAGTGGAAATGGGTACAGAAAGCACAAAGGAGCTCATGATGCTGAATTAAAGGTAATACCAAGACGGTGCAAACATGGATATAAAAACAAAATTATCAGTTTCTTTCCTAATTATACATGATGTTGATCATAACCGAACACCTCTAAAAAACAAGATCTATTAAAGTTAGCAGAGGAGCACGGGAATGGTGAAACAACTGGGTATTAAAAAAGACTCTTTTAGGAAGAACAGTGCATTCTTCCACATCTTTTGCCTGAGCCAGGGTTTAAAGAGAAAATATGTATTACTTTTTGTCTGGAGAACACACAGTACTTTACAAAACTTTGGCTTAATCTTTAGCTCCTCTAAGTCAGCATTGCTCCCCTCATAACAAGTGCTTGTAATGTTAATTGACACCAGCTGAAAAGCCAGTCCTTTGGGTATAGATCCTCTGGGATTCATTCTGCCTTTGTAGTTCTAAACCAAGCAGGTTAGAATGTGATGTTGATTTTTCCACAGAAAACCCTGATTTGGGGTAAAAACTTATTCAACTGAAAAATGAAAGCTTTTGGCTAAAACCTGAAAATACACTTTTGGAAAATGTGCAGCTCTCTCTCATTGGACTGTAATACCAACATTTTCTGTGCCCACTCACTTCCCTGGACAGAAAAGATCTCATAGCCTCACCTCCTTGAGAACATCATGAGACCACTTGGCACTGCAGCATCATGGGAAATGTAGTCTAGCTGAAAAATTTGGCTCAGACCAGGGAAGGGGGACTTAAGGTACCAAAAATGCAACTCCTACAAGGTCCTACTGTGCTTTGTCCTTGGCAACATTTGTGGTCTTTAGGTATTTCCCTTAATTGCAAATCTTGAAATATGCCATGGAAAGCAAACACTTTTTGGAAGGATGAAGAAGTTTTTTTGCCAAGAATCTTAATATTCTATCAGAAAGCAGTTTGAGTGGAAACATTTCCACCAAGCTCCACAGAGGCTTTTTGAAGAAGATACTGAGGACAGCATTGCTTAGCTGATGGTGAGTACTGAGCTGGCTTCCAAACCAGTAACTCTGATAAAAGCTCTTGTGACAGAACATGCCTCTGTTTCGCATAGCATAATTTAATGATTTATTATACTGCAGATCAGAAGCTGAAAACTGAATAGAGGTTTGTTTATTTTTTCTTCAGCATTTCTAGAGTCATACCTGCAAGAGAAGGACAACTTCTTCCAGTTTTATTGCTTTGTACACGTTAGGGCGTTGGATTGGATATTAGGAAAAAAATTTTCACTGAAGGGGTGGTCAGGCACTGGAACAGGCTGCCCAGGGAGGTGGTGGAGTCACCGTCCCTAGACGTATTTTAAAAAATATGTAGATGTAGTGCTTAGGGACATGGTTTAGTGATGGACTTGGCAGTCCTGGGTTAATGGTTAGACTGGATGATCTTAAAGGTCTTTTAGAACCTAAATGATTCTATGATTCTACATATTAATGATGAACAAACACGGTCAAACTGTCCTTCCCCCTGGGCTTGATCATGAAACAAAGGCAATGGAAATCACTTGACTGGTAGGGCTGTTAAAAAAGCAGAACACCTCCAATGCCCTCCCTCACTCTGCTCAAACTTATGATTGACTTTGGGTGTTTCTCAGATTAAACTATCTTAGACCTCACAATCATCATGACTGAAGCAAGTGTATTGCTTTAGTGCATGCACACGCACATGCGCGCGCACACACACACACACACCAAACTGTAGATCTATTTTGTTTATGGACCTCCTTGTCATTTCCTTAACATAAAGATATACTGATTACGGGAATATGACTGTGAAGCAACAGCACTGAAAGAACACCATTCCAATTGTTTTCCTCAGTAATGTTCTTTCAAAGTTGAAGATAAGAAATGAGATGCAGCATCATGATTTCCCTCTGACAGCAAGACAGCTGGCGACTGCTGGGAGGGGTGCTGGTACAGGACTGATGGCATACGAAGTAGGCGAGCCTTTTGTGAAAGAATGGGGCTCAAACACGCTTGCCTGTACTGCAATGCAGCAAATACTGTGCTGATCACAAATGAAGATGTCTTTGGTTTTTTTTGTCTGCAAGGACCAGGGTTTGCAGCATCACTCAGAAAATGGTGTTTCCACCTTGATGGTACCCTCTGAGACTATGTTACATGGTTCAGGTGCACAGATGCTTAGCTGGGACATAGATCCTCTCACTGCTTGGTCTTTCCATGTTCTTCAGTTGTTTTCTAGCCAAAATGAGATTACAATGTCATGACAGGACATGATGTTTGGCCATTAAGTGATCAAGAAGTCCCTCCTTAGAAACCGGTGCACTAAGACTCATGAATTTTGCCCAGGGCAATTGAATGACTCCATGTTCAGAGAGGACCTCTGTAATCCAGGTTCAAGTACGCCTATATTAGTATCAACAGATGTTTATAGCACTTTCTCATAAAGACATCCACTGATGGAAACACTGCATCCTTCCCAGGAAACTCATTCTAATGTTTCCCACTCTTCAACAGCAGAAAGATTCCCTTGGTATCTCATGAGAGCAAAATATTCTCGAAGGGTCTGTGTCTGGAAGTGCTCTGTGAAGGGTGTGTGTGTTTCTTGGATGCTTACTCTGTTTAGGAGGTAGAGAGGAGTATTTTTATTACAGCTTTTAAGTATTCCCTTGCTTCTAGATCATACAGGATTCCTGGATATGCAACCTATCTTCCACTTACCCGAAAAGCCACCCACAAAACCAGTAGGCACTAATTAATTTCCACTTCTCATAACAGTCAACTAACTTGATTAAGGGAGACCACACTTTAGCCAAGGCCCTCTCTGGTTGCCTTTTAGTCTGGCAGCAGTACAATTCCTGGGGAATCAAAGCACAGAAAGCAGCTGATATGGATGGGCTGTATCATTCCAGAACTGCTCGAAAGCTTGCTGAATAGAGGCTAGACTGCAGCCATGAAGTTATAAAACAGAAGATAACTTCTTCCAGGAAATATCCCAAGACAGAACAAACTGATCAGTCAGCACTTTCACTATGATCTGAGGAAGAACAATTTGGTCTTTCCCAGTTTCCCTTCGATATTTGCAGAGATTATAAAGAGCCAACAAGCTTCAGGATAAGGGATGAGGTCATGAACATCCTGTAAAGCCTTCTCTTGCAGTAATATCAAAACCACTGCCAAGTAAGTTGACTTCTTAGAGATGCCCAGCACCTGCCTCCTGTAGGTTTCAGAAGAAGCCACATGACCTCTGACCATCAGGTCTCTGACAACAGCATCGCACCGCTGCCCCTGGTTGTCAGGATATGGTTCCCTTTCCCATGCCCAACTGGATTATTTTCCTCTGGCCTCTCATTTCCTGGATTGGAGGAGAAGACGTCAGATTTTTGGGTGGGGAAGGGAGTTCAAGTTAAGCTAACCTAATTTACAGTATCAACCTTGTTCCATGGGTTCAAAGAGCATGTCAGGGAGCGTCTGGGACACAGTGATAGCTCCAGGACAGCCCCAGATGGGACATGTACTGCTTACAAAGGTGAAATGCATCCTGGCCTCAGCAGCACCTGTCACCATCCCATGGTAGGAAATAGAATTTCTGCTGGTGCAAGCAACCCAGCCTTTTCCATTTTTAATCCCTTGATGACAAATATATTTCTAGACTTCCAAATTGTGCCTGTCAGCTCTATTCATTACATTTCTAAGGTGTGTCTGAACAGTGGGACCATTATTCCACTTTTCCTTATTGCTGGGAAACTTCTCTGTGGGACAAGGCAATATTTGGTTCTCCCTTCCCATGTACTCCATGTGCTGGCTACATTTACGAGAGACTGGACGCAGAGCACACAAGTTCCCAATTCCAGGCCAGAAATGCAAGCCCTCAATTTCTTGCACGTTAAGTATGGGAAAAAAACTTCTGACTGGGCTGTGCTGTGGGCCTGAGGACTTTCTGCAGGGGAAGGTGAATTCATGCCAGTGATGGAATGCAGAAAGGACTGATAGGGCTTCCTGGAAATGGAAAGGAAAGTGTCTGGAATGACATAGGAATTTTTGTCTTGTGTAATCTGCCGGTGCTGCTGAGAGGCCTCCTGGGGTTTGTTCATGAGTAAATTCGAACACAGAGGAGGAAAGCATCACAATAAAGAGGTCTAAACTGGTCATAAGATAATGTAGGCTGCAAGTTAAGAAAAGCTTCCTAATAACAAGAGTGGGTTTCTGGAAGAACCTCCTTTTATAGTAAAGAGGGGAAACAAGCTAAATGGGGAAAAGGTGGATGATGTGTTGCATTAACAGACATCCAAGTATTTCCATTTTAATTCTGTGGTCTTATCAGGAGAACCTCCAGCTCCCCTTCATATGACAACTTCAGAGTGCTCAATCTGGGGGCATTATATGCAGCTATGAACTGTATCAAGCAACTTAATCTTTCAATTCCTCTCTGCATTTATCAAGTTTCATTTAAGACCACAAAGAACTCTTGTCCCCTCTGTTACCATCAGGGAATCTTTCCAAAATATTGCTCTTCTCATGTATTTAAATCTCTTCCTCGTTTCTGACTTAAAATTGTTACATTCTATGAATTTCTTTGTACATTTGTACCACAAGCATCTTTTAGTATATGCAGATTTCTGCCTTCCTAATGTTTACCAGGATAGGTATTGTAGTTTCCTCATCAGTAACAGGCTCTTATTTTTCCTTGCCAGTGTTATAGCCTTCATTGCATTTATTGCAGTCTGAATGGAATCTTTTTGAACAGACACAATCAGAATTATATCCTTTGCTTTAAAGAACAAGAATTTTGTACAATTTTATCTATGCCTGACACATTGCTCTTAAATGTGCCCTGCTGTTGTATGATCCAGCCTTATAAATGATTTTTTCTTTTTCTTGCCTGTGTTCATTGCATCTGTTCTGCAACTGACAGCTACATCCATATTCTTATCCTTGTCTGGAGCTGCCAATGACTGAGCTACAACCCTGCTGCAGTGTGATCTGATCTGATGATAGAAATACGAGGGCACCAGCTTTCCTTAGTGCTTCCCATTCATCCCAAAACCAAACCTTTTTAGTATGTCACACAAAGCTCACCAGTTGGTTGCTTCTTATTTGAAAATAATGCTGTCTGGGTTCTTCCTGTGCTCACCAATTTTGATGTGTCCACAGTTCACCCATAAAAATGATCCCTTTTTCAGTCCTCCTGGTGCATGTGATGACCCTGCAGTGGTCCTCAGCCACAGAGCTCCCTTGATTCCACAGTGCTCCTGGGGACTAATTCTTCATGGCTTGCTGAAAGAAAGCAATTCAGTACACAGGAAAAAAGTTAACTGCTTCGCTGAGCATGCAACTCAGGCTGATGAGAACTATGAGGAGGATCAAGAACTGGGAGAAGCGAGGATACTTTTACTTACAGGTGTTTTGATTAGGTAAATGCTGGAAAAAGAAAAGTAAAACAGAGCAGTCCTTCATAATAAACTACCAAAGAAAACAACCACTTGGCCAAAGGGCCTGTTATTTCCACATTTAGCCTTAATAAGGCACGTGGACATATACATGTCATCAAGAAACTCTGAATTTTGTGACTATAATATTTATATATTTCTGTCAGTGGCACAAACAAAATATGAAAAAATAATAATTCAGCACCTTGTCAAAACCAAAAGCTGTTATACCTGGAGTAGTTTAATAGATATCTAATATTAGAGCTTAAGAGTTTCTAAAACATACTGCTTTTGGTTATTTTCTTTCGGGAATAACACAGGTATAGTCAATCTACTGGGTAACGTAACTCAACATCCATCTGGCAATAATAACTCCCTGCAGGGGAAATCAAGTGTAGCAAAGGCATAACAGCACTTTGTCTTTGCTCTCCTTTGTGGACATGTTCTGATGTACCTTCAGTGAGAAGCATGTTCTGTACAAGAAGGGCAGATATTCCGTATGGAGAAGATGAGAGCCTCTAGCAGGTCAGCCTGAGTTTCTTTCCCAAGCCAGCAGAACCCAACAGACCAACAAAGACACTAAGGCTTCACTGGAAACCGTATCAAGCACTGGAACAGGCTGCCCAGTGAATGGTGGGGCCACCATCCCTGGAGGGATTTCAAAGATGTGTAGACATGGCATGTAGGGACACGGGTTAGTGGTGGGCTTGGCAGTGCTGGGTTAATGGTTGGACTTAGTGATCTTAAAGGTCTTTTCCAACCTAAATGATTCTACGGTTCTAAGTTTGTATAGATTTGTTTCCAACTGTTAATATCCCATTTGCTGCCTAGTACTAGTGTTTTCTGGTTTCCTTGTATTTTTAACGTTAAACGCGAGGAAACAGCAGACACAAGGATCTGTGATAAGGAGTCCTTGTGACAGACTCTTTCAAAGTAGTCTTTTCTGGGCTGGATTCATGTACCCTAATTTCAGACCTGTGATATTTGGATGTCTAAACCACAGCCAGTCATCCCATGCTTCTAATTTAAATTATTTGAGATAAAAAAGCACTTCCACAGAGCAACTTGCTCCATTTAAGGTGGAATTGCCCTCCTTTGTTTCCCTTCATTGATTTTACAAGAGGTTTGGGGTAGGTGGCCCAGACTTAGATGCCTCACTTTAAAACTCCTAATTTAGATCAATTTAATCCCCTGCAAGGAGAGGCAAGCCCTGAATTGCAGGCTCTGTGGTGCTCTATGGTAGCAACCTCAAAGCCCCCTGATTGCACCAGGCACATGGGCTCACGGGGCGGGGAGGGGCTGTGGCAGGGGTCTCGCTGGGAGAGGGTGGGAGATGGGCATGCCCCACGCCAGCCTCCTGCTCAGCTCGTTCACCTTGCAAAAACACAGCGTATTTTGTCCCACAAGGCATTGTTAGATCAAACTAATAGATTAAACCCCTCTGTGTTTGGCCACTGTGATTTCTCTGACTACAACGGAATTTTAAAAAGCAGGAGAGGGAAAAAAAAAAAAAAATGAGAGAGGGATTTGAAGAGAGTAGCTGCTCGTTTTTACTTCTGCTGAATTATGGCTCATTTCCTTTGAAGTTCTGCTGACTTGGTACCACGGCTTGTTGCAGGGATTTAGTCTGCCTTCCCCTCGCCTGCCGTGGAGGTGCACATCGCTCTGCCTCTTCTTCCCAGCCCCACGCCAAACACCCCGACCGCCTCCTCTGCCACTCGCCCTGCCTCATGCAGGAGTCGACAGCAGTTCCAGCCTCTCGCCAAGAAGTGACTCTGGACTTGGTTTATATAAAAATAAGATAAAACAAAATAAAAGCGGGGGGGAGGGGGAGGGGGGGGTGAGGGGGGTGGGGAGGGAAGGTGCGTTCTCTGCTGTATGGGAAACAGACCTTTGCACAGGTTTCCAGGAAAGACAGTCAGGGAACACTTTGCCATTTGAACTGACAGCTCTATAGCAGAGATACTGCAATAACATACAGTGATAAACTGCTCACGATTTTATAGGCCTTTAGGTACAAAAAATAAGCAGAAACAAAACAAAAACCCCAACAACTCTCCACTAGCCAATATTACGGCTGCTGGACTTCGGTTTAGCTAGAGACCACAGCTATGCAGGCTCAGCTGTATAGCTGGGCTTATTTCTGAACTGAAGGAGAAATGTGACCACCTTTAACCTTTCCTCTGTGACTGCTCCTGAAATTAGGTTCCATACCACCAGAACTCTGGATGTGATTTGCAAGCAAAGCAAAAATTCCATCTGATCACTAGCAGGCAGATGCCGAATACAGCGGGCGTTTCTTGAAAGTGATCCGGCTTACCTCTGTGAGCCAGCGAGAAGACTAACTGGATGTTGAGGAGGACACTTACAATAACTGCCAATTGGTATTTTTGCTATTTTTAGCTGCTAGGTACTCTGTGGAAAAAGGAGGAAAAGGGAGGAAAAGGAAAGAAAGATAGACTTGTGGAAAAGGCTTTAAACCATGCAAAGTCAACACCGGCCCAAGCAGCAGAAGAACAGAGGCAGCCAGGGACACAGGACACATTTTATTCACTTATTACATCCACTTTCTTTTTCCCCTTTTTGGTGCAAAGGTGCCAGTTTGCCACAGCTGAATCCAAAGCCCTTTTCAGACTCACAGACAACCATATTGAAGGAAGGTATTGAACGCAGATACAGTGATCACAGAGACTGAAACTCTCGTGTCCCACTTACTTTACCTTGCCAAGGAAAAGTCTGCATATGAGACTTTAAGGTAGATGAAGGCTAAATTCTGAGGACTGAGGTGGATTCAAGGATTTGGGTTGTTTCTCTAGATCTGCCATGTATTTGCTGGGTGTCTGAGCTTTTCCTGTTTGTTCTTCCAAGACTTCAGAGTTGTTGTTTCCCTGCCATGAAAAATCCAGTGTACATGGGGAAAATGAAATAAAAATCAAGGACTAAAAGATGCTACTGAATTCTTTCTTCCAACAACATGCTGCCAGTGGGGTGGTATAATGGTATTACAACAGTTGCTGGTCCTACTCAAGGGTATCAATGCAAATTCATGTTCTGGGCTTATCCATTTTATCTGCATGGTAAGAAAAAGTAAGCTTCCTCTTTGGTGGGTACCATTTTTTTAACTTATTCAGCAGGGATACTGCTGCAACTGAAGAGTCAAGCCTGAATTTTCCAATGAATCTATAAGGGTCTTTTAAAGTTTAGCTCATGAAGACTCTGATCATGTTCCTGGTATGTTGAAGTTTGTCCTAATATTTCAATGTGGTACAAGTCTGACCAGCTCAGCATTTAAATGAATCCTGTGCTCAAGGAAGGGAAATCTGGGTAAGAGAAAATGGAATAGTTAAATGTAATCATTTGAATCTAGCTCATACTTTTGTCCTTATGCATTGCTGCCTTGAAGTCTTGAAATGCAACCGCTGACACAGCCTTCCTGTGTATGGCATCTGCTCCCCAAATTTAAGCTGATAGGATGGTCACAAAGGGGTTAATTTGATTTCCAGATCCGGACAAATTTTTTTCCCAGGTCCATCTCTTCTAGCTCCAAGCATTTAACTAAAACAGTTCTCACCTTTGCTTTTTTCCGCTGTTAGTCAGAAAGGAGCAATGCCAGGTATCTCACGCGTAGAGCTGTCTTTCTGTTTCTGAGAGCAAAACTCTCGTGGGCTTAACCCAGATGTCCGTGGTTCTGTCTGAGATGCAAGCCAGTCACTGGTACTCACTGTACAGCTGATGGACGCTTCTTAATTGAGATATTTCTAAATCGAGGCACATCCTCACCATGACTTGCCTCTATGTTCAAAGCCATTTTGGTCATCATTATTTGGGGGAATGGGAGGAATGTCTTTGGGAGCAGGGAAAAAAATTCTCCAGGAGGAAGTTGCTCCCCTAGTCAGAACTGGAAGGCACTTGGTGCAGGTATGTTTCCCAGAAAGGTGGGTCCACCAGGCTTTTCACACCCTATCTGACTCCCTGGCAACTCACAGCTCCAGGCTGAGGGATGTCTTGGTGTCCACTATAATTTTCATTTTAAGATTGTAGTGAGAGCTGAAGCAGTGTGTCTTACTAAAACAACTGCCTGTGATATTTGGGTGAAATATAGCATTGTGCAAGGAGTAGGAGGTCCAATTAAATGATCTTATTCAATTTAGGCCTTAAAATCTGAGCAATTTGACTTAACAGCTTCATTATGTCTTTGTATCTTTCCATCAGGTAATGATTCCACAGAAGAGTTGTGTACTGCTGCCCTAGATGGTTTGATCCAAGAGCTAGAAAGAAGCTTTAAAAAAATAATGTTAATTCTTGACTCAATTACCTTCTTTACTAACCTTATGCAGATTAGTTCATTTGACTGTGGTTTAGTTCCTGCTCTGATGACTGAATAGGGCAGTTCTTTCTTCACTGCAGAGAGTTTCTCAGGATGGGGATGGCCTGTTGCGAATTACAAAACTTGTACAGAACTTAGCACAATAAAAAGCTAATCTTGTGCGTAGGAGAGCTTCAACAACAATTATAATTACAATGTGCAAACAGCTTCTTGGGAGGCTGCAATGCTAGACAGTTGGCTGCAGGCATTTATCTTACACTTGCCTCTTGGGATGGAAAATGGGTTGGAGAGTTCAACTCGTGCTCATCTTGACTTACCACTGATTGATTCAGCTAACCTAAAGCATATGATAGGAAACTAATGATCATCTTCCAGGCTCAGGGATTGCTTAAGTGTTTCTGAATGTGTTTATGATGGGAGGTTGCACGCTAGTAAGATTTATTAGGCCTGGCAGCCTATGCGCATGTTTGTTACATGATTAATACAGTTAAGAGTTCCGAATCAACAACCACCAAATATTGTTTCAGAACTTGCCAAGGAAAATCTGCAACTCCAACCCATCCAGAGAACAGTAGCAGCTTTTATACTACTGTATTTCAGCATTAGCAAGTTGCCTTGCAGTGCTAGTCATGGTGGCATGGGCTTGGGGGGAAAAAAATAGTCTTGGATTTAAAAAAAGCAAGCTGAATTATAGATAAAGATTTGGGAGGGTGTGTGGAGCAAGACGGATGAACAGAACTGAGCCATTCAGACTGTGCTTGATTTAAAGTCCCAGTGGTGCCAGTGCAACTCCTTCTGTTTTCCATCCTCATTCAGAGATGGAACAAATTAATTGAGCCAAATTTGTGACAAATTTTATTTTCCTTTTTCTTTTATCTTCCTTTTTCTTTTACCACCTATAGAAAATGTTGGCAAACCTCAGGTACATTTTGTTCAGTTTAGCTGTGGAGCAGCCTTTTCTAGCCCTGCAGATCGCTCCCCCCCCCCCTCCCCCCCTCGCCCCCAAATTAGCAGAGGGCTACTAAACCTCGGGGTTAGAAGGCTTGAACACGGTTAGGGGTGATCTTTCTGTAACTCCTAGATGCAAGCAGCAAGACTTTCCAAAACCGCTCAGGGCTACAAGAAACCACAACACAGTATTGGGACAGCAAAGTAAATATCGGTTCCCTACCTGTTTCCATGGATCAGCTAAAAAGACCATCCTATGTATGTCAGACTGTTCTGTAGAATGATTTTTTTCAGCACTTTCATAGGTTATCAGCATTCAAAGCCAGGAAGGGCTATTATGATACGCTAAACTGACCTGACCTCCATCATTACCTGGACCACTGAATTTTACCTAATAGATTCTGAATATAACCTACAAAACTGCTATTGAACTATAATATGTCTTACATGATCAGATTTGAAAATGAAGGATGTGTCACAGCTCTGTGAAAACTCCTCCCACAATAAATCACTGATTTCTTAGAACCTCCAGACTTCAAATTCTGGTATTTTGGTGTTATCGTCTCTGATGGATTAAAGAGTCTTCTGATGCAAGCAACGTGTATGCTATAGAAGGAATCTGTGAAGATTTCTCTTCTGTCTCAGGAGCAAACAAATACTGATTTTCCCTCATCTGCTAGTAACTTAGGTCCTACAGCAGACATGATAAATACCACTTGCATAGATCTTGCAATTACATCACTACTGCTAGTAGAAAGCAACTTCAACCGTTCACGCTGAGGATGCACCTCTCAATTGCATCATAGAGGAGAGTCTTGTCCTTATGTATAGAACTGTGTGTCATTTTCCAGCCCAGACACAGCATCTGGCTCCCTTTGAAGGTCTGCAGCTCAATACAGCCTGTTCCACATGGCAACCAAAACAACAGCCCCATCTTCCTTTCAAGTATAACTCCCTGCTGACCTCCTCAAAGGGCAGCATCACAGGGTGGGGATATTGATGGGAAGCAGATCCTCTTGTTTGCACCATGATCACAACACAGCGGCTCCGCAGAAGCATAGTGTTCTTGACTCCTTGTCCCCCAGGGTCTGAATTAAGGGAGGATCTTGACTGGCAGCTGCAGTAGTGACACCCCTGCTTATTGCACCAATCCAGAACCTTTCATTGTCTTTACCTGGTGGTATCTGTTTGTTTGGTATTGCTTGAGTTGTGTATTATTTTTTGCAGAGGCCGTATATACACATTCAGCCTTTAAACAGCATCTTTTCCAGCAAATCAGAGCACACGGGTAAGCCTCATGGACCATTTTTCTGTTTGTCTTTGCTTGACTTTCCTATAATTTTCCAGAACCGAGTCATTTACCTGTGTCCTGGAGGCTTACAGCATCAGAGTGTAGAAAAGACTCATAATTTTTCCTTATCTTTTTTCCCAGGTTCGTGAGAGGCTGAAGCCAAGTAAGACTGACAGGCAGGTAGCATGGACAGCTGGAGAGTCTGGGCATCAGAGAAAGTGCAATAGCCTCAAAATGGTTGAAACAAACTGAACAGCAGCAGCAAAACTATAAATCTCAAGACAAATACACTAAGAAAAGGTAAAAGAAACAGGTATTTTCCTCTTGGCTTTGGGAGAAAAGCAAAAAAAAAGAGTCAAAGACAAATTTTGGCTTTGAGCCCACGTTGGGCACAACCCATCCAAGACCAGACAGTGAAGCAATAGCAGAGCCCCTGTTGCACCCTCTGGATACCAGGTCTCACTGCTGAGTGATTATCCCCCTCACTCCCAGCATCCGTATAAGTAAGCCTGTTTTAAAGCTGCCATCGTAACACAGGGCTCAGTAAGAGCTCCAGGAAACATTGCTGCTGCTAAAGCTAACCAGGATCAGAGGTGTGGATGGGCAGAGGGGACGTCAGCTGCAGCCAGCCAGCTGACACGGCATGGGCAGCCTGGCTTCACATTCCAGGATTATTGTCCCCATCCCTCTCCTGTGGTTACCAGGTGCTATTAGAAATATCTGGGGGGGACACAGACTCGAGGGGGTGAAGTTGTATGAAACAACATATATTCCTGCCTGAAAGTTTTGTAAAGTGGCATGGGCTTCCTATTTCTTTTGACCACCACATCCAGCTGCAAAAGGAGCAGAAAAGCCACATGAACTACATTACCAAGCCAAAACAGCACTCTTGCCTTTTTTTTTTTTTTTTCTTTTTTTTCTTCCCCTTTTGGAAATTATTTATGGGTATATTGGACACATCAGTTCATGTCCCTAGAGCAGAGCAAACCATGCAACAAAAGTAGCCCATTCTCAAGTGGAAAGAGGCACCCAAGAGTCACAGCGACGTGCCAGCAGCCCCCTCCAATCTGCATCATCCCTGCCTAGCTGTGGGATGTATCCCAGGCTGGGAGGAAAGGTTAGAGCTGGGTAACCACAAGGGTAAAACACAAGGTGTGCTCCTGCCACAGCCACACTGACAAGGCTTTGGCATATTTGGTACAGTGCAGTCCTGCCTTTCTCAGCTGTAGAAAACACCACAAACCTGCTCAGGACCGAAATGTTAATTGATGTCAACATAAAAATTAATAATTCATGAAACTTCCACCTGTTTAAATGCACATGCCTGCCCACTTCCCCTCCCAAATAGGGATATCTGTAACCTTACCAATTAATCTGTGTGTTTGTGTGTGTCCATGTGGCAAAATATGTGGGGGTTTTGGAATGTTGGGGACTTTTCGAAATATTTGTCAGTAGGATGTTGTGGTTTGGATAACGTGTATCGCAGTGGCTCTAGAGACAGGAGCCAGAGTTTCACTCTGGGCTCTGGCTACCGCCGGCTCCATTCCTTCAGTTTTGCTGAACACCAGTGCCTGAAGCCTCCAACTGGGTGTCGTGCCAGCCATGAAATCTTCCCAGTGGCTGTGGGAGGTGGAATGCCTTGAGCCCCCCCCCAAAGAGTTAGCATTTGTATCCAAGCTGAGAAAAAGGGGGGGTGGGGGAGGTGTTGCGTCTAGCAGATAACATAGCAAGGTGACTGGCCATTCTGTCATTTGGTGATTACGAAGTCCTTAGTCTCGCTCCTTGAATGCTGGGCTGCAATGATCCCCCATGAATCATCTGGTGGTCACTGATTTTGTGGTCCTGTCAGGTGGCACTGTAAGAGGAGTCGGTCCTACTGTGGTGAGAGTTGGGATAGTGTGCCCAAAACTTGGAGCTGGACATGGTGGCCCCAGCATGCCCTGGATTACTGAGATGGTAGCAGAGAGGTGAAATGAGGGAAGGTGCCTGTGACCCATCTACAGAGGGGTCTGCTAGGTTTTGATAATTGCTTAGCTTTTTTAATTTTTTTTTTCCCCCAGGAAAAAGAAAGAGTAAAAATGGCAAAAGAAACCTGCAGAGTTGCACCATGGGATGCAGCACCAGCCTGAGTCTTCCTCAAGTCTTTGAAATTAATTACTCCTCTACACCAGGACAAAGAAACCCTGTACCAGACTCTTGCCTCCCAAGTAGAGGCTGCAGCTGCCATGTGGGTTTTCTGAACAGCCTCCTTCAAGCACACTGACCTGGAAGGTGGCCTCCCTGCGTAGCTCTATCCTCTGCCTTGCTCTGTGACCCCTCTGTGCCAGCTGGATGCAACTGATGGCTCACAGTGGCTCATGTGTAAGGCTGTTATGGAGGAGGAGAATTAAGGAATATGTATGTGTAACTGTATAGGGAACATAGGACCAAAGTCCTGTGTATGAATTTCAAGCTCAATATATGAGCTGTAGTGATGTGCTCTGAGACCTGGAAGAAGAAGATGAAGAGGGTCTCACCTGGTCTTGGTGTTTGCACAGCACCTACTATAAGCCAGGTCCTAATCCACATCCAGACCTTCTAGATACTCTAGCAATACAAATCCTCCTCTTTCCTACCACAGCTTTTTCTTCCACTGTGGAAATGGATGGTGCTGGTATTACTGGAAAAACATGCAACAAATTTCAGAACTTGAAGGATACAATTCATTTTTCCTGGTCTGTTCTGCCCTCATGTTAGGAAGTCAGGCACTTCCACAAGGCAGCTGAAATTCTTCTAAGATGGTATGTCACGTGGCTGGGATTTGTCTCCCATGGGACATGTCTGCCTGGTTAGCTGTAAGTGACTGACTCAAACCAGAAGGCTCAGCTGTTGATTGTCTACAGGTGATGGATGTAGGTGCAAATGCAGAGCAGGACAACCTTTTGCCATTAGAAAGTTTGGCAGGTGGTTTTGCTGATAGGAAGCAGCATGTTGAGAAACAAGAAACAAAATGATTTCTGGAGAAAATTTGTTTGTTTGTGGTTTTTTTTTGTTTTTTTTTTTTTTTAGCATTTATTTCTGGGTTTTTTTTTTCCTTTGCTCAGAAACTCTTTAGATTTACAGTGTTGAATCTGCTGTCTCTAACATCCTATTGATTTCCTCAGTAACTCAACATAGTCTTTATTTCTCTGTAGAGCAGTTAGCAAAAAGTAATGAAGCCATTAAGCACTTGAGGAAAAACAAGAAAAAAAACAATGCCAGAAAAACAAAAGAAAACAATTTTTTTGTGTGGTTGTTTGTTGGATTTTTTTTTTGTTTTTTTTGGGTTTTTTTTTTTTTTTTTTAAATCTGTTTCATGCATTCCTGTCCAGCCCGATATCTACTCTGGCATCTGGTACAATTACACATGTGTTCCTGCCTGCGAGGGATGCGGACAGAGCCAACATTCGTGCTGTCAGCGCATGTACCTTTCTCATCACTCCTCCCAGACCAGAGCCCTCCTGCGTCCTAAACTCCAGAAAACAAATTGCTGTCGGGTCAGGCTGGCCTGACAGTTCCCATTATGTTGACTCATAAAAGTGAAGGACGGGTTTCATCACTGAGGGGGAAAAAAAAAAAGAAAACCTGGAGATGAAAGGCCTTTTCTGCCCATTTCCATTGTTCCATGTGGGCTTGTAGAGGGATGTTGCACTGATGTACACGCTGTCCCAAATGTCCTCTCTGTCAGGTGTTGTAGGGCAATTACTATTATTTTCCTCAACTGGAAAATTCAGGAAGAAGTCAGCAATTAACAAAGTCTATCGTTTTGCTAAAAAGCAGGTCCACAAGGGTCACTGCAGAATTTTGCCAGCTTTCCAGATAAAACATCCACTTGGTTCCACAGTTTGAAGAGTGGGAAGAACTGATGCTGAAGACTCAGAATTATCTGAGTAAATGCTGTATTTTTTTACTTTTTTTTTTTTCTTTCTTTTTTAAACAAAGTCTACAGAGGCTACTTGGACATTCTTGTCTTTACTAAATAGAATAAAGGTGGTGGAGTTTACTGCCTGGGGCCGGTGTGGGGTCCCCAGCACCAGGGGTTTCTGGCAGACACAATGTCATCTGTCAGGGAAGACAGAAGTATGAGAATGTATAGAAGGGTCCCCCTGAGATCCAGACCTGCATGTATGCCGTTGATATGTGTTTTCGAAATGGCTTTAAATCTCTCTGATAGTAGATAACATTAAAAACTGTGTTCAAGACCAGTGGTGATGCAGCTTTGCAATCTTCTCACATGCAGACTATAAACTTAACAAAGTTATAAGTTTGGCTTTTTTATTCAAGTTTTTTTCTCTGTAGCCTGCCCCTTTTCTCCATGGAAAACAAATTTGTCTCTGATAGGTGTTTTCTGAACTAAAATCAATGAGTATTGGATTGAACCCATAACATTCCCCCCCACTTTCTGTCCTGTCTATCTGTCTCTTTTCCCCTCAGAGGCCACCCCACAACCTGCTATGTGTCACCACTGGGAAACTGCCCATCCCTTCTCTGATGTCTCACCTTACTTTTTCTTCTGTTTACCTTCTTTTTATGTTTTTCACAGTTTTATGCTTTTCATGTTTCTTCAGCTAATGAGAAAGCAAGCCAAAACCTTTTCATTTACCATCATGGTGATTTTCTAATTACTTTAGTATTTCTCATTTATTCATACTATATATTCCTTCGAGTTTTGTGTATATATATATTTTTACTTATTTTGCTGATTCATAAAATGGGCTTTTCATCTATGCCTCAAGATGGCTGCAAAATGACCAGAATTATACCAAATCTCAGCCTACTAGGAGAAAACAAAAATTAAATTTTACTTTGTATAACATTCTAACAAAATAGCTAAATACAAAATTATACAAGTTATGTGACTCGAGCTTTCAAAGACAGAAAAAAAGTCTGTAGCAATTATAACAGATTTTTATACTGGGAATTATATAACAAAACTACAATTTTTAAATTATTATTATTATTATTATTTAAAGCAGACTTTTCAAGCTAGTTAATTACTTTGGTTTGTCTAACACTTACTGGCAACAATCCATTCAAGGTGCTTCTTGCAGCTGCACATTTCACTGGATGCTCCTAACTGTTAATCAGCTACTACCTAAAATAACCCATTTGCTGCAGCGTTAAAACTCATTAGCAATTTATGAAATAGACTTGCCAGCAGATAATATAGTTTAGTAGGAAAATGTTCTGAGAGACCATCGCTGGGAGTTTTTACTGACTGGCTGAAGTTTAGAAGCAACACGACTTTGGAAGTTGAACACTTGGCTTGAAAAAGGTCACTTTTCAATGAAGATTTTGGATCAGAGAGAGATCAAATTCAGTTTTGGAAGAACTGTCTCAAATTACCTTTACTTAACTTTTAAATGTTTAAGAGTTAGGTACCAATTACAGAAAAATTATTTCAAGACATTCCTGTATTAACTACAGAGATTCAGGTACTGGCAGCTGGTGATTTTATTCTAGATGTTTGATAGGATCTTCTCCAGGTGTAGGCAGATGTTCCCGGGAAGTGCTCTTCCCTTTCTTCACTATTGGGGGAACCTGGAGAAGTAGCTTAAACTCCTAATTTTCTGTCAGATGTCATTAGGTGGGACATCTGCCACCCAAGTGTGGCTGAAGTAGTTTTCTCAGCTTCAGACATCTGTTGACACCTGAAAGTCTACATCTAATTTGGATACATATTAGAAACACAGTTGAAAGTTCAGAAGACTTTTCCGGAACAAAACCTACCTCAAGAGCCCCCATTTATACAAACCCTCGTTCTGACCTTGAAAAATAGAATTGGGCCCCTGGAGACCTCCCAGCAAGCTGCAGTTTCAGCTGGGAACCATACTGTAATGAAACTACTATGGGAATTATCAGCTAAATTACTTTAGCACCCTTAGGGCTTAAAATTAGTTCATTAAAAGTGGATTTTTTCATGTGTACTTTCCCCTGTGCTTTAAATGTTCTGGACTCTCATCATCTGTGACCCGTAAGTCTCACCTTAGATCACTTGTATGGAACAGTTGCTCTTTCAGTAATTACCACACAGTTAACATCATCTTTGGGAAATGCCCTGGTAGTGTTTGGGATAGTTAAATCCATCATCACCATTCTTTGGTTAACTCTCATACTGCAGCTCTGGAAATTGGAATAACACCAAAATGAAGTGACGGGGGAGCTGTACAGATGTCTCGTTAGCAGATGACTTGCTCATCTACAGGCCAACGCAAGGGATGCTAGCGGAGCTCCATCCCACTCGTACTAAAACACAAGGCTGATGTTTCCTGACACCAGCCTTGTCGCTGTGAGAATATCTGAGACCATAATTCCCAAGCCACTGCTCTCCTCCTCCCACAGCTAACAACAGTTTGGCTGACAGGGGGAGGCCTGGAAAGGAGGTGAACCTGGCCACAGGAAGGGCCACCTTTGCCACCAACTGCAAAAGTACCTTGGTGATCAGGCCAGCTGGAGATGTCCATCCTGGAGCTATCTAAATCTAGCTGCAGTAGATCCTACCATCATGTTACTTTGTTACTTCTTGTCTTCTTTAACCACAGGCTTTCCACATGTTCTCCTGGATTAGAACCTGGATGGCACTATAGGGAAAAGCCATCTTTGTCATTCATTCAAAGCTGAGAACCTGAATGCCAGAGGTAGTATTAATTATAGCTGCTTGAGGGAAATAAACAATAAATAAATAAATAAAAAGACAACAACAACCAAGCAAACAAACAAGCAAAATTTACTAATTACTTAATACCTGCTACCCAGAGAAGAGACATAAAGCTCCACTCCTGTTTTCTGCCAGAGTGGACCGTGATTCCTACACACCCAGAGAACTGGAAAGCAATAAGTTAAATATATACTTTTTCATTACATTTGTGATGTTGGCACTTTAGGCAAAAGATTAAACAACAAGGTTCTGTCTTCAGGGAGTCCTAGGTATCTGGCTCAAGGAGGCCAAGTGGCTGGATCTAAACATAGTACTTTCCAGACATCCATATATATCCTTAAAACCATAAGGAGTCATAAAAAAAAAAAAAAAAAAAAAAAAAAAAAAAAAAAAAATTATAATTAATTTTTTTGGGTGATGAGCAGGTCTGTAAGAGGAAAAACCTGTTTATCATTCATTTCCCAGACAATAATGGTCTCCTTGTGAAAAAATCAGCCTCTGGAGTAATGCTAATAGCTCTGTACTACTTAGTTCAGGGAAAATGGTAGAATATTGGTTCCTAATTACAGCTACTCTACGATCTTCCAGGCTGAAATGGGAGGTTGCTCTGGCTCTTTCTTCCAGGATTGCCTTGACATTGAGACAATTCCCTGTTTCAGCCTGCTTCTTGGTACATGGAAACATTTGTTCATTCATCTTTTTTTACTTGACTGCATTATGGTTGTGATCCATATGGTTACACCCCTTTAATATCATCCACATTATACATTTATTCTACACACACTTATTTTTTCCAGCATGTAAGTTGTAAAGTGAGATGCAACAACTCAAATGTCATTAAAACAGTACAAAAATTATTCTGAAACCAAATTAAGTTGCAAATACTGGATTTAAATCAGCTTTGGGGAAATGATGCATCATCATGCAAATCAAACCGAAATGTGATTTCCACTGGTCCTCTATTCTCTAATGTTGTGGAAACTGCATTTCACTTATTGATTGATTGGGTCTGTAACCTGACTCACATTGTTCCATTCAGGCAGGGTATTTGTGCTGTTGGACCTAGGTATGCAGGAACTCTTTGGGGTAAAAGCAGGAAAGTGATTCCTTCTTGTGTATCATATCAGATTCTAGTTCTGTAGCAATACTCTGATATCACATCTTTTCTCTCACAGCAGTTGATGACACTTTAAAGTGTCCCAATGGCAGCCATGACAAATGAGTGGAGGAAAATGGTTTGAGTTAAAAGCTTAGATAACTTTGAAGGGGGGAATAAAAATTGCTAAAGCTGGAAATTGCTAATTTTGGATACCTATTTATCTCAGGAGGCTCTGAAAATCTTTCTGTATGAAGTGGGTGTTGGTTTATAAAGGTGGCTTGCAGTTTGGTAATCTCTAATTCAAGAATACATGAACCATAAAGCAAAAATTAAGTTAATGTGAAGCAGTGAGAGATAGAGAGAGTCATCATAGACATTATCATCAAGGATAATCACACTGGCTTCTCTTCACTGTGGTGACCTTGCTGCTGTCATCAGAAGAGTCTTCAGTGGCATGCTGAGTAGACATTTAAAATACATAACCAGATTTATGCACTCAGTATGACTGTTTCCTACTGGTTTAAGATAGCATGCCCTCCACTTACACCTGTGATGAGATGCAGGTGCCACTGGGAAGGTGCAGTGTTGCTCAGCTCTGTTGTGCTGGGTGGTGCACAGACATGGTGAAACACAAATATGTCCTGGCATAAGGACTCTAAAACCTATTTCTTTAAAATGAGCAATCCCAGCATACCTAGGATTAAAAAAAAAAAAAAAAAAAAAAAAAAAAAAAAAAAAAAAAAAAAAAAAGTGGTGAAATGCTTGATTTATGAATTGTTTCCTTTGTAAAGATGACGAGGATTCTGTGTTACCAGAAATAGTGAATTGATTTCACTTATAACCATCTGACAATTTGTTGCTGGGGAAAACTGCTTAATTTTTATTTTTTAATAGATCTCTTACTGAGTATATTTCTACAGATTTCAGACAAGTGAAATAGATAGTTATGATCAAAAACAGGCAAAAAGGTGTTAAAAATATCTGTTTATATTCAAATAACACATGCATGGATAAAAGTATGGATAACTGTACTTTAGATTTTTCTATAATAAATACTTAAATAATCTCATTGAAACTCTTCTCCCTACTGCCTGTATTTCTTCTGAATCTTTCAGAATCCTCCTTTCCACAAAGCAAGAAAAGAAATAATATGTAAGGGCTTGTATAAAGTCCCATAAGTACACCCAGCAATAGCAAAGGTTACAGATGCAGTTTCCTGAATCCCAAAATCAGACTTATCTCACCTACCTTCAGGCATGGGATTCAGCTTGCATGTTCCGACACCTGAAAGTAGGTGATGAAACTGAAGTGCCTACATGTAAACTGGGCGTCTAACCTCTTGGAACACTTTATAATCATTTCACCTCACAGAGCTGTTTATTTGTCTAAACACAGGCATCTAGAACAGCTTGAAAAGCCCTTGGAAAGCCTAAATCTCTTGAGGGTGGCAGAGATGAAGATGACCTACAGGGCAGCAGCATCGAGGGTCAGGAATGCTAATTCAAATGGTGCCAAACATCTTTGTCTGGGCATAATTAAGCCTTTTGCCAATACATTCAATAGTACCTCATTAGGAATTTATCATAATCTAAAGTGGACATCTCCATTTGAGTTGCACGTAGACACCTACACCTCCATTTAATTGCCCATCCATCGGTCCATGAGCCACGTTACATGGCTCACTTTTTCATTATATACACACTAAAATTACAATCTTCTTGACGTCTTTGAACTGCAGACAGGAGTTTAAACAAAAATAATAACAACAAAAAAAGGCAAATGAGGAAAATTAGAGGATATTTCAATATAATCTTTCAAAGTAATAAAACTAGTTTGAAAATCCATTTTCTACAGGTAAATAGTCTTAAATAACAAAGGGAAAAAAAGCAGTAATTCAACTTTTCTTTCAGCAATTTTTAAACCATACAACTTTTTGGAAATTCTGTGTCTTACATTTCTGACTTTACATAAAAGTACCTAATATGAGAAAAGCAAAAAAACAATTATAAGATTAAGATTTTTCTTCTTTTTCGGTGAGGAAAAGTTACTCAGTTCTTATCTGTAAATGGTACTTCTGACAACTTATCTTTTGGAATGTAACCACTGAAAAATTTATTAAGAGTTGGAAAGAAGGGGGCAGTCCAACTAACCTTTTTATTGATATTATTTAGTTCTTCATTTAAGATATGGCTAGGAAATCTTGACAAAGCTCTACTCCTACCTCACCTCGTACATACTTGTGTCTCCATTCAAAATTAAACAGGACTTTCTTGATGGCTCCAAAATGTCCTGTTCTCATCCATGTTCTGGACTTCACGAGGTTTAGCTGACTCTTCTTAAACCATAGGAAATGACCCAGTGCCATTTATCACAGATATCTTCTGGGCACGATGTTCAAGTAGAAGTTATCACAAGGTCGAAGGGTATCTGAAGCCAGGATATTATTCCAGAAGCTGTGGCAGTTTTCAATGCAACAAACAGTTAGATACTGGATTTCTAAAGAGCCTGGTGTAAATGCTTTCCCTATTTGAAGCTTCCAGATGATTCTCTCTTAAACTCAGGAATTCAGCTCAGGTGTTTGAATAAGAAGTGTGGTTATCCAAGGTCATCTATGAATTTCTTTTCTATGGACTTCTAAAGGCATCTAAAATTGGGAGGGATGAGTCTGGATCACTGCCAGTAGAAACTACATCAAAGCAGCACTTCCAAAAAACCTGTGATCCGTTCTGGTGGAAAGCATAAATCCTGTGCTCATTTATTAACTGGTGGGAAATGATGGAAATTTCCATGGTGCTTGCAAGATGCATCCAAGATTGTGCTGCCTCTGTGCGTGGTGTTGGATGAAGACACAATGGGATGCAATCTGAGCTCTGCAAAGGCCGTATAAATACAGTGGGAAAGCAAAAGGCAGGAATCCAGAGTTACCTGAGGTCGCACAATGAAGCAGCAGGAGAGTGAAGAAATAGGGCTCACACGACTGAAATCCCAGCATACTGCTGTATCCATTAGCCTAGATTGATTTCCCTTCTGGTTTGGGGTTTAGAAATTAAAATGGCCTTGACTATTTATCCTTCTCCTGAGCCATCCATTCACCAACTGCTTCCTTCTTGTTTGAACCATTCTCTTTCTCCTTTGCCATCCAGCCACCTTCCCCTTCAAGTCCCCTGAGAAAGGGGCCTGAAGATTAATGGAAAACCAAGACTTCATAAACTGTTCTCCTGACAGTGGATTTAATCCAGACTCTGAATGGCACCCAAAAGTGTATTTTGGGGTGTTATTATAAGTGATACACTCCACAGAGAGCTCATTTATTCTGAAACAAGTATGGAAGACATGTTAAGCAAGATGTTTTGGGTTGTGGGGTTTTTTTTTCCCCTTTCACCTGACACTACAGCATCAGGACACAAAGCTGCAGTTTGACTGAAAATAATGAAGTGAGATGTTCCATAAAGTTATTTCCAGCTGATGGACTACATGCTACATAAATATACAGGAGACTCCCAGAGGAAACCAGTAGGTCACTCAAGCTTGCATCAGTTTTGGTCCAGCAGTGTATGGGAGATCCATACCTCTCTTGCAAGGGGAGCAGTTTCTGTACAAGACGTGCAGATGTTAAACTTTTATATCTATATTTATTTTATATCCTTCACTTGCTACCAGGATAATATCTACTGCTAAATTGAAGCAAGCATCAGCCGAGGTAATTATTTCAGCCCATGAGGATTCAGTTGTGGGGTCAGGTGAGAGCACGGGAGAGCAAGTGTTAAGCAAGAAACTCCTGTGAACTTGCCTGAGCTGATTTCTCATGGAGCAGGTTAAAAGCAGAAGTGCCAGCAGAGTTTTTGTAGAAAACAGACAGATTCAGGACATTTTACATCAGACTGAGAAAGGTCAGCATTTCTGGCAGCCGGTGAGGCTGGTGCTCTGATTCAACTCAAACAGAGCCATTTCTTCCTCAGGCTCCCCACTGACAAATTCAGAGGAGTTTGGATTTGGATGAGGAAAGTGTCTCAGGAAAAACAAGACCTAGCCATCCACTTTTGAACTAAACCTGAACCCAAAAGAGACTTGGATTTGCATCTGCAGAAAGCTTTTTTTTTTTTCTTTTTTTTTTTTTTCTCTTTTCCCTCTTCTGTTCCCTTTTCCCGGTAAGTTGAAGCAATGCCTCCCTCAGTTAGATTTCCAAGGTCTAGGAATAATCCTACAGCCTGTCACAAGAATGACACGAGATCAGGGGGGTGGTACCTGCTCAGACTCATCCCTCATATTTTAAAAACTCATTCAGTTATATTTGAACTAACAGTAGTGCCTTCTGGTTTGAAAACCACTTACCACGTTATTTGCTACAAGTGTAATACCTGTGCCTCAAAGCCAGGATGGCTTTTTGGTCGATTAGTAACAGGAGTTGCAATGGGCAGGCAAAGTTAGTGAAAAAATATTTTTTTTAATTATGCTGAGTCACTGCAACACCTCAGTGATCACAGTTTATGCATGAGCAACGTGTGCTCTCTCTTGCCTGGCTGACCCCTCCTCCAGGATCACCAGCAGCAGCTAGGTTTCTACAGAAGTGTGATGGTCTTTCTCCAGTCCCACCTCACTTAACCGTTCTCTCCGTTTGTTTTTCCACTGCGAACAAATTAAAATGTCTGTAAAAGAATGTTATGGTTTAGAGGCCTGAGAATACCTTAAGGATGACCTCAGTCCATGCTTCCTATGCTGCACACTGTCCCTTTGGCAGGAGAAAAAATTCTGAACTGAAATCCTGACCCCTCCCTCTGATGTCAGTGGCATTGCCGCTCTTGGCATCTGCAGGCGTTGAATTTTCTGTATTGATTGCATAAGAATCAAATTCAAGGAATATTTCCTTTTGATGACATATTCATTTAGAAAGCCAAGATAGTGTCTTACTCTGAAAGAAGTAGCAGCAGGAGCAATAAAGCTTCTGTTGGTTGCAGATAGTGGAAGATGCTTCATCAGGGACAGTCTGCCGTGTTCTTCACTCCACATCATGAGATACCTTGAATTTCCCTTGACCTTGCAAGAGAGGGGCAGTTAAGGTGTGTGCTACTCACTCCTGACAGTGAGTGATAGAAACCAGGAGCATTTCCTTTACACAAAGCCACAAATACATCTGCAGATCCAGTATCTGTGGCACAGCCCAGCTTTGACCTTGTGGTAAAAGATGGGCTGTTCCCAGTACAAGAGGGTACAGCATCAGCCACTGATGTTCAAAGAGCAAGCGAAGCCCTGTGGGAGGAGGAATTGGAGAGGAAATCAAATACAACCCAAGGAAAGGACAAGATGTGATCTCATGACATGCATTTCTCTTGAACCACCTGGGAGATCTCTCCAGAAGCAGATTGTGTTCCAGTCAAATAGTACCGCAGCTGCTTCTTTTGGCTGAAAAAGCCAGGGCCTGCCCTTGACAAGTAACATTCAAGAACATCATCCAAAACAAAGCATTTTAAAATAGGAAAGCTGACCTCTTTGTCTTGTGTGACAGCTCTGTGACGGGAGAACCACATGTAAAAAGGACTGAGGACTGATTCCTAGACTGAGGGCTTATTGGTATGCTGTGCTGAACGTGGTGTACAGCTCTTCAAGCTAACACTGAATGAGCTAAATCTGGACCAAGAGGGAAAGATGTGGCCTTAACATGATACTTTGCCCAAGTTAATTAGCCTCTTGAGGAAAAAAAAAAAAAAATGTTCTGCAGAAGACAGACCTACAACTACTGTGATTTGAACTAGTGCCTTAGCGTGGTGCCCTGCTCTGCTGCACAGGGTAATGAGCTTTCTCATTCTCTGGGGCATGTACGACTGCTTTGCTGTGGCACTGTACAGTGCAGGCTGCATCTCATCCTGCCTCTGGCCAGGGAAAGCACAGCCAGCCCCACAGCCTCAGAAGGGGCACATGGAAAGGGATACTTTGTACGGTTTTGCTGTGGTCAGCTTGCTCTTAGGGAGGAGAAGACTTCCCCCAGAAAGGTGCAATCCTGCTGGAAGTCCCCTAGGACATGAAGCTCTGGCTTTGGGAAATGGGAACATCCCACAGCCTTGCCTGAAATCCCAAGTGGAAGCTCGGAGATATTTCCTGTAACCGAGCTCAGCTGCTGCAGAATCGCACAGACACTGAGCACAATGCCGCTGCTGAAGCTGCAAGAAGTCAGGTGGGTGAACTCCTTCGAACCAACCTGAGACACACTGGTGACCCCCCTACACTAAATGGGTCGTGAGAGGCTGAATCACACTGAAGACGACGATGCTGAGCAGCTCATGCCACTCTCTCACACATGGGGTTGCAGTTTTAACCAGAGAAACTAGGCCTGGTTTTGGGGGGTGGACAAGCCTGTGAGAGTCTTTCTTGGCTGGAGCTGCAGCTCCAGTGGAAAGACACAACATCTGAAGTGTATGTGAATGTAGCAGGTCAGGTTGTCTTTGCCCTCAGTCTGGCAAAGCTCCGCTGGAGTTAGCACAGCTCCCCTCTGTTACCGCAGCTGAAGATGTGGCCCAGGCCACTTAGCTCTTCCTCCTGTCAGTGTAACTGTGTGCTATGCCTCATGAAAATGGTGAACAGCGGCTTCTGGCCAGAACATACCAACCTTTTGGAGCTGATCATATGAAAATAAACAAGAGATACCCAGATGAGTGTGTTATATCTTTAAATATATTTCTCTCTTTCTTTATATATATAGATACATATATTTGTACTGTTCCCTGTCTTGGCCGAGGCCTGTTTTGGAAAGGAGACAGCAGTGAAGTTATTAAGAATCTCCACTCATGTTAAAATACCTCTTTAGTACAACAAAACATACTATTGTTGAACTGGGAAAAGATATTCCATAAATCTCCCAAAGTCAAACACCATGACAGGAATATGGAAAAATAGATCTATATATTAACTGCTCTTTTAACAGCATTATTTGACCCTTAGAAAAAACAAACAGAGGAAAGAAAAACGTTACAAACCCAGAAAAAAATTCTCTGACTCTTATCAAAAGCACATTTGAAGAGAGGCCTCGGAGGCATCTATTGTTTAATGGGCTATGCTTGATTTATTGATGATTATGTAGCAAAAAAAAAAAAAAAATAATGTAATCATTCCAAGGCCATGAGAGGTGCAGGACTTCAATTTATTAGACCTTGGAATCAGGGAATAAGTTCCCCCCCTACCCCCCTTCATGCAAAGAGCCCTGTTTGACCAACAGTGTGAAACAGTTTGATGGGCAAGTCCCCCGGTGCCGAGCTATACCTCACTCCTTTTCCATAAGTAACTGGCCACACGAGAGCAGGCCTGCAGTTTGAGTTTACACAGCTGTATGCCGGAGCGCAGAGTTCACTGCATTTATTTTAGGCTCCTTTAGCAATGGTAACAAACCCACCTCCCTCCTTGCCCTGCCCGTGCACGCAGGCGTGCCTGCCGCTGCCTCTCCTGCAGGCACGTGTGTGGCGGCAGCCCTACTGCAGCCGCAGACCTCCTCGAGTCACATCTTTCTAGGCATGGGAAAGGGGAAATGTACCTGAGGCAGCAGTGGAGGTGAACGGGCAAAAAAAATCAGAGCAGGTCAATAGCAGTGAGGTGATGGTCATTTACATTGTTGTTGACATAAGCGGGCTCGCCTAGAGATCTTGCTGTCATCCTTCTCAGTAGAGCACCGCCTTGGCCTGGGTGTTTGAGCTCAGCATCCCTTTGCTCAAATGCCAGGGTTTCAAACCCTCCTTTCCCCTTGGAAACCCGCTTAAAATGCAAAATATTCCTTTTCCCCCAGCGGCCAGAGCTGTTAGCTAACATGGGGGTCCACAAACATGGTTGAGATGATGGAAGCACGTGTAAGACAGCCCCCACCCCACAGATACCATTACCTGTTACAGCACTCTGCAGACTATCAAATTGCAACAAGGTCTTTAACCACCTCATACCAGCACACTCTTCATATAGTCCCTTTGCTGCCTTCTCCTTGTATTACCTCATCCAGGGCACACTCTCTCTCTTCTCTCTGCTTCTTCCTCTCTCATCTTCTCCTCCTCAGCTGCTCTCTCTTCATTGACTCTCAACCTTGTAACAGAACAGCCACAGCTGCACCTTATCTACATCGGCCAACCCACCGCCCCTGAAGCCAGCCCACAGTTGTATATTATCAATGTTAATTAACCCAGCTTCATTCCTCTACAATTACCTGACCAGACAGCACTGACACAGTTCAGGGGGAAAAGTGAAGGGCAGTGACTGGGAAGTGACTGGATCCAAGTGACACAACATGTCAGAGCAAGGGAAGAAGCCCCGAAGCCCTGAGCCTCCGCTGCTAGTCCTTGCTGCGTCCCAGGAGGGACTAACCTGCTGCCACTCACTCGGCTGGCTGTCAGGGTCTGAAAAGAATGGTGTTCCTAGTGTGTTTGTAGCACCAAACAAATTAAATGCAAGTTGGAATGGTGACTGTTGGCTCAGCCTGAAATGATTTCTTTTGGATATTATCAGCATAAAATGAAATGTAATGAAGCTAAATGAAATGAAAAAAAAAGAAAAAAAAAACTAAACTAAAATAAAAGTCACTACAGCTAAATAGAAGCTGTGACATTGTCCAGCACTAGAAGACCTCTCAGAAGTTACAAATGAGAAGGATCTTCAGTGCTGTAGGAGTTAATGCCCATCAGCATCACGGGAGATGTAGTCTGCCCTGGCAGCCTGGCCAGCAAATGAAAATGGGACCAGGAAGCTTGTACCCAGTAAGTCCCACAGGGGACTCTGGTGGTGGTGCAGAATGAAACTCAGCTGGAAGCATTTCATTTTTTGTGTATTGAATTTTTCAACAAAATGTCAAAATATTCCACAGAAAGCAGACACTTTTTTGTGGAAGATATAATTTAGGTGAAAGCTCAGTTTGCTGCTGAAAAATGGCTTTGGCAGAAATGTTTTTTCTGGCTACTTTTCAGGATAGTGTGGCTGCTCCTCCCAAACTCTTCCTTCAAAACCCTCCTCAGGAGGCTGGTTTTCTGGGAATGACTACAAAAGGTGAATAAAAAAGACACTTATTGAACCACTTCTGTACGTGTATCGCTGTCCTGTCATCTTACGACCAGGTTTCATACATTCCTTGTCCTGACACATGTTTTTTTCTTTCCAGATGTCTGGTTCCAGCACAGATGGCAGTTTCATCAAGCTAGGTACCATCTCTTTGTCCTATGCTTGTAGTATTGTCTCCAGCGAGATGATGCTTTATTTAAAACCTAGGATATCAATGCACTATGACAATACAAATTGATAATTCTGATGTCAATACTGATATTTTTTTTTCGGTAGTAATAATAGTTAGAGTCGCTGTAGCCACAAATCTTGTTGTGAATGCTGAGGAAGGGGTTTTTGGAGATATGCTTCCCGTTCTGCAGGTGGAAATCAGAAAGCTGTATTCTAACATGGCCCACTTTTCCTCTGAATCCCCTCTAAAACTGTAGGTTGAATTCTCCTGGATTAATTTATATACCTGAAGGTAAGACACCTGAGATCCTCATCATAAAATGCATCATGTGAATCCGGATGTGAATCTTGGAAAAATTTTCAAATTTTTCCTTCACATATCCCCTGTAGAGTTACTTGTTTTTCTGAGTTGACTGTCAAAGGAGCTTGGTGTGACTCCATGAGGTGCTGCCAACAGGTAAGATGAATCTCACCTCTGGCTTCTGCTGGATGCTGTTGGCTGGCTTTGACCTGGAAAGAAAATCAAGTGAAATCCAGCCACAAAATTTTGTTTTCAACAAGGAAGCTATTGGTGAAAACACACTCTGAGTGTTTAGTGAGGAAAATTTGTTGCAGATTGATAGGGATGGCTTACCACGTCTCTGCTGATATTTGTGATTAGGTGAGATGAGCCTGGATTTTTAATGTCTGGCTTCACCAGCATGAAACATAAACAACATTGTAAGAAGATACTTATTTTCCATATCATGCAAACACAGGCTTAAATCTAAAATAGAATAGAATAAAACAGAACTAAATTAACCTAAACCAAATAAACTAAACTAAACTAAACTAAATCTCTGTTTAATACTTGAAAATCCATAAAAAGCATGTCTACTGAATTTTCTGTTTAGTGACACATGCCCATCTTATGGTGACTCAGAGACCAGCAAACAGCAGGGCTCCATGGGCCTCAGGGGTGAAGACAGCTGGACAAGAGCATGGTGCTGAGTCTTAGGCTGATGGCACAATGCAGGAGTTACCAAGCATGGAAGAAAGCATGGAATGGCTTCTCACCTGAAAATCATTGCTCACATGAGTCTTCTTCTGGATAAGCAGAAGAGAACTTAGCAAAACCATAGAGGTCTTCAGGTGCATATAAAATCACCAGAGAGTGTGTGAGGGAAAAAAAAAGGAAAATTTAGAGCCTTTCAGAATAAAGATTACAGAGAAGTAGAAAGAGGTGCTGTTAGAACATGAATCCGATAAAAAATACTCTGTGGGCTTCTGGAAACTACCTACTTAACCTATTTTTCTATTGTCCATTGCCATTCCCTCAGGAGAAACTAAAAGGGATGTTTCACCTGAGATAAGCATTTAGAAATGCAAAGCCATGTTATCACAAAATGTCTTGATGGGCTGGCAGTAAAATTTAACCCTAGGATTTCTGAACAGAAGTTGTGAAAATGTATTCAATTGATTACTGCTTCTGAAAAAGTCTTTGTCGTTAATTAGGGATTGTTTAACTTGGACAGGGAGCTCAAGGACAACTTTAATGAGCAGGTGGTGTTTGTCCTGAGCCCCAAACATGCAAGATGTGAGCAGGGCCATCCAGACAATAAACACTGTGTGCAGCTGTGTCACAACAGTAACTCCACTGTGCCTGGGTATTGGCCAAGGTCCCTGGTGTGTGTGTGAAACCTTACAAATCATGAGATAGTGCACGACTGCAGTTAGCCCAGACTTAAAGGCTTACACACACAAGGTGTGTATCTGAGTATAAAGGCAGGCAAGCTCCAGGACTGGGCCAGAAGCCTCACCTACAGGTGGACGCACTGCGTGGGAATTTTCCCAGTTAGAGAGACTCCTGGCACTGGCTGCAGTGGGGCTTCCCAGCCACAATGTGGGGCTGGGTGATGTTAAGGTGGTAATTGGTTACATCTCCTTTTCTTAATCTCTGTAATGTTTTGCAGCAACGATCTGATGCTTTGCTCCTATTGCTCTCTTATATTGTGCATAATAATGTACTGCTTTATCTATATTTTTATACTATACTTTTATCATATTGCATGCTATTTTCCTTTCTTGATTGTAATATAACAAACTGCACTTTTTCTTGTATTTGATTTGGAATTCACTTTTGCTTGGTGTCCAGTCCATCAGTAAAACAGAAGTATGTATCTGTGTTTTTTCAACTAAGAAAGGGAAACAATTCATGTAATTTTAGACATGTAAAAGCTGACTGATCATGCAGATCATTCCTGGAGGCAAGTCAATGGAGCAAGAGAGGCACCACAAGAAGCGATAAACCCTGTTCCTTGGCTATACAAGGTTTCCTGATAACCCTTTTTAGGCAATAAAATCAGGTGTGCTGAAAAATTGCCTTCATAGCATTCATAATATTTACAAATCAAACTCCCCTCCTATGTGCACATATTCCTCCAGGTTGGACATCAGCCTCAAACTTGAGACAGTTACAAAACGAAGATGATGAGCATTCATTTCCCAGTCCTGCCTCTTTACTGGCCCTCTGTGGCACCCTATCTCGTGTGTACATGGAAGGTCTTTTACAATGTGGCATGACTCTTTGCTGGGCCCCTAAAGAACCCAGTCAGCAGATGACAATAATAGAACCTGGACCTCTGCCAAGCACAATAATGGTATTTCCTGGAGTATTCACAGAGTTTCCAGTTCTTCAGACAGGGTGTAGCATGGTAAACCTAAACATCACGGTATTTAAATACCCAGTTACAAATATTCACAAGTGACTCACAGTCCTGGGAGCTTCCTATTTTGCTAAGGTGACCCAAAATATTTTTCCCTAATGAGGCTTTATTGTCAGCAAATCTGAGATAGTAGTTTTCTGAGAATCAGGCCCTTTTATGATTCCTTCACTTATATACACCAACAATAGAGGAATCAAAGAGAACTGCTATCGAAAAGTTTGACTGTGGTTGTATAGATAGGTTAGGTTAGTCCTGGAGCTCTGGCTGTTTTGGACTGGATATCTTTGAACATGTTTGCCCTTGGAAATAAACAAAACCATGCCTAGGTGGTGCTTGTCTTAGGATGTAACAGGGTAACAAGGGTTGCTTCAGTGTCCAAAGAAAAGATAAGCCTTTCTTTCTAAAGATTAATCTAAAAGATTAACCTTTCTTTCAGTGGACATGCCGATGTGGAATCTGTAATCAGCCTATTGCTGACACACTCAAATAGCTGCAGTCCTCGAGACCTCTCGTTTTGTCATTTTGAAGTGAAAATATCTGGGAGGTTCAGAAGGTATTAGGGGAAAGGCTGACATGTTTTCAGTGTCAATTTATGTCTTGTTTGTACATGAAGCAGTGTATGCTCTACTCCCCAGGGTATTTGCCTGTGGTTGGGTTTGCTGACTGAGAGCTATAGTAGCAGTATCATCACAGATACTTGCACCAGAGCTGTATTCTGAGCAAATAAATACACAGACACTGTACAACACAGGGAAAATATTAGTAGATGGCTTTAAATGATTATCTTTGGTGCTCTGGCTCACAGTAGTTACACTGCCACCACCCAGAAACTGCAAACTGTTTCCTATTTTCTTTATGACAGTTTGGTGAAGAATTATGGACATGACCTCCTTCTCAATATTTATTCCATCACATGGATAATGGGACCTGATATCACTCTCTGCCCTTCTGTAAATATATGTGCAACACATGTCTGGGTCCTGCAGGAGCAATTCCCTTCCTCCTGCTTATCATCACACTCACAGCAAATCAAGATGATTTGCAAGTGTTGTCAGATGGCTGAGAAAACTCTCAGAAACATGTTCTCTGCCATAGTGACCAAAAGCCGTGATATTATTTTTTATTTTATGGTAGCTTGTATTTGTCATGTAGTACCATCTGGTGTATAATGGTATCAGGATATTGTAGAAAGGGTGCTGAAAATAAATAGCCAAGAAAGGAAATGAAGATAATTTCTCACATCCTTGCTTTTCAGAAGAATAAGGAAACCTGCTTTAGACAAGAAAGGGTGGAAGATTTATTGGAAATGGGAACTGATTGGAACAGAAGTGGAAAAGGCTGATCAAAGATGCCCAGTGCTCCTTATTTTATCTGAGAGAATTGCATCTGTGAGCTGAAATGGCAGAGTAAAAGCAGATTTCAAGAAGCAAACTGACTTCATTTGTATAGGAGTGAAGTCCCAGCTAAATCCCCAAGGATGACAAGGTTCATCTTTCCAGGACTGCTTGACTCTATGGGTGTCCACCTATGTCAGCCACCTCCCTGCTTCAGCTGGAAGCACTTTTCCTGGGCAATGGGTAGACATTCCCTCCCAATATGTTTGCCTACTAATGGGCTACAGGCACATCATGCTTTTAGTTCCCAGTGATCACGAATCAGCAGAATGCTGACCTTTGACTAAGCAATTACTTTAATTGCCAAAACCCTTTAGTATCCCCTTCTCTCTTTAAGCTGCCCTTGTTTTTTCCTGTCCAGCACTCACAGCCTTCCTTTCACATCTAAAGGCACTTCTCTGACTGCGTTTCCTTGAGAAACACCATCCTACTGGCATCTCCAACTTAATTTTCAGTGGAAAGATCTGTTATATTGGTATGTGAACGAGAGGGATATTAAAATAATAGTAATAATAAAGAAGGCTGCAAAATCCAGAGCCAAAATCCTGATGTGGTTCAGTGTGGTTTTGCTTTAAATCAAATTTCTGAGGCTGCTGAGGCTCAAATGGAACTATTAAACAAGATGTGTTGTCCCACCCTACCCCGTTTTCCCATTTCAAATAGAAGATTCAAGATTCAATCCATCTCATAAATAGCACCTTATGTAAAGTCTTGGAAAAGCCTGTATCAGCTCTGTGCATGTGAAGAGTAAACCCTCCAGATCTGCCAATATGTAATTTCAGAAAAGGTTCAGTCTTTACAGATATGTAGATGTGACCACCTTTCCTTTTGTTCAGACACCAGCCTGGTTTGACAAAACTGGATTTCCCAAAAGATTTTTTCTGTATGTTGAGGGGGGAATAGTTGTTGGGGTTTTTTTGTTGTTGTTTGTTTGTTTGTTTCTTGTACCTATCTTTTGAAAAAGGTAAGTGCTTGCTTTGTTTTTAGTGCCTTTTGCAAAACTGTGAAAAAAGAAAGTGAGAAATAGCTGTCTTTTAATAAGGAAACAACCAAGAACTCTTAGTCTTATTTTAGCTCCTGTCTCTAATTTTTCAGCTATTTCCATAGAAGAAAAAAATCTCAATACCTGGTTTCTACCTACTGCCGCGAAGCTTTTTTGGTTAATTTCAAATTTGACAATTAGGTAGAGATTTCAAGGATATTAAATTTCTACAAATGCTGTAAAAATGTATCCAGCCAGAGAAAACAAGATTGCAGCCATATTTGTCACCGGGGAATCTGGTGACAAAAACTAGCGGAGACTAGTACAAATGCTCTTATAGTCTGCAGTGTATTTGTCACTGAGCAATGCAGGGATGGGACCTCCCACCCCAAGAACATGGACATCAGCACTTTGTTGCTCATTATCTTATCCCCCTGGTAGGATCTGCAGTGATCACAAATGGCATATGGGAATCAGAATAATTTAGGTTGGAAAAAGTCCCTTCCAGTCCAGCTGCTAACCCAGCACAGAAGGGCAGCATTAAACCATGTCCCTAAGTGCCATGTGTACATGTATCTTAAATCCCTCTAGGGACGGTGACCCCACCACCTCCGTGGGCAGCCTGTCCCAGTGCCTGACCAGCCTTTCAGGGAAGATGTTCCCCAGCCCCCAATCTAAACCTGCCCTGGGGCAAGGTGAGGCCGTTTCCCCTTGTCCTGTCATTTGTTCTTGGGAGCAGAGACCGACCCCCCTCGCTGCACCCCCCTGTCAGGCAGCTGCAGGGAGCGAGAAGGTCCCCCCTGAGCCCCCTTCTCTCCAGGCTGAACCCCCAGCTCCCCCCGGGGCCCCCCCCCCCCCCCCCCCCCCCCCCCCCCCCGCCTGGTGCCCCAGCCCCTTCCCCAGCCCCCTGCCCAGCTCTGGACACAAAGTCATTTGGAGGACAGAGTTCACGATGTCTCACCTCCTACCTGCCTGAGTGCTTCCAGAAAGATGATCCTCGAATAGTGAAAAGGAATGATTGCTCCATATAGGTCTCCCATCTTTTTTCTTCCATCTCCCCTTTGCCTTCTAAAATACAACTTCCCATGAAAACATGACTTCTCCCTGGGGAGAGCTAAGGTACCTCTAATGCTGGTGGCAAATGGGCCAGCTCTTTTTGTTATTTAGTGAATTTGCTTCATGCCAAGGAAATTGCTTTTTCAGTGCCTGGCAGTTTGACCACGGAGATGTAAGGCTTCCACATTGCTTGTAGGGAAGAATTTATTCGGGGCGGGGGGGGGGGGGGGGGGGTTAGACATACTGTGTTGTCTGACTGTACATCTTATTCTGCTAAAGAATATGGTTCCCATTACCAGAGACCACTGCTTATTATTACATTGGGCTTTACAGTTTCTCTCTCTCTCTTTTTTTTTTTTTTTTTTTTTTTTTTTTACATCAGATGATTATACATCAAATATTTTTCACACCAGCATTTGCCCTCAAGGAAATCTTCTTTCTTTCCATTCTTTGTTTTGTTGGGTTTTTTTTTCTGAATACAAACTTTCACAACACATTGAACTCTTATTTCAGCTGGTTCATACACTTTAAAATTATTATCTAGCAGGCCAATAAGTGTCAGAGAAAAAGGGACAAACTACCGAAATGCCATGAAAGAGGAGTGAGAAAGGGATGTTCAAGTATCAAGGCCCAGATTTGCAAGGTATTCTCATGTAGATGGATACTTATCATGGATTTGGGGTGGTGTCTTCCTGTGGTGTACCAGATATGCATTCTTATAGCAAAATTGTAGAAGTCATCAAGATAGCAATGTATTCTACTTTAAAACTGTTCTTGTCTAACTTTCAGGCCAATGTAATATTTTTCAAGAAAGCAAGACATGTGAATGCCATGTTCACCAATGAATATTCAAAGTTTGAAGATGCTGTTTGTGAAGCTTTAATGGCATCGTATGTCCCATTTTCAACAGAGAAAAACAATCACCAGGAAACACTTCCCAGTTGGCTGATTTAGCCGTCCGCATGATGACTGTGTCTTCAGCACTGGAACCTCTCTGGAGGCCAAAAATCCTTACCCTCAGCTTTTCACAACACAGAAATTTAGGCCAGTCATGTATAACAGGATATAGTGATCATTTACCGGTTTCCAAGAAGAAAATAAACAACAAAACCATCACCACCAAGAGCAAACAGGTGTGATTTTCAAACTGACCCTTTGAGCCAAGGAAAATGTGGCCTAAGGCAGCTGATGATGAGTTCAGCTCTACGCCAGGACAACGATTGCATGTGTGAAGCTACAACATGATGCCTCACCACGACCTTGCAGGCCCACAAAGATGCGTGGTGTGTTACTTCTCAGGGGTTGTTGGTTCACTGTCAGCCAACGCCATGACTCCTAGAGGTGTTGATATGACATACTTGCTGTTATACCATTTTATTAGCCACAGTCTCTCTTCCTCTGCTTAGTTTTAACTCTTCATCTATTGCCTCTTCAAAAGGGTAAATAAATTGTTAAAAGCAG
The DNA here is from genome assembly GCF_017639655.2 of Falco naumanni. Taxonomy (NCBI): domain Eukaryota; kingdom Metazoa; phylum Chordata; class Aves; order Falconiformes; family Falconidae; genus Falco; species Falco naumanni. The sequence goes on from NC_054057.1 coordinate 60,494,585, forward strand.
AGTGTTCTCCAGGAACAAGTTTATTTTTATTAATTATTTTTTTGCCCCACATGGCATAAGGAACCCTCAGAAACCATATGAAGGTCTTGATCTGTGGCACAGTTCCCTCTTTAGTCTCAGTCTCTTATGCAGATTAATTTATTCTGTTCACAACCCTGTCCCATTGGCATCTAAATTAGTAATAGAGCCAGATGGGTGGGAAAAGCCCTTGAACACAGACCAAGGAAAGTCCTGGGTGAAAAGTTCTATCATGGCTGGTCTATCCTTAGGATGTAAAGAATGGGCCAAAGGAAAGGTCGCACAGCCAGAGACCTGAGAACGGGACCATCGAAGGGAAGGGAAGGGAAGGGAAGGGAAGGGAAGGGAAGGGAAGGGAAGGGAAGGGAAGGGAAGGGAAGGGAAGGGAAGGGAAGGGAAGGGAAGGGAAGGGAAGGGAAGGGAAGGGAAGGGAAGGGAAGGGAAGGGAAGGGAAGGGAAGGGAAGGGAAGGGAAGGGAAGGGAAGGGAAGGGAAGGGAAGGGAAGGGGAGCAAAAGGAGAGAAAAAGGAAAGGAAACTAAAAACAGAAGGGAAAATAAAGGGAAAGAAAAAAGTATCATCTGTAAATGATGTTCATAGATTTTTGTCAGGATGAAGCATTACCATCCTCCAGTGTGACCTTCCTCATAACAGGGTGGATAAACTCAAAGTGGTCTAGCAAGGGCCTCAAATTAGGCAAAAAATTAACACATCAGTACATGACACAACACAGGCTAAGGAGCAAAGTACTCATTTGCCCTCTCTTACACTCATGATTTATTTGTCTGTGATTAATTTTCTGTCATGTCCACTTTTTGTATTGTATGACTGCCCTTTCATAAGATTCCGGAGGTTTATTTCTCTGGAAAAACTGACTCTGTCTTCAGTGTCTTGCTCATGAAAATAAATCACAAAGCCAAGTCCAGATATAAAATGTGAGGGGGAAGCGTTAAAGTTTACCTTGAGTTTGACAGTGAGTATGTGTGTGGGAGTGAAGCAAAAATTAGTTTAAGTGATTATAAATATGTATGTATTACTCATAAAACAAACTGATAGGCCCATCAAAATAAAGTAAAGGTATTCCTGTACCACAAACCTCAGGTGGCTCTGAGTGACACTGGTTCTGGTAATGGTGATAAATAAAAAGTCAGATAATTTCCGTCCCTTCAGTGGTGTTGGCAATGATCATTGTTTCTTAGTCTGGAGCTTGAGCCCAGGAGGAACCATTATAATTGTATGCTCCGACCTGTTCCATAACACATGCCAGGGAATTTCATGCAGTAATTCCTGCTTCAAGACTGTAACTTCTTAAGCTACAGCAAATTGCACAGATTGATTCCAGTGCTGATTTAAACACATCCAGTCATGGAGAATGCTATGTATTCATTTCAGGTGCAGTTTTGACATCCTTTTCTTTATTTTTAGATATCGGTGCAATATACAATCATTTTAAAAGTTGGATTACAAAATTGGAAATATTTTTAATATCTAACTCAAAAATAAAATATAAAATAAAATAAAAGAAAAGAGAAAAGAACAAAAAAAGAAAAGAAAAAAGAACAAAGAAAAGAAAAAAGAACAAAAAAAGAAAAGAACAAAGAAAAGAAAGGAAAGAAAAAGAAAAAAGAAAAAAGAAAAGAAAAGAAAAGAAAAGAAAAGAAAAGAAAAGAAAAGAAAAGAAAAGAAAAGAAAAGAAAAGAAAAGAAAAGAAAAGAAAAGAAAAGAAAAGAAAAGACAAGAAAACAAACGAAAAGAAAAGAAAAGAAAAGAAAAGAAAAGAAAAGAAAGGGAAAGAAAAGAAGAAAAGAAAAGAAAGACTTAGGAGCTGAAAACAAGATATGATGACTTCAGGAATGAATGTCCAAACTGTAATCCAACTGCTTATACTTGCCCTAGCTGAGCATCTTGTTCTGCTGGTCATCTCCTGTCTTGACCTTAAAATCCTCTAGAATTTTGCTTCTGGGTACACCCAGAGCTCCCTTAGCTAGAGCAGGTGAGTACTTTGAATAGGAGTCATCTCAGTTAACCTCAGGAATGTAAAATATTGACTTCCAAATATGTACTTCCCTTACAGACATGGTGACAAACAGGTAATTCCAGAAGCAGATCTGACATTTCCCTTTAATGTTTCACTCTGTATCTTCTGCTTCTCTTCTGTTACTGTAAAGGGATCTTGGGGTGACTGGAGCAGGTGTGAATGTCTCATTCTGAGATGCCTTTTGTTACGTGAGGCAGTCCTGTCACAACCGGCTCTCTTAAGCCCTGATGAAACCCTAAAGATATCTAGAGTAGTATCTAAGGTGCAGTGATGGTGCTCTGAGCATAACTTCACCACTCCTGATGGAAATAGGATGTCTAGGAAGCCACAGTGCTGAGAGTGCCTATCCTGGCATAGTAGTGAAATTAGTTAGAAATCAAATTATTTCTACTGTCTGAAAAAAAATTTAAATCCTAACACACTAAAAATAATGCTATTCTCCACCCTTTCTTTTCACTCTTAATCAGCCAGAATCCATGAGTACAAAACTCAAGAGTAATGAGCAAGGAGAAGCAAGTTTAGCCCTGTAGTCTAATGGCTCAGCTGAGAGAAGGGTCCTACCTGGTATTGGAAATAAACGTTTGTTTTCCTCAGGTATCCCATACTAGTATATTGCTTGTTTGTTTTTCCAGCCTCCCACTCAGGAATATTTGGCTATGGATGCTATGAATTTCTATCACCTCTCACAAACGTGGATGTGAGGCTTGCTCCTGAACTGCCAAGATATATGTGTACTTTCAGCAGGGAGTGATTAATCCCCATCTCTAGGGTATTATGTGTTTCACACACACTGGCAGGAAGTTCCCCGAGTGACACAAGTTCCTTTGCCCTGTATCATGTGCCAGACAAGCCGACAGCTGATGCTGGAGCAATGTTCACAAGGGATTGCAAATGTCTTTTTCATGCACATTGACCCAACCGAATCACCAGGGACACCAGCTCCCCGGGATAAAATTGCCTGTAGCCGGAGATTCCCTGCAGTCCACCAGAGCAATAAATAAACTGAAATTACAGTGCTGGGCATCAGTGCCTAGTACATTGCTTTTGATTGACTGGTGTTATCTGTAAAAGGCTTTTCATCTGAAACTTTTGTATAAGGTCATCCAGCTGGTGAAGTGTACGGCAGGAGATTTGAGCTTGGGAGATGCTTGGGAATTCTCATGTCCTGGACTGGGGAAGTTGAGCACCGTGGTTTGTTAAGCACAGCTGGTCTGAGGAGAACATGCATTGACAAAGAGGGACATGATACCCTTTTTGCCTGCAACAGTCAACAGCCAGAAAATGGAGAAAAAATGTAGGCTAATTTTTGCCTTAATACTCCTCAGCTGACAGCATGAGGTACACAAAGGTAGCCAGTGGGGCAGACCATGTAGATACCTGTTGGTGGTTTGCTCCTGTCTGTCCTTAATTTTTTTATATATTATTGTTTTTTTCTTTTTGCTGTCAAGGCATGTTGGGTGGTGGACTGCAAAATGAAATGCTCTTTGCAGAAAAGAATCCCAAAATAAAGGATACACCAGGTAAGAAACAAGATCACCCAACTATTGAAATGGAATGGGCTGCCAAAGCCCACTCCTGGCATGAGGAGGGCTGTATCAACACAGACCAAACCCTTTTCCATCAGGAGCATTGGCAAAGACACCTGGCAGAGAAAAACACCACAAAAAGTAGTTTTGGACTCAACGTTTATATGTTGTTCAGGTTAGTTGCTCAGCCTAGAAAGCCACCTCAGAGGAGTAATGCTTAGGCAACACTGACATCAGTTTTAATAGCCTCACAGCAAGTTTAGGAAGTCAGAACCAGAAACCCACCTAGAGAGAAAGCTCAGGGACGGCAATCTTGAAAGTCTCTGATTATTCAAACTGACAGCTGTGGATTTTAAACCTTTTGAACATTTTTTTCTGGGATTGTTATCTCACATCTTCTGCTCTAAGAAACTAGTTGTTACCAGCCAAGAAACGCAACTGAGACTGAACTGGAGATGTCCCTGCCTTCCTTTCAACATGCAGGATGAATTACACACATGCAAATGTTCTTTTATTCAATTTCTCTCATTCAGATTGACAACCAAGCTAAGAAATGTGTTAGCCAACAGCTCTTAAAGGTAAGTTTTTAGCTCCTTTCTGAAGACTTAAGGTAGAACCGAGCAGAGAGCCTAGACATTAAAGAAGATGTCATTTTGCCAACCTGTTGTAGATTATTTTACAAGAGCTTTTGGTCTGGAAGTTCTTAACCTGCCACTTCAGCTATCAACATTCAATATCAGTGATTAAATCTTGACTTTTCAGGGACTGGAAATGGTGCCAAAGACAAACCTAGTTAAGTTCAGCCCAATACTTCTCTGTTGGCTGGAGGAGTTACTTCAAGGTCACAAAGGAGTCAAAGCCCACAAGTGTTTCTAAGGGACCAGTCAAGGCTCAGGCTCCAAACCTCTGGATTTTAAAGTTTTATAATCTGGTTATTTTTGCCAAAACTGTGAGCTTCTTGCCACGTGACTGGTAAAAAAATAAAGCAACTCCATTCCTTCCTTCTTCCCAGACTTGTACATTCTTCCTCCATTTCTAGTCCAGCTTTGCTGTTTGAGAGACAGTATTTTATATTTCAGCAGATTAAAGGGGCACTTCTCCAAAATTATTTGCTGGAAAAATGTAATCTTTGTCCTTCTTGCCTTGTCTACCAGGCTTTTTCTCACTTGGCTTCCTACTATACTTCATGCTTTCTGTTTGTTGGTTTGGTTTTTTTTTTTTGTTTCAGGGACACTATCTCCATATTGCTACAGGAAAATTAAGATGCTGCTAAAAGTACTCCTGTGTGGTTACCTTGACTAATACTCTGAGATTTATTTTATTAAAAGGAGGCTACTCAAACTAGCCATACATAACCAGTTAAGCGTTATTAATACATCCCCCAATTTGTTAACATATCCCCTTCATTCACCTTTAATTCAGGAATTAACAACCCATTCTGTTCTAGCCAGGATAGTCTTACTTGAGACAGCCCCTTTGCTGCCAGCTTTGTTTCTGCTGTTTTCTAATCCAAGAAAGAGAAGGAAGGCCTGAGCAGAGAGGACAGACATGTGCACACCATTACACACACCCTCCAAACAAGCAGAAGGCAAGAGTATAGGGTGGGCTTGAAGCTGAACAGAAGTAGAGCTGCATGCCCAGTCGATTAACAGAATTAATCTTCAGAGCTGTCAGGTTTCACATTTTATTTTATGATGACTATATTAATCACACACACAAACCTTCATTACATTGCTGTTTTGGATACAAGTCAGACGGAATGAACAGCTTGACCTTGGTCGTAAACCCCACTACTGAGGCAGCTGCAGGCAACCTGAAACAGAGGAGAATTAGTTATGAACCCTTAACTCTCCCATTCATTCTCTTGCTTACTCTCTGGCTTGATCAGTTTCCACCTGTTTAGTCTTCATGGAAATGTTGACTTTTATACTTTCCTGTCTGGCAAAGACACATCCCTTTTCTTTTTTTTTTTTTTTTTTCTCTCTTTCTTCCCTTCTTTCTCTCTTTCTCTCTTTCTGGGAATTGAAAAGAGAACTTAATGGAGTAATTTTGGGCTTCCCAATGGACAAAAGAGGTTTGTGGGCCAAATGAAGTAGTCTTCCTGTGTAATACTCTTGTTTTGAATGGAAAGGCTCAGTTAATGTGATAGAGACCAAAGAACATGTTACTGGAATGCTAATACTCCTTGATGATCTTCTGGGCTCTTCCGTCCAGTTTTCTTTTTCCAATGAATAATAATAAAAAATTGTAACATCTGAGGCTCACCTAATTCTTCAGCTGCATGGCTTTGAGAGTTTTTCAGGTTGTTCTCTGGCCCACCTTTTTGCCCAGTGGGCCCTAACACTTGTGACTGGCATTCAGCACTGAGTTGTACCTCTCAAGAGAGCAGGTCTTGCCTTTGGCAGGGCCAACAGACTCATTAATTACGCTGCAGCAGACATTTGGCAGTTTCTCTATAGAAAGTTCCAGGACTGACCTAAATTGGATAGGTAAGGATTCCTCAACCCTAGGAAAGGTTTATCTTCTGTAACAGCATGAAGGTCATTGGCGGGACAGTGCCTCTTACTGTAAAAGTCCAGATTAAGCTTGGGAGTGGTGAGTAAAACTGAAGTTCTGCTGCTCAGTGATGTGGTTCTTCTGGTGCTTCTATGCCAAACATGGATGGATCCAACCAGTAGTTTGGTGGGAGATCTCCAAAGACACGTTGGTTTCTGTAACATGTAAGTAAGGGAAAGCCAGTCGTTTCCTTTGAATCACTGTTTCTGTAACTCCTAAAAGCAGTGCCTTTCAGATAAACAAGCTTTTGGCTGCACATGCAAAAAATTAGGAAGAACAGAGAGGGGTTTACCCCAGCAGTGTTATTTTGCCTATAGGAAATATCTATTCCTAGGGTTTCTCCAGCAATTTCTGCCAAAGGTAATCTCTTGCAGGCAACCTTCCATCATAAATTTCAGGAAGGGAGCTGACAGCATAAGATTATCAGGTTCAGCAAGGCATCGTTTCATGTTCTGAACTATGGAAGAAAATTGTTGCATGGTTAACAAGCTGCTGGGTTCTGTTGAACAGGTGACAGAACTTCACTTTGCCTAGTCCATAAAAGTGCTTTGAAATCCTTTGGGACAGAAGGTGCTATATATCTGTAAGATATTATTGTTACTCGGCTGCTTTTTTTTTTTTTTTTTTTTTTTTGGGGGGGGGGCTTTTTTTTTTTTTTTTTTTTGCTTTGTTTTGTTTTTCATTTGGTCAGCTTGAACAAGCTCTCCCTGAGGCTTAAGTAGCAAAGCATTAGCCTGGAAAACTTGATGGCTTGGGGTTTTAGTCCCTTAAATGGTCTCTGTTGGCTTGTTGGCTGGTTTATGAGGAGGGTGGAGAAAAAGGGAAATGTTCTCCACTCATATTCACTCACATGGAAACATAACGGAGAACTGCATAACTGGGCTTTTTGCACTGGCTGTTCTACTCTCACTTATCAGTGTTGTTTTTCACTCAATTGTTCCCCAAAGATTTTTGTCTGCAGCAGACGGAAAAGCAAGGATTTTCTTTTTTTTCCTTCTGTCTCCTGGGAAGGTGGAGATCAGAACCATAGAATTCTTATTTTCTTTTCTTCTTCCAGCACTATATCTAATAGCTTGTCAGGAGAAAAAAAATTAGGATCAAATTAAATCTCCTATTGATCAGAATCCAGTCATACTCCATCATGAGATTGCTATGGAAAAAAGGAGTAACCTGTCAAGCTCTGAAAGGCTACTGTATTTCACCTGGTGCCAAACTGTACTTGGATTATAGATACATTGATGCTGGTGCTATAGTAATAGCAATAACAATAATAAATTAGTATCACAGCGGCATGGACTGGTATCACTGCAGGGGACTTTTAATTCTTCCAGCTAAAGCTACAGATCATCCAGTTTTTCACAGGTCACAAAGTTTGCAATATGAAAAAGTGTCTTCAAAAGAGACAGCTATGCTAGCCTGGGGGATTGTGTGAATGACATTACTCTATTTAATTAGCCATTGTAGTTAACAGCAATAATAACAACAATAGTGACAGTAATATCTATCTTATAGTGGAACTTTATGCTACTCATGGTGTCTGAGGCAACTGTTTGGTAGAAACCAAAATTGTGCTGAAGGCTGGGTAATTATCAAACAGCTGGGGTAATCATGGACCAGAGCTCACCGTCACACCCTCACCTGAGCACAGCTGTAGCCTTAGAGTCTGCTGAGACCAGCGACACCATGGCATTTGGTACGGTGCGGGCGCGAAAACAATCCCCACACCCAAAAGCTGATGTTCTCCTCCTCCCTTGTCTGCCTCCAAAAACACCACATCTAAATCAGGCTGGATTAGAGCAGGTGACAAAAAAAGTGAAACCTCAGCTCTCCCTTCAAGTCAGTAGCACAGCCACTGACAGTATTAAACCCAAAGCTTTGCCTAATTCTGAAGTGTTTTACAAGCCCTGCTTGTGCTTTTCCTTGTAAGCACAGGAAATACCTTTAAACCAGTAAAACCTGATAGGAATGTTCTAGCTGCCATCCATGCGTTATTATTAGATCTTGTCAAACATGAACAAAAAAGATAATTTGAGACTTTGCCCCCTGTTCTGCCAGTGTCTTTGGAATATGAAATTTGAAAATGGTCTTCAAGCACCTGTGTAATCAAATACAGCTCAGACAGAAAAGAAGAGAATATTTAAGGCTTGTCCCATTTGATAAGAAAGAAGGAAGGCGAGAAAGAAGAGGGAAAGAGAGAAAGAAAGAAAAAGAAGATTAAGGAGATTAAGAAAAAGGAAAATTAAGAGAAAAAAGAAAGAGGAAATTAAAAAGATTATAAATGGTAAAAAAAGAATAAGAGAAAGGGAAAAGGAAAGAAAAAAAAAAGAAAAAGAGAAAAAGAAAAAGAGAAAAGGAAAAAAGAAAAAGAAAAAGAAAAAGACCAGACTCTTTCTTGACAGGAGGGAATCAGGGTTTGTAAATTTGAAAATGTTTACCAAAAGTATTAAATAAATCAATATAAAGAAACAGTAGCATGGTTTCCTTTGGGTGTTCGTATACCTGTGTGCGTGCATGTGTGTATGTGAGCATTGGCATCTGTACTCAAATACAGATGTGTGACAGAAATGATATCCAGATCAGCTCTGATTTTTTTTTTTTGTTTTTTGTATTGTATTTCCATCAATATATTTCTAATACCCCCAGTTGATATTTTTCTGCTTAACTGTGACAGAATTGCTCTCCCTTTTCTTATTCGTTGCTAACTTTATCGCTCCCAGTGCCGCCCCACAAGCCGTTCCGTTGTGCTGGAGGCTCTGGCTGCACCAGCCCGGCTTCCCAGGCGGTTCCGTGCCATGCCTGGCTGCCCAGGGCTGGGGCAAGCTTCACCCACCCTCAGCAATCCTTCACATGCCAAGCAATCCCGTGAAGACTTCGGTAAACAAGCACCACAGCCTATCTAAATGTGAATTGAAAAACCAGACTAGCATAGAGGCAGTTGTTCAAGTAGTCCTTTCGTACGCTAATTAGCAAAGTTTAACATTCCGGGCCACAATAAACTGTCGTTTCCACATTGACATCACATGTAAATTCTCCATAATCTCTCCCTCAGACATTAACTACTTGGAGTAAAATACAGTTGTGCTTTTCCAAGGATATTTATTGCCTACATAGCACCAAGGGGAGTAGCAGCGGCTCCCTTCCAGTACTGTATCTGATTCAAAGGATATCCAAGGAAGATCTACTGGCAAAACCATCCCTGGCAACCTCTCTGCCTTTGCTATTCATAAATCCTAAAAGACAGAGGCTTGGATCTTTCTCTCTGTGCTCAGGAAGGCTCCTTCAGAATTTCCGGATTTCCTTTTGGCTTCGTCATTGTCCTTCTCAGAGGACACTCGAGGAATCCTGGCGTCACTGATAAACTTTATCAGTTTGATCATTTCCAGGGGATGAATACGAGACAGTCAAGTGTCACTGAGCAGAAAGATCCTCAGCATGAAAACAAATCAAGTGTTTTGCTGATTCTCACTGCTGTCTTCTGCTCGGAGGGCAGTTTCAGTTCCAACCGCTACCTGGAAAGTTAAAGTCACGGTAGCATTGACACTAAGGGAAAAGCAGGTAACAGTGAGAGGATAGCTGAAGCTAGTGAATGGTGGAGATTAGAAAGGGGGGAAAGAAGGGAAAGAAGGAAAAAAAGGAAAAAAAGGAAAAAAAAAAAAAAAACTTGTGTATAAATTGGCACCAGTAACCTGTGATGTCAGGGTGATGTCAGTGCGGCAGGTGGTAACTTTTTCCAGTTCGGCTTCAAACCGGGCAAGCCTTGTTTTTGTTTACTTTTCCTCTCCGCTCTGAAAGGGCCAGTGAGCACCTTCGCGGGGGGGCTGTGACTCACGGAGAGGGGTCCTGCTGCCCAACAGCAGCCCGGGGGCTGCCTCGCAAACCTGGGGCTGAACGCGCGTGCGGGGGTGAGGGCGCTGGTGCCCCAAGGGATGGGCAGCAACATCCACAGCCATTGCTGCCTCTGCTCTCAGCTGACATTTTCTTCTTTCTTTTCCTTTCTGTTCCTTTCTTCTTCCTTGTCTGTCTGTCTGTCTTTCTTTCTTTCTTCCTTCCTTCCTTCCTTACTTCCCTTCTTCCTTTCTTTCCTTCCTTTCTTTACTCTTTCCTATCTTTTTCTCCTTTCTTTCCCTTGTTCCTTTCTTTCCTTTCTTTCCTTCCTTCCTTCTTTTCCCTTCTTTCTCTTCTGTCCTTTCCCTTTCTTTCTCTCCCTCCCTCCCTTTTTCCCTCCTTGCCTCCCTCCACCTTTTCTCCCTTCCCTCCCCCCTTTCCTGTATTCCAAGCCTTTTGGCTAAACTGAAACGGCAGGTTTACCGCCATCTGGTACTTCTGCCTGTGCGGCATAGCTGACTGAGAGGGCTGTTCACATTACGATGTCGTGGAGGTCAGAAACGCATTCACAATAGCACCAAACTAACTGATGGGTGAGCAGGACCCTGGTGGTACTGAAAGCTGGAACTCTGGTCTCAGACCATAGAACGCCACCTGCCTCCCAGGTCTGGATGCTGGCAAAGTGAGTAGGGCAATGCCACACTCGCCATGCGTTTTTACACATTTATTCTCTGTGAATCCCCAGCTGTCCACTGTTGGACATAAGCTGGTGGGGTAGATGCACCTTTGGTTTGATGCTGTTTGGCAGTTCTTACACTCTTTCATTTTTATCCTTGCTTCTACACTTCCCTGAGTCTCTGCATCACCTAATCTAGTCTGATCTAAACACAGCTCATATTATCCTCAATATCATACCTTCTTCAGATTCCTTCATATTTTTTAACTTTCTGATCTGGCACAGTCAGACACTTCCGGGCTCAGGGAGGAAAATAATGGATTATGTGGAGTGGAGGAGTCCAATGATTCATTAATAGGCTTATTGCTGTTGCTTTCTTAATGCAAAGCAATTTGCTTTGTATCTTAGGTGACAGTTATATGAATACATATATTTTGATATACATAATAATTAGGACTTATTTTTGAAAAAGTTAAAACTCTTTATATAGCTTGAGACCAAAGGTTAATTCAAACAAATGATTGCAGGAGTAAGGGTAAGATCAGACTTGTATATAAACATTTTGTAGGCACCATAGGTGAAGATTTTGATTTTATTTTATTTTTATTTTCTGAGCACAAATACAACGAATTGATTGAGAGTTTCATTCCTCAAGAAACAGTGAGGACTTGGTCAAGTCTCAGGGATTATTAATATTAAACAAAAGCAATGAGACTTAAGTATTAGGTCTTGTACAATGAAGTTATTCTCATGCAGCCTTTAAATCTGTTGGGCAGGTGTTTACACCTGAACTATGGAAATAAATGGGCGCTTCTTGGTCATGATTCATTTAATCCAAAGATAGATGGGAAAATAAGCTAGATGAATCATCTTCTAGAAGCACCTCTTTCTCTCAGTGGAGTCTGGGGTGACTGTACCTTTCTACAGGGCAAATGCTGAAAACCAAATGGGATGAATACTGCCATAGGTTTCTATGCTGCTCCTCTGGGCCAAAAAAATATTTGGATGGCAGAGGATGGATTTATTTTCCATCTCAGTGGAAATAGGAGTTCATAGATTTAACACGCCAAGGCAAGGTATGGAAAGCCTCCACACACCTCCACTCTGTGACTTAACTGTAAGGCAGAGGGGTTTATTATAGCAGTTGGACTGTTGATGGGCTAATGCACTGATTCTGAGCAGTTTATAATCTGGATTATATCGGTTTTCATAGAGACTAAAACCCACAAATCCTTTGCTCCTTGCACCATGCCTGCATTCCTCCCAAACACTGGGTCACCATCCACAGCACCAACATTACGTTCAGGTGAAGAGTTATAGTGACCACGTGTGTATGTTGGATACTGGGGGACCTGCCTCATGCTGAGCACCTTCATGAAGATGTGAACTCTTATTTGTGTGGTTTGGCTGGGTAGAATGCAAGCATAGATATGACCCAAGAGGCTTGGGCTGCAATTACCTCAGTGGCTTGGGATGGGGACTCATAAGCAGAGAAACAAAATTTGAGGCATCCACTCAAACGTCACCATGGTGACAGGATGCTAATTAGCGTGCTGCGTATGTGAAAGTCTGATGACATTATGAGGATAAGGACAACTTTAATGTTTTGTTGGGGCTACAGTAAACACTTGCAGCCATTTTTTCTTTTTTCCTTTTTTTTTTTTTTTTTTTCTTTTTTTCTTTTCTTTTTCTTCTCATTAACCAGGTCAGTTTGGCTTGTTACAGAATCACTGGTTTTGGTTTTGTTTTTTGTTTTCTTGTTGTTGTTGTTTGGGGACTCAGTATCTTAAGCTACATCTATATACTTAGAAATGAAACATGCCTACAACCTATTTTCTGGCCTTGAAAACAACTCATCCAGAATGGTTTGCATCCCCTAAGCCCTCCTTCCCTCCCCCTTTGGGAAGGCCACATCCACAGCCTTTGTTAAGGATAGTTCCTGCCTCATGCTAACTCCCAGCTCATGCCTAGGAATTAATTTTGGAGATTGATAGGTGGCCTGGGCCAACAGCATGCTAAGGACATTATTAACAATTTAACAGTGTGGGTGACTGAATTCCATTGGCTATGAAAGTTTCCTGGCACTGTTTATTATTATTAAAGATGTGGCTTCACCGCCCAACCTTTACAAAGATATATAGGAATGACATGTTTCTACTTCACTGACCATTTGGGAAAATAATTTCCTTAAAATTCCAAGTGGTGCTCAAAGAAGAAATTAGGGTCCCTAAAAGCTGGGTTTTGTTTCAGTTACTTTAAAAAGTAAATTCCTGTGACTCTTTCTTTTTTATACATAGGTCAATATCTGTGTATGCTCTAAGTTTGATCATCAAAACACAATGTGATAGAGAAAGTGTGTACCACGTCCCTTTTTGGTGCTCTGGAAGAGACCATGCAATTCATGAGGTTTAAAAGCTTTCTCCTGCTCCAGCAGGGAGTGTTAAGATACAACGGGTGGCATTCCCCTGCACAAGACCTTTGCACCTCATGAAGCAGGGCTTGGCGCTAGTAACTGGGAACACGCACCTACTCAGACCTTCCCCTCAGTTGAACCTCATCCATGAATTGTGAGAGGCACTTCACAAGCCTGGATGTCACAGCTTGTGACTGCAAAGGAACATTACACATGCTATTACCCAAGGAGGGAACGTTATTAGAGCATTTAACAAACAGGAGCTGATGTATTTTATTTTCCTTTAGCAAATGTTATTTAAACTAGACAATGGGGAGACTTCCCCCACGCCCCAAAGGATCAGAGATGAAATTCCTCTCGGCCCTTAGCTCTCACATTTGTGTATGACTCAGATGGTTAAGGTCTCCCCTCCCTGCTTTCAGCCTCTCAGCCACAAAGAGCTAAGAAAGAAAATAAATTTGTTTCTAAAAATGAGGTCTTGGAGGAAATTCATTCAGATGCAGTAGGGAAAGTATCTTAGCCCAATGGCACGATCAATCTCTTGTTTAATTTTTTTTTTTTTTTCCAAAGACTTGTTTGGCTTTCTTTTTCCGTCCTTTTCATGTCTCTCTCCTGGTTTCTTTTTCTTCTCTTGATCTGGTATCAATTTCTTCCTTTTACATTGATAAATTGCTTTCCATTAGATTATCTCCTCAGCACAAACTTATTTTTCCAGTCTTATAATAATTTCTGTATCACTTCAGAGACATTTTCTGTCTTTGGTTTTGTTCGTCTTCCTCTATTTTCTTAAACATCACATCTTTCTATGGATTAATATTTTTTTTTCCTTTTCTGTCAAGCTCATTTCCCTCAGTTATTTCACTTCTTCCTCTTACCCTTTCAAATGTTCAGTCTCCTTTTTATTCCCTTACATCAGTGGAGGCAAGTATCCAACTCAGATATGCCATCCAAAAAACTTAAATTATGCAGCACTGGTATCAAAATATCCATTTCAAAACCACATTTCATGACAGAAGAGAGATTTTCACAAGACTTCTGAATTTTCATAATATGCATTTGATTTCTGTAGACAATTTCAATTTCCAGTGGGAAGGAAAATGAAATTCTGTTTAGTGAGTGTCCTTGAGTGCTTCACTTCTGAACTGATCTTCAAATGCTGTATTTATGTATTTATTTAGTAAGTCTAACAATACCAGTTAATTATTTTTTTTTTTTTCCTCCAGCAAGTACTCTGTTTTCAGCTCTATTTTCATTTATTCAGTTGAGGGTGGAGTGTCTGATTGGCAGCACAGGAAAAAAGCGTGAGAAAAGAGAGACAATAGTTAATATATTCAGACAGGACGTGAGAAATCCAGAATCAAGTAACTACAAATGAATCGAGCACTGCAGGTTCATGAAGCTAGCTCTTTCACATCCTCTTGGTAAGAGGATATTTCATGCCTCCTCCTCTTCCCCTCCCATCATTTCGTGGTTGTTCACAGCAAATTTTTAATAAGTTTCAGGTCTGCTCTGCAGGCACATTTTATCACACAGAACTGAGATTTTCTGGTCAGACACGTACTTCTAACCAAAATACTGCAGATATTTGTCTTCCATAGGAAAATAAAAGGTTGCTTTTTACTTCTTTCTTTATAGACAAAAAAATCTAAGAACATACATGGGAAAATGTCATGTCTGATTGGCAGCTGAGAGATCTTGTACCTCAGGAGCCAGGCGACAAACAGCCAGTTGAGCCTGGAGACATGCTGTTTCTGGGCCAGTATCTCCCAGCACATTATTTTTTTTCTGCCGTTTTGACAAATGTTGCTCATAAATATAAGCTGGGATAGACAGTTGTCATGGCCTTTTGGCTTCAGGGTGCATAATTTTATTTTGCAACTCCATATCTATATTCAAATGACATTGTTTCTTATTACTTTTAATATTACTTTGGACTGTTATATAGACATAATTGCTTAATCAGTTTATTACCTTTTGTCCTTAACCTATGCATAAGGTTTTCCACTGTACTCATTCAGGGTTCACTTCCTCGCAATCCAGGTACATGAGAAGCCAGTGCATGAGAGTGGACAAGTGGAGATCTGCAAGACATGCCTCATTATTTACAGAGATATCCAGTGTCTCCTGCGAAAGCCAAGCTGAGGTGTCAGAAGTGGGTCTGTGAAAGGACAGCATTTCTTGCAGGCTGGGATACCCACTGAACCTAGAATCCTGGATTTTTTTCTTTTGGTTCCCCACCCTGCCCCAAATATTTGGAACAACCTCACTTCTAGGAGACTGCCAAGTGTGTTTTTCAGGATGATGCCACAAAGACTTTCATGGACTTTTAATTTTTTTTTATGTTTGAAGGTGAACTTTCCTTTGACAAACAGCCTATGCAGCCAGAGCAACTGGTGAGAACAATGAGTCATATAAAGTCTGTTATTAAATATGTTTGCTTTGTTCCCATCCTGAATTGATTTCCTTTAATGATTTCCCTCTGACGGCTGTGGTCAAAAATAATAACTGTAATAATAAAATAAAAGAATATGCCCCTCCCTGGTTCTTCTAATAGAGGCTTTGCTCTTCATGTGTCGACAGAGCAGCCCTACAGACAGCCCAATATGTGTATTCAAGTAATAAAACTGAAGGAAAGATTGGGATGTGACTGCTGTTTGTTATTACTGTGCCGCTTGCGTTAGGCTGGTAATGTAGAGGCTGTGAGTGTGATGAGGTAGTCCAGGGACCTCTGTGGGCAGTGTTCACACCCTCTTTGTATGCCTGCAGAAGGATTTTGCTATTTCAAGAATATTTAACTTATTTACTTGAATAATTGTGCAGAAAATCAGATTTTCAATCTGCTTTTTTCTTCCATAAAATTACACATATAGAATTCTGACTCTTCCTCCCATGCATTTCTCTTACTACCTGTAAGTTTACAATTACTGCACCATTATTCAACTACACAATAACTGCATAATGTGTGGTTATTACACCTTTTATATTATTGCTGTATTGCTATGATCAAATTTAATAACACAAATTATTCTTTTTCTCATTATGAGACAGATAGTTTAACCAAACAAATCAATAGAGTCGCATGAAAGTTGTTAGATGCATAAGTAGGCATGTAAGTAAATAAATAATGTATAAAATCAAACAATAATAAAAAAAAAGCCCCAAATCCCACAACCCAAACCACACTTGTGGTTATATTTTATAAAAATACCTAATACATTATTGCTCTTCATTATGTTGTCTTATTCAATATTTAAAAATGGATGTACTGGAACAACTATTCAGAATAGTGTTTCTGATTTAAAAATTAATCTCAAAGTATACTATTTTTAACCTTAATCCTTCACCATTTTCCTGCTGAAAAGCTTCAGTCATTCTCTCAAGAAGAGAAAATAAATTGCTGTGGTCAAATCAAAATCAAGTCCTTGCAGTCCCAAATACTTGAAAAGGACAGTTCAAAAGCAAGTTACCACAAGAAAATCTTATGGTCCAAAACATTTATTCAATATATATGATTTTTTTCCCCTCAAACAATCAGGCAGCAGAAAAAAAATATATTTATCTATTGACTTTAAAAAATGTGACTGATCACCTTCCAACAGATATAGACATGTGGAACACAAACAGTACTGTAGACATGTGCATTAATTTTGGGAGGGCATGATTGAGTAAAACTCACGAACAGCAAGCTACATTACTCAAAACTCATATATTTTATACACAATATACATTTATCCCATGGAATCTGACTGCCACAAAATAAGACAAGAAGATCTGTAAGATACGAAAAAGGGTTGAACATACAGGATATTTAGGTGTACAACTATTATTTTTTGTAAATTTACAATGTACAGGAACAAGAATTTTAGGGGAAAGATTTTTTGTTCAGTCATGAGGACAAAACCCATCCTTCAACTCATGAAAGAAAGAACAAAATAAAGTAACATATTGCCCTTAAATGTCTTATTCCCTTATCCCTTTACCCAGTTTCTTACATCTTCTTCCAAAGAATGTTCTGCCAGCCATGGGTGTACACAAACATGTCACGAGGAACACCTGATGTGATCCAGTGTGTGATTCCCATACTCTCCCAGTATAGAACTGGCCGTAGTATAGAAAAAGCCCGTAACCCAGATGCCTCAAGTGAGAGGGTAGGAATGACCCTTCCTCCTCCACCATTACAACCCAGTGGTTCAGGCGCTGCAGCTGAGAAAGAAGGTCCCTACCCAACACAGCAGGCACAGAAACACATCACTGACGTGGCACTTGCATTCGTGACATGTATGGTCCTATTCTGGTCATGCTCTGAGGGACCAAGCTATCTCTTCTCTGGAAGTAAACTCCTCTTGATTCATACAAAACCAACCAACCAAATAAATCAATAGAAGAAACCAAAGAATAACCTGGTAAATGACTGACATGAACTGAAAATGCTTGAGGCCAAAAATCTTTCTTGTGTACTCTGGACTAAGCCAGGAAGTTTTAAAGTCAGGATATTTTTAAAGAATTCATCAAACCATTTTCCAAGCATGTAGATGTGCCTATGCATACATATCTAAAAATAGGGGGGAAATATCTTTATTAGAAACAAACAAAACTGCAAAACCTCACAGGCACTTCAGACTGTAATTTTGTCAAGTAAAGTCATGTAAGGTCATGGCAATACCATTCTGAGACATGAAAACTAAGAATTTGAAATGTAAGTATAAAAAAAATCAGATATCAAAAAGTTCCAGGAAAGGTTTGCAGTCTGGTAAATTTGTTGATAATGAAAACTCAGCAGTTGAACGTGAAGAATTGATTGTAAAATCATCAATACCTACCTGCAGAAGGAAAAAGGAAAAGTATGTGTCAAAATATAGAGAATCCACATGTTTTATGGTTATTAAATTGTATTTTATGGTCCTGAAAGGTTGCTATAACCCAAACAAAAGTTATAGATTGGAGCCAGCAGACTTAGTCAATGAAATCCTTTCTCCAAGTAGCAGAAATAAGGAATATCTTAGCTGATTCATCTTCTGCTTTTGTAGCCAATCATGTCATTTAAATCATTTAATAAACTGCACAACTCTACAAGGAAGGCCAGATGACACTGTCATCTTGGCAGTTCATGGTCATAAAATCACCATAATTTTGTAAGATTTCTGATTTTCCAAAGCCATGAGCACTTTACTCAGAACCATTCAGCTTGCTTGGAAAACAACTGGCGATATTCGTAGCAGATAAAAGATTTAGCATCCTTTCCTGAGGATCCAATTTTACAACACCAGTTTTAATTTATGGTACCTGCTGTAAGATTTTTTTCAGAAGGCACCAGGGTTCAGCTGGAGCTAAAACTTCCCTGTGGGGAGTAAAAGTAGCTCTGTAACATAACTGTTCATGATCTCCTAAAGTACTTTTGGGTGCCAAAATTTCATGCAAGGGGCAGAGGAAAGTAATGCTTGGAGATGCTACAGGCCAGCTAGGCATGAGGGACTGAGACTGGTTCGAGGGCCAGAGCTGGGTGAAACAGCTGAATAATGTGACAAGAGATTACAATCCTGAGGGAAAAAGGGAATACCTTTATTTAGGATAGCTTTAAGTAGGACTTTGTAGTCACTTAAAACTGAGGGATTTAGCCCAACAGTCATCCATATGTTTTTGTATGGTGTAACACAATATACTTGTTTATGGCAGAAAAAACAGGGCTTACCCCATCAGGGCAATTTATTCACATGCTGTGATCCACCAAATTCAGAAAAGTAATACATCATCTGCCCTCAATTTTAAGGTTTACAGAATAGAGAACAGCGGCTGAACTGGTTTTAAAGCTTCTTTATTGGTACTGGAAAGAAAATGGTGCATTCATAGTGTAACGTAGCTGCCTTTATTTTAAACACTGGATATAGGATGAGGGAATATTGTGCCGCTATCTCCCACATCCAAGTTGCCCAGATCTCCACTGACTATTAAAGGAACCTGGGTGACTTCTTCAGACGTACAGCCCTGTATCTAATGAGAGTTTTTTGTTTGCACCAGAAAACTGAGGCACTCCACTGGCCACACCACCTTTAACCTCTTCAGCCCTCTCTCTCATGCCTGCATTGACAAACCCTCCAGTATATAAGGAGGGAGTTTTGTGATTAGGAGGAAAAGAAGGTTAAAAAAAAGGCCAATAAAGAACTAAAATAAGTCTGCTGCTACGTTTCAGGTGGATTTATTTCCGCTAGCTAAGAGGTTTTCTGAGGCAGAGAAACATACAGCTCATTATCTGGATTAGCCTTATTACCTTCATTTTCCAATAAATATAGCATGTCAGGATTTATAGCTTCTCTGTTCCTTTTATGAAACGCAATAGGTCTGTGCCCCGGTGCCAGTGCTCTGGGAGCGGTGCAGGAGGGAGTCGGGCTGCTGCGCCCTGCTCCTGCTCTGTGCCAGGGCGAACCCGAGCTGAAGTGAAGGGGAATGAAATGGCAAAGACATCGCTTTAAGTAAATGACTCGCTTTGGATTTCTTTGAATATTTACTTGAGTCTCAAGAGAGGTTTAAGCATTGCTGAAAAGAGCTGACCAAGCTTCGGCTTCTTTTTGCAATAGCTGTAAGGAGCTCCTGGTGCCCTGTCTTGGAGGGGTATAAACCAAACCCTCCCCCCTTCCTCATTGCCAAGTCCCATAAGAAAGCCACCCCTCATTCAGCTGGGGGTTCCCGTTCCATCCTTTCAATATTTGAAGGGGGCTTATAGGAAGGATGGGGACAGACTAGTAAGGTCTACAGCAATAGGACAAGGGGGAACGGCTTTGCGCTGAGAGAGGGCAGCTGGAGATCAGAGCTGAGGGAGAAATCCTTCCCTGTGAGGGCGGCAAGGCGCCGGCACAGGCTGCCCAGAGCAGCTGTGGGTGCCCCAGCCCTGGCAGTGCCCAAGGCCAGGCTGGACGGGGCTGGGGGAAGGGGGCCCTGTGCATGGCAGGGGGTTGGAACTAGATGGTCTTTATGATCCCTTCCAACCCAAACGATTCTGGGATTCTGCCACAGCACTCTCCCAAACTATCAAGCTGCAACAAGGTCTTTTACCTTCTCATACCAGCATACGCTTCATGCCAGTCCCTCTGCTGCCTTCTCCTCACCTCATCCAGGGCACATGTTGTCTCTCCTCTTACTTCTTCCTCTCTCCCCTCTTCTTCCTCAGCTGCCCTCTCTTCATTGGCTCTCAACCCCTTAACTTAGCCAGCCACAGCTGCACCTTATCTACATCGGCCAGCCCGCCACCCCTGAAGCCAGCCCACAGCTGTATATTATCAGTGATAATTAACCCAACTTCATTCCACTACAGGATTCTATGATCTCTTGCACTCCAGGTGCACTCTAATCCCACTATCAAAGCTTTAAAATTTTACATTTACATTACACAGCTTTAACATTAAAATTTTGGGGAAGCACACCCCCCCATTTTCCATTTTGTCCATGGGACAAATACTGCATCCTGCATCTGGACCATGGATAAATTGGGATCTTGTGCTGTTAAATCATGACTATTAGTGCTATTCATGTGAAAGTAGGGAACTTTCACTTAAGTGCCACTATTTGACCAGCTACCTGGAAAAGTAAGAGATAGGAACAAAATCAGCATCTGGTGTGAGGCAGTCCTAACGCCTGTCTTTCCTGCATGCTTCTTTCTGGTTTTTAGCTTGATACCTATGCTGTTTATGAGTTTTCCATGTATTATAGACTCCTTCCTTGCTGTGGTTCCCAAAAAGCCCATTTAGTGTCTGCAAGCCTTACTGATGTAATCGTTGATAAAACTTATTGACTCCCACAAAGCTTGGCTGTTATCAAAATTTTTAAAGTGATCTTAATGTTGCCAAAAGCACTAAAATGATAGAATTAGAAGAGAAAATCTTCCTTACTAACCTAGACAAAAAGTGAACGAGGAACATGGAGAATATAATTAGCTGCATAAAGGCTTTCAAATAAATCAGCAAGTCAGAATTAAAGCTTGGGCTTGCATATCTAGAGGTCAAAATCACTATCAAGACCTGTAGAAAACTTGTATCTGAGTCAGATGAGGCACAGGGAGGCAGAAAAAGTGTTTACATGGAGCAGAAGGTTGTATCAGCAAATCCAGCTTCCATACTGCCACATCTCACGCAGCATACAGAGGGATGTCCACTAAGGATGACAGAATCACATTTATATTTCAAAAGAGTAGGATGAACAGTGGTTTTAAAAGAGGTGAACCCCATGATTGTGGTACAGACTTGTAAGAGATCCAGCTGCTCTGGTCAGCTGCTGGATGCTGGGAATGGTAAGACTGCTGCATCTCAGAGAGTTCAGCACCTCCATTTAGGAGATGGAGTTAACCCTGTATTGTCAATGGAGATGGTAGAGACCTGATGATGGTGACTCATGTCCCTGTTAGATGTGAACTACAGACCTGCTTCTCTCCATTCCTTGCAAATGGCCTAGAGTAGTTGAATTCCTAATCTAACTACCAGAATTAGGTAGGAGAGTTAGGAGGGACTCATCTAAGATACAAGGATCACACTATACTTAGGAAAAGCCAGACTCTGGGTATGTGGTAGTGGACTCAGTTGCTGAGCACTTTGGTCGGCTCAGGCTGAATACACCCAAAATGCATGAACAAGACTTTGGGCTATGGCATCAAATTTGCTTGGAGCCTGCTTTTATGGGAAGATCTGGAGCTGTAGCAGAGGTGGTGTCCTGAAGAGATCTTTATTGTAAAGAATGTATATAGTGTACCAAGAGACTCAGACCCATGGGTAACTATACGGTGAACGTGCCAGTCTTCCCTGCCAAATGAATCTTTGGCAACTGCATAACGATAAGCAGAAATGGTGCTGACTGAGGTTGTATGTGTAGCCATGGGAACATCTTTGTAATGGGACCTCCTGCTTGCATGAAATGCCAGCAGAGAACAACAGTGCTTGCCAAGGTCTGGCCTGTCTACTGCAGAGGATTTTAATTCCCAATCCATTTCTTTCCATCTCTGCCACAATATTTCTGTGGGAATTTGCTTGTCATTGATTAACTTTGTAGTACATGGGTTCTTCTGGACCTGGATACAAATTTGAAAAAGCAACCATAAATTACTCCTGGGGCTGATTTTCGCTTGTCCTCTATTGCATGTGGGCATTAAGATGGACAGAAATTGCCTCTCCCTTTTCTCAGTAATTTATCTAACCCCACTGGCTTTTATTAGGCTGATGTTTGGGGTTTTTTTTCCTCCCTTCCCACTCAATGTTAAGTGGCTGCTCCCTCATCGCTAGCACAGGCTCGCAAAATATATAGGGAAAGAGAAAGAACTTATTGTTCAGTTCTTTGCTTTTCTGTTGGTAGATGCAGCATGATGACTTTTGCTTGTTTGGGTTTTTTCCTGCTCCAATAGCATGTTGGAAAATAAACCATGGTTTTTTTTTCCTTTTTGTTTTATTTTGACTTCATTCTCCTATTTTCTACCTTTGGAGAAAACCTTACTGATCTCAACAAACATGTAATACAGCTACGAGTGAATAACCAGGCTATACGCTAAATGTTTTCCTGGGTGTTGCCTTCTGTACCAGCCAATTTTTCCTTAGTTGCAGGAAGGCAGCCAAGATAAGGAAATATTCATCATTTCTGCACTGTATTATTTCAGTGGAAACAAAGGATCACACTGTGCGTTTGTGCCGGTGTGCGTATATGCGTGCATTCATTGTAGGCGCTGTCTTTCTGAGTCCAGGACATCAGCATAGCTTTGAAACCTTCCAGTCCTTCAGTCATTCATGTGAAAGCTACCCAGATAAGTAAGGGAGACTGTGGTTACAAGATTTGTGTTACTGGTCTTGGCTGGTGGGCCAAATCTCTGCATTTCTGCACCCTGTATCCATAACCTCATCTTGTCCCCCTCTGACACACACACTTTGTCTGCACAGATGTTTGTGTGGCCACTCATTGAACCTGACCAAGGAACTGATCCAGCTGAAAAAGAATCCAGAGAAAAAAAAAAATTAAAAATCACAATTTATTTTTTTCCATTGGATCGGTTCCTTGTTTGGGTTCACTGCCTGGTCATGAAAAATGCAGTGCAGGAAGAACTCTGGGGATGACTTGAGGGCAGGAGAGAGGAAAGCAGGAGAGGATGTTTAAACTATGATTGCCACCAAATAAAAAGAGCCTTGCAAAACGTCACCCTGACTAGGAGTTATCTGAGTTGGCCAACTATGGGCTACAAAATATTATGATATAGGAGATTATTATGGAAGCAATAGTTTGTGTCAGTCAGCCTTTCACTACAATGCCTGCCTATACTGGGACTCAAGCTGATAGATTTCTGAGAGTTGTATATATTTGAGCAAAGCTGTTCTCTGAAAACAGTTGTTGATTTTCATTGGGTTGAAAGACACCACTTAAGTCACAGTCACTTCCAAAAAAGGTGTTTCCCAGATGCTGCATTGGAGGCAAGAACAAAGCCAGGAAAAGATCTATTTTCCTTGCTATTTTCCAGCTACCTGAAAGCAAATGCTTCTCAACATTTGATGCATTGGGAACAACATCCACAGAGTCAATGTAGAGACAAAGTTCTTGCTGAAGAATCACTGAAGTCATCAAGATACTTTGCATTTGCACATTGAACCAGATAGTGACTTGTCCATCCTTAACCAAATGACACATCACTATCCACGTGAGAGAGGAATCTCAGCAGAGCAGTGGAAAAAGTTTGGGTGAAAAGTAACATCTCACAGGAGAGAAGGTGGTGTGTGTGTGTGTGTGTGTGTGTAGGTGCATGGAGGGGTGTGTGTGTGTGTGTGTGTAGAAGATAAGACAAAAAAAGTGTAGAAATTTTAAAGAGAGGCAACCAAGTTGGGTTTAAAGACAAGATGAGGAGTTGGATCTTTCCAATATCATTCACTGTAAAGAAAGTGGAAACAAAATTATTTTTGAATGCCTTTAACAAGTGTAAATAATTAGCAAGCATTACCACACTGTGATAGTTAAAATGTCACTGTGCATGGAAAATTAAATAGCTCAATGTTTTAAGTCACGCGGGGGAGGTTTTCTGTTAGTGTTTGTCTCATTCCCATGAAACACTCCTCTTCGAATGTCTCATTTGGCCAAAGACAAATTCCAGGGCTCAACTTGCCCAGCAGTTCCCAGCCTAAGCCTCATTTATGTAGTTTCAGCAGTGTTACCTAAGGGAGTAAAGGGTGTAAGATCAGGACATTACCAGTGAGAAAGAAGGTCTCATCAGGAAGGAAGGCTGCTGTAATGGGGTTAGTTCAACTTTAATGGCTGGGCAGGTACAGAACAGCAATCAATGGGACCTCTCCAAGGACTGGAACCATATGTAAAAAAAAATAACACTGCTTCCTTCCCTGAATACTGGTACATAGATCATAAATGTTTCTTCAGCTTCTGGCCAAAATAGAAGACCTTTATACTCCTGAGATAGCAGAAAGGAAAAGGAGAGGCAGTGACCAAAAAAACTCCCATGATATATGTCATCCAAACCCAGATAAAATTTCTATGACACCAGAAGTATAATTACAATGATCAGACATCTTCAGCATCCTGCAGCTACTCTTAGCCTCATTCTTGTGGTTTACACAAGACACATAATAATGTGACTGCCATACTGGGAAGGGAAACATGAAAATTGAGTTATTTATTCAAAGCTGTGAAGGAAAGTAATATGGAGCCTATGTGATAGAGTCCAGTGAAGCTATATCCTAACCCTTTTGCCACATTTTTGAGAAATAAATGTGTTCAAGGTAACGGACCATGAAGCTCTATTGCAGTCAGGAAGTGGAATCGTGAAAGAAATGCAAAGGATGGATGGATGTGCAACGATGAGCTGTAAAAAGAGAAAATGTAGGTACGAGTTAGACTTCCCAGTTTTAGGAGTTCGAGGTTTGTTATGGAAGGTATATCCATACATGTAGAGCAGACCATGTGTCTAGTGGGATGGTTATACATTAATCAGCTTTAAGATG
The DNA here is from genome assembly GCF_017639655.2 of Falco naumanni. Classification (NCBI taxonomy): domain Eukaryota; kingdom Metazoa; phylum Chordata; class Aves; order Falconiformes; family Falconidae; genus Falco; species Falco naumanni. The sequence continues at coordinate 60,519,598 of NC_054057.1, forward strand.
TACCCTACATGGCATCCTGCATGGTACAGCCTGTCAAACAGAGGAGCTATGACTGGAACAGAAGCTGCCGGGGTCTTGATCTGCCTTCTCTGTGCTCAAAGTCTGTGATACTAGTTACTGCTGTGGTCTCCTTCCTACGGCCAGATGGGCTGACTTCAGAGACAGTCTGTCCAGGAGTCTCACCATTTGTTCCATATCCCTGGCTTGGTACACTCACGCCAGCATCAGGGATGAATGAACTGCACTGCCCACCTATCACAGTAGGTAATGCAGGAGTAATCCAGGGGTTAAGGCACAAAGCTGGAGTCTGGTTTTAGGCTGCATGAGGTGTCTGTGCATGCTGTGAACACATGCACGTGGTCCGGATTAGAAACCAGCTCCTTGCTAAAGTTATAACCGTGTCTCTTCCTTAGCCTCAAGTCAATCCATTCTTCTTCCATCTTCATGTAGTACAGAAAGGTTATTAAATTTCTTCTCAATAATTCAAGAAGACTGTAAAAAACCTAATGAGTACTAACGGGAGGGTTTTGCGTCAGAATATAGAAGGCTGGTGGTGATGTAATATGAAGTTTGTGGAGTAGGAAAGAGAGATAATGATGCCAGAAGTCATGAGAAAAAAGGAAGTGTTTTCCTTTGCTGGATAGAAATTAGGAAAGAGGCATACCTAGGTCAGGACCTGCCGGAGCTGCTGTGAAATGAGAGCAAGTGTTAATATAGCTGCTGCTGGTTTGTGGTGAGATTGCATGCTTCTCTGTATCAGGCAGGGATGTTTCATGTGCCTGGTAGAACAAGCTATTTCAGTTCTCCCAAACAACTCCTTCATGTCATGAGAAGTACTTTCAATGGATAGGCAATCCCTCAGCTTGTGGATTTAGCATCGTCTATAGGGTGAGATTAATCATCCAGGACTGGGGGAATCTCCAAATTTCCACTAGCTGAGAAGTTTCCCTGATGCGTAACTGATCCTGCTTGTATGTGTCTATTGCCTTGATATTTTTTCTTGGCACTTAGGAAAATACTGGCCCTCCCAACACCATTTCTCTGCCCTGGCAAGCATCATGACATTGGGCCTCAAAACCATGGGTGTGGTCTAATTTATTCAATTCTTCTCCTTTTTCCTCTGGTTGTTCCTGAATGTTAATTGTATGGGGACTGGGGCAGGAGCAGTGCGTGCTCTGGAGGCTGCCAAACACAACGTATCCAGCCAAGTGAAAAATAAAAAGGTCAGGTTCAAAAGTCTAAGCAAGAGAGCTGTAGGTTTTCCGATGGGTTTGACATCTCAAATGGTCTGATGGATGTTTCCTTTGTTTGTTCTGTGACCACGCAAAAGGACTATAGAAATGCAGGCAAACCCCAGGATCTACTACTCTTGACCAATTTGTAGCTAACATATCTGGCATTATTTATATTTTTTATTATTACTTATTCCACGTCAAAAGGTAGTTCTCCCCTACTACTGGTGCCCTTGACGCTATTTAGAAATGTAAAATATGCAAAACTAATAAACAATTTTCTTACATTATTCCTGTAATATCATCTTTCAACTTGGGGGGGGGGGGGAATACATATATATATATATATATACACACACATATGTATGTATAAGGAACTTAAATTCTCCACCCAGAAGTCCACCGGGGACCCCTCAAAACAATTTACCTCTTGCTTCTTAATTTGAAGTCCAGCAGGCACAGAGCAAGTCGTGCTCTGTGTTTGGGGTGAGTCACGGCGCGAGCGCACTGCAGATAGAAGTGGGTGTGGGAGCTGGAGGATGGAGGGCAGGAAACAGATGTGTCTGTGGTTTTTCTGTCTGGTCAAACGGGTTAGCTCAGGGACCATTAACGAAGGCCTGGGGTAGTTCTTTAGCTGGTGTAAATTAAGGCAGCCCTGCTGAAGCTGTGCTAGTTTACTCCAGCTGAGCATCAACCCTTTTGCTGTTTGCACAGGTCATTCCCAGTCCAGTGCTTGACGACTCTCAAGAGCCAAATTTTTCTATGGTTGGTCTGTCCCTTTTCAAGTGAAAGGTCAGTTTCAATTATTGCACTTCTTTTTCTTTGTCTAAATCAAATTTGGTAGTTTTGTTTTATGAAATAAGAGAGATTTAAGGAGACTAAAAATCCAGACCTGAGAGTTCAGAGGCAGCTGTACCTCCTCTGCAATATGGAAAGCAGGCTGCTTGTCTCATTGTCAAAGTAAAGAGGCTGTTTCTTTCCGCAAGACATTTATATTAGAAAGTGATTGGATAGTCGGTTTCATTTAGGACATGGGACTAGCACTGAAAGGAGAATATAGCAAGTCTCAGTTCCGACTTCCCCCCAAATTGACTCTCAAGGTCCTCTTTCGCCAAGCTTTCAGGTTGAACCCCTGCATGCTCAGTGACTACGCCGCCGGTGGTAAGGACACTGGGAAGCACCTGATGAAGAAACACAGGCCCGAGAAGGAAGATCCAAAGTAAACAGAAGTGGGAACAGAGCAGCCGGCTCTGCAAAACATTGGACAACTGCAGTCTAATTTTTTAAAGAAAATTTTCCACTTCTTCATTTAAAGGCCACATCTGGCAAACATTGCGAGAGTGTTAACAATTAGAAAAATTAAATATCTTTGCCTTCAGTTTTAGTTGACAAAATAAATATAAGAATTCCATTGATCCTTTTAACAGACTATTGTGTTATTCTTTGGGATACAGTAAATTTGCAGCCTATTCTAATCTTATCCAATTAAGGAAAAATAAACTTGAATGGCAAATTGTGCGGTTTCTTCCCCACTCTGGATCCAGAAAATTCTCATAAATACCTCTAGGAATCGCTTTTATCCCCTAACAACTCAACAGGATCCCCATAAAAATGGAGGGCCACATTTTAGATGACCTACTGTGGTGTTTTACATGAATGGACAACAGTGCTGGGACCTGTAACAGGGAGCTTTTGTACTGCCACCATTCCCCTTCACTGATGGCGTTGCACATAGCGCAGGGTGGTAGAAGATCTGAATTACTTAATACACCCTTGAACTGTGGTGCCGTCTTAGCCATCGTAGTAGGTGGTCTGAAAAGTCCTGTTTCGATGTTGACGCAGGAGAAACAAGAGATGACTTCTTAGGTTATTCTTGTCCACGCTCCATTATTTAGGCAGAATTTTTCCAGAGTATCTTAAGTCTTCCCCAAGCTTAATGAATTGCTATGACGCTTTCCTAAAAGGACTAGTAACCATGGTTTCTGTCATAATAAACCTCATAGAAGGAAGAAAAATCTACCAAAATTTTCATATAGTCATTCTACTACCCTTTCCCTATTCCTGCTTTAGCTCTCCTGAATCTACCAGATGCCCATAAGACTTTGAAAATGCTTAGACACCTGGCTTTCTGAAATTGCTTTTGTATCATGTTGACCAGTGTAGCCTCTGATCACTTGAACTTCCCTTCATTTTGCATTCACTCATTGCTCCTTGTCTAACACATTTTGGTGTAGGGATTGCAATTTTTAATAGATTTGAATTAGACTGATTTAAAGAAGACTCATTATGTTCTACTGAGTCCCACGGTCTTTGCAAAATTAGGGCCTTGAGTACTTCTGCTATGTAGGTTTTCATTTGCTTTCCACTTAACCCCAGTTGTACAGTATCAGTGGAGACATTTTTGCTTTACATTTTGATGACAACAGCCAATGCTCAAGGTGTCTTTTCTCAGGCGCACAAGAGGAGAGGAATTCACATCACAGATTTCACTGTCTTATCAGCTTGGGTGTCCCACTTCTCACTGTGGTCAGTGGAGATGTGGTCTGTAGAGTACCAGTTTGCTATAGAAATGTACATTTTAACTGCATCTGAAAAATGTATGTCCTAGTTGCATGAGTAGGTTTGATTTTCCGATTAAAAAATTCAGATCTAGTGACATATTCTACTTTCTGAAATACTTTGCAGAATCCATTTAAAATATACTGATTTTCCATCAACTTTCTTGTTTGTAACTCTTGAATGTAAGGGTTTAGAATACCAAGAATCAGATTTGGGACACAAACTTTGCAGAACTTATAGAAAATGCAAATATTTTGAAAATAATCATTATTTTTTTTTCAAAATGTCACATGGTGTTTCTTCTTAGTATTGCAGATTTAGTTGTGTAATAAACACTGAAGCAATGAGGAAACTTTAGATTCTTCAAAATGTCTTTGGGGAAATTAATATCTTACCTTCAACCAACAGGAACCAATTTTGTAAATTTTTACCAAAATATTTTATTTTTTATCAGTTTACTTATGTAGAAAAATCCAGAAATAAATAAAATATTTTCTTTAAAAAAAGCAAAAAGCAAACAACAAAACAAACCCAGGATTTTTTCCTTTCTATTTGTAAAAGAGAAAAGGTTTGTATATTGAAAAATAAAATAAAGTGGATAGATAAATAAAGCTGTAATACATTTTACCCTTTGAAGCATCCCCTGAATTTTTTGTAGAGGAAGAACAAGCTGAAAAAAGGAAAAGGAATAAAATCTAACCCTCCTTGAGTCACTTCAATCACTACATAAAAGTTCACAGACAGTTTCTTGTAGCATGTGCCCAGCTAAACTTGCCCATGGTCTGCAGGATTACAATACTGTAATCCTTCCTATCCTCCAGCCTTTCATTTCCATTTGGAATGTCTCCCAGAATATTTTAACTCTTTTTCTTGATCCTGCAGCAACGCTGTGATTGTTTGCAGCTGATGAAAGTTGAAGACAAGACATGGAATATCATCAGAGGAAACTGAACCTGAAGAGCAAAACCACTAATGCTGTAACATGTCAAAATTGCCCCTGGGGATCTAGCAGGTTTTCCTTGCCTCAACTGACGGAGCGGTCGGTTGAAGTCTGTGCTCTAGGTGCAGTCACTGAAGACTGGTCTTCAGAAAGCCTGTTGGCCTCCAGTCTGGATGATGTTTGACAGCTGTTATACAAACCAAGCAAGCAGTGTCCACAACATCAATGGAAATGGACAGGTCCCTTTTACCTTCCTCTCCCTCTGAGATTTTGGAAAGCCTCCTGAGCTCCTTCAGAAAGATAGAGTGAAGCCTGGGGTGACCTCCATTCCCATACACAATCCCCAGCCACAACAGAGTCTGTCCCTATTCCACCCACTTTGTTGGTAGCTTCAGAAGGGCCAACCTGCAGCCTCACTCGTGCCCTCCAGATACACCTCCTAATCCACTGCTCTTCTGCCCACCTTTCCTCACCAGTCTCATGATGTCAATATTCTATCTACCCTACTGAAAGCTACCAGCTGTCTAGTTTCCAGCCCATCTGTGCACGGTTTGTGCCCTTGTGCTCTCACACAATGACTGGCCATCTGCACAGGTAGCCCTCCCCGATTTTCAGTTTGTTCCCCAGCTGTATCACTACGGAAGAAATATCTCTTCCCATATTTTATTGGGGAGGGCTAAAAAGCCATGTTGTCTGATTTATTCTCCTGTTACATGAAAGACTCACCATCCCTTAGTTTATCCTACTCGCCTTCCAGCACATCTTTCCTACCAAGTGACAGCACGACAGCTAACACAGAGCCAGGACCGTACACGGTATTTCTGATGGCACCAGTCCCTGAAAATAACAAAGAAAGATTTCACTATATTACAGACACAAGCAAGAAAAGGTCTTAATTAAATTTGTTGAGAAATTTCAGAGATACTGGGTTTGGGGTTATATGTCCACTCAGCATTGTTTTAATTGATAATAAAGTAATCAGGAGATTAATAGAAAGTTAAATGCTGGCACTTCTAAGATTCACTGCACCTTGCCCCTTTATCATCTTATGTTGGTAGAAAGCAGACAACTAGAAAGAGATAGCTAGGTGCAAGGATTTTTAAAGTGACAAAACATTTTTCAGTAGAGATAGTATTCTTAATTAAATCAACTAATCATTAGAGTAACCTGTGCTGAAATATTCTGAGGAAATTCAGCATATTCATTTTTGGAATAGAAGGGAGAGGAAAACCTTTTGGGTTTGCATTTAGAGAATGAGATACAAAATTTCCTTCACAGAATCACGACAAGGATCTCAAAATATCTTTAATGAATGGAAAATTATCTGGTTTGAGACAATGGTAATGTTGCTTTAATTGTAAATGATGGGTTTCTTTAATTTAAAATGTGCTGTTAAATTATAATATTTTGAGATGAAAATCTGAAAATTTCTGTTTTAGCAGCATCGGAATGAGACATTTATGCAATTCAACCCCTATATTTATTGAAACAGAAATCATTGACATTTAGATTATTTTAATTGTAGAGAAAATGTGGCCTACTAATTATATTTCCATATTTTCCAGGGCAGAACAGGCTGGTCTGTAAGCCTTTGCATAGCTAAGATTTATTACAGAAAGCCTATGGAGAACTACCTTACTGTGTGTTTGAACAGCACCTGGCATGAGGAGACCCTGCTTTATTATCACCAGTTTGGGGTAAATATGCTCAATTAAAAAGCATGGTGATAGGAATTGACTCCACGTTCATCCACTGAGAGTAAAGCCATGCAGGAAGGTCTCCCTCACCCTCACGCTGGGCACAGATGGCTCTGTTTGTTAGCACCAGCACCAAGCATAAGCAGTTTGAGACAAGCTGGTACTGCAACCAAGGAGACCAGGGTTTGCTCCAGAACTTCAGGGGCATAAAGGAGCAAGTTTTTTTCTGGACAGTGTGTCTCAGACATTATTTGGAGGATAGATCAGGAAACAGATGGCATTCCCCTGCCAGGTGCTACCTTCTGGCCTTCTTTGTTGACAATGTGTAGTTGAAACCTGGCAGACCCCTTCCACCCCCTTCCAAAATCCTTCCATCCCCATGGTCACACTGAACTTTGCTACTCAACTTGAACAGCACTTCTGGCTGGTATTAAACTAACACTGACTTGAACCAGAGAGGCAAATGTGACAGGACCCATCACTGACTTTCCCAGGGTGTATTAATCTCATTTATTTCTCACCACAGATTATGAGGAGACTCTCGCAAACTACCCTTGATGCGATGCACTGCTTTCATCTTGCTAACTTTGGGAGAAATTAATCCCATTCAGCGGTACCTTTCCCCAGATGACACAATCCTGGCTAATCCCAACCCTGATCCTTTTTTGAATTAACTGTATTCTGGAAAACAATTCCATCACATTCACACAAAATGCTGCCGCTGGACCAAACAGGAGGTTTCTAATATTAATGTTTTTCATCTGAGCTGAGTAGAAATGGGAATGTCTATGCTTCCAGCATAGCAAGCAGTTTTGCCCCCTGTGGAGAAGTCAAGGGGGATCATTTAGACTTTACCCACAGCAAGAGTATGCTTGATGGTTCCTTCAAGATGCCACACCTCTGATCAAGCCCAGGGTTTGGCACCACTGCCTACCGGCAGCTGGTTTGTCTTTATACAGCCCACAAAACAGCCACGTAGTCAGAAACAAGCAGGTTGTGCAGCATGTCCTGGGGCTGGCTGTTGGCTTTAGCAAAGGTACCACTGATGCTACAGAGCAAGCTGTAGAGCAGGGCATGAGGAACAAACCTCAGGATGCAATGGCGAAAGGACGTGATTCCGGTGCACCCCTCCAGCTGATCATCGGATCATCACAGGGGCAGGAGGGCATGGTTAGTAAAAGGCAACAAGGATCTTCTAGCAATCCCAACAGGTGTCCCACCACCTTATTTATTGTTTCTTTAATACTTATAACACTATGGGCTTCTAGACTACCATAAAAATATACCAGAAAACCTCACCCCACCCTCTGTCTTTTCCCAGAGCACTGAAGAAAAAATAATGATGAAAAGGAACAAACAAAAAGGAAAAAAACATACACTGCAGCTGCAACTAGAAACATACCTTTTCAACATCTTCAGTGCTGCCTCAGGGCCATAAAAGTGGCATTACTCTGGTTTGCTGTTCAGCTAATCCATACAAAGACAGCATGCAGAGGAATCCACTGCATTATCCACTTCCATTTTCTCCTGGTTTAATTTAGTGTAGTGGCAGTGAAGGAGAGAGCAGCACAGGTAGAAAACAATAGGAAAAATAAGAAAGGGCATGAAGTTTGCCATTTAAAAGTTAATCGGTGCCTACAGGGAACTCCAGAACTGCCCTTTCCAGCATCCACACAGCACTCAAACATGCACTGAAAGGTCTGGGTTTGTACTTATTTTCATATCTCCTCTTCATCCTATCATATGTGTCTGTACCATGGGGATGGGCATAACAACAGAGATCTGGATAGCTTTAGAAATACAAATTCTATAGTCAATATTGTTATTTTGGACAGGTTTCTTCATTATTATTATTATTATTATTATTATTACTACTACAAAACAATACTCTCAGAGAACAATTGCTTTGTCTCATTCTGGCATAATTCTGAAAAAAATATTTAGAAAAACGAAAAGAAAAATTAAAATAACCCTTTAAACATGAGCTTGTTGCTGCCTTACAGATAATTTGCCTTTTTCACACTACAATTCATTCACAAATAAGAAAGATGCTTCCTATATCCTTCTACTGAACAGTTTGGTGGCCTTGCAGTGATAATGGGCATTACCCTTTGACTTCAATATAACTTCCAAGACAACATTTCTGGGTGTTTTTCAAAGTGCTATGCAATATTTGGGTAACAGAAAGGCTCTAGCAGCAAGTAGTCAGGTGCAAATGGCAAAACAGGACAAGACAATTTCACCTGGGTCTTGCACTACCTTTGCAGGGCACTCTGCTCACAGAAAAATTCAGGAGGTGAGGGCAGCTCAAACCAGCTAGGGCAGCAGCATCCCTGCCTCCAAGTTGGTTATTTACAGGGGAACACACAGGTGAATGTACGGAAAGAGTTGAACTTCACGCAATGGGAAATGGTTGCACTAAGTAAAACAATTCCCATCCTGTGACACAGTGATTAATAGGTGTTAAGGAACTTCAAGAAAGTGGAAAATCCACTCAATAACACATACACACACACAAGGGTAACAGAGGAAACAGGGACCTCCCTGAAAGCAGAAACATCATATCACTGCAGACTTGGACGGGGAGATACTGACTTAGCAAATACGCTAGAGAGCTGGGAAAGGTGGAAGAGTCAAGAACACCATCTTCTGCCCTCCGTTACACCAATGCAAATCCAGAGACAGGCCGGTGGAGCCACTGGCGTTATTTTAGTGCATAGTGCATGGCTGACATAAGTGAGATAACAAGAATTGCCTCCTGGTCCATGGACTGAATGTGGGGGAGGATCAACAGGCTGGCTGCAGTTTTTTTAGTTTAGACACCCTCTGTGACCTCAGGCATGTCATGCTTTCCCAGGGCCTAGGTTCATCCTACCTATGGCATGGACATAGCCATGTTTCACCATCTCTCTCAGGAGACTGCAAGCTTTTGGGGGCATACATTTCTTCTTCTTAAGCAAAGGGCATCTCTAGGCACAGCAAAACCTTGATTTTAAGTTGAGCCTCTGGGCTTCATTGCAGGACAAAACCAGGTTGCACTGCTAAACCAAAGCTGCAGATCTTCTGAGAGGGTCATCCATGACCACCTGTGGGAATGGCAGGCCGCTTGTGACCTTATATGAAGAAGACCCAGAGTAATTGTATGGAGCTGAGTACTTTCTGATTCACATCTGTATAAGTCAGCGTCATCTATCATTCAGCTCCTGCTCTATGGCTGACAGGACTGTACCCGTCTAACCAGACAGTGCTGATAATCCCTGTAATATTGCATTCTCAAGTAGAGGAGGGAAACGCTGTGTTCCTTTATTTCTTTATCCTTAAAGGACATGTTCTGTTCCATCCATGGACTCGGGCATTACCATTCCCAGCCTTTGCCCAAGGCACCTTAGCTACAAATTTCAGTCAGCACACAGGTACATACAAACCTTCCACATTTCAAAACGTGGGTCTGTGTGACTATCTGAGAGCATACAAGAAGCTTATTCCCAAAAAGCCATGGTTAGAATGCCCTCCTTTCTTTCTAGAATGACTTGCTTTCTCACCATCTGTCTTTTTAGGGTGAGGATGATGCAGTAATTTGCCTGGTTTATCTTTGTGGCATCACATACAACTGAAATAATCATGGCTTTTCCATGAAACCTGTTAACTGCCCTCATACTGGTTAAGAAACGTTGTTTGGGGCTCTTCGTGAGAATTTTCAGAGCTCACGTTCGGTTGCTATAGATAGCACAAAACAGAAAACAGAACAGTGATGGCAACTCCCCTTTTGGGTTTACCTGCTCTTTAAAACCAAGGTGTTGTGAGTCATTAGGTTAAGCGATGTCTTGGCAAACTATTTTATGATCTTGAGAAGCTAAAACACAATGCAGCAAAAAAATAGCAGGCTAGAACAAAGGAGATCCAAGGAGGCCAGCTAGGAGGCTTGTCAACTCGGCTGTCTGCAGAGGAGAGGAGATCACTGAAACGAAGATCTGGAGTGTGGCCGAACTGTTTAATGTTAGGAATGGGAAACTAAGGCAGAATGACAAGAAAAAGAATTTTTCCTTTCAGATTGCCATTAAAGACATAAAATAAAATAAAATAAAAAAATCCTTGTAAGTCAGAAAAGGAGATGGTGTAGTTCAACAGGATTCTGGGAGACAGCTTTGTAAGTGGTCAGTGCCCGTCTGCCAGAGTCTGCACCAGAGAAACTGGCTGCGCTGTTGTTTGTGGGAATGATCAAAAGAAGGAAACAATGAAGACAGCAGATAGGGATAACCTTCCCTTCAATGCAAAGAAGTACTGTGATTCCTCATCATGGGTGAGCGTTGTCCCACACAGCCTAAAGAATTTGATCATAAAGAAAACCTGCAAAGAAATAAGATGGAAGGTAAGGCATGTCTTTTCTTTCTTTTTCAATCATCTGCTCAGACTTCCATGGAAGTCCAAACACTGAGCTGGTAATAAAGAGCCAGGAAAAGCCTCAGGACCTGCTCTGAAGACAATTTTCTAGTACAGAGTGAACAACGGGGCTTTGCAGTGGATCTTCAGGAGCATTATCTCAGCAGAAAGTGATTCTAACATCTTCCCATCATCAGATCTCCAAGAACAAGAATTGAACTTGAGGACTTGCCTGCTTTTGTCAGGATAAACTCAAAGCTACCAGTATCATGACATGTACAAGTGTACATCCCTTGCACTAATACTGTGTCAAACTCCTTGAATGTCTCTACAAGATCTGAAATCACAAATCCTCACCACACAAGTGACCTAGGATCTGAGCAACCTCCGCCTTCAATTCATGGGAGGAAAAGTATTTTTCTTACTTCACTGTTCCTGCTAACATCAACAAACTGTTTGTATCTCTTAGTAAAAACTTTATATAATATTTTAAAGGTCAGAGTTTGTGGGTAGATGTCTTTTGTATAAAATATTACTTTCTGTTGGCAGTACTATCATGAAATATGTTGTTTTTTTGCAGCTTCACTAAGTAGCAGGAAGGATATTAGGGCTGGATTCTGCTTCAGATTAAAAAATATAATCCCCATGCCATTTTATGTAAAAGCTTGTGACTCTCATTTAACTCGGGTTAGCTGATTGACAAATTCACCTATTTAACTGCTCTACAAATGTTTTTTTCTTCCAGGACACAAACCCTCATGATTTATTTTAGGCTCAGAAAAATAGTAAGGCAAGGCTTTCCCATAGCAGGCAGCATTTTGCTGTTCATACACAACTATTGAAGAATACTAGATTATTCAAGAGCTAAATAATTTTTTTTTTCTTGAACTTTTATACCACTTCTTCCTATCTATCAGTTCATTCAGGTCTGATGATGGGTTTTGAAGCACTACACATGGAGTTTTTTAGGGAAGAGTTGTGCCTTCCTTTGTGTTTAAAAAGTGCAAATTCTAGAAGATCATTGTTTATGAAAATGGGAAGTGATAAGCCAGAGTGAAATCCCAACAAGAACAATCCTTTGATGTCTTGAAACAAAGTCAGTGTCAGATGAATGCCTAACATATCTGTTGGAAAGTTTTTGCTAAAGTGACATAGTCAAAGATGAGCTATCCTACCTGGTAAGTAGGAAATATCGGTTCCATATGAATAATTTTTTGTTAACATTTTAAAATGTCACCTTGTTAACCTTAGAAGTCCTGTTAAGAGGGACTGGAACCTGCAAGCTCTAGCACTGTTGTAAGTGTATCCAGCTTTAGCAAGATGAATAGTGAACACACATAAACACAAAATAACAAACAGAACACAGGTCTTCTAGGAACCTGAGTACTTGCTTTGATTTCCCTCTAATTTAAAAAACCAAGCCACCATTTCTCACCACACAATAACAATATTATGGAATTGTTGAGCTTGGCAGAGACCTCTGGAGATCGTCTAGTCCAATGCCCAGCTCAGAGCAAGGTCAGTTACAACAGGTTTCTCAGGGCCATGTCCAGTTGGGTTTTGATATCTCCAAGGATGGAGACTCCACAACCCTTCTGAACAGCCTGGTTCAGTGTTCAAACATCTTCTCAGTAAAAAGAGGGGAAAAAAAGTTAAAACATTTCATGTTCAGATGGAATTTTGTGTTTCAGTTTGTGCCCATTGCCTCTTGTCCTGTCACTGGGCACCACTGAGAAAAACCTATCATCTCTGTTTCTTTACTTCTCCCATTATGTATTTATACATATTGGTAAGATCCTCCTGACCCTTCCTTTCTCCTGGCTGAGCATTCCCAGCTCTTTCAGCCTTTTTTCATGTCACAGTCCCTTAATCATTTTTGTGGCCCTTCGCTGGACTTGCTCCAGTATGTCCCATGTCTTTCCTGTACCAGGAAGCCTAGAACTGAGCACAGCGGTCCGGGTGTGCCCTCACCACTGCTATTATTATCAATCCTAGGGATCTAAGTTTGCTTTAATGGATAAACTACTAGACTAGTGCACATCAGTTTTCAGAGAGGGTTGCCAAATCTAGTCAAAGAGGTATGAGCAGAAAGGAAAATGGGCAGAGGAAGACAGAATAAGGTCATCCACTCCAGCCTCCGGCTCTGGGAAAGAAACCACTCTACTTACACAATTCCTGACATATGACTGTCTAGGATTTTTCCAAAACACTCCAATGAAGGAATTCGTACAGCCTTTCTGGGCAACTGCTTACAGCACTCTACTGTCCTTACTGTTTCTCATCGTGTTTTATTTGAATCTTCCTTCCTGGAAGCTGGGACAACACAAGCACTGCCTGCCAGCCCTACTTCAGCTTCAGAAAAAGTTGTCTGTGATATTAATGGGATTTGCAGGGAGAATTCAGGCCCAAAAGCAATCAATGTGCTGTGTATCTCACGCTACACCACACTGTGAGAACATTTCTGTGGGTACGCTAATACATTTGGAAATAACTAAATGGAACAAGCGTCTGCATGCCTCGCTGTATGCCTGCATGCTTGATAGCCTTCCTGCACCCAACAGCAGACCATTAACTGGCAAAACTGACACGTAGTTTTCAAGAATGGTTTGTTAGGTAATTCATCTTGATTTCCTGTGGACCATAAAAGAAGAGGATTTCAGCCAGTAAGTCTTCCTACAGCTATGTTTGGCTAGCTCCTCTTTGGGCAAGTTGTTAGAAGACAAGTAATCTTCATTTGTTGTTGATGAGCGGGTGGTAGACACATCACAGTGGATTAATTTGATTAATTATATCTGTATGTCTTAAGTTGCAAAGCAGCTGCCTTGGAGTGGGTATCTCATGCCACCTGAAATTTCATGAAGGCATCTGGGGTCAGCAGATACGATACAGGAGCACCCTTCATGCAGCCCGTGCTTGTCTGGGACAGGAGGCAGAGGCTTGGGGGACACCCTCATGTACATCAGGTGTCCATGTTGAAGCAGTGGATTGTGTCAGAGGTTGCTGGATTATGAGGATTTCAGGACACAGGGGCCTTCTCTTGCCCTAGTCTGATAGAGGGAGGCAACCTCTGTGGTTCTCTGCACCCTCGTTCAGACAGTGGCCAGGTTGTCACAGAGCATATGCTCCCAACCCTCATCGAGTCTTTATTTAATGTAATTAGCATTTAGTCAAATAACCTAACAAATCACACCTCACATCTCTCTCTGAGGAAATCTGGGATTTCTCTATAGTCAGTGGTGAAGATGTCAATATTATATGATGCAGAACTGCAAAAGCACTGACTCCTTTTATCATGTTCCAGCTTGCATAGTGACTTGGGGGACACCGAGTACACAGGACCTGTAATTTCAGTGACCTGTCCCAGTCAGTGCTGGTGTCTTTTCAACTACAAATCATAATTCTGGGTCTGGATCATATAAGAAAAAGCGGAAATCACTTCTGAGTGACTTTGCATTGCCCAACAGCAATATCAATCTCTCCTCAGCTGTCCTTCAACATGGAAAAGTTGTGTTTAATTGGATTCAGGAATACTGGCTGGAGGAAGTTCAGATGGGATTCATCCCAGCTAATTACACTTCTTGGTAAGCTTAAAAGGTCAGTTAAATCTCAAAGCAGATTGTTCTCAAGGCTGTTCCCTCTAGCACTTCCAGTTTTAATTCCTCCATTTGAATATGATTTAGTATATCTGTACAAATACACATCACAGCGAGACAGCAAGAGAATACCTCTGTCCACCAAAATATATATACTATGTAGATAAAATAAGTGGCATTAAGGAAAATAAGAGGACAGTTACCCCATTTTGTAGGTGAGAGAGAAGAGGTAGATGGCATGATTTTTAAGAGTCGTAGGAGAGTCTACAGTAAAATGAAAAGATCCATCAAGACCTCTCGAGGCTTTGGAAGACATGGCAACTGAATTCCCCTCCTTCACATAGTCAAATTTCACTTCTTTACTGAAAGTAGTACAGGTTTCCAACATACAACTCATCTCAAGTACTCTGGGGGGTTCAGTCTGACCAAATCCTGCTGGGAGAAAAAAAAAAAAAACAAAAAAAAAAAACAAAAAAAAACCACCACCAAAAAAACAACCAAACAAAAAAATCCAACCAAAAAAGCTCCACAGAGGGTTGTGGTTTTAATCATCATTACATCCCGTGCCTCTCTCATCTTTCTGCACCGCCTTTAATCTGCACTTCTGCATCTGCAGAGAAGAATCAGGAGGACCCCTGGCTTTGAAGGATCATCTGAGAGGTGAACTCTTTACTTGAAAGCCTGGAAAGTAGTCCCCTGTGTGTATCATTAAGTTGCAGGCAAAAGCAGATGTAAGGGTTAGATTATCTGTCGGTGACAGCCTAAATAAAATGCGGTAATGGTCTGGGGTGGGGCAGGGGGGCAGCGAACGACTGCTGTACAACTGAGTAGGGTTTCTCCCATGAAATAAAGTCTTGGAGTTTCACTTCTTTGCATAGAAGTGGCATCCTTCCTACCTCCTGCAAAAAAGGATGATGACACCACAAATGAAAAATATCTACGTTGTGTTCACACTCTGTCCAATATTAACCTCACTGCTGGAGTGGTATTTTATTGCTTGGCACGTGGGAAGAAGTGCTGTCTCTGGAGTTTCTTCCGAAGTTCACAGAAACTGATATTTCTCTGAAGAGACCCTTCCAATCACTGACCAGTTTAGACCTACTTATCCCATACATATTATTTTTTTCAGTGAGCGGAATAACTCCTGTCAATGTCTCTCAGCAGTCAGTCATCAGGAGAAATGCTGAAGAATGAAACCAACCAACAAAATGAGCCAAGTCACTGAAGATATTTGTCACCCACTAATTTCAACCTGAGGAAGCATCCCTTCTGATTACTGACCTGACAGTATATCCTCAACCTTTCCATAGGTGCTACTGGATAATCTAGGCAGCTTGTGGTTGCTGGTTCATTTCGTTGGTTATTATGGAGTATGTATGATTTCTAGGAATAGGCATTGTGGATAAGTCTTGTTTGTTTTGGCTCTGTTTCTATGGGGATAAACAGAAGTAGTGTGATTAATTTCCATTCTGTTGCCATGGTTATTAATAATAATGAGGTGATTATTACTGCACTGTAAACCTTACAGCAATTCCAATGCTGTTATAAAAAAGAGAGAGGGAGAAAGAGCGGGGAAAAAAAACAGTGAAAGAGCTGGATCAGATCCTTAGCCTGGGCAAATCAGCACTCACACGTTGCCTTCGACAAGAGGCAATGAAATAGAAGATGTGTTCTTGGAGAGCCTGGACCTGCAGACAGAGCAATATTAATAAAACAAGTGATGGATGAGAATCCCTCAGTGACTCCAGCAGAGCTGTGCTGATTTGTACCCCCTGAGATCTCATCAGGACAGAGGTGTGCCAGCACAACAGTCCCACCTGGTTCATGTGGCCAATGGAAACACGCTGTGATGTGCTCAGTATTTTCTGGATCAGGCTCTATCTTATTAGTTTCACTACAAAAAGTGGTGGTGGTGTGTGTGGGGGTGATGAGTACAGGCGAATAAAAATATAATTAAAAAAAAAAAAAAAGCAATAGCTCTTACTCCTGGGTGAGTAATAAGCAACTCCCACATTCCTGGTACCTGCTCAGCTGGCTCTATCTCATTGCACTAAGTGATTTGTATTCCTTCTGGAGACATTGCCATGGTGTTGGAACAATAAGAAACACTCATTTAATCAGATTGTCCCCGTGGGTGAGATCACATTTTTCAAGGATTCTGCGTTCCTAGCTGGGATGTTTTACAGACTTCCGTCTTTCTGAGTCCCGGTGTAGGTGCAGAAAGCTTGCAATTGGCAAATCGCAGCCACTGGGCAGACTTGTTGTTGTTATTTTATGGCTAACTGGGATTCAACATCAGCCTTTTCACACAAGTCTTGGAATGACAGAAACAGGATGAGAAAGTGACTGTTCACATTCTTTCTCCCAAAAGCCACAATCTGTGCTTTGAGGCTGCTAGTTTTCCATGTTTCCCTTTCCAAACCAGGGGAAATTATTTTGCATATTTGTTTCTTCCTTCACATGTGTCTCATTTCTGTTTGCAAGCGCAGAGACTGCCCTTCCCATCCTATTGTTTGCCTTTTACGGGTTCAGGGTGCCAGTCTTCGGCAAAACAAAAATCAGAGCCTCACTGCTTCCCAGCTTCGCTTGTCTGCTGAGGTTCCTTCAAAGCAAAGAGGACAGCAGGTCAGATGCTAGCACTGGCTGTCAAATGCTCATAGAGAGCCAAGGTGAAAAAACCCATGGCTGTGCAGAGGTTTAAAAGTGAGGTGGGGCTGTCAGGCATTTTCCCTTTTAAACAGGCCTCCTGGTGTTTACCTCCAGATCATGCGATGGCCCAGTGCCAGCAGAGAAGAGCATCATCACCTGCTGGGAACACACAGCAGACTGGGTACAAGCCGCTTTTCCTCTGCAGACCAACTTCAGCTGGGCATCCACTGCACTTTGCTGCGGGACTGCTCAAGCTTTACAGAAGGTTCCCACATGCCAAGTGTGCAAAGGCAGCCAAGAAGGGCAGAATGTGAAGTGCTGGTCCCTGCTGCCCTGAACACAAGGGTGATTCTCTAATTGCCAGACCAAAGTTAACACCTAGCATGCAATGCCCTTTAGTGTGGGTGGCCGCAAGCAGGGGACACGTGAAGCATCGCGCAATCACGTATCAATACATGCTGCTTGTGTGTGGGGAAAGGCAGGGACCACATCCAGGGATCCTTGGAGGCCCTGAAGCCCAGAGCAAAAGTGAGGTTAGGACAATCTCTACTTCCACATCCCATCCTCTGTACACCCTTTTCTATATTTAGACGATGAGGATGGGGTATTGACAGCAGCAGAGTCAGGGAGTGCCTATATGTAAATACTAATACGAGAGGGTTACTTCCAGTGGTACAGTCTATCAGTGCTGCTATGGATGGCACAAAACCCTGAAGATCTTTTTTTCTTTTTTTTTTTTTTTGAGGCGTGTGATTAGTATAGCTCCCTTACACTCCTATGTAACCTCTCCCTTGCCCCCTGTTTCACTGTGAAACTGCTGTGGCTCATCCCTATATACCACTCTGATCCACAACATCATATGGAGGGGAGGGATTCTATTCAGAGGCACAGCTATGGTTGTGCCATCATCTTTCTTGCTCTCCAAAACAGTGTTGGAAATTCCCCAATAGGTGTAATGCAGTTTAAAGATGCATCTGTTTTTGTTACAGGGGCGTGATTAAATGGGAGAGAGGCTACAGGCTATATCACATGCAATGCAAATGTGAGATCTAGCTGCATGTTAGAAGAGCAGACTCACGCCTGAGTCTTCTCCATTCCTCAGACCCAAAATGCATGTTAAGCAATACCTGGGGGGACCCAGCGCTTGTCAGAATAGGCCTGTAACTTAACAAGTCTAGAAAATAAATAAGTCAGGAGGACAGTAAAAGAGATTAATTTTTAAACCATAAAGGGCCACACTGCAGTGAAATCTTCAGGAACAGCAAACAAAGTGCACGGATATTTAGATGTGGCAGTGTAGTTCCTGCCAGCTCACAAGTGCATACCACTACTTACTACTCACCCACACACGAGCACATGTGAGCAAGCAAACATGCATTGCAGGCGCACACACATACACGCTTTGCGTGTCAGAGACTCTCCCGTGGGAGAGGCTCGCAGCGTGTTTCATTGGAAAGGGAAGAAAAAAAGTGTATTTCCAAACTAAACTTTCAGAGCAATTCTTTCTAAGCTGTGCGGCGTGATCCTTCCTCTGGGTGGGATGGGGGAGGGAAGGGGATGGGGAGAAAAAGAAAAGAAGCGGGGTGGGGGGGAGGACGAGGTCGTGGTTAGATGGGCGCTCCCACCCATTTCCTTTCCTTGCCCTTCCCAGGCATGTCAGAGCTGGGAGCCAAGACAAATCACACTCTCAGGAGCTCGCAGACAGACAGCACCACTTACCGAGAGCGCAACTGCAGCCCTTGGAGGAGCATGAGGAATGGGATGAGCATGGAAAAAAATTAAGAAGTGGGCAGTGCCCTCTGCTGCCAAAGCAAAGCCGCCCATGTGGAGGATTCCGAGGAGACAAGCTCGGGCCCTCCATGAATTTGCAAATAGTCAGAGCACATGGCGAGTGGAGGAAAGTTGCCCGAGGTTCACTTAAGGTCAGCAGGGTTCATCTGAGGCCTCTCCCCTCTGCTCAGCTTACCAGAAAGTGAAATGGATACAATTATGCCTACTGCCCTCACACAGGCATCAGCCTGGTTTCGTTAGCTGGGCAAGCTGAGGTCTGAGGAGGAGCGGGAAGAGCTGCTGTTGCCAAGGCAAACCTACTGCAGAGGAGCAGAACTCCTGTGGTACGTACGGTACATATGTCTGGGGCTCATGGCTGCTGCTGGGACTGAGCCTAGCAAGGTCCGAAGACTGCAACCAGAGAAGGGCAGGTTCCTATCCTGGCTTCACAGGATGGGGACCGCAGAGCTATGAAACTAAGGTCACGGTTCACACCACCTAACTTTAGCCCTCTGAGTGCTCATCATCCAGCTTGTTCCTTGAAAAGAGAGAGCCTGAACCCACCAGCCACCCCAGACCAAGATGAACTGACGTCCAGAGGAGAACAAGGTTGTCAGATGTCCCCGTTCTCCTACTCCAAGTGTCCCTGATAGGGCTCTCTACCAGTGCCACCAGCCTGAAGTCCCCCTTCCCCTCTCAGTCCCTGGATTCCTTCTTCACAGCATAAACCCACTTACTGGTGCTGCTTTCTGGGAGCTTTCTCCTCGGCTACCGCAGGACCGAGCAAGGTGTACTTGACTCCTTAGGGAGCAAAGGGACAACTGGTGTCATTAGGGCAACATAACACAGGGTCAGCAGCTGCTCGCTGGCATGTAACTTTAGCCACATCTAGTATCATAAAAAAGTCTACCAGCCCTGGCACCAACCATCCCAAATATAACACGTCACATTTTGCTAACATACGTCCGTGATACAAAGTAATGGTATAACACTATAAATCATTTGCATATAACAGAAATATGTATTTAGCAAGTGTATAGCTGTATATGAGTGAGGTTTTGTTAATGTTACTGTCTGTTCAGTCTTTGATGTGAGTAGACTCACAATTTTAAGAACTTTTTCTTTACACCTGAGGAGTCAAAACTTTTCTTCAGTAGATATTAGAGGCAGACATGACCTCCCATGCATTTTTGCAAACCTGTCAACTATCAGAAGAGTTGCAACAGATTTGTAGAGAATTTTAGATAAGATCTAAAAACATATCAGGAGCTTTTAAAGCTCTTGGGAACAGACTTCACCAGATGTCAGGACCAGCACATGTTGAGTTGGTGGTCTGGCTGACCCAGAAAGAAATCTCCAGTCTAGTAATGCTGTCATTATGAGGAGGAAAACATGAAAATATACTAAATTTTTTAATTGAAGAAATACTTAAATACACAGGTGTAATTAGGTAAACCCTTTATTTTCATATTCTTATTGTCATTATCCCCATCACTAAACCCTTGCAGCTGAAGGTCTTAGTTTTCCACTTTTTTACCTTCCACATCTCTTACATCACTGGCCTTCTCCTGTCCCTCTTCTTCCTCTTTTTATTCAACCATGCCTCCAGACCATTCAGTTTTCTTGTCTTGCTGCACATCTGTCCCGCTACAGAGGGGACAAGAGGAGTCCAAGCATTGTTTTCATTGTTTTCACTAGACATGCACTGAGAAGAGAGCCTGATCTATATGCTGCAATGAAAAAACCTTCCTCTTGCCCTTTTCCAAGTCTGAGCTGGCTGCAGCCATCTCTCTTTTGCAGGCCAGTGGTCAAGCCTACTTGTACAGAGCCTGAAAGAGAACTGCCCCAACCCCAATTTTCTGTTAGACTGAAGCATCACTCAGGACACCCTTGAATTTTCCTCTTCCTTCCTTCTCTCCCAGTCACTATCCCACTCCCTGCTGTGGTATGTGCTTTAATTGGTATAACTCTATGCAGCATCAGCCAAGAGAAGTTTTGCACCCAATAAAGAGGATAAAGAGGCACTGAAGAGGCTGGGGGGTATGCAAGGCTCTGTGTGTGTGTCTTCCTGCTGTACCCACAGTGTCTGAGCTGGTATTAGTCTCATCTTATCATAATGTATATGCCTAAGGATAACACTTATCAAACCATCCCTCCATGTTGTATTTTCTATAAAAGCAGAACTGGTATCCTGCACCCAGAGGGTCCTGCACTCTAGGTGCCAAATAGAAGACAAGGTACAGATGGGTGCTGTTGAAATTGGGGGTTGCAGAACAAGGTAGGAACCAGGATTCCCATTTCAAGGGCAGTTCTGAAATTTCAGGTAACACCTGCTTTGTTCTGAAATGGAGTGTGAGCAAAGCCATGAAATTTCAGAGCACTGCCTGTTCATCAAAGTTGACATGATGAAATCTGAATAAGTAATTTTGGGAGTTAAAGGAACTGTAGCCAGAGCTTCTGTTCACACCTGCACACTAGCAGCTCATATGCTCTGTGTGACAGATGTCATGCAGATGGAATGACCAGGAAGAATATAAAACCTTAACCAGTAGTTCACACTTTTTTCTCACTTGTGGATGTCTACAGAACCATGCTAAGTGACAGGTCAGCGAAGAGGATTCTCAAGGTTTTGTGTCCCTTGCATGGCATCTCCACTGCAGGTCATGTAAGGAGGAAAGGACTCTGACACTAAGTTGAAGTATGGCAAAATACCTTCTCAGAGGAATCCATTAAGTGCAGGATCTACTAGCTGCTATGTAAGGCCAAAGATACTCTGCTATTCTGTGACTCCACATATCAGTCGTGATTGTCCTCTGGACAATAGTTCAGCACAGAGAGCCGTGAATGGGGTGGGAAATCACAGTGCTGCACTACCTATTTGTTATTACTTGAAGTAGTAAAAGCACTTACTGACTCTGAAGGTCATGAGCAGCTGGCTTTCCACATGCAGACACAAAATGTGGCTTTCGAGTCCGTGAGTTGGGTGGAGGATAGGTGTGGTAGGGGTGTGGGGGGGTGTGCATCTGTGTTTGCATGTGCCAGGGGTCTGTCAGTAGGTACTAAAAGAAATAACATGGGTTGATGGTTGGTTTCCTGGAGTTTCACTGATCTGGGAAGTTGGCTTATTTGAGAACCATGTGGTCAGGTTGTGTTTATCTTGAAGTGTGAGGCAGACCCCAGCCTGGAAGGACCAGGGTCTGCAGGGGAGAGTGAAAAGAGGCAGAATAATTAGCAGAAATGTCAGGCTGAAGACATTCCAATTACTCCAGTCAAGGTAGGAAGCATTTCCTGCAGTGTAGGATTTGATGGGGTGACATCCCTTATTCCTGCCTCCTTCCTACTCCCTTCCATATACAAACCCACCCAGAGAATAGATAAGCACATGAAGCCATATTAAAACTCTTTCCACTGGCTTGAGTGAACAGAATGAGCCTTCTCTTCTTTTTCCAGACTCTGACATTAAAGTCACAGACCACAGCCTGAATCACCTGCTAGCAAGTACTGTCACAGACATACTTTCTTTTCCACAGCGTGCAAATGTTGGCTAAACCTTCTTTAGCAGCAGTTGTGGCTGGTAAACTAGGGCTTATTGCTTGGCTTGTCCTAAGCTCTCTTCTCCAGAGCTGCTGTCGTCACTGCAGGGTACCCTGTGTGGCTCTCCCAGAGCTGGAGCTGTGCTTCCCCGTGGTCCCGCACAGCGCCTTTCCCAGGGCAGACCTAGGGGGAGTCCAAGTATAAGAACAGCCTTGACTGGCTCACAGAGCAATGACCATTGGATAACTTGTTTGGAAATTCTAGCAAACTGTCCTGGCAAAACTGAGTTTTGGAAAATAACAAGGACGGGCACAGGATGCTACGTCATGACATATCCCTCTATAAAACGGCCTTGAAAGGCTGGAAAAGCATTGGCGTAGCCCTCCTGTTGAAAAGACAATAGCAGTGACGGCTTGGCATGATCTTCCCTGAAAAAACATGGAAACTAGACATAAGAGCAAAAGTTCTGGCAGCACCGTGTTTTCCCTCAGCCGCCAAGAGTTAGCGGTATTTGGAACATGCCACAGCAAAATATAAAATACATATATATTCAAAGAAGGAGAAAGTGGTATGATTTTTTTCCTTGTTTCAAAAAGGAGCAAAGAACAGCTTGTTACAGCTTCTCCTGGAGCCGAGGCAAGGGAAAGTAGCTAGTGCTCTGTTACTATCACTGTACAGATACTCATCTTTGTAGGTGGCAGGCTCCCGTTACATTAGGTGCTGTACAAACACCGAATTAAAAAAGGAAGGTGCCTGTCATGAAAGCGGAAAGACCAATATTGTTAAGCCAGAATCTTTGATGTGGGACAGCTGCGTCGTACAGAGTCACACAAATTCATCTAGAGCTTTGAGATGTACGTCAGGGAGAAGGTCACAGGTCCCAGCTTGGAGTAGGGAGAGTCAGGAACAGGGAGTTTTGGGTGGGAAGGTAGCACAGCTCCCCACTGCAGTATAGGACCATGGCTGGCATTGCATGATTGACGATTTCCCAAAACAAATGCTGTCAGTGCTTGGATTTTGCATCAGAACAGCAGGCTGGTGCTGGTGCATGGGGTTGTGTAAGAGCAGCAACATGTGTACCAGTTACAGAGCACAGGCTTGGTGCAGAGGGCCAGGAGAAAAGATGTCAGGGATCAATCTTACACCGTGTGTGGGAGACTGTGGAGGACTGCTACAGCCCTTGGAAGGTGTGGGTTTGCTATCACTGAATAACGTTTAGGGGCTCTCTTTTGTCAGTACCTCAAGAGAAAACCTCAATTTAATTAATCCCTTTCCCTCTAGACTGGTTTAGGATTCATGCTGTTCCCATAGGATGTCAATTGATAATACAGGAGAGGTGCTGGAACATGTTAATGTCATGAAAACAGGAGTTTCTCTGCTGTTACACTTTTGGTCTCAACACTGCCGGATGCCCAGCATTTCAAAGCCCTGTATTGTGTCAGTTCTGGATGCCAGTTTTGTGCAATGCTGTTCGCTCCTGAGTTCAGTGCAAATCACCTTCGGGACCTTTTATTGTTCAGCTGAGCCTTCTAAGGTCTCATGTGGTACCTGCTCTTCAAATGGAGAAGGCACTTTCTTACCTTTGAGGACCTGGGTCTAAGCACCTTCATGGACTTGCCTGACAGGTAGTAAAAAAGGGAATATTTCAAGCACTACTTGACCTCTTTCCCATAAGTGCATGGACAACACCCTCACCTTTCTTCTTTACTTCTTTACTTGACTCCAGTTACAGCTGACCACAGTTCATTCCCCAGGAGACTCAGGACAGGATTGGAAACCCAAGTCGTGGTTTCTCCAGCCATCTGGGATAGGAAGGAGTCACATCAGTTGCTTTTGGCTGCCCCGTGTGCAACTTGGCTGTGGCCACATTTCCGTGGCTTGTTCTCACCCGCCTGTCTTAGATCTGACACCTTTTTTTTTTGCCTCTTACCAGCCCACCTGACTTTGTTTTTGGCTTGTGGGATCCTTGCCCTGTTTGTACATGCAATGTAGATGCTGTGGCTTCCCACTCTCATCTTGTACTTGCACTGAATCATGCCTTGGCTTCTCCGGTTTCTCATCTTGGCTTTTCTCAACTATCATACTTGGCGGCTGTCTCCTAAAAATCAGGTCCAACAGCGTGAGTCCCTCACTCAGCCTCAGCATTGGTCAGATAGAACAAACCCAGAAGTAGTTTATTTTCCCCAAATGAAGATGAGGTGAATTTGATAAGGAATTTTGGATGACCTGCCCTCACATAGGTGGTCACAGGAGGCCTGAAGTCATTGCATGGCTGTGGTCCTGTGCAACCAAACCCCAGGAAGTGCAAGACTCATCCAAACAATGACACATAGGAGAGGAGACGGAAAGAGACAGAAATACTTTTGCTGCAGTGACCTCAGGCTCAGGTCAATACTTCCTCAAAATCAGTGGAAAAAAAAGTTATAAACTTAAAGATGGCTGAATTTCTTCTAAGTCCTGAAGTTGAAATGGAGTGGTGAAAAGGATTCTTGACCTTATGCAATAAATCTGAGACTTATAAAGGGGTTCCAATGTCTTAATCCCTCGTTATTTGGACTAACTCTGGCCTCACTACAATTTAGACACATCATTGTTGTCACATTCCTTCACCTATAACCCTTCAACCAGCAGTGGTCCCTGGGTCCCAGAGCAAGCTGTGCGCGCTTTTAAAGCTAGGGACACATCACACAATGGGATCACGTCTGCAACTCTGAGATCCTTCCCTCCCTGTGCCTTAGGGCCACAAAGACATCAGTGACCTGAGCCCAGGTAGGAGCCACGTTTCATACCTGGCCTAAGATGTAGCCTGATAATTCCAGTTCCACAACAAAAGACTGGCAGCTTTGTTTTACTCTCAGCTTAGTCTATCCTGATCGTAATTTCCTAGGTTTATTATGACAACATCAGTATTAAAGCCCTTACTGAAGTCACATATACATAATCTACTACTTCTTTGAGTCTGTCCTGGAGGGCATTGGGTTGGTTTGTTGTCTTGGGATGATTTAGCATTCTTGATATGTCCATTCACTACTCATTATGATCCTGACATTATCTGCCTTTTGTAAGTAGTTTATAAATACATAGATTATATAGGTGTTTTTATATATACATATGTACGCACACAAACATAATTATAGCTATGCAGGGGTAGATACGGATATCTGGTAATGAGAATTTAACAACAGAGTCTATTTCATCAAACTAATAATCAAATGTTTAGAAAATTAGGCCTTTTCTCTCTCTGCTGTAATTTAAGACTAAAAGCAAAATGGAAATCTCTGCAGAACACAGCTTATTCTTTAGACTTGCATTTCTAGGGATGACTTCTTTTTATGCAGCATTGTTCTTTCCAGCATCCTGCATACCACCAAGGGGTGTTTATTTTATTCTAATTTAGCAGTGAGAATTTCCATATCCCTATAAATAACTAAAAGTAAATCTTTCTATAGCAACATTAATATACAAATACGTAAATTCTGGAGTCTTAAACAAGATATTCAAGCCTAGCAGTGGAGAAGCCAAGAAAAAAGATTTGGTTGTCAACCACAGCCAGAAATACAGCCTCTGTCCTGTCCACATAGTGTGCAAAATAAACCTGTTCCTGTATGAAAGACCTACACATAGAATTTATTTTTGAACTGGGAAATATTCAGTGCCATACTAAAATATATTTTACCATAGTCTGGTAGCTACTTGTCTCAAACAGTAACTGATTAAAGCCCCAGTACCTGAACTGATGGTTTTCCTTTTCCTTTGGGAAAAACATCCTTTAAAAAGAAAAGTAGTTTTTCAATCATCTCTCCCATATCCTCAAAATTAAGAGAAAAAAAATGTTCCCCCCTCAAAAATAGTAAGTGCATGTTTCAAAAGAAATATGAAAAAACTAAACCTAACAATGAATAAATAAAAAACTTTGTAAAGCTTTGATCTTTAAAAAGCTAGTGAAATATGACACTGTCCTTATTTATGGAGAAAGAGATGATGTAATAGGTTGATAAAGTAGGTTTGCCAATCTTCACAGTATTTGATATTTTTCCTGCAGATCCAGCTTCAAGAAGTTAGTCGCTACACATGAAAATCATGTCTTTAAAAGAAAAGAAAAGAAAAGAAAACAACAAAACAGCTTGTAACTTTTTTTAGCTTTCATGCTGTTAAAACAAAGCCTGAGGAAGCCACACCTAAAAGAAAGAAAAGTCTCTCCTAGTTTTAAATATCTACTAGTCAACTTAGTTCTGTGAGTCCCTCTGTGTTCAATGAGAGGAGGAAGGGAGGCTAGGCCTCCTTAAATTAGATGGGATGGATCACCTTCTGCATTCTGCAGTTTCTCTCCTTTGACTCTAGAAGAAGAATATGTGTTCAGGCAAGATATCTGAGGCTGATTTATGGAGAAAAGAACCATCTCACTAGATATAAAATCTGGTTCTGCTGTCTGTGTTGGAGGTGGTCAGCCCTGGGGTAAGAAGCTGCTTGGGATCACGCATTTAGAAAGGACTTTTGCTCCCTCCTGCCCTGCTGCCACAGTGCACCATATTATTTTATTTTCCTTAGATCACATGATGGTTGAGAATGCAACATTAGGAGGCAAAATTACAGTCTCCTTCAGCATCCCCACTCTTACCACAGGAAATTAAAAGAAAAACCAACAAAAACAACAACAAAGTCAGTGTCCTCACCAGATGGGTGTTCCGCTTGGCTAGAATCCAAAATTATGTTGATGGAGTTGTAGAATCATTTAGGTTGGAAAAGACCCCCAAGATCATCAAGTTCAACTGTAAACCTCACATTGCCAGGTCCACCACTAAAGCATATTCCTGAGTGCCACATCTTTTAATACCTCCAAGGATGGTGACTCAACCACTTTCCTGGGCAGCCCCCAAATTTCCTCTTTTTCACAGGGAAAAAAAAAAAAAAAAAAAGAAAAAAAAAAAGAAAAGAAAATGAAAGAGACTCCTTTTCTTCTCCAAGTCTGAAAAAAAAAAAAGCTGCTTCAATTCAGCTGCCAGATGTCTGGTCTTCCTTAAACATTTTGATTTTGATTTAGGCCCTGTGTAATTTGAGACTCAGTGAGATAAAGGTGTAATGAGAAAAAAATGTTAATTGCTTAGGATTATGACTGGAAAACTGGGCCACAAAATATTTTAATGGCAAAGAGTTTCCCTGCTGAGCTTCTCATTTGATAGAAGGAAAGGGCTTTTTTTTGCAAATTAGGGCATTTGGAGTGAAATATCCTCATCCTTTTTCCTTTAGCTTGGTGCCATATGCTTAACATTTTACTGACAAAGCCTTTCTTATATCCCACAAAACAGCAACCTTGTTAGCAGAGGCAATGATGAGGATTGTCCTTATTCCTATCTCTAGGCATGAATAATAATCTTCCATGTTAGTTACCTGCTGGAGAGGAATTTCTGAAAGACCTCTTCCGAAAGAAGAGACAGATTTCGGGTGTTGCCTGATGGATCTCACCTTGCCAAGCACCACTGCCCCCACTCTGCTCAGCCACTCGTACTCTCAACAGTGCCACAATTTCAGTGAAACGTACCCTTTGAGCCATCGGACATCACCACAATTACAACATTGGAAATGGTAGATAGGGTCTGTTACCTTAGGCATATTATCTAAGATATATATCATAACTATTATCTATTATTTCAGTGCTCTGCTAACATAGTTATTTAACTATAAGGATTTATACTAATATTTTCATGCATTGTGCCTGTAAACACACTGACTGAGAAGAGTGCTTGTTCAGTACCACTTGCCACTACATGATGTAATCATTTTCAATGAGTTATTTAACCAAAACTTGAGTTCTTCCTCCTGCTTTTATATCTTCAGCACTGCCCTGGTCCCTCAGAGGATTAATCAATTTAAGTGCTTTTATTTGTTCACACCGGTTTAAACACAGAGTGATTTTACCTTTACACAATTTATTATATATATGTTAATGAAGGCAAGAGTAAAAGTAAATTGGATTGCCAATGTCATCATTAAAACAGTATCTCAGACATTTACATCAGCACTAAAAAAAAAAAAAAAAAATATCAAGGATCAATTTCATCTCACCTCCCTACCCATCTTAAGCTAAAATATAGCCTGTCTAGACCCTGCAGTACTTTATAGGCTTTGGAGACACAGACAATATAGAAAATGGAATTGAAGATGCCACTCACTTTATTCTAAGATCAGTGAATGAAACAGGCAGGACAGTTTGCTCTTACAAAGTGGGCATTTCCCTCCAGTGGTGACAAAAGGGACCTGAAGTGATTTGCTTAGTTAACACTGCAGGCAGCTGGGGTGACATACCTTCATACAGTGAGATAAATTTGTAGCTCTAAGCTTCAGTGAGATGGTTCCCCTTTCCAATGTGTATCTAAGGCAGTTGTATAGGCTTCCTTCTAGATGGTGGGCTGTCTTCTTAGTCCGCTCCAAGTATGGTTGCATCTCTGGAAATACATCACTCCACTCACTGTGGTGGGAGCTGGCCATGTTTGACCACCTTAGCTGATGTTTAAAGTTAGTTCAATACAATCTAGGGCCAAGGCCACAAAGGTGAATTAGTGGCAGAACCAAAGGTAAAGCCCATCTGAAGTCCAGCCTGTTATCAGATATCCAACCTGTCTCTTCCCACCTATATTGTCTTCTCACTTTTTTTGGTACCTCACCAATGTAGTATCCCTTGTAAGAAATCCCTACTGCCTTCAAGGGATACTGTGATTGTGCGGTGTATTTATATAATTCTTGACTCTCTATTGCCTGCAAGCAGTAGAAGAATGGGACATCTGAAGAATGCAGCCTGGAGACACAGTAGTCATAGACACCTTGTGCTGGATGTAGGACAGAAATCAACCACGCTCATTAGTACTTAAATTGGCAAATTGCTACCAAGGTAACGGCTCTCTTCACAATATTGTTGTCTTGACTAAACAACTTACCCAAAGCTCAGTTGAAATAATATGTTTTTTCACCTGCAGGAGTGAAACATTCAAGACGACATTCCAAGACGGATCTGGTTAAGGTCATAAAAATTTTGTGGTAACCTATATATTATTTTTATGCATATGCTTAACACGATGTATTTTATGAATGTGCTAAAGTGCAATAAATCACCTAAAACATAGTGTAAAACACTTCAGACTCTTACCAGAGTATCAGATGCTCACATATATTCCATACATCTATAGACACATACAGATGCACAAGCGCAGAGACCTGCCACCTCCTGAGTACAGTTGACAGATGGGAGTACTGCTTGCTTGTCTTCTGTGTGGGAGGTCATGAGAGTAGTCACTGTGTCTGTGATGGATTAGCAGCCAAAACGAAGACAGATAGCGTGGAGGAACGGCACAGCTCCAGCATTTACTGCATGTCTCAACAACTGGAGTAAAGGACTGAATTTCATAGGAATTATATTGCAGGAGTGAGGAATTCTGTCTCTTCCAGTGGATAAAGACAAATACACTGAAATATGTGCTTCTGCAGAAGACCAACATGAGAAGTCTTAAGGAAAATTGAAACCTTCAGCTGACCCCGCTTGGGGCCAGGATACAGAGTGGATGACCCTCAGATTAACCTGCTGTCCCCACTTACTTCGATTGTATGGTTCTGAGACTTGAGCACCATTACATACTGTGTGCTGGCATCATCTGTTCAGGTATGCTTTTTGACTATAGTAAGTGTTGCATAAGTTTAGAGGTTTATGTCATGCTGGAAAAACATCCAAAAAGCTATGCAAGCTTATGGGACTGGAAATATCTGGAGATGAAGGCGCTCCAGAAGTTTTCATAGCCTGGAAAACGTTCACCCTCTGCAAGCTACATTGGAAAAAATGGCATAAAACAAATTCCCCTTTTTCATTCAGGATATCAAATTAAATGGGGCCATAATGATACCTTCTGACTTTAATATTTATAAAATGTTAGAAATAGGTTAGAAAGAGAGGCTTGTTATAGAGGGTTGGTCAATTGTTCTGCAGATTTGGTATTATGCGCCAGTGGTCACCAGTGAAGGACACTTACAGGTGATATAAACATTAGTGTAAAATATCTTGCCAAATGACATTGAAATGTTTAATTTATCTAGTGCGTACTTGAAGTCTTTTTATACTGCTGAGGCATATCCATAGCAATTTCTTGTTGAATCTCAGAAATCTGGGACAGTATCTAGCCTTTTTGCACTTTACATCTAAATCAAAGCACAATCCTTGTGCTCAGCACAGCCTTCTCAGAAAGTCATCCATCATTTCCTAGCACATGAGGACAGTGTGCAAAGATTGTCTTAAAGCCCTATATGTGTAAGAACCAGGTAGATTTCAAAAAATGATGCTCTTAGCAAGAAGGGAAAAGGAATTGAGCATTTCTTTTAAAATTTCTACAGCACCACCTGTGGAGTGACTCTGGGCTTCACAGCAAGGACAACATCAACACAACAGTAACTGGCATCAGGGACCTGTTCCTGACAGAGCTACTGGTAATTACAGTTGTCCAGGAACTCACAACTCTATACCACTGAGAGGAAAGCAAGGGGAGCAGGCAAGAAGAAAACACCACCTCTTACTGGCAGAGTCCAAAAGTCTAAACATTACCCAAGCTTGATTATTCCAGAATAAGACCTGCTCACCAAGAGCTAGAGCTCCCTTTGAGTTCTAGAGATCTAGAAATCTCAGTGGTACACCTGGGTGCCACTGAAGACCAGCAAAGGTAGCAGTTCACAGAGCTTCCCAAGTGGCTCTGTTGCCTCCCCACATGCCCTGCTTCAGAGTTTGCTCCAGTAGGCTGTAGGCACCATGTGCCCTGAAACGGCAAGCCAGCTCCAAGGGAAGCAGCAGACGGGTGAGGGGGCAGGAGATCTGGAAGCTGGAAACATCCTGACAAGTTTTGTATCATGCCAACGTTCCACCAAAACCAACACATTTCCACTGAACACTTCACTCTCACCCAATACATGTTTTCCAGTGGAAAAATGCTCCACAGGCAAACTCGTGACCGTATCTTATAAAGGATCAATTCAGACACTGGTCAAAGTAATTTGGGTTCTTTGAAAGTAGGACTTCCATAGGGACCAGCTAAGTTTTTTAAATGTTTAAAAAAAAAAAATGTTTATTTTTGCTAGAGGAAACTCCCATTGACTTTGGCTGACCTCAGGTTTCAGCCCTCAGGACACTGTCAGAGAAAGCTCTGAATGACAGTTATACATGTGCTGGAAGGATAGCTCCAGAGAAAAGGGCACATAATTAAGGACTGGGAGGTCGTTTTTGCTGGGGATAGGACTGAGAGGAAAAGGAGAAGCAGGTTAGAGAGTTAGTGGCATAAAAAGGTCTGAAGAGCAAACCCTGCTCCTCTCCTTTGGGTGAAATCAGTGCCTAGGCCGGTTCCCTAGGATACTGTGTCCCTACAGTGTGCTCACTCATGGACCGATTTAGCAATAGCCTCAAGTTTTCAGTTCCAGCAAAACAAAAAATCTCATAGATTCCCAAGCCCACAAGGGCCAGCAGAGGGTACGGAACCGGCAGGAGTGTGTAATGTAAGAGAGTGTTTGTTGGTAGCCTGTTTGTCAGTTTAGAAAGCCACTTGTCTGAGCACAATAGGGAGGGGTGATTCACGGTGCATTACGGCTATCACCAACCTGGTGGGGGGGATCACCACGCCAGTTTAGAGTCCCTTTCTCCCTGCCAGAAAAACATACCTTTGCAGGCTTTTAAAACACGGGGGGGGAGGAGGGAAGAAAAAAAAAAGAAAAAAAAATAAAGAAAAAAAGAAAGAGAAAAAGAAAAATACAGTACAAGGCATCAGTGCCAGGAGCTGATGCTTAGGGCTGGGCTCAGGACGCAGCTTGCAGGCGGTGTGCATGTGTGCACAGACAATGACGCAAGGAGGCAGGAGGCTGCGACAGACAGCGGCAGGATGTTGTGTTGGTGAAGAAGGGGAGGAAAGCTTGTTCTCTCCCTTCTTTTGCTTGTCTGCCCTTCTCACCAGCCTCTCAGCACGTCAGTCCCAAATTTCAATGAGAAAGAAACTCCTGGCAGGTGCTGGTAGGAAATTGTTGACCTTAAGAAGTTGCTGACAGCCTTTAGTGTGTTTCCAGGTTACCCATAATGGTGTGGGGCTTGATGTGGAGGATTTGCCTTCTGCTAAGACAGCAAGATGTATAAGCATATATTTTTGGTCTGATTCATACTGTATCATTGCTTGAGAGATCCCTGACTGAGACAAGAAACACGAGAAGCTAGTTTTGTGTGCCTCATTTGACTGATCATGAAGTCCTGTGGCCTTTAAAAAACTTCTAGAACTCCTTTTTGGGCTGGACTAACTGGTGTCAGACTTCTCCCATCCTGAATGCTGCTGCACAAGCCCATGAGTATTGCCCTTCTGTCAGGAAAACAAACAAACAGAAAAAGAAGTGTCACTAAGGAAATTTTTCTGCATTTATCCAAGCATTTTTCATCCTTTAGACTGTTCCATCCATTTCAGTCAGAATTTTTTTCTGGAGCAAGAACCACTGACAGAAAAATAAAGGGTGGGATTCATCTTGCCTGCGTTGACATATCTCACTGTTGCTTTGCCTGTAAGCCGGTCATCCAACCCCCTCAGTAGTCCATGGAGAGCAAGATGCCTCCAGGGAAAGATTAATTTCAAGTGCCTGAAAATAGAGTGGAACTTCTGGAGGTGCCTGTTTCTCCTTGTTGACTCTAGAGGGAGCTTAGGAGACTGACTTGGTTTCAGACAACCGACTACCAAAAAATAAACTTCTACATTTGTTCAGCTAAACCACGTTCTGTACTCTATTGACTAGGATGCGGAGGGGCTCAATTCAATTGCCTGTACAAGGTACCTGGTGATATTTTGGATGCCCTAAGTCAATTACTTCACATCCAGCTGGCACATTAGAAAGGTTTGGAAGTAGATCCTATGATACATGTAATAGACTGCATTGCTTCAAAAAATAGAAAAGCGCAGGCACACTTTAAGCTCCTCATCAATTTTTGCTGTTGCC
This sequence comes from Falco naumanni, assembly GCF_017639655.2. Lineage (NCBI taxonomy): Eukaryota > Metazoa > Chordata > Aves > Falconiformes > Falconidae > Falco > Falco naumanni. The sequence continues at coordinate 60,552,941 of NC_054057.1, forward strand.
TGGCCTCACTGTCTCTTGATCGTAGATATTGCAGCAGTTATGAAGCTTAAGAGACCTGTAACAGATCTAAACCTGATAGGTGTATGTCTCCCAGCTTTCCCAGGTGAGGAGTATCAACACCATTTCTCTAGCTCAGGAGGGAGGTGTGCAAAGAACTACAGACATTTCTACAGAAGGTTTGAAAAGTGTTTTTCTTTAGAACTGGTAGAAAACCCCATTTTTTTAATGCAATGAACAATGGCACTTCTGTTCCAGGTGATCCACTTATTAGGCTGTTCTGGAGCCTGCTGTGTTTGTTTCTGAACAAAATCTTACTTAGATTGCTAAAGTTATTTCACCTCTTCATAGAAGTACAGCCCTAGTATCACAAAGGCTGTTTTTACTGGTATAAATTTGGATTTTGATCACTTTATCTAGACCACTAAAGACGGAGCATTACAAATTTGAATGGTAGTGAAATCCTCAAAGTCTCCGTACAAATGTGGTCTGCATGAGAAGTTGCCATCCATCAGCTAAACTTAAATAGATATTTAGCTGGTCTGTTTGAAGCCACCTATAACTGTCAGTTGAAATATGTTTTTTAAACATCAGTTGCAGCTGATTGTGTGTCTATGGGATGTGTACCCTTACACCTGGAGCATATGACATAACCTTCTGCAGCAGCAGACAGGGACCATCTTGCACACACACTGCAATTGTCTAACATCCCACAGGGTTGACATGCCTGGCCCAGGAGAAGACTAGGCATGCCATTTGATGTCATTTGATGTCATTTGGTGGCCAGTGATCCAGAACTGGCCTGCAGGGCTTAGCTGCCCTCAGATAAAGTTAAACTGAAGTTGTAGCTGCAGTTAATTCAATGGAGAAAAGACTAACAAAAATAAAGAACTAAATCATGTGAAATGGTCTATATTTAAATTCCTCAAAAGACTGTCATAAAGGATTTTTGATAGCTCAGTTAAAGTGTCTTTGAAGGACTTTTTTTTTTTTTTTTTAACGGAAAAGGGAAAAAAATCCCAGCTTCTGTGGATTGTCACTTACAATTCTGGGATACCTTGCCTACTGTTGTAAATACTTCAAGAAGAAATTAGATTATTTTCTTTGTTTTTTCCTCATAGGGTCAAATATTAAAACTAGATTAAAATACTGATTTACTACAGCAGCGGGAGGGACAAGGCTTCAGTGTTTTTTATGTAATTCTGACCAAAGCTCCCTTTTTGCCTCTGCTGCCAAGAGTTGGAATAGTCACTTCCCATGGCTGTCTGAGTTTGACATGTCTGCCAAAAGCACAGAGGTTCCCAAACTACTACTGTCTTCAAGTGATCCATGAAAAAGCAGGTTCAAAACATTTTGAGTAGGCTTACAAAAAAATCAAAACACTCAGAATTAGGAATTGCTTGGGAAAATTGAGTGACTTGCTTGACCAAAACAATTCCCCAGATCTAGACTTGTAGACATCAAAACATCGGACTGGCCTCATATTTTAAATTTCCAAATAATTAAAGTCCCCAAATAATTAAAGTCCCCTAGCTTTCACTTTTTGTGTTTGGTTTCTGCTATGTCTTTCTCCTCTCACTTAAAATGCCCTGAAGTGTTTCACATATGAGAAGTGTCTCGAGCTAGTGCCTCAGAATATGTCTTTAAGCACATATTTTAGGTTATGCAGACCTCCAGACAACCTTGAAGTGGTAATAACCTTTCACCACTTCTCTCTATTTCCCATTAGAAGTGGGGATATCGCCGGCATGCTAGAACTTGTGCTGCTTACTCTATGAGCCAGCCAGATGTGAACTGGTTCTGATCTGAAAGTCATGTTGTAACTACACTTAGCTTGGTGCTGAACCTGAATTATTTCATCTTGCTCAGATGTACCATTTGTCGAGTCATATATTACTGCTAGAAGCATTGTATCTGAAGTCATTAGAGAGAAGGAGAGAAGAAAGGGAGAGGAGAGGAGAGGAGAGGAGAGGAGAGGAGAGGAGAGGAGAGGAGAGGAGAGGAGAGGAGAGGAGAGGAGAGGAGAGGAGTGGAGAGGAGAGGAGAGGAGAGGAGAGGAGAGGAGAGGAGAGGAGAGGAGAGGAGAGGAGAGGAGAGGAGAGGAGAGGAGAGGAGAGGAGAGGAGAGGAGAGGAGAGGAGAGGAGAGGAGAGGAGAGGAGAGGAGAGGAGAGGAGAGGAGAGGAGAGGAGAGGAGAGGAGAGGAGAGGAGAGGAGAGGAGAGGAGAGGAGAGGAGGGGAGGGGAGGGGAGGGGAGGGGAGAGGAGGGGAGGGGAGAGGAGAGGAGAGGAGAGGAGAGGAGAGGAGAGGAGAGGAGAGGAGAGGAGAGGAGAGGAGAGGAGAGGAGAGGAGAGGAGAGGAGAGGAGAGGAGAGGAGAGGAGAGGAGAGGAGAGGAGAGGAGAGGAGAGGAGAGGAGAGGAGAGGAGAGGAGAGGAGAGGAGAGGAGAGGAGAGGAGAGGAGAGGAGAGGAGAGGAGAGGAGAGGAGAGGAGAGGAGAGGAGAGGAGAGGAGAGGAGAGGAGAGGAGAGGAGAGGAGAGGAGAGGAGAGGAGAGGAGAGGAGAGGAGAGGAGAGGAGAGGAGAGGAGAGGAGGGTGTGGTGTAAGGGGGGGGGATAAAACCAAAAAGTAAATCATGTTTGACACTATTATTTTTTTTCTGGTATATTAGTCTTTTTTTTTTTTTTTTTTTTTTTTAAATTTCCTTCAAATTTTGAAAATAAGGGAAAAACATTTTTTCCTTTAGCTGGCCTATGAAAATCTGATGCCAATGCAGTAAATGTTTTGCAGGGTGATTAATCTGAGCCATCTCACTTTTCCATTTCCATTGGTTTCCTGTGTATTGCCAAGTGAAGTGGGAAAGGGAAGGATCCCTCCAGCTGGAAGAGCACAGCAGGCCCTGTCCAAGGTTCTAGCCCAGCCTCCCACCAGCAGCATTCCCTGGTACCCTCGCCCCGCACCCAAAATTTATACCAGAGCCATCTCAGAAGTGGCTTCAGTCCACACGGCAGTTTTAAGTCACACAACTGAAATGAAGTCAGACACCTCTTTCTGGGATTCAGAATCGGCATTTATTTGTTGTGGGTATAGCGCCGTAAGAAATGGCAGTGCCTTTCTCCGGTGAGCTGGCTAAGGATGGGCAAAGGAGGAGGAACTCAAAGTAGGGCATATTTGGTCCTCCAGTTTCTACTTTATCACCACTATGGTTTTTTTGGATAGTAAGAAATCCAAAATAAGGAAAGATCCAGAACAAGGTAACAGCAGAAGTCTTGCCAAAGGACTAACTAGACAAATCTTAAATCAGTATGTGCAAACAAGAAGAAGCAAGTTGCATTTCCTTGCCAATGGAGACAAGCTTGCACAGAACTGGAAATGGAAGAGAATGTTCAGATGGGATTTAATGATTAGCGCTGAAGTCTGCCATAGCTGTCTGTCATGAGCTTAATTTTGGGCCTAGGACACCAAAGTCCTTTCAGAGACTGGATTTTCAGCAGGGCACGCTGCTATGGGAGTAGCCCTCTCCTGGTCTGGGAGAGGGCCCTGATTTTTCTTCCTCTGCTGCCCACAGCTGTTTCATACCAGCAGATCCTTGGTTCACCCAAGCCACCATGAAGGTCCAGACACGCCTCCTCCTCTCTGCTGAGGTCCCTGCCCCTAACTCTAGCTATTGTTTCCTCAGACTTGCCATCCAATGTGTTCTGGTGTGGCCTCCCTAGCCTATCACAGGTAAACCCAGCCATTTCACTAAACCTCTGCTGCTTAACCTAGCTGAGATAATTTTGGCTGAAGTGAGTTAGAGTGATCACATGTGCAGACTGGCTGGCAAACCTGAAGGATCAGTAATGTCCAGTGGGGTGGGACTGATTGTCACCTCAGGTGGTCACACTGCTCTTGGAAGAGTGGATGTGTCCTGAAACACCCTCTGACAAGAACTGGTGTTAAATTCCCTCTGTACCGTAGCTCACAGAGTCCCTGTACTCTTCTGGACAGAAAAGTCCCACATCTGGACCCTAGAAACTGGAACAGAGATTGCTACCACCCCTTCCCCACCTCCCTGCTTCCTTGGATGAACTGAGCTAAGGAACTGCAGATCACTAGGACATCTACACTCTACATGCATGTGAGATAATGAGCAAATATATTCTGGGCAGGAATTCCCTTTGGATTACCACACTCTGGCTGTGGAGTCTGTCATGCCACAGGTTCCTTCTTCCTCTGGTACCAGGCACACTCAACAAGAAATGAATGCTCTCAAGTCTCTTCACTGACCTTGCCTTGATCAAGATATTGCTCTGGATACTCTCCTGAGGTCCCTTCCAACTTGGATTATCCTATAGTCTTATAGTGTGGCTGGGGTGGAGTTTCACTGAAGCAGACAGGAAGGCCGTTGGGCTACTTCACGCAGGCAGATACAATCTACCTGCAGGGAAAGGGGGAAGTGCAAGGGAATGGAGGCAGGTCTGAGGTTTTTGCTCTGTGTTTCAGAGTGGTGTCTTTGGAGTTGTCTGCATCTATGGGAGATCTACAGGGAAGAGCTGTTTGTTCTGAAGAGGGAAAAGTTCATTTGTGGCTTCGCTGAGGTTTTCTACCAATGTTTTGTAGTTTCCAATAGTCCTGAGTACATCCACACACCACCACAAGGATGTGGGAAAGATTATGTGTTGCTAACTAGGCCTTGTGTTCAGCGGAGTATCTGTTGTGTAATTAACATGTGCTTCAGGAGAACGGCCCATTTATATAAGACTAAAGATTGCCAAGGTTTCTAGGTCATTTCATTCCCCGGCTCCTTTAAAAGCTCAGCTTTTACATATAATGTGCACAGCCTGGTTCCAATACTTCCCCTGCATTGTGTTGGTCTTTCTGGGCAATTTATGAGGAAAGGAAACAAAAAATTATTACTACTGGGAGTGCCAGGTGTTGCTCAGAATAACAGATTTCATTGGTGGCAACAACCACAACCAACTTTTCTTTCCATAGCCTGGGGAGAGACAAACTTGGCACAGCCTATAGGCAACTTAACCATGATAATTTTGCTGCTTGAAATAACACCTAGCTTTGTATGTGCCTCAAGCCAGCCCAGCTAGAATTTAATCTGTGTTTCTTTACAACTGAGTCACGCCATGCTGTTGATCTGACCATTCATTAACGAAGGATATTTCATGTAAGGCTAAAGCAATCCAAGTCTGTTGTGGGCTGGTATAGTGAGAGCTGAGATGTTTGCTGTAATGAAAGCTTTAGTGGTTTGTAGCTAGTTTTCAAGCATATAGGTTTCTTGCCCAACTATGTGACCCGAATATGCTTATTAAGCAATTCATTTGTGTGACCACATCTATGCTAATGAATTAAACAATGTCTACAGTACCGGAATGTAATTTTCTCTATTGCTAACTTCCCGGAACAGTCTACTGCAGGAATGCCATTTAGCAGCTTCCCAATTCATGGCATGATTTGAGAGTTTCAGTATTACCGGGACTGTACCTAGTAGGTAATCTGTGGATGTTCATTCTGGTTTGGAGGCAAGATTTGGTTTGCTTAAATGAAGGTCACTCTGTGACAGCCAGCCTCAATAGCCAAGTGCCTCATACATTAATATTTGAGTGCAGACAAAGCCCATCTATCTTTATAGAACTTACTCAATGAGAACATAATTTTAGTTGGAGGTTATTAGAAAGGCATGATAGAGCTAATGAGACAAGAAAGGTTGACTTGACTCACACACCTCTGTGTGTACCTGCACCTCTGTGTGTACCTACAAGACAAGGACAGAGTAGATGATTGCATTTCATATGTGTCTCACATCAATTAAGGTGAGACGATCAGAGCTTTTCCTGGGATCAAACACTTGATGGAAGCAGAGCAGAAGAGGGATCAGAAATGAGGCATGTGAAATAACACCTGCAGAAACCTCCTTCATGGTACACTGCTCACTACGTGCTGTGGGTTTGAACATACCTCTTGTGCTTACTGGGATGGAGTCCTCCTCTTCCCTATTCATTTGCACATCTATCCTTAGCCTTTTATTTCCTAAGGTTTCTTTTCTTCTGCTGCACTTTGTCTGCTGCTGAGACTATGGTGGGGCTGCAGGCTGTCCTTAAGTTGTCCCTTCTTTCCCCTGCTCAGCAGCAAGCACCTGAATTAAATACTCTGGTTGGTATTGGCTGTGTTCATTTCCTCTCCTAGGATGTGGAGCAATCGATTACCTCATCACTGAGCAGAAACAGCCTTGTTGCTGGATTTACACAAGCAAACCTTTCATAGTGCCTGGAGGTATTAATGTTCAGGGGAAAGGGCCAAAGCTTTCTTAGATTTTCCCCTTCTATTCCATGTCCTCGGGGGTATTCTGATATACAGGCAATGGAAAGAGTGAAGCCTCCAGAAACATTTGAACCTCCCTGCTCCAAAGCCATCTTCCCCAAATCATTTCCCTGTTGCTGCAGTGTGTGAGAAAGCAAACATCCATTTTACAGTGGTGTTTCAGATTCAGGCTAATTAGAGGCTTGAGGAAATGAGTAGAAATCTCTGGAAGACAAAAGTAATTTAAGTCTCAAAGGTTCACAGTGACAGTCTCTAGTAAATGGCTGTAGGTTGTCACTACTGTTGTTCTTTAGCTAAGCTAAGCATCCACCTTTGTTTTCTTCATATTTAACTTTAATTTTCATGTAGTATAAATTGTGTGGGTCTGGATTAAAAACAGAAAGAAATCAAACCCTGTATTTCATGTATATTGGGAAAGCATGTTCTTCTCCAGAGGCATGATTCAGCTCTGCCTTTTTGTTTGCATATTTGTGTCAGAGCAAAATCAGTGTCTGATGCTGCTAAGTAGTGCATAGATGACTAGAAAAATTGCACTCACAAGATCCCTGGCAGCAATGTCTCTAGGGGCCAGGCATTACCAAGTATTTCTTAAAACCTCCACAACCCTGAACCTCCCAAGAGCCAGAACCAACAAAATTTCTTACTGTAATAACAGCTCTAACAATTAAACTTATTACCTACCAGGAATCTGTATGTTATCACCTCCAAAGAAGAGTAACCTTACGGCTCATAGGCTGCATGGAAAGTCAAATGTTGTCAGAGTTGTTTTCTGAACAAGTTTCCCATGAAGAACTGTCAACAGGTGAAACTGTTCTTCAGTCTCCCAGCAGAAGGGTAGTTTGAAAACCATGCAGTATTTGATGTCTCTGATTCCAGCATAATGTCCAGACTCTTTCTGTACATCATGCTTTTCTTGCTCTGCTACCTAGTACAAGTACCAAAGTGGGACCTAGCAGTCTGGCTGCTAATTAATTGCTGTAATTATTTTATTAATTATACATATATAGTGTGTATATATATATACACATATATAATTATACAGACTACAAAAGTCTGTAAAGATTTATCAGTAAATTAGGTATCCACTTTCTCTTTTCTCCAGCCTCTGGGTAACCTGGTTAATGAATTACCTCCCTTAGGATGCAGCACTGCTGAAACACGCAGCTTTTGCAGAAGCTTCTAACTACTTGATTATAATTAGGACCATCAAGAAACAAACGCATAAATGAACTACAGCTCTTCCCTTCCTCATGTTATCACACATCTTGAACACACCTTAAACTCTCTTCTGAGAGACACTCTCTTAAGAAGCACAGGTTACTTAATCTTCTCACCACACGATTTATTTGAAGCATAAGATCTGAGTCTCACTCTTTCCAACCATATGGAGAACGTCTCTTTAATAATTTATTTTTTCCTAAGCTTGTTCAAAGTCAAGTTCTTCATGCACTCAGAGACCATAGCCAGGTGAGCTATCCCTTAATTATTTTTTCTTCTAGCAGCCCCAAGAATTCAGGCTTGCAAAGCCTGCTTGTGCAGGGATGTTCCACAAAAGCTAACACTTACTAAGGCTTGATGATCCCCTCCCCTAAGTCCTGTGTATGGGTTGGTTGTTTTTTCTCTGTTACCTCACGTAAATGCGAGTGCAATATGAAGCACAATAAATATGAACACAGCAAAAATGGCAGGTGATATTTATAACCTCTGTGAAGTTCCCAGTTTACAAAAAGAAAGACAAAAAGATTTCTTGATACGCTTATGAATTCCCATAGCCTACACAACCTGCTAACCCAAATCTTTGTGAGACCATTTCACATTTTGCTTAATAACGTCACTAGATACAAGGAAAAAATTAATTGGCTTCTACAGTTTTACTCATTTACTAGTTTGTACATCACGACAGGAAGTTCATTTGCTGAGCTGTGGAGATCTGGTAAATGAAAGACCTGCTTCTTTGCTGCCTTGGTGAAATGCTAGTGCTTTCCCAGCTTGGGATAGTATAAACAGCTTGACAGCCACCATTTCTGCTGACACTCCGGTAACTGAATAAGTGGCCTCTAGAACTAAACCCAGAAATTGCTACAAGATGAGCTCATGCTCCCCAGGTAGAATTCTAACGAACGCACATTCTCTGAGCATCAGACCTCAATAAAGAGGTATATGACATACTTACCAGTAAGATACCAGAAGGAAAAATAGTGAAAGGGAATGACGACTAACAACATTTTATTTTGCCTTGCCACATTTAGGGGACTAAACTAGTGCTGTGTTGGAAGTGCACAAGTGCTTTCTGTATGTAGAGGAGATGAGGAACAGGTCTAGTGTCATAAAACAACAAGTAATTAATCGGCTCAGAGTGTTTTATGTAAGCATTAAAGTTTTAAGTGCTTCATATTTATAGGGCTTGTTATTCCTGGATATTCCTTCCAAACCTGTTGAGAGACATGAAGCAAATTTCTGGAAAGTTTCCCTAGATTTTCTTAATGTAGAGCAAACCTTGTTGTGTGTCTGCTTGGCTTCAGTATCCCAAAGATCCTGTGCTGTAGCGACATGAAAGGTGACTGGATTCCAACAACCTCTCATGTTTGTTTAAGGTTTGGGACTAACACACCCATCTGACTTGACTTGGTTTTTATTCATCTCTCCCTACGTGTTACACCCACCTCTTTGATTACACTCCCTGTATGGGCCACTATTGCTTTTAAAATTAACATTTTTAAAGATATATAGAATGTGTTTTCATTTTCCCTTTTCTCCAGTGACACTCATCAGACATTGACTGGCATGCCTGAATCTCTTGGTGCCAGAGAGTGAAGCAAGAAAACCCCAGAATGAGTAAGTGTAAGCCCACCCAAAAAGTGAGGACTGATATTTATCTCCTGCTGGTTTGAGGTGAAGTGTAAGCCAGTCCACTAAAATGTACTACAACTTAATTTGGTGGGATAGGATTATCAAAAAGCAAAAGCAAGAACTGAGGCTGTAGCTGCAAAACGAAGGCTACAGACACAGCTATCAATACAGAAGCAATAAAAAAGGCTGTGTTTTCCAGATGAAATGAAGCAGTCAGTGCCTGAAAAAATGAAGACCTTGATTCAATTGCCTGAACTTCAGTATCTGTAATGTGGACACACAGATCATTAAGCATGATACTTGGACCAGGACTTTAGGTCACACCTTGGAGTGTGCCGGTCTTGCATTTTTGGTGTGGCCTGGATGATCAGCATGGTAAATTCCAAAAGAAGGACTTATTACTAAACTTTCAAAGATTAATAAATATTTTTATTGGGGTTACTTTTGGATTTATGTTTATACATTGCGATTAAGTCTTTTGTTGTATGATTACAGGCTTCCCCTCCTTGCTCACAGATTTCTGACTCATTCAGCCAGCAGGACTGATTTAGATATAGGGTTGGTTAATGAAAATTACTGTTAGTAAAAGTAAAACCCTAACACTTCTTGCGTCTTTTTGTCAGAAATTAAAAAATGTGCAGAGTGTGAAACATGGAAAGAAAAGAGAAAATAATTCAGTTGCAGCTGTAAGGAAGCTAGATTTTGCCCAGAATTCTGATATGTTGATGTGTAAGTGACTTTAAACCTTTTTTCCCCAAGCTGGATTCTGGGTAAAGACCTCAGATATACTTTGCAGAAGCACCGAGAACGCCTAGCAGTTGTTGAAGTCTGGGATGTATGTTCTTGAAACAGTGTTGAACAGCGACAAAGCTTCTGAAAAATCAAGCTGCAAGAATCAGACCAGTCTCACCTATATAACAAAGACCTCAGCTAGAGAGTATAATTGTATCAGAATCTCTCTTCAGTCAAAGGGGATAGGCACAGACCTCCAAATCAATCCAGCTCAGGCTGTAGAGAGTCATGTATCCCTCAAGTCACCTATGGAAAGCCTAACAGATTCCTAATTTAGATAAATCCATTCAGAGCGGGTTAATTCAGGTCACGGTGCCTCAATCCAGCCTCCATACTCCATGGAAACTTGAGTCTTCTGTTTTCCTTTGCTTTAGTTCCCCACTACGTAATGTTTTATCCTCATTTGCCACAGTAAATATAAAGATATCTTTAAGGCTTCTCAAACTGTTTCGATAGAGCATATGTAAAGTGAACATTTCCTACTTCAAAGCAGATTTTGAGTGGTGCCCTGTGAAAGGAGCATGGGAGAATGTGTTGCACTTGAAGAAAATAATGGATAGCTGGTTACTTAGTCCTTGTCAGTCTCAAGTTTATGAGGTTGATACTTATCCTTTTAAAGTAGCTCACGTACATGCATATCTCATAGATTCCCCAGCACATGAGTACACAGTGCCCACTAGCATCTAGTACACTATCATCTAATGTCTGCATTGTCTAATTTCTATTATTTAGGAACATACCTGTGCCCCACTCCCTTTGACTATAAATTGCAGCTGACAGCTGTGTCACAATGACAAGCCATGAGGAATTTTTTATTCAGTGATCCATATATTCCATTCTAGCTGAGCCAGAAAGGCTCAACAGTCTCAAAATTAGCACCAAAAATCACACTGTTTTAAAGTGTTTTCTCCCACCTATCAGCATATGCACCCATTTCCCTGGGAAAGTGTTTGGCTGCCTACTTCAGTTTGCAAAATATCTCTGAAGGAAGTTTTATTTTTTCTTGATGATGGCATTCTCTTGACTGTTGTTGTGCAGAAAGGGTCTCTCTTAAAAGGCACGTTGTTTCCATAGAGCTGAAAGAAGATGATGGTCCTTACCCTGGAAAAAGTCCCACTAAGCAAATGATTGTATTCTTAAAATAGCCTTCAGGAGTTTGCTGTGTAACGGATTGCTCAGCATTTTAAACAGAGTCCTTTTCACAAGAAAGCAAGCTCCAGTAAATTCAGCTGCTGCCTCCTCCTTGTAAATTTATGCTAAAGCAAACCCTCTGCTGCACACATCAGAACTCCTGGGGACTGCAGGGGTTCAGACACTGCTGTGGGAGATAAAGTTCCTGAAGCCATAGTCTCTTATACAATAAAGCCTTTTTGCATTAGTTAGCTGGTACAGAAGAGCTGAGTCTTGGCTGTACTAGTACATCCAAGAATAGCCTGCAAAGGATGGGCGGAGTGTACAGCTGGCAAAAATGGCTTTTATGCCAGTCATCCTCTACTGCTGTGTTAGCAAGGGAGATGTTAGCAGGAATGCCAGGCACCAGAGACTCGCCTGTGGCTGTATCTCAGTGAATCTCTGTTATTCCACAGAAAATGAGAGATGTTACAGCAGGCCTGGGACTCATGGGTGTGCCAGCACAATTTCAGAAACAATTAGATCCACCTTTTTTTGTCACATCATTGCTCCAGGCTTGGGGCAGAGAAGCTGGAAAGCGGCCTGGCAGAAAAGGACCTGGGGGTTCAGTCGAGAGCAGCTGGACACAAGCCCCCAGCATGCCCAGGTGGCCAAGGGGGCCAGCAGCACCCTGGCTGGTGTCAGACACGGCGTGGCCAGCAGGGCCGGGGCAGTGCCTGTCCCCCTGCGCTGGGCACTGGGGGGGCCGCCCCTCGGATGCTGGGCTCAGTTTGGGCCCCTCAGCACCAGCCAGACCCTGAGGGGCTGGAGCGTGTCCAGAGCCGGGCAGGGGGCTGGGGAAGGGGCTGGGGCACCAGCCTGGGGGGGGCTCAGGGGGGAGCTGGGGGTTCAGCCTGGAGAGAAGGGGGCTCAGGGGGGACCTTCTCGCTCCCTGCAGCTGCCTGACAGGGGTTGCAGCGAGGGGGGGTCGGTCTGTGCTCCCAGGAACAAGTGACAGGACAAGGGGAAACGGCCTCACCTTGCCCCAGGGCAGGTTTAGATTGGGGGCTGGGGAACATCTTCCCTGAAAGGCTGGTCAGGCACTGGGACAGGCTGCCCACGGAGGTGGTGGGGTCACCGTCCATGTTGATGTTTAAAAGACATGTAGATGTGGCACTGAGGGACATGGTTTAGTGCTGGGCTTGGCAGTGCTGGGTTAATGATTGGACTCTATGATCTTAAAGGACTTTTCCAACCTAAACGTTTCTACAAATCTATGATTTTACTTGCATCTGGTGGTATATGCAGTATATATAGCTATTTGAGAGAATTAAGATCCTAAATTTTAGTATGAAAGATTCAACTCATCAGCTGGACAATCTTGGTTAAGGTATTTCAACTCCTCAGTGCCTCTGCCTTTCTCCCTGGGATGATTTGGACAGTGTTGCCCAGACTAGAAACAAGTAGAAGTGCTCTGATTTCCGTGTCAGCAGGCATGGAGTGACCCTGTCTGCCAGGCAGAGTAACTGACTTCTCAAGCACTTGAGAATTTGGAAACTCGTGGCTGCATCCTTGTAAGACTCAGTCCTTTCCTCTGTACACCCAGTACTCCATGCAAGATCACCCCTGGCTGCTTACATGGTCCTGCTTTGCCACCTCTGTGCTGATGTAAAGTTATTTTCCTTCATTTAATTGTCTCAGGTTGGCAGTCACTCTTGGTGCAGGTAATCAATGCCTTATTCAAAGCCTGATGAAGTCATACTGGTTGCGAGTATGAGAGTTAATAAAACAGTGGCAAGGAACATTTCTGTGCACTGGAACACAATTGTATGTGCTCTTAGGAAAGGCTCTGGTGTGGTTTTAGCCCAACTACCGCTCTCCAAAACAATTCCTGGCCACGGTTCAGAAGATGCCGAGAGCCAGGGACCATTTCCAGTTAGCAGTTTGTATGCAGCTGCAAGGCTTTAGAACCAGAGACTGGCATGTTGTCATGGCCATGTTGTGGTCTGCACTGGTAATTACACAAAAGCAGGTATTGGGTGGGTGGGTGGGTGGGTGTGGAGGGGGAAGAAAAAGGAATAATAAAAAAAAAAAAACAACAAAAAAAAAAAACCCAAAAAAAACCCAAAAAACAACACAAGACAAAACCCCCTCATGCTTTGCTATTATAAGGCTCCAAAATAGCTAAAATCACTTTTTTATTTAGTGAGAAGGGGCTTTCCAGACTTCATTGAGTAACAGCTACAATCAGGAGCCCAGGTTGCAATAAATGTGGGTTTATCTTTTGAATTTCTGTTGCTTTTGAGGACTCCCTTTCATAGAGCTGGTCAAAAACTATTCCTGCCGAAAACATTGTCCTGACAGGAAATGTGGGTTTTATCTAAACCGACAGTCTTCCCATAGAAAATATCATTAATGATGAAATGTTTCAATTTTCCAATGGGACTTTTTTGACTTCCTAACTATTTTAGTTCAGCCAGGGATTTAAATACTCTTCTGGAGATGAGCTTTATCTAGGGTAGAGATTATACTGCTGTCATTTATTTTTATGGCACCCCAACAAGGCTCTGATGAGAAATTCTCCAGCACAACATAATGTGGGCAACAAGAGCAAACAGCTGATTGCATCACTCTGCAAGGAGCCCCAAGGAAACAAAAGCTTTAAAAGTGGATTACCCAAAGGGTAAGATTTAGATCTGTACTAAATTTCCAAGTTTAGAACACTTCTGCTGTACTTCTTAGGGTAGGATACTTCTCCTCCTAATCCAGGCATGTTTTATCTAACTCAGCTGAGTCTAAAGATAATAAAGACAACCTGTGTCCAAGTTAGACTTAGAGGTCTGCATTTTAAGAGTTCAAAGTTGGCAGCGATGACTCCTTGTCTTCAGTTCCTTTAAAACATCTTGAACTAAGTTCACATTTTAAATTAGTCAGTCCTATTGACTAAAGCCTTGGAGCTGGTCACACAGTATCAGTAGTTTACCAGACCTAGATTTCCATGAATGCCTTGTATCGGTGTGTTTCTTTCCATGTAGCTGTGATTTACAAGATATTTTTCACCACCTCAACCAGAAAGTGAACATATTGTATGTTCCCCTGTGTTTTGTAAAGGTTAGGAGATGAGGGTAGTCTTAGCATTCAATCCAGGTGTTGCTCTATGTGTTTTTAGCTTGCAGCTTCTCCAGTTTGACCCTTGATGCAGCAATCAAGATGGTCACAGTCACAGTAGAACATTTAAAGTCTCTGTCAGCTTAATGGCTTGTTTAATTCACTCTGGTTTAAAGCATCTAATTGTAGACAGGGTTTTACAGTATCCCACCCATGTTGGCATAATCTTCCCACGGCAGTTAAATAGCTGTGCATGAAGCCAGGTTTTCTTTAAATATCATCTATAATTATTTTGTATGAGTTCTCTGTTGCCTGAAAAATCCTCTCTCATTCTTCTGTTATTTTTTTACACCCTCTCCTCTTTTCCTGACATATTGTGTGTAATGGATGCAGCCCAGACCAGAACAGGAAGCCTCTTCTGCATGTCTCCAGACAGGCTCAGCATACCCCCCATCGGATTGCATGAGGCTGGATCCCCCACATGGGTGTACTAATAATGTTATGAAGGGAAAGCTCTATACTGCTGTGACATGCAATACAAAGGAACCTTGGCAATCAGGAAGTGGAAAGGCAGTTTTGGCACCAGCCTTGGTAAAAGCATGTCACGTTGCTGTCTGTAGCTCAGCCTCATAACCCAGACGATGTAGACCTGAAATCATATCTGTACTTGTCTGGCTAGAGCTTCAGGCACACAATATATTTAAAGTGGATGATGTTAGAGACATGGATAACAAGCAACTGCTTAGGACGTGCTCCCCTCCATTTCTCTGTCCTTTGCAAAAGCCTATTGCATCTACTCTGCAGGTTTCAAAGAAGGGATATCCAGCTTACAGCAATCCAACAGAAACATAACTAAAACTTTTGAACTAGGCGTTCAGAACTTTAGAAATGCAAAGCTATCTGTATTAAATACTTGCCACCCCATGACTTTCCCCTGTTCTCACACATTTCATGTTACGTAGCGACCACTAGAACAGCTTGGTGAAGTAGACTGATAGCACCATATTCTGACAAAAAGAACATTTCAAAAGTGTTTGTGAGCCTAAAGATGGGGCCCTAAGACGGTTCCACCAATGTCCATGCATATAAACCTCACTGAAAATTTTAGAGATTTACAGAATAAGGCAAGGTTATGGGAAGAACTCCCAGAATAAATATGGGAGTGTGGGAGTTATGGGAATAAAGCAAGGCAGTCCTTTTTTCAAAGTCAAAGTAACTCTGGGTTTTGTTTAAATAACACCCATTGGCAAAATTATTGAATGGGCATTATGGGTTTATCTATGTGTGTTTGTCCATATGTATGGGTTTATCTGCATGCCAAATATTATACCCCACCCCACCCAACAGATCTCAAACTTTACATACTGCTGTCAGTGTTCAGAATTTCTATTTGACTAACAGACATCCTTATTACCTACATTTAGTTGAGAAAAACACTAGTGAGGTAGTAAAAATGAGTGACAAGCTGCTAACCGCTCACCATGGCCTGGAAGACTGTTGGTGGTTTATAGATGACAAGTTAGTTTTCCTTAATCAAAGCTATAATTAGCCATACAAAAACTAGCTTTGAAAGCTAAAGAGTGGACTTTCTTTAACTTTGACTTTAAAAAGTTTGTTGGGAAATCATACTTCATAGCAAAATTTCTATTTGAAGAAACTTTTTTCTATTTTTTTTTTCTTTTTAATAAGCAAGCTTTATAAGAAGCAAATGTTTGTAATTAGACTAAAAAGTTCTGTTTCGTTTCAGGATGTTGACTAGAAGGGAAATTTTCAAATTTCCCACCATAAATATTTGGTGAGAAGCCATTGCTTTTTCAGCTGAGAAGTCAAAGACTGGACCCTTATTCTGATGAAGCTATTTCATTTTTAGTGGGATGATCTTATATTAAGTCACCGCACTGTCAGGATCCAGCAATCATATGAGTTAGCAAATGGACAGAACCACGCAGCTGCACTACTCTGAGTTGACTTGGACCACACACTATGAACCAGTGGTCCACATGGAAATAGGTTACTGCAGTCTTCTTAGTTGCTGCTGTATGTCTCTACCTGTTCAAGGAAAATGATGTCTCAGCTCATATCTTACCTGAATGTTTGGGTAAGTCACGAATCTTTGTAAGGCAGAGCCAAGTACAGGTTTTTGTGCTATGAAGAGCACAGCAGGCATAGGCATAGTGTGAAATATTTAGAATTTATGGGCATGGTTTACGTGATTGTCTGGCATTTGATACTTTTGAATATACCATCTCCAAATCTATGTTGTGAGAAGCGCTTCTACTCAAGTTGCTGTGAAACACAGGTGGAAGACAGCAAGGGGATAACACTGACTTCTTTTTATTTCTCTCCCAACACAGAGAGCTGTGCCTTAGAAACTAAGAAGTTCCTCTGCCCCAAGCAGCCGCACTTCTGTGAAGCTTTCCTCCACATCAGAGGCACTCCATTCACAGAGGCAGCACAGCGATGAGAACTCCCCCTGTCCAAAGGGTAGAAACAAGCAGAACTTATAACCCATCATAAATAAAGCCCTGCTCATTTTGCTGGCTTACATGTGTTTTTCATCGCAGCAGATTCATCGAATGGCACATTTCATGGTGTAGTTTCTCAGTCCAAGGGAAACCACGTTTAATGTAGTGTGTTAAATAAAATGTTCATCTGGCTCGGACTTCTCTTTCTTTCCAGTTCATGCCAATTGGAATGGGCTGGGTACTAGAAGTCAGACGGGCAAAGCCTGCTCACATTGTAATAACAACTTTTCTTAAGTGCTACTCCAAAGTTGTCAAGCTTCAAAATGAACCTTCTTCAAGACCTAGACTGCGGGGTTAATTTTCTTTAAATAAGAGCAATCAAACGTTTAGTTTGCCGTGGGGTTTTTTTTTCCCTTTGTTTTTCTTTCTCTCTTTGCCCAATTTTTTCTTCTTTTATTTAACTGTCTTTGAACCTAAGTAGAATCATAGAATTGTTTGGCTTGGAAGAGACCTTTAAAGATCATCTAGTTCAAACCCCCTGCCATGGACAGAGACATCTTCTACTAGATCAGGTTGTTCAAAACCCCATACAACCTGACCTTGAAGACTTCCAATGATAGAGCAACCACATATTTTTTGGGCCAACAAATCCAGTCTTCCAGTTTTGGAAGATTACTAGATTACTAATACATTCCAGTCACACAAGTGGATCTTGCCTTTAAATTGAGTAGAAACATTATGCCTAAAACAAGTAAGTCTTGAGTCCAGAAATTGTGCTTTTATCTCTGGGCACAGATCACGGCTATAACTGGGGGGGGGAAGTAGACAAAATGTTCATAGAACTCATAATGAAATTTCTCTGAACATTTTTATTTAAATATTCTCAGACTATTAAAGAAACGATATTCATTAATTTAATTTTTAGACACCAACACTAAATATTTTCAAAGCTTTTTTCTTGCCCTAATAAAAATTAGACCCAGTGATAAATTTTGTTCACTGAGATACCGACACAGAAGCTATCATTGTAAATAGGCAAGACAGATGAAAAAAGTACCATTATCGCCATTTAATGACTGCATCTTTGAAAAAATGATCATCTTGCCCACTGTCATCACAGGCACTGTGAGCCTGAACCAAGAACTCAAGCCTAACTTAATCTGTCTGGGGCCTTTTCTATCCCTAAAATATTTATTTCCAGATTAATAAAACATATTTCTAGGAGTAATTTAAAGCACCACCTGCAGTACTTCTCCCAGAATTAAGTCCAGATTTGTCATGCCAGTTCTATGAAATAGAACACAAAACACGTATGTATGTGTTTGGCACAGCGCAACAGCCATTGCCTATTTCATTTATTCACAGCTCACATATACACACTATAGATAAAGCAGCCAACATGTCGAGTTTGATACCATGAGCCACTGGTTTGGAGATAGCAGCTAAGAAATGAGGGAAGCAGCTTCTAAATTTTAGTTAGCTCTGTAATTTTAAATAGCTGTGATTATAAAAGTTGAAACAGTTTTGTAATTTTAAGTATCAGCATTTATTATTAAATTGTAAATTATTAACAGCAGGACTCTTTCTTCCACAATGTGTGTACAATATGTATCTAAAGGGGACTCCACTCCTGCTGGAGGCTTTGAGGTCCAATTGCAATACAGATAATAAGTTATTTGGGCAATGCCATTTGGCTTTTTCCTGGGCAAATGCCACGAGGAATAGACATGTATGATAAATCCCTTTGCAATGTCAGTACTGGACTCTTCTGGGTGAGAAATGACAGCAACTGTTGTCCCATAAAGCAAGGCAGTGGGTAGCTTCCCCAGCCAGCATGGCCCCATGATAACAAATAAAATAAGCTGGGAGGTGTTATTGTACGAGCACTCCAGGCCCATGTGTGGCCATGGCCACCTCGGTAAGACTTTCCACTGAGTCTGATGCTGGGGGGAGGTTGTGGTTTGCTTGAATAATGGGGTGTTGGTGGAGTGAGGTGGGGATTAACTAATCTTGGGTGTGTCTTCAAAGGGAATGACTGTTCAAAGGAGAGGCGTGCAGGGAGAGAGGAATGGAGCTCGAGAGAAGAAGAGCAGAAAGGAAGGCATTTCTGAGGGAGACAAGAGGAAATTATCAGAATGTTCCCTTCTGGCCTCAAAATGGCATATCCCTGGGACAGGCAGAAGCACAATGAAGGGTTATTTAAAGACATTTAGCTGATGCTGTCACCCCTCCTGGGATTTATTTGGTACTTCTCCCTTTATATCTTTGTTTAGTAGATAAACTGTTGGTCTATGGTGTGGTGATCTAACTGGAAACCCTTGATATTTGTTGTTGTAAGACAGCATGGAGTGTTCTGAGAAGAGATGCTGGAAAAAGGAGAACAGCTTTCTTGGGGAGAAAAAACCATAAAGAACCCATCAGTGTTTCTTTCCCTTAAAGGTACCTTACATTTTCTGATGAAAAATTGAAGTTCCAGCCTATATTTACTTTTCTGTCATCTTAGTTCAGTCAGTTAACACCATCATGATTCAGTGAAAAGTGCTGGGGAGTTGTGTGTATATGTGTGGGTGCCTTTATTTTTTTAATTACTTTTTATTTCTATTTTTACCAGAATCGTAGGATCATAGATAGAATAATTCCCATTGGAAGACATATAAATGAAAAGTCTAGCTGTTCTGGCAGCATTCAGGTATTTTAATTTTACTTAAAATAGAGAAACACGTATTTTTCTTGGTTTTTTTCCTCCTAGATTGAAAAGTAATTTTTCATCAAAGAACTATTTAGCAACTATTTTATGTGAAAAATAGTTACCTCCGAATCCAGGTCAACCATGCTTTTTAAACAAAATATTGCGTAATCAGCTGACTTTAGGTCTCTTACTGCATGATTTCACAGTTCTTTAAATGCAGTTCAGAGTTTAGGTCAAGCAGTGCATTTATTAAGATGTATACATTTAGGTATTAGCAAGTAGGAGTCAGTGTATACTGGGGATCCAGATTTTTCTTTACAACTAGTGAATATGAACAGTACAATCCAATGACCCAAATATAGGTACCCAGTGCCTGATTCGATGCATTAGTCTTGTAGGGATTCAAGGTACCTTGACTCCTCACATTTCATCTCAGTGGATAGGTATGGCATGGGAAATCAGAAAGAGTCAGTCCTATGAGGAGGTAAGTAAACGCCAAATAATGTGCCTTGCGGTGCCTGAAATGGCAGAGTTTAGGAAAATTAATCCTGTTTTCTTCCTTTCTCCCTTTCTCCTTTTCACCAACATAGACAGAGGAGCCTAAAGAACAGCTTAGCTGCCCAAATATTGGTGTCTCCTTTAAGCTGAATTTCATCCCAGTCTTTCAAAACTGAGTGGAACGAATGCATTGTCTTAGGCTAAAGAAAAAATCTTCATCATTTACTTTGGCATAAAGTTTGGGTCTTAGATTCTGTATCTTAATTTCATCCAGAAGAAATGGCTATAAATTGCAACCTGTAGTCATTTGGAACAAAGCAAAGATGTTTTCCTAAACTTTTCTTGGTGGAAAAACAAGAGACCATTTCTTTTTCAAGACAGAAGCGACATTTGTTTTCTTCCAGTCCTCAAGAACTTCTCAAGCTTCACCAAAAATTTTCAAAGATAATCAAAATTCACTTTGCAATGTAATCAGCCAGCTTCTTTATCACTCATGGGCACATCCCATAAAAGTCTCATGGACCCTTCTCATAGAAACCATGGTGAAGATGATCATGGCACATGTCCAGATCTTTGTCTGCAGTAATATTAGGGCATTGGCAGGCCTAACATCCAGACTTGGAAGCACAGAGAGGTTCCCACCTCCACCAGTTTAGACCTAGCCATTATGAGCCATTAGGCAGTTATTTAGCCCTCCTTGGTAGTATAAGAGAACCACTATCCTAGACTGGCCAGAAGATGTGCCAAGAGATGTATAATTTCATGGGTCTGGTTCTTTGGGTTGAACTGCTGCTGTCTTTTTACTTTTTACTTGATAAAAAGAAGAGATTCACCTTAGGATCATTGATGCAGTCACTCCCATGTGTCCCTATGAAGAAAGACTTGCTCAGCCCCCAACCCCCTAGATGAACGCAATAATATGACTTCTCTTTTCTCATTACTATCTCAAGTCTTGATTAACATGGCCATCACCTGGGACATCAGGTGTATTTCATAGATATCATAAAGATGTTCTAGACAACGTAAATTACATCTCAAGGTTTCTATTTCTTTTCATGGCCCCAGGTAGGTCAAATGCTAATATTTACATTTGATGAGATGAACTCCACCTACTACATTTATGCAAAACCATGGGTAGGTCTGTGGTGTGCACTTTCACCCTTCAGCATTGCAGCTGTGAGATAAGAACAATCCTGAGTAACAGTTTGAATGCCTCAGGCATATAAAATGCTCTTCACTGCTACTATATTATTTAATAGGAAGAGAAAAATTTCATCATAGTTATACTGTATGGTCTGTCATGAAGAAACTTTTTAAAATATCTAGAACTGGCTGAACAGCAACAAAACTCTCAACTCAGAGGGTGACACAGCATATGCCTTTAGCTAATACGCAGATTGCACTAACTCAGGATGAGTGGATGATACACAGAATGACTGATCTTCAGTTCATGCAGACCTCAAGAAACTTGAGTACTACACCTGCAGAAACCTCATGAAGTTTAATAAAGGATCAAAGCAAAGTGTTGTTGTGAGACAGAATAGCCCCATGCATCAACAAAATCTGGGCAGTGACTGATCAAATAAAGGTCCTGCTGAAAAGGACCTGCGTGTCCCAGTGAATGCAAAGTTGATGACAAACTAACGGCATGCTTTCACTGTGAATAAGACAAGAGTCTTGAGTCAGATTAGGAATCTGATCAGCAAACTGAGGGAAGTTACTATCTCTTTATCAGGTCCTGGTAAGGCTAGACCTGAGCTATAAGGAGAAGATTAAAAAAATATCTGGGGTTGTTTGTTCTTGTAAAAAGGTGGCTAAGGGTGTGTGTGTAGGGGGATGTGTGTGTGTGTGTCTAATTACAGTTCTCATTTTGAAGGGGTGCTACAAAGAAAACAGATTTAAACTTTCCTTAGTGGTGTTAGATGGAAAACCAAGGGACGACCACTATAGAGTGTAACCTGAGACATTCAGTTTGGACATAAGGAGAAACATTTTCTTTAAGAGAGTACTTCAGCACTGGAAAAAGTGGCTTGGAGAATTTGTGGAATCTCCATTCTCAGAGATTTCCAAGACTTGGCTAGACAAAATTAAAGCCTGACCTGATCTAGCACTCATTGTCACTTAGTTGGTCCAATGGATTGAAGAAGTTTGGACTAGTGGTATCTAGCTGTACCTTCACACCAACTTTTCTACAATTCCATAATTCAGGAGACACAGAGGAAGTCAGTTCAATTTGCAAAGGGTCATGAAGAAGTGGTGTTGGGATTTTTGGAATAGATGAGAGACAACCAGAATCTCAGCTCCTCTCTTTGATTATCTAACTTCCATAGGTTCTTGTGAAAATCCCACCCACTGAGCCTGCAGAATTATGGTGAGATTTTCCAAGTAATCCTAGCAAAGCATGTGCCTAAACCCCACCTATATCCAATGTCAATTGATATAATATTTCCTTTGAAAGTACCAGCCGGCATCCATAGCTACATGTATATATATAGTCTGTTGTCAATCAACCGCTTACAAAATATTAGCATGAAAAACAAAGCAAGCTTTACAGGATGATATGTGGTTTCTTTAGTAAAAAAAAAAAAAAAAAAAAAAAAAGATACAGGACTGTGAGTTCTCAGAGAACCAGGGTTTGAGAAGAAATCAAGGAGAACGGACTCCATAGGAAAATTGTATCTGTATCCTCTAGAGAAGAAGAGAAGAAAAAAGTATCACCAAGCTGTAAATCAGCAGCCTTTCCCTTACTTGACAGAACACCTCAGTCACAAGGCTGTAAAGGTAGTGCTCCAGGAACTATTTAATCTTTCCTTCTCTTTCTCTCTTCAAAAAAATTCATCCGTTTCTCTTTTCCTTTTTGTCTTTCTCTCATTTCCTCGCTTTCTTTCTTTCTCCCTTGCTCTTTCACAGGTCTTACAGCACAAAGTCTGATGACCTGTTTGCAGCTGTTTTTCCCAAGAGTCAACAGCAAGATCTGTTTTAGGACCACTGTTATTTACACGACCATCACTCATGCAAGAAGTGAGAGGAGCACACAAGACCCTATTCATGACATGGGGAGTCTAGTATTTGAAATAGCTAACTACTGAGAGAGGGCAGGTGTCCTTTCAGCTCAGACACCTGGTCTGACCACATCCATACTTAATCTTTGGAAGGTGAAACTGAATGCAAGTAATGTCCTTCCAGTTCATCATTATTCCGACCAGAAATTTGTGATATTGGGTTGGATCCTGAATAAGACAGCATTCCAGCTGTTTAGAAAGTAAACACCAAAACCTGTATGACATTTCTACAAATGTGTAAAAGCAGCAAAGGAGCAAATATCCCCCTGAGACATGAGCCCCAGTGATTAATTTGTTTATTATAGAACAGCCATTTTATCTGCAGGGTTGACCATAGGGTCAACCTTTCCATAATAAACAGTCATTTTCTCCAGGGCTTGAAAATTTAGTTAAAAACCGTATGATGGGCTTTCAACATTTTAAGAAAATATAATAAGACAACTCAAAGATTCAATTGATTTGACATTAAGACCATTTGTCAGGAGTGGAAGGGACTTGTCAGAGTGAACTGAAAAAAATTTGAAATGAATAATCAAAATCTATGACTTGGTAATACTTGGCATGCTTTCATTATGAGCTTTTCTGTATGAAAAAAAAATTATCTCTGAGATC
Source organism: Falco naumanni (assembly GCF_017639655.2). Taxonomy (NCBI): domain Eukaryota; kingdom Metazoa; phylum Chordata; class Aves; order Falconiformes; family Falconidae; genus Falco; species Falco naumanni. The sequence continues at coordinate 60,576,435 of NC_054057.1, forward strand.
AAACATAGAGGCTGGGAATTCAGCAATGCATGGGAAAGACATTTTCCTTGCCTAGAAATCTTTTCAATGCCAGTAGACAAGACAGAAGAATGGTGCAAGAAAGAAAACCTTCTACAACGCTTAAACAGATCTGGAATTAATACCCAGAGGCACGAAAGGTACTCCCCCATTTTTGTTTGTTTGTTTTGATATGTTAATTCCTTGAGAAAGTATTTTTCTAAAAATAAAAAAGCAATAGACCATTACCAATTAAAATCTCACTGGTATGTTTTTGGGGGCAAGTAATTTTTTTAACAGACCCTGTAGACAGGGAAAGTGTTTTGTTTGAAGTATTTGGTAACTAAAAACACAGTTGCCTATGGGACATACATGCTCAGATTCTTGTTCAGCTGAATCAAGGGCAGCAAAGACCTGGATTCAGGTCATGTCCTCACTCTGGTCATGAGACAAGGTGCTGCCCACCAAAATGCATCCTCATGCTCTGTGGTTCCATTAACATCTTTAATTACTCACACAAAGCGGATAAATTCCAACAGGGGCAACTGGGGGCAGTGGGGCAGTGTGTGTGTGTGGGGGGGGGAAGGGGTGAGGTGGGGTGGGGTGGGGTGGGGGTGTAGGGGGTGAAGACCTTTCTTCAGTTCAGCAGTTGGAGAAATAACCTGAAAGACTGGAGAATCTTCTCCAGATACATCCAGGCAGATCAAGTATTTGAATATAAGCTCCCATTCTTGGGAGTGTCCTACCACTTGGCTACTCTAAGATACATTATTTTCTCTTTTCTGTCTCCCTTTCTCCATTCATCATTTTCTATTACATTTTCTTTTCTTGAAGTAGGTCATTTTTCTTCCAAGCTGGCATGAAAGTGGGTTCTCAGCTTGTCAATGCCTTTTCCCACTACCTAGCACAATAGATCATTAATAAATGGCCAGGCTTTCAAAAGATCAGATGACAATAGCATTCCTGGATCTGCAGTTTTCTCTCCGTTATTCCAGTTCTTATCTCAAAGTTGTTTGAGAGTAGTGTACACTGAACAGTGATTTTTATAAAAGTACCTGTGAAGACACTCAGAAAATTTGCTGATAAAATCTTCTTGGAAGTGGTCTATGGACAAAAACGGTAAAAGGGTAAAAGAGTAAAAGAAAGCTTACCATTCCATGAATAAACAGGCAAGACTATAGAGCAAATTATACTATTGAAGAAGAAAGTTAGAGATGTGTGAAGGTGGAGAAAGCTGGCTAAATCATGTGATCTTTATTTGTTTCAAACACAAACATTGCACAGCAAAGGGAATTCAGACAAGGTTTCCATGGAAGATCAAAAAGAGTCCAGCTGCCCAGTGAGATAAAGTCAGAAAGATCAAGGAAAAAAAAATAAATAAAAAAGAAAGAAGTAAAAGCTGACATGTCAAACTAATCTAATGTCTTACTATAGACAGTAATGAGTTTGTAGCTACAGCAGGAGCAGTAGCTGCCAATACATACATCGATTTTATTAGAGCTTTTAACACTGTCTCATATGACATTCTCAGAAATAAACTACACAAACATAGTATAGATTAAACTACCATGAGTTAGAGGCAAAAAATGCTGGAAAACCTACTGACAAAATAGGTAGAAATGGAAATATATATTAAGTGAGTTCTGCAAGGGAAAATTCTGACAGTGAATAATGAGCAGTGATGAATCATCATAATCGTTAACGATTCAGAGTGGAAGAGAAAGTACATTGGTTAAGATTTTACATAATACTAAGTAAGGACAGATCAACACAAAATTCTCATAATCTGGTAATTTATTCACAAATAAATAGGATCTTATGCAGGAAAGACTAATACAAAGTAGCATGGACAGGCGGGGATAAGCATCTGTGCAAAATACAAGAGGCTCTGAAAGTGGTTACATAGCATTTCTGCAGAGTAGTTTCTGGGCATTATGTTGGATCATAATTGAGAACCAACTTTGTTTGCCTATGGCAAAAATGGCGAAGACCACCTGAGAACGTATGAACAGGCAGGTAACCATGGAGAGGAACCACATGCAATTGATTGAGAAGTGTTCAGGCTGCTGAGGATCTTCCATCAAGGGTGATGTCCAACAGTGGGTCAGAAAAATGCCTGTTATGAATGACCCTGGAAGAGTAGATCCTGTCCCTTTTCCCCTTTTTCAGAGGTCTTTTGTGATAGCAGTTGCAAAGATACCCTCATCATATTGACACAGGGCACAAGGGATGAATTTTCATGATACCAGCTCATGCACTTCTAATGCCAAACACCAGTGCTTTCCCTCGAGGGACAGGAAATTCAAAGTAAAACGTTGTGCTTTATTTTAATGTGAGATCCTATGTCTCTGTAAGGGACCAAGTAAAACACACAGCTCAAAGCTCATATGAATTTGTAGATATGGATAGTCTGGATCTGAGTTTAATGTCTCAGACCCTCTCTAACTGAGACTATTAATGTTGTTATGAAAAATCCAACATTCCATCTGCTATATGCAAATTCCTCCTTATATTTTCCTTTTGAGACCTCCAAGTGCTCTTAAACCAGCTGAACTTCTTCCTGAAGAATGCTGTTTACGCTCTGCTCAATACAGTTTCAACTTGATACATTTCTCAACATGGGACACTCAAGTGTGAAAGCAAACAAGCTGGCAGGGTTTATTAGATTACCTTTTTATTAGGAGAAGAAACCCCCACACAGCAACAACAACGATTCTTTTTACAACAGCACCATTCAAACAAACTGTGTTTCAGTGACAGCAAAAGCTTGCTTCTGCTTATGTGTTTTATTGTCTGTCACTCAGCCTCCCAATACATGATCGGTTGACCTGCTGAAGTGTATCCATTGCAGTTTATGTTGCCACCTTAAGGCTATCATACAGCATGTGGGCTGCCTACAGAATTGTGAACCATAACCCCTTTGCACATAACAGTTTCATTGGGTGGTTTCTCAGGCATCCAAAATCTTCTGGCTCTGGATTACAACAGTGCATGCTGTAAAGGGAAGAAGAGGGATAGGCTGGAGAGAGCATAACCAGCTCTTCATGTCTCTCTCCCCACATTCTCCCCTTTCCCCAGGACAAGAGAGGTCTGGGCATGAATCAGGTCACTTACTTCCAACTGAAGACCAGCTGAGGACAAGGCTGCAGCACAGCAGTGTATATGATGCAAGCATAAAACATGTGCCAAGCAATGCCTAATTCAAACACATCTAAATACAGGAAATATCTTATTTCAGTTTGGATGCAATAATCAACTCTGAAAGAAATGTGATAGGGAAAATAAAAACAAAAATTAAAAAATCTCATGTAGAAAGGCTTAATTAAAGCTGTTTCAGATCCCATAAGGTGAAAACACTGGAAGGTCTAGGGTAAAAGTTTTGGAAGGCAACAGTGGTTTTAGACTACTTAGCTGAAAAGAAAATGTGACTGACTAATCATGATTTTGCAAAAAGGGTTCGACTATTTTCAGGAATGACTATGTTTTACATGCCCTGGGCAGTACAAGATGTGCAAAAACCCCTTCCCTGGGGAACATAAATGAGGCAGCTGTTGACTACATCTTACAGATTTACAAATAGACTCTGGAAAATTTTAGACAGGGTGTTACTGAGAAGCACAAAATGAAAACCCATGCCAAATTGATGTCCACTTTGTCCATGCCTTTCTTCATCTCTGCACTCCAGCGCTTGGGCTCTTCTGGACTCAGACTAAATCTGTGCAATTATCTATAGGGTAGTTCAGGAGCTAAACAAGGAACCAGTTCAGCTTTTGGTCATGCAGATACTCCTCTTCTAAACAAAGTCAAGGTCTTTACCCACAAAGGAGGGAATAAGACCATAAGAAAGGAAATTCCCACTCCATGAACTTAAAAGTATTAGATTATGTGGTTTTAAAATAAGCACATAAGAGGGAAACAAAACTGTAGGTGCATTTATGAAGGAAGGCAGCTACCAAGAGTTATATCACAGTGTTTGTGGATCTCAGACATATTTCCTTGAACATCCTCTCGTCAGTGGATCTAGATGAAACAATCCAGAAGATCCGTCAGCAACTAAGAGGCTTGTTTAGTGAGAAAGTTGGCAAGACTGGAGTCCAAGCTTCAACCATTGGAATATGAATTTCCATGCTTTGGTCTCCAGGTTTACCTATGCCAAAAGTCCTAAAATGAGACAGAACCAGAACAACTTTGGTGGTTTTTTTTTCTTTACTCCAAGGCAAGTAGCAGAGTGACTGAAAACAGATCATGGAGCAGCAGGAGAGAATAATGCAGTTGTAAGAATTTCCCAACAGGCAAATGCTCTCATCTCCCAAGGCTATTTTGAAGAAGGAATTCACAGTAACAGATGATTCCAGGGAGCTTTACTGAACTCCAGTTTAGACATTATATCTTTCATGTCCAAAGAGGTCTGTTTACTTCTCCCCATAGTTACCCAGCATCATCACTGGAGAAAGAAAAATGGCACAAACTCAGTAACGTATTTTCAATCATTACTTTTCCTTTTTTTTTTTGTTTGCTTTGGTTTGAGCTGTCCAATGATAGGAAAGTAGAAGAAGCCTAAATTTCTGATTATGCAGAGCACTCTGCTGATAATCAAGTTCTACACCTCTCTTTGTCCACACCAAAAAAATCACCTGTAGTCATCTGTGAACATCAGAGCCAATGTGTCATAGATTACTCGAGTTACGTGTTCAAGAAAGCAGTAACTGGTATTAAAAGCAACTTTTATTTAGTATCCTTCCAATTACTGGATCTCTTTGTGAGACTGAGACCACCATCACTGCTAGAGAACACAAAGCAGGGAAGGAGAGGGAAGTAAGAAAGAAAAGAGAGGAAAATACTCCATCAGCAGGGTAGAAGTTTACTATGGATGTCATTCTGGGACCAGCACCCCAGTAAAGGTCTTTTTTATAGTAAATGCTACCCTAATTGCTTCTTGTTAATTAAAAACAAAAAGAAAAACATAAAAAAAAAAAAAAAAAAAAACCAAACAAAAAAAAACAACAAAGAGGCAGTGGGGAAGACAGTAGAAGAAAGAAAGGCATAAAAAGAACAAGAAAGGAATAATAATAAAAAAAATCCTTGTGGTGAAAAGAAGAAAAAAAAAAAAAAAAAAGAAAAAGAAAGAAACCTGGCGCTAACTCTAAGCAATTTGCACCTTGTGCCCAGATCATAACTCTCTGCCTCCACTGCTTCCACACCCCATGATTTATGTTTGACAGTCCCAAAGTGGTTTGGAAATGGCACAGCACCGAGACCTTGTGGTGGGGCTAACTGATGTTTGAAAAAACAAAAATGAGTTAATTTATGGGAGCGTTCCTTTGGCCTGGAATTCCAGACCAACACAGCTCTCCTCTAGTGGAAAAGTTTTGCACACACACACACATACACACACATGAAAAATCTCTTCTTTTTTTAGTTTGGTCTCTCTCCGACTCTTTCTCTCTTTATTCCAACTATTTTCACTTCTCATTTTTCCTTCAAAATCTCTACCCAGATGAAAGAAAATTGTACTATGTTGTTTTGTATTTAATTTCTGAATCTATTTTCACCTATTCTTGCTTTTTTAAGTTCTTTTCACTTTGTCTCTTATCCTGCTTACTCCCATGCATTTTGGAGATTTTGTTGGACAGCGGAAACATACAATGACTTAATAAATTAGAAATAGTGATTCTAACCTGACAGCTTCAGACATTTTAAGGTTGTTGAATTTTCAGAAGATAGGACAATCATTGTCCTTTTAATCTCCAAAGTTAGGTCTTGGGAAAGAAAAAAAATAGAGAGGTTCTTCAAGTCATTAGCTATACTGGAAAATCTCACCTATTGTCTTATGCTAGAAAAATGTAATGCAGCAATTTAAATCAGAAAAACAGCAGTAAACAATTTAGTAGCTGTTCTCTATCCTACACACTAAAGAAAACAAACAGCTGTACAGCTTGGACTTGAGGGGCTGGATTACAAGCAATGAATATCGGCACAGTTCTGTTGACTACAGCAAAATCAAACAGTTTTGCACCAGTTCTGGATTTGGTCCTTGGCCATACAGGTGCCTGTGTCAGCTTTTCTCAGATACCACCTTGTTTGGGTCATGTCAATAAATAAAAGAATTGAAAGATGGAGAAACAGGGCTCTTACTAAGTATATCACATGCAGTGGTGCATTGCATGTTACTGCACACCAGAAGACATTAAGAGGAGGAGGAAGATTTACTAGAATAGTAAATATAAATCCCATATGCATTTTCCAACTCTTATTTATGTGATGGATGCTGTTTTGGCTAGAACCATGGTTTCCATTGGGTACTACGAGGTTCCTACAACTTGAGATAGGTAGCAAGAAATCTTCCTGCCTCTGTCATAGGTTCACAGCTTCTGTGGATTTAATACAGGAAAACAAGGAGAGGTGGAGGGAGGCAGCTATAGAGCCAGTGAATTATGCTTCTGTCTACATACTAAACATTTGTGACCCAGCCAGGAAGAATTATCTAGGTTCTCACATTTGCACTGGGAGAACTGAGGAGATGTGATGTTATTCAACCACGCTAAAGGAGATAGTGCTTTCCACACTCCCTCTGGGGATCCTGGCACATGGGCAAGTTAAATAAGCCACACAAACAGACTGACCGACAGCCTATTCTTGGTGTTGCAGGTGCAAACCAGATGTGAGCAACGCAGGTGGGCCGTAAAAGATGTCAGCTTTACCAATACCAGGAAGCCCATGTTCATTGTCCCTTCCTTGACAATATCCTTTGCCCAAAATGCCCAGTTTCCTCTCCCACTCCCTTGCCTTTTTCCAGATTTGCAGTCGATACTGAGAAGCATATGTGCATTGATCATAAGAAACCTATGCACATTGATCAGGCAAGTGAGAGAGGTGTGCTCAGTGACCAAATGAAGCCTGTGAAGGCTATCTGTAGCCCAACAGCCATGTATGTTGCTCAGCTCACCACCCTGTGTGGAGAACGAAATCCCGGACAGTGTATTTAGGGCTCCAGGTGCATTTATTTACCCACCAGGCAAAGATATTAACATCCAGTTTAGGAGTTACTTTCTTTTTCTCCATTTCTGAGGACAAATTTGTGATAGCAGCTAAAGGATGTGGCACAGCATCTCAATCCAAGAAAGCTGGTAAATACCTCTGTATTCCTGACTCATTCCATTTTACCGTATCTCTCTCTCTCTCTCTGTTCCTGATCAGCTGTGTCAGTAACTTGTGCTTTACAGGCACCTCACAGGGAGACCTGTCTTTGCCCCTGACCATTCCCCAGCCACGTTGCTACACCTAGGAGCACTGAGCAGGTACACAAGCCACCTGCTCAGCAGTACCAGCCAGCTCAGCTGTTCTGCCCACCTCTGTGGCACGTCACTCTGAGATTCTCCACCAACCCTTCATCATGCCAGGGGAACAAACAGCCTGCCGGCTATGGATATCTTCATCTGAGAGTGAAATACACCCTAGATATAACAAGCAAGGCTTCCAGTGAGAACCACCCAGATGATCCTGCCTTACAGCTTCCCCTTCACTCTGACCTCCCTTGCAGACTATATCTGGCACCAGGGCCTGTGCTCCACCATGGCCCTTCCTGCTCCTCTCCTATCAAAGAAAGGATGTTAACTGAGGCCAGAGCTGGGTGTAAAGCCTCCAAGATAGCACCACTATCACCTCGCTTTCTGGGTGAGAAGAGGCAGTATCACACTGTTCAGAGATAACTAGCCCGCAGTGAGTGACAGTGCAGAGATAAATGTCCCTGCACTGACTTGCTGATAACACCCCACCTTGTCTCCAAGGGAGCACCCTGATCCATGGGCTGAAATACAGACAGTGTCATGATCCAGGAGAGTGATTGCAGTGGACTACAGCAGTTATTTTTGAGTACATCTGAAATAGCTTCAAAACAAAAAGAGTTAATCCACTTTCATCCACTGGCAAGACTTAAGCCCTCACTTTTGCATCACCTGATGTGGGATACAGAAATCAGTTTCGGCTGCCAGGCCTTTAGTTTCTCAGTCATCAGGATGGATTATGTCAACCTGATTTTAGGAGAAAGGGAATCCCAGTGTATGAATGTGAACTCTGCCATGACACTTGCTCTTAGGGCCCTCTTGACCTTGTTCAGTTCACCAGTAAGCATGCAGCATGAGCATCCAGTCTAGCTTTCAAGATCCCAGATGACACATTACTCTTGCTGAAAACTTCTAAGGCTCTCATGCATTTAGAGGTCTTACAGTCTTCCATCCGATTTTTCCATTTCTCATCCCATTAATTCAAATTATTCCTTTGCAAATAACACTAAGTAACAGCTTCCCCTCTTCCATGCTCCCCACTCTTCATGGATTTTCAAGCTATTATTTCTCTCAATTTCTTCCTATCGCTTTGTGCTGTATCTTCAGGTTTTTCAGTGTTTCTGCATAACCTGACAGCTACTGCTCACCTCTGAATTACTTCTGCTTAATGAATCTAGGGACCACATATAGCCTTTATGTAAAGCACAGAACTCGACTAAGTATGCTTGGTGAACACAGGCAGTTCCAAGAATTTAAGGCCAAAATTGAAGTCTGCTGCAAGTTCTTGATCACTGTAAGGTCTGATTTGAAAGTAGCTAATTCTGAAGTAACTGCTGGAGTTTGCATCTCTGAAGAAGCTAAAATACCCCTACGGTATTCTCAGAAAGTTCCCAGGGAGTTGTTCCATAACAAAGTTTGCTCTGAGGCATCTGCATAGATATTGGTACCCTTTCAGCAAGTCCAGTTCTCGCAATACTGCATACAGCCATGCCACAAAGCAGCGGTTCATTTACTTTTTCCATTTGATGAAGGCTTGAACAGTAGAGAAAACTTCTGTTGGACCATTTTTCATAAAACTATTAGGATCCCCTACTGATTTCCTTCCAAAATGTTTATTTTGTGGACCACCACAATGGTCTGTATGAATTACTGGTGGTCTGTGCTCTTTAATGTGGTGAGTTTCTGCTTCATAATATACTAGTATTTTTATATAGTATTTTAATTTAATATTTTCTTTTTTACAAAAAATAATATCATTAACTCAAAAAATGCCACATTCAGTGAAAGGACATAATCACTATGAAGCTTTCTTTTCTTATACAAACATAAAAATATTAGTTTTCAGGCAAAAAAATCCCCATAAAGTACTTTCTGTTCAAAATAATTTCATAAGCTATCAAAACTTTTGGTTTACTTAAAATCTACTGTTTAAATAGTAGGAAAAAATGGGTTTCAGTAGCAAAGAGAAAAAAACTGATACTAGTTTATTAAAAAGGGAAAAAAATTAAAAATTGACATGAGATTTTTAATAGAAAAGGTATTAGGAAAGAGTTCATTAGAAAATGGGAATTGACTTTCAACACTTCGAGGTGGTAATAATTTGCCAATATTGATATTGTTTATGACATCAGGTTTGCCTTTTTGTACTAGATCTGGCTGCCCATTTGGTATGATCAGACATCTTTCACACTGTGCATAATCAGCAAGTAGATTTTCACTGATTAGACTTCTACTACAATTAATGCATAGGGAGAGAACAAGAGCAGGCAAGAGGAAAGACGATTCACAGCATCTAGCCAGGCTACTGATCTGAATCAATCCTAGTATAAGCTCAACATTTATTGACAACAGGAACTCGTGGCAGCTGAGTCAGCTAAGACAAGAACCAAAGTTTTGCTGGAGTGAGTATCCATTTCCTTAAAAAAAAAAAAAAAAAAAAAAAAAAAAAAAAGAGCCCTCTTTACTACAAACATGAAGTGACAGATTTCACCTATTCATTAAGATAAATGTCAAAATTTGTCTAATATATCAGTACCTTGACAACAATAAAATTACCACTAGGGATGAATTTTGGTATAAGTGTGTGTGCATGTATGTCTCCATTTAAATGAGGCGCATATATGTGTGTATGTGTCTCTCTCTCTCTCGTTGCATAAATAGACAAATGCACACATATACTGTGTTTTGAAGCTCAGGCAGAGCAGAAAGGTTGGCTTCCTAAGGCATTTTCTGTGTTTTCTGGCAGCCAGTTATACCCAGGTTAACCTGATCTTTACCACATAACTTCAGTCCAGGGAATGTGAGTATAAAACTTTCCCATCCATGCAGCACTTTAAACCAAACTCATGATACTGAAGGATGGATGGATTCCATTCTCAGTGTGTATGTGTGTGATGAATTCAGTGGATGGGAGGACTTTAGAACCACCATACAATGTTTTTTCTTTTTTTTTTTCCTTTTTTTTTCCCCACAAGTGAATTAGCAGAAGGGTAACCATTGGCCAAAATAGCTGGGTCCATCAGAGCTGACTGGGATTGATCTCTTAGAGCCAAATATGAACCTCAGAGACCCACCACAGTCTTACATTAACAAAAAAAAAAAAAAAGGAAAAAAATAAATAAAAATAAAAAAAAAAATACAACTCGGCAAAGCCCTCTTTTTTAATGGTATTTTGCGGCACCCAAAACATAGCAATGTAAGCGCGTAATTCCAAAAAATAAAATCAGTGTTCATGGAACAAAATATACAAGTGGATTATTTAGAGGTATGCATTGCTCCCTCTGGGCTTAAAGGTCTGAGTGAAAACCACAAAAAACAAAGACACTGAAAGACCAATTTCCCCCCAGAACAGGGCTTCCTAATCTCTTTTCTAAGCAGACCTCACATGAGAAAATTGATAAAGTACTGCAGCTTCCTTTAGCCTTTGGATCCAAGACAACCCCAGCAGAAATTATTACACTGAGGTATACGTCATGTGCCATCTATAAAGCGCCTGTCCCACCAGCACAGCCTGGCTGCACACAAACGTCCTGCACTCAAGCCCATCATCATTTGATGTCCACCAAAATCACTCCAGGAAATCCATGTGACTCCAGCTGCCACAGAGACATGCCCTTGCGTCAAATAATTAAATATATAGAAAAAAATTAATTTGCTTTTCATTTTTGCTTTGAGGAACAAATGCAAGACAGAACCTGGAAGAGCTGTGCACCAGCTTTGCTTCCTTCGTTTTATAATCTTAGCTATGAGCTCCAATCCCTCTCATTTCTTTGGAGTATGCTTTTTTTGAAATATAGAAGGAGCTACAGTTTCACCTAAAATCATCGGCAGTTGCATTGTCATGATTGCTGTCTGTACTGCAGCACTTGCAGTGTCCCAGCAGAAGAAATGCCATAATGAGGTCTGATCTCCATCGTGCTTATTGCTGGGTCCTCCATTGGACAAGAAGTCAAAGCAAATTCCGGCCTTAATTTCCAAACGTACATACTAAGACTTTCAGCTGAGATTTACTGATATGGGAATCATCTCAAAATTTTATTTCTCTAAAGCTGTTCAGCCACATTACATGCACCACCTGACTTTCTGAGTTGTCCCTGGTGTTATCTACTTGCACAAACACAGCGCCAAAATGGAAGGTGGCCAATACTGGCAAATAGTATGTTAAATGGGTTTAATGCATAGGCTTTATAGGTAATCGCTCCATGTTGTTACTTCAGCATTTTAAATCCGTTGAAACTATACCCTGATCAATTCAGAAACGTGAAAAGGGATGCTGTGTGTTTAAGACTTTTTCCCTAGTAATTCTTAGAACTGAGAAATTGCATCCAAATAGCTTTTCTCCTGAAAGGCAAAATTCCCCTTAAAAAAAAGGAGCTCTGCACTGTTACTTTTGACAGATTTTGAGAATGGAAAAAGAGTTCTTAAAACATTTAAAAAAAATCTGGGCAAATATTTTGACATTTGAAATTAAAGGTGTCCAAAGTCAGCAGACCTGGTTCTTGTGAAATTCCCTCAGCCATTCCCATAGAAGATCAAAGAGGGTATTTGGGGGAAATTGCCCTTTCCTTGTATTTAATTTTAGGCATCTCCTATGGGTCTCTTTCTGAAGAGCTTTTTGGTCTGAGCTGGTACATCTACAAATACATTCTTATTGAAATAAGTTGCTCCAAGATTATTTTGGACAGATTTGGGGACATTTGAAAAAATGTCAGCAATAACCACAGGACGGCTGAGCGATCTGTCTCATTGAGCCGGCCCGGGCCGGGGGCTCGGTGTGACACCTGGAGCGGGATGCGGCCGCAAGCGGGGCCAAATGCCGCCAGTCGGGAACGTTTCCCGGCGCAGAGCGGCGGTGGGAGAGCGCGGGAAGGTCTGAGGGGGCGGGAAGGGCTGAGGGGGCGGCGGTCTCCGGATCGCCCCGCCCCGCCCTGTGGCGCGGCCCGCGGGGGGGGGGGGGGGGGGGGGGGGGGGGGGGGGGGGGGGGGGGGGGGGGGGGGGGGCAGCCCGTTGCCCTGACAACGGCACGTGCCGCCGCGGGCGCGCGGGTTCTGAGGGGGCGCGCGGCGGTGCCTCGGCGGGCTGAGGCGGGCGGTCGTGCCCGGACGCGGCCCCTGGAGCAACATGGCGGTGCCCGGGCCCGGCCGGCCGCTGCTGTGGGGCGGCTGTTTGCTCCCGGGCCGGCCCGTGGCTGCCGAGCCTGGTTACAGCGCCGGGAGCCCCGCGCCGAGCCCGGTCGGGGTGTCAGCAGGCTCTGAGGCAGCCGGCTCACAGCCTGGCCTCCCACATCTCTCCTCTCTAGTAACTGCTATACCAAAGTGTGATAAACTTTTTTAGAGGAAGATGGTTTGTGGTTTTTTGCCCCTTAACTTTAAACTTTAGGGGTGTAAGTGTCCCCAAAAAAGGTAGCCGCTCCATACTCTTCCATTATAAAAGCAGAAGAATGGGCTTTACAGGAAAATAAAAGACCTCTGGACTTTACTAAGGCCTTAAGGGACCACAGAGGGCAAACTGGTTATTTCAGAGGTGCGAAACTCCACCTCGTAGTTCTATGTTCATTCAGATGCCTCCTAAACTAACTGTATCTATAGATACCTTGCTCAAAGCTGGAATAAACTACGTATCAGGATCTTCTACAATAACCAAATAAAAGCATAGCAAACCAAAGCAAACCAGGAGATGTACCACAAGAATAACATATTGAATCACTGTTTTGAATCACTATAACATCCTTTCTAAGCTTGGACTCAATCTCCACTTTACACTGAATTTTGCTTTGGGGTTTGGTGTTTCTTTTTTTATTATTATTATTTGTTTTGAGTGTGAACGCACATATCAACAGAGGATTGCTGTAAACATACTGGAAAATATTCCCAGTGGGCGGGTAGAGACATGCAGGGAAGGCAACTATCTGTAGAGCACTTCAGGGATCTCACCACCCATCTGGCCCATCCATCTTTGACTTCCCAGCCCAAATCGCCATTTTGAAGCATCTTGATATAGATCCAGCATTGTAAATTTGAGCTTTGCTGTGCACTTGCACTGTTGATTCAGCTGCGGTGGGTATCCGGTCATTTGGGCTGAGGAGCTAGAGGCAGATGGCCATAACGCTAGCCAAATCACTCCCTTCTGTGCTGTTGGCTACAGAAACTGGCATGCTTTAACCATGCTAGCCCAGTAGGCCATCTGGATTCCGACAGACCTTCAACCCTTTTTCTGGCATGTCTAAGTATTGTAAAACTTAGCTTGCTGGCAGTTATGGAAGTTTCTGGGGGTTTTTTTGTTGTTTTTGTTTGGGTTTTTTTTAACAGCTGTACAAGGCAACCATGAGCTGATGTTTCATTTGCTGCCTAGGGTTTCTTTTCTATCTGTTTCAAGACCTTGCGAAGTAGACAGCATTGTGAAGCTGGTTCTCCTGTGGAAAACAAAGCCTGGGAGGGGAAACCGAGGGTTTCATTTCGCAGCCAATTTTTCAAAGCATGCACAGCAATCTGGCCCTAGAGATGGGGCTAGCCTTCCTCTGCAATACTTTGGGCTTTGTTTCAGGTGGCAGAGACCTCATAGACCTGAACATAGACCTGAAGGTGTGAGACCTCACACCTGAAAATAGTGACTGGGAGTCCTTCTAGCTGGTCTCTATGGGTAAGGACCCAGAAATAGGTGCAGTAGAGATGATATGAGTTAAGAAATACAAGATAAGGAGGAAGGGTTGTGTATCAGGAACCTACAGTTTAAACTTAAAACCATAAAATTTCAGCTAAGGTCCTGAATAATTTTGTGGATCTAGTCTGTTGTGTTTAGTGAAAAAGAAGCAAAGATTGCACAGGGAATTACCTGGTGACGTGCTAAGTGCTAAAATGAATGCATGGGATGAAGCAAACTTAAGCAAAAGAAAGGAAGAAGGAAAATTCAGCTAGTAATCTCCATGGAAGGCAAGAAGAAGAAAACATCTTCCCTGTTAGCTGCCCCATAACACACTATTTACATTACCAAGGACATTGGACTAGACAACCAAGTAGATCTGCTTTTTTTCTTCTCTCTCTCTCTCTCTCTCTCTTTTTAAACAAGGCTACACTGATATCTTTCCCCCAGACTTGGGTAAGAGAGTGTTTTATTCAGTTATGAAATTAAATACTCTAAAGCTCATGAGATGACAGCCATTAGAGCACAGCATGACTAAATACTATTCACCTAACATAACATTATCCATCAAGAATCCAACACACACACACACAAATGTCCCACACCCAGTGCACCCAGCCAATACCTAATCTGTTGAAAATTAAGCTGGTAATGTATGTTAAAACATTTGTGGGAAGTTTGGATCCTGAGATATTTTGCTACAGTCTATGAGCCTTTCAATTAATTCATTACTCATTTTCCCCACTTGCTTATTCATAACCAGAGGCTATTGTCTTGTGTTTCTGACATCACAGTCAATTGCCTTAGGAACAGTGATGATGTCACAAGGGTAGAATTAGCACCTATTAATATGAATAGGCACACAGAAGAGATGAATAATGAGTTTGGGGCCTGAATTAGACACAAATTACTAGGAATTTTTTGGACAGGAAAAATACTTGAAAGGTAAATGGGGCTTACATTTAAATATTATGTTTTCATTGCACTTGGACAGTGAACAAAAGTTGATATTTGAGTAATAAAATTACAAATACTGGGGTGAGAACAGCTGTAGGATCATTAAAGTTTGTTTTTTTCCATGCAAATGAGCCAAAAATTATGGCTTTATTTTGAATGCTAATGGATAAGAGCGTGTGCCCTAGACCCCAACAAAGCACAGGGCTCACTAACATCCGAGTACTTGAAGTTCTCAGAGTCTGACAGACCATGGTTCCACAGGGTATTGCATTATGTCTAACCACACTTCCCTCTGTTTCCTACTGAGATGTCTTTCCACTCACAGTTGCTCTTTGTTTCCTGGTTGATACTTATGCTTTGTCCGGCCTCAAACCTTTTTCTTCTGGATTAGGCTAAATTACCACCATAGTCGTGCACCCACCTGCTAAATAAACAGTTGCTGAAGTATTGAATTTTATGAAAAGAAGAGAGAGTATGTATTCTGGTCTAGAATAAATCAGAAGTGTAAATACTGCCTTTTTCTTATTCCTGT
Organism: Falco naumanni; assembly: GCF_017639655.2. Classification (NCBI taxonomy): domain Eukaryota; kingdom Metazoa; phylum Chordata; class Aves; order Falconiformes; family Falconidae; genus Falco; species Falco naumanni. The sequence goes on from NC_054057.1 coordinate 60,591,843, forward strand.
TCTCTTTTGTTTCTCAGGTAAAAAAGAAGTACTATGGGGTCCAATATGCCAAATTAGCTTTTTACTGTGCAGCTTGTATGCATATCACCAGTGTTGGATGCCTTGCTCATTCGTAGCTTGATTTGAGACTAGAAGAACTTTTCCGCTGGTTAAGCTGGTACATGGGAAGGAGAGAAACAAGAGCAGGGAAAGGGTGGTGCCTTCCTCTGAGATCTGGACGATGGTGCCCTTGCAAAGGACTTGCTGAGCCAAATCCCTCTTACAAATAGGTGTTATGCCCACCTCATTTCTCTTGGTTTCTTGTTCCTCGGCTGTGTTTGTCATTAATTTTTCTGAGCCCAGATTTGTCTTTTCTATCTTGGGCACGAAAAAGAAATGTCCAAATGAGGATTACAGTCACCTGCAGCTCTCCCAGCAGTCAGGAGGGCAAAGCAAACACCTCCAGAGGCTGATTCTGCTGAAGCACCGTTGTTTGTGTGTGGGCAATTAAGGGGCGTGAGCCTCAGCCCTGATAACTGAAACGCTTTGGGTTTAGTACAGGGTATTTGATGAAATGTGACAGCCGATCTTATCCCAGGAGAGGCACTTGAGCATTGAACCACCACTTCTGACCTGCAGCTCCATGAAGCTCTGAAACAACTTATTCACTGTGCAATCACTTTTCCACTTGTCACAGCTTGCTTGCTGGCACCCTTCCTCCCCACTGTCCTCAGTTTATGATACTTCTTGGCATTTATTGTGACATTTTTTTACTTTTAACAAAAAGGGGGGTTATTCTACATTATTTTTTCTATAATAAAATAATAATAATATGTAGGTTTCAATTTTTAAAGTTTTCAAAGCTTTTTCTTTTCATTTCTCCTTTTTTTTTTTAATGAAGCTCTAACACTATTTTGTATTAAAAAAAAAAAAAAAAAAAAAAGACAACCAGCAAACTATCTACTCAGATGCAATCTGCTGCGGTTTTGCAGATGGGTCGGGCTCTGAGATTTTAGGTGGAAATTGTTTTGCCTAACCTTTCTACCCTTTCCTCAGCAAGGCAACACCTAAATCAGTCGGGGAGGATTCACAATCTGTCCAGGAGTTACTGATGGCAGGAACACCCTGTCCCAAGCACTTTTGCTCGCTGAGTGTTTTTCCAGAAGCGGCAAGGCCTTCCACTCCATCTTTTGGCAGGTGATACGTTACACCAAACCTTACAGACAGAAGGGTGAAAGCCAAGTCTTGAGGATGCTGTCAGCGTGGAGGGATGCACTGCGATGGTCAGCTCTGTGCCTGGCCCTGTGGGTCCCAGGCAGGTGGCTGAATGGCATGTTTTCGCTCCCTGCTCTTGACACAAGGATCAAGCTGCCCATCTGCTTCCGCTGTGGGCTCTGATACCGGCTCCCATGGACTCTGTGTGGAGCCACACTGGCTTCACCGGGGGGAGATAGCAGCTGACCCGGTGGGTCCTCAGCTTGTCACTCTCCGTCCTGACAGTCCTGAGAAGAAGCAGCTGTCCCTGCGACAGAAATCACAGCTCCCCAAATTACCTTCCCTGCTTGCCTCTAGGCTGTTATGAACATATATGTGTTCAACACACCTCTTTTTCCCATCTAGAAATCATCTGAGATACATATATCGATCTTCCCAAGGTGCTGGAAGGCTGAGCACATGTCCCAGTGCTTCATATATGAGACAGCAAGATTTAAAAAGTCAGATAAATCATGCTTGTTTGTCATAGGCGTTGGTTCCTAAGAGGCCACACACATATTGCTTTATAAAAATACATGCGAAGGGCATGTCACAAACACTCACACATGCACACACATGGCTCCATGCAAACGAACATGCACAGACATTTAAGAGACAGCTACTGCTTTGATCACCTTATATTTTATATAGGGGAAAAAGAGCATTAGTTTTATCCTGTTTTACAGATGAGATGAACAGAGGCTCAGAGAGATTAAGGGCTACATTTGGAAAAGTGTCTCAGCAGCTGTGAGTGAACAAAGCCAAAATACCTGCTTTAGATAATCCTTCCCAGCACCTCTTTGAATTGCTGGATTCCTAAACCAGCCCGACTCACTCAAGGTCACTGTGGTAGACCTCAGTTCTCCTTCAGAGATGCATTCAACACTAGGTCGACCTTCAACAGGCTTTAGTTGTGTGACTACTTATAGGTAGGACATATACAAAAAATAATATGTTTGAATAATGAGAAACACCAGGCTGCAAAATATTCAGTTTGATGCAAGAAGCACATGCAACACATCTGGCACGTATTTATAGCCATCCAGCAACAACGAAGCATGCATACACATGAGAAGCACCAAAGAAAACAGCAGCAGCCTGAAGTCCTGGGCTGATCCCAGCCAGACTCTACTGCAGCTCATGTTTTTGTGGAAGGCTTCCTGCCTCTATGCTGGGAGAATGATGGCTCTTCTATGCTGGGTAACTCACTCCAAGTGTGAGGAGCCAAAGCTCCCCACCTCTCAGTTCCTCATTTATCACACCCCTCCCCTTCTTGCTGTCTGCAGCTGCACAGGCGTCGTCACTACAGATCAAGCTGGGGAGCCAGCGCTTCTCCACAGAAGACAGAAATGGTGAAACGGACAAAATTTTTGCTTATGTTCCCTTATATCTACATCTGATCTTGTGTTTAACACCAGACTAGGTGGGCATAACAAATCCTTCTGGCTCTAAAATCTGCTCATTTCATAGAATGCACTATATGGAAAGTATTCATTCTTCTTTGCCTATATAAATATACAGGTGTAGATAAACATGTGCACATACATATAAAAGTATGCACACCCACAGCCTACACACACATATGTATTTTATAATCCTTCGCCTAGATATCTATAAATCTCTAACTTCCTCCATTTAAATTTTCCCTAGAGCTAAGCTACAGATTATTATTGATAAAATATGAACTAATGATGATAACATCCCTATGTATTTAAGGTGGGATTTCGTTTCAGGTAATGGTTGCCCACTAAAAGGAAAATTTTAAGTCTAGACTAGTTTTCTGGACTTCTTTTTAGTCAATAAAAAGAGACACACACATCCAAAGGGCAAGTTGGCTGATCTGTTTTAATATTTATTGGCTAGATATAGCTGTCAAGTGTGAAGTACGGCTGTTGAGAGGGAAGTTAAATGAATTGGGAATGGACTGGGCAGGGATTTAGACGCTGGTCTGGAGCCCTAACACCAGCTGTCTTCTGCGCTGGTGTGTTCATGTGAGCCAGGTGTGCAAGTTCCATTTATAGTCATTGGAGAACTACACAGTACAGGCAGGTGGATTCTGGAGAGTCATACAGATGACCCTAAAATAGACATCTACCAGCTGATGACCTGAATTTTGTCCTCAGACTGCAGCAATTAAACTGACTACAGGCAAGGTGTCATTCTCCAAATACACGTATGGTGTGGAGATTATGGAGGAACCAAGACATCTGCACAGGGCTCACAAACATGACGCAGGACCTCTGGGAGACCTGCATCTTTCTGAAGTGGAGCTGGAGGACCTACAGGGTACACTAAAATACTTCAAAACTAATTGCCTAGTACTAAAACAGCCTCAGATTTCCAAGGACTGTGAGCGAAGGAGAGAGTAAGATAAAGAGGTTACACAGGGATGTGGGGCTTTGCTTGGATCACAAAGTCTAGTGCCACATGAGGTCTCACTGGGACCTCACCTCACTTCTAGCTGCCTCTCTGGTAAAACACAGATCTGCTGTAGGCTCTGTGTCAGCTCTAAATGCCCTGTTGTAGACACTGCAGGTATTTTAGAGACAGCTCAGGTGGCACGAAAGCACAATATCCTTAACAGGGTATATTCGAGCATGAGGACAGTTTATTCTGAGTTTTTTGAGTTCAACAATCCTTAAAGACTAAAATGCATCTGATTTTAAAACATTCTTCTGTCTAAATGAATGATGCCAAGAACAAATCAAAAGGAAGATTCCCTTGTACAGTTCAATTGAAGGAGTGTTCTCAGTATCCCTTTCTTAAAATTACCTCCTGAGAACTCTTGGATGTTTACCCTTCAGTAAGGAGATGGGTATCTCTTCCACTCTACCAGCAGTGAAATTGATTATGGATGGCTGAACAAATGAGTTGCAAACATACAGAAAGCTTGTGGCTACTCATAGCATGATACAAACTGGAGGAGACCTACAAAGGGTATCTGGTTCACCTTCCACTCAAGGCAGGACCAACATGGCCATATTTCTGACCATGGGTTTAAAGTGTTGTGCACAAAAAGCATTCTCCTTCTGCATTTAAGGTTAGTTTTTAGTTATCGTAATTATTACACAAATAACTCCATAACTCCCTTGGATATGTATTTTTTTCCAGTTTTTGTCGTGACTCCCGGGTCAGTGATTCAAAAGCCCAGTTTATTAAAAGGTCTATTTCTGGACAGTTCTTCCTGGGTTTTAAGGGTTGAATGGCAATGGTAGTTAAGGTGAGTTTTAAGGTCACCCTCAGAGCTTCAGTATTAAAAGTCCTACAGCATTAATGCCAAAGAATTTTGTTCCTGGACCTATAAGCTCTCCTTTCTGGGGGTTATAAATGAAGTACATAAGGAGGGGGAAATAAGCCATCTGCAGATACTTGCCTGGAAGGTCTCTTCTTCACAATAACGAGACAGTGTGGACACTTTTGGACCAGCAGCAAGTTCAGACAAGATAACTGTGAGCTACGGCAATTTAGGGCAATCTCAGAAGAATATGTTGAAGCTTTGATGGCTTCTCCAGATCACTGAAGATGATGGGATTCCTTCCTTTCACTACAGTGGGCTTTGGCCAGGTCCTCATACTGCAATATCCAGCATCTACTTCAGTGCTTCCCTTCTTAGATAAATGCTATGTTTGCAAGTAGTTTTTTCCAAACAAATAATCAGAAGTATAAATGAATACATACTGTCACTAGTCTATATGGAGTGCAAGTTTTCATGAGAAACAGGTAGTATTAGAAGAAAAAGGGTAGTAAAAGAGCTAAACAACTTGCAAGATTTAGTGTCCATGTATCCCCTAGACACTCAGTCCACTGAGCAGATAACTCCTGCTTTCCAGAAGTTATTGTTTGTATTTTTGACCAAGTAATTGGATTGCTAATTAGGTATTGTTTAGCAAGTTATTATCATGTATGGAAATAAGTATTGGTGCATATGAAAGTATAACTTTTTTAAAATTTCATCAATTGATATTTTCATAGCTCTTTGAGATCAGAAAATGGAAAATTGCCTCTGCAGAATAGTATGGCTGTTATTTGGGAGAAGAGCAGACGCCTCACTGTTTCCTTTGCTAGGACTGTCCATCAGGTGGAATAACAGCCCTATCACTCTCCAGTTATAAGGGATGAAAACTATGGAAACTCCACTATTTCCTTCCCTAGGCAGAGGAATTCCACAGTCATTATGTCTTTGGTACAGGAGCTGACGTCATGGGTGTGATTCAGTGGCTATGAATTTTGCAGCACCGGGCTCTCAAAAGGTTAAACCGATGGCTGGGCAGCAGCCTATAGCAATTGGAAAACCACACACTTCTCAGCCTGACCTGCTGGCAGCAGGAATTCAGTGTAGGAGAACCAAGGCTGAGCAAAGACAAGATGCAATGGGCAGGCAGTCCTGGCAAGTGTGGTGGATGTTTCAACCAGAGCATGAAGGGTCATTGCAGCTGTCAGTTGCTTCTGAGGCTTGATCTAAACCCCACTGATCTCAATACAAAGCTTCCCATTGCTTTCCATCCAGCAGGCTTTGAATTAGTCCCTTGGTGCTAAAATTTTGAAATTATGGGGAAAAATCCCAACAACAAAACAACCAGCAGTTTCACCGGTGGCTTGCCCTATTTTTGTAACCTGCAAACACTGAGATTAGCTGTGTGTTTCTGTTTTGCCTAGTGGCTTCAAATCTCAGTTCAGACGTCTTTGTGCCGTGTAACAAATTAATTTCAACAATAAGACAGGCAAGTACCTAGTAAATTTGTATATTCTCTAAACTCAACCTCTTGGAGAAAAAAAAAAAATCACATGAAACTTCATGTTGCAGTGACACTGATGAGCCCAAGTGACAGCTCAAGACATCTATGACAGCTAAAGACATAATGACAATTTCGGTTTTTCAGTTTAGGGATTTTCAGACCTAATCCTAATCTGAACATGATAACTATGCTGCTCATAGGCTCCCTTTCTTCATAGAAAGATGTCTTGGTGTAAGTCAGAACCAGGCTTTATACACATAACTGGATGAAACAGCAGTTGATTCAAATACATTTGGAGTAATTTTAATATGAATTATGATCAAAGAATTTGGTTTTACCATTGGAGGCTAAAACAAGGATATGATCTGAGTTCAAATTCACTGATAGTTAAACCTTTTGAATAGTTCTTACCAGCTGGCTCCTAACAGTAAAAACTTCACTGTGATTAGCTGTTCACCATTTCAGGGTGAAACTGCTTGAGAACTTCCAAAAATTTTAAGTTATCTGGCCTGGAGCTCATAAAAGACCCATTAGTATGAAATATGTGCCTCCTAAAAATCATCTGGTCCAAAAGTGTCCACTGCTAAAAATAAAACATTTGACTTGAGAGGGTGTCTACTCACAAATGTTTATGACAAAAGCTGTATAAAGAGAAGACTTCTCTGGCACACACAGGCTTTCCTACAGGCCTTTGCCCAGATTCTACATAAACTATGCTGGTGAAAATTTGCAATTAAACTGGATCATCCTATATGAGTGGTAAGATAATAAGCTTACAACTACGTGTACAGGGCTTCCTCCCTAAAGATAAAGTTGGTTGGAGGAACTCATTGTAGAAGAAATGAAATAATCACCAAGATTGTTACAAATGGAAGCAGAATGCTATCTGTATTGTTAGGAATAGACAGTCCTTTGCTGCCCTAACTAGTCAATATCTGTCATGTACACTTCAAAATCACTGTTCTTCTAATTTGGTGTCCAACAGCAATTATTCAGTTTTCTACAGTGTAGGCTGACTCTCAGTCCAGTTTCTAAAAACTCAGGTTAGAAACATTTTTACCATTCCCAGAGAAACTTCTGAGAACACAAAAAATGCTATTTATTTTTTAATAGGGAGACAATGTTGAAGTTTGTTAGAAGGTTTTTGTTTTCTTCACAGGAAACTTAAGAGGGATCAACTAAAGTGGCTAGTTATTCTCCTGAACTCTGAGAGAGATTCATCTTTAATGCCTTCTTCGGCCACCACTGAGTTCTCCCAGGTTGTCACTTATTTCAGGTCTTCTCATTTTGATGAAAGCATCTGCTGAAATATTGCACTGAAAAATGGGTACAATTCCATGAAGAAGTTTTTTACTTGTTTTTATTTGTTGGTTGGTTCTTTTGGGGGGGAGCAATGCATTATTTTCCAGCAAAGTATCATTCAAGTGGGGCAGGGGGGAAGCCTAGCCACTTCTAGATGCAATTGAATACCAACAAGGGCAGCAGAATCAATGTCCAGGTATCTTCTCTCCATCAGTTACCAGACCCATGACAATCAGATTTACAGACAGCCAGGAGGCATTAGTAAACAACTTGGGGAAAAGTCCAGAGTACCTGTGCTATGGTTCATCTTTAGAAACACTCAAATCCTGACTTTCCACCACAGCTTCATTAATCTACTCAATCCCATGACCTGGCCTCCCAAGTATTTCATGGTGACACTCCTGACAGTCATCTGGCGTGTCCACCACCACGCACACACATGCAGAAAAACACATTCCTGCGTAAAGGCCATGGGCTTGCAAATTATGAAAACAGACTTTAAGTCTGACTTTAAGCTTTACACCCACTGAGGCTCCATGCTATGTAGTAATAATATTTACAAGGCACATGGACTCCATTGGCCTGGCTGCCTCGCTCTGTTACCCGCTGCACTAACGTGCATTCTGCACACCTGGATGCGTGATGTTACCTTGCAGCCCAGGTCCTTGATTTATAATGTCTGGTAACATCTCCCTCATGATGAAATTGAAATGTCTGTGATCTTTGGACACTGAGGGATCACTGGGTTTGCTTTGACCTGTAAATGAAGAGGTGGCAATCAATCTCTAAACTTTTTTTTTTTTTTTTTTTTTTTAATGAAAGCCCCTTCTCATCTCCTCCCTCTTTTTATGCTGGTATCTACCACCCACAGAGTTTTTCAGCATTAATTGAGCCAAAGCTTTGGTTTTTCAAACACTGTAAGTGAATTTAAGTGCTTGCTAGGGTAGCTAGATCGGAATCAACAAGAGTTTATACACAGGTGAAAAGCACCAAAATAAAGACAAGCAAAACAGAGGACTGGATTCACTCAGTTTGGCCCTTACTGCCTAAAGGTAGACTTGGGCATTTGTATAGGCTGAAGGCAGTGAAGAGGATCAAGACTTTTAAAGGAGGTATCATCCTATCCTGAGCTAGGTAGTTAAGAAGGGGGAGATGAAACCCATGCTTTCAAGGTGCTTATCTTTTTCTATTTAACTTGGAGTAACGTAAATAAATCATTGCCTTAGACTAGGCATCAAATAAAAATTGCAGCTTTCCCACTCAAGGCCTTGCATAACACTTAAACTTTCTAATTAATTTCCTGAAGGGTGCACTGAAGTCCTTTTGGATGACACAGATGCATACACCCCAACTCTTCTTCCTGAACTGAACCTTATTTAGTAAGGTGGAGCATAGCTTCACAAAAGTATGAAATAATTCTACCCTTAGAGGTCTGTATGAAAAAGCAGTAATAGATCTTCCATGAACTGACTCCTACTGACTTTGGCCTCTGATTAACTGCCAGACTTTCTTGTTTTCAAATTTTTGAAACCCAGTATATAGACACTAAATCTTGATTAGTGCCTGCAAAAGCATCCTCCATTCTCATTCAAAAGACTTCAGAAGACCTCAGCATGTACAAAATATCTCAGCTCTAGCCTCAGATACTTGTCAGCTAAGTTAAAATTGTCCTACTTTATATTTGTTCTGCCAACTGCAGAAATTGTTTCTCCCTTACATCATATACTGTCTCTGTAACTTCCTTTAACTTAAAAAGCCATTTATACAAACTTTCCTAAACACAGAAAAATCTCCATTCTCTTTCTTTGGAAGTTTGCTCATCCGCCTCCAATGTCAAGTGATACTCAAAGAAAGTATATATTTACAAAAAATGAAAGTAGTATACATAAATTTAGTAATGGGATGGTGAAGTAAAACTTCCTAAGAGGCTCCCTGTATATCTGGAAACTAGTGGACAAGATTTTTAAAGGCACACAATTATTTCACACAACATTGTTGTTTGAAATCTCTGAGTCTGAGAGAGGAAGTATTAACTTCTCATGCCCCTTCTTGTACCTTAGAAGAAGAAATCAGAAAATTATTTTTTAATGTACCATTTTGATGGCTTTTGAGACCATTTTTAGGATTTTTTGTCTCTCAGCAGTGATTTATGTCCTTTGTGCTCAGACTTCTGGATGTTGAGTTACTCTCTTTTAAATTGTGCTTTCAATTGCTAGGAACTGCTTATTGAGACCTGCACACTGACAACAAATTGGATGATGGAAGATTTACTAAGTGCTTGGATTTGGGAGTTCCAGTCCATATTCCTAAGCAACTAGAAGATGACCTGTTCATCCATCCATCCATTTGTCCATCCATATTACAGATACACCTAATCGTCAAGTTTAAGAAACTCTTTTCATATAATGGTTTTTTAAACTTACTTGCATCTCATTTCAAACTTGTTTTATTTTTCAATGGTGGAATTCTTTTCTTCCTCCTGTATTTTTTATGTCCTAGGTTTTTGGACAGTATTTTTGTTATTTTATTTTGCCATAGTACTACATACATTTTTTAGTGCAATATAGCTTTATGGACCCCAAGTGCACTGTAATGATGATGGGGAAAATAACTTACAAGGGCAATAGTTCCTGTTATGACTGCTAAAAAATATTCAAGCAGGGCTTTTAGAAGCACCATCAGCCTGGGACACAGTGGTACAGCTTATCTGAAAGGCTGCTGTAATATGTCTTTTTTATTGGTGATATTCTGAAACGCTTCAAAAATGCATGTTAATTCCCAGTCTAGTGCTTCATGACAAAGCTCTGTCCAGGAAAGGATTATGGTTCAATCCAAAGACCCATACAGGCATTCCCACAGGCTTCAGTGGGCTTTCAAACTGTCCCATATGAGTCACCTCAATTTAATGTATAAGGAGGCAGCAGTTCTTAAAATGATGTGAGGAGGAAGTCTCAGCATGGATTTTGTCAGGAAGCCCCTTCAAAATTATCTAGGGCTCAATTAATCCTTCGAGCTCAGCCTGGGGTGAGGCACACTGGAAAATCATGATGCATAGACATGGTCGTTCCAAGGTCTCTTTTCTTGCTTTGGGTTTGAGGGAACAGTAAAAACCTGTAACTCATGAAAGCCAGTGTCTCATTGCCTCCCTTAGGCTTCCATCAGGAGAGATTTCCAGGCGAGCGAAGAGGAGAGAACAAGCATCTACCATGCCTGCTTGTCCCTTGCTTGCATTCGGGAAACGTAGTTATTCCTCCAAACCTGATGAAGACCTGGGTTAGTTTGGTTCATCTTGGCTTCTAGTTATGTTTCAATAAAAACAGGGGAAAGGCTGCCCCATGGGAAGGATTTGTAGCCTTTTCCATATGCTCCAGAAGGATCCTGGAAGATTTATCCTATTCCCTCAGTGGGGAATCCTCATTTTCCCCAAGAACAGCACTAGAGCACTTACAGCCCCAGTCACTGTCACAAATCAACCACTTTTACCAAATTGCTTGTGACTTAAGAGAGATAAACGGAGTGGTGGGGACAGAGACCTGCCCCAGGTCACACACCCAGGCCAGACCCATCATCCAGTCTCCTGTGGGCAGAGTTACACATAACCCAGGGAGATGTACTGTCATTGCAAAGGACTAAGAGAAATTGAAGATTCATGCCGTGGAAAAAACGATACTTTGGAGGTTTCAGATTAAAAGCACACATTTCCTAGACAGAGGCAGTTTTTCAGAGCTGTGTGATACAGAAAAAGCTAAATGCAGCTAAAAGCTCTGCTTTTCCTGGTACCACTCACTGTGCCTTGGAAGCAGGGGTAGAAATAAGAGGATGAGACATGCTAAGTCAAGAGAAGAAATGACATGTCTTCATGCACGCTGCCTTCAGCTGACTGTGGATTTCAGCACGTGTGTGCCTAAAAACCTTCTACTCTACTAAGTGCCACATCAAAAATAATTTCTACTGGATTTCAAGTGTATCTCCAAAGAAAGATTTCTAGATTTTTGCAACTAAACACTTCCAGAAGTTTTTGACATTTTCTGTGCTTTCCACACACACATATTTTACAAAATGTTTATGCCATACCTACATGTGTTTTATGCTACACATGCTATTCGGATGGATATATAATATCCACGTTATCTTTGTAAATAATGCATTTTACTAACCTCTGCCAAGGCAACTGCACCATTTTGTCTTAAACATCTCCTCCAGCTCACGTTCCCTCCTCCTCAGGAGAAAGGTCTGAGGTAGACATCTGCAACTGAATGTAGTTTGTGACATGGGGAGAGTCTGGATGGCCTTTATAAAAACATAGGCACCATGCCAAACTACAGCATTCCTCACTCAGAAGGATGCTGCAAGACAAAGCTGTTACTCCGATGCTGAGGACTTTTAAGGGAAGAGCTAGAGATTTTACATAATGGTTGAAAATTGCATTATTTAACACCTTCCAATTAAAAAATAAAGAATACATTATAAACAATGGTGTCTTTGATAGCATCAAGAGGAGGTGCTGGGGTCAGAGAAGTCAGTGCTTGTTTTTCTTTTCAGCTCAAAGCCGCTGAAATGGGTGGGCTACTCACTTGGTGTAGGTTGATGTGTCCTTACTGAAGGTAATAGGTAGGCTTCTGCTTCATGTTAATTAGCACAAAAACTGCCAGCAGTCAGGTGAAACCTGAAGGCAATTATGACGTCTTTCTAGTAAATTAAGTGGGATGGGATGTTCAGCTGCTGAAAATCATCACAGTCAGGTCTGTTGGGTGGAATTTAGGATGCATGGGGTAAGAGTCAATCCTGCTTCACACACCTCCCTTAACTAAACCTGCTTACAGCAGACCTGCAGAAGGCTGTAGCTCCACGCTGCTGTGTGGATGCTGCTCGGCAGAGCTCTCCTGCAAGCTGCCTTCCTCAGCTACAGCCCTGTGCTGCATCGCTATCACTCAACCTATTGCCACCCCAATAGCAAAATCCTGTGTGATCCTCTTTCACTTGTAAATAAGGAGGAAGCTGCAGGAGCCGGAGGGCTTGGTTCCTCTGTGGGTGCAGGTGAAGACAATGAAGCCAATTCAGTTTTAACCATGTAAGCACCAGATGGCGCAGAGGAGATAAAAAAAATCTCATTCCAAACCTAACTGAGCACAGTCCTGAGCACCCTGATTTCAGTTGGCCAGGTTTTGAGCTAGGGATCAGACCAGACAATCTCCACAGGTCCTTTCAAAAAATTATCTTAGGGTTCTGATCTCTGATTTGGCCAAGAGACTTCTGGATCTGTAATAGCCAGATATCTGTTGTCGGTTTGTGTGCCTCTGCCTGATGTTGTGATGGGGAGGATCACAGGTCCAGCCCTTATATGTATGGGGACCATTTCAGGATTATGGAGATCTCCCTTCTTTTCCTGTTAATCAATATGGAACCAGCAAAGGGAAGTCCAAAAGCCAAATTTTTAAGTGGTATAAGCTGCTATGGCTTACTGACTTCAACAGAGCTTTGCTAGTTCGCAGCAGCTGGAGCTATGGCCCTTGTCAACGGGATTTTTCATAGAGATCTGGTACTTAATGTTAGCTGTTTGAAAGCAGCGTGTGCACCCCGGGTAGTTTGGTTACAAATATGAAATGTATTGTTTTAATATACATTTTAAACATGCTGGTAATTTCTTTGCTTTTCTTTTTTAAAAAAGAAATAAATGGTAAGTGGAAATCCATTTTGCCGTATAATAGTAATACACTCAATATTATACTATTCTGCTATTCCACAGGGAAAGTAAATGCCAATAAAAGGGATTATAAAGCAACATGCATTTTCAATTAGGGCCTACAGTGCTGCTCAAGGCAAGCCTTGCCAAACGTCTAGCTGATGGGATGTAGCTCGCAGCAAGTTCTGGACACACACTGAGCAGGACGGGAGAGATGAAGGGACATCACAACATGCCTGGCCAAGCAGGTGGTGAGAGCTCCTCCTGACCCTCCCTGCAGGGGCCAGAGGGGCAGGGCAGGGACCAGGGGGGCTGTGACTCCTGTATCTTGTGGTTGGGGTAAGCAGGGATGGGAAGGAGGGCTGGTGTGCTGAGATGGATCGCTTACCGTGGACTGAAGAGGCAAACCAGGGCCATCTGTGTCATATTAAATCTCCCGGCCAGAAGCTGTGAAGTTAGGAGACAACCCTTCTTCAAGCAGGCTGGAGCTATCTATCTGTAAATAAACCAATGCACACCCATGCACACTTGTAGTCATTATATCTCATCTCTTATAGCTACACAAACAGTTTACACACAGTGCGCACACATATTATTAAGCTATACGCTGCAGTATACATGCAACACATATGTTTGTATACATATACATACACATTATATATTTTTTATTTATACATATGTGTGTGTCCTTGCTTCTTAATCTAGGCACAGAGCCTTTAATAATGTAAAGAGTTCAAGAAATCTGTAAAGTATATATATTTAAGAACAAAACAGGAAAAGGAAGTTGTGGTAGAAGGTGGGACAATAAGAGAAACCAGAGCTTACAAACAGATGTGCCATTGAAGATGTTGTCTCTAAGAAATTATCTGTTATCCTCCTAATACACCCACTTTCCAATTAAATAAAAGTAAATCTTAGCCTTTTTCCTCTAGGAACATTGAGCCATTCTCATTGCTATCTGGGACAGGATTTGACAGCTTACATCAGGAACGGGTGTGAAGTTGCCCAGATGTGTCTGCTGAAGGAACCATTTTCCTGGTGATGACAGAAGTCTGGCAAGATGCCTGATAAAAATCTGAGGGGATTCCCCGCTCCCCGCACCACCCCCCCCCCCCCCCCCCCCCCCCGCCCCCTAAAGCAAAAAGTGGGGAAAAGAGAAACCTGTATGCATCAACCACACATCTATGGGAAACCTCCTTTTTTTTTTTTTTTTTTTTTTTTTTTAAACATAGAAACACTGAGGTCTTCAGAAAAGACAGGAAATCTTAACACTGCCCTCCCCAGAGCCTCATCTATCAATCAGGTCTCTCCCTTGGCCCCAGAATATTCAGTCTCTCTCCCTCTCTTCCTTAATTTGTTGTATCTTGTACAGGAACCCAAGGCCATGTTTAATATGTTTGGTTTTTACACTGACAACATAAAGGTCAACATTTAAGTTAGGTTACGTAATCAGATCAGTCCCTTGTGACTAACCACAGTGCAAAATAATTCCCATTTAATTGTCCTCTTCTCCCACCCCCTTCCTTTTGAACAGCAAAGTCCTATTATTTGTTCCTTCCCTCTGCCTTGGAATTACTTCAGGGCTGATCTCAGGTTTATATGAAGCTGGGATCAAATTTTCAAAAACACTTAAGCCAGACTTCCGTCATAAAAGACTGAGGCATTTGGGAAGGAAGATGACTCTTTTTTTCTGTTGGGGTTTTCTTTTGGTTTGTTTGTTTTTTTAAAATGCCGTTGCAAGGAAAAACCAAAAAGATGCAGTGGGATTCTCAGCAGCAGTGAGACATATTGGCCTAGTCCACATTTTTATGCAACAAATATTCCTTGTGAGTATTGACTTTCCATAGTGAAATCCATGGGGGCCTGGAGGGCCAAGAAGCAGCTGAGCTCCCTGGTGTTGTAAGAAAGAGATAGGAATAAATGTAATCTCAGAGTCTAGCTTCACATTCAATTAGAAACAGTCCAGATTTTGGAAATCTCCAACTGAATTACTCCTATGCATAGTTATAGATTGTAAAGTGGCAGGCTGAATATTAACCTGGAGAAGAAGGACCTGGGGGCAATGGTGAGTGCCAAATTGAGTACAAAGTAGGAATAAATCTGAGTGCCACCAGCTCACTCCCACTGTAAAGAAGGCAAACCACATAATGGTGTAGCACTTTAGAAAGCACATGCCCAGTCTACCAAAAGAAGCAATTATTCTCTACTGCATGCTGTCGAGGCTGCATCTGTAGTACTGCACTCAGGATGGATTTGGAAGGGTGCATTACAGCCCTGCCGATATGCACATGTCCTGTGAAAAGACCTCAGCGGAGCTAGGCCTGCATGTTGGCTGGAGATGACAGCTATTTCAGTAGCAGCTAGGAAAAAAAAAAGAAAAATAAAAACTTTTCTTTGTCACGCTATATGATACAAGGGGCAATGGTCTTGGTTTGAGAGGTTTAGTCTAGACATTTAGAAAAACGTCTTTTCAGTGTGATATAGCCCTAGAGCAAGCTATGGAGAGAAGCTCTGGCATACACGTCCTTGGAGGTTTGCAAGGACCTGATCCATCATTGGCTGTAGTCTGTCTCCAGCTGGGAGTTTGGACTAGGAGGCCTCTGGTTGTCTCTTTCAAACAGCTTTTCCGTGATTCTCTGATTCTAGTACCATCAAATTTCTCAGAAATTTCCCTCCCCAAAAGCATACTTTTAACCTCCCTAAGGACCTACTGAAATCTTGGACATGGTAGAAGAAATAGGGTGGCTTGT
Source organism: Falco naumanni (assembly GCF_017639655.2). Lineage (NCBI taxonomy): Eukaryota > Metazoa > Chordata > Aves > Falconiformes > Falconidae > Falco > Falco naumanni. The sequence continues at coordinate 60,607,547 of NC_054057.1, forward strand.
TTCTTTCTCTTAACTTATACCATGGCCTACCACGGTTTAATTTTCACTGTGTAACTGGAGATTTGACTTTCATCATATGCGGTTAGACAAAATCCCACCACCCATGCCTAGCTACCAGGTTGCATTAGCAGGGAGAAAGCATATGAAGTGGTCTCAGTGCTTTTCAGTGTCTCTGGGAGTTTCTGGCCACCTTTGACTACCTAATTCCAAAGGTCAGCACCTCATTTTGAGCTGACTTCGTTGGGGAAATCTTTGGAACAAGTTCTCTGAGAGACTAGAACAAGTACCCCTGTATCCATAATGAAATATTGTAATTGCTGGGCCAGCCAAACCTCTGTATGTCAGTCTGCACCATTATGCCTCTGAAGAAGGATGGAGATCAGAAGTTCTGAGCAGCAATATTTCTTTTATTCAAACATAAAAAAACCTCACACAGAATAACCTCAAAACAGTTAAATATTTTGTGTTCAGATACAGGTTCCTTAAAACTAGCTTTAATGGCTGAGCAGTTACTTCTAAGCTGAGCTCTTCATGCTGAAAGAACAACTTGATTCAACAAGGAACATAACCAAAACGGATTATCTGGACACTATGAACCCTAAGTTTGCTGACATTACTAAAGTCACAATTTCATTCTTAAACTTAGGTGCCTAGAGCCATTTGAATACTCTATAACATGTCTGTGTGCAGTTGGTAGATAAGACACAAGGTCCTGTGCCCTTCTGGAGCTGGCATCCAAAATGGCACTAGATGCGTGTCTGAGCAACTGAGCTGAGCTTCTAGTACATAGGTAGACACCCATATGTAGACTTCTGCATCTGGACCTGGATCACACCCAGTACAGCTTTCTGAGATGGGACCGAGGGTTCAAAACCCCAAGTAATTAATGAATAGCTGCTTTTGTTATTTTCAGTCCAGATTATTGTCCGTGGTTGGCAAATGTTTTCTGAGAGAAGTCAAGATAGGGGACTAGTACAGTTACAAGCAACAGCCTACTTTTGTATTCATGAAGTATAAAACCACAGCCAACTGTCAGAAGGTAACCTTGGAGTTTTACCCCAAATTTTTTGCATTAAGTCCTTGTCTTGGGGTTGAGGTGTTGCATAGTTTTAGGAAAGACAGTAAATAGCAAGGAAAATATCACTGTTGACCTGTAGAGACTGAAAGAAATTAGTTAGCTCTCTGCTCTCCTTATTTTTTATACACTTTCCCTGGAATAGCTTATTGCAGCACACTGTGGGAAGAAGGACAGTGGACTACAAAGGATAATTATTCCCATCCTTATGTTCTTAAGCACTTTGACTAATAGGGAAAGAATTAGGAAGGAAGCCACATGGCTCAGTGAATAGCAGAAGGGTCTGGAAAGCTCCACAACTGGGATTTATGCAACAGTCTGCCCTAGTGGTACAAACGAAGTCAGTTCCATGAAGTACCCAAACCTTATCATCTTTAACATCTAAAGAATAGTAGGAACACGATGATGCATGTCTGAAATTCAGCACACTGCAGCTAATAGCATCTTTTATTTATTATACAGCATAGGCTGTATAATATCAGAATTTTATTAATGTACGTAAAGCATAAATGTACTGCATTTTGTTAACTGCTTCTTAGATTAAATTTAAATGAGGAGATGTGAGAGCTCTTGAGGAGTATAAGTCTTTGAGGACAGGTGTGCCCCCTTCAGCTGTGAGGCATATAACACTGGATTTCATCCGTTATTCCCTGCTACACAGCATGCTGCTTTATTATAAATGGTGGGGAGAGAAACATTTGTTGAGTAGCTATAAATTGAACAAAAAGAGGTGCATTCAGTGGCCCATTACTGTAATGCTGTAATAGGACCAGAGGATACACAGAAGGATTAAGCATTCTAAGACAGAAACATAAATCAATATGAAACACATAGAAAACAAATGGAAATGGAAAAAAAAAAAAAAAGAGGAAAAGGAAAAAAAAAAAAAAAAAAAAAAGCACCACAACCCTGACCTTTCAGACTATGCACAGAATAATTCAAAGCAAATGTGAAGCCATTCTTTTCAGCAAGACAACCACAGTAGGTCACATGAGTGCTTGTACTTTTTTGTTTTGTTTTGTTTATTTTAATACACAACATTAAGCTAGTGGTCCTGGATAGTATTAGTTGGAAATATCTCTTGAATGACTGCTTGCCAGCTGGCTGTTTTGTATTTATTTTGTAATTATTCTGATTATTTGATATATGCGTTCTGTGCTTTCTCCCCCCATACTAGGAAAATAGAAGCATCAGATCCCCATACGTTTCTCATATTTGCGATCAAATGCATTCGTGGAAAATATGGTTTGCTGAATCGCTGTGGGCAGGACTCATACATACTTTTCTAATGCCGGATGTTTGGAGAAAGGTTTTAAGTATACACTCAAGCCTCTGCATTTTTTTATTTTTTTGTGAATAAACCGTACCCTGGCTATGGCAACACCTGACTGGCCCTGAGCAGACCAGCTTAGCTTTGGCAAGACGTTTTAATGCGCAGTGTAGCTTTACACACTCTGTAACCCGCTGCAAGTTGGCATTCTACCACAGAAAGAAGTCATTCTGTCTCCCCCCACCAACGGCTGCTCCCGTTCCCTACTGCCAGCCCAAACATTTATGTATCTGTGAGGTGGAATGAGGGAAAATGCTGAAACTAACCCCCCCCCCCCCCCCCCCCCAAAAAAAAAAAAAAAATAAAATAGCGTTGACCCAGATTGGCTCCCTGATCTGGCCCAGGGTACTGCCACACAAATATGTGCACTGGGTTTGGCTCACAAATTTAAAAGATGCAGGAAACTATGGACAAAACTGCTCTGGGCATACACTGCCTTCCATGATGCTTTTCCTGAAGTGACAGACCCTTCCAGAACCATAAGGACATCAATGCCAGGACACCCTGACTCTGGACCGTTTCATTTATGTCCAGATTGCTTGAATATTATCCATGATATCCAAACCCGATATTACTGGGTCTGATACTGCACAGTTGGCTGCAGTTGAGTGGCAGCTTCAGTGCAAGACCGGCACAGAGAGCATTGGAAATCTGGGTTCTCCCCAGTTAGGGTCAAAGGAAACTACTCTCAAAAGGCAGCATTTTTATTTGTGTTCCTTTTTTCTTTTTTCTTTTTTTTTTTTTTTCCAGATTTCAGGAGAGTGAAGCCATCACACAGACCATTTGTCACTCATCCTTACTCTGTGACTATCATCAAATATATGGCTGCAAGCTGCTTATGGTAAACCCAGGACTACTACTGGTACTCTGCTAGGGATCATGGTCTGTTTATATCTGCATCACCTTGTCGGTTTAATATTCTCTTAGCCACCTTCAAGGTTCACAGCATCAAACTGCATAGCTCGATCTTAGGATATTCAAGGAACAGGTATTACCTAGAGAGAAGGAAGACCCTAATGAGAATACTGGAGGCAAACTGATCACTTCATGACATGCAGTGTCAATTTAGTCTCTGAAGTATTTAATTTTGATTTGCTTGTGCTCAAGATTAGCAAAGGGTCTTTACTGTTACTGGAACAACACAGAAACTGGTTCAAAATGCACAGGTAAAAGCCTGCTGTCTCCTTACTACCAAGCGGAGGGAGGAGAGAGTGCTTTCTGTATCATGGTATACCAAATTTAGCCCAGTGAAGCACATCAGGAATTATTTCACTTTGAACTCAGTTGCTTCAGAAAATGCAATACAGAAAGCTTACAAAACATGGTAACCATGCAAAGTCTGGAATACAAATAGAGCCCAGCTAATAGGCACAAAGAAGGAAAACACAGAAACAGAAAGAGAATAAACCAAGTGAATCCAAACATAGCTCAGACTTTCTCTGTTTTGTCTTTCTTTCTTTGCTTTGGGTTTGTTTTTTGTTTTTTTTTTTTTTCCTCCTCTCTTTGTGGAGCTGTTTGTTGCCTCACTGGGTATTTCCAACGATATTCAGCCTACCAAACAAGTAGGTTTTGGGATTCACTTCAAAGTAAATAGAACACTACACAGGAAAGAAAAAAAAAGGAATTTTAGATACGATGCCTCCAGCTAGGGCTCCAAGTCCACAGAGTCAGATCAGAGGCTTTTCCAGCTGGAAGCTCCCCTTCTTGCCTGTTCTGGATCCTTCTTACCTTTCTCTATATTTCAGTACCTTGCAGGTTATTTTGATACCTCCCATGCTACCGCACAGCTCAGGGCAGAGTTTTACAGCACCATCACTTCCCCTGCCATCCCTTTCCTCCTCTCTCCACTCCAGACTGGTCTCCTTTGCGTTGTTGTGTGAAAATCAACAGAGTGCTGTGATTCTCTGCTAGCCATGACTATGATGTTTCCAAAATGACAGGAACAACAAAAAGAAGTGATGAAACCAGGAGACAAGAAGAGTTTTAATCCTTATGGCTTTCATTTTTTTGTTTGGTTTTTTTTTGTTTGTTTGTTTGTTTTTTTGTTGTTTGTTTTTCTTCTTTTGGAAAGGAGAATTAAGTGGAAAAGAGAGTGAAAAACTAGTGAAAAGACAGTGACAATAAACATCTAAATGTTCGTAGCAGATCATCTACAGTCAAGATTTCCTGGAGCATGCAGAAACTCACGCAGCCTCACTGCCTGCTGTAGCAAAAGTCCAGCAAGAGCATGAATCCATGTGTTGTAGCTCTTGTTAAGGCAGAAAGGGAAAAGTTTATTTATGCTTTGCCACATAAAATTTTATCTGTCCCTTGCATGTATTTTCTGCCTGGCAAAAGGTCCTAGGATTTTTAACTTCTTTGAAGGAGGTAGGTCCCAAGCCAGGATACAACCACAGGACAAATAATGATTCTTTCTAAGAAGAATCCTTAGAGAGAGGTTAACAAAACATGCTGGGCACCAGAAAGAGCGACTACTTTTTAAAATAAGTAAAACATACAGCAGGGGTATGAGAAGTTTTAGCTAAGAGATGTATTAAAAAAAGGGGGGGGGGGGGGGGGTATCATATATATATATGTACAGGCGTGTGTGTGTGTGTGTGTGTGTGTGTGTGCACGAAATAAGAAAATGGCAATGATACAACTTCCCCAACTATCAGGAGAGGTCATTGGCAAAATCAAGACTAGAAGCTCAGGCACTTCTTTTTCCAGCTAGCACTCAGTGCATTACAGAACTGCAGCTATCAGCTGATTTTTGCATAGTCATTGCGAGAATGGGCAAATTTGAGGCAATTTTGAAGTGAGACATTCAAGCTGCATTTATCATCATCTTGCATACTTCCTGGAGCAATATAATAGCATCTACAAACAGAACCTCCTGTGTTCACTTAAAACAAGGATCCCTGAGCCAGGATACCTGATTAAGCATACCTGGATTTGTGGGAGCCTGGAAAACCAAGCTGGAAATCTCATGGGGACAAAATCTCATTGAATTTCAAGTAGCATCTCTTCTTTGTTAAGAGATGGGTATTAACAGGATTATTCTGCATCAATGCCAGCATTTATTTCTGTATTTAGTCTCATTCAAAGCAAGAAATAGTTAGGACATTTCACTAAAATACAATATCCTCACCAAATTTAAAATGACTAAATAAAACATTAATTATTTTTTTTAATTATTGGTCAGAAATGAGGTTGCTGGTGATCTGTGATTTTTTTTTCCCCCAAGCAGTTTTCTTTCTGGCTTTAATCAAGCCAGGAAAATATATACATCTATATATAGTCTTGTAGAAATACACTCAAAGAGAACTTGGTGAAAGATGTTAGTAGTTGAAAATAGTCAAAAAGTTTTACTACAACTGCTGAAAATGTCGATCATTCAAATGAGCATGCTGTGAAAGGAGCAGTGATTTCTACTCTTCTTTCTCTTCCAGTCAGAAAAAATGAAATGTTGCAAAATAAGAAAAAGTCACTTGATAGGTACAAGCATTGTGAGCATTCATGTGAGTGTCTAGGTGCCCCTCTAATATGAATGTCTATAAAATTAAGGTCATAATCTCCTTTTCTGTTCAAAGATGAGCTCCTGTGAAGTATTCAGATACACATCTAATTTGTCATCATCTTCTACTATGCCATCTGGATGAACCTGACCTTTTCTATATAGCAAGAAATTAGAGAGTTACCTAATCAAATGCTTGCAGCTTAGTACTATGAAATGGTCTGTCACTTCTTGCCCACATAGATTTCAAAATTTTCAGCAGCATTTTTTGAGATGTTTGAAACTTTCTGGGTTTGTTTTTTTAATTATTACTATATTTTTAAGTTTTATTTTGGTTTAGATAGGTTCACTGTGAGTGGGGTGAAGGGACTATAAAAGGACACCCCCTCTGTGCTTTATCCTAAGATGTCTTGGAGATGCTGACTTTGCAATCACTTTTCAATCCCTCAGTTATTTCTGCTGCATTCAATTCTTAATTGACCAAAGTGTGTGGTTAAATGGTTGCAAAGTTATTTTTTTGTGTAACAAGGTTAGGTTTAAAGAAAATCCCATTGCCTGTCTGAGTGAATCTTCTGGTTCTTCATTTCTTGTTTTATAGCTCAGGGCGTAGTTTCTCTTGCCCACCAAGCACAACGGACCGTTGGTTGTTCTGAGCTAACAGAAGTAGCCGTGGGTACGTAATCCCTCAGCCTGGGAGCCTACAGCCTTCTCTTGTGGCTTGCCACTACTGCCTGCCCAACGGTGCTGCCTCGGACGCTTCCTAGAATGAAATTTCCAAATTAAGTGTGGTCAGTCTGCTCACAGCCATAGGCGTCCTGCTTTGGCCTGAAGCATTCCCTGCGAAAAACGGCCATTGATTCGGCAAGCTCCTTCCCCGACCTCTGAAACAGTTTATCATGGCAAAGTGATGTGCTATACTGAGGCTGGTTCTATTTTAAACTGTTCTGAGCTAAAAGGAGTCGAGGGAAAGCAGAAGGAGAAAGGGAAAGGGGGGACGGGGGGACGGAGGGGGAGAAAGGGGGGGAGGGAAAAGGCACATGAAGAGTGTGGCATGTGATATAAATACCATGACCTGGTACCACACTGACAATTGCACTTCTGGAGCAGTGGAAATAGTAGCTCAAATCAACATTGTAAGTGGAGATTAGGGGACTGTGACAATTTCCCTTGGCTAACTCTTTACCCTGAGCTTTTCAGCAGACCTGCTGGGTTTTAAATATATGTTATGGTTCCCATGACCTGCAGATAACCCAAAAGGAGGCGTCAGCATGTCAGGGCATGCACAGATAGGGGAGCATTTGATTTTCTAAGCAAGTACACCAAGGAGCTCCGTGGGGCAGCTCAGGGAACTGCTCTGCCGTCCTAACTCCTTGTGCCCCCTAAAACAGAGGGAGGGCACTGGAAAGTGAATCAAGGCTTATGGGCTGTTCCTGGAGACAGTGGTTATGTGAATACCATGAAAAATATATGAATTACCCATGACAGAAGAGAGGTGCATATTGCTTATGGTTTCACTTGCCAGGTAACAGACCAGAAAGCCCTTAAACTGTCCCCAGTGAGCAGTTTAAACTCTGCTGCTTGAGAGATGTGAGCTGAGGACTCACTGCAGATGGGCTGAAAACTGCTTCTGATTTACCCACGTGTTGAGAAGCTGATGGTCCTTCAGGATTCAAGTATCTGCACATGCTGCTGGCATTTCACTCCTTTGTGGACCACAGTCCACAGCAGCTGAAATGCCGTGCCCCTGCTAACCCCAAGAGGCATTTCATTTTAGATTAGACCTTTGATTTAAAGTCCAAAAGTGGGTAAAATCTTGTGTGTTCCAGGCTTTTCTGCGGAGTAGGGATGGTGACAGAGCTACAGATGTAGCAAGTCGGTCTATTGTTTATGACATATGTGAAATATTATGTTCCTACTGGGAATATGGAGCCTACAGCCTCAAAATAAGTCAGTATTTGATTTCCTAATTTTTCTGTAGAAATCTAAACGTTGTTATCTCTAGGTCAAACTCCTTCAATAGCTTTACACATCAAAGACCTTTTCAGCTGAACTGGGCAGCCTGGGTTCCCTCTATGTTAAATTAAAAGAAACGGGAGTGCTTTTGAGGAACTGGTTTCCTGACCAGTTTTAATTTACTTTAGGATGAGATGAATTACACTGTAGACTCAGTTGACTCTAACAGGTATATCTGCACTGACTACAGGAAGGACTATGGGTGACTGGTCCAGATGTAGACATCTAGAATGAATCCTATTCTTTGTCTTGCATCATAAAGGATGTAGACATATGGTGTGAGATGTTCCTCCCTGATAATTTCAGAAATGGGTCTCAGGTCATTATTCAGGCGTGTGCATGTGTCGCTGTTCTCTGGGTGTCTGAGCTCATGTTATAATCAGTGGGTATCTTGATGTAGGTGCCTTAGCATAGGCAGCTGGTTCCCTTTCTGGCAGGGTAGGGTATCCCACCTGGTCTCCAGCTGCTGCGTCAGAAAGGATATGTGTCTTCCCTAGGTCCTATGTCACGTCAAGTTGTGCAACTGTATAAATATCTCAGAAATCACAAGAGAACAACTCACTCACCCAAGTGTGAGCTTTAGGGTGAGTTGACTCCTCTGATCATACCGAGTAGTGTCAGGATTCATTTGCACAAAAACAGGTACCAGGTGCCATCAGAGGTACTGTAGGGATATCCTGGACATCCACACGGGTCTGGCACACTATGTAAGGGATCTGAAGGACACCTGTATTTTGCCATCTCAAATGGCACTAGCTATGTTCATGTGCTGGGCTGCTACCTACTAGTTCTGAGTCCAGACATCCATTGCAGAAGTAGAAACCTCCTACACCTGGATTTCTAAATTAAGATGCCTTAATTTGCAGTCTGAACCCAGGCACATAGCATTAGGCTAGAGGAGTTCCACAGCAATTCGTGCCTGGACAACAACAACAAAAAGGTGGGATTCAGGTGCCCAGAAGAAGAATTTAGTAACCTTTGAGCTGTCCTGGTGTATTAAAGATATCTGAAAAGAAATGACAGATATAACAGAAGACCATGCAAGCAGTGCAGCTTTGGAAGGCCAGGTGAAACATGGATGAGATAGCTAGGCTGTCTCAAAAGCTGATGGCTAACCACCAGCATCACCACATAGGCATGCCATAATTTGTTGGGTCTGGTATTTCTCTCAGTGTTGGCTTTTTTCTGATGAGCACCATGAAGTCAAAGGCATTAAAATTCAGGGAGTTTCCTCAGGAACAGCATAGAGCATGAAGTGAGCTTATAGGTAATAAGACTCATGAAAATTAATCTTTTCACAGTGCAGCTGGACCTAACTCCCATTGACTGCAGTGAAAAAGGAAGGGCTGTGTATATCTCAAGACTAACACCTAAAAGGAAGGAATTTTGCTTGCACTTCCCAAGTGTCTTGCCTGGAGCTGGGATTGGCCATGCTCAAGCAATGTGCTTAATGCTTTGGCATACAATCTCCTCCACCTGCATTTGCTTTAAACGTTGCTTCATTCTGCCTTATTACCAGCTTAATAAAAATAATATTAATGTCTTCATTTCATTCTGCAGGGTTTGGGATTATTAGACTGGCAGCCAACCAAGGTCTTTGCTGTAAATTACAATGCAAAGGTTATGTGCAAATGATAGCTTACTCCTTGGGTTACAAGTGAAAGGAGTTTTCATAGGCATACAAGGGAAGTAACTATGCTTTTTAAATAGAAGAGGTTAACTAAAGTTCTACCTTTTGGTGAACCAGAACTGCCCAGAAGAACAAAGCTTTTTTCATTATTTTGTTTTGCTTTTTCCTTTGGTTAGGAGTTGTAAAATATTCTGCTATCACAACACACATGTCAGTGTGAGTCCAGTGGTTGTGGTAACTCCTGTATTTTTTCTGGTACAGGGTCCTATATTTAGTGTTTTATTTCATGAACTCCCAGCTACAAGAGTCATGTGATTGTGTGAGACGCTCAGACTGTTGGGGTTTTGGGTTTTGGTTTTGTTTTTTTCCCCCAAGATTGTATTTCTTCTTTGCAGGAGTAAAGAAACACTTGAAAATGTGATTTCCTAAATCACCAAGCTAAAGGCTCTGAAATCAGAAGTCCATTACAAGACATGCTATCGTTACTAATGATTTTATGATTTTTCTATTTGTCTTTAGGTTTTTGAGCATCTGACTCATTTTTGAAAACAGGTGACTACAAAACAAGGTCAGAGCTGTGCCCAGACCCTGCACCCACCACATCACCTTCCTGAGTTCAGCCAAGCAAATGCTTTTGGATCAGGTCCCCATTTCTACAAAAATCTCCACTAACAACTGGTCATATCAAACCATTCTGCTTATTTTTGCTGTCGATGCTCTGTCTGGTGAGGTTTCTGACCTCTGAATTTCACGCTTTCATTTCCAGTACTAATGACCCTAACTTGAACAACTGGATTTTTAGTCTAATAATAACTGGGTTAGTGACACTCAAATTATCAATAAAAATGTTCCATTTCCTCTGACTCTTGCACTCAGTTTAAGAACATGGGGCGAAGCCTTTGGTGCTATGGTCGACGAACTCTCTCCATATATACTGCGAGTGCGTTACAGGTCTGCATGCTGACATACCAAGCAGCTGAGTTATATACACTGCTTTAAAGGCATAACCCCAAGCTGCAGCAACGTTTGCTTTTAGCTTTGGAAATTACTGGGTCTGTCAAAAAGGTTGCTTTGCATTAGCATCTTGTCATTTTAGCTCACTTGCTGAAAAGTATTAAGCCTTGATTCTTCAGAAAGGCTCCAGTTGCTGCCCATGATTTGTTTAAATTACCGGGGACTTGCGTTACTGATTTCAATGAGGGCAAAATGGGGGCACTGAAAACTAAATCTATTAATCTCCCCACATTCAACCCCTCAAGAAAGTTATAGTGGCAGACTAAAGAGGCTATAAAAGCTTTTGGAAGGATCTCAAGCAGGAATCCATTGAAGTGTCAAAGCTGCAATTCACTGAATGAGAAACAGAGCAGCCCCTTCATTTACAGAAGGTGGCTGTCTGAAGAAGCCCTCTGAAGTGGTTGGCTTCCTCTCCGGAGTTGATTAGTGCCTTTTCTAACTTCTGTTTGCACTGAACATAATGTGCGTTCCCCGGCTGCCGGTCTCTCATTACCAATTTGGGGTTAAGGAAAATGACTGGGGGGAAGAAGGGGGAGGAGGGGGGCGGGGGGAGCAAAAGCAAGAGAAAAAAAATTGCTTTGATTCAGTTTCCTTTTGTTAAGACTTCCTTGAATATTATAATTAGTTGTTGTTTATTTTACTAGGATTGGAAGGGGCAATTGTGGTCACACATCCGACTGCTAGCGTAACTTAGACCAGAGAATCCCTGCCTGTGATTGCTAGATCTTGCTCAAACGCCTGCAATCCAGACTGAAGCAAATCTTTTATAGTTTCTGACTCCATTGATCCTCCTAGAAAGCTCTGATCTTAGCTGTTTACAGCTGCTGGCCTCAACTGTGCTATCACTTAGGATCACTGGGAATACATCTGCAAGCAAACCAGTTTGCAGGTTTTGCAGTGCTTTCTACTCAGGATCTAGTTCTGTCTGATACTTCCCAAACTCATGCAAGTCCTCACCTGAGTGAGCTCTCTATTTACAGCACAAGAGCTGAGGCTGGCAGAATACACCCAGCTGAGACAGCCCTAGGAATATCTGCAGAGCAGGCACTAGGTAGAGGGGCTTGAACTGCCCTAGCTTGCTTGATGTGAGGTTGTTTTAATTGTACCAAGTGATGGCATTTCCCACATCAGCTCTCTGGAAACAAGGATGACTACTCCATTTTCTTACTAATACTTTCTTGGGAGACTTAAGCACGCCAAAGTCTTACTCCAGAAATAATAATGTGCCCAAAGTAGCAGGTTACCTAAACAAAGTTAAGAAGGGCACTTCTCAACTCTAGCCAATCTTATCCAATTGAAAATTATGTTTAATTTTTGTTTAGTATCTACCATTCACTGAAAGTTTCATACAGTTTTCATACAAAAATAAATATTATTTAAAAAATAAAAAATTAATAATTTACAGTTCTAAAATTCTGTGCTTAATCTAACTAGCCAGTAGCCATTCATTATAGATCTCCTTAATCCACTAGCAGTTTATTAAAATGTTCTATAAAATGGGGTATGGAAATACATCCTTCAGTCTGTTCATGTAAATTAATGCTTATACTTACCCGGGTTGTTCTTGATCTCTGTATACATCTGAAAGAAATAAATGCACATGCAAATTAGCATATATAAATGAGCATATTTTTGCAATTATATACACTCCAGAATAATAATAAGCATTTAACCTCCATTCTCCTTGGTCCCAATTACGCCCACAATTTTCTCCATTTATGTTAATTTGGGTTGGAGAGTTTAAAAAAGTTTGGTGAGTCTGGTGTGATAGTGGGAAAGATGCTTCTCCTGGTCCTGGAAGCAGGAGCCTTGAGTCGAAGGCTGCGTAGCACTGCAGGTAAAACACCTTGTCAGGTTTGATACACTGAAGCTGAACTCCAGCCTCTGGAGCAATCTCATCAAAGCAGGATAGTTAGAAGCAAAGGGAGGGATTTAGCTGCAAAGTCGCAGACCTAAATGCAATGCAGAGGAGTAAGTATGTGCATGAACTTGGTGTCTGAGTACCCTCTGCAGTCTACAGGGATTTAGGGTAGGATGTGGCTGCTGTGTTAGGCACTGTTGGATACCTCTTGGCTGGTGAAGTGTCTCAGATTGTAGACTCATCTGTGCTGGAGATCACCTCAGGGAGGGTCTCTAGTCCAAACTCCTGCTCAGAGCAGGGTCAATACCAAAGTCAGAGCCAGTTGTTCAGGGCTTTGTCCAGTCAGGTCTTCAAAACCTCTGAGGATGGAAATCTCAACACACATGTAGGCGACTTATTTTAATGCTTAATTATATTGTAGTTGGCTTTTTTTCCCCCCTTATAACGAGACATAACCTTCACTGTTTCTATTTATAACAGTTGTCTCCATTTCTTCCATTGTGTGCCTCAGTAAAGAGCCTGGTGTCATCTTCTCAGAAGCTTCCCCTTAGGAACAGTAATACAAGAAGTTTTCTACCTGTGTGAATGTGCGGAGCATTTCCCTCATCCAGACGTATCATCTTCCCATCTTCACCACAATGAACAACGAGCCCCTTCCACCCACTGGTCCATACAAAGACACACGTGGGAAGATTCAGGCTCAGCCCATGGTCTGATGGACACCTCAGGGAAGGGTTAGGAGGACATTGGTGTTGGCAGATTCAGGATACTGACAGGACAGAGTCACTCGGTGTTGATTGTGCTCCAGATTACATGTGATAGCACTCCTGAGGTGTGTTTTGTGTACTTAAACATAAAAAGTCTAGCATGGCAGCATGAGTGATCTCCAGACTTCGTGGAGGGCCCTGCAGGGGTCATTTTGTGTGGTGGATCAAGGAATGTGACCTTAAGAAGGCCCTTGGCAGTGCTGTACAAGCACTCCTATATATTGTAGACGCAGCCTCTGAGCCCAAGATGTATCTGGGCTGACAGCCAGCTCACAGGTCAAGAGGCTTGGTGTGCTTAAAGCCACTCAGATGCTTACATTTCAGCTAGGTGTGAAGACATAGTCTATCTGTCATTTTTACTGAAACATTTTCTTGTCTTTACCTCATAAATCTAGCCAGCAAACCTTGGCTCTCTGGAGCTCTGAGTATTTGTGACAGTGAACCCTGAAAGCATTCACCACTCTTGCCTAAGGGCTTCCAGCACCAAGTAGGTGTCTGAAGCAATGGTCAACCATGGGGATGGAAAGAGAATGGGCTATGAAAACTGCCATGTTTAACATAATTGTTTAATGCTACAGGTTTTCTTTCTGTCACACAGAGGGAAGATGCCAAGGAAGAATGTCAATCAGCTCATTGAGACACCAGCTTTTCCAGCTGAAAGCTAGTCAACCTGGAGAACTGATGCCACGCGTGAAGGCAGGTCTGTCAACACACTCGGCAGATGGTTGGGCTGCACAGAAGGGGGTGAGCAGGGGAACAGGGGCCTCAGATGTGATCATGGGAGGAAGCAAAGAGTAAATAAATGTCTGGGCATGCACTACAGCAGCCAGCGTGAGTGGTCAAGGGCACAGGAGGAACAGCTGTGGGAGATCGGCAAGAAGGCAATGGCCTCACGACCATGAAGGAAGGATGGTGTTAGAACCAGATGGGGAAGAGCTTGTGATTTATCACTTTGGGTCTTGTGGTGAAAGGGATCTAAATAGTAAACTTTATTATCTTCTTCAGCTAATAAGAGTACAAAAATAGCCATGATACAGAGTCAAATCAACATCTTGGGTGACTGGGCAGCTCCAAACATCAGCTAGACAGTGTCAATTTACCACAACTGGGAGCCTGACAGCTGACCCTTACTGCAGCTGAGTTACATTGCCAGAAAAACTGCCCTATTCCCTCTAACAAAGCTCTACATACTTCCTCAAATGATCATCTACCCTCTTTATTGAAATGGAGTTGTAAAGATTTATCCCCAGTGAGAAGCTGGGTTTGCTCTGGCCGTGCTAACACACACAGCAGAAGTGACTCCAGCTGTTTTGGTTCACCTATCTTGATTGACGCTTGCTCCTGCTCATCCTTTCACAGGGCATGCAGGCTTCTGCCCTTTGAGGTATTCGATGATATTTTATCTTCTTTGGAAGGGCATAAAAGACAGCAGCCAATCCATCCAAGTTAGAAGAGCCCTCAGCAGCAGCAAATAGCCACTGTATCCCCTACCAAGAACACCTCAGCCCAAAACAAGGGCAAGGCAGCAGCATATTTGGGGTGTTTCTTACTAAAAGCACCTATGATCAGCAATCTAGGAGGCTCACAACTACACCAAGAACAGCAGTGATTGCTGTTTCCCTCCCAGGATTCTTAAAAGCTTCTCTCTTGCATACTCATTGTATGTCTTGAAATCACATGAAGCCCGCAACCTTGCAAAATATTTAATGTGATAACAGAAGGTAGATGTCTGAAGATCTTGGCAGACCTGGGCTTTGATATGTAGCACAGTTCCCTAACTGCAACTCAGACACCATGTTAGCTCCCTAGCCCTGTTTTCTGGGGGTCAGTGAGCCCTTCTGAAAGAGGTGTTTTGGTTTTTTTTTCCCTAAGAATGTCTCCAACATAAGATGCATCACTGGTTTTCAAGAGTAAAAGCTGTGAAAAAAATACACTTTTTTTTCAGGAACCTGTACATCATTCCTGCCTTCAGGAACTGTAAGGAGAAGAAAGGCACAAGTGTGGTCTGTTTGGTGTTTGGTTGGGTTTTTTTCCTTTGATTTTGCTTTTATTTTCTGTATTAGGAACGATACTCCAGTTGCTAAGGCTTAAGCTCACAGTCATGTTGCATGTTCCCCTGCAGCCCCATAGCATCACTCACACCTCATGCAGAGCAGGGAGGGGTATTGACTCACTGTAGGTATCAGCGAGGTCATCAGCTGCTATGGCGTGGGGAGCACAGAGGCCTGAAGTCAGCTCTTGGCAGGTGGAGTAAGGTGGGTCCGAGCTGTAGACATCAACATCCAGCCAGTGGTTCTCTCTGAGCACTCCGGTTCCAGGCAGAAATGGCAATTGCAGACAGTTTTTCCTGTTAGCATAGCTTTCTTCAAAGAAAAGCACAAGTAAGAATTTTCCATTTATCTTTGGCTAAGTTTTGGGTTGTTTTATATATAAATATCCACATACACACACATTTTATCTTATGACAATTACATTTCTAATTACAGCATACAAATCTTTTTTGGATATTTTCTGGCAATACCTGCAAAACAAGAGGCTTGTAAAAATGGGTGGGTCAGTTTTTCATGGGGTGTGTGTGTTTTGTTTTCCAAACCAAGCTGAAAGGCTTGTTGCCTGGGCCTTGCCCTTGCCCTGATGGAGAGCTTCTGAGAAAAGGCAGGAAGATAGGAGCCCTTGTGAAGGGAAGCAGCACCACTGATATACCTCAAACTACACAGCCCAGCAGTGGAAAACATTGCTGTGCAAACTGTCATCACCAGAAGCTGATAATGAAGATGCAGACTGGAGTTTGTAGAGTGTGGAAGGCGGTGATCTAAGAGGGCAACGAGGCACCAGTGCTGTACCAGGGACCGGCTGGGTCGTTAACTCTTGCTGGACTCACTGCCTGGCTGGCCAGACCCTATCTCCCCATGCCTCTCACCTCCTCTCCCTTTCTGCCTCCCAGACCACCTTCTGAAGTAGGGCACTTGCTCCATAATGCTTACTATACCCACCCAAAGCAGGACTTCCATGCTATGATCCATGCCTTCTCCACCTGCCTACCATAAATCCCTCTCTAATCAGAGCTCTCTTCCCCTCCTTGAATTTCTTCTAGATGCATAGTCCATACCAGGAGCTTAACTCTATATACTATTCTCCGTGCTTGAACTGTTAGAAATGCAGATCCTGGTAGTGTAGGACTCCTGTCCAGATGCCCATATCCTCCCAGTCCCCATCCCACCATGAAGGGATGAAATAAGAAGCATCATAAGAGAAATCCATGTAACTTACTGCATTCTGGGATAGTCCATTCAATCGACACATGGGAACCTGAGGACACTGATGAGCACGATGTTATTTGGCAGAAGGAATTTGCTTTGGTGAATCAACATGTGAAGGATTTGACGGAAAACACATCTACTCAGTTTCAACCAGCTATATTTGATGTAGCTGAGGGCAATACTAAAACAAAAAGAACGCCATGTGTTTTATACCTTGAAATACCTAAAAAGGACAGAGAATGGCAATTAAACCAAGTCTACCTTGGACTTCATCCACTTGTCAGATGAAAAACTGAAGTATTACTACCTGGCTTGTCAGAACAGTTGTGCAAGGGTCCAAGTTCTGGACTGAGTTATGTCAATCTGGAGCGATGCAGATCATCATTGGTGGCAGGGGTGTGACTTTGAACTGATTCTGAAGTAAATGAACTTGAGAACCCAACTCGAAGGCACTGGCCACATCGGTGCTTCCTGTTGCTTCATTGAGAAGAATATGTCACAGCACAGTTTGTGAGAAGCTTATATTGCCTAATAAAGATATTTGAAGTGCATTATGGTGAAACAAACAAACAAACAAACAAACAAACAAAACAAAACTAGGAGAAAAAGACTTTGGGGATTCCTCAGGGGAGAAGGGGGAGAACATGGTTTTTCCAGAGTGTTCCTGGGTTACACTTCTATTGTGGTTCCCCTTTCTGTGAGAGAGAAAAAACATAAAGAAGTGTCATACGATGATTAAACCAATGGAATATTTTTTACGAAGAATGAAGAACATATTAGGAAATCAGAAAGGAAGAGATAGGATTGATGATGGATATGAACAAAGGATATAAAATCATAAGGTGAAGGGAGGAAATGAGCAAGTGATGGTAGTTTCTTCCAAGAGAAGAATTGTAGTGTAATAAAATGACTGGGTGTTTCAAAACAAACACATGGAAACAGAGCTCCACACAGCATGCATTTAAGCCACTGAAGTCCCTAGGATGTGATGTTGTGGCTGGCAAAATTTTATACAATCTAAAAAAAAAAACCCACCCAAAACCAACAAACCACAAAACCACTGATTCATGGATTGACAAAACCTGGCTTTTTTACTGAACAGCAATATATTAGCATCTGGGGGCCTCACGTGAGGTTAGGACCCTACTCACTAAGCTTCATGTCTGTGCAGATAGGAAAAGGCAGATCATGCCCTGTAGTGTGTGGGGAAAAGGTCCTGAACCATGGAAGAAACATTAGATTAACGTTGGAGGGGAGACCTTTGTACCCGTATTCTCCACATATCCAGACTCAGGCCCATGCAGACGTTCAGCAAGCTGTAGGGCTCACTGCAGGAGGCAGAGCCGCCTGACCCCCGCTCCGAGGAGCAGCAGTGCTGTGCCGTTGACATTTGGCACATACACCGGGTTCAGGTCCTTGCTAGAATGATCTGTTGCAAAATCAGCAAGCGAGTCAAAACTGTAGGTAGGATGGTTTAGTGCAAGTTGCCTTTAAAATGCTGTTCAGTCACCTGTTATTCTACTGCCAGATGTGCAGATGAACAGCTGGTGGAAGATGAGCACAATGCTTTTCCCACTCAGGCCCATATTTCACCAAACAAGTAAGTCTCCAATTTATCAGAAGTTTATAGACACCCAGTCATCAATTATTTCCCAGGGAATTAGCTGCCTAAATATTTTATGATCAGTGTGTAGGTGACCCAGAGATATTATTCAGGAAATAAATGTCAGAATTAAGAAACAAAGGCAGATTACCTAATTCATCACTGACATATTCCACCAAATAACCAACCATTAGGCCATGAAACAGGAAATACTTAAGCATACGAAGAACAAACAGTTCCACAAAAATTAAGATAGTCTATCATGTTTATAAAACCATCCATGTACTTAAGTGTTAGAAAGATCGGCGATGTCTATTGCTGTAAGTGATGTTCTCATGCACTGGCAGCAGGCATTTTGTTCCAGGAGTGATAGCAGAAGGAATTCAGAAGACAAATACACGCTCACCATGCTGCTTCTTGACCATTTGAAGTACAGAGTTATTTTTTGGATGTTATGAAGATCGCCCCACTCATACAAACATGTGCCCTAAGTCAGATTGATCATGTTTCCCTCCTTCCTCCCTCCGAGTTGTTACTGGGTTTAGTGAAACCCCATTGCTCTTTGCTCATTGCTCTAGCACACCAAAAAAATTGGGAGAACATCGCTCTTTCGCACAGCAGCACTTTCTGTAATTGTTACAAGTGAAAACAAAACAACTGAAGCTGTTAGTCCGTATGAAATATTGAAGGCTTAGTCTCTTCATCATCTGAGGCTGTCTGCACAGGCAAATTCATTTGCTTCCTTGTGATTGACGTGTGTTACTGGCAACATAAACCAGCACTTGGCTGTCAATTAGACCTTGAAATCGGTTGGAAATTATGATAGCTGGTGTTACAAACTGGAAGGCCTGAGAGAGGAAATTCTGGTTTTGTTAACACGGCAACAGCAGCACAGCCAATCCAAAAAGGGATTAGGGGCATGTCGGATCGCTGGGGGGGCTCACAGTTGTGTAAGAGATGGGGAAGTAGGAAAAGGAAAAATGTTAAGAGAATGCTGGGTTACCCCATGAAAATGAACAGCCAAAAAAAAAAAAAAGAAAAAAATCATCCTCCCTCCAGCAGCAACAACCTCAAAGCTTTATGCGTGCAGACTATATAGGTGGCAGGTTGGTAATTGAGGCCCATGCCAAGACCAGAGAACTTCCAGCCAAAACAGATGTGGGTTTATAGAGGCAAAGCAAGCCTTTAAAATGGGTCTGGGGAATTCCAAATTCAATAGTAGGTCGATATAAATCCGAAGACATGAAAATGGGATCTAAGCTTTTAAAATGAAAGAACTAATGAAGTGGTGGTTTTATGTGTCACAACCCCCATTTTGCTTTACCAAAACACAGTGGCCCTCTCAAAGTGTTAACCCTGACGTTTCACCTGTGGATCACAGGGATGTGGCCGGAGAAATCCCCGTTGCAGAACCATTTGGTGTTCTGACATCAGCAGCATTGTTACTGTTCCCTCAAGGTATTGTTTTATGCTATTTTAGAATTTGTTGGACCACACATAGCGCACTTACTCATGAAAGCCAGGAATAGTGTGTCAGGGAGCAGGCTGGTGGGCTTTGTTAGGTGCATGATGTCAATGGAGCTTGGCCAGGCACACACACAGCAAGAAGGGACAGACGCACGTGCAGACACCCACATTGCACACCTCCACACACACACCCCACGCACGCAGCGGTATGCTCTCGCAGTGGTTAGCAGAGCTATCGGTTTGCCTACTGATGCTTAAATGTTCTCATCACTGTTTGTGTGCATCACCAAGAAAACAATGGTCTTACTTTACAGCATTTTGCACATCATAAAAATGTAGTCCCTGCTACAAAAAGCCTACAGTCTGAGTGTAAAAACAAGGGGAATGTGGAGAGGGCCACGAAGATGCTCAGAGGGCTGGAGCATCTCGCCTGTGCAGACAGGCTTAGAAAGCTGGGGCTGTTTAGCCTGGCGATAAGGAGTCTCTGGGGAGACTTTTAGTATTAAAGGGGGGTTATAAGAAAGTTGAGGACAGATTTTTTAGTAGGGCCTACAGCAATAGAACAAGGGGGAATGGCTTTAAACTAAGAGGGGAGATGTAGGTTAAGATATGAGGAAGAAATTCTTCACTTTGATGGTAGCGAGGTGCCGGCACGGGCTGCCCAGAGCAGCTGTGGGTGCCCCAGCCCTGGCAGTGCCCAAGGCCAGGCTGGACGGGGCTGGGAGCCACCGGGGCTGGGGGAAGGGGGCCCTGCGCGTGGCAGGGGTGGGACTGGGGGGTCTTTAAGGGCCTTTCCAACCCAAACCGTTCTGTGATTCTATGATTCATTGAGGTGGGGAGAGAAAGAGAGAAGTTGTCCCTCTGCATTGCCTAACATTGATTCTTAAATGCTATTTCAATACCTCAGTGAAGTATAGATTCACAGAACAGCCCAGGCTGGAAGGTACTTTGAATGATCATCTGGTCCAACCTTTCAAGGGAAAGAGAGCGTAGATAAGATTATCTAGAAACCTGTCCAATCACATCTTGAAAACCCCCGGTGTTGAGAGCTCTACACCTTCCCTGGGAAGGTTTTTCCAGTAAATGATTGTTCTCACTGTAAAAAAAAAATTGTTTGTGAAACTAAAAAAGTATGTTCTGGAAGTCCACCATACCCATTCTGCTCTTCCTCAGTGGCAATACCAGTTCTCTGACCATATGAAAACCCACCATAAGAGTCTTTCACCTAAGATCATAGTTGTGGATTTGTGTTTCAGTAAAAACACAAAAAAAATGCTTTGCTAAGCACCTACCTCTATATCCCTTCCCCTTCCTGCCCAACACTTTACTTGTTAGTCACAAAGGTTGTTTGAGATACTGTATTTGCTGGCGGGGAAAAAAAAAAAAAAAAAAAAAGGGGGTCTGTGTTTACACTTTTGTGAAGCAACAGGCTCTACAGCAGCTTTCAGCACAGCCCATCCCATGCCTCACCCATCCACCATCCAAGTGCCTCCCTTCACAGCCTGTCTGGGAATAGGTGCGCTCGTAGGACACCAGGTAATATTGGCAGCACAGTCCAGACATGCTTGGCCTTCGTTATGGAATGTGTTACAAATCTTGAAGTTGCCTCCAGTATCACACTTAATTGGTTGTATAGACAGAGTTAGGTAGTAAATGGTAGGACCAAGAGATGATCCTTCTCATCATTTAAATTCCAAGCTATGACCTACAATCTAAGTCAAAAGATGATGTTTTCACGAAATAAGCAGTTACTCCAGTTCTAATAGTATTTAGTCACTTCAATCCATAAAAAATGTGTTGCAAAAGAGATGACTAACGTGTCTTCCTCTTTTAGAGGCATTAAATGGATGTGCAGAAGGGTAGTCAACCTAAGATTATCGAAAAGGTTTGAGACAGAGCTGGAAAAAGGCTACAATTCTCCTGAAACTCCAGGATGTGCATTGTTTATTAGACGATGCTGCTGTTCAGGATAGATATCACTGGCTGCATATGGCAATGACTGAGTAAATGTGATATATGTAATGTCCTTGTGGTGGCTGCAGAATTTTCTCCACGGAGAGCAGACACCAGAACAGTAGTGAGAGAGGGGACCATAGCTCACAAGCAATCCTCGATGGATTTCTGCAACATCTGTAAACACCTTCTCCAAAGTCCCATGGCTAGAAGTAAAATCACTGGAACAAGCCTGAGGCATTATGCTATGAGAGAAACTAAATGAGAACTGCAGAAAGTGCTGTATTCTATTTTCTCGTCCTTCCCTTCCAAGAATAAAATATTGTAAAATACTATCAAGAACTTTTAAAATGCATTTTCCCTCAGAGATTATAAGATACAATCTCATTACCCCAAAAGTTGGGGTGCCTTCTGTAAAGATCTGCCAAATAAATCCCCACATTTCCAGTTCACCATTTACACACAGGACACTTGATCAGACACTGAATTATCTGATTAAATTCTTAGGAAGGGCAAGAATTCCTGCAGTGTCATTGATCTGTCTGCCTGAAGGGTACTCTTGGGCTTAAATGTATCCCAAGACAGTCTGGGATGAGAACTACCTTGTCATCCCAAACTGCAGAAATTACACTTGGAAACCTCCAAAGTGAAAACCAGTAGCTGCTACAGCAGCTGTTAAAACCCCCTGGTTCTGCTAATGAATGCAGGACCAGCTGCCCTGGGTCAGAGGAAAGGTCAGCTCAGCCCAGCATCCTGTCTGTCGAGAGGATGATCTTTTTCCCTTTCCTCAGCTTCTGGGGAAAGAGAGCCCATAATCTCAGTAAGTGTGGAGATGGAGACCAACACACGTGAAGGCTGTGGTTAGTCCATTGCAAACGATTGAGTTAGAAGACTCTGGAAAGTCTGAGGGGCTGCCACAAGGGATATATTCCCAGAACAGTGCAGATGCAAGGTAAAACAAATTGATGTAAGTCCTATTTCTAGGTAGCTACCGCTTCCCAGAGGATGAGGAGTGCTCTCAGCTTCACAGAGAATGCAACCCACCCTCAAACTAGTCAAACTAGTCAAATTTACTGAACATCTGGTGCTGTCCTCTCCAACCTCTCAAAGCAGGGCACAAATAGCATCTTATTCCTTTTTGTTGATCTTTCTGCACAAGGGGGACTTTATCAGTTTTCTTAGTCATTTGGAAGCAACTGTAAAGGCTTTCTCATTGGAAAACGTGTATAAAGCAAATACCAGCTCTCTTTAGATTTTAAATGCTGTTGACTTGGCAGGAGAGCCCTTAAGATGATCCACAGAACTAATAAAGTTTATGATTGTTCAATGAATACTCTGCGTTGCCAAGTTACCAGAAAATAAGTTCACAAATCTGTGATAGACTCTAAGCACGATTTTGATAGATCCCTTCATCTCCTGTGCCTCTCACATTAAGGTCCGTGAAAAGGGTCTACAGATGCTTGCTACGTCTGTCGGGTCTGTCCCAGCTCTGGCTGCAGTAAGGCAGATGCCATGTCAGTTCTTCTTGCAGCCCTGAGCATCACAGTACCTTAGCTCTGATGGCCTGCTGAGAGGCCCCCTCAGGAGCCCCAGAGCCTCAGGAAGAGCCTCTGAGCCTGTGTGAGGGGAAAGCATGGACTCCGTGGAGAAAGAAGCAAATGAAAGCCTTTCAGCTTAAATTTGCTCTTCTTGGATCTTCCAGTCATTCTGGAGTTTCTGCAGCCTCCAGCATAAACCAAAGTTGCTGGCGGGGCTCTTCTGAAGTGTGGTGGTTGGATGCAAAACCCCCTGAGCAGTTATTCCACTTTGGCAGGAATAGCAAGAGGGCAACAGCACTGAGAGATGTGCAGATACACTGCGGTGCAGGTGAGCAGCGAGCAGGCTGGAAAGGGATGCAGGGACAAACACGGGTCCTGCATCACCCTGCAGAAGGCACGTTCAGCCATTCCTCTGCATTTTGAAGAAAGCACCAAAAGGAAAAAAGAAAGAAAAAAAACCCTCTACCAGCCTCATAGCATACACTCTGTGTCCACACTCACGACATTGCTTCCCCCATCCCCTCCTGTCCCTTCTCCCACCCCCTGCTCTCACCTATAAATAGCCATGGGCACGGCTGTGTTCCTTTTGGGCTCCCAGCCCATGTACCAAAGTCAACACAGCGATTATGGGGGTCAGCTCTTTGCATAAACATCACCTCCTCTTCGCAGGGCTGTTTCAGAGGCCTTTGCCCTGTCCCACCATGAACCGCAGAAGGAATTCTTCTGAGCTATCTGAGGGCTAATTAAAGGAGCAGCCCAGAGACCCTGTAACCTCCCGAGAGTCCTGCAGAGCTGCTCTGGCCTCTGTCAATGCACATGACAAGGTTACTGCTGGAGAAGGCGGCTGGGGCTTCTTCAGGCAGATACCACTGTTTTAGAGACCCTGGCCAAGAGTCGTTAGCTGTAATAAATGTGCTTTCACTGTGACAAGCGAAAGCTCGCTCACTTAGGGGTCTGTGCGCTTCCTGGCAGCTCTTTCGTTAGGACTAATGACCACCCTCTGCTGTCATTTACATGCCCTGGGCAAAGCTGCTCTGGGGTTTGCGCAGTTCTAATTAAAAAGAAGTGGTCTTGTTTCTTTGGTTTACATTAGGTGCCCTTTGCATTGCTCTTCTCATTAAAGTAAGGGATGCCTGCGATGAAGAAATGTTGGGGTTTTTTGTGGGTTTTGGTTTTATTTTTATGATGACATGGCTGGAAACCAGTGTCACTGACAAGAAGACTAGCAATGTTGAGGGTTTCAATGTCAGGAAACTGTAAAGTAAAGGTGAAAATAATATGCCTTTCAACTCCCTGTGCTTTTAGGACATGTTTGACACTGACATGTGAATGAGAGGGGAGAACTATGGAGCTGGGTCAGTATTTGATGTAACTTGTTGGGTGCTGTGAATGCTGAGTGGTTACCATCCACTAGGAGTTTTCTTCTCACTTCCCTGTTAGATCTGCTCCTTGCTGCACTGAAAACACCGCAGCAGTCTTTAGATTATGGGATCTAAATTTCTTCTGTTTTTTTAAAAAACAAAATTTCCCACTGTCAAATGTGTTCAAGAACTGAACACTTGTTGAACTCATGAAAAATTGCAATTAAATCATCAAAATTAGAAACACATGCAAAGATGCACTTAGACCAGTGTAACTGCACACTGTATAGAACAGTTGGCTGCAGGGCACCAAGGTAATGTCCCAGAACTTCTAGATGGGTTCAAGTACCTGAAGGCATCCCTGGTTTATGGTCCATTCTAAAGACGCTGCAACAAAGCTAAGCCCCGAACCCAAGACTTCATAACTGATGCCTGTCTGAGCAGCTTTGTTAGCTCTCTGGAGCAGGCAGCTTATGTCCTGTAGGCTCAATAGCCATTCTGTGATTTCTACTCTTTTTTTCCTGCTCCAGAATGAACCTCTAGAAAAATATAATCGGGGGGGTGGGGGGGTGGGGGGGGGGTGGGGGGGGGGGGGTGCGGGGCAGGGAATAAAACCAAACCAAAACAACCAAGCCAACAGACATTTCCAAAGCTGAAACAAGACTTCATCCTGTCTCACTTCACAGATCCTAAACCTTCATTAAAAATGTGCCAGATTGGCATTTAGTATTTTTATTTGAAATGAAAACCCTCTTCTGCACCTGCAAAATTTTATCTTTGAACAATCTAAGACATCTGACCTGCCTGTCATAGTTGAATGTGAATCATTCAGTTCTTTCATCATTACCTCCTTCACCATTGCCTGGGAAGTAGCATCTCCAGTTTTCTGGGCTGCTCGCAACTTTGCCCAGTAAGAGCTTGAGGTCATTCTGTCCGATACATCAGTCCATGCCTCTGCAGGGAGAGGAAGGCAGGGACAGGGAAGTTCTGTAACATTCAGGAGCCCCATACAGCAATAAATTGTGGTAATTCCCCTTCTAATAGGCAGAAGAGAGATAACTTTAGGTATTGTAAAGCAGTGAGGAGGAAGAGGAGGAAACCAAGTATACAAGAATCTAAAGTCACCAAATCACCATGCAATTGCCATCGTAAACTCCAGATCATTGTTCTGCCTGCTCACAAAGCCATCTTGCAACAAACAGAGCTTCTTTGCTGCACTGCAAACAGTTTTGTTCTTTGCAATAGTTTTTTTTAAATACCAGACCAGTCTTGGATGGATGATTATTCTTGCCAAGTTCTCCTTTTATGCCATATGCCATGTATTTTCAATCATGTATTGTTACATGCCTTTATTTGTTTTGTGAGTTCAGATAGGCAAGGACAATTTTTTTTCCCCTTTCTAGCTAATGAAACCTCTCCGGCTATAGGCATAGTTTCATTATTAGAAGGCAAGTGAGATCACTTCAGCAGTTAAATGTTAGGGCATGGGACTGATTTTATCTCCCGGATACTGTGCCGAGATCCTAGATTTTTAAGTTTTCTGGTAGGTGTTTTCTATTTTGTGCTGGTGAATGCAGCTTTCTGCCTCTTCTTCTCCCAAAATTGTGCATTGGTGAGGAGTTATTAAAAAAAAAAAAAAAAAAAATCCTGTAGGTTAGTCACATTCTTTTTCAGTGAAATATAGCATGACCAGGGAGAAACCATGAGTTTATTCCTTCTGTGCAAAGAGCACAAAGCAGTCTGCAATCAACCCACCAAGATGATTGCAGTTTATAAAGATCTTGAAAGGAACTCAAATAGCCTTATGTTTTACTCCCTGCTCTACTTCTAGCCTGCTGGATGCTAGATGTCCCCTGAGCAGGCACATAAACTGTGCTTCATTTTTCCTACCTGTAAAACAAGGATCATCAAACAATGATTGCCTCCATAAAGCTTTTATATATTATGAGATGGAAATTACTATCAGAGATCCACCTTTCCTTCCTTCCATCCCTCCATCCTTTCAGCCTTCCATCCCTCCATCCTTCCCTCCTTTTCTGCTTGCCCAGTTTTTGTCATCCATATTCTTTGTGTGTTACAGCACAGGACTTTGCATCTGAATCTGAAATCACTAATTTGCCAATGATTTAAGGCAACTGTCAACCTCTGTCAAACTAATCCGGAAATAAAATAAACCCAAAAAGCAAATGTAAAATAGGAGTAAATAGGATCTCTTATTTCCAGTTCACTGTATGTAGGTTAAAATCGCTAATATAGTGCTGATAAGTCATTAGATCATCACTGTAATGGATTGGTACCTGCAAAGCTCCTACTTTATTACCAAAACAATCAAAGCAAATTGAAATAGCAAAATTTAATTTGCTTCCTATATGTTGGTGATAAGACAGTAAACAGCCAAGGCACATAAATCTCCTAAGTTTACATACTTCAATGCCTATGTCTAAACTTAGCCATCCTGGGCTACCTTACAACCAGCAGGGGAAATACACACCTTCCACAGGGATTTACCAGTACTCTAAGGCACCTGCAAATTCTGAGGCCAGGAGAGCCATAACATGCTATGTACTCCTACGAGCTGAGGGAGCGACACCTAAAAATGTTGATCACAGTGACAAACTCTAAAGATTCCATAGGGATCCCCTCCACTGCAGGATGGGGCTGGGCTAGCTGAGAAGGAAATATCTCAGGGTTTCAGCTGCCTCTGCCCATCAACTCCCTGCATTGGTCGTTCGGATTATGAAGAAGACCTTATGCAAGCATCACCTCATTATCTACCACATGATACATGACCCACAAGGGAGCTCTCTTGAATTTCTTGGATGCCATAGTGACTCAGGAGCCACTATGTTGACACTTTCATTTATTGACCATTTCCAGTAAACAGTGACGAGCAAGATTTGTATTTCTCCCCGATGCAACAGAAAATGTATTTCACTTGATGGACAGTTCTTGGAAAGCTGACACATAAATACCCAATAAAACTCTTGAAATTGTTTCTCTTTGATGCCACAGCCTTCCACGACACATGATTTTATTCTTGGCCTTCTGGCCAGAAGTGAAGGCAATGTGTTAGTGAGTGAACATCTAGAGATCCAAATATTTTCACTGCATATTCAAAAAAAACCAACATTAGATGCTTAGTCAAGGCTTAAAAACAAAACACTCCATGAACAAACATGTACATTTGATTTAGTCTATAGGAAAAGATACTGCAGGCTTCCACTCCATCCCTTTTTGTACTGAAGCAATCCCTTGGTCCTTAGCCAATCTACACCTTTTATGATGTCCGAGAATTGATTTGCTCAAAGTTATGCATTTCCTTCATTAAACAGTACTAAAAAGGTAAGTCAAACCCGCAAGACCACACACGTTGGCGTTCAGACTTCAGGGACACAGTGCACAGCTGCCACGGTCACATAAATTAATGTCTGCTGCCATCTAGCGGGTGGAAGTAGAAATTGCATTTAGGTGGCATATGATGCAAATTTATTTTGCAGTGAGTTGTGGGTAATATATAGAAGTTTTTTTCCTTCTTTAAGCTGTACGACTGTATGCCTGATCTAGGCTCTTCACAACGTATTTATTCAATACAGTGTAATGGTTTCATTTAATCCTCAAGCTACAGCCTCATGTCTGGGACACTTCTGCTTTTCCATGGCTGTTGCTATTAGAAGAAATCCAAACCTGAAAGAAGGGTTGATTAACTTAATTATGCAACAGTTATGTCACACGGGGCTGCTATAGCAGATTAAATGACTAAGCACTCATAGTAGCAGGAAGACTGCTTTCCATGATGAAGAGGCCTTATCCTGGTCTATGATCTTGCTGGAAAGGCAGTGCAGTATATTTGAACCATTAGAAGCAGAAGAATGAGATACAGCCTCTGTTTGGCTCTCGGGTTTCCCATTAGACTTCCCTGTCACACTAGTAGTTTAAAACTTAGTAGTTGTAAATAGAACAGAAAATAGCACAAGAAGGAATTCTCTGCATCTTCAAGAAGAGTCCCCTTAGCCATAGAATCAAGTGGTCAAAAAGTGTCAAAAAATCAGTGGTCAAAAAGGCAATTACTTCATGTGATCCACTGATAACTGGCAACATGACCCTGTAATATTATTTAGATGTAGTAGTGAACATCCCAAGCTCAAAGTAGTAAGATGCTTTATGAGGAGAGATGGGGTGAACAATAAGAGCCAATAGTATTAAAAATAATATAACTTAAGTAGCATTCATAGGGGATCCTAGGAAACATCCCAAGATCCACATGACACAGAAGGAAACTTATCCCTAGAAAAATGCAAGACGTGCTCAGACCTTGGAGAAAGGAAGTGGACACCAATCCATATGGAGGCAGTGCACCTGGGACCCAAAGAGCAGGTCAGAAGGAGCACATGCATTGTCCTCTTCTGCCTGCCCAGATAATAAGAAGGTGATATTCAAACCATCCAATTTAGATACTCAACTCCAGGGTATGAGACCTAAAATACAGGTACTTACCTCCCCAAACAAGGATGAGAATAGACATAAACCTCAGAGAGTTATTTCGAGTCATTCAGCTCATGAAAAATGGAACACCTGCATTTCGTGTGCTAAAAGGTTCTTTCAATTTTGTTGATCTTACTGACTAGATCCGCAGTGCTTATAACATGACCTGAGGCTCCTTACTCATGTGAGCTGCTGTGATGCCATTCAGTTACCTAACTTGTCTATCGTGCTTACAAAGTTTGAGACACATGCCTTTCCAAGAGGTCCACACGGGGCTTAAAGATCTGACGCAGGACCTACAAGACATTTTGAACGTTCAGTAGCATCAAACAGAGTATGTCAGGATGTGTCAACTGCCATTAAAAGTCTACGTTTAAACAAGTGAATCTTTCCCTACAAGACAAACTTAGTTATTTTAAACTGCAAGTTAAATTCTGTCTCGGGTTAAAGCTGAGTAATAAGGAATAGAGTCCTGGTCTGTCCCTCACCAGTGTGGCTTTGTCATGGCAACACCCATAGGACCTAAGATGCAATGAATATGCAGAATCCTTGAAGCTAAGTAAGGGAAGGCACCTGTTCCTGTCATGGCAGGGGTGCAGAATACAAGAGATGTATTAAAATATTCTGGTTTTTGGAAAGAAATGTGCTATGCCAAAGTAAAGAGCACAGAATAGATGTGGTAAATCATGAAGATCTCATGCACTTTTCTTTTTTGAGAGCAGTTGGGTTTGGGGTTTTTTTCTGTTAAAATAACAAGATCTTTTGAAGGGGAAATTTGCTACCACCATCTAGGCATTTGATTCTTTCAGATCCAGGTGGAGAAAGGTGATAAGAACACAATAATCAAACCATTTGATGTACACAATGGAAACAGACTTTCTGCATGTGTATATGTTTGCAGTATTGTACGTCTGCAATACAGTAGCTAATGCAAAGCACCAAACTCATTTAACAAATATATAATGTCATGATATAATCCAACTCTTAAGAAAAACAAAACAAAGCGAAACAAAACAAAAATCTTTGCAACTTACTCCTGCTTGATATGTTTTCAAATATCTTCAGAGCTAAAGAGATTCTCTATTCCATTTCTTGCTTGTTTGTTTCTCATTAGGAGATATACTTAAATAACAGTTACATATTTTCTAAGCCAAATTTTGTGGAGAAGTTCCTAATTGGTTCTCTAATGTGATGAAAAGAAAGACAAATTTATTGAAAGCTTTGAAGTGAGAAAGGGATTTATCCTGTGTAATTTTAACCACCAGAAATGTATGCCTGTGGTCCAAAGCAGTCATCTAGGTTTCCTTAATAGTCAATGAAGTGAGAGAGAGGCATCTCATTCCAGCTATTTTGGACACCTCTGCCAGGACAGGATGACTCAGAACCTGGAAGTATCCCTCACTGCCCACTGATTGTAGGAGGCTTGATGATTTGCTCAGAGTAGATGTCTAACTCTGAGATGGTTAAAGCTAGGTGAGATGAAGTCCACCTCTTTTCTCCTCAGCCTTTGGGGAGCACAGGAGTATGGGGCATTACGCCACAGTCTTTTGCAGGGAGTCATGTGCTTTTTCTACCTGAACTTCACACGTTCTGGAAAAGGGGCCAGCTCTCAACTAAGTAGCATGGGATTGATGTAAAGCCAAGTCCTTCTCATGAGGGGTTATTAACTTAAGCACAGCATCATGGAAAACCCAGTGACGTTGCTTTCAGATCAGAACACAGACTTCTCCCATCTGCTTACAAAAAACATGGAGAGCGATGCTCCACTGTCATTTGGAACTACCATCTGTAGGCTTCTTCTGCGGTTGGAGACATTTGCCCCTCCCGACGGTGACTTAGTGGGACTAACACACTGACCATTAGTGCAGATCTTGATGTGAATTGTTGTCTAGAACAATTTGTCTTGCTGAGATCACAGTAACGTTATTTTCCCTAGATTAAAATTAACTTCAGTAGTTTCCCATTATTAGCAAAGAAGGAAAAGATATAGTAGATAGCAAAATAAAATGGATAAGGTCAGGTTTCAAAGGCCACGATTTATTTTTTCACATCATTGTGATCAGTTGGTTTTCTTGCTGAGCAACTGGAAACAGAAGATTTGACTGTTGGACCAGGAACAGTAATGGATCAAACTCACTCACATAATTCATGCCATTTTGATAGGTAGTCACTGGCATATCTCATCAGCATTAAATTAGTTGTTGACCTTTTTTCTCCATTAATTGGCAATGCCTTTTTTTCTTCTAGAAGCCAGATAAAATGTTCTGCAACGTTTGGTTATAACAAGACATCGCCTTCTGAAACCGAGGGTGTACAAGCATTGTGTAGGTGTTTGAGTTTCCGTTTCTTCTTTCCAATGAAGCATTAAACTTCACAAGGGCTAGAAGCAGACAGCTTTGGCATCGTATGCACTGGTGTTCACAACGACACCATTGACCTTGGTCTGGAAATTATTTTCCCCTTTGTCAGGGTGATTTCAGCTTCCTCTCATATATGAGCCATATTTTACCTGCTGGCATAACGGTGCATAATTCACCTATGGGTTCCCTGAAGTCTGAACTTTCCTGTCCCTGCCTTGAAATGTGGCTTTGTTTGCTGAGGACTGAAATCCTTTAGTCCAACAAAACTCTTCGGGCTTGTTAAAGGGTGACCAGGTGAAACCTGATGACCTGAGAAAGACAAAGTGATCTAATGCCACCTTTGGGACTTGAAATTAAGACCACCTACAGGTGTAAACACTTACAGCCTCCTCATGTGCCAGGAATTTATTCTCTCACTTGGAATTTTTTGATACTTGAATAATTCTTTTCTTGGGCCCTTTCCTACAAAACCTTAATAAGAAGTCTGCGTGTATTTCAATCAGGTGAGTTTTTTCAGTGTTCCCTTAGTAAAAAGTCACTGTTCCCATCCCACAACTTCCTGTAACTGTAGGAAAATAAATAGAGGTGTCTAGTTTTATTTTAGTCACTGTGGGGTATCTTGCCTGGTTTCCAGATGCTGATCCAGAACGAGTGGGTCACGTGTAGGTTAGGTGAATAGCTCTCTAGGCTCAGTCACCCGTCTTGGCTACAGATGTAATTTATTGCCTAAACACAGATGCTTTATCCCGTTTGAGGTAACCTAGCACAGCCAAGGCATGTGCACAGACCTGCCTTTAATGGGTGATTCACGGGAGAGCCATGCCCTGAGGAAGATGCAGCTGGTAGCCAGGAGGGTTATCTCAGAGCATCTTAGATGGGCCAGGGTGCAAATGAGTCAAGTCCCTAATCAATATAATCAGTGGAGTTTAGAAAGTATCTCTTCTCATCTAAAGGAGAATGATTTGGCCAAAACAATGACTTTTTGACTCCAGTTACTGTCTAACGGTCTAATGTTGTATGAGAAAGCCCTGAGTATCACAGACAACCACAAGACCTGGCAGCTCTGACACAGGAGGTTCTGAATGCCTTTCTCAAGCAGGCATCTGGAAAGCAGGTAGAATACCTCACAGCACCTAAAATGACATGAGTTATATCTATGTATAAGCAACCGAATCTTGCCAAAAATCTGCATTCACTATAGTGGGAATCTCGACCCACATATAGATACAACTCGCGTAGAGACTGACATCTCAATGTGCCTCAATCTGCAATTTGAATCACATGACAAATGATGGAAAATTTACTCCCTCTTTCAGGGGTTTTCTCTGTTGGCAAGCTTCCCTTGAAAATGTGTAGTTTGTTTCCCGTTTGAACTTGTCTGGCTTCAGCTTCTACAAATGGTTTTCATTTTGTCTTTTTTTTCCATCTAGACTCTAGCAGGCATCGTTAGCCAATACCGTGTGCCTGTAAATGTGCAGAGGCGTTGTAATCAAGTCAGCTGTCAATCTTCTTTCATAGACTGAGAAGATTAGGCTCTAAGTGAATAAATTATTTTCTGTAGTCTTCACTTCTTTCTTCATAACTCTTGTAAAATGCAAGAACTGGAGGTAGGAATATGCTTTGGTGACATAAAGGGCCTCTCCACTGTGTGATCAAGAGAACAGAGAGATGAGCAGAAGACAGAAACAAAAAAGACAAGAACATAGAGGAAAGAATCAGTTCAGGTATGGGAGCAGAAGTAGTCCAGAAGAATAAGGAAATTAAGCACCGGTGAGGTAAACAAGCAGGTCATAAACAGGAATCCCAAGAGAACTGCAACAATAGAGCCAAAATTCTCCCCTGTGCAATGTTTGGAATATAAGTTATTTCTGTCAGTGGCTCAGGAAAAAAAAACCCTAAGATGTAATAATATAAAAATTCTGGTCTGTTCATCCTTCTGGACAAAAATTTCTGCTTAGGCAGTTAAGAACAAAGATAATTTTATTTCATGGTATTCCACTAATGCTCCCAAGAAAAATTTGTATCCACTAACGTTCCTAAGAAGAATTTGTGTCTGAATTAGGGTAGCCTCAAGTGGTCTATATATATACTGGTTAAAAGAGTATTCCCAGTTGTTGCTGTTCCAGAACTTAATACAACCCTGTAGATGAAGTTTTCAGCACCAGACATCCATAGGTCAGTCGAAGTTCTTCTAGCTGAGGGGTGACTGTAATAATACCAGATCCAGAAGCGTCCTGTTGCAGAAGAATTGAGGATGAGATTTTTCCTCTAGAAAAAAAATAGCAAAAATATGCACTGAAAGCATTTCACCTTCCACCATTCCCTTTCTTCTGCTTCTCTTTCAGCTGAGCTGGAGAAGAGACTGTACCCTGAAGGAGACAAAAAGGAAATAATCAGCCAAGAAGTCAGAATGCAATGGTCAAAACAGACCCAGAAACTAAAAAAACCTGCCTAAGGAAGCAGGCTGGGGCAGGAAGGAAAGCACAAGATGGGAGTGATTAGCCATGAGTTGAGAGAGACTACCAACATACAAAAATCTCCGCTCAGAGCAGGAAAAGGTGGTTTTCAGACATTCAGGTAGTTGGGGTGTGTGTGGGTGTGTGTATGAACTCTAGTTTGAGGGAAGAGGCAGTCAGGAAGATAGCAGGAATAGATGTGCCCTCCACGACTGTACTCCACCACCAGCTCTGAGGACCTCCACCTTGACATACTGATCTCTTTCAGTTGTTCTTAGAGCTTGGGTGAGGGGCAGTTTGGTGCTATTTCCAAGAAGAACAGAGGGATACTTTACCTCATAGAAGCCCTCCCTGTATACTGACATAAATGTCTGTTAATAAAAATACCTAAAGCACATGCTACACAATTAAGAGACAGGTGGAACGCAACATTCACCCTGACAGCTAATCTAGATGCTGCTGACCATCCTTTCTTTTATTTCCTTTATTATCTGCTTTTTCCTCTCACTAACCTGAGCTGCAACGCATCACTAGAAGCCTGGGAGGATGCTGGGCATCAGCAATGAAGTAATCAAAAATTTGTCCAGTTTATGCATTTTTTAACTAAGACAGTAATAAGAACAATAAACTTTCCCGTTTCTTTTGTATAGAAATCTGCCAGGCACACAAAAATAATCAACAGTGTTAAAAGAACAGATGGCAACCGTAATATATCCAGCAGTCCAGATGCAATGAATTCTATAACATTCTTATTTCATTTTATAAGGCCACAAAAGCCCTCTATAAAATCAACCTTTATTTTTCCATGCTGAAGCCAAATAGCACATAAATAGCTTGAGACGTATCAAGAGACACAGGGGTTTCTTAATTTTTATTTCTTAAAAAAAGTGCTTGTTTGTCCCATTATGGGTGTTTCAGTGGGTCCCAGTCAGAACCTGAGATAATGTTCTACCATGATTCTGGGCTGATTCTCACCTGCAGAAGAAGGCTGATGAGTGTGGGAGTCGTGATATGTGTTGTGGGAGATATCCAGGCTCTGTGTCCAGTAGAAATTCCAGCTGAATGATGACAAGTTAGTCCTGATTAGGTCACACTGCCCAGAAGACCAATGGAGAGAGGAACTTGGTTGCAGGTCACTGGGTCTTCTGCAGGTATGAAGACAGATGAAAGATCATTGTGATGGTTCCTGCCATGCCTCTGTTATTTTATGTAAACATGCATGGGTAGGAAGCTTATTTACCTCTGGCATGGAAATATATGAGCTACTGAACATGAATATGCATGGACAGAAAGCTAAAATTAAAATAAAGTGTATGCAAAAAATCTAGAAAAATGACATCAGTCTATATAATGAAAAATAAGAGTGGCCATTCTGAGTCAGACCAAATTCATGTAGCCTGTCATCCTGTTCCCATCCGTGACACGCTGCAACTGGTTTAGCAAAGAGTATAAAGAACAGGACACACATGGATGGGCACTTCCCCCAGGACACCCCTCCCTGACACACATGGCTGCAGACTCACGTGCACTTAAGAGCTTCTGTGAATCTGTTGCTGGAGCTACACGAGCCACCCTCTGTAGCTGTGTCTTCACACCCAAGGGTTTTGTGATGAATTTTGCTTCCATAAATGTATCTGATAGAATTTTGAATCCACAGATATTTTTGGATGTCAAAGTTTGTTGCAGCAATATATCCTTTTCTTCGTTTAAGGTTTTCTTGATTTACTGACCTGCAGCACTTCTGCTGTGAGAAAAATGACTAATTCCACAGTCATTTTTTCTAAAATAGTGTGATTCTGTGATCTCTGAAATCTCTGTGATCTCATTCACACCTCTTTTCCAGGCAAAAGGCAACTAATCTATTTATTCTCTTCTCATACAGAAACTATTCTATAGCTTTGATTATCCCTGTGACCCCATAGCATTTTTACATCCATTTTCACACCTGAGAGTGGAGGAAAAGATGTATTCAAGACACAGAGATGCTCTCCATCCTTACAGGAGCATAACCAAGTTGTTCTGTTTTGTTATCTAGTCTTTTCCTAACTATTCCTAAAACCTCGTTGCCTTTTTTGACAGTCACTGACCTGTGAGCAGAATTTTCGTTGTAGATTTCTCCACAGGGGTTCCAGGACTGGTGTCCTCTATGGTAAAAGCTACTAGTCCACCAGTCTGCATGGATATTTAAAACGGAAGGTTTAGGCTTTTGTTTCTTTTTTTTTTCCTGCCCACCCCTGGTTTTTTGTATGTTTGCTTGGGGTTTTTTATTATTCTTTGCAATCACTTTTAGTGTTTCCTTCAAGTGTTTCTTTTATCACTGGAGAAGTCCATTGCTTTATTTCTTACCTCCTTCCCCAGATTATTTAGTAACATACTGAAAAGTACAGCTCACAGGTTCGGTCCTTTTGGCACTTTGCTGGCAATTCCTATCTTTTATCCACAATTATTCCTTTCACTCTGAATATTTCATTTTAAGGACAGTGTTTTCCTCTTTTTCGCTTGCTATAAACAAACAAACAAATTAGCTGACATTTCAGAGCAAAAATCTGGATTTGCGTCCTCAATTCAGTTGTTTTAGAGGTAGTGACTTTTGGTGGATACTGATGCCTCCCATGGGATAGTTTTAGTTGCTTCATTTAAAGGGGGATGCTGAAGAAGTATTTGTTTGGGAAATTTTTCTATCTTCTGTAACTGCAGACTTTGAACAGGGAACAGAGTTTTCAACATAAATGTGAAACTCATGCATGAGATGGGATGGAGATGATGAGGAATGGACAGGTACAAGGTGAGACATTAGTAGTGTCTGGGATTTTGCTGCTCCAGCAGCTGGTGGGAATCCTAAGTGGACTGGAAAATGGAATAAAGAAAAACTTTGGAGGAAATCACTCATGTGTCTTATGAATAATTAAATATTTGAATTACGAGAATTAATGAGGCACCTTTACTCCCAGCTGGGATGGAGCCAGAGCCCTGTTGGTGACCTGTCATTTGTTTTTCGTGTACTATCGGGGCAGCCGACGCGTAGCACAAGCTGTACAGCCTCCGGCTTCACTGCCCTGGCCTTTGGCGCTTGCATGGGAGCTCAGGAACACGTGGCAGTGTGCCATGCACCTGGGGGGGCACGGCCCTCAGCGGTTAATGAGAGGTTCGGTTACTAGAAGGGAGTGAAAAGTATCTCTAGAAATCCCAATAAGGGTTTTATCAGCAAAAAAAGAGGCCAGCAAAAGGGAAGTCAGGGTGGGATTGGGAGCTGTGGAGAGAAAGAATAATGGGGAAAGAGGAAAACAAAAATAAATGGAAGGAGGATTGAAGTAATATTCACCAACTCTCAGTTTGCACTTAATATCCGAGGCATTATGGTAAAGGATATATTAGGAAATTTGGAGCTTGAAAGGAGAGAAAAAACAGTATTTTAACCTGCCCTTTTCCTTCAAGCATCACACACGGAGCACATGGAAAGACTGACTGATACAACATATTTATAGTTCGTACTGATTTATTTTTTAAATTCTTGTAGTATTTATGAGCCCTGTTTATCAGAGCTCAGGATAACTTTACTGCCAAGACAAACTTTCCAGTCCTTTCCTGAGTCCTGATAGGCTCTGCATCTAGACGTTCCTCTGTGACCATGACTTTCCGAAAGCAGTGGTGGAAGATGAGCAAAGGCTTATTCTCGCTTTGCTTTTGGTGGACACCACACTCAGATTCAAAAACAGCAGAGCAGCCTGCCGGAGGCTCCAGCATTATCACTCAGTGGCTCTCTGAGGGATTACTGAGAGGATTATTGGTGACCAAGTCTTGGAGCTTTGCTGGGTTAATGTGTGATGTGTCTTCAGGAAGGCTGGGGACTTAAGAGACATGGGTGCTTGGACATGCAGGGCTTCCAGGTGCATGGGATCTGTCTCCAAGGAGTATTTTGGCACCCTACCTCTATTTAGGTATCTCAGAGCCTATTGATGTTTAATTTCTATCCCCATTTTCTTTTTTCTTGATGCTTTTGATTTTTTAATGTCATTCCCTGCCACTAACTTTTTTTAAATCCATCAGCAGAATTGAAACAAAACACTTCCATGACTCAATAAACTTTGGAGACAAGGAAGGTCTTGTATCATGGTCCTCAATTTTGATCCAAGCCATTAATTATTGAAAAATGTAACCAAATAATGAATTCTTATGAATGAATGCACCAGATATGTTGACCTGAACTCAAGTTCCTTTCCACCAGTGAGTTTTGTCTTTGATCTATGAGGAAATGTGTAATGGGAAAGGAAAGAAATGGAAAGAAAATAAAGTGAGGATGGGTAAGAACAGACTTTAATAAACAGCACAGATAACGGGTGAGCCTCTGTTAGTAGGACACTTGGAGTGGTCCATGCCTAATCTGCTCTTCCTATTACAGAGTGGGAAGACTGAACAGCAGTGCAACCAGAAACTACAGGAGATACGTTTTCTATATGCTCTTGCTTTTAGAGATAATGGGTCAGGGCTTCCGTAGGTGAACACGAGCCAAAGTGGAATGAAGTTGGCAGGATCTGATTCAACTGCAGGGAGTGTCTCTTTTTATGTTTACCTTTTTTTCATCAAATATAGTAGGCTTTTTCATGGCTTGTTTTCAACTGGGGAGTCACCCACCCTCGAAAGAAGTGTCTTGCCAGCAGGCCTCAGGTGTGCTCCAGTGAAAGCAGGACTAAAAGTGGTAGTGAGGGATGTGAAGACAGTTCCAAGCCTTAAATTTACATCTCCCAGGCTACCACAGTGCATCTGTTTTCTATTTGGGCTTGCACGCGTGTGTTTTTTTAAGTTGACATTTTAGAAAAATTGGAACATTTTGTCATTTCCCTCCGTGCAGATGTACAGGCGGGAGAGGTCTGTTCCGCTGGGAACTGGCGCTCAGCTAGAAGGGGAGAAATTTCTCCATATTAAAGGGTCAGATTAAGGTAACCCAACCCTGTTCTTGCAGTCCTCGTTCCCAGAGACGTAGGGCAGGCTGAATTCTCAGCCATTATTGAAGACAAAGGGAAAAAAGCCAGTTCTTTTCACCTCTATAGCTTCACAAATGCCTTGAAAGGTGAATCTGGTGACTACCAGGGTTTGCAGAGAGCCTTGATGGAGAGCAACTGGGGCTCTGAGCATTCCCTCTCCCCTGTGAAACTTTAGCTCTCAGGCAGAATATCCCAGGTTGGCTTGATCTGATTTTCCTTCTTGTAATACAGAGAGCTCTCCACCGGTGTCTACAGGTGGCCAAGAAGTGGTGGGAGGAATGTCAGCAGCAGAAATAGGGGCTGCCAGCTCTTGAGCTGAAGGACAAGTATTGTGAACTGGTAGTCATAACGGGCTGTAATCTTCAGGTGCTCAAGGGGCTGCCCAGTCTGCCTACTGGGTTCTCCTTTTCTTTCCTGCCTTGACTTGCTAGAGCCCAGAGATGGCTTTTCACAGGGGAAATAACAGTTGCAAGAAAAAAAAAAAGTCTGAGTGAAAAAAATAACACCTTTCATGTCAGCTTTAAGAGTGTTGAAAAAGAAATCAAGCTTGACTTTCAGGAAAGATCAATGAATTGTCCCCTCTCCTCTCTGTCCTTCACTCCAGGAGGATTTTTTTAAACATTATTTTCTCTGAAGCAGGTGGTTATTGATTCCATGTCTTCTACCTTCTCCTCTGGACCTTCAGACTGCTAATGCCTGATGGCAGAAATGAGCTGTGCCTGCCTTCAGCAGACTGATGTTTTCATCACAGCCAGGACCTTGATACTGTGATGAATAAAGTATAGGAAATCATAATAATACGATAAGCTTGAATTTTCACTCGGTCACTGTTCAGTTCCGGGAGTCACCTTGTGATGTAGGTTTCTGAAGCATCCTTGGATCCATAAGCTAATCTCTTCTGAGCTCCATGTAGCTCTTCATATTCCTGTATAAAATGAACTGAACTTCACAGAACTTCTAGGCCAGAAGATTTTTCATATGAGAGTGGTCATATAAAATACAGGATTTGTTCATGCTGCTTTCCCATGTTCCGCTGATGAGTTAGGTGAGCATCACCATTTCTGCAGCTGCCTTCCCCTGCGTCACAGCCTCTGCAGCATGCCTGTGCCTTTAGCGTGGGTTGCAAGGCATTCCACTGATATTTCACATACGGGTTTAGGGTGGGTTTTTTTGTTGTTGTTGTTGTGGTTTTGGTTTTTTTTCTGCCAGGCCTCACAAGATCACACACTTCAGTGACAGCCTCTCCCTGCCAGTGGATTCACAGTCTTCACTGATGACTGTAACATCTCCTTCACGCTAGCCATTTCAAACTGGACTGA
Source organism: Falco naumanni (assembly GCF_017639655.2). Classification (NCBI taxonomy): domain Eukaryota; kingdom Metazoa; phylum Chordata; class Aves; order Falconiformes; family Falconidae; genus Falco; species Falco naumanni. The sequence goes on from NC_054057.1 coordinate 60,647,514, forward strand.
ATTGGGAACTAAGCAAAATTGCAACTGGCTTGGACACTCTCCGGTGCAAGGGAAACGTTCTTAAAAGAAGCAATAACGAGTAACAGTTTGTCTACTAAATTTTCCAGCATGTTGCTCTCAGGTCTGAGGGGACGGTGACCTCCATGCTTCAAAACGCAGTTTTTTAGCTGTAGGAAAGCATCTTTCCTAATCAGGCAACACTGAAGCAGAATGAATTGCTTGCTGACACATATCAATAGCTTCTGCCAAATTATACATGATTTAAGGCAACTAATGCACTATGTGATGATAGCTGAAGGCAAGCATATCCCAAAAGATATATTGCTTACCACCTGCCTGGACAAGGAGTACAAATATTATTGCATACAGTTTGGGGCAGCTCTGCACTTCGAAAATTCTGACAGATGAGTTTTGGTTGAGTCGTTAAGATATTTTCCATAGTCATAGAATCATTTAGGTTGGAAAAGACCTTTAAGATCATCAAGTCCGATGCTGTTCTCATGTTGTCACACTGTTAAAAACAAAACTTGAGTCCTTATTTCAGAGGTGATCTGTGTGGAAAATACATGAAGAAATAACATGAAGAAACAAGCTAATGCAGCAGCAAGAAGAATAGTGCTAACAGCTTAAGAAAAACTTCCAGGGTTTTTATATTATTTTAAAGCAAAACAGCCTAAAAAAAAAAATTTGTCTTTGCTCTGAATGAAATCAAAATTTGAATTAAAGCTACAATAAATATTTGAAATTTAAATTTACTAGTTAGCAAAACCTAGTAAAACTGGCGTATGGTGATAGAAGATGTTTTCAGAGTGGTGATTTACATCAGTATCTGCCAAAGAAAATAGATGCTGCATTTTCTTATATATGAAAATAAATGGGTTTGTGGAAAAATTATTTTTTTGTAATTAGTAGAGCAGCAATTTGTCATCTAAAATGTTTCAGAGCTGTCCTCCCTAAATCCCACAGTACTCCCATCAAAAAGAAATGGTTGAAATGGTACCCACGTGGACCCACACGTCAGAAAGCCTGTAGCCACCATATATTAAGAGCCAGCTGCTGGATTCAGACTTTCTTACGTTGCACTGCATGTACAACTGAATTGCCCTTAGCAGAGCTGGGTGACATGTGACAAATCTTGTACTTTATTATGAATTTCGTAAAAATGCAGAGGAAAAAATTTTGGTGGACACAAATACATGTGATTCTAGCAAGATAAAAAGTTGAACCAACAGAATCCAGATTAAACCCTAAAGGCTTTTTTATTATTTTTCTCTCTTTTAATTCATGCTTTTATGTACAATGATTTGTACAATGAAACAGAAGAAAATGTCAAATTTATACAAACTCTTTGAAATAATGGAAACTTTCACCCATATGTCATGTCATGGAAATATTTTAACCTGTTCCAAAATATCCATTTGATTTGGAGAGGGTTAGAAATGTCCTGAGGAGACAGCAGCTGGTCCTTCTGATAGAGAGAACATCTACTGAAATTAAATCAACCGTGACAGATGTGTGTTGAAAATATTCTTTAAAACCTCCAGATTGTTGGTTCAGAGCTTCTTGAGCAAATGATAATTTGGCAGTGGAGCTGGAATTAGTGGAATATTTTGACTTGCCTGGGATGAGTATTTTTCACCCACCCCAACTAAATTAGACACAACAAGGAAGAGGAGTGGAAAATCATTTTAAAGCAATATTCTACTGTGAGAAATTAGTGCATGGAGATTAAATTTCTTGTTTAAGGTCAGATAGGAAATGTATGGCCAAGGCCCTTGGGAGGTCTAGATCAAAGCTTGGACTTGTGTCTTATCCTTCCTTTCTTCTTGTGTTTGTACATGGACTGAAGATATTACCCAAAGGTAAGCAATCTCACCTTCAAGGGAAAAGAAAGTTTGTTTTTTATTTTCTTTATCCTTCTTAGCATAGAGTTAATGAATTGCTGTGAGCTGAATGGAGGTTCACAAGAGTTTTGCTCCTGAACAGAAGATTTTACCTGACTGCCAAGGTCTGCAGAACAGGTGCCCTCTTTAGGCTTTCTTCTTCTGCTAAGCAGTCAGGAAAAGAGCTGAGGCATGGGGGTATCCTACCTGGTAACTCTGGTGTCCTGAGCAACTACCTGAAAACTCTACTTGCCCCTCATGTTCTCACTTCTTACTCCCAGGTGCCTTTCTTAGGCAGAAAAGAAGCAATTGCAAGGTAGTCTGGAGCAGTGCCAGGACGTAGCCTTGCAGGTGGACCTCTCACTAAACATATATGTATGTATGTATAGATACGCATGTTCACACATTAAAAAATCATAAAATAAAAACCCCAACAAATTAGTCCCAAAGTTTCAGGCTATTCACCTCTACCCAGTAGTTCTCAGCTGTCATTGTGGTAAGCCTGGACCTTGATGACTGCTAGAAAAAGGCATGAGCACTAGAAATCACAAGAGATACAGATCTTTCCTTCTGAAAGAAAGGGCAAGATTTTTGTCTGGATGATGATTTCAAACAAGCTGGGAAAAACATTCTTCACAGTGTCTCCCCAGTAAGTACCCCCAGAGATGTCCTTGGGATCACCTCACTTGGGTGGATGAGCTGCAGCTACTTGTCTTACAGTGTTGGGGAGATGCTGATGCCATAAATCCATCACCAGATGTTTTGATCCCTCCTTAATTCCTCCAACATGCAAGCTCTCCTTGAAATAAGGCCAGCTGCTGGCAGGAGAGCTTCCTCCTGGAGGACCCTCCTATCTTCCCCAGATTTCACAGGTTTTGCCAAGATGAGCAGAAAGGGGGAAGAAAAAGAAGCAAGGAAGGGAAAAAAAACCCTCATTATTTGTCATACAAACCAGCCTGTGAACTGCAGAAACTCTTCGGATGTCTATTTGCAACTGAGAACAGAAAACAATCTGGTTTCCTATAAAACATTAATTTCAACACACACTAAGCTGGGTAAAAATTATTCATTAAGCATCAAGGAAAAAGAAAAGACAGGGAGAGAGCTATGAGACTTACATAGGAACAGGTCCAAGGTAATTGCTAACAGCCAAGACAGGAGACCAGTGGCAAGTATTGGGGATTCAGTTCTGGTTTGGTTGCAAATGTAGGTTATGTTGGCACAGTGTTTTGAAAACAGGTGTGAGCAGGCTCCATCCCACCTCCAGATCCCATGCAGGCAGACTGTGTAGACGCTTCAACAGCTTTTTTTAAGTATCCTCTGGCTTTTTAGCACAGATCCTGTGGAGTTCATGGCCAACTGGTTTGGAACATGGGCAGAGGAATCACATGTTTTGACTCGACAGGCATCCCCTTGGGAATTCTGAATGGCTCCAAGCACAGTGTTGATGAGCCATAAAAGTATGTAAAACACTGAAGGGAAAAAATCCAAACCAAACCAAAACAAAAACCCCAGCCACCTCCCCAAAAATACACCACCAGCAAATCAGGACTCTGGTGTTCCATGACTGACCTTGCCAGTGATTCATCGTATGGCCTTGGCCAACTCATCTAATCTTGTTATGCTGGCATAATGACCTGAGAGCTAGTCCTTTCTCATATGTCCTGTCCCAGGAAGAAAAATTAGTCTTCAAGGTCCCTGCAGCTGTCAGGAAATTCAAGAGCAATGGGCAATCCTGGGTTTGAAACTGCAACAGCTCTGGAGTCACATCGGGACTGCCCATGACTTATGGAATGGAGCGGCTCAGGTTGGGCAAAGCTGCCTTGCGGCAGGATTGGCTGGAGAGAAGAGCTCGTGCTGTAATCGAGGGATTGGAGCGCTGCTCCTACCAAAGAAAACTCATGGAGCTTTGGCTTGTTCAGCCTAGTGTAGGAAAAGCAGCAAGGAGAAATTCTGTGGCTGAACTTCAGGGAACAAAATGAGTTACCAGAGTCATACAATCATTCTGGCATGGAAAAAAAAGGAGTTGGAAAGGAAGACCCAAGCACTTAGGGAACGGATAATGGAGCATGTGAAGTTTGTAGGTGGAATCGTATGTGGAGGGCATCCTGGGGGGAGCGTGGTGGTTAGTGAGTTACCTTCAGACCCCCACCTTCTGTCTTGTATAATCCATGGGGCAAGGCTCACCCGGTGTATAAGTGCCCCTAGCTTACATATTGCTGGCATTACACTAGCAGAAGTATTACACCAACCTATAGGGTGCGATATATAGGCAAAGGAAGGGAGAGAAACAGGGCCATATAATTAGACACCGGTTTAACTTATTTTGGTGCCAGGGAAACCAGGAGGATGACTTCAGCACAACACAGGAATGCCAAAACTGTGAATCAAGCCCCTTAAAAATCAAAAGGGCTCTGGCAGAGGGTAAGGCATTAAATGAGAAACACCTCTCCCTCAACAGATTCAAACTACAAAGTGGGGAACAGCATTCAGGCTCTGAATTGTCCCAGGGGATACTTTGAACCAAAGCCCCGAATCTCAGCCTTGACTTTGGACAATGGCAGAGCAGAAACTGAATTTTAGCTCAGTCCTCTGCTCAAGAGGGATGAATAGAGTCTGCAGCTCCAGGACCTGAACTAGGTTATGAGAACCATGCTGCGAGCAATACCAGGTTTGCAGATGCTGCAAGCGGAGATGCAGGACATACTGAGCACTGCTTGCCCCACTCGCTCCTCCCCTCCCTTGTATCTGCCCGTGGTGTCTGGCTTTTTTAGTCTAGACTATACAATCTCATTATGTTTCTTAATTCCTGATCTCTTGCTAAAATCAAGCTGGATAAGATTACATGCCAGATAAGGCAGAAAATTCCACCAGAGCCCAATGACATGATCTTACCAAATGATGACTTTAATCCCTATCTCTGCTAATTAGAGTAGCATGTTATGTGGAATCCAATGAAGGCAAATTCCATTAGTTTCTCCCGTCTCCTAATTTCCCATCTGTCAAGGATTTTCAGTGAACAAGATGGTTAAGGGCAAAACTAGCACATTAAAGGGATCCATCCCCTTCTGCAAGGCCCTTTTTCCCTTCCTTCCCCCATACCTGTCTGTGGGATAGAAGGAGCTTGAAACTCTTCCAGATGCTCAGCTTCTGAAGGGTGACATCGCCTATTTGAACTCACCTGCTGGCAACCTACGCTGAAAAAACAAGATTTTCTACGAATGAAATGTTTACCCTGTGCTGAAATGAAGATGGCTTTAGGGTAGTGCATGGCAGGTGGTGTAAACTAGGTACAGTGCAGGATGATATCCACAAGCCATTTGCTACTCTTCCTTGCCGAAAACCATGACATGCGATCTAGACAGACAAATATACTCCCTTCCCTGTATCCCATGTTGCAAGAGCCAATTCCATCTATGATTAAAGAATGACCTGTTCAAGTGCTCCTCACATAAAAACTAAGGATGAAATAGGACCATGTTCAGTCCCAGGGGAAAGGGGTTAGTTTATATCATAGCTGAAGGTGATAGGCAAACTTCCCTTTGCTCTGCTAGCTGTGCATCAGCTTTAACTGTGCAGAAGTAAACACCTGCTTTAAGGGCAGACATGAGGAGCCAGCTGTCCTGGGTACTGCTCAAGCTGGGAGCAAAGCGATCTGCGAAGGCTCAAGCATTTGCTTGAGACCATCTGCTCCCAGAGGGCTGTGAGAGATTGGAGGAGCACAGAGGAGTGCTCAGAGACACTTCAAACACGTAAATGCAAGAACTGTCAAGGCTCAGTATCTTTGGCGCTAACTAGAAGAATCTAATTTACTTGCCTGTTATGCTGAGTAGGAGGGATTTTGTGTTGCAAAAAGAAAAGGTTGCTCAAGGGAGTTTTGTTTCTGCCTCACACTTGTGCTTAATGACAGGTCTAGTCAGGGGCTTAGGGGGAAGCAGCCTTCTCTATTTGGAGCCTAAAAGAGGTTTCCAAGGGAATCAGGTTTTAATGCAATACTACATGCCCATCTTCAGAAAATTAGGGCCCTGATGACCATGTCTGCGCTGATAAAAGATTTAGAAAACAAGCTCAAGCACCTGCCTCATGCTGATTTGGTTCATAGCCCTCTCCCTGACACAGCTCAGCTCCGGACATCAAGCTCTGGGGACAGAGCAGAATGACCTCCATCCTGCAGTCCTCCAGTGCTAGCCTAGAGCGCTTTGCGTGGCCAAACACCCTCCTTTGGGCTCTTGTCACACCCCACATGAAGGGAAACAGGTTTGTTCATTTTTTTCTCTGTGACAACTCTACTTTTGGACTTAGCAACACCTTCAAACTGTATCAGACACTCTGAACCAACAAAACACTTGCAGAACAAGAAGGATGACTTAAGTTCACAAGCAAAATATGAACCAGGGAGACCCATAACCAAGTGCTATGTAATGTAGACGTGGCCAGTCTGTGCCTCCTGGCCACATGGCCAAACTTTGCTCCCTGCTCCTATTTAATTAGCAGAATGGACACAGTCAATGACAGAGTTAAAAATGGAGCCTTGAAAAATCATTAGTTGCTGTGGGATATTCAGGGGTGGAAAAGTAGGTGGGTAGGTAGACCAACAGACAGGTAAGGAAACACAGTGTATTATCATCAGAGTATCATTTCTCAGACTGATAACATCCATGCTCCTACCTGCTCTACATATAGGAAGGTAAAAAGATGCCAGGGTTGCTTGGCTGCCTGGAGTTGGGAACAGGATGGAGATAGCACTAATTAACTTCTCATTCCCTGGCTGTTCTGTATAAAACAGCAACTCTCACAGTAGCACCCTGCTGGTCCACACATTCTTTTCCTTCTTAAAAAAAAAAAAAAAAAAAAAAAGCCATCTCTTCCCATCCAGGGATTTAAGGGCAGTGAGAACCTCTGAAATGCCCTAAACCCAAAACACTCATTTAATCTAGTAGAAGTCTGAGCAATGAAAAGCGAAATACCTCATCTGAATAAACAGTCACCGTGATCTTTGCAATAGGCTGGTCTGGACTCCATGTTAATTTAAAAATTGAAATAACCTGCAACTGATTTTACATTTGTTACTAAGGAGTAACTGTCATGTGTACAGGTAACTTGGAGAGAAGGAAGGAAGGAGAATACTGGAGCAAATAGGGCTTATCTTTGAGCTGCTACAAAAAAAAATGAAAAGAGAACAGACAAAGCATTGACCTCTGGGGAAAATCTTCCCTTGCTGTTAACTTCTAACGTGCTGGGTGCACAGCTGTGCCCTCCAATAGGTATGACTGAGCAGTTTCGCCTAGTGCCAAATTTGCATTTGTTTTCATTCCTTTGCATACTCGAAGGTCAAGTTAGCTTTGGCTTCCTTCCCCTGCTCATGTCCTGGGCACTGTCAAGGAACCTGAGCCCTTTTGCTTTCTGATCAGTGGAATTTGCTCTCACACACTCCTCTCTTCATGTAGCCAGGTGCACCTCTGATAAGGGCTTTCCAGCTCCCTTCTAGGAACCAGAGCATCTCCATCTGGCTGAGGTTGGCAGAGCATGGGTATAGCTGTCTATGGTTGCTTATATCTGCACCATGATGTTTTGTCTGGAGCTGGAGGAGAGTCAGCAGAAGGATGTCTTTCGTTATCAATTAGGATATGAGGGCATGGCTCTTCCAACAGTGAATGGTGATGCGCTTTTATCTGGTTATTAAAAAAATAAGTTAAAAACTGCAAGATCAAGGTGCATTTTAGGTTCAGGGATCCCTTTTCATTCTGGGATTTCATTTCATCTCCTGTGTATACCACAGAACACTCCAGCTGAGCCAGCCACCCCCACCCCAGACTCCTCTGTACAGTCGTTGGGGAGAAACAGGCACTTCCAAGGCACACGTCTTCTGACCTTGTTCAAGCACCTGCCCGGCAGCCGATAGACCCATCCTAGACTGTGCTCGCTACATACCCAGGAACTGGCAAGGGGAGCTGGGGTGATTAACTTCAGCAGAGCCTGCACCACTCCGGATAGATGTGTTAACTCAGGTGAACTCCACCCTGGCTCCATCACGGGCCGCTGCCCGTGCATGCAGCATCTTCAACACCAGTCCCAGCAGCGCAGTGAGAACACACCTGGCCTTCCCCGCCGGCTGCCTGGCTGATGGGCTGACACGCTGGGTGCAGCGTAGCATCTGGGTGAACTCAGGAATGTACAGGATCAGAGCAAAGGAGGTCAGTGTCTCATCACCATCGGTACTCAGGGACGGAAGCATCTGCTGAGCACAAAATAGCTCTTCCCTATGCTCCTTCCACTGAGATGAGCAACCTGTAAGAGGAATGCAGGCAGTGGGTTGATTAGCATTGATAACATGCAGCTGTGGCCTTGCCTCGAAGGCAGTGGGTTGATTGACATGGATGATGGGCAGCTGTAGCTCGTTCCCAATAAGTAGTTAAATAGCTCTGAGGAGCATGGGAGAGGGGTTGGATGGTGGAGGAGCAGTGTGGTCTGATTGCTGGAGGAAGAAGAAATGGCATAGACAGTAGACTCTGACTGATGGTAAAAGCCTTGTTACAGCCTACAAGTTTGTTTGTGCTGCAACACCAACCTTCCATAAACGTGCCAGATTTTTCTTTCTAATATAATTCTGCTTCTAGTTTTCACAGTGTTCTTGTTTTTCATGTCACAAGAGAGTGGGAAAGTAAAACAAGGGCAGCCACTCAGGCAGGCATGCCACAGAGCAGATATTTCTGTTGCAGTAATTCCTGGGGCTCCACTATGTGCCATGCTGCACAAAGATTTACAAAGATTGCTTGTAATCTAAGCAAAGCTGCCTTGTAGGTGCTGTGAGAAAACAGCCCATCTAATATAAAGAGCTTCATACAAGACTTTGAGCTTAAAATGACAACTGGATGAGCAAGAGAAATGAATACATGCTGCAGATCCTAAAAGGAGAGGGGCTGGGGTGCAGTGTTTTTAGTTAGCACTGATTAAAGGGTTAGAAGGGCTCATAGTGTTTCTCCTGTCGTGTGGCAGTCTTCAGAAGGGATTCTGGCAGAGCTCTTTCCATGTGGCAGTCTCCATCTGTCTGAGATTGTCACACAAGAAGGTTTCCCCCCCTGGGTAGGTGTGCGGCTGGCTGGTGGGAAGGAAGGAATGAAGTCATAAATGAGAAGCAAAGCCTCCCTGCCTCCTTAAACTCACTCTGAAACAGGAGTTGCCATCCTAACTTACTCAGGATTTCCCCTTCTTTACTTGTCCTATGTTTTTGCGGACAGCTTTGAATGTCAAGTTCAGTGGAAATGGAGCAAAATAGAGTCGCTGATGCCAAACAGCTACTTCGCACTGCTCTGGCACACCGTGTGCAAAAATCAAACTCATTATAAATATTTTTTTTTTAATCACTCCAACACTGATACTGGTTTCTTTTTGGAGCTCTTTAATATCCCTTTTTGGAACTAGTCTAAAGAAAGAAAAATACCAAATGAAGTGTTTACAGCCATAGCAATGACAAAGACTTTCTTTTTTTTGACTCTGCAAGCACATGAAAGATGGAGAGGGAATGCACTGCTGGGCGTAGGGCTCAGCACGGCATCCGCAGGGCAGAAAGCTTTGGGAGGAAGAGGGTGGATTCTCAGTTTTTGAAGACCGGTTCTAAAGGTAAAGAGCCCTTGTGTTTCACAAAGCGGATACTTAAGGCTAAGGTACACCAAAGGTACTTCAGTGGGTTTTTTTTAATGTGTCAGATTGACTGGAGAAAATGAATAATTGTTATCTGAATTTTGTTTTAAAAAAAAAATTAAGATTTCATCTCCCCAACAAGAAATGAATGTATTTTGAAATCAAATTCATAAGGAGCATCAGAGGTTGGAAATATTATAGATCTTAAAATTAATGCTGATACAGAATTAACTTATTTTTGACATCAACATAGAGTTTTCCTAAACTTTGATTTAGTTTATTACAAGAGGCAATGGATGCAAACTGAAACACAGGAAATTCCATTTAAGCATGAGAAAAAACTTTTCACTGTCTGTGTGGTCAAACACTGGAGCAGAGAGGTTATGGAGTCTCTATCCCTGGAGACATTCAAATATTGACTGGAGAAGATCTTGAGGAGACTACTCCACCTCCTTCTGAGCAAGGGACCAGACTATACAGTCTCCAGAGGTCCCCTCCAGCCTCGGCACCTTGGTGATGTGTGAGCACAGAACATGCCCCTTGTTCAGGAATCACCTGCTGACCTCTTTCATGATGGTGCTTGAAGTTATTTGACAGCCATGTGATACACGGTGGTGTTATGCCCATTCTCATGTAGGAAGGAAACTGAGGCACTGTGCTGCAGAAGTAACGTGCTCAAGTTCTCCTATGGGGTCAGTGGCAGAGCTCCCTCTTGCCAAACTTCCTGGATCCTCTTTCCCTGCAAATGCCCCTGGATAAGGCATAAAAATGAGGAATATCTGGGTAGAGCTAAAGAAAGAGCATTTCTTCTCCTTAGGAGCAGTTGTGCTGTGAATGGGTGAGGAACAGGCAGCGTTAATTCGGAAATCCTAGGGATTTCAGCAGGAGGTAGGCTAGCAGTGGGGGAAGCAGCCAGCAGTCACACCTTGGCCAAGCATGAAGAGAAGGGGAAAAAGAGGAGGTGGAAATGACAAGGGGTTAGAAGAGGGTAGGGGGATAGATGGAGAGAAGACGGCTGCTGAGCTAATGCAGCAGATGGGGAAGCAGGTGAGTTTGTTGGTGGTTGTTGGCTTGACACTGATCTTCACTGTGGCCTTGGTTGTGTCACTGCGCCTTCCTTCGTTCCTCTCTAAAACTGGGGCAAGGACTGGCTCAGGAAAACTGCCTCCACCAGGCCAGGGTGAGAGCTCACAACTGACTGTGATGGGGGCAGGAAGCTGAGCCAAAACGCGTTGCTCAGGTACCCAAAGCCCCATCTCACACAGGGCTGCAGGGACCTCGCCAGCAACGCTATGTCAGATCAGGGGGATGACCAGCTCCTGGAGCTGCCACTTGCCCCACAAAGTTGGGGGGAGCTTGGACAGGGGCTGGCGGTGCCGCTGAAGCTGCTTTTTATTGCCTAAAGAAAGAATGTGGCTGATTTCCCTTTGGTTTCTGGGAACACCTTATCTGGCTCACCTGCGGCTTGTGCGGTTGGCGCCTCGGGGGGTTGGTTGGGTTTTGTTCTCCCTCCTCCCCCCCATCCCCTGGCCTCCAGTGGGAAGTCATACAAATTTGAAGAGAGCCCATAAAAACGCCTCCTCTCTGCAAACAAACCCCGACATCAAAGGGAGGTGTGAAGGGGAGCCAAAATCTCATCATCAAAGGCACTGACTCACTTCTGCTGCACCCTCTGCACTGCCAGGAGGACCACAAGCCACCTTGGCTCCCCGAGGTGAGATGTACACCCACTGTCCTGCTCACCCTCAGCTCGACTCCACCCCAGCAGCTACCTTTTTCCATACAGCACCTCTTCTTGTCTGCTGCTGGAAGAGAAGCAACCAAGATCCAGGTCTCCTTTGTGTTTGTCCTCATTCTGTTCTGCAGCTCAGACACGCACCAAGAAGTGATGACCAGGGAGGCACTTCAAAGCCAAGGCGCTTTTAATGACTGAAGTGAGGGACAACCTCTGACCTCCCCATAAGGGAAACAATAATTGTTGACAGGGCTGGAAAAAATGTTCTCATTGTGAACATAAACAGGCTGGAAGGAGCTCGCAGTGCCAGATGTAGCTGAGAAGTGTTTAGGAGCCGAGACAACATATGAAATTTCCATCACATTTTTATTAATCAGAAAAAGGATCTGGGTGGTGGCTTTTTCTTCCCCCACCCCCCGCGCCCCTCTGGTCAATACCAAACTGGAAAACAGACGTCAGCAACATTCCTCTTTTTTTTTTTTTTTTTTTTTTAATCTTTCTTCCTCCCCCTCTACCCCTTCTCCAGTTTTAATTGGAATTTAAAGCAAATTGGGGATTGTCTGGGAAATTTTTTGTTTGAAATAATCTGCCTTGCCCATGTTCTGAGGTTTTTCTTCCCTTTTCTCCAAGCTGAGCATCCCTTGTGTTTTAAAGCAGTTATTCACTCCCTTACTTGACTCATTAAGAGTCCCCCAAGGAAATGGATGCCCAGCTGGGTTCTCCCTTTGCAATGCTTTCCCCACCCCCCACCCCCAGCACACACCTCACCCCGGGATGCAATAACCAGGCTCAGGAAAAGCAATGGGAATGGGACATGGATATACTGTGTACCAGTCCTCTGGGTAGCTTTCTGGTTTTGAACTTGCATCGCCTGGAGACTTCGAGCTTCTAGGGTCCCTGTTACACACAGTAAAATTTGGGAACAGCAGCCGTAGAGAAAAGATTTTACTGGTCCTGCCCTCTGGAAACCCGTCCTGATTCTGTAGCTTGGAAATTCTTGGACTGGGAGAGCTTTGGAGGCCAAGTGATGTGTCATGCTGTCTAAAGGAATGATCCCCCAGACTTGCTCTCCTTTGTTCCACAATACTGAGGAAACCATGTGCTGTTGTCAAAATAATCTTTCATTTTCTCTGTTGGACGTTGTTTCCAAACAGTGAAGAGACTCCTAATGAATGTAGCATCCTCGGGGGACATGGACCGTTGCTCCCCAGGACCATTTAACACATGGGAGCCAGGTGGCCAGTCCCTGGTGGGTCAGAGAAGGACACCACTGTGCATCTGAGCTCGCCTGAGAAGTGTTAGCTTCCCAAAATCATCTAGGAACCTTCCTGCTGCTCTTCTCATGTGACAAAGTATTTGGCTTGCTGGAATAAGAACAGATTAAGGTAAGTAAAATAAGGAGTAAAGTAAGTAAATAAGAAGAGAAAGGATATATGTGGGGAAAACAAGTAGGTATTTTTTCACACATGGTGGAAATTACATGACCTTTGTAGTGGGTTGGGAATTTCCCACGGATTATGTGTGTTGATTCCTCCCTGTCTTTCTCCCCTCAGCTTTAGAAGCCTTGGTAAACCTCTACAAAGAAGCTGAAATATCCTGTAGCTTGGGCTAGATCCCTTTTCTACTTCTAGACTCCGATATAGTAAGTCTTTACAAGCCTCCTTCATTCTTTCAAGCACAAACTCTTCCCCATCAGGTCTTCCAGATCAATGCACTTCAAGGGCTGAAGATCAGGTTTCCCTCAGATTCCTTCAAAGCCAGTGAGCTCTGAACACCCCCCCTGCATCCACATGGTTCCCACCGCTCTGCTCATCCGTCAGGCTTTGGTTTGGAGCAACACCAGTCCCAACTTAACAAATGTGTTCTCAACCTGTTATGAAAAAGCAATTTCCCCCTGCCTCCGGGTGAGCACCATTCCATGAACATTAAAATTTAGAATCATGTGAAATGAATTATTTTGTCAAAGTCCATAGGAAACTGAGAGACTGAATGGCCAGCACCTCATTTTCTACTTCATTATACAAGCAATTATTATATGAATCTATTTAACAATAGACTTTCATCATGAAGCAGAAAGGAAAATATATTCTATGTTTTATATTCTGGACATCATCGTTAAATAATCTGATATTTTTTTCAGCTACATCCTTGAGATGTGTGTTGCGTAAAATAGGTTATAAGACAGAGAGATCTTCCGATGTAAGATCCTTATTGAGTAATTCCAAAAAAACTTCAACTACAACCCTAGTGGGAACCCAGCTTGGTGGTTGCATTGGTTGCATCTATGTTACAGCAGAGTAAGAACCTGGTTCTTTTAACCCAGCTTTCTTCAGGCAATCTGGGAATAGAAATTGCCAGCAAAAGTGGAAGGGTTGTGCCTGGGACGTGCAGGAGACTGCTGTGGAGCTGGAGCTTGCTTGGGGATTGACAGATTAGATTTCTGCTCAACAGAGCAGCCTCAAATATGACCTATTTTAAGCTCCTATATATGGTGTTTGGTGGAATTCTTGCTGTGCAGCACCTGTAAGGACGAGACATTAGAAAGTAGTGGTACCTCAGGTTTTCAGTCCTCTGGAGTTACTGTTCAGCTGGATAGATGTGTGTAGCTTCACGAATAGCTGTGGAGCTCTCTTGGTTGCATTTGTGATGATGTTGCTGCTTATTTGGTTTAGTGGTGCATCCTTCAAGTTGAGTCTGCAAAGCCTCATAAACTGAATTAAACCTTCAGTGTAAATCTCACTACAGTCCAACCAGTGATTCTCAGTCTAGACCAGCAGAAGTCATCCTGAATTTGCCTTTCCACCCCATATCTGTTCCCTATCACAACCATTTATTCCAACACCCCCAGGCCTTTTAGTAAAATCCACAATACTTGGCAAATCAACTAATGCTCTATGAAGAGGCTAGAGATGCTGCTCCAAGCCCTGAGGTTTGTTGCTGGCTTGCATTAGTCAATGTTCCTACTGATGTGGCATCCACGGAGGTCAGGGAAGATGAACCAGGTCAGGTTAATTTTATCTACTGCAGAAATGCATCCCTTTCAAGTGATAGAGCACAGCACTCTGAGGCCATGGTTCTGCAAAAAAGTTAAACATTTTCTTGCAGAAGAATCATATCCAGGAGGCTTCTGTGCCCTACTTGTGACTCCAATGGATTTTCTGCTCTGGTCCCCTGCAGTCACACATGACGGTGGCACAGTTTAATCCAGGATATACAGATTATCCAGTGTTGACAGCTTCAAACAGTACAGTTTTTTGCACCCTCCCAAAAACACGGCTTAGCACAAAAGACATACACTTGGTTTCTCAGAAAATAGCGAAGAGGGTAATATCACTGAAGTTAAATGCAAGTGCTTTCTCTGAATCAGTAGGGTCAATCAATCACAGAATTGAGATTGTAGGGATTTAAGTGTCTTATCTCATGTCTCCTAACCTTAGACTTGAAGTAGAGAAAATTATCTTATCGAACAGGACTATACAGGCTCCTACAGTCAACAAAGGTCTCAGACTGCCATTGCAATCCGGAGTTCTGTTTTCTCCCTCTTTTTCCTGTTTCTGGGGAGAGAGATTTAACTGCCTTAATTAAGAGTCTGAAGTGAGGTGAGAAGAATCTGACCTTAGATATTCTGTCCTACCAGTTGCTCGGGGTGAAATTACTCCGGGTTTTATATACACCACCCTGCTGAGATGACACAGCAGGAGACATGCATGGTGATAGCTGGACATTACACTGACATCAGATGTACATTTTGGGATGTGGGTTGGACAAGGCATTGGCACCCCTTCCTGAATCTGAAACCTGGCTGGATAAGAAATGCCCTAGTGTCTCTGTTGCTATCTGCTCCGTAGCTCCAGCCTCCTTCCTCCTGGCCAGCTGGACCAACCCAGCTCTGACTCAGAGGGAAATCTGCCATTTCTTGCATCACCAGAATAGTTTTCTCTGGTAGATAGGTGTTCCTTGGAGGTCTCCAATGAAACTCCTCATTCAGACTGTCCTTGCTTAGCTGAGGCCAGACAAAAAAAAAACGGGATTGCGGCGAGACATCCTGCAGCCAGCCAGGAAAGAGTTGGCCCAGGAGAAAGGGAAATCAGAGGGCAGCCCACACGGATCAGCTGGTTGCCTGCCAGCTCCCGTACCTCCCAAGTATTCCCCTGCTTGGAAAGCAACTCACAGGCGTTCCCCCCTCGCCCGGGGGTGCTACCACGCGCGGCTGTTCCACTCAGCAAACTTCACACCCCCATAACCTGAGATGTTTGTTTTATCACTCAATTCCCTGACTTACGTAGATGGCGAGTCAGCGGGGTCTGCAGGCTCCTTCGGGGAGCCCCTCTCTCCCTTTCAGCTCATAACAACCCTTTGCCATTTTGGAATTTGACGCAAAACACTCGAATGTCAGCAGGTCCCGGTGGAACCTTTTGCCGGAGGTTTTCAAAGGCTTCTTCAAAAAAGAATGAGTTCAGCCGGATCATAATGCCAATAACGCACATAACAGTAAAAAGAAAAATATATATATCGTATTATTTCTTCGGAGCCCCAGTCGTGAACCGCTCAGTGCACTGTACAGACAAAACAAGAAACTAGCACTGTCCAAAAAGGGCTCAGCCCCTGCGGCTGAGCTCCAGAACTGGTTTTTAGGAAATATTATTCAGCTTCCCAGTTTCCAAAAGGAGAATAATAGGTGCTACAAAGTTAAAATCCAAAGTCTTCTAGACCAGATCAGAAGTTTACTAATTATTATAGTTTGTTGACTGTGCCTGTTTTGGAATTTTTTAAATTAATGGTTGGGATTGGGGACTTTCAGTACTGGCCTACTGGTTGGGTTGGGTTTAGCTCTTTGGGGGACTGAAGGGCAGGCATGAACTCCTCTGGGCAGAGCCTCATCAGGCCATTTGCTCCAGTTTTTCTGATTTCACTATTTTTCCCCTCGGATTTTGACAAAACCAGACTCTGCAAATGCATGTCTTTTCAAACGCACATCTAGCCACCAGGCACGGTCATATCTTTCACTCATGGGTAAGAGGCTTTATAACACTGCTAGCAGGTATGATGACTTCCACTGCAGAACGGCCACTTTTGGGGAGAGATGCAGAGATCCCCTGTCTCTGCTACTACATTAAGCTTAAAAAAGCAACGTGCTGTCTCCTAAGGGCAAAGGTACCCAATGAATTTAATTTACTCAAGTTCAAGTCACAGAAGGCTCCTGAAACTTCTCTCTGGCATACATCACAGGTGAGGTATGTGCTCTTCAGGGGATTTTAATTCTTACGGCATTGCAATGAGCAATCTAGAGGAACATGTTTTGGCCATGTTATACCTTCAGCTTCTACTTCAGTATCATAAAACTAAAGCTGGAGCAACCGAGCCCTTGTAAAGGCAGATTTGCAACCCACCCCTACACCAAGTCAAAATATTTGTTTAAAGGATGCTAGAATGGATCCCAGCTAGAACAAATTCTGGCTGTTTTGCTCCCTTTATGCAAGTGGCTTTCTACCACGTGGTAGGAAGCAGTGTAGGAAATTCATGCCTGTAGAGAACTAGGGAGATGGGGAACACTGCTATTTTTAATGATTTTATTGTTTTAATATCTCTGGTTCTCTTAACCATTTTGGAGAAACAGAGCCGTCCCCTGTATACAGCCTGCATATGTGAAACAATGCAAAGAAAGTCCCTGTTGCTTCACACAGACAAAATGGTGTTTGGGGAAACAAGCGTATTTTTAAATGACGCTACCAGAGCATCTAGGACAACAGGGCTCTAGACTGGCAGGATGCTCAGGAGCTCTGTGACTGTATGAACAGAAAGAAAACAAACAGCTGGTCACACACTAGAAATACTACTTTAAGAGGGAACTGAAAAATTAAATCTCAAAATTCTTCATTTTTTATGACCTGCTGTATTCCTTTATTTTTTCATAATTTGTGAATTTTGCTACAAGGTCAGTAGTATTTTTTACAAAAATACCAGGATTTCATTATAATATTACGTCCCAAGATTGAGCTGAAAATTGTAACAATTTTTCCAATTAAATAAATGGGACACATTTCCAAGATTTTATTTAATTTACAAGAAGAAGGAAAATGGTAATATTTTTTATTCTCTCAGATAAGTTTTCCCATTTAAGATGTTATAGAAAAGAGCCTAAAAAGAGAGAAAGAAGCGTGAAGCCCAACAGGCATTCCTAAGCCATCCAATAGTCTCCAGCAGCAAGTGTGATTGCTTAAATCATTTCACTTGATAGAAAACAAGAAGCCTGTTCTTCTTTCAGTCTAGCTGAACTGTGCAGTGACTATGGAATGACAAATACACAAGCCAGCACCTGAGCGTGTAAAACTTACTGCGAAAGGAACAGGATTTTTGCACAGAGTTGATTACAGGCTGAAATTCAGAACCTGTGATTCTTCTCATGGTTTCTCTCACATCATTTTTCTCACACTTGCAGAAACTGCAGCATCTCTCATTTCCCATCAGCTTCCCCCTGGCTCTTGCAGGTCTTCGGTCACCTTTAGCAGTGATTCTCCCTGGTATGAATCTCTTGATCTTGGACCTTCTAACTGATGAACTGCTGCTTCCAGCAGGACCCTCAGACATAGGTGACACTTTCATTCTCTTCTGCTCTCTTCTCTGGACACACCGCACTGGATTTTAGCTCCTGCAGGCCCTGGATCTTGGCAGAAATCCTTGCATTGAGGATGTACGGATATGTGCAAGACATTATTTGGGCTCTGGTGGAGCAAGTGTCAAGAATTGGACTTTAAGGTCTACATGCCACCCTGTGCACTTGTACTGAACCCCAGAGCCCCATATGGGCTCACTTCACATCCGTAGAAGATGCTGGTCTCAAGCCACTTTTACTCTTTTATTTTTAGGCAACCTTCTGCTTTTCCATCCACATCTGACAGGATACAATAACCTGAGCATCTGAGCAAGTGACCTACGGTTTCCACAAGTACACATGCCTTCTTTGATAGCAGCAACCCAATGGATCTCAAAGCTGCTCCTGTAGGATGCAGCAGGCTGAAATGCCAGCACCAGGTGAAGCAGCTCATGCAGTGCTGCCGGAGCTGGATGCCCTTCTGACAGTCTAGAGTTCCTTCTGCTGGGCAAACAGCATCACACCTGGGTCCTGGCCTCCAGCTCTGGAAAACCGGATGGTGTTTTCTGGTTTCTCAGGAGCAACCAGACAGAAAGTCTGGTTTGGGGAGCTTATTTCTCTCCTCCTTCTCCCATACAAAAAAACCCCATTATATCACAGTTATACTGAAGGTAGTATTTATTACTTATATTCATGGCATTTAGTCATAATCTTTCATCCCCAGAATATTTAGAAGAAAATGAGAATATTCTCTTTAACCTCTTCAAATATGTAGCCAAGTCCAGGGGGCAATAGCTCCAGCTGTACTGGACAAAACAAGGTAGGAGATTCAGAACATCGTGGCCAGCACACATCATGAGGAAGCTCTTTTGTTAGGTGTGAAATCTCGGTGCATCTCTGATTCATTCCAGAGGCCTTAGTGGAATCCTTTTATCAAAGACCTTGCATGTTAACGCTTGCACTGACATTATTATTTATTATAACCCCTTATTACAAAGACATCCTAGTGTGCTAGGGCACATGAACCCATCATCCCCAGAACCAGCTGCCTGAAAGGCAAGGAAAGAAAGAAAAGAAAACCCAGAGGGGCTGGTACCCAGCTCCTCTCAGCCCTCCTGGCTCACACTGTTGCTATTTTACACCGCTGGTAAGTTATATGCTACTGACAGATTCATTGCCAGCCAAGATTAACACCACCAAGGAGCTCAGCCTGCCTCTGAGGGTAGGAGGGTACACAGTTTCTTTCCCACTTTCTTGGAGCAACTACAAGTTCTCTATCCGAGCCTCAAACCAGACATAATAGGCAAGATGTGTTTGGTACTGTCAGATCCCCATCCACCACAAACTGGTGGCAAGGTATTGATTTCAGCTGCAGTGCAGTGTTACATGGGCAAGAAGTGCTAAGAAAATTATTTTTTCTCCTGATACATCTCCCTTCTTGCTTTTTTTTTTTTTTTCCCCTCCCCTCCCTGAATAGCTATCAATGGCATCTGAAGGTCAGAATTTGTGTTCCCAGTGGTGCTTAGTGCATTCAGCTGATGGCTGGGGACACATGGCCAGCCTAGGTCTGCCACAGCTCGCTGCCTGATTTATGAAGAACAAAAGCATTGCAGCTGCCAAAGCTAATCCTGAAAGCGAAGCCAGTGGAAAGCTTGCTGAAAGGCGAGGGAAGCCTCTGCTTTCTGGTCAAGTGTGTGTAAGAAGGCTCACTTGCCTTTTATTGTGACTTCCCAAAGCCCTTCTTCTTGAGTCGATGCTCATCCTCTTCTCAGAAGAAGGAAGGAAATGACAGCAGGGACAGAGTGAGGAAAAAGAGCATGAGAAAAGTGGAGGGAATGGGACAAAGGTAAATTTTTACTGATGGTTCTGTAGCTGCACAGACATCCTCTCCTGGAGAGCCAGCTGCCACTATTGGCACTGCCACCACGTGACTGTGCACAGGTCATCTTACTTCGTCTTTGGAAAGAGAGGTCACTGCTGGGTGCTGCACCCATGGAGAGAAAAGGAATTATGATTTCCATCCCTACAGGGCACAATCAGTATTTACCTGATTTTTCTTCCTGTGCTAGTTTACAATCTCCACACAGCCCTTCCCATTCCTGCAGCAGATGTGACAGAAAGAAAGGGTTGTTCGGTCCTTGGTTTACTGCATTCACTACCAGGATTCTGCCTAGCAAAAGGAACTCTGAGCAACGTGTTTTATCCTCCCTCTATAAGGCCAGAAACCTGAGCTGGACAATGGTTGTAGGACTTCGCCAAGCACTGCTCTCAGTGTCGAATTTCCCCAATATTTGCTTGTCCTCCTCTTGAAAAGAATTTGAGGTGTAGAATGGCAAGTGTTCGTTGTGGGGGTTTATATGCTATTTCCCCACAGATGGATGTGGAAGAACATATAATTCCCTAATATATGTGGGTGAGGGCTGCATCCAGCCTACCCATCAAATGTCCTGGGTTGGAGACAAGGTGCTGAGCTGCCAGAAGTAAAGAGGGAGAAATAGATGCAGGCAGATGAACTCCAGGTTCTTTACAAAAATTGTCTCTATTCATTGCTAAAATCATCTACACGAGCATTTCCTATCAGCTGAGTTAACAGCTGCTAAAAAATTCCCGTTTGAAACTTGTCAGCTTATAAAATGGACCTGTCTCCTGCTGGGTGCCGTGGGCTGCAGGTGAGCTGGGCTAAATGAACTGACAAGCTGAAGATCTTACTCCAAGGCTCAGAGCCTGTTGGGGGCTTAGGACATAAAAACAGCCAAATGGGTCAAACCAAACGTCCACCTAACGCAATATACTATTTCATAAAGTTGCAAATACCAAATGAGTGTAAGAATGCGGTGAGCGTATGGCAATGCTTCCATCAAATACTCTCACAGTTTATAACCGTTTCTGCCTTTGGGAATTCCTAAGCTGGACATGATTTCTGTGCGTTTTGTACCTTTTAATGGTTTTCTCTTCCCCTGATTTGTTTACTTTCGTCAAGAACTCATGAAAACTTTCTGTGTCTAAAATACCCAGTGTCAGGGAGTTACACACTCACACTACCCTGACGGTGAACCCACAGTCATACCCAGCTATGAGAAACCACCTTATTTTGTTGGTTTTGAACTTGCCACCTGCCTTTAAATTTCTGGATTTTACAATGAACTGAGTGTTTCCCTTTGCTTCAGATGGAATCAGAAAGGAAAAAAAAAGTTCCTCTGAATTACAAACCACTATGGTGTTTTGTTTTGAGGTTTTGGTATTGGTTTTTTGTTGGTTGGTTGGGGGGTTTTTTGGTTTGTTTTTTTTACAGGCCAGTCTCCAATGTACCAAGGTCATTTGAATTTTAATCCTGTTTTGGAACATACCTTGCAGTCCAGAACAGCTTTGTGTCATCTTTAAATATAATAAGATCCTTCCCTCTTCCACCACCCCTGTCCTGACTGAAAGTGTGAATACCGCTAGAGCCAGCAGAGATGCCTCATCCCAGCTTGATGCATCCTTCCGTTTGGACAGCAAACCCTTAGCAGCTACCTTCAAGTACAATTTTATCTCTGTTCCTGCTTACTAACTTTATCTGGGTCCTGTTTTCCTCTCTTGCTTTTGAAACAGTGTCCAGAGCCTTCTTAAAGTCAATTTTCCCTCCTTTCTGTCATGCTCAAGGCATCTTACACTGCACTAAGTGCTCTGAGAACATCCCTTTTCCACAGATCTGGGCAATGCTTGTGACCATTTTGTGGTCCAGAAACTACCTGGTGTGGAACAACTTGTCTCCCAAAACAGGGTAGCCAGATGTCAGCTACCTCCTACAAATGGTCCCTGAGTCACACTGACTCCCCACAGCCTGCCTAGGACATGTTTTATGTACCAAGAGACATTTTCCATCATGATTAATTTTATGTGTTTTGATGTAGTTTTCAAATACACAACACTGAGATCCACCACTCCCAGGTGCTCAAAAAAAAAAAAAAAAAAAAAAAATCACATTAATCTATGAGTTTGTTGGAATGGGTTTTTTTCCCAGTTCCAGGTTGAGAACATATCTCTTTATCATCAATGTCAGCTGTCCTAGCCTCTCTTGAACGACTTTGTCAGCTTTTGTTACAGCTCATGGCTCAGCAGCACTGCTCCAGGCTGCCTCTCCCCATGCCTCGGTGCTGGGCTGACAACGGGAGGCTCAGCAGATGCAGCTCGATCTTCTCCCAGGGTATGGAGAAACACGTGACAAGCTGCACTTTGGGGGATGTGATGAGGGAGGGCCCCCAGCAGCTCCTCTGATGGGGCAGCAGCACAGTTAGGGGGCTGGAGAGCCATGGGTGTCTGCTGAGCAGGAGGTCCCCAAGAAGTTCTTCCTGCAGCATAGTGCTGTCACCCTGCCCCACTAGATGTGGTCCATCAGTGGGTCAGGATGAGGGGTGACCTGGTGCATCGGAAGGGTGGCTGCCCTCTGATTGCAGGAGATGCAGAAGCTGGTTGTGAACACTTTCGGAGAACCTACGAGTCTTTACACATCTGAAGGGAGCTCTTATTTTTTGCTGTCTGGTGACTGGCTCAGCTGAATCTGCCTTTATGATGCTCCTTTTGGAAGAACAGTCTACGAGTAACTGTTGATCTTGCTGTAGCCCTGGCCACCACTTGTTTATTTAAACTTCCCTTGGGTGAGGTGACCTTCTGGCATATCAGCAACAAAGTTGACAAGTTTATCTCTTGACACTGGTTCAGCCCTTCATTCTCCTCACAGGCCAAATCCTGTCACTCACTGTGGGAATCTGTTTAGCACGACAGTTTGTCCTCCTGCACATTCATCATCATCGGCTTACAACTGCAGCGAAAGCAAGCTGGAGGAGCAAGCAGAAGATAAATGCCTTTCCTGGCTTGGGATCCTGATGTGGTCTTCCTTCACAGCTCAGGACTCACCATGCACCAGTGCCTGATCATTTATCATTTTCATTTCTGCTTTGCTCATCAGCTTGCTCCTGGCTTAAAAAGCAGAGAAAGAGAGGATCAGGAGCTTCAGCTTTGCTATTAGCTGTCTTCATCAGACTTGCAAACTTCAGGCATCCTTCCTAAAAAAAGAATTGCATCCTACTAATTTATCTCTATTACACTGGAGCATAAATCAAGATTAGACCTTAGTGCTTTCAGCTGTGAGCGAGACACTGTACTCTTGCACACTGGGATGAACCCTTCTTCCCTCCCTTCTTATGACTCAGACAAGCGAAACAGAGACATCAGTGGCACGGAGATGCTGTGGCTGATGCTGAAATGGAAAGTGCAAGTAAGCTCTTAGAGAGCTGCCAGCAGCCAGCCTAATCCATTGGCCCTCCCTCTGTCACAAGAGACCTCCATTTAGGTTACCCAGGCCAACCAGCTGCCCCTAGCACAGGGGTAAAAACTGGGAGACAAGTCCTGAAATTGTCCTGCAGATGTATGGGATGGAGCCCAGCTGTGCATCGTGTGACCTGTGTGCACTCCATGCATGCTCCATGGCAGACCTCTTTCTCCTTCACCTCTGTCATTATCTCCTTGGTCACCCTGAAGCTTTTGTGGTGTTGGCACCAAGAAAAGTGACATCAGTTTGGTGACAAAACCATTTTTGCCTTCAGGGACTTGTAGTGTGGGTCAAACCTGCAAGAGGTTCTCAGGATGGGGTTGAGGCACTCAAAGCCATGCAGTTTAGAGCAGAAGTTTGCTGCAATTTGTGTCTTTTAGATGGGACATTATTCCATTATCCTTGCCTTCCAGGAGGGGAAATCAGAGCACACATGGCTCCCGGGCTGCTGCTGCCCAGCCACACCTCAGGGAGTACAGACCTGGCTTCCTGAGCCCTGGCACATTGCACCATCCCATGGCCATGCCGCTCCTCCGAGGCAGGTTTTCCACCAACACTGGAGCACTCTTGGGTTTAAGGCTCTGTTTTCATGTTTGAAAGGCTTTGAATGGAGTGTTAACTTCCCAAGCTAAACTGGCTCCCATGACTTGTGGTAATTTTTAATTCCCAAGGAATGGTCTCTGATGGCAGCATTTCTAACATTCATGTGAACAACTTCTCACTTTCCCCGCTCCGGTTTTCCTGTTTGCAACTGAATTCCAGGCAGTTGTTTTTTTTTCCTCAAAGCCTACAATTTCCAAAACGAACCACCTTAAGCAAGCAAAGAAGAACCAAAAAAGCAAAGGAAAATTTCTCCAGGCTCAAATCATCCTCTTGGCAGCCTTTCAGCACCATTGCAAAACCCAAACTTCTTTCAACATTACCAGCCAAAGACTTTCTTAGAGAGCAGTGCCATTCCACCACATGGACATTTCTGCACAAAGACATGTAGTAGGTTACAAGCGATTACAAATGTGGGGTGACGTGGGATCTTCCCAGGGTTACAGGTTCTGCACACCAGTTTCATGGTTAGGAACGGAAATGGTAACCGTCAGCTGCTCCTGAGCATCAGCACATGCCCTGAGACCCAGCAGTGATGCTGAGGGGTGTGATGCAGCCAGAGCTGCGGCTACCTCCCCTCACTCCATGCATCTGCATCTTAGTGCAGACACATCCATATGAGCCAGCCATCGAGTGTCCCGTTAGAGTCACCGTGTGGCCAGGGACTCTTCAGCCCAAAGTAGAAATCTAAAATAGAGGGACAGATTGTGTCTTTAAAAGTGCTTATTTCTCTTTTTTACCTGTAAAGGAAGGTAGGGCACTTAGCTTGTCTATAGGCAGCCGTACTGGAGATGCTTAATGCTGGGTAAGGTAAAGCCAGTGCCTTGGGAAAGGTTTTTTGGGAAACCAACCAGTACAGTAATGGAACCTATGGAGAGATATAGCTAAGCCAGCGGCTGTCCGCTGTTGTGCGAGATAAATCACCCTCTACATTCCACCAACTGATTAGATCTCCATCAGGTGTACCAGGAGCTAGAAGCCTAGGTTATACATAGGCACTGATATTTTTGACAGGGCATAATTCAGCTGGCATTTTAAGAAGTATTAGGTGGGATTCAGTTATAAGCGTAAGGTTTACTGAAAACTGAGATACCCTATAGTATTTGTGGTACCCAGGCGGGGGTGGCAGAGGGGACACAGGATCTACAGGAAGCTTTGTGCCTTTCTGGACCAGGGGATGGGAGCTAAGTGGGTACATGAGAGTACGTGGAAGGATGATAGAAGCCAAGCCTTGCACTGAATTAAGTGTCTTAATCTGTTAGGTTCCTGAAGTTAGGAAAGTTACCTCTGCATATTACATCAGGCAAGATGGCATTTCTGGTAGAGAAACACAGATACCCCCTCCAAACCCAAGGCTTGTATCCAAGCTGAGAAGAAGCCTCCCAGCTGGAACCCTAACCTTGCGGTTTGCAGTGCTGTGTTCATCTATTAGTTCGAGCCAACAGCAGTGTTATTAACATTATCTAATGAAGAGTTCTTAGCCAGTGGACACTGGAACTATAATTAGATCCAATCTCCAAAATGCATTATGCTATCTGTAACTACAAACCTTGGCTGCTATTGACTATCATCCTTGGCACAGTATCAAGGAAAATCAGGTCTGTGTTCTGCTAAAGTAACAGACAACTGTAGCTCAAAACCTTGATTCCAGCAAATAAAGGCGAAAGGAAAGAATATTAGATGAGGAAGTCTCTAGGTGTATGAGATGGGCTTTGGGGTTCCTGAAGGAAAATCTAGAGGGCAATTAGTATCACCCTAAAGCAGACATCTAAAATAAGTCATATGCATGGCTCTCAGTTCCTGACCCTCTCGGGGGGCCATAGAGCGAGCCACGGGGGTCTGCCTCAGGCTGAGACTTCTAATTCCCAGATGTTCCTATTAACTCAACTAGCAGACACCCTGCAACTTCATCCAAAGAGTCCTACCTTGTGCCCAAAGACAGTTTTAAAACCAGATTATTACATATATGTTACTCCTTGATTTTAGATATTATTTGGGCACAGCACAAATCATGTGTGTGTGAAAGAAGGGAATAAAGCTCAGAAGCAAACCTGAGTACTCCTCAAGACACTGTTGAGCACTGATGTGGAGCACTACATCTATCTCTGTCTGCCGTAATCCCCAAAATGGCCTAGTTAACAGAACCTAAAGGAACAGTCTGGAAAAAAGGAATGATGACAACAGTCTGCAATGATGGCAGTTGCTCCGATGGAAAGGAGAGGGACAAATTTCTCTATTTGATAAGGACAGGCAAGGTCACAGGTGTGGAAGACACTTCTGAAAACTCAGATGAGATATGGGACTCATTATCTTACTGGTAGAGCAGGAGAAGAATTGGGCTTGGTTGGCAGTGGGGAAGGGCAGAGTATTTGTTATTGGCAGTTGTAGAAGACTTAAAAAAACCATACATCAGGAATGTTTAATCCAGCCTTAAACTAGGAGACTTCTTGAGTTTCTTTCCAGCCCTCCCTTTCTGTGATCTCTTGAAATGTCTTCCAGATTCCCAGTCTGCCTTCATAATTTTTTTTTTTGCTGACTCTCCTGATATTGTTATTTTTTCTGTTTAGACTGATATATCCCAAAGGTGTATTTTAAGTAAAAATGCATATCCACAATCTTAAACACATCCAAGCCATGAAAGTAGTCACTTCTTTTCCACTCCATTGAAATTTTTGGCTCCTGCTAACTACTTCCTAAACACAACTAGGGGGTTGTGTAAGGAAATGGTTTGGGAAAAGGAAAGGTGTGGCCATTACCAGATTTTCCTAAAGAGGTGCTTAAAATACAAGTTATTAAAGGTACCGCAGATGATGTCTTAGATGATTACATTTGGGATAGAGGGATTTTAAGTGTATGTATAAATTCTCGGTGTGTCTAGTGTATGTGTCATTGGAATTAAGGCTTAGTTCTGGGTTCTTTAAGAGATCGAGATGCCTGAAGTAGAGATTAGTTGCACGTCATTCTCCTCGCCATCTAAGAAACCATCTTTGCAGGACTTACTAAGCTAAAAGATGGCATAAAGAAATGCACTCCGTATGGTAGTTTAAAAGAATGGATCTTTTATTTTTATTTTTTAATTATTTTTCATGTGTACAACAATTCTAATAGAAAACTTTGAAGAAACACTGATTAGGATGGAAACAGTAGGCTCTGCTGCTCTACATCAAAAATGAAAAGAAAACAAACAACACCAAAAAGGAGCTGGACAAAGAGCTGAAAGCTGCCTTCTGAAATGAACTGGATAAAAAGTCTTCACAGGAATCAGATTTTAAAGGAAGAACTCACGGAATGGGCAATTCAGGTGCTGAAGCATAGCCAAGGAGTCAGGGTTTTCCTTTCATTTTGCTTTTTCTTGGGTTTTTGTGCCTTGAAACTGAGGCTCAGCAAAGCTCCCTGGCTGATAAGGAAGACAATATCTTCATGACATCATGGCTCACCATGACGGTCAGCATCAACCTCACCATCTTATTCAGGACCAGCCTGTCAAGCAACCAGCTTCTCTGCCCAACCCGTCCAAGGCTTTGGGCAACTGTATTAGTACAAATAAAAGGAATTGGGCCCCTGGGAGCCCAGAGACTTGGGAGTGATGTTTGTTGGCATACTGGGATGTGGGGAACAATTTGCGTTTAACACAGGAGAAGGCATCTGTTTTTCGTTAATTGGGTAACAAGGCAGGAAAGCTGTTGGATGTGCTAATTTGTTGGTCTGGTGTGTGTTGAGGTGGGGTACAGAGGATGTCCTGGCACTGTGCGAGGAGGAAAACTTCCTACGTAATTTCTTAGCCAAAGCTGTTCTGACAAGGAGGATTTTGATGATTTTTAAGGTCACGGTGACCTAAACGGTGATGTTAATGTGGAAGTGATGTAAATACATATGAGTTGCTGTTCAGCTAATGAAAATGGCTGTTGTGAGATAGACATCTCTTAACTGCTGTCAGTGAATGCATAAAAGCCATAGTTTAGGTATTAAAAGGATATAGTTTGTGTACTTTTATGACATTTTGAGTAGGTTACCGTGTTTTGCAGGCCAAGAAGGTGGGAAGTCTGAAAGGGATGGCAGACTCCCAGCAAAGTTTTCACTTGTGTAAGTGCTTCTTTCCTTTGATTAACAGAGAACGCTAACCTTGCTCCTTGATTTCCATTTCAGTAACAGTGTCATTTTTGTATTAATCTGAATGGGGCTAATGGTAAGCCTATCTGTCAAAAAAAGCAGCTCTTTAACCATATAACATTATCGGTGTAGGATAATAACCTTCTACCTTCAGCAACACCCCAGCCCAGGCTTTCATTTCCCATATTTATGGGGGCTGGTTTAGGTAGCAATTTGTCCGACCCGATTTAGATATTTATGTTAGGAAGAAGTGATCTTCACTCGTATCTCTTCAATAGTACCGACCATGGTGACTTATACCTTTTACATACGCAGGGTCCAGCCTGGCTGACTTCTTTGCAGGTATTTGCATGCACTTAAAAACCATAACTACTCTATCCCTTTATTTTCTCCTTAGAAACTAAACACACTAAGCACTACATTAAAATACCTCCATTTATCAACATTTTTCTTGAAAATGGGCAATATCTTGGAAAGTAAAAGCGCATTAATAATTGTGGCTTAACATGAGTAGGCAATATAACATTGTAATGTATCTCTCCTAGGGTTTCACTGGTGGCTTTGTGCATAGCAGCTCAAAAGAGATTTAACTGGGTGAAAAGGAAATTGTTCCCAGGCGATTTTTTGTTTAATGGTATCCATTAGAGTGGTGTAGTTTTTCAAGATACCAAATAAACATAGTGACCACTAAATTTTTGGATTAAAATGGAAACCAGAGAGCCTTTGTGGAAGTCATTCAGCAGATATCATGGTTGACAGAGCTGATAGCTGAGATTTCACAATAAACTGCAGATCTAGGTTATAGTCTCAGTTTTGCTAGCATGACAGATTCATATTCCAGCATGACAATTCATATATGGTGGGGGACCTTGCATATCTAAGATTTCCACCTCTGTCAGGGCCCTGAATGCACTAACAGGCCTGGATTACACTGTCCAGCCTCACCTGGGACATCCATCCTCTGTTCACTGGTCCAGGAGCTCTGTTGAAATGCAGAGGGAGCATAGCCCAGCCTGGACTGTGGTTTTCCTCAGCTTGTTCTGTCCTCACGGAGAAGCCTGGCTTTGCTGCTCCCTGATGTCTTCACTCATGATGGTCATCCCAACCTCTGTACAGTCAAAAAGACAAGCAGGGCATAATTCATCTTGCTCTCAAATGGACATTTAAAACAGTCCAGACAAACAGAGCTTTGCCATATACGATTATTTTTCCTCAACACACTGTTCAGATACAGCTGTAACTTCTGGTAGGTGGAAGTAAATTAAAAGTTTCCCACAATTTGAAAATGGCCAGAGGATCAAATCAGCTACTAAATTCAACTTAATAATTTAATTTTTATCAGGAGTCACGGTAACAGCCCTCAACTGCATTTTCTGTCCAAATAATCTTGTCAAGCATGATGTTCTAACAGAAGCCACCACCATAGGCAAGCCTAGGAGCACACACAAAGTCTGTTTCTGTAATTGTGGCAATCTTTCAACCGTGAGATGACACCATTGAACAATTTGCATCTTAGCTTCACTCAATAACTGTAAAAACACGTCCTTAGTCTGTTTGAATGCTGAGGGGTTTAGCTCACAGACTATCTATTTTCATGTGTCCTATAGTGCCCTGATTCTCAGCTGGGATTGTTTTATGAGTAAGGATGTGGTCCTTTTCTGATTAGAAGCAGAGCTGAACAACAAGTGTACTTTGGCCAGGAGTCTAGCATGACTACAGACAGCAACGAGAAGCAGTAGATGTGCAGGATATCCCCCCAGAAAGGAAGAAGAAGAAGTCAGAAATGATTAAACGATTCCTCCAAATTGTGCTTCACATGGCTAATAAATGTCAAAGTGATATGAAGCATCATGAGACATGGAAAAGGAAATGGACAAGATACTAAATACTTCGAAAAACAACAAAAAAAAAACCCTGTCACTGACCTGGAAGCCACCAAGGCAAGCTGTTTACAAAGTATTTGAAAGAGATATCTGTTGACATGCAATGGATACTGTGGCATGCTGCCTTTTATGTGCCTCTTCCATGACAAATGGCTCCAGCCTTTGGACTGTTCCCAGCAAACAGTCTGGTAGGAGGCGAACGAGAATGCATGATGCTAAAAGCAAAGGTCTAAACAATTGGAGGAAATGCCTTTGAGATAACTCCTGGGGAGCTTGGCTATCTTCTTACCTAATAAAATTAATTTCCCTGGCCTACACACGTTCACTGAGATGGCTTTTCTTCTGGCACTTTTCCACACTTCAGGATCAGTATCTAAATGGTACCGACACAAATGATTTCCCAAAGAAAGCTCAAGGCTGCCTCCTGTCTCTCCTCAAGTAATAACTTCCTATTAAGTCAATGAGAACCCAAGTCTGAAGTCCTTTCCAAAGCAGGTGACACAGGAAGCTGCTGGCACTAAGACACTCCACCAACTCTCAATCCAGGGAGCCCTATGGCTACAAGTCATGTCAGACAACACTGGTTCCCTTGTTTGAAGGACTGGGTCTTCAGATACATTGGGGTCATCTGAAGGCAGTGTTTTGGTTGGAGCCAGGAAAAGGATTTGAATTCACAATATAGTCAGACATGACCTACTCAGTGGGCGTGCTTCTGTGATTTGTTAAGCACATGCGTCCATTGAGGACAGAGCCTTTCCTTTAATCAGGCAGCCAGTATCTGGAATAAACTTCCACTAAAATGATATTTTCATTCATTGGCCATTAGTTTTGTGTGTCAGTTCAACCTCTAGTACGTTGAATAAACACAGTCCAAATGTATGTCATGAATCTTTCTTGAAACCATCTAATGAAGGCTTTTCCTAGCTTATGTCGAAGCAGTTTGTAAACAACAGGATCTGGGTTCTTTTCCTGCTGCCACCTTGAAATTATGAGCCATAGACTGACATCCAAGATATTCTTGGAAAGGTCAAAACTTGTTACAGGAGTTTAACAAAATATGACTTAAATCCAGCTTTGAAATACCATTGAAATGCTGCCTAGTTCTGTCCATTTGAGTTGGCAAAGACATGAGCGCACACAATACACGCATCATAAAAACTGAGGCATGTAGAAAGGCTTGTTCTTTACCAGTGCCTTACTGGGGAATGTTTCTAGTTTTGCTTCTCCCTCTGTATTTGCCATTTTCCCCAGAAATTAATGGTTTACATTTGGAAGTCCATTAGATTTTGTATCAATTTCATTTGCTTATCAGCTGAGATATGCAGCTAACAGACAGCTTAAATCATTGCAGCACCGTGCCCATGAAGATCATGGAAAGGTTCAAAGATGAATATGGAGTACTAACACCTTTCTCACAGTTTCTTAGATTATATTGCAGAAAGTCATCTCCTCCGGGATATGGGAATGAGAAGTGACTGTAACGGCTGGGTACAAGGCTGGGATGTGTTCTAAGTTTAGGTGGCTACGATGTAGATAGCTACAAATGAGCTAGACACCTTTGGTGTACTTCACAGTCCACAGAGATAGGTAGGGTAGAAAGTATCAGGTTTCTTCTATTTGGATAAAATAAATGAATCATCAGACTCTACCTATTGATTATTTCTCTATTGAATACGATGCCTGTTTCAAATGTGTCCACGTTGTACGTTGAATATAAATATCCTTTGGTGTACCTTGGTCATGGCTGTAATCACAAAGAGCAGCTCAGTTCTTTCTGCCTGTTGAGAGAAACTTTTGCAATTACTAACCCCAACTGCTGACGCTGGATTGCTCCATCACTGAACGGACTGAGCTGCTTCTGGGACATACGCTTGCTTTGCAGAGCAAGGTGACGCAAGAGTCAAACAGAGTATCTGAGCTGAGGACCTGAGGCATATGGACTGTGTGACACAAGCTCTCTGCAGGATGTAAAGCGATTCATTCTAAAGAGAAGTGGCTGCTGAACCACAGCCAGTTTTTGAAGTGCTATCTGCCTTGTTTGGGGTTAAACATGGAAGAAGAACATTTGGGGATAAATGTGAAAAAACAGATGAGGTTTAGGAACCATGTATAAATGGTACCTCCGTCCTGCCTCTGCACGTTCTCATTCCCAAACAGTACAGTCATTAATAAAAATATAGAGAGTAACTACATACCTATCTCTTCTGCCTTATCTTCTGGTGTGCAAGGCCCTTGGTCTCTCAGACAAGGGCCAATGTAGTGCTGAGGGACCATGGTTTAGTGGTGGGCTTGGCAGTCCTGGATTAACAGTTGGACCTGATAATCTCAAAGATCTTTTCCAACCTAAGTGATTCTATCATTCGGAGATAACTGGAGGCAGCTGTGCCAACTTGCACCAACTTGCACCAACTCAACATCTGCCTGGGAGAAACACATCCAGGAATCCTCAAGGTCCATCTCACACACACATCCAGCTGGTTTAGGTGGGAAGTGTTTTTTATGACTGTACAGTCTGTCAGGAAAACCTGACAGCAGAAGACCTTGCAGGGCTGATAAGGAGCTTTCAGCAAAGGAACTGATGAAGCCTTAGGGAGGTAATGTGTGGGCTCTCTCATGGCTAATGATGGCTGAGCTCACCCTGTAGCCTTTTCTGAGTGACAGAAGATACTCCAAGCCCTACCTTCATCATCTTCCACTGATCTGGGATTATTCAAAATATGCTTTTACAGTCCTCACCCAGCATTCTCCCAAAGGAGAGGTGTGATCCTCTTGCTTTGGGAAATATCCAATGTTTGGAAGCAATACTCATGCGTGAAACTGATAACTGGAGAAAAAAAGAAAAAAAGCAAACCAACCCACAAGTTAACAATTCCACCTTGTACTCATCTCAGTTCTATTGAACTTGTTTAATGTTAAAATCATTCCCTTTATGGACTCTGAGTTTGTCAGGGACTTATTAAAACTGCAGCCTGTTCTTTTCCGTAAGCCCATGGGCTGCTAGTAGCCAGGGATGTCAGAACAGCTGTAGGGGTTCCAACCACAGGCCCATCCAGCCCAGTATTTTGTTTCCATAAATGACCAATATAACTTCCCAGTGCAGATGCCTCTGAAGAAGTGTAAGGATAGACAAAGCACGTAGTGATAATTCTCTGAATATTCTCCCAATCTCCAAGAATTTACAGCTCAAGTACTTCCTGAAACGCAGGGGCTGTCTTTCTCCTTTGCAACTCCCCATGGATGCTACTTCTATGGACTCATCCATTTCAGCCCTGAGCCCAGGTCAGCTTTGAATATCCAAACATCCCATGGTGAGGAGCCAACATCTTAATTACATATTCCCTGCTCT
Organism: Falco naumanni; assembly: GCF_017639655.2. Lineage (NCBI taxonomy): Eukaryota > Metazoa > Chordata > Aves > Falconiformes > Falconidae > Falco > Falco naumanni. The sequence continues at coordinate 60,680,615 of NC_054057.1, forward strand.
CTGTAGAACTTAACTGTAGGTGTTCTTCCTCTCTATTCAGATTGTTAACAAATAACTTTAATTCCTTGGGGATTTTGATGTTATTAGAAGACTTCAGAGACTTCTTGCAGGATTTGAAATCTTAAATACACAAAAAATCAGCAACCATGTGGAAGTTATTCATGTCAGCAGATACAACCATCTCCACTGCAGACATCCCTGTCTGAGGTGTTCACTGACAAGAGAGACAGCAGGGTCTAGGACTTGCTGTCCTCATTTTCTTCTAAAGAAGGGGAGACAATTCTTCCTTAAAATGCCTTCTTCCATCCTTTAATCATGAACCTAATCCAGGGTGATTGGCTCAGGTTAAGATGTTTAAAATCTGAGTCAGTCCTATCACAGATATTTCCAGGCAATGATGACTAAGATTTCCTTGCAGTTGCATGATGACAAAAGACCCCACAAATAAACCAGAAAAGAAAATCATGGAGTGTTGTAGGAAAGCAGCTGTGTTTGGTTAAGGTTTTATGAGAAGGGGATAAATAAAGTTAATTATTAATTAATAAAATAAAATTTTTGCTTTTCAAATCTACATCTACTTTTGACCTTCTCTACTGGACGGAAGCAGGGGATCAGGCTACATATGCACCAGCACAGTGTAAATTCAGCTGGCACTTCTGGTCTTTCCGCTCCCGTCACCCATGTCTGCATGAGCCTCGTCTGTGAGATCCCAGCAGCCCCTGGGCTGTTTGACAAGCAGGAAGAACACATGGCTTTGAGCAAAGAAGGGCAGATAAACAGGAGTTGAGGAGATTTACACATGCTAATTATTGGATAAACATCCTCATCTGGACTCCAGTCAATCATTTACAAGCTGGAAACCCTGCCCTGCCTGTAGTTCAGGGTGAAGTTTCCCGCTCATGCCGACTACTCCTTAGAGGAGTTGTCTCCATCGTCCTCATGCTTTTCCAGTGCAAGAATTAGCATTAACCCCATTTCATTAGAAAGGAAAATGGGCCCTGAAACACTTAACTCTGCAGTCCCTCAGCAGTAGTTCTTTCTGAGCCCAGATTAGTGCTCTAAGGTGGGCTGCATGAATGGTCTTGAAATACTGGTCGTGTGGAGCATACTTAGCAGAGATCATCGCCTTGTCTTTCTCCACAGCCAGACTCAGGTGTCCATGTCCATGCAAGGCTATGAACTTTCAGTCATCCCAGCTGGCTTCATGGGGTCACAGAGCACATACCAAGCTGCAGCACCTTCCCCAGCCTTTACGCCTAGTCTCTCTCTGCTCTCACGCCTCAACACTCTGCAGGCATCTCCCATCACGCTACTAGCTCCTGCATGCTCTTAAATACTGGGCAAACCAATGCTAAAGCATCCCTTTGCTGTTCACTGATTTTAGTCTTTCTTGCCATCTGTTAAAAAAACAAGAAACAAAAACACCTCTTCAACGTGAGGTCCTACATCTGAATAAAGACCAAGATTTAGGGCCGGTGCAGGACCAGACTAGCAGCTTGTGTTGGTTTCAGCTTAGATGGAATTCAGGCTGCTTGTGTTCTCCGAACATGGACTTGGAGATTTAGCCTGAAGTAGGTCTTCGGTTGTAGGAAGCTGTCTGTCCTTTTCAGGCTTGTGTTGAAATATAAGACTCATGAAAAATTCTAGCTTATGCAGTTTAGGCAGTTTATTATGCTACGTCTTGATACGTAGTCCTCTCCAGAGCATCCCAGGTGCTATACTGAAGATGTATGTAAGTTATAGGATACATTTAACATATAATATTGCTTGAGTGCACTGCAAATTATAGTTAGCTATGTTTCTGTCTTTTGCAGAGCTCAGGTCACTAACTAAACCCAAAATCTCAGGAAGGGGCTAGTAACCAGGACCGCCATCTGCTCCCATCAGGCAAAGGATCAGCTGGGCTTCAACGGTTCACACCAGCAGAACTGAGCTCTCCTCCTTGCCCCACAAAAAAGAACAGCTGTGCCCATCACAGAGAGACCCTGCTGGGGCTGGGTCCTGTAAGGGCAAGTGTTTGCTGGCCCCAGCCAACACTGTGCCAGGGACCCAGATCCAGACCTGGTCCATGACTGCCTCATTAACACAGGGGGAGTCAGAGGGCATGAGGGAAGCGGGGGGGACCGTGAACTGTGTAATGGGATATGGTACCATTCCACTTGGTCATGCATGGCCCCCTCTTTCTCCTTACATATGTTCATTTATTTACAAGCACACACACATACAAGTATGTATTTCCATATGTAACTACCTACATATTAAATAGAACCACAAATATAAACCGTTCTGTGGCAACTAGGTGCACACACATACAACAGTATACATGCACACACATGTATATACATGTCTATATATGTGTATATGTATACATATGTGCTTATACATATCATATATATGTATGTATATACACACATATAATGCACAAACACATGCTGACAAAAAACTTTTACGCTTTACCTAATAGCTAGATCTCAGGCACAAATATTCTTTGAAGCAGTAGTACAGTCTGTCTATAACTAAACACATTTTTTGTCTGTGGAGAAAGCAAAAAAATGGCCCTAGTCTGTTAAAAAATAAATAAACCAAACCCACCAAAACTTATGGATGAAAAGTCACAATGGGGGAGGCAGATGATTTGGAACTAAGCCTGCCTGCATGGCACGGACGGAGCAGCCACCTTCGATGGACGGGAGCATACAGTGCCAAAGTGACCCCCCCTGGGCTCCGGAGCGGTGCTGGCTGGGCACGCTGCCCCCCAGCTGGGCTGCTCTGCTCTTGCAGCCCTCGCTGGGAGCCAGAGGTGCTCGGCTGCATCCTTCGTGCAAGTCAGCAAAGGTGGCTTTGGACATCGGCCCCCTCTGCATTGCACTGAGCAGCACAGGGGGGCTCTGTGGGCTGCTGCCCACTGCAGAGGCTTCCAGGCTGGTTCCTCCCCACCTACTGCTGCAGTGGATGCCACAGCACAGGGTCTGCCAGGCAGCAAAGCTTATGTCACTGTCCTGCAGCTGTGCTCCCCCTCCTTTCCTATGCCTTCCTGATCAAGGTCACAGGGAGATGATAATGGCTGTATCGCAGGAAACACAGCCACGCTTTGCCTTTTCCTCCCTTCTTGGGAGCTCTGGGGTGCAGCCGCCAGCACAATGATAAATAGGCACACCAAGCAGCCTCCCACTTGGATCTGGATCCTGCAGAGAGGCTGGGGCAGAGCCAGAAACACAGCAAAACACTTTAACTTCTCCAAAAGGAGAGGGACATGAAGGTGGGAGAGGAAGGGCATGCTTGAAAACACACAACACTGCAGTCTTCTGCTCCCGTCACTGGTGCAACCCCTAAACACCGTAGCTCAGGGCTCTGCTCAAGCACGGAGTGTCTGCTGCTTCTCCCCTTCAGGGGGCTGTGGAAGTCCCTTGGCTCAAGAGTGTAGGATTTATGAGGCTGATTGTCTGTAAGCTGAGTTTCATGGCAAACCCAAGGTGACACTGGAGTAGGTGATGTTCCTCCCTCTGCATGCAGCTTGCCTCCCCAGAGGTTAGCAGCAGGGGGAGAGATGTGAAACGTGCCAGAGAGTCAAGTCCTGGTGCAAGGGACATGCTGGTGTGGTGCCAGCCAGAGCCCAGAGGCGCTGCCTCTCTCTGTGCGTTGCACTGAAGAGGGGACCTTAACAAATCTTAAAAAATGCTCCACTGTTCCTCCTTGGAGAGAGACTGGTATCTTCCAGAAGGTTCCTGGCACCTCATAGAGAAGGCACCAGTGCTTCCATTGAAAAGCTGCACCTCTGGCACCCTCTTTTGGGTCTCTGAGAAGTGCAGAGCACCCCAGGCACTGGGTATTCATTCTAGGTGATTGAGAAATGGATTCAGAGAAATCATCCCGAGCCAGAAGGGTTTGAGTAAACAAGGTGTCAGAAGACACCAGCTTTTTCCACCTGTCCCCACCCTTTGCTGACAGCCCACAGCCATGCCACCTCAGGGAATGTCCAGATGCATCCTCCTTGCCCAGGAATAACAAACACCTCCTAGGCGGTCTCTTCCCAAGCCCTATGAGGGCAATTCCTCATGTGAGCGTGTGTTTCCCTGCTTGACTCATTTCCTGTTTTGCTCAGATGGAAAAGAGGCACCTGGTGACCAGCAAGTGCCAAAAGTTGCATCTTGGGGTTTGGGGGAGGCTGTGGGGAGGGTTACTGGGTTCCCTGGATCACCAGACCTCTCCCCTTGCCAGAAAAAATACCACCTGACCTACTGGCAAGCGGGGCAGATGCTCAGAGTGTGGCGTGTGTCCTAACCTCTGTGGTTCCTGGACTCCTGATACCCAAGGTTCGTGGTCCAGGTTGTGCGATAGGATAACATCTGTCACACCATGGGGTGGGGTGGCACCCTGGACCCCCCCCCCCTCCCGACCCATAAGGTGATGGGAGGAGGTGACTGGGAAACCCGCCAGCCAGAGGTGCGTAATCCAACCCAGCGCTGGGACGCCCGTCTGCTGGCCCTCTGGCTATTACAGTTAATGTCCTAGAGCAGAAGAGAGTAGCACCATGACATGCACACCCAAACCGAGGACCTCGGTGGGGAGCATATGGTGGCAGATAACAGGATGAGTGCTATGCTCGGCACGGGGGGCATCACGGACCTCCTGCCGCAAGCAGGGGCTGGCAGAGGGAGGCAATCCCGTCTCCTTTCCTTCTGCCGTGACAGGTGCTACAGTCACATCACGTGTTGTCCCTGACTCTTCACAGATACACCAGAGGAGGAACAATCTCCAGAGAAAAGAGTGTCACAAAATAGCCTCCTCTCCTTTTCCATCTGCTATAAAAATACCCGCTGGCAGTGCCGGTAGACTCAGCTTGGATACCCATATGAGGAACCAGGGGAAAGGCAGAATTAGACAGGATGGCTGTTATTAAAAGGCTGTCCCACCATGTGACTCCGAGCAAACATTCTCCAAGCCTCCTGAATAACGAGAGGCTGTTAGTGCCAGCTAATTAGCAGCAAGCTAATGGCTTGGTTGCTGGAGCCCCTGGCTGCAAGTAAATTAAGTAAGAACAAAGGAAATGAAATCTACTGAACAGAAAAGTTATTGGGGGTGGTAGCACAGGACAGTTCCAGGAATAAACTTAATAGGCTTAGTAGTATTTAGGTGTAACTAACGAACAGAGGTTCACATGCTGCTTGCTAATTTATTCCATCCTCTTGACTGAAGGCAAAGTGAAGGGACAGAAAATGAAGAAATCCATGGAGTGGAAGAACAGCAAACATTAAAATGTCTTCAAAGGGAAGATAAGCTATTTCAAGCAGCCTTTAAATATTTACCCCCAAACAGGTCTTCAGGGGAAAGTGCAGCAAGATTGAAAGGGAGGGAGGTTATCGATTTGGGCACAACTTGAGGGGTCAGAAGGTATGGAGTCAGCCTTCGAGCCTGCTGGCCTTCCCTGCAAAGCTTAGACAGGTCACCTCCTGATGCTGTCCAGTCTCTTGCAGAGATGTCTTCCATGTATTTTAGCAGAGACTCTGACCACTGCAAAAGCTCCCTTAGGAAAAAACCTTTCTGTAATCCCATTTAGTTTGAAGCCAGTGTTTTCAGGTGGGTTGCTTTCCCCCTTTGTAGTTCAAACTACAGTAACAAGATATATTCTTGCTCCTGACTGAACTGTTGGGTTGTTGGTTTGGGTTTTTTTCTAATAATTGTCAATCCTTTTTATTTATAATTAATAAACAATTGTCTTGAGACTGCTAGCTTTTGCAAGAAATTAGCACAGGACAGGAGTGAGACCAAAGACCAAATTTTTTAAGCAACTCAGCTCCATGGGGCCCCTAGGAGACCTTGGTGCTCCTCAGAGCCTGGGCCTGACAGCTCCATGGGGGCTTCCAAGTCTGAGGATGTGCAGCTGGATCACTGAATCCTTCCTGTCTTTTACCCCACATGCACTCTGGGACTTGAACCCCAGAGTATTTACTTTTCCCATGATTTACGCCCTAGCTCAGGCTCAAAGAAAGGATGCTGCAGAGATTGCATAGGCAGCAGTGGTGCACTACCTACACTTCAAATCAATAGGTCTGAATTCCAGATTCTCTCATTTCAGTGATCACATATCAAAGCAAAGTCTTCTTGGAAAATGTACTTAGCTAAATTTTAGTTGAACTTTTTCCAGCTGCAAAATCAAGGTGAATACTCATCTTGCATTTCACAGAAGAAAAAGAAAGGACCATTTCTGCAGCAAGATGTTTTCAGAGTGTAATCCACCTTGGGCAACTGCAAACTTTCAGCCCAGCTTTCACAGTCAAATGAATGATAAACCACCAGGGAAAGGTAGAATTTACAATTTAGATAGCAGGTTACTTATAGTAGCAATTATCTTAGTAATAGTAGCAGTAATAGTAATATACGGACAGATATAAACTCATGAAGAATAGAAGTATATTTATTTGCTTTGGTCAGGGCAAGAACCCATGATTAAGTCCAGTGGCCTAATGAGTTCACAGCTAACGGCTCAGCTATATATAGTACTTGTCCGTGTGCATAGTCTTCAGATGTATGATGTCTTCTGGCTTAGTTAACCCATTATGGGAAAGAGGTGAGCTTTGACCTTCAGCTGGGGTGGCCATAGACATGCTTACACAACCGTGTAAGAGATGACAGGTTTAAGCCACATTGTCTTGACTGTGTGTTTGAGCTCTACCTTCTGATGGTAAAACTCACTACTTGGTTACACACTGTCATCCTGGTCTGAGAAGGTGGGAAACCAAAACCATTTTTGGTGATGAGTCACTAAATCTGGAGGATTTCAGTCTTGTTTCAGTTCAGTTGACATACTGGCCATGGAAATACATGATCACCCCAGAGAGCACACTAGCCTCACCCCTTTCCATTCTGTGGGAACACAGTTGGTTCCTTCTTGCACATCATTAACAAGGTCCCAGTTGCAAGACCTTCACTGGTGGTACAAACCAAAGAGTTATAAGTGACCTACTGCGACTTTCCTGCAATGTCCGTGCTTGGCAATGGTTGCAATGGAAGTAGTTTTTTGATTTGTGGCTGGAACCTGCAGTGTTTGTAAAACAGGCAGTTTGCAAAAAGTTGACAGATAGGCAGACAGACAGATAGACAGATAGATACATAGGTAGGTAGTAGATAGTAGGTTACTGAGGCCACCTATTGTCCTAATTAAGACTCACAGGCTTCATCCTTGGTTCTCTGAGTTTCTGTGTACCGCCTGCCGTTCTCCCAGGCCCAAGCTGGGCTCAGGCTGTACATCAGCCTTACCTGCCCATCAGACCATTTGCTGGTTTCAAGCTGAATGTCAGGAAACCTCTTACCCGGAGTGAATCTCACGGAGCCGGTGACCTGAGTCGCAGTGAATCTGCCCTGCGTAGCAGTGAGCTCCCTAGGGACAATGCATGACCACAAAAACTATTTTTTCTCAACTTGTGATGTTCTGTACGCTGAGTACATCCTGGTTAGCCTGGTTCACAGCCCTTTTTGGCTCAGGTTGGACAGAGGATGGTCTGGAGATGAAGGTTCACCTAAACTTGGTTCACCCAAGCACTGGCATGGCAGACTTCATAACATACCATACAACTGTTGCATCTGTACTGTACAATACTGTTATTAAAGGATTTTACAGAGGGAATTCAACAGAAAGAGGGTGTCAAGCAGCTGCAGAGTGTTAGGTCGATGATTTCTGAAGTTAGCAATTAACTCAAAAAAACAGCTCAAGAGGTGACAGCCTGCAGATGTCCATTACAGGTCTCCAGCTCTTTGTTCCTAAGTCATAGCACAGCTACATCGGGGTATCAGCACATTGCAGTTTTCTTCAGTCTGGCATCAATGGGATTAGTTTACGTTACTAATGAAACTAGTTTAAACAAATCTGCTTGACTTCACACTCACATAGCCCGCTAGGTTATCACTGTAAGAGATATATTGGTTAAATGCATTGGATGGTCATCTTAAATCATTACAGCTCATCTAAGCCTTCAGGACACAAGAGACTTATCTGCTTTCAGAGGTGGTAGAAATTTAAGATCTTTAGGCTTTTTTCCCCAGAGTCCTGCTGATGTATCAGTAAAAGCATTGGTAGGGGATGGTGGTTATCTGGGGATTAGGAGGCCTTGTCTTTGTTTCATTTTTATTGGTGTGGGTGTTCAATAGAGGTAAAACCAAAATCAAAATTACTTATATATTACTTATCAATCCAACAGCCAGTGAAGATCCCTAGGATCTCCACAAGTACAGATCATTCTGTTCCGCTGTCTGCATATGGCCTTGGGTAATTCTCCTTAGTCATCCAAGCTGGAAAACGTTGCCCTGTTTACTTAGTTTCTCAAAGAAAAGTGTTTTTTTTAAAAAAAAGATTTCTCATTCTGTTCTGGTTTGTGCTGTTTTAATTCTGAAGATGACCTCTGGAGCCAATTTTCTGCCCATGATTAAAGCTATTTATCACACTGTGCCACAACTTTGCTGTGGGCCAAGGGCTGAGAGCTAGACACTTGCAAATAGACCAGAAAAAAAAAAAAAAAAAAAAAAAAGAAAAACAAAAGCACATCAGCCATGAAAAGCTCTCCAGCTCTCCCAGGTGATCTTGAAGAGTGCAAGACTGGAGGGATTCACCTCTGGCATCTATAAGCAAAGCTGGTTGGGCAGGGACAGCACTGCAGTGAAAAAGATACCAGTACAGAGTGGGCTCTGGAGTTTGCAGACAGCTTCCCCACAGGGTCTTGTATAGATAAAGTGATACTCTGTGCTTGATAAAAGTCTCAGCACGCCCTGCTCATGTGTGACAATTTCCTTACTGATTTAAGACATCAAGTTTTTCTCTGTCCTGCCCTGCCCCCCGAAAAGGGACAGCAATATCCAAGAAGACAAAATTATACAACAGGTTGTCCGCCTGCATCGTAATACACATTCTACATCCCATTTTTCCTTCGGTGCTGCTCCCAGATGACAAAGGCTCCCCCTCTGTAAGCTGCAAAGCAGCCCCTGTTCAGGAATGTCATTACTAGAGGGGCTTTAAAATAAAGCAGGGCACACAAAAATGTGATGACTTGTCAAAAATGCAGGCTGCAAGGTGTTTAAGGCATGAATTTCCTCTTAATGAAGCCTCGCTGAGGGAATATTGCGTTCAGCCTAAGAGTGCGAGCGATGATGTATCACAAATTTATGGCTGTCCCCTAGTGTTTCCCGGAGTGAGGAAGGGGGCATGAAAATAGCCACACAAGGAAGGGCTTGTAAAATCACCGCCATTCAAGCCGTTGCTTGGACCCAGGCCATACCTGTCGGGGGGGGGGGGGCAGAGCATCAGGGTGCAGCAGGGCTCAGCGGAACTGCCCATTAGATGCAAAACCTGGATTTCCCCTTGGGGTGGGCAGCCCACAGTGGGTTTGGGTGGGCGAGATGTCGCAGGGGGTTAAACGTCATCATGGACTGCATTGAAAAGGAACACGAAGGAAGGTGCAGAAACAAGCTGTCTGTCAGAAAGCTGCCGCCCCCGATCCCCATAGCCACATTCATCTCTTCCACCCCAAGATAAATGGTCTGTTACTTCCATCTGAAACAGAGCAGAGGTGATGGCTTCAGCAATGGGGGGGGGGTGTGGGGGTGTGTGAATTCTTCCCCTTTCCACAGATGGGCAAAGCAATGCTCTGTTTGAGTAGAGGGAGTGAGTCACCTTCTGTCACTAGCACTAGAGCATGTCTGTTTGGCCATCTTGCAAGGTCCATCACCTGAGTGGCTCTGACTGGAAAAGGGGGGAGACCTTTTTCTACCTTGTTCTATTTAGCATCCTTCGGCCAAGTATACCATCCGCTATCCCTGGCCACGTAAGGGTGTCTTGAGAAGCCACGTTCAAGTGTGAGATAAACACTGTTTTGTTCAAAATTTCCTCAGTCTACAGGTAGATACAAGGTGGGCATTTCTGTTGCTTGAGTGAGCAGGAGTTCATTCACGTAGGGCCATTCCCATCTGGAAGGACACAGCCTGGCACTGGTCAAGCTTAGATCAGATGTGCTATTGATTCCCACAGCCTCTGCTCCATACTCCACACATCACTCACAGATGGTCCTTTTTTTTTACAATTGGCCTTATTGCACATGAGGGGATTTACAGAGCGGGAGAAAGGCTGCATGTATGGGAGGAGAAGGGGAGAAGTGTTTGCTTTGGCAAAGCCCTGAATGCAAAGGGGTTGCTCTAGTTGCTTTGCCATCATCGTGCAATAAGATATTCTCCATGCATCCCTTCTGGAATAATCCTTGAGAGCAAGATAGGAGGCAGGATGGTACAGAAAAAGAGGTTACATTTTGCAGGGTTCAGGAAGCACTCTTCCTTCCCCTAGCATCGCCAGTGACTTCCAAAATTGTGTGAGGTCAGAGCTGGGACTAGCGTTGATAAGGATGTGAGTGAGCTTGCCTGCACAGGTGGAACACAGAGATTGATTTTCTTTGGGCTGCATTTTCTAACTGGCTGCGTTTCACCGCTGACGTCCCTCAGGAAGTGGAATGTACACGTTGGACCACATTCAGCACCATTTGGTGTCAGCAGAGTTGCAACAGGGACAGCTTTGGCCCTGTAATGCTGAAAGTGGCTTCGCAGCCTCTTTCTCTGACTACTAAATAACCTTTCCTTCCATGTCATTCTTCCTTAAGGAGGCAACGCTGCCTTGTGGTGCCTGGAGGTGTGAGACCATCACGGGAGATACAGGTCATTGCGGAAAGGAGCATTGTATCTCTGTTTTACCTAGAGGCACATGGAGCTACAAAGAGGTGAAGCAGGTCACACAGCAGGTCACTGGGATTAGAATTCATGTCTCTTGACTCCCAGTCCAAAACTTAATTTGGAGTCAAATTTGACTTGACAGTATCCTTTTAAGCCTGGAATTTTACAGGCTATAAAAGTTAAATGATCAGTTCTGACTAGAACACCTTACTGACTTAAACAAAGAAAAAAAAGAAGAAAAAGAAAAACCCAAACAGAATAGCATAAACGTATTCAGTTAATGCATTGATCTCAGTCCAAAGAGAGAAAAAGGGTGGAAAAAGATCTCAAACTTGCAGAACATTTTCAATCAGAAGTCAGACTTTTATCTTTCATGATTCCCAATCATTTGAGATCTTTCGCAGGTCATTTGAAACAGCTGACATTTTCCCTACATGAAAGAATAAACATTTAATTTGCACTGCCGATTTCAGAGGAAGAATTCTAATCCTATTTGCTTAGCCTCAGCAGAAGCACAGCCGAATGCAAGATCTTCTGTAATTACTGCCTCAATGCTGCACACGGCACAAGTAATTCAATTAAGAATCCCAATGGGGAAGATCAGGCAAAAACACTACAAACTCAAGGTTTAGCAAATGGGTTTTAAGTCCCATCCTCTCTTCTGGGTCAGTGGTTCCAAGGTGGCAAAGGCCAACAGCATCAGAAGGTCGGTTCCCAGAGGTGTCTGGAAGTGATGGCTTCCACAAAGAGAAGCTGGTGGTCCTTCCTAGATGGATGCCTGTCATGTCCAAAGCACTGCTGCTCTTTTGGAGCTACTAGTCATCTCTTTGGCAGCCTCTGTGGAAAAGTCAAGGGTTAAATGTGTTTCTGAGGAAAGCAAAACCTTTTCATATCTGAAGGTAGCCCACATGGAAAAGCTCAGCAGGCAAGATTTTGGCTAAATCTACAAAATTCATTATTATGTGGCCTTGTTATTAGATGATATATCCTTCTTCTGGCTCTCTAACCCAACTTTTTTGTGTAATTTTTATGATTATTTTTGTTTCTAAAACAATTTTGATATCAGGTGGGAGTGGAGTGTAGCAAAAATGATCAGAGACTTGAAAAAATGACATGATCAAAGACAAAAGGAAATAATTCCTTGTTCTGGAAGTAAAAAGGTGGAGGGAAAATCAAAGAACTATCTCTAGCATGTGAGAGACTTCTGCAAAAACCATGTACACTGGGTGGGAAAGCAGAAGAATCCTTCAGAAATAATAAAAAAACCGGGTCAGGATTTTTTTGTGCTACTGAAGATAATCACAGAAGCAACGGAGCCAAAAATAAAGTATGTTATCTTGACATGAACATTTAGAATGGGTCCAGTGAACCTTTCTTCAGAAATGCCTGTTTGTCATGATGGACTACAAGGGAGCCCAGCATAGCCAAGTTTATCTGTACATGTTTAAACAGCACAAGTTTACAGAGAAGCAACATGAATATTAACTTTGGGAAAACTGTCTGGTGACACCTGTAATGCAGTGGAAGGATAGGTCACTTTGGGGAAGGCACAGAGCCTTTGTTGTTAGAGATTTAAATACAAGTTACATACATTTCTGTATTTGATGCTGCACTTGGTTGAGGTATGGCTTATAGTCTTTGAGACTTCTTTCAGGTGGTTTTCTGCAGCACCTTCCTGCAGGTGAGGTTGTGGGCTCTGCCCGAGGGGCAGGTTCAGCAGTACTCCTCCACGGCTGACAGGAATTGCAGAGCCATGAGCAGGGATGATGTTTCACATCTAACAGAGCAGACACCAGGGCTTACTGCCACAGTCCTCTGGTGGGATGTTAGTTTCTTGGGGGCCTGATTCAGTTGTGCACACACAGGGCCATCTGAGACATCCTCGGATAGCTTGGCTGGTCACCAGATCCTGAAGGTCTCCCACTGGCCCTGTGTCAGGTCTGCCAGAGATATGTGCATGTTGAAGACACCCAACTGGCTGCTGCTATCCACACCCTGTCAACTGAAACAAGCTCCTAAGATCCTTCTACAGCCAAGGGGAGATGGTATTTCCAGTAAGCATTGCTCTCCACATACTCCATCACCTGTTGAAGCTGTCTCTTGCTGTCCCTGGACTGCTGGTTTAAGAAATTGCCCTGCCCTGTGGCTGGGCTGGCAGGTGTGCAGAAAACACACAAACCTAAATCACCCCTTTCTATCTGAAATGGGCTATTTCTTCTACACTGCACAATTTCTGCTCAGTTCAGAACAAGCATGGAAAATCAAACAGGATCTGCGTTTCGAAGAAGTGTGTCTGATGCCCATTGCTTTTTCATCGCCTGAAATTTTTCATCTGTCAGACATCCTCATGACGTCACTGTCTCCATAGCAGCAAACTGACATCACTGTGGGAGGATGGTGGCTGAAGTCAGGGTTGGGATTCGCAAGTTCATGTAGGTGATAGCTTTCAAAAAGCAATCAAACAGAAGAGAGGTGTGAAAAACACAGATCATAAGTCAAATGATACCTACGTGCAGTATGATTCACGGTTCATCTAAATTAAAGTCCCAAGTGAATGGGCATCTTGGATGTTATGTTAAAATTATTTCTGCCTAGGATGAGTACGCAGTATAAAGTTAAGTGTGGAAAAAGAGAACTGAAATCAGCATATCCCTTTTCCAGACAGGATGCTGAACACATCACAGCCTCTAGGACAGGGGCAGGATCTGGGTATGGGACTGTAGAAACTCAGTATGGTGCAATAGTATCTTCCCTTCTACTCTTAAATATCCAGTAAAGATCTTAATTTCAAAACACAATGCCTCAGGTAAAATCTAAATCTTTAGTGTATTCATTTCATTGTGGTTCCTGCTTTCCATTCTAGTGTTCCTTGGTTATCTTTTGGGTTGTTGAAGGGGTTTCCAAGCATCTGTTTACTTCCATACCAAGTTCCATGATCACAATAATCTCAGTTTTGCTTAAATATCACCAGTGATCTTGGAGCTGAAACTGAGATTCGGTCTGGTATGGATGCCCTGTTTGATCTTTGTTTCCTGTCTTCTGATATTTGTTGTTCCTCTAGTTATCTCTGTGCTGGTTTGGAGGTGGGCAGTGGGGGGTGTCTGTGTGACTAGTGTCTATTTTTCAAGCACAAAACAAAGCTTATAGAACTGGAGTGATGGGATGTGGGGCAAAGGAGTGAGATGCTACTTAAAGTTGACTCCAAAATGGTTTGATAATTTTTATTCCTTGCTGAATAAAGAAGCACTACCCTAAAAATAATTCTTAGGTTGAAAATTAAGGAAATTATTTTATTTCATACCTAAGCCAGCTGGTGGGGTTTTAAATTTTAATTAGGTGTCAAAATCTTATTTAAAACAAAAATGTTAAATGCTTGATACCTAAAACACCCCCAGAATTATTTCGGATTTTCCCCTTCATTCATGTAAGTTACCTTCAGAAGATACTTTCTGTATATTGTGATGTACAGAGAGGTGTGAGGCTCCTCTCTGGAGCCACAGCAGGTGAGCACCCACCTTGCCATAGCTCCAGGCACATCCAGTTCATCCCAGCCGCCCAGCAATGCACAAACACCAGTTATCTCCAAAGGCACACTGGTCCCAGCAGCTCTGAAAAGGAGTTCCAGTCTCTTCTCCCAAACCCCGTTTAGTGCTCTCTTTGCTATTTCTGGCCTCACGGTGCTGACAGGGAGAAAGGTGAGCAGGAGGAACAAGAGATGGAGGAGAACCAACATCACCTTTGGGCCTCTTTCCCTGCAGCCCCCTTTGTAAATCCCCACCCTCACCAGGGGCAGTTTTCTCCCGACATGTTAACAAGGGGCTATTCAGCGCTGCTCCTAAAATACGTATTTATTCTGTTTGCTTTGTCTGATTGAAAGCATTTAATAATTTAGTTTCCTTTCTGGTGTAGGAGATATTTAAATAGCTTTTGTTCCACTGACTGAATGTATTTTAATGGGGACAGCTTATTTTGGTCAACGTTTCAGCGTAGTATGAGACTTAAATAGTAAATCACTGTAGACGGAGTAGGCTTTCCACGTCCTCCTGTACCAGGGTACTGGGCTATCTGTCCAGGCTAACGGCCATCCCCTCTTCAACCCTTTTCCAAGCCCAGGCAATGATCTTGCTTCACTGACTTGTTTTAATTGTTGTCTGAGATAGTCCATCTTCCTGAAGCAAGTGCTGGAGCACCTGCAGCCACTGAATGGAGAATGCAAGTCACTTCTGTTTTGTGCTGTATTCACCACAAGCCCTTCTCAAAGTTTGAAAATGCTAATTGAGCACTAAACTGTAAAGTGGCTGAACTCATCTGATTTTGTCAGTGCCATTTAGCACGTAAATTTAGACAGCTAGATGTAGGTCCCTCTGTGTTGCTACATTCCCCATATACTTGTTGAAGAGTCAGTCAAAAGTCACTAAAGACCAAATGTAGGTGTGTAGGGTGACCTATAGGGTGATCTGAACCATTATTTGGGACACCTTGGCTGTACCAATTGAAGGTTTAATTCAGTTGTCTAGCTAGAGGTGCCTAGTGTGGAAATATACTGTCCACACATTGACATGGAGCTGGCAGAAACGGCAAAGGACCCATGACCCTGTGGATCAGCATCTGGAAGCCAGGACGTCTCAAATGCAATTGGCCATACACACATGGACAGCTCTGCTTCACATGCAGACACTGACCTGTGTGGTCTTCATATGGTAAAAGGGAAGACTCAGGTGCCTAAATAGGCAGCTAGTACCAAGTGGTAAGCCGTGGAGTGTCAGCATGGCCTCCAACTACTGCTCCAGAGGGCTTACATGACTTTCCCTGCAAATCCGGTGTCGTATCTGCCAGACCCGTATCAAACTCATGCTTTTTGGCACCTCCAGTGACCTTTGCCCATGGGTAGGCAGCTGATTTACATCCATTTTAGACTTCTAACAGAACGCAGATGATTCCTGCTGGCAGTTGCTTGATCCAGTCACCCAAGAAGGCATCCAAAGAAGCAAGGAACCGAATTTCAGTTCCTTAGTTTCAGAGTCTTGGCCCAAACTACTGATCTGTCCTGCTTCTATCTCTGCTGGTTCGCATCCAAACATGGATGCTGGGCCTGCCCGCCCCCCTCAAAGCCCAGGGCTTTTACATCCCATGCAGGGCACTTTGAACTAGTTCCAATTGCTTCGGCGAGAGACAGTGCTTCCTGTTTCTACAACCCAGCCGACTCCTTAATCCTGTTATCCAGCTCCAACTGTGCCAACTTGTCCTTGTGTTCCTGTTTGACCTCATCTCGATTCTTTCATCCACAGGCTCTGTTCCCACCCCCTGCACAAGGCATGCGCTTGGAACGAGCAGTCAGTGAAATGATGTGCTTTATAGGGAAAGAAACTGTTGAGCAAGTGTGCATAAACACACCTGCACACACACACACACACACGCACACGCTCCAGGTCAGCCTCTGCCTGTTGCTTCACCTCTTCCATTCCCCAACTGACCGTGACGCTGAACAAGTCACTTAACCTCACACTGTCTGAGTTTACCCAGCCGTAAAATGGGGATAAAAATACTTCACCTACCTCAGACAGGACATGTGGTTTAATTACTTCATGTTTTCAAAGTGCTTTGAGTTCCTGAGCTGGACAAGAATTGGCTTAAATTTTCTCAGGTGACTAAGGTTTGTGGTGCCCAGTTTGACATACATTAAAATGGGCTTGCTTGTGCTTGCTTCATTGCTTCAGCACCAGGACTTGTCAGGGGACCTTAGGCAAATGGTTTGTGTTTTTTCTTCGAATAGGGAAAAGGATTTTTGTCACCAAGGGTATGGAACTCAAAAAAATATAAATTACTGTCTGTTATGCCTTTCTTGCAGTTCAGGGCAATTGATGTGCTCTCCCAGTGTGTGTTTGTAAGATACCTGGCTCAGAGAGGAACAGTTTGTTTGCACCAGAATAAAATCCATTTTCACTGATATGCCCAGAGACTTATTTATTTTTAATGAAGTAAACCTATTTTTAGACAAATCACTGCTAAGAACAGTAAATATAACAGTTTCCACTTCAAACAGGTTAGGAGGGACCTGGTTGCTGAGGTTTTACCCTGCACTGCTGTTGTCCAACCACAGGTAGATGCTGCAGTTTATCAGGAGGAGATATAACGAGATCCAGTGACACAGAGCTAAAGTTCAGCATATTCAGGATCAACTAAATCCCTGAATTTTTTTTAGCATCTGGGGTATTAACCACTGAAACAATTTGCCCAGGCAGCAGTGGGTTTTGCATTATCCAATGCCCTTCCAAAAGTGATGACCCAGCCCAGAAAAAAAGTTGAGGGAAATTCTCTGCACTCTCTTATCACCTCATTAACAAGTGTAATGGTTGCTGCCCTGTAAGAGCTCTCTTCCCACTTCCCACCTCCTTTCCAGGCTGAAAGGTTATTGATTACATGAGTAAATATGGCATTTTTATTATGATGACCCCTGATATGGTGCGCAGTGAGCATCCAAACAAGATTCCAAACTAGATTAAGATGGTATCTGAGAGGAACCAGGTAACAGGGCAACTATCTCCTGGACACAAAAGAAAGTGATTCTCCATTGTTTACTGAAAAATAAGACATGAGCTGGCTGAAATCCCTGTTTTTCATCTGTCCTTCCCATTTTTCCTCAACAGCTGCATGAGTTTTGGAGGGTAGGCAGATGCATATCTTTTTTTTTTTTTCTTTTTTTTTCCCCTTTCATTTTTCTTTAACATGTGTGCTTGCTTCATAACTTTTCTCGCCTCTTCCCTTCATCCACACACCCCCACACTTCTGCCATTGACTTTCGTGTTACTGTGCCCTAACAGCAAATTAGTCACCTGGTGCCAAAGGCAACATACATCACCCCGTGATGGCTCCTTCTGCTTCCACCCGTGACCTTTAGAAACAAAATAGGCAAACGCAAACAAGAAGAGATAAGGGCTCATTTTGAACACAGCATTTTTATTTGCTTCAGGTGTGATTTATAAAGCTGTCACCGAGTTCTGTTGGCAGCTGCTGATGCAGTAGGAAAAGTTGTTTCTGTATCCCACTCAGTGATGGGAATGATTTAACTCTTTGGCTGCACCAGGAGGTGTGCGAGTGGCAATCCTTTGGGCCTCTTTCTCCAAGGGGTACAAAAGAAGGCTTCAAATCCAGAAGCTGATAGCTGGGGAGGTCCCAGAGTAAATCAGATCCTGGGGTGGGGGGTATAATTCATGTTGGCTCCTCAGAGCTCTGTCCTACCTTTACATTACAGCTGCATTCGAATGCAGATGACAACATGGGATTTAAGCACTCGGCTCTGTCTGATTAGGATGCAGAAAATAGACTTTTTTCCCTTGTCTTTGCTACCAGTTTGCTGAATTAGCTTGGATGACTCGCGTCGCCTTTCTCTTCCATGTTTTTTCCATCACTGTTGTGAAGGTAAGACTCAGTTCTGCTATTTAAAACTCTTGGGGATTGATGGGAGGAGAGGGCTACAGGGCAACTGGTCACTGCTATTGCTACCCTGCCCCAGAGCACAATCTTGGACCTCCTGAGGGGTCCTTCAGCAGCAGGTGGCTCTGAAGCAAGATTGAAATGAGGCCATGGGGAAAAATGAGGCTAACATGCAGCAGTGTATAGGCAGCACGAGCATGGGACAGTCCTGGTGCACAGACCATCCAGCAAGCAGACCTCCCTGCAAGTGATCCCTCCTGTCCTCTGTTGATGGGATAGCAAGGGATATGGAAAATATCTACAGCCACAGCAGGGCTGAGGTATCCACTGATCATCCCATGCTTCTGAGGTCTCCGGCAGTCTTGTCCTTGGCATGAACCCTGTATGGGTAAGATCCTGCTGCAGTCTGACCTCCTCTGCAAGGCCAGGAGTAAAGGGGGAAGGGGGAAGGAGACACTGTAGTAACTCATGCACTGCATGGATGCGGCACAGAAGGATGTGTAGCACAGCCTTGTGTCTCTTAAGTGTGCTGTGAACCAAGGCACCCCCCAAGGCACAGCTGCACTGGTGATTCCAGAAAATTACCAGAGTAAAAATCCCCCATGTTAGCGCTTTAATGCATGAGATACTCTTTTAGTATGGTCTGGCAATGCACTTTCCAACCTCTCAACTTCTCTGTTTCAAGTCTTGTGCTTAAACTGGTTGCTTACACACAGTCATGCAAGTTCAAAGCATGGCTGTGCCATAAATGTCCCCAAAGGCTCTGGAAGTTAAATCCCTCACTCTGCTTTCTGTAGTTGTCATCACTTTCCTCCTGTGTTAAGCCTCCCTACACATGAAGACAGTGATCCCTCCTCCTCTCATCTTGTATGGCACCTACTGCATGAAGCCCTGATGACACTGGAGAGCTCCACAGACTCTTACAACCAATACGAAGCACATCCATGGAAGAAGGAGTGGAGACCCTCATCCCAAAGCATGTGGACCCTACGTATGCTGACACAAAGTCACAGTGGGACTCACTGTGAGGTGTTCATTATGACATCTAGACACCTACCTTTCTCTCCTACAGAGCTAATACAAAGAAACAGCAAGACAGAGAAAAGAATCAGCAATCTGGAAAATCAACAGCTCCCAAGAGTCTAGGAAAATAAGTTTTTAACACCAGTCCAAGGGATGGTTCCTCTGCCTCTTTGCATAATTTGCTCATTTATGCTTGGGGTAGCCATACTCTAGCTTGATTTCTGGCTGGCCCTATCTACAAGTACGAGCCAAGATCATGTTCCCTGTATATCCATGCTTTCCTGACATGCAGAGTGAGGCTATTGCTAAACTGGTAGTGGGCGGCAGCAGAACTGCAAAACAGCTGTGCTCCACTGCCACCTTAGCCTGTGTGCAAGCCCTTGGAAGCAGCCGGGTTGTTGCTACCATGGATGGAGCAACTGGCGAGTGTGGGCAGGACTCTCCAGGGACCTCTCTCTGCAAGAGTAGAAAGGCTGAGATGCTTGGACTCTCCTGCCAGCTCTGTTCAACCTTCGTTTGCAAACTCTCCTTACCCATGTCAGAAGCTGCCTGGTCCCCTCCCCTCAGCCCAGCACATGAAAGCCCAGCATTGCCTGAGTTGCTGTGCTGAGAATCCATTAAACCATATCTGCTGGACCTGACAGACACATCCCACTTCTAGGCAGAGCACATCACTCGGGGGATCCGTCAGGTGCCAAGCAGCCTGTCCATCCCAGAGCCCTGAACTTCACAACAGCAACACAGCACACAGTTTCTCCCTCCCCTTAATAATCTGTGTAGAATATTTCCATCAGTTCCCCTTAGGTTCTCTTTCCCCAGCATTTTCTCAAATGCATGCAGTTCCCCCAGTCTTTGTGAGCGATGCCAAAGGGTCTGAGCCCTCGGACGCTATCCCAGAGTGCAGGCTTAGTATTTCTCTCTCCCCAACCCCCTTCTTGCTTTTCATTTGAGGACTGAGGAGTGGCTGTAGGTAGAAAGTGGCCTTCACGTTGTTTTAACAGACATTATTGCACTGTCAAGGCAAGGTGTAAGGCAAGGCTGTTGAAGAAAGGGATTTGACAAGTGCATTTATTTTAGCAGGCAACACAATTCAGTCCATTTAAAAACAAGGCAGGTTTGTAAATGCTTCTGGGAATTAGCCCTGAAAACACTGGTGTCCACAGGCTCTCTAAAGTGTAATTAAGGCAGGAGTTGATTGACTGAAGAAAAATAGAACGTCAGCAAAGAAGGCAATTATAGAAAACAGCAGCTCCTTTGCATTACTGTTCTGTTTTGTGTTCTAGCTTGGAAACTTCCTCAAGGAGAAATCCTATGGTCTAACCACTCTGAATCCAACAGCAAAATCCTTCATTTGCTTTAGCACAGCCAAGATCTAAGCCCTAAATTAAAGTCAATGCCAGGGAAGACTCTGATGACACTGTTTTTTCAATGGTTTGGGTGACTCTCCTCTAGGTCACAGTGACAGTCCATAAACTGGAGCAGCCCTAAGATGGTCTGAACTGGGATAATTAAAATCTGGTAAGTGTATGAGATAATTGCACCTGTGTAAGCCTTGCCGACATCAGCTCCCCAGTCCAAGCTCCCTCAGTCACGTTTGCATTGTGCGTCCTTGTACCACGCATCATCTTCTGTCACTTTTTGGGATGCCACCCATTGCGCTTGACAAGCGTGTTCACAAAGATGGACATAGACCCTGGCTGCCCTCCCAGAGAAGTTGTCTTCTTCATAGATGGCATGACTCACCTCTGCAGCCTCAGAGCATGGCCATTCCTTGAGCATATAACCTCTTGTGCCAGCCTCTCACCCACCGTTTGACCATGTTGTGCTCTCCTAACTCAGAGGATGCAATAGTCGGATCCACACACCAGGTACAGAATAGCTCTTCCAGCTTACACAAAGCTCCCAGAGAAAGATTTTCCTTTAGATCTCTGGCATGCACACACCCGACCCCAGCTGCAGCCTGTAGCTGTGTTGCTTCAAAACTTTTTTAAAAAAATAAATAAAAGATTCTCTCCAAATCCATTAAGAGAAAAGTACCCCAAGTGTGTTTATTGACAGCGGCTTTTTTCCCTTCCAGATAGGGTTGGAAGGAACTTCTGCCTCTGGAACCTGACCAGCATCTGAGACACAACATTAGAAACACAGCTGAGCAACTACAAATATCATTTCTTGGAGCTCTCTTTCTTTTTCTTTTTTTTCCCCCCTTTTTCCCCTCTGAAAAGCACTACACAGACCGTATTGTTTTCCACATTTCAGTGCAGGCGCATTAAATGAAAAGCACACAGTTATGCATTTGGAGAGGGGAGAGAATCACAGCAGTTGCCAATGGCCTTGTGTATTGAACTGTATTGTAAATACTTCTCAAAACGCTGGAAAGGAAATCGTTACCATTACCCTTAATTTATAGATGGTGAAACGGAGGCGCAGGGATGCAAAATGAGCCACTGAAGACCATTCAGCAGGTTCGTGGCAGAGACAGACATCTCCTGAGAGCTATCCAATAGTCACAAGACCTCACATTAGTTGTTTTGCAGTTTATAGAAATTATCTATTTTGAGCCTGGGGAAAAAAAAATGCCTTTATAAATCCTGCTGTGACCTCAGAAGATCTTTCTTCCCACCATTTCTTTCCTAATTGCTACCACAGTCTCCTGTAGATCTTTGGAAGGAGGGGAGTTGCAGAAGTGCCTGTACCATCCTTCACCAGAAAGAGCTGCTGGGAAAGGCTTCAGGGTTCCACTGGTCTGTAAGGCATGATGAATGCCATGTGATGCTGCTGGCAGATTTCAGAAGCAGATGCACACATGCTGACAGGAATTTCTGTTTTCCACTTCAGTTAAGGGGCAAAGGAAAAAAATAACCACAAGGAGCTGTTAAACCAAATTGCTAACAACCTCCGACCCACCAGGGTTACTGACAGCTTCCACAAACTGTTTGCAAAAATGGGTTTCTGGTAGAAAAATAAAAACTTTAGGGCCAGGCCTGGCAAAATCTCAGTGCCCTCCGAGAGGTGCTAAATGTCCTCAGATCCCCGTGGAGACACTTGCTAATGTTGCGAGGTTGTTATGGGATAAATGAGGGCACAGTCTGGGCAGCTTGCTGAACTGGGGGGAAAATAATACTCTCGACACTGTGTGTGGCTCTGACTGGAAGAGCTGACCCCTGAGATCCAGCTCCAAACCAAGGACGGCTGGTTACAGCCCCGGTGAATGCAGCCCTGAAGAATGCTTGGCTTGTTGCTGCTATGGCCGATGGCCCTGCTGCTTTTCAGGTGCCTCAATCCACCGAGACACCATTAACACCTCAGGGCTCCTTCTCAGCTTCTCACATGGTGGGCTGCTGCATTTCATTCCACTGCTGGAAGCCAGTGCTGTCCACAGACTGCTCGGAGGGCTGGTTGCAACTTGACAAAGTTATGGTGCTCAGAACAGTCAAGGATGCCTTTCTCTGTCATATGGTCCATTTCTTCCCACACAAAATAGTGTGCATAAACCAAAACCCAGCAGGCCGCTAGGAGGTATGGCTGGTGTAAACACCCACTCTCAAGAGAAAAACAGTGGTAGAGTCATGAATTCATCTCTCCAGGGAGGATGCCAACCAGTGACCTCCATGGCCTCATAGTATGTAATTCCTACAATGAAGCAGACATGTGAAGATCCACACTCCCTGAAATGTGGGTTTAAAGCTTCTGCTCCAACAGGGATTTGATTACATCATGAAACAATACCTAACTGCTAGGTGTTGCAATGCCGATGAAGGTTTGACCCCAGGGAGTCCAGACTGGAGCATGAAGTGCTGGAAAAACAGAGGATGTAAACTCACTCTCTTCCTAGTACATGTGCTCCAGGGCAACAGCTCTGCTACTTGAGAAGGGGATTAATTTGTTGAGCCAGGTGCTGCCTGGTGAGTCTTTTGCTGTGATGCTAGAGAAGATCCCCAGGACATGCAAAGGACACCCATCACCTTAGCACCAAGATATATGAAGTCTCTCAGAAAACATATTTCTGGAGCCCAATTTTTAAGATGTCTTCTTCACCTGAAAGACTTATGAGATGCAAAGACCCATCCACCTGGAAACTGATGTTGAAATTAGGACAGCATGGGACAACTGTCTGTACTGCAGACACACACATGCACACACAAGCACACACACCCTGCAAACCTGGTAGCTCTGCAGAGTTACCAGGCAAAGAGATAAACCCTGTTCCACCTTGTTCTCCTTGAGGAACAGGCCTCGAGGAAAGAAAACCTTTGCCAACCGTCCAAGGAAAGAAAACCTTTGACAACCGTCCTGTATTTCCTTCAGCCAGATTTGTGGCTGCTGGCAACCTAACACCTCTGTCCTGGGAAGAGACAGAACAAATTAACCTTCATCCCCCAATAGTCAGGCTTGTGATCTTCATACTTTGTGTTACACAAGTGAGCCCAGAGAACTTCTTGAACAAAGTGGAACAGCTGGACACATCTGGCCTATGCTACGCATCAGTGTAGACATAACCTTAGGGAATCTTGAAATCACAAGTGTGGCACCTGCCCTGCATCAAGATACTTGTTTTTTCCAGGACTTAGGCTTCTTCCTGTGCACGTGGCTGGTGGTGCTGTCTGTGGTCCCCTCCAAGGCAAGGTTTAAATATCAGCCCCGCTAGGCAAGGCAGATACTACACTGAGCATCACTAGTATGTAAGATGAGCTCACCAGGAGAACCGACATGACATGATGTGAGTCTTGGTCCGTATTTATTAAAGGTCTAAAAAAACCTTATAACTTTACCTTCTGAAGTGGCCACCAGCAGCACCAGCTATGGACTCGCTCAAACAGCGACATTTCAGAGCCAAAAGGAGATTTCAACTGAATGTCTTGGAAACTGTGCAGTTCTTCAAGATGGTAAACAGCCCGAGCAGAAGTGAGGGCTGCCTTGTGCCGGATTGTGTGTACATGGCCGCCCTCTCCTGGGGCATCAGAACAGGTCACCTCTGCCGAGCGCCTGAGAGCATCAGCACCTTCATCCTAACCGCTGTCACACCCCTTTGCCATGAGCTAAAGACTCACCCTCATCTGCTGCTTAAAACCTTCCAGGGAAAGAATTTTTGCATCATTATCATCTTAATCCCTCATGTTTATTTTTATTTAGGACACTCTGCATCCAGTTTGGCTGACAGTGGTCACCCAGAGGGCAAAGGAAAAGCCCACAGGACCATCAGGACAATTCTTCACATATTCACAGGAACAAAAGTCCCATCGACTCTCCTTCCTACTCTTTTCCCAAGGTGCCTATTTTAATTTTTCGTTTTTCTGATCATATTTCAATTTTCTGTTGCAAAGGTCTTTCACTTACTCCGTAGCATTAGGAAGGGCAGGGATGTGATGGGTGCTGGAAGGGACAAGGCAGTGCTGTGACCCATCCTGAGCGATGGTCCCACTGAACAGTGAACATGGCCTTTACTTTCACCTGTAGCAAACAAATACAAAATAACAAATTCTTCCTTTCCATGGGACCTTGCCACCCAGCTTGTGCTTATCAGACTGGAAGTTCTCTAAAACCAGGTCAGCCCTTTTCTACTTGTTTGCCCCCATAACAGCACGTCAGGGTGGGCTCCTGCAGCTGAACACCCTGCCTGGGTCCCGTTTCAGCAGCAGTGCTATACGAGCTCCAAGGGCAGCCACGGGGGACCCCTCAGCCTAACTTCTTTCAATGCTTTGCTTATATTTAGCCTTGCAACATTACCTTACCTCTTTTTAGGTTGTTTCCATGACAACCAGCCCTGCAATAAAAATCAAGTGTTGAATGCAAGATAGGGGATTGAGGGGAGTTCCATCATGACAGATGAGGAAATACAGGCTCTGAGTTGCTCCAACCTCACCCAGGGAGTTATCTCAAGTAGGATGGTTCTTTCCACCTCAGTGCAGAGCTGCCATCAAGTGTAGGAGAGTGCCCCGAAAGCCTGGTCTCTTGTAACTGGTTTTAAGATTTCTGCAGGATTTTCACTGTCAGTGGGAAAGGCGTATTGCATACTGTAGCAGAGCCCATGGGAACAGCGTCATGAATTACGCACAAATAAAAACACACTGCACCCTTTGGGCCTTTCTTTTTCACGGCTTTTCCCCTGGGCATCCCAGAAAGAGGGTCAGGCACAAGTGAGGTTGTGTGCAACGGAGGCGCTGGAGGGAGAGGGGTCTGCCCACAGCTAGATGCTGGAAAATCTAGGGTCTGTGTCTGAGCTTCTGTTTGGAGAGTTTTACAGAATGCCTGTCAGATGTGTGACAGCTGCTGAAGGGCTGCGAAGCAGGTCATTGCAGAGAAAGGCTTCATGCTTCTGAACGATGAGCTGCAGATGCATTTGTTACTCATGGTTCTCCAAGATACAGAGGCTTGCTACAGATTGCTTTCTTTTACTGCAGCATCACTTTTAATAGCATCATCTTCAACACCAATACTTGCTTTTACACACACAATCTTCCAACATCATTTCTTACATTTTTTACAAGTGTGACACCACTTATATTTTGTTTCTTCTTAAAGAAGAAAAAAATTGTAAACATGGGAAAACGAGAACTGTAAAATCCTCTGAAGAGTTCAGTCCCTGTCTCCAAAGCTGACAAGCCAAATTTCCACTCTGAGCATTCCTACATGCCTTGTCAAGAAGGCAACGCTTACATCTGGAGGCCTCCATGATACCTCTGAGTGTGAATCAATAGCCCATCAGTCTTGGCTGGTAGGGAGACATTTCAGAAGCTGGCACCATTTGGTATAACTCCACAGAAGTTAATTTATACCATATTACTCCAGCAGAAGTTCAAGTCTATTGTATTTGATGTAAACAACAGTTTCTATCTAGCCAAGGGTTGACTGGTGCCTGTGGTAGAGTGCAGCATGAGGACTACCAGTGTGATGCTGAGCCAGGCTGCAGAAGTAAAGGTGTGAGTCCCTTCACCACATACTCACATATCGGCTTTTGGAGCTGCCATCTGCACCCACTGTGGATGGGGACTTTGCACCATATGATAGCTGTTGGGTTACAGAAGCAAATTTTCTATAATCTACCACTCATATTTGCACAAGACAGAGTGGAAGGTATCTTATCTGAGGTTGTCTCTGCTTCAGTCGAAAATATTTGAAGGGCATCTTAGCTCAGTCTTGAGCTAGGCTTCCACTCACACCACTCTATGTGCATACATACATTTGACTGCAGAAATACACATATGCATATAGTGACAACAAAGGAAGCGAGGACTACAAGAAAAGTCCCTCATTTGCTAAAATAGGAAGTCAACATAACTACGTTAATTAAACTAAGAAAGGTGCTAGCTCACTGGCTTTATCAACTTTGACTTTTACAAAGCTGAATATGACAAAATAACACCTTTTATTGAATTATTAAAATGGAAAAAATGCTAAAGAATTCCTAATGCTTGGGTGAGAATGTGGACACAGCCACAGAGTTGTATATACAATTTCTTACAAGAATCCAGTGGATGAACATCAACACTGTATGTGACCCCATTTGGCATAAATCTGGCACTGTCAGCCATGACATTCATGTAGGTCTTCTCCAGGGCAAGACAGAGACCCCCAAATCTTAAGTTTCTGAGACCTACCTGATGGCCAGCTCTCCCTTCAATCTCAGTTTTTTTCCCAGTTTAACACAAAACCTCCACCATCACAGCCTCAAACATTTGCTCTTAAAATCATTGAGTTTTCCTCTGAGGGGAGAATAACATGACAAGTTAAATGAATTAGGTAATGCTTTACCCCATATAATTTATGATGCCATGGGGAGTGGAAGCATACACATCTCTTCAGCTCGTACTCGGCCGCTCCTTGTGGACCAGAACTAATAAACTAGAGGAGCTTGGAGATGAGATGAGGGAGGGGAGAAGCCTCCCCCTTCATTTCTTGATCTTGGAGGGGCTAGCTTAAGAAAATGGTTACCAAACACCTGGAGCAGCACCTAATTAACCAGAGTGAGATTTTAGTTTGGCAGGATTAAATGCTGACAAGCACCCAGGGTGCTGTGGGTCTGGTTTGCTCACTGCTGGGAGCAGGGCTAAAGCGCTACGTTGCACAGCCCTGTGGGACCATAAATTTGGGGGAGGTTTGAAACAACAAGTACTTTGATGCACACGTTTGTTGATTGACATTCCCCTAGTGGATAGCCGGAATTAAAATTGATGGAGCAGGGTAGTGTGCTAAAAGTTTTGCTGGTCTAACTGGATGTAGGCCCACTCAGATTCATCGTGATTTATACTGGCATGGGGGGATGGCTCAGAGAAGCTGCAAAAAAGCATTGTAACAAATTGAAAATGGAGAATAGGGAAAAGGTGGTTTAAATAAAAATCCTCATCATGTTAAAGTCTTGGTGAGCAACTGCTTCTTCTAAGAAAGGTCCAAACTCTTTTCTGTTAGGCAGGATGGCTGCGCTGGTTGATGCCAGTGGAAGATCAGGTTTGCTCACTCTTTGTGGGCCTTTGAGAAAATGGGAAGATAAGATAAGACAACACCTCTTCACTGAGTAAGGAAATAAAAACTTGTAAATGAAAGCATCTACGTATAGTTAAAATATATATATTAAATTATATATATATTCATATATATATGAATGTATATATATTAAAAAATGCACACCAGCTGGCTTGGCTTGGCTGTCATTGTACAGATAATCCTGAGAACAAAACGATGGTGGAAGTCTATAAGCACAACCTTGATATGACTGAACAACGCTGATTTATACTTGCGAAGAACAGTCCTGTGTCATCTTCCAGGAGACAGAGAATCAGATATTGACAGAGCTGGAGGAGTCCTTACAGGACTAAAGGCAGAAACGTCTCCAATGATACGTTCCGCGATTGCCCAGCAGCTTCTACATGCACCAAAGAGACACTGCCTCCTTTTCCCCAGGGGGTCAGCTCCAGACCTTCCTTACCTTTACTGTGGTGTGGAGGTGTGGGTGTAGTGGGCATTTTATTACAATAACAAAATAACAATAACAATAATGATAACTATAGCAATACCAGTAACAATAACAAAATAACAATAACAGTAACAATAATGATAACAATAACAATAATATTTATTATTATTATTTCTAATCCCACTTACAATGGCTGAATTTGATATTCAGGACTTCACGTCTGATCTACCTATGGATCTGGAAAGCTAATTATTTTCTTCTGTGCAAAAAACCTTTTGCCTCAGACTCTCTAGATTAAAAGACCTGTCTCCTTTGGTCTGATCTCATAATTTTTTCTTAACTTCTGATTGTTCCAGTAATTCCTTCCCAGACTTTCTCCAGTTGGTCCTGAGTTTACCTAAATGTGGTTCTCACAAAGTGCTTTTAAGTTTTGGTGCAATATTGGCTAGATGTTGGTAGACTGTTATAATCACCCAGCTCAAGTGGAGACACACAGAGGAGGATTCAGTTGCCAAAATAGATGGGACATTTTAAATGCATTAAGGTATCTTTAATACCTTAAAGTGACTTTCTTCTATTTGCTGCTCCGAGAAGTGTTAGTTCTGCCTTACATTTTCTATCCTATCTGCCACTCCTGCATCTGAGAGAACTTACAGGCACCTCAGATGATATGAAATGACTGTATGCATGCAGCCAGATGTGACGAGTCTCATCTTCAGCTTTGAAAACTTTACCAAAGCCAATGAATATGGCATGAAAATAAGTGAGCTCACCTGCAGGATGCTGGGACTTGTACAAAAGGACTGCAGTTGACAAGGCTAAGTCTCATTTCTGATGATAACTTACTTTTTACACTTCCCTGCTCCAGTGCACTCTGCAATATAAGTGGGATCATTACATTCTCTGCGTCATCGTGAAATTGTCCATAGCTGTTAACCTGGTCATCCAGGGTCTGTTGGGGGACTTCATTTTTTTCAAAAAAACAATGTACCTTCAAATTACAGTAATATGCACATTGAAGTTATGAGGCGAAGAGCTAGCTGATTTTCTTCAGTTACTGCAGAACAGAGGGTTTTCATTAGAGCAAAACATGATTCCACCAAAATTTCCTTCTTAAACACTTTTGTCACAGTCTGAATGAATCTTTTAAAGTGTTTGTGCCTGTTGCCAGATCACCCAGTGCAACAGTATTTGCGGCCTCTTTTATCCAAGTTAAACACTGGTGAACATATTGCAAAGCCAATATTTATTTAGTATCTAATCAGGCTTGTTAAATTATCCAGGCACTGCCAAGATCAGCAATATAATTTGAGCTCCACACTCACCCACCACCACCATTCACCTGGTGCTGGGTAGGAGCTGAACACATTGATAGACTGCCATGGCCATTAGGATTCTGAGGTGATCATTTATCACAGCAAACAAGTAGGAGTTGTGTTTTCTATTTCCCATGCACCATTAGGCCTGGGGTGTTTGCACTTCACGGATCTCACTCTGAGTAAATACATTTGGAAAGTTGATTTCAATTGAGCTGAAACCATTTCAGCCCAGACTTCAAGCCAATGACCAACCTGTGTAACCCCAAAGGGGACATCACAAATTGTTTTGGAGGTGTTGTGACTCATGTTCCAAAAGCTACATGCTATCAGACTTGTTCATGTTGTTTTAAAGCTAAATACATTATTTAGGAAAGGGAAGGGTATTCCTTTGAAGTTCAGTCCATACCGAGTTGTTTAAACCAAGACTATTTAGGAAAGCTAAACCAGAAGAAACAGTACAAAACAACACAGGAGAATTGACCAAAAAGGGGGCAACGGGTTGTCAGATAAAATATTCACCCATGTCCCAAGAGATTCAGCTTCAAGTAATTCATCTGAATCAGGCAGATGAACAGCCTGAGTAGGGATGACTGACACAGAAAGTGAGTGAGATCCCTGACAGGCAGGAAATGTCAGTGATGGGGGGAAATCTCGTACTTCCACTGTGCTCAGAAATTCTGCTGGAAAAACCTTCCATGAAGAAAGCTTCACCAGGACCTTTACATTCCTAAGAAAATGTTCTGCCTCAACACATCCACCTTTTTCAGGACAAAAAAGTGAAGTCAAAACATTCCTAAACAGTATTGCCATACTTCTCATAGAGCCAAGGGCTGGATTCATCTGTCTGATCTAGACATGTCAAAGTTTTTTGGGAAACTTCTATGAACAGAAGGTTTTAGCAGGTTAGAAAACACACATCCAGCACATAGTAGGTAGGGTTGATCTTGCTCTGGAAGGACGAAAAAATGATGAGGCAGGTTATTTCTCAGTCTCATCCTGACACTTTTTTTTATTATTTCATTTGGATGTTTTATATTTTTCAATGCTTTCAGACACAGCAGCACTCTAACATGGTACCAGATACCCAAGAAACATCTCAGTTCAGGAAAGAACCCAAATCAAGTGAACACGTATAGGTGAGTTACAGTGTTTTGGCTTTGAAAAACTTGAGCAACATTTGAATTCTCAGTTCTGAGCTCAGTCTCTGCTGGGCAGGGTGGTGGTGCTTAGAGGAAATCCCTCTGAAGCTGTGGAGCTATGAACCCTGAAGTTCTCTTAATGGGACGAGCTGTAGTTTTGGGGCCACATGACTCCCCACTCATGTGGGAAAATCTAGAGGAAATTCAGAGTCACTGAGATAGACTTTGTACAGAGATAGAGTAGGAAAATTTATGCCACAAGATCTTTCTGTCCATAAGGACCAAGAAGACGGAGAAGACGCAAGTGCCTTACCTTTACATGCCATAGCACTGCTGGACACGAGCTTGGCTCCCTGCTCACAGCAGGCATCATCACGCCTACACAGCACTCGTGTCAACCCAGCCATCACGATCTGTAGCGCTTTCCATTCCCACAGTCCTCAGGCTCCTTTGTCTCCCCTTCGTATCCCTGCAGGATTCCCGTGGTCTGAGAGGCGGCAGACGGCCCAGGCATCTCCCAAAAGCTGGCCCAGGCTGCTCCCTCCCTGCTGATTCATAAACTGGAATGTCAGTCATTCCTAGGTGCCTCCTCAACAAGCCCTCTCACACAGGCTTACGATCAGCTGCAAGAGCCTTTATTTTCTTGTGGTCAACCACCCTCCCCTGAAAAGTCTCTGGAGGTAGCATTATATTTCCTCACACAGGCTTTGAACTTCTGGATTAGCACTTGCCTTTGCAGCCCAAGCTCTTCCTGCACAGAAGGAATTTGTTGGGCAGCCTTTGGGGAAACCTTGGGTTAACACGAATGACTGAAATCTGACAGCAAAAGGCTGTTTCCAGCTTCCCTCGCCCTAACAGCCCACAGGTTTTGCCTCCTTCCAAGCTGAAGTCCTGACTCAGGATGAGCTAAGGGATTTGTGAAGCTCCTGCCCTGCAGAAAAGGCAAAGCAGCTTGCCTTTCCCTCACCATGGGATTCATTGCCTTAAAGAATCTGGCAGTTACCTGGTGGCAGAGGTCAGGCATCACAGAGTAGCTCACTTGGGGTAAATTGCTAACTTGAATTACTCAATTTCTGCATTCAGACCCTCCGTATGTTATGTTGCATCAAACGTACTTACAGCGCTGTGGGCACCCTCCATCCACAAGAGAGACTGAAAAACATGGGGTTTGTATTCAAATACTCTTAAGAGTATTTGACAAAAATATTTTTTAAAAAATTCAGGTGAAATTAAATCCTTCAAACCTATGTGCTTTCCCTTGATTTGGTCACGAGTCAGGGGGGAAAAGACCGATTAATACACATCTGCAGGACAAGGTCTCTGCAGTCCAGATGGAAGGGCCAAGGTGAGGAGTGCGACCTTAATGGCACAGCTGAGATCTCAGCAGTTCCTCCTCTCCCTGAAAATATTTTATCTAACAGGGTTTGAATCATGCTCTGGAGATGCAGGTTTTTTCTTGTTGGCATTAACCCACATCCCTAACTCACTCAAGTGAAATTATGTGGGTTTCACCTTCCATTAATATCATGTGGACAGATTCAGTCATTGTCTTACTGTACACAAGGACTGTCTTAGTGTTAGACGTGAACTTTTAAAAGATACGTTATTCAACATGCAGGCATTTTCTTCTTCCAGATTTGTTACTGAATGATTTCTATGGCATATTAATTGCTGGGAATGGGATTTAGTTAACTAATTGCTGAAGTCTCTGGGTTTATTCTTTGCTGGTATCATTTCTGCCATCTTCTCAATGGGATAAAATATTTGAGCAAAAGAGCAAGATGTGCTCTATGACGACATTAGTCTAGCATAGAAAATTTCCAGCATTCAGTAAAAACCCAGTTTAAACTAAACATGAATACAAACAACACTGTTTTTCAAATACCCTCTGAATTGACATGTGCAGGAAAAGAAACCTGGAAAATTCGAACCTTTTTCTGTTGGAGGGTGTGTTGGTCGGTTCCATCCCACCCCCAATGGAGTCATTTCCTTCCTGTTTCCTTATGTTGCACCTTGAGCTACCTCTATAGGGATGGGCAGGCTGCTCCTGCATTGAATACGTGGTTCGGACACCTAAAAACCCCCTTTGATCAACTGTGGAAGATTCTCTCCATTTTGCAGAAGAGTCCAGAAATATCAGTGGCTGGAGTAACAAAGCTGTCTGTGACTAAGTTCCCAGGACACAGACAACCATCTCCACCACAGTGCGTATAAGTGGTTTGGAAATCCTGGATTCCCTGTTCTGAAACAGAGCACATGATGGAATCCTGAGGAGTGGAAACCAAACAGTTTTATGAAGGAATCTGGCCTGATTAATAGCTGGCATGCTACTTGCATTTTAGAGAAAATTTACTGAAACGGGATTTTTCAACACGTCTCACCTTTTCTCAAAAACTGTTAAATAACCAAGCTTCTACTCCATTTTGGGGCAGCATTTTGAATAGTTCGGTCTAGGAATAGGACAAACATAAAAACAGAGGGGAAAGAGGAGGCAACCAGTTTCCAATATAAATAATGCTATCCCAGAAACATGACCATTTATTGAGCGGGATGGCTGCTTTCGTGCTCTCATCATTAATCCGGATGCCAGGTGAAGGTGAAGTCACCGTTAAATTCTTGTAGACCAGGGCAAGTTCCTAATTATGTGTTCCACCAGTCCTTCTTGAAAAGATGTCCAAGGAGACCTACTTCTGCCCCACATGTCAGGGCATGCAGCTCCCCATCCCCTTCCCTTGCAGAGGAGCTGAGTGTGGGGTGAGAGACTCTCAGGAGCAGACTAGGTCACTGGAGAAAAAAAGAAAGAGCCTAAAACTGGCATTTTTCATTTCATTGGCAACCCTTGGTGTATTTTTCTCTGTCTTTCCTCCTCCTCACATTTGCTTATTCAGGAAATGAGGAACTACGGAATTTGTGGATTAGAACTGGCTGAGAATTTTCTGCTAACACTTTTTTTCCTAGAAAGAGCCCCGATTCACCAAGCTGCAGCCATTTCCTTCAGGTTGTTAAAAAAAATGGTCACTAAAAAAAAAAAAAAAGGGGGGGGGAAAGGTTTTTTGAAGTTGCATACAGCTTTCAGCTTCTTTGAAGTAAATATTTTCATTTTGCTTTGAAATGACTTTTCCTTTAACTTTCTCATTACTCTGCTCTCACGTAATTTTTTTAAGGGACCTAGAAGAACAAAAATGTCTCAAATGACCCATCCTGAATTTTTCACAGATTACCAAACTGCAAAAATTGTCAAGTTTTGATAAGAGAAGTTCTGAAATCTGAAGTTCTCACAGGACAAAAGGAAGTTTCACAATCAGCTCTATTTCAATATTATGATTATTTTCTTTGTGTGCATTGGGGGGGGGCGAGGAGGATATTTTATGGAAATGTGATTGAAAAATATGTTCACTGGATCTAGCCACATCCTGCGTTCTTTGTCCCACAGCAAATCCAGAGTGACCTGAATAATCTTGATGGCTTTGCAGTCTCTGCTGAGATAAACAAGATCAGAATAATTTGTCATGCTACCCCTAGAAGAAAAACAAGTCTGGATGTCACATCGTATTCATTTCTGAACACGGAAGAGTGTTGTTCTTGTTCAGTCGCTAGTCCAGCACTGGCAGGCTTACCAACTGCTGCCAGCAAGGTCTGTCAAGAAAAGCAGTTGCACTATTAGTTTTGAAATGCCTCTTTACGTTGGGAAGTACTGAGCCTCCCAAAGTGGAGGGGCAATGAGCAGGGACACAGAATTTATAATGGTCACAGAGCAAGGTGGAAGGTGACACAGAGAGATTTTTCTCTGAGGGCTTTGAGCAGTCACTCCCTAACGGTGGGACTGCAGGTGGGCAAGCCTGCTGCAGTCCAGCAGGTATGTCTTCTGCCAGTGGTCCTGGAGGTGGCAGGGACTTCTGGAATTGAAAGATGAGGATGGTCCTTGCTTCTTCTTGTCTTCTACCCCAAGGTCAGTGTGCTGAACTCTATACTTTCGGCTGCTCTTACCTTGGTGGTGACGGTTGCAGCATCCAAAAAGCATTGTGGGAACAGACACTGTGTTTCTCATGTGTGAGCATTTGTGGGACAAAGGTGCTTTGGCAACAGGCACCGGGCAGACAGGTTTAGGAGAGTAAAGAGGAATCCTCTAAATACCACTCCTCGTTCTGCAGTTTTCCAGCCTAGCCTCATGGATGATAGTAGTGGAGTTTGCAATGAGGTAGTTTCCTCCACCTCCCTATAAATAACTACTTTTTTTCCATACAGAACATAAGAATGTGAACTTAAGTACCAAGATGGCTGATGAAGAATTTTGATGGCACCTCTTCTCCAAGGCTGACTTTGAATGGATCTTCAGCAGCTTTTATACCATAGCATAAGTTATCTGTGGTTAGGTTGTGTGTGTGGGTAAAACCAGGATCTGTTCATGTGACAAGACGTTGTTGTCTCTTACACCACAGAAAATTAAATACAAAAGACAAAGGAAACAGTAAGAAATGGCCGAGACAAGCAAAATATACCAGTTGAAAACTGGTGCTTATATATGTAGATAACTGAGTCCATGGCCACATGAATATATAAGGGATTTATAAGGAAAGCTAAATGTTCTCAAAGAAATCATGACTACAGAAATGTATTTGGTTGTAACATTTTGTTTGCCTCTTGTTTTGGTTTGCTTGGTTGTTTTTTTGTTTGGGTTTTTTTTTTCACAAAAAAAAAAAAGGGGAGGAGGAAAGGCTCTAGTTCAGCATTATTTTCTCAGAAATAAATCTTTGCTATAGCTCAAGCTGACATGAAATAAAAGGGCAAACAACAGCTAAGGTGCATTTTGAAAATTAGAGAGGTTGCTGCTTGCAATGGAGAAAAGGAAACCTCAGCTCCCGTGAGGCACTGCCGCAGTTTGGGGACATGACAAGTCCCTGCTCATCTGGCCTAAAAATCATCAGCCTGAATTTTTAGAACTGTGTTCTATTAAAGCTTTGATCCTTTGGATTTTTCATTCCTGTTTTAAAGGGCTGTAAGTATTAAATTATCCAAATTTCCCATAGGATGGAAATTCAATTTCCAATTTTCATAATGTTTACACTAGTGGAAGAGCCACTTTCTGTTTTAATATTCAGATTAATAAATTCTGGAAAGGCAATGTCCCACCACTTAACACAACCCCAAACAGCTCTTTATGATTCTAATGTGGCAGTTTCACCAGAGCCTTTCTTGGGAAAGGTCACGCTGCTCTGGGCTGGAATTTATAATCAAAAACAAAGGGTACAGACACATTAAAAAGCAGCTAGAAGTGTGCTGGTTAGAGCACATATCTGAAATGTGGAAGACATCGTTTCAGTTTTCAAAACAGTAAAAACAGAGGAAGGCCCTGAGGTCTCATAGTTCGACTTCTTATTGTTAACTATTGGGTTACTCTATGTTGATCTCTTACTTACCCTTTATTATTTTTAAGAGGAAGACTTTAGAAGACCTTCATTTCATGTGGACTGGAGACATTTCTTCTGTCTCAAATTTATACAGGACAGAGAAATTCTTTACAGCACAACTAAGATGGCAAAACCTTTCCAGCAGGGTGAACGATGCATAGAACTGTGCTCTGTTCACGTTGGGTCTGTTAGGTGGTTGGCACTGTAAAAATGCAGAGAACTGCTACTTGGTAGCTACTGTTCCCTCACTCCAGCAGCAACCACGTTTTAATGGTAAAGTCTTGGTATACATAGGAAAGAAGATGGAAAAGTATTCATTTGCTAGCACCTTTCATTGCCAAAAAATATTCTCTTTTTTTTCAAATCAGCCACCAAGTCTGAGGTTAGACTTCACAGAAGTTTATAATAAAACATTTCCCCTACAAAACCTGAGGGGCTTGAACTCAATCAGCAATTGCTAATGATGTTTATTCATGTTATGGTATTTATTTAGCTGCATAAAGTATGCCGGGGATTGGATTTTCTCCTGGCAAGTCCTGCAAATGTGTCAAGGAAAAATCTCTGTTCTGAATTCTGCCAGTGGGAAGTCAAAATAGACTGTGCTTGCATTATTTGCCCTCGAGAAAATATCTCCAGTGAATTGGCATTGTACAGCTTGCACATGACAGTAAAACCCAGCAGAAAAGTAGAAATCACGTTGTCTGCCTAAGGTTCTTCCTTGACTCTCATCAGCACAGGACCTCCTAAGTCATCAGTATGCTTCCTTTTGAAATTCCCTTGTAACCTAGGGAAAGGTCATCATTCGTATTTAACAGAAGAGAAAATGAGGTGAAAAGATTAAGAAATTATATTTCTTTTTTAAGTGACACGGATGTTTTGCTTATATTTGTTTTACTCTAAATTAGTGGGGATTTGTACCTTTAAAAATTGTCCTCATTAAAAATTACAATGCGTTAGAGCCAGGTATTGAGCTGCTGAGGGCTTAGCCAGTTGGCTGGTGCTGGTAGACCATGAAAAGCACATTCGAAAGTGTCAGGAAATAAAGTACACATAAAAATATTTCAGCAGTTATGAGAAGTAGGGACTCCATCACCTGTGTGGGTGTCTTCCAGCCCGATTTCTTTAGGACTTTGTACACTAAGGGCACAGCAAGCTGAAGGCAGGCAACTTTTGGTAATTCATCCTTGAGTGTGGGAAGCTGTGATGCAACTTGCTCCCAGCTTACAGACAAACACTTGGGTTTCTCCCATACCATAATTCCCCAACTAACTTGGTTGTCCAAGGCCATGGTGTGGGTCTACAAATGCACACAGCATGGCCTTACTCAGGGGAGACTGTAAAGCAGAAGCCAGCAGCGTGAGTGCCAGGGTGTGAGGCTTGTCCGCGATTTTGCATTGGTTCATGATCTTGCATTGGTTCGTATCAGTTCTTCTCCTTTAACTGGTGTAAAGGCACATGGCTTTAAAGCAAATGTGAGTATGTCATTTCACACGATGCATAGAATCATGGAATCATAGAATAGTTTTGGTTGGAAGGGACCTTAAAGACCCCCCAGTCCCACCCCTGCCATGCGCAGGGCCCCCTTCCCCCAGCCCCGGTGGCCCCCAGCCCCGTCCAGCCTGGCCTTGGGCACTGCCAGGGCTAGGGCATCCACCACCTCTCTGGGCAGCCTCTTCCAGTGTTTCACCACCCTCATTGTAAAAAATTTCTTCCTTATATCTAGTCTGAATCTACTGTCTTTTAATTTAAAACCATTCTCCCTTGTCCTATCACAACAACCCCTACTAAAAAGCCTGTTCCCATCTTTCTTGTAAACCCTCTTTAAGTACTGAAAGGCTGCCATAAGGTCTCCCTGGGTCATGTCCAGCTTCTTGTCCAACAGTACCCCCAAGTCCTTCTCCACAGGGCTGCTCTCTATAGGCTGGATGACCTATAACATCACAAAAGTGACAGCAGATTTTCACTAGTACACAGCAGCAGAAAAAACATGGTAAAATGTACTTGCAGCATTTGAGATGCTATTGATGATGGTTATAACTGAAATGAAGGTTTGTTTTAAGTGAAAATGCGAGTGACCTCTCAGAGGATTTCTTTTACCTGATTTCCATTCTAGACAGACAATTCTCTTTTTCCCGTTTCCAGCTATAAGATTTTGTGGTTTGTGTAATGTTCACTATTTCCTGTTAAAACATTTTAAATATAATTCCGTGATGACCTGCTATTAACATTCAGAACCAAACAGAGACAGGGGGAAGAAAGGCAAAGGTTGGCAACCGAGCACAGACCTTCCCCCTGATCTTCTCAGATATCACATATTCCCAGGACATACCCTCCTCCTTGTACCAGGGGTCTTTGAGAAAATCCAGTCTCCATCCTGCACCATCACATTGTAACCGTCCAGCCAATCCTTTCAGATAAGGTAAGTTTGTGGCACTGGAGGAACACAAAGATGATATTTCTAAGATGGAAATTGTTATATATATACTGTCTATCTAAGTCTGAGGAAATGACAGTATTTCCAATACAAAGACCTTGTGGGCCAGTTTGTAAAGGAGAGAAGACACCCACCATGGCTTTACTTTCACTGCAGGAACTGTTTCAGCCTATCTAGAGTCATTAATCCCCAAATGTGAGTGAGGCAAATGTGAAGTGGGGAAGATTTCTTTCATCACACTTTTGTTTATGGCCTATCTTCTCCAGGAGAGGGAATGTCAAACCACCAGCAGCTCCCATAGCTGGCCCAGGAACACAGTGCAGGCACCAGTTTAACTCCAGCCTGCACAGTCTGTCTTGGAGAAGGAAAGAACAGGGAGAAAAACCCTTTTTTTTTTAATAAACATTTTTCTTCAGTTGCATTTCAAGGCCTCATTTGCACACTCCCACTAAGCCCATCAGCAAATATAACCCTTATGAACATGTTATTTGATTGACATCAGTGGAGACACTGACTAGCCTCAGTTAAAGTTTCAGATACATGCAGACCACATAAGATCATCACAGCCTCTTTGGAGTTAGAGCATGAACCTGCTCATATCAGTGTCAGTTTATCAGTCAATCAATATACACACAGACACACACACACACGGGGAGAATATGGTTATTTCACCTGGGAGATTTACTGTTCAGAATCATGCTTAAATAGGAATCCACAGTTTTGTCATGCCCTCTCCTCTACCTCATCAAACCTGGGCATATTTAAAGGATGAAAGATAAAGAGTAAGCTGTAATAAGGATGGAGAAGACATGCAAAAAGTCGCCAAGCAAAACAAAGTGAATGCCTCTGTGCAAACCACATCCTTTGAAATATCTGCACTGCAATCTTATGCCCTCAGATTTCATTACCTTATCTGTTCTCTGTGTGTCACTTCAGCTTATTCACTGAAGAATCCCCAAATGCACTGCCATACACTTGGGAGAGTTGTGCTGGACATAATTAAAAGATGGAATAAAAATTTCCCTGTGCAGTGAAGGAATGGTGAGGAAAGGATGGATTTGTGGTTTTCCTTTTTCTGTAAAACTCTTTTCTGAGGTCTGTACCACTGCGTTACTGAAAATAGCCATTACCCATGAAAAGAAATGCTCTCCTCTTCCTGCCCTCACATCCCCCTGCATACTGGTTGCTGTAATTACCCTGTCCCAACACTTCTTCTGATCCATCAGGCCCAGCCTGAAAGACAGGTATGTCCTTGAGCTGTGGGATTTATGGTTAGAAGGCGACCTGTCAGCATCTAAGACCTCATTGATACTGACAGTAAATTTTCTTTGACACGGGCATGACAGCTATATAAGTTTCTGAGGATAATGTAAGGATAGCTGGTGCCAAGCACATGGAGCTCCAGTTTGTTCAAATGCATCCAACTGAGTCACGGCGATTGCAACAATGATACATGTACTGTAGCTATTATCCATACTATGCACCAGGTGGCTCTTGCAGCTCCCAATTTATCTATGGAAACAGTAAAGGCATCTATAACACCCTCCTAGACTGACATCCACCTGGAGTCACATGCGAGGAAATCATTTGTGGACAAAAACACACACACTCCCAAAACACCAAAAAAGTGGATAAATCTCTGTCCTGAAGATTTTTGTTGGGATGTTGGGAAAAGCATCTACACTGTGGGACTGTTCTGGCCGAGCTGCTACATTGGAAATGGGACTGGTTTAACTGAATATAGAGAAAGAGTTTTGCAGTCTGACCTAGCCACTAAAGCTGAGCTTTGTTCCCTTTGGATTCAATGAGGAGCTGGTCAATAGAGTTGAGGTTATGATTCATTCTCTCCTAAATTAGAAGTCTAAAACAGGTCTGATGAATCACATCTAAAAGTGGCTACTTCTCTTTGTTGACTATAAATGGAGCCCAGAGAGCCTGGCTCGGCAGGAGGTGACTATGTTGTAGCTACCCAAAGCTAGGTGAGAGGAAGAGAACCTTACACAGTTTCATTTAGCTGTTTCTAACGGGCTATCCTTCACCTTGAAGCTATCTTTTGAAATAATGTCTCTTGCAGGAAGAAAAATATACCTTCCATGAAAAACACATCCATCACAAAGACTCACTGTGCTGCACATTGCATACACAAACCTGTGGCAGGGATGCTATTCAATACTTGGAGAGTTACTTTTTGGTAAGTGGGAATGTTTACATGCCTGCAAGACAAGGCAGGAACATTTTAAAAGCACATCTTCTGTTCAGCGGTGGGCACAGGTCCTGACAGCTCAGGATCAGTATAAAATTTTGTGGATGGGGGTCATCCTGTTCTTTATATAACATTGTTTCTTCCAATGTACCCCAATGCACTTCAAAAATTGACATTCAGTCTCTGAGACAATAATTCTCATTTCACATGTTTCCAGGAGATATTTTGATAGGGATCATAAAATCATAGAATGGGTTGGGTTGGAAGGGACCTTAAACATCACCAGTTCCAACCCCATTTGTAACAGGATTTGGGACCAGAGTGGGCTGTAAAAGCAATGGTAGGAAAATTAAGTTCTGCATCTCCATCATCATATGAATGTTTTGTTGGTTTGCATGGGAGATGGCTGGAGGTAGGCTAAGAAATAGGTGGATTCAGCATTTTCTTCCTTATTTTTTTATTTCTTTCTTTTCTTTTTTTTTTCTTTTTCACAGTTTCCAGAGGGGTTTCACTGCAATGCACGGCACTCTGGAGCATCTCCTTTGTTTATATTATGGCTAATCCCTGCATATGTGACCAACAATTGTGGATCCTTCCATAAACCTACTGTCACCGTCCCTGCAAACTGCCTTGAGTCTTGAAGGCCTGGGCAAATAATCTGATGTCTGCTCCTGTCCACCTCCCATTCTTTGCACTTAACCACTAACTTAACCCAAAAACTGTAACTGAGAAAGCTGCAACAAAGTGGAAGGGCACAGAGGTTGGTAGAAAAGCAAACCTGGATGAGAAAATGCTGCAGGGCACCGGCAAACATTCTGCTGCCGATGGGCTCCGTTACCACCTGCCCTCTTCTGCTTCAGCCATAAAGGCAGAGCCGTATTTATTTGCTTATTCCCAGACTCTTTAGGGTTTGTGTGGAAGGGCAAACTTGCAATATCACTACAGGATTTTTGTTTATTAACCAGCTCCACATCTGCCCTCCAGCAACTGAAATAGAACTGAAGCAGCAACAACAAAAAATGAGTGGTTTGTCTTGAAATTTATATGGCACAAAGCACCAGCAGCTCAAGAAATGAGAGAGCGTTTAGCTCTGTCCTGGGACTCATGAAAAGAAGTCAAAGACAAGTCAGTCATTGGGCTAGTGCTGGAAAATAAAAAGGGACCTTTTCTATCTGTGCATTCAGCAATCTCTGCTTGCACTGAGAACCTCCTCGCTTTCCCACTTCACCTAAAGCCTCCAGGTGTATTTTATAAGCCTCATAATAGGTTTGGAGCCTCAGTTCAGGAGTTTAATTTTCACGTACGATGCCATCTGCTGTCTGGACAGCCCTAAGGGGAATCCTTATTAAAATAACTCTGAAGCAGTAAAGCCATATGTGTAGCTTTACAGCTCATGGAAGGAATTATAGTCGTTCAGCCAGTAAGAGCAATTGCTCCATGACGGCATGACAACTTTGCTGTGTTATGTAGGGCCTTTAGTTCAAAAAGAAGCTGTTCGCCAAAGTGCACTGCAAAACTTTGAAGTAAAACCTTAACAGGTGACAATTAGTGTAATGAAGAAGTATTATGGTATGGCTACAGCGTTTTATACTGCCTGGGAAACTCTGTTTATCAGTTGAGGAACTTGGTTTAGTGATGGACTTGGCAGTGCTGGGTTAGTGGTTGGACTTGATGATCTCAAAAATCTTTTCCAACCTAAATGATTCTATGATTTTAGAGGAATTTCTTGTGCCAATGATTTTCAGAACACATCAAGCCTGCCACATGGTCTAGATGCTGCAGTGTGCCAAAAGCTGATTTCTACTCTCAAATTAAATACAATTGAGAGGGTCCTAAAAAACAAATTCATGAGATAAGATAAACTGACTATCAAGTCTTGTAACAAAGCTCCACATATTCAGCTGATACTTTAGTTTCCAGTTTCACATCCTATTCCTTCAAATATTTAAATGCTTCCTCATAAAAAAAAAAAAAAAAAAAAAAAAAAAAAAAAAAAAAAAGAAGCAGAGATATTGCTTTAATTAATCGAAGTAATAAAATAGAGA
This sequence comes from Falco naumanni, assembly GCF_017639655.2. NCBI lineage: Eukaryota > Metazoa > Chordata > Aves > Falconiformes > Falconidae > Falco > Falco naumanni. The sequence continues at coordinate 60,723,232 of NC_054057.1, forward strand.
GGGGTCCAGTCATTATTTTCCTCTGTGTTACTCTACTTGTGACTACCTGGTTAAAATTCACAAGAGGTCAGTCACTTTGCAGAGGCTGTGTGAAAAGCTGAAAAATAATTGGGGAAGTTAAAGCGAAATTCCTGAACTTCTCTGAGCCTTGTAAATGGTCTAGTTCTGCACAGAGCTTACTATCACCCCTGACTCTGAGTGCTTAGGATTTTCTGTGGCAAGATACCTTTTTTTCAGTTCAGTGCAGAAATATCATCAAAACTTGTATGATACATATGAGAATCTCAGAATGATCCCTCTTTATGACCCAACTCAACTGAACCTGTGCTTCCCACCTCTGCCGTGATGTGCAGAGGAGTATGATGACTCCTCTCATACATCAGATTATCATGGGATGTTGTCCCACCTTGATGGACTTCAGTGCTTCAAAACTGCTTGATGAGATCCCTCCAGCTGCTCCCTGAATGTTACAGGCAGGGTTTACTGAAGCAAGGGAGCAGAGGACTTTGCAACATGTTTTGACCTCTGTGGAGTTTGCTGTGAGGTATGTTCACTCCCTAGCCACAGCCATAGCCAAAGCTTGTCGCCTGTCATATGACCCAGAACAGACTTTCACAGGCCACTTGTGTCCAATACAACCAAAGCAGAACAAAATGTGAGAAAGATTACGGTTGTAGAGGAAAACACTCTACCAGCTCTATTGACTTTAATTAGGCAACTCGAGAGGAATTGTGGCTGCTGTCTGTTAAATCCAGAGAATTTTACAGGCTTAACTCCTGCTAGAAGCCAGGAAAATTCAGGTGGTCAAAACCAGCAATAAGAATACAACATTCATTGTCATAATAAACCTATTCATGGCATGAATATATAAGGTAGGAAGATGTTTCCTACTTCTTTTCATAGATGGGGCAGACCATCTCAAAAAGATGAAACAGTTTTTGTAAGAGTCTAGAAAAAGCTCTGTGGCAACAAGGAACAAAACCTCAGCTTGTATGAATAGAATTTCTATTCTTAGTCTAGTAACTTTACCTTTACATTAGGATTTCACTTAAGTTCAACTTGATGGCACATTCAGAGCCATGGAATTGTACCTGTACCTATATCTGACTTTAATTCTCATGCTCAATAATCCATGTAGTTAGCCTGCAGTAAGATCCTAAATAGCCCCGTAGACTAAGCCTAGGACATTTACTAATACAAATCACTGTACTTGTATTGGCTTAGTGGACCAGCTAAGGTACTTATTTCAAATTTACAGATTACCAATGTTTATAATTTGGCCTTCTATAACTAGAAGTCATCAACACGCAATCAACACAGTCTATCTTGCTTGCTATCAGTAAGCAAATGCTTCTTGGAACTGGCTTGTTTTGTTTCCTAACCAGCCGGTATATTAATCCCAGAAATTCAATATTTGCTTAAGATAAAATGTCCTCCCAAGAGAAGTCAAAGCCAGAACGCTTCTGTCCTGAGCAAGTAAGGAAGAACCAGTGGGAAATGTTCCCCTTTTCCAGAGCTCAACTCTGACAATGGGAACATGGAGGAAATGGCAAACAGATTGAAAATAGGAGGGGGGAAAAATGCAAAAAATGTGAATGTGGAAAGAAAAATGAGTGTGGGGTGAATTGCACATAATGAAGTTTAACAGTTTGTCCATGCTCTTACTGAGCATACATTGTCCAAAAAGATCCAGACAGTTATTGTTCTGTTATTAACACTGCCTTGCAGTTACTGTGCAGACACATCCACCTACGTGTGTTCACAGGAAAGCGTCTGCATATGTCCTAGCAATGGGACTCTGTTTCCTATACTTGGTGCCTAAAGTAATTTGAAATATCTTATATTAGCCAAATCATCTATATGGGGCTTGGAGATACAACAGAGGATCTATAGGAAACCTCCTCCCCTCTGGGGGAGACCAGACAGACCAGCCCAACGTGTTTCAAATGGTCCCAAGCATCTGTGTCTGGGCAACTGAATCTCACACTAGCGACCAAAACTCCTTATGGATCTTAGATGGATGGTGGAAAGCTAGTCGTTTTATTCAACAGGATCTAGAAACAAATTCAGCTGACAAAATGCAGGTCTTTAGGGAGAGATTTACAGCTTTACCTTATTAACTAGATGCCCCTCAATTATAACGAGGTCAGAGATACCCAGCTCACATGTAACTAGCTACCTTTATGTGGATGAATGCACTAGCTGAATTCCACACGAGGAGGGGAAGATCATCACCAAAGGTCAGTCCTGTTCATTATTTTACATGCCTGAAGAGAAACTGAAATCAGGCTTCCCCCAGCATCTTCCTTACCAAGAAATTTATCTACATCTTCTTACTGCCTCTTTCTATTCAACACTGAAGCACTTCAGAATCATAAATAAACATGCCCTACAATACCCTGTATAAAGCAAGGAAACCTCTTTCATCTCAATTTCACAAGGTGGGTGAGAGTTAAGTGACTTGCCCAGGACCATGTCAAGGGGTCTTTGGCAGGGGGCTGCAACAGGAACTTCATTTTACCCATTCCCAGACAGTGACCCACCTTGAACTCCTGAAGCTGCAATAATCATGGCCAGCCACATGTTAAGGACGAAGAAGCCTGATGTACATGGGGCGCAGGTTTTTCTAAGGTCACACAACTTTCCTAGCGGCTCCTTCCTTAGCAGATGCACTGAGGGCAACAAAACCTGCTGAACAGTGGGGTGAAGTCCATTCCTACAGAGCAATACAAAGTGAAAATAGAAGAGGGCAATGGAAATAAAACAAAAAGGAGATGAAAAACACTGGATGTAGGAAGGCAAACTGCAATGTGATACCGCGTGCCAGTCGACTGGCCCCAGGCCAGGCTGTAATGAGGACCATCACCCCAGGAGCGCGAAGCCATCCCTGCTCGCTGTGTCTCTGTTTGACCATGAACCTGGGTGTTCCAGCAGCAGCATGTGAAAATATTTAGTCTGCTGCAGAAGGGAATGTTTGGGAAAAGAGATAGGAAGGCCTGCATTCCTCCAACCCCACAGCCTGGTCCTCCCCACATTCCCTGGCACCCTGCCAGCGCTCGGGCTGGAGGAGGTTCTTGGGGATCTTATTTTTGTTTTCCACCCAGATTCAATGAGAAGCAAGTGTTTCTCTGCTATCAGTCCTTCAGTTAAAAATCAGAGATGGAGGAATCACTGGGTGGATGTGAATCACAGGGTGGGGAGGGGATTAAAACCCTTTTCTTCTTTAATCTTCCCTCTGTCCTTGCACCATCTTATTTAGACAGGCAGCTTTACTAGACGAAGTCAGTCTTCCCGTCTCCCAGATCCCAACATAACAGTGCCCAGCCTTGGCCCTGACACCCAGAACTGACTAAAACACAGACATTCCTCTGGGAAAAATAATAAAAATAAAAATAATAAAAATAAAAATAAAAATAAAAATAATAGTAATAGTAAAAATTATAATGATAATGATAAATAATAATAAAGTTTTTAAATTATGTTTTAATAAAAATATTAAATATTTTTTTTTTAAAAAAAAGAAGCCATTTTCCTGCTTCAGAGGTGCATTGCAAATACTTTGCCCCAGCTCAAAAGGCAGCCCAAGGTAGAAGGCAACAGAGAAGAGAGCTGGGAGAGCTGCATGGCTCCCAGAAGCCCGTGTCCAAGAGAGTGTCCTCCAGAGACAGTTCGTTAACATGTGAAGTTTGCTGTCGTTGCTCAGAGCAGTTGGCATTGGCCACGGAAGATGCGTTGAGCTGCTGACAGGACTCAGCCAGGTTGTTTCTGCTTTCTCAGAATAGCTTCACTATTTGGTTCATCCACAGATCACCTGTGCAATGAGACAACAAACCACAGTGGTGTAACCTGGGTGTAGAAGAAGTTTTTTCCCCCATTAGTGTGCCGTAAGGACATTTTGGATACATCTTGCCAACAATAAATCTAAGAACCATCACCAGGGAGCCTTCCCATGCCCCAGAATTCAATCCCTCAGACAGATAAATTGCTGCAACAGTCCCCAGCATGGTTTTGGCCCAGAACAACAAGCACACTCCCAAGCAGGCACGCTTCAGAATTTAGCACAGCCCAGGGACCATTTCCCCATAGACAATTCAGATGCAGACACCCCATTTTGCAGACAATGGAAGTTTAATGATTTAAATGTGGTCAGACCATGCTTAGCTGGCTTCAGAGCCAGAGAAACGCCTGAGCCAGAGCTCAGCTCTGTTCCGTTTACTAGTGCAGATGAAGCCATTATTTGTTATTCCTCAGAAGAACTCACCAGCCACAGGAATGGAGTTATCCGTGGAAATCGAAAGGGGAAGCCTGGCCACAGTGAAACTGGTGGAGTTTTACTCCTGATGGCTTTCAGGAAAGGATTGTTTTGTGTGGCTTAATGAACTCAGAGAGGAGATCCCACAGGCTGTTCAGCAGGCCTTTGACTTATGATCCACCTCATCCTCCCTTCCAGCCTTTTTCCATACTGTGGAAGAAACCAGTATTTGCTAGAGCAGGATGAGAAGCATTTTACCATTTGTTTGGAATTATTGATTTATGAAAAGCCATCTCCCTTCTGATACAGAAAGCAAGCAATGAAATGTGAAAACACCCCATGCAATGAAATCTATGACAAAGCAGGAGGTGAAGAGAGAGAGGTAGTTTTGTGGCATGGTTTATTTTAATTTCAGCTGTTTTTACTTGACATATGCTTTTCTTTAAAAAAAAAAAGAAAAAAAAAGAAATTAAAAGCTGTGTGGACGCATTCCATCATGGGAAGGTAAAAAGGGGGTGTTACAACCTACAGAAGTAGTATTTTTAAGGGAAATGCAGTGTTTTGTAACTGGTCTTGAAAAAAAGGAGGCAGAAAATGTAGCTCAGAAGTTTGGGCCTGTCAGGTCATTTATGGATCTGAAGAGGAGAGACTTTACAAAGTCTGTTTCTCAGAGGGCAGATATTCACTGTATTTTGGAAGACCAACTCCTTTTGGAGTAGCTCAGCGGGGGTCCCTCCAAATCCTAATATTTAGCAAACCTTCCACTGTGTTAAAGAGAATGGAATAATGATTTTGTAGATTCAGGGCCTGGTTTGTTCCCACTCTGTCCAAGCCAGGAGTCACAGCGGCTCAGTGAATGGCTTTCACTTACCAAAGTTTGCCAGACTGCGGGCACACACCACCAATGGGAGATGCAAGAGTTGCTTTGGATGGCAGAGAAGATTCCAAAAGCAAGGAAGGCATCACTTCTACCAGCAAACCCTGCTCTGGCTTCAGGGTTTCAGGGGTCTTCACCCCAGGCACCCACACAGTTTTGACTCAGGAGCGCAGGAGAGGGTGAGCCTGTTCTACAGTGAAACAAAGCAAGTAATTTTACCTGTTTTGCAGGTGAAAAGTGAAGAAGTCAGAAGAGGTGTCCTATCTTTGCAACCTCCATAGTGGGATGTTTAGAGGAACAACATTTGTGTGGCATTAAATGTGGGTAAATTTCATTTACTTCCACCCAACCCCAACTGCATCCCTGGCTGCAGGCTCCAGGAGAGCAAGCTAATTTGGAATAGCCTCTGAATTGGACAGGGATGATCTTGCCTCAGTGTGAACTTGAGCCAGTTCAACCCCCTTGCTCATCTTCTCTAAACATGAAAGCCCATTCTCAGGGGTTGAGAACCCCAGCCACACAGAGGCATATGAACCAGATTAATCTCACCAGGATATGGGTGGGGGACCAGCACAGGGAAAATTTCAGTCCATTTCATACCAAACAGATCCCAAGACATGAAAACTTGAACCTAAGTTGATTTCTGAATTGAACTTCTGACCTACCAGAGAGCTAGCCAGTTTCAATCACTGAAACTGTGTGCATAAATATTTATACTTTGCAAATGCACAAATATAACCCCCTTCCCTGAAAGGAAAGAGCATGCCCTAGCTAAAACCTGGCCATATATTTTTACTTCAGCATGAAGAACTGAGGTATAAACCCTACAATACACTACCACGAAGTCTGAAACCATAAAGGTAAACCCAAGCTATTCTGAGTTAATAGGATCCATTTGTTGTGTGGAAGAGGCACCAGCATATTTTTTTCTTTGAATGTAGGAATTAGGTAAGTGAAGTTGTCAGGCATGCATGTATGAAATGTAATCTGGCTAACCCCAGCATTCCAGCCAGCCTGGTTTTCAATAGCTGAAGTATGCATGATAAGTTTTATGTAAATGCAGGCAACCTTGTCTTAATAACTCCCTCACTGCCTGGAGCCCAGCGTTTCGGGATGCAGAGACCTAAGCTGTGAAACTATAGTGAAACTATAGATAATTTATTTTTTTTAAATGGAGACAGCAATGATTCTTTTCACAGATGCTGGGCACTCTAGATGAATGGTGCTCTAACTGCGCAAAAATATAATCATTATTTTTATTTATTTATTACCGCTCTGATTGACACAAGGGGATAAGAGTAAAATCAATCCAGAGCCTCTTCACAGAGGCCCCTAGCATATTTCCCCTAAGGCTCACAAATCAACACTGCTAAGTAAAGAAATTTCCACTTAACACCTCATCACCCCCCCCTCCCCGCCCTGCCCTTGCCAATGTTTATGTACATACTTACCTTTATTAGTGTAGGGGGGGAGCCCTTGGGATTCCTGGTATTGGTAAAGAAAATGTGTGCATTTGCAGGGTAAAGGGCAAACTCAGGGTTCTCTTGTTTGCTGGTGGGTTTGAGTTTCTGGTGGTTTAGGCAAAGTCTTATGGAGGGTCTGGCAAAGAAATCTTTAATCTTGAAAGGAAAAGGCAGAATTAGAGCACAGGCATTGGGAAGTATACAAAAGGAAAGAAGATCTACCTCCTTAAACCTGGGAACAAGTTGCACTGGCATGAGGTGTGTTAAAGACGTTTGAGTTTGCTCCACCACAAATGGGTGTCATTCTACAAGCAGAAGCACTAGCCAAGTCCAGATTGACAGAGGAATTGGCTTTTCATCTTGAAATGGGAGTTACTGGTTTTTGTTGAGGAAATCAGATTTAAATGAGCCAGGAAATCAGATTTAAATGAGCCAAGTGTTTTCTCCAGATATTTACAGTGTCTGAACAGGTCTCTACTGTTATTCAAATTATATGTAATAATGTTCTTTATCATTAAAAAAGAAAAAAAGCTGTGACACAGAGAAGAAGACGTCCTTTCATTATAAATATATAATTTTGCCTACAAAAATACAGCATTTCCAGTTTTGACTTCCTTACACAACAGAATTTTTTTTCCTTCTATGTAGGTGTCCTCAGGATGAACCGTGAGTTCAGAATCATCCTTTACTGAGTGTCTGTCAGAGAGGTGGGATGTTTGCATCCATCTCCTTTATCCTTAATTCTTGTTAAGGATGCCACCAACCAAACAAAAGGGAAGGGTCTGAGTGACGATGGATAGAAGCTGAAACTCCATCAGAAGTTTTGAGCTTGTGAGACAACTTAATGGATGCACTTCAGAATAATACAATGAGATACTGTCCTTTTTTTCCCGCTATTAAAACTCTCAAACATGTCACCAATGCTGCTCTTGGAAATGTAGATGTCTGCTGCATGAAATTAGAGAAGCGAAAACATTTTCCAGGAGAGGAAGAGTTTGGAGGTTTACATGCACATCAGGGTGCCCTGCTAAGTTTAGACACTAAATTTGGAATGAGCCAGTACGGAGCTTGTTGACTCTGGCTGGTACCTGGCTTGATCATTAGCCATAATTTTTGTTTGTCTGTGGCCAGCTGTCTCACTTAACCATCTGGCTCTTCCTCAAAGACATTCATCCATCTTTTTATTTCCTTCTGTGACAGCATGTCCTGCTTTGTGGACACGTTGCCAACAATAGAATGAAGAATGGCCCTTAACAATTCAGGATTAACAAGCTCGCTCTTGTACAAACTAAGCAGTCTCTAGCCTGTTTGCTACATTAAGGACAGACCATTGAGGCATCCAAAGAACTGCAAGGTCAAACTAAGGAATCAAAACATCCGTGCTAAACCGTGAGACACTACACAACCCAGTTTGGCCCACTGGAATTACTGATGGAGCAGGTGAGTTAATTAAATACTGTACCCATAGACTTCAGCTACAGTCAAAAGCCTATTTATAAACACCAGTTCTTCAGATATGTCTTCCTTCTCTTAATTCATAAAAAAGAGTGTGTGCTATATATCTCAGATTTAGTGGAAAGACTCGTATAGTTTCATCTCAACAAACGTAGTTATTGATGATGCCAGAAGATTTTATACAAAGGCTGGGAAAAATTTGCCCTTGTTTGCTTTTGGGGAAGTTTTCAGGATAATTTAATGATGTGCAGTTAAACTCCAGTCTTTTCTTTTGCTTGGAAATGTTTTAGAAATGTTTTAGAAATGTAAAAACAAATATCTGGTATGACTAGTCAGGCAGACTTGGGGGGGGGGGGGGGGGAACAAATGAAAAAAAATCTGATCAGAATTTGAGATTTAATTTCACAAAGAGCTTTCCAACATAATGTTATGGGCGTTACTATTTACAGTAAGATAGCAAGATTCCCACAAAACGTGTTGCTACCCATGGCAGTGGAGAGACTGGACTCTCTTTGACAGATCAGGCAACATTATCAACCCTTCCTCACCACAGGGGAACTGGGAGGCAGGAGCACTGAGTTCATCTAACTACATATCTGTGACAACCACAGATAACTCATTTCATCCTGGAGAAAAATCCAGAGTGGTTCAGATGAATTTCACCAACACACTAACTGAAAAGCCTGCAAGATTCAGTCCTGCTTAAACAGCATCTACTTGATGTCATCTGCATCAGTGGAAGGGAAGCACCAGGACATTGGATGACAAGTGTCATGCTCCAGCACCCACCACCATCAGTCTCACAGCTATATCCAGCTCCTGCCCTAGCTGCAGGTATAATTTTCCCTTATTCTGAAAGCAGAGACACCTGAAGATGTAGTGACCTGCACAAGGGTGCACAAGAAACTGATCCCACAGCCTCCTCTTGCTGACCACATCACCATCACCATCCCTCAACTGAATGTCACCTGTTAATTCAGGCTGAAGAAAGTGCACGGGGGATCACTTGAGCCAGTGAGGTTTAACTAGACAGGTAACTTTTTCTGCTTCCCCTGATGCTAACCTCTGCAAGAGCAGTTGGCTACCTGTGACAAGTGCTCATGAATGCATTTAACACTCACCTCAGTATTATCACCCAGAGCTTTTGCTGGTGAGGACAAGGCAATTCACACATTAAACTCTCATTAACATAACAGCTGTTGCACTCAGGCACAGCCCCCTTCCCCTTCCCTTCATCCCGCCCCACAGGCACCCACTCTGACAGAAAGCAAACAAAAATCTATCAAGCCTTGATTGCATCTTTCCAATCTCAGTTCTCTTCGATCTTGGATAAGAAAAAAGTATGTTCCAGCCACATATGGATTCTCCTATGGTTCCTTTTATACCTGTGAATGTAGAGACCTCCTTCCATAGCTATCACCCTGCTGGAAGGAGTCTACAAATCCCTCCTGAGATCAAGCATGTATTTCCTGAGCAGTCTGCAGCTAAGCTATGTTTTTCTTGCACCAGACATGAGACACCTACGTTGGCATCATCCCTATTTTACATCCAAGCTGGGGATGTTAGCTGTGGACATCACTGGAGAGACCTCGATCTGAACCAAGTGGATACAACCTAGTTTTAAAGAGGGTGAACACCCAACCAACACTTTTCAAAGTGTAGAGATTGTACCCCAATAAAAGGTGCAGAATGAGTACCTCTTTACAGAAACAGCCAGACATTCAGGTCCTGTTGATTCCCAGATCTTCTGATAAAAGGCTGGGAGGGCTGTTACTAACTCGTGCACTCACTTAGAGGCAAGGCTGTAATTCTGGGCTAGCTGTTGACTTGGCCGCCTGGTGAGTATCCCTTTGCCTGCAGATCTACCTACAGCAAAAGAAGAAAACACCAATCAAGGGCGTTGCTCGCTCCGGATACATGTCCTGCCCAAGATTTGTCTCAGAAAAACCTCCCTTTAAGAAGTATTTTCATTTGAATATGAGAGCAAAACAAGGATAGCCCTGCAAGGATATTTTTCTTGGTCAAATATTTGTAAACCATACGTTTGTGGCTTTACACAGCTGGAAATCATATATTGCCTCACTGGCAGGGCAGTGTGTTTTGAGCAGCCGGGGAAGGGAGTGCATGATAAGCATCCAACCCTTTCATTATCCCTCCATCCCTTCCTCCCTTCCTTTATTTCTCTCATTTTCTCTTCCACAAGAGGGGAGAAGTGAATGTATAGGATGTTTTATTTCTCATGCCTGTGCTCAATTCTTTTGATTAGTCAGAATCTGTCTGTCTACCCATCCTAAACCAGAACATTTTTGCCCAGTTTCACCCAATTTCTTCCCCCCCCCCTGTATTTCTATGTCACCTCTCCCCCTGACAGTTACGTATGTGAATGAGCAAAGTTGATTTTGGAAAAAGTACTTTCCATTGCTTCTGGCCTTATACAGCACCTCGCCTGACTGCGTTCTGCTCTGTGATGACGAACTCAAAGCACTACTGTAAAAATAATAATTGCAACACCAGTAATACAGACAACAGTTACCAAATTTCACTCTCAGGTTCCCAAACATGGATGCATAACTGAAACCTGTTTGCAGTTAGAAATACCATGAAAGGTTGCAACACCATGGGCATCCAAAGACACTAGCTTTATCCCTTAGTATTATGTTCTCACGCTTCAGCTGTAGCCTTCACACAATGTTTTAACCTCAGAAGTACAAGCACTTTTTAGCTTCCCCCCTCCCCAGTAACCCCAAATTTTAAGACAGAGCTACATTGCAAATGTATTCCATGCAATAACTCATTAATGCCTAACCCAAACAGCATATTGATTGAAAACTCTCTTTGATTCCAATTGCAAGTAAGCAAATGATTCCTTTTTTTATCGGCTTGTTACTCTTACCATATTTAGGTACAACATACCTTAACATGCAGAGGTGTCATTTCTAGCTATATTTCTGGGAGGAAGTATTCACGTCCCTCTAACAAATTTTTGGTTGTTTTTTTTTCCAAATTATTCTTCAGTTCCTCAATTCCTTCTGCTCATACTGCCTTGGGTAAATGCTGCAAAGGTTGCAAGGCACTGGGATTTTGCACTGTCTCCAATAGCAAAAATAAATATTTTCAGGAATTTAGATGAAATCTCCTGAACATCTACAAATTTTGACTGACTTTCACTTTGAGATTTGCGCTGTGGGAGATGTCAGTCACCCACTTCAGATCACGCTGCTTGGTACATCATACTATCCATTCCAGGATTTCAGTGGACTGAAGGAGGAAACCTAAGGAAGAGGGAAGAAAAAGAAGGAGGACCATTTCTCCTCCATTTATCTCCAAGGCACTTTGGGGAGATGACTCCTAATACTGATGCCCATGTTCTCTCTACAAATAATGGAGAACAGTATCCTACCTGTCTTAGGCATGTACCCACTTTAGACACTCCCTCTGGACATCTCTTCATCATGAACAGGGAGGGAACAAATATCTGACTTTTGGAAGACAGTGACACATGACACATAGGCAGTTGGGATTCCTGGAAGAACCAGCCTGGCTCCCCACATACATTTCTACCTCAGCTAATGCCATCCCCAGCCTACAGTCAGGTTACCTGAGATGACAGCCATACTTTTAAATAATTATATGCACCAAAAAATATTTTTTCTGGCAGTGATACCAGCTGGTATAGAATGGCCCATGTCCTTCCAGAGAAACTCTCTTACAAACACAGGGTGGTGGTAAGTATCTCAAACTGCATATGGGACTGGGCCCTGGTCTATACTAACATCAAATTGTGCACAGGGATTTTTTTGGAAGACTGCCAGTTGGCCCAGGACAAAACCGTGCCAGGGAACATGCTAACAAGTCAAAAGTATAAACTCAGCCATCTTCCAGTGCTTGGGAATACTCCCTGGAATTTTTCACTCAATAATACAAACATGGCCTGCACGGGCACAGGGCTCCTGTGTCACATCCGTACCATCAGGTTACACAGCTCACACCTGAACACACCACCACAGGTCCTTCATTCAACGAACCTCCCCGCCTCCCTACAGCTGTATAATTGATTCACTTGAGTCACTTCAGCCTTGATCGATCCTCCCCACAGCCTTCATCCTTCTCATCAGCCCACAAAGCCAAGCTCTCTGCTGGTGACAGCCAGCGTGGTCCCATGGATATATAGGGAATGATGCTGAGTTATAACTCCTGAGGGTCTGGCCCGAACTGATTAAACTTCCTCCACAGATTTGGTTTAGTTTTCCTTTACTGGAGAGAAGGTGTCTAAGGAATGTGATGATCTCAGTCACATTCATGCTTCTTGAAGTGGAAGACTACCCACATCATCCGATCTTTCCTCAGTATTGTTACAGCCTCATGCCGTGCTTTTCAAGATTCTGTGGGCCAACGCACTATCCATGTGGCAAATAAGAGCCTCCAGACACCTGATCCTGGGGATGGAGCAGAGCCAGGGGGCTGTCAGCAGAAACAACATTGTTCAAAGGGTGGGCTCGAAGCAGTGAGGTCAGCTGGTGCCAGAGCCATGAGCTGGCATTTAGTGGAGGGAATGCTTCACTTGCTGCTCGCTCTCCGAACCCCACGTCTGCTCTGCAGATGGAAAACACATTCCTCTGTGCATAGCGATTCCTGCTGCCTTGCCAGGCCAATGGCACTGTGGGTGCCTGAGGTTGCCGCTGAGGGATGAAACCCTCATCTAATTCCCTGATAACCCCTGCTGCTAACACCCTCTTGGGTCTGGGAGCTAAATACTTAGTTCTTTGTGATGTTAGAAGCCAGGAATATTTTTGCATCTGGTTTTCATGGGATTTTGACATAAAATGACTGGAATGCAAATGTCTTTGGGGGCTACTGCTTTGAATGAATCCCAGTCTTCAGTTCTGGGTCTTTGATCCTGAACCCCAGTTCTTTGCTTCAGTGCTTTCCCAGGAATGGATGATGTTCATTTTCTAATTCTCTCATGGACAAACAGCCTTTGTGGTGTAAGACTGGTCTTAGGCAGATTTCTGTTACAGTTTGATCACCTTTGAAGAAGGAAGCCAGAACCGCAACATTTAATCTCCTATTACTGCAATATAAGCTTGATTATCTACATCCACATTCATTCTTGAAAGACAACCCCCACCAAATGAGACCAACCTCATTGCGCAATGCACTTAGTTTTATTACATCCACACTTGGGAACAACGCTAGGACTTCTGGAGGCCCAGCCTATGCTGCGAGAAGCTGACTCAGCCTGGAAATCATACCCCTGTGAATCATGAAAAATTATCCATGCTTCCAGGGCATGATGGTCAAGAGACAGGGGCTCTGGAAAACCTTTTCAAAAGATACCATGCATTTGGCACACTTAAGTGTGTTAGCTTCTGCATTTCAACAGAGACGCTGTAGATGCTCATGCATAGGCCAGAAAAGTCAATATAAAATAATCAGTGTTTATCCGTGAAGTGATGAAAAATTAATAATTTATGAAACAGAATCCATGTTAGAATTCAGGTTAATTCACCTAGCAAAGACAAGTACCCAGGGACTCTCCCTCCCCTGCTTACAGAGGACAGAAGATTACTCTTTAGGAGCCATGATGGAATGGAGGCAGAACATGCAGATCCTTTCCAAAGAAAGAGACCTGTTGTTCTTTTCTGTATTGCCCTACAAACATTGTGTTTTCCTATCTGCTGGCAGAATGTTCATGAAAAATATCATCACATATGCCATAATTCTACACACCCATGGAGGCATTCAAACCCCTCTGGTTAAAAACCCCACCAAATTTAGGTCTAAGAAAAGTCTATGCTGATTTAGAGCTAAGGGAGTAAGATCAAGAAGCCAAACATATTGGGACCAAAGAAAAGTTAGACAAAAGTAAAATGCCCTGAACTATGTACGATGTGCACATCGAGCCCACAGCACCAACCACTTTGCTCCACAGCATTTTGCTCTGCCTTACTCCTACTGCATCATGAGAGTGGACATAGCAAAAAAAACCCTCAGAAAAATGCAGGATGCAACACATTGTCTCTTACAAACATCGAGCCCATGTTGCTCATTATTGTAGATATTTCCATTTGGTCATGTCCCACTAGTTAGGACTTATTAGTTGAAAGGTGCTGGTGACAGCCATTGCCATCTCATAACAACCTACCTTTCACAGCAGTCAGGAAAGCATGCACAGGGAAGATGTCTAAATATCTTCAGCTGATGGGATTTCCTGAGCCTCATGTGGCCTTTCTACTTCACTATGTATTGCACTTTCAAGTGCTTGTCCAGCTTCACCTTAAGCCCCCACAAGCCTTTTGCAGCCACAGCCTTCTTCAGCAGGAAGTTCTTTTGCATGAAGAACCAGCCTGTCCTCCCAGCCTCGTTTGCTGACCCCTAGTTCCTGTATTGCAAGAAATCATGAAAACTCAAATCCATGCCAAACACCCCTGTATCATTTATAATGTTACAGACCTCTGCCATCTCCCTTTTCTTTTTTCTGTTTTTTTTTTTTTAAAAAAGAAAATTTTCTTTTCACCTGGCTGAAAAATCCAAACCATCCCTATTGTTTCTGACTTGAGAGTCTTCCATACACTTGGTTACCATTCTTGCCTTTGTCTCAACATTTTCCAGGTTTTTGCTTAGGCTTTTGAGCAGAAAAGGACTACAAACAAATCCCACAACAGACTAAATGCTCACCATGGAAATGCTCACCAATGTTTCAGTCAATGTCAGCAGTAACTAGGCTCTATGGACGGGCTCCATGCACACACAATTGTCCAAGGCACGTAGGTGACCTGAAGCTTAAGCTGTAGATGGTGGAATATTTCTCCATAAAACATAAAAGTGTGTCCACATAGCATTGCTCCAGAAATAGTACTTGCACTGTACCACTCGCTGTGAGATACTGTTACAGATGAGAGTGTAGCTCAATCAGTAGCCAGCCCACCTTTTTGTGCCCTATTCATGCAGACCAGAAGTTGTACTCAAATGCTCTGCAACTTATAACTGCCCTCTGAAAGGAAAGTAGCATGTGAGGAGCGAAAATGTACAGTTTTTCTGAGTCTGCAGTTAGGACAAGCCAGGGCTCAGACCTGGTCCTGGCATTGCAGGAGGTGCTGGGGAAGATAGCTGCTCCAGAAAGCACTCTAAAGGAGAAATAAGAACTGACACCTTTTCCCAAAGGAAAGATCATACCAACAGAAGCATCTCCAAGCTCCGAGTGTGAGGAAAGATTAATATCTTCTGGTGCTCCATCCTTCCAAGTCTGCTGACAGTGGTTTCCAATATTGCTGACAAGCTCTTGCTGGCTGAAAACAGGAAGGTGTCACCTTTTGTACCCTAAATTAAAAAAAGCCAGGACACAACAGGAGATCTGAGGCAGGATCAGTCTCACTGCATTCAGATCCCCAAGTCTGAGTTGGTCACAGAGCAATAAATATAGAGAAACCAACTATTCGTCTGGGCTTGTGAAGACACCATCCCTGTGATGATTGCCATTAGCCCCTGTGGCTTTTGGGCACCTTGGGGCAGATGCACCCTTCTCAGGTGTCCACCCATCCAACCACCCTGGCTTTTCAGTTTGTGGCCTGGCAGCCTGGTTTGAAATCCCTCTGCCTCTAGAAGACAGGCTCTGTCTCTCCAGCCTTCATGGTGCAGGGTGTGACCTTGCTGTCCCCCATCCACGTCCTCGGCTGCTAGAGGGAAAACAAGCGCAGGAACCCCACCCATCACCATGTGTCAGCCTTCACGGCAGGTTGGGAGGTGATTCATGACGGCTGACCTCATGTAGTCATGGGCAAGTGTCAGGCTTATGTAAATGGTCATCTGAAATCCAGGCATAAGCTAAAATATTCATAACCATAATCATAAATTAAGCTGGCTCCTAGATTTGCAAATAAAAGCTCAGAAGCACCCGGAATTCAAAGGCATTTTGGAGCCCAACAGCTTTTCTCCATTTCTTCATGAGAGAAGCCCCTTGCTGTCAGCATAGTCTCTTTCCTGTCCTCCCAGACAGTGTCCTAAAAGCGTTCCCCTCCAGCCGTCCAAGGGACACTACTTGCCTGTGCTGCGTCCAGCCTGCTAAGAGACGCTACTGGCCTGCGTTGTATTTCAGTACAGCTCCTGCCAGGAAATTAGCTATGGAGTGATGGTGATAGTGTTGTGCTTACTCAATCCTAGCCCTGTTTAATTGGGAAACATTTGTATTTTATAGGCAACAAGGAAAAAACTTAGTATTACCTAATAGGTAGCATAAATAAATTATGGCAGGGCATGTGTCCCCGTTTAAGATGACAGTTTGAACAGTTCCTGACTATTCCAGCACAATGTGTTTCTTACGAGCAATAATTTTTACCCTTTTTTTTTTAATCACACCTGCCAATAAGTGACTTGTGCAAGTGGTCCTCTGTCTGCAAGGGAGGAAGGCAACACAGTGTGACATTCAAGCTAAAGACATCTGATCCTCCCAGTCTAACGGAAGATTATCATGAAGATGCTTCCCTTTGCTTTGCTGCACTTTCCCCATAAAACAATAATCCTAACTTCTCCCAGAAAAGCCTGTGCATTCCAAAAGCCAGTCTCTTCATTCAGCTCTGCCAGGTGGTTGAAGGAAAGATAATAAAGATTGGCCTTCTATTTCTCTCTACTCCAGCTGCAACATAGCTTTTGATAAAAAAGCATTGATAAAAATACCTCTGTAAGGTCTATGTGATAGAGTGTCGGAAGGCAGTGAGGATGCAGGAATCTGCTTTGCACGTTTAGATTTGTCAGTGCTTCGACTGTGTGTGGTACAGAGGAGTAAATATGTCTGTGTTCAGGAAAGCTGAAGATGAGTTGGACCACGATGCAGAGACTGAAAAATGCAGTTTGGAACTGGGAGTTGTTAAAAACAGTGTATTAAATAGTCATAATTCCTAGTGAAAAAAATGTCTTTCAATAAAAGCCCTCTTTTCATTAAAAAAAAAAAAAAAAAGCATAGAAAAAAAAAGCTGTCTTATGGAAGAAATGAACATTTCAAAAAGCAAAATATATAACCAAGATAATTTTTATTTACAACAGCACTGCAGCATTATCAGTGGAGATAATGAATCCAAGCTTTGTGGCTTCGGGTTCTACACTCTATCCCTGTCTCACCTGTCCCCTGTTCTCTCCCTCGCACACACCATCCCCTCCTTTCCCTGCTGCAATGCACAGTCCATCTCCTCTCCACCCCAGGTGCTGCTCCAGCCAAGAGGACCATGCTTGCTGACTGCCCAGCTTTCACCTCAGGAAAGACAAGGGACTGAAATACAACTACCTGTGGCCTGTTCTTTGTTCCTCTCATCACTCATCAATGGTCCTAAATCTTGTAGGTACCTAATTCCTTGGAGAGCTCTGTCTGGTACAGCTCGATGAGTTCAGCCAGCACTAGGGAAAGGCAGGCAGCAGATGGAAAATCAGCACGATCCTATCAGCCCAGGTTCCTGTGCAATCCAGGTTAAAATCTAAGAGGGAAAGGGGGAGAAGGCACGAGGCCAATAATTTTGAAGGCATTAAATGGAGAAATATGATGAGAGAAGCTACATTCCACAGCTGTCAGGACCCTAGGAATTTGTTTTGAATATTTTTAGAAAAGACAGACATTGTAATAAAAATAAATGCCCATTTCCAGACATAGATGATCTAGCTTTGAGGAATGATGGTGGGGCATTCAATACATATTTGTGTTCTGCAGTTAGCGAGGCGCAGGAAGCTGGATTCATATCATGAGAAACAACTTTCCAACCCACCTGTAATGAAAAATGGTGTTTAATATCACCTCCTAAGGTTATGCATTTCTAGAAAGTCAGTAGGCCCAGATAACTCCCCGGGGAGCTGGCTGGCTGCAGGACTAGTGCTTTGGCAGCTTCCTAAGCCAAGCAAGCCATTCCCCCAACATGTGCAACTGATTTCAGGGTTCAGAAATAGACTCCTGCCCTTCTGCCTTTTTCTACCTGGGCCTGAACCCTGGAAAACCAGTCTGATTGCTGCTTCTGCCCCAGGGGACTATGAGGATGGCTAGTGCAGATCACAGCATAGAAAAATATAGGAAATATCACAGCAAAGCATTATTATGCATTTGCCCTAGTCTTACACACTTCCCTAGATAACTGCTCCTGGCCACAGTTGCAGAGAGGATACTGGGACAGGGACAACCTTAGACTCGTCCCAGAATGGCCAGGCTTAGGTTTTTAAATGAAACTTGGATTTCTGGATCTCTTTCCTTGCAAAGGAAGAGTGGAATAACTGGCATAACTATGTATTAATTCATCTGACATTAATTCAGGAAAACTTAAGAAAGAGACAGCACAGGGTCCAACAGATAAGAAATTCACATATGAGACTACCACTGGTGCCCACCAGCATAAAGAAGGGGAGAAAATATTTTCAGATGAGACCATATTGTGTTTCAATTTAATGAGTCTGGTTGATACAGGTGAATGTACAGATTAATTTGCACAGACAGGTGCCTTTCTGGAAGACAGAGGTAAGAAAAACACAAGTTATGGAGTCCGATGCAGAGATCACTGGGTGAAATGATAAAATTTGTATTTTACAGTGAGTTGGATGAAATGATCTACAGCTGCTTTCTCACCCTAAAATCTGGAATTAAAGTAATTAGATTTCTGGGTGTCTTTCATCAGGTATTATATAATTATATAATAATCAGACATCCACTTCAACTTGTCTCTGTTTACTGCTGTGGGGTTTTTTTTAACATGATTAATTCAAGGCATGTTTTTTCTTTTTCCTGTAATTCTCCACTGAAATAAATATTGAAAGCTGTCATTGAAAGCCTTCTCCAATGTCTATTTGTGTTGAAAATACTTCTCCTCAGGATGTTGAGGGATGTGTGTATTTAACCCCATCTGAAAGTCAAATGAGTCCTTGACTGTTCTGCTGGTCTAATTTGATTCACTTTGTTTATTAAATAAGAGCCAGATGGCAAACAGCCTTAGGGCCACTTAGTGATGTGAAAACATATATATATTTTATTCACCACCACCAGTCTCCACAGTGCTGCAAAAAACTGTGGATCGACTTTCATTCAAAAATGGTAACTCTGTAGCATTGCAGATCACATCACAACCACTGCACTGAAAGGTTTCCCTTCTAATGATGATCATAAGTGCTATTATTAGGATTTTATTAGGATTCACAGCTACTTCATCAGACTTAATTGTGCCTGGTGTGTTTTTTACAAGCTCAGACATTGACAACTCCCTCAACGTGACAGCTTCATCTTTGCATTAGTCTCATAACAACCAAGATACTGGGTATTTTGAACATGTCTCACGCACTCCCAGAGAAATCTTCTGCTCATGCTGTGGGCCACAGGCTTCTGCTCCATTCCTTCATCCTAGAAGCCTGCCTTTCACACCAAAAAAAAAAAAAAAAAAAAAAAAAAAGGGGGGGGTTGTGCACTCAACACTACTTTACCTTCCCGAGATGGAGGTGTTCAAAGGTTGAACCTTCTCAATCTGAGCAGACCTGCATCCAGGTCTCCCATTTCTCGGCTGTGTGCCCTAGAAACACATCTCTCTTGTCAGAAGTGGCACCTCCTTCTCCACCCATTTCCCCCAGAGAAATGAGTAATGGACTTGTCTTCTCCAAGGCTCGAATTAGATGTCTAAGCCAAGGGCTTGGGGATTTTCCTTCTACATGCTTTATGCTTGACACGGTAGTGGCTGAAATTGAGTGTGGCTTTTCAAAGTGGTGTAAAAGCCACCAAGTAACATCCACGCTATCAAATCAACCACCACCACCACCAGTATGCAAATGTCTATATGCTCCCTAGCCCAATTTTGGAGCAGGTCAGCCAGTGCTCTCCCAAACCGCTCCTTAGCACAGGTCAAACAACAGTCCCCATGTCTGGTATGGCTTAGGCCATGTCATTTGGGCAAGTAAGGAGGTGCAAAGCAGGATCTACGGTGACCAACTTGCAGTTAGAAGTCAGCCACCTTGTTCTGGAGTTTGCCAGCATTATGTCCAGGTTGCCCTACGCTGGTTAATCTCCAAGTCAAAGAACATCTATGTGTATTCAGAGTATAATACAGGCATGCCTTTTATAAACTTATGTCAAAAATGTAGGTTCTCCAAATCCAATATAATCCCAGTGGTGCCAAGGTCCCACAGGCCCTTGAATTATGAGTGCTGAAGTGCTCAGCAAACATTGCATGATACGCAGACTTAGCACAGCCTCACCTTTTAAGTGCAAATGTCCATAATCTCTCAAAGAGCAGCATTAGCAGAAACTGTAGCAATGCCAGTTTTATAGTCCACTGCTAAACTGTTCAATAAAAATGCAGAAAACCTGTGTTCAAATCCCCCTGCACTTATATGAGGCAGAGGTTGGGGTCCCCATCTCCCACAGGGTGGTCCTGTTTCTCTTAAGAGCCTTTTCTCATTATCTGCTATCAAACCTGTTCCTCCTAGGTGTAACAGCTAAGCACTGATTAAGGCAGGGACTGTATCCCGGGTCACCACATGAACATTTTAGTTGCTGGAATATAAAAGCAATCACAATTTTTCTCTCTCCAGCCTATTTTGTGGTCACCCCTCCTAGGTGCCTAATTTAATAGGTGAAAGATTGCCTCTATGGGTGCGAGAGGGAGGGTTCTGTGTGGTTTAGTTGTTATTTTTCCAGCTGTCTAAGTTTGACTAATAAAAGATATTGGGCAAATCTGGTGTTGGGACTCAAACTGAAGCAGGTGCAGAAGAGGGTTATTTGGACACTAGGAGTGAACAGTCCAGCTGGTCTGAGGAGACTGAAATGCTTTGATACTTTCAGGGCAGCTAAGCCAAGACCGAAAATTCATAACACTGACGATAAGAAATATCAAGGGAAATAAGAAAAGTCTGGAAAGCAGAAGAGTGCTCCTGAAGTGGAAAGGAGAGAGGTGCATAACCCACTTTGTGGCTTAATTTTCCCATCCATGAAAGGGGACTCTTCCTCAAAGCCCAGTTCTGCCCACTGGAGCTAGCAGAAATATCACCTCCATCAGCCCTGGGCAGTAAAGACTATCACCTAGTTTTCTTTTCCTACAGTTTTCACTTCTTGTATATGAAGTTCAGGTAAAATCTGCATCAGTTTATTCAGCTTTAGTCACAGCAGCTGAGCTTTGAGAAGACAGCAAGGGTCTAGAAATCTAAAAAAAAAAAAAAAAGAAAAAAAGAAAAAGAAAAAAAAAAAAGAAAAATTAAGGTCATTCCTCACTTGCAGGTCAAATTTGCAGTGCAGAGAAGTGTCACAGTTATGCAGTGCCCTGAGTGTACTTCTGAACAGAAAGTCCTAGGTGGGAATAAGTCTCCGCCTGGTGGGACACAAAATGTTTCAAGTTTAAAGGCTGTGGTCACAGACCCCCTCCCCACAGATCAGAGAGCTGTGTCTATCTGCTTTCACTGGCTTAGAATAGCACCATTGAAAGTGAAGCTGCTTTGCCTTGTATTTTTATTTTCATAGTCCAGGAAATACATTTATTCTTTGTAATAAAATGTTTAGAAACAGGCAAAAACCTGTTAATTTCAATGACCTTTTCCAACTTTCCAGTAGGAAAATTCAGACCAAAAAGCCTCAGTTGCAATTACTCTTTTCATTTGCTCTGTTTCTTTGTTTTTTTAATTAAAAGCATCAATTTTGGTGGTGTTTCCAAGAAGACTTTGTTACAAGGTTTGTTCCCTGAAATGAATGAATAAAGGAATCGTAATCAGATTGTTGGAACTCAAAGACTGCCAGAATGTCCCACATCTGGCACAATTAGGCTTTTATTTGTTAACCGCTTGTAATTTCCTTAAAACCCAGATAGACACCACGGGGCAGACTAATGCCAGCCAAAACCAGCAAAATCAAATGGTGTTTAGTGAAATGCTGTTCTAGGCCAGCAAATTTCAAGATTTTGATGAGAACTGTGGGGGGAAAAGCATTGAGAAACCATTGTCCGCCTCCATTGCTATGTGGAATGATTCTTATTGCGATTCACTCTGGTCACGTCAACGCACAGAAAAGGAAACCAGAATGCAGAGTCATTTAAATATCCTTGCATCCTTCTCTCTTGGGTTCATCTTCACCTCTTCAAAGCTTCAGTGGAAGTCTAACTGCCACCTCACAAGCTGCCTTTTAAGGAACCTTCCTGTGAATACATCCCTTTCACAGAACCATAGAATCAGAGAATGGTTTGGGTTGAAAGGACCTTTAAAGGTCACCTAGTCCAACCCACCTGCAGCAGGCAGGGACATCTTCAGCTAGATCAGGCTGCTCAGAGCCCCGTCCAGCCTGGCCTCGGATGGTTCCAGTGCTATGCCATCTGCTCTTGCTGTTCCATCAACACGTAAAGAGAATCCAACCGATCAATCATTGGACAATTGGCCATTTCAAGCACACTAGTTATAATTCCCCTCTTCAGCCACATTTTTCCCTAAAACAAATGGATGCTGGGCAGCACTGTTATAAAACCTGTACCTCTTGTGGTTCTAATCTTACTGACGGTGTTGGAGCTGCATCTGCTTGCATGGGCAGAATTTACCCACATGGCTCTCAAGGAAGTGATGCCATTTTGCCCTCCTGAGGTTGTAGCTCATGGCCATAAATGGATGCAAATTCTTCTGGATCCTGCAGAATGCAAACACTGGGGAATGCATTAAGCTGTTTCAGAAATTAATCAAAGTGGGGAGAAAAGACACACACCCAATCCACAGTCCCAAGTGGCAATTCTTAATTATCTTCTGTTTGGATTTGCAAATGTGGAAATAAAAGCGCTCAGGAATATTGCAAAGGACAAAACCATACAGTTTGAGAAGCACTGCCAGGAATTCCTTCCTTCAGAAGCCAGTTGTGAATGTAAACCACTGGCAGAAAGCTCATTTCTAGCAATAACAGCTATGTCATGTTTCCTGGAACATAGGCAGTGTGGAGTATCATAGGAAAAGGAAAATAAACACCGGTTCACTTTCTGAATCACCAGTCATAAATTCTCACTGAGGAAAGAAAACCCAAAACACACACACACACATGCACACACACCCCTCAAAGAAAGTTAATAGAGTACCAGGAGAGTTTTCTGACCCCCTCAACTGATGCGTCAAGTGGAGCTAATATCCCCCCTTTTCTACACTGGGGTAAACCTATAGCACTGAGCGATGCAAATAAAACAAAGACAAACCACATCCTCCTACAGTTTCTGAAGTGGGACATGTTGTAAAGGCAGTCATTCAAACTGTTTTCTCTGGGCTTTAAACTCAGATCTTGCCACTTTAAAGGGTCCTTTTTCCTTTTCTCTCTCTCTCTTTTTTTTTTTTTTTTTTTAAGTTGCTTGCCTTGGAAGAGAGATGAAATCCCATGACGGTGCCTCCCCTGGTGGCCGAAATTTCATTTAATGTCTTTAAAACGTATTAGGGATTGATCCTGGGCCGGTGAAAATAAACATAGCACAGCAGAAACTATGCTGGCTCATGCGATCTCTGTTAGAGATCACAGCCTCCAAATGCAGAAGGATCAGATCCCACCTCCTGCTGCCGGTGGTGCTGGGGGTACCCCAAGGTGGGTGGCCTCTAAGCCATGCAGGTAGCTGGTACCAAGAGAATTGGGGTTTAGACTTCAATCTCCTGCTCTGCGTTAGTAATAGTGCTGGGTGGGTGTGCCATTAAGTTATTTCAGGTGTGTAAGACCCCCATGGAGATTGCTGTCCTGGTGAGCACAAGCAGGACTGCCAAGCTGGAAACCTTGCTGGACCAAAGGGGAGCAGCACAAGGATCAGGCTAGCTCTCC
The DNA here is from genome assembly GCF_017639655.2 of Falco naumanni. NCBI lineage: Eukaryota > Metazoa > Chordata > Aves > Falconiformes > Falconidae > Falco > Falco naumanni. The sequence goes on from NC_054057.1 coordinate 60,747,042, forward strand.
AGTTTGGCTGTGGTTTCATTCTGCCCAAGTCAGAGCAAGCCAGGCAGTGTAAACCTGTACAATCATATTGTGAATTAGACTTCCAAAACTCTTACCTGGCTTACAATATTAAAGAGAAAATTCTCCAATTGAGGAATTCCTCAAAGAAAGTTCTACCTGGCGGGATTACTGGGAATATTACCAAAACCTGAAGCTTGGCGTCTTTATCCAGTACTTGCATAACTGAGTCCCGAGAGCGCTGCAGCTGACAAGATGTGGCGGTTCGGAGCCCGTAGCTGCCAAGATGCGGTGATGCGGGGAGGCTCCACACCGCTCTTGACATCCGACACCTTCTGAAGCCGTTCCAGCAGGCTAAGGGAGTCACAGAGCTGATCCGTATCTCCTCCTTCAGGCAGCCCCGTGGGATGGCTCTCTGGAGAGATGGCGAAAGATCACTATCTGCGAGCTTCAGAAGGACAAATTGTTCGCCTCGGTATGAGCAACAATAGAGGCTTTGAGGACATCGGTGACCAACTGCACCGAGGCATTCCTTACCGCACACTTACCTTCATTATATCCCTGCTAATCACCCCTCTGCCTTTCAGCGGTGAAATGTTATCGCCCTTCAGCAAGGCATCAAACCAGAGCTGCAGAGGGATTGCTAACACCGACCTGCCCTTCTCCTCAACATGAAAGGAGAAGAGAGAAAGCCTGTCCGGGGCTGTGCTCGCTGCTGGGAAAGGACGGCGGGCAGGGAATCCGGCTCCGTGAAGCCAGGCTGTGCAGACAGCTCAGGCTAGACAAAACCCCTTCAAGAGCAGGCACAGGGCAAGTCAGATGGGTTGCCTCTCTTTGTCTCCTGCCAGACAGTGTTTCTCAAGGCCTTTTAGGTTTGTTTTGTGTTTTTTTTTTTCTTGTCTTTGCTATTTATTCCATTTGTTGTAGCTTTGCAAAAGCACAGCCACTTTCTTGCTCTGCAGTTTCATCAATGTGGCCTTGGCAAAATGTTCCACCAAATCTGACTCCTAATGGGAAACTGGACTTTTGGATTCTGGTTTTGTGACTTGTGAAACACACCTAGTTCCTGAAAGGGGAGGGAATTAAAAATATGTATTTTAACCTAACCATAGGAGACATACATAATGGAAATATTTTGGTAAAGATGTACAGCTGTAGTGTCTCATGGGCTTTATTTTTCCTTATGCTTCTGTTTTCATTAGACAAATTATTGCAAATTATTGCAAAGCGAGGCTCTCAGAAATAGTATCACTGTGAGAACGGTTGGGGAAGAGAGCTCAACTCGATTTAAGAAGCAGCTAAATAAATTCTGGAGCAAGGTGGTTTGATGTGCACTATGCTTGTGTGACTTTTCAGCCCTGAGCTCTTGGGTTTTGTTCACTGTTATGTAAACTGACTACATCCCAGTATCATACATACATGCTACCACACATGAAGTTTCATCTGCACAAGCCTGTGATTCTTTCGTGTTAACCTTTGTTCTGGACCTTGATGATACAACAAGTCACAACACCCACAATATTGTCCCCTATTCCTGCTCTGAGTGGTAGGTTGGACTAGAGATCTCCTGAGGTCACTTCCAGACAGTACATCCATAGTCCTGTAGCTGTGCTAACTGCATTTATCAGCTGCAAAGGAAGCCTGGAATGACTTATTAAGATGGAGACATTGACAGCAGCAGAGATAAATCCCCGTTCCATATGTTCCAGAATTTAAAATTACTGATTTATTGTTTGATCACGCAATATTTTAAAAAATCAACCATTTTGTGACTGCTGTCAAGGCAAAATTGATTTAAAATATCCCCACCCATTTTCACTTTTTGTTCTCCTCCTCAGTTTACTGACCCATGCTCCTCTTCTCTGCTAGCTATATTCTAAACCAGATCAACAACAGAGGCAAGCAAACAAACAGTTTAAAAACCCCAAAACCAAAAAACAAACAACAAAAACCACTGCAATATGCTTCATTTTTTTGACATAAGCACAAGTGAAGCTGATATATTTTTAAAAATATCACTGGTGGGATGAATTACCATCTGCAGATTCCTTTCCCTATCAACTATGAAGGGAGGTTTTAGGGGCTGAAGCTAGGAAGATGAATCCTATAATAAGTATTTTCAATAAATTAACATACTTTGGTGGCTGAATCATGCCCAGGCTTTATGAAGACAAAGATCCAGAACTCATCTAATATTCTCGTTTGATTTTCCATGTCAGGTGGAGGTGAAACACCGCACCCCAGCTAGCAGTGAGCTAACGCCTTTCTGTGTTGGCCCCGCACCATAGAAGAACATCAAGAAAAGCTTAATTTAAAATTAAGCTTAGAAATTAGTGTGAGATAATGACCACTTCACACTTGCTGCTTGCACGAAGCCATCCTGATTTGGGAAGTAAGACACTGTAGTAGTACGGACACAGCTTATCTTAGCCCCATTGGCCTTAGTGGCAGAGAGCAGTCCTGTTAATATTTAATGGGTATAGGTGCAACCAATGCTACCCTCCCCTGGCCTGCATCCCTATTATGAACTGGTATGAATTAAAAGTTCACCCTCCAACTGGTATCTCTAGCAGATGTTCAATTTATTTTATTTCACTTTTTTCATGGAAAATCCCAAGGCGTTGAATTCCCCCCTTGCTGGATTGTCTGCAAGGGAACAGTCTAACATTTGAAGGCAATGAAACTATACATTAAGGAATGGGGTGTAAGCGAAACACGGTCAGCTCATGATTCACCCAGACAGACTCACCCTCCTCAGTTCTCACACTTCAGTGTTACAGAACAAGAGTCCCACTGTTTAGCATCCCCCCTAATTCTTTGGCTTCTCACTATTTATACTTTGCAGGATTTATTCCAAGGGTGGAGGTGGTGGTGTTGGGAGATGAAATTGCTCTGTTTTTCATGAACAGAAGCTTTCAATGGGTAATTTACTACTGTATAATTAAGCTTCAGATTTTGTTTTTACTTGGAAATGTTTTAAAAAGGAAGCCAACTATCTGGTCAGATTTGTGATGCACAGTTGATGAGAAACAGAAACCCAAAACACTGATCAGAAATCCAGAAATGGTTCAATAGAAAGAGGTCTCAGATCCTCTGGAAGAAGGTGAGCAGAGGATAGTATTCCCAGTAAGCTTCCAGTATTGCCCCAGTGGTTGTACACAGCTGTTAAGACACAGCTCATGATTTGATCAAGGCTGCCTGCCATAGGCAGCGAGTCTGTGAGTCCCTTCCCGCTGATGCAGAAGTGAAATGTAAGAGGGTGTGATTCATGATACGGTTATCTACAACATGTCTGAACTAATCACCACAGGCCTCCTTTGCAATTCCTGGAGAGAGAGAAACTCCTTGAAGGAGCTCTCTCCCTGGAGGTCCTGGGAGCAAGTCAGTTATCCTGTCCTGGATACCTTCTTAAGTAGGTACCACAGCTTGAAAGCCTGTAAGGTCAGTTCAGATGAGGACAGCTGGTTCATCCCAACTTCTGAGAAGTATTTGAACCTGGTGCAGGTACTTATCTCCTGGCGTCATTCTCTATTAAGCACAGGGAAGGACTGCACAACTACTTAAGAGGAAACCTATTTAGTTTGGCTGAAGTTAGGTGAGATGTATCCTGCGCAGAAAGATGAAGCTGCTGATTCAGCAAGGTACTTTAGCTCCTGATGTTTTCCAGCTTGGAAGGAGTAACACAGCAATCCTGTAAGTGCGTTATTGTGCCCTCCTTCCCACCCCTACAGATCTCGCTACTTGTGTTTTAGGGCTACTGTAAAGCCAACGTACTGAAAGTTGTAGTTCCTCCCTGTGCCTCAATGAAATTGCCAGAGAAATCCTAACAGACCAGGCAGTTTCTGATTTTCAGATCTTCATGAAGCTGTCTCTTCCGTGGTTTTGGCCCCACGCGAATGCCAGTTACACTCCTCTAAATACATTTTGATGTTTAAGTCAGGCATTGCCATGGATAACCTCTTAGTTGTCCAATGCCATCATCCTAATTGGAATTTTATCTCCCATGCAGTGTCTTTCCCAAAGCAAATATGAGTTTGAGTTTCATAATCCCTAGCTGCTAGGTGGGAAGCTGTAGTCTAGTTTATGGGGATTCCTGCTTTTAGCTTGAATGACTCTGTCTGCAGGAAGAAAAATCACCTTGAAAGCAGATTATTCCATATTCATCTCATACAGAGATATCTACAGCTCTGTGGAAATGTGGCACTTGTAAATACAGGACTTTGTGAAAGGCCAGAATAAAATCTCTAAGAAGCACAGACAAACACCCAAAACGTGAGTCCATGAGGTGCAGCACTTATAATAATAATACTAATATCAGCAAGCCCCTAAACCTTTCATTTTCAAAACACGAACCAGGAAGATTTCTGTAATTCAACGTTTCCTAGCTTTTTACTGCTGCTGACCCTCAGGGGCAGGTTGCTGGGCTATATGGGCCTCTATTCTCCTGTATTTGGGATCTGTGGAAGCTGGTGGGTTTGGATAGCTGGGGCTGGGGCTCTTTCATAACGGGAAGTCTTCGAATACTTGTGTTCCTAAGGGCTGCTTCTTGGAAGACCCCATCAGAGTCCCAGCTGAGAGCCAGGTCTAAATGGGTGAGTCACTGTAGTGGCAAAAGGCATCTGACATCTGCCACCCTGTCTAAAAAGACCAGAAAGCAAGCACAGCAAGGACACCTGGTCAAGGTCAAAGAGCACTGCAGTGCTGGAGGAATGACAGGACCCACGTCCATCAGCCCTAGGTCAGTGTCTCAGCTGCGCTCACCACCACGGGGGTGGAAAGAAGCCATCTGACCCTGACACAGTCCCGCAGCACCGTGTCTGCTCCCAAGACTTTGTTTTTCCAATTATGGTAAAGAGCCTGGTCTTCCCCTCCAGTAACTTGGGCCCTTGCTAGGTACAAAAATAGTAAAGCAGGCCAGACATCTCATCGGCAAAATGCTCGTGTTCCTCACCATGAAGCATGGGGCAGCCATTTGCTATGAGTCGTCACCGCGAGGATCCTCTTTCAGAGGGTATGTCAGCACGAGGGTTTCGAGAGGCTCTCCCAGGCCACCTCTCTTTCCTTGGTATCTGGGGCTTGTTGATCCTGGCACACCACCTGGGAACAGGCAGGAGGCCAGCCTAACAGATTGGCATGTGTGCAGGCAGGGAAGAGAGCTGAGCATCTGGCTTTAAACACCGGAGCTCAGATTTCTCTCTGAGGGTGCTGACAGGAAAATGCATGCCGGCGCTCCGCTGCTGCAAGGCTCGCTAAGGGAGTAGGATGTCTCCAAGGGATTTGAGACAATTTCACTTCTGAAGTCTTTCCTTCCTGCCTCCTGTTCATCATGGAGCCACACAAAAATCTGAAAGACCAAGTTCATCTCTTGAGACCCCACAGACTCAGCAATGGCAGAAGTCACCTCCACAAGCTCTAGGTGAGTTCAGATCTGTCAAACGAGTGCTATGAGCCTCGGCAAGTGTGATTCTGTGTAGCTGATCACATTAAACTGGGTCTTATTGCTGGTGGACTTTGCTCCATACCACAGCTTCACTACAGCCCTGTAAGGTCAACAGCTGGCCACTAATGAAGAACCCACTTGCAGCATCTTCCCTAGAACAGGACAAAGGAAAAGAAAAAGTATCCTAAGAAATAACCGATTAACCGAGGTGAAGTAATGCGTTTAACATACCCCTTATTTCCCTGACATCTTGGGCTGGATTTATCTTACCACCTTTAGCCACCTAATGCTAGGCACACAGTTTAAGCCAGTCCTTTTGGCTCCCTCCATGGTCTAGGGTGTCAAAAAGAGACCCCCGGAGTTTTGGTGCACCCTGCCTTAGTGCAGATGAGGCAGATCATCTCCTGGAGATGCCTGTGTCCCTCGCCTACAGAGAGCTCAGGTTCACCTTGAACCTCTTAGATGACTGACCCCAAGCAAGACGAATCCCACTCCATTATTGCAATTCCCTTTTTCCATGTACTCAAAAGTAATAACTTTCTCGCAGCTTTTGGCAGAACTCAGCTTTGTTAATCAGCCTGAGACCCTGAGATGAGAGACTTTAATGGCAATGTATTATCTAGACACGGCTGTCGCAATAATTTTGCTCCTTACTCCCGGAAAAGGCTTTCCAGAGCTGCTAAGGAATGACTGAAAGGTTATTTAATAGCAAGGGCTTGGCTTCTGTAGAGACAGCTGTTTAAATTACATCAGTGTGACCAGTCACAAATTGAACTATTTGCTGCTTGTATCACCATGGAGGAAGAGAAACGGTGCTATCTTTTTCAACTTATTAAGAACTGATGAATGCTGAAATCGTGGTGCTGAGGGAAAGGCCCTTCCCTATTGCAAAAATTGCACTGCCATTGCATCTGCTGGGTTCATTTGTCGGAGCAACCGCTCTGTGATGAGAATGGGTCTGGTGAGAACCCACGTAATAAAAGTGATTTGTACTGAGTTACAAACATTTGGGGAGGAAAGGAAAATATGTTTATTTGTCAATGGATTTTTTTTTGCATAAAATTCCAACATTAAGTGTTTGTCATTGGGAGAGAAGCTGATTGACAAAGCCATAAACAGAAAATTTACAAATTTGTACTTGTCAAGAAATAAAGGTAACTAAAGAATTAAATATTCTGGCGAGATTTTTCAGACAGTTGAGAGTCAAAATGTTTCACATTAAACAAAAATTAATGTTGACAAGGAGTTCCATAGGTCTACCCAAAACCATCACTGAAACAAAGTATTTTCCAAAGCCTTTTTCCTCCTCAATTTTAGATCAGTGCCCTCACCATAAGATCATCTTTCCCTTCAAGAATGAGCATGATAGGAAAGGCAAATACCATCAATAAAATTATTCAGAATGATGTTGGCACAGCAACAGGAGCTGTGGGCATTTCATGGGTTTCAGAAGTGAGTCTGGATGGTCACTGTGGTTTGCACACATACGTAAACTGCTGGGAGTCCACAGATTTGGCTTTTCCTCCTGCCTCTCAGACATTTGTGGTGCAATTTTGGATAGGTTTTGATCCACAAGCTGTTCCTGAGTTTCTCCATCCTTTGAGGGTTGCTATACTCCGTTTCTCATGCGGCTGGGAAGTTTGATCAGCTCCTGAAAGCGGGGAGAACAACTAGACTCGATAGATCAAGGCTCCATGAGGATCTGCAACCCCATTATTTGATGGGGAAAGCTGTGTATTAAACCCACGTCTTATCAGCGCCTAAAGCAAGAGTCTGACCCAGGCATCCCTGCAGCTACACATGCAGGGACTCGAGGCAGGAACATGCCACGCATAGTTCAGGCACAAGACAGATTGTCCCCCGGAGAGGGCCTTCTCCCCAGCTTTCCACAAAAGCGTCACTGGTTTCCATGAGATGTGATGCCCCAGGGAGAAGGGGCGGTGGACAGAGAAAAAACCTGCTTAATATGCTAAGGCGAGGGAAATGGTATGTAAATCAGAGCTGTCATCCCTTTCCTGACCCGCGCTGCAGCACATACTTCTGTCCGAAAGTATGTTTATACTGGAAAACAGATATATGTCCAGACTGCAAATATATAAGCAAAAGTGTAGGAAAGAGAGCCAACACCTCTTCACTTCAGACCCTGGTATCTGAATTATCCTAGGTTTTATACCTGTGGTATAAATACCTATATATTTAGGTACAAATACACACACACACGTACAGTCAAAGATGCAAGGAGATGGCTGAGAGCACTGAGGAGATGGCTCTCCTGCTGCCAGAGCCCCTTGGGTTTCAGTGTAGGCACAGTGACCACCGAGTGTGCCAGCAGAAAAATTAACCCCCAGCACCCCATCATTGCCACTTCGAGCTGAGCTCCTTCCACGCTATCCAGGTGCCCGTACTTCATGTGTCACAGCAATTCTGACAGCTGGCTCCCGGCAAAGTCACCGCGGGGTCCCTGCTCTGCACGGGTGCACCAGTGCTATGGGGTGTGAGTTGTTACCCCGGGAGCCGCGCCAGGTCTGAGCTGGCCGTGGACATAACTGGAGTGAAAGGAGAGTGTCTGTCAGGTAGGGCCTAATGCTGCACCTGCAGGCAGTGGGTCTCAGTCCCATGTGCCTGGGGTCTGACAACAGAGTGGGGGCCCTGAATGTAGGCTCGTCACTGAACAGCACTTGGCTTGGCCGCATGGATTGGCTCCAACGACCTTCCAGTGTGTTCCTCTGGGGCGAATGCCAGGGTGTTAATGGACTGTTAGAGCTAATGCTCACCAGCACTGGGTCTTCCAGGAGACAAGGCTGCTCCTGGAAGGTTGTCACAAGGCTACTGAAGCCAGAAGGGTTTCAGCTGAGGGGTGTTTGCCACCACCTGCTTACACGGCACCTTATGCATCCTTTGCCTAGGTCAAGCTATGCAACAGGGAGAGACACCTTCCAGCCAGGCTCCTTTGAAAGCAGGGCTTCATAGGCAAGCATGCCCTCAGTAAAACGCTGCTCCTGCTTGGTGATTCCCCTGTATCTGACAATACTGGTCACCAAAAAAGATTAAACCAAAAACTGAAAAAAACTGAAGGACAAGCCTGTGTGTGAGGGAGCCCAAAGAGAGAGCCAGCCATGCAACTCCTGCTCAATATGTGAACCTCAACAGGTCTGCCTTGGTTCATTATTACATTTGCCTGCTGCAACCAGTGCGTCACCGATGCTAAGCCCTTCCTGGCTGCAGGAGTGTTTTGTGATCCTCTTTCGGGCCCATCAGGCAGGGGCAATGGCTGGGGCAGAAAGGAGAGCTCCCAGTTTCCAAGGGAGGGGGACCTGCCCATTGCAAAGCTCCAGAGGCTGTGGACAGCCGCAGTCAAGGATAAAGAGCTGCAGTCTGGAGGGAGTTCCTGCAGAAGTAAACTCACACGCTGTAAAGCAGCAAGTGCTTAAGGCCAGACCCCATAAATCCACCAAATTAGATGCTGGTGACATTATAGACCCATTTTGTTAGTTTTTCCAGCTGAGCTGCAGACCACAGAAAATGATTTATACTCCAAGAGTTGAGATGGTGGGGGCAGGGAGAGCAGGATGGGGGGAAGGGGGCAAAGGGGAGTGACTCACTGTATTTAAATTTCTAATCAATTTTTTTTCTTCAGGAAGGAGGAGAAAAAGAAAAGAGTAACTTATTCTTGGTGCTGGGAAGATGAAAAATATAAATTGAGGGTGAGAGAAAGTGCTAAAAGTCTTCCTTCCAAGCTGCATCTGGAGGGGAGTGAGGCACCAGCTACCCTGCAAGGGGTAAAGCACAAGCTATGGCAAGGACAAAGCAAAGGGGAGGGGAAGATGTAGACCCAGGGTTCACCACGCGCGGCACACCTGGCATTGAGGCTTGTAGGAACATTACACAGAGCCCTTTGGCCTCTGATACAGACTTAGCAGAAAACCACCTTGAGAATATGACCAAGATGCTTCTTCCTCATCTTGAAATGCCTGCACCAGTGCCTGTGTCGTTGACACGGTGAGCTAAGCTGGAGGGAAAACAAACCAACTCGGCTTTAACTTGACTAGAAATTCAAACTGTATGTGAGAGCAACTGCTGGTCTGAGAAAAACTTCAAAAATCAGCCTGAACACTCTTGCCTCTCAGCATTTACCTGGGGTTTGGCAGATAACAAAGACTTATCCAAAGTCATCCACAGCTGAGACTAAACAGAGTCATTCCTCAGGCACGTTACCGGGCATGTGGGCAGAGACGGATGTCCTGCAAAAACAAGTGAGATGATCAGTCTTTCAGGACCTGCACCACTCATTCCTGAAACAGTCACCTGCAGCGGGAGAGTGCTCCACAGCAGTAAGAACCCCTGAGCTGTGAGCCAGAAGTAGTTGGGTCTTTTACTGACCGCTGCCGAGTAGGTTATTTAAACAACTGACTAAAACCTGGCACATGTTTTCTCCATCAAATTCAAAAATTAAGGATGATCACATATTTCCCCTTCCAGCTAGTCTGTGATAGAACTTTTGGGTTGGTTTGTTGGTGTTTTTTTTTTCTTTTTTAGCTAAATAAACCCTTACACTTTGCAGAAAGGATCTTTTCCTGTGAACTGAAAATAAGGAAAAAAAAAAAAAAAAAAAAGAATGTTTAATCTTGGACCAAAACAATTTCAATCTTGTTTTTTAACTAAAATATAAAAATATCTTCTGCTGTTAAATGACTAGAAGTATATTTTCTTCACAATATTCTCTTTAAGCACAATACAAACTTCTCATTGAGCTTTTCTGCTCCATCAACTCCTGTCAATGGATCTAGACAGAAACCCCACACTATGTTAGACATCAGTGGTACCTAAATACAGTTCATCACCCCAATGCTGATACCTTAAATAAGTCAAATACATCACACGCTAAACACTTCTCTCCCCTGGATAACTCAACCATAGAGATTTAGAGTGAGGTGAGTCACACCCCGTCCTGTACGAATTTCAGGTCCTGACCATGAGTACTGCTGACAGCAACAGTTTGAATTTACCACTAACTGCTTTTCCCAGGCTTCACAGTAAGTGCTTGGCATAGCCTGTGCAAGCTGCTACAGCACTGGCATCCCCTGATGGATTTCCATAAGGTAAGTAGATGATGGCTGTATCGGATCTGGCTGGTGTGGAGTTAACATTGCCCATAGCAGCCCCTGTAGTCCTGTGCTTTGCATTTGTAGCTGGGAAGGTGTTGGTAACACCCCAGTGTTCTGGCTACTGCTGAGCATCCTCTCTCCCCGACCCACCCACCAAGGGCCAGTAGGCAAGAGCTGGGCAAGAGGCTGGGAAGGGACATAGCCAGGACAACAGACCCCAACTGACCAAAGGGATATTCCACAGCATATGATGTGCTCGGCAATAAAAGTTAAGAGAAAGGAGGAGGGGGAGGGGGGCTTTTACAATCAAGGCATTTGTCTTCCAAAGCAACCGTTTTGCTTACTGAGCCCCTGCTTCCCAGGAAGTGGCTGGACATCACCTGCAGATGGAAGTGGAGAATAAATAGTTTTGCTTTTCTTTGCTTCCACTTGTGGCCTTCACTTTTTTTTTAATTATTATTACCTTTATCTCAACCCATGATTTTTTCATCTTATTTTCTCCCCCTACCCTGCTGAGGATGGAGAGTGAGAGAGTGGCTGGGTGGGCACCCAGCAGCCAGCCAAGGTCAACCCACCACAGTGGTCATACATGGCCAACGGGGCAATGAAATATAAGCAGAGCCTCACTAACGTCTGAAAGTTCTGGGCTGTGCTTCCAAAAAGGATTAGGGGCTCAAAAGGACCCTGTCAGAGGGCACATGCTCAGTGGAAGCAGCTGAAGAGCATTATATGCCCCCTTCAACCAACCCGGTGAGTCTTCCAAAAGGCATGGATGTTCTTGTTTTCTCCTTCCCTCAGGTCATTGCCAGGAAAAATGAAGGTTATACTCCAAGTGGAGAAGACAGATTGGGGCGGGGGGCGCGGAAAACAAAAAACCAAACAAAATAATTACAGCATTTTTGCAGATGAGGAGAGGCTGAGTGATGAAGTCATGTGCCAAGGGGCACAGAGAAAGTTCTAGTGAATGTTAGGACTTAAACACAGAGATTCAGAATAACAGACCACTAGTTCATACTGTCCCTCCTCAGCACAGACAAAAAAAAAAGACAATTTTCCTTTCCTTTTTTTTCAGCCCTACAGTTCAAATTTGCTCCCTTCCCCAGCTGGGCCTGAAATTCACCTCCATGTTACCTAGCATCGCTGACAAGACTTTCTCACAGTCTTAATTACTACTTAATTTAATAGAAAATACTCAGAACAACTTCGGAGGCAGTATAGAATATATGTGTAAATCACAGCTGCTTCCCAAGATACCCGTTAAATTGTTCCCTCACCAAAACAATCCTCGTTGTCATTGTATTTTCATTACTTTCAAACTCTAAACAGATTTGTTAGCTTTGTTTTTACAGAAAGGATTTTTGCTCACCTTCCAATCTATCTTCTCTATTCACCTGTTGCTCTGACCAGATATAGATTCCTGCAGTGTAGATGTTGCCATCGGGACAATGTTCCTAAATGAAATAAGACTGATATTTGAAAGGAGCATTTAATCTCCTTCAGAAGTTATAATTCTTCCATTGACTGTAAAGGGAACTAGAGGTAACTAGCTTAGATGAGGACTTTGGTGCAATAAATATCTAAAATGTGATGAGACTGATCTCTCATTGAATTCCCTTTCTCACAATCTGAAATATGTACTGTTGAGGTCTTCATTTCTCTCAGTCTAGTACTAAGCCACTCATTTAAGAATAGGATACTACATATGCAAATAAAGTGGTTTTTTTTCAGACAGACAGACAAAAGGAATCTTGTTACCTTCCCATTTCACAAGGAAAACAGAAACATGAGACGAACAACTTTTTTCCATAGGAGAAAGTTTGTGGAAGAGACAGGAGACATATCTAATTCAGATGAGGAGAAATATAATTGGAAAGGCAGGTCCAAGCTGAAATGTTAACCTTTTAGTTAAAAGATGCACACAACATAGAAGATAGGCACGATCAATGGGGAAAAGCCATCTCTCTTTCACCCTCAGCTGGAAGTAAGAACTGTAAGAAAGTTTCTGTAAGAAAGAAATCTGGGACATTTCAGGGCGTTGTAGCATTTTTTGTCTCAGACAAGTTCCATATAAATAAAACTTTCTCCAGGTTATTGCAACAGTGCTGCTCCAATCATTACTGGTTACTCCAGACCTCCTGCTAGTGACAGAGCTTTGATGAACATCTGGGAGATGATTAACCTCATATAATTTTAAAATCAGGTGTCTATAGATAAGCTACTCCATGTAGATTCCCTCAATAACCTGCAAAGACAAACGAGCAATGAGTAATGAGCTTGTCTCTCCTCACCCAGTTCCTATTCTTATTTTAGGGTGGGTTGTGCCATATCCATGGACTCTAGCTCATCCTGGAGCTCCATCAACATGGAAGAAAACAGTTCATCAGAGCAGATATAGGTTTCTGTATTTAATCAGGTACATTTCATGGTGGAAGGCTGACCTTCACATTTACACGCAGGCAAGATGTACTGAAGACCGTCACATGAAATATACAGAGAAATGGAACAAGAAGACATGATCAGACCCAAGTCATAAAGCACTCAGCTACCATCTTTGCTCATGCAATTCTGATAACCACATATAAAGCTTTGAAAACCAAGATACTGTCCTTCTGACAGTAATGTGCTTGAATAACAAGGGGGGAAAAATAGTTGAAACAAGATTTGAAACATTTTCTTTTCTTGACTACCATTTTGACATGTGAAGAAAAGAGAACAGCATTAAAATGAAAGGAAATATTTTCCTCTCTGTTTTTGGTAAATATCCTAATGGAACATTTTGACCTGATTTGAAAGATTTTGACAAGCTCGTGTTGTGACGTGAGTGTCAGGTTGCCCAGCAATGCCAATCCATACAAGGAAGCAGGCAGGATCCTGCATTTGAAATGGCTTTGGGTACAAAAAAGGGCTGTATCCTGCAAGTAGTCCAGAGTCAACGGGAGACTTGGAGATCAAGGAGAAAGCATTAGCTTTAATGAGGTGGAATATTTAGTACCAGCATTTAAGGACTGAAATATCTTTTCAAATATGGCTCTGAACTATGATTTCCCCAGGGATTTATAGCACTGTTCACCATGCAGCAAAAAAGTTTATCCTTGCTGTGACCAACTGAAATGCCCCTTTGGTGTCACTTGTCTCCTCATCCTCCTCTCTTCTCTTGTTTCTTATATTAGACCTTCTTTTTATATCTCCCTCGTTGCAGTAAGTCCAAGGTCCACATGACTGTCATGCCCACCTTTACAGCCACTACATCCACCAGGGTCACTGGAGTTGAAAGAGTTAATGTCAGTGTGACCTTCCAGAGCTTTCAAGCTAACATTTGGGTAAGACACCAGCGGAAAAGAGGGATGATCTTTTAGAGAAAAGGTTTCAGGGTTTCTCAAAATTTAGGCAACCATCACAGTTTTGGCTCATTGAGAAGTTTATCACAGCAGCAACAGATTATAAAAATATTAATGCAGAAGGACAGAGCTGTTCTGTGGGACTTGTGACAGCCACAGCAGAAGCTCAGCCCACAGGAGGACTCGGAACACTAGTGGGACACAGTAACAGTGTTACCTGATGGTGCAGGTGGAAGAGCCCCACATTTTTACAGCTGGAGGACCAGGGTGCTAGGACTTTTCTCTGGCTTTGAAGCACAATTCAGATTTAGTAATTGCACGACTGCTGTGTAGGGAGGATGGCTTCGTTCTATTTTCTGAAGATCCATCGTTGCTGTCAGTGTAAGACTGTTCAGGTCTAGGCCAGAGCATTAAAGGAGGGGAGAGGGTTTTCACCGCGCATGCACGTGAGAGTAGATTTTGCTGAAAGAAACTGTGAATTTTGAGCATTTTTCTGAGCATGTTGTTCCCACCTGCCCCGCAGCCCGCTCCAAGGCAGCGCTAATTCCCACATCCCGGGACCATGAGGTCAGTTGTTTGCCAGATTACCCAGGTGAGCTCACACTTGCAATGAGCTCGCTTTCACCTGGGGCTGCAGCTGGGGTCTGGGCAGGCTCCTGCTAGTCCCTGCTTTTATGCACCCAGTTGTTCCGTGTGGCGCTTCCTTTTGGAAGTGCTGGGCAAGCCATCACGAATCCTTGGGAAAGACTGACCTCTTCTGGGAAGCGAAATGCAGCCGCTCAGGGAACCTGAAACCAGCCACTGTGCCCTGGAATTTCCCCTGGGCATTTCGGGCAGCAAACGGCCCTGGCGGTTAAACACTTTCAATGATTTTTTTTTAAATGCTTTCTGCTTGCTGCCTGTTTAAGCCCCAAAAGATTGCGGGCTTGCACCAGCTAATTTATATTCTCCTTCATGTCCTTCACACTTATTTTTAAGTTCAGCAAGGTTTTCCTCAACCCCACTCTGTATCATCCTCCAGCTTCCCCTTTCTGCTTCTTCCTTAATATTTCAGCCCTTTTCCTGGTCATAGTCCCAAACTCATAGGTGTTCCCATTAAAACGATCAGACCTTTTAGTATGCGGACACTTCATTGCCTGCAACTTTGCAGAGATCTCTGCATTAATTGCATCTACATCATCCGGAGTTGCACCAAGGTGTAAACACAGGTCCTTGAAATAATATAATTATAACTGTATAGTTAATAAGTGTGCTGATCTTTCACTTGGGTGCTGTGCTGTGGATGACCATGATGCACCAATGATATCCCCATACTATTTTTTTAGTCCCTGGTACCTCGAGCCATTGCTTCTTTTCTCCAGGTAACACAGGGCACAGCCACCCTTCCAGGCACTTGTAGAGATTTCAGATGGTCAGAAAACAATCTTGATTGTAGCTTAAGGGTACAGTGCCAACAAGCAATCTGCTAATTAAGGAGTAATATGTCACAGTGCCGCCCATCCCTTCTTTACAGCACTGTGTTTCCCTTAGTATATTCCTGCTGAAGCACCTTCTGTGGTTTGGTATCAGCAGCACTAACATTTGGTACCTACCAAAATACAGATTCCACTTCAGCCTCAGAAGTGCCAGCCCTGCCAGGGTGCCTGGATGAAGCTGGACAGCTGAGGCCGTATGCCCCATGACATTTTTTCTTGCTCCTAAGATGTACCAGTCACCAGGACAGCCTGAGCTGGGATGTGGCTGGGGGTTTTGCATGCATGTCATCAGAGCCCTAGCCACCCCAACAGCAATTAATTGTCCTTACCAGCCACATTTAGAGCATCCATCCCAGCTCAGGCTGACCAGGAGCAGGAGCTGGAGCTTATATCCAGCTCCTGGGCTAATGAGTGGAGGGTGTGCAGGTGTCAGGGTGATTAATGTCTATTGGTGCATTCATGGCCTTGAAACACATGTTGCATGTAAATGGAAGTGGGGATTTTTAGGAGAGATGCTGTCCCTTTGCAGATCTGACTTTACAGGCCTGGCCTTCAGAATTGTAGCATCATAGAATCATTTAGGTTGGAAAAAACCCTTAAGATCATCGAGTCCAGCTGTTAACACTACCAAGTGTTACAAATATGTCTGAAAATGAAAGCATCCCCTGAGCTTGCAGAACCACCTGATTTTTGCACTCCAGTATAATGAACAGTAACTTTCCAAGTGCCATGTAAATTCTCAGTCATAGCCTAGATGATTCTTTACACTTCATCGACTTTAAGAGCCCAGCTTTGACATGTCTACTTTGTTTCATTGTCCCTCTTAAAAACAAACTATGTAGGGCTTAAGACCCTGGTCCTGGTGTGCACTCCCTCATACTGTGAGTAGCGCCAGCTCTTGCAGAGGAGACTCCGGAAAAAACTCTGATCTGCTAAGGCTTGTCCCAGCTCTCTCATAGATAAAGACTGCCTCAAACTTGAGGTTTAATAAAACCTTTTAATCCATTCATATTTAGTGATGGAGTGCCTGTTTTTTTCTAGCCAGGTGAAAGTCCAGTCGTTGGATCTTGTTACATTCCTGTATTAGTGCTCTCCATGGCCTACTTCCATAGCGTGGAAAAGCATTTGCTTTTATCAGGTTTTAATTTCCCCATCTTTTTTTAATGCTGACTGTATCCCCGAGGTGCCTTTGCCATGGGTCAAGGTGCTGGTGGTTTGTACATATATGTATATATATATACACACACATGCAGGCCAAAATATGGTCCTGCCCAAGGGAACTCACTCATTACTCCACACATCCCCTTCAGCTCTCAGATCCATTGAGATCCTTTAGCTTCAATTAATATTTTTGGCTACATGAGGAATTACCACCCATTGAAATCAAGAGAGAGAGAGGACTTTGCAGTTGACCAAAGGTGAGTAAAAGGATAGTGAACTGCCCAGCCTCGTCCGTACAGTCCGTGCCCTCCAGGAGCTCAGTGAATTCCAGTAGCATTTGACAAAGACCCTCAGAGGTCACAGGGGATGGGATAAGCAAAATGCAATATTTGCCTGTACGGAGAACAAACATCCAAGCAAAGCAACTCTTTCCAGGCCAGCGTTATTGATATTAAAACCACAGAACTTAATTAAAAATGAAGGTAATTAAAGCCAGATGCAAGAAAGCATTTTTTTTCCCTCTGCATACCACGTTGTAGACTCATAGCATGACTCACAGGGAGAGAGCAGTAAGTCAAGGTGACTGGGAACATTCAAGGAGCGATTATCTGGGATCATTAGTGGGGCTGGTGGGCAACAGCTATAAACTGGGAACAGGTCCTGATGAGGTGCATGGCCTTTAACTCCTCTGGTATGTAATGAGAGCTGTAAATCTCCCCATTACGGGCAGCAGTGATGCGGGTGGATTCAGCTAGCAGCCTTGCTTTAATCTCTTCATGACATCAAGAGAAGAGGAGGGGGACCCTTGCTCCAGGACCTGAGCGACCAGAGCCTCATGAAGTGGGTGAAGCATTATCCTGTGGGAATTACGTGCAGTAATGTGAAAGCTGAAAAGTCAAATTCTGGTCCAAATAGCTTTGCTATGAACCTTGAGGAACTGCACAGGCTTCCAGGGATCTACGCCTCCCAGAGCAGAGCCTGGAGTTTCATATCTAAAATCCCTGAGCTTGTCCACAGCTATTTTCTTTCCTTTCTGTCTACGTCTGGGTGTTTCACAGAGTAGACAGGGTGTTCATAGGGTACCACAACACTGATCTGGCCTGTGGTGATCCAGGTATGAAACCCACGGCTGGGGTGACCTCTGTGTGTGATAAGTCCCCTGCCAGGTCCTGACACTGAGTTATCGTAATGAGCTGGAGCAACATGTGTCTTTTCTCTGTGCCCCAACGTCCCTCACTGCAAACTGGGGCTGCTCACATTCTCCAGAAGGAGGTGGGTTGTGCAAATTAATTAGGACTGATTCATTTTACTTAATATTAAATTAATATTTACCTAATATTAAATTAAACAACTCAGGGAAGAAAAGTTAGGTGGTATGAAGCAGCCAGGAGGTTATAGCTACTCTGAGTCCGGAATTGTTCGCAGACATTTCACGGTCTCCCTTCCTCAGCTATCATCGCTGAAATATATTTTCATTCTTGAAAATCCTGGTTTAGTTTGTATAATCATTTCCTAGCTCAGCCCAAATGAATTGGGTTCATTTATGGAGCTAGCCCTGGCTCACTTGTCAGCTAAAGATGTGCTAACGTGCCCAGTGCCATCCACTGGGTTGGAGACAGGACTTTCCACTTGCTTCCAGCCACAGCAAATTTTAAGTTATAAATCCAAAATCTGAAATCTGGCATTTTCTGGCTCTCCTGGACAACTACCCCTGAACATGGCTGGTGTAAGAGTTCCTGCTTCTGGCAGCAAGAGCACTTATGTACTGAGAAGAGATTGCCTACAAATCATTGGCTTCAAATGGACCACATCTCTGAAAGGAATTTCCAGAGTTTTCTGGGCACTGAGCACAAGGTTATTAGCCATCTGCAAACCCAGACTGATCATGAGCTCACCACCTCACCGGGCTATCTCCTATTGCAACCGCCTAATGTTCAGGCTCAGTTTTTCCCGATTCTGGAGTTGTGCACGTTCCCCCATAGACTAACTCCATTAGTGATAAATCAGGAGGTTCAGGTTTGTAACTCCATTTGTTTTCTTCTGTTCCCAAGTTTGCCAGATTTAAGCCATTATCAATGCTTATCTGTCCTTTCACATGGCTATTAAATATTGAGTAGCCTAAGTTCCCCGGCACTGACTGCTATGCTTAAGCCCAAATAAGAAGGTGCAGTTAACCCTTGTTCTTCCAAAATTTTGGGTGGAACTCTTCCATCGATTCTTTTGCAGTTCATGTATATGCCTCTTTACCAAACCGGGTGAATGCCTTTGCATAAACATGCTAGACACAGATGGTCAGCCTTGGCAAGCCTGATGTATTTTTCGAGGGGAAAAAAAAAAAAGTCTTCTCTTTGTGGCCAGTTTCCTGAATATTCCCAGACATTAACAGAAATGCTTTTGCTAAGTTTTTATTATTTTTAAGCTCCCTCAACTTTTAGGATAAATATGTATTTTTTTTTCTTGGTTCTTCCTAGCTGGCTCACGTTGTAATTGTTTTTCTTCCTGCAACACTTGAGGCTATTTTTCCTGTACTTTTACATTCTATTTTATAAAAATCTTGGATGCTTTCATGTTCTGTGAGCTCCACCATTATTTCTTCCTTGAAGAACAAGCCACAGTTTCCCTTTTCTGGACACTAGAACCCACTGCCAGTGCCAACATTGGCATTGTTCATGCTGAGAAATTAGTCAATACTTAGGATTTTGAGAAATCAGGTACGGTAAGGATGAGACCTGTGAATTTACAGCGACTGCAGCTAAGATTCCATTTCCCAGAATGAGGCAGCAAAAGGTTCTTTTTCACTGTTCAAAATCTCTGTCTAGATAGCAAAAGCATGCTCTCATTTAGAGGGGGTTTTCTCAAGTTCATATAAACAGCATGGGGTTTTTTTCTGTCTCCTTGGCATTCCTGAATACACACCTGCACTTCTAATTACACCCAAGCAAACCTTACCATTGCTGTAGCTAAACTTTTAGCTTAACAAGTAGGGTCTGATAATTTCATATTATATTCTACATAAAATTAATTATTTATATAGAAATTAGTATAATAATATACTATACATTTATATACAATATAGATAATTTTGTACTATAGTCTGTACTGTACAAAGAATTTAATGGATAGTCTTCTGCATTTATCTGAAAATATTGGTACGCTTCCCTAAAAATATTTTAACACTATGACATTGACTGGCATAATTTAGCTGTTAGACCAAATGTCTGAGCCTGAAAGGTCCATACCACTAAAAAATGGAAGTCCTCCTTTCTCCCCCGTCTCTTCCATTCCTTCCTTGCCTTAAGAAGAAACACACTGTGCTTTGCTGCTTCAAAGCTGCCGCTGCAGTTCCATGCTCTGCAGTTACAGTTTCACCCCTCTCGGGTTAGTCTTTAAAACTATTAGCACTTTCATCAACAAAAAGTCAAGACCTTGGACTTTGATGGTAGCCTTTTTGAGACTTTCTTGGCAATTGCACGAGCAAGGAATATGCTTCTGGCTCCCAGTGAAATCTGAGGTTTTCCCCAAATCCTCAGATTCCAGGAGTTGGGATTTTCTCAGAAAAGAAGAACAAAAAGAAACATAAAATATGTCAAAATTTCTTTTTAGGAACGAGCAATTGTGTTTATTGCATGTTTGCTTTGTTGTCTGTGATATGTTTTGAATCCTGAATGTTTGAAGTGCTGAAACACTTGCTTATCTTGGAACATACGGTACCACTGATTTCAATGGGAATGCTGATGCACTCACAAAGTTACGCACATGCTTAGAAATGCTTTGTTGGAACAAAGATAAAGGAAAAAACTTGAGTATAAATTCTGCTGTCTGAAAAAGGCTGCAGAACCATCCACCCCATGACACCCACGTGTCCACTGAAACTAAAACTTTCATTAGCATTTTCCATTTCCAATTCTCTTTTTCCTCTGCCAAATTTCAGGAAAAATTTCCTTCTGCTTTTGTCCCATATTTTTTTTAATTTGTTTTTTTTTTTTGTTTTGTTTTGGTTTGGTTTGGTTTGGTTTTTTGGACAGGGTTAAACTTCAGGAATTTTTATAGGTTGAGCCTTGACTTTAAGAACATCCTTCCCACTTTTTTGTTCTAAGGAAGCTGAAGCAAAAAATGTCCCAGAAATAACGGTCTCCTTCCAACCGGCTGCAGAAAGGTTTGGATTAAGCCCAGTGCCTGATGACAATCATGTTTCCACTAGCTGGTGAGGTTGCTAAATCAAGATTACTGGACATGGCCACCTGGACATCTTTGCAGTTCAGGATCTCAGGAGCTTGCTCATTTTTCTGTCCTGCTTGTGGATGGATTGACTTTGGTTGCCTGTTGAATGTGCAAAGCAGGAATTTGACATTAAGCCAAAGACTGTCCTTCCCTTATACGATGGCTTGCTTGGCCTGCAAATGTTTTTTTCTCCTTTAACTGCAAGCAATCAAAAGGTCTTTTAGTAAATGATAAACTGTTGCTTATAAATTTAACAGCACTGGATACAGCTTGGCAAAAGGGCCACTTGCTTTCATTCTGAACAACAAAAATGATCAGACTGCTGTTTCAGATGCCTATGCCTGGTGAACACCACTCCTGGGGATGATGCACCTCCAGCGCTTCCCATACTATGCCCTGTGTCTTCCTACCTCTGCCCCACGTTGGCCAAAAGGATAGGACAGAGGTCTTACACCTCATCGCGTTTTCTTCAGACAAGGGACTCTGATTTAGCATATTCTGGCAGGATAATGTCCTGGTTTCAGCTGGGACAGAGACACAACGTGTGGCCTCAGGAATTCAGGAAGATAAGCAACAAGAATGAAAATGAATGGAACTTTGCAGGTATGGAGGAAATAGAATGTGTAAACGTCACCTCACAAGTTGGGAGCCAGCCTCTGCACAGCCAGACATCTACTCTGCAGCCACAGAACTGGAGAAGGAAATGAGTTATAGGTGACAAGAAGATTCAGATCTCCTCTGGCTGGCTGCACCTGAGATTATATCACATTAAATCTCAAATGTCAGTGATTTGGGGCATAGCCAGGCTTTTGCCCCTTCACTGAGGGCTCACTGATCTAGCTGAGGGGAAGCTTAAAGAAAGAACAGTTGTGCTACTCACACCCACCAAATGAAACCTGGTGGATCTGAAGAGGAGCCTGATCTTTCACATATTCTGCCACAAGTCTGGATGGTTGCCCTAATGTTAGTACATTGATTGTGCCAAGGAATGTTCCCAGGCACTCGACTCCAACTAAATACTCATAAACTGTTAGAACAAGCCATGGCACAGTTTTAGTTTTGGTCAACTATCACCTTCCCAAACCCTTCCTGAATATTCTCTGCTGCAGGGACCAAATCTGAAGACAATTGGGATGTGGCTACCTTCTTCTGGAGGTAGAAGAGCTTAATAGTGCAAATGCAGATCTTTCTGTACCATGGCATCAGGGCCAGAGAGCAGACCTTGGAGCCTGGTTGTGATGGTCATGGAAGAACTCCTGCCTCCAGGGGATTCAGGCTTGAGTACAGCAAAGAAAACAATAGACCTGGTCATAATATAATATCTATAGTTTAATTAAAGGGTGAGCCTTTCTGCCTGTTCTGTTAATCTGATTGAAGTACGCTGCTGAAATTGGTGGGACTGGGTGCCAGTGCAGGTGTGACTGTGTGATGCAGACACATTGGAACAGGGCACTGGGATGAAGAAAACATCTTTCCTGTCGGTCTCAGGCCAGTACATTTCTGCCAAACATTTCTGTTCACTGCGGGTCATAAAGCTAAACATGATCTGAAAACCTCAATAAACTAGATTAAAATACACTTGTGGATAAAGACAACATGAAAGACCAAAAGGAAGGAACATTCCGCTTGTGAGGAATCATTAAAAACAACAGGACTATTCAGGATGAATTGCTGGGAGATGATAAAAGACTATAAAATGTGAGGGGGAAAGAAACAGTGAAAAGAGATTGACTGTTACTGGTTTCCTCCAGTGCAAGAACAGAGTCAAATTAAATCATCATGTGGCATGTCCAGGACTTCAACAAGATCTGAGACTCCTTGTTGCAAGAATATGTGGATGCCTATAAACAGAAAAACAGATTTATCTACAGCTCTTAAACAAATACATTGCTTCTGGAGATTAACTACAAGAAGCCAAGGCATTATTTGGGGAAGAGCAACGGATACGTGCCCTGTCGATACCTTCCTCCCTCTAGTAACCAGCTGATATCTTAGGCGAGGAGGGTCTCTGGGCTGGCCCAATGTGGCCATTGCTATGGTCAGATACGGACGTGGGGAGAGAAACCTATTCCAGTAACTGACCTGGTAAATGAAATTTCAGTCACTGTGTCTGCCTCCTTCTTCTTGCCACCCCACCAGATGCAAAGCTTCACACTTGGCCATCCTTCGTGCTCCCTGCTCCCTCATTTCCAACCTCATCATCTCTCCAGATAAGTGACTCCATGTGCCAGAAGCAGCTGACCAGAACAATCTTTAATTTCACCCATTACCTACATGTGGGTCCTGGGGCAGAAGAAAGACCTTGGAACTACATCTGCTGATGCTAAATCATCTAGCAGGGTCCTCCCTCAGAGGAGCCCTCCTTATTGCAGCTCAACAAACCCATCGCTGCTGCTGTCCCCATCACAGAGCACTATGAGGACCTTTCCTTGTTAAGTGACCCAGAGCACCAGATGCATTACTCCTAAAAACCTTGCCTGGCATGATGCTATCTCTGCTCTGGAGATGAAGTGATCTGGTGACGGACCACAGCTGAAGCAATCAGGGTTCCCAGAGTCTTCTGAGCTGCTGTCTTGGGGTGACTTCCCAGAGAACCTTGCTCAGCTCCCATTCACTTGAGGTCCTCGACTTCTGCAGAAGGGCCAGACAGCATCTTACCTGCTGAAAAGCACAAGAGACCTCAGCAGGGTCTGAGGTCTGGGAGCAGCAGAACTGGGACCTTCCATGTTTGCTGTTGTCCCAGCCTGGATAAAGTTCATCTTGGCAGCCTAAAGGGGAAGGCTCCCTACTCCATTAGCTCTCCACTGAGCCATCCAGCCTTCCATGCAAGGCTGTTTTATTTGGAAAACGTGACCACTTGTGGCAAACAGTATTTATGATTTAACTTTTTGTTGTTGTTGTTCCGGCTGATGTGAAACTCCTTGGCTTTACAATGCAGGTTTAATAAAGTCTATTAAAAGGGTAAATATAGCAACTCCCTTTTGGAATTTCTTCCTTTTCTTTTCTTTTTTAATTGATTATTTCTTAGAGGTAAAACTTTTAATGCAATGGCAAAATATCAGGAGTAATTAGATTAAGTAGGGGGGGAGCTGTTGATTTTTTTTGAGAGCTATAAACCAGAAATGAAACAAAACTTACTTTATATTTGTAGACAAGTGTGTGTGTGTTTATATATTTCTCTAATACTTGCCAGTTTTGCTCTTTTTTCTTCTTTCAAAGCACTACAAGCAATAACATTGTGGATGATAGAACCCTTTCTGTTTATTCTTGTTTTCTTTCCAATAATGAATAAGCTCGAAGGGCATTATTTTAACTAGGCTCTTGTAATCCTTTAACGGGGCTTGTTGAAAATAAGACCCAGCACTGCCAGACACCATGCAGCAAAAAGCTGCTTAGTGCCAAACTCCTTGGCACTGGAGAAGCTGGGAATTGGCTGGGTTTTCCTCCTGTTCTGTGTCTGAATATTCACCTTCCTGGGTCCCAAAGAGGGTCAGAGTCCAGGCAACACCCAAACCTTGGTCCCTGTCCTCAAAGAGTGACCAGGACAACACTTTGTGTCTCAGTGTAACGCACTGCCTCCAGGGTGGGCTGAGCCTTAAGGGGCTGGAAACTCTCAGTGCTGTAGGGTTGGTATTATTTCATGAAATCATGCAATGATGTGGCAGTCCCAGCTCCTGCTGAAAAGATGAGAAGGTGCCCTAATCCTGACGGTCATGGAGAAACACTTAGAAGCACCAAGTCTAAAAGCTCTGAAATCACAAAGCAACTAAGAGAACCTACAAGTTGATATCAAAGAAGATCTTATGAAGCTTGAAGTCAATCTTGCTACTGTTAGAGGAGAGAAAGAAGGATCCGTCTCCATCTCAGACTCAAGACCTGCGTCTCAGCAGCTCTCTGTTCAGGCTACTGCTCTCCAGCCAGGGGCAGGACATTTTGCCTTTGTTTCAGCTCTCCCACAAAGTGCGTCACAGTCCCTCTTCTGCCCATGCTAACCAGCACTCTCCAAGGGACTCGTGACCCTGAGCCAGGAGTTCTTCCTAACACACCATATGGATGTGGCTCTCCTGTTCGGGCATGTGGATGGAATGGATGAAGTGTCACAGGACTCAGAGCCAGGTGATCCCTTGCCCCCTTAATTTGCTAATATAGCAATAGCCCATATTTTTTACAGTAGAAGTAAAGAGACTCTCCTTTTCCAGACAAATTCAGAAGAAATGGAGCTGCTTCTTATTCTAAGAAACCAGCAGACAGTGCTCCACAGCACTACAGAGGAGCATAAACATGTCCAGTCTCAGCAGGCTTTTCAAAAGGACATGAAAGAATGGCTGTGGGATATGTGGTATGTGAAGGAATAAGTGAACTACTTTGTCTATTTCTGAACTTTCCTATCAAAAAGGTGCCTGGAAGCAAGACACAGTGTGTCCCTGCTCCAGACATCCTCCTTCCTTTTTCTGGTTCTTCACCCTGTCCAGTCCTCCTGTCTTTCTGACAGAGCCTCCTACCCTTCGCTACCTCAGACTAGCCTTGGCTGACCCCATGATAGGGTTTGTCTTTGTCAAGGCTGCCGTATCTCACACTACTTACAGCCCAGGTCTTCAGCAGAGTTCACCCTGCAGAGCTAACGCTGCCCAGACTCTGCTGCTTACCCTCCTTTACTCAAGCTATCTGTCTATTACTCTTTTAATTTTACCAACAAAGTGCACTGCATCAGGAGATGTTCCTCAGCAGGTTGTGTGTAGAAAAGGAGGCAAACACTGGTCCTGAAAACGGAGTCCTCCAGCTCCTTTCTGCCAGGCTGGTATCACGCAGTGTGGCAGTGGCTTCTTGGCTGATTGAGGACCTTCTCCTGAGAACAGCCCATCATACCACAAGCGATGAGATTTCAAGAACAGACTATGGCCACAGAAAACCCAGCTAGCCAGAAACACAGGGAAATAAGAACAACTGAGTTTCGAGATCCCCTTCCCACCTGACATCACTTCAAGGAGCCCCGAAGTGCACCATTGCAAAGCCTTTTGCACTTTTCCTGGCTCTGTGCAAGGGGCAGAGCCAGCACAGCACAGAGGACCTGCACCTTGATTCTAGAGGTTTCTGTCCCCTGAAGGACAGCTGGACTGCTGCTGCCTCGCCTTTCCACGCTGCGCACCACTGCCCGCGCTGCACCAGTGACCAGTCCCTGTCCCAAGGGAAGGAGGGACACGGAGCCAGGGGGAAGCACTTGCCTGTGGAGTGGAAAGGTTAATCTGATGAGGAGGACAGAGCAAATAATTGCCAGGGTGAAGACATGGCACTTCACCTCAGCCTGCTTGTGTGCACAAGGCAGGTCCTCCGGCACAGAGATCCTGCTGGCTTTCCATCACCGGTCACTGCAGCCCAGGGGAGAGGCTTGAAAGCTCCCTTTGGGCTGGGAAGGGAGAGGGGAAATGGGTGTAAAGCACTCAGAGCAGCACAGCGCTTGTCTATTGACCCTGGAAAGCCAGGTGAAGGTTTCTCTTCCAGGGGTGACAGGCTTTCTACAACTTCTTGCCCTTTTGCTAGGGGTAGTGTTTCTCTCTGTAGCTGCCCTCAGTCCCATTGTCGCCCCTCCTGCTTAGAGTCACAAAACACATGGCACAACAAAATGTGCAAGGTGGGCTAAAGGAGTGCCTTCCCCACTCTGCCCCAAAAGATACCTCCCTGCATCCACTCGGGATTTTCACCTCCAGTCTGCATATCTCACCCTCCCTGGGAGTTTCAGACCCCTGGGGCTTGGCCTCGGTCACACCTCAGGCAGCAGAAGAGATCCTGTGGCTCCCTTGGTATGAACACTGTCTTCTATACGGTGACCAGGTCAGCCAGCACAGCTCACACTAACCTTCTCCAAGGACTGGTGAAATTTCAGTAATTTAAAAATAAATAAATAAATAAATAAAGGGGGGGGGGGGGGGGGGGGCGGAGCTGTATTTTATAATGAAAAGGGTGAAGTAAGTATCATAACAGTGCAAACACTGGGAAGGAAGAACAACTTTTACAATTTTGCTGTCATTCCTTCTGAACTTTGGAGTTCACCAAGTAGAAGTTTTAGCTGTACCAAAAAAGATTGCTACCAAAATCAGGGTCAAACCAATCAAATTATGATCACCCCAGCTGATACTTTCTGGAAATTGGTAGAAGTGACCCAGTTAAGCAAAACTTTTAAAGAAGGGTTAAAAACATCCACACAATGGACTTGCACTGGATTGCCTAGAATATTTTTCCAAATTGCAGTAACTTCTCCAGTGTAGACTTGCCCCTGCTCACCAGCTCTAATGGTAGCTAGCTGATCTGCTTCCTATGATCATGGGGGTTCATCACCTCCAACATTTTGAACTTAAGCAAAAAGTCAGAATTTGCCTTTCCCTTGCACTGCCCTGGTCACAGCCCTGGGTACAGTCCTGGCTGGGGAGCTGAGACCTCCTTCTGAACCTCTAAAGCCACAGGAAAAGCATCCCTGAGAGCCAGATGAAGTTCTCAGTTAATCACATCACACAAGTATAATGAGGACTGTTGAAAAAGCCTTTGCAAAACTGAGATAAGCTCCCCTCCTTGCTCCTTTTTTGCCAGTGAGTTCATCAGAGTGCTTACATTTTCCATTCACCTCTGAAGAGCCTAGTAGGAAAAATGACAAACTGGA
The DNA here is from genome assembly GCF_017639655.2 of Falco naumanni. NCBI lineage: Eukaryota > Metazoa > Chordata > Aves > Falconiformes > Falconidae > Falco > Falco naumanni. The sequence goes on from NC_054057.1 coordinate 60,774,431, forward strand.
GGAGCTACTTGCATGCACCTGGGAAAAATAAACAGGGCCTGGAGATAAGAGAAAGTGGGAGAACAGAGAGATAAGGAAAAGAACCAAACACTCCTCCCTTCTCTTTTCTACATCCCCATTTCCTCCCAGGAGCAGCAGGGTTCACAACACTCCGCTCCCCAGCCTGCACTTCACATGCAGGGTGCCAGGCATTACCTTCACAACTGACCTCTGTTATTCATGTCAGAAAAATGAGGTTTTCTGTGTCTTCTGAAGACACCAGCCCTCATAGCCTGAACGCACATGTTCTTATTTAATACCAAAGTTGAAGAGTTCCAGGTCTGTAGGTTCCTTGGGTAGGAGATGCCACAGGAATTTTGAGCATCAAGAACAGCTGACAAATACCAAGCCACAGAAAACAAATGAGCTGGAAGTCAGCCCTGGGCCCCACTGCTGAGCTGGAGGGCAAGGGTGCAAAGGGGTGAGTGGGCATCCCTACAAAGAGATGGGCATGTGTTACAACAGGTTGCAAAGGTCCTAGTGCTCCTGGCTTACACAGCTGGGCTTAGAGGTCCAAGGGTCTGTCCCCAGCAGCATACTGCCTTTGTCTGTTCCACATGTCAGCCCTGACCGAGGGCAGCCCTGTCCCTGTGCTGTGTTAAATAATTCTTCTGTTTTACCCTGGTGTGAAGAGGTTTCTGTGAAAGGTTTTATAAATGCTTCTGGAAAGAAACACCCTACAAATCCCAGGATCTCCTGCACTACTTTTAAAACAGCGCCACCCCTAAAGAAACCCTCTAAGGAAAAAAGGCATTTTAGGTACAGAAGAAGATTCAGCCTCCACCTGTTGCCTGAGATGGTGTTGGAAGGGCTGGGATCCAGCTCACGGAATACAATATGTAAATGTAGATGCCTCCATGTGGGTATCAGCGACTGCTGGGTGTCTCAGCTGCCAGCCCAGACAAGGTAGACATCCATGGTACAATTCAGCTAGGAACGTATAGGTATGCAGAGCCATTGGAGGTGCCCTCAGATACCAAGCTTGTCTCCAGCTCCTATTTCAGAGGAACACAGAGATGTGCTACCTCATCTTCTCTACCCCATCAGGGAACCTGATGAAATCAGTCTCTAAGGCAGAATTGGACCAAGAGGTGAACGATGTCCGTCCCTCTTACTATAGACTGGACTTCTGGAGGTCTCAGTGATGGGTAAGAGTTGGCAGGGAGATGACTCAGGCACTTCTATACCTCCAGAAATGTTCCATCTGGTTGATTCCAAGCCAGAGCAATGAGGTGGATTGGCTCCTCCATCATCCAAATCTGCTCTCCCGCCCCTGCTTGAAAATCATGACCTTTGGGACCAGAAAGCACAATGACAGCAAAATTGGCAAGTCCAGCTGTCTACAGAAGGGAGTGAACTTGGCATCACTGCATGTCTGGAAATAGAGCTGTTTATACAGGGGGAGGGGAGAGGAGAGCTGCAATCTATAAGGTCTAAAATCGATCACTCACATCAACACAGCGTGATACAGAATAATGAGGGTCCTACTAACAACAGAGGTGACATAAATAAAACCATGCTAGCTGCTTCACTTCAGAACAGAGTATTTTCCCCTAGGAGAGAGCTTATAGTTACAGGAATTACCAAAAAGCATCCTCACTTCTGTACAAGTGTGATTTAGTCCAGTTACTAAATATATACTGGTATAAATCTGTCAGAATTAGACAAGAACAAAAGGAATGATGGCCTTATGATTAAAATGCTGGAGGGCGAATATGATGATTAGGAAATTTTGCTCTGCTACAGATATTTTTTTTTTCTAAATATTGGACTACTCATATCACTTCCTATTAATACTGCCTCATTGCAGATCATGCAGATATACATACACACACAAGACTTCCCTTTTTCCTCCCCATTTATAAAATGAGCTTACTGGCTTTACTTTATTTATGTAGGTTGCTTTTTCTGTGGGGCAAGGAATACCTTTACAAGCCAAATATCCCAATCCTGTTGTATGCTGGCTGGTGATTCTGTTCTCCTTTTCAGAAAACTGAAATTAAAAAAGGATGTTTTCATGGCCTAATACCTTTGCTGTAGCCTAAAGGAGTTCCTTCACGTAACTGGTAGTACAGCCATGGGGCTAAAGTTGCAGAAGATTTTGAAGAGCTCTAAGGACCACAAAATAGCTGCTCAGCCAATGTGGTATAGATCAGCTCAGTTGTTTGAACACCGATGCCTACTTGAGGTGTCCTGGGATGTTCCACTGGCTCTCCTGCTGCCTCTAGACAGGAGCATGGCTCTGCCAGTGCTCAGACACGCCTTGGTGCTTCAGGTAGCCCTGTACATCTGTACTTGGACAACTGGACCACGTCTTGGACTCTACTCACGGTACTGAGGCTCAGCGTGGTTACTCATGCCAAGCACCTAGGGCTCTTGTGACACCCTGGGGTACCTGGGAGATCGACACAGGACAGGCAGATGAGAGACGGGACCTATGGGAGACTGCTGTGACCTCCTGAAACAGCCCCGGATCCTGATCAATTGAGCTGGATCGAGCCCTGGGTGTGCAACCCTAACCAGGCCAAAGAGAGATTGCCAGCATGAAGCCTCTTACAGCTGGGTGTTTTAAATATTTGCTTTGGCTGTGGAAAACTCCTTTGCCTAATCTAAATTCCTGTTATTTTGCTACCAAGGAACACATCTTATCTGTTGAGTGTGGGTTCTCCCTTATAAAAATTATTACACTTTGTGTCATGGTTAAACATCCACTGGGACAGAGAAAAAAAGTTCAACTCATTCAAGAAAGGAAGAGTTGAAGCACGTCCTGGGGTAGATGCTCTGCAGCATGAACTTCTACCTCGGGTAGACCCTCTGCTGTGCCTTGGAAGATGTACAAGCTGACATCAGCTTGACGATTTCAGGTACAGATAAGGTAGTTTAGGTTTTGTTTTTGCAGACACTGTGTAAGTTTCTTCCTGTCTCTAGCCCCTCAGTCAAAACATTTAATTTTGCAAATGTTCAAGTAATGTTTGGGGGTGGGGGTGGGTGTTCCAAGGCTTGTTCATTTTTTTTCCTTTCATTTATTATTTTTTCACTTCACACCAAAAAGAACTGTTGGTTTTGACCCAAGCTGATGTCATGATATGTTCTGAGTTGGACAAAATCGTAACCTGGGAAATAGAGGGGGGGGTCAAAAAAAGGGCAGATAAAGCACTCTAAGAAAACCAATGCAAGACCACATCTGTGCATGCAGGGCTGCTCCCAGCACACTGGGTCTCAGCTCAGGACCTATGGGAAATCTATTACCGACATGGAATAATGTGGGCATGTGTTGTTAGAGGCTACAGTAAGGCATCGCTGCGGTGACCAAAACCAGAGCAAAACCACGTTACGTCTCACAGTGTGTGTTATTTGCTCAGAAAACATTTTAACCCATAGAAGAGTAATGAAGGGATGCAGCATCTGACCATTGGCTTTCAAATTCTGCTTTACCAGGGCCACAATGGAGAAGGTAGTGGGAACAACTGTAATCATTCAAGGGGGTTTTGTTTGAATCAGCAGCTTTGGTATGTATTAAGTACCAAGAACTGCTGTGTTTAAGCAGTGGCCTGGTTCTACTTGCTCCAGTGAATTTTCTCAGGCATGTCTGTCCCTTGTTTCCCTCTCCTGCCTTCCACCTCTCCCCTGCCACGGAGACATAAATGCAGCTTTACTGCATCTAGCACAGTACACAATCAGAACAGGGTCTTAATAACAAACAGGCACCGAGGAATTAATGTTCCGCTCTGCAGATGTATCCCTGAGAAGTTGGCACGGCTGCTGCAGTCTGGAGGAGCACTGACTAGTGAAGAAGCACATTTTTTTCCTCTGCTAATAAGACCCCAAGCCACAATTGAGCAATGAAGCAATTATGTTCTTTAAGATGAAATTCTGACTCATGCAAAGGACTCTTAAAAAATCACTTCTTTTTTTTGCCCCCCTTCCCGTGCTTTGCCAAAAATCCCATGGTGACCTTCTTTATTCTTTCCTGTTCACAGTTAAGTGGAATGACAGCTCAAGGTCAAAACCAGAAAACAATGTGATTAAAAGCTATGTTGAACAAAGTGGTAAGTTTCTAAAGACCAGAGATGAAGTAATGGAAGGGCATTTCTTTGTCAAATATGAGACCATGGCTGATCTCTAGTATCAGTGTAACAGAGGAGGGGCACACACCAAAGAAAGAAAAAAAAAAAAAACAAACAAAAAAGAAGTCCAAACTTTTCATCTTTGTCTTAGCAACCTTAACAGATCAGGAGATATGAAGCTGGATCACAGTTCTGGCTTTGACCAGTGCTAAACTTTAATGACATTGGATTTGGTGCTGAACTTTGAATCTCTGCCTTTAAAATGTTTTAAAACTTTGGTGTACAGCCTGGGGGACTTGCAACTTGCCAGATCAGGTCAGAGTAGCACTTCAGCTAACAAAGGAATTACATACACGTCATCATATCCCATCATGATTTCAGATTGTGCTGAGCCAAATGAGGGATGGCAAAGAACTGTGCTAGCTTTAACCTGGGCAAAAAGGGGGGGATGGTCACCACAAGGTAATTACAGAGGCACAGCGAGAATTCTGGGAGAAAATCACACTAAAGGGAGGTTAAAATATGAGAGAAAGTAGACAGAAGCTGCTGTGGAAGCTTGCAAAGAACTTTGTGGTTGGCTTTCAGTATGCATGTAGGTCCATGCTATCCCAGGTATCTTCTCCTGACTCTACCTAGCAGCCCATATACGAGCCACGGTGGCATTAGCCACTCTTCCACCAAGACAGGCACTCTCAGGGAATCAAGCAGCTCCTCATACAAAGCAAAGAAGAATTGTTGAGAAGGAACAACTTGCTGTGTAGTCCGAAGCCCAGCAACTATTTTTGTCCTCCTGGAGTCATGGCAGGGGCTGTGCAGCCCAGTCACAGAACGGCACTAGACACGGCGTGGCCAGCAGGGCCGGGGCAGTGCCCGTCCCCCTGCACTGGGCACTGGGGGGGGCCACCCCTCGGATGCTGGGCTCAGTTTGGGCCCCTCAGCACCAGCCAGACCCTGAGGGGCTGGAGCGTGTCCAGAGCCGGGCAGGGGGCTGGGGAAGGGGCTGGGGCACCAGCCTGGGGGGGGCTCAGGGGGGAGCTGGGGGTTCAGCCTGGAGAGAAGGGGGCTCAGGGGGGACCTGCTCGCTCCCTGCAGCTGCCTGACAGGGGGGTGCAGCGAGGGGGGGTCGGTCTCTGCTCCCAGGAACAAGTGACAGGACAAGGGGAAACGGCCTCACCTTGCCCCAGGGCAGGTTTAGATTGGGGGCTGGGGAACATCTTCCCTGAAAGGCTGGTCAGGCACTGGGACAGGCTGCCCACGGAGGTGGTGGGGTCACCGTCCCTGGGGGTGTTTAAAAGATGCGTAGAAGTGGCACTTAGGGACATGGTTTAGTGGTGGGCTTGGCAGTGCTGGGTTAATAGTTGGAATTGATCATCTTAAAGGTCTTTTCCAACCTTAATGATTATATGATTCTGTTTAATGCTCACTTACATTTAATTTGTCCATCATTTTCTCTTAGAAGGTTCAGGCAAGAGTTAAGCTCTGGAAATCTGAAGGCTGATTTTGAGATGGATAACGTACCAGACAAGACCTGTCAACGCTCTGCAGCAGAGTTTGATCAGGCAGTGCCAAACAGGAGCGTGAGCAGACAGCTTCTCTTGGTGCCCACAAGGCAGCAAGGAGCCAGAAATAAACTGAAACTAGGGCATCCACAGACTGACAGAACACCAGGGAGGAAGGGATCTTGTCCTGGCAATGCCAGAATGTCACAACACCCCAAAAATCAACTAATAATCTCATACATGGCTTGATGACCTAGAGAAGTCTCATATTGGAGAGTCAGAAGAAATTCAGGTAGGTGAGCAAAAGCCTGAGAACACCAGCAAAATGACGTCACTAACAGAATGGAAATAACTTCTGCCCCAGTGAGGTGGTGCAAACAGGGAGGGGAAGACTGGGCTGAAGCTCAGCCCACCGAAATTGTCCAACACTGAACAGACCACAGGAGACTGAAGGGCGAGAGCAGAGCCCTCTGACGGGATACAAACCCATGCTCTCTGGGGCCACCAAAGACCTGCATGATAAACAGGAATGGTGAAAGGGGCACCACAGGTTATACTCACGATTTCTGAGCTGGAATGGGATGAATTTATGGAAAGGTTTGTACAAAATGACAGCACAGCATGGAGTTGGGACACATGAAGAAAACCATTCTGGTCTATGATCCTAAGGAACACTACGATACGTATGTCAGGACCCTTTTCAGGTGGACCCAGTTTAGTAGTGTTCATGGGGTTGTCTCCTTAGGACATCGTATCCGACTTTTTTTCAAAATTACTTCAGGTTTAGGAAGTTCCTAGTAATTAGCTATCCATGCAGTAAAGCCGCTGTTAATAACTGGGGTTCCAGTGGGTGAGACTTAAGAAGTATATCAGAGTTATATAGGACCAATAAAATTCTTACACGCAGCAAATGACTACTTTGCAGCTTTTAACATCTTCCGCAGTCTAGCCAAGGTTCTTTTACTTTCCTAGTGTTTATTTTTTCTATCACCATTTTGAGGCTGCCAGAAAATAATGAAAAAAAAAAAATTAAAAAGACACAGAAAAAGAAAAGAAGCAGAAGAAACATTAATGGAAGGAAAACTACTAAAAATATTAGCAGGTGTTTACAATCAAACAGGGCCTGAACCTCCCAAGTTGCTTCTGCAAATTGCTTGACATTTTTTATGGGGCAGTTTTGTGGGGTACATGGCTTCGAAGTGATGGAGTTGTATGACTAGGATGGTTTTGGCTCAGAAGCTTTTTTGAAATGTATCCTCTTTGTTGGACTGGGTGTTTTCATTGTCTGCAAACAGTATATTTGGCCACGTGCTGTGTTCAGTGGGAAGATTTACTTTTGTTGAGCAATAAAAGCCTGTTCCCTATAACAAAGCCTCTCTGATTTCAAGAGCAACGACCATGAGCTGCTCCTGAGAAACAGGACAATTTGTCATCAACCAAAAGAATGCATGGGATTCCAGTGCAGAGCTACATATGGATTTAGGGCATAGTCAGAGGACCGCTTGCAAACCTAGCTGTACCAGTTTTAAAAGCTGGTTCACCTAGCTGTGCACGACACCCTTCCAGGGAAAGCTGCTGTTGCAAACCACCACGCCTGAGAGCCTGAACGAACTGCGGTAACTTTGCACCAAAGCAGATTGAAGAGCACTGGGTTGCTCTGCTCCCTATACCTGTCTGGTTTCAAGCTGCTCTGGCTCGAGTCACACGAGCATGTTCAGTGAGTTGTGATGCCCAAGGAACACGCGTCAGTGCGATGTGATCCCTAAGGTCGGCACACCTGTGCCCGGAGCGGGATGCAGAGCCCTGACTCAGGCACTCACCATTTCTAGGAGGTGCCTGAGCAGAGTACCTCCTCAAGTAACACCCCACGAGATGCCGAGTGGTGGGAGCTGTTTGGAAATTGCAACATTTTGACTCTTCTTCCCCACCCACCCCCCACCCCCCCACCCCCCAATCTGAGAAAGAAAATACAAAACATCTATTGAAAACCGTGGAAAAAACATTCTGAGAAAACCTTTAGCTCCTGAATGGCAAACTGATTAAAAAAACAAAAGTAGAAGTTTTTGAAACAGAAAAATACTGTTGTTTCTGGCTTACTGAAAACAAGACTTGCTTCATAATATCTAATCAAAGAAACCTTTTCTCATCCAATTCAGACTTTAGCTGAAAGTGTCATTACCTGACAGTTTTAAGTCAAGAACAGTTCAAAAATATATCTTTCTTTCCATTTTCCCCAATAGAAAATACTTCTAAAAGAAACATCAAAATTGCTCTTTTCCAAAGAATATTGGTATTTTGAAGAAAATATACTTTACAGTGGGAGCATTTTTCTTTAGATAAACATTGACCAGTCCTGCTGGCTGAGACCAAGTTGTTCTGACTACCATGTTACTTACACCTCTCGCACCAGATGCACTGCAATTCTTGCTGAGCAGTTACAGCAATTTCTTGTTGCCTAAATTCCTTTAAGTAGTTCAGTGCTAAATGCAGCAGCAAGTCTAAGAAAGAGGCTGTGACTATTGTGAACCTTCCCCCTTGTTCTTCTCCCTTGTAAGCCATATACAGCTCAAGGTGATCACTGCTGCAACATGACGGATTCTGATCAGGCTGTGTTTGGTGCTGTACACATCTTTGTTGTGAAAAATGTGCTGTCATCTTGCTGATAAAATGTCTCTCTTTACTTTTCTTAACCATGACTTCATTTACAATGTAGAAGTGTGAAATTCTAATGTGCTTATTAACTGTGGCATGAATTTGCAGATCCCAGCTGAGGTATATCAGGTGTGACTCTAGGTCTGGGAATCTCATTTTTGCCAGAGGGCAATGAGGGACAGAAACAGTCTCTAAGAATCCTACTTGTTTGCACCCAAGACGTTGTCCCCAGGGACCAAGGATGGATGAGGAGTACAGCCACCCAGAAGTGCCTGCCAGCCTAGTGTCTGGAGCGATAGGAGACAAAGAGAGGGAGGGAGGAAAGAACAGATCATCTGCAGAAAAAGGAGAAGAAAGGACATCCAGCAGTTTTTCATATGTTCTTAAAACCATGAAATATTGGGGTGACTTGGTCTGTTCAGTTGCTTTCCATTACATCTCTTCATTACCAACTTCATCTTGGTCCTTCAAGTCTGCACCGGCAGGAGTGATGCTCTCAGTATATAAACACCCAAAATGAGGTAACTGACTTTATTTTCTCTCTCTCTCTCTTTTTTTTTTTTTTTAATGTTTCATACAAGGATGCCTTCAATATGGTACTGCCATGAAGTCATTACCCTGGGCATCAGCTAAGCACTTGCTGACCCAACTACACCCAATTATCACATCAAAATAAGGAGAATTCCTCCTGAATGGAGACTGCTACTTCCCAAAACACACGTTGTGGGGGAGATTGAAGGGCTGCCCATCGTGGGCTGTGCACATCTACGCTTTGCTTCAGAGCAGGAAAAACAAGTCATGCAGCTGGAACAAAACAAAACAGTGAGGGCATGAATAAAGCAAGTGAGATTCTTCAGTCTTCATGCTGTTGGCCTGTAGCACTGCGCTCTCTCTGCTGGCAACGCAGCCACTATATTGGCTGTGTCCTTGGAGCATCCCAAGGCACCGGAGTTAAATCCAAGGACACGCTGACTTACAAGGATTTCCCAACATCACAGGTACACACGGCATCACTGGTTAGCCAGGGCCAGAGCCCTCTACTAAACTGAACTGGAGCTTCTACATTACCCTAATCCAGGAGTTACTTATTCGTGAATTATAAAAAAATATAAGAGGGTACAAGATACTTCAGGCTGGGATTTGGCATAGATAACTAAGTGCACTGTGCCTCTGTGCACAGCAGGCACTCTCCCATGCTGTGAGAATGAGCTGTGGAAAAAGCTTCTCAGTCCTACGGTGATTCCCAGGAGAGCAGTTGGAAGGTCCTGAACTAACGGAAGGTACAGCTCAGAGACACTCCTTATGCTCAGTGCTGTCCACGTACAGCAGACAGATCTGACGTTAAATAGCTTACAATTCTGTTCAGTCACACCATTTGGTGGAATATTACGCTTTGCCTTTCCTGACTCTTTTTCCTCCAGAATTCCCCTTGTGGGAACTTCCTAGAAATTCAGATTATTCTAGTACTGCAGAAGGAAATCCTTTCTGATGCTGCCCACGGCACCATCATGAGAATGGCTTCAGATGGACTGGGTTGTTATCCTGCCCAAAGCACTCTCAAGAACAAGAATTCCAGTCTAAATCCATGTCATAATCCTGCAAGCCCTTCATCGGTGGAGAACTCCAAGACTTGTGTTGAAGTCTGTATACGGCTAACGGTCCCAGACGTGCGTTCAGCTCCTAGTGCAGACTGCCTGGCCCACTTCACCTGGCCTTCAACTGCCTAGGCGAGCCACCTAGGCTCCTTCACAACTTACAGAGAGAGGGCGATCCCCAGCGCAATTCATTCCATCCCACTACAGAATCTAAAGGTAGGGATCAGTTGCCAAGTAGCTTAGATCCTTGGCTTACTCCCAGATTTTGGTCCCCTAATTGACCACTTTGCATGGGTGTTAGCTCATCCCCAAGCCATCCTGGGGGAAGAACCAGCTTAGTCCTTTTGAGATGAAACCAGAGTGCTTGCTGGGAATATTTGTCTGCAGGGATTCCTCCTCGGAATTAATTTGGATAAGATTGCACCATGTTTGCCTTCCTTCAGCTCACACTGTCATCCAGTGCTGCCCTGACCTGTCTTATTTCCTCAAGGACCTTTGCCCCATGAGGTCCCTCAGCCGTGAGGCACACAACACTTACCTTGGGCGGTGTATTAAGCCATCACTGGCAGGGGCCCTCGGCACCTCATCTGGGAGAATGGATCTATCCATCTGGTTTCCCAGGGGAGTGATGGGAAGGCATCTGGAGGATTAGCAGGACTCAAACGGTCTGGTTTGTGTCCTCACCACAATATGGGCAGCTCCCAGCCTGTCTGAAAGCAACCCCCATGTTTTTCTGTTCTGCCTGCAGGGTGGGCCAGCTCCCTGCAGCGGAGAAATAGTCAATGCAAAAGAGAGCAGGTTTTGTGTTTGTGGGCAAGAAACTGAAAAGCTCAGGAAACCTCTGCAGAGAGAAAGTGCTCACAGCCAAGCTGGCTTCATCTCTGGGTCTGAGCTACTGCCTGTCCTCATGCATCCCTGGCCACCTCATTTAATCTCACTGCTCTTGATTGTTGAAGGTGTCTAAACCACTCCGTAAAAACCTAATCTGGATTGATTTCCATGAGGATTACCAGTCTGATGTGAAGCTGGGTAACTAAATGCTGGTCTTTTTATGATACTTTGCCCCAGTTTCCCATTGCAAAGGGAGGAAGATGACATCTTCCAGTGCTGGTGATGTCTAGTGAGGAAGATGATGTCCTGTGCTTATGATGTCTACTCAGGCTGCACTTGCTCTGAGACAGTGATTGTCTCTCATCAGATAGATCCCACGTCAACAGGACTGAAGAAAGCAAATGGGAATCAGTCTGCTCTGTGTTACAGGGACTTCTTCCACCCTGAGGAAGGCTCTGCTTGAGGACAAACTCCTCCCCCACCAACCTACTGCCAGAGCCCCCCTCTTGTTACTGGGCTGATGGGCTCCTGCTTTGACACCCAGCACAGAGCAATCCCTGTTACATCCCTGGGCATACCGCTGATGGGACCACAGGGTGGATATCACTGGTGGGATCCATCTCACTCAGCTTCAGCTGTCTCCAGATGACGTGTCCAGCCTCATTAACAGCACAGACCTTCCCTGAAACACATACAGAGATGCTCACTCTCCCAGGGGACAAATCATGCTATATGCCTTTGAAACATCTTCTGAGATGAGATGAATCAACCTCTTGCATTGCTCTTCACTGGTGGCCGATGTTAAACTTTGTAGACGGCCAACACAGAGCAGGTGAACCCCACACCAGGTTGAGCCATCTGCTCTGACACATGTAGAAGCTACACAAGGGAGCCCTAGAGTCCCCATGTCCAGCTGGTTTTGAAGGGTTCATTGATGGCCAAAAGGCAATTCAGTGTCCCAGCTGGAGTAATGCAGAAGTAAGGTCCACAGCTACTTGGTCTCCTCAGGGAACACTCCAGTTCAGGTCCTGATGTAGGGGAGCTGCCCTGCCCTCTGTAACAACCTGTCTTTGACCACAGCTTATAAAGGGAGCCTAGAGAGTCCTGAATTCAGGACACATGTATCTCCTTCCTCTGCTTAGCTTCCACAGGTCCTCTCCAAAGCCTTTCCATAACCTCTGAGACGGGTAAGCACTTCTCAGGGTGAGTCAAGCTTGCAAAATGCAACCCAAAGGGAGAGGAAACAGATTGGAGCTGGGAGCCAGCGTGCTGTAACCCAGAGTGTAAAGTCCTACGGCCGCACCCAGTGCCAGCCATTCTCCATATCCTTAGGGCTGCATGTTTTTCCACATACTGTTCAATTTATTATTTGCCAGTTCCAAGTATAGCAAATTCACAGAGTGAGAAAAATCTCATTTTGAGTTGGTTTTGGCTTCTGCCTTGCAGTTGGACTCATTTGGAACAAGGTCTTTGTACTTTATTACAGCAAATGCCCACAGGTTATTATTTCGGAGAGCCATTAGGGAAAGGAGTCCAAGTAGAGGGGGGCAGTGAGCTGAAGGGAGGCCAGGAGAAAAGGCGCAAAGCTTCTGAAATGCATAATTTTTCACCTTGCCATAAAAGCAAATGGCAGAGAGAACCTGAGCTAATAAACACCCATTGAGAACAGGGTGATTTCCCCCCCCCCTTCTCTTTGGCTTTGACCACTGGGGTTTTTTCACCTCTTTTTAAACACATGTAAATCATGGGGGGAAAAAAAAATCTATTCAAACTTACAAAGAAATACCTTGGGCCAAATTACTTAAAAAAAAAAGGTGGAAAAAAAAAAAAAAAGATTGGTGAAAGTTGTGTATGGATATGGCCAGATCAGATCGATAGGTAGATTGGTAGGGCTGGAAGTATGGGCCTGGATTTCAGATGTCCTCTTGTGCAAGGTGCTGCACAGGCACTGCTCTGCCTACTTACGGAGATGCCCATATAAAAAGCAGATCAGAAACAATATCAAGATATTGGTTAAATCAATGTGACAGTTTTTCTTTCTGTTTGTGTGATTGTTTTTCTCTGAGTATAATGTGCCTGTAACCTTTCTTTGACCATTTTTCTCTATGTTAGAATTAGGAGTCAAGAACATGGTACATGCCAGTGAATTATTTCTTGATGATTTTGTAATGCTGTTATACACAATTCTATCAAACATAGCTTTGTCAAAACACAAAAATTTTGTTAGTTATGCCTAAATTAAACAGAAGGTGGGATTGATCTTCAAAGTCAGAAATAATTACCTGTGCCTCCGTATAGTCAATGGTGAGAAATAACTCTATCATAGTGTAAGCCCTAGAAGAATACCTTTGATTCAAAGATCTAATCTTACATTAACAAAAGAAACAAACAAAAAGGTCCAAAATAAAATTAAGTGAGAAGGATACCATTCTCCTTAGGCATGTTCAGCTCTTTACATTCTGGAGAATACTCAGAAATGGGACACCTCATCCACTGTTCTGTCAGGTCTCCACCCAAAAATCAAATGGAGATTTGAGGTGGCATAATCAACCATTTTATTTGGACAAAAATATTTCAGATGATAAAGTATGAAGCTTTTGTGGATGACTATACTTTACAGTTAGAAGGGTCAAAAATTTATATAGATCTTTTCTCCAACAGAAAACATTTTCTGAAACGAAAGTATTAAAGCTCTTGTGAAAAGCTATTTTCAATGAAATTCTGTTTGTTTAAATTTTTTTCACTTTTTAAATTACAAAAGTAGGGGAAAAAAGCTTTTATGCCACAACACACTGCCTTTTCTCCTTTATTCTGGGAAGAAATCATACAAAAGAGCCAACATCAGACTTCTGCCATTGTAATGAAAGAGATGTTTCATGGAAAGAAAAATATTTTTGAGTTTTCTATGAAAAAGAAAAAAGAAAGAAAAAATAGAAAAAGAAGAAAAATACTAATTTCTTTCAGCAATTTTAATCAAAAATCCCCCTTTTGGCCTACTCAGTTGTACATTAATTTCAATCAAGGGAGGCAATCAGCCACAAAATCTGAGCAAACATATCTCTGACCACCACTGTTGTGATGAATAGCATTGTCAGTATATGTAAAATCATGTATTTTCTTAACAGGAGGAGTTATTAGGAAAAAATGAAAACCAGCTCTATGTGCAGAGAGAAGGGTGCATGTCTTTCCTTGCTCCAGCTTTACCCTGTTTGTTAGCGGTCCTGACCTGCTCTAACTCCACCCCACGGTGATACCAAGGGTGGGATGCATATGATAAGTTATGGGCTTCACCTCATCCAGTAGCAACCATATAAACAGGGTCAGATGAAACATGTCCTAAAAGCTCCTGTTCCTCTCCACTGACCATAAAGTTACCCCCAAGCGATAATGTCTGTAGTGTTAGCAGAGATGAATTGGAGATGAGGGGCTGAGCCCAATGCAACAAATAGCCATATGGTTGCTTGTAATGTACTGAGAACAGATGGATCAGCGAGCGATTTACAGATGTAATTATGCTATATGATCCAAACCCCATAATGAAGTAATATTATCCTCAGTTTGCAGATGAGGAAACTGAAGCATAGGGAAGTGTAGAGCCCAATCCAATTTCTGGCAAAGCCAAATTATTTGTCTGGCATTATCCATGATGAGGAAAAGCTGGGATTATAACACAGGCGGTTTGAGCGCTGTCCTGATATAGGGAATCCCAGCCATAAACTACGGTTACACATGGGACCTGGAGCTGACGTGGAAGATGTCCCACTCGGCTGTGCAGCTTGCTGCATCACATCAGCCTAGCACACCCTTCAGACTCTTGTTTTGCTGCAGCTCTGGGGAGGACTTCTGGTTCTCTCATGTCTTGCTGTCCAGGGGTTTGGTTCTTTGGGGAGATCCCAGAAAGCAAAACAGTGAAAGCGTTGAGTTTCTGCTGTTAAGTGTCACGTCACTGACTTTTCTGGGAGTACCTTGGCTGGTACCTCTACTTCCTTCACTACAGGACACACTCCCAAGACGTGGACCACTGGACATCTCATGGATGGTGGAGCCAATGCTTTGCAGAAGGGTTGCAATTTCTGTGCACATGCCAGTTGAGTGCATTGCACATTTTCCCAGGTAACAGCCTCACAGTCCCGAGGGACCTTCAGAAATTAGTATTTTGCTGCAGCTCACTCTGCCAAAATAATTCATACAGCTGTTTCTCTTCACCATCTTTCTCAAGGGTAAACTGGGAATCAGGAGGTCAGAGTTGGGTGAAGTGGTGGCTGCTTGTAGCTATCACCTTTCCCAAGGGCTTCATAAGCCACTTCCTGGTCCAGGTAATCCCCAACCCATGCGAGATGCTGTGGCATCAGCAAGCACTACGGAAGCTGAACACAAAATGCTCCCAGCTCCAAAAGGATCCACCCAGCCCACAGCTTGTTACCACAATGTCATTGAGAAAGAAGATTGTTGGAGGGACACAGGCTGCATGAATTGTCCTGGATGGCCCCAGACAGGTTAGGGCCTGAGCATCTGTAAAAAATGCCATATAAAAATGTAAAGCTGCTAAAAGAAAGCATGGTCACAACACCAAGCTACACAGATAGCTCTCAACTGATCAGCTGCATAGTGGGTCTCCTCTTGATCCACTATGATCCACTCTTGATGCAGCACCCAATAAAACATGGGCTAATACACTGAGGCCACAGTTTGATGGTGCAAGGCAGCATGAGTGAGCCTAAATCACCACAGCCCCATGGCACAAAGCACTAAATCGATGCAAGTGAACTGGCCTGGGTCAAAGACAAGTTAACTGGGCACAGGTTAATGTTTTTTTGCTGTCTGGCCCTTTGCAATTGGTGGAGAAGTGACCTAAGAGCCAAAAGGCAGAGCAAACCCTGCGTCCCTGCACAGCTAATGCAATGCATGCAACAATGGGTTAGGTATTTCCTAACCTGGGCCAGCATTGTATTGCTGGGGCATCTGTCCATGGGGGCTCCACTGGTAGCAACTGGAAGCACAGCCTTTGCTGACTTGGTTTGACTTTCTGCTCACGGTGAGCACTGTGCTGTCAAGCACCTGACTCCATCACCACTAGAGCCAGCTGACACACATTTCCCATCCTCAGGGCTCCAGTGTGGGGCGGGGGTTGATGTTATGCTGAATCTGGTGTCAATTGCTCCTGTGAGCAGCAATCATACCCCTTCTGCTTCCCCAGCTATGTGTTTTGATACTCTCAATTTTGATACTCTGGCAACTGTCCAACCACATGGTAAACCAGAGTAACTGGCGGACGGGACAGAAAACTGGAGGTTCACATCAGGTCAGTTCATTGATTGCATTCACCTCTTGGCTGTGCGATTAGTAGGTCCAGCACAAGGCAGAGGGAACACACGGCTGGGGCTGCAGGGAGGAGGCAGCGGTCACTCCCTCCCTCGCCAGAATAAGTGTGACATGAAAACTGGCTTCACAATGGTTTAACTGGTCTAAGGCTGTGGGGGTGCTTCTTCCCTGTCACACCTCTCAATTCTAGCAACCTTCCTGCGCCAGCCCTAACACTCAGGTGGCTGTAGAATGCACTGCATCAGGTTCTTGAGATGGATGCAAGATTTTTTTTTATGACTTTTTTTTTTTTTTTTTCCTGGCTAAGGTTGCAGCCAGGTCAGTTCCCTCATCTGACTCCCCCCATAACTGAGGAAGATGCAGCGGTTGGGAGCTGCGGAGGAAGACCACCAATTGTACAGGCAGGACAGATACAATATTTTTAGTCTTATCAAACTGTGCCCTAAACATGCGGCTTGCAGATAAGCAGCTCTGGGGGACAGAGCACACCAGTATGGCACAGAGACCAGCCCAGCAAACCAACTGCCAAAGTACAGTCAAAGCGTTTTGTGACTTCAGGTGGGCCAAATGGGATGTTTACAGAAGCAAAATGAGGTGGATCTGCAGGCAACAACCCTCCGCAAGGACTGCTTGGGATGGCTGCTCTGCACAGTGGCAGCGACCGATGCACCTGCTGTGGGAAGAGAACAGGGATGGGAGGACACGGTGTGAAGGAACTCAAGTCCTTGCACAACTGAGGCACGATGTGAAATGTGCTTCATTGTATACCCTCAAGTCTGTTGGCCCTTTTTGGACCAAGCACCTTTCTCTGTCCCTCCTCACATTGGCTGAAGGACACTCGGAGCACAGGACCTCTAGATGCCACCTGCCAAGGTGGCACCACATTTTATCCAAGCTATCCTCCTCCTGAGCCATCCTGGCTGAACTGGATGCCAGGCTATTCTGGGAGTGGCGTCCCCTTGATTCAAGCTGAACTAGGTTAGATTGTAATTATTTTTTTTTTTGGTCATTCAGACAAAAATAATGATGTTCTCATCTGTTTAGCTCCAACATCATTATGGGCTTTTCAATGGATTCCATATTGCGCCCTCAGTTATAACTTTAAACCAGCCCAGCTCCAAACCGCAGGATGATTGAAACATTCTGGTTCAGCTGCGTGTTCCAGCTCATGTCAAGCCAAGTTACTTTAAATACATCAAAATTCATGGGATGCATAAAGAATACAGGTCAAATACAGTCACAGAGATCTGTGGCTGATAGGAATGGCGTTTGAAGAATGCCACAGGGGGAGATGGTACCCCTTCCTAATTTGCAAATTTAAAGTACAATTAAATGAAATAATGAAATTAATAATAATAAAAAAAAGATGTAAGAAGATAGATCTTAGTACATACAATAGATCTGAGATTAGTCCAGGTTACCTGGAAGAACCTGGGCAAATAGTCTTTGACTCCTAAGTTTGCCTATCTGGAATATGATCAGTCCACGACCTCCAAGATGATGTTTGAAGAATCTCAACACCCAGCAGCGTTTGGAAGACAGGACCAAACAAGTCTACAGACCTGCAGGTGTCCATGAAGCAGCATAATCTTGAGTTGCATCGCTTTCCCCTCCCAGTCTCTTAAAAAAGCAAGTCCAGGAGAAATGCAGTATAATTTGGGGCTGCAACCTACAGATCTAGGACCTTTGAAACTGAGGAGTACACAGACTAGGAGTATGAGACCGCAGGACTTGTTTTCTGAATGACTGCTTTTTATTTAAAATTCCCCAGTCTGAAAATTATTAGTGGACTATATCAGTTTTCCTAAACAGAAAACCTCAACCAACCAGTCCTATGAAAATGCTTCTTAAGATCCTACAAGAAATACAGAGTTGTGTTTCATCACTGTTGAAAGTGTCAACTTGGGGTGAATGAGGCCTTTGAAGAGAGTACTAAAGCCCAAATGCCACCCGATTTTTGGAAAACCATTCAGGATTTTGTTTGGAAACTTACAAATGTTTTGAGAGCACAGTTGTACATTTTCATCTCAGGTCACATATTTGACTGCCAGGAGAGAACAAAATGAAATGATAGGAATAGCTGTGCATTAGTTACCCTGAAATAACTGAATGGTCTATTTTAGTGTCCTGTTGAGCTCTCTGCCACTCCTTCTGTGACTTGCTACAGCTATTACAGTATTTACACTGATCAATGTGAGTGTATACAATCCTTTGCAGCTTTGCTGGATTCATTCAAGGCATCAGAAGTAATATTTTGGCCAGTGTAAACAATAGTAACAGTGAGCTTCAACCCACTTGATGTGGTTTTAATATTTCAGTAAACCTATAGATTTTTATTTTTTTAATGAGTGAGAAATTTAAAAGTGAGTGTAAATGTATATTGCATTTGCAATAATAGCTGGGTATTAGTCTGAGTGTATTACATCAGCCTGAAATATTAATTTTTCAGAATTCTGAGCTCCCTTTTGACTTTGAGGCCAAGTCTTTGAAATGCTGAGTGCAGTGAACTTTGACTGGATCTGGATCCCTTGGGGGACATTTGTTACACCTATCCTTTCTGCTGAGCTCCTCTGCTTTACTTCAAAAGCCCGATTCTGCATTATTTAGATGCTCAGAGTCTGATTATCTCACCCAAGATCTAGGTTTAGGAGTGCAGGCACCCTCTACTCTTCTGTAGTCAATGGGGAGACACAGCCACAACCAGAGTGCAAGTCCTCCCTCTGCAAGGCAGGCTGGATTGCCCTCAGGAGCTGCTTATCTCTACCCACCGACTATGCAATAATCCCAGCATGACCACAGCTGTCCTGTAGATGCCTCAGATAGGTGCCTGCAGTGAGGTGGGATGATCGCAGGTGTATGGCACAGCCACCTGCAGTGTCAAGGATCATTCCCCTTTATGCAGAACCTGGCACAGTGAGATCCTTCAGCCTTGCAGAAAGAGTGAACACGTTGAGTAAGAGCAGGAATTAAAACCTCTGGAGACAGAGGTCTCACAAATTCACACTGGGGCACCATCAGCCATGCATTTCACCTTTTGCTCTTTTTCACCTCTGGTTTCACATTTTTTGCTCTTGGCCTCCCGTCTCCCCCATCCTGCCCAGCTGCAGCTCACAGTTATGAAGCCACGGAAGAGAGCTGGTGTGGAAATTATTTTCTCATGTATCTGGAGACCAGCATAATTTCATATTAGAAGCTAAAATTAAAATCCTATTATAATAAAAGTAACTGGAATCCCAGGGGGACAACATACCAAACATTAGCTGAAAACACCTTCCTGAGCATGCAGAGAAAATCATAGGGGAGAATGGCATCTGTTACTAACATCTGAGTGCAAATTCTTTCCACCTGCCACAGGCAGAAAGTCAAGCCCCCTTCATTTTCTGCCAAACACTTGAGCCGCCTGTCTGAAGGACACTGTAAACTTCATTAAGTGGCTTTCCACCGTGGCCTGGGTGGATGCTATTTCAGGCCCCACCATCAGCCAGCACCAAGGAGGCACCTGGGGATGCTGGTCCAGCTGACCAGCTTGCATTTCCCAGCTCGTGTGAAGAATGATGGAATACTTTCATTTCCTGAGCAGAAACTGCAACAGTTTGTATTTCTACATATAGACTGAAGCAATCCACTTACCAGGGCACTTCCAGCCAGTATAAGAAGAGAAAAGCTTGACACAAAAGGGAAGAGATGATGAACACAGTCTTTGGATAGCACCAGCAAGCTAAGAACATAAATACAACAGATCATAAATATCAAGATCCTACCATGTACCTTATCAACCATGAGCCGTAAAGCCGATTCTGGAGGTCAGTGACATTAGCACCGTGTGATGTGCAGGGAAGCTGAGGCAAACAATGCTGGATGTAATGCCCAGGAAAGCTGGACATACAACCTGTATCTCTAAAGTCCTCCAGAAATCCTTCTGAAGGGAAAAAAAATCAAGAAAGCAGAGCAAATCCAGGTCTCAGCCTGCTGTCACATGTGCTCAGCACAGTTGTGCAGGATGAGTACTGCTCAGCCATGCTGGGTCACCTGGTAATTTCTTCCATGCACCCTGTTCTTTTTTCCTGTCCTTGCTTTTGCTATTTAATTCCCAAGCTGGGACTATGTCTTACGCAGATGCAGAGCACCCAAAGGAGCACCTGTCTCCCATGCCCATTTTTGCTGGACATGGAGGCCTTGAAGGGGGAAGGTTCACAAAGGACTCCTCAAATCCATCAGGTAATCCAAGGTAAAACCAGCGGCAATGCCGCCTTGAGGCCTTCAGCTGAGACTTCAGGTTCAGTGGCATCACTGTAGCAAGTACCCAGGCTGCAGGTTGCCATCCCCTGCGTTGTCTGTGCAACAAACCAGCAGAATAATTACTCAAATAAAAAGTGATCGTTTCTCGGCTGGCCTGGTAGCTTCTCGCTGCCTCCCATGCCCTTGAAGCAACATCAGGTGGCTGGTATCAAGCAGACAAAACATCGTGGGGCCCTTTTCCTTGTATCCTGCCCCAATGGCTGGTAGGATTTGTTGGCCGCCAAATTCTGGCCAAGCCTTCTCCTAGCTGCTGCCTCTGTGCCATGCAACAGGGCAAGCAGCAGCACCAAGTGGTACCAAGATTTTGGTGTGTACCTCCAGTCCTGAGCACTCCACATGGGTCCCTGGCCAGTGCCAGACCCCCGCCTGTTGCAAGAAGCAGGGCCCAGGGCTGCACTGCCTCTGGGGGCCATGTAAGCCCACATGTATGGTGAGGTCAGAGAATGGTTGAGGTTGGAAGGGACTGCTGGAGGTCATCTGATCAGAGCTGGAGCTCCCTGCTCAAGCAGGGCCACCTACAGCCAGTTGCCCAGGACCATGGCCAGATGGCTTTTGAGTATCTCCAAGGATGGAGTCTCTGCAACCATCCTGGACAACCTGTGCCAGTGCTCAGTCACCCACACAGTGAAAAATTATTTCCTGATATTCAGAGGGAACCTCCTGTGTGTTGGTTTACACCCACTGCCTAGACCTGTCACAGGTTATCACTAAAACAGCCTGGCTCCATCCTCTTTGCACCCTCCCTTCAGGTATTTACATACATTAGAAAGACTTCCACAAACCTACTCTTCTCCTAGCTGAACTCTCAGCCTTTCCTCATACTTGAGGTGCCCCAGTCCCTTCAATGTCTTCATGGTCCTTTGCTGGACTATTTGCAGTACATCCATGTCCCTCTTGTGCTGAGTAGCCCAGAACTGGGCACAGCACTCCATGCGTGGGCTCATCAGCACTGAGTAGAGGGGAAGGATCACCTCCCTCGGGTTCTGACAATACTTTGCCTAACACAGCCCAGGATACCATTCACCTTTACCGCAAGGGCACACTGCTGGCTCGAGTTCAACTTGGTGTCCACCAGGACCCCTAGGTCCTTTTCTGCCAAGCTGTTTCCCAGCTGGCTGTCCCTGGGGTTGTTCCTCCCCAGGAGCAGAACTTTGCACTTCTTGTTGAACTTCACGAGGTTCCCATGAACTCATTTCTCCAGGCTGTTGAGGTCCCTCTGGATGGCAACACGACCTTCTGGATTATCAGCCGCTCCTCCCAGTTTGGTGCCACCTGCACACTTGCTGAGGTTGCGCTCTACCCCAGCATCCAGATGATTAATGAAGATGTTAAACAAGACTGGACCCAGGACTGACGCCTGGAGTACACCACTAGCTACTGGCCTCCGCCTAGATGTTGTGCTGCTGATGACCACCCTCTGGACCTGACCATTCAGCCAGCTTTCAACCCACCTCACTGTCTGCTCATCCAGCCCATTTACTTGCTCTAAAAACCCCACGATGTGACATTTATGGAAAGCACTATATAAAAGCCAGGCATTGTTATTAAAACTCACCCTTAGTCAGCAAGAACACTTAAACACGTGCTTAAGATTTAGGGCAAGCTTAAAGCGCATTGGGACTCAAATGCCTGATGAAGTGTCGTGCCGAAGCAAGAGGGATTGCTGAGCAGCAGTACGCACTCCTAGCTCACCTATTGCACTTCGTGCTTTTACGTTTACAAAGTGAAACCAGGAACAAAGCTGGATTTCACCGCTGAGATGCTCAGCATGGGGGACTTGGTGCTGACGTGCCAATCTGCAGCCCAGTCCTAGAATCACCACTGTTTCCTCAGCAGGGAGATTTCAGCACAAAACGACAGGGCGAGTACGACTCCTCCTGCCGCAATAGTCAGGGCTGACCCCAAAGAGCAAGGAGAAAACCAGCCCCAGTGACAGACAGGCAGAAAGTCCCCTAACCTTTCAAGGAGGCATCTTCTCCAAGTTCTTTAGAGATTCTCTCCATCAGTTTATTACAGAAGGAGCACAGGACCACCAGCTTCCTAACTTTAAACCAGTCTTGGAGTTACAGAAGGGGCAGAAAAATCTTCATTTTAAAAGAAAGTGATGCCCAAACTTGTCTTTTTGGTCCTGGAAAGTTTGTAATGTCCTTCTGAAGCCAAAGTTTCTTTGCAACCTCAATAATTGAAACTGGATTAAAGAATCAGAATCACACTTAATCATCAAAATTTGGGAGTTGGAGTTTGAAGGGAAAAATTAAATTGCATGGTATTTGTGGTAAAACTGACAGATTTGAGAACACAGTAACTCATACAACCTGAAAAACTTCACAGATGGATGGTGTAGAAGTCTCTTGCTTATAATAATTTTTCAAATGTCTGTTCTTGCTAAAGATTATTTCTAGAACAGTCTGTATTGGGAACTGACCTGTTTTATGCTTTCATTCAAACAGCATGCTGCTTTAATTTATATTTTTATGAATGCATAGAAGAAATACGTCTGTGTACTTAAATAAGGATGTGAATCCCACTGAACAAAATACCTGAGTGCTCCCCAGTCCTCCAGCATTTATCTGGCTGGGAAAGGGCAGTCCAGGCTCTGGCTCTTGTATCAAAGACCGATTGTATTTTGGGGTTTGTTTGTTGTTTGGGTTTTTTTTTTTTTTGGGGGGGGGGGGGGTGTTGGGTTTTTTTAATAAATTCATTTGAATATTTGTTTTAATTGATTTGTTTCAGAGATCCTAAGCAGATCCCTGCAGCACAACAAAATCAGGCAACCAGGGCCTGGTCATGTGAATCAACATGCAGGGTTTGGCCCCAAAGTATTAAAAAAAAAATTGCCCTTTTAATGATACAGGAGACAACAAGTAAAACTGAAATGTTTTCAATGCAAATCCACCTTTACACCACATAAGAAGAGTCACTTTGCACAGCTGAAGACATGAAAGCAAAAGATAAATTTTTACATTAAACTTTGGCCTACTTTTATATATGCGCATGACTCAGAAATAAAGAAATTCAATACAAAAATGTGTGGAAGCATTTGATGGTGCCATTGCTTAGTGAGGACTATGGAGGCAGCAGGCTGATTTCGCACCTCACCTTGCACAGAGGATGTAGCAGTTTTCTCTTTCTAAAATTTTTCATTCTACATTTCAAGATGGAAATGCTCCACTTCTACAAAACAATTTTTTTTTTAAAAAAAAAGCAAAATAAAATAAAGAGAAACGCAGGGTACCAAAACCCCAGAGTACATAACATTAAGTAGGCTGAACAGCTTTCATCGATCCAATAAAATACTCAGGAGTATCTCCTCTCCATCCCAATTTGTAACACCAGATCTTTAAAAAAAAAACAAGATTCCCCAAAATTTTCCTGTTCGGCATTAAAATCTGTCCCAGAAATGGATTTTTCAGTGGCCCAGTGCTCCCCATTCAAGTCAAAAGGGTCCTGGATCGCATTCCTGCACTGGACACAGCAAGATTCTCTTGAAATAAAAGGGAAGAGTCTGCTACCAAAGCATGCAATGAACAGACTTTTCCCCTCTAAATATCCTTCTTGAAGCCTGAATGTGTTCAGGTAGAGAAATCAGAATCTGGCCCCTGGTGAAGGGACAGCCCAGATCATTTGGGCGTCAAGAAGTGCTATAAGCTTAAAAAGAAAAGCCAAGAGGCCAGGCCATCATGGTGCACCACACCTTCAGAAACACAATGATCAGTTGGTTTTCTTCTCCTTTTTCTCTTTCTTTCCCAGGCACTGACTCCAAATGGTGCTCTTGGTGGTGGGAACCACACACTCAGCCTCACAAAGGACAGGAGGTAGTTGAAACGAGACGTTCCCAGGACTGGCTCAGAAACACACTGACTTGGAGAAAGCCGCAGCCAGCTGCCACCCAGCTTTGGCAGTTTCCCACCCAGCATTATGGTGTCTAAGCTCACATGTCAACCTCGGGCCCATAAAACATACAGTAGAAATGACTTTGTCAGAGATTAACAGCATGGAATGGTTTTGAAGCAATCAAAATTGAGATCTACTGGTGTTTCCATAGTCTCTCCAGTTGCAGCCAGCCTCTGGGCCCATCACCATCTCAAAGCTGCCAAACCGAGCACCTCTCCCCGTGAGTGCATTGGGTGGGATGCACAGAGCCGTGCCGGCAGGACAGCTGAGCAAGGACTCAACACGGAAGGACGTGTCCCATTTTGGAACACAATCAGGAGGCTGAGCTGTCAAAAAACAAACACGTGGCCCTGTCCTGAGCAAGACAGATGTATAACACTGAAGGAGAGAGAAACCCTGTGAAATAAACCCAAACATACTCCAGCATGATGAGAGCCATGGCTTTTTTCTCAGATTAACGTGTCTAATTTATACATGTATGTGCGTCTCCACAGAGCTGCAAACACTTATCCAAACTGATTTAGACCCTGAGGCTGTTGCTCCTTTCACCTACAGAAAGGATAGGAGGAGATGGCTGGAGATGGCTGCAGAAGGCTGAACGGAGATGGGGGGGAGACGAGAACAAGGGAGATGGGCAAATAGTAGGGCTCCCCACGTCAGGGTGGGATGGGAAGAGGAATGGGATCTGAGTATCACGCAGAGAATTTTGCAAGAAGCAGGCATGGAAGGGGAGGGCAGCAGCCCCAGCTGGCATCTGAGTCCGATCCAGAAGAACAGCCTTTTAGTGCCAGTCTCTCTCCATGACTCTCTCCCCAACAACTGTAGAAGAAACAGGGGATGACAATCCACTCACCTCAGTTCCTACGACCAAACAGGAGGAATCCTGGCCATACACCAGCCTTGAAAGACAGCTTAGCAGTACCATAAAGTGATCCTTTCATCCACAGATCCCAGTGCCATGGGAACATCTAGTGTCCAAGGAAAAATTCTCCCTCTTTAAAATACCTCTTGAGAGCCCAGAGAAATAAACTCTCATCCCTTCCACAGCTGCACCCACACAAATGCCAACATGATCACTGACCAGCTGAATGGGCAAAGCTACCTCACACAGGAGCTGTGAATAAATTGAAGACAAATACTAGTGCTATACTAATATGGTCAAGGGCAAAAGAAGAAATTTTCGGATAAGATACTACACTGAGATGTGGGTAGGTGCTCCGGGGCCTGCCTCCACCAACAACTTACTAATAGCACAGCTCAGATTATTGTTCTTACTACAGGGACAACCAAAGCTCCACTGTGCTAGGTGTTTAAAAATGAACAGGTGATTTTACGTCCCAAAGGTTTACCATTCAGTAACTAAAAGGTAGGCGAAGGATGAACTGAAAGACCCAGTTGGCTGTGGGAGAATCAAGTCACAGAGCATTTCAACACAGAGGGAAGATCCTGTGGGAAATTTCTGATGAAGCTGTAACTGGATATAAATTTGTCTTAATTATCAACTATATGCCCAGAAATTTCTTCCTTTTCTGGGAATAAACATTTTTCCTCTTCATCAGGCTGTTTATGAAGATTAGCTTGGCAGAGTGAGAGCACTGGATGGGACATGCTCTATATAAAATGCCCAATGTATGAAGCCACAGCTTGAAACTAAAAACAAGAAGAGAAAAGGGGATTAAGCCTTTGAGGACTGTAAAGATAAATCATGCTATAAACTGTCCATAGGTATAGCAGGAACCAACTAGCCTTCAACAAAAGCAGGTTTTTCTGGAATGGCACGCCGTTTCCATTGGGTGAGAAACAGGGCTGGAAAAGGAAAAAAAAAATCCAAATCCAAAATCACTTAGAACTTTAAAAAAGAGTGAAAAGCATGACCCTGTCATGTTTAAACAAGGAGTGGCACCAGTGGCACCAGAGGCTTGAGTTTACAAACAGGTGGCACGTGACTGCGGCCAGAGCCTTTCAGCCTGTGGGAAGATACTGAACAAACAGTCCCTTCAACATCCACGTCCATCTTTTCCTTCGTCTAGTTCTCTTCTTTCCTCTCACCTGTACCTCCTTCTACAAATTCTTGCCATGAATGGAGAAAGAGGCACTAGATTAAGAAATGGATCCTTACCTGATGCATCACAGATCTGGCTGGGACTTGACACCTTCCACACAAGGCTAGCTGAGCCAGAGCACATCTGTAGCTCCAAGGTAGTCGTACGTGCTTGCTTATCCCATCAAGTGCAAATGTCTTAGTCTTCATCAAGAGGTATAAACATATAAACAACATTTACCACAGGGTAAGAATATAAAAATGGATGATCAGAGCCACCGACCTGTTGAGAGCTCACAGTGTAACACCCTCAGATAGGTTCTTGGCTTGCTTTACCACTAGGCTGCGAGATCCTGCTCTTTCAGGAGGAAGGGGAAACTGGACAGAAAAATATGGCATGAAACCTGGGGTCTGATTGTCATTTATTTCCACCCACAGTGCAGCAGGAAGGGCTGGAATCTATTAAGTAGTTCAAAATTGAACTGGATCCAGTTGTCAAGCTGAATACTCGATGTGTATGGAAAAAAATAATTCACCACATCACTTCTAGCAGTTATGAAAGCATAGAGATATATGCATTATAAACACAGTCTCATAAAGTGTTTGCATTCACACAGCAGACTGATTAGCAAGTAGTAAGGTATCTATTACATTTCAAGTCAGTCTAGCACAACCAAAGAACAGAAGGAAAACTGTTCTCCTTGTGGTCTACGGGATAGGATATGGGCTTTCTAACCAGGAAGGTGATGCTCCAGTTCTGGTTGGCATTGATATGCTGCAGGGTTACCAATGAGAGTGCTAAAATTATCCATTTGGCCAAGAGTGTCCAGAATTAGGCAGCTTCACGTCAAACCTGTCAGAGCTGCAAGTCCTCTGAAACCATAGGCAGGGGAAAAGGTGACCAAGAGGTTTTGTGCATCCATCATCACTTGATGGCACTTTGGTATCTTGATTCTCTCTTCCTATAAAATATGATTTCCAGTTCAGAATTGTTTTAGCTAAAGGTGAAGCCTTGGCAAACTGCCATGCTAGAAATCATGTGGTCTATTCAGGCAACTATTAATTTTGTGACCTTACCATGGTGCAGACCAATTTCTATACCTTTTACCACTTCTGTACAATGCAGGCGGTGATTTTTACACAACTTTATGAATGCTGTGAGATGACTTAAAGCTGATACACCCTGCGGTATCCACCAAGCAGCATAACCAACAAGCCCAGTCAAAAACTGAGCCCAAACCCTGTGTTAAATACACATGATTAATACAGTGTATTAGAGAAAAAACTGCAAGCCTGCAGTGTGGTTTGCTTCTTATGCAGAAGTTACAAGGAAAAGAATGGATGCAGCCCAGAAGGTTCATTTCCTAGAGAAGAATTCAAGTCCTGGAAACTTTCAAGGAACATGGATTCCTTTTCCAGTCTGGCATTCAGCAGCTTGGCAAGACAGGGAGGGCTGAATGGAGATGCCATCACGGAAGGGAGCCCTTGGCATTGCTGCATACCTGCAATTACCCTCTCCTGTCTCTGTTTGCGTCTTCATGGCTGTAAACAACATTCACCACCATACAAAGCATCGCATTAAAAGCATGTGCCATACGGAAGAAATCAGAACATTTCCAGGTAGGTCTGTCCTCAAAAAAAGACTAAAGCAGTCCTCACAGACGTTATGGGTTTCAAGCTCACTGAAATACATACTTGTTGTCTAAATTAGGAGCAAAATACTATGCAGCAAGTGCTGCCTACAATAAACACTATGCAATGGTGAAAAGCCTCATGAGCCTCATCGAATGTTAGAAGACGGTCCTGCTCCTATGCTTCACAGGCTTAAGTATGGCTTGTGGCTTAGTCCTCCTTGCAGGCTGATCCTTAAATCTGTCAGCAATTCAGTGTCTCTCATTCCACCACCTGTGAAACAGGGGGACCAGCAATTCACTCCTCCAAAGAAGGTTCCAGTGAGTTCAACACTCATTATTAGCTTCTTTAGGGTACTGAAGAGATAAGAAACAGTGATATTGCCACATTACAGATAAGCAATTGAAACACCAAGAAGAAAGAACCTCATTCTGAAAAGCTGATACAAAGGGAGCACACCAAAGTGAGCATGAACTCCAAGAGAGAGGATCCAAATTAAACCCCAAGCAATATGTATGGCTGAGAGCCTGCAGCAGTGCCAGAAATAAAACATGGTCAGACTAAGGACAGCTCTTCCACCTGAAAGTTCCCTTTTCCTCTCTGAAGCAGTCCCATCCCACCCTGCACAGCAAATTTCCTCTTCCAGAAATCTCAAACACTGTTTCCCCCCTCCATCCTGATATAACCCATCCCTCCAAAGCTCATTCTTTGCTGCCAGTTCCTGAATAAATTCTCAACCAGCAAAACCAGGGTCTACACCCAAATCGCCACCATCCTTTCGAGAGGCTCTCCCCCTTCCTTACTGTCTCAACCCTATGAGCATCCTTACAGTTCACTGGTCTAGCTGTCATGTACAAAACCAGGGCAGCTCTAGCTCCATAGTTGTTTTTTTTTCTCTGAGCTGCACCAAATCCACAGTTCTAAGCAGGAAAGCTCAGAGCAGCAGAGCACAGGGCTAACACCCAGGCAGGCACCTTTTGGAAACCAGACAGCTTAAGGCTTAACTACATATTAGGAGCCACATCAGGCTGGTATGGTCAAGGCGCATCGCCTGCTATAAGGCAATAGCTTGATACGATCATCCATTTGGCTCTCCTCAGCTTTTATTCCACCCAGCCTGAATGATCCATGATCTAATTAAGCTCTTAGGAAATCAGCAAAAGAATGCCAGCATCCTGAACTCGGGCTTCTTGTTTTGGTTGCTGAACTACTTTAACCCCTCTGCTGCCAAACTGTAAAAGGGTTAAAATCCGCTGGTTTAAAATTAAACCGCTTGACAAAAGCCAGGATGGACTTTTAAACCATTAAGCAAACACTTTTCCACTTCAAACAGGAGGCAGCTTGAATCGAGGGTGCTTGTTTTGTCTTTGGTGTGCCCTGGCTCGAAGGCAGCAGGCCCCACACACTGTATTTACCTTGATGAGGCAAAATGCTCACCAGCGACCGCATTGGCTCGCTGGGTGGGATGAGTGAAGGCACGCTCCACCACTGCCACAGGGATAAGGCTGGTGGGCAAAGCCCAACCCAGCACATTAGCCACCGGGTCCACAACGGACAGCCCATGCAGCCCTGCGCCGAGCTCTGAGTCGCAAAGACACAAGCCCGGGGCAGTAGGTGAGCCGAGCGCTCTCTACTCGGCGAAGCCCAGCTGTTAAACCCATGAGTAGGACTGCTACCAAATTATTTTTCCCTCTACCAGGCTGAGGTTTGACACTGCTCACACACAGCGAGCAGAGGCAAGGGATACTGCTGCCACGGTCTGTCATATTAAAAAGTACATACAGCCAGTTTCTCTCCCCAGCGCCCTTCCCAGAAGCAGGCTGCAACACTTGCGAGCAGCCCTGCTCCGCTTCCTCCTGCGAAGAGCACTGCATGGTTTCAAAGCACTGGCTCCGGAAACCCAGACAGCTACTATGAAGCTTTGGTGAAATTAATTAATTGCCTGAAAAAAGCTCCCTATACCACTTGTCTGAGGACTGTAAAGTGCCAGATTTATTACCAGCGTTTCAATGATTCCACAGGAGACGTTCAAACTCCTATGCAGAAATACACTTAAGCTCCAGTCATTGCAGGCTCACTCATCACTGCCACGAACATACAACGGCTCATAAACCTACCATAGGAGACAGTACAATTTAGTTCTGTTTTGCAGCTGAAAAGCCTTCCCAAGTAAAATGTTTTTAATTTTTAGGTTAGAAACTCTTTTGTCAGTTTTTTCCTTATGTCTCTTAATGACAAAGCCCCCCACTTCTCACACTGTAGTGAAAGACAGAAGAACTAAAAAACGGCGCGTATAAAAGGCAAAAGTTATCCTAGAAGTATGTCTCTAAGCCTCAGGTAGGTAACAATTATGTCAGTGAAGAACAAAGCGCAATGATACTGTGTGACACGTGTTACCTGCTGCATCTTCCCCATGGAGCACTGGTCCAGATCTGCGCTATCATTTGGAATAAAACAGCACTTGGGTTTAAGCTAGAAGGGAACTCAGGAGGCTCTAAGCACCTTTGGCAATATCAGAAGCTGGATTATTACTAAGAGAAGCTTGGATCAGAGTAAAATCTTTATACCTGTGTACCAGAGGCCATTCAAATTGTGACATGTCCAAGCAGTTCTTAGTCCACTCTCCGAGAGCTGGAGCAGCTCCCATGCCGCAGTCTCCAGGACAGTACCAGCTGCCACGTACACCATGCTGACATTCACCCACTTCATTGTCCAGCTGAGAATAGCTGACACTCACATTGATAATATTTCACCTGCTAATATTTTCCATTTTTTCCATTAGAAAAAAAAAAAACAACCCTATCCTAAACCCCAGTCTTACAAGAAATGCCATGTTAAAATCTGTTCCACAGTACAACAAGCAGGTGGATACTGTTTTTACTGTAACTTCTCAGTCAAGTGAATGCAAGAGAGAACATCACTATTTCAAGATATTTAATAAGAAGTACAGATTGAAGGTCCTCTGAGCACATGAAATTCAGCTAATGCACAGCTCTAGAATGGGTCACTTCTTACAACAATATTACAATTTTTTGCTTTAGCGTGGATAAGTTGGACTAACACAAACCACAAAATACTGAATCAGATGCAACAGCTAGTGCTAAAAAACACAACAATAAAAAGTATGGCACAAAGAATGTTAAACTAAATGACAACTAATTAGTATTTTCTTTTGGCAATCCTGGTTGGGACTAATTCAGTTCAGAGATCCATTCCCAGTCAGCACCAGGTTCGGTTAATGTACATTTTGTGCAAAGTGTACTTTTAAATTCACGAAATAATTAGTTTTGTAAACATACCTTCCTTTCACAGTAAAACAACAGTGATTTGGGTATCGAAGACAAAAGAACCCCAGACAGTATCTTATTTCACAGTACACAGTGTATGTATATATAATCACCATATTCAGCAAGTAGGTAAAGCGCATGCCAGTAACAACTTGGATTGTAAATCAAGAATTTGCAGTGCAGAAGTACACTTTACTCCAGTACTAATGAACCAATATGAAGTAATGCAAACCAAGGTAGAGTAAGATCTTGAAAACAGCATACTCTAGGTGATTTACTGCACCTTTCTTTAAAAGGTAGGCTGAATTACTCTGAAACAGGAAAATTTCACATCAACTATCAGTGGAATAAACAGTTCAAAGCTTCACTAGTTAAAAATATTGCACCAGAAGTGTTGTATTTGAAAGCAATACAAGAAGGATTTTTTAATACAAAAACACTTTAAAAAAAAAAAAAAGACATATTACAACAGCTACTTTCAACTAAAATAGCTGGTAAATCATAGGAATTGATGAAATGTGAGTTCTCTGCCACACGCGATAGATATATGGATTACCTGGAATCTCTCCTATATAGTATCAAGTAATTTAGGAGGGGGAAAGGCCTCCACTGTCCTATAGTTTTGATGGAGCCAACTGTAAGCTCAATAAAACCTATAAAATAACAATTGACGGTATTCATTTTTATTTTAGAAATACATGTCTACAAGAAGTCTTGAAATGCTTCACCATCAGTCAGTGCAAATGAATAAAAGCCACATTAGACGGATGTACGACGACTACCAAATGTCATCCAGATGTCTACAGCTCTGACCACAGGCCACTCAGCCTGTGAATCTGGAGTAGGCACACAAAAACCACATGAAGCTCTGCACAGCTTGTGAAGTTCCCATTTAGAGAGTCGAAGACAAACAGTAGGGAGATCCTTGGGAAATTAAGGACTGAGAAACAAAGGGACAAGAGACCTTCCACTAACTTCCATCAGAGATGTGGCAGCCCAGATCCAACACAGTACTTAGGGACCACACTAAGTGAACGCTATGTCCATGATACTCCGAGGACACTGCATCCCATGTCAGGCTATTACCAAAAATATAAAACCACTGTGTGCAAGTGAGGGATACAGTGAACTCCAAGAACTAAGTTCACTCATGAAGAAAATCACTTTCTCTACTCCAAAACAAATTTCCTCACTATAAGTGCAGTTAAAAGGGGAAAAATAACACACAGAGAAGCATGTAGATGATCATCAAAGATCAGCAGTCCCTTTTTGGAAAGCAGAAACATGTATTTAACTTCAATACTTAACATTTAGAAGCGTACTTACTCTTAAGTAAGCAAAACATTTCTCAAGTTTCAAAAAAAAAAAAAAAAAGCACTGCTCAGTAAGTAGCTGTCTCTACCAATACAGGCACATGAACTAACCTTCTTCTCCTGATTTCTCAGGACATGGCAACAGTCAGCTATGGCCACTAAGTCTTCGTAACTCTTATAAAATTTCTGGGTACATTAAAAGCATGATTGAAACCTATATAAAACTATTTGCTCAGGGAACACAAGGTTTTATCACCATCATTTGCTCACCTCAGCATTAACTTAGAAAAAAAAAAAGACTCAGTGACTTGCAGTTGGACATCTGGCCCTTAGTCCAGCTATAAACTATTTTAAAGAAAGACCTTGAGAAAGAATTAATAGGCTGTAATCATCTAAAGTAGTCTCATATGCAGTTCATTTTTCCTTCACTTCTCTGTTGCAGTACAAAAAACAAAAAAAAAACAACACCCCCCCCAACTTTCAACAGCAGCAACATCAAAAAGCACATAAAAGTTGATTCAGATTATATCATATCCCTTCGTATTTACAGATTTTCTGTAGTAAAGAATCCACTATCATTGTTTCACCACAATTAATTGTCTTGGACTTTTTAATCCTAAAAACAGCCTTCAAACATCATCCAAGCCTGGAAACACTTTCAAAACCCTCAGGAACTCGACAACAGAAGCATCATATTCCAGACAGTATTGCAAACACCTCCCACGCCATCAAAGTGTCTATTAAAGAAACAGTCCTGAGAAGCAGTTCCCCAATTATCTTCCTCATGATATCACCCTCGCCAGCTCCTGTGGGCGCTACGTTAGCTTCTTTATTCTGCGGTTCTGCTTGTCAATATTCAGCGTCGCACGGTCTACGGAGGTAGTGATGGAATCGAGAGCTTCGTCCTGTCTCTCCAGCTCAGCTTCTGTCTCCAAGGCCAGGCCCTTCAGTTTCTTTAGTATCTGTCAGAAGACAGAACTTTCAGCAATCAACCAGTTCTTTGAGAAATGTGACAGACCAATGGCAATTAGTTATTTCATTGTCTTAAATGACCAAATCATTTGTTGGAGTCTGCCCTGAAGCGTGCTGGTGAAAAGACACTGGTCTTACTCTGATATGCTGAACTGAGATGAACTAAACAATGAACTAAAGACCAGAAAATTCAAATCTGACACGTTAGAATTACAAGGGAGGAATAAATTAGAAGTAAAAATCAGTGTAAACATCAGCTTTTTGCTGGCTCTGTTGTTATCTCCTTGGTATGTCTGCATCTTAGAGCAGCAGCTCGTCCTGAGGAGCAGTGCACACTGAGAGCCAGCGCAGGCAGAGCACAGCCGGTGCGAAGCCAGAAGGGGATCACGTGGCTGAAGGCGTAGCAAGGTTAGGCAGGGACCAGGTCAAAGGACAGAAAATGTTGTTTTACTACAATCCACTAAAGAAAGAAGTGTCATTGGATGGAGCAGAAGGGAAAAAGTGAGACTTGGGCAACCAAACACATGATTTTCAAGGGACTAGAGGGTGGTGTGGTATGAACGGACGTCAAGGCAGCCAAGAGGCTCAGGCTGTACCCGAGATGAGAAACAACAGATGCACTGGCTACAGCTCTATTCCAGGCTGCAAGCATTATATTACATATCAACCAGTTTACACCACACTTAGCAAATTACTGTTTGTATGTGGGACTGTAAGCAAACACCCTGAGATACTGCAAGATTATGAGCAGACTCTGCTGTCTGAAAAAGCCTATAGATACTGGTCCAAACAGGGCAGAAGACTAAAGTGAAAGGAGAAAGCCAGGCTGATGCATTCTTAAGGCTAGGAGACACCCGTAACAATACCATACACTGACTTACAGGGCCTACTGAACTTTAATTTTCATCACTTCACACAAGCAAGTCTGTGAGCAGAGGTCCAAACAACACAAGCAAAAGCTGCCTTATTTCCTTACTCTGTAACACTGGCTTCTTTTAGCAGCAGCCCCAGGCACTAGTTACATCACTGCCTTTTCTCCCCTCTTGTGGCTACTCTATTAATAAGACTGGTTGCATGAAGTGAAAGCACCTGCCTGACAGGCAAGCCTGAGCTGCCTTCCCTCGGATGTATCAGAGGGAGATCTGGAAGCACCATATCATACTAACTGGAAATCCAGCTTCCGAGTTGCTTCAGATCACGAAGGGGTTGTCTCTGCTGGCCTACATGATCTGCTTCCTTAGGCATCCACAGATGGGTCCATGAGGATATCCTCACACTGCCTGGCTAATAAGAACAGTTTATCCATCAATTACAGTAACAGTCTCCACAAAAGCAAATTACCCCAGCACTATACCACATCAACTGCTGTGGTACACAAGCATCTGGGTAATGCTACCGAAGATACCAGAACTGCAGCCTGTCTAACAAAATAAATCTGTGGCTTTTGGTAAAAAAGGGGAAAATAATTGTACTCTATATGTGTTTAATTTTATTATATATATTTTTTGTAACAACTAGCAAACTCTCTTTTCCTTTCAGAATATATATAATCAGCAAGCTGCTGTGAAACATCAGCAGCCTTTTTATCCACATGTGGAGCTGGATTCCACAGCAGTCCCATCATTTGCAGCTACACGAATTACTGGTTTAAGAAAAGCAGCGAGGAATATCGTATCTAGCTGGAATGGCAGGGGAATTTTATGCAGACAAAATGCTTTGACTACAGCTGGATGTCAGCCACAGTAGTGAGATTTATCTCTTAAAATATCTCTCAGCTCTTTCCATAAATCACAAGCAGCTAGAAATACGGCTGTGTGAAAAACTGGTTTTGCAATTTGGCTGCCAAAGCAAAAATACAAAACAAACCGTAGATCAAGCTTAATCTACCTTCTTCTGTTCTTACCAAAACTACAAGCTAAAACCCCCTCTGTTTCTATCCCAAATGAAACACTTCAGGTTCTTTCACTGCAACAGGAAAGCAAGGCTGAATTCCCCAAACTGGAGGTGGTAGACATGTAGGCTATGCACCAAAAAGAAAAATTACATGATCAGAAGCATGGTGTGTATGACTCAGGACGTGCATCTGAAATAAGGTCTTGCCTTTCCTGAGGAAGTAACTTTATGACTTGGAAATGGAAAGTTCAGAGGTGGCTCCCCCTCAGTTCTTGCTTTGAGTTTCTTCTGCGTATACTTTTTATACGCAAACATACATATAAAAACACAAAATAAAGTAGCCAGTGCTACATGAAATGAATCCTACCATTAATAAAGTCACAGTATGGCCAAGACTGGAAAAGACCTCTGAAGGTCTTTGGGTCCACTTCACCCAACTAAGAGCAGGGCCAGCTTCAGTGTTCATCTGAGAGAAGATTACAGGGGTTCAGCCTCCACTCCAATAAACTTTCTTTATACTAGTTTGGGAGAAGAGATCTCACGCCTTCAGTATATCTTAAAGGATGGCAGTGAAAGACATGTGCTTCATCATTTGCAGATGATTTAAGGATGGTCCACACTGACATTTTTTCAGCAAGTTTACTAAAAGGTTTTATCCACGCACATCCCAAAATTTGTCTTCTCGGCACAGCAGAACAAGAGCAGCAGCAGCAGCTGCCAACACTTCCCAGGTCATGGCTTGACACATGCTCCAGAACAGTCCCCCTGGCCACTCAAAACCTGCACCTTCTGCTGCAGCAAGGCACACACTTTTTTGGAGGTTTATCACCCAGTGCCCTTAGCAGCGTGGTCAATTCAGCTTTCCTGAGCTGTGTCCTCACCCAGCACATCTCAGTTTGTGAAATCCATTGAGGCAAGCAAGTAAAGTAATGTGGTGGCACGTGGCACAAGCCTGCAAGAGGGCTATGCAGCAAAGCAGGGGCTAGCACGAGACAGTGCAGAAAGGAAGCAGGGACACTCCTCCTTCCCCACCTCACCAAGAGGCACTCAATTTATTTGTAAATCAAAATTGTGCCAAAAAAGGCTCAGGTTTGACATGAAAAATACTTTATTTTTAGTTTCAAACCAGATTACTTTTGATAGGCTCCTCATTCATTAGAGCGTACTTAATATTTAAAATACTGAAAGAGACACAATTGTTGAGAACAGAAAAGCTTTTAAAATACGAAAGCTGTAAAATGGAAACTCAGTCAGTTACAGGGCTCTGCTCAGTTCACCTGCCAATTAGGCTCTGCCTTGAAACGCAGCAGGCATGACTGTGTGGTTACTCACACACAATAATAAAACACAAGCGGCTCCCTTTCATCTGATAATTCTCTCTGCCTTAGAGTCTGGTAATAAATCCCTTAACCCTTTGTCTGTCAGTATCTTCAACCATTCAAGTTGAGTGCTGCTACTCGATCCGGTGGGACCTGAAATGGTTAAGACGCTTTTCCAGCACAGCCCACAGAGCTTGCTGGAAAGAGTTACTCGAATCTGAAGTCTGGCCAAAGCTGGTCACTATTTTTGTAAAGCAAAATGATGGCAAGATGTCTAGTTATCACTGCTCCAGTTCTGTCAGCTGCTCAGAGCAACAGTGCCTTTTGTGCCAGCACGTAATTTGGACAGCAAACCAAGACATGAAAATTCAGTGTGAAACTATCTGTTACACAAAGCCAAACAGCAGGTATGAGTCCATCAAAGCCACGTTTTGAAGGCACATTTCCTCAGGCACTGGTCAATCTCACACCGAGACATGAGAGTCTCAGATTTATACCGCTGGATTACAATTTGGAAAGTCTGATTTATCCTCGTGGCTCTGCCACAGATTTTCTGTGCAACTTCGGGCAAGTTACCTAATATTCCCACGCACAGAGTTCTCTTTGTAAAAAACAAGGAAGCAACTTTGTTGCTGCTCTCCAAATCTGCCCTGTGTCAAGTGTTCAACTACAGCAGGCTTGGGCCTTGCTGGGAGAAGGTGTCCATCCAAGGTACGCACCCCAAGTTCTTGTGTGAACTACAGAGACCTAGACAACACACTGCAGTGTAAGCCACGATTCATCTGCTCTACTTTATGTACCTGCTTAAGGAGGCATTCACGCGCTGCCCACTCCTCTCTGCTTTGGCTCAAGTGAAGAGCCGAGCAACCAGCTTAACTGGAGACAGTCACAACACAGACACAATTGGAATGAGAGGAGAGGACTCCAAGCCCATGAACCTGCTCCGTACTTGTCCCTATTACTTCATCATTTTGTCACAACACTTGAAGACCTAAATTCAGTGTCAGGCACTGTACAAAAAGAAATTGTATCCTAAAGATCTTGCAATGGAGACGCTGTTTGGTTTGGGTCCTGAGATGCCATCATAATTGTGCATTTTAGTTAAAGCTTGTGAAATATGATCTACCATCTCAACACACTGAGTATCCAGCAGCAAAAATAAGATACAGCAAGTGCCACTGCGCAGGAAGCATTACCAACTGTAGCTTGAACTCCCTGAAATCCTTCCTAAGATCCAGTCTATCACCCCTGTGCAACTGAGGTCTGACTGCTGAAGCAGAGCACATGTAACCAGAAATGGCTCTTGAAGGCAGCTTCCCC
The DNA here is from genome assembly GCF_017639655.2 of Falco naumanni. Classification (NCBI taxonomy): domain Eukaryota; kingdom Metazoa; phylum Chordata; class Aves; order Falconiformes; family Falconidae; genus Falco; species Falco naumanni. The sequence goes on from NC_054057.1 coordinate 60,812,406, forward strand.
AGCCAAATTCACCTGTTATTAGGAAACAAAGAGCAGTCACTTGCACTACTCTGAACCAGGGTGCGGAGGTTCTGATAGTAACAACTTGCCATGATTTAATACGGTGCTTTACCTCTGTGCTGAACATATTGCAGGTGAGCAAGAAGCAGGGACACCACCTAAAACATTCCAATTCATAGTCCCATTATAAGCTCAAACCCACATGAGAGATTGAGTGAACTTGCACTGAAAATACTGAGGCCTGTCCACATCCTCTCCTGCTGCACCTAGGAATAGGCAGTGAAACAGGAGAAAGCAGAAACATCTTAAGCCACTGCAACAAAATTTACTAAAGGACATTTGTCGACACCTCATGAGACAAATGCAACAAAAATCTATGGATTTACGTTGCTTTAACACACCTCCTCTTTGGTATTGCCACTATCAGCATATGCCTGTAGCTATGCAAAGTACAGACGCTCCTTCTGCTCAATCTACAGTTGCGTTTGGTGTACAAATACTCAAGCTCCACACCAGCCACTAACAAAAGTGCTTCTGCTTGCTCTAGAAAAATCAAGCTGTCTCTTGTAGCACAAACCTGATCACAGAAAAAAAATGGAATAGGCAAGTTGAGCAGGTCCCTTGTATATGAAGCACACAAAAGCAGACCATTTTTAAAGCATCAGCTCTTTTGAGCCAGTGGCTATTCAGACAGTATGGAAGGGTCATTGTTTCCCATCTTATTCTTGGTGGCTGATTTCTCCCATCATTTCTTCTTGGACTGATACAGAAATGTGATTTAATTTACTTTCTCAGGGAACACTAAGCACTCATGGTGCCACTAACACCCCACTGGCCTTGACTGCAAAAAAATACTCAAGCAGCTCCACAGGCTCAACTGTCACATTTTATTTTGATGCCATTAAATATACTTAGAGGTTACACACAAGCAAATACAATGCATTAGTTACGAGTACCTCAGTTCTCTTCCCGTATTGTGCCTTACAAAAAACAAATCCAGGACATGGTCATTACACGTGTCTGTTAAGATCTGTTGCCTGTTGATCGCTATAGGCCATGGAACAAGGCCACTCTATGAGCAAATTTGGTATTTAGCACTTGGAATGAACGCTTCCTCAACAAAACACTTTTTCTTTGACCTAACAGTTATGATTTCCTGAGATGAGGGCATGATAAAAGGGTAAAAAAAACACTGAAGAGTCTCTGAAAGTAGCAAAGGATGAAATGAAACCATCTAGACCTGAGAAGACATTGAGGAAGCAAAACATCACAAAGACATGCACTGGGATGTGGGTTTTTTTCGCACATTACACAATTAATTTTAATACTGCCTCTGTCTTCATGGCATATACGATATGCAGACAGTAAATATCAGGGCAACAGTTCTTTGGCAGGAACAGTTTCAGAAATTAGAAAGCACTGGTTTGGCAAAATAAATTCAAATTTAGTGAATTCACCCCACTTCGACCACAGCCCTTAAGCTAATATTGTCATATCCCCTCCCATACCCAGTGCCATTATGTCAGCCACAGCAAGGCGGTAGGCAGAGGCTCAGCCAGAGACCACAGGAACTTCGTAGGCTTCTTTCTCGGTAACACAGCTAAGGAACACAGCTCACACTGCCACAGACTCCGTGTTTTTTAACATAAATGTCCCTTCAGGAAGTACTGGTGAGGTCCTTTACTCAGGCACCCAGTCACAACTGCAGACACTCAGGGCTTCCAGCTCTAATGGAAGCAATTAATATCATTCAACAACTCCTGTTGCAAAACATCTATTGCTATTACTGCACATACTTTGTTTTTGAGGAGAGAGAAAAAGCGATAACTATTTGTTCATCACAAATTCCTCTTTTCCAACTTCAAACATTCTGCTGGACTTACCCACATCACAAGTAATGAGGGGGAGGGAGCAGAGCTCTTCTGGGTTTTGTGATTTAATTTAAAAAACAAAACAAAACAAAAAAACCCACAAAACAAATAAACAAGTGCTTGCATTACAGCTAATCAAAGAATGAGAGATCACCCTCCTCAAGAGAGGAAATTGCTCAGAAAAACACTGTCATTACCGACATAACGACCTCAAATACCTTTAATTCGTTTGTGGAAGCTTGATGCCAGAAGTATCCTGACTTCAATGCATGTTAATGCTTTGCACTTGTAATCGTTTTCCCCTTTTACTCTATAAATGCTTTGCAAATGCGATTAACCATCATCCTGCTCCTTCCCAAAGTGGGAGTTGAACTGAAGCAGCGCAAAGAAGCTCTCTGGGAGCAAATGCATCAATGAAAGGCAAGCCCTTGTACAATAAGACACATTCGGAGAAAGCAAAAAAAAAAATAAAAATGGCAAAGCAGCAGGCTACACCTCAGCAAGGAGCTCACACCTGACTGCTTAAAGCCACACAGCTGCAAATGAGACAAATCTCCTGTTTTCCTGCCCTGCTTTCTATTTATGAACTTAACCTGCTTCCAAACTATAAAATGACTGCATGGGGAAAATACAAACTTAGAAAAAGTCTTGAAATACCTTAGATAAGCACCTTGCTCAAATGTAGTTTCAAGATCTTTGCCTAGATGCTTCCAGAGGTTCAATACCCAAAAGACTTTGTATGGCATCAACCATGATGCTGCCCTTGAACTCCATTAGAACACATCCCCAACCTCCATACTATTCAAACCCACTTCTACTGGTAGGAACTCTCCCTGCAGTCATGCTTTCCTTCACTTCCACACCTTTACACTTCCCTTCTAAGCCTTACTATGTTCTTTCCTAACAGAAACAAAAGATCCTGAGCTATTTTGCTCTGCTTTGCACTTTAGAGCAATGAGAAAAAGCAGTGTTTGGTCAGCTCCTGTGAAGAGGTGGACAGACACCAGTCTGTACAAGACGAGAGGTTTCATTCCCCATTCACAAGGCTTGTTGGAAGATGAACCCCCCGTCCTATGTTTCCTCCACTTCCCCCATCACAGCCAACTGCTTTGGAAATATCAAGCACCAACAAAGTCCAGTGTTCAACTGTCAAGAACCAGCGCTGGGGAAGCAATTCCTAGTAAGTCTTTTTTGCAATGTGTGGCAAAACGTCTCTTCAATAGCTGTCTGTGACCAACAACCCTTCATATTGTATTTAGGTTTTTTGGGTCTGGCTTCAAAGCAGAATTATAGCGCTGAAAAAAATGACATTTAAGGAAGGAACAACTAGCCCTTCTGAATACATAACAGCTGTACAAAGCGTATCCATGCATGAAAACAGATTGCTGCTATTTGTACAACTACAGCTGAGAAATACACTCCCTTAAAATCTTGCAAAAGGTCAACACTGCTTCAGAAAATGCTTATTTTTTGATGAAATGATAGATCATGGAGATAAGCTCTTTAAAAGAGGAGAAGAAGAAAGACTGATTAAATAGTGAATAGTCCATTTTGTTTTTTAAAAAGCCCAAATAAAATTTCAGTCAAAAGATCTTGATTATGTTTTGGTCACTGAATCAAGTTTTGCTCTAAAATTGCATGTTTATGAGATGACTCCTAGTAAGGAAAAGGAACAGGAGTTTTTATAGGAATTATGGCATGTAGCTTAAAATTATTAATGACTGGAATCATGAAAAGAGACCTGACTCTCACAGAACAGGTGCTCAGCAATTATTGGGGGTGGGGGGAGAAATCAGACCCATCCATGGCCTGTCAGTTTGCCATTCAGATCCTCTCCCCACCCACACTATCCCACAAGCTCACCTCAAATCATTAACTGACTTAAAAATTCTTGGCTTGCTTGGCTTGGTGTGGTATAAATAAATACCAGAATTGTCTTTTGAGTTCTAGTTAATCTTGAAAGTGTTTTGTTTTGTTTTAAATAACAATGGCCATTTAACACTGTTTCAAGTCTACCATCCAGCACAGAGTTTCAGACATTTCTGAAGTTAACCTTCTGCAAAGGTTAAAAACTCTCACTTACTCAACTGTCTTTCGGTTAATTTTAATAAATAGATTCTTCCTGCAAGAAGTTTTCATTTTTAGCCACTCAAGTCACTGCTAAGTGCTTGTGACTCTCAAACGCACTCAAGCTAACAGAGGTTGCTTTATTCTAATTCCCAACGATAAAATAAAAGAAGGGAACTGGAAAACTGCAGGCTTGGCTAAAATGCAATAGAATTAGCAAAGACTTCACATGATGTTATCACCAAGCTACAGATTGAATATCAAAAAGAATAAGATGCTAGAGGGAAACAAAAAAAGAAAAATACTAAGTTTTAATCTTCAGTCACATCTTCTGATGTGGCTGTGATCATCACCAGTGAGCCTATTTTAATGGGAAAACCCACTAAAACCATACTGCTTTGCTTTTCCTGTTAGTTCACCGTTTCAGATCAACTACATACTACAAAGAGGGATTCTTCACTAAAAGTTCTGAACTTCAGCTTGAGGGAAATTCCTTAAAGAGCCATTCAGATGAACAATATCAGACTGCGTTACTTTAAATAAGTCATTTTTTTTCCTAATAAAATCTCCAGCCTGTTTCCCCTTTATTAGTTTGCTAGACTGCACACTCATTTCCTAACTACAAGCTCCCTCTGCGTGTTTATAAAACACTGTTCAGCTCTGTGGATGTTTCTGAAATAGAACTGCTACTCCTCAGTAAAAAAAAATAAATAAATAAGATAGCACAGGGAAAACAAAAAAAAGCTGAAAATTATTTAATTGTTAAGCTTTTTAATCTTCAGAAAAAACAGGTTATGGCTAAGGATTTTCCTTGGGTTATAATCCTATCACTTAACATATTTTGCTGATAATCCCCGATTTGTTCAAAATAGTTCAAAACAAATATAAAGTTATCAGTGTATTTTAATCACAGGTTTGACTAGCTAATTTTTTATGTATGTTCATCTAAATTTAGGTGAAAGAATATTTTTGTTAAGGACAATTACTGTGTTTCTGACGATGAAAATGCATGTTATTTAGGAAGCACAGTGAAACAACTCTTTATCAAAGTTATCTCAACTTATACCTGTTTAAGCTCTTTTGCTTCTTCCTGGGAGATCTTCTCTTGCTTCTGCAGCTGAACCTGGTCATTATCCATCCCTTCTCTGCCTCCCACTGGAGAGCCGGGCTGCACCACTCCTCCCAGGAGTCCTGTGGCTGCAAGAGAAATTCCCGTGGTCAGACTGCCATCTCCTGTACCAACAGGGAGGACTAGTGCTAGTATCGAACTGGTTGACCTCTGCTTTTGCACTACAGCGGTTTGCAAGGGGCCAAGCAAGCATAACCCAGTCTTGCCCGTTAAGCTATGTTCTTCTAGAAAGGATTCCAGCTGTGTGTCGTACAACGCCTAATGTGGAAGTGACAGGCTGCTGAGAGATGACTTATTATTAAAGGCAGCATTTGGAGAATGTGTTCATTTTGGGCTGTGGTGATTCATCTGAACAGAAAGCGAAGAAGCAGCAACACACTCACAATCGGATAAATGAAGATTATCCACCTGCTGCTGCTTCTCTCTTTAATCTTTTTAATTAAAGAATTTAAGTGACAGATCAGGGACAGAGCCCAACAGTCAAGTCAGCAAACCCCAGAAACAGAAGGGCAACGCTGACGCTAACAGCCACCCCCAGCTAAGCAGCGTGGACGCAATCCCTCGTGTAACATGCCACCTGTCCTTTATTTAAAGCATCAGCTCTTATTGCAGTATCTGATACTACCCTGTAGGGTAGCAGGGACATGCTGCAAGGAAAGGCTATTATTTCTGATGCAGATGGGTGCTAAACACCCGAGACACACATCTTGGCTCCCAAAGGCGGTTCAGACAGCTCTGAAGCTCTCCCACTTACAGAGGCACCAAGAAGGAAGCCAGTTCTACCACTGTCACCTGTGAGCACATGGCCTGACCCAGCACAGGACAATGACAGCAGCTCTTACGTACACCAGGACAGAAATCATGTCAGATGCCAGAGCTCACTGCCAGGTCGAAGAGCTGGTGCCCAGCTGGCTGGCAAACCGACAGCGTACACCCAACCAATTTGGATATCATTACTTGCCCATGAAAAGGGAGACAAAAGCTAAACCAAAAGTACCAAACCCTAAATCCCCCTCAAGTAATTACTGCAAATTCATAATCCCTGGAATTATTCGGTTATCAGCCTGAGAGTCACTGGACTCAGACAATGTCAAGATTTAAGACAAGCGAGTCATTCACTGTACTAGTGTTACCCTGTGCAAATGCTCCTCGTATTCAGAGGGGCTAAGAACCAGGCACTGAAAAACGCTGCTTATGGTAAATTACTGTCATGGTCTCCTTCAGAGGACAAAGTGGGGAGGGAATGACAGACCTTCCTACGGCAGCAAATAGCCAGACAAGATTCTTTGTGTTTCTTATCAGCCGAGTGTCACCATATGCTAATTATTTCATTAAAAACAAGAAATCTATCCATTTCACTCCATTAATTTTGCTGAGGACAAGAACAGGAGCAGGACATGAGAAAGGCACACAAAAAGAATGGGATGAGGAAGGAGATCTAGCATTTCCCAGCAATTTTCTCATTAAAAAAAAAAAAAAATAAAAGAGAACTGAATAGAAAGGCAGAAACAATTTTGTTTCATTTGTGTTACACCCACTTGGACTGTGAGACTCACTGCCACCACGTGAGGAGAGAAGCTACCAAACCCCTGAACAAAGTGCTGGAAACTCATAATAATGAGAACATTCGGTCACAGGGGGTAAGCAGGAAAAATTCAGCAATCTCCAAAGGGTAAGAAAATGTGAATGCCAGTCTTCAGCTATAGGACTGAGACAGCACTACCCTAGATTGTTATATTGCAGATGCACTATAGGATTTTTTGCACTTTTTAATCCTGGGTAGCTGTTATCAACCATTACTGAGGATGTTATTGGCTAGGGAAGTACTAGCTTGATCCAGCACAGAACCACCTCTGTTACAAAACAAACCTTGCTGCTCTGTCCTGAGCATTTAAACACCCGTGCAGCTTGATCCAAAAAAGCATAGTCAGAAAAGACACGCAAAGCAGCTAAAATACTTTCAGATAATCTGATGTGCATAAAGCTCTTCACAAATTCCTCTCCTAGGTGGAATCAAGCCAAAACTCTTAGGAAAGACAAAGTTTTTCGTATTTACTTATACAAATGTGCAAGATGCACTACTTTAAGGCAGAAGTAGGATAAACAGAAAGGATCCAGATGAGACTATGACAGTTGTGGAAATATTCACATCTCTGAGCTGCACCACTGAGGGCAAAGAATGTTACCAGCCACTTTGGAGAGACAGAGGTACCTCTGCTGCAAGGATATTTCTCTTATAAGTCTCTGAATCAACATTCGCTATCTGAAAAGAGACACATATTTTATGTGTACACAGAGGCAGGCATGCATAACACAGACTTCCCCCCCCCCCCCCCCCCCCCCCCCTCAGCTTTTAGGAGGGGGTGGGAGGGAAAGAAAAAACTAAAAATCAGTATTTCCACCATGTGAGCAGCCATGGAAAAACCGCAGAGGTCGCAGCGCAGTCCGTGACTGCCATCTCGTGACTGAAGGCAGGCGGTGACAGACCCCGGGGAAGGAACAAACAAGGGGTTTGGTGGAGCTGGAGAAGTCAGGATTTCCATAACCTCCAGTTTTCTTTACTGACATTTCCAAATTAAACAGTCAAAATGCAGGTGGGGGTAGGAGAGCAATATCCTTGACTCACTGACTCAGATGCAAACAGAGCAAAGCAGTAGGAAATTAAGCACAGTAGGGCTGTATAACCAATTATTTTATGTAACCAGCCTTAAGACCATCAGGAACTGAACACCAATTTGCTGGAATAACTCAGTGCTTAAGAAACCAGCAGGTTGTTTTTCCTCTGAGTTGTTGTGCTGACATTTTGGTGCCAGATGCCCAAGACTTACTTCCTTAAAAATTAACAAGCTTTTCCAAGCTATGGCCCTTGACGACTCCTCAACAAGAGGACATTATCCTCCCTGCTGAAGTCCAGTTTTAGCCTGGTACACAGAAATAGGTTTATCTATTGTTTTATTGTATCATCTTTCTATTTGTTTTTCATATACTGGCCACAAATCCATCCACAGATTTGTTCTTTTGTCACTAACAACTAGGAAGAAAAAGAGGATTCAGTTATGTTATAGAAATAAATTCCTAACAGACAAAAAAATCATCAGCTTTCAAAACGAATCCAGAGTTGGATTACAAAAAAGGAAGAAAACTAACCCTCTGGAATTTCAGTAGTAGTAACAATAATAAGGAATGTCATTCTTGTTGTTGTGAAAAGGGTGTCAGTCTCTGCTGTGTTTTCTTATAACAATTAAACTATGCATTCACCTGATCTAAGACCTACAATCTCCTAAATCCAAACACGTGAACATCTCAAATGATAAAATTCTATTTTCTAAGATATGAAAATTAACATGATGTTTATCCCATTTACCATTTAAAAACTTGCCAGACTTGAAATTTGTTTGAAACTTTCTACAGTTAACAACAGGTTTAATATAGATATGCTTCCAGCTGTGAACTGACAAAGGAAAAACAGGAATTACAGAGGTCTCTGAAGCATGCAGTCAGGAGAGAAGAATGGCTTTCTAATGACCCTTCCCCACAGACAGGAGCAATACTGAATTGGTGACCACCAGAAAAAGAATTACACTGTAGTTAAAGCACAGGCCAGTAGCTGAAACTCAGATTAAGCTAATCCTTTCAAAAAGTGGTGTGGAGGTAGTGACAACACCAGCTGAGAGCACAATGTTAAAGAGGGCTTGGCATGTTTCAGCTGTCAGGCTCCTGAGGGACACTCAGCTTCAGCTTCTACAGTCACAAGTTTTGCTAATGTAGTTGGGAGAAAGTAAATCCAACTAGACTAAAACAGGGCCACACACTTCTGTCATTTCTCCCTCTTAGCAAGAGGGTCTGAAGTCACCTACCAGTTCTTTCTTGCATTCTATCATCAGCATGGTCTCGCCATTGGGGCACTGAGGAGAGAATCTGCTTGTAAATATCCTACACTGTTCTGAGTTTGAAAACCACTTGGAAACTTTTGGTGCTAGTGTTATTGCTTACAGACAGATTGCTTTGCCTGTCACATACCTGCTTGCCAGACGGAGGTCCCCAAATCTACCTGAGGAGACTTCTGGGCACCAACAATCCCTAGGGCATCTTCTAAAAACTGCATCTTCTTGCTAAACTGCATCTCCAAGATGGGGATTGCTTCTGGCATTTTTGCTGACAAGAGCCGGTAAGAGGTGTCAGGCTTCCCAATAAATCTCTGTCGGACACTGATTTCATATGGCGTATGAACTCTGATATCATCGACATCCTTTGATTCAAATCTGTGAATGACCTGAGAATTGCAGTCACTGATTTCCAGGCCAGAAGCAAAGAGCGTGAGTTTTCCTGGCTTGACATTTGAGTCTGTTCTGTGGGTGATAATAACTGGAATTCTAATTAAGATTTCTTCCTGGTTCTTCGAATCGGAAACTGTGGCAGTTTCCTTTGGCTTGATTTCCAAGAGCGCCTTCCAGAGCTTGCTGCTAAACGACCACAAAGAAGGAGATTCGAGCTCAGTCAACAACCTAGGAGAGAACAAGACAGTGTTAGAAGAGTGAAAGCCAGTAGGAGGGTCATGCTACCCCCACCAGTTCAAAGCAAATTACCACAGACACAAAGATTTCCTAATACTGACTCCAGCCCTCTGATATTTAGCTCCTCAAACCTATTCACAGCTTAACAGGATCCATCCTCAAACCTATTCAGAGCTTAACAGGATCCACCCGTTCTAAAAAACAGCTATTCTTCATTTGCTAACACATTGGAAAGTGGTCCCAGAACATCACTGTTCTGATGTAAGAGATTCAACTTCCAACTGGATTTATTCAGGCCAATTTACACCCATATGTTCTTCAGCTAACACTGCCTTTTACCTCAATGCTTCTACACTTGGCCATCACCACCACTGCCTTTTTCTGCTACTTTATACCTCAGCCTCATAGTCGGATGCCACCTTCTGCTTTGCCCCCAATCCCAAATCCCCATTGCCAGTAAAACCACTATGAGCGCAAGATGGAGGCTGAAAAGCCCAGCAGCGACTGTCCAACTGTCATCCAGCATCTGCCTCTCCATCAGTGTTGGTGCAGATCCCGAAGGAGACAGGCCCCCTTGCTGGCAAACTGGTGCCTTAGCTTAAAGGTAACTGGTCTTAATTTATGGAGGAATTAAGGAACTGCTCCCAAAGACGACTGCTATATAGCCAGATATAACACAGGGAGTCAAGCCCTTTATTTCTAAGCAAGAAGTAAGATACACCTAACAGGTACCTAGGTCTATCAGCTGCAGGCAAGAAAGATGTAACACACTGTTAGGAGGAATCAATGACATGGAGGACACAATCCTCCTGTTGTATTTTCTAACGGCTTAGCCCATTCCCCCTTTCTGGGGTCCTCTCCCAAGAAAGGATGATGACCACAGATTTCTTTGCATCTAAGCCTCACCACTATTTACACACACACAAAAAAAAAGGAATGAGAAGAACAGTGGTAGTTTCGGTTTTATTTTCCACATGCTATGCTGCCTGTTAGCATCCATCTCCAAGTCTAGAAAGGAGTTAAAGGCAGAGCTGCAGCCAACACCTATTACGCTCTGCTTCTCCCACTCTCTTCTCATCCCCTGCCCATCACCCAAACCCATCCTGCTATCCTGTATTTCAGGATGACTCAGCCTCAGTGGCTGGCAAGAGCTTTTGGGACAAACTATATCTCCCTGCACAGCCAACAGTAATTTCACATCCCACTCTCCCTTCCACTGTGCAACCAGCCACCTCCTCTCTCACTCACCAGCAGCCTCTGGTGCCCACCTCACCTGAGCCAAAGCAGCTCACTCCCAGTTGCAGGGAGGCCCAGGAAGAGGCAAATCAACCCTCTGATCAAACATCCACTGCTCAAACAACCCTGCCCAGTCCTCACTGGAAAACAGCAGCATGCTGACTGCAAGCATCTCACAAACCTCACAGCATCTCAGCCTGCACACGACCAGCCTGATCAGGATATTTTAAATGGAAATTTCTCAGCCCACCCATCAGTCACTGAGCAGAACAGAAAAGTCATCTTTGGAGGCACCAATGGATCCTCAATTAACTATTGGAAGGGAAGAGGTTAAGTCTCAACCAACATAAAAAAAAGCTGTAAGAAGTTCAACCCAGATCAGAATTGGTTCCCCCCCTCTGCCGCCTCAAATACCTTACAGACTATCCAGAGATTAGGCATGTGCCACTGGCATGCTAGTTGTAGCAGATGCTTCTGAAGTTACAAAATTTTTTTGTATTTAGTGACTTAAATCCCAAAGATGCATGCCTTACCAAACCAAAATACAAAGAATTACTGCTTCATTGCTATTTTGGAGAGCCAGCTTGATTTAATTTGCTTTTAAGTTTACTTTAGAAAGGTACCGCCTGATAAAATATGCATCACAGCAGTGCTGCTCTCAAGATACTTTTTGTAATGATTTATTTTCCATGAGAGAATCAAAGTGCGTCTACAGAAGACTTTGCAAGTTTAAGATCCTGTTTAATTTGGCTGCAGGCAAAGTCTAATCTGAAGGAGGAAGTTCTAACTGAAGACACTTTGTTTACTACCCATTAAAGTTCTGCACCAGCTTCAAAACAGACCTATTTAAAGAAATTCATCTGCTAGGAAAAGCAGAAAAAGCATATTGGGAGTCAACCACTGAATTCATGGGTAGCAGAGGCAGAATGAATTGTTCCAAGAATCCATTTTCAACTAAAGCAGGAACATCAGATATTTCCGTAGATAGCATGCAACATGAGTAATGGTTCTGGAGCTCCCTGCTGCCCTCTGAAAATGCTATGACATGCCTTTAAAAAAAAGGGGGGAAAGAAAAAAAAAAACCACCAAAAAAACCCAACAGACAGACCAAAGGAGATGTAACAGAAAGTCCTACAATAACAGAATTTGACATGGCACAGTATCATAGATTTAGGGCTGAATTCTGAAACTATGAGGTTCAACTTAAGTTCAACACAGAGAACAACTGAAAAAGCCCTACGCTCCGCTAGCACACACCATCTTCTAAATTAAAAGCCACGCTCTAACCTATCTGCTGTAACTAAACAGGAACAAATGACCTGATCCCATTTCTAAGGAAGGCAAAGCACATTTTCTGTTCTCTTGGTGTACGGAAGAGTTACAAGGTACTTCAGGGCAACGACAGCTTACGTCTGTGTCTTAACCTATGAAAAGTCATTACATTCCTACTGCAATATGGGTTCGCTTCATCACATTCACTGTGAGAAAAGAATGTGCATACACTTACTGAAAAGCAGCTGCAATGTGACAAGTCTAAACCTCCGTTTACATTGTGGTGACTTATTCTGGATAGCTTTGAGCCTTAATTTTTTTATCACTTTATCCCTTCACCCGTCTCCTCCCCTCTTCCCCCAGGGACTGATATCCTGGCTGTGTGATGTCTGATTTACAGTCAAGATTTTTGTGCTGCACAGCCCTAACAAAGGCTCCAGCCAACCTCTCCAGTGTTCTATGGAGGAGTCACCCCTCTGTATCAACAAACTGTATGACCAGTCTGTATATACAAACGAAAATTTTCAACCACAGTACCTTGTCCTCTAGTAGTAATATATTAAAAAGGAACCAGCAAATCTGGCTTTCTGTTTATTTTTAGTCTTTGAACATCTGCTAGCACATCAGACTCAGCTCTGCTTATCTGCATGCGGGTCCACTGAAAGCAGCTGTATGTCCAGGCATACACAAGAACAGAATTAATAATCCAAAAAAGCCCACACATACAGGAAAGATAATCAAAGTTTTGAACGTATGAAAGTAGATAAAGGGGCCTGGTTCTCTTTATGAAAGACACCACCACCAAACTGGTGTCACTCATATAACCTCGAATTCGCATACACAAAAGTTTGTTACCAAAGTTTCCTTTTGCACAAAATCTATACATGCAAAAAGGGTCTGCACGGTATTATCCACATAGTTACTTCTCATCAAGTTTCTAAAGAAAGTAAGAGTAAAAGAGTCTTAATAGACATTAGCATATTTACCTATGTTAATAGTCTGAATTACCTAATGTGTAACAATTAAATGAGCTTCAATCACAGCCTTCACCATTCTGTACATTGGTTAAGGACATGAAGAAAGATGTCACTAGTTCAAGAGAAGACTTTGGGCAGGGGGAGAAAGCACCATTATCAGCAAAAAAAAAAAAAAAAAAGAAACAACTGCACACACACAAACTATGCTAGGAAAGCAAGTGTTAGAACTCCTCAAAAAGCACAGTGCAATTAAAAGTTACGCTAATGGCTTCTGGGGTGCATTTTAGCTAGCCAGCAAGCTGGCCAAACTCTTCATACTGTAGATAAAACAGAATCTCAGCTAACATTTTGTCAATGCCTTGCTTTATTTTTCCATTTTCAAAATCAAAGCATCTAGCTTTTCAGATTCATGAAGACAAATAATACCTCCCAGTGCATCTTAACCCAAAACAAAACTCTCTTCCAAAAACAATGAGCAGGTATTTATTTTCCTACTCATTGTTTATTGCTACAGAACTTTAAAAGCTATTGCTGAAGCTTTCAGTTATCTTGGCTTTTCATTAAAGGGTATGGAGAATATCACCAGAATCACTGTGAAATCAACACTTTCTTTTAGACACAATATCCATCTAAAAACAGATGCTTCTTCCAAAAACAACTAGTTTGAACTTTATCGTGCTTGTTTCTTAATGCAGGTGTCAGAGCTTCTATGAAGACACTCATAGCTATATATCCTCAAACACTACGATACTAGTCTTAACTTTACTGTCTATTTTGGACTGCTATCGAACCCAACCTGCATTATCCAAAATAGCATAGAAAGACTCTCTTTGAATGTTAATCATTAAATAGTAAAGTCATAACATTCTGGTTAAGACACCAACTATTTACTATTCACATCAAATTCTGCAACAGCTTAAGTTAAGCAATATCTCAAATGTGTTCCAAATTTCTTATTACAGTTGCCTAAAGCCAGCATGTGGTGGCTAATTTTTTTGAATATACTGGCTTAAGTGCCTGACTGAGATTACTACAAATAGCCTAGTACTGCCTCTTCAGTTCTTGCACCACCACACTCTGCAGACAGAGCTCAGCAGTTCAGTGCTGCTCCACACTGCTCATTTTTTTCCTCAAAATGGATTTATTCCACCTACACCTAAAGGCAGGGAGTATGCTGTGTAAGGTTAAAAGCAGTGTGGTTTTATAGCACAAATACGGAAATACTATTTCTACAGTCATTTCCTTGACTACATCTGGACCACAGACTCAATCCTCACTGCTGTGTGTGGCTGGGAAGTAAGTTCTTGTGAAGGAATGGACAAATATAAAACCCTGAACTACACACACTGTGTGCAAAAAGCTGCCTCAAGAGCTAACTTTCATGCACAGAGAGTACAATCTACTTGAACTAATGATTAACTGGCAGCTGTCTCCTGATAACTCTGGGAAACCATCTCCAAGTCAGCAGCCTACCTGCCATATTCAACATTTCATTTGAAAAGAACTAGAATAGCAGAACTGTGGTTGTGTTTGCTGTGATACAGCAAAACAGGCTGGGCTAGGGCTGGCAACACTGATCAAAGTCATCTTCCAGTATTTCACACTTAGGCATATTCTAGGACATAAAATAAAAATGTGAATGTCATGCCTTTTCCTTCAGTGGGAACATTAACTTGCATCTCTTTTCCCTAATTTGTTGCCTGTTCTCTCAAACCTTATAGGTTGTTAGTATTTTGGAGACCTCTACCAATTCTGCCAACTGTGGTTAAAACTCCTAAGGGCTTGATAAGTTATTTGAATGAAAGAGGATAGATATATACACAAAGAACTTCACCAGGGTGAAAAAAAAATGTTACACAGAAGGGATGACAGAAGTACAGAAAAGTATTATAACAAGAACTAGATCCACAAAAGACCATAACAGGCTTAAACTTTCACTCAGTCAAAGTTTAGTTTCCTGAAGACCTCTGTGGATCCGCCCCATAAATTTCAGGCATGAATAATACAATCCCACAACCACTGCTTAGCTCAGAGGATGCTACAGTACTGTACCTGTCTGCTACATCCATATCCCCTTCGATCTTGTTGAGCCCTCTCATGATGTTATCAAACTGCTCGCCCTGGTAATGCAGCACTTTTGCTGTGTCCTCCAGTTGTTTCTGTGAGCCAGTCAATAACCCGATCAGTTCTTTTCCCTTTGTTGACTGCAAAGCTGCTGCTTCTGCTCCTGCACCTTGGCTTGACAGCAACTGCTCCCTCCAGAAGTGCTCAAGGATGTTGAAGACCACATTCCTGTTGGGTTGCAGAGAACTGAACCAGTGCTTGGTGTTCTTTTCTAAGATGGTAAGGGAGCTGAAGATTAAATTTGAAGATTCCTTCTTGATCTCATCGATACTAGAAAGATGGAAGTTGACCAAAAGCTCCCCAGTCTTGTCAGCTGTAAATTTGATTGCAACAGGAGTCAGTGTGAGTCTGCCAGAGACCCATTGTTTGCTGGTGTCCGAGTAGTAAGAACAAGGCCAACTATGGATACGTATGTCTTCGTTCATCAGCTCGTCTTTCAGATCCTCTTCAAGACCAACACCCCCAAAGCCAGGAGAAACTAGAATAGAAGAGCAAGAAAAAAAGCAAGAATCCTTAGCAGCATATAAAAGCTGATCTTAAAACACACTCATAAATAATTATCCCATCCCCCGCTGGTTTCCAATACTTTCACTGTAACCTTTTAGGTCCATATCCAAGATAGATTTGGAAATAGCTGCAGATGGCTTACAAAATTTGGTAACCATCTCCAATCACAAAATTTGGTAACCATTTCCAATCACCCAAATATTTCTTTCAGAATAGTTCACCCTTTCTGAACAGGACTGTCAATATTATCACCCACTCCGTAACAGCACTGCCTCTCCTTTTTATAATGTTCTCATGATGTTTCAGCACAGGATCTACAACAACAGAAACTTCAAATGACTACTGCATTAATGCCCTGGATTTAATAACTGCTATGCTTTTTTGGACAGGGGAGATGCTTTATAATTAGATTAGTCTATATGTTCATATTTTTGGGTGGAGGGGAACCTAGCAAAAAAATAGAGTATCAAAAAACTTTTCTGAGTCTTCCACAGACCCTTTTTTACTGGAAAGCGATCATGTAAAATACTTTCCATTCCCCACCACATCATCAGAAACAGCTCCCCACAGACCAACAGATATTGAAGAAAATCCAGAATATACCAAAACGCAAGCTCATCAATAGATATCTACAACAATCACAATAAATAACTGGTCTTTCACCTTCCACTCTGATATCTGGACATCCAGATATGTTAAGAACACACACTGTCTATCCAACACATGGAATCATAGACTAGTTTGGGTTGGAAGGGCCCTTAAAGACCCCCCAGTCCCACCCCTGCCACGCACAGGGCCCCCTTCCCCCAGCCCCGGTGGCTCCCAGCCCCGTCCAGCCTGGCCTTGGGCACTGCCAGGGCTGGGGCACCCACAGCTGCTCTGGGCAGCCCGTGCCGGCGCCTCGCCGCCCTCACAGGGAAGGATTTCTCCCTCAGCTCTGATCTCCATCTGCCCTCTCTCAGCGCAAAGCCGTTCCCCCTTGTCCTGGCGCTGCAGGCCCTTGGGAAAAGCCCCTCCCCAGCTTCCTCGCCGGCCCCTTTGGGTGCTGGAAGGTGCTCCAGGCTCTCCAGGAGCCTTCCCTTCTCCGGGCTGAACAGCCCCAGCGCTCCCAGCCCCGCTGCACAGCAGAGGGGCTCCAGCCCTCTGGCCATCTCCGTGGCCTCCTCTGGCCCCGCTCCAACAGGTCCGTGCCCTCCTTATGCTGGGGGCCCCGGAGCTGGAGGCGGCGCTGCAGGGGGGTCTCAGCAGAGCGGGGCAGAGGGGCAGAGCCCCCTCCCTCGCCCCGCCGGCCACGCTGCTGGGGATGCAGCCCAGGGCACGGGGGGCTTTCTGGGCTGCGAGCGCACGTGGCCGGGTCACGTCCAGCTTCTCGCCCACCACCACCCCCAGTCCCTCTCCTCAGGGCTGCTCCCAACCCATTCTCTGCCCAGCCAGTGTTGATACTGGGGGCTGCCCCAGCCCACATGCAGGACCTTGCACTTGGCCTTGCTGAACTTCATGAGGTTCACACAGGCCCACCTCTCCAGCCTGTCTGCATGGCATCCCTTCCCTCCAGAGCACCGACTGTGCCACACAAATTGGTGTCATCAGCAAACTTGCTGAGGGTGTGCTCGATCCCACTGACCACGACACCGACAAAGATGTTAAACATCATTGGTCCCAGTACGGACCCCTGAGGAACGCCACTCCTCACTGGTCTCCACTTGGACATAGAGTCATCGACTGCAACTCTGAGTGTGACCACTCAGCCAGTTCCTTATCCACCGAGTGATCCATTCGTGAAATCCATGTACTCAAGAATCATGAAGCCAAAATCACAAAACTCAAGCACATACCAGAACTTCTGGTAGAACATCATAGGCAAAGTAAATGCTCCAAACCTGTAGCATTTGTTCTTTGAAAGATTTATTATTACTCAGTTACTATCACAGAGGTTTGGAAATAGAAGTTTGGGAAGAATGGGAACAACTTAGCAGTGTTGCTGGGAAAACCCTGACTGACCCAAGTGGAAGTTAAGATGAAAAACATGCCACATTGGTATTGGAAGATACGTTGCTGGCCCAGTATGCACAGCAGCTCCACACATGACAGTGGAACAAGCAGCAGCAGAATCAGCAGAGCTTAAGAGAGCCGGCAGAACTGACTCTGTTCACTCACCACAGAGGGACACAGTGTCCAGGGCTATGATGATTTCATTGCACCTCTCTGACATGCCATGTTTTCCTGGGAGCCCGTGATGCTATTTGATGACATAATACTAATCCTATAAAACTTGCTCACTGGTATCTGGAATCCCGACAAGAAAACAGAGCGCTGTCATATGCCTCAGGCCTGACTTGCTTACACCAAAACAAGGACAAATTTGGAACTGTAAATTAATGAAATGTATCTCAAGTGGCACCTCTCCATGCTTCTGAAGAGGCTTCTTGAACCCAAGGGTCAGACTGTTTCCTGTAACATCTCCTTCACAACACTAGTTCTCAGCACGAACACTGAAGACTAATTACGTTCAGCAACTACTTTGTGAACATCCATTATGTAATGGTGATTTAATTACTCACATATTCATTATCTTCTCAAAGCCTTTCATGTATCATAGCGTAATTTATAGATTAGTACCATAACATTATCTCAAGGTCTTCTGCTACTTGTATGGTGCAATAAATGCAGAGTTAGATCTCCACTACAGAATCCCCAATTAGGCTGACACTGAGACTAATTACACTTTTTGACTTCAGTATGATTCTGTTCCCCTTAAGGAAATGTCTAGGAATCCTAATGAAATAAAAAAAAAGGTAGTAGTCCTTCTTCAGGTATCACTGATGTAAATTCCTATAGCACATATTGAAGACCTTCTAGCATGTTCAGGCTGCTGCATCATTAATATCCGTTAATTAAAGTGCTCCGAGTCCAGTTCCAATTACATCTTTTATTAAATATTCAAAACTTCAGCATTATCAAGATAAAGACTACTCATGGTATGTCGTATTCCACAAAAATCTTTACTTTGGTCTTCATACCTTATTTCCATGGCATTATGAATTTTAGTGATGCAAATGGAAAAATAAGCCGTAAGCTTACAAAGCTGCTGGAGTTTAAAGTGAAAATTCTTAATCTGTTTTGGCCTAATAAAACTGCAGTCCTAGAGAGACAACTTCACACTGTACTATGAGCCAAAAAGAGGGGAGAAAAGCCCACAGAAATCTGATTTAAATTATTAGCTACAGTCAACAAAACAATGACAAGTTCTACAAACAGTGTTTCTTTCTCAATTGTTTGCTACATAATTTCATAATTTGGAGAAAAGCTAAAAGCTCTGGCCTCAATTCCTCCATCTAGAAAAAGAAGGTAGTTCCTCTAACACAGCAAGGTTAGATCAGACAGATCTGATGGAAATAATTGTTTGGTTTTTCTTCCCAGCCTGACTGGGCTTTGTGTGTAGCCAATTATTGTAATTTCTATTAAAAGTTTATTTTCTTTCTGTCACAGGGAAAAGAAAAGCAGTTTTTAACCATCAGTGAAATGTGACTGCAAAAAAACAATCAGCAGAACAGGGGCTTTTACCAGCTACTTTAAGTGGATAATGTTTCTAATGTGGATAAACACCTATGTGCCCTTAATGGTAACTTTTTGTTACTGTAACTGACAACTACTTCAGTTTAAACAACAACATAAATTACACCAGTGCTGAAATAAAGGACAGTTGAAACTAAATCAAGTTATAGCTTTATCAATCAAGATTTACAAATTACAAATCAAAACTAAGTTTAACTGTTTGACACTGCCTAGATATGAAGTAAATACAATAGCATAGCAAGCAGATGATAAACAAAACTAAACATCCCATATTACACCCTCAAGCTTCTCATAGGGTGAACATACTGTGGACACAAATGACATTTACTGAAAAAGCTCCCATCAGAGCCAGGAGGAAAAAAAAAAAAAAAAAAAAATATGAATCAGGAGTCTCCCAATTTATCAAAACACTATGTCACATTCAGACCCCAGCCCATACAAAGTATCTGACATCCCCTTCCCCAACCTTTGAAACTCTTTGGTACTTACACTACTTTCTAAAAAATCTCATAAATATCAGCAAGCTGCTCACAACAAGCTGTTGCCCTGAGATGTTATTTTATAAGTAATGTATCTCAATATTGATGAAACCTAAACACTGAAAGATTATACACCTAGCAGAAGATCACAAGGGAAACCTGGAACCAAGTGCAGGTTTCTCAACACCCACTACTGGGACAGGCACTGCAGAACATAACGTCATCTGAAAAACAACTCCTAGACCTCACTAACAGCAACAGCTACCTTCAACCAGGCACAACCATACTAGGGAGGCAAGAGGAAATTGTAAGCAAGAAAATAAGCCTTAAAATTTTGTATAATCTCAGCCTAGGGCACACTTTGACATGCTAAGTTCCACAAACTCTATATAACCACCACCTGCTCCCCATATCAAGATAGCATTTTTCTCTCATGCATGCTCTCTACCATTAAGGCTGTGAAAATATTAACAGCTGATGCAGTCTCACAATTGTGCCATAAAAAAAAATATCCTCCTAAACCCTAACTCAAGCTCCTTACCTCTATCTGTAGATGTAGAGCTCTTAGGCAGCCTTTTGGGGGCCGCTGCCTTTACAGAGCTGTCCATCCGTAGGCAGAATTTTTTTCCTGAGTTTTTGTTTCTCTTCAAAGTCCAAAAGAGCAGGTAAAAAAAGCTGAAGCTAAAGCTAAAATCCTACTATGCCTGTTACCAAAAGGAAAAACAATAGAGAATGTATCTTTAAGCCTGGATCTAAGAGTAAAGCAAGTCCTCTCAGTCTGGGAGAAGAAACGAAGCTGTCACTTGACCTGTGTATATATAAGTGTACACGCCTTGGGTCTTATGACCTTTGACTCACCTGAGCACTTCAAGGCTTTGCCTGATAGTCAGCTCCTTTCTGTGCCTGAGGCCAGAACTTCCAAGCAAAAACCTATTTGGCAATTAAATCCATTCATTGTACCAGCACGTTTTTCTCCAATGTAAAGATGTTTTCATCAGCATCAGACCTCCGCGACTTTTTTTTTTTTTCTTCTCTCTCACAGAGAAGAAATGTAAACCAGAAAAACAGATGTACATAAGGATAACCAAGACTGATTTTATTCAACAATGAAAACAGTCATCAGTGGCACAGGACATAGCTACTATTTATGAACATTCAACAGCATACATTATTTAACACAAGACTTCAAAGCGTTGGATTTAAACACGAGTGATTTTACCAGTCTTAAACAAAAGAAGAAACGCTCACAATCATGTGAGGTTAGCTGGAAAAAAGCATTAAATGTGTATTTCACCTATGACATACATTGTGTCATATACTTCTCTAATGCATATTAACCTGTGATTATGGTTTCAGAGCAGCTAAAAACCATCATCCTATTACTTTTGCAACTCTATTGTCTTTGAGTTAATATTAAAGGAACTTCTTTGTCTCATCTATGGGCAGCCCTTTGCCTTTTATACAACAGAATCTTGACTCTGGTTCTCTCTCGTTAGCTTATACAGCACCTACATGGAGAACACCTCATGTGAAACAAAAAGCAACATTAAATATACCAACTTCATCTGTGATGTAGACAGTGAACTTGACGCTAAGGATCAAACAGCTCCACTACGGTCTTTGAAAATGGAAGGATTTCCACCACCACCACCCCCAATATTTCCTAAAGTTTTGACAATCACATTTCAGAAAAGCTGAGCTAAAGGCCTTCTGCCGCTTACACAGCTTATTTCCTACAAGGAACTATTACTCAAAATTCAGGATCTCTCTCCTCCTGCCATGACTGTTTTGACCCCACCAATTGGAAGTTCAGCATTATGCCACTCCCATTCTATTCCTCCTAAAACATGGCTAGAAGTTCCCTGTATAACAAGACATGGAATATTCATCATTCTGTAAAACACACTGAAAAAAACTTACCTGCAGTAAAACATATCATTCCAGTACTTCCACCCAGAAAAAAAAAACCAAACAAACCCAAAACAAACAAACAAACAAAAGACAATAAACAGATGCAAGTCAGTCCTTTAAGATACCATGAAAAGGACTAGGTTGGCAGGGAAAAAAAACCAAAAAACAAAAAACCCTCGAAACCTAATCATTTTCAATTACTTGTAAATACAGTCAGGGATAGGTTTATATACTTGAGAGGATTACAGTACTTCAACCCCTTCTCTGTATGCGGTGGAAGAGGACACTTGAATAATTTCACAATAAATTTCTTCATTTTTGTAAAGAAACACACATTTGTCTACAGACCAGAAGACACACGCAGTCTCTCCCAACACAGGCTCCGCAACATCAAAACTTTATCCACACCGCGTAAATCACCTCTTTTCCTTATCAAACAGTTTGTCTTTTTGACACATCTGCCCCCCAAACCGAGTGCAGTACTATAGAGAGCTACACACAGCAGCACAGACCAGAACGAGGATTAGCCGCAAAGCGATGTGGATTATATTTCCGGCAGCATCACCACATTGTATGCATTCTTTAGCTAACACATAACCCTGTCCCTGCTTCTATAAAAAGAAGGTGACTCACCTTCTCTTGTGAAGTGCTTTGAGATCATTCAATGCAATGTAAGCATTACTAACTACCCCAGGTGCAAGGGAATGCTACATAACACCGGGAGGCAGTGCTGTAAACTCATAAGCAGAACACTGTCCCTTTGCAATGTGTCTAACTCAGAGCCTTCAAAACTTAGTCACAGGTTCTTCCCATCTGCCCTTGGTAATCATCTCCAGAACATTTCTGCACATGTTTCTAACATGTTGGTGTGTGTTTACTTTTTCTCCTCCTTTACAGCTGAGGTTTCCACAGGGTCATTTCTAAAGCTACCATCTGGCAAATTATGCGTTTAACACTCCTGTGAGCTCAACATAATAAATAAAAAACCAGCCCTCATAATAAATGTTTATAAGGCTTATCAGGTGACTCTCCCCTCTTTTTTAAGTAAAGCTCTAAGATGCAGTTCCACCAGGTTTCTAATTCTACGATGCTCCAAAGGACACTACATGACATGAAGTTTTCAGGGTTGACCCTCCAACAGGTGCAGCAGGCAAAGGCACACAGCACCTCTCTACTACAGCACACAGAAATTCAGCTCCCCTCTCCTCAAGGCCAACAGATGCCCACTAAAGAATGGCTCTAGACTGAGGGGCTTCTCCACATCAACATGTTTCCATCCTTCTATGGAAAAAAAAAATTCTGATTCCACTTCATTTCTGATACAAAGCTACCAAAGTCCCACCAACCTCTCCCAAACACACTTCAGTATGGGGTTGCCTCCATTCCCATCCTTTAACCCACACTAGCTCCTACAGTGCCCAGGTTAAACCTCATCAGCCTTCCTTTCAGCCTTAACCCTGTCTCAACCTCTGTAACGCAAAACACAGACACATCTGCACTTTCCAAACTTTGCCCCCCTGCCTTTCAAGGCTGCCCTGCCCCACTTCAGGGGTGAACCCTCCCCTGCCCTCCTCCTTTCCTCCCACAACTCGCTCCCTTCTCCTTCCCCAATGCCATCCCCCAGATGCACTGTCTCCTCACCCCAAGCTAAAGTTTCCCCCTCCCTAAAACGTTCCATCATTTTCTCTTCCTTCTTCTGAGCACAAAGGCAGACTTCCTCCTCCTCACCCCAAACTCAACACAGTCACAAGTTACACCAGATCCTTCCTCAGTCTCTGTCCTTTTCCCAGTACCAGGGGAGGTGCTTCCCTAGGCCTGCTCGGGACAGTCGCAGGTCAGTCACCGAAACACTCTTCTCTCCTTCACTGCTAGGCCCGGCTGCACCACAACCGGCATCCCCCTCTCTGCCACAGCTCCGGGGCAAACCCCCACAGCTTCCCCCAGGCCAGACCCCTCCCTCCTCACTGCGGCCTCTCCTTCTCCCGGCTACAAACCCATAACGGCCCTCCGCCCCAAGCCAGACCCCCCTCCCTCCCAGAGGCCGATCCCCAACCTCTCCCTCTTCATCCTCCTCTCAAGCTCAGGCCCAACCGCCCTTCCCGACCCAGATACCACCAACCTTTCCCCCAGTCTCGGCCAAACACACCCCACCACCCTCCCCCCGATCCCCCCCTTTCCTCCAGCCCGCCCCCTTCGCGCCCCGGCCTCACACCCACCTCCCGCAGCGCAGCCAGCCCGGCGGCCACCCCCACACCGCCGCTCTGCGCCTGCGCCCGCCGCCCGCTGCTGCTGGCTGAGCCGCGCTTTGTGCTCTCCCCTTCTCGCTCCCCCGGGACCCGCCAGCCCAGCGCTGGGGTTCCGGGAGCGGCGCGGCACCCCGCTGCCTCCGTGACCGCCGCTCGCCCCGGGGGCCTGCCCCGCGGGGGTGAGTATCCTCCCGCCGCTGCTCTCAGCTTCTGCGGGCCGCGGCCGCGCGGGTGGAGCGGGAGCTCGACGCGGGGATGGCGTGTGCGACGGCCTGTGGCGTCCGGGTCCCCCCTTAGAGCACCGTGAGGGGGGAGCGGCCTAATGGCGGCCGCTTTCCCCTCCCTGAGCACCATGGGCTCCCCTTTGCTCACGGTGCGTCTCCTCTCCTGAAGCCCGTCCCTGCAGGGTGTGCGGCCCCGTTAGTCTAAGGGCCTCCTGCCCTGTGCTCTTGTCCCTCAACCACCCACCCCGCCTTCCCAGATACGTCCCTTCTATTCACTATTGTTTATCTTTTTTGTTTGGGTTGTTTGGGGGTTTTTAACCTGTAATGGCTGTCTGACCCATAGAGAAAGGTCTGGGGAAGGCGGAGGGAGCCAGAGCTTGTATCTTCTGACAAAGGGGTGAGCCCCAGTACAGGTGCAGGGCTGCGGTGGTCTCCCAGGGCCCCAAGTACTGGGGGCATTTCCTTCCCTCCACCCCTGCAACTAAGTCATTTAGCAAGGATATACCACTGAAATTAATGTTTCTGCTGTTTTAGGAAGGAACCAGCCTTTACTAGTCATCCCCAGAGAGTGTGGTCACCCTGACAAGAAGGTGACGAGGGAAAAGCATCATCTTCACCATCCGTGGGGTGACCGTTGTCAGATATCCCACCGGCATTAAGCTATAAACTATGGAAGATCCTAACTAGGCCAACGTGGTGGGATGCCTCTACGTGACTTCTTGTTTTACCTCTGGTCATTTATATTTTCCTGTGAGTTTTCATGGTTTAGAGACTCAAGTCAATTTCAAAGTAGTTCTTTTTGCTGTAGCATAGCATCTGCTCAAGGCTGTCTTGGCTAAGCCAGGAAGGGTATCCAGCCTGCATGGACAGGGCAACATTCGCCTGTTCCACTGCCTTTTTTCGTGACTACAACAGTTCATCTCAGGGTGCATTCTGCCTCCCCGGAGGACACGTTGACTTTATTGAAAAAGTAGAATCATTCACTTACTCGGACTTTTTCCGAGATTACTTGATTCCCAACCATCCCTGTATTTTCTCAGCTAAATTCACTGAAGACTGGGGCAGCAGGAGAAATTGGGTTACTTGGGATGGAAAGCCTAACTTTGATCATCTCCTGCAGAAGTTTGGTAAGTCACGGCATTTTAATACCTTCTATAAAAGGTGTGTGCTAAAGCTTTTTTTAAATGTTAAGAATAGAATCACTAGACAAAACTAAGCAATTATCCAGACTTTTTTCTAAGGGAATATGTTCATTTTCTATACTTACAGTATATGATTTGCAGATGCCAATCTCAAATTTATTCCTACAATGAAGTAAAATAAAAAGCATTCTGTAATTCTACCAATTTATTTACCTGCTTAATGTTAACCAAATGAGCAGCCTGATGCTTTCCCCAGACAAGAATAAAGTGTTCTGTAGTTACAGTGAAGTGTCTCTTCAGGCTGTAAAATATTAGTACATTTAATAGGAATCAATACCCTACTCCTAATGTAGTTTAAGAGAAAAAAATCAAGTTACATTAAATAACTAACTTCTGGTCTGAACCATGTTTGCCTAGTGATGGTGTTCGAGTGAGAGCTGGATTAGGGATCTTTCTTTATGTGTTTTTACTGTACTTAGCACTATAGGGCCCAGATGTTAGAGGCTGCTGCAGCGGATAAGGTTAAGGGAGTTCAGTCTCTGCATCAGTTATTCTGTCCCTGCATGGGCTCAAAGAGTTTGTATTTCAGGAGAGGCTGTAGTACCTGTTGCCAACTGTGATGTCAAGGAATACAATTCTAACCCGAAGGAGCAGCTTCCCTTTAAGGAGTATATCAAGTACTGGAAAGAGTACATTAAAAATGGCTATCGTTCATCCCGAGGCTGCCTTTATCTGAAGGACTGGCACCTGAGCAGGTAAGAGAGCACTGTGGAAACCCCTGCATGCCACGCACAGCAAAGAGCTGCTGCGGAACCATAATGCTCAGCTTCTAATGCGTGAGCCTTTAAATGCCACCAGTGCTGTTTGTTAGCACCTGCCCACCAAAATATCAGTCTTATACTGCATTATTCTTGGGGTACTTCACACGAGGAGATCCTCAAACAGGTCATTGTTTCCCGAAGAGGCTGACATTCTTGGGTGCTTTGCTTTTCATCCACATTTTAAATGACTGTATGTTGTCCCTGTGGAAGCCCTGTGGCCAGAACATTTGGCTTTTGTTTGACTGCTGCAGTGCAAACCTTACTTCTTAAAAAGAAGAGGGACATTTCTAATTACATGTAATTCAGTAAGCATGTGTGAGTTAGTCATTTATTAACCTTTTTTTTTCTGTTAACCTTCCTGGTTGTTAAAGTTCTCTTCACCTTGTTCTGGCTTTCCGTCTCCAGCCTGCTGCTTGTGAGGTGGATGCATTGTCTGTTCCCCCGTCTGTGTAGGACTTGTTATGTTTTTTCACTCAAATCTTCTTCCTTAAACTTATCCTGCTCTTAATCTAACTTTCTTGTGATCAGCTCTTGTTTTCATTTTTGAGTGTGCCAGTGACTTAACAGTAGAGAAAATTTGTCAGTCTCTGTCGCCCTGTTTGTCTGCTTTCCCAGACACCAGTGCTATGGCTTGCTACAGAAACTCTGCACATGCCCCTTTCCCATGTGAGGCTGCAACATATCCAGCGGGAGGCTACACACTTGTCAAAATCTCACAGCTTGGCTTCCCTCCTAACCCTCACACCCGCAAGCTGTCATCCAGTTGGACAACCAGTCTTGCAGGCATCTCAACTGAAGAGAATGTGTTTATTAGGAACTCTCTTTACCATAATTAGAAAAAGTCTCCTAAACAGCAGTTAACCTTCACAGCTTTCCTGGGAGACAGAAAAGCACTGTTGCATGTATTTTTTGTACAGTTCAGGGTTGTCAATGATATAAAGGAGATGGCAGCTAAGTATTAATGGCCTGCTAGATACCTGTTTGATCTTTGCATCTGGGTTTTGGAAACTGAGGTAGAAGGAGCAATGTTGCGTTTTTCTCAGACCCATTTCCAACACATTATCTTTTTAAGAGCTTTTCCCGAGCAAGATGTTTATACAACCCCTGTGTATTTCTCATCTGACTGGCTGAATGAATACTGGGATGCTGTAGCTGTGGATGATTACCGGTTTGTCTACATGGGACCTAAAGGGTCATGGTAAGACAGTGTGGTTTCTGTCATTCTCACATGTTCTTTTTTTAAGATTAATATTACAGGGATTAGCACATTGTCCTTCCAGATGACATCATGCTGCCGAGACAGTGCAGCTGTACTGTATAGCGATGTACCTGAACTCAGCCAGTCTTGTTTCTTGAGCAGCTCATTTGGTTCTGGATGTGAGCTGTCCTTATGCAGTGAGCTAAAGTGCTTTTGCCCTTCAAAAAGCCCTGATTTGTGCACACAACCTCTGTAAAAATTGTCAGCTAGTTTATATAAGGTTTTAGAGCAGCAACTCCCAGCAGCTTGTGAGTTGCAGAGTCAACAGAAGCCTTGGAGGGGCGCTGATGAGTTCGTTAAGTATTTTGCGGGTGAAAATTCAAGTCCAGCGTTGGTGATGGAGTTGCATTTGTGGGATTCTCATCAGTTCGCATCACAGAATTGCCTGACATTGAGGTATTTCTGGGACAGATTCAAAACTAGCTGATGGAGAAGCACAGAAGATACGAAACACTGCAGTACTATGTAGATATAGTGGCCTTTTAATCTGTGAAACAATCAAAATTAAGTGAAGAGGATGACAGTTTGGGATCAGGATTGCGTAGTAAAGGTTGATTTCTGTGTGTATGTCTGATTCTCAGACACTTTAATTCATCTTACAGCTTTTAGGTGTTGTCTTTATTTGTCTGATTTGCCCCACAGGACTCCATTCCATGCTGATGTCTTCCGTTCCTATAGCTGGTCAGCCAATATATGTGGGAGAAAGAAATGGCTGTTGTACCCCGCCGGACAGGAGGAGTATCTGAAGGACCACCATGGCAACTTGCCCTTTGACGTGACTGCTCCTAGTCTTCAGGACAGGAGTGTTTACCCTCGCTACAACCAAAGTCAACCCCCTGTTGAAATTGTGCAGGAAGCAGGGGAGATAGTCTTCATCCCCAGTGGATGGCATCACCAAGTTTACAATCTGGTAAGATAACTGCTACCATGCTTTTCTTCACACTTAAGAGATAATCAGGCAGCAGGCTTGAATCTGATCAAACCTTTATTGCTACAGCATGTTGTGGATGCCAGAAGTGTAACTGAGCTGCAGAAAGTTTAGAGACATTCATGGAGGAAAGGTGTATCAGTGGCCGCTCAAGATGATGGCTAAAAGCAAGCCTGAACTCATAAGCTCCTAGATGACCACTAGAAGCTAGGACAGTATACAACTGAAGAGGCTGCCTGCAGCCTCTTTTCTTATGCTTTGTGTCATTAGATGCTACTAGTCACTGAGAAATAGGATACTAGGTGAGGCAGATTTATGGTGAGGCTGTTAATCTTAGTTTCTAACTGTAAATTGTAATTTAATAATGGAAAATGCTAACAAATTGATCTTCATGACTACGAACCAAAATTAATGACCTTGTTTGTTTCCCCCACCACCTTCCTCCCACCTTTGTGCCCTTAAAAAGTATGCTCAGAGGAACTAGAGGCATTTACCAGTTTATAGAATGAAACAAGATTTGGTTGTTCAGGGACATCGGAAAGAAACAGCCTTTCAGCACAGTGGTGGTATTGATGCCAAAGAAGCATTTCCCATACATTTTGCAACATCAAAGATGTTAGAGCCTATGTAGAGCCTAATAACCATTTAAATTATTCCTTCAGGAGGATACAATTTCCATCAACCACAACTGGGTGAATGGCTGCAATGTGGCTATAATGTGGTGCTTCCTGCAGGATGAATTAGCAGCTGTCCAGCGGGAAATCAATGAATGGAAAGACCCTATGGATGACTGGCACCTACAATGCCAGGTATAACAACATGATGCTGATGGCCTGTCTATTAGAAAATCATATATTTCAGGGATGCATTGCACCCACCTTATTAGAGCTCTGAGACAAAGTCCTTAACCTCATACTTGGAAATCATATGTCACTGGTTCCTACTTCCTTATGAAACAACTTAATTTTCCAGGAAGTCAAATATTTCTTTAGTAAGATAGGGAAAGGTTTGTACCACTGTATATTAGCTATATTGAGGTTAGGATGTTGTTTGAAAAGCTAATGCTTCAGCTGCTCTTCTTCAACTCTTACCAGCAGCAAGATCAATCCTTTCTGTAGTATTTACATTCTCCTTTATAAAATACACATGCTTTTTCATGTAAACAGAAGAACTGACAAGACAGACCCCACACAGACTATTGATGAAGAAACGGTGAATCTGAAACAAGCAAAATTCAGGTGAAGGCAGCAGATTTCTGTGTCTGCAAAGTGATGCTTTCACAATGTGCAACTATGTGGAGCAGTGTTGTATCTTGTGTGCTTCCAAAATGTTAAGCATCAAACAAATGTGAAGTTTATTTCTGGAGGCTGCTGGGTTGCTGTTAGGTTGATATGCTTCAAAAACAGTTTCAAATAACCCAGCCATTTAGTACTTAGAAGAAACAGACTGTTGCTTTTGGGGCTAGTGGCATTTCAAGTAAGGTAAAAAGTTTTAGTGCCATTGGAGCATTACAAAAAGTATGATTAAACATGATTACTTAAATTCAATAGTTGCGAGCTTGACAAAATATGTCTTTGTAATTCCTACTGTAAATAAGAGAGAGTTGATTTCATTTCAGTACTGTTTTTTTTCCCCCGTAGTTAATCATGAAGTCTTGCACGGGTATAGACTACAAGGAGTTCTACAACTTCCTCAAAGTTATTGCAGAGAACAGGATTTCTGTCTTGGAAAACGGCCTCGATGATGAAGCTTCGGCAAAGAACGCTCCAAAAGCTGCCATTTCCACCTTGGGCATGCTCCATGCAGTGTTTGATTTAAAGAGGACTGTGAAGGTGTTAACATCATTGAGTGCTAATGAAGATTTCAAGAAACTAGACCTGACGTCACTCTCTCCACCTCCGGAGGCATTGCTCCACCACTTGAAAGCAGCAATAGATACAGCGTTACTCTAACTTCCTATTTATTCAGTTCTTTGTAAAGTGAACCTTTTGCAAAGTGGGTGTTTGTAGAAGACCGACTCCTCCCTGTTTAATAGCTCTTGCGGTTTAAGCACAAAGAGCCTTAATGTAGGGTGAGGAGAGAGTACATTCATAACAAGACTGAGTACTTTAGGTACTCAAATGCTGTCAACTTAGAGAAATTGGACAGGAAAAAAATCTCAGATAAAGGAAAAACCCAGGTCATATTAGTATTATGTTATGAGCCCTGCTGGCGAGTATGCATTCAGGGAAGGGGAACAGAAATTCTCTGTGGATCAAGCTTAGGTCTCTCAGGGCAAAACACAGACTGCAGCGGTCTGCACCATATTCCCTCTGCTGAGAGCACTGTATACAGAAAGCAAACCTGCACTGCAGACACCAGTAGTTAAGCTCTTCTTTTGTCTGGTCACAGCTAAATTACT
Source organism: Falco naumanni (assembly GCF_017639655.2). Taxonomy (NCBI): domain Eukaryota; kingdom Metazoa; phylum Chordata; class Aves; order Falconiformes; family Falconidae; genus Falco; species Falco naumanni. The sequence goes on from NC_054057.1 coordinate 60,843,089, forward strand.
TTAAGACCTGTCCTGCTTCCAGGTGCAGCTCAGCTTTTCTGTTTCTTTTTTTTTTTTTTTTTCAGGTGACCCTAGTTGGCTTCCCTTGAAGCCTGAGCAGGCTCAACAGCTGTAGCCTGGATATGGAAGAGCTGATTGTACTAGTGTCTTGTAAAGTGGTATCTCTCTAAAGCTGAAAGTCTCAGGTGTAGGGTCAGCCTTTGTACTGCTTCAGGGCCTGCAGGACTAAATTTAACATAATAATTAGGAAGCTGAAGTCCCAATTTCAAATGAGAGCAGATAGCAAATCTGCCACTAAGTGTGTGGTCCACCCCAGCTCAAAAGGAGGAACTTGAATGTACTCTCACGTTTCTACACACTATTTCAAGGCGCAGTATTTTATCAAGCAGAGATTTGATTAATCAGGGAAGCTAGCAAGCAGCCTCGTGTTATCGCCTAAATAAGCCATGCTGTTAACACACCAGATGGCACTACTGCATGGTTACATAGCACAATTTGCAACCTGAATGCTACCCTTGGGCTAAAAGAGTATTTCCAGTGAAGTACCCCTCTTGCTTTTACTGGTTGGCAAGAAAACCTAGAAGCACAAATGGCTGCACACTGTTACCTTAGTTGCCCCTTTAGGGGCTCACTTGAACTATTGCTCAAGAACTTCCTCAGCTTTCAACCAGATGACCAGTGAGAGCAACTAATAACCATATGTTTAGAAAGTGCAATAGTAGAAATCTTCAGTAGGCTGAAAAGTCACATTGTTTTCTAGCTAATCTTGTGAAGTTTGTACATGCATGCATTTTGCATGTCTTGTTTTCTAGTAGAAGTTTTGCATTTTGAGAAGGAAGTGGTACCTGAAATTAAAATCAATACCCAGAGCATGGAAGAATGCAGTATGGAGAAAACAGACTTTTTTTTTTTTACTTTTTTTTTTTTTTAATAGCTGTGACTACATCTCAGTGATTCAACCTCTGGCAGAGTGTTTCTTTAGACTGGAAAACTGCCAGTTTTAAGCAACTCTGAAATTAAAAGTTCACAGCTGTTACTTGTGGCTGTTTACATTCTCAAAGACAGGCAGCTGGAGCTTTCTTCCTTGTATGAATAAGGTGCGATTTCATAGAGGTGTGGAACAATGGTTTAAAGCTGACAATCACTGTTATTGGTAGGAAAGCATGTTTTTGCTCTTGTATTCTGCAGTCTCACTGCATGCTGTGCAACTGGTATTGACACCAACCACTTTAAACACTGCAATTTTATAAAGGGTTTGCTTAGATGAACAACAGTACTTTTCATTTTGTGTCCTGTGAAGCTGGAACTGCGTAGCTTTGCTGTGTGAAACCAGCAAATGTACAAGTCTGGCTTTTACCCCAAGAACCCAGGATCTCAATGTACCCAGGATCAGTTTTGGCACTGTACTGTCCAGCAAACTATGTGCTCATTTGGGTGGATGGCATGAGTTTGCTGTGATGCAAAAGTCCAGGCAGCTGTTCTCAGGGAAGAGGCATCATTCCTGCAGTTATATATATATATATATAACCCTCTTCCCTGTGGGTTATAGTTAAGGAAGGGAGAAGATAGGCCGGCATGGTAGGGTGGTTAAAGAGGTGTTCAGGTAAAGGAAGGTGGGTCTCAACTAGTCTTCCCTTCACCTGAGCTGTCTCTGCACCACAGTATCTTCAGTTCTGAAGATGTGTATCAGCCCTCCTTCATAAGGCCTGCTAAGGCTTAGGATGAGCAGTGTGAGACAATGGGGTAAAAAAATAGTAATTTAATTGCAGGAAATTATCTTAAAGTTTAAGCCATGTTCTACTTACTGATTCAGCAGGGAACAGAAGCACAAAAATTAGTTTTATTGATTCAGTCTCTCTTACGTTGGGAAACTAATTTCTAGTTCAAAGTCTCTGTTCCCATGAGTGGTCAAGGCAGTAAGAGCAGCACATGCTTTCTAAAGTTACAGAGAGGAAAGTAAATTCTCAAATGTCTGAAAACAGCAACGATTGGAATAAGAATTATGCAAGTCTGGAATCTCTCTTAAAAATGAAACAGCTTTATTTAAATATAAAGTTACTGTAAAACGTACGTTAGGATACTCTCATACCAATATATTAACTATTGTGATCAGTGTACTATTTATTAAAGCATAATACTTGAGATAAAACAGGAGGAAACAGTCTGTAGAGTTTTGGTTTGTTTTCCTGAAGTCACAGACCTGGACAATTTAAAGTCAAACTGTAAAAAAAAAACCAACAGGTTAAAATCTAGTTCAAAAGAGCTTTTGCTCTAAATACGCAGCTCAGACATTACTATTTTTGTCTGATAGGAACAGGATACCAGATATCCATTTGTCTTTTATAAAGTCAGCATAAAACCCAGCCCAATTCTAATGGGATTTGTACCCCACTGGCATCAGTGGGTGGTCTGTCAGCACAAAGCTGTGCACCTAGGAAAATCAGTGTGTTTGCAGCTCTGTCAGTGCAGAGAGCCAGGTGGTTTCATGCTTTCTCTCACCAGGATTTGAGATTTGTCATCCCAGGACAACATACGTTCTTTCTGTTGGGCACACACGAACAGAATTACCTGCAGAATTACAAAGCAGCACTAACATGTTCAAGGTGCAAGTGTGATATTCCTGAGATTTGACAGGAGTCTACAGAGTATAAATACATACTTGTAAGTATCATAAAACAAGGAAGTTAGTCAATAGCAGCTTTACAAGGCAATGGCGAGGTACTGAGTTTGGCATAGGTAGGAAGAGGAATGGAAAACCCTTCCTCTTGGGGATACAGGAAGAGCCACCTTACTCCAGGGACAGATGGCCTCTCCTGTCCATGCCACATTTCTGCCAACCAGAAACAGTCCTGACAAAATAGTCCTTGTGGTTTCATGTGACCGCTTTCTATAAAATAACCTCTTCTCATGTGTCAGTTCACCAGTGCAAAATAAACAGCATCTAAGAGAACAGTTAAATGAGGTTTCAAGGCAGGTTGCTACTTGCAGGAAAGGGAAATAAAACTACAGGATAAAAGAACCCTTGGCCACTTTCCGCAAAGAGATTCCCAAACACAAGCTGAGGTTGTGTATTGAAGGCTTTTAGCCCACAGCATCTGTATATTTGGGCTTTATGATCATAGCTAGTCTAAGAGAAAACACAGCAAGAAATCCTCATCCGATAAATAACCGTTCTTCCCTTTCCAAAGGCAGCCACAACAGCAGTGACACGATTGCTTCTTCATCCAACAGTGTTTGGTCAAGAAAGTGCGGCAGCGAGGAGGCTCCCTTCGGTTCCTCAGGTCAGGAGCTGTGAGTCACATGGCAATTCTCCCTTTGGCGGACTCTCATCCTCTGTATGTGTTCGTAGCATGACTGGGCAAGGAACAGAAAACCCGTTGAGTAATATTTGAACTTTGGGGAAAAACCTGGTGTCTTGCACACAAAGTGCATTCTCCTCAAAGGCAGGATTAAATCTACACGTTATAAATGAGTGATAAGCATATTGTCTAGACTAGAAGGAAAATAACCTCCTGTGCTAGGCATATAAGAAGCCCTCTAAAATTAAATAAGTATAGCACATCAGTATATATATATCTACTATTCAAGAAAGGCTAATGCAGCTTGCAGCTGTCACTGCTGAAAACATTTCCTTACCTCCAGTGCTGTTAACAGAAAGTCGTACAGTCCTCCTTGATTGGTGGGGTCCATCAAGTCTCTGATCAGATGGATTTCAGCTCCCAAGTGCTGTATTCTAGGGAAAAAAGAAAAAAAAAAAAGAAAAAAAAAAGTTGCAACTAGAACAAATCTCTGCGCCCTGGTGTTTGTGGGCACATGTTTGAAATTAGATTACGGGGAGAAGGAGGCATGGCTCTGGAACTCCATTAACGATTCCTTGGGCATCACCTTGATCTTGTGGAAGCTGAGTCCTTAAGGTACCCAGCATGACTGGATCTCAGCAAAGATGCTCAATCATAAGAAAATGTCAATGCCTTCACTTTTCACAGTCTCTCTTATTCCCCTCCTCTCTCATCTACAGTTGAGAAAGCTACTCAGCAAACAAACCTGCATCATGCAATATGACTGCAGGGAGGAAGAAAAGAAGAAAAAACGGAAAAAATCCTCACTAAATCCCAAACTTCTGGATTTCATGGCCACAAGTTTAAACATTTCACCCCTTTTTTTGTAGACCAAGGATGTACAGGAAGTCAAGGTAATTTTGCCAGGAGAAAAAAAAAAAAAAACAAACCAAAAAAAAGTAGTCATTTAATTCTCCTGGATGTAAGCAGGAGTTCCTGCAGTGAGACTGAAGGCAGCACAGACAGAGCCTTTTTGACATGGTTAGTGTTCAAGACCTTCCTCACCTCCAAACTGAGTCACAGTGCCCCATTGAGAATGGAAAATCGAAGATGTGTGATGCATAGATGATGCCTTGAAGGCATCAACCATCAGCCTTCAAAGGCTTCATGTCCCTGTTTTCTACAGTAATCTGAGGTGCAGGTAAGACTGCATTTCCCATGACAACCCGGAACAATCCTCTTGGCTAAGAGGGGGACACTCAGGAAGTCCCTAGCTCCTTGCAGTCATGGCCAACACCATCACACCACAGCCGGCAGACAGTAGCACACAGAAATACACCTCAGGGAAAAGCATGTTTAAAGTCCAACCCCAGTAAACCCCAGTTTTTCATTTAAACTATTTAGCCTGGAAACGTGGCTGTTCTTTCTCTGATTGAGGTATCACACAACAATGGGACCGGAAAATGAAAAGTTTCCACTTACTTTGCTCGGGATACAACATACATCAGTAAGGGCAACAGGTCGTCCATGGGGAGCTTGTAGTCCTTCTCCACCACCCGGGACACTGTGGTCTCTATCTCCTCATATGTATTCTGGAGGATCACTAGCTTTTCCCGGGGATCCACCGTGGTACTGTCGGTATGAAAACAGCCATGTCAAAGATGCTTCCACTACACAGCTAAAGAAATAAAGCAGCAGAACTAAAAAAAAAAAATTAAAAAAAATTCAGAGCAGACTGTCATACTACAAAAAAAGTCCATCAATCATCTCAAATGGCTGCACCAAAAAGGAGTCAACAAGTTTGTGCCAGGAGGCATCACCAGGGTGTAACATTATCCAGATGGGCCTTGAGCCTTCCCAAATCCTGAGTATGACCTGCTCACCCTCGTGTCAGTCTTTCATTTTAGACAGGACTCACCTGAGTCACAGTCCCTCAAGTGAAAGCTGAAGAGCATGGGTCGAATCACTTCAAGTAGTTCTATCAAGGGGCTAATACAGCTGTCAGATCTATGAGGTTGGGTTTTCTGCCCATAATGTCCTGCAAAGGTACACGTAGCCTGCGCTGCCTTCCTCAGAGGAGAAGCCACATTGATTCTCACCAGGACTACTTTACTTAGGGACCTGATAGCTCCTGTCTGATGGATCCCACAACACTTCCCTGCTCCCCTTTAACTTCCCACTTGTCACTGCAACACCATCCCCTAGGCTGGACTTCAAGCCAATAAACCAAGCTGAGTGAACTCCATTTCATCAAAGTCAGATGTTGTGTGGGAATATCTCTGTGAAATTAAGGGGAGATATTAGCCAGGGGAGGGTTTTGTTTACACACAATTGATGCTGTCTTCGTTATTACCTTTTTTGGAGGGGGGGGGGGATTCTGTAGAAGTTACTATTTCTTTTAAACAGAAATATCACAAAAAAAACCCACTTTTCTTTAAATAATCTTGCAGGCTGACCCAGAAATGCTTTTGCAAACAGGTGTAAATTTATGGCATCTCCCAGAAAACAGAAAAACCATGGTTGTCAGTCAGAGGTTGTGGACAGTGACTTACATCAGTTTCTGGAGACACTCGGTGGCAGACAGGAAACACTTGTCTTTGATAAGGGACCGCCTCTGAAAGGGAGACAAGGAGCTGTGCTTCTGCAAGAGCATCTCTCTGAGAGGCACCACATGGCTCCTCAGCGCTGGACCCAAAATAAGCATGTTTGCTGCCCATAAAGGAAGGCAAAATAAAGCTGTTGTAGACAGTGCCCCTCTGAACACACTTGGATGTCTACAGCGCCACTCTGAACACAGATGACCTTGAAACAGAGCACAGCATTACAAAGCAATCCTATGCAGACCTCATATTCCTATCCATGGAAATTCACGTGCAGTAGCTACAGATCATAATTAATCAACATGTGTCATTAGGTTCTGATTTCTGAGTGCAGTCTGCCCTGTGGTTACTGAGGTGACACTCCATCATTAGCCAGCACCAACGTGTAGCCCCGGTGCCATCTCGCTGGCACACCAAAGCTAGCTCTGAGTGTTCTTACCTGGTTGGTTGTCAGTGTGAGATCTTTCAGAGGCCAGAGGTGTCTGAAAGGAGATCACAGAGAGGAGATTTAGAAAGCAGATGTCCACATCTTAACTCCCACCTAAGTTTTGACTGTTTTTATCTCTTTGTTGAAGGTGATGCTAGTCTTGTAGGTGCATAAGGCTGAGTTCACTCCTCTTCATACAGTGCCACAGGTAGAACTAATTGCTTAGGGTCATTAACCTGAGTGTAGCGTTCATTTTACTCACAGATGCTCCTGTAATAATCAATGGAGAGTTTTGGCACTTTCAGTTCCTCTCACTGAGTCTAGACTGAATCAAATTGCCCAGTTGAAACTGGGTCTCCTTCCAACCTGCTTAAGTCCTTCAGCTTCAGATGACGCTGTGCTGGAAAAGCTCACATGCCTCTTGAGTTCTAATCACTGGTCCTCACATATCACTTCCAAAGATGGATCTAGCTGCAGGAATGGATGAAGGAAACATCTGGCTCCACAGCCTTTCCCCTGACTTGAGACTGCATGGCTACATTGTTAGAGCAGGTACATTGGATGGACTGTAGCCCTTTCTAAGACACATTTATAAACTATCTGATTGATCCCAAGTTGGAGCAAACCATTTGCGTGCTGAGCTAGAAAACAAGATTTTTGCTACACAAAAGTGAAAATTAGTATAGATGATAGCAGCTCTCCACTAGTCAATGTTGTCCTCCCAGACAGTGTTGCAGGCACTCCACCACAGGACTTCGTTTGGCAGACTAGGAAAAACTGCAGTGCTACAGCCAGTGGTGGACCCAGGAGCAGGGTGTGTGTCCTGTGCCACCAGAGCTCTCCCTGGCTGCCACCTTCCGAGCTGGGGTCATGGGGTTACATGCTGGGATGAAAAAAAAATGTCACTTACTTCTGCACATCCAGAAACTCGAGCAGCTTGATGTCAGGAAACAGACTTAGGTCCACAATGCCTTGGCAGTAGAGGTCATCTTCTCTTTCATGATAGAGCATGTAGAGCATGAAAAGCTCAGGGTAGAAGCAGGGCAAGATCAGCGGCAGGACCACACTGCGGGCGTTCTGGTCACTATGGCAGAGCAAAGCAAAGCGGAGTCCTACAGTGAGACCTACATCCCCTGAGGTGCCTGAGAGCCCCACAGCACAGAATGGAAGAGGCAGCTCCTGAGGCTGCAAGGTGTTCTCCTTGTTCCCCCCTCCTTCCCCCACATCCGAGTTCAATGTCACGGCTGGGCAGTAGTGACCTATATAACACTCATGCATGTGCCCACAAGCTGAAGATGCAAGTGCATCTTACGCTGTAGGACAGGACAGGGTACTGTTTCTCCACAAGTTCTCCTTGGTCACTGCAAGAAACCAGGAGCATCAGAGACTGATCTCCAGCTGATCTGTCTGCACTGTTTCAGCAGACCACTTGTTATTTCTTACGGGACAAAGACCAAATAAATTCAGCTAAACCCCTTTTCCAGCTGCTTACCATTCCACCAACCTCTTGGCTTCATTCAGCCCATGTGGGGATTGCTGCAGATCACAGCAAAGAAAAATCCAGACCAAACAGGGACAGCTGAGCAAAGATGCTTCTTCCCACCCCCAAAAAACCCTAAACCTGGGATCCCACAATAATTCCTACCTTCTTATTTCTAGGAACATCATGTCTTCTACCACCCACATGTCTTCTACATTTCCCACACTGTACTCCCTGTTTCCAGGCCTGCCTTTCTCTCAGTGCTGGCATGGAAGTCACCTTCCCCGCAATGAACAAGTTCCTGTGACTCATTCAAAGCAGGTGGTAGTCCTGGGACTGCTCTCTCACACACAACCATGCTACTGCACAGTAGCTGGTGTGAGTAATCTCACAAGGCCGTGCACCACACACACCTCCAACTCATCGCTTGATTCTGCTACAGAACATGATCAGAAGAAGTTGCTCTCATGCTTCAAGCAGAACTACTGAAAGGTTTGTGCTTGGAGAAGTGTGGGCACTGAACCTGACTCACACAGAAAATACAATCAGTTCAGCACTTAATGTGTTTTAGAAGACACACCGTATGTCCTGGCAGCTTAAAATTAAACAACTAGTGGTGACACATACCTCGTATCTCCATCCACACACTTTGCAGGTAGTTGGCCTTTCTGTTCCAGTGCCAAATGGAGCAACCCCCTAAAAGAGCAGCAGAACCAAGCTTTAGTTCCCTCCCTCCTTTTTTTTTTTTAAGGTAATTTGTTATTCTCAAGTGGGGAGCTCAGCTGTCCCACCATCAAGTGTGATGTTAGTAAAGCTCTCCGTAATAATTGCTGCTGTTGTGCTGATGTTCGAGTTTTGCTGTCTGAGGGCTTTCTCCATTACGAGCAGAAGGTGCCAGGAATGAATAAATGTTTCAAAAATCTCTATAGCTTCTGAAGATTAGGGTGGTAACTCTGGAGATCCTAACTGTGGTCTGCATTGAACACCACCTCCTTGTATTCTCACTCAAGGGACATGAGGTTTCAGGACCTGTCACACCAACCAATTCTCTAATCCATCTATGAACATTAGAGGATGTTTATACTCTGAAAAGTAGCTCGAGTTTGACTTGATATTTCCAAGCCAAAATTTCATAATCTTAACATGGGGATTAGGGAGACGTTGCCTTTTTTTTTTTTTAGTGTAGAAGTATCAGCCTAGGAAACCGAGCCAGAGGTGCAGCAGAGTGAGGGGGGTCTCCCTCCCCACCCTGCATGTGAAAGGTCTGGAGACATGAAGCAGCTTTCCAAGGTGTGCGCTGAGCTCAGAACCTTTACGTGAACCAATGCTCAGGTTGTCAGCCCCGTTGTCCTGTTCATGGACAAAGCTCTGATGAACTGAATCAAATCTGACTCGTTCCCATCAGCTCTGCTGCTGTTCTCAGACTTCTCTGGGACAGACAAACCTCTCACCATGGAGCTGGCAGCCTTCCTCGAGCATACAAGGCTACACTGATAATAGCAGAGCTTTTATCCAACCTCTTATTGTTAAGGCACCCTCAGTGCAGCTAGGGGCAGATTCCCCACCTCTGCCTACTGGGGCATCTTCTCTTAAACTATCCAAACAGCAACAGGACCCCAATCACGCCTTGATCTCGTCCTTGTTTACCCACAGGCACAACCACACAAGCAAACCACCTTGGTTTAGAGTCACTACCCACAGCAGCCGAGCCTCAGCAATGCACTCACACTGCACAGCCTCGACTCCGGTGGAGCTGAGATATTAAACTCAAACTGTTTTTCATTCAAACACGGATATCAAACACCACTGTTGTGTGCTCTGATGTACTTTGCTGTCTTCGTTACTTAGTGACGTTTCTTGTTCATATTTGTGCTTGCCCAAATGAAGTCTTATTAAGGGCAACAGCTCCTTGAGCTGCCATAACTCAGTGAGACTCCGTCACATTACAGCCCCTGGGTCAGGTACTGAGCAGTGGGCATAGTAAAGGTTTTCTAGGTCCGTATGACCTCAGTTACTGCAAATAACTATCTGGCACCATTCTGAAGTAACTGTGTCAAGAAATATGGTGTGAAATAAAGCAGCCCCGTCACCTTACAAGTGATCCTGATGATCTACTCCACAAGCCCTCTATGCCCAGACCCACTGGAAGGACTCAGCATGCTTCACTTACTGGTAAAACTCCCATATTTTCTTTGCATAGTACTTGACTTCCTCTTGTGCCATAGTCAGCAGGTGTCTGTTGGCCCCAATCCCAGAATATGTTGCCTGAAAAGCTATCGTCAAGGCCTTCAGCAGCTTTCCCAGTGGGTGCAGGGAAGACTTCAATGCCTGCATGATAGAGGAAAATTAAATTTTACAAGCCAGCCCTTGCCATTAGTAGAGGATAACACTGAATGGCCACCCAACCTTCTCTTGTCAGCAAAGGAGAACAAGCCTAGATGTAATCAACTATAACTTTTGTCTATTTTTGCTGCCACAAGCCCATTCTCCTCCCGGGATCGAGCAGAAATATGCTTGGTAGAATTGCTGTTGTGAAGAGATCTCCCTGTGATATTTAGAGAGAAAGAGCAAAGGGTGCTTCAGGGGAAGGCTGGCTGAGTGAAAAACAACCACTGAGAGTGCATGGGAGTTTCTTAATCATCTCCAGCGGCTGGTTATTCCCTGACACAGCTTGAGAACCAAGAGTGAGCCAAATTATTACTTCCTGGCCTGTACAACTGTACACAAAATGAGTGTCCAAAAAGTGTGAAGGATAACAGTCTTCTTCACAAGCATAGGCATTCACACATAATTTACAGAAGGCTCTCGAAGTCACTGGCAATGTTATATGTGCTGACAGAAAGTTACTACCACCTGTAACTGTGTCTGGTGGACAGACATGGATCACTGTGGTTTTAAACTTTACCTTCTCTAAATAACTGTGCAGTGACTCCAGTCCCTGGTGCTGGGCAAGCTCTTCAAGAATATCTTCTCTCCTCCAGGATACATCCTCAGTCCCTCTGAAAAGATGAGAGGTGAAGACGGAAAACTACACAACAAAGCACTGGGATAAATCCAAATTGGTATTGCCAGTAGATTCCAAGGGGACAATAAGGCTATTAGAACAAATGAATTTTTCTTTACCCTTTTCAATCGAACTGTTCCACTGGCTCACAACACCTATGACTATCTAAATTCATCACCTTCGGCTCCCTTTACAACTGGCCTGGGTTGCATCCTGCACATGCCATATACTTCTCTGACCTATTTTAGATACTTTCTTAAGGGGAGGTGAGTTTGCTCTGCATCAGCTGATGAAGTCAGCTAGGTTTCCCTCAAATACAAGAGCAGCCAGCGAGGACTGGGTCACAAGTAGGTGCTTACATTTAATCAAATGAATCCCATTCAAATTTTCACTGATAAGAATCCGTTTCAACAGCACAACCTTAAATTCAGGCTTAAAATTCATCCTCTTGTCTCACAAGCAGGAACAATTGTATAATGCTTGGGTTATTAACTTATCACGTAGCACACCCTAGCATAAACCACCATCGTCTCCGCACAACTGTCCTCCTCTGTTGCAGTGAGGGCATGCAGTACTCATACCTTTGGCAGAAGAGGTATTCCTGAGATTTCCGCAGCTCCTTGCTTGTTTGTATGTGGAACCCTGTGAAAGACTCCTCTGTTTCTTCCTTGCAGCCAGAATGAATGAACTCCAGGAACTGGTCATAGATTCCTTTCCATCTCTTCTCCACTGGGAACTCCTCAAGGCCCAACTGACTGCAAAACATAACATGGCACTAGGCTTTTCTGCATCCCTCCTCAATTATTTCAGACTTCACCTTCAAATATGGAAGGCTGTCCGGAATCAGATAGTAACATAAGAACTGTGGGAGCAGAGGAAGATGGCACTGCCTAACTGGTAATTCAATGAAAAGCAACTCAAGTCTGTTGTCCTGACAACGAGGTACTTTGGGTGAAGAAAAACTCCTGGTGCATGGAACATCAATAATCTCAATATTTGCTGGTGAACTATCACAAGCTTTCTGCTCCATTCATGGATGTTTCTAAATACAGACTATTTATTTGAACTGAAAGCCTGCAGAAGAGACTGATAGCAAGAAGACACTTGAGCAACCATCACCAGTAGCTATTGCTGTCTGAAAAACACAGGAGCTGTTTCTGCAGCAAGATACTCTGATGGACTGGAAATTAATTGAACTGGGTTTTGCGAGAGGAATTGCCCTCAGAGGGCAGGCAGCTGCCTTTCCCACTGGGACTGCCTCATTTGGGTCAAACTGGCTGAACACAGATCCTCCGGCCTGGCAGCCACAGCATCCCTTTCTTTGCAAGGTTAACCCCCGAGGATAAGAGTCTATAGCAGAGGATGTGGCCTCATAGCTTTAGATCAGGTACTCCTGCCCTGCGTTTGAACCATTGCCTGCCAAAGCAGCGTCAGCGCCCCGTGAAGCTCTGGTCCTGGCTCCACAGCCTTCCTCCACATAGCTCCAGCTCAAGCTTTTCAGAGCTTCGTGCACCTTGCATCACTTCTTGGTAGCTTTCCTACCTCTACAGTATCAGCTGGGTAGTATTCCTGCAGTAGCACAGAGGGACAGGAATGCACAGAGGGACAGGAATGCAGCAAGTGATGCATTTCAGCAGCCCAGCTTTGCCTGTACAGCTTCACACCGGTCTGCGTGTATACACAGAAATGTGTGTGTGTGCGTGCACATGCACAAATCACTGAAAATGTTAAGCCTTCAAAAATCTCTCCAGTCTGAGGATGGGAGTATCTCTGGGTAGATGGTGGCAGAATGGGAGTAGAACATCTGTTTTCCTGCTTCTTATGTGGCGTTAATGTTATATAACAAACTGCTCTCCTTTCCTCCTTCTACCCTTCTACCCTTGCATATAGACCAGTTTTAGATCCACTTTTTCAGCAAGGACTGCCTTAATCCCTGTAGGGACTGAGCCAGTACCCCTCTAGGTAGAGTCAAAACACACGCTATGCGCCGAGAAGTCAGCTCTTGTTGCTCACGCTTTGGTTATCCTGTCTTCCAGCTGCTCGCTCGACGTGTTCAGGATGCCGTGCGTCTGGAGGCCCTGGCCTGATTTGTTAGTGAAGGTTCCCTCCAAAATGAAGCCATTGGCAAATGACAGCTTTCCCTGCAACAGAGAAATAAAGGGTTGTTCTGCCAAGATCTCATTAGGGAGAGGAAACAAGCTGGACCACGATCTCAAATTCTCTTTTCAACAGAGCCAGCTCCCGAAATGGCGACTCAGAACAACTTCCATCACAGAGGTGCACACCCTCAGCATCCAAAGCCACAGAGCCGTTGTGGTGGCAGTCACTGCAGACAGCCCTTGCTGTTGAGTGACATCCAGGATTCTGGAGGGGAAAGACTGCCACAATTGCCGAGTAAAGCATTTGCATTATACTTTACAAATATGCAGTATCTTCTCTGAGTTATAAAATCTTCTGGCTGAAATCTGACAGTAGTTATTTCTAACCTAGAGCGAACACATGAAACTTCAATTTCTCCTCTGTTTTTCCTCTGCTTGTTAAAACCACAAGCAAGTTTGGCCTCACAGGTAGGGGGAATCATATGATCTTCACCATAAATGCTTTCAAAATGTTTGCTGCTACCAAGACAAACCTTAAACTCTCTGAGGCAAATACAGAAGACATGCAGTAGCTTGACTCAAAATTAAAGGGTTTAACTAAATCAAAGCCAAAGCTAAACAATATCGTAACTAGTCTGGCTTTGAATATGAGCCTGAAATCCTCATTGCTAATGGCAGGAGGCACTCCATCTCTAGATAAAGAACAGATTTTTCTAGACTAACCACTAAAACTAAATATTAATTTTGGAGGAAGAAGTATCTAAGCACTATAATCAGCCTCTGCAAAACCCATCCCAAGTCTTCTGGCTGAAAACGATGATGACAAACTCTTCCTCCCATGACAAGTCAGTAAATGACAGGGCTCATTCGCAATCATTACCAATTGTCTATTTTGACATCCCCTCAGCCTGATAAAACCACACACTTCCTCTCGGACTCATCACGGATTTCTGTAACGAGCTGGAGGACTAGTTTTCCCTGCAATGGGGCACTTTATGAACACTTTGACCAGATATCTCTGTTAAAGATCAACCACAAAATGTTGAATGTGTCAGTGCAGTGTCCAGATTGTAAAATTAAGCTTCCAAAATTGCTCAGCTGTGTTAACATCTTGGTTATATTAGTGCAGTGCTGGTACTGCAACTCCATCTGGTTTATACATCATTTCCTGTGTTCCCAACCACTACAAAGGCTGAAACATTTATTCTAAGAACATTAAAGCATCCCAACTGCAGCTGAGAAGCACAGCCAAAAATGCCCCACAAAAAATAAAAAAATAATTAAAAAATGCTCAATGTAAACAGTAAAAACCAAAACAATGCACAAAGCCCCCAGCTACTTGAAGTCTCTTAGCTGCAGCCTTCCTTCTGTGAATGAGAGTGACAATAGAAAAAAAAAAAAAAAAAACCACAAAAAGCAGGAAAACGTTATTTTCTGAGGGCCTAAAGGAAGTGGAGTGGGAGGGTGTGAACTTTGAAGATTAATCCAGCAGCCCTTCTGTAAAGCAAACAACTGTATAGAAAGGCTGAGATGAAGGAAGTGCTCACCTTTCCGACAAATGTTAGATCTTCCGTGAAGTTCCCTTCATAGACTGAGTCATCTTCCAAGAGCAGAATCCCAGAACCCTTCATTTGAAAGCAGAAGCAGTGAATTCAAGGCATTAACTTTCTATCTGCTCAAATTCATTTAGAAACAGCCACTGGCTTGGACTATTTATAGGCTGCAGATTCTAAGAACCTTTTTGAAAGCCCAATATATCATCGCAATGCTCAAGAGCAAAGCAGGGAGGTGCCCCAGAGATAACCTGTTACGTGTCACTGCACAGAGGATTCCTGGGTGCTCAGGAGGTTTGCAGCAGTCCTAGTCATTCATTTCCTTAGAAGAAGGAACAAAAGGCAGGCTCCTGTTCTAGGAACTATCACCAAGAACTGTCATACGGGTCAAACTCATGGTCCTCCTAATCCTATGACCTTTAGGTGACCACAGCCAATTGTGTCACTTTGCAACACGATTAAGAAAAATGACAAAGGCAGCTGCTATGTAGAATTAGCTTTGTCCCTTGCTGTGCAGTCAACGGGGCTTTAATGAGCTGCTCCTACAGCATTCATTAAATGACTCGTTCCATTACCTCCCAGCTCCCAAGGCTGCTTACAGCAGCACACATTTCAGAGAAGGAGCACCAAGATGCAGAACAGACACAGGATCATCTACACCAATTGGGAAAGATTCTTGGGGTTTAGCCCGTGGTTTGGGCCCAAAGGTTCATACGTACCCGTACCAGCCAGAAAATGTGGTCACTTTTAGAGCTGTAACACATTTTCCGCTGGAATGGTTTTCTTGATGGAAAGTGCCCTTTCTGGCAAAAATAAAAGGTTTCCAAGGGAAGCTTCTTGGCCATACCAATTTTCCACTAGGAAAACCAAAGTGACTGCTCCCCACCTGGAAGCCTTGTGAAGTTAAAGGAACCTCTGGCAGCTGGCAAACCAAAAGGCAGCTTTATTTTGGTTCCCCGCAGATGGAGGTTTTATGGAAAGGCATTCTGACAAAGTTTCCATGCTAAACATTTTGCCCTAGTTTGGTGAGAGGGGAAGGGGTTGTTTGTTTTTTTAAGCGCGTATTTTTCATGAGAAGAAATGCTTTTATTTCCAAGCCAGGTCTAGCGATGCCAATCCTTTTTGCTTTCCCCACCAAGATCTAAACCTTCAATGAACTGGACAGCCAACTTGTCATAGGTAAGCTCACATTGGAAAAGTAAAGTCTTAATGATCTTTAAGATAGATGTAGTATCTTATATAACTGTGCAGTACTTTACATATGAGTTCTTGTCTGTAATTGTGACCTAACGGTCAGCCAAACAGCCAGACCTATAAGGTGTCTTAGCATGAGTAAGGAGAAATGACCAGTCTTACACCTGGTCCTTAGCTGGACCTCAGGAAGGTGATAAGAAGAAGACTTAACCTAGGTCTTGTTCTTCAAAAATATTATTATGGTAAAATATCAGTGCTTAAGTTTTCTTGCTTTCTGTTTTCCCTCAAAGATTAATTAGAAAGTGAAATCTTACACTTGCTTTTGATGGAGAATTCCACATCCCACCGATCTACAGAGTCCACTGAAAATGTGTACTTACCACCATTTTATCAGCTTGGAATGTCCTTTGATAGCAGACACCTGACTGGGTTACTACAATGCCTTGGCCATGTTTGTGATCGTCGAGCCATGTCCCTATGTATCTCTCCCCTCTGGAATCCAATAAAAAAGAAATTATGTTTTTTCCCCTGTTTTCTTAGATTTTAGTTAATTTGATATACTGAGGCTAGTTTTACCTGATACAACACTCCATGCAGCACAAGTGGCAGATGTACTGCGAAAAACTCAGTTCATATAATGCTTCCCCAGGAGTTCAAGCCTTGCAGCAGAGGTTGAACACATCCCTCCTTCCTCCCCAAGTGTGCTGGTTTGGGCTGGGATAGAATTAATTTTCTTCATGGTAGCTAGTATGGGGCTATGCTTTGGATTTTTGCTGGAAACAGTGTTGAAAATTCAGGGATGTTTTATTTATTGCCGAGTGGTGCTCACACAGAGCCAAGGGCTTTTCTGCTCCTCACTCCACCCCACCAGCGAGCAGGCTGGGGGGCACAAGTCAGCAGGGGGGACAGCCGGGACAGCTGACCCCAGCTGACCAAAGGGATGTTCCATACTATATGATGTCATGCCTAGCATATAAAGCTGGGGGAAGATGAAGGAAGGAGGGCATGTTCAAAGTGATGGTGTCTGTCTTCCCAAGTAACCGTTACTGGTGATGGACCCCTGCTCTCCTGGGGATGGCTGAACCCCAGCTGCCTGCTGGTGGGAAATGGTGAATAAATTCCTTGGTTTAGTTTGCTTGCATGCATGGTTTTTGCTTTACCTAATAAACTGTCTTAATCTCAACCAACCAAAAAAACCCACTTTTACTCTTCTGTTCTCTCCCCATTCCACTGCGGGGGGGCATGAGCAAGCAGCTGTGTGGGGCTTAGCTGCCAGCTGGGGTTAAATACGACTCCAAGTCTCCCCGTCAAAACCTGAGGCTTTACCCCTGCCAACAGAGGGACAAAACCGTCAGACACCTAAAGCCACCTTTGACCCATGCCACCTTTACCTATCTTTGTCTTCCCAGACTCCATATCCATTCTTCTTGTCATTTTCCCACTGTCCTGTGTATTTAAATGGATGCTCAGCTGAGAATTTCTCCAGTATCCCAAACCCTTGACGTAAGTTGTCTTTGAAGTAGCCTTTGTAGACCATATCATTTCCATACCTGCAGGGCAGCAGACAGACAGGATTGAAGACTGTGACTACCTGACAGCTCCTGTTGGAGTAGGAAGCCAGGAAAGTGAGTAATTAGGCTCATCTGCCTGCTAAATATTCCAGATACTTGACTGGTAGCTCTGGAGCTGGTAGTTGTTCACTTTTAGGAATGTGCATCGCCTGAGCTAGTCCCTCCACCTATAGCTTCCAACATTATCCAAGGACACTACAGTCAGGCTTGCAATTGTCCTGGGAGAGGCCACTTAATCCTTGACCTCTCACCAGCCAGGTCACTGTGACCACTTGTTAATCCAGAGCAGGAGATCAGATCCAGTGGGAAGCCAGATTTGCCTTCACCATTCTATGGTCACCACCTACCCCTTCTCCTGGGCTCATCCCCCTAAGAGCTCCCCTGAGCTCTGTCCATGCTGGGCCGTAGATGTCCACTGCTGCAACAGAGAAAGCCTTCACACTAAGCAGAGCTGTCTTCTATAATTATCAGCGTGCTCTCCTGTTTGACACCAAAGACACTAGCACAACGCTACTCAGTTGGCTCCAGGTTCCCTAGAGATTTCTGTGTGTCCTGTACTCTGAGTTTAATTCATACATAAGGAGCAGAACATGCAGGTTTTAGGAAGGAAGATGACCTATCCCATAGTAAGCAGCTGGAAAGCTGTGGTCTTTCCTCTGCCACACTTGGCACAAAGGTTAAGTATGTGCAGTAGCAACCAGCAGTCCACGCCTCATGTTAGTCAGCCCATTTAGCTACAAGCCATGTCTGACCTAAGCAAAGATGAGGATGCTGTTTTGCTCACTGCTACACAAACCAACCAAGCTGGCCCTGTCCACTTAACCCCACAGGCTGCAAATGGAAATGGTTTATACCTACAACCTGCTAAGCAGGCCTCCGCTGCCATTTCTGACGTTCTACATGGGAAGTAGGTGGTGGGTAAGGCTGGGACACCACCATGTGCCCACAATACAGTGCTTTACAGAGCAGGCTCCATCCACACTCCCAGCAGTGCTTTGAGACACAGGTGTGCAAATGGCTGTACCCATCACTGTACTGACCAGAGCATTTTGATGAGTAAATGAAACAAGCCTCAGGCTCCATTTCTTAAGTTAAGCTCTGGGCTTAAGCTCAGAATTTGAGTGAGCAAAAAATGGCAGCTGGGGGAACCAGCCCCCTTCAGCAGTTCAGGATAACAGTTATGACTCCCAGATCATCATAACATCCCACCCACCATTCACAAGCCTATTCTACAGAAGATTTAGCTCAGACAGCGTGGCCAGGGGAGACAGAGAGCGCCGCGTGTTCCACCAAGTCTGTCCAGGACTGATGGTGCACCACACGCTCTCTGCTTTGCAACCACCAGCATGAATGCAAAATTACATCCCCACCTGTAAGGCACAGAGGATGCTATGTCGGGTAGTTACAATGGTCACAGCTCTTACTATTCTAATCCTCAGGAGACTCAGGGCTTCTCAAGAAGCCATACTGCCCATCTCCGAAGCAAAAGCTGTTGCCTGAGTTACCCTGGGTTTTACACGGTGACTGAGCCCTCCGCACTGAGGTGCAAACGTTTCACCCTTTAAACACACGGAGTCCCCTTTTTCCCCAGAGTTATCTTTGGGTTTTACTTACTCACAGATTCCATAGCCTGTCATCTTGCCCTCATACCAGTGGCACTTATAACAGTCATACCGGTCTTCAGATTGGCGTGGGACAAGGCATATTCCAAACCTACAAGGTGCATATGGCAGAGATCAGCACGGCCAAAGGCCACTCAGTTGTACTGGATGAAGTTTAAAAACTAAGGACTTTCCAGACTCCCCAAGCTGATTTACATGGTTGGGGTCAGCTTTACCTCTGATGTTATTTCCAAGTGTCAATTGACTTGGTCTAAGGAAGAGCTCATCCATCTCCTTGTGAGCTGCAATCGTAGTTTCTCTTTTCTTCTTCTACAGAACTACTTTCATTGTTGGTTTTCTCCCCTCTCTACCACTTCTCCAATTTAGGGGCCAAGTTAGGCTGCCAAAGCAACTGCTTTGGTCCAAACAAAATGTCTTCTTAATCCTGACACAAAGTATTTGAGATATCTTTTTCCCTTCAAAACCCTAACTTATTCTAGAACTGCTGTAGAAATTAGAAATCTAAAAGCTTTACTTTAAAAAAAAAAAATTACAAAAATAACATTTGAATTTCATAGTACAGTTTCTTTCCCCTGAAAACTCCTCATTTAAGAGAAGTTTTTTAAGACACCTAAAAATAACTTCAAGGCATTGCATATGAATAAATTCACCCAGATTTAGAGATCAAAGGTCAGATTCATCCAGCTGAAGGGAAATGTCTGCATCTGAACTGGTCATCTGCCCACACTTCTTTTATTGTAGTCACTGTGAACCACTTGCTCTAGGTTACAATGTACTGAAGCTTAAGTCAGGTGTCTAAAACAGGTCAGATAACCTGGCCTGTAACAGCAAAGAGTCCCCCTACAAGATGCCACCACATCTGGGAGGAACTGTTTCTTAGCTTATCTGGAATGCAAGAATCTCCCTGTTTTTCAAGGCTTACCCATGCTCCAAGCCATCTTTGAAATCTCCAACGTGGTTACGTCCATCACGCCACTTCAGTGTCCCCCTGCAATTCAAAGCAGGCATTGACACAAGGGAGATCGCCAGCAGCACTCACGGCTGCAACAGAGGGTGCCAAGGCACAACCTAGAAATGGCTAACATCAAAGCGTTTGTTTGGGGGACACAGACACACATGTTCTCCAGGCACCTCTGGGACTCTGGTTTGCACTATAAGGATTTAATACCATAATGTTTTCATGCCCTGGAATGAGTGGGAAGAATCCTCTTCCAAGTTCCCTAATTGCAAGAGCATTTTGTAGAGTTGCTGGGTCATCAGTTTAGGACCTTGCACATGATCCTTTTGTAATTGCAGTGCAGCCTGTGATGAAGCCAGCCAGCGTTCCAGCATGGCACAGCCCATAGACAGCATAATGACACCGCAGTCCAGAACTTCATTGTGCCAGGCACTATGAAAACAAAAGAGACAAGCACTGGCCTAAAGGGATCATATCTTTCCATCTCTGTTGTGTGGGGGTTGCAGAAATGATTACACAAGGTAAAGAGTGCAAATGAGACTGGAACGGTCAATGTGACACTCAAATTACTGCATGGCCATGCCGGTTGTGAATGCATCCCCCTCCCTGTCTGCCACCCCACCCCCACCCACTCACTGTTTTAATTCTTTCATCATCCCAGACGCAGTCAGCTCCCTACAGATTCCCCAACCAGAGACAATAGAAGATGGTGCAGTGCCAAAACCATGACACGTTTGTTTGACTTTCACCGAGGCTGTTGCTTTAAACACCTACAGGAGACAGGCTCTTCTGCTATTTACAGGGAAGTGGTCAGATTAGTTTTAAGTGGATTTAAAACAGAATTCCTTTTGCTTTGCTAATACGAATGCTAGCAAAGGAGAGCAAGCCAGAGAGAATGCCTGCTTCAGCTGTGGTGATGGTTTAATCTACTTCTCAGTGGGAGTATCTCTTTCCCACACCAGGTCATCAGCACCGGGACACAACAGTGTCAGATGAATACAGATGAGTTTGCTGAAGAGCCCTGACTCATACTGCTGCAGCTTTCTGCTCCTGTTCTTTGCCATGCCAGCCTCTCCCTCAGAGGTGAACAAGCCACCAAGCCCAGCTTTGCTGCTCTGTAACTTTGTATTAGCAGCAAGTCACAGAGAAGAGTAATTTCAAGAGTGGAAAGGAAAGCCTAGTAATTAAGCAATTAAAAGCCCAGGTATTAAAAGCACTTGAAGTCACTTAGTTGTGCCACAAATTTCCTGGGATGCCTCAGTCACATCATTTAATCTGAAGCAGCAGAGCTATTTATTAATCTCATTTCTCCAACCCTAAGACAGGAGGAGATGGAAAGCAAGGAGAGATGCTTGTCCCTCTGTGCACACGGTGGTTGTCAGATGTCTGCGAGGAGTGCAGGTGCCGGGACAGTGGGGATGATGTGAAGGACCGAGATGCACGGCTCTGCTCTAAACACCTCTTTAACCCTGTTCCAGGGCAAGGCACTATCTCTTCCACATAAGATTCAGGATTAAGCTTTTAATTTTGGATATTCTCATTATTGTAAGGCTCTTTCAAGCTAAGTCTTTGCTTCCTTTTTCCTTCAATAGTGACTGTGAACTGTGTAAAACTCAGCAAGTATAAAAGTTCCAAATCAGCCCATTTTGGTGGCTGTGGAGGTAGGTCATGATTCATGTTTCTTCACAAAACCAGAGACTGTGCTCTATTCTATGTCAAAGAGATTTTGGTTGGCACCAATTAACCTTTGATTTACAGACCGTTCCCTTTGGCAGAGCTCACTCTTAAACTTCAGTTGGATTTAGTGAACAGTTCTTATGTTCCCAAGAAGTGCATTTGAGCCTCGCCTGTATTTTTTTCCCCCAATTCCTTTCATAATAGTTAGGATGTTAAAATAGATTTTGATAGCACAGGATAAAGTTTTTCTCTCATTTACAAGGAAAGGCTTTTAATCAGATTTTTTTTTTTTTATCATGACAGTGAGATTGTATGTCTTAGGCTGAAAATAAACATTAGCTTAAGTCTAAGTCCTAGTTGCAGGCATAAGCCCATGCAGCACCTTCAGCGTGATCATTGCCACATTATCAGGGGCAGCCTCTGTAGTTGACTGCATCAACCAGCATCACTAGTGAGCCACCTGCAATACAACAGATCACGTGACAGGACTCATGGTATGAGAAAACCCTAAAATCGAGCAACTATGTCCCAGCTGCCCCCTGAATCTGTCCTCGATACCAAATTTCCCTCTGGAAGCAAGTGAGGCAGGAACCAGAGAGGACAGCACACCCTGGGAGACCACCAGCCCAGAGCCTGTGGCCCAGGCCCTCAGCGTGGGATGGATCACCCCATATCCACAGCCACTCCGTGGCATCTGTACCTCCAGCTGCTCATCTGCTGGATCCAGGCAGTGCTACACAAAGGCATCAGGACCATCTTTGCATGTTCTTGCTTAGGAAAGGGGGGGAAAAAAGGCTCCTTACTTGCCATGCGGCTTTCCCCATTGCCACTCGCCCTCGTAGGACGCGCTCTTGAACCTGCCCTCCAGCCTGAAGACGTAGGTGAAGAAGCGGCAGGACGGGGGCTTGCTGCCTTCACCAGTCTCACCCCACAATGGGAAATCCCGCTTCCCATTCAGTGCCTGGCGGACAGCCTGGTTCAGCTTCCACTCCCAAACAGCCTGGGGGCAGAAGAAGAGCAGTGCTGGACTACCGAGTGAAGAAAGTGTAATAGCTCCCAACAGGAGCTACTTCAGGAGAAGCAGCAAGAAGCTGGTGGGTTCCCATCAGTTCTGAGCCATTCAGCTGGCTGGGCTGGTGAGTTGTGGCCCATCTACAGCATCAAGAGCAGGTGTTACCTTGGGTCCTGCAAGCTGGATATGGCACCAATGCACAATGTTTCCACGTCATTTAAGCCTGACTCTCACCACCACTAATTGGCCTTGGCACAGGACCATGGTGATGGGACTGTGTTGCCAAGCTCTGCAGCACGCACTGCTGTCCAGGGCAAACCCACGTCCAGCATTTGGATGTTTTTCACTTACCATCAACTGTTCAAGCCACCTCTGGCCAACAGCTAATAGAATATTGGCTTGACAGTGGAGAGATTAAAAAAAAAAAAACAAAAAACAACAAACCCCATACTGCTTATTATTCTGCTTTAAATAATAAAAAAATAGCAAAAATCACAGCAGAAAGGCCTCAGCAGCATTTCAGCAGGTGCGGAGCCCACTAATCTGTCTTCTGATCTGGAAGCTGAAATCCTGATGCTTAGTGGCATTTCAGCTTCCACTCAGCACTCAACGTTTTACCCCCATCGCAGAGCTGCCACCCCCTCTGTGCCGGTCCCCTATTTCAAAACTGGGTAACCAGGATTTCAGGCAGAACAGAAACACCCTGCCCACTGCTAACCTTCATCTGCGGGTCTTTGGCAGAGAGAAGGAACGTTTCTTCTGGGGTTATAATGCGGAGTCCATACCTGTGAAGCAGAAGGCATTATAGAGACTATGAAAAACACATTTCTCAGTCAAACAGCAGCTCCTGCTCTTCCCATTCCTTTTCAGAAGCTAGTGGTGCTTTTGCAGTCAGTTTTATCTTCTCAAGAGGGACTCAGCTCATCTTTGTTCTCAAGGTCTGGAGGCAAAACCATTTTATTATTGCTGATATATCAAAATCGATCAAAAGCAAGCGATGCCTATCCAAGCTACTGTGATCCCAGCTGGGCAGTGCTGCAATTACCCATAGCCCAGAACCAATCCCACTGTGTGGAAAAGATGGGACAAAGTTTTGAATCATTTTCTCAGTTCTGCAATCAAGTTGTACAATTATTTTTTTTTTACCTCCAAGTGGAAATTTTTCACTTACAGTCCTGGAGCTGACTTCTCCCTGCAGTTCTCATCTACCCACACAAGCTTCAGATCAAAGCTCTGAAAGCTGTTTCCCTGGAATAAAAGGGAGAAGATGTTCCTGTTATTGGTGTAAACATCACACGTTGCCCCCACTTAGTCAATGCATTGAACAGCAGAGCAAGACTTGCAGCACTGTAAATTCCCTCTTTTATGGTCCACACGTCTGTCCCACACTACAATGACAGACCTTGAAGACTGAAGAAACGCAGGAGAAGGAAGAAAGTTCTTAGCGTAATGCTTACAGTTGGTATATATAATGCCATAATGCCATAGCTACAACCAACAGAAACAGACCTTCTTAGACAGCACTTGTCTCTGCAAGAGTTTCTTCCCCATTACATGACAAACTCCCAAAGCATCCCTGGCACCCAGTATGCCGTAATCTTGCTTGTGATCTATCTAGGGTTTGGACTCCAGGCAGCCAATCGCAGCCCACAAGCACAAAATGTAAAGAGTGGCTATTTTGACCTAGCACACCAAACAGAAGAAACTAAAACAGTTGAAATACCCGGTAAGACTGCATTTAATATTATATCTCCCTTCCATGTCTAAAGTCCAGATGCCCACATTACAGAGCTGCTGTCTGTAAGGATGTAGTCGGCCAAGTGTAGGTACTAGCACTGTGAAGTTCACCGTGAGTTAATCAGCGATGTATCTAAACAGATTTGGGGGAACAGGGAAGGGTGGAAAGTTCAGATTTCCAGCACCAGAGCTCTCATCAGCAGAGCCCTGCTAGCTGCCTAAGCTAACCAGTTCAATCCCAGACCAGTTATATCTCCCCAAGCCTCAGTAACAGTCATAGCAGCAGATGAGACATGGTGGGAACTGTTGACCAGAGCTGTCTACCATGTAGATATCTCCATGTAAGCTAGTCGCTCTGTGCTTTCAGCCTAGACAATGGAGTCAAGGACATGATTCAACTTATCCTAATTTTGGCACCTAAAATAGGTCAGATAAACCACACCCAGGCAGCGCATGTCTCTCTCCCCTGACTACAAAGGGAGCCTGGGGGCACTTGCTCACAGCCAAATCACTACAGTGCTAAGAAACCTATAATGTAAAGTCGGGTGAGACAATCACCACCCTATTTCCTCGGGCCAAGACCCTGCAAGATGACTAGGAGTGCCCAGCATTATCGCAAAGGCTCATGTTTGGAAGAGCCCGTGAGATGGATCGGCTCATGAAGCAGCCGTGTGTTTGGACACCCGAGGGGCTGGCACAAGACTAAAGAGCAAGCAGAGAGAGGTGCATATGAAGAGAGCCCTGCTGCCCTGCTTGGTTACAGGTGCTGTCAGTCAGAGCAAGCCAAGCTGGACATAGTTAACATGGTGCAGAACAGCTTTGAACACACATTATTCACCCAGCTATCCACGGCTGTAGACACTCCCTGTCTGCCCTGCACCCAGGCCCCAAATCCCTGAAATAGCCCCAAGAACACCTGCAACTTCTGCTCCCGTGCCATTAGCAGAATCAACCACAAAAAATCATATTTAGCCCTATGCACGAGTGCTTACAGTATAATAACTTTGACCCAACAGGCTCCCTTTGAATAAGCAAGGATGGAAATCGATAGATTCATATGCAGGCATGAGCCTGGGTAACTAGAAGGTGCCTGTGGTGGCTGGCTAGCACACATTTACTGGGGAAAAAGCTGTGTGGATGCTCTTCTTTTCTTTCTTCATTTGGCCTTCTTTTATTCTCCGGTGCAAACCACAGGTGCATGGATCTGAGCCAAGCTTTTGCCAACAGCCACAGTCTGCTACATTTTCAGTTTCAAAGGAAACTGAATTTTACTGTTGTTTATCTGCGCTGCCCCTCCAGTCCCCCGGAAAGCCTGCAGACATACCTGAATTAGCACAAGGACATCGTCAAAGAGCAAGATCCGGTCAGATCGATTCATGCTGGAAGAGACAGGAAGATTTTTGCTATCTTCCAGCAGCCTCCTCTCAGGGACACAGAGCATATCCTGCAGAGGGAACAACAGAAGTCAAGATGGAGGGTCAGGAGCATCAGGAAACATCAGGATTTGGGAGAGGGCACACCACTGAAGCCAACAGCTCCTGCAGAGACCATCTGACTCGTGGCACAAAATGACAGTGACAGCAGAGCTGGACACAGCACTCTAAAGCACCCAGTGACCATAGGGTTTCTTCAAGGCTTCCACTTGCCCTTCTTGATCTTTGTTAGATTTCCTCCATGGGTAAGTAGAAGTGTAAGATCTCCAAAAGAGCTCCCCATCAAACCACTTTCTACATCCGTGACTCACCGTGAATTTGTAGCCCAAGGATTTCCATAAGGACTTGGTAAAACAAGCTTCATCCAGGACTTGGCTGATGAAAGATTCCAGCTTCGCATATTCCTTGATGGCACTGGTAACCACGTCCTTTACAGAGCTCTGACAGAAGAAAACAGGGCTTGAGCTTCGGATGGCTGTGCAGGACATCTACTCTCTGGGCTACAGCTGCAGGAAAACCTCAGCAGCTCTGAATCTAAAGGGCTAAGAGAGCTAAACCCCAACCCCCTTTGCAAGGGAAGCATCCCAAATCCAGCATCATCTCTGCCACCAGCAGAAGTAGGAAACCTTAGGCCAGTTACCTGACCCACTGCAGCTACTTTGTGTGATGTGCAGCTCGTACTGCGCTGGAGTGGCCGATGGTCATTGCTTTGAGACCTTCAGGCGGGCTGTACCCCACTGGTGCTGGTTACCACCACTCCAGCTGTCCACTGGAAAACTTTTTCCTTCCAGCCTGCTTTGGATTCACTGATACCACCACAAAGCCCCACAAACCCTGCATAAGGTGTTAGCACAAAGCAGTCAAGTAACACCACATAAAGCTTCCTACCTCTTTGAGAACCTCATTCAGCTTGGTAAGGAGCAGTATATATTGCTCGATATGGTCTCGGATAGGTTTGTGAAGGACAGTGTATAAGGCCAGTGACATGGAGGTCTCGGAGGTGAAGTCTGTGAGGAATTGTTTCAGCACTGTCTTATGGTGCTTCCAGGCTTCACTGCAAAACAATTAATTAGGACAAAGGTTCTTTAATTGGTTTTGCTGCAAATTGCCTTCCAAGCTTTATAAGCTACCGCACTCACAGAGAAGGTATAGAAAGACTTGAAAGACCAGGAGATAACATAGCACAAATATATTTGCACGCAAACTAGGCAATGAGGCAAACACGAGCTCGATCCATCCCGCCTCCAGCCCAGTGGTCTTTCCAAGCAGGGACCCCAGAATACGGCACGACATCCAGCATGGTTTGCGGCCCAGGAGGGTGACTCGGATAAAGCGGCTGTGACTCTGCTCACATCTAGTGCTCATGTCCTCGTTTGCTGTTTCCACGCGACTCTGACTGCACATGGGACCAGCAGTGGAAATTTCCTGCCACATCGCCACATCATCCTTCCTCAGGTCCCACCCCCTACCTGAACCCCTGAATTTCAAGTTTACAGGCATCCTCTCCTACAAAAAGGGTTGTGCATGGCTAGAAAGAGATGGAGAGAGATCTGTAATGGAAACCTTTCACCAGCTGCTGCCGTGGTCTCAGAAGATGGCAGGAGCAGCCAGCACGACCAGTTCAGAGGAGAGGCAGCTGGAACCTAGATCACTGCAAGGTGCGGTGCTCAGTGCTGCTCACTCTGGTTTAGTTTCTTATGCCACACAACATCCCTGGGTTCCTACCACCCCCTTCAATAAGCATCTTTCACCCCACTGACCTTTTGCTCTTTGTGGCGTGTTCAAAGCCGTGGACTACAACGTAGTTTGCAAAAGTGACAAAATACCTGTTGGCAAGAAAAAAAAAAACAAAAACCCAAAGAACAACAAACAACACAGGTCACCACAAGCTGAGTTAGAGATGCACATTCGCTATGAGGTTTAAGTGATAAAGGGAAGAAGCTCATTTGAAAACTTCATGTCGAGTCCACTTTTCCAAGTGGGCTGTAGCTACTGTACTTCTCCCCTGGCTCACTCCCCTTCTGTCCCCTTTCCCAGCTCCTTGGTTTAACTGCCATGTTGAGTTTTGCACTGGTATCACTATGGGAAGTTTAAATCATCCTGGCATTTAGCATAAGCAGAAACAACCTTGTGCAACCGTCCTGGAAAGCAAATCTACAGTGTCGGAGCTTAAGGTATCAGCATCGGAGGTATGAATTTCTGCTGGCTGAAGTGAAAGTATCAGGTCTGTATTACTGATGGTAAATTCAAGTCAAGGTTACACACCAATGTATCTCAGCTCACACTAGAGGGAGATCAAGGCGTATTTTGTCAGCAAATACCACTCTTCCTTCCAGTAGTGTTTTCCGATACCATGTATAAAGTCCAGGCTCACTACAATTTATTCCATCTTTCAGGGACATGTATTTACTGCTGATTTTCACGTCCCTGGACAGTGGCTTTGCTTCCTCCTACAGCACTCCAATAAGCCTGAGACACTGTACAGAGGACTGCACAGAGAGAGTCAGCACAAGTAGGTAGGAACCAGCATTTATATTATTTTTTTTTTTTTTTTTGCATGACACCAGCAAAAACAGGTTTTAATTTCATGAGGGGAAATTAGATCTTAAGATATGTATCTCCTTTGTACCATCTGAAACCTCAGCACAAGTTTTCATCTTTTGTATGCCTTTTTAATGCAAACTGGTTTTAATTCACTGAATCAGTTCCCAAATGAACAGCACGCACTGCTCCAAACCCCGTTCACATACAGACAAAGTCTGTTGTGCACTGCTTTTTAAAATGATGCTGCCCAAGTAAAACCAAAACAAAGAGCAGTCCTTCCTTCCTCCCTCCACATGCATAAAAACCACCAAAACCAAGACTGGATGAAGAGCAATGTTGAGGAGACAGCCCATCTCCTATTCCTGTACGGGTGCCAAGCTGCGCAGGCGGCACCAGCCCATCTGGCAAAAGCTTGGCCACATTTATGACCCACGTAATAAATGAAGGATTGAACGCTGTCTGATCTTTATGTCATCTCAGATGCCCGTGAACCATTTTTCATGCTAGGACATCAACACACAGGTTACACATGCTACAGTGCTTTAGGTAAACATTTTATTTTGCCTTGCAGACAGATGGGGAGCAGATGTAATTCATTATAGAAACAGCAATAGGGCAGTATGTTTTTCACCTCACACTACATCCATCACTTGCTATCATATCCCTTGCCAAAAGCACAAAAATGTGGCACAAACACATAACATGAACTGTGCCTAGTGACGACATCTCTCCTCATCCCTAGGAGTCCTTTAAACCTGCTTGTGCACACCTTTCTGTTACTGATGACAGCTCAAGCTTCACTCTCATGAATTACCCAGGCACAAACTCTACACCTGGCCTCTTTCCATTTTCAAGATGCATTTAAAAAAATGTATTTGCAAGAAAAAATCCTGCCTCTTACAAGCGTGCTTGCAGCTACAACAAAAGCTGCTTACCATGCTGCCTGCACAGAGGCTATATTCTGTAGCACTTCCCTGACCTAACCACTGAGGACTAGTGGGCAGGACTGAACAAATTAATTGCACCAACCTACCAGTTAATAAATTTAGTCCCTTACGCTGCTCCAAAATGCTACTGTACTTACTGGATGTAGAGGTTCAGAAACAGGTCTCCTTTCCAGACAGTGTAAATGTCCTGGATGCAGAATGACTCGGAGGTGCTGCATTTTTGTTTCAGTCTCCGGTAATTTTCTTCTGTCAGGTCCCAGAGAGCTTGAAATCGGTCATTCAAGAGCAGGAAGAGCTTAAAGTTCTCCTTTCCTTTCTGGTCACTAGGCTCTTTGAGGAAAAGGTGGGGGGAAAAGGCCATCAGAGAGCCTGGACTCCAAGAAATCTTGTAGTAAACATTGCCTGTCTATAACACCCAGCCCAATTTTTCAGTGTAAAGCACACATATTCTTACAGGAAAACTATGCCAGGGTGGAAGGAGATGATGGTTGTTTAGGATTGTGTCCCTGTGAGCAACTGCATGAACTACGGCTTCATCCTCCCCATTCCCGCAGGACGTGGTCGGGTCAGCCTGCCAGGCTCAGCCCCAGCTCAGGCACAAGCATCAGCAGAAAATTTTCTGCCCCTGACCCGAAGGGCTGTCCCTGGTCTCCTTGGAGGCTAGACCAGAAAGGCGGTGACAGGAAAGGAAACCACCCCATGGGCCTAATCCAGTCACACAACTTTTAGCCAGACAGGCTTGTGAATATTTATGTGGATTTGTTGTTTCAGTGGAGCTGCTCTGATTTGCTGCCAGCTCAGAACCTGCACCCACAAGTTTTACTTTCAGAGATGGGCATGACCATCGGCTGTGAGCAGGGAGGCAGGACGGGCATGGTTTAGGGGTTGCGTATGTGTGAGATACATTTTGGATTTCCACACACCATGATGGAAATCAGCCTCGGAGCAGGAGTACAGGCTGATACTGGTTAGTACCTCGATTAACCTCTAAAAACAACAGGAACCACAGTCCTAGGCTTGAATGAAAGGCCACAGGCATCCTTAAGAGTTCACTATCTTAAACGAAACATCTCTACATTCCACTTAGTCCAGCAAACCAGCCTCCAGCAAGTCCTCAGAGCTGTGGAGTTTCAGTTATAAATCCCTTCATAGGTGTGCCAGTGACTCAAGGCTAGAACCACAGACAAAAAAAGTAGTCGTCTTTGACCTACCTGCCTGGAGCAGAGGCTTGAGGATGAGAGCATCTATCCGTGCCAGGCATGCTGAGAAGGTTTCCTCCACTTGGAGCAGAGATGCAGTTACTTCGGCCGTGCACATGTCCTGGACACAACACAGAAGGCACACATAAACTCCCTTGCAAGAGTATCCATCAGCCAAGGCTTCAGTGCTCATGCAAACAATCAGCCTGTCCTGCTCTTGACAGCACACATGGGTAGAATTGCTGTCCCCAAAAAGCATTTTAAAGTGTTAGAAGAGGAAATAGAAACCCAATAGCTCAACATGAGCAGGTGTCACAGAAGGCCACCAAGACTATAACCCATTTTCATGATGCCCCAAATTGAAGATCTTCTCAGGTTGGCCACGACACCTCTTCCACACCACTGGAACTTCTTGATAGGTGTTAATTCTGCTTAGTGCCAGATTTGTTCTCCCAGGAGAAAATCCCTGAAGGCAGCAAAGGATGAAGCAGAGCATCTCTTTCTGTATCTCTCACCAGTTTTCTGCCTGGGTGCCTCGCTCTGCAACTCTTGACATTAAAAGCTATGGTATGGAGCTGCAGAGCCACGCCAGCCATGCCCGAACATCCAGCCCTCCAGAGGAACAGACGTCTGGCGTAGTCCTTTCTAAGCAGGACACTACACTGCTGGTTATATGTCACAACTGCTGCGTCAACCAGGGAAGCTTGCCTAAAATGGAAGTGGGAAATGCTTTAACAAAAAAAAAAAAGGCAAGGCAGCAAACCCATGTGAGCAAACTCCAGTAGCTTCCTCTGTCCCAGCCTCACCTCCCTAAAGAAATGTATCAGAGGAAATGGGCGCAGCCAGCTAACAGCATGTCATAAGAGACTGAGCTGGAAGAAGGCCAGGTGGTGAAGATACGATGGGCAGAGTCAGCCAATCTTACTAATGGAGATAAAAATACAAAACTAAGGTTCTTTTAACTTTGTGAAGCAAAACAGCAAACTCAAGGGACTGTATATGGTCTGTCCACGTGTATCCTTAGCCTGGCTGTAGGGCACGCTCAAAGCCTACGCTCATGATAGTAAGCAGACAAGGATGTGACGTCATGCTGTGAAAATTTACATTGCTAAAGTGGTGGCAGAGGCACTGGCATGGTTTTGATGTGTGCCAACTAGCGCCTCTCCCAGACAATCCTCGGATGTTATCCAGGGACCATTTGAAACAGGTAGCTTGCACATAGTCGTGCTATTTTGAGAGGTAAGGAGAAATTAGCTACGTATAGATTATACAATAGCCACTTGGCTATGAGGCTAGACCAAATTTATTTACTAATAGAGATAACTAGAGTCTTTGTGTTGCTTCCAGGAAGAGCTGAACCGGGGCTATCTGTGGGTGGCATACTCTAACATCCTGAACTTCTACCCTGATTGCAACAAACAATAGGCGAGAGGCATTCTCCTTGTTGAGATGCTGGGAAGTTAACACGTAGAAGCCAAACCTTACTTTATACTTCATGGGAAGAAATACCTTGAGCATCTCAGCATGGACTCCAAAAAGGTCACCCAGGTGGGGTGACTGAGTTAGGTGGGAACACCTCATTTTTAAGCTTCACACGTGGGTGGATTCCTTGCTAAGGACCACACTCTGCTTCAAAACTCACTTTCCAGGTCATCCTGGAGCCTGGGCTGGAACGGTGTCATAGAGCAAGAGACACTGCAGTTTGAATGGTTAGCTGGCCTGGTATTCAGTGGTTGTTCCGATCCAGACACAAGTGACTGCAGAGATGAATGAGAATGTTTTTTCCTTAGTAACCACCACCTCTTAAACGTCATTTGTCTGAGAAAATGGGAAGCATTAAAAAATTCATAATCTCGTTAGTTTGCCTTGTTTCGTATATCAAGGTCTGAATGACCATAAGGCTATGGGGTTTTTTGCAGGAACACTGGCAATTCATCCCAGAGGAAAGCTCTAGGCATGCGAACAGGTCAAAAAACTGGGATACAAATTCTTCCTGGCCCCTCCCAGTGAAGGCAACCGAGCCAAGAAAAAAGCAAAACAAAACAGCAGCCAGCCAGCTCTTACCCCAGAGCACCCAGAGGACGGGACAGATCTAAAAGTTTATTTTTTGCTACCACCTAATCCCCTGTCTTGTAGACACAAAGATAAAGTTGGTTCTCACAGCTCCTAGAGAGCACTCAAGCTTGTTAGAAATATCTAAGCATAATTAGCTTGCTTAATCAGGGAGTGAGATCAGGCTGGATGTGTGAAAGCATTTCATTTTCAAATGTTTCAGCAGACCAGCAGGTAGTCAGTGGGGTTGTGCCAGGCTTGCTCAGTAACAGTCTGGTAGATTTAATTTATTTATATTTTTTAAGCCCGACTGTTTTGTCTGATTTGGGGGCTAAGAGGGAAGACAATTCCATCATTGTAGATGTCTCTGATATGAGAGGATGTCTCCACCTGGTCCTTACTTAATTCTGCAAGAAAATGTTCTGTCCTTTGCAAAACAAAACCCATGGGTGGTAGACTCAGAAAGTCTTCCCCAAAGTCTTCTCTTATCAAAAAAAACAGAGAAGCAACCCATTCATTACATACAGATGGCTTAATTTAAACTAAATGACTCAAACCAAGGGTGCAGATACCTATAGCTTTGCTCCACAGGACCACAACAGTCCATGAGCAGAGGCAGGAGGCTGAGGAGCTTCCTCAGGGCTGAAAAGCACATGTGCAACACCACAGGAACATCACTGTCCCAGCCTAAGTGTTAGTTGGTTACTTCTGTAACGGTCAGCTGGAAGAAGAACCATGTATGTCCAAGGTGGACCTACTGATCTGGATGTAGCATCGCCCCTTCCAACCACCATCTGGTCCCACATGCTGCCTCCTGCCCATCTGCAATCCTGGTTTTTTGAGGGTCTATTACTCATGAAGACATGAGCTCAGACCTTATGGGCATGACCCAAAGCATTCCCACGGTGCAGTATGTGGGTTGAGAAACCCTTGCAGTAGCAACACTGTACAGACACCCAAGCTAACTCTGCAAAAACCAGAAGTGTTTGGATACTCTTTTCCATTATGACATGACCAAGATTTAACACAGTGTTTTGATTTGGGTTTGGTGTTGTTTGGTGGGTTTTTTTTCTTTTTAGCAATGACATTCCTGCCCTTCCTGGGAAAATCTGTATTTTCTACTTCTAGCCTGAACATGACAGTCAGACATGGTTTGCCGAATGGGTGAGCAGCACCAGTCTGCTTTCAAAACAGCCCTTCTGGCACCACAAAAAGGCCCAAGTTGCCCCATCATATCACATCACAATCACATCAATCACATCACATCACATCACCCATTAAGGTAAACATGAGTTTCAGTCACCATTTCCAGGCTTTCCCCATCTGTTCTGCAAGAACAGCATTTGCACACTTATTCTAGCCCAGTCAGGCAAAGAAGGTTTGAAATCTGTCACCTACTGAACAAAATCAACACTGGCTCAGCCACAGAGGGCAAAGGAAACAAATCAGGACCATCCAAGGGCACACGGAGGTCACGTCATACATTCACATGTGTGAAAACTGAATGCAAACTGTAGTGCCGCTGGGTGACGGGACCATTGAGCAGAAACCCGGGGCTGTCACATGCTGTCTTCCCCTGGCTTGGACACAGCTTTCATATGACTCGGTGGTTTTGTAATTCTGTGTTTGCTCCATGAAGGGCAAGGCAGGCTTGAACCTGTTCACAAGGTTGTAGTCTGCTCTTCGTGCATGGCTTTGCTGCTGTGGAGTCAAGACCTTTGAAGATGGTGCACTCCTGATGGCCAGAATTGAAGAGATGCAGCTCCAAGGAAGAGTCCACTAGCTGCACACAGCGGGACAGCATCTGGTTTTATATGCAAAATCAGAAAGTCCATGGCCTTTGAGGATGGCCACGTCCACTGGCAAAACAAAACAGCCACCAGCCTGCTTCATGCTCCCATGAGAACAAGATCTCCCTAGGAGAACATTTTCCAAAGTATGAGACACGTGTTTATTCTCCTTAAATGAAAGCCGTACAGTACAGGTCCGTAAATACAGAAGGCACACATAACAGTATTCATGTAGAAACAGGAAAAAGACCTTGAGAAACAACTTCTGTAGGAGTCGCCGGATCTCTGTGGCTCATCAAGTTCCTGGCCTGTCTGCTGAGCATGGCAATGAGGGCAGAAATAGGGTGATGCAGCAGCTATACCAAACTGGGTGGTTGCTGGGCATCCGATAGATGGGAGCAGCCTGGGTCCTCTAGAGGAACATTCATCCTAATAGGGTCTGTCCAAAGCTGCTAAATGCACATTTCAGGAAGAAAATGCATGTCTGGAGGAGCTGCAACAGGTTGTTATACCCAGTTTCAGGAAATTGCTGGAAGTGTGGGTGGAACAGATAAGAAATCAAGCAACGAAACATGTTGGTGGAATACTGAGCCTCATTGCCTGCTTTGCATAGAGCCCCATTCTACTTCGGAGTCTGTAGCTCTGAGCCAACTGTTCCACCAGAAGAACATCTGGGAAGCCCCATACATTTCACATGTGACACGAAATTTCTCATGGAAACACATCTAGTCAATCTTACCAGTCCTGTTCATTAAGGAACAAACTGGACATCTACAGAAGGACTACTCATTTTCCAGCTTCCTCTTGTGAATCCCCCTCTGTGCTGAAGCTAAGGTCATCAGTCAACAACAGCACTTCTCAAATGGGAGAAACTTGTTATGAACCATGCCAGATTTAGGGCATTTTAATGCTAAACCAGGTGGGATGTAAATACCACAACCATGTCTGCTGTAACCCCTCCCCTGCTTAAACTCTTCTCTTTCCCTGCATCAGCCATCCTAAAGGGCACTGCAGCCCTTCCAATCTCACCCATCCTTGCAGTTCATAAGCTTTCTGCTACCGACTGCCTCAGCAATGGGGCCAGTCCATCATTTTGTCACATACAGTCCTCAAACAGGCCAGGCCTTGCCTTCCCTGCCCTACCCTTTGAGATGCCATCAAGTTATTGCTGCCACGCAGCTGAAAAGGCACCTTGCTACTACAGCCCGTGTCAAGTGGGTACATTGTCTTCACAGAGGCAGGGATAAAGGTGCTTTAACTCAAGCTCTCGTACAGACGTAATAAAAGCATTCCAAAGTGAAGCCAAGAGGTACTACAGATACTTCTCTGCCAGGGTAAACCTGAAACTTTTCTTCAGATACTGCTTTTCACTGTCGAGGTCACTTTCTCTCCTGCTGGTAATGGAGTTGCTCCTAACTACAGCATCTAAAATCATCTAAGAATACAATAAAGAGCGTGGGCACCTACACTTGGACTGGTAAATGCCCCTCTACTTTGCAGCAGGATGTAGCCTAAAACATTTTAAATTTAAAACTCTTTTCTTGCCAGGTTGTCTTCCAGATGCCCACCGCTCCTGCCTTGCACTGTGTCTCTCCCCAAGCAGTTTGTATAGTATAGCTCTATTTTTTATATTTAATATTTTTATATACATATTTATATTTATATAAAATGTATATTTAAGTATTTTTTATATTTTTATATATTTCTATTTTTTATAGAGCTATTCGTATAGCTCTAAAGGATGCATGTTAAAGGCCAGAATAATATACAGCTCTGCACAAAACCTGCCAGTGGGGAGCTTCTCCCTTGGAAATTAGCAGATAAAATTATTAAAAGTTTACTGTTAGACAGTCAATGCAGGCCAGCAGTTCGCAGCGTGTAAAGTAACAGAAAAATCCTGTGACCTTAAACCAGAATGAACACAAACCAAACTATCAGTTTTCTCCCCTTAGTAAGCTCAACATCTGTATAATCATGATTAATATGATCAAAAATAGGTATTTGTGGGGGGTTTTTTTTGGGGGGGCGTGGGGGGGTGGTGGTGTGGGGTGTGTGTGTGGGGGTGGATTAGCATTAAAAGTTGGTCTTAAGCAGGGCAAGGGGAGAGGAAAGATTTGTTTGAGCTTGCACTACGGACCCTAGCTTTCACCAGATTACTTTTTAACCTGGGTCCGTTCCCCAGCATAGTTTAATGTACCATCACACACATACCCATGAGCAGGGTGAGACCTCCTCACTCAATCCGTGGTGTCAGCTCAGAGTTTGCAGACTCAGGAGCTCCTTAAGGCCATGAGGACAATCTCTGGTGGCCAATGCTGAGATGTTTGTTCCTTTCTGTCCCAACCTTTTCTGCTTTTCTCTAGGGGCTACGTATCCTCATGCATCCTAATTGTGTTTCTAATCGACATCCCTCCTCACGTGTCACGGTCCAGCTGAGTCTGCATTCAGGCTGGCACAAAGACCATTCTGTCATGTGGAAAAACAATTCCAGACTTTGTTTAACCAGCACCAACACACTGGAGCAAATTCTCCCGTTCTGACTCTGCTCTTGCCAAGCCTCAGATGGTCATGACTCGGGATAAATTAGCGTTCAACTTACTGGAGCCACCTCATGAGCAGACAGAAACACACAATGTGTCAGTTGAGAGGTAATTGGGGATAAACAGGGTAGAAAGACAATGAAACCCCAAATCGCAAGACAGCCCTTAGCAGCATAAAAAGGAAGATGAGAAGAACGGAGGTAGCAGTTACTCGGATTAGACTTTAACAAGGGGTACAGAGAGTGTGCCAGTGCTAGCCACGTGACGAAATTAGGCAGGGTCTGGTGCAACATTTTCTTTACCAGGAGAAATTGCTGTGCAGGACAGGAACAAAAGTAGGTGGGCACAATTTAAAAAACACAAGAAAATCAACAGACCCATCAAGTTTCCCATCCTAAGCGCAAGACCCTCAGGCTTTCCATCAGTCCGGGTTCACGCACAGACCAAGGCCACACAGCAAACACTTGGGGCACAGCACAGCCGCCCCTACCTCCAGCAGTGGGGCCAACTCAGGACAAGCAGCAGGACATTTAACCTCACTACATCTAATTAAGCCATGGAAGTCTCTGCCACAAGAGCCTGTCGTTGCTATGAGACTCCTATACATGTGTTCAAAGGCAGCTGGGTGAGTTCATGGAGGAAAAATGAATTAAAAGCTAATAAAAACAAAGGCATCAACTCTAGCTCAGGAACTCCCTGAGGAGACAAGAAGCACATATGGAGGAAGTATTACTACAGCCCTTTTGTGCTGTTCTTCTTCAAGCACGTTCTTCTGCATTATGGGAGCTGAGACAGCCTGCCTTGGTATTGCTGATTTTATGTGTCACTCATCAAATTGTTTGTCGGTCACCTGCCTGGCAGGACCTCCAGCAGTGAATGAAAAGACAGTGCAAGGCTGTCAAAATGTAGACCATGTTAATAGCTCAGCAAGTTTAGAGTAGCAGTGTGTGGCCAGGAGCTTGTGAAGGGTCAAACAAGCATTCAGTACTCTTCAGAAAGCACTGAAGCTGCCTAATTGATTTTTCAGCCCAAGAAGAACTCCTCCCCCCCCCTCCCAGACTTTTGTCTTTCTCCACCTTTAACATGGAAAAACACAAAACTATTGTGGGGGGTGGGGTGTTTTTCTCTTTTTTTTTTTTGCGAAAACAGGAAATGCAAAAGCTTTACACAAACCTTATCTGACCCAGATTTTTTTCTTTCCTTCCCAAACCCAAATTGGAAGCTCATGTCCTTTCCTTAGGAAGTTCACTCTTGAGCCCAATAAAAACAACCATAAACCTCTAGATGACTTCAAAAGGACAAGATCCACCTGCTCCCTCTGGGTATCTGAAGACTGAACTACCCACCCCAGACACCTTTTGTAACCAAAAAGAAGCACATGAGAAGCTCAATTTAATCTAGCCTTTACTTGTTGACAACTAAGACTAGAGAAGATCACTCTCACCACAATTAAGGATAACATTCAGCCTTTGTAAACAGCAAGGCAAGTACAATAAGGCTGATGGGTGAGATGATGTTTACTTGCTATTTAATCCCCCATGGCCTTGTAGCTCCCCATTATCATTAGTGTTATCACTTACAAGGAGCTTATGCATGCAGAAACATAACTATTTTGACCCTGCAACTCATATATGCAACACAAAATGACTTGGGGTTACTGGATGAAAGTCCAAGTCAAAGCTGAAACAATGACAAGCAGCAAAGGAAAGGAGATTATGAGAAGAGGACTCAATAATTCTGCACTGGAGTGGAAATACAGGAAAGACAGATGATAACAGCTAGGGACAATTTTGTTGCGCAGCTCTGGTAGCACTTTTAGGAGCAGAAGCTCCTCTCCCTTGACCTCATACTCCTACCATGTCTACTCTGCTTTTCTGTTACAAATGGGATATCAGCATGGCCTCAAAAAGCAAGAAAAATGACAGAGTGATAGACATCTGGGCTTTAGAACACATGTTGCCATCTACATCAAAGTAGTTTTGAGACAAACCCTGAGTATCACAGTCTAATTGCAGCCTGGAAACCATCCCAGAGGCACAAACACAATCAGAGGAGTGTCCCTCAGGAGATGGGAGAGCTGGCAGCAGGACTGCTTCACAGATGAGGTGGAGTTCAATGTACAGTAACGTCATCTCCCCAAACCATCCTCTCCAGTCAACACCTCCAAAACTTGAGTAGAACCAGAGGGTATTTCACTTCCTTCGTGCTTAAAGACCGAAAATCGTCATGTGATGATCACCACTTTTGAGATGGCTACCTCCACTACATAGTCGCAAGGGAAGCTCTGGATCCATCCTCTACCTGTCCTGATTTTTGGCATCACCTCTTGCCTCTCCTCCCACCTCACCCAGAGGTTTGCTTATGCTAGAGGCAATGTCCAAAAGGTAATGACATGTCACTACAAAACTCCACTTACAAAACCTCACAGATCTGCCCTACCAAGTGACCCATGCAAGGCCTAGGCACTTCACAGCATCCCAGATACCTGCCAGAAGCAGGGCAGGGCTGAGATCTGTACAAAGGAACAGGAATGGAGACAAGGAGAAGTAAAAAAAAAAAAAAAAAAAATGGCGGGGGGGGGGAGTGGGGGGCAGGGAACCCAAACAAACAAACCCAGACCTGCTTGGATTACTTTCATCCCTGCCCCAAGCCTTTCTCCCCTTTCTGTTTGGGTCCCTTAAACTCACTCATGTCCAGGAACATTAACAGCCCTGAATGAAGAGCTGCCAATTTTTTCCACCTTTCCATTCTAGTGCCCAAGGTCTTTACCAAGGGCTGAGTGTAGTCAGAAGCTTCGTTTCATCAAACCCTTCAGGTGCTCTTGGAGGACAAATTACAAGCCACTGAAGGCAGAACAGCCCTGCAAAGCATCACCAGTGCTTCCTAACCTCTGATCATCACTGCGAGACACCACAGTTCACTGAGGTGCTTTGAGTGCCAAAACCCAGTCTTTTGATGACCTGAAGAGCTGGTCAGAAGTTCTGTCAAAACTGTTTCACAAGAAAATTCCTGTTTGTTGAGCCCAAAGTACTTTGGATGTACCTTTTCAATTCAACAGGAATGTAAACAATACCAACCAGGTCATCCAGTGGTCCAGCCAGTCTGGCAGTAAGAATAAGAGCTGTTATTTAGAGAACAAACATAAGCT
The DNA here is from genome assembly GCF_017639655.2 of Falco naumanni. Lineage (NCBI taxonomy): Eukaryota > Metazoa > Chordata > Aves > Falconiformes > Falconidae > Falco > Falco naumanni. Next base: position 60,882,954 of record NC_054057.1, read on the forward strand.
TGGCCACTTTCTGAGGTTTCATTCCTCTTGTATTCACTAACAACCAACTGTTGTGTTAGGGATCTCAGAAGATGTGACCCTACTCCTAGCATCTGCCTACAGACCTGTTGTCCCTGAATTTATCTTATCCCTCTGGAACTTGTGATTATTGTTTGCCTCCAACATGAATTACTAAATTGAAGGCTGGGCCTTGAGGCATAATTCTGCTTCATTTCCTTGCAGATCCTCAGTAATCTTGTCTTGGAGCTTGTTGGGAATTCAAGTCATTTCAGCAGCAGCAATGAGACTACTAAGTCCATGGAGCAGCTGCAAGGTCTAGGAAGATGCTTCCATGCCATAGGAAACTTTCACAGAGAGACACAGCTTTAGTTCAGGTCCAAATTAAACTAAGCTTAAGTTTAAAAACAAGCCCTCCTGTGAACTGCAGCTCCTCCTCTTCTGGCTCTAAACACCTAGTTTGCTACTTTTAAAAAAATCTTGAGTGTGCTCCTGTTCCCCTATAACTGGGCCTTTGACCCAAGACTTCACTTAACACCTGAGACACCTGCAAGCTTTTGACGGCTTCCCTCCCTTGCAGAAACCCAGGCGAGCTTATCAGCCACTCTTGCCTCGGCTAATTAGTTGGGTATTGGTTTCTTTACTCCACCAGGCAAGCTGTGCAACCCCAGCATGAATGCATGGTTTCCAGCCTTACTTCATCAGGCTTGTATTGTCAGGTGAGGCTGCCTGCTTGCCTGGCACGGGTGGAAAATCCCTCCCTCAAAACAGGAGCAAGCTCCAAGACACATGGGATCAGGCAGCTGCCAGCAGGAGAGGGACCACACATGCACACGCTTCTCCAGCATCCCTTTTTGGAAAACACAAGGTGAGAGCAAGCAAAGGATTTCATGCCTCAAATCCAGGAATTAAATACCTTAAAGACAACGTACCTTCTTTATGCAAAGCCAACATGTTGATTAGATAAAGCACAGGGGTTCTCACACGTGCATTTTACCCACCAGGAAAATGCACTCCACACCTTTGGTCACTTGCACAGGTAAAAATTCTACCTGTTTTCTCCCAAGCGCTCCCAAACTTTACCCGGCTTCAGGACTTTTACTCAACTCAACAGATCTCAACGGTCCGTTCAGACTGCTAAGGCTGATCTTACACCCCTCCTCTGGTACATGGCTAGCCATAAACCTGAGCCTCAGGATTAATGGGAAAACAACCAACCAAAGCACACCGATCATGAAACCCCAAAGTAACCAGCGTGCAGAGCAACGTACCTTGCATGAGGCAGCCAATTAAAATTCCCCCGTGGTAAATGCTATGGCAGCAGCTCCTCTGAGCTTCCGAGTGAGTCCTGAAATACTCAGTGCTCCCAGAGCCACCGCTCTCCCCTCCCACCTCTCCCTCCCACGCCTGACCGCCTCGTTTGCTGAAACACAGATCTGGGCCTGTTCATTAGATGAGACACCCACAGAGCCCAGAGACACAGTTACGAAACCCATGCAAATAGGGTTTCTATAGCAATTGCTTGTTATTTGCCTTTTTTAAAAGGACAAGAAATGTTGCGATCTGTGCTCTTGCCGCTCATGCGTTGGGGAAGCTTAAAATACAGGAAACTGAACGGGAAAAGGACAGGGTGTGTTTTTCTTTGCACAGTGGTGTGTGTTTCTCAGCTCTAATCCCTTTTCACCTACAGCCCATTCCCACAGAGCTCTGCCAAATGAAGCTCCTTTGCTCTTTCTCCTTGTTCTGCCAGTCTCTCCCCTTGTGTGACTTCTGCACTTGCTTAGCCCACAGGCAGAAACCCTGGGAAATGGGACATTTCCTGCTATTCAGAGCCTGCTGCAGAGCCTGTGACAGCCTGCACGTGATGCATGCCAAGTCTGTCCTCTGCTGCACCTCAGCCAGCAGTAACTATTTCCCCTCCTTCAAAAAAACACCACCCCCCCCCCCCAAAAAAAAAATCCCCCCAAAACCACCCCAAAGTCCATCTATCAGGAGGACCCAGAGTCCTCCACAGCACATCTACTGGAGCTCCTAAAGCACGAAAGCATTTTCCGGTTGATCCCAAATTACAGCAAATCCCCGCAAGCGTTTTGTCAGAGCAGCAGCCACCACCATGCACTCACTGTCCCCCTCACAAGAAGCCGATACCCCACCTGACAGGAGCCCCAGCCCTCCCGTGGTGCTCCCAATCGTGCTGCAGAGCACTAACAAAGCCCCACTCTTTCCCAGGCGCTCCCACTCGGCAGCTTGCCTCTTCCACAGCTATACACTTTCAAGGACTTTTACAAACTACTGGAACTTACTGTGGGCTGAGGGACCAGGACAAGTCAGTTTCTATAGCAAGGATGCTCAGGGTGTAACAGGAGACAAGGGATGCCTCAATCACCTTTTGTTCGGAGAGGTTCACCTACTGTTGTTGACTTCCTTCCCATTTTCCTGGACTCCAGGCGTCTTTTCAGACAGGGCTGTACCCATACCTCACTGTCTACCTCAACACAATGGTTTACACCACACCAGCAGGCAGAGCAGCAAGCCTCAGAACAGCAATCCCCATACACAGCAGGGAACAATACTGGGGAAGGATGGAGCCGGGAAATGGAAGGGATGAGTGAGCAATGAGCTCACTGCCGGCCTCTTACCTGCTTTGCAAGTTGCAGAGAGAAAGAGCTGGTGATCAGGACTTTGGCACAATTACAGACCTTTTTCTTCCAGTCTAAAATCTGGAATGAAATTGGATTTTCCATGTCCTGAGGAGGAAGTGCTCACCCACAAGGGTCTAGATGGCAGACAGGCACCCCAAGTCCTTTCAAAGTCTTGGCATAGGTGCTTGAGCCCAGAGGACTTTCCAGCCTCCAGACCCTATGCAGATGGAGATTGCTGTCTGGCAGACCTTATGGTAGTGCTACCCTCTGGAATGGGGAGAGGGTTTCAGAGATCCCAAAGCTGAACATCTCCCTATTGAGTGCAGAGGTTTGGGGAACTCCAGCTCCCCTGTGGCATTCACCAAAGGCCCAAGAGCTGTGCTCCATGCTGGGGGAGATGGACACCGGACAGCCCACCTTACCTCTAAGGTCTTCTTGTTCAAACCACTGAGTGCATTTGGGTCTGGGCCTCAAGCTCAGCTTTGTGGCTTATTTCTGTACAGTTTTGGCCAAGTGGCTTGCTGTGCATGCCTTGGTTCGTGTTTTTCCCCCGTTGTTCTTTTTAACTCCAGTCTGGCAAAGCTGTGTTGAAACTGTGCTGACACAGAGGAATGTCACAGTTTGGCTTGGGACACCTCTTTTACTTTCGTTTGTGTTTCCTCAGCAGAATTCTGCTTTCAGTCACTCGGCTAGTTTTCCCAAAATGCTCAGAATTTGCAGAAAGGCCATGTTTGGTCTGAGGTGTCCAGGCTGCTCCTCAGCCTTAACCCAAATGAATAGCAGCAGAAGCCCCAAGTCCTGAGGTCTGCACCTCTGTGACATCCCTCCTGTATGTGGACAAGGCATTATCTGTGCAACCCAGTTCTCACTACACTCCCATTCATTTGCTGTTTCTCCTCTTCTCCCCAGCCCTAATCACACTTACTCCTTTGGATGCTTCGGACAACAAACCAGACAGCTGGGATTTTGCTTTATCTTCCTCTGAAAAGCTTCACATTCCTGCCCCCTTACACACTGTCCTCAACAGAGATAAGACCTCCAGCTTCCAGACAGGAGATTTCCCACCCTCATCTAACCCCTCCCCACTGCACGGGCAACTCAGCTGATTGTGCAGCAGCTACCAGGCTGCCACAGGTTACAGCATGAATACTCATTACTTGGTCTTGAAACACTGAGTGAAAAATGATGATTTGCTGCTACTTGAGCAACCACCTAGCCATACTAGAGGTAGGACCGCTCTGACTCCTCTGCACCCATGGCGGGAACCTCCAACACACTGTGGACATCTTTACATCCAGCCTTTAAAACCAGATTCAGTCTGAGTTGGCTATGGAGGGTGAGACACAGCATGGTCCATCACCTATATAGTATAGACAGTATTTCTGAAGATAAAGACCAATTTAGGGTAAGTGTCGATAGTGCTCTGCTGTCCAGAACATTTCTGCAGTGGATGAGGACACAGATGTTTCAAGACCATCTAAGGCTGTGCATGAGACATGCATCTCATCCTGTAAATGTAATACTGCTTCCTCTTCCTGCTTTGATTCAGGGGGGAAAGGGTGAAAAGAACCCCGTACCCAAAGACATATTTTGCAAATAGATAAGCTTTAGTGCTGATCAACCTGAAGACAAAAAGTCGTGAAACCTGAGAGACTTCCAATTGTAAAAAAGAAACAACAACAAAAAAAGTCAGGGACACATTGACAGATGCAGCCTTTGTTTTTGTAAAAAAAAGTCTACACCTGGAGTTTTGTCAGATGGTATTTTCTTCTACTAACAATTTTTATTAATTAAACACAGAGGTTTTGTACAGAGAAGATTTCTAGATTTATAAATATTTCTGTCAGCTCTAGGTTGCTCTCCCATTATCTAACCAGATGGTTATTATTAAACAATTATTAATAAAAAAAATTATTAAATCATCGGTGGCTATCTGCAGCCACAGATCTTAAATATAGAGCACGCAATATCATTCCTAGCCAGGCTCTTAAGGGATGCTACCAGCACTCATTTGTCTACGGGCAGCAATATCAGGTGGTTCAAGCTTTATATTTTGCTCTCCTGCTTGACCTCAGTTTTAAAATCTTTGCTTCCCGTGCTTGCACGTGTCACTCTGGGGAACATGATTCAAAGCAAGGCTTAACACCATCACCAGAAACATCTACTCAGGGGATCTGGGAAAGGCAGTTGCAGTGCAGTGGCACCAATGAGCATACTGTCTCCAAGAGGTCTGTCCTTCAACAGATGGCACAGCAAGATGGGAATTTAACCACTTATGGCAAGCATTTACCCCTCTAGAAAATACCAAACTAGATTTGATCAAGAAAACTCTAAGAGAAGGAGCTCACCTTGCCTCTCCTGGTTAGGGTTTTTAGTCATCAGAACAGAGCCTTCTACAAATCTCACCCCAATATATACCTTGTGAGAAAATGTTGCCTTTCATAGAATCATAGAATGGTTTGGGTTGGAAGGGATCTTTAAAGATCATCTAGTCCAAACCTCTCGCCATGGGCAGGGACATCTTTTCCTAGCCCAGATTGCTCAAAGACCTGTCCAACCTGGCCTTGAACACTGCCAGGGATGAAGAATCCACAGCTTCTATGGGCAACCTGTTCTAGCATCTCACCACCCTCATAATGTCCTCCAAATACAGCTTCCCTGAAACAAGTGGCCATTTCCATCAAGAACGTTTTGGTTTAGTTTGGGTTTGGGTTTGTTAACCAAAGCCTATTTATAGTCCAGGTTCCTCTGCTGAAACTAGGTCCCAGACAAATTCTTGAGTTCTGGGGCCAGTGATGCTGAGTCGGCTCTCTTGGCCCGCACATCTCTCTATTGCCAGGGCAATACTGCCCCATGTTTCGAGAACCAACCAGTCTGGAAATAGTTGCCTTATTACTCAGTTACAAGAATACCCTTGATGCTACTGGCTCCAGTACAGGGTTACTGAAGCATGCCCCAGAGCAGCAGCAAACAGCCCAGCCCCCCATTCCCACAGCATCGCCCAGTGAAACCCCAGCTCCTGCTTATCCCTAGGTAGAGGCTGTTTGAAGATGTGAGATTTTTTTTTCCCCCCCAACAAATGATAGTTCCTCGCAGCACAAACCCCACTATCATATAGCTTTCTTTTCCTTCCAAAAAGCTATTTAAAAGAAAAAAAACACCAGCAACTTCATTTACCCTTCGAGACATCCCAAGAGTTTCAGCTGCACTTCGGTGTCAGGTAAAAGAGGACTGAGCTGGGAGATGGAGGAGGCAATGCAAGTCCAAGATGGCACCAGGTCCATAATCCCAGCTAGCACCAACTTGATACTTCTGCTGCCTTATTACAGGCGTGCCACAGGGCTGCCTGAGGCTTTGGCAAGGAATAGGGCAGTCGTAGCAGCTGGGATCTCACTGGATCTGTTATGGTTTAGCCAGCTAAGGGTCTGACACAGCACCCACCCCAGACAGGAGCAACAAGCTGAAGTTCTCAGATTCACTCACCCAGAGGACTCACAGAGGTGGATGTCTGATCCAAGCACATACACCCTAACTCGTGTGCCTTGCAATCCCAGAAGCATGGTATTTGTGCATGCCATTGGGAAACTATGCATGGAAACAGCAGCTAAGTGTGCAATTATTTGTATCTCATGCAAAAGAAGTTTCACAATCTTCTTGATAATCAGACTTGTCCCGGTTCTTTTCACTGAGGCAACACAAGCCTTTTCCCTAAAGACTAAGAGAGGCATGCAAGGCAGGAGCGATTAGAAAACAAGGAACAAGAAACTGGCATCAGCAATGGGCACAGACGTGTTCTCTGTATCTGAGCTACCATTCAGCGCTAAACCAGTACAGGAATCAAACGCGTTTAGAAATTCTTCATACTCATGTTAAGATGCACAGAAGAATTCAGGTAACAGGCACTGCAAGAAATGTGTCTGCATCTGTATTCCTGTCCCCGAGAGATGGAGGTGGCACTCAGACAAGACAAGGGACAGATCGCAGCATGGGACTGGCCAGGAGCAGGACAGGTACAGAACAAGGAGAGAAGGCATGGAAAAGATATCGATACATGCTCAACACCTTTCCTCACCACACTGGTTTCCTTATGTAGGAAAGCCCCATCCAAAGTTAAGAGATGGACTCTGCCCACAATCTTTGGTCTCAGCATCTCCTAGACAGGCTGCTCAAACCCAACCCAGGTGTCACAGCATTAAACCCACACAGGCTCTCAGCTGGAAGAGTCAAGAATTAATCCCTGGAAGATATCTTTATTGATGATCTGGATGAAGGGGTCACACCTCAGTGTGTGCAGGCACCACCGAGCTGGGGGGAACACTGACCTGCCGGGGGGCAGGGGGCTCTGCAGGGGGTCTGGGCAGGCAGGCCGGCCAAGGGGCCAAGCCCAGCTGTGTGGGGGTCACCCCAGCCCTGTGCCGGGCCCTGCCCGGGGGTCACACCAGCCCCAGGAGCTGCGGGCTGGGGGCAGGGGGCTGGGCACTGCCCAGCGGGGAAAGGGCTGGGGGGCAGCAGCTGGGCTCGAGTCCCCCCATGCCCAGGTGGCCAAGGGGGCCAGCAGCGCCCTGGCTGGTGTCAGACACGGCGTGGCCAGCAGGGCCGGGGCAGTGCCTGTCCCCCTGCGCTGGGCACTGGGGGGGCCGCCCCTCGGATGCTGGGCTCAGTTTGGGCCCCTCAGCACCAGCCAGACCCTGAGGGGCTGGAGCGTGTCCAGAGCCGGGCAGGGGGCTGGGGAAGGGGCTGGGGCACCAGCCTGGGGGGGGCTCAGGGGGGAGCTGGGGGTTCAGCCTGGAGAGAAGGGGGCTCAGGGGGGACCTTCTCGCTCCCTGCAGCTGCCTGACAGGGGGGTGCAGCGAGGGGGGGGGGGGTCGGTCTCTGCTCCCAGGAACAAGTGACAGGACAAGGGGAAACGGCCTCACCTTGCCCCAGGGCAGGTTTAGATTGGGGGTTGGGGAACATCTTCCCTGAAAGGGTGGTCAGGCACTGGGACAGGCTGCCCATGGAGGTGGTGGGGTCACCGTCCCTGGGGGCGTTTAAAAGAAGTGTAGATGTGGCACTTCAGGACATGGTTTAGTGATGGACTTGGCAATTCTGGGTTAATGGTTGGATGTGGTGATCTTAAAGGTCTAAATGATCTAAAAACTCCCAAACGATTCTATGACTTCATAGTGCACAGTCTAGAGATTTCAGCCTTAGTTGAGCAGGCAGATGACCTAAATACCATTTCCCCAGCTGTTCACATGACCTTTGGCAAGCCCACTCCATCTGTGCTCTCCCTTGTCAGACAGCAGCTGGTCCTGGTACTGTCTCTGGTGACATGTCCATGCAGCACCTGCTCTACAGCAGATACACATCTTAGCACCAGCACTGCCAGAGGTCCAGCAGCAGCAGGGACTTGCGACAGCTTGAAGTTGTGGAAGTTGTACAAGTGCAATGTCATCCCAAGGCATTGGCAAGACCCTGGACAGACAGTAGCTGATGGCCTTTACCAGGCAGCACGTCCTTCTCTTAAGAGTAAGAAGGAGCTGGAAAGGGGCAAAACCAAACAGGACCACACTGGCTACAGGCATAAAGGACAAAACATTGGTCCTGATCCAAGGACCAAAAAGTACCCAAGAGTAACATGTCTCCTTGTGCCTGTTAGTCAAGCTGTACCAGTTCCTTAGCCTGTTGGACAAACTCCAGCTGTGATGAGGTGGTGCTGAAACTGTGTATCATGAGCTGCACCAACTGGTCCCATCCTACCCCTGTCCTGCACAGCACAGAAGATTAGGCTGCCAAGGCAGGAGAACTAGATGGTCATGGTGGGGGTGGTCACCATTTCAAGATGTGTTCCCCTCTGTGTGACCTGTGGTGCTTGCTTCTGCCCTGAGGGCAGAGGGGCGAGTCAGGGCACCCATCCATCTGGCCATAGCTGCCATACAAAGGCCAGGGTGCTACATTGTGCTCAGAACTTCGGGAAGCCCAGATGGTTTAGAGACAGACATTTTGGGAAGATACCAAGGACCTCTGCAATCAAACACCAAGCCCCACATCCTATCCAAAGACACAAGCTGACTTGGGACACCATACCATGTGGCATTACATGACCAATGTGTTTACTGCTCAGCAAAGCAATTCTAATTCTCACTCCACAGAACAAACCAGAGAGGAATACCAGTCCTTAGAGCAGCTACCTTCCACAGTGACAGCCAGCCAGTCCAAGAAAGCCACTGGGACTCTACTTGAGAATTACTTTTCTGTAACAACAAATGCAGAAACAAGGAAGCCTTTTCTAAATAAACCCATAATGCCCACTTAGAAGAATGAAACATGACTCATGATTCCAAACTATTTATTGCTCTGTGGTAGCTTGTCTAACCAGAGGAAAACTGCCTTTGGCAGTCAGTCCCAATTCCATAGGAGCTGCTGTACGTGCAGGAAAGCAAACAAAAGGAAATCCCCTTTCCTATGTTAGCACCTAGCTTCTGTCTTTCAGCTTAGAACAGCTTCTTCCTCTGTGCAAAGTTATCCAAAACCATGAGCCTTTCAGTGCTTAGTTGCACAGATAAATTTCCAGAAGACTGTAATAGTAAGAAAACCATCATATTGCTCTTTCACTGTAGCAGAATGATTACAACCCTTCCAGCTCTGAAAACAACATGGAAATTTGTCTGAGGTAGAGCAAAGAAGCAGTACCAGTGAGATAACCCACTAGGTAACTGTATCAATCTTTTGGGACGCAGAGTGACTTTTACCAGGGCTTTTCCAAATGTTCCATGTGTGGTGACACAACCCCAGCTGCAATGCTGGAGCCTTTTTCCCACTCCTTGGCAAGCTATGTCAGATGCATCCAGCCAGCGGATCAAAGCACTCCGATGGCCAGAGGCATCTGGCACATGGAGATATGAAAGAGGAGCAAGGGTGCCAAGATATCTAGGTGAGAGACTCACTGGAGGATGGAGAGCAGAAATCAACTAGATTTTCTTTCTTAACGCATGAGACATTTCTTGTGGCTGATACCAGTCCCCCTCCATCACCCAGATGGGTTTTATGGGTACCTCCTAAGAAAGGCATGATTTTATTCAAGAGGGATGAGAAAAGCTCTCCTCAAACATAAGCAGTGTGGAAGAAGATGATGAGGGCCAGCTAGCACATGAACAACTCCTAAGAGAAAAGTAAGTCTTGGTCCAGTGTTCCCCCAATTCTTATTCCTCTTTCCCAAATCCCCCACTGAGATAGCAGCATAGACCAGACAATCCATCAGCAACCCACCTTTGCTGTGAGAGCGATGACAAGTGACTACAGCACTGTCCCTAGAGGTAAATTAGGAGATGACCTTTCTGCAGCCACATGAGATTGGTGGCCCTTTCTTCACCTTTGAGCCACCTTCCACAGGGAAACACACTGGCTGTATCCAACCTCTCCCTTCAGCAGCTAAATGAGGACAGCAAGGTCCTGTCCCACTGGGCTGGAAGCCACCTGCAACCGCAAGGCACGTCGGCTTCATAACGAGTCCAACCGCCCGGAGACATGGTGCCCGAGAAACAAAGGCACCTTGTCCCATAGCATTGCGGTGAATTGCACCATTATATCCCGCTCCCGCGGCACACGCCCTGTTAGCACCGGGAGGGATTTTGTGAATATTTGCCTCAATGCAAGTAGGAAGTTAGCAACATTCCTGTTTTATGGAGGCAGCGATGGCAGCACTTTGCTGAATTCCCAGCCTCCCCAAACTGTCTTGCATCTTTAAATGCAAGATTTAACCCTACAAAATATGCAAGCAATAAACTTTGGAGAGCGATACTGTCACACGCAGAACATCACCCATTTCCATAGCTGTAACCCCCTGCTCTGCATCATGGCGCAGAGCAAAATCTTTTGCAACAGGACCACAATTTCCCACAAGACCACTTCCACAGCTTAGTAGCATCTCCTGGCAGCCGAACGCCACCTGAGCAAAATGTCCATCTTACCATGGGTTGAGCTGTCAGCCAGGATATGTCGCCATGTGAATGGAAAGAGGAGCCGGTGATGAAAGCTGCCTGCTCTAACTTTTCAGCTGCTTTATTTACTCACTTTAAGGGGAGAAAAAAAAACTAAAAAAAAAAAATCCAGGAAGTAATGTTCCTCTCCCAAGGTGCACTGCAAAACATTCTTGGTAGACATGGAAACCCCTGGCAGGCTGCCATCGCTTGGCCAGTCTCCACATTAAATTTCAGTGAGCAACTCAGCACTTGAATGGCTTTTAGAGAATTTAAAGGGAAACAGCAGCCGCAGACGGGTGATGTGGCTGCTGCTCCATGCAGGCAAGCACCAGGGGTGTTGCTGACTTTGCCTTCCGCTCTGCGGGAACACTTGTCAAGCTTCTGTGGTGTGCGGGGCAGGCAAGTCATGGCAGAGCCAACTGAAAACAAATACAGCCTCCACACTTCCCTTACAAAGGAGGTTTCCTAGGCACGGTCTGCAGGGACAGAGGGCAAGCCTCAAATACCTGAATGGGAGCTGCAAAACTGAAGGGAGAAACTGCACCCTACTCTGGGGATTAAACTGCAGCCAGAGAAGATCTCTCTCCCTTCTCCTGGCTTCTCCTCTCTCCTGGCTCCCAGTTCTCCTTCCCTGCCCCAAGTGATGAGGAACTGGGAGCCTGGTCTCCCTGGAAATCTTCAAACACCTGTAAGAGCAGGCAGGCACAGGGGCTTGGGACCTTGATGCTCTGTGGGAAGAGTAAGGAGAGCAGAGAAAGCCTAGAAGAGATTGCTGGAGGGTGTGGGAGCTCTGGGAGTGGCTGGACAGAGATGATTCCACACTTGGGCAGGAAGGGAGACCCTCCATCTTCCTCCAAATCCTATATTTCCACTCATTCAGGAACGTGCATTCTGCATGGCAAAGGGGTATTTCTCTAAACACTGTAAGCCTGCACAGTGCCCATCACCGTGGCTTCTAGGTGCCTGGAAGCACACAGAGGAAGGGAAGCAGCATGTAGTCAGCCGAATGAGCAGTGTAACAGAGCTGTGACGTGCACAAAATTTACCCACCAGCCCAGTCTCGGATTCCCACCAACAGTTCCTGCAAACAGGTTTACAACACATGAGCACAAGCACACGTGGGACACACAGCTTCTGTCTTCAGAGGCTTTCTCATGAAGGATTAGAAATCTCTGTTAAGAAATCTCAGCCACTTGGCAGATATTGATATCAGTAAAGCCAGAACAAAGCAAGGAGACTCACTTCCCTTTTCTCTTCTTACATGCTTGGTGCATTTCTAGAGAGACCAGACCGAGTCCCCTGCAGCTTTTTGTCCATTTGCCCACCATTCCAAATCCAGGCAGACAGCAAAGAAGCCCCAGGGTGGGGGAGAGGATGAGGTGGGCAAGAGCCACATCCCCTTTCAAGTGGTTTGAACCCTGGGGCTCTTGCTGCCATGCTCAGTTCAAGACTGCAACATTCTCCCCAACAGCATCACCGCGCTTTTGCGTAGCAGCACGGCCAGCGCCGCAGCGACTGGCGAGGTGGCATGTTTAGCAAGAGCTGCATTTCATTTGTTTCCCAAGAGGATGCAAAAGGCACAAGCTATAAATAGGCAGCTGACGAGTTTAACGGTGCCTGCGGTTTTACTTAGAGACTGGTGGTCATCCACTAACCCATGAGTACATAACAGCATGTGCAATGTGGGCTATGAGTAACCTCACCCGGTGAGGGGTCAGTGCTGCAGGGCTGTATATGGGAAACGGCAGCTATTTCTCCCTCTCCCTGCAAAGCACACTTCCTCACTCTTGCTAAATTCACAAGTTTTGCAACACTTTTTTTTCCTCTCTCTACAAAATATCCAGCTCCAAGGGTCAGGTCACCAAATTAGAAGTAGATGCTTGCATATAAGGAGTTTGTTTGTCCTCCTTGTCATGAAGGAAAATTAATAAATAAGTAAACAAACAAACCTCCGAAAGCTCATAGGGGTAGAAGACCAACATGAAATCTTATAATTTAAAGTCCTAGCAGGGCATTCTACTCTGACTTACTCCAGGTATTTTCAAACTGTCCCAACGAAAGAAGCTGAAATGAAGTTACGAAGTGCTGAAAGTTCTGGAGTCTGCAGAAATCTATATTTCTCCCCTCTGAAATCCGAAGGACTCACTCTGCTTCAGTGACCCATATATAGAACAAGAAATCTGGAGGTTGGAAAAAACCGATCAGGTTTGTTTGCGCTATTTTTACATAGCTCTTGGCACAAATGTTTCCCAGCAGTGGTTTGATGCCACAGCAGGCCTGGCTCAGCAGCACATGGAGAGGAGAGCGCTCCCCATCAGCCGCAGCAAAGTCACAATCCGTCTTGCTCAGTGCATTAAAACAAACAAATAAACAACCAAATAAACAACCCACACCTCTTGAGAACTCACAAATAAAAGAATGGGAGCAGTGTGGAACCCTCAGTTCATGGGCAAGGCACTAATAATAAACTGCACCCTGGAAAGAGCAGCTCAGAGGCTCAGGTTGCTTACACTGCCTTGGACCTGGGGCACAGCAGGTACATTTCCACAAGCTCGACTTAAGCAGACTAGAACTATCGCTTAGACTTTTTTTTTTTTTTTTTCTTTTAAAGGAAGCAGTCCCATAAGCAGCAGGGCTGGCAGCCCAGTTTGCTGTGGATTTATGCCCCATGGTTGCATTCACTGGTGCTCAGCAAGATAGAGGTGCAAAGCAAAGCTTCCCATGGCTTGGCTGGTCATAGCATCTCTGCCCAGCATGGATCCTCTGGTGCCCAGTAAGAGTTGTTCAACTACTACCCTTCCTCCTTCCATTGATACAACTGATTTAGTATTTTACCCAGCGGCATACTTTTTAAAAAATGAAACACGCAGAAACTCAGCATCCCCAGCCTTTATCCCTTGGCCAGTTTCAGTCGGATTAAAACAGCAGCAAAGTCTTAGAAGTGCAGAGGAGGGATGATAGGGAGGAGGAGAGAGGCAAGCAAAATATCATGCCACAAAGCCCCATTTCCTTAAGAAATCAAGCTGAAAAACATTAACACCAGCTCAGCGAGCCACTGCCTAGGCTCTCAGAGCCCCAGGCTGGATTTCAACCTGGGAAAGGAGGACCAAGCTGCACAACCTCGGAGGCAGATGCATCATTCCCTGCCTCGATGCTGCCACCGTCTGTTGTCTGCTGCTGAGACCTGCTAACACAGCACCCTGCCTTCCCTTTGCACAGCACCCAATTCTCACACCGATCTCCCATCCTAGTACCCGGGTTTCCCACCCACTCCCCAGTGGATCCCCACAGGTAACGGTCCCGTGCCAGCCTGCGGCCAGTACAAGCGCAGCAGGGAACCCAGGGGCTGCTTCCCCCCCCCCCCCAAGCAATGCACACGCTGGCACCCTGTCACCCTCCTCCGATCTCCACCATCTAATCAGTAATGCAAACCTTAAAGCCAGCCTTGCCTATTTGAGCTTGTAAAATGTAAATTGCTATGGAGCTGTTTCTCCTGAAACTGTGTTTAGCTCTTTGAAAGTGCTAGAACACGGTAGCAGAAGGGACTAGATCCTCCTGGATGTCATGGCTTGCTTTCTTGCCTAAAATTCCAGGTTTCTTCCAGTAAAGAAACTATGAGTGTTGGAGAATATAGTAAACCAGTTTCATGCAGTCACTCTTCTCCTGACCCACTTTTTCACTCTGTGGCCAAAGATTTTCTTTGCTCCCTGGTGGAAGGACAGTCCAGCTTGGAGCCCCATGATCCCCCACACCCCTCAGGCTGTGCTTTCCCTGCCCATTGGATTCAGACCATTTTCCTGACTCCTAGAGCAGCGATGAACCAGAGGCGCTGGCCCCGCAGTTTTACCTTCCGCAGCCTGCTATGCACATGCTCTTCCCCGTTGCCTTCAGAGATCAAATCCGGGTGAGGCTACAGACTGTAGCAACACATCCACAAGATCCTTCAGGGATGAAAGATGCTTTTAAAATCCCAAGATGTGAAATCCTAATCTCCAGTAACAGTGAACTCTGCTAGCGTCGAGTACGTATGATGCTGATGATGCATCAGCTTGGCTTACAGCCCTTTGTCATTAAGGGAAGAGAATTCTCTCAACAGGCCAGGAGAGCAAGAGAGCTAGAATCAGTCAGGCAGCTGTTAAAAAAAAAAAAAAAAAAAAAGAAAAAAAAAAAAGAAAGAAAGAAAAGGAGAAGGAGAGGAAAAAAAAAAGCAAAGCCAGGGTTTTCAGTGAGTGAATCGCCTTCCTCCGAGGGAGCAGTGAGGCTCTGAGGCTGCTTTGCTCCCTGCGTCCCCCCTTCACGAAGCTGGGCTTGAGGAGCAGCAGAGCACTCTACTCTGTAAGCGACACCAGTCTAATTAATTAATGACTCCCCAGCGTCAGCTCTGTGGCTGCTGGGTTAGAAAGGAAGGCAGTAAAGAAGGGCCAGGACAGCACGCGACTGCTTCTGGTAAATGCTGAACGCAGCTGGGAGCTGGCTGGGTTATTCGTAACCTCCCGGCTTTGGACTACAGCGCAGAAGTCAGAGATATACTGGGAAGAGAAGATGGCGTGGGATCCACCCTTGCAGCATCCTCTCTCCTGGGTGAGCTCTTCCTCCCTCTTCTTGTCCTGCTCCAGAGCGGCTGTGGCACAGTTAATTGAGGTAAGGAGCAGCTTGCTTTGTGAACTGGGGGTTTGGGGTGTCCAGGAACGTGTTTTTCCCGTGCACGTTACCCAGGGAGGACAGGCAGGGCGGACAGCAGAGACTTTAAGGTGGCTCCATGGAGTTTGAGGCTTCTTTGGAAGATGCTTGTTGCTTTCTACAGGCCCAGCACTGGAAAGAAAGTGCTTTTAAAATACCAGTAGCTGCTGCTGAGGACAGTCAGCATTTTAGGGCTCCTTTAAGCCCCAAAGAGGACTTGATACTGCAAAGGGCCAAAGTCACAGCACAGCATTTTCTAGCCCAGTACTGCATGTCCAACAAGTGTCCCACATCAGAGGTTCAGGGAAAGAGGAGAAGGACCAGGCATGACCCAGGTGATCCTGTCCCTGGATCTACTTGCCCAAGTGAAATGTTTGAGCTGCATTTTTCTTCTCTCTCTCTCATTTCCTCCAGCTCAGCAAAAACATTAACCTCTGAGGTGACGTTCCTCACCTACAGCTCAGTTTCAGAGCTCTCCCCTGAGGGTGACTTTGTGCTTTCGTGGCCCCAGCTCCCTCCAGCAAGGCTGGAATGAACCAGGAGGGAACAGCAACTTCACATCCCAGGTCTACACCCTGGCAGCAGTTACAGAAGTGAGAATCCGGCCCCTCAGAATTACAGCTGCCAAAAGTTTTGCATCCCAGCCATTTTCAACCTTTTCATTGCTTTTCCTAAGGCCTGAGCCATGTTAGAGGCAGCTGCAGCATTGGTCCAGGATCAGCCCCCAGGGCTGCGGTGCTGATGAGCAGTGTGTTCTTGTAGCAGATGCTTTGCTCAGATTTCTGGGTTTAGCTAAACTGCTCAAAAATGCATCTGTGTAGGCATAGCTGTGTGAAGGGCTCTTACGGGCTGGCATAAGCAAAGATTTTTTTCAGTGTTTTAAAACTTTGCATCCCTGGCTGCCTTGTGCATCACCTGGCCTCACACCAAACCAGGTCTGATCTCTGCCGCCTTTGGAGTGCACGTTTGGCAGTTTGTCACCAGCACATCAAAGGCAGTGACAACCATGCAGAATTCATATCCCCATGCCACAGTCCAACTATTGCCTTGACTCTCTGGTTGTTTCATTTTAAATTTAGTAAATTCAAGATTTTCAAATGGGTCTGCCAACCCATCCTATCTATCTGACCACAATATAACACCCCCAGCAAGGCAAATGGGAACCTAAAACTCCTTTGCACACTCATGCACACTCTGCCGTAGACATTTTTCACATTTTTCCAAGCAGTTCAGCCTACAGCAGCTTTCAAGGTGACAAGCGAGGCAGAATTTTCTCTTACAGTGCACATTTCACAAAGCACGCTTCACCGCACCCCGGGCGGCATGCAGGCACAGCACCCACCCCACCAGGAACATGGTCCCTTTCATTAAGTTTCACAGATGCACAATTCACAGGAACTGTCTTCACAACAATGCAAAACAAAGATAAATAGCAAAAGTACCAAAAAAAAATTATAAAACATAAGTAATTTTATGCACTGCTTTACTTATACCAGACGTTCTTGAAAACTTCTCTGCTTAAAGCACAGAGGGAGCAAATCTCATCTGGAAACACAATCTGCACGGCAGGTTAACTACCAAGTACCCAAAAATGAGATTAGAGGAACAGTCAAGTTTTTGTAGAAAGCAGATGAATTACAGGCTGCTCTGAAGCTCTGCAAGGACTTTTTACTTCAAATAATTATACAATGTAGTTATCCAATATAATTCAATTTATGCTATGCCAGCCCACCAAAGCAAACAGAGAGAAGGTTAAAGGGGCTAGACATCAAAGCATTTCAGCGAGCTTAAAGAAAAAAAAAAAAAAGCAACAACACACAAAAAACCCCAAGCCACAAAAAGAAGTAAAGAAACAAGAAGATGCTCTTATTTGATGGTCTTCAAGTGTTTTCAAGTGCGCAGATTCATGTACACTGTCCACTTAGGAGCAAAGAGGCAATAAAAGCCTCCGAATGTCGACTCTAATTGCACTGACAAAAAGCTTTCCTCTTTCACAGGCCTTTTGGAGGAACTCTCAGTCCCCTGGTTGAAAGTTAACTGTCCAAGGATTAGCAAGCTACCCCAGCACTGGGTAAATTTGGAAATTGCTCCATGGTGTGCCCTGCCCACTGCCCGTGCAATGTGCCAGAAGCCCTCCCCTGTGCATTCACACGCTCAGACTTTAGCAGGTGCCAGATAAACTCCTGGAAGGCTGGGAAAAGGCTCTTTTCCAGCATCACACCAATGCTCTAGCAACAACACAACTGAAGAACAAGAGAGCATGGCTTTGGCTTTTTTTCCTCCTTGCACAGGGCTGCTCAGACAATGCATTCAGCTCCCATAAAATAATATCCTCTAATAAAATAAATTCATTACATGAAACACAACTAGCGCTGGCCCATTCCTTAGCTTCCCACCTTCCCCATCACCGCCCCCCCCCCCCCCCCCCCCCCCCCCCCCCCCCCCAGGAGCCCCAGCTAGGATGAAGCTTGCATTTCAAGAAGCAGGCAGTTTACATAGGGAAGGAGAGATGAGGCAATAGCACAGCTCATACTGCTGCTGCTTTTGTCCATCAGATCTTTGACGTGCCATGGGGATGTGGTGGAAACAGAATTAGGGCAAGTTGAGGAGGGAGAACCATCAACATTTCCAGTGCCTCTCAAACAGAAATTTCCTCTTATAAAGGCCAATACAAACCCCATCACTTCTCAGATTCAGCCCTCCTTTGGGCCAGGGCTGAAAAGTAGCATCATGCTTAATAATCAGCTTAAGGAATTGCCTGCTCTGTAGAGCAACAGGAGAACCATCAGGACTTTGCTTTGGGAAAGCACAGGGAAATCTCGGTTTATTTGAGCCACTTTATTAACATTAAGGACTGATAAACCAGCTGGAATAAACTATATTTTCCCAGTTATCCTGATATGGTTCATTACAGAGTTCTTCTTGACATAATTATCTTCTCATTCCTATACCAAGGCTTTTGACAGCCCTTACTTGATTTACCTGGGTTTTCTCCTTTTTTATAAACTCTTTGGAGGTACCTAAGGAAGGAATCAGGCTGGATAAAAGCAGATGTAAAAATTAAATACCAGTCTGAAAGTTGGACCTTTCCCATTCCCACTATTTCATAGGAGAGGTCCATCTTCTTTTGGCAGAGGTTAGGCACATCAGCCTTGTGGGTTATCACAGGGTGCTCTGGCCCCAGATGTAATGAATTCCTCATGTAGAAACCAATAAGGTGACCTGATCAGGATAATGTGCATCAGGTCAGCTCTTAAAAGACTTGGACCATGTGTGAAGTTGGTCCCTGGGATGGGAAGGCATAGCAGGTGCTCGGGATATAGGATTTTGTTTAGTCAATGATCTCTTTATTGAGTCAATTCTGCATCTGTCAGACCTTTGCCAAGCTCTTGGTCTCTGGATTAGAATTTGGAGCTTCCTGTTCAGGAGATTAAACTCTGTCCTAGGAAGCCACATAAAAGAAACTCTTCAGAAGCTTTAACAGACCAGAACAAGGTGGCCCTTCTCTCTACCAAAATAGAAATTAAAGAAGCTTCTGGTCTCCTGTGAGTTCTAGCTTGGACTCCTTGGAAAAGCTGCACCACAGACTTGAGAATAGGGAAGGGGGAAAACAAAAAAAAAAAGGGGGGGGGGGGAGAAGGAGAAAAACCCCTACCAAACCCCCAAAAATCTGTTCTTTTTAACTAGTTATGAATAGCTTCAGCTGAGCGAAGACAGGGCTTGGTGGAGTAGGGTAAGAAGATTACTGCAAAATAAACTGAAGGCCAGTTTAAAGAAAAGGAGGGGTTAATTAAAGGCTTTCAGATGTTTTCCAAGACCTTCCGCTTTCAAATTGCCATATAGACAAATGATACATTTGATCCGTGGGGTGTTAAGTGGAGTTCAGTCTATACTACACTTAGCTGTATATAGTTGGGCTCCAGGGAGAGCAACCCTCATCGATAGCCTCCAAATGAATGTGATGGGTGTAATGCTGTATATAATAATCTAAAAAATACTCATGTGTGATTGTAGTTTAAATGAAGGCAAGTAAAATTAGCTAGTAGTTATAGTGAACTTCTGAGGTTGATTTCCCTTGTGGATGCATAGATTTAACTCAATAGCTGTCAATACAGAGAAAACATAATAGTTCAGGTGGACATACACAAGGAACACACATAATGATTTGAGATATAAGAATTAGCTTTAAGAACTGCATCTTTAAGGAAAATACACGTATTTCAGGTAAGCTGGATTCAAAATATTATGGAAAATTATAAAAGCTATTTTCTGGGAAATTCTTTGTTATGGTCAGTCTGAGGAGACAGGCTCAAGAGAGAGAGACAGAGACTATACAGGGTACAAAGTCACTGATCCCTCCCAGACACAAACTCACATAAATATTAGGGAAAACCTTAGACATGCTCTCAGAGCACTATTGTTATTTGCAGAGAGGTTGCATCTATAACTAAATCTATTGCCCCTGCTAATAAGCAGCTATCCTAAATGCTACAGCTATGCTAAAGAGGCAGTGTGACTGCTGCTGTTCTCAGATGGAGAGAGGCATCAGGGTTCAGCCTGAGACTGCTGCTCACAGGACATGAACTGGTCCAGGTATGAAAAACAATGAGGTTCCCATTGGGAAGCTGGAGGCCTGAGACCACAAGAGGTGTCCCTTTGGCCAGCCCAGGAGCAGCCCTGGCTCAAGCAAGCCTCACAATCAGGGCAACAGCTATATCTAAATCTAGTAATTAATGTGAAATTACAATGTATCAGCTATCACACTTAGACTCAGTCATTATTATCAGTCTTCTTTTCCTAAATATATAATCCTATTATATTGGCCCTTGACCTGTGAAGCTACCAATCAATTATCATTACTGTGCTTTCAGTGTTTCATCTGGACTCTGCCAGGGTTCCCCCACCGCTGCAGAGGATTTTGATAGCCTTACTAAATAAGTGTTGCTTGCATGGAGTTTGTCCATCTGTCCATCCTGTCACATTGTCCATCTCCGTCTTATTACTTGGAAGGAGGGGAAAGAAGAGAGTGCACATGTGCATTATTTAAAGCTCAGTCCTCCTGAACCATCTGTGGCCTTTAGATACATGTAATCAAATGCAATTGGGAATAAATCTCATTAGTTTTTCAAAGCCCAGCCATGCTGCAGCCAAAGCAGCAACACCAGTCAAGCCTAATTAGAAGGGGCATTAAAAAAACAAAACAAACAACAACAACCAAAAAGACCTAGAGAAGAAAAATTGTAAAAGGCATGGCTTGTCAGTTGTTTAATGAAGCAAATTAACTCCTGTATCCAGCAGCTATCTCCTTTTCCACTAGGGATAATAGCTCTGCTTCCCCCACCATCACCACTGACAGTTTCTGTCTGCCTGAAATGAATCAGAAACAAAGCAATTGTGATTCTTTTTCTTTTCTTTTTTTTTTTTTTTTTCCCAGTTAAAAGAGCCAGTGTCAAACTGTTCTGACCTAAAAATGCAACTTGCCTGGAAACGATTTAATGTTTTGGGGGTTAGTAGATATTTTACAGCCCTGAATGCCCAATGTCAGTTCAGATCCAACTCTGAAGAGTAGTTTTTCCTCCTCCCAGCCCTTGCTGGGCACTTGGAGAAGCTGCAAAGGTGATGCCTGCACACAACACAGAAATCCTTTCTTCAGTGCAACTCTGAGACATGCTGGGATGGAGGAGACACATCTGGGGTCCACAGACATGGGGACATGCCATCCAAGGCTTGGGGGCCAAGACTTTGGCACAGCCCAGCCTTCACTGGGAGCAAATGCTGTACCTCCATAGTGAGGGGAACGGGCCACGGTGGGCAATAAAGCAGAACTGAGGGCAGGGTATCACGACCATACCCCATCTTGGCTCCTACTTCAGATCCCCACCTCCTCCAAACCAGCCCTACAGGGTCTGAGATGTTGGAAACCCAAAGCATGGGGCAGTAATGGGCTACCAGCCCCTGTTCCAGCTCCTGCCAGGGAGCCACTCGATCCCTAGGACACACCAAAAATCCCCTTGTTTCTCTTTACTTGATCTCTGGTGGTTGAAGCAGCAAAGAATTGAATGTCAAAGACAGGATTTACCTGCTCTAAATCGAACATCTAGAAACTGAACACCCAAATCTGAGCTAGTCACTGTAGGCTCCACAAATAATCACAGAGGAGAAAGAATCATTTCTTCAGCAGGTCTAGATAAGTTTCCTCAAAGGGATGAATAGCCTTACATAAGTGCCGCTTTCTCTCAGACATGAATAACCCTGGAATAACTAGTTTAGGCTTAACTACTTGTACCACATGTTTTTTTAGCAGCTAAGTAAGGGTTAAATGCATATTTTTTTTTCAGCAGGAGAGATTTAGCCTGAAGGTTAAGACACCAAAAATAAGTCTCTGCAGTACTGGCATCAACAAGGGATCGGGGCACCTCAGCTCCCGTGGGAGATGGAGTCAGTATGGCCAGAGGCTAAGGAGCTACTCCACATCCTGCAAGGGCCACCCTGATCAACAGTTCATCTTTGGTCTCTACAGTTATTAGTAGTATTGGCCAGGAGTTACTCTCACTTTCCTTAACATATCACTCTAATCTTACTTTAGGCATTGTGCTGTACTCTGCCAGTTTTCCAGCTGCTGCTCCAGAGATGCCAGGTCTTCCATAAATGTTACAGGGGTTGTTAACCCAAACATACATCATCGTCTCCTTTACATTCAGGCTGCTAAACTAAGCCCTAAGTTTCCCTTTTATATAACATGATTAAACACTCTGCCAGCCCAGGGCCTCCTTGTTATTGCTTTCTGCTCAGGGCTGTTCCCTCCTGGAACCCTGACTTCATATCCCTGTAGGCACTGCCCAGCAACTAAGCGGTAGCAGCACCGTAGTGAGGTTAACCGCAGGTGTGGGTTTGCACCATTTCATTTGGTATATTCTCACCTGCTTGCCTTCAAAAGTCTTTCCCTGTTGAAATATTACCTGAGTGTTGCTAATGTTGTTTCTTGCCTGCATTTTCTGTGTTCCTAACAGCTTCCTCCACCTAAAGATGACTTCTCTGAAGCCTGGTATCTCTTGCAGACATCTTTTTTACTGCCTCCAGTCGTCTGGAGTCTTGTTTAGTGCAACTGCTTTGCATAGATTAAGCAATGCTGTTCACTTTCATACCAAACGTAACCTCTTCATCTTCCAATTCTGGGCCACACTGTGACCAAGGGCATAAATTCACCCAGGATGGAACCATTTTCTTGTGGGGTTTTTTCCCCCCACTCAGGTCTGCATAAGAATTGCCTTGTCCCAGTTTCATCTCTGGTGCATCTCATCTCCTTATATCTTTTCCTTTTGTCCCCAATCCATTCATCCTGTTATCTTGACATTTATTGCCAAGCACAAATCAGTAACTCCAAATCTTGACATTTATTCCCATGCACAAATCAACAGCTCTGAATCTTGACATTTATTGCCAAGCATTGCTAATAAGCACTTCCAATTTCCTGAAGCTGCTGAGAATTACTTTCATTAAGATGTTCCCCCACACACACTCAGATGTGGGACAGTGTTGCATCTTTCAATACACTGAAGAGTTTGGACACCTTGTCGGGTCATCACGTGTAGCAATGTAAACTTAACCACCTGCGACTGAGTCCCTGTGTGTGCACACAGGCAGTTGCTGGACATCAGCTTGTATGCGATAATTTGCTGAGCTGCGGGAGCCTGGCCATTACACTAGAGTAATTAATTGCACTGCATACCTCAGCCCTAGCACCCCACACTCGCTCTAAGAATATGAAGAAATGTTGCAGTGATTAAACCAAACTGTCTACATGAATGGTCATGACTCTGCAGCAGTCTTGCTTCATGCTTTTTTCCCTTTGCACTTTCATCTTAAATATGCAATATATTTCACTACTTTATGTACTGGTTCACAAGAAGATTTTTTCTGAAACCAAGTGGCAGAGAGCTTTAACCTTGCTGTTTCTTCCCTCCAGTGCAAGTTCAACCTTGTTTAAGGCTATGTTGTTCCTCATCCACATCTTCCTCCAGAATCGTCCATAAACTGGTAGCAGGTGCTCCAACCCCTAGCCTTCCTGCTACTGATGGTGAGCACATGGTTCTGCAGTGGTCCAGAGCCTCGGGCTGTGCTCCTCCTGAGGCACACCATCACTGTAGCACCCCATACATCAGCACACCCCTTACCTTTCTGTCTATTTACATCTTCCCCATCTTTTTACTACTCCAAGGGTTTGTTCATCATTCCTCGTGACTTAGAATGGGGAACATTTAAACATCAAATAATGCCTACTCCCACCTCTGGAAAGGTTTCTATATACATTATACAGCAGCTAGAGGAGGATCCTGCAATCCGTTCCAGAGCTGTTGATCCACACTGTGATGCTGAGAATATTTTTTTAATTGCCCATCTCAGCTACTCTACTCTGTGGTGGAAATATTACTGGTTTTGAACAAGGATGATGCATCGAGTGCTTTGAGATCCCCAGAGCGAAGAGACTAACACTGGAAGGTTCAGCCCACAAAAGCAACAAGGATCTTGGGTTCCACACCTCTGTGTGTGCTGTAGAAAACCAGTACCACCACTTCCAAGCCATGGAGCTGAAGGTGGGTTCTTGTTCCCTCACCTTCAGTCTGCAATTTGCATTCTTTTTTACTTTAGATTCTTGGAGGACACAATATTTATGATTATTGCCGATTAATTTTTAACTGTAAAGTAAAACAACCTGCTGAAGATCATCAGGTTCTGGTGGATGAGATACCCCATGGCTGGTCAGGAGACAGGTAACCATGTTACATGACACAGAAGGGGTTGCTCTCCACAGCTGCAGGCAGGGAATATACCCAATGAGCAGGCATCTTTTTAGAGCAGACCCTCATGAGAAAACAGGCTTCTTGGATGTAGAGGAATGCTACAGCCTTTCTCTTGTCTTGGGACTCTTTGTAGCAGACCACCACTCATGCTGAGTGTTCCACCATAGCCAAGAAAGCGTGGAGCATCCTGTTGCTGTGTGCAACACACTTGCAAGTGCGATGGCAAGGCAGGTGGAAGGAAAAACCATCAGCAAAGCGCCAGGCTCAGCTGGGCGGGCAGTATGTCCACCATAACCTCCAGAGCGGTAGCTCCACTCCCTGGACTATCATCAGGTCCTCTGGGGACTTGCTCCTAAGACAGTCCAGAGCAATAGCTACAGTCAGCCTTAGAGTTCCAGCTCTCTACACAGCTTTCGCCTCACCTCCGCTCCCACCTGGAATAACCCTGGCAAGACTAACACCAGCCACGTCCCTGTTTGTCTCTCTGTTTTCCCCTTCCTGATGTGTACTCCAGACTTACGCCCACACGCAGAGCTCCAGCAGAAGCCCACAATGTCTTTTTCTCACCCATTTTCCTCTTAAATATCTGGCTCTTTTTCCCAGCTGTCATCAGAGACAAGTCTGGAAGAAAAGACCCATCCTTTGGAGAGCCAAGCTTCACAAAATAGCAAAACCATGCCAACTACTGTGCATGGAGTGTATCCTGTGAATCAGATTGAGGAGATTAGCTCTGGGATCAGCAGTGAATAGCAAAAGCTGAATCCAAGGCAGAAGGCAAACGTGGATCTCTGGGGTCAGCACTTCTAGTGAAACACAATTTTCTGAACCTAAAACAGTGCCCTGATTCCTCCCCAGGGCTGCTGCCTGCTGTGGCTTCTTTGTTTTCTTTTCTTTGATGCTGGATGCTTTGTAAGGAGTAGAAAGAAACCATGCAGTGGAAAAGGGACCTCTGTCAGTGGCGGGTATCTCAGACTCCTACACTTCTTTGATTGTCCCAGATGCCTCCACAAGACCACATCAACTCTGGCCAGATTTTTTTTTTTCTGCCTTAGTTCACCTGTAGCAATTCTGGTTTTTGAGCACCTGATGGCCCGTGGCCAGTCCCTGCGCTACAGGAGGAGGGTGGCTGTCACTCATTGCAATGAGGTGCTGGCTAGCCAAGGCAGCCTGGCAGAGACAGGCTCGGACAGCAGTCCTTACCGTCACTGATGGATTCTGAGTAGGATGCCCCTGGGAGACAAAGCATTCTAGACATGGCAGGAAGCATCCTTCAGGAGGAAGAGACTAAAATAAGGATTGTATTGCACAAATAAGCAAGTAATTGGAGAGTAGCTCCAGCTCCAGTTCAGTCTGTGGTATCCATTACAGCCCTGTTTTAACAGCACTTCCATGGGCTGAGAAAGGAAGGGCACTGCAGGGAATCAGATGTGCCTGTGTCTGTTCAGATCAATACTATTTATTTATTTTTAGAATTTAAGTGTTTTCAGCTTCTATCAAAAATCTATTGCCACTTCAGGTCAGGTCCTCCATTCTGATATAAAGCAACGAAGGTGTTTTGCTAACAATTGTTCTGAAAGGTCAAGAGTGGGTTTTAATTCTATGATTTCCTGCACCACAACACATCATAACATGAAGCTCATTGGCAGTGAGGGGTTGTTAACCTCTAATTTTCTAAGCCATAAGCCAAGGAAAAATGCTGCTTGTTGGTATGAGTGACCCTACCATATCATCACTGCCCTGGGACTACAGGAGCTGACCCAGACAGCCTGCCTCACTAGTAACATCTGCCTTCTTCACACACCTGTAAAACACGTTCAGCCCCATTTCAGAGATGGGGAACACACCAGAACTAGGGACTGAATCTGCAATAAGACTTCGGTACCTTGTTTGTCCCACATTTAGCTACTATGGAGGCCATCAGGTCCTTGTCCCGTTTTATCTAAGTGGTCACTCCAGAGAAGTTTCTTCTATCAAAGGCAGGTATCCGAGAAGCTATTTAACCCAGAATCTCCCATAGATGTTGAGTGGATCCTCAACAGTCAATGAAGCCCAGGCTGCAACTCACCTTACCTGAAGCACTAGCCAAATCACCTTTAAACCACAAAAGGAAAGCTCACATCACTGTCTTCACAAGATAAGGCTCTCATTATTATTCCATTTTTTCACATGTTTTCTCATTTCCCCCTTGCACATCACTCCTAGAGTCTTTTCAGCAGATGGAAATTAGTACTGTTCTTCATGCATCAGACACGCTCCCCTCTTTAACCAAAGTCCCTCTCTCTTTGAAGATAAGTACTAAACAGGACATCATTGCATCTCTTCTGACCTTTGATATAGATACAAGCCACAGAATTTAATTCAAAGACCTCCTTGTTAGCCTGAATAACTTACAGACATGCTTTCCTGAATGACAAACAGGCTTAATGTAACATCTACAGGATAATTTAAGAGCAAGTTTCTTTAAACTTGTTATTAGTGACTCAAAATATAGAAGCAAGACTGCTTAAAAAAAAAAAAAAAAAAAAAAGACTGTGAATTAAGAAAAATACCGGAGTGCTCTCAGGTTGGGGTTTTTTTTTGTTTCATTTTGATTCATTACCAATTAATTTAAATACTTGTTTCATGGAGAACAACAGTAAAAATTGGCTTCCTCAAAAGAAATATGAATTGAAAGCAAAAATACACTTACAGGTAGGAAAAGTCCACTTAACTGTAAAAATCAAGATATTTTCAAGGAACAGAGGCATTTGGTATCATGCCCTGCCACACCCCACCCCCCTTAAGTTATTTTCCAGATCACGATATACGATATATGTGTATATACATGAAAGTACAGAAGGAACCTGCAAGCTACAACATAAAAGAGATGAAACAGCACCACCTTCCCAGCAGGCAGCCTCGTGGTTTACTCATGTGGAGGCAAAAATAAGAGAAGCCAGGACCTTCCTCCTGGGCTCACAGCACACCTGGGTTGTCTCTACACATTTGATGTGTTCTCAAGTGGTGCAGGGGCTCTCAGCAAACACAGGTTACCCAAATTCTTAATTGCAAACAACTGTTTGTTCATTACCATTATTTATCTATATAAAAATTCAATATCAGCTCTAGTCTAAGTTTTAATCTCGACTCCTTGATGCTGTGCTGTTTAATCTCCCTGCCGTATATTCCGCTTTCCGTTCTGAAAGTCTGTACTGCTGCACGAATCTGAGCTCTGGCTACAGAACTGGAGCCTCTAGCCCAGAGCAACATGTTTTGAACCATTTTCCCTTGTATTTCATGAAATCTGACATATGTACTTTGTGGGGCTAATTTTACAGGGTTAAAGCAACATGACTGCATCCCCAGGACTTAAACACAACTTGAACAGCCATCTCAGACTCAGCTTTCCTCTTGTGACAGCTAGAGAATATGCTGTGTGGGAGTTACTGCCTGCATGTTGTGCTACCCTTCAAGGGTTCATCAACTCCTCATCCCCCAGTGATAATGGAATTTAAATCGTGTCCTTTCTGACCTCATAAGCAAGCCCCAGTATGTGTCCCTGCATCAAATCTACAGGGCATTTCCCTTCAAAATACCTCTAGGCAAAAGTAGGGAAACAGCAACATCCCTCTGCTACCAGTTGGGAAACAGAGGCACTGGATGCTCATACGACATTAGGTGCACAGTGCAAGGTATGGATATAAGTTGTCCTGATTTTTGTCTCAAACCTACAGTAATGAGGCCGCTGCTGTGACATTGCTATGAAGTCTAGTGCCATCCCAGATGTCCTACAGTGTCTGACATGAGCTGGCACATGATGCAGTGCAAGATCTGTGCCCTGCTGCATAGACAGATGCAGGACGCCCTGTAGCGGCTCAGACAAGACTTGATGCCTGTATCTAAGAGGTTGAATCCTACCCCTCCTCACACATTTAAAGCCAAGGAGCTATGAAACAACATCACAGAACTGCAAGTTACTCAAGTTTAAGAGCCCTCCCCTCCAGATGAGCATTCCCCCCCCAGAAAGCAGGGTTAAGGCAACATCAGTGTGCAGATGTTCAGGGCTTGGACATGAGTGCACAGACAGGTACATGCCTGGAGGAGCTCCACAGAAGGACAGCTGGAGACAAGATTCACCTATTTTCTTGTAGCAGACCCAGAGCCAGCCGTTGCCTGTGGGGCAGGTGAGCCAGGCTTGGCCATGGCCGTCTCTGCCCGAGGGACAAATCCTTTGCCCTTTATATATATATAAATATAGGTGCCCTTGCAGCTATAGTGTGGCCAAGGCACTGCAAACAAGTTACCTGGTCCCTTCCTGCACTGCTCCTTCAGATGGGGTAGCTGTCGGCTGTAGCAATTACCCCACGACCACAGGCAGTGGGCAGAGGAGGAGCCAAGTGCACCCATGCCCCCTGCCCCAGCCCTGTGAAGTCTGAGCAGAGAAAAAGGGGCTGGTGTGGGGTCAGGATGGGAACGTGCACCAAGGAGGGGAAGAGACCCACTATATTTCAACACCAAACCCCACACCTGAGCCAGGGAAGCGGTGCCACCAGTCCACTGGGGGGGTCTCACAATGAAAAAATAGAAACAATCAAGCTCAAAGCTCAGTGCCAACTGCAGTCTCACACACTAACTTCTGCCAGATTTGATCCAGCAGTTCTGTGTTTCTCAAGGAGAAAGGCAGATTACTCTCCTGGAGTTTGGGCAGCTGGGGCCAACTGTGAGACAGTGCAACAAGGTCAGAGAAAGTTGACCCCCGTCTGGTGGGAGCTACCTCAAGCCAGGGCTCTAGTGTTCACCCCTTGCTTTGCTTCTGCCTGGCCATGAGCTCCACTGAGCCTTCAACCTGCCCTACCACTGTGGAGGCATCTGGTGACCTGGGCTGTCTGCTCATCCTGTGCCTGCCCCACTCCCCTTGTGTGGGGTGGTGGGATGGGGTCTTGCTGTGAGACCTCTGCCCTGCTGTCTGCATCGTCCCCCCCAGCTCCCCATCTTCAGGGAGCTGCTGGCTCTCATTGCACCCCAACATTCAGCTCTTCTTCTCCTTCCCTTCTTATCTAGCCCCAGCAGAGCAGACACCACTGTAATGCAACCTGCGGAGAAGTCTTTTAAAAAAAAAAAGAAAAAAAAGCCATTTGTACTTTGCAGCAGAGTCTTAAAAAGATATTTTAAATATAGGAATGCAAAACATAAGCAATTTCCTCCTGACCCCAGGAAATGGATTCTTTAGAAAAAGCTGGGAAGTTAAGAAACAACAACAAAACAGTTTGCTTGGCAATCATGAAATTGGGCAACAATTCAGATAAACTTCAAAATGGCAAAAGCTTTAGATACCAGCTCTTTATGGAAGTCTCTACTCCTCAAAGATTTCCAGATTGTTGAGAGGCCACTAAATTGGCATCTGCTGTCTCCTGTAGTATTGACATCTTTCTGACTGTTTTAGGGACCCTTGCAAATCTTAAACAGCATTTCTTGTTTTTGTT
Organism: Falco naumanni; assembly: GCF_017639655.2. Taxonomy (NCBI): domain Eukaryota; kingdom Metazoa; phylum Chordata; class Aves; order Falconiformes; family Falconidae; genus Falco; species Falco naumanni. Next base: position 60,912,500 of record NC_054057.1, read on the forward strand.
TCTTCTCCTTCTTTCCCAGGCCACCACAGAACCCCCAAAAAAGAAACCGGACCCTGTCACTTCGGAGACGGTGGTGATCTGGGGGCTGCGCCTCTGGCAGGTGATTGGTATCTTTGCCATCTTTGTCCTGGCAGTCAGTAAGTTGTGATTCTCTGCCTTGCACCAACCACAGCACCACCCCAAGCAGGACTTGGTCCTGGAGGACTACAGACCAGACGGCCACGGAGGTGGCAGGATGAGGCTCTTTGGTCTCTGGCATCACAGGGCTACACACTGAGGGGGTTTTGTGGCAGGGAGAGGCAGGTGGGGTCTTTGAAGGAACCACAGATGGGCCACCACAGTTTCATCTTGTAATATACATATACCGATCAACAGGTCCTAGCTGGTGCCATCCTAGAGAAGAAGAGATACTACAGGCTTGTGCCACAGCTGGGACCATGATCAGCTGCCATATCACATTCAGGCCCAAATGCATGTTATAGCCATGGTCCCGCCCTGTCCCACAACTGCAGAAATTATGCATGGCCTCCTGTGGTGCTGCCCCACATGCTGCGATAGGAAGCCTTAAGGTCTGCAGTCACAGCCAGATCTGACCTTAAGGTCCCCAACTCCTATTCCAGGTGCCAAGACTTTCAGCTTGATTTTGGCAGGGCTTTCAGGATTTAAAAACCTCAATTTTGGGGCTCAGGCAGTAGGAAGTCACTGGCTTAGACCTTGTGACCGTAGTGGGATGGGATCAGACACTCTCCCAGCATGCTTGAGGGTCTATCTGGATATGGCCAGTTTCCCATCTGAGTGTCTTCATCCAGCCTCATCCCCTTGCAGCTCACTCTCTGGGATGAGCATCATCCAGCTTCACTCTGCATTGCTAACTGCTACCATGAGCTTCCCTGTGAGAATACCACTTAGGACACCCTCATAATCCCATCAAAATTATCTTCTGCTCTCTCCTTGAGCCAACTACAACTTCATACAGAAAAACAGACCAGTCTGATGAGTCAAATGTGATAAATCCATTTCTTTCTCATCTTTTTGTTACCCTCTAGACTTTCGCAAAGTGTAAACTAATTTGTTTCTTCTAGCAAATGAAGTTACACTGATTCATCTACAATGCCCTCGAATCTCCTCTTTTTCCTGTTAGGGACAGGTGAGCAGAGGGACAGAGCCTGTCCCCAGTCCCTGAAGGTAAATCCCATCAACTCTGATCTCCTCAAACCCTTACCCACTCCAGAAAGAACATCACCCAGCCATATGACTTAGATACATCTAAATCTTCTCAGCATTTTTTACCGTTCTCTTATTCTGGCAGGTGGCCCTAATCGCTTGTTAAAATTAATTTCAGAAACTGAGCAATGAAGCATTTTAAAGTGACTGAAGGAAGGTCCTGACTGCCTTAGCTTTCTGAATTACTTCTGCTCCCACAGGTAACGGCACTCTCCAGAGCAGTCACGAGTGCAAGCTCCTGGTGGGGACCAGCCACAGGCAGTGCCAGCCCTAACCCACTACCAGCCCTTGCTTAGAAGGTGGGTTTGCTGGGCCGGCTCTAAAAACCCAGTATTGCAGACCACGGATTTCTAGTGCTCTCTGTTACTTTTTAATTTGCTGCTAAAACCCCATCAGATGTAGCCTTAACCTAATCACAGAGCATAGCAGTCTGGGGTTGGTGTCTGCTGACATTGGGGGAACCAAGGCACTTCTTGTTGACACAGCCACCTCTTTGGCTACTATAGGTAGCCTGTATCAGTCCTCCTCTGATAACAGAGCAGGGGAACATAACAGGAAAGTTAAAACCAGACATTCACGTTTTCAAAGCGAGTACAAGCATTTTCCTCTGTTTTCTTTTCCCCTCATTGCCCTTTCTGGGCAAACACCACACCCTGCACCTAAAGTCTGAGAGACAAGGAATCCTACAACATGCCATCTCTCCATCAATGACAATTATGCTAATTCATCACATGCCAAAACACCCTTTGCAAACAACCAGAAGAAACTCCACAGAGCAAAACACCGCCAAGTATTTAACCCTAGAGACTCCTCGTGCCATGTGAAATGGGCATCAAAGTTATCAGCCAGTGCCTTAGAATGCAAGTAGACGGGTGGAAGGGTTAGTTTAGCTTGTTTTCCTTAGCTCAGGGGCATCAAATTATAAATAAATTTTTGCCTCAGTAGGTCTGATGATTGTTTTGTTGTTCATTAGAAGCTGGCTCTGGCAATACCAGATTATTTAGGGTTAGAAGCACGGAAAGGCTGCCATGCTCGCAGACCCACGTATCATGCAGTGCACTGCTTGTAGCAGAGAAACTAAGGTTTTTAGTTACCTACAAATACCAGTAGCAAGGAGCAAACACCCAGCGAAAGTTTACTCATCAAGTGACAGCCCAGAAATTACATTTATTATAGAAAACAACACATAAAGAATGTTACAGCCCAGTTATTGAAGTGCAGAAAACCGTGAATTATGAGATACTGGTACCGAGTTATAAGATAACAATTTTAAGGATTTGTGTTTAGACGAGCAGTTACTTGCAATTCAGTAAAGTAACATCTGCTTTAAGACCCGAGAGCCTGCTAACACAGACAGGTAGTTCAACAAAACCAGACTATTATGTCAGCCTGCTACAGACACGTGTTACTGGAGGAATGAGCAAATAGTTACCAGGAGATCGGGGTGATAAATAGATTGAGCGCATCACAACAGGGCTCCACTGCTGTTACAGCCTTTTTGTTTGAAGAAGCTTTCTTTCAGTGAGCTGAGGGGATTTGAAAGCAATCCCGCCAGCTCAGTCAGCTTTACAAAAACAGTATTTGGTGAAGACAGCAACTATTAACCAACGCTGCCCCAAGTCAAAACAAGGCAGGTTCAAACTTAACGACATTAGAATAACTGAATTGTATAGTCAGTTCTCACCAGTTTCTCGTGTCTTGCTCCAGCAGCATCATCCTCCTCCTTCGCTTTGTGATCCCCAAAGCATTGATGGTTCCCCAGCTTTACCAGAAAAGCTTTAACTCTCAGGGGCAGACACAGGTGGGTTTTTTTCTGTGAGCAAGCTCTTGGAGGCTGCCTCGGTGTCAGTCTAGAGAACTAGGCAAGGTTCTACTTTTCTAATGGGACAAGAGCGGGAGAAGAGCTTCAGTATGGCTTTCTCCTCCCTGGTTCCAGCAGCACCTTCCCCATCAGAGCAAGAGGGTAGCGCAGCCCTCTAACAGCACTGCTCTGCTGCACGAGGAGCCAGAGAGGCATCCTTCCCAGGGCTCCCACACGATCCCATTGGCTTTCCACCCACCTTCTTATCGGGGCTCCAGGGGCGGGTCTGCTTTGTCATGTGAAGCCAGAGGAAGAGTAATTGAGGATGAGGAGAGGAACTTTGAAAGTTAATGCCCCTTGCTACTTCACAGCGGGTGACTGTGGAACACTTGAACTGAATTCCTTTCAGTTGAAATAGAAATTTAAACATCGCTGCTCCAGAAAGGAATAGTCCCAGAGCTGCATGGTAATTGCTAAGGGCAGCCACAGGACCAGAGCATCCCACTTGTAACACACCGAGCCTGGGTGGTGGATCCTCCACACTCCTCCACCCCACAAACCTGCTCCTGCTGAATGACAGGACTAGCAGGTATGGATAGGATCTACACGTGGTTTCCAGCTCTTGCTCTTAACAACTTCCACAAGATGGCATCATCGCATAATGAAAGGCAGAAAAAACACCCAAATTCACAACACCCTTCCTTTCTTCCTTAACGGGGAAAAAAAAATTAAAATCCCTACATAAAGGCATCTTATATGTCAACACACACCACTAAAATGGGCAAAAAGTATCTGGGGAGATCTTCTAACTCATCAAAAAGTGTTTGGGCAGGTTACAAACCAAAGGAGTAATGCCCAGCTCCACAAAGCAGAGCCCAGAAGAGATAAGTGTTCGCACACCTGTCAGCAGGCGGCTTTTCTCTTTCCTGCAGCAGCTGACTGCCAGATTTCTCAGATGCCGTATGAAAGCATCTCTCTGTCAGACCCATCCATCTCTATCTTTTTCCATTGTTTATGCTCTGGGATAGGATATGTCATAAGAGAAGCAAAACTTTGGGAGGAAACCAGCCCACAATAGAAAACATAACTTAGTAGCACATGCAGAGCATCATTCAGGTGACGCTGCAGGCATAACTCTGAGATGTGTGTATCATTACAAAATTCTTATTCATCCACTAGAGTATCATGAATGTCAAATCTTTTTTACAACTGGAGAAAGCACATGAGAGCTCATTTTTAAAGCAAACAACCTCTACGAAGAAAAATCTGTGAAGAAAAGGAAGAAAAAGCGTTTCTGAGGTACCACATGCAGCATCAATTCAGCTCCTCTGCCCCCAAGATCTGCATGTATCCCCCTTTCCTGGAGAGACTTTGATGAAACAACAGACATCTAAGACGAGACTAGCAGTCAGGAGGATTTGATTCAATCAGGAGGGCTGCTATCTGCTTTTTTGATCCTGTGAAAGCTGTAAATAGGGAACTGAGGTCCAAAGCTATTGCTCTGATAGGATGGGACTGAGTCACAACCTTGGAATCTTGCGCAGCCCGTTTCATCCACAAAGACTGAGAACTTTGCACCAAAGGTATTACCCTTTGCAAACTGCAGTGCTGTGATTGGGGAGGGGATGGTCCTGATCCATCCCTGGGAAAGCCAGCAGCTGGCCCAAGACTTGCCCAGTGCTCTCCATCGACTCACCCTTTTACTTGGCTAACAACCACCATCAACATTTTTAAGCAACCCTGTGGGCTGTTTGTTTTCCTCTGGATGCTGCTTTGCTTTCAAGGTCTGCTGGTTCCCTTGTTTACATACACCTCCAGGTCTGTGGACAGCAGCCCCCCAGGGAGGATCCAGGCAGCACCTCTTTGAGCTCCACTGATTTCTGCAGAGACAATCCAACAACCCGGTCCGGATGCAGGGTGAAATGACTTAACATGCCTCTGGAATGAAAGGCATAAATAGATTGGAGAAAGCATGATGAGGGTGGTGGGAGTAAGGACAGTGCTGTGAAGCAGCAATGCTTCTTAGCTCCTGCCCGGCATCCTCCTTCTTCTGTATCATGCCAGCTCGATGCAATGTCAACCGGACTCATTTCAGGTACCACAGGCAGGGAGAGACCCCTTTCCTTATCATCCTGTTTTGAATCTGTACTCTGCTGAACGGAGCAAGTGAGGGAGAAGGTAGGATGAAACTGTAGCAGGAGGCTCCCACCTGAGGTGGGGTTGCAGCAGAGCCGTTACTGCATCCCACTGCCCTGTTCAGGCATGAGCTCACGCCTTGTGCTCAACTCAAACTGAAGACCAAGTCAGTTGGCTTTGGGTGGCACCTTGTTATCATGCCAAAGAACTCCTGAGGCACTTAAGCTGGTGGTGGACTTCAGACCCCCTCGTGTCCATGAGCAGTGGACCTTTAATTCATTAGGTGCTGGTGTTTTAATGGCACCAGAACAGCTCTAGGTCTGCAGAAACCAGTTTGCTCCCTGTACACCCTTACATGTAGTCCCCACTAGGGTTAGTACTGCTGGGAAGTAGAGCTTACCTGGAAAAAGAGTGACAAAGCAGTGGGCTAAAGCAGAAGCTGATTGCAAAAGTAGGAGGCTTAGTTCTGATCTCTTTTTCCTTATCTTTGGTCCTTCTGCAAGACCTACCAGAGATGCTTCTCCATTCTCACTTGTGCCAGTCAAATAGTAACGTGTAGCCCCAGGCACGAGCACCAGTGATTTTTCTTGGAATGTATAGCCACAGGCATGAAAGCTTGAAGATGCAGGTCTGTCGTCAGGAGGGATGCTGCAGAGTCACAAATGCAAAGCTTTTGCATATCTGCCTACCTAAACTGGGAGTCTTTCCCTAGAACCTGTCAAAGGTTCCAGAGGAGTGTAAAATAGTGTGAAAGTACAAGGGAGGGAGGCTCGCACTGAACAAACATCTGCCTAGGAATCAAGTATTATTTAACGAGCACCAACAAAGATGTTAATTATCTTGAATGCAATTAACTGAGCATATTTTATTTTGAGGTGTTAAAGGGTTTATTTACCAACTTGCTGCGGGTGTTGAAGTATAAACGCCAGGCAAAAGATTGACACCATTAAATAACCATTACTTTTTAGATGGCAAAACTACTCAGATGTTTCCATTAACGTGCAGAATTTCCAGGGCGGCATGGATAACGTAGGTTGGCTCAGGGATGCTTCTCACAGTGCTTTCTGACAGAGGCTTTAGCCGTCTATCTTCAATCAGTGCATCACCAGCCGCCCAGCATGAGAAACGCTCATTAGCATGCACGGAGTAACACATCATTGTAAGGAGGGGGAGTACTGTCCTCTGGCACAGGGAGCATCATCCCTTGGACAAGGGATGGTTTCTGCATTGGGACAATAGGTTGAGCCCCTCTTTAGCCCTCAGCCCAGGTTCTCACGTAGAAACCTCTTATCACACATTTCCTTCTGTTTTGGAGTTTTAGAGACTTTTCCTTTTGTTTTAGAGGGGCTCTGCACTTGTAGGGCTACAAAATAACCCAACCCACAAGCTCACTGGCACCAGCCCCTGTAGCTCAAGTTGAGCACGAAATAGGGTGCTTAAGGGAGTTAAGTGTCTTATAAAAAGGAAAGACCACTTTTTTAAGTACCTCAATTAATGACATGTAAATATTCTTTCTTGTTGATTATTTTGATAACAAATAACCCATGGTGTTCTTGTTTTGTGCTGCGATGTTATCTTAAACTTCCACTGTTGTGCACGCTCACACAACACCCCCCAGGCTACCACAGAATTAGTTGTTGTGATCCCTATCAGCTAAAAAGGGTTGGAGATGCCATTGCCTGAGGCTGACTTCCCTTAACTGCCACAGCTGTCAGGTCACACAGGGGGTTGTGTCTGGAGACTGCAAGGGGAAGAAATGGGGTGCTGGACCACAGTGGGGCTCCAAAACAGCTCCTCTGTGTAGGTGCTCCCACCAGCTGGAAGCCTGACTTACCTCTCCATCCTCCTCCCTGCTCAATGATCGGGCATGCTCAAGGCAGTGGGGTGCTGGGGTGCACAGGTGGACGCTGGCATCAGAGATGGGGACCCTGGGGAGAGACTGCTTTGCTGTATGGCACAGCGTGAGAGGTACAGGCGTGCTTGAGATCTGTGTGGGACAAGCAAATATCGCCTGTGTATGGCTTTACGGGCCTGAAAATGAAAGTCAGATTTGCAGCTTTCCTGGGCAAACCAACTTGGTTAATAACTCGCCATGTTCTGATTTATTATTACTATTGTTATTTCAACAGAGCATCATCATTGTAATTCCCATTTGCCTTTCCTGTGCAATTTCATGCATGACTCTGCCCCACGCCCCGGTGCATTTTTCTCTACTCAGCACAAACAGACACAAGCTATCAACTCACAAAACCCAACTAACACCAAACAACGGGGATTTTGCAGATTCCCAGGGCAGAGTAAATAACAGCTTATACCCCTGATTCCCTGCTGGCTGGTGTAAATAAATGTAGGTAGCAGCCATATGTTGCTTGCAATTAATTATGAATTTAAATCTGTGTGTATCCGTAGGACTACATAAGGTCTGGGGGTAGACAAGCCTGCGCTGCAAAGATTAGATCCTAATCTCGTTTTGATTTTCCCAAATCACAAGATTAGCTGTGGGTGTTGGGATCCTGGGTTTTGTTGCTAGTTCAGAAGAGATAGGTCCAACATATTGCTTATTCTTTTAATAAATGCCTGTCAAGAGGCATTTCTCCTTGTTATGGAACAATCATCCTTAGCTCTTGCCTCACACAGCTGCCCTGCTGGCTCTTCCTCGGGACAGATGCTCTCGTTGCATGGAGGCAATGGAGAAGGTTCAGTCCCAAACCTCTCACCTTCTTGGATGGTAAATCCTGCTCCTTCTCCCAGCCTTTAAGAAGGCATGGTGGGGATGGAAGAAGGTTATGGAGCTCCGCCTTAGCCTTAGGAGCTATTGCACCAGGTATAAAAGACCCCAAGAAAGAGACAAAAAGCAGAAGCAATCATTAGCTTTTTTTTTTCTTTTTTAATTAGGGCTTGTGTTAATTAATAGCTCAGATTGCCAGCCAAAACATCTAATATGGATTTTATCCTACAATTCATCTCATATATCTAGAGATGCCTTCAGGGCAGGCATCTACTGACCAGATGACAAACTAAGTGGGAATAATTAACCTGTTTGCTTTAGATGTCTACCTAAGGTTGAGATGACCCATGATCTCTGAACACCCTGCCTGGGTCTACAGGGATGCTCTAGGGAGCTCCCAGCAACTACCTGCTGCTTTTTGTCCTGCTCGTTTCATAGCCCAGAAATCTAACTTTGCTCAGATCAAAATTTCCTAAGCAAACATTTGTTCTGATGAGAGGTCCAACCCTAACCTGGGGTTAGGGTTTTCACTGTTTTCACTGGCAAGTTGAGAATAAATACGAAGTGGCTGCTGTTAAAGCTGTCCTCCTTGGTGGCAGACAGGAGAAAAGGGGGCGGGGGGTGGAGAAAAAGAAGAAAGAAAAGAAAAAAAAAAAAAGGTGGAAGGAACCATGCAGACAGTTGTCTGAATCTGTTCGAATAAAATGCAGTGAATGACATCAGAAGCAAAGATCTATGGTTGGGACAAAGGATATAGACCTCATCTACAGAATAAACAAACATCCAGGGACTAAATTATGATCAGTAAAATTTAGTAACTGTTATCAGAGCAAAGCAATCAGTTAAGCAACAGTGCAGTTTGGGGTGATGCTGCAGTAAGGAATTATTGGAATGTATTTGTGTGGATTAGTAAGAGCTAAGAAAGGGTTTTGACCTCTGTATGCTGTCCTGGTGAGATGCTTGTGCGTATGTGTGGAAAAAAAACCACAATAAACGGACCAAACCCGCTGAAAATACAAGGCTTGCAGGGGAAAAAAAAAAAAAAAAAAAAAAAAAAAAAGAAAAAAAAAAGGCCAAAAATTCTCACCTCTGATGCCTGGAGAAAAGTCTTCAAGCAAGAGTCTCACTGACTCTGCTTTGTTTAGCTTGTTGGAAAGAAGATCAAAAAGCCACTTGATTGCAGCATTGAAGGACTTTGGAAAGAAAAAGGGGGAAAAGAAGAATTAAATATCTTTTTAGTCTAGCAGATAGAAGTGAGAGCAGAGCCTGGCAATTAAACCCAACTTAATTCAAATGAGAACTCGAGAAATACAGGTGGCAGGGAGGGTGGTTAAACACTGCCACACTCTACCCCCTAACAGCTCTCCGCAGGGTGAGGTGGGATCCAACCCAACCAGAGTTATTTCACTCGGGCACTAATTACACGTAATAATCTGTGACGTGCAGAGGTCAGACGGCGTGACCCCGTACTGGGGACAGACCCCCATCTCCAGACACCAGGATAAACACCCCACGGAGAGGTGTAGTTAAGCCTGATAGCTGAGCAAACAGGCGCAGCCCTGACCCCTTCCAGCATGTCCTCAGGGCACTTTACAAAGGTGGACATGTTTAAAAACATGTTTTTCTTGAAGTCTATTGACACAACTATTGAGACTACAGTCTAGACCTCATTATTCTTTGGCTCCTATTTTTGCTTTCTAGGAAATTCGTGCATTAATCCAAGTACTAGATTTCTATTGAAAGAACACCGAGCAGGGTAAAATGCAGGATTGAGAAGGAGCTTGAGAGAGCACCTAACTGATCTCCACCCTAGCCTTTAAACCTGACGTTTTTACCACCTCTGCCTCCGTTTTCCAGAAGGAAGAAGACCCCGAGCCCCGCTGCCGAGCCTGAGCCCCAGCCAGGCTGCAGCTGCATGTCCTGTAACGGCTGCAGACCCTGCCGAGGGAAGGTCTCCTCCTGCAACCAGCTCAGGGACCCCTTCTGAGGCACTAGCACCTCATCTCAGCAATAGCTCCAGCAGCAGCCCCGGCACCTTTAGATGAGGTGCTCCAGACACCACCAGCAGCCGCCGACCGCTCAGGGTAGACCAGTCCTACAGGCAGCCACTCGAGCACGAACTAATTTTCTTAAGAGCTTAGTAGCCCTCGCTGGTCATTACATGATCAGAATTAGCCAGTTATTAACACCGCCGAGTAGTTGAACAACCAAAATACGCCGGCTCTTTCCTTAAAGCATCGCTGTAGCCATGTAATAAGTGCTCTCCAGGCTTCTCAAAGAGCATTTAAACACAAGTGCCGCAGTTAACTTGCCATTGAATACATCTGCATTAATTGCTTGCATTATTAACAATGGAATGGCTGCCTAATTAACTCAGAGCAGCACAGGCTACTTGGCTAAATGTTAATTAAATGTTTCGTTGGCAGACTGTAATTTTTCAGCTTCGAAGGGAACAAACCTACTGTGTATTTCAGCCAATTTCCATCCAATTTATAAAACTGTTCATGTCTCAGTCGCAGCTCTACTGAAATATTACACCAAGCAGTTTCTGGAGAAGATAAGTCATTTATATCTTTCCTAGCTCCTGGGAGAACCAAGTAGTTTCTTTCCTTCTTTTTGTTTTTAAAATATACTGCCCAGCTAAACTAGAAGCAACTGTGTCAGCACTGATGAGCTAAATTGGCTTAAGTGAAAAAAAAAAAAAAAAAGAGACTGAACAGGGCATCGTGGCCACATGGATACTTGGCTTAAGCCAATACAGCTCCTCTTGTGGTTTTTTGCATATGCTCTTAGCTTGCTTCAATTAGTAAAAAAAATATTTTAGTTTAAGTCAGTGGGAGTGAACACACAGCCAGAATTGTTTATGGTGGAAATTATGTGTTTATTATTTGCTCTGTTACTGCAGTCTAGATGAGAGGTTTTTGGGGGTCATTTCTCAGCTCCTTCAACCTGAATAGTATTGAGTATGAATATTAGGAAGACATTGCCTCCTGAAAAAATTATGAAAACATGTTAAAAATCCAAAAAGGAACATGCCTTGGAGTTCTCCATTATTTCCCCAGTCAGGGTTTTTTAGTATATGCTGAAGAACAAAAAGATATCACTTACAATACCTCTTCTGTCATCATAGCTAGCAAAAAGTTGACTCCTTTAAACACCCATTTCATAAAGGACTACAAAGTATTTGTTTCCTTCTTGAAAAATCACACTTCACATGATCAGCCTGGCAGAAACAATGAACCATAATTTGATATGTTGCCAGCTTGAATCTTCAGCATGGAAAGTGAATACCATGTGCAGGATCGGACCCTGCTTTTTAAGTTAAACCAGAAATGTTCCTTCAGAACAGGTGGCCAATTTCAACTGTGTATGTCAGGTAACTGAAAAGAAAAAAAAAAAACAAAACAGGTGAGAGAATGATTTTTAGAAGCCAACCAGCAAAGCAATCCACAGCATGTTATTGAAAAAGAAAAAACTCTGTACTTCAACTGTGCAGTTCACGGAAGATGCTTATTATCACAGTATCCCAAGACCATACATTATTGGTACAGAAAAGCCGAGAAAATGGAGAGAATTGTAAATTAATCCATTACATTTTGTTGCAAGGCTGTATCTTCTTCTGCCTCATGTAGTTCGATAGCAGAGAAACTATGAATAATGTCACCTTTCAAACCTTGATATCTCTATGGACCTTCTGTGGTGTTACTGTGGCACTGATACATCTTATGGAGATTCCTTCAAGCTCACCGTAGCATCAGGCAGGCATTAATGGAATAGTTAACTCTGGCTGCTTTTTAGAAGCCTTCTCAAAAATTAAAATGAAAACTGAAATCCTGGAAAGGAAAAGGAGAGCCACAGCATGAAAGAACGAGACCAAATATTGTTTAATAGCAGTGTGATTAAAGCATTCACCTGGGGAATAGGAGAATTGGTGAGTGTTTAATATAAAACAGCCATTCAAGGCTTGCAGTCAGGTCACCTGCCTGCCAGAAGAAAAGCATAACAACAAATTCTCGAGTTACATTCAAGCTAAATGGTCCCCCCAGTACTTCTTCCTCTGGACCCAGAATCAAAAGTGATCAAGTTATCACTCTTCAACTGAGTTGTAATTAATATCCCTGCACATATTCACATCCCAAACAAAAACTTTTAGTTTAAGCTATGTTCACGGTACGTATAAACCTCATGGAGGTTTTAAGTGTTGGGGTTTTTATGTTGTAGCTCTACCCTGAGAACATGGGCCATCAGTTAACATGCTCAACTGATGCCATGCCACATACTGTAGGAGCATTGCTTTGATATTTAACTTTCGTGGAAGAGAGCAAAATTCTTGATCCACTATCTTGTAGGAATAGATTTTTTTAAACAGCAACCCTCATTCCTAGCCACCCTCACACAACGGCCAAGCGTACCTGGTGTCAGACAAAGGGGTAGGGATGCCGCAGGTCTGAGGTAAAGCCCGAAAGTCATGTCCCTGGGTCAGTGGGACACGTGGCCGGGCACGGGCATCGCTGCACCACCCTGTGCAGTGGCCCTCCAGCGGGAGCCAGGCACGAGAGCATCGGCTGTGGAGTCATCCCAGGTGAGGAAAAGGGGAGCCTCCACCGAGGCTTCTGACCCCTCCCTTGAAGGCCACCAGCTGCATTACTTCTCATCTTGGCCCTGAAGCCAGGCAGCCGAACCCCAGGCAGTGGTGGTGAGGGGGCTCTTACAGGCATGTGCTGTTTCCCAGGTTGTCTTCAGGATGCAAAAAATCACTGCTCCTCCAGTGGAAAACAGCGTTAACCTTGGCGTCAACAAAGGCCTAGGGAACATTGCAGGTTACATGGCTTCTGGTTCGCTCGATGGATATATTAGCAATGAGGCAAGTATAATCTCACCAGTCTGAAGCAGGAAAAAACTTAAAGTTTCTATCAGGCACAACAGAAATGGTGCTGAGATAGCTCTGAACTTCTAATATGCAACAAACATTTCACTCTTAACATCCAAAGTCAAGATTCACCTCTTCTGAGGGAACAATTTGCATGTCTAAATGTAGATCTCTGACACCACTTGGGAAGCCCCAGGGCAGACTGTCCAGCCTTGGCCCTCACTCCAGGGAGTCACAGCTCTTCTGTCCTCCTGTCAGACTGGTGACTCCAAGCTCTTTTTATAGTTTGTGGAGAGAAAGGCAGCTGCAGAGAATTATTTATTTGGCATATCTTAAATCTCTGTCTTAAAATGAGATTAATCACCCTGTAGAGATGCTTCTCTCTCTCCATCAGTGATAAAGGGAGCCTGGAGTGCCTGTCCCAGGCTGTAATCTCTAGTTTTGGGGCACACCGACCAGAGCAGAGGAATTCCACCCATTCTGTCTCCTGTGTCTGACCTGGAGGGAAAAGCAAAGATATCCATCAGGCACTAACTTCCCCCTAGCAATGAAATGATCATTCCTGGTATCTTCAGCATCCTAAAGTTCCTGTACCGAAATCTTATTCACTGGACTGTTCTTTTTATAAAGATAATGGCATTTAGTTCAATACTGAGCTCCCTGTATGGCTGGAGCCTCACACCAAGCACAGCTTGCAAGGGGGATGGATGGAGGAATAGTACTGTACCACTTTCACTAAGCCTCTTGCTTCAGTGGCTGGTTATGAATCATTTCACATCCCAAATCGACGTAAGTCCCCAGTACCGCAATGTAACACTTCATCTCCATTAGAAAGGTAAACAGAGAGCCCAGCTCATGACAGCCGTGTAGCAACTACTGTTTTTATCCTTAGTAATTGAAAAGAAGTGGAACTGTGAGAGATACAACTCTGGCTCCTTCCCGTAGGGCTAAGCCAACTCCTGTGATATTGGCAAGCATTTTGCCCTTGACTTTCAAGGGCATTGACCAATCTTTTTGTGCTTTACTTGAAAGCTGACAGTCTTATTGTTTATCAGTTTCCAGGAAATATGGTGCTAATTTTCCTGGCAAATTTTTCTCAAATGTGAGTAGAGGATTTCCTGGCTTAGCTGAATTCCAGAGTGCTTTCAGGAAAACAATAGATCTTTATTTGAAAGTGGTTAGAGAAAAAGCACGTACCCCATTCCCTGCAGCGAATTGTTTCCCCACTTGCTGTCACTGTTAAAAATGCATATTTATTTCTAGTCTGACCTTGCCTTGAGTCCTTACTCAGGTACTGGGTATTTTTTTGTCTCCCAGCCTGAAAAGGTCTGTGCCTCCTGCCTCTTGCGGTGCAGCTGTAGCGGGCTCCGGCAGGTGCCCAGTGAGATCCTGCTGCCCCGAACAGCAGGGCAGAGCCAGCTGTGTGCTTTCCAGATGTGGTGTTACCCAGCTGCAAGCTGCCAATAACACCATATGGGCACCTTGCTTTCCTTTTGTAAAACAAGTAAAAGTGCAATTACCCTCAGCTTGTTGCTGACCCTCATGGAAGAGCAAGGATAAAAGCATCCTGATTGCTTCCCCAATTACAGGTTATTACAATTTTATGTTGTTTTAGGCAATTTATTTCCACTTCAGTTGTCTCGTCCGGTTGTGACATTTAGATGGCCCTAAGTGTGATGCTACTATGGCACCTCGGCAGCAAACTGTTTAAGGGGAGGGATATTTTTGGCAGAAAAATTCAGCAAAGGGAAAAAGGAGCTGCTTCACTATGCTTGGTAACTTTACACCAACTCCAAAACACCAAGCAAGGTGTTTTACTACTTTCCTTTTCCCATCTGTGATATGGAGAGGTCATGCAGAGCTTGTTCCTGGTTAACATGATCCCTCTTTACTCAGGAGAGGCTGGACAGGTACAGGACAAACTTTTCCAGAGTAAAATTTACACCAGCAAACAGTCTATGTGCTGATGTTGTGAATGCTGTCTGCAAAAAATTTTTTTGCTGCTGTTGGATGAGAAATGCTCACATTTGGAACCAAATGTACAGATTATTTCCCTCGCTTCCTTGGATTAGTTACAAAAGCCTGATACATGGCTCATGGTGATACAAAGCCAGAGGAGATCACCCGACTTCTGAAGTGTCCAGGAAGTTGAATGCTTGCTCTTTTCTTGTGGCGTTGATGTGGCATGGGGGAACTCCAGTTAAAATAGGAGTCAGAGCATGTAAAATGGATCACACAGCATCTCTACAAGCACAAGGCTCTGGCTGCCTGCAGAACCCATTTCCACAAAGTATAAATGAGATTAAGAACTTTGGTAGGTTGGGGAGTCAAGCTTTTATTTAAAATAGGAGAATCCCTCAAACTATTTTAAGGATGTGCACAAAAAAGCAACTCAAAAGTTCATAAAGATCATGGATCTCATGCTTCTTGACATATGTTTATGACCTGTGGGCCAACTAATTTTATGATTACCAGTTTCCAAGTGTCGTTGACCTTTTCCCTGAAGTTGCTTTGCTGTTGTCAGAGGTGGTACATGGCTGAACCAATGATCTGATGAAGTCTGTGAATTCGTGCTCCAGGAAACCAACCAATAGTAATTTCATTAGAATGAATTGTCTGAATCATGATTAGACTTGCAGATGGAAATTCTAAAGTAATGTACAGGTTTCAGCACAAAGGGAAAATATATCTTACTAGGAGTAAAAGCATCACCCTCATCTTTTAAGTCATGTAAAGAAGCCTAGCTCATGGAAAGAAGCATGATGGAACAGTAAGCACTTGATGGAGGGATTTAGGACAATCTGGGTTTAGTTCTTGGCCTGCCATAAATGGATTTGGATGAAATTCAGTTAAGACATATATTGAGCTCTTGTTCTGGGTCTATTTTGAAGGCTTTACAGTGTTTCCATGCCAAACTGCTCATTGCTTTCTCCAGCTGGAGGATGACAATCCCAGCATCTACCTACCCCAAAAATGAATGGCTAAGATGTGTTGTCAGGAACTTCTAGCAATAACACACTGTTGAAAGGTGACAGTACATCTTAATTGCTGCTATCAATTCCAAAGAGGTAACAAATTTAAGTTGTTGATGCTCTGATGCTTGGAATTTGGCATATATGGTTTAAGGCAGTGGTTTACATTGGTTTTGGTGGGAAGGACATGCTCAGTCCTTTACCACTCAGCTGAAGCATGGTAATTCTTTATTTTCAGGTAACTCAGTTGCTGTAGACTGTGGCACCATATCCCTCAGGCAGGCACTTCCACTGATGTAAATGGCTACAGGTTGCTGCTGGAAGAATCTCTACTGAAATTAGTTCTTCTTCCTGCAGTCTTCCCACTGTAAATGGGTGAGCCTGTACTGGACTGTACTGGAGATCTGCTGACTAAACTGAACGCTCTTGCTTCCCTCTCTCCCTTCCCAGTTATTACGCTGTGCTGTATCTTCAAGTGCCGGATTCCTCGAACAAGGAAAGAGATTGAGGCACGATATGCTCAACGACAAGCAGCCAAGACATATGCAGACAAGCTGGAGACTGTGCCACCGCTCAATGAGCTGACAGAGATCCCTGGAGGTACTTCCCATGTCCCTACACATGAGACCCACCTCTTCTTTTGGGGTTTCTTTCTGTGTGCATGAATGCAAAGGGCTAGGCTGTCCCGCAGTGTAAATCAGTGTGGCTCCTTGGGCACAACTGTTAAGATACTGCCATGACTGCGTAAACCACTCCCATCCAGGGGCACTAAACCTGCAGCATTTGCAGCAGCAGGCACAGTCATTTAGATGAAAGGGACAGTTTCTCCATTGGTGTAAGCCAGGGTCATTTCTCTGAAGTTCATGTTTAAAATTCCCATAGAGTCTGACTCATTTTAACGTCCAGTTCCTGGGTTGGGGGATGTCAGTAAGAAGAAAAATAGTTTGCCTTGACCCATAAATGGCTTTCCCTACTTGGATGGCCAAGAGTATTTCTGGCACTGGTCTCCGCTGCTCTTACTCACCTTTCCTGATTCTGTACCCTAGGCTCTACTGAAACTCTCCTAACTCTCTCTGGTCATGTCCAGTCCAGACCTCTCAGCTCCCTGCCTGTGGTGAAAGAAGAAGATGAAATGGCCCTGCAAGGAGATTAGGGGACTGCCTTCCTGTCTGTCTGTCTGTGGCTTCTCTTTTCTGATGAGATTCATCATACCTTGGACTCTGCTTCTCAGTTGCCTTTCTGCGTTTGACCTCTATCTTCTCAATACCTTTTTTTATGAACTTTTTTTTCCTCTTTCCTACATCTTTGCAAACCCTGTAATCTATAGCTTCATAGAAACTGGAAGTTTCCACAACTGAAAATGTGATGCTTCAGTCCATGAAACTGGTGAGAGGCAGATAACGTAACCATAGAAATTTAGTCCTACACCAGCAAAATACAGAGCTCAATGCTTAACAGTAGGAACTTGCACATACCTCAGTATTTCAGAGGTGTTCCGACAACTGACTGTGCCCACACTATGAACTGAGAATGGCTGGACCACTTTCGGGAGCTGAACCCAATGGGCATGCATAAGCCCTTGGCCATACAGTTAAATTCTCTTAACCTACTCTGAAGTCCAAGGTCACCCAAGGGTAGGTTAATGCACTCTGACCTGTGTGGGCAATCACATATAGAAGTGATTAGTGTTGTATCCTTTGATTTCCTGCCCCAAAAACCTAATCCTAACTCTGTGAGGACCAGCTATCAGTAGATCCCAGAAAGTGCAAAGGATCACGCCTGTGGACAGCAGAAAGCCACAGCCACTCATTGCTGCTGCATCCTCTTCCTGCCTAGCTGTTCGTTCTGGACAACCAATAAATTAAACATGAGAATATCCAGATGAGACAGGAAGGGTATTTGGGCAGCAGAATGGCGGTTCCACCCCAGAAAGCTAATAAATTTTGATCTCCTGTAAACAGCCTTTACGTCCCACTAACATGTGCGCGTACTCCGTCCAAAGTCTGGCTATTCGGTGTAGATTTAATCAGACCATGGTAAATTATTGCAGCTTGAACTCATGAATAAATTAGCACAAGAAAGCAATTTATGAAAAGTCAGCTGCACCATAAAGACTACCTAAACTTTTATACAGTTAAAGTACAAGTTGAGCAGTTGACAACCTTTGAGAATCCCAGAATTCTGGTCCCCGCAAGGTGCAGGGTAGGAGGCTGGTGGGTAGCATGTTGCCGAGTGGCTGCTGATGGCTGGTAATGGCTCATCAATGGCTGGTAATGTCCTCTGGGACTAGGCAGGTACAAATCTGCCCATGTCACCCTGCAGGAGATGGTACTGGGGTGGGAGTCTTCTATCCACAAGGACATACTCCACATCTATGGAGAACTCTGCATCAGCACTAGTTGTCAAGACTTTATCCACGGTGGATGTGATTTCTTTCACAGTAAGGGAGGTGCTAAAGTGGAAGAGGTAAATCGTGCCTTAAAAATGCCTGTATGTCCTCAGCCTTGGGGACCCAAAAGGACTGACTCAGCTGTCAACACCTAAACTGTTAGATGCAAAAGCTACGTGTAATCAGACCCACTGGTTTGCCCTCCCGAGATTAGTGGGTGTTCTGTCCCCAAAAAAGTTTCACTACATGATTTAAGCATTAGAATGGAAAATATGCAAAGCTTTGGGCTTTGTCTCTGTGCTGTTATTTCCATCTGTACAGAGTGTGATGCTCAGCCATGTTGCCCCAGTGACATTTGGCAACCCACCTTGATTTATGCAGTCATGAAATTTAATGTGTGTGTTTGTTGACTATTTATACACTTAGACTGTGACAACACCTGGTAGACCCAGTCAAGGCCAGAGAGATGACTTAATTACTAAGTGGTCATTGAATGCTTTAAAGATTTCTGTAAGTGTCAAATGCTATTAATCACGAATACATTACAATGCTTAAATGCTCTCATTTCTTGGCATTATTTTACCTGACTTCACATTTAATATGGTGGAATATTCTGACTGCCAAACGGCATGCAGTTTTTTGAGTGTCATATATGGCAAGCTCTTTTACTGGACATAAATAAAATGGACTTTAGGATTCAGTGTATAAAATATTATATACAAATTGATTCATTTGTGCTCTGTCTCCTGTCTGTGGGAGGAGTACCAGCCGGATTTGGCCTTTGCTTTGGGTGGAGATGTACTGTCTGGGTCCATGGCCTGGGAGATCTTCAAGTATTCTGCTCTGAGGCTGCTCCAGCTGACATTTTTGGGAGTTCACCTGGTTCTTACCATATTTTACCATATTTGTCCAAGAAGCAGACAATGTGGGGAGGGTTTTTTGGTGTCTTTTTTTTTATTCTTCCCTCTCCTTGTTTTTTTATGAGATGTCAGGATTTCTCCTGTGGTTGAAAGACAGAGCCTGTTTTGTTCTACTCTCATTTGTGTGCACAAATGAATCACCAGTTCCCAAGGCCAAAGGATGATATTTCATTTTTCTGTCCACACTGAAGGAATATTTTAGGTAAATGTAACACGTTCAGGTCTGATTCACACCTGTAATAGGTTGCTGCCATTTGGAAGTGACACCACAGACATCCATAGCAATGGGAGATTTGGGGTTATTTAAACAGACTGGAGTCCAGTGGCTCCAGGTGGGGACTGAGACATCTCACCAAAGGGCCATGCCAAGTCACTTCCTAAGCCTGTTCACTCTCATCTTTCCTTAGCCTGTAACAAATGTGAAATGATTTGACTTAGCCTAGGTGCCAGCTGAAGCAAGTGAAACAGTGACATGTCATCCCCCACTTGCTGAGGTCACTCCCAGGCCATTGCTACATTTTGGCTGGTTTCAATTACTAAGTTTGTTAACATGGTTGTCTATTTATATACCTGAGTCCTATACTGGTGATTTTCAGGGAAGGAAGTAATGGGAAATTTGCATTTTCCCTTGTTTATGCAAAGCTTTCTGGTCTGCTGGTCTTGAGCAAAGGAAAAACTTTCCATAAGGAATATATGAAACAAGGTATGTGTTTAGGTGTCAAGATGCTGCTTGAGATGACAGTTCCGTGCATCAAGCTCTGACTTCAAAAATATGTTTGAGAAAGTGAACCACTTCTAGTAGCAGAAAAAAAGAAAGATAAGGAAGTTTTCTGCTAGCATGTCCTTTGTCAGAATAATTAGGCTGCAGAGCCAGTGTGATAATGAGGCTTTTCACCTGAAATGTGGGCACTGAACCCAGCAAACTACTGAGTAAAAATATTCCATAAGTAAAGTTATTATAAGCTTCCTATAACTAATATGGCTTATTAGAACACACCAAAACAGGGCTAACGATGCACCCGAGTTAATTGCTATATGCCCATGGTGTGTTGCTGCCATTAGTTGTAGTGGTACTGTTGGAAGCCAGTCCCATGGTAACTGGATGCAGACAGGATACGGGCTAAGCCTGCTGTTTAGCCTTGTGCTGGGCAAGCCATCTTCTGCTTGTCCATCCCTGAAAGCAAAGATCTGCAGCAGAACCCCTGCCCTCAGCTGCAGGAGACATACCCCATACACAAAGAATTAGAAAAGCCAACCTACCCCAAAAAAAACAAACCCAAGACAGGTCTGTACTGAATTGCATGAGAGATGTTTCTGTTCCTTCTTGTGGAAGGAGACAACTCCACATTGAGTGTCATTATTGGGAAACACTAATGGACTGTGCTTATAATGTTCATGGATCAGTTTCTAAAGACAGGAGCCATTTCCTCCAATCAATCCGCAACCCAGCTCTTGAAATTACCAGTTCTGCTTTAGCCCATTAGTCTATCTTCTCAAAACAAAGACAGGAAAAGCTGGTTGCCAGTGAGCAAATCAGCTGCATGGACAAAGCCCTAGTAGAAATGTCTTCTCTTTGTCCAAGATTTGACATCAGGGAGCAGTAGTTTTGCCCTCTTCCTGGCTAATGTCAACACAAATTAATGGCTTTCTTGTTTTCTTTCTCCATCCTTGCATACAGCTCAGGTTGCAGAAGAAAAAAAAGAAGAAGTTCCCACTGTATCTGGAAAAGTGGACAAGGCTCAGGGTAAGAAAGATGGATCCAAAGGTTCCAAAAAGAAGAATGGTGAAAAGGACCAGAAAGAAGGATCCAAGAAAGAAGGGAAGGATGGAGCCAAAAAGAAAGAAGGAGAAAAGGGAGAAAAGGGAGAAAAAGGAGAAAAGGGGGGAAAGGACACTACTGACAAGAAACAAGGTGGTGGGAAGAAAGGTGAAAAAGAAGGTGAAGCGGTAAAATCAGGAGGCAGCGCAAAAACTAATGGCAAGGCCGGTGGGAATGCCAAAGCCCCAGCAAAGAAGAAATGACCTTGCTAAAAGACAGTGCTGGCAGCCGTTTGGGGAGGGCACTGTCAAACTGCTGGGGGTAGAGCACTGGGAGCAGATGGGACATGCTGTCTCCAGATACTTGGGCTGTTGAGTGCCACTGGATGTATGGATTTATTACCTTTTGAAGACCAAGTCACTGTTTTTTTATCCACTAAAGGAAATCCTGGCCATTTGGTGAGACAGTATCTTGTAAATAAAAATGCACTGGGCAGAGCTACAAGGTAACAGCAGCTGGAACCAAACTGCAACTGGAGTGAGAATCAGAACTTTGGAGAAGCATGGAAATGCACAGAGATAAAGACCTAAACTAATGGGAGGATCGGATTAATTTACAATTTGTTCTTCTAGAGGACCTTAAGGAGCTTGGTAATTATTTACTAGCACTCATCTCCTAAGTAGGATTTGCTTGTGGGTAATTTTAGGGGTTAAGTAAATTCTGGATGCTAAACCCCAAAGAACAGAGTTTTCCAAGTCATAGCTCGTGTTTTCTGAGACATGGCTTGGACACATGGGAGTAAACTTTCCATCCTTCTCAGATGCTTCCCTCTCTGGACTGCTGAAGGAAATACAAAGAACTGCATATCTCCCAGAAGACTTATCCACCTTTTTCTTTTTTTTTTTCTGATGAAAGATATGAATCAAGCCGTAGGAGGATGTGCAGAGAATAAAAAAAGCAGACTGCATCCACGCTGCTGTAGGATCCTCAGTTCATCATCCCTTCAGGAAAGGCAGCAGATGACAAGAGCCCCCGGGGGCAAAGGGGATGTGAAGATGCTCAGCGTGTTGCAGCAGAAGCTCAGGGTGTCAGGGGAGCAGGGCTGTATGCACTCATGTCTTTGCTCTCTCCCTGAGCCGTTCTGAAACCAGAGATTTTGCCACACTTTTACGTGGCTGCTGTTTCTCTCAACTCCTGGAAAATTTTGAAGAGTAGTTTCACCAGGAGCAACTTTTCTTTTAGTGTAGTTTGTAAATATCTCTGCAATGTATGCCTTAAGATTAACAGCCATTGGGTATTTATCTAAAAATCTAAGGGGGATAGTTTGCAAGCTGTTGGGATGGCTGAAGCTCTACCTGTTGTCTGTGCTGGGCACACCATCTCTGGGGATATACCCTGGCCTGGCTTTGCCTACTCCCTGGGGCAAG
The DNA here is from genome assembly GCF_017639655.2 of Falco naumanni. Lineage (NCBI taxonomy): Eukaryota > Metazoa > Chordata > Aves > Falconiformes > Falconidae > Falco > Falco naumanni. Next base: position 60,934,726 of record NC_054057.1, read on the forward strand.
GAGGGAGTTATCTCCAGTGGTTTATTGCTCTCAGGCTCTGTGAGTTTGATTTATGTTAATCCAGCTGCTTTCCATTCACCCTGTGGTTTTGACACAGACAGAAAGGTGATCTATCACTGCAAAGGCATTTCTCATTTGTCATGCTTTTCTTTTCCCCCCTCTCCTCTCCTACCCAACCCATCCGGGTAGAAAATGAACCCAGCAAAATGAACAGCATGTTCTGATGTGAGGTCAGTCACCTCATAAAAGGCCTGAAAAGCACCAGAGCTACTGAAGGGATGGTGTAAGACTTGAGGAGCAAGGATGGGAAAGATGTTCACAACCACACAAATTTATTAAGAGCACGAACAGTGACGGTTCGGTGCCTCAGGTATGATCTGCTGGGGGGGGGGGGGGGGGGGGGGGAGAGGAGCCAGGGTCAGAAATTCTGCCTTTCTGTGCAGACAAGTGGTTGGAGCCCAAGTCTCCATCCACTGCAGTGGTACCCAATGATGCATGTGAATATGTGTGTCACAGACATCTATGTTGAGGTCTGAATCTCTGCCCCACACCTAATTTTTCAAAGTCTGCAGATGAGTGGGGATTTGCAGCTTCCAGGCTGGAGCAGAGGACCTGTTTTCCATTCCCTCCTCAGCCTGAGAGGTCTCAGGTGTCCAGGTTTATGGCTCAGGACAACTACTGGGCTGTATATAAGAAAAAGACTTTTATCCACTTTCCCAGCTGGAACAAAAGGGAATGGAAGAGTCACACAGCCAGCTGGGGAGGAGGCAGCCCTGCAGGAGCACAGGGCTGTAATCCAGTCTTTGTGTGTATGTGGATGTGCGTGTGTGACACCTGATGAGGCATCAGTTCTTACCAAGAGACCCTCACTCAAGGAGCTGCAGAGACTCCTAGTGCCAGAGTTAATGGGAGCGCATTGATTCCGACACACAGGAACATGGCAGTTGTCAGTCGTACTCCAGTTGCCTGCTTTCTGCAGTTCTCTGCCTGTTTAATTGATTTCTTTCATAAGGAGTCACAAAGAAAATAAAATAAAGAAGATTTTTAAAGTGACACTCACGCCACACTCTGCCTGCATGCAGAGATGTCACCTGCTGGGACCTGTACAAGGTTGCATGAGCTCACTGTGTATTTTGGGGGGCCTGGCTGGATCCTTGTGTTTTAAAAACTCCAGTGCACAGGTAAAGCAGCTGTAGGATGGGATTTGGGTAGCAAAGACTGCTCCCCTGTCCTGCAGCTGGGAACTGATGCAGTGCTATAATGCTCTTTAGGCTGTGCAGAATGAGGATGCTGAACTCAGCCTGTACCTATTTTCACCAAATAGGGAAGAGGAGCAGATTCATTCCTGATCCCAAAGCTTCAATGAAGAAAATTTGCCCCTTCACTTTGTCATTAAGCTCACAGAGTAAAATTTTTCTTCCCTTAACACCCTCTTCCCCAGTACAACCACCACCTCCCTCACACTGAAAGAAAAAACAAAAAAACCTGTATCGGGACTGCTGGAGCCTTTGCAGTTCATCTTAATTTCTGCCAAGATCAGCAAATACATTCACAGTATTACGTATCAGATCACACTAAGTTTGTGGTCATGTCTTACTGAAAAAAAGATGATGTGTTACAAAAAAAATTCTTCTTTGAGGACCAGCCCTGGGTCAGCTGAGGGGTATATCAACTCGTTTCTAAGTTGTCAGTGACAGTGGATGGGTGGAAAGAAGGGGATGAATTACTGGGGGTTGCAGGCTCTTAGGAAAACATTCTGCCTAACAAAACTTGTCGTGACGCTTGAAGCAGGTACATGGGGAAGAAAATTTACAGGCACAGTCCAAAAGCGGTGTGCATCTTCCCTTCGTTCGTATCGCAGTGGTCAGGAGGGACTGAAAGCCGGGTCAGGGTGGGTGTGGGGTGGCACGGACCCACAGCAGCTTTATACACTGCCAGCTGGAGAAATGGCATTGGGAAAATGATATCCACAGCTGCTGAAGCTTTGCAAAATGAAACATTAATGATGAGATCGGAGATACCCTCATTTCTCTGACAGCCTAAGTGCAGCAATAAATCCCAGAGGCCAAAAGCCGGATTAAAGGCCCAAGGCTCCGACATCCAGGCATCAGTGACCGTAGCTCTGCTTTCCTTAATTAGCCAGATGGTGTGTGCATGGCAAGGGGGGTATGGAGAAAAAACCCGAGGTACTACGGAGCCAGGATGAGGATGGATTTGCAGGATCTCCTGCTTAATAAATTCCATAGCTTTCCACTAGAGGGGACCTTGCTCTTCCTCTGTCATATCTGGAGTCAGTTTCAGAGGTAGTTTGTGCTGATACGGTGTTAAATCAAGCCTGGGTTTGGTAACATCTCTTCTTTGGTCCAAAGACTTTCGTGGCATTGATTTACCTACCTGAGCCATCGTATCCTCTTCCAGTATTGTTCTTCTGCTGGTTAATAGAGGTAAGAGTTCAGCTGGCAGTAGCGTAATACCCCAAGGACGTCACTGATCTTTGGCTTTGGTAGATAAAACTTGTCAGCCTAGCTAGGTGTCCCCAAGGGGGTGCCATGAGGATCGTAAGTCTGGATGAGCAGGCCGGTAAGATGAGATGGGAAGCTGAAGGTTTGTGGGGTTTTTTATTTAATTTCATTCCTGGGATTTCATTCCTGTTTCTTTTAGGAAAGAAGCCTGTGGAAAAGCTGTCTGCATTATTTCCCTTCCACTTCCTTTTCCTCATTTGTTTTGCTTTTAGTATTAACGCAAAGCAATGAAAATCTAAGCATAGGTTCTGTGCTGACCTGCCAGGAGATACTACGCACAAAGTGCATCTATTGCCAGGAGATGTCATGATATGTTTTCACCACTAAATTGTAGTTTCCTCCAAAGGATGAAACCTCTGGAGTGATTACAGCTGCCCAAGAGGGTCTCAGGGGGGAAAAAATCCCTTTTTTCCCCCCTGTCTTTGTGTAATTCCTTATACAGTGGAACTGCTGTTTCTTTATGATTTCATAACACAGACCTAAACATCAGAAGTGTCTTGGCTCTGCCTCCAGCCAAGGAACTCTCTGTGCCCAGCTTCCAGCAAGGAAGGGATCTGGATCACCTTTGCTGTCCTGATCGCCCAGGTAGAGCCATGGAGAACAAACGAGGTCTTCACTGGAACTGGGAGATTGCCCCTGCCACCAGGTGAACATGTGGAGTACCAGACCTGAGGTAGAGCTGCTAAAACCATGAGGTTTACCTTCCAGCAGCCAAAAAGGAAAAGGATCAACCCCCAGATATTTCCAGGACTGGAGATGGAGCTTTTCATCTGTAGATCAGGTTGATCTTCATGTTACTGACATGGGTGGCCATTTTCAAAGAGAGAGAGTTTTATAGACTTAAAGAAAACGGTCTTTTTAAGAAGTAAAGAGCTGAAAAAAGCTCTTCTTTCCCTATTTTTCTTTCCTTCTTTTTTTTAGGGGGTGGGGAGGGAGTGGATGGGGGGAGAAACTGGGGTCTTTTGAGCATTTTCCTGCAAATGCACCAGCCAGCTAAACATCCTCATGAAGTATAACTCCAAAACTCCTAAGGTGTCTTAGAGATGTATCAGACAATAACTGTGAGATAACTCTGGCTCTCTACTGTTCTTCATTTTGTATGGCATTTTGCACGGCACTCCCCTCATTTCTACACATAGACCCGAAAGACTTTTATGGTCCTAATCTTTTCTGGCTAAACAAAATACATCTTCTTCATTTGCTGAGTCCCTGATGTACTGAGCCCCTCAGTGTGGACTCCTGCAGACTGAGAAGTGTCATGCAGGGTAACTGGGGCACAAAAGGCAATCTGCTTCATGTCAGAAGCAAAATATGGGACAATAGATGGGACCTGAGCACTGATCTTGTGAAACAGGGCTTTGTGCACATTTCCTTCTTAAGATGCTCCAGGGATTTGATCTAAAATAATAGTGGCAAAGCCTCCCTGAACTTTGCTATCTTCTCATACCATAAAACTGCCTGTCAAAGCAAAGTTATTTGCAGGGAGGTCATAGGACACAATAGAAATTCTCCTATTTAAGACACAATAGAAATGCATGTTCACTTTCAAAATCTGCTGTTGAGAAACTGAAGAGGTAGACCCAGTGCACTGAAGGAACTCACTTGGCTTTGGGGGGAGTAAAGTGAAAAAGGAAAACAAGACATAAATGCTTTTGTAATTTGCCTTTCCTTGGACTGTTACCCACAAGTCTCTTGAGCTTGTGATTCTGGGGAAAAGAAAGTCTCCTTTGGCCTGGAGACGGTGAGAATCCTATGAAGATCAGTCCATACTTGACCTGCTCCTTTTGGCTTTCCTGGGCATTTTTGAACTACTATCCAGGGCAAGAGACTGGGCTGCAGGGACCTTTGGCTAGTCTTATGCTGCAGCAATACTGGATTTTGGTAGCCTTTGGATAGACAGCCTGTTCCTGTGATCCTCTGTAGTGTGTCTTGCTTGCTGCTGGGGTCTGCAGCCATTTGGGGCCGCCACTTCCAAACACTTTGGTTGGTGGTGTGTCCTGCCTTGCTGTCACTCAGAACGTGAGACCTGTTGTAGTGGTCCCTACCTGATGCTACTTCTAGCATGCAAAGACCTCTTGTCATCTCCTTGCATGTGAACAGTCAGCCTGTGGCTGACCAGATGAGCTCTGGCCTGTTTGTTCCTTGGTATGAGGAGGGATAGCTTGGAAACAAAATTCTCTGAAGCAGAAAGACAGCTCCGTGCTTCACAGCGAGGGTCTGTCCCTTACTCTTTTTGTCCCTCCTATGTAATGCCATGCTGCTCCCCCTCCACCCCAGCCTCAAACTGCTCAGCTCTGAAACTCAGTCACATCTTTTCCTTTGCTCAAGAGATAGGAAGTAGCTTATGGGGAGCTTTCTCCATAGGCAATGCATTCAGAATACCAATTTAATGAGTTTATTTTAGAGGCTTTCAAATATTCCCTGGCTCCATGCTATCACACAGTGGTGTATCTTACTGATGCCAATGCTTCCATATGGGGATTATGATTTTTTAAAATTAATTTTAAACATCCCTGGAGACTTTATTAAGACTTCCTGTAAGAGGACAGGGAGTCTAACACAGAGGGAAAGAAACAACAGCTTCGATTTTCACTAGAACAGGGCTTGACTTTATAAATGAAACACACTCATGCTCTCCCCCACCCTGTCCCCAACCCGTTTCCCCCCTCCCCAGCCCATAAAACAGACCCCAGGATCAATGCCCCATGTGTATAGAAATAAAGACTAATCGTTTAATTTCTGTGGCTTTCTGTTTGATGAGTCGCCGAGCTGGGAGAGGGACAGAACTGCTGTGTAGGGCACAAGTCCTGTCCTGGCTGGAATGTGCCGTTGGGGGCGAGTTGTTGGGGACGGCAGATACATGGATGAGGGTGGGGACACGTTTACTGAGGGTCACTTGTGTTGTGTGTTTCTGGTTATTAATGAAAGGGCTTAGCACACATTTCCCCTTTTCTTTTTCTCTCTTACTCAGAGAGGTGGAAAGCTGGGCTGAGCTGACCCACTGGGTGGTGGCATGTGGTTGAGAAGGAGAGGTACCAGGAGATGCTGTCCGTAGCTGTTGGGAAGACTCTCTTCTGGGGAACACAAGTTATCAGGCACTGGCAAACACAGCCTGAGGGGTACCAGCCCTTCGGCACCATGAAGAACTTTCCAGGAGATGTGTGGTCCGTGGGACTATCTTCACCCTGTGCAAGAAATTAATTGCCCCAGACCTTTTTTTGGGGGTCAAATCCAACTTCCTCACATGCATGTTTGGAAATATAGCAGGGATTTGTTGCTATCCATTACAAGTCTGGAAGCGCAAGGTTGAGGGAAAGAGTCCAAAGGAATAATTGTTTAATGCTGTCTCTGTTGTGGTGAACACTAGAACCTTGCAAACTTTCTACTGCCTGCAATCCATACCAGGCCTGGATTGCAAGTTCTCCATGTCTCTAGATGCACACCCTGTGGTCCTTCTGAAATCCCATCTTTCCTGAGCAGGATCAGTTGCATGATGGATAGGTGAGCTTCAGGATCTGTAGCCTTTGAGCTCCAAGGGGCAGGAGAGGAAGGAACAGATGCAATTCAGCGTGGATGCTGAAGAGACAGAAGCAAGCTGAATTCTTTGCCAGAATGGTCCTTAGCCCATGTGGGGTTCTTTTAACAGACAGCTGTGAGGAAATGAGCTGGAGGGCGAGGCTGTGAATGCAGATTCCCAAAGGCAGATGTGGAGCATAGGAGTACAGCCTGCAAGCAAGCCTCCTTCCAGACAGGATTCTCTGAACCAACAGGACCTGCGCTAGAACTTGCTTTAGGTACAAACAATTGTCTGGGATCCCATAATCTGAGGGGTCCAAAAGATGTGACCCATGCAGGCCTCTGTTCCTAAGAGCAAAACAGCAGCTTGTGGTGGCTGTGCTGGATTATGCACCTGAAAACACTGGAAGGGAGATGTCCACAGTGGATATGGCATGGGGAGAGTGGTAGGATTTTGGTTTTCACTGGAATGGGGAGCTGGTAAATGGGTGAGGGGCATGGGACTGAGCCTGGTTTACTGAGGGAGGGCATGAGAGGGACAGGGAAGCAGAGCACAGAGCCCTGACTTGGTCAGACTTAGGTGTGATGTGATCAAGGATGGGATATAAAGATTTTTCATTTGGCTAAACATTTGTATTTGCTTTTTATAGAACCATAGATTGTTAGGTTGGAAAAGACTAAGATCATCAAGTCCAACCATTAACCCAGAACTGCCAAGTCCATCACTAAACCATGTCCCACATCTACACATCTTTTAAACGCCCCCAGGGACGGTGACCCCACCACCTCCCCGGGCAGCCTGTCCCAGTGCCTGACCAGCCTTTCAGGGAAGATGTTCCCCAGCCCCCAATCTAAACCTGCCCTGGGGCAAGGTGAGGCCGTTTCCCCTTGTCCTGTCACTTGTTCCTGGGAGCACAGACCGACCCCCCCCCTCGCTGCACCCCCCTGTCAGGCAGCTGCAGGGAGCGAGAAGGTCCCTCCTGAGCCCCCTTCTCTCCAGGCTGAACCCCCAGCTCCCCCCTGAGCCCCCCCCCAGGCTGGTGCCCCAGCCCCTTCCCCAGCCCCCTGCCCGGCTCTGGACACGCTCCAGCCCCTCAGGGTCTGGCTGGTGCTGAGGGGCCCAAACTGAGCCCAGCTGACAGTAGCCACCTCCAAATGTTGCTTGAGGTGCCAATCGTCTTAGCCTGGCCCCTTCCTGGGGTGTGTACAGCAGAGAAGGGACCAGATGAGATAGAGCTGTGTAGGAGCATAGTAAAAAAGAACATCCCACACAGTTGGACAGCAATAGGAAAAAAACCCAGAAATTCAGGGCTAGACAATAGGGAAAAAGGTAAAAAATCAGAGCTAGAGGGGGCAGAGCTGCAGCTTTGTCTTTGAAAGCAATAGTGTGCACTAGGCCAGACAGCTGGGAAAGGGCAAAGAAGTCAATTGATCCAAGGAAGGAGATAGTAAGCAGCCTGACATATATGTGGAAAAAAAAATTCCAGGAAAAAAAAATAAATCAAAAAAGAACCAGACATATGGTAATAGTAGAAGCACGGATGTACACATCCAACAGCTTGACTATCACAGTCCAGCTGTTATGGCCATAACATAATAATGCACAGTCCAATTTAGGATAGATACTTATCAGCTCTGGGCACAGCTCCTGTTCCCGTTGCACACAGAGGATGTACCTGTGCTGGCGAAGAAACCAGCCGGCACCTGTTTGCTGGCCCAGAAGCCATCTGCCCCACCAGGGCATGCATCCACACAGCTGAAACCCAAAACAGTCTGGTTTCATCCAAACTGTGCAGTTGGCAGGATTCCTGGCTTGTGATAATGCCTGAACAATGCCCAGGAATTGTTTTGGAAAATATTAGTTAACCTGGGCCAAAACCATGCTACAGACTGAGCTCAAAAATTAGCAGCATAGGTTAGAATTAAAACGACGTTTGGCCCATCTCCTGGTCTTGTTCAGTTGCTGGGATAAAGACAGTAAGTGGTACTGGTTCCAGCAGCTGCTGGTGGAAGTTGTACCTGATGGGGTTGTCTCTTCTTTTGTGGGCTCATGTGGTATGTTGTTCTCTGGTACTTTGGAATAAAACCTTTGCTTTTTGTACAGTGCTTTGCAAAGCCACACCATTTCCCACAGAGCGCTGCAGCATCAGTCCTACCTCAGCTCTGTTAAGGTTCTCCACCACCTACCAGACACATGCCCACTCTAAGCATGAATCAATTGCCATGCTTTCCTCTCCTTCTTTTCCTTCCTTCAGAGAAGTATGCTGGGCTTAATTCCCAATTTTCAGTCCTCTGTCTGTTCAAGAGCTGCCCTATGGGTGATTTTGATGCCCATAAGATTGATTCTCACAGGCGTCCTGAGACAAGCAGCCATAAAACAAAACCTCAAGATAAGAAGGGGATTCAATTTAATTTAAAATTTTAAAATTTTGAAACAGTTGGAAAAAAAGATGTATCTTCTCAACAGCAGTACATTTTGGGTTTCCTGAGGGCAAATGGGAAGTTATTTCAATGAACTGATTTGTCCACATCTGACTGGAAAGAAGCCTATTAAGAGATTTTGAGATCTCATGTCCTCTAGTTATTGGAAATAGTGATTCATTAATTTCCTTGATCGCCACAGAATTGTCATGTACCAGCTCTGGATATTAGAAAAATTGCCCATGTAAGGCATTTCTGAAGCTTTTTCTGTATTGAAAAGCTTTGTTTGCACTTTCGGAGTGTTATTAGATTTGTTATAGAGGAAAGAAAAAGCTGCTGATAATTCTTACATTGATGTGAAAGAGATGGTGGAGAGAGAGGAGCTTGACTAAACGTCTGTGTTTCCCTGCACACAGATCTCAGCAGAGGTTTTGGGCACCAGCTTCAGGCACAATCACTCAGGCAGCAAAGCCAGGTGACTGCAGGGCATTCAGTGAAAATACATGAAGGTGACCTATATTTTGGTTTACCAGCACTGTAGGGGCACAGTGTAAGACACGAGGAAGGTCGGTAGAAAGAGGACACTTGAAAACTGCTCTGCTGGGATATTTACCATGCCACAGTGAGGAACCAGATCCATTGCCTTGGTGTTGCAAAGACTGCATTTCGAAGGTTTGACTTTACAGCCAACATCTGGGAGATGGTCAGGATGATGTAGAAGCTGGGCCACTCTTCACTCTTCTTATCTCTGGAGATATGAAACAGTGGGGCAGGTTATAACCTGTTTGCAAGGAAACTAAATGTGGGCTGCATAATTGAGAGAAAAAGAGGTAAAATTACCAGAAGTCATAACCAGGGGCTGGTGAATGGAGGACTTTGGATTGGTGGCCCATCTGGGTTAATAGCTACCTATCACAGGTGACCTTTATATACATTTTCAGGTTAATCTTATTAAACAGGGCTACCTAGAAAACCAAGATATATAACCCCACCATAATTTATGTGAACATATGTTCTTACATAATTCTGGCACGTATGAAATCTAGATGTCAATTACGGATGGAGCATTAGCTCAAGGACTGAATAGAAGCCAATGCTGAACATGGTGGAACCGTGCTGGAATAAAAGGTGGCCTTTTCTCTCCCTGGAGGGGTTCAGACCTGACTTGAAAGAAGAGCAACAACCTCAGAGACAACTAACCTGAGCATTTTAGCTGGTGCAGGATTGCTCCTGCATTTACTGAAGACAACAGGTTCAACAGAATTTGAAACTCCGATCTTCTTCCAGAACCCACCATACCCCTGCTCCCTGTAAAATTCTCAGCGTGACTTCATTGTCCAATATAAGCTGTAACTGATGCCCTACATTTCCCAAACAGCATTCTTTTTTTTTTTTTTTTTTTCCCAGTTAGGACCCTTGCAAGCATGAAAGTGATTTGAGGGACACATTCCTCCTGGAAAATCCTCAAGGGGAAGCACATACCCAGAAAGGGGGTAAGGAAAAGTATCTGATCCGAGCCTTTCAGACAGCAATCGTTCTCCTCTGCAGACTTGAAAAACTCAACCAAGTACAAGAACTGGCAAGAATAAAGGACACGAGCCTTATGTAAGCACTGACCTGCTGTCTGCTGGGGTTTTACCCATAAAATAAACTGTAAATTTACAATAGGATTTAGGTAGGCCTAATGACTTCAGCATCTAATGACTTCGATATTGAATGTGAACTTCTGAATGGAAAAAAAAAAATGCTTGAAAATGATTTTGTTTTCATTTCAGACTAACATGTTCATTGTGGGGGGATCCGAGGACCTTTTTAACTACACACGTATAAGAAAACCACCTAGCCTGCATAATTTGAAAAATACCCACCAGTGGAAATGAGACCTCCAAAACACATTTCTGGCAAAACAGCCGTATCACATCTGATCCAATAATACATTTTAATTCTTTCAACAACTTCTTAGCTAGTTTGCCAAATCAGATTGCCCCAGTGGCCAAAAAAATCTCAGAAGGCTGCCAAACCTTCTCAGACAAATTCCCCAAACTGAATATTTTATCCTGTTATGTACTGGAAAGAGACAAACAGAAAGAAGAGTCCATTTTATTCTACTTACTGAGCGTATACGCAAGAGTTCAATCTGGGGACTTTCAGAGAAGCATTTCAGTCGTGCAGGAAGCTAATGGCTAAGAGGGACTAAAGAAGATTTAGAGAAAATTAAACGCCTATTTTATTTGCGTCTTTTACTTCGGTTCAACTTAAACACACTTTTCCAAAGACTGTTTCAACATTCACACATTAGTGAATAGGAAAGGAGTGGCTGAATGCAAATCCTTTGTTGTTAAAGATTGGAAAATATGGGAAATGATGGACAAAGGTCTGAAGAATGCTGAAACACAGGAAAAATTACTGTGAATATCTGAGAAGGTTGATATGTCCTGCATTCCATTTGGAGACAGTAGTGGAGGTCAAAGTGATCCAGACAGAGGTGAGGAGAAGCATCGGAGAAGCTGAAGTAATGGCCTGCAAAGAAAAATGGAACAAAGTTTTACTGTAGAAGATGCCAAGGAAAAGCCTGGAAATAGTTTTCAAAAACCTCAAAGATCACTAACTAGATCAAAGAAATATTGTGTTTTCCTGGTCCACTGCAGACAGAACAAGTGAAAATGAACTTAATTATAGAAACAGGCATTTGGGGCAGGTAGTAGAACAGACTCCGAAGGATGAGAGTAATGAAATCTCTCTCACTGCAGGATTTTAGGAACAGGCTAGATGCAAATCATGGTTGGGTTAGGTGCACAGATTCAATATTGGAGCTGTCACATGGAACTAGGCAATGTCTTGAGTAGAAAGGTAGTGGTTTTGTACACAAAGGATGTTCCAGATTTCCAGTTCAGACTAGAAGTCATGAGACTTGTTTAAATAATTTTTAACAATGTGGGTCTGGGGATGCCCTTTCTTCCTAGCTTCTTCAGAGCTTCTTAGTCCATATTTCCAGGCCTTGTTCTTCCAATACAAAGGAAATGGAAAAATATATGGTTTAAAAGTTGACTTGAAATCTACCAGTCGTCTTCTTTGTGGAGAAGATTTTCTTCTTTATGGAAGTGATCCATCATTCCAAACTTCAAATATTTTTTTAAGGATCTGCAACACAGCTGGAGCAAGGTAGTGCAATGGTTAGAGAGTTAGCTCCAGTCAAGACCCTGTTCTGTCACATGCTTCATGTTTGGCCTTAAATAATTTATTTCCTCTCTCTGTGTTGTGACCATGGGCTCTGTAGAGGGGAAAGAAGGAGCTCTGCCCTGTTTCAGGAGACCACTTGTGAGGAATACCGTGTTTCAATGCGGGGATGCAGCCCTGTTGGCAAACAGAGCAGATAGACCCTCTGAAACCCGGTAGAAGCTGAAGGGTGGTAACATTGATGCTGGCAGCTGGGAGCTTGTTTACATGGTGATTTCAGGCAGCTTCCGGGCCAGCTTGGGAGATGGGAGAACTCACAGTGTAGACAAGGCTTCATTGACCTTTCTTTCTAAAAATAACTCACATTCTCTCACTTCCCAGAAGCCATTTTACTTTTATAGCCATAAATACTGTGTTCTTGCTGAATCATTTCCCAACCCTCTTCACTGCCACCTGTTAGAGGCTGGTTTAGGATGCCCCATGATGCCAAGGCTAAGAGCTCAAAAAAGATGAGTCAGAAGTCAACAGCCCACCAGCCTGCCCTATAACCAAGAGGTATCTTCAAAAACATAAGTGTAAACATACTTAGGCATGTATGTCCTGTGTACCCACTTTTTTGACATCTGTATTTTGGAAACCCCCTGGCAAGGGTAAGGGAACTCATTACTGCACCAGCTTTTCCCAGGGCGTCCCCTAGGGAGACTGAAGGAATCCTCAATCCTTTGAAGGTTCCCAGACAGCTTCTTCAGAATCACTGTTCCCCCATGCTTCATCCAACCCCAGCTTCCTCATCACTTTTCTCTCTCAAACATGGCCACTGCTCAAGCGTGGTATCAACCTTGAGGTAGGCGCAGAACAGATGCTTCAAAGCAGGCTCTTAGCATGGCTGCATTGGTGACAAGTGAGCTCTAGAAGTTGTTCTTGTAGAGTCCTGAAGAGCTGTATTTGTTTTGAGTGGCATACTTTGCTAAATAAGAAAACCCAAACCCAATCACCCAGCCAAGAAACTCAGCCTTACTGTACAGAAACACTTCAGACTTCTAAAGGAATAAACCAAGAACTTCTCCCTCCTTGCAAACTAGTAACGTCAAGGGTTTGTTTACTTCTATACTAATAAGTTAAAAAATATCAAGGAACTTTCGCCAGTGCAAGAATTCTGTCATCCATATAGTTAATTTGTTCTGGCCCTGGGCAATGCCATTTAGCATCCTTCCAGCAGATGCCTTGGCCTTTTTTGAGGTTTGCAAAGGCGAGGACAGTTCCTAACATGCGGTGCATGAAGATACCCTGTTTCAGGTTGTCACGACCTGGAAGTGGGAATAGAAGAACTCAGTGCAGGACTGTAGGCGGTGCTGTGCCAGTTGGCCTCAGCACCACCAGAAAGGCCCTGACCCATATTACTTATGGATTCAGATGTATCTATATCCAGAGTCAGGTCCACACCAAAGAATGTGCATGGAGAACATGGAAGTCTCCTGTCTTGGCTCACTCTCCAACTTCCTTTTTGTTTTACAAGTGTCCATATGGCCCATGAAACCATTGGAGCGCTTCCAAGGGATAAGCCAATTCCAATATTTATAGGCTCAGCATAATTCAGTGGTTCCCCATTCTCTTAATATATACAGAAGTTTTTATTTTGTTGCTGTCAGACTTTAGTTCTTCCAAATTAATCAGTGGTATTAGGCACACACATAACAGGGTGATAAATGTTTTACAAATGTCAGAGACATTGTAGATGTCAGACACTAAATTTGCTATCTTGGAAACATATTCTGAAGTCTACTACGCAACAGAGTCAGGGAGAAGGAGGGTTTTTTGCATAACCTTGAAATTCAAAGGCAAATGTAAAGCAGCAATACTCTAGCAGAGCTGAACAGGCACTGAATAAATCTCTCAAGACCTTTTGGGGAGACCTTGTTTATTAAAGCAGCACTGAAGGAAGTCACCAACTAAATCAGGGAACCTTAGAAAATACCCTTTGCAGGTATGCTTTGTGAAACTCTCTGACTCAAGGATAAAATGCTAACAAAATAAAAAAAGATTAAATACAGTTTCCCTTGTTAGGGAATGTAACCTCAAATGGAGATTGGCACCAAAGTGATTTAAAGCTGCTACCAGTCCATCTGCAGTGGTGTCTGTTTGCTTCTCCTATCTGCCTTTCACTCTTTTTAATCTCCTGTATTTTCAGAGGTGGAGAGGTTGTTGTCATTGCTCTTTTCTTTCAGTAGGATTTTGTAGAAGGCATTTGACGTTTCTTATCTGGGAAAACATAGATAGGTTTCTCAGATGTGGGATTTCATGCCAAAGCACACTATGGAGAGAGGCTAATGGGACAAAAGGCAAGTAGGAGATGCACGATCTGGATCAGCTGGAAATTCTGAGTGACCCAACAGCACACAGGCATGGGTTTAATGACTGTAAAACCATGGCTCAGACTGAATTGGTTGCTTTTGCCCCGGGCAGACTGGGGAGCAATTAAACTCCGCTGGCAGGCTGCAAAGGTTGTGATACCCAGTGGGTGCAATGATGAGCGATTAGGAACAGTACATATATATTAGCCCCAGATGCACTTAGCTGTCCACAGGCGTGCTAAAACTACTGCGGAGCTAGAAGGATCACTCTTCACCAGCTGATTACAGAGAACCTAAAGGCTTTGCAGTGAACTTTTAGGCTTGTTGAAGATTCATGGACCAAACTGGTATGAGTAACCTGACCCATAATGAAGGTACATCCTTCTGGAGAAGCATGCCTATCTTCTGTTGTTGCTTTAACAACTGATCATTATAACTGTTTCATTACCCACCAGGGCACTACCTGTTGTTAGTATTTACCAGTTCACATCCCAAGAGATGCCACCAGTCATTGAGGCCAAGAGAATCTCTGTCAAGAGAACACTGTGTAATAAGGGTCATCTTCCTGCAGTGTTCTTAGACGTGAGTCAATAAATACCTAATGTAAAAAATGGTTTGAGGACTGGGCTATACATTTACTAAAAAGAAGGAACTGCATCAGTACAGGTAAGAATTAATTTCTTTCAGGGAACAAGATGGCAACTTGACGTAAGTAATACGAAGCCTGGGGGCATGGGAGAGAGCAAATCAGTAGGTAAATAATCTAACTAGCTAAGAAGGTGTTCAGTAGAGTATGAGGTAAGGCCTCTATACAATGTAAATAATACATTTTAAGAAGAATTTAAGCTTTTTTTTTTAACAACCTTAAATTTTGCCAAGAATTAAATTAATATGATGGATATCTCTGTTGGTAAGGATGAGACTATTGAAACAATGGCAAAATATCCCAGGGATTTCAAACAAGTCAACCAGAACGGGACTATAAACCTGGTGCTGCTCTCAACCTCCTTAGCTCTTTGCACCAGGAGTGCCAGCTACACAATTGCTTTGGTCTGAGTGAAGATGGGTCTTGTGATAATTCAGTTTTGAGAGAGAAAGAAAACCACTGACTGAGCCTCCAGTGTCTTCTAGGGTCTCTAGATTCCTGGTGCTGGGTAAACTGAGGCACAAGAATAGTAGCTGTGAAACAAAGTGCAGACACCTGAGTCGCTGATGTCTACAGCTGGTGAAGGCAGCCCAAACTTATTTTACAGTTTGCCAAAAGAAAGAAATGCTCCTGAGGCACTGCTCTTTCATTCTGAGGTAGACATTAGATCAAAAGAGTTGCTCCCTAAAGGTCTCTGACTGCAAGAGGAGCCCAGGGTCACTTGACCAGAGGCGTATGGCTGCACTGTAGGCATGCAAAGACGTTTGAGGTTTTATGTGGTGTCCTACTGCAGAGCAGAGAAGGGTGGCAAGGTCTCACAGCAGAAAGTGATGATGACTAATGCTGCAGAGCCCTGGGATGCTCATCTTAGCGTTACACACTTGGATAGCATACAGGGAATCCCGAAGCTGTGGTACCTGAGACAGCCTGGAAAGCTGTGAGGAAGAGTCAGGAAACATAAAATGGGTTTGTAAGCCTGAGGGTTCATGATAAAACATCCATTGCTAAAGGGTGATGATGTGAGAAAGAAAGGGAATTGGAAGAGAACCTCTGTTGTCAAGTTGCCAGGGTTACAGTTCCCACTTCATGATGGCGTGGTGCCCCAGAGACTTGCTGTGGAGAATTTGCCTCCCTCTAACCCCTGACCACCTGTTCGGAGAACACGAGACCCTCCCTGCCCTAGAAAGGGTTCAGCAAGGGAATTAATGGGCTTTGAGACCTGCCTGTTCTCCTCTGGCTCTGCCTTGCCTTGAGAAGAAAGCAACCTCAAAGAACCCAGAACTTGTGAGTACTTCATAAATTCAAAACACTATGAAAAGAATCACAGTATTTGCTGTGGGGGATGACTTTCAGCTCAAGCTTTTGAAGGATGATATAGACTGGATTCTTTTGCAAAAAGCCAAGCATTGCCTTTCCTTTAAGTAAAATACCAGGCTTTTACATCCAACCTTTAATCATTAAGTGGCCCAGCTGTGTTCATTGATGTCACCATTCTGCAACCTTAACAAAATGAAAATAGCCATGAATATCATCAATCTCTGGGCACAGATGCATTTCCACATCCTTCATTCCTCATCCAGCAGCCTTTCACAGGCCAAAACAACAAAAAACCCCAAAACTTTCACATGAAAGTCTAGTCATTCATCAGAAAATAGGTTCGATAAAAATGGTGAAGTTCGACATTCTCTCCCCCTCTCTGGTTTCGCTCAATGGCTTCCAGATTGCATCCATTTGATTTAAAAAATGAAAGACGTTCTCCCCCCTCCCCTAATTACCAGGGACACAAATTCAGTTTTGGATGAAAACCTTTTGTGTGTGCCTCTTAAGTCCTCCCCAAAAGTTCTGCCATTGGAATCTGGCCAACCATTTTGTTGATGATGCATGAGCTGGAACCGAATGGAGATGATTTTTCCATTAACGGCTTTGGCTCTGCAGAACCAACAGGAGTAAAATATTAGTTTTGCTTGCTAAAGAATCCACTATGACTCAAAGACACAATGAAACAGATCTTTGGGGAAAGGGGCTTATGTTCCTAGAGAATCACTTTCCTAACTATAACCATACCAGTTCTCAAAGCTGTATACAAAAATCTTATGTCTCTTATTACAGACAGTCGAGAGTCCAAAGGTTCAAACCTCCAAAAGGCCTTGAAAGACTTGGAGCAAGCAACTGACTATCCTGTCAACAAGGTTTGCTGTTTTTTTTCCTCTACATAAAATGCTGATCCTGACTAAAATACAGATTTTTTTAAAAAATAAAAATTAAAGACAATCAGGACTGGGGCATTGCTTGGATTTTTCTAAGTCCTTGACTCCTTTAAGGGAGTGAAAGGACAGAAGGCTGTTTCTCTATTGGAAATATATTCTGAGCTCATGTTAGCCAGTGTGGTTAAAGGTGTGGATTGGTGAGGACCTAGGTGAGGCTGGAAGTTTAGGGAACAGGAGGCAACCCAGAATGGAGGCATATGTCTGTCGTTCCTGCCTATCACCTTAGGCAAAAAGGCTGCTGTATTAGGTGGTGCTTAACAGAGAAGTTACCATCCTCTTATTCCTCCTTTGGTGTATTTCTGCCTGGGTGTAAAAGGAATTAAAAACAAGAGGAAGGTTCTGTATGAAGTTACACACTAAGAAGGACATTCATATTACCCGCACATGGAGACCTGCAGTGGAGAAGGTGGTGATACAAGAGGACCTTTCCTGACTGGAGGTAGCACCTTGCCCCTTGCTTTTCCTCCAAGTGCTCATGAGAGCTCAATCCCATCACAGATCCATTGGGTAATTAGGAAAAGATGGGGAAGATTATTTTCTTTCTTTACAGGATTATTTTCTTTCAAGGTTCTTTGTGGCAAGCTTGGCTGGAACATGATTTCCTCTCCCAGTGGTGGCATGGGGAATGGTCTTACCCAAAACCTATAACTTGGCTTGTGATCACTGCATCTCTGGTTGCATCCCCTTCACTGACAAGTGAGTCACACTATTGCAGAAGGATCAGAGTGCAGCAGAGCACAGACCGGTGTTTAGCCACTTACTAAGTGGGCACGCTACCGTAGAGAGACATCCTGATGTTAATAATTGCAGTGTCCAAAGGTATGACAAGAAATTAGTTGAGACATCACTTCTTTCATATGTGACTGCAATGGTAGAGGAATGTGCCCCCCCATTCTGACACCACCTCCTAATTTTTAATTTTTAAAAAGGCAAGTTGCAGCTGATTAAAATTTAGTTTTGAAAATCATTTAGAAAGGTTTGAGCATGCAGCACTGCTTGGCTGGAGAGCAGCAGTGACACTTATTAAGCGAGTTTCACAGAGTTAATCCAAACAATTTGCTTTATCTGTGTGCGTGTGTGTGTGTGCACGCTTTGGCCTTTGGGTCTACTCCAGGCTCATTCATCACGCAGTAACTTCACGTAGCAAATAAAAACAAGAATGTGTACCACAGCAACGTCTAGGGGCTTCCAGCAGGATCTGGGCCCCACGATGCTGTGCTGCATAAACATTTACTGGCTTCTGCCCTGAATAGCTACAAATCTAAATAGGATGGCAAAAAAAATAAATAGATAGGCAGGCAGGGAGCATCTTCACTTACAAGTGCCCATCTGTACAGGTTGGGTCTGTCTTCAGTGATGGGTGGTGGACAGGGCAGAGATCTCCCAGCCCTGCTCTCCACCCTGATGGCCTTGCTTACCAACAAAAGAAAGTTTCTGAAGGAGCTGAATTAAAGAGATGCCTGGGCTGAGTTAACGTGCAACATGTTCAGTCCCAGCAGAATTCAGGCTTTTCCCCTAAGGGGAGGCTCTCCTCCTCAAAAGCTGTGGCTGTGGGTCTGAAGCAGTTAAGAGTTCACAAAGTGGGCGGGTGACAGGGCTGGTCTTAAGAGTGGGCTCTCACTTGGGCTGCACTGACAGTAGAAACGTGCCCAGCGCAGTATTTTGGTGCTGCCTAACAGCTGGCATGGCTGTAAGAGTATCCGCAGTGTTAAACCTTTATCAGCGACTGACACTTTTCAGACTGTTTCATACTGGACTTTCTGAAAATTCCCTCACTTGGAAACCTGAAGAAGTTCAAGGGCAAAAGCGCTGTTACAAGTAATATGGATATTACTGCCACACAGAATCTGGTGGTTGGAAATACACCTGAGACTTATCCCAAAATTTTCCATTGACTGTTTGCACCATGCACACACAAGGAAAGAATTTACAACGGGATAGGGAAAAAAAAAAAAAGTTTAGCCAAGCAGCTTATATAAAGTTGGTGGGCATGATATTTAGGGCAGTTCATGTTTCAGCTGAAAAATTAGTGAATTTGCCTTGATAGCCATAGGAAAAAAGACAAAAGACAAAAGACAAAAGACAAAGGACAAAAGACAAAGGACAAAAGACAAAGACAAAGACAAAGAAAAAGAAAAAGAAAAAGAAAAAGACAAAGAAAAAGAAAAAGAAAAAGAAAAAGAAAAAGAAAAAGAAAAAGAAAAAGAAAAAAGAAAAAAAGAAAGCCAGCAGTGTGGTTGTTTCTGTTGTAGAGAGAACATCAGGCATAACAATTTAGACAAGATACCCAATTCCTAGATAGCTACAGTAACATGAAATAACCACAATTTATTACTCCGTAGTGACAGCTTTTTCATGACCTCTATATTTAGTACATCTAGGACTGAGGACAAGGACAAGGACAAGAAGTTCTTTATTCCTAAAGCTTAGATTAAAAAAGAAGCTGGCCATGTTTACTCCTACCCTGAAGAGGTAAGGTTAAATAGTTACATAAGAAAATCTGGGAGAGGGTCCTGAAGGTCATTCTCTGTGTTTTAGCTGATCAATAGTCTGTGTCTATGTGGATGAGCTAGGCTGGGGAACAAGTCCTGCTCCTCCTGGTGGTCGTTGGTTCTTATCTGGACCAAGTCAATATGTTGACCAAACCCAGATACAGAGGGTGATGGAGATCATTTTATAGCAAAACCTACAAGACATGTAGGCCAAAAAGGCTCACCAGCTTGAAACACTTTGAGAATTTAGGGCTGAGCAGCTACTAGTAGTCATACTGAAGTAGCAAGGCCCCAAGACATGTCCAGGGTAGATGATGCTCCAGCCATCTTTTGCAGAGTTCTCTCACTTCCCTGTGGAAGAGTTTCCACAGTTTATTGTTAGAGATGGGCCACCAGGGTCATTTAGACTGTACGTCTAATGCAGTGCTCCATGCCCTGTACCCACACTCTTCCCATTTTGCATGGGGAATGGGAGCTAGCAGCCCTTGCACTGCAGAAGCTGTGGAGTTGCAGAGGAGATCACGGTAAATTGTGCACACATTTAACTTCACTAGGGGTGATGACCCCATACTATCTTCATGCAATCTCTCTTGGGCTTCAAGTCTTTTTTCAGAGCCGCAGTCAAAGTGGAAAGCTGTAAATGATACCTCTTTGGTTCATGTTTGCAGACCGGTCTCCATCATGATCGTTCCCAAGCCTTACTTTATTATTCATGTAGTGCATTTCAATTAGCAAATTCCTTAGACTTTAGTGCATTTACTTCAGTGCCAGCTAACCCCATGACCACTTGCCCCCCAGCATCTTCAAAGTCATGTAGTAGGAAGTTCACTTTACCCACTTTAATGACCCTTTTTCTGAATTAATCCATCTTTTGGAAAGAAGAACTCCGAGAGCACTGTTACCCTAAGACTGTAAGATTAATTATGGTCTGTGTAATGCTACTTACTTCAGTAAAATTGCTCTTGAGTTTAATTTCTCTTATTAATGCAGAACCTTCTACATGGCAAACAGATTTTAATTTTTTTTTAAAAAAAATTTTAAATAGACTGAAGCACAGAAGTTAAGTGATCTTGGAGTTTGTATAGCTCTGTAAATCAGCTCAGTGCTCAAGGAGATAATAAATATTAGCAGTGACTGTAAAAACGTTGAGCAGAAGAGGACAGAAATATCTCTGTGTTAGAAGACAAAAACATCACATATCTGAATAGTGCTCCCACATCTTGGATCTTTCTGGCAATTTTGGCTTTGCTGTCCTCCACCCAGGAAAGGACACATCGAGATCAGAAAACGTTCAGAGAAGGGTGACAGGACAACCAAATGGCCACATCAGAACAGAGGCCTCCTGCTCCTCCGCTTGTTAAATAGTGGAATGGGTCTGTAAATTCCTGAAGGGTGATGAGGTGGGAGAAAGGGAACAGGAACCTCTACCAATTAAATGGAGCACCCAATGAATTTTTGGAGCAACACACTTCAAAAACAAATGAGAGGAAGCCTTTTTTCTGCCAAGCTCATATCCTGTAACTCATTGTCACAGGAAGTTGTGGAGTCCAAATATATAGATAGGCTCGTAAAATAAAGGCAAAACCATGGAGGATTCATCTTGTGGGATTATTGAATTCAAGGGTCTGGATCAACTTCCAGCTCAGGAAGCTTCTGAGCTGTGTAGTGTCAGATCCTGGGAGGTTATTCCAGATGCAAGATCACTCTCTGCATTCTATGTTTCTTCCACTTTCCCTCTGCATTGCCTTTTAGGACAGGCTATAGAGATTTTTGGCTTGGCTGGGTGTAATCACTGATAGGAAATATAGAAACAGACTTGTTCTTGTAATAAACGGTTCTGCTTTTGCTGTCTTCAGGGCACCAGCAATAAAGTAGCTGTTTGTCTGCCAGCCAAAAGATGATAGACCCAATCGCTCGGGTCTGAATGTGATGCTCCGATCTTCCTGCTTTAGTGCTTCCTATTTCTCCTCCAGCTGCCACTGTTATGAAAAGGATCTTCCTCAATGTACTGTTTCAGTTCCTTTTCCATTTGGGGCCTAGGAAACTGTGTTGTAATGAAATATCTAAGGTAATTAATATCTAATAACAGAAGTCTTTCAATGTACAGGCATCTCCTTAGGAGTGAGTGCACAATGCTGACAAGGTTTCTCTGGGATCTGAACTCACAGCTCACAATGGCAATGAACTCAGCTGGGAACTGAGCACCAAGAACTGTTCTGTATCTTTTCTGTGAGATAATTTAAGGCTGAAAGAATAAATCCCAGAAAAAAAAAAATCCCTAGGAACTTTCTTAAATTTATTCAAAATGGAGTGTTTTACTTTAAATAGAAGGTGAAAAATACTGATTCCTATTGGAATAGGGCACCTTGAACTGCTGCGTTTTCAGAACTTCTCCTTGGACAATACACGTGGAGAGGCTGACCTGGAATAACGCATTCCTACTCACTCCTCTGGAGCTGCACATTTGGTTTGGGGAAATGGAAAATGAGCACTGGGAGGTGACAAAGAAGAAGACAGTTCTATGTTGTGAGAGTTTTTTTAATTATTATTATTTAAATATGCTTATAGACCTTCGGTAGGAACATGACCTCTTGTCATGTGTTGTGTAAATCTGGACTTGGCTCTTGAGGCTTTCCTGCAGCTTTCTGATTTTCCTGGAGATACCTGTGGTAGAGTCTTGATAATTTGAAAGCCTGGAGGTCATTGCAAAATTGATGAGACAGCAATGAAAGGAGAGCCTGAGGATTGATACAAGTTACTAAGCAAAGTGGTCTGACTGAGTTAAAATGAAATGCTTATTTTTGACTTTCTGGCTTCAAAAAGGAAGAAATATCTAAAAAAAAATATTAAAAATTCCCATTATGATTCCGCTGATAACCTTCCTCTCTCTTCCTCACCTGGCAGCTGCTTAAACTGTTCAAATGCCTTTATAAGCCAAGGCAATGTTTGGCAAGGGCACTTTTATTTCAGGAGATTAAAAAAATATTATCTTTTTGCCTGTTCGCTCTCTTTAATTCTTAAGTCCTCTGTGCAATGAGAATGTTAACACTTTGTGATGCCCCTTTGAACTCAATTCTGCTACAGGTTAGCAGTTACATGTCTGACAGTACATAAGATGTTTATCTTGGCTAATGGTAGTTATCTAAGTGCCAGAAATCTAACTCCGGGCAAATCACTTGAGGGTCCCTCCAGAATCAGATTCAGAAAGGTGATCCTTCCTGTGATCAGGTATGTGCCTAAAAAAAGTATAATAAATCACCCACTTACTTATTTTCAAATGTTAATTTAGTGTTTGTGAAATGCTGGCCTTACAGGTACTCTTACAACCCAGTTAGGGAAAGGATCTGGACTTTTATCATGGAGCCATAGAATGGTTTGGGTTGGGAGGGACCTTAAAATTCATCTAGTACCAAGCCCGTGGCAGGGACACCTTCCATTAGACCAAGTTGCTCAAAGCCCCGTCCAGCCTGGCCTTGAAAAACCTTTGCTTTTCACATGGGAAGGTTATTTTTAATGTACCCAGGTTCCTCAGTAAGATTTGCTGCGTTGTCCTTCAAGCAGATCTGACCTGCTGACTGGGTCAGTGTGTGAGGCTGTGTGTGTGTGAGGCAGACATGTCTCAGGCCACCTCTTCCATCCAGGAAGGACATTGTGTGAGTTGCCTTTATGGATACATCTAGACAGAGCTGGCAAAGGCGACAGACACCGCAGTGCCTGCTAAAAGCAATTGTCTAACCAGCAGCAAGTGAGCCAAGCCACTGGCCATCGCTTAAGGGCTGCTCCTGAGCACAAGGTTAAATGCTCCAGGAGCTCTGAGCCTTTCTGGAGACTGGGAGCCTTTCCGACCACCTGCTGCTATCTCACTCCCATTCTTCTTGTTCTCTCTGTCGCACCAAGGCTACTGTGTCTGTGCCTAATCTCGCCTCTGTTTGGCTCTGAGAACACAGACATGAACTGCCTGCTCAGAAGTGCTTCGTAGCCTTGATTACTTCCCATTATTATGTCTGCTTGGTCTACGGAAATTTTTTTTTGAGTTTGTAGTAAGGGCTGTTATATTTCATTAGACCAGCTGATACAGCTGGAAATAACAAAGGAGCTTCCAGAGCGACTCCAACCCCTTCTTTAGGACCAAAATAGAAGCAGCCAACTTCATAAGTAGAAGTTATCTTGTTTATATCTTTGAACCATCACAGCTACAAGACAGTATCGAATTCAGATCCTTATCCAAAGTTCAGAAGAGGCAAGAGAAAGACTACTGTTGGTATTAGTAGCTTTTAAGTCATCCCAAGGGTGCTGTATGCTGAGATACCAAAGCATGGCAGGAGCTGAACAGGATTTGTTCAAAGGAACCGGGTGAGATGTACTGACACTTATTTAACAGATGTTCAGAGTTTTCTGTGAGGTCCTCAGATGAAAAATTACATAAAATTCTAAAGCTGTTTTATCAATAAGCTATGTTATCTCACTTCTGATAATCATCTATTGCTTGTTCAATAAAAATAACACCAGTATCTAAAGGATTTCAAAAAGGCCATGTGTGCAACTGCTGGTTTGAGGGCATTGAATGAACGAGGCTGAGAGCTACAAAACCTCAGGGAGGTTTTTCTGCCAGGCAAGATTTAAGAATTTACATTTGCTTTTACATGGGAAACTTGAGATGTCTTAAGTGGAAGGTCTGCTTTTTTTTTTTCCCCCTGAATGTCTCTCTTATCTTTGTTTCCCAGAATAATTCTTTACAACATAAACTCGGTTGAGAGCCAGAAAATCTGTGAAAAATAGCCACACAGAACATCTGTTGGTGTCACTGCAATTCAGGGACAAACTCTGGCCATGGGAAAACAGGTGCAGACCTGAAGCCCCAAATGGTCCTCATGCCTCATAATCAGATGTAGAGAATTTGAGGCTTCTGTGGAAGAAGGCAAGTCCAACAACAACCACTTCAAGCATCTAGATGTACCCAGGTGTATCCTGTTCCTAGCAGATTCTGTGCCCCTCATGTTCTGCTCAGTGCATGCTCATGAGCTCTGCGGCCTTGGCTGAACTGACACAACTAAAGGACTATTTCTCATCAAAGTCACTCGAGATACAAAAGCTAGAAGAGTTCACACTCACCTTTGTGTTGGAGACCACATACACTCAAGAAAAACCCAGAGGGCATGGAGGTCAGATCAAAAGACTGACTGAAGAGGAGGGACTGTCCTCTTGTTCTTTAACAGCTTCCAGGTGAAAGCACTTCCTATTGTGGGGAATGTTGAAACCTGGGCTTTGTCAGATACACCCTCATAATTAGCAGGAGATAAAAAAGTTCTGATGAAAGGGACCCTTTGCCCTTTCTGTTGAATCTTCTGTTGCAGACAGCGATGGACCAATGATAGAGAGAAATGAAGAGGCATTTGTAGCTCAACAAAGGTTGATGGGTGATCCCTGATGGGATATTTTCAGAGATTTTGGGGTCTGAGAGTTGTCTAATGCAAAGCACAGGCATAGTTCCAGATCAGTTTGTGCTTTTGTCTTTGTAAGTTATGAGCTGAATATCCACCACAAAACATGCTCCGCCACCCACTGGGCATAATTATCACTGTGAGCATACCAACAGTACCAATAAAATCAAGCCTAGAATTTAATATGCAAAATATGTTATAAATCGCTGAGAAGTTACTTACAAGGGGCAGCCTTGATTTTATGAATTCACTGGAGACATTTCAGTTCATGCACAGCGCACGAGGTGCTTGAAATGAAACTCCTAATCTCATTACATACTCACACAGTGTCTGCAGAGATACATTACCTTTCAGCTCTAAGTGGGTTCATTTAAAAAAGGAATTGAATCATAAAAGAGAAGAGCTACCCAGGATGGCCAACACAAAGGAAGATGAGTGCATCTGCATTTTTGTTTGCACAAATAATCAGTAGCAATGTGGCTCTAATAAGAAAGGGAGCTAGAAAAAATAATAGAGAAACATAAAGCACAGGAAGGTGATGCATTAGCAATTTTTTGTGTCTGAAAGCGAGGAATAGACAATATTTGACAGGACCAGGCCATTTAGGGAGGAAATGAGGGGAAGGCTCGGGATGGCGAGGCAACCACTAGCAGCGCTGGCAGCTCTGGGGGGCTGCACTTCCTTTAGCAGCGCTGGCAGCTCTGGGGGGCTGCACTTCCTTATAGACACAGGTGGGTTTACCCAGTTACTGAAACATCAGGGCTTTGTACCCCCTCAGACAGAAACCAGTGATGAGGAGGGATCCTCTAGGGCAACTCAAATGGCATCAGCTGCCTTCAAATGAGCAATCAGATCTTTTTCCAGATCGACTGATCCTTCATCGGTTCTAATGACAGATTAATTACTCAAAACACATTTAATTGTATAAATTAGGTGTCCTAGTTTACACGATGGCTCCCACCCTCAATTTCTCTGTGCCACTGAGTCAGATCCCATAATCTTACATGACCTGGTTGCAAGTTTTAAGAAATTCTCAGAGACAGTAATGTTTTCTTCCAAAGCTGCCAGATATAACCTTCCAGTTAAAGAGAAATTACTTCTTAAAATTAGTGAAGTATGTGACTACAGTGGCACAAGAAATGGTGCCTGGTCACCTAAGACACAGAGAAACTTGCACTTTCTTCCCAGTCTGTGACAGGCAACATATTTTTTCCTCCAAATCTTTGTTCTTTATATTACAAACACATTTAGGGCTTGACTGGAGCTAGGGGCTAAAAAAAGAGATCTTGTAGTCTTAAAAAAAAAAAAAAGTAAGATTTTTTTGAAACCTGAGAAAGCTGGAGAAAAAAATCAAGCTTCATTCTTTGGGATATAGAAATGTTTCCCTCATTAAGAAGAATCACCTTTTGCTCATTTAAAGACAATTATCATGGAAGAGGCTAAAACTGCAGGTAAAATCATTTCGGTTTTTAGAAGAAACTTCCCAATCTTTGGAGCAGAGGAGCCCTAGGATAAACACTGAAGAATGATGTGGGATTCCTGGGATGGGGGTTTCTCAGATCAGTTAACACCAGTGGTGATTTAGCTGGCTGCCTCTGGAGGCATGCACCCTTATATTTTCAGGGTTGTATCTCTACCCTGAGCAGCCCCAGTTCCTGCCACCTTTCCCCGTAGGCAGTGCTTTCAGATGTGTAAATATTTTTTCCTCCTGCTCCACCACTTTTGGCCCCACATCTGGGGCCATGCCCAATGCTGAGTGGAGTTGCAGGACCCTGGTACAAGTCTTACAGATACTTCTTTTGCCTAAGGTGCCTAAAAAGTTTATCAGTGCAATGTTGGATTTTGTGGCATCTGTGACATTACAGATGCATGGGGAGCCTGGGGTCTGCTCTCTCCTCTCTACACCTTAACCAACCATTCCCCATCCTGCACTTGTACAAATGAAAATCCCTGCAGAAATACAGAATCTGGGTTTTCCACACAGAGAGGAAAGAATGTGACAGAGGGATGAAGTCTGCCTTAATCTGCAAATGCCACTAGCCTAAAATTCTATTCCTCTCTATAAACACAGCCTCTTTCAAACTTAGATAACATTTCAATCAGTTGCTTCTTTTTCATGTTGCTAAAAAAAATGACTAGAAGCAAATTTCAGAACCTCCTAGCAAAATGTGCAGCACACACAGAGCTCCTTTTCTAACAAATGCCAAAGTCTATTCTTCTTTTAATAAGTAATCATGGGAAATGGAACGGTAGGTTGGCTTTGCAAAGTTTTGCAGTAGTAGCAGGTAGCAGTACAAACCCAGTGGATGGGGGTGAAGTGTGAATGGGAAGCAGCATTCAGCAGCGTAGGTGTAATTACCCAAAGAGAAGGCTGTTGTCATCATTAGTGACAAAAATAGCAAGCTTAAGGGGAAAAAAACCCTAAAACAAAACAACCACCAAAGCACTGTTTATTTTTTTCGGAGTTATAGATGTGTAATTAAATTGTGCATCAGGATATTCTTACAGATATTAAACTTTGGCACTGATAAATCACAAATGTTTATATAGGTATTTCAGAGTTTTTCTGTTTGTTTGTTTTGTTTTGTTTTTAATGAGGTTTGTAAAGGTTTAATTGGTGTTTAAGAAACAAAATAAAGCCACAGAATCAAGAGAAATCATGGCCACAAATACAGATTAATTTGGCTAGGAATCATCTTGGCTGTAGGCATTGTATCTCAGCCAGTAATCCCATCCTAGGGATGCAGTGCGTGATAGATGGGAGGAATCGCTTGCTAGGACCAGTTCTCTCTAACTTAAAATGATGCAAGGAAAGAAAAATTTGCTGATGGCAGGATTATAAAAATATGGGGAAATAGCATGCTAAAATACAGAATATTGTTGCTCGCTTAGCTGAAAATAAAAAAGAAAAAAAAAAATGCCTGAACCAGCTCCTTTTATGGAGTTCCACCTTCTCTGTACCAGCTAGACATAGCTGGTAATATTCACAAAGAAATATTCCTTTTTTTATTTTTTTAATTTCAGGTCTTTATTTTAAAATAAATGTATATGTAGTGGGGATTCATAAATTGAGATTAATTTTGATAATTTTGAGTTCCTCCAATCTGTTCGCAAGAGTTCAGAACTCTGCTGCAGCTTTAGAGGACTACCAAGGTTTGGGCGGAGGGGCAGGACTGGTTTGGGGTTTTTTTTTTTGTTTTTTTCTTGGTATGATTGATCTGGTTTTTAAATTCTCTTAATTGCAGCAGTGGCCAGTTAACTTCATTACTTACAGAATATTTCTTCTGGGAAAAAAAAAAAGGGGGGGAGAGGGGAAACAATTGCAAGAAACTGGGATTTCTACCCCTGTTCAGTGTTATTCCTTAATACATTTTTATGAATGAGTGGCAGATTGCAGATCGAAGCAGGAGATTCATCACACAGGGTCATCAGAGGCACTCCAAGGGTGGGATGGATGTGGCTATTCTCACCTTGAGCCAGGACTTCCCCCAGTGGCACACCATGGTGGGGAAAGCTCCCTTGGGCAGAAGATGCACAGATGTTGCTACTCTGCTTCTGCCCTATTCAAAGCGGAGCAAGCGGCTTCACTGCCTGTCTTTCAAAGCAAAGGCACCTCCCTCCGAAAGGCCGGTTCTCGAGGCATGGCTGATTGCAGGAGCTTTACATCTCCTTTCTTTACAATTCAGGAAGCTGTAATGCTTGGCACCCGCTGAGGATTTATCTATCTCCAAAAGTGTAGCCAAGGGTGAACAGAGGTAAACAAAGTTTATCCTCTTCTGTTGTTTCTATTGTGGGTAATTGGCAGTTTACAGCTCCACCGGGTGGGCCTGGAATACCAAACAAGTGACTTTATCCACTTGTTTATTGACTTCGGTGCCAAAAGAGAACAAAGATATCTTTGTCGTTCCCAGAGACAAAGCCTGGCTGGTCACCCCGTGTCAGATGGAGCAGAAAGCTAAAACAAGTGGGCAGAAACCCATTGCAGCCTCATTTCCTATAGAAGAGCACGCTTTTACATACATTTAAAGCAGTTTCCTGTGTGTGGGTGCATCGCAGTAAGGAAACAACCTCAGAAGAAGATGAGGGGGTGGTCAGCTCACACCTATCGCTGTTAGCTCCAATGGGAAATAGTGCCCAGACTTTAAAACATAAGCTGGTACTCCAGAATTCCCTCTAATCTTTTTTCCCCTCAGAGTTTTTTTTCTTCCTTTTTTTTTTCTTAATAATTTTTGTATTGCAGTTCTGTATTTTGCCTGCTGATCAACCACCCCCTGATGTACCAGGAGGTTTAGAATTTATAGCCTTGCCCTGAATCCCATCAACTTTCACATTTTCTGTTGTTCTTGTTGTCATGAGTGACTTAGCTGTTTTAAAACATCTTCTTCCAGGTACTGCATCAGTAAGAGGTAGAAGATTTCCTGCCTGGCTTCCTATCATGCTCACACAAAGTGTTGTGATGATTTCTTTCTTTTTATGGATTGAAGGTGGTTTAGGAATCATCTGCAATCACAATGATGAAAACCATGGTAAGTGAGTTCTGGAGGCAAGAAAAAAAACACACAGGAGTAACTACCCATACACAAGTCATTAATGCTGTAATGAGACAGCAAAGCTGATTCTGCATCATAATTATAAAGGAAGCATTTGTAGTTTTTCTACAAAGAGATTGGGGTATTGCAATTTTGTTAGTCAGGCATATGCATCAGTGTATTTATCACAAGAAAACACAGAAAGACCTTTTGAAAGCTCACTGAAATTGAAAGTCTTCCCCTGACTTTAACGGAATTTAGATCAGGTACAAAACATTTGTTAATTAGCCAATTTACAAAAATTTAAAAATTTTATACAAAGTCTCTGTAAAGAAGTTTAACAAGCGTTGCTAATGGCTGGTACAGGCTGTGCACAGCCTGCAGGGTTCCCAGTAAGCAGTTCCAGGGCTGGACACAGTATCTGCTCACACAAGGGACTGAAGAAGCGACTTCATAAAAGAAGAAGGGTAGAAGGGACCTGAGCGGTCACCCAGTCTATTTCTCCCCCTTTCAGCCAGCATCAACTACAGTACCACCATTCCTGATAGCCCTTTTGCTAACGGAGTCCTAAAACATCAGCCTGCCCCACCATCTCTCACAGCCCTGAGCAGGGAATCAGAGTTTTCCAACCCTTCCCCAAACGACAGGATTAGGAACCATGGATTTCTAGGTTTTCTTCTGAGGTTTGAAATCAATGCACAGCGGTTTTGAAGAGACAGCTGATTCCGGCAGACAGGCACCTTAGTAGCCAAAACCTCCTTGTACTTGTGGCAAGCAGGGTGAGGTCATACAGAATCGTTAAAGCTCTGAGCACCACGGGAGGTGGGTGTCTTTGCTTGATAGCACTGGGTAAAACTAACCAAAATCAGCACTGAAAACTGATCAAGGTACTGGGTTCATTGTCCTCCTTTTGGTGCTGAAGATGGCCTCAGTCAGTGTGCAGGAGGCAGCCGGGAAAATTGCTCCTCTGAAGATAATGGTGAATAACTCACAAATTGCCAAGAAGCATTTGGATGGGTGAACTGAGAAACAGAAGAGGGAAGAACACCAGAATATTTGAGAATGTTATCAAAGAACCCTAAATTCAATTGAGGATTAATTAGTCTGAGTATAGTTTATCAATATTTTCTTCTTGCAGCACCACCAGCCAGGAGGCTCAGAGCACCCTGGACCAGGAGGCAGAGACCTCAGTCCTCAGCAACCAACTGGCTCCTGTGACAGATGATGCTGTGAACTGTAGGAGGGAAGATTCCTCTTAAAGAAGTCTGGACAGTCATGACCAAGCAGGAGTTCCTCATGTCCTACTCCTGTGCTTCATCTTCAACTGCAAGGGATCTGGACAGCCCTCAGGCTTTCAGAGTTGACGGAAAGATTCGTGGCAAAGCTTTCTTACTCTCTCCATGGGCCACTTCACGGTTTTTCTGCTTTCTGGCACGACTGTGTGATACACTCAAGAGAGATTAAGCAGGATTTATCTGCAAGAAATAAACAGCAATGGACATCTAATCTTTGCTTGACAAAATGAATCTTTTAGGTACTGTTCACCAGGTCTGAAAGATGCTCTGGAGCTTCCACCTCTCCAGCCTTGGAGAGTTGTTTGTCTTTTCCACAAGCGGCTGAGCCTTTTAGTGCTGTCCTTGCTCACAGTCCTTGTGAGTAATAACGCAGAGTTAGACAGACTTCCTAGGCTCCTCAGGCTGCACATGAAGGAGCTGTAGCCTGGCCACTTGGGGTTAAGGGCAAGGCATGAAAAATCACACTTCTGATTGAAAATGGCAGGAAAGATTGAAAGGGAAAAAAAAAAAAAAAAAAAAAAAAGCAGAAAGGAGCTAGCTCAGCCTCTTAGTTCAGCACTGAGGGAAGAAAAGCAAATCCCACACAGCTGTAAGTCTTGTGTTATCAGGGCTTTCCTTATGGTCCTTGCTCTTGGGTCTGAGGGATAAGAGAGAACTTTCTTCCCATGAATAAAAATAGTTGATAGTCCCTCCTGATGACAAGACAAGCTAGTTAATAAGAACTCGTTGGGCTGACACCAGAAAACCAGAAATCAAACTGCCTGGATCCTACCTTCTTTTGAAAAGGGAGAGAGGAGGGGACCAGTGGGTGGAGGTTCAGGGATGGGAATACTGTGAAAAGGTATTGAGAGAGCACTGCTCACAACTGCTGGGCATTTCTTTGCTCTTCCCTGGAGATAGTTCCACTGGTATGGACAATAAAGGTACATAGGACCACAGCAGAAGACAGTGTCTTCATTCAGCTCTTGTAGGACTGGAGCATCTTGACAGCATGTTGTATTGGTGGCACATGGGGTCTTGGCAGCGGTGAGGGCTGGTGACAGAGCACCCGAGCTATCAAAATCCCGCAGGGCTGTAGGTTCACGTGGGCAGATGCATTTCCAACTTCAGGAGCAACACCAGCCCCGGGATCTCTCTTGGGTGAGTAGGGTTCCATGCAGATACTCCATCATCTCTGGCATGTGATGTGTTTCTGATGGCCAAACAAAATAATTCTGAAACCTTCAGGTGATCAGCCCCTTCCAAACAAGTAGCGATGTTTGTCTCCATTTCCTGCAGCACCTTCCTTGCTGTGTTTCCCTCTCCAGGTCTACGTATTTTTCTCTTCCTGTGCTGTTTTTTTCTCCAGCTTGTGTGTTTTTCAAGGCCAGGTAATCACTGTTACCGCAAACCCGAAGTAAACCAACAGCACTGAAACCAGGAATAGTGAATATGTAAAGTAGTCTTAAAACACTGGATCTCTTGGTATGGTGACTTCACCCATATCTTCAGCTTAACCGAGGTGTCTCAAGCATACAGCAGTGACACCAGGCTGCCTCCGTGTTCTTTTGTGTAATGCAGGGTGCTTTGAACTCCTGTGAAAGCATTCCTCTTTCTTTTGCTTTGTTTTCTGATGTATTATGTCCTGGCTAGTTCAGAAAGATACTTCCTGGAGAAAAAAGTCCCTTAAATACAAGAAGAACAGAGAATGAGTGTTCTAAGAGGGAACAAACTTTATCTAGGGCAAAAACCCCCAGTTTTACAGCAAGCTCCTAGCCAAAGAAATCTTTCCCATTTGCACTAAAGTTTGTTCTGTCTCTTCCAAAGAGATCCGAGTATCTAAAACATAACACTACCCAGATGATTCTTTCACATAACAATGGTCCTGGCTTGAAACCTCCATAGTAGATGACATTTATGATTCTTGGTGTTTCCTTATGATTCTCACACTTTTGCAGGATGATACCATCTCTAGAAACAGTCCTTAAGTAATCTGTTTTGGTGCTTACTAACCTTTTAAGTTACTTCACTTTCCTTCTTGGTCTTTGATACCTTGTAGTTTCCAGGTCAAGACGAACCAGTCTATTGACATGCCCCATCTTATGCAAGATAAAAAAGATCAATAAACCCCCTAATTCTTCTACGCAGTCAAGATTTGGCCAAGCACCTTCAGAGAATATCTCTGATGCTGAATTGATTTTTGATTTCCAACTTCAGCCAGTTAGCTAGGCCTCCCAAGAAATGGAGTATTAGACACTATGCTCTGTTTTGCTCTACCCACAACCACTTAAGGTATTTTCATCCCTCTTAATTCCTTCCCATTAACTTAGACCTGGTGATCCTGGGCTTGGCTGTTTAGGCGATCAGCAGTCATTCCTCACTGAAGGGTGGAGGAGACATGGTCTGCCTTCCAGGAGAACACCTTCCCTCCATTCCACTGTCCTTATGCTCTTCAAAGGCGAAAATTGAATCACTGGATTCAGATTAAGTCAAAAAACACTGAGAGGCAAGATATTAGAGAGCTGTTTACATCTGCCAGTTAATTGGCTATTGCTTGTGCAGTAGCAGTTGATAGACACCATCAAGAAAATAGTACCCCCCGGGGAAAATTATTCCCTCTTTACACCCTTTGCAGTCTCCTGGGAAATACGCTATTTCTGACAATGGTATGCATATATTATGTGGGAAGGAAAGTATCCAATCTGTACTTTTGCCTACAGGCATGCTGTTTCAATCATACTATGACCAATATATCATTTATTTGTTTCAAGTCAGCTCAGCAAGGCCAGTCCTAGGAAATGAGTTGGATGGGTTGCTTCCAAAAAACAATTAACAGGTGATATTTCTTCAAAGCTGAATTTTAACTCAAGTCTGGACAAGAAAGGTGCATTAAAGAGCGTTGGTAAATAACTTTTTTGAGTTAACTGTGGAAAAGTACCTCTCACAGCTGTTCAGAGCTGCTTCCTCATTAGAAGCTCAGAAGGACAGACAGCTGATGTTGGGATATCTTGTGGGCTTTCTGCCATGTACAGGAAGATCTAAAATTGGAAATGCCAGAACTGAGGTGGCTAGGTTCAAAGGTGGAGTAATTTCTTTTAAGATAATGTGTGGGAGAGTCCCCTGCCAGCTCCATAACACCAAGGCCTGATCAAGGGACTCCTTACTAGTGCTGCAGGCTGATGAGACACCCCAGAGCCTGCAGGCCAACCCACACAGCCTTAACCACATCTGGACCCTTTCCATCGTATGTAGAACAACTAGACTTCCAATGACCAATGCTAAAAGTAAATACTAGATGCAAGGTTTTAGGGGGATCCCATGCTGTATCTCAGCTGCCTACTTTGATCATTGTCATCTTTGTGTGATAGATGTCAGCTGTTGTCAGAGATGGTGTTCAAGGCTCATCGGACCACAGGGCTGATGCTCTCCCTCAGACTTTCTCCATTTCTTAAACCCTGGGTAAACCTCTGTCAAATACATTATAAATCTGGTGTTGTGAGATTCACACTGCACTTGCTGTATTGGATGAAGGTTGCATAGAAAAACGTGTTCCTTCGCTATGGGAATCTGGTAGGCATCAGGGGGAGCCCAGTGATGTGTTGGCCCTGTCACCTGTGTCTGTAGGCTCCTTGTGCAGGGGAGCAGCGGGGCAGGCAGCCCCTCTCTGCCGTCTTATCAGTGGCGACACAGGAAGCCCCAAGCACAGTCTGCAAGTGCTGATTCAGGGAACAGGAAGGATGTGGTCAGCAGCAGCAGCTATCAGATGCACTCATCTTAAGATGCTCAGATTCCTGCATGGGAAGGGGGCAAAAGCTCTCCCTCCCACCACCAGTCCCCAACTTATATGGTGAGACCGAAGGTAGAGCCGACATATTTTCTAAGCTGTGTCACTTTACTTCCTGTTTTGAGCAGCTACAGCCAAACCCACCTTGTTCTGAGAACATAACTCCCAGTGTGATTGCTTAAGCAGATTTCAAATGAAGGCTTTTTAATGCTGCTACCATACCAAACCCTTCCACTGAAGCCAGCATGCCAACTCCATTACTTAAGAGGAACAGGAGCCTTTTACCCACCTCTTCAGCTGAATGCCAAAAAAGCACTTGAGACACACACTGTGTTTCTTAACTTCATGTCCCCATGCATCTTTCTGCATAAGTACTTAAGCATTGTATCAGGTGTTAGCTGCACAGAGCTGTGGTGTTCCTTGCAAATAATGTCCTTCCATTCCCTTTGTTCACCTGGTCAGCTTTTGTTTGGTCAATCCAGCTGCTTCTCTGGTGGGGGATCATGATCAGAGCACAGAGCAGAGCTCAAATGCTGCGCTTAATGTGGTTTAACAACATTCAGCACTGCCAGCATCCGTTCTCAACAACAGGTTTTTATTTGTAAAAGAGCTATGCTGATGAAGCAATGGATAAGTGGGTAATCCAAATTTGTATAATTAATACCAACAGGGTCCAAAAATACTTTTTAGCTAAAAGCAAGCCATTAAATTCACCACACTCTTATTATGTCGGTCTCCTGTTCCATTATTTTCACCCTTGCTAAATTTTGGACTAATTTTTGTTGAACCATGTATAAAAGCAACCTTTTTTTACTCCATATAACATTCAACTTTTTAATGTTGTGCTACAATTCGAAGTTTAACTAGAAAGTTGTCAGGGCCCACTCTTCCATTCAGTATCTGAGCCCCAAACACAAGAGAAATGAGCCACAATCACAGCTGGAAGCTTCATTTGGTGCTGGCCAGAACGCACATTAAACAACACAAATGTTTGAAGGTGGTGCTACAGAATACACCTGCCCACCAGACCATTTCCCACCAACCAATGAATCCCACCTTTACGGCACAAGTCCCTACCTTCCAGAAGCTCTAACTGAAGACTACCACACAGGTTGTTAAGTGCTACAGCACTTTTGCCCAGGAATAACAACAGACCACAGGTGGCAGACAGTCCACGAAGATGTACTAAACGGCTCATACATCTGAGCTGCTGGAAGACGCATTACCTGCTGAGCCAGGTAATTGTATCTGCCTCCTTCCCTCGTGGCGTGGCAGGTCAGAAGTACTCAGGCTTAAAGGTTGGTTTGCATTTGTCACCTGACACAGCAGTCCTGGTGTTAACGGAGCTGCTCAGCCTTTTCCCATGGCATACAGGAGAGGGCATTGCTTGGGCATGGGATGCAAAAGGTACTCCTCCACAAGGACAACTAAACCTGTGCCCACCAGTGTTTCTGTCTGCATCCATTTCGTACGATCATTGGAGAACTGCTTCAGCCATACCTTCATACCCAGTGTTTATTCATCCCCCACCTTCCCCTGCTTCCACTTCTTTCTGTAGCTTGTGTCTCTTCCACCCTTCTACCTTCCTCCCTTCCTGGCAGCACGGATAAGTTATCACCAACCCTTTGCTAGTGTCTTCTTGAAGCCACACAGTTACACAGGCAAGCGGTAATGCTTCAAACTCAATATAGTGCCAGCCTTCCAAGAATTTACTTGGTTCTCACCATTGTAGAGTTGGTCCAAGTTTCTCAGGCAGGAGTTTTCCATTGGAAAATGCTGTCTGTGCAGTGCTGCAATGTTCTGCAGAAATGTGATGACTTCTCCAAGACTGTCAGTGGAAAGCGGGCGGTCAGGTTAGTCTGCTGGTCTCCAGCCAACCCACCTTCCCAGGCGTTCTGGCATCACGGCCACCTACGTGATGTCCAACCCAGGATTTGGGCTGCCAGCTTTCCAGCTCTCCAGGCAGAAGGGGTCATATGAAACTATTGCTTTGTTTCCACAGTGGACCAAGATCTGGTACCTTTGCCCCTTGCTCATTCCCTAAGTTGACAGGTTTCATGGATATCTATCACAGCTTTCTATTTACCCGGTTTCATCAATATCCAGACACCACTGCTGTCTTTGAATCAGTTCTGCAAAGCCAAAAAGAATAAACATTCAGAGATGAGATTTCTCCAAAACTTACCAGCTTCAGGGGAAAATAAGAAGAAACTTTGTGAGTATAAAAAAGTGCCCAATTAAAGATATTGGGGGCAGGGAGACAGCAAATGGAAGGGTTTTTTTGCTGATAGAGAAAATATTTTGTTTCAGTTCCCTTCCCTTTACCCAAAGAATGGAAAGTTTGGCCGTATTTTCTACGGCCTAGTAGTTGCTACGGCATTCACTGGCAATGTCTTTCTGCGTGTTCTTTGCAAGGTTAGTTTTAAGTACAAGACCTGCCTGTATGCATCTGTCAAACCATTGCTAGAGAGCTTTAATGCGATAGACTATCATTTTGTGGGAAATATCCCTTCAGATATTTGGGAAAACGCCACCTCTTTTTTCCCATAAGCTGACTTGTGGTAGACTTGACAAACCAACTTTTCCTTCTGATTCAATCCCAACTGGCTTGCCAAACTCACTGGATCTCAGGCCAGCCTTTCCTGGAGTTTCTTTTATCTAAGGAAAGTAAAGCAGCCTTAAATAAAGGAAGGCTGATTCACTGATGACCAAAATTATAATTTTGCCTTACAGTTTAGATTTCCAAGTGGGTGTACGATAAAATACATAGATTAAAGAGCAAAGACCAGGATCACGACCAGAAGGTAGGTAAAAAATGAGGAAAACCAGAAAGAGAACAGTGGAGTAAGGATGGGAACCTGGGGGACTGCAGCACACCAGGACAAGATACACAGCAGGCTGAGAAGCGGTTTGAGGTTTGGCTATGGCTTGTCTCCCTCCTGGTGCCAGCTGTGCCACAGCACCCCTCGGTGGGATCCGTACCCTTGTAATCTCCAGTGCTGTAAGGCAGAACACACAGCTTATTCTCGTGAGTTCCTGGGGAAACTATCTAACAGTAAGTTAATAGCACCTCCTGGGTGACATGTCACTTTGAGAAAATGAATTAGTTCCCTTTTTCCTTCCCCCCTCCTTCCCCAATCTTCATTGCTTTCACTCCAGGAGGAGAAAATTAAGGAGAAAACACTGAAGTGTAGCATAACCCCACTTTTCGGAATTAACACCTTTGAGAATGCTTTTGTTGTGGATCTGAAAATTGAATTGACTTCTTATGTAAACAGGAATAGTGGCTGCAGAGTGACAAAACGAGCAAGGAATGTTCTAACTTCAGGGATCAACAAAGTGAGATGCAAAATGCTGGCTTTTTTTTTGGCATTGCTCTTTGTTCTTGCAATGTGCATCTGGACTGGTTCTGCAAACCGAGTGTGGTCTTCCTCTCTGATCATCCTCGATATCCTAAATTTAGGAGAAAAATAATTGCAGCAAAATTACATATAATCTTCCTCCCAAATGTACCCTATCATTAGAGAGATATACAGTGCATGGATTATTATCAAGCCCGTAATCATAGTTTGCTCAAGAGATCTGAAGCCTACACAAGTCCTATATTATTCTCTCGGCCCCCTAAATGCAGTACAAAATTAAAGCCACTGTCTAAGCCACAGTGCTCTGGCTGAAATAATACAAAGATGCTACAAATATCCAGAGATATCAGTACGCCTCATCAGGCAATGTGAGCCTTACCGCTTCTCTCTGACATGGAGCCACTGAAAATATGAGCCAAGTAACAGAAAGTTTGCAGACCTTCTGTACTGCTCACATCACTGGTAGTACCAAACTGTTTCCACCCTGGACTAAGTAATATCTCAGGAATTCACAAAGGACACTTGAAAACAATGTGGGGAGCCAATAGGATTGCAGAGCTGCAGTGTTGAAGGCTCTGTCTTTACAAAAGCATCATCTACTCTTGAACTCTGCCCATGCAGAGAAAGCCTCCAGCTCTTTTAAAGCAGAAGCCAGCACTTGATTTCCAGTCCTTCAGGAAAGTTGGGCAACCACTCAAAAACAGTCTTGGCATCCTCCTTATGCCATCTGAAGAAAAAGGTGACATCTAGAATAGTAAACTAAACAGGGTCAGGTTGCATTGTCTTGTGCTGATGCCAACAGGCAGGACCTGGCGACATCCCTGCTATTAAATTCCCTTATCCTCCTAAATGGGTTGACCGTGTCCAAATTGCCTATTGGGAATGCTCTCTGGCCTGCACTGACACCCAAACCAAGCCCAGAAATTGTCAGGGTGAGCACTACTGGGCACAGGTCAAAAGCATGCCAGGGACCAATGTTAAGAATT
Organism: Falco naumanni; assembly: GCF_017639655.2. Taxonomy (NCBI): domain Eukaryota; kingdom Metazoa; phylum Chordata; class Aves; order Falconiformes; family Falconidae; genus Falco; species Falco naumanni. The sequence goes on from NC_054057.1 coordinate 60,973,494, forward strand.
TTGGAACATAACTGATCTAGGCTGTGCAACGTGACCTGGCACAACTCAATTTGTTGGTGTAGACACAGCCAAATCTGGGACTCAGCTCCTAAATAGGCATCAGTTGCTCTTGGTGATGTTTTCAAGTGCAAGTTAGCAAGGCAGAGAGCTGCTACTGTGCATTTCTCACAGGCTTTGAACTGCCTTGTCTCAGGATAAATAGCGTTCCTTTCTTGCTGATCTCAGGGCCAGCACAGCACAAGTCCTTTCCAACCACACAATTTCACACCACCCACGCAAACTTAGCACCTGAAAGGATGTTGCAGACATTGTCCCACTCTCCCTTCACCCTATGGGTTGTAATTTTTGCATATTTTGCATGTGTTTGTTCTCTGTTTGGGGAAGACCCTGGGAAAAATCTGTCAGCATTTTCCTATGAGGCTAGGAAGGGAGATGGAAAATAAATATTCAACATTATCATGTCACCTAAGGTGAGCATCACCTCATAGATTAAAATATATGCCTAAACATTGGTGTTTCCATGTGCTGGGTGTCTAAGTTCCTGTTATAATCAATGGAGGTCCACTTGAAATGGTCAGTGAAGCCTGGAGAGCAAATTAATCAAATACTGCTGCTGACGGGTACACAATTTATGAAATAGAAGATACAAGTCTGTTGCTCTAGTGCCATTTTAGACACAGTAAGGTATCTGAGACATTCATAGGGAACTGTCAAATACGGCACAGGACCTATGGACACCTTTGCATCCTGTGCTGACAACTGAAGGCTGGAGTAAATGCATGAGATCAATGCAAAGAGCACTTGCCCCATGCATGGGCATCTCAGCTCAGCTTTGCAGCTTCATTGATTGCAGTGGAGACTGGGTGCCCAAAATGCACAGAAACACTTACCTACACTTTGATTCCTTGATTTGTGCACAGAGTCACAATGCCTGCTGTTTGGATTAACTCAGTGCATGATAAGGCATGATATGCAAGACTGAAACCTGTAATCCTTTTCCCTGAGTTGACGCTAAATTTCTTAGAGATGTGTCCCAGAGATGAGAGAAAACCTGAAAGACTCCTCTGTTTGTAGCATCATTCTGCAGAACTTCATAATTTTCCTCTTTTGAATTTTTCATGCTTCTGAGCATGAAAAAAAGGAAGGGAGGTGAGGGGAAGGGAGTGAGACACAAGACAAAGTCCAGATTCTACTTTTCTGATGACTACTTTAGACTGCTTTGCTCTGAGCCCTAGGGCAGGTATCAGCTTCATTTTCACTTAACTCAAGACCCTTGCCCACTGTCCAAAAGCTTAGAATAGCCTTAGCATCAAAATAAATATACAAAAGAAGTATAAGCTGGCATCAAACATCTAATTCAGCCTCCTCTGATCCATGTAAGAATCCTGATACAAACATAAATCAATTGCAGCTGGCACATAAAACACTACTACTTTTCCAATCTGTTCCTGTCTCACTTTGGATACGTGCCCGTGGTGCAGTGAAAAAAGTCATAGCCAAATATTTTTTGCTTTGCAATTTCTCTTGAAAGAAAAATAATTCCACCTGGCTCACCTCATCTGCCTTTGGCTGTTTGTGTTGATGATTATGGAAAGCATAACCCTAAAAGAAGATGATGATAAGCATGTTAACGCGTATGCCATATTGTACTAATTCAGTGACACGATAAGGGTCTGTTTGCTTCTGTTCCTCTCTGTTCAACAGTACTAGTGGAGGCAGTTAGAGCAAGGCAGCAGGCAGGTGTGCAGGTCCTGCTCAGAAGAGGTGTGAAAGCAGAATTTCCACTGTGTTATTTACCTAAAAACAGAAACTCTACCTTCCTTGCTTAGGCACCATAAATCATCATGACAAGACAAAAGGAAAGAAGAGAGAATCAGAAAAGCACAGAATGGCAAATGTTTAATAGTGTCCAACAATGTAAAATCATCTGGGCAACTTGGAGGGAAAAATTTTGGAGAAAAAAAAATCAGCTTTCACTTGAATGCAGAATTACAAAAGGCCTTATGCTAAGGGTCTCAGTCCTTGCTATTGCGTCTTGGGTGTTGACCTGATGTTCAGTGAAGGCCATAACACAGGTCGTGTCGTATTTCTGTGTTAATGCATGGATTGGAAGAAATTTTTTGGAAGCCAAAACCTAGCAGACCATGAATCACCTTCAGAAGCATTACCTTAGTAATGCAAAACTATTAGAATTATGGAAATCTCTTCTTTTTGAGTATGTCCCAGAGAGCCCTCCCAAATCTCAAGCATCCCTAAGGAGGTTCACACCTCCCACTTCTGACATCCACATGCAAAGACTCTTCCTCATTGCACCACTATCAGTTGTACCAGATTTGGGATCAGCCATGTGTTCTATGGGGGGAGCCCACACAACCATAGCTCCCCCTGAGAAATCAGACACCTGCTGCAGCTTCATACCATGACTCCTCTCCATCATATGACCCCATATGCATCCACACTCATTTGCCATGCTTATTAAGGGACAATGAAATTTCCCGCACTTCACAATACTTTTACTATTCCACAGGGCCAACATTCTTTTTCTTTTTCCTTCAAAAGGGGCTTTGGCCAAATTTCCCAGAAGAAGGGTAGAAGGGAAAACGGCCTGCAGGCCAGCAATATGGAAGAGGTCTAACCGCGTGATGATACTCTGCCCTTGGTTTTCCCTTTCCAGGTGCCAAATAGAGGTATTGAGAAATAAGGACTTACACTTCAGTGAATACATAAGCCTTTAGGAGTGGGAAAAGGGATTTCCAAAAGGAGATTATTCTATGATCACCCATTAGAGGGCATCTCTCCCCTTCATGTAGAGTATCCAGAGGCTGGCTCTCAGGCTAGTTAGACCATCAGCCCCATCCTGCTCATCTGCTCTGAGCCAAGCCTTCCTCTGACAAGTGCTCAGGAAATTACGAAGTTTGTACTCTGCCTCACTTCACCTCTGAGTACTTACAAATGTCATGGGTAGTGTTAGTTTGTGGAAGCCAGACGGTTGTGGTGGGGTTTGATTTGTTTTCTTCTTTCCCTTGCTTGTGTTCTTTTTTACAGCCCATTATCAAAACCACAGCAGAGATCAAATTTAGCATGATCTCATCAAAACTCTGCAAGAGCTCTGGCAGCTTATTCCAAGTGAAGGAGGTTTTGCGTTTATCCTTCTCCACAAATGCTGACTACAAGACCCAAGGTGAGCAGGCAGGTTGCTGCTGTGGTGATTTGTTTTGTTTTCAGGGAGGTTTGTTTATTTGTTTGTTTCCTTGGTTGTTGGCTGTTGTTTGGTTGATTGGGTTTTTTTTAAATCCAGAAATGCTGGTACCTCAAAATAGAAAATTTTTATTGCATCTTCCCAGCTGCAGTCAAGTAAGTCCCTTCTCAAGTAGAGGCTGCAGTCTTTGGTCAAAACCAGAGGGAATAACTACTGCTGCAATAGCCAAGTGTGATGGCGCAGCTGCTGCTGAGACACCGGGGCTAACCTGTAAGACCACTTGGCATACTTTTTTGAGTATATTTGACAGTCTTCCTCTGGAAGACAAATCCCTTTCTCACCCTCACAACCCCTACTGCTGGATTAAACATTTGTCTTATCCATAAGGTAACTTCCATGCTGACCAGGGCTAAGGAAAAGTGTAGCCAGGACTGCCTCCCAGGGTGGGTGACACGAATGAATGAAGTCATCAAACTGCCTTTGCACAAGGAACTCTTGAACATACTCCATCTCTCTTTCCTGGACAAGAAATGGCAGAGGATGCAACAGAAGGCATGGATGGCCCACAGAAAGTGGGTAGAATACTGTTGTTTACTAATTCTTTCAATACAAGAACTAGAAATACTAGAAACAGCATAAAAACTAGTGGGTGACAAAACAAAACAAGGATGGACCTTAAGGGATAAACTATCGTGAATCTAGATAAAGTATTTGAAGATGTTCATGCCTCCAGCTCTTCACCCTGGCCTGCTGCCTGCAATTGTCATCTCTCAAACAGAACTTGGATGATAAAGAAGCTGAGAGAAAAACAGGCTGACCCAACGGGGCTACAAAACCTGCTTCCCATCTCTGTTGTCCTTACTAGGAAATAATGTGGAGATGAGGGTCCTTGACATGAAACAATGATCATGCAGATAAATACTTACCTTGGCATTAATTTTATTTAAGATTGCCTAACTGCCATGCAGCAAAAAGTGCAAGATAATGATCTAGACACTCGTTGTAGTCCGTGGAGTAATGATAAGCACACACTTGAGCTCATCCTGACACGTGTTTGAAATGGGTGGGGTGATCTACTCTGTAGAGGTGAAAGTCACCATAGTCAGAAGGGAATCAGGTCATCTAAGCAAGTGAGACTCCGAAGTCCACTCCAAAGCCCAGGATAGATGCTGGTCTCTAGGTGTGACTCACTGCCTCTCTTGGACATCTCCCACTCAGTAGACACTGTGGCTTTCTGGTGATGCAATTGTCACGGCACTGCCTGAAGAGGGAGCCTGGAAAACTCTCTAAGACTAAAAATTTGATTTTAAAATCCCACAGAGAACAGAATTTCAAATGAATTCCAAAATGAAAAATATTTATTGTAATAGGTACAAGCCCAGATTTAACAGGGTCTAGGAAAAATCTAACCTTTTAACTGTGGGTAGTATGTGTTCTGATAAAAAATGTAAAAAGAAGAAAAACACACTGGTCAAAAGACAAAAGGGCAGTTTTGACTTCATATGAGTTCTCGCCCCCTTTGTCAGTACACAATTCAGGTGTTCTGTTCAGCAATAAGAGGGCAGAAACAATTGTCTAAGAATGTGTGTGATAAGAGAGGCCAGAGAGTCTTGGCTGGTTTATTGTGTATTTGTAGAAACACTATGACCTGATGAATGTGGTTGTCAGCCCATTCCCTCAACCAAAAATCTAATTCTGTCTCTACAGCTCAGACCTTGAACAATCTGGGGTTTGGGTTTTTTTTCTATTTTGCAAAGTACAGATTGTGGTCCAGAGGACTGGCCATGAGTAAAACTTCTTTTTATTATCCATTTTCACTTTGACCTAGAGCACAAGGATTGCCTTATGCGAGGGGCTGTGGCCTTACCATTTTTTGTGTCTATTGAAATAGTCATATTCTAAGAAGAGAAGGAAAAAGAAGTGCCTGCTCTGCTACTGTGTGCTAGTATGAACACTCCTGTAATAATGTCTACGGCAATGACAAAGCCTTTTAGCTGACAAGAACCTGGTTGCTGTTTTAGTTGCCTCAGTACAAGATTTGGCTGAAGGGAACAGGCTGAAAGAACTTGGGTTTTCTTGGTTTGGAGAAAAAAGGCTGGAGGAGGTACAAAACCAACTTCTGTGTGTCTCAGAAATTGATTCGGAGTGGAAGAGGACAATCTGTTCCTGTGTCCATGGCGACCAGGTCAGGAAGCCTGGGACATAAATTACCCAAAAAAAGTTTCAGGTTGGTGATTAGGACAGATGTTATAACAGAAAGGGTGGAATACAATAACGTAGATTGTGTGGAGCAGCAGTCGCCTCCACACAGGCATCTTTAAGGATGGGGTAGATGTTGGTGAAGGATGGCCTGAGGTGTTGCTCCTGCCTCAGGACACAGACACGGACTGCATAACCTTTCCAAATCTGCTGTTGATTCCCCACGGCACTCTTTTTAGTCTTATTCTCATAACTGGAGTGCATTATCTATTTTTTTAGTTTGATCATTTCAACTGTATATTGATCTATGGAACCATTCTTAATTGCAGCCTTAATAAAATCATTACTTTGTTCCAGCTTTTGTTGGTTCACTGAAAAGGTAGTAGCTCAGCTCTGTAGTATGCCTGCTTAAGCATGTGTTTTCCTCGGCCAATTCTGGAAGTAAGTGTTGGTAACACTAGCTAATTGCAATGAAGTTAAGGACTGCTGGGACACAGTATTCAAAACGAGCTACGAGTAAAGCTTTGTAGATCTCCTAAATCAGTATTCAGCTCCTGCACACTATTAATGGCACTGTCAAACTCAGCTAAATGCTTCACTTTTTCTGAGCCATGGATAGACAGACACGGAACATCAGTGCAAGAAATAGCAGAGATTTGTCAAGCAGACATAGCTTGCCCCTGGCAAGGAAAATGGCAAGGGTGAAAGATCGTCTATGACTCTATAAAGTTTAATTTCCTTACTTCCTCCGCCTCTGTTCTCTTTTCTTTAATACCCCCAGCTATACAGGAGTCTTCTATTAAGAGGAGAATTCATCTCTGGAGCTAGGTTGATCTTACGACCTTGGCTTCCCCTTTCCTCTGTAGGGTAGAGTGCAAGGAATAAGAAAGTTTTCTTTGGACTGGATTCCTGTGCTTCATTAAAAATCTCATGTAAGTTCTGTAACATTCGCATTCAGCATATATAATCTGTCCACAACTGAGATCTAGTTGTAAGCCAGCATAGTAAAAGCAAATCCTGAATCAAGAGGCTCAATAATCCTTCCAGAATCCACAGTAACATTAAATATGATTATGATGAATACTCTTGCTATCCATCTCAATACCCACTTTGGGATTTGTTGTGGTTTTGGTCCTTTTCCAGAGCAGAATCACAGAACTGAAGGAAACCCTCCAGAGGACTAGTTAGCCCCTTCTTCCTGGGGACATGATTTCTGACAGACAGTTGTCAAACTTAAAATATATTTGGTAAGGGGGACTCCCCTCCTAAACCCACACAATTATTTCCAGTGCCTCATTTTTCATTCCATCAGAGATGAGGGGCTTCTTAAGGCCTAATTTTAATCTCTTTGCTCCAAGTTAAGAACATGATTCCATATTCTATTCTCCATGGGTCCTGGAGAACAGATTTTTTCTTTCTTCTTCAAACACCCTCCTAGATACATGAAGATGAATATGTTTCTCACATGGGTGTTCTCTTTCTCAGCCTAATGCCTACCTGTAGCCCGCTTGTGTACTGCTTGTCTTTTAGAGTCAGGACTAACAGATTAACCCTTTCTATAACAGAGGTCTGCCTTGACACCACTGTGACACGTCACCAGGTAGACATGCTCAAATCGATTTTCACCCACCTAGATCAGGCCCTGTTGTTGGCGTAACCGTGGAAGAAAGCAAACCCCACCCGAACGAGAGGAAGGTGTTCGACAAACTCAGGGCTACACGGCTGGCAAGTTTTGTGGTGGCTAGTTTGAAGCGAGCTCAGGTACGGTTACGTGAGCTCTGATCACAGCCAAACAGCTAAATGTAGGTAGCGATGGGTGACCAGCCGTTACCCAAATGCAGAAGGCAGGGTTCAGTCACTTAATGCCCTTTGAGACATTAGCGAGAGCTGAGACATCTGTACAGGTCTGGCAGGTGTGATAGAGGGTATTTCAGCAGCTGGAAGCCGGATCTCTGAGGATTTCAGCTGATATTTGAAGTGGTATCAAGTGCTTCTCTCTGGGCAGCTTAACATTCAGCATGCTGAAAGTTTGATTCATCCCTTCCAAAAGAATATAACCAAAATGGGGCAAATTAATTTTGCCTTGAAAGCACCTATTCTTCTTCAGTGGTACCAAAGGGGCCTAAGCAACAGCTCAGACATAAACATCTGAAGCTGGGTGGGATAAATTCCACCCAGATACTGCTACAAGGCTGGCACACAGCATAGAGATACCCATACCATCTTAATATAAGCTAACTGAGGTTGCAGGAGCCAGCTAGCTCCCATAATATGGAGCTCTGGATGGGCACGTTTACCTAGATTTCTTATCTGTTCAGGGAACCAAATTAGTTTATACACTGTTCTACTGGGCTGCTAACTGATCCCCACTGCTGGCTGTTACCTAGGTATCTTTCTCCACGAATGCTCTGCACTGTAAGTAAAACCATGAATCCTGTGTATTTGGAGTCACACAAAATAGGTGAAAACAGTGTGGTTTGAAAGCTCATGCAAACTGAAGATGCCATAGCTGATCTGTTCTTTCACTCACACTAGAGCAACCCTTCCTTTTCCCATGTCATCTGCTGGCGCAGTAGCACCAGATAACAAGGTCATGAGAGCAATTAAGCAGCTATTTTAGTTCCTCCTCAGAAAGTCATGGGTTGCACTGCAGCTCACTGCAAGTTAATTAGTGATGCTGCTTTCCTGGTTTATTCCACTTGCCCTACCATAAAGCGCTCCTGTCCTAGAGGCAATATTTCTTCCCTCATGCCCTGCGAAGTAATTAAAGGGAACAAATATGTCTACTCCAGCTGCCTGGCTTGATTAACCCCTTCAGTGTCACTTTTTAGGGGAATAAAAGAGAGAATTTAAGTGCTCACAAGCCAGTTCCAACTGTTGATACCAAACACCTAGACCCAGAGCAATAGCAACACATAAATACAAAACTTAGCAAAACCCAGAAATTTTAAGCCACTGGACTGCTCACATGTTGCTGCTTGACCTCATATGATTAACAGTTATCAAATGTCAAGAAATTGTTTTCTATGGGAGACCAATGCTTATGATAGTACTATTCTGTATCCTCTCCCTTGGAGGATGTAAAGAAAATGTTACAATATAGTGGACGGTGATGCTAGACTGGCTAATGAACATTGTTTTGAGTGATTTTTTTTTTTTTTTTAACTATCTCTTCCCCTCAGGTACTCCATCAACAAGTAACACGAATAAATAGCCTTCAGAACAGGACAACCGGTTCCATCTGTCACACAGAGACCTGAACTTACAGCTGGGTCATGATAGACCGGTGAAAATAACGCTTGCACTATTAGAACCAGCTCACATTGCAACAAAGAGCAACAAGAGAAAATCACATGAAATGGGGAGCAGTGGGAGCCAACAATGTGATTTTCCTGCTCAATTCCGAATGCTTACCAGGTAATGAATGGTATTATCAGTTACCAATTGGGGACAGGTGGGAAAAACCAGTGCAAAACCCCTTTACATCATCCTGGAAGCGTTTGTTCAGGTAGTCAAAATACTGTGGGTTTTGGAGCCCAGGTCAACCCATTGACAGTAAAAGATATTTTCCTGGAGAAATATGGGAAAATCTTTGTATTGTTCTGTAGCAGGTTGTCTACAGGAAGGCTGTATGACTGAATCTAAGCTTTTATTTAGAAAGAAAAGTATGGGATTCGCTTTTCTCACATGGGAAAAGTGGAAGAGTTGACCTCTTCCAAGCCCAGATTGAAATTCAACTTGACTTTAAAAAACAAGGAGAGTAACAATAAACAGTCTTACTGGAACTGTGTCCTGTGAAATTGAGAAATGTAATTAGTCACAGCTAGTCTCTAATAATTTCATGCCACAGGGCTTTGGGAGCCTTTATGTAGTAATTAAAAAGAGCTTAGGCCAAGTTAGTATGGGTTAAAAGATAGGCTGCTTTAAGGAGAAAAAAGCCTTGCCATGCAAGTTCATGTCTGCAAAAAGCTTTTCAAAGGGAAGCTGGAACATGTTGGTTTCTGCTTGAACTGCCTCCAGCATTTGGTAAACACATTCACTGCAGCCCACCTGGCAAGGCACAGCACAAGGGACCGTCTCGTTCCCTTGGTCCTGCCAGAGCTGACCCCTGGCTGCCCAGGAATGTGAACCCAATGGAAACATTGAGAAAAGAGGCAAAATTGTGCTGGTTCACCGGCTCAGGCAATGGGAGCATTGACCTGAGTCCTAGGGTCTCGTCCCTGCTTGCGTGACATTTACGTCTTTCGTGTTAAACAGCCACTGCAAATCTCACCCTTGTTAATACTGTTAACTCATTGACCCTGTCTTGGGCTTAACACAGGAAAGCCAATCTACAGAGAAAACACCACCAGTAAGCTCCTGGTGTTGCTTAAAGTTGATAAGTTAGGAGTTTTTAAAGGGCAACTTCAGAGAAGGTTATTTTTTCTGGCATTTCAAAAGCTAGTCCCAGGGAAAAAGAATGAAGTGTGCACGACCAGGCAGTAAGCAAACTGCACAAGGTCTCGTCAAAAGCAAGCGTCATCTCAGCTAGCTTGTGCTGTTGATAACATAGACGTCTGCAGGTGAATTCATTACCTCTCTCTTTACAATCAATGGTGAGAAACAGATATTTTTGGGGTGATTTTGCATCAGCCCTACTTTAGATGTCTGCCTCACCCTTGCTCAGTGAATCCTCACCAAACCTCATCAAGGACCCTACATCCAACTGGAGCCCCAGGCACCAGACAGTTTAGGCAGATCCTTCAAAAGGCAGAAGGATCCACTGGAAGCAGTCGGTCAGGTTGTGTCGAAGCAGGGTAGTACTTTGTAGAAGACTGTAGAGGTATTAAAAGGGCATGCTTTGAATGGCCAGCCGCTCCACAGATAGCCTACTGGGAATGCGTAGATGGTGTTCTTTCCTGCTGCTTTTCATCTCTGAATGAAAAGGACAATCTGCATAACTACAAGGGTGGAAGAGGAGATAAATTCCCCCTTGAGTATCCACAGCCCATGAAGGGAGGTCAGAAATAGATGTCTAATTTGTACATTTGCTTGGATGAATAATCCTCATAGTAATTTCTCATATCAGAGCTCTGCTCTCGATATGGTCTGGTCTTGATCATCATCAGGCTCTTTATTCTACTGCTTTGCCTCCCTCCACAGCTGTTCCTTGCCACCTTCTCTCCCCTTGACTTTTGTCCTTACCTCTGAGGTTCAGTGCTCCTCTTCTCCAGCTCGCCTAGGCACCAGCCAGCAGTCACTGAGAATGCAAGAGAGAAACGCTGCTATCCCATTCCTTCCAATGCTGGGCACCCTTGTTTGCTCCATCACAGCAGCAATATGAGCAACACACAGGAGGGGCTGGAAGCCACTGTGCAGCAGGAGGCTTCTGAAGTGTGCCAGACACCTTCCTGAGCCACCTGGTGAGGGAGCCAGCCAGGGACGGCACCCACTGGACCTGCCTGTGAACAGAGAAGGACTTGTGGGTGATGCGATGGTTGGTGGTTGTCTTAGACCTAACGATCACAAAATGATGGAGTTTTTGATTCTCAGAGAAATAAGGATGCCAGAGAGTCATGGTAAATGAGGTTAAATCCAGTTGTCAGCCCGTCACATGCGGTGCTCCCCAGGGCTCAGCACCAGGGCTGTTCAGTATCTTTATTGATGATTTGCTTGAGGGGATCAAGTGCACCCTCAGTCAGTTTGCAGGCACCACCGAGCTGGGGGGAGCACTGACCTGCCGGGGGGCAGGGGGCTCTGCAGGGGGTCTGGGCAGGCAGGCCGGCCAAGGGGCTGAGCCCAGCTGTGTGCGGGTCACCCTGGCCCCGTGCCGGGCCCTGCCCGGGGGTCACACCAGCCCCAGGAGCTGCAGGCTGGGGGCAGGGGGCTGGGCACTGCCCGGCGGGGAAGGGGCTGGGGGGCAGCAGCTGGGCACGAGCCCCCCCATGCCCAGGTGGCCAAGGGGGCCAGCAGCGCCCTGGCTGGTGTCAGACACGGCGTGGCCAGCAGGGCCGGGGCAGTGCCCGTCCCCCTGCGCTGGGCACTGGGGGGGCCGCCCCTCGGATGCTGGGCTCAGTTTGGGCCCCTCAGCACCAGCCAGACCCTGAGGGGCTGGAGCGTGTCCAGAGCCGGGCAGGGGGCTGGGGCACCAGCCTGGGGTGGGGGGGGCTCAGGGGGGAGCTGGGGGTTCAGCCTGGAGAGAAGGGGGCTCAGGGGGGACCTTCTCGCTCCCTGCAGCTGCCTGACAGGGGGGTGCAGCGAGGGGGGGGTCGGTCTCTGCTCCCAGGAACAAGTGACAGGACAAGGGGAAACGGCCTCACCTTGCCCCAGGGCAGGTTTAGATTGGGGGCTGGGGAACATCTTCCCTGAAAGGCTGGTCAGGCACTGGGACAGGCTGCCCACGGAGGTGGTGGGGTCACCGTCCCTGGGGGCGTTTAAAAGAAGTGTAGACATGGTGTTGCAATTTGAGTCCAAATCAATTTGCCTCACACGGGGCACCAGTTGTCACAGCACAAACTAGCAAGTTGCATAAAACTTTACCATTGGTCAAATTCTACTGCCCATAAGTCCAGCTGCTGCCACTACAGGTTACTCTCTGCTGTCCATGCTGTTTCTCCCTCCTCCAGAGGCCAGAACACACTGCCTTCATCCAGGCTCCTCCCTCACCCAGGGTTTTTTCTCCCCCACTCCTCAGAGCTATTTAACCACTTTGCTGTAGGATCACAGCTGCACATCATCAAAGCAAGGCCACAGCTGCATATTATCAATGTCAGTCAATCCACTGTCTCCATTCCCCTACAAGGTGGCACTTAGGGACATCCTTTAGTGCTGGGCTTGGCAGTGCTGGGTTAACAGTTGGATTTGATGATCTTAGAGGTCTTTTCCAACTTCAGTGATTTTATGATAAATGGAGAAGTCCTCTGAAACCATGTTCCATGCATAGCAGCATAGCTAGGATGAATGAAAGAAAGAAGGTTCAGATATCTTTGTTTAGTATCCAGCCTGTCGCATACACCAAATCTCCCAAAGGGTCACCATGAGGGTGCAAACATGGTTTGTGAAGCTGGATCCCACAAACAGCTGACCATGGAAGTGTCTGGTAAGGGTATCGTGTGCTCAGTAGAAACGGAGGAGTTACTTGATCGTTACAAATCTCTCATGCAAAGGGCGATTTTCAAAGGTTTATATTTCTGCCAAATGTGAGTGAATTTTATTTTAGAAAGAGACATGATTCCAAATTCAAATTTTTCCTTTTTTAACTTTTTTTTTTAAACTTGGCCAAAGCAAAATATTTTCCCTTACCTTATTTGTGGAAACTGCTGGATCATGTTCACTTTTTCTATTTAAATAAAGAAGCTAAAGCCCTTCATAGGACCTTTCTGTACAGACAATTCAGTGTCAACATCAGCACGAAGAGACTGAAAGGAGTTGTTCACATTAGAAGAGTTATGAAGCCTTATCTATGTTGGGACTATTTACATGCTGGCAGATATTTAATGAAAGAGGAGGACTAATTGCCATGGCAACCATACATCCATGCTGCTAACCACCACTGTGCACCTCCTGTTTCTGCTGATGGCAGCCCTCTGTTTTCTTTCATCCAGCCAACAACAGCTTCCCGCACTTTGAGTGACTCAACCTTTCCCTGTCCCAGTCTGTCACCTAGCGAAAGCCAACGAAAAGAAAGTCTTCCCTGAACCTGCCCCAGCAGGCTGTTTTAGAGTACTTACCTTTTTCTTTCAGGATTTGTCACCAGAAAGTGGTACGTTTTTCTATGGTTTCTTTGTCCTTCTGTAGCAACGCCCGTGTGACAACCAGTACTACTGCCCTTTACCAGACCTCACAGGCATCTTCAATCCTACATTGTGAAGCTCCATGTGACCAGGATGTTGTATGAAAGAAGAGACACATAAATACGCTTAATGGGCCTTTTCAAACCTCTGCTTTGGCAAAAGAATGAACCTGAAGGAAGGATGCCCTGGCTGGTTCTTCTGAGAGTAGGGTCTTCCTAGGTGGCTCACTGCTCATTTGCACCACTGCTCTGCCACTTCTCCCCCACTATAACACCCTTCACCTGCCCAAGACCCACCTAACAGACAGCACCTTGAGCTGACAAATTACTTCTGGACCATGTGGCCCTTGAGGAGTATCAGCTTAGACCTCTGTGTGTGAGGAAGGAGGATGAAGTTGCAGCAGGTGGGCTCGTACTCATGTTCCATGTGTGTAGTTAGGGTATGTAGATAGCCCACCCTGACCAGTGGGGTGACTAATAAAGTTACAATAAGCGGAAATTTCAGGATGTTAAGAGATAAGAGAGGAGCAGTCACATACATGCAGATGGCTCAGCCTGACACTACAAATAGAAAAAGAAAGTGGGGAGGGGAATACCAGTTTAACAGAAGTGATGAAAAAGAAAGACTTTAACAGCAGAACAAGGACTTCATCATGACAAAAACCTTAGTGGTACCTTCTGATTAGAGATTTATAGAGAAAGAGCTCACCAGGCTATGGGCTCAGTACAGCCCTTACCTACTCACAGTTAAGAAGATAAATCACTTAAAACTTGATAAAGTTATTTATTAATTTGGTTAGTCAGGCTCTGAATCTAACACATATTCTTCTACCTTCGTTAGGGAAAAATCCCAGATCCAAGGATGTCTATTGTCTTCATCATGTACTGTAACTTCATTCAAATTTTGCAACTTTGATGTGTCTCCATGGATGCCATGTATAATGTGTGTGCACATCAGTCTTTGTGCTACAGAAACATCAAGGTAGCAGTATGCTAGATGCATCATCCTGGGTGTATTCCACGTTTGGTCAAGCTATGTGTTTAGGGGGTGCAATCACCACAGAGTCTCTATCCTTTGGAGAATAACAGGAAGCTTCTGAAGCTGGTTCAGCCCATTAGAGACCTGACTTACTCCCTGGATGCCTCTCTCCAATAAATGGAAAGAGTCTTGACTGTGTAAGGTCTTAATTTAGGCATCTCATTTTAGTGCCCACAGCCAAATGGATGACTCTGGGCTTTTATGTATGAGAAATAAGAGAAAGCCTTGACATGGAGAAGACTCTGTTCTTAATAGGCAAGGCAAGAAAGAGGCTGGGTTTAATAAAAGAGTTAGTGTTTGCATCATGCAGAACAGGACTCGGTGGCTACTCATGTCAGCTCCTTTTGGCTTTAAGCAATTTGGATCATTGGTATGTTTTCATCACAGAACTGAAGGGAGGCCCAGAGAGATTAAACCACTTGCCTACATTCATGTGGGGAGTCTGTGGACAAACGGAAGAATGAGAATAGATCTCCTGGGGCCTTGTCTAATGGCTTAACCATGAGATCCTCATTCCTTCCATGCTGTGACTGCTTGCCTTCCAGCTGTCTTGCACACTCAGGGTCGAGGAGGGTTGAATACATTCGGATACTGCACTGCACTGCACAAGCTGAATCCCTTCCATGTTTTTAGCCTAAATTTGTAATATCCTCTTTTGAAGTTTTAAATGATGGGGAGCAAAAATTTCTCTGCTTTTAGGAGTCAGTTTAGTTTTAGTCTTCGTTGTGATGCTGGTCTTCCTGGTTCCGATCAGATGGTGGTGTGGAAATTATTGCAATCTTCAGCAATATTCTTGTAGCATATCCAGTCAGACTAGAACAAAATTTCTTACATTTTTATTCATCTGTCTCCCTCTCCCTCCTGCTTTCATTCCACCTACCTACCTGCTTGCCTGCCTTTTTGATAAATATGTCCATCGCTTTCATTGCTGAGCATGTTAATCTTCCACATACTAGTCTTTTCCAGCTATGCCAAGGAGAATACATGTGAAGTGATCAAATGTTTTTTGAAGGACATGTTTAATGGGTTTTGCAAAACTATGGAGCTCAAAAATATATAGCTATCTATCTTCTGAGATACCTAGGAATTCTGCCTATATAGGAATATTTAGTTGGAGATCAAAAATATGTGGACCAATTGATACCTATCTCTTCATTACTTCAGTTCTTCCACAAATTTCTTTACTATTGGCCTCTACTGCCTTGTGTGATGGCCACAAGAACATCCTCAATAAATGAAGCAAACATCATTTCTCTTCCCCACACCATAAAAGCAAGGGAGGGAAGAAAAGGAACCAGCATGTTTCCTTGTGTTCTCCATCCAGTGGAATTTAAGGGTTTTCCTGGTCTTACCTGTAAATTTGGCTTGTTTGCACATATGGAACATCCTGAGTAGATCTGAGACTTCCACATCATTCAATTCCTTGTATCAGTACAGGCTGGCAGCCAACTGGCTGCAAAAGAATGTTTTGCAGGAAAGCACTTGGTTCCTCTGGTGGGCACCAAGCTGACCAAGTTGGATTGCATTGAAAGAAGTGTGGTTAGGAGGTCAAGGGATGTGATCCTCCTCCTCTCCTCTGCTCTAGTGAGACCCCACCTGAAGTACTGCATTCAGCTCTGGGCCCCCCCAACATAAGAAGGACATGGACATGCTTGAGCAAGTCCAGAGGAGGCCACAAAGATGATCAGAGGGCTGAAGCATCTCTCCTGTGAGGACAGGCTGAGAGAGCTGGGGTTGTTCAGCCTGGAGAAGGAAAGCTTCCAGGGAGACCTTAGAGCATCTTCTAGTACATAAAAGGGTCCAACAAGAAAGATAGGGAGGGACACTTTATCAGGGAGTGTAGTGATAGGATGAGAACTAACGGTTTTAAACTGGAAGGGACTAGATTAGATATTAGGAAGGAATTGCTTATGAGGGCGGCAAGGCGCCGGCACGGGCTGCCCAGAGCAGCTGTGGGTGCCCCAGCCCTGGCAGTGCCCAGGCCAGGCTGGACAGGGCTGGGAGCCACCTGGACTCGAGTGGGACTGGGGCATCCCTTCAACTCAAACCATTCCATGATTTTATGATTCTATGAACCAGCAATGTGCCATTGTGGCAGAGAAGGCCAAAAGCATCACAGGATGCAGTAGGCAGAGCACTACCAGATGGTCAAGGAAGCTGATTCTTCCCCTCTGCTCAGCGCTGGTGAGACACATATCACCAGATGGCCCAGTGCTGGGCTCTTCAGTACAAGAGAAACATGGATTTACTAGAGCAAATCCAGTGAAGGGCCATAAAGCTTTTTTAAAGGATTGAAATATGTTTTTTTATGAGGAAAAGCTGAGAGAGGTGTAACTGTTCAGCCTGGAGAAGAGAAGGCTCAGGGGGATATTGTCGATTTATAGAAATCCCTTCTGTGAGGAGTGAAGAAGATGGAGATAGACTCTTCTTAGTGGTGCCCAGTGACAGGGCAAGGGACAATGTGAACAAAAATTGAAATACTGGAAATTTTGCCTCAAAAGAAGGAAAAACGTCTTTATTATGAGGCAGATGAGCACTGGAAGTGGTTTCCCAGAGAAGTTATGGGATATCCATCTGTGGAGATATTAAAAAACCCAGCTGGACATGATCCTGGAGACACTCCTGTAGATGACTCTGCTGTAAGGAGGGGTGTTGGACTAGATGAACAAGAAATTCAAGAACAAAGAATGTCAGCCTGTCAGCTGGCTAGAACATACAGAGGGGATATCACCCCCTTTTTTTTCCTCATGAAGCCTCATGGACCAAGGCTAGGACTGTGTCTGTGCTGAGTCAAAGTGGGGAATCTGCTCAGGCAGCTGGGGCATCTTGTCCTGAAAGTATCTGTTCTTGCCTTCTCCTGTCTCCTTTCCTAGTAGCTCTCAATTCTGGTGGGGCTTCTTTGCATTGGCAGAACCATCCCAGCTTTGGTGTCCTGACAAAATCCAAGTCCCTTTTCCCAATGCTTTCAGGAAATTCTGGGTACGGCAGCTCCAAATGAAGTACATTTAGGTGGAAGGTAATGCCAGCTTTGCTGTCTTGCCCCCATCTGGAGTTTCAAAATGATGCTGTGGCTTAGCAGTGGACTGCGGAGGTGAGTCCAATGGAGAACAAAGAAGACCTTGAGAAAAGATAATGGCGTGATTATGTTTTGGCTAAATTCAGTTTTACTTTCCTCAAAGTAGATGCCCTAATTTGCAAATTACTGTTCTGTGATAGAGATCCTATGTCCCATAGGTAGTTAAAATATAAACAAGTCTCTTGGGATCAGGTGGGAGCTTATTAAAAGTAGCAAACCACATATGCCTCTTTCCTTGCATTCATAGTTTGGGTTGAAATCCTCTGGTTTTGGTTTGTACTGAAAGCCTTTGCCTTTCCAAAAAAAAAGTCTCCCACAGTGTCTGAGCTGAGCTTTTTATTTTTGTATTTTTTTTTCCTATAACTGGAAGGAACATTGCCTTGTGTTTGGGTGGTCAAATATAGTTTCTGCACCTTGGAAGTGACCAAGGTTGTTATTTTTTCGTCTATCTTTCATAATAGCTGGAATCTCCCAAGAACTCCCCTAGTGCTGAATTCACAGGCTGTCTAGAATTTAATTGTGGGGTCAACATGGAACATTCTTCCTGGAAAAAGAGATGATGAGGTGGAGTAGTAAAGATGGTTAACCAGAAAAGCAAACAAAATCAGCCATAGACATTTATTAGTATTTAAAATAGAGTCTTGTCAAGTAATATGTGTGTGTGTGTGAGCGTGTGAGTGTATGTGTTAGAGGAGGAGGAGGGGATTTTCATAACTGGGTGTTTGAGGGAGGGAATAACAGCCATTCAGGCTAGGCAAACAAGGCCAAGATGTACCCTGTAATTTTAGTAATGAGAAAATTCAGAGCAGGAGGCTCGGGATCTGAGGTAAACTCAATGTGACAGTCTGCCAGGGAAATAGAGTGGCTACACAAAGCACAGCTTAGTATGGGTAAGGCAGCCTTTAGCTAATAGAACAAAATTTAGATTACACTGCATGAAAAAACTTTTTCTACTTTCTCTCCCCACAAGCAGTGACAATACTATGCTCATTTATAGATCTCTACCTGTATCTATTTCCCTACATAAACTCTTGACAAGATGAATGCTGAAATCCAGGTACACAGAAATACACACACATGCTCAAGGAAACCGCACTTTTCCACAAAACAGAAAATGTAAGTAAAAATTAAACTTTTCATTGAAGAAGAGTAATGTTGGAAAATGTAAGCCAAACAAGAGCTTTGATAACATGTTTTGGTGGATGCCCTTGTTTTCAGAACCAGAGCTCAATGCGGTTTTGATTCACTTGTGCTGCTGCTGTAGAAGAGGAGGTGAAATCGCAGCCGTCAGAAAACTCTGCCATGGTTTTGAGTCAACCTGTAGCTCCTATGAAGTTGATAAGGGGTATTTTACCTGGTGTAGGGCTGTAGGAGAAAGACTAAGTGCTGAAGCGCTGGTAAGCAGAGGAGCAGGCAGAGAGCTGAGATGGAGATGGGAGATGAAGTGAGATAAAGTGGCTGCTTACCCCTAAGAAGGCTATCCAAGCAGCCAGGGAAAAAATAATTTTATACACGTGTATTCAGGAGGGATTTTGAGATTGTACATCTCTTTCCTAATGCCATAAAAGTTAGGTGTAATGCCCCTCTCTCCCAGATGCAGTTACTGCAGAGAGAGTCCTGAAACTGAACCATGTCTTATGAAAAGAGACCCATATTCCTGATTTCTGAGTGTGGAGAGCTGGCATTGATGATAGTGATTTGGGGTGACTGAAGAAGTCTGATTTTGAAAAGGCTGATCTATGCACGACTAAAAGCCATTTAAGATTGGGCTCCAAAACCTGATTTCCCCCCAAATCACCCATTCCCTTGGAAATGCCTTCTCTCCCCTGCCCCAAACCAAAATCTCTACAGGAGCCAGGCCTGGCTCCGATCTTACTTCAGGCATTTATAGTCTTGAAGTTTAAATCCAGATTTGTGCCACACATCTCAATGCAGTTAATCTCTTGTTGATCTGTCACGGATGGGAAACTCTCTGTCTGTCTCTGTCACCTTTTGGTAATACACTTCTGTGCTCGTTTGTTTTTTCAGAGCCAAAGGATCAAAGCATGAAGAACTAGTCTCCACAGACTGCACCATACCAAGGGATAAATATGTTTTCTTTTTAGTTTTCCGGCATTACAGTATTGAAAGCCAACCTTAACAGTGGCCCAGCGTGACTGACTGTTTATTGTGCTTGTCTAAACTCATTCATGAGAACACTGCTTTTAAAAGTTAGTCTAAGAAAACACCAACATGAGCAATGCCTCACTGCCTCTCTCAGTCCACCCCTTTGATCCAGCTTCTTCAGTCTTTGCCTTCCAGCCCTTTCCCTTCTCCTTGGTCTATTCCTATTACCCTCTGTAGACTTGTCAGACTCATTGATTGCCAATGGTAATTCATGAGTTGATAAGTCTGGAAGACTATGAACTCAACGGTGCACATTTTTTGGCACATCTCTACAAGATATTAACACCTGGTGAGTTGCCAGGAAACTGGAGGGTAGAAAGCAGCCCTTTGGTTGACAAAACCTCATCTAATTTTGTTGTTTTCTTGCCAGCTACAGAGTAGCTTCCACTGAGGAGCCATCGTCAAGTCCCAAGGGGATATAATGGAAATTGCAATTAATCATCCTCCTGTTTCTCTGTTAAACCTTCCAGCATACGGCTTCCTCTTTCTTACCTTCCTCTTACTTTGATGACAGCTTCCCAAGAGCAATAAATTCAGGAGTCTGTGTATCATTGAGCAGACTCACAGCAGAGCTTCTGCCCTCAGACAAGGAGAGCATGACCCCTCTTCAGACCCATACTTACCCATTGCAATAGCTAGCAAAGATCTTTCTCATCAGGCAGCACCTGCCTTTTTTTCTCCCTCCAAACATGTAACTTGCGATGTCGCTACTTTTCATATATTTATGAAATACTTCTCACTGTTTTACTGACCTTTTGGTATAGCAAATGCTGGGAATCCCTTCTACACACAGTTGCTCAATGGTTGAATAGACAGTAAAGTCATCTTTGTGTCTCCCACATTTATTTAAATTCTAATTATTCTTTTCACCTTTTATGCAGAAATAGAATCACAAAAGTGCTGTTGCTTCTCTTCTCCACTGTACATCTACACAGGCATTTTCAGATTTTGCAGCTTTGTTTAATTTGATCTCCCTTACATCTCTTTTGGCATGGGCAATTCCCAGCTCTCTTTTTCACTGATTATCATTTTGGATTGCTGTTGGCTGCTCGTACTGCTTTACCTCTTTGGGCGCCTTGCCACAAATCCTCTGTCCTCATGGATATTCTTGGCACTTCCCACTTGAGTAGGATCTGTGAATTTCATTCATGTTTGTGTTCATTTCTCTGCCAGATCATGAATGAGGATGTTAACTAACACTGATCCATGTGGATATTCCACTAAACTGCTTTCCCGCAATGCCATGTAATACCATGCATGATTCATTATCCTCTGTTCTTTGTTTTCAGCATTTCAGTTAATGATTGGGCTATGCAGCTGCTCACAGAGGGGCTGGTTTTAATTTATGTGGCAAGAACAACTTCATGAGACATTGTCTCACATGCTTTGGTACAGACCAGATATTTTATATCTACTGTAATAATTTTAATCTTATTATTCTATTATAACAAAAACAAAAAAAAATCGGATCCACGTGAATCTGAACTTAATCTATCCATTTATACTCACACAAATTCAATGGAAAGCACAACTAACTCAAAACAGTAGATCCCCCCACTTCTCGTTGCAAAGGAGACTGAGACTTTTATTAACAGCATAGCTCAAGGTTGCCTTAGGAGTCGGGGCAGGGTTCTGCATGGAAAGGGTCTGTCCATCATATGGTACAGCAGGGGCTTTGCACCTGCTTAAGATAAACTAGTCAAGTAAACCCTTTTTTAAACTCTTCCCCAGTATGATTCTCAAAATAGGACTAAACTCAGTCCAAGTGTGTATTTGTGAGTGGAGAGGATGAAAAAGAGAGATCAGCAAGTAGCAGAAAGCACAGGTGGTGTAGGAAAGAGAGAATTACACCCTGGGTGGGATTGGAAGGGACCTCTGTAGATCATCTAGTCCAGCCCCCTACTCAAGCAGGTTGTCCCAGAGCAGGCTGCACAGAGTTGCATCCAGGCAGGTTTTGGATGTGTCCAGAAAAGGAGACTCCACAACCTCTCTGGGCAGCATCTTCCACTGCTCTGTCACCCTTGGAGCTTGTCCCCAGGTTCTGCAGGAGCTGCCTGTGGTGCAGCCTGTGCCCGCTGCCCCTTGTCCTGCCGCTGGGCACCCCTGGCAGGAGCCTGGCCCCGTCCTCCTGCCACCGCCCTGGAGGTGCCTGTGGGCATCGATAAGGGCTCCTCTCAGTCTTTTCCAGGCTGAACAGGCCCAGCTCTTGCAGCCTTTTGTCATAAATGACATGCTCCCATGCCCTCATCATCCTCATAGCCTCTGCTGGCCCCTCTCCAGTAGCTCCCTGCCTCTGGAACTGGGAACCCACCATGGACCCAGTGCTGCAGATGCAGCATCACCAGGGCAGAGCAGAGGGGAGGATCCCCTCCCTCACCCTTCTGGCCACACTCCTCCCAATGTCGCCAGGATCCCACTGGCCCTTTGGCCATGTGGACATACTGCTGGCCCATGGGCAACTTGCTGCCCACCAGCACCCCCAGGCCCTTCTCCACAGAGCTGCCCCCCAGCAGTCGCCCCCAGCCCGTGCTGGTGCCTGGGGCTGTCCCTCCCCAGGAGCAGGACCTTACGCTGGCCTTGGTTGGACTCCATGAGGTCCCCTCTGCCCGGCTCCAGCCTGCCCAGGTCTGGCTGAACGGCAGCGCAGCCTCTGGGGTACCAGCCGCTCCTCCCAGTGAACATGAAACATGAACAGTTTCTTATCAGGCTAGCACAACCATATTTCTTTATTTTTTAAAGGGAAACCATTTCTTGCCTGTGTGTCCATACTTCTTCTAAGTGCCCAGCTGCCTGCTCACTGTGTCAGTGCCTGAGTTTGGTTAGGCACCTGCCGCTTTTATGAAGTTACACTTTATTATTTCCATGCTTCACTGCTGACAGCAACATCTCTGGAGTTAAAGTTATTTTAAAAAACTTTGGGTTTTTGAGCAAAAGCCTAAGATCTCTGCTATCAATGAAGTCTACAAGGTTTTCCTTATTATATACAAAGGCAACATTTCCCCTCAAAATAAAATGCCATTCAGCAAAGACATTCCAGCAAAACTGGCACCTCCACCTCCCTCGTATATCACTGCTTCTTCCCCAAAACCAAACAGCAGTGGGATGATCAGCTGGATGCTGTTCTCCATCCTTCATTTCATCACATCTTTTGCCAGCTAAACTTCAAGGGGATAGTATTTAAGAATGGAAATCAAATAAGAACCAGGAAGTGTGAAAAAAAAAGCAGCTTCGTTTTCTGATCCCAGGCCAGTGGAAAAGATGTCTGTTAATTTATGAATGAATCAGATTTGTGCTGGAAGCCATTTACAAGGAATGTGTTCTTGGTCTCTTGCTCATGCTAGGCAAAGTTACCTACTGATGTCAAGCTGCATCTAGGCCACCATTGTTATGCTAACCCTAATGTTAATCCTGGCCCTCGGCAGGAATGATTCACAAGTTTCATTAGAGCAAAAGGTCTGCTAAAACCTCTAGACAATTCCTCTGGAGACCTGAGAGTGTATTTAGATTCAATAGACATCTGTATTTGGATTCAAATTACATTCTTAGCTATATTTCTCCTCCCACCGCTTTTAAATCTCCAGAAAAAGCATAACTTTAGAAAGGAAGGCTACATTCCCTAACAGCCAAGAGGAAGATTTACAAGCCAGATGGTGATACTTTAAATAACAAAAAATGATGCAAGTTAATTTTTCCTCTCTTTCAGTGTGAAAACATCACCATCCCTTCCTCTTACTACCTCCATCTCAAGATGACTGAGTACTCTGCCCTCACTAAATCCTTCTGTACTAATTAAAAACCCTTTCCTAGCAGTGCTAGGGACTTTAGAAGGTACACCTTCTGTCATTAGAAAGCAAAAACTTGTGTTCTTAAAATTAATAAATGGAATGGATAGAAAAGTTCTCCCTGCTGTCCCCCGTGAAATAAGTTTCTGGCTTTCATTAAAAAAAAAAATAATGCAAAAATGTAGAAAAAGAAAAAGGATTTAAAAAATAAAAACTCTCTGGCTTCTGGCAGCCAACAGTTTATATTTTCAGATTGTAGTCAATGGAAAATCTGTTTCTCAAAATATACCTTTTTCTCTTCAAAAACGGCTTAGGGTAAAATGTTTCGGTTTACAACCACAAAATGTTTACTTTAAAAAAAAACAGCAAAAACTTCATTTCTGACTATCATACTTCAATTACATGAGAACATCAGGACACATCTGGGACTGGAGAGCTCTGCTTCAGACCAGGGCTTGACACTGTATTTTCTTGTGCATTGCAAAATCAGTCTGTGGCTCATCATGAGGGAAACTGAGTGAAATTATAGGTCTTGTGTAATACAATAAGTCCAGCTGAATGGTCTAATAATCCTTTTTGGCACTAACATCTATGAATTGATAAAATACTGTGAACATTTGCAATGATACTGAGAGGACTGTATTTCCTTCCATGTTGTGGTCTCTTTGCATGTCATTCATCTGATGACATGCAGATGTCTCAAATCAAGCCAAAGAATCCCACTGTAGTATTGCTCAGAAAACACAAATTGTTGGAAAGCATTCCTGTGTCCAGCATAGGATCTCCCTGGTATATCCCATTGCCGCTTCCATGTATCCAACTCCTGTCTGGAGATCAGGAGTGTGCTGAGGGGAAGGAGAAAACATGCCCTTCATCTGTTCCTGTTAATCGTAAGAGACCTTCCTGCTGCAGCAGGAGATGCAGGATTAGCAGACTGTACTAACTTGAGCCAAGGATTTGCTAAAAAACTCCAAAGTGTAAAAATCCATGTACTTACATCACAGTTTCCCCAACACAGGATAGTTCCACATCATTATCACTGGGGTCCAGCCATCGTGAAAGCCTGTCAGTGCCTTTTGAGCAGTCAGAGCAGTTTTAGTGGCTGGTCTTCAGCAGTGAAATACTCTTTCAGAAGAGCCAAAACTGAGTCTGGTCAGGACAGCGCTAATAGGTTGGTACTGAACCACCATTCTGTTTCCAAAACTAGAAGTTATAGGAGAAAACCTCAACAGTGTTTTGTTTTGCAGTGGAAGTGCAGCTGGGTACTGAACCCCACAGTCACCTCATTCATTGCCCGTTGGGTCATGTAGTAGGATGGCTTGGAGCGTGTAAACTGCAGTCCTGGGGGAAGACGTCAAAAGGGCAGCTTTACTGCCAGCACCCGATGTATGGTCGGTCCCCAAGACTCTCATGGCAAGAGGTTTTCAGTCTTCAGTAGAAAAGCCTAAAGGGAGATCTGATTGCTGTCTTCAGGTACCTGATAGGAGTAAGGGGAAGCTGTAGACAGACTTCTCTTGCGTGTGCACTGTGACAGAAGTAAAGGCAACAGGCACCAGCTGAAAGAAGGAATATGCCCTTTAGATATTAGGAAATAAAAAATTTATTGTACGTTGTAAAGTTAGTCACATATTGGAAGACAGGCCAAGAGAGGTTAGGGAATCTTCATCCCTGTACGTATTAAAAACTTAACTAGACTAAGTTCAGCACTCTGACTTACACTGATTCTTCTCTGAGTGGGGAATTAGGCCTGACAACTTCAAGAGATTTCCTCCAGCTGAGACTATTCAATGGCAAGGGTCTGAACAAATTAATCCTTAAACCAGCTTCATGCCACATGAGTGGTGGTTATGTCTAGTCTGGACCAAACTAAGCTCAGTCTGAAACAAAATCCTCAAGCCACATGTAATGGATTTAGAGGGACCAAGGCATCACCTTCTTTGATGAACTGACCTCTTTTTACTGCACCAAATAAACACTTATGGTAATATATAAAGAGACCAAAGTTTTGAGATAGAGCAAATTTGTCTGTATCCTGTATAAAAGTGTCCAAAACCACCAAAGGCAAGGTTTCTGTAAACTGCTTGATAATCCTTTGCTGTAGATTAAATTCGGCTATGGCATACTTGCAGTTTGCTCTCAACAAAAGCCTGTCTGTAAGGACTATTTTGGCATCTCAGTGCTATCACCGTGGAGATGTATTAAGTATTTAAAGTCTATAGAATGACACAAACCCACTGGCAGTCTGTTTTGTGCAGCATGAATGACTTGACGTGGCAGTTAGCTATAGCAGAGTCCCTCGTGCAAAGGAGGCTGACTGCCGCCCCGCATCAGTGCGAGGATGCTTTCTTGAAGCTGTTATCATTTCTGAATATCACTGGGGTCAAAGAACAGTTGCACTGAATTCCTTGCATCTGTCAGACTGAGTACTCAGTGTGGAAACCTTTCCGTGGATACCAAAGGAAAAACACAACATCAATAGAAGCTCCCAAAAGACGTTTCTACCTGAATATGGAGAAGATACAATCAGCTTTTCTATGAAGCCGTCATTTGATCAGAGCATTTGAGGAGAAATGTGTGAGCAAACCTATCAAATATAAGAGACGGTTGCATCACGCCCTTCAATCCTATTGTTTCTTATCAGTGCACCTATTCCATGAATCACGGAATAATACCTCGCTGACACTCAGAGTGACAACTTGCTTGATATTATCTGCACAAACCAAACATGACTGATGGGCTTAGACTGTTCACC
Source organism: Falco naumanni (assembly GCF_017639655.2). Taxonomy (NCBI): domain Eukaryota; kingdom Metazoa; phylum Chordata; class Aves; order Falconiformes; family Falconidae; genus Falco; species Falco naumanni. The sequence goes on from NC_054057.1 coordinate 60,999,478, forward strand.
ATATTATGTTCGTATCAGTGATGTTTCTCACAGTCTATTTTATTTATTAGTCTTTTCATATTATCTCCTTTTGTGAAATTAATAACAATCAACCTCAGCTTTAAGGGTCTAGTGCTGAAATTCTACTTCATTTTTTCATTATCCTGACTCTAAGCTGTTACTCATTTTTGTCATCTTTATAAAATGTTCTTCCAAATTAGACACAGATAAATAGTTCAATTTTTTTGGCTTGAAACATGAACCAAAATCTTAACAGGGAACTGTGTTCTGGGCTGAAACAAAACAGAGCCTTATGGAGAGACTTTGGCAAAGTAAAAGCAGAAGGTCAAAAATCTCACTTGAACCAAACTGATAATAGGTGTTTACAAGACACAATTTGCTATCCTTTTAGCTTTTCAGAATAAAATTTATATAAACATCTATTTTGAACAGAAATGTCAAAAAGTACCATTTCAAATAATGTCAAAATTGAAAGCTCCAGCCAAGATGCTTTTGTTGTCCTCAGCCAGTTGACTATGAGTTAAAATAAGCCAGCTATGTTTAAATCCCTTCTATCCATCTTCTAACCCTTTCCTAAGTAACACTTATTTTGGCTATTTAACTTCTTCCTAACTGCATTTAGGTCTTCAGGCTGAAATTTCCATGGCAGACTAAAAAAGCGAAACACAGATTTGCTGACAACTTTTGGAGACAGCTGAGGCTCACCTCTCCCCAGAACCCCTGTTTCCCCCCACTGTCCCTCCCTCTCCCATCAAATTCCTGGCTGTCTATGCTTTGCAGAGTCCAATTTGCTGCTGATGCCTAGTCTTTCTGCCTCACTGTCATAATTTCAGCTCTAGCTGCCAAACACAGGCTACACAAAGAAATAAACCCCAGTCTTTCCCCTTTCACTCAGCAGGGAGCTCCATAAAGATTCCCTCATTAGCAAACACATAGCTGCCAGCGATGCTCTTTAATAGCTCCCTTTCCCTGAGACGCTTTATGACTACAAATGAAGACTGATTACAGGCCCAAATCTTCCTAGCAAGTCACTCACACACATGAAATACCTGATTTATCTGACCATTCCCCAGCAGTAAAGAGGCCACCAGCACTCCGGTGCCGTCTCTCTAATAACTGCGCCCTGGGCTGTAATTACCTGTGTGTCTAAGTGGAGCTGACTGTAATGACAAGCAGATCTATCGCCCACAAAACATCGGTGCTACTTGTGTTTTGCTTATAAGGGAAGGAAAGGACACGTCTGCTCCAAGCTGTTCTGTTGGTGAGATGCTCTCACCAGGCTTAATCAAGTCATTGAGCAGTCTCAAGAGACTGGTGAAACTGTGTGCTGGAGAATGACATCACAGGGTGAATTTTTGGAATTCAATTTCCATGACAACACAATGCTGAAGGGCAAAGCTATATGATGGCATCAATCCATCAAAGTCTATGCAAATATATAGAATCATAGAATATCTCAGGTTGGAAGGGACCCACAGTGATCATCAAGTCCAGCTCCCTGCTCCTCACAGGACTACCTAAAACTAAACCATATGACTAAGAGCTTTATCTTATCAGTAAGCAATGGACTCTGGGATCTTCCGCAGAGGATTTTCCTGAGAAATTCCTTGCAGTGTTCAGCCAAAATGCTGACTCTTTGAACTTCAGAATACCATAATGAGCAAAACAGTTCCTACCTGCTATGTATCCAACACCTCAAGAGAAAACCTAAAGTTAATCTGTTGGGGAATAGAATGTTTTTGATCAAGGATATGAGTTGAAAGGCTGCTGGAGGGATGCTGGTGAAGGTGGGTTCAGTGCTCCACCCCAGTGCTTTTAGGGGAGGTGCAAGTGGAGAAAAACTCAAGAGTTCTTCATCCACGAAGCAGGGACAGAAACTATTCCTCTGCTACATGGGTACGCTATGGGGATAAAAATTTGTGCAGCCCATTGGTATTCCAATTAAAGGAGTACATGAGCATTAGAGCAAAGAGACATTCCAAGCCAATAGGGCAGCCAAAGGAGCATCCAAGGCTGATGGGTATGTTTGTGCCTGCATTCATGCATGTGTGCATGTGCATGTTGTGTCTCCTGATGACATGGTGATGGTACCTTTTGTTTCACTGCATCTGGGATGCACAGATTTAAAGACTAAAGAGCTGACACAAATGAAGAAATTGCCATCACCAATGTCCAAAAATTAGAAAAAGAGAGACAGGAAATCAAATAGTCAAGATATACAAGTTGATACTTGAATCTGGTTGATACTTGAATCTAGATCTCCAGAAATCAGAGCAGTTGCCTCATCTGAAACCCTTGTATGCAGATTAATTCCTTCTTCCTTTGTAGACCCTTGTAGGTAACAGATATTTCAAACTATTCAAAAAAACTATCTGCAGCTCTTTCAGAGAATAACATAGAGATGTCCAAGAATATAGAGATGGAGATGACTTTGATCCTACTTCAGATTTCCTCTGCAATTCTGGCCAAGAGTTTTGGCTTCTTTTATCCTTGCCACTCTGTGGTCTCTCTCATTTATTTATTTATTTATGCATTCTATATTGGAAACTAGGTTTCTCTGACAATTTTCATGGTATCAACTGCGAAGAGCTTTTGATCTCAAGTGCTTATTGAGGAAAGTAGGACCACTAATTCAAGAGCTTAGAGACTATGTCCTTCCAGGAATCAGGAAGAAAGAAACCAGGACATGTTCTCCCAGGTTTTGATTAAGAGTCCAAAAGATCAGCCTAATGAAACTGGGGTCAAGCTGTATTTAATGTCTAAATCACCACTTTTTAATGAGAGTGGGAGATTTTACCAGGAACAGGTTATCATAGTATTTCAAAGACAGGGAAGTCAGAAAAAAAACCCCAAACAAACAACAAAACAAAACAGAAGTGACTCAAGGGAAACCATGAATGAAATCCAGAGTTTTCAAACCTTTAGGGCAAGTTTTACTTTCATAGACTACCCTGCCTTTTTTAAAGACAGCTCCCACCCTATTTCCTCCTTAGACACTGAGCAGCTCAACAGGACTATGAACTCCAGGCCAAAGTGAGTAGTCAACTGCCTTTTTGTTGCTGGCCTGAGTGGAAATCTTGGCTCTTTGCACTTAGCCTGGAAGGGAAAAGGACTCCTTTTTGAAAATTGCACATTGACATGCTTGCAGATTGATTGTTGCTCTAAGGATGCTCTCTTGCCATGACACATCCATTAAATAGCTTGAAGTTTTACTACCCAACTAATTTTCCAAACAGCAATAAAAAATCCCAGTATTGTACATGTCACCTCAATTTACTCCTTTTTCTCAGCCTTGCACCTCGTTAAATTTTGATTTGTGCCTAGAAGCAATCACAGGACATGAAATTGCTCCAGTGAGTCTTAAAGAATACCAAGTGGCCCTTCAACATTGACTTTTCTTTCTATATGCATTAGTTTCAGGGCTGTGGATTCTGAGTTTGACACAATACAATGATGTTATCAAGAGAGATATGAGTGTATGGCTCATTCCATGTCTTCATTTCCTTATAAGCTCTGCCTTCAGCAAGAACATTTCCAGATAGAGGGAACTTTTGGACAAAAGCTTTTTCTTTATTGATTTTTTGGTTTTCCTTGGCAGGGGCTTCTGTTGGAGATAATTTAATTATTTAAGATTTTCAAAGGATAAACCTTCCATGGCTAATGATAGCTTACTTCTAGGTCGCATGATGAGATCAAAGCCTTAGGGAAACAATTTTAAGTTGATGGCAAGAACATTCTTCAAGTTGGTAGAAGAGCCACTTATAAATCCTCACTCAAATAATTTTTCCCTTTCAATAAGATAGAATGCTTTCAGGAGAAGAGACTGAAAGCAGATCCATTATTTTCTCAGACTGTGGAAAGCAGCTTAGCAAGAGCTAGACCTAGCCTGGAGGCTTTTCTATGCAGCTCTTGAGGTATAGGGGCTACTTCTAAGAGGCCATAAAAAGCAATCCCATTCTCAATAAGCTTATGTCAGGGACTGCAGCTCCACTGCAAAATGTGTTTGAGTCTATAACTAAGAAAAAGCTTATGCACTGCAAAATTTTGAAACCTTCTAACTAAGTATTCAAGCCACCATGGCAACCAGGGAACTCTCAGCATTTTATTCGGAGTTCCATTTTCTTTCCAGTAAAATACTTGCACAGTTTTTGTTTCATCCCACTTCACAGCAAATAACTATTTTTTTTAAATGTCAAAAAAAAATCTTTTTTGCAGTACTGAACCAGAAAGCCATTTCCTGCCCAATTCTAAAAATGAGAATAGTGAAACAAGTATCCTGCCTCCTAAAAATAAAATAATGTATTTCAATCTAGTCAATAGAAACTCACCTAAAAACATTTCACTGACCAGTGGCCATGGTATAACTGGATCAGACGGATCAGTGAAGCTCATCCTATCCACAAATCATGGCTATTGGAAGCATTTGTTATGGCCTGGGTTGGGCTGATACCCAGCTGGTAGTAGGAAAAATAGTAATACTGAAGTGCCCAAGGACAAAATACTGGAGTGACATAGATCAGTTATAGCCTTGGAAAATGACAGAGGTGGGGAGAGGGTAGTCACAAGGAGAAAACATTCAGGTGAGCACCATACCTCCAAAGCCTGAACACCACAGTCATTTTTGCATGTGACAACAGATGTTTGGCTTTCATAACTCAGAAATATTCCAATGAAGAAAAGAAGTGCCTTTCTTAGGTGGGGTAGAGAAGTGCATTTCCAGAGTGTTAGTGACTCCCATTTTCTGGAAGCCTTCTAAATGTCCTCTAATTTTATGAGGCATTCAGTAAGAAAAAGATGACAAGATAGGTGGGATGGTTTTATTCCAGAAAGTAAACTGACAACAGCACTTTAACCTGGGGAAATATAACTGAAATGGGATATAATAGACATCTGAAAGATCATCAATTGTACTTAGAAGCTGGATAAGACACATATTGCTTCCTCCTTACATTAAAAAAATAGGGTGAGGAGACATCACATCTGTGAAATCATATAATATTGTGAACAAAACAAGTGAAACACAATTCTTTTCATATATGTAACCAATCACTGATAGCTCTTGTTTACATAGGATATCGGGGAATAAAATATAATATGGTCCTAAAAAAGGAATTGGAAATAATCATGGATGAAATAGTGTTTGTTGGTGGCTGTTGACAGGATAGACATGACCTGAATCTGTGGAAGTCTCCAAGCCCTGGGTGGTGGGAAGCCCTTGGCCACAAAAGGAGTCACACTAGGCAGACTCTGTATCTACAGACTGTCCGTACATCTGCTCCAGACCACTGGTAGAGGAGGGAAAGATCTACAGACAAAGGGAACCCTGGCTAAGAGGATGGCTGGTTCCTATGGTGTAATTAGTACTGCAGTTCAAATGCTGAAGTCTGCGTAGGAGGTTCAAGTGTTCATCCCTGGTTAATTAAACGTGAAACTGCTACAAACACAGCTAAAGGAGAATTTACCATTTGATTACAAATATATATTAGAAAAGCAGATTATTTAATTTTGTCAGGAAGAAATAAGTCATTTGCAGAAAATGAAGGGGTGGGAATTTTAAAATGTTCCAGGTAACTTTCCTCTGTTATGGTGGCATCTGCGAAAGTCAGCTGTGATCGGACAAAGGAAATACCACAGGGGACACCATTCCTGTATTAATTCTGCCTCTGCCAGAAACAAGAAATATCAGAAATCTAGTGAGAAAGATAAACCTTGTTCCCATGAAACGGTTTTGATTGGTCCTGTGCACCAGTTTCTGCTCTTGGTCTTCCTGACATGAACCAAATTATTTAGGTGAAGTTTCTGGGAAGACAGCTGCTCCAAAATCAGTCTCATGTGATGCAAGCCATCTTCTGCAACCTCACACAGAGTGACCTGACCCATCCAAACAGGTGAGCTTCTCCCACATCCATAAAGAATGAAGTCAGGCTCCAGAGGACCAGTTCTTCATATAATGCTCAATTCAGAGATGCACCAGGTTGTCAGGGTGTCTTTCTGTTAAGTTCATTCTGAACTGGGTCACAGCCACAAAAAAGTTCATAAGTTGTCCTGCATCCCAAGCAGAAAAAGGTTGGCGCAAAATGTAGCAACAATTGTAGTATTTGGACCTACCTTTTATCTTTTTTTACTCTTACTTTAAATTTTATTATTTTCAGCTGCTTTTAATTAAATGCTCAAATCCTTCCGGTAGCTTTAGAACCTTCCTCCTCCATTCCAAACACACACAAATTAAAGAATGCTTCCCCTGTACTTAATTCATTAAAAAACAGGAATACAAACTAGAGGTTTTGGATTGCCTTTTTAAATTTTTTTTGTTTTAAGCTGAGACATTCCTCATTTTATTATTTTCCCACATTTTTTAACTACTGCATAAAGGACTCCCATCTGCAGATGCATTTGAAAAACACAGGTCACAAATTCTGGCTAGGAGTCCAGCTTATAAAATGTTCCTTGACCTTTTAGACAGAGCAGTACAGTATGGTTATTTATATAGAGCTTTTTTTCTCTTAGGGAAAAAAAAGAGAAAAAAAATTTGGTGCAAAATGTGTTTTGCCAACTATGCTGCAACAAGTAGATCTGGCATTTCCTGCACAGAGGTCAGCTGATGATTTTCCTTCAAAATCAGCAGTATTCTTCTGATTTACACCATCTGTGGATCCATCTGAAAGTAACACTCCAAAAGGCATGTGGAATTCATTTATGCGGGTACAAGTGTTTTGTTTGGCTTGGCAACTTTCTTTTGAAAATGTACATGTTGGACTATCTTCAGGGCTTTCCAGAAGTGCTTCAAATGGATCAGGGTGAAAGGGGTGTAGGTGTCCTTTATGACCTTCCCTTGCTCCTGGCTGGTCTGGGTACAAAGCCAACCTTACAGTATAAGCCTAAAGGCTGTATGTGCCAAGAACCGTTCAATCTGTGCCACAGACCCTGGGAAACAGGGGTGAGGGGAACGGCTCACAGTTGTTCACAGGTAAGAGCTGGCCATGCTTCTCCAGGTTGCCACCAGTATTTTGTGGGGTTGAGCAGGGTGAGGTGTGAAACTAAGCTTCAGGATGGCCCAGTGATGACAGCCTTTGCTGGCTTATTTCCCCTGCAATCAGGGATTTGTGTACCCTGTGCCAGCTGGGCTCTAGCTAGTACCAGATTCGAACTTCTTATGCTACCGGTGAAGCTCAAGAGCTGCCAGCTGGCCACCAGTGCTCTGATTTTTCCAAATTTCAGTGCCTCTATCTAGGAACTTCATAATTGCCTGAGTTCAATGGGGCAATTATCCCAGGGTGTACATAACGTATTACTACAGAGCATATCATTGCAAGTTTAGGAACTAAAGTAGTGGACTTGGGGATGTGGTCCTGCCTATACATGGCACCTTACATAGCATCCAAGCTTTCATAGCATCCCTTAACACTCAGCTGAAGAGCAGAGCCACAGCATTGCCCCTATTTTTGAGAGCACTGAGGCTCAGCAGTGGAATTTATCTGACCAAATGTAGGCATCATGCTAAAGTAGATGGCAAAAACAAGTCAGATGAACCATACTTTAAAAATGTGATTTGTCTCCATTGACTGTGGAAGCAGCCAAGTGCGACTAGTGAAGCTGTAGACGTCTGCATCGCAGACGGATGAAGTTGGGTGAGAGGAATCCCACCCAAAGTGAGCTGGCAGAGTCACATGACATGTCTGAGAAGAAAGTGGGAAGAGCTGTGCAGCTCTCCCACATGCTAGCATTATTGCTAACGTATTAGCCTGCCTTCCTCACTGCACAAGCAGAGAATAAATTATGCACAGAAAGCACATTTTTGGAAAGCCCAGAAGGAAAAGCTTCCCATACAAAGGGGGTGAGTGGTGCCAAGGTTTAATTTAAAGAACAGGTCAGCTTCAGCTGCTCAGTGGTCCTCACTGACCTGGTCTGCAAGGTGGCCTGACCTAGCCTCATGGTCTATTATATATAGACATCACCTAAGGACCAGAAACACACATGTCTACCTGTGCCATGGAAGAAGCCCTCAGCAGGCAATGGGTTCTGACTACAACTGACTTGAAACAGGCCTGAAGACTCTTTTCCTTTTTTTGTCTCCCCTTGAGGACCGTGTAGTTCTCCACTGGTTCCAGCATGCTGAAAAATGGAGGTTTTCTTCTGGTATGGATTCTGGTATAAATTGACCAGGGAGCAACAAAGGAAGCTAAGAACTGCAAGATTTCTTAAGAGACTTGTTGTACAATTGTTGGGCTTTGGTTTTGCGGTTGGTTTTTTTTGTTTGTTTGTTTGTTTTTAAAGATATCAGTATCTTATATACTTGAAAATAGACACACTAGGAGAGGTCCACATTTCCACCACAAAAATGTGGGTGCCTGTGACACGCTAAAGTTCTCTAGTCCTTATGTGGGTTTTCATGGCAGCAGTAAATGATGGAGAAAACTTTCATTCATCCTTTGCTCTTCGGTTTTGATAATAAATCCAACCTGCAGTGGTCATTTTTGTTTTGAAGAATTCTATCAGAAAATAAGGAAAGAAATAGACCTGGATAGTAGCTGTCAGGGGATATGCCGGATTTCTGCTTTTCGTCAGAGGGGATTGCAAGTGATAAGGTATTTTGCTTCATAAAGTTACCTGGAGCAACATCTTCCATTCTAAAAATGTGCACAAAAGGCCAGGATGAAAAGTAAACCAACATTTCTACCCACTTGGTTGAGAGGAAGAAAAGGCAGTCTTGCAGTTTCAGTCCTGAGCTAACTGGTCAAGGTTCATTTCTCCGATCACTTCAGATCTGTATGCATCAGAGAGACAGCCTGCCTTCTGGAGGGTTTGTGGGTCATCATGGATCATATTAACTGTCTAATTGGGTGTGAATACATGGCTCTGCCTCCCAGCTAGGTGCTAACCAAAACTAACCTGTGGGTTCAGCTGGGAAAGGCAAGGCGCAATTTGCAAAAAGATCTAGCGTTTGCAGACACCTACCTCCTTTTCCTGGGAAGCCATCAAGAAATGCATTAGGAAAATACCCGAAGAAATACCCAAAAGAGGATTCAGGTCACTAGTGAGTACTTAACCCCCTCTTCTTCTGCTTAACAATTTCCAGGTGCTCTGAGAGGGTTTCACACATCACCTCACCTTGCTGAAGCCGTCTCTGACTGTGAAGGCATGCATGGTTTTCCTGGGTCTAGAAGAGCAAGGAAGGAGGAGCAGGACAGTGTCCAAGAGATGACGACTCTCAGCAGGAATATCCTCATTCCTACACCCCTCTCTCTGGCCTGCTCCTGCAGTTTGCATGCAAAATTTCTTGAACAATTAATTAATCATCTGAGGAGCAGAAACATGCATAAGGGATAGTTAATCTGTGTTCTTTTGCCTGGCTCTTTCTGCCCTTTCTTTTTGGCATGCTCCCCAGAAGTTTATTTGGAAGTAATTATGCCAAATACTGTTTAATCTATGACAAGCTTGTTGCTATTGAAGTACTGTAGTAATCCTGCATAATGAAGAGTGGAGCTAATAGTTAATCTTTAATTTAAAATGAAAATATAAAATACAGTCACTGAAATCTCATGCAGCAGGTTCAGTGTTTGCATGTCTCTAAAGTTTAACAGTCAAGAACCAATTAAGGCAGAAGGCATAGAGCCACAGACTTTAACAAATAGTCTTAGTCATGGTTGTGTGCCCCCATTATTTTTATATATATATATATATATATATGTATATATATATATATATATATAAAAAATTATGCCATTTGGGGTCTGTAATTGAATCATCCCTCTTAACTTCTCTACTAAAAACCAGGACAATTCCAAAAAATCCTTCTCTGTTTCTGTTAAAAGGGGTCTAATTGCCTGTATTCCAATTTTTCTCTGGTTTAGTGCTCATATTGAAGAGGAACAAATGCAATAGGTGGAAGAACACAGATAATTGTTTATTTATTTACAGATTCTAGCCCTGGACACAGAGCCGTGAGAATAAGAGCTGCAAATGGTGTATTGTAATTCCCCTGTTTTGCTCTACAGATATTTTAGTTTATGAAATAACAGTAATGACTTCAATGAAACCACAAGTAAACTCCCCAGCCAAGTTCAGAGCCTAATGTGCTGGGTGCTTCACAAATAAAATGCTAGAGACAACCCTTATTCCAAAGAGCAAAATGACTTGGCTGGAAGAAGCAGAACCAAGGTCATATCTGCTTGCAGGAATGCAGACAGAACTGGGATCCCAAAATTTCTTGGCCCAAAGACAGCCCTGAAACAACCACAGAATAGCCATTTATGGTAGGAATATCAAAGTTACACCTCCTCTACATATATGGCCAAGGTGACAGGTCCCACATAGATGCAGCCTTTTTTGGAGCAGAGGTCAGACCCAATACCCAACCTGGGCTTTGCATCAATAAGTGTCCAGATTTTTTTACCAAAAAGAGGGGAAACTTCTAGCTCCAGCGGAGTTTATCCATTCCTATTTCACAATGTTATACATTTGGGAGCCACCACTTCAGGACAGAAGGAATGTTTGCCTTGTGGCTTAGGCAGTAGCAGACAGCTTTCAAAGGAAGATCCCTGAATGGAGGTAGCGACGTGGAGGTGTCTGCGTGTGGGTTAGGAGCACAAATTCACATTATCATCATCAGAAAGCTGAGTTAACAGGGTTTAGAGGGTGATTCAACAGACACAACAGTGTGAGTGACACTCCTACACTTAGAATCTGGAAGTATTAGAAACATCTCAGGACATGTGAGATATGCACACAGGACTGCCAAGCTTCATATGCGAGATTAGTGAGACCCACGCCTTCCTGCAATGTCAGTTGGAAAGCAAATTAAATTCCCTAGGGCATCTCATACAGACATTAGAAGCCTAGATATGGTCAATTGACTGCCCCTATGATTGTCTTCTTTAGGAAGAACTGCATTGGTGTCTGCATTCAGTTGGCTGTGCTGACTAGCTCTGCATTTATTGCAGTGGAAGCTGGGACATCCAGCATATGCATAGACACCAAACTATAGTCTTGATCCATAAGCAACCTTTTATTTTAAATATCACTGTTACTACTTACATCTGGCATCACAGTATGCTGATCATTAGAAGATTAGCATCACAAAACTTCCTTTCTCACTCAAATTATGTATATTTTTCCTTTTTGTTTAAGTCAAGTGATACACAAGTTGGGGGGTGCAGGGAGTAGAAAACAAGTGCAGAATAAGGAGAAAAATGAGAATTCCTGGAAACAAAGATATGCCCACAGTGAATAGTTAACCTGTGGAATTCACCAGGACAATGTCATTTGATCTTAAAATAAACCACAGGTTGTTACTACAGTGTGCTGCAGATGACTGAGTTGACAGAGGACAGATGTCTGGTGTTAAAATAGTAAATTAAAACCAAACTGGCTTTGAAGGCCAAGTAAATCTCCATTCCTCAAGACGTATAAGTTTTCCTCTGGCAGAGGAGTGGGAATAGGAAAGTGCTTTTCTCCAAAACAGGCAATTCACTAAACTGCAGGATGCTGCTAAGCTAAAGAATGTCTAACATCATTCTTTAAAGTAACTGCTATCAGCCGTTTCAAAAGAGGATAATAGACCAGAGGACTATTTCTCCGGCCCTGTGTTATCCGTTGCTGTCCCTATACTACCAACCTTGGAGATGTACGTAAAACTCATAACAAAGAAATAAAACTCAAGGCTCAGACCACAGCTAACTGGAGTGAAACACCCACATTGCTGGTTTGCTGGGATGCTGCTGAGATGATTGCTCCTCCAGAACTGTATTCTCACCAGGCTAGCTGAAGCACATGCTTAACAAACCAAGCCGTCACACAGACACTTTCCTCAAGCAATCATTTCTTTCCCCTCTAAAGAAGAGCTGAAGTGTGTAATTACTCATCAGCTTCCCTGCCTCAAAGCAAACTTGGAGATTGTTGCACTAATGATAGCCTCAAATTAGTGGCTGAGAAGAAGGTAATTAGAATCATGCTGCCAAAAGAAATGAGGAACAAATTGTGCGTTCAGGAGAGCATTTTGTAAGCACAGCTACAAATTAAGACCTCTGTGATGGCTGAGGAAAGAGGGAGTTAGTCTGTTGGCTGTCGCGGGAGGCTGAGTTTCTATGTTGTCACTGCGGACCTGCATCATCATCAGAGCTGCGCTGTGCCCTGGGGGGGGCTGCCAGCGGCCTGGCGTGGCACAGCACGAGGAGCTGCATGGAGCGGTGGAGGTGTTCAGTGAAGTAGCTTCCCCTTATTCCAACCCTTCGGCATCTCTGCTTCCTAGCAAGTGTATGCAGTTGTGTGTCTTGGTCACTCCCCTGAGTCCTGTTAACTGGAGTCTGCAGTTTGGAAGACAATTCGGGAGCAGGTGCTTAAGGCCAAAGCAGGCCAAATTGCTTAATGCACAAGGAGTGTGTTCCTTAAAAAAGGGTGCTGATGTCAGGAAAACATTGGAAGCATCTGGAGACCACTATTCTAAAGCTCTAATGAGTGACCTGGGCCTGAAGGCTGACCTACAGCCCCAGGGAAGTTCTGCTGCGGGAGGAGTTTCATGCTCCACCAGACCTCTAGGAAACCCAACTCACTCTTCACTCAGCGTCCCGAGAAAGCTGCTCTCCTGCTGAGGTGGTGGGAGGAAGCCATCCAAACAGAATACACCACCAGGGCCTCTGCTAAGGGTGTTTGTCTTATGGCAGTCCTATTCCCATTTTTGTACTCTAGTTTTGTTCTGGAAAGTTCCCACAGAAGCACAGATCAGCTCTTGCACTGCCTCATTCACAGACAAGCTGAAAATCCTGGGCTGAACAAGACAACAACAAGATCAATAGCAAGAGAGGGCTTTACTTAAAAGTAAAAGAATAAAAAAATTAGTTCCTAGAGAACGTTACTAGATATGCAGTATAGGCTGGAGAAAAAACCAAACATGCTTCTGATGCTACCTCATGATTTAGGAAAGTCAGTGATTTCTAGATAATTAAATCAACTTCCACTAAGGGTGTCAGGTAGCTCATGGTGTAACACGAGGCACAGTAAGAGCTTCTATCGAAAGATAACGTAGCAGCACAGAAAACTCAAAGTACCATACCTAAGGAAACCTTAATAAGGCAGATTTTGTACTTACTACCTAATCAGGCTTGCAGCTGAGTCAAGGAACTTTCATTGTCTTAACAAATTTACAAGGTTGGTGTATGCTTAACACCCAGGTACCCATTTCCAAATGTTCCTTCAGCTACTGCCTGGGCAAGAATTAAAGGAGCTGCATTTCTCCATGAGTTCCATAGTCTTCAGTACTTTTTTCTTCTGATCTACAAGAAAAAAAGATATGCAGGAACAACACCAGTGAGAGGAATGGAGACATATGTTCAAAGATTTGTCAGTGCATCTAATTTTGTTCACAGCAAGGATTTTTTGCCTATATTTAGGCAGCACCCAAGATTCTCAAAGACATCATACATCACCAGAGTTTGTAATATTTGAAATGTCATGAAAAGATGGACAGATGCATTTAAAATTAATATAAGCAAAACAACATTGCCACAGAACAAAATGTTGTGTTATTAAGAGTAAGAGATTAGATGTCATTCTAGGAGAAGAATCTTGACTGTCTATGGTGAGAAGCTATTCTTGGCAGTTCTTCTGTAGGCTGCTAGTATTGTCTTCAAGTCCATGCGTAAGCTTTTGTTTCTCAGGAATACAAATGCTTCTCCTCGTACAGAGCCTGTTATCTTGGCACAGCTTGCCATGGTACCAGGTATGTCTGTTGGCCTGCCTGCATGCCCTTTCTCTTGTCAAGGTCTCAAATGTAAGCAAAAAATTTGGAGTGCTTTGTTTCCCAGCACAGAATCAAGTATTTTGCTGACCGAATCCAGGCTGCCCCCCTCTTTACTTTGGAATGCAGCCATCAGAGCTGTAGGTCAGAAAAGGTACTTGTTTGGTGCTGTAATTACTGTGCCATTAAGAAGCTAATGCCCTTAACAATTTTTAGATTTCTGTATTATTTTTCTTGTCATCTGATACATATTGCTCATATTGTCCGATTCCTAAAGTAATTTTCTCCCTCTAAGCTAATGTCCACATCTCCAAAGTTAAGTGGCAATGGCTGAAGACTCTTAGGCTGACAAATCATCGAGATCATCGACTCTCTTCCAAGGGAATAACAGTCCAATGTGAGCTGTCCTTCTGCTTCCCGTGTTCACATTATGCTGCTGGCTGGTTCAGCCATCCAAGGAAAGCTGACAGCCATAACCGTTCAGTGTCAGTTGCCAAACATTTGTCCTCCAGCCAGGAGCTCCTTTGCCAAGCTCCAGTTGTGATGAGTTCCCCATCACTGATCCGAGCTGAAAATAGGTGCAGTTGGATCCGTAGGTCTCTTTCTTTAGATTTATTCAGTGGGTAAGAAAAGCAAGAGAGGAGGAAGTGAAGCTGAGTTTTATGCAGACATTGTTACAAGTCACAGGAGAATCTCAAAAGGGCTGGAAGGAGAGTTTGACTCAGATGGAAAAACCCAAGAATCCAGATGCTTTGATCCTTTGATCTATCATCATGGAAAGTCTAAGTCAGGTTTTCAGGCTCTTCCTTGAAATCTTTGGTGCTTTTTAAGTCCTGCTTGAAAGCCATCCATCTCTGCACACTTTTGTATCTCAGCAAAATTCATCAAGAAGGAAGGCAACGAGTAACTAAAATGTCTGAATGTTCATTCAAATTCTGGGTGTCTTTTGAGGTTCTTCTAATTTTGTAGCTAATTAATCTCTAATTGTTACCAAATTGTTTTACAGTGGGTTTCCCAGGCTGAACATATCAAGAAGAACAAAAGACATTAATTAATGAATAGTGTAGATGGGCAGAGGAAAAAAAGCAAATGCCAGGCTTTTACAGAACAAGAAAGCTGTGATTGCTATGGAAAGGAGCAAAGATCTCATTTACATAAGACAAAAGTTCATTTTCCCTTGGAAAGGATTATGAAAATTAATTAAATGGCACTAGCAATTATTTTAGAGGAATAAATTTGGTGCTGAAGGGGGGAAAAGAGAGTGAGAGAGAGAAGGAGAAAGAGATCAGACAATACTGTATCTAAAGGATTTGGGTGAGATTTTCTACCTACTGCTCCAGCTGATCAGAAGGGATGGCAGTTGCGCACATACTGCAGAAGTTAACCCCCGATTCCTCTGACATCCTCATCTCAGATGGTCATTCAGTCACCAAATGCACATCAGCAATGATCCAGCCAGCGAAGTCGGTGGGATCTGGGATGCAGTCTGTCTCATACTGAAGTTTAGTAGTTGAGGTGAGTTGAGCTACAACTGCCTTTGCTGTCAAATAAGAAGGGAGTCTGGGAAGATGAGTTCAGACATAGATGTCTACATTGCAAACAGCGAAATTTAGATTTAATAAATCAGCTCCCCTTCTGCAGACATCAGAAATTAAAGAGATTATTATGAACATCTGCACCGTATTGTGCCATAAACCGTGTATGGGATGTATACAAAGTGAGGGATGGGGTACTATGCAAATTGCACGATCTGGTAGCATGTATTGAACTAGCCAACATTCATGAGGTGGCCAAGGTGCCCATAGCTTTCACCATAAATCCATACTTCTCACATACATGTGCTGTCCCATTTTCTTCCCTCAAACTGCCCTGTACCAGATGGCAATAAAACCAGACTAAAGGCAAAGGTTCATTCAACTTAGTAGACATACAAAGCCATCTACCAAAAATTAGAGGATGTCTCGGGGAGTAGCCGTCAGGGAAGAAATCAGCATCGATCTTTCCCTCCCACAACTCTAGGATATACTTTTCATGTCCAGCAGCAGAGATGGACATAGGAATGAGTGTGGAAGTCCTTTCTAAACTGGGGAGACAACTCTGTAGAGTCATGCCATGGAGATGAGAAGGATGTGGGATGTGTGGGCAAGACAGCCCTGTGGTAAAGAAAGATGTCCTTCTGGTGACCTCCTCTCTAGCCTTTGGCACTAACTCTGATCTCAGTGGGACAGAGACCTAAAGAATGTGCTGCTATTCACATCACAAGAGCCACTGCAAATTGCCAAGTTTATGCTGTTACTGAGAGAAGTCCTTCAAAGATCTAACAGAGACGCTTTCTCCAGGAGAAATGGCTGATCAAAGAGGCTGCACCTAATTTTATTCAGAAAGTGGTACAAGAACTAGACACTGCATTCACTTACTATGAAGAAAGTACCATGCCTATTTCATTCCACTGCTGCAAAATGTAACTAGAGCGCCAAAGAGAAATGTGTAAGTCTGTATAAGGTTAGGCTATATACCTTTTGCTGTCTTTTGAGAATTACAACATGAGATACCCATTCATGACACAAAGTAATTATATGAAAGCTTTCCTTGGCAATATTTATTCTTTATCAAAGTTAAGCTTGTTTTCTCAGTGTTTGTACTCAAAGAAGAAACAGAGTAGTAATAACTCTTCAAATTCACACATGCTTTTAAAAAGTACTGTAACAAAAAAAAAAAAAAAAAAATCCAACAAGACATTATTCAGATAGAAGCAGGGAGAGCTGAAAAAACTCAACAAAATATTTTGATTTAACTGGCAATAGTAGCAAAAATAAATGTCTGTAAGATTGTGCTTGTTTTCTTGGATATGTTTCTATGGTATGAAGTCAAATTGTCATTAACTGCCAGTTGGCTGCCAAAGTTATTTCCAGGAGTTCAAGTTTCCCAGTGGTTCTACCGTAACATTTAAGTGTAAAGAGTTTGCCCAAAAAGCTTCATCAGAGGAAGGAGGAGTGGGCTGGATCTTAAATTGCTGCACTTATAAAGTCTTTAACAGGAAAATTATGTATGAGGAGGTGGTGGAATGTGTTGAAAAATTAGCCCAGGGAGAGTGTGTTGCTGACATCCAGGGCTGGGATTAACAATGGGGCCCTGTTGTAATTTGGAAACACTGCACTTCAAGCAGCAGTGAAGCTGAGGAAGCCTGGTTTGCAGTGGCTCTTCCCTGTGCAGCTCCTCTGATGCCTATAAAGTGTAAAGCTATTTTTCCTTACAATAGGGGAGTTATTAATAAGACTTCTCTCCTCTGGAGAGCTTTGGCTGCAAAATCTCCAGGGAATCTATATCTTTGAGACTGCTCATCAAATCCAGTTGACGCTGACTATTGGTTTTAAGAAAGGTTGTAGAGGGGAATGATGTAGAGGCAAGGAGAAGAGACATGCAAACAGAGAAAGAGACACAACCACACAGCACAACTAGGTGTATTTCCTTAGGAAGCCAGAAAAAGTTAAAACACTGTGTGACAAGTAGCGTTCATCCTGTGTTTTGTGTGAGCAAGCAGATGAAAGAGATGAATGGGGTACAGAGATGGTGCACAGAGTGCACTGCTGCAGGCGGGGAAGAATACAGGTAACTATTATCTGTCTTAAACCAGAGTTGTCTTGTGCATTGGACAGGACAGGGCCATTTGAAGTGCTCCCTGCTGTCCCACCACAAGTAGCGTGTGCCACTTGCCGAGGATATGATGTAATATTTTTCATGTTTTTGTTCCCTCTAAAAGCTCCGTGAATAACAGGACATTGCAGTGAGATGCCTGAGGCAAGGTGCCAAAGAAACTCTGGCATTTCCCTGTTTGTAACTGTAGGGACCGATTCTCCTCCAACCCATGTGGTTGTGAATCCGATGTTCTAGGGAAGTTGATCTGCTTTTTCTGTCTTGGCTCCTGAAACCTCGCTTTGCCGCAAAGCAACTGGCAGAAGCAGGTTGAGGCATCGTGACACTGTTAAGAGGGAGCAGGGGGGGTAGGCGGATCATGAGGTGATGCTGCCCTCAAGGGTGTTCCATCTCAACAAACAAGAAGTCCGGCAGAAATGCCAGGAGGCCCGTGTGAATGAACAAAGAACTCCTGGCTACACTCAGACACAAGGAGGCACACAGAGACTGGAAGCAAGGATGGGTAATCTGGGAGGAATGCATAAACATTGTCTGAGCTTCCAGGGATGCAATTAGGAATGCTAAAGCCCAAATGGAACTGAATCTGGCCAGGCCCAGAGGGTGGTCAGCAGTGGCATGAGGTCTAGTTGGAGGCCAGTAGCCAGTGGTGTACCCTGGCAATCAATACTGGGTCCAGTCTTGTTTAACATTTTCATTAATTATCTGGACACTGGGGCAGAGCGTACCCTCAGCAAGTCTGATGATGATGCAAAACTCCAGGAAGCCAAGGGTGGAAGAAGATGACGTTTTTGGAGGTAAAGGGAAGAGCTGTATGACTGAGACTTACCTGCAGGATAGATCTCTTCATTACTTGTCAGCATGGGCACCATGCCATCCAGGTGTGAAACAGAGTCCATGCCACATTGGTACTAAGACACTTTGTCATGTAACATAACCATTTGGACTTCATACCCTAGTAAGTAATGCCTTATAAAGATGGAACAACCTGATGTCAACTGGCCCTACTCAAAGAGACTCCTGTGTGCTGCATGTTACAACTTCCATACTATGGGCTGAACGTCCTTCAAAGTTACAGAAAGCCCAGAAGTTGCCTCCCTACTTGTTAAACCAACAAACCTGGTTCTGTCCTGAAATTTACAAGGGACATAAATGTCAAGAAAATTAAAGGCTATTGCACATTTCTGGTTTTGGACTGCAGTTTTATTCCCCAGTGCTGATCATGATAGGACTTGGCAGGGCAGGATAAAGTCATGGCACAGACCTCAACTTTGTATTTGTTCGCAATAAAATCTTTTATAAAATAAACATACTGTAGCCCAGAAACACCTCCCTCTTAGGCTTCCCTTTCCTCAACGGCAATTAGAAGGATGGGGCATGATGTTAATTCCCAGTGCTGGTTAATAACCCTACAAGTGGTGTGAGGATGGGAACACAGGTGGCTCGATGACTTGATGGAAGAATACTTCACCCTACTGCTAACGATGGCAGCAAGGCAGTATGAGGAGGACAGTGTCACAGGGAACACTATGAACTAAGGGTGGAGAAAGATTTTACAGGGAGCACCAGAGAAAGACTTGCAGCTTCCTCCAAGTAGGATATTATAGAAACTTAACAAATGCTCTGACCTACTTGTGCCAGCCGAGCCTGACACCCTCAGCAATGAAACACAAGCCTCTGCCACTCTAAGGATCCACTTTGCTGAGTAACAGATGGCAGGCTGCTATTTTTGTGCTCATAACCCACATTTTAAGAGCCTGATACCTTCGCATATGCCAGTAGGAAGGCTGCTAGGTTGGTCTTCCAGTCCTATTTAGGGGTGCAAAATCCCCCTCACTGATGGGGTAATCATAAGCAAAACAATTTCAAATGCTTCAAAAGATATTTTTTTTTTCCATAGCCAATCTAAAACGGAAAAAGCCTCACTAAGAGATTGGATCAGATTCCTCGCTCAGCAAAGGAAAAACAAGTTGACATCCAAACCTCTTAAGTCTTTTCACACATGGAAGGCCAGGCAGCCAAAATTCTCCTTCATCATTTCCACATTCAGATTTCCACACACTGAGCATTACAGAACAGCACTTTTTACATAACAAATAGCCCTTCACAAGAAATAAAGAAAAAAAGGGAAAAAAAAAAAAAGGAAAGTAGAAAATCACATGCATCTGCCTGTATTTTCAAGGATTCCTCTTGATTTCTTTTTTTCACTTCCTATAAAAAAATGGTTTGTTTTGAATATGGAAAGTAGCATTGCCTCCTGCTGCCCAGTTACCTGGTCTTACCCTACATTTGATGAGGCGGTGGTGAACTTCTTACCACCCATTCAGAGAATAAAATTCCACTCTTTTCAGTTATTTCATTTGTATTGTGTTGCAAGTTTCAGAGTTCTGGGTATCCCAGTACTTTCCCAGATAATTTCATGTTTTCATTTCAACCATTCAAAGCCTACTAATTCTTCCACTTTCACAACATTTTTGCTGTGTTCGTCATTTTAAGTGATTAGCAAAAATTGAGTGGGACAGGGAGAGGATGTATTCATACATTCATTAGTTATTTGTATAATCAAATTATTTTCTCTGGGATTGGTACTGTTTTGTGTGTCCTGTGTCAGCCTGATCAGAACGGCCATAGTGTGTCATTAGCAATAGTTGATGGAGTGAGTGAAGGCTTTTCTTACAAGCATCTTATGGCAAAGAAGTTGAACCTGGTCAAAATCAGCAGGAATTCAACATGGGTTTATAAAATTTGACAAACCTGGATCCCCACAACATGAAAAATCCTGGACCACCACCAGCAGAAATATAGGGAAAATTTGGATCGATATGAGTATAATATTGAACTGTGAGGCTAAAGACTTACTTACAGGATGTCCCTGCAACATGGATGGGATACAGCATTTAAACACATTTATACATTTCTCTCTAAACATACACATGCACATCTAACAGCAGTGAAACACCTGCTAGAATCAGCAACCAATTTCCAAGTTGATGGCATTTTAAAGGTAAAACCATATTAGTAATATTGGCAAGGCTTTGTGACACAAATTAATATTTAAATCTAAGAAACTTCTGGAAAATCTGGTAGTGCTAGTAAACTGGGATTTCTTGTACTTTCTGGGTGGGGTTTTTTCAGCATAAATTCAATCACCTTTTCATGTTCTTTCCATGGACCTAAATCTCTGCGCCTTTCTAAATCCAAAGAGATGGGTAAGGTTTGAAAAGTTCAGGGGCTCTTCTCAGGTTCATAATAGCACATTTAGAAAACTTCACAATATGCTTTGGTTCTGAGAAATCATCCTGATAAGTAGAAACCATGGATTTGGCAGAACAATATGATATTTAAAGCCTAAAACAGCTACCAGGTGTCAGAAAGTTTCTGCTGCTTCTTCCATATTGTACTGCATTGTGGTGTTGTTATCTGTGCAATTTTTGCAATTTTGCTAATTGCTGTGAGTCCTGGCTATGATTTGCTAAGCACGAAAACTCAGACAGCGCCTGGAATAGAAATGGAAGTAAATTAACTATCATTTCTGGATTTGCTGTGCTACATCAAAATTAGCCCTATGCAGAAATTTATCTGTAGCAAATCAAAGTGACTTAATTGCAGCACTAATGACTCTGAAATCACCAGCTTAAATACCAGAGGAGCTTCTAGGTGTGTTTTCAAGAAGTGGGAGACCTGGCTGCAAAAGCGACAATGCAGAAAATGTGTTGCACAAAATAACTTACAGAACACTTCCGAGAAAGATGGTAAAAAATAGCCTTTGCATGCAGGGTTCAGTTTTTGATAAAGAAATGTAAGTGCAGATGTCTTCTTGTGTCTGGGTTATCCATGCTCCAACTACAGTCAGCTAGATCCAGACAATGCCACAAGTCCAGGCTGATTCAGCGCATTTGACAGTGGCCATTGAGGCCCCACAGCACTGGAGATGCAGCAGGGTTTTGGGGGTGTTCCACTGAGTCTGTAGAATCATAAAATCATAGAATCTTTTAGGTTGAAAAAGACCTTTGAGATCATTAGGTCCAACTGTTAACCCAGCACTGCCAAGTCCATCACTAAACCATGTTCCTAAGTGCCACATCTATGCATTTTTCAAACACCCCCAGGGACGGTGACCCCACCACCTCCCTGGGCAGCCTGTCCCAGTGCCTGACCACCCTTTCAGGGAAGAATTTTTCCCAATCCCCAATCTAAACCTGCCCTGGCACAACATGAGACCATTTCCTCTTGTCCTGTTTCTTGTTACTTGGGAGAAGAGACTGACCCCACCTCACTACATCCCCCTTTTCAGGTGGTTGCAGAGAGTGACAAGGTCTCCTGCAAGCCTCCTTTTCTCCAGGCTTAACACCCTCAGTGTCCTCAGCTTCACCAGACTGGTGCTCCAGCCCCTGCCCCAGCTCTGCTGCCCAACTCTGGACACACTACACCATCTGAGGGTTGGTGGCTGTGACCTCTTCAGCACCACCGTGTAGACACAACACCATTTGGGGCTGGAAGGTGGAGGCCAGATGAAACATCCCAGAGTACCAATTGGCACTAGACACTGATATTCAAGCAAATTATTCCTGACTTTAATGATGTCCCATCCATTAGTTCCACTATCTGCCATCCAGATGGGAAATCTTTCCAAGGATGCTTTGCCCTAGATAGTAGTAACCTGTCAGTTTGCAAAGATCAATGAGAAGTCAGAGACCCATGCCATATGGAGAGGCACCTGGAAGTCTGGCAAATGTCCTAAAACATTTAAAAGAGCTCAGGATTCCTTTGTTCAGGCAAACATTGTACCAAACTTGTCTGTGATATTACAGGAGGGGTCTTCACTTTTGTGTGAATGAGTTTGGCCACTCCATTCACTTACTCTGAGCAGCAGCCCTATGTCTATTAGCATATTAGTCTGAAAATTAGCTGTAATGGGTGATGGATTTCATGGGAACACTATTTCTGTCAAGTGAAACCTCATGTCAGCTGAGCAGCTTCCCGCCTCTGACTGCAAGCAAGCACTTCTCACAAGCTTAATTCATTAGATTAGAAGTATCAAAGGCACAAAAAAAGCTGCAGCTTAAAAAAAAAAAAAAAAAAAAAAAGAAAAAAAGCTGTGTCTTCCTGTTTTCATTTGAGCCACCACTTTTTCTGTCACTGGGTTTTCTGCATGAGCCTTGGTAAGGGTGCTAATTTGTAAAAATCTGAACACCCAGAGAGCACCAGCCCTGAGCATATGTGAGCGTGTGGGAGGGAAGGGGGTCTGAACCTGGACTGAAGGACAGCGCCTGACTTTGTGCCGTCTCCTTCTGGAAGCGCTTGACTGACGGGTCAAAAAACTTGCTTGTGGACCATGGCTGCTTTGCAGAAAAGAGCCTGAACTTTGTGAAAGGAATTACCTCACAGACTGACACCTCTTGCTTTGCAGGGGGAGGAGTGCAACAGTGAAAATGCTTAAAATTATCCCAAAGAGGAGGAAAAATCCAGCTATTGCTAACATGAAATTTATCTAGATGATTATTTTAATCTCAGCTTTCAAGTGCCTAACTCCTTTCTAATCAGCACAGGAAGGCAGACATTGCTGTCAATGGGAACAGAACAGAAAAGCTTCATAAATCTTTTGAAACACTGTGTTTATGTCTATCACCCTTGTTTTTCCAACTTGTACGGAGAAGTGTCATTGTAGAGCAAAAGCAAAGATGACCCCTGGGGCCCTGAAATACCTTGAAAAGCCTGGCCTTTTCTGAACACAAGCTTTTAGGCGGATCTGTCCATGAAAACCTAAGTAACAGCACTTTCTTTCTCATCCTTTGAGTGTATTCCTACAATGTGAAGCATGACTTTTGTAGCAAACGTTCAAAATTTTTCAGTCTCACCTTTTATGATGAAATCTAAATGCCTGTCTTCTGGACCCAAGTGCCTGAACAAGAAATTCAGACTCAGTTTTCAATTCAATGAAATGAACAGAATCAAATGAACACCTGGGCTTCTAACTCCTGCTTTACTTAGGAGACCAAATGCCTTCTTGGATCTTAACTTAGGTGTATTTCTTGCAGAGAATTGCTTGGCAATATGACTTTCCTGAAGCTCAAAATCTAGAAGCCAAAATAAAAGCAAATAGCAACAATAAAAGCAACAAAACCCCTACTCATTTTTATTTTATTTTTTACAGACAAATTTCTGATTTCCCAAAACTGATGGATGACACTATTGTAAAAATTTAAGCTAATAAGTCTCTGTTATAAAGTGGGACAGTTCTATGCTACAGTGCTATTACTAGTAAAAGTAATAACTTTGAAAGCCAGAAGCAATAGAAACGACTGCATGACATTTAAAAAAGATCCAAGGTAAACAGATTTTGCACTTGGACCCATTAACCTTCTCAGTTTAAACTATGCCGAGCTGTACTTCAACCTGACACCCACAACAGTGAGACCGAGAAGAAATGGGCTCTAAAATAGATGGGAAACTGAAAAATGTAGCTTTCACCTGGGACCTGTGCTCTGAGCAAATCTAAGTGTTGCAAAAGCTCAGTGCTCTGAAACAACAGAACACAGACATTTCACTGCCCTAAATCCTGGGAAGTTCTGGACATTTACTGGACATGTTGCAGTCTCCATGTGTCCAACCACATTTAATAACACACCTTCTTCTAAGGGTTGTTTTGTGAAAATCATCCAGTTAATATTAATGAGGTGCTTTCAGATATTGAGAGTTCCTGATGTTTGTCTGTGGAGAGAAGGAAAGAGCAATCGGTCTGCTCTGGTCTGGGGGGCAGTTTGTTGTGCCTGCGTGAGCCAACACACCAGCTCACTATTCCCAGACGGGTAAGGTGCCCCTCACCCCCCTGCCTGCTCCTGCCACCCACCCACGCTGCTGGCCATGCGTTCATGCCTTTTACCTTGAGCCAGTTTTGCATTCATCAGCTTCCTCCACGAGCCAAGCGAACACGCTGAGGCACCAGAAAATGGCGTGTAGGAGGAGGAGGAAATTATTGTGCCATTTGAGCGAGCCGAATGAGAGCTGCAGAGAGCTGAAGGAAGCAGAAAGAATGGGGAGGACTCCCTGGCTGACAGTGGGGCAGAGGAGGAGCAGGGGGGTGGTACATACCCCACTGGGTGGTTTTATGGTGCTGTCTGAGCCATTCCTTCTGCAGGCTACGAGGGCCAGCCACCAGCAGTGTCAGGCAAGTCCATATAGGTACACGCTTGGCTGGGGTCCCAAACAACATCAGGACCATGTGGCTGAAGATGGAATTGTAATAAAAGAAGATTTTTTTTTCCTGGTATTTCCTGATTTGCAGAAGTTTGATGTCTCAGTTACATGGCAATATGGTCACAAGCTAGGCACCTGTCACTAAAAATGAAGTTTGGCTTCTTAGCGTTCTCAGCTTTCATTGCAGGTACTTTTAAAATTTGTCTCCTTGTCACTGCAATACTTAATTGTTACTTAATACTGCAATGTACTGTTCCTGCAGGCTGAATTGATAGGGCTCTTGTGGCCCCTGTTAAATCCTTAGAAGCAATTTCTGGGGAAAGAAATGATTATATCAAATAGCAATGACAGGACAGTTCAAGAGAAAGAAAAAATTGGAATTCAACCAGAAAATGGAAATTATCATCCATTCTCTGAAAAAATGCTGGGCAACCATTATAAATCATGAGTAAGCAAAGACAGGAGGGAACATTTCACATGTTACCAGAAAAGCAGCCAGGCTGCAGGGCTGCATGGCACATGCGTTTTCACACCCTGAACATAAGAATGTGCTGAACAAGCCCCGTTCCCTGGAAGCTGGTGTGATTGACACCTCGCAGTTCTCAGGAAGGATACGTCCTGGTACTGGCAGAGCCGTGGGATGAAGTAAGGTCCCTGGTATGTCAGCCCCACCTGTTGGACTCACCATCAATAAAAGCTGCCAAAGACTTACCAGAAGGGTGACTAATCCATGCTGGAAACATCAGAGAACTTTCCAGACCTTGTTGTTTTGTAGTTGCAGAATGACAGTTGGTGGTATTTGCTGGTTGGGATCAAGCTGCTTGGAGACCTTAATAAAAATGGACACATGTCATCACACCACCTTAAAGTTGTCTCTGATTTTTCCCCCCAAAGATTAAAGCAACCACCTACCTCTTTTGTGTCATCCCTTCTACAACACCAGAGTGTGCTGTGTCAGGCCAAAAAACAGGGAGGTGTGCAGGGCAAGCCAAAAATCATTATAGATGAGTCCTTTTATGAGGCCTCCCGCAAGGAACATACCACGTAGGTGGCCACTGCAAGCTGAAGACCAGCCCATAGAGAACAACAACAAATGGATAGTGTGTCTGAGTGTGTGAGGCTTGGGAAATCTGTCCTCCGACAGGTCCTCACTGCTGGCAGGCAGAACAGCTTGCTGGTGTGGGCTGCGCAAGGCTGTTGAGGCATGATGGAGGACATCATCTGCCATGGCTTTCTGGCTTTGCTCTGACTCCTTGACGTCGCTCAGGCTGGCACACGTGCAGCCGTGTCTGCTGAGGTTGTGGCCGTGCCCTGCTCGGAGCTCCTCTGCCATGATGCAGAGATCAGCCCTACCGGCTCAGCAGAGCAAAGAGAGCACGGTGCTTAGTGGCTATTGAAACTGTTTTTTTGGACACACAGGACTTTGAATTCTTTTTTCTCCAGGGCCATTAAAAGGATCCACACTGCTTAATTTTGCAGGACGTTAATGGAGCCTAGCCTGCTTGTCTTCTCTTTCTATCCTGTTCAGCTTGTTCTCCCGAGCCCTGACATTATGTGGTCTAAGGCTTAGGAGGTACTAAGGCTTAAAAGAGAGCATACAGGTACAGCTGAAAGGCCTTTGGTAAACTACTCAGAGGGATGAGCTGATGCCCACAGGCTCACATTCAGGAAGGGGATTTGAAGATCCCAAGGCCATTACACTGGAGCAAGGGTGAGCGAGGAACTGGTATCCTCCTACCTCACTTGGCAGCTTTAGCAAAATAATTTTCCTCTGCTGTCTTGGTTTTCATTATTTGCTTCACTTGTCTTCTTTGGAGAGCTTTACAGGAACAGCATCGTCTAGGAGTAAGACCTCCAGGCACTTTTGGAAGTGTGTTCTCTAAATGCCTCCGAGCTGGATGATGCACTGGAAGTGCAGGCAATGAAGGAAAAACATCAGTTTGGGTCCCAGAGGGCCCTTTTCTCGCTTCTGCCTCTGCTGATAACTTAAGGTGTGACTTCAGTGAAGCTCTTCAGCTTCATTGTGCTTCTGCTCCCCTTTAATAACCCTTCTGTATCTGAAGGTATGGAGGAAAAGACAGAAAACTGTGTATCACTGAGACATGGTGTGGGGGAGGCTCACAGGCAGTCAGAAGAAAACATTTGACAAAAACACTGGGAATACACAAACCTCCCCATCTAGATTAAACTGGCACGGGTCAGCAAAGTCCAAACAATCCAGCTTTCTGCAAGGGAGTAATTTAAATAACATTAAGGCTTTAATAACCAGATAAATGACAGGATCACAAGCTGTCGGAGAGGACATGCTCTTCTTTTGATATTTCCTGTAGTTTTGTGCCCATGAGCATCTCTGTGGCTGGCCTGTCATTGCAACACATGTTCAGAGAAAACTGTCAAACAGTCCATGAATAATCCAGGGGAAAGCCAAACAAGACAGAGATAAACATCAATGTACATTTTTCCAAATGAAACCCATCTTTCATTCCGTATTTTAGAGTTGCATTCCTGCTCTCATGGTTCATAATTTACATAAACTCCCATAAAATCTTGGCTTTCTAGTTCTGCCCTATCTTAGACACTCCAAAAATTGGCTTCCTGCAGATCATTTTGGTGACCATGATTTATTTACTTCTTGCTGGCTTTGGACAGGTTTTCTCCATCATCAGCCATTTTGCCACAACTGCGTACGAGGTTATGGAGTGTCAGCCCTAGGAAATGGTTGTGTGCGTCTGCCTCATCTGCTGCAAGCATAAAGCAAGGTCCATTATTTTAAATGCTCTGTATTTGTATGGCATTTATTAAAGCTTTAGACAACATGCCAGCAACTTGTTACTCGTGAGATGATGTACAACTTGCTAGCTGGAATTCTCTCAATCATATATAACCATGTGAACGTGCATCCTTACTTATAGGAAGGATGTGGGCAGAGAAGCATTTTGAAAAAAGAAAAGGAAGTTGCATGTTTATTGAAGCTGTTTGGGAAACACCGAGATGACAAAAGTTCTTACATACTTCAGTAAATAAAGATTTGTCTAAGAATCTGGAGATGTGAGTCTTACTTAGTGCTCCATCAACTATAGCTTATATAGTTTGAGTGAGTCTCTTAATCCCTTCACCCTTGATGGCTTTCACCCATAAAATAAGGACAATAATATTCATTCATTCATTCATTGTTGTGAAACACTGGAAGATCTCTGAGCTGAAATAATTGGGTTACTGTCTCAGGGAGACCACGTATACATCTGCCTCCTTCTAACCCAGAGGGACGGACATAGTGCATAGACATCCACTAGCAAATAAAGCAGACAGAGCCTGGACACAGGCACAGCCATGGTTCTGTGAACTTGCGGAGAGCCCTTGCTCAGGAGGTAGCTGGAGCCAGAGGCAATTCCCAAAGGGCAGTTTGGATGTGACCATTTTCTTCTTTGGAGGGAGCGCAGGGGAAGAGTTTCTGTGTATGGACATGAGTCATGGTGTGTAACTTGGCCTCAGGGCCAGAAAGCAGGGCCTGAGATGTTTTATTTACCACATAATTAAGTGGGAAAGGGAAAGTGAGGGGTCATGCATGGGAACAAAATACCACAGCCTCGTGTTTAAATCTCGGTGTGATTGCACACTGCTCAGTTTCACTGACCTTTCCTACAACCTTGGGCAGCACTTGTGCCTCTCCTGCACTTTGTCCATCCTGCCTCTCAACTGCCTCAGAGAAGGTCCTGGAGCTCCAAGAGCCTCTTGTCTCTGCAACCACCCCAGTGACACCACTGCTCTCCTTTTTCACCAGGATGGCCTGCAGAGGTGCAGAGGAAGGGCCTCTGGCCCTGCATGTTGCTACCCAGTCCTCTGCTTGAACCTGCAAGGTCCTCCTCCTTCTCTCATCTGCTGCATTGACACCTCTCCAACGCTGTAAGACATCACCCTGCTCCCCACACGTCCCAGGAACTTATTTACCAAGTACGTTGCCCTTTGCTTTGGATGCAAACATCTTCCCTTCCTTTCTCCCCACTTGCATCTCTCATCCCCTCCCCTAGAAAGGGAAGGAACCCCGATGCTGGGGAATATGCCATGCACACATAGATTTGTAGCAAGATACTTGGGAATGATGTCTTCCCTCCTTCTTCTGGGCTCCATCACCTTGAATACCTCCTCAGGGCACTTCCCATTCTCCCCTGCTCCTTTTCTCCCTTCTCTTTGGCTCTTCCTTCCCTCTTTCCAGGCACTAGCAGCCACGGCAGTAGCAGTAGCTGGCAGAGCGGAGAAATATCTTCCCCCACCCAGGACCCTCTCTTCCTCCCACCTTCCTCTCTTTTGCTGCAGCTCCTGGTATGTTCCTAGATTTTTAGCTTCCAGCAGGAATAAACTCTGCATCCATCCAGTTGAAGCTGGATGTCAATTCCAAAGGGTTCTCCAGTTTCCATTTATAAATCAGCCACGGTATTATTATTATTATTATTATTATTATTATTATTATTATTATTATTATTATTATTATTATTATTATTTCTGGTGTTGAAAAAACAGAAGAAAGTATGCCCTATTTGTGTAGATTTTCTGTCCTGGAATATTTTGAGTGTCATTTGCAAATCTGCTCACAACCAGCTGACCAAGCCTGCTGTGGCTGCAGCAGAAAGAAGAGGTAAACTCAATTAGAAGTCGAGTCATGATAAATTTTCTGTTGCCATTGGCTAGCAGACTTGTACGGCAGAGCCAGCCAGCTCTGGTGCCAAGAGGAAATCTGACACAGATGACAGTCTGACTTCCAGTACCTAGGAAAAACGGGCCAGCCAGCTCTGTGTGTGCGTATGTTTTTTTCTTCAAGAACTTTTGTACACTTTAAGAGGGGAATCCAAGCCTCAACACGCTCCCACTTCTGTGCACAGGAACAAAACACAGCACTTTCTCCTGCCCCTGGCAGGGCTTGAGGAGAAACACTTCAGATGCTCTGCTGTAACCAGGATCCCCTTGCCCACCTTCCCAGCCTCCCTTTTTTTTTTTTTTTTTTTTTTGTTGTTGCATGAAGTGACCTGAGGGGAACTTGCCTGGTGATGCTGTTTCCCCCCTCCCTGAGCTCGTGGAAGACTGACAATGGCTCGAGTTCGGACATGGTGGCTGGTGAGTGTTCCCAGCTGTGCTGCTCTCCTGCACATGCAGCCATAGGTGGATGCTGTATGGCAGTAGCTGTCCTGTGCATTGGACCATGAGTCTTCTCCCTCCATCAGAAGCCACCTGCTTCCAAAGCTTTCAAAGCTGCTTCAAGTCTCAGACTCAACGACCCAAGCTCCTGAATATGGGGCCAAGTTTCGATCCTTTTATCCTGCCTAAGTAACCCCATTCCTGGTGCAAAGGCAAGTTCATTGAAAAAGGGGCAATTTGTTGGCTGTAAAGGGGAAGGAGCTTGACTTTCTATGTATTTAATTATTATTTTACTGAGCTGTTTATGGCTTCCATTCAGAATTATGATCCCCTCGTGCCAGATGCAGTACAAATAGATAAAGTTCCTGTAGTACTGTATGTAATACATAAATACATATGGAGTGTAAACCCAGCATATACAGAAACACAATATCAACAGACTGTTAGATAAAGCTCCCACACTGATGGGCTTTCCTGGCAGCTTAACCCTGAAAAGCCTGAAATGGATAGGGAGGGTCAGGGGTTTTTCTAGCTAAATGGTTTCTGGGCTAAAAATGCAGTCC
Source organism: Falco naumanni (assembly GCF_017639655.2). Taxonomy (NCBI): domain Eukaryota; kingdom Metazoa; phylum Chordata; class Aves; order Falconiformes; family Falconidae; genus Falco; species Falco naumanni. The sequence goes on from NC_054057.1 coordinate 61,029,751, forward strand.
TGTAAAATTCAATTGTCCTGAAGAAGCAGCTAAATGTACAGATCAATGTCTATTAGGTAAACCATATCAAAATTATTTTTTTTTAATCACTAATCTGGTGTAAGCTACTTCATTTCCAGTCAGTTCAGTAGTATTGTGCCATTAACACATTGCTTTATGGGAATTGTAGTTCAAAATCTCACTGACTCGTGGAACAAATTGCCTGGAAGACTTTGCTCGCCAGGTACTTACTATAAGGCATGCATTCTTGTGACAACGTTTTACTTGGTGCACGACAAGAGATGCAATCTGACCATAAAGCCTTCCTCCTACAGAAGGAAAAAGATTCAAACTGCTTTGGAGACTCTAGCTCTAACACGCCACATCAGAGAAACACAGTTTAATAATGAAAAGCCCTCAAACAGATTTCGTTTCAACAAGTCAGACTAGAACATTTCAATTTCAGGAAGGTTAAAATGTTTCTCTTCAACTGAATTATTGAGACAAAACAGTATGATATTTTTAATTTAAATTTTTCACAGTTTCTGTCCCACAAAAAAATTGACAACAGCTCAATTTTTTTTAATTAATAATGGCTCAAAGCAAGTAGTAGATGGAAATTTTCAAATCCCTCTTTGAGAATTCACTAAATGAGAGTAATACTTTAATGCAAAATAAAAAAATCACATACTTCATGAATGGCTTCATCACTGGGGATTCACACCATTACCACCGAACAATGGAAGTCCCATTTCTGTTGCCTGTTTCGGCAGAAAGGATGCTGTCTTCCTGCGAAGAGATGATCTTCCATGAAGAGGACACAAGTCTTTTTCTGCCTCCTGAAGGGAACCAGTGGAATCTTTTCAATGTTTAATATTTAATTAAATAATTAAAGTTTAATATGACAACCTATGTGGGAAGCAAATGTGATTAACAAACAGCAATGATATCACTCTTCAAAGTCTTCACCCAATCAGATGCTTAAATGCTCCTATCACAAGTAAGCAAATACCAAATTAACTCAATGCCTTCCATAGACTTTTCACACTCCTTTTTAAAACGCACAGACACATTACCTCTATAAATGCCCAGAACTTCACACCACTAATGGCCAGAAACTTAATTTGCAGTCTCAGCTTGTTCACAGTCAAATCTGTTCTTTCCTTATACCCTGCCTGATGGCTTAACACCAGGGTCAATGGGTCCAATGCCATCACTTCATCTGGGAATCACGAGTGCTTTAGTAACAAAACTCAATGACCTGACTGTGGAGCTGAATCCTGATGTGGAAAGAAAGTTCCTTTACCAATATTCACTTTTTTTTCTAGGTATACAGGCATCTGGGCAAATTGTCACGTCCCACACCCCCTTACTGGGGGTGGAATGAACCTGATGGACAACCACATGCTCCACTGAACAAGCACTAAAGGGATCATAGCTTCTGGCACCATCAGGGGACCGTGATCACACATTTTTGGGCAATTTCAGGTGCTCAGGTGAGCACCAACACTGATTAATTATCCATGGAAAGAGCCATGCACATGCCCTGCTCCAGCTTGTACAGCCATGGGTAGATTTTTATTGAGCGGTTGATGAGGAAAGTGAGACAGTTTGCCCTTCTTGGCTTGTCAGCATCGAACCAGTGTGTGCCCCCTCACACTTAACCTCAAACACACGAGAGAGGTCAGTGCTCTGACCGTCACTGCAAAGAGCAAAGTCCCGTTCCGCAAGGGAATGGGTGGCCCTCATGCCTGTCTGCTTGGGGTGCAGACCGAAACAGGGCTGAATCCAGATGAATTTCGGTTAGACACCCTGAATGCAGCTGGGAAGTAGGAGGGTAAAGAAACTAAGAGGAAAGAGAAAGGTTTTATGGATCCTGCTACTCTTCTAGGTTTCAATTACCAAAAAGAAGAGGAGAGTGTGTGACAGTTGTATTGCGCAGGAATTTCCCAAATCTGGATGTTTTCTTTTGGATCAGCTGTTATGTGCAGAAATATTAATCTTCCACTCATAACTGATTTTTTTCTCTCCCTTCTCTAGATTCAAGGGAGGGAACTCAGTTTGTTTAGTCAACCGAAGAGCTGTGCTGCGCTATGCTTTCTCTCATGGGGGCTTAGACACCAAGCTCCTGTGACAATGCTGGTATGTAAACACATACGTTTAGTCTAGACATGAACCCTGGGTGATTTTTTTCTCCTTTTTCCACCTGTTTCCCAGATGAAGCATTTTATACTGAAGTCCCATCAAGCTCACCCATAGGAGGTTGCCATGTAAGCATGTGTGACAGCAACTCTGGGTGAGAAGAGCTGTTGTTCAGTCTAGACCTTGTGCTGACAGACATGGTGGCATCCATCCCTTTTTTAAATTAGTCATGCTCCATTTTAACAGGACTGGGATTTTCTGCCCATGGAAGCAGCTGCAGCAGCGATTGGACTTGAGGTTTCAGCACTTGGGCTTTTCTCAGTCAGTGGGCAGTACATGGCTTCTTGCAAGTGAAGTGGACTTTGCCAAGCAGAAAAACAAGCCATCATCGTTATGCAAGCGGAAATGAAAAACAAAACCTAAGCTTGTCAAATTAATTCTGGTGAACCAAAGTGACAGAACCGTTGCAGCCTTTTTTCAAGCAATAATTGCTTTAAAAAATCCTGAAGTAAAGCAAGAGGATGAATATAAAAATACGCAAAAAGCTAAGCAATCCCAGGGTTGTCTCTATTTGATTGTCAGGGTGGAAGAACCTGCAGGTGCTGTCTATCTAAGGTAACCACCACTTACACAACCCTAGGGGAGTCCTCTAAACCCTTGCTGCAGCCCAGATGAAAGTTACAGTGAAGCTCACAACTAAACAGAAATTCAATCTGTCTCGAGACCTGCCTTGTGAAAGGGGCCATGTTGCTCCTGTCAGCACCAGTCATTTTGTGCCTGTGTAGTGATTTGTGACCTTTTTTTTCCTTTTCTGGGATAAATTTTCAGCTGGATCTACTTCCTCCTGCGGATCACGAGCTAACATTGTTGTAAGGCTAGCTGCAACGAGCTGCTGAAAGTGAGAGGTTGCAGAGGGTGAGGAGTAGTCGGGGCTATTCCTTTCAAAGAAGTTGAGATTTGCATGAGATTGTGAGCATCGCTTTGTAGTGATGTTCACAAGTACAGTACCATGAAGCAAAAACCTCCTGCCCTGGGGAACCCTTTTTTTTGCCCCAGGGAGCAATGTTGGGATGGCTAGTCCATTTGGGTGAGCCACAGCGGCTGCTGGCTGGTCCTCCAAGCTCTGCTTCTCCAGAAGCCTTGAACTTACCCACACGTGGCAAGAAAAGAGCATAGCACTGGACCTGTTCTCGAAAAGCAACAGTCAGTGGCTTCACCATCCTGTAGCCAGAATCTGGCTTATTTCAGACATGATTTTTTTCACACTTAAAACAATTTGCCATGTGTATCAATATATGGCTGTTAATTTACAGCAGGCTTGCTAACATCTAGGGTACAATTATTAGGCATCCTGGTTGGGAACAAGGCAAGGATATCCTTAATATTTTGGAGACCTTTTCAGCTTGCAAATAACCTTTGTTACCAAATACGAGGTGTACGTGTTTGTGTGTGTCTACAAGATGGGGTCAAATGAACTACATACCTCTGGCTATCCAGCCACTAATTGGTCCTTTGTATACTCAGATCCAGCCTGAGATACTGAGATACGGCTCTTCCCGTTATTCCCAGCATCCAGGTTCTCCTTAAACGATGTTGCTACACCCTGAACCCTTCCCAGTTGTTCAGCGGTGCTTTGGCTCCAGGACCCTGACAAAGGTCAGCTACAGATGGACTACAGCCCTCTCACCCTGTAGTGTGAGGGTGTGCTGATGCACACAGCCCAGAACTGCCTTCATCAATTGTTCAGTAAGATTTGTCGAAGAGAATAATGATAATAATAATGATAATAATAATAGTAGCAGTAGTAAATCTAAATTAGGTCTGTTGGGCTTTGGCAGGGATGGAGCATGCTAGACAAAGGGGAACAATGGTTATTGGGTTTATGCAAAGCAGCCAGATAATTTAATACACATGTTCTGGGTTTCTGCCCTCTGGTCAGTGGTTTCTGGGACAGAGATGCAACAAGGAACACATTCTCAGAATTGACAGGGCAGTGGTGTCCCAGTACTGGCTATTCAATTTTTTTTAATGAACTGGATAGGATAAGTAACATCCTCAGGGAAGAGAAAAACAAAGACGTCACCAGGTTGAGATGAATAGCAGCTGATGAAGTGGCAATGATTCTTCTGAAAAAAGATGCTGGCATGGAGGCTTTCCAGGTATGGGGTTCTGGTAGTGGTTTGAAAGTTTTAGAGAGCTGACTAGTTTCAAGGGACTGAATTACAGTGTAAGCGAAGCCAAACTGTGTACTGCCTAGTCTAGAATAAAAGTTGATGAAGCTTAAGTAGACATAAATCTTTGAACACTTTTTGGAAAACTCCTGTGTGCAGTAATAATGTTAGCACTTGTTATTAATACCTGGCTTTTCATCAGTAGAACTCAAAATGCTTTACAAGGGAGTTCATTTTCATTATCCTGTCTTTATAATGGGGATTTTGAAATACAAGGATAAGAAGTTACCGCTCAGAAGGTCAGAGGGAGAGGCGGGGAGAGGACCATGTATTCTGTGTCCCCATCTAACACGCTCAGAACTTGATGTTTGTGTTAAGGCAGAGATCAAATTCTGGGTGGCTCCAGAAATATATCTGAGGACAAGCTTTATTTAATTACTAGTTATAGAACCAAGACATGAAACTCCCTCACTCCACCCTTCAATCTGGCCCTCTCTTGACCCAGGAGACCAGAGCAAGATGCAGTTCTCAATGCAGTATGTGAGTATTTAAAACAGTCACACATCTGTACAAGGTTGGCTCTCCCTCCACTGATTTCACAAGACGGAGGCAAGCAAAAACTGTTTTTACTCTTCAAATAACAATGGAAAAGTTGTGTCTTTTTGCAAAGTTTCTCACAGCTTCTTTTCTGGAGGAGGATGAAGCACATTAGATCCAGGACACAGCCCACATCGTAGCCCAGAATCCCTGGTCACCCGTGCCACCTACCTGTTGACTCAACCCCCAGCTCTGGCTTGGGGAAGCGAGCTGGTCCAACCTGCAAGCTGGTTTGCACTCAGGCTGGTTTGCCTCTCCATGCAATAAGGGTGTAAGTGACAGTGACCACTCGGATGTGGGAATTTGCCCCCCAGTTGATCTGAGGTACCGATGTAATGTCCCTATAACCTCTGATGCCCTATGGGAGGTGTTTTACTGTTGGGTTTATGAACCCGCTCCAAGCTGTTTTCTTGTGCAAAGTTTGATGGCTTAAATGGCCTGTCTAAAGACCCCTGTGCCAGAGAGGTGGAGATAGAAGGAAATTACATGCAAAGGACTTACCAACTCCCATCCTTCTCTGGGTCCTAAAGGCTTGAGCCAGTGTCTCTGGTGTCTCTTAATGAGACAGGTGTCTCTTAATGAGAAACTAAAGCTTGAAGAGCTCTCTTGAGAGAAGGCATCTAAACCTTCTGTTTTCAGGAATATGAAGGATTTCCCGCTTACTTCTTTCAGGAGCACTGTCAGCGTGGTGACACCATGCTGTCACTGTGAGCTCTTCCCCCCAGAGGACATGTTACCCCAACAAGTGTCCTACAACTGCACTAAACCCCGCTCACTCATACTCGCTCCCTTCAGGCTTCACGGCTCGTCTGTTCTTTCCTGCACTCCCTTCCAGGCTGGCACAGAGGGAAGGCGGCACTGCTGTGAGGGAGAGTAGAAAGCCTGCAGGTTAATTTCCACAAAAATAGAGGCTTGGATCCCTCTGACCGGAGAGGGGGCTTGTCCCTCAGAATCCCCCTGTCTGTGCGGGAGCTCTAAACACCACCAGCAGTTTTCAGTCTTTTTTTAAAACTTCCCAGCATTTCCCATGAGAATAATGAAACCTAAACGGATAATCCAAGTCCATTAAGAACAGGATTTGCTTATGATGATTCCTTTGAGGTTATTCAGAGTTCACTGCAGATGTCCAGGCCACTTTTGAAACCCATTCCATTATCTCATTAACGAAGGTAGCTATATAGCTTTTGTGCTGGACTTATTGCTGCTGAGTTATTTTGAGGTTACTCCAAGTCCACCAACTACAGTAGGTCCTGCGGAACATAGGCAGCTTTTCCTCATTCCTGGCTGTTGATGGAATGTGGGTAGGAATCAAGCTTTTATCCGTCCCAGTCAAGAAAAATAGAAAGGACTAAGAGAACGTTCAGGCTACAAATGGCAGAACTGAGTTGAGATCAGGGATGGCTGAGGGGAGGCTGGGGTGTATGTGTGAACTGTGGCGACTAAAACTCACCTGAGTCATATTTCAAGTTTTTAACTCGGTAGAAGAGGAACCTGTATCTGAAAACTTCAGGATGTTTGCAGGAACTTTGGGGTTCACCGTGAAAAATCTTTTCACACTCCTTACCATGATAGACAAGTTGTTTTCTCATGACATCTGCTGACTTTGGTATGTGGGTTCTTGAGAACAAAGGTTGCCGTTCAAGTGCCTGGGTACAGATAGGGCCTGTAAGTGATAAGCAATAGAGATGCCACGATAGCCAGGGTATTTTTGTAAAAGAAAGTGCCATGTAGTTATCTTGAGAACTGTGGCTTTACTTCCCAGGGTTTTTCATGTTTTCTAGACATCTCATCTTGAAAGGAATGCATATCCTGGCATGACATCAGCACTCCAGCAGGCAAATGGAAAAGATCAGGTTGTACTGGGTGTCCATATCTATACCGAGCACTTTGCAATGACACGTGGATATGGAAATGCTATATGTAGATACATCTGGGCACAAAGAGGAATCACTCCAAGAAAATGATTATGCAGATAATCACTTCTTTTAAAAACTGTACAGCTGATGGCCAAAGTGAGATAAACATCAAAGTTTTCTACAAAGACCATCCAAAGCAATGAAATTATGAACTACTATCTAAGCTATTTCTGTTACTTTCACTCATGCAGTAACCAGGAAAAGGGCTACATTTCTCAGAAGAACGGAAAAAGATCAGGCTGTTTAGTTCAACAGAGGAAGGCTGAGGCAGGACATGACTGCTCCCTGTATATTTATCAAAGAAAAAAACCCCAAACACTAGACTAGGAGGACAGTTTTGTAAACTGAGAGATACCATTGCCACAGAGAGAAGTAGGTATAACCTGTTTTTTTATCTACAGGCTGGAATTAGAAGATGACCACAAAAGTGAGGTTCTGGTACAGGTTGTGCCATAGAAATGTTTTTGTAATAGCCAGACATTTATTAAAGGTAGAGCTAGATATGATTATACACAGGACTAAATGACGTTACCAGTTCTGACATAGGCTTGTAGATTGGAGAGGCAGGACCTGCACTTAGTCACAAGGTCTGAGCCATTGTAGTTCCCTCAAAAAACCCAGCACAGCCTAACCACCAGCTTAGTCTTTAGCCAGTGAAATTCTCTCTTGGTTTTACTTATTTTCCTGCTTGACTTCACTTACCTTATCCCAGGTGACAGGAGACAGCTGACCTGCTAAACCTTCAGTTAGTTGTTTTTGTGATGCAGGCATTTGGACTGAAACCATCCATGAGCTCCTGAAAACAACTTTGCAAAGACTGTCATTTTTCAGAACTCTGACTTGTACCCTACCTGAAGGAGCAAAAATCTATAAGTTCAAAAGAGTAAATTTACTCCAGATGAAAGTAGAGAGGAAAACCACACATGTACCGTTGTTGAGGTCTGCTGCTAGCCATTAAATACAGACTCTTAAGTCGATACTGCAGATCTTTTTTGAGATCCCCTGGTATGATTATAACCTTGTGTTTCTTCTCCCATGATTTCCTATAAAAATTCAACCAGGAGAAAACCCTGGAGGATCATAGGAGAATTTTAACTTTTCCTGGCTAATCTTATACACTAAGTGAGCCAAAGCTGCAGATTAATGCCTAGTGAGTGGGAATGTAGTTTTGGAAAAAGGCAAAGAAAAAAGCCCATTCTAGCCTTAAATGATAACTGCTTGGCTGGCAATCGGCTGACAGTAAATGGTAGGAGGTGTAGAAGAGACAGCTATAAACAGTAAGACATCTCAGATTATAGACTATCCAGGCAATGGTGCACATAACTGTCTGGTACATCCAAGGAAGTTCAAGAACTACAATATTACAATGTTGGTCAAGATACAACTTATGTGGTCCTTAAATAGTAGGTTAAGTCATACTCTAACAACAGACGCCAAACCTAATCTCGGGAGGACAGGAGTAAAACAGTCACAGAAATTTAGGGCTGGAAGACCTTCTAAAATCATCTCATCCAGTTCTATTCTCTGAGGCAGGATAATTCCTTCTAACAGATGTGTCTCTGACCTGCCTTTAAACACTACCAGAGCAGGAGATTCCAGGACATAACTGAACTTAGCATTTGTAAGGTCATACCTAAGGAAAGTCTTTTTAATCACAAATCAAGTCTTGATCTTCTTTCAGGAAACACAAAATAATTGATCTATTTAACTTCCACACTTCTGCATATGGAAAAATGTATTGGTTTTTTTATAGTCAACAGACCTTTCAAGCTTATAACATGTACTCTCTGTTTTTTTACATGTCCAGGATATAGCACCTGATGATGACAACATCAGTACTTGAAAAGCAGAACTGCCCCATGGGTTACCCAGCTAATGAACCCAAACTATCATTAACTGTAATTGATTCCAACTTGGACATATCCAGTCTCAGTCTTCGTGGTTTTCTCCAGAATTATTTGACACTTGCAATGTGCTCTAAGGTCCTGATCAAGGGATACATACTAAACTCAAGGTTTCTTCTGAATTTGAGAAAATAATACCTTTATCATTTAAATAAGCAAGCCTACTGCCATCCAGAACCTCAAAGCAACAAAATAAAAACCACAAAAAAACAACCAACAAACAAACAACACCCCTCCCCCCAAAAAAAAACCAAAACACCAAACAGTCCTAAATTTACAGGGAATATCATCTGGGAAACATAAGCAATGACATGACATCATGCTTCACTGGGACAGAATAAATGCAATTTTTAAAAAATGCTTTTGTAATGAGGTACAAGCAGAAATTTACTGGTTTTAAAAAAAAAACAAAAGGAAAGAATCCTTCACTCATGGGCATCTTTTACCAAAGTTGTTCTAGTTGTCAATTTTATCAAGAAGACATTAATTTTTTAATTTCAAGAATCCCTTATAATTTAGCAATGACAACTTAGAAGGGCTATTTGTTGTCACTAAGAATATTATTGCAGTATGTTTGCTGGCTGCCTAGTGTCCCTCCCAGCAATACAGAGATGGCTGGAGAAACAAGGTCAGAGGACTAGTAAGGACATGGAGTCAATGCTAAACTTTTCAAAATGGCACTTGAAGCGGAATTCAACTATAGATTCTGACATTTGAGTTAGATTAAATTAACAAGAGAGCGGAGGAGGAGAGGAGAGGAAAAGGTAACCAGCATGTCATTGTCTCCATGTGAGTTAACAGCAGGGTTTGGTTACTCAGAGGTGCCTGGTACCATTTGAGATGACCCAGCCTGCAGCTGCCATCCCAAAAGACCTGAGGTCTTCTGTAAGACCTGTGTCATATATGCCAGATCTATGCAGACATCTCAAATTCTACATGCTGCATGATCACTAGGTGCCTTTCTGTAGACAGATAGAGAGGGAGGGAGATGTATCCATCTGTAGCATGGAAAAAAGTGCATAACTGACATTCAAGGTCAAAACCATACCCTGCTAAGCTGATGTATAAGTACTTTTAAAAGTACACTGGGTTTTAAAGGTCTCTTCAATCTAGCAGAAGTTGTTCTAATAAGTCCCAGTGTTTGGAATGTGAAGCTAAATTAATCCAGCTGTGAAATGGAGCTCATTTAAGGAATGATGATGATTTACTATTGGAACGACCTGTGAAGGGAAAAGGCAGCTCCCCTGCTTCAGGACTGAATGCCTTTCTGGAAGAAGTTCCTAAGGCAAACACCTGTTACTGGATTCAGGAGAAGGGAAATAGTATTTGTTTCTAGCCCATGCTTTCCACATCAGATTTAAGACCTTTCTGGTCTTAAAACTCTCATAAGCCAGATACACACTTCAGCCTCTTGAGTACCAATATGTTGCCTCAGTTTCCAGGCCATGCTGACTTTCACATTTCATCCAAAAAGTCTGATCTGGAGTCACAGCTAAAGTGAAATGTCTTTCCTTGCAGTGCTCATTGTAACATAACCGATCTCAATTGCTTGTTCTGCTTTTGTCATGAGGTTATAACATATAAGCTCAGAAATCCAGTTATAACAAACTCAGAAAACCAGTACCATGATTATCCCAGGCTCTTTCCAGCCATCGTTCTGCCGGACTTCTCCCTTTTCAGAGGTTACTTTATCCCACAGACCTCTCAAGTATATCAGGAAGTTTTCAAGGAAAATTTTGTTGCTACATCAGAAGCATTTCATAGTCTCCTTCAGCATCTGAGGGAACAGGTAGGATTGAGTTTGCATTAAAACAGATCAGGCGAATAACTGCCTTTCATAGCTAGCTCCATGGTTCAAACTCAAACCTCATTTGCTATCCCAGGTAGCTTTCCTGAGAAAAATAAGAAATATTAATTAGTCAAGAGGCAAAAAGGACTTTGCTGTTTGTTGATTAGCCCATTCAGCCTGGCTTCTCTCTGCTCCTTCGTGTCTATAGGCAATGCTCATTCCAGAGAGATGGAGAGAGACTGTCATGGAGACTCCTGTTACACGACAGGCTCAGCACCCAACTTGCACAAAACAGTTCAGATCCTTGTTTGATCTCTGCTAATACATGAGGGAGTTGAGCTGGGCTCCCCCATCCTCCGACTGAGGTCAGGAGATCGCTGACCAAGTTGTTCATCTGCCCTGGGCACAGCAGTTGGTGCGGACATCGTACAGCGGCAAATCTGCAAAACAGCAGGATGGGGATGGCAGTCAGGGTACTGCAGTCGCTGTTACTCCTCTGTCCAGCAGATCTGTGAAGTCTGTAGGCCAAACCCCTTGCACTTTCTAAGGATGTCCACAACCTTGGATGTCAGGCAAACATCCACATGACCAAGCCATCTATTACACGGTGGCTTGGTAAAAAGACCTTGTTGTGTCATTGCAGTTACTGAGCTATGTCACTTATCAAACCAAAGGTTTCATGCACTGATTTAATTAGGCCCTACATTGTTCAGACCCAGGACCTCATGCAGCAAGTGAAGCAGAGTTCAGGGGTAACTGCGCACAGCTGCTAAAAGCTGTTCTGAAAGCAATCAAGTGTGGGAAAAAAAAGCCTGAGGACTTAGTTTATTCAGCTCAAGCATGGCTCAGCAGGAAGTCTAGAGCCTGAACACATGAAGGACTGTGAATTCCACTGAGATATTTCCAGGATTGTTTCCTGAGGATTCCTTTTAAAGAAGGAAATGAAGCTGCTGGGATACTTCCATCATTTCTCATGCCCTGGGGGTGGAAGTCAATGTCACAAGTAGCTGGGGTGTGTGTGTGTGATACAAGATCTCTTAGCATGCACTTAGATATGGGGTTACTTTGCTATAGAGGTGGTGTTTGACATGCAATAGGAAAATGACAGATCTGGGGGATCCTGACATGTTTTCTGGGACTCACCTGTGCTGAAGTAGACTGCTCCACTAGAACTAGTTGTTCAAGTTTTGCTTCAAAAGGAAAAGAGACAGAAAGGGAATTTCGGTGTGTGGTTTCATCCTGAAAGCAGAAGACTCCTAAGGGAGTGAAATTAATTTTTCAGTGAATTTTAAAAGTGCCTCTTTTTTGCCAACGGTTTCAAAAGAAAGTTAACCAACCAGTTACTGCATGTCACCGAACTTGGCATTGTAAGTGAAACGGGAGGTCTAGATTTGGACAGAGGACCTTCTGTTGCCCTCAGCAAGGCTAGCTCCAAGTTGCCAGCATTAAGGGTGACCACATAAAGGTAATGGTGAAGGGTTGTAACTTTTAAGCTTCAGATGCCATTTCCTCCACCAGCACAGGCCCTCTGCACAGCTTTGAGGTAACACAGCTGCCTACACGCAAGGTACCTTGCCTGGCCCCAGGTGCTACCATGGGAGGATGCAGGTCTCCTACAAGTCTTCAGTGATATCTTCCATCCCATGTTGAAGTTGTCTCCAAGGTATCTCTCTGACACAGGATTCCTATATATGCGTAACTAATTTTTGCATTTCTCTACTTGCAATGATGATCCTTATCTTTCACCTGTCCTACAGGTTGGTAAGGACCAGAGGGAACACAGTGAGGGTTTCTTGTGAAGACACCGAAGGCAGTGACTCTGAGGCACTTGGGTCTCAAGGTGAGACCTCTTGGCTGCTTCCCTGTTCCTTCACCCAGGTATACACCATGATAGACGGGCAAGATGGAGTTAAGGTTCAGTGGTGTTCAGAAGAGAAACTTAAGAGCTACTCCCAGATACGAGCAATGACATACTGTGATATCTCCTGTCCAGACAATCAGAAAAGATCAGGACCCCAGCAAAAACCTCCAGATGCAGTTCTGTGTATCAGATGCCGAGCAGTGTGGGAAGAACAAGCAGTCAGAGTGCTCTGAAGCCCTTGTTCCTCCCCCCAGGAGGTGATCATCTGCAGCTGGCCTCCAGCTATGGACTTTGGTGGAACACCTGCAGTGACTTAAGCCTGGACTTCACCCACATTCCCTGTAAAAGGGCAATAAAACCCAGCAATCAAATAAAAAGCAGTGTCCCTGCTGCACAGCACCAGTTTGCCTGATGAACCTGGAGCTCCAGATAATGATTCCGCTTGAAATAGGTAATGATGGTTAACAAGCAGCAGACGGTTACTCGAGACAATGCTGAGGGCGGCATGCGACTGAGGAAAACAGACTGATCATGTTTCTCCTCTAACTTTTCCACACCAGCTGCTGCCAAGGGAGAGAGAGAAAAAAAAAAACACAAGGGAATGGGGGGAGGGAGGGAGGTAGAAGGGAGAGGGACGTTAAAAAGCAGGAGCTCTAAAATTGTTATACTCTGGAGAATTGGGGGAAAACAATGTTTTCCCACATGAACAAAGGTCTCTGCTCCTGTACCTAGTAGGTCAGATCCAAGCCTTGCTGGAGACAGTGGATAGACTCCCTTTGACTTAGTAGGCTCTGGATGAGACCCAAGGTTCCCATAATGATGGCTAAGCCTGACCTGCCTGCTGGGACGCCTTTAGACTTGACAGAGCCAACAAAAACCTTGTCCTCTCAAGAGTATTTTTGTTTTCATGAGGTTAGGCTAAAGTTAGCTGCTGGAACCAACACAGTTTCTTCACATCTGGACTGATGTCTTCACAGCCACAGTCTTCTTTGCCATGTAACAACCCCATCAGAGATTATTTCTGGACACCAGAATACATATAATTATTTCAGCATTAGGTGCCACATCAACAACAGAAGTGAATGTATGCCACAGCAAGAGATGCCCAGGCATCTCCAGGATAGTCGCTCTTATCTAATCCTCCTTCCCTGAACAGCATTAGTGGCAAAAAAAAACCCATGAAGAATGTAGCCAGGCACAGTCCGGTGGGTTATTTCCCCAAAAAATATTGTTATCTCCAGTTGCTACCTTAGCAGTGTCTATTATTTACACCATTTTAGCTGCCAAATTAGGGGCTGCTATGCTCCTACCTTGTCACAGTGTCTAGACATTTTGAAGTTCAGCTGTTTCCAAAGCACACCGTGAATCCTCAAACCATGCCATCAAGCCATCTGCTGTTGCTGCAGCTAAAAATCAGGAGGCAGAAACACAGACCTAAGTCCTTATATCACCTCATGGCTCCACTGCCATAGAAGATGCTCTCAGTAATTAGCTCAGGTGGAGACAACTACATTGCAGAGATTTAAATGAATTCCACCCACCCTGTTAGGAGATGTGGTAGTAGCTGCATCTGTCTGGCTTTCCAGGGATGTGCAATGGCCAGTATCTGGGCAAACAAGCTTTCCATATCTTCAGTGGAAAAACAGGAACCTCTTGGTTGCTCTCAAAGTAGAACGTATGTTTACAGGTCACATAAAGTAGCTCAGCCCAGAAGTTTTCTCTCCTCTTCCTTCTCCACTGCTCACCAAGGTAAGACTCTACCTCCCAGCAATCATCTACAAGCATGATTAAATGGCCAAGTCTACTGCTCATCTGGTCAAAGCTGGAAATTTGCTTGATTATAGTCATTAAAGTATTTGACAAAGAGGACAGAAAAAGAGATTTTTTCAACCTGTGCAGGGTAGCATTAGTCTACTGAAATGGGGGCAGGGGGTCAGATTCCTACCTAACATAAATAACCTTAACTGCAGTGTAATTATTCCATAGGAACCAAGAATGGGACCCCAGATCCCACTGTGATCCACAACAAATTTGCTATTTGGCCACAGGCTTTGAGTCAGACTTTTACCTGAGTTAGAGAAAGTGGTTGTAAGTGGAAGAGTCATTGTTTATGGAATATTCACCACCATTTTATCCTTTCTTTTTGTGTGTGTGTGTATGCAAATAAACATCTCCTGATGAGTTTTTTGGCCGTGAGATGCACCTAGGAATGGTTTCGAACATCTAGCAGGGTTTAAGCCTTTGGGCCCTGAAAGTTCACTTTCACATGAATTTTATCCTGCTGAAAAACAAAAGGAGGCTGTTACAGAGCCATGTCGCTCAGCTGAGGAATGTGACAATTGCAAGAACAACTGCAAAGAAAAACTTCATTGCAATTCTTTAGCGCTTTTACAACTGACATTTTGATGGCAGTCATGAGCTTTCAGAAGGAGGACAATTTTAAGACTAGTTTAACTCTGGAGGATGCAGCCCAGTACGTGAGATAGGACTGATCAGCAAGGGATCAAATGCATGGAGTTCTTGGCTTTTTCATTCAGCTCAGGAAGAAAGCTTCCAGGCTGCAGCCCTGTCCTCCTCAGCACTCCCAAAGTGATCTTTTAAACTGGTTTGCCGGTGACATCCATTCATAGTGGAAGCTGGTGGTCCCAGGCACCCTGTTCATGAGCACTTCATCATCTCTAAAGCTCTGTTTCTGCCAGAGGTTACAGAAAGGTCACAGCAGCAATGGGAGTGTTTGGTGGATTGAGAACAAGGTGGGAAGGTACCTGTGACACGTGAGTGCTTCGATCGCGGGATCCGCTTCTGCAGCGTTTGCATGTCGAGCAGAAGAGCACAACCCTTGGTGACATCGTTAGAGCCACACAAAGTGACTGGAATGTGTTCCTCTCAATGTTCAAAGCTTCTCTCAACAGGGTTTTCATTTCAGTTATTATTTCTTGATGTTAATGTGACTGGTAATAATGTAAAACTGCATTCCAAGTTTTGGCTTGAGTTTAAAAAAAAAAAAAAAAAAAGGCAAACCCGAAGCAAAACACCATCTGCCAGTTTTGTGTGCGAGCGTGTGTGGTTTGGGGAGGAACTGGGGGAAAGGCTGTATTATTACTATTATATTTTTTTCTGAAGCAAGAATATCTAGCTAAGATCATCCAGGAAATTAAAAAGAATGAAAATGATTGAAATGGCTAAGGATGCATTGCTGGCAATTGCTGGGGGGGGGCGGGGCGGGGGGAGCGGGAGGAGGCAAACCAAAAATGCTCACTTGGCATACTTGTGCGGTTTGAGGGCATCCTTTCTTGGCTGGTCCGAGCAGGAACATTTAGCTGAGTCAAATGTCTGAAGGAAGTAACCAGCCAGCTGGGCTAGCATGGCTAAGGCACGCCGAGGTGGCACGTAAGGCAAGCATGTGGCTGGCATCTGAGCCAGCGGCCTCTGACCCCTCCGAACAAATGTCTACCTGTCACCCAGCCTGGTGCAGAGAAGAGCAATCATAACCTTCAGCATCGTTCCTGAGCTAAGCTGGAAGCTTCTAGATGGATAATTGCTTTTCCTACCACCTTTTCCTTGTTTACCTGCAGGCTCACCCTGTTTTCTCAGGACAGGAGCAGGCTGGTGTGTTGACAGCCTTGTTGCATTTGTGTGCAGCAGATGCTCTAAAGCATCCACTTCCCACACAGAAGGAATCTTTAAAGCTCCCAGGAACGTGAAGTTTGTCAGAAGTACCTTTTTTTAATACAAATTTTATTCTACACAATCCTTTCAGTGGTAGCTTCTTGGCATTAAGATTTATTCTTCTTCAATGACCGCAATGCTGAACAAGAAAAAAAAAAAAAAAAGAGGGAAAAAAAAAAGTTAGGGCCAATCTTGTTGTGAAAAGGTCAAGTGCACAAAGGCTCCTGAAGGAGCCAAGGTGTTATGGGGCCACACCAGCCCAGGGAGCCAGACTAAGGCTCGCACGCAGACTTGACGTCATCCATTGACACTTGGTATTTTGGAGGGACAGGGTGAACTAAAGAAATTAGTCCTGGTAATTTCCCAGCCTGTAATTTATTAGGCTGCATCATATCCACTCTGTTCAGAGCTCCTCCTTTCAGAAAGGCAGCTGGAAAGTTGGTGTCTCTCTGGATGCTTAGATAGGAGCAGGGAATTAATACTACAGCTGAGCAATATTGCACTCCAAAAAAAATGTTTCCTGGAGGAAGCACAAGGCTAAGGCAGAATATGCATCCTGAAGGTTGCAGATTGGCATTTCTCAAACTAATGTTCACTTGGCTGTTTCCTAGGGTAGGAAGGACTTTCTGAGCAAAAATTCTGGAAAATGAAAATTATTTCTATTTTTTGTGTGTAGGTTTTCTGTTATGTTTTGGGGTTTTTTTTTAATTCCAAATGACATGCTACTTATGATGTTTAATAAAAAAGCTGAGTTCAAAAGAGTTCACAGATAATCCACGATGCTTTGCATTGCCAAAGGTTATCGCCCCTGTCTTCTTGCAATCACAAATTTGTTTTCAAACTCTCAATGAGTAGAAAAAAGAACATTTTCGTGAACTGCTCTGATCTTTGTTCTCCACGTTACTGGTATAAACCTGCCTGAATCCTCCAGAGCAATGCAGGCTCCATCCCCTGGTGATGATTACTCAGCACGGGGTGGAGTTCTGGCCAAAATTTTCAGCTATTTTGCTATGGTCCCAGGGAAACCAATTCTCTTCATGTCCTGGATGTGTGTGAAAGGCCAGCCTAACTCCTCCCAAATGGGCTGTTGGTCAGGGGGTTCTGCAGGCTGGAACGTCAAGGGCAAGCAGATGGTCTTATCCACATAGACAGATGATATCTACCTGGCTGTACATCACCAGCAGCCCCTGGGAGCTCATCACTCTAATCCCGATTTGGCTTGCACCTAGGTGATGCGGACTTAATTGCAAAAGCTCTTTTGGAGTCGGTTGTGGCTTAGCTCAACATAGTCTGTGCTGAAACCAGCTTCTGCAGAGGACTCTCATGTTTCCTTCTTGGATAGCTAACCTTAAATCAAAATAAATAATTTGGTTCCACTAAATCTCATTCTTTTTGATGGCTTGCTGTGTTTCATCTTCCTCTAGCTCTATCCAGAATTTCATACTAGAATATAGCAGATTTTACACAGTTCCTTAATAGTTTTTGATGCTTCAATATCAGTTCTATTTCTTGGATTATTCTTTTCATTAACTATTTTATGTAAAGTGAATAAGGGCCTAGAAACCCAGATTTCAGATGTTTGGTTGACCTGGATTGCCCTGTCTGCGCTGAGACAACCAAAAGCATGAAGAATGTAGTTTAATGCAGAATTAAATACTGTATATTGGGTTTCACTTGTTTCCAGTGATCTAATAAGGTGAGTGATTTTTGTGGTTTGGTTTTCTTTTGATGAAACTGGAGGAATCAGTAAGAAAGGCTGGGACTCTTGTTGCCTGATAGTACAGTGCCAAAAGATGCATCTAGAAGTGTCTAAGATGCCCTAGTGCAGCTGAGCCATCTATAATATCCACTGCAAATATCTTCCAAACTCTAGCTCTCTGTCCTGTAGCCAGTGACCTCACTGTGCAGGTCAGTTGATCCTGGGTTTACACAGTTCACTTTTTATGAATTTGTCCTCTTTACATCTCCTGTGACCAAATTAGTTTTCCCTGACATTTGGAGAATAACCTTGGAACCTGTCAGAAAAATTGGGTAAGCTGAAAAATCACATTTATTTTCCTCTGCATTCACTTTATTTCATGGTAAAGGAAATAATTTCTTTTTCCTATGCTGAAAGGACCAGAAGCAATCTTTCAGACTGGTGCACAGAAATGTGTGCAGATATGACCCTGCTTTCTCTGCATATGCTCTGAATTATTTGCTTATGCATCATGTACAGCTTTCTTGGAGATTTGCACAGCTTTATATACTCTGCAGCTGAGCAGCCAAACCCTGACAGCTGCACAAGTATAGGGTCTCATCTTTAAGATGCTCTGTCTTTGAAACTGAGAATAAACTGGGAGTGGTTAAATACTCACCTGATGCAACCTCATGCTGCTCTGCTGACACCACTGGTGCAATGCTGATTTCCACTGACTGCTAATCTAACCCTAGATCTAGTACGTGCGTGGCTGTGTAGAGAGTCTTAACAGAAAGGGGTCCCTCCAGCATCTCTCTTGTCATTGTTCAGGGCAGAGTATTAAAACACAACGTCCAGCATGCTCCCAAACAAGTTTCTGCAGAACACTGCCAGGGTACCAAGGCAGTTCAGGAGGGCCACCCTTGGGAAACACCTTGATGTACACAAGGTGAGTAGTTTAAAAGGGCTTTATTTAAAATGTTTGTTTTGTTTTTTTTTTTTTAATCTTAAAACTGCAGTTTGGCATATACTAATTTGCACCTATCAAACTGGAGACTGAAGACTGGAGAAAGTGAAAGATCTAAAACTTGAATTTAAAGGTCACTTGTGGAAGGAATTTGTCTGCGTGTTGGAGTCTGCATTGCAGAAATGGTCTCTGCATTGCCCATGGGAATCTCCTCTTTGACAGAAATTCAGTCTAAGAAAAAAAACTGTTTTATTATGGGTTATCCTTTACTACCTTATCAAAAAATGTAATTATTTTAATTACGTTAAAGGCTTGCAGAGATGTTACATTTTTTCAGTCACAGCCCTCCTTGCTGGCAGTTAGAAAGTCTTTTACTCCTTCTTCACACCTGACATTTATCACCCACGCTGCTTTTCCCTTTTATTCTCTTTCTTATTAATGTAACTACCTAGTTGTAAATGTCAGCATGCTGAAGGCAAGGTGAGCAGACTTTCAGATTACATGAGTATCAGAGAGAAAATTCAGAGTACTTTGTTCCTGCTCCAATTTCCCCACCACCCTGCCCTCTACAAGACTCTGTCTTTATTCCTACCAGCCCGCCCCATCCATGTTCGTTGTGCACCTCTAGGTGCTACTACACACCAGGAAGGCTCCACTGGACCCATCTCGGGGGTGTCCTTGCCCTCTCACTGGCTTTTTAGGTGTCTCCACTTGATGGAGGGGTGTGCACATGCATATGTATGTGTGCTCTTCTGTCATTCTCTGTGGTGACCCCAAGTTGTCAAATTCTGCTCTGACAAAGGTTTAAAGTTTGGAACTTGTTTAACCACAGCTGGCAACTGAGTACCATGCAGCTGCTCACTCACTCCCCATCCCGACTGGTGGGGTGGGGAGGAAAATCGGAAAAAGGCAAAACTCATGAGTTGAAATAAGAACAATTTAATAATTGAAATAAAGGGAAAAAAAAAAAAAAGGCAAGCAACAACAATAACAATTGTAATGAAAAGGAGAGAGAAAGAGAGAGGAATTAAACCCAAGGGGGAAACCTCCTCAACAAACCAGTGATGCACAGCACAGTTGCTCACCACCCATTGGCCGATGCCCAGCCAGTCCCTGAGCAGCGATCGGTGGCCCCCAGCCAGCTCCCTCCAGTTTATATACTGGGCATGATGCTCTATGGTATGGAACATCCCTTTGGCCAGCTGGGGTCAGCTGCCCTGGCTGTGCTCCCTCCCGGCCCCTTGTGCACCTCCTCACTGGCAGAGCCTGGGAAACCAAAAAGTCCTTGATTTAAAGCAAGCGCTATTTAGCAACAGCTAAAACATTGATGTGTTATCAATGTTATTCCCATACTAAATCCAAAACACAGCACTGTAGCTGCTACTAAGGAGAAAATTATCTCTATCCCAGCCAAACCCAGGACATATCTTAACTTCACTTGATCCAACTCATGGCAATGCTAGTAAATAATATCAGTCAGAGCCTGTTCTTGGACCCTGAGTGATGCAAATAAATTATGTCCCTCCCATACACCCTAAAATAAGCAGCTACAGGCAGTCTTCCCATTGGGAATGAGCTCATTTGTGCTATCCCCCAGCTGTGCTCAAGCATTGTCTGAGCCTTTGCTCTTGGACACAGGTCAAAGCCATGCCGTGGGCTCTGCTAACAATGTAATGGTGTGGGCAGCTGTGGGACACTGCCCAGATCCATGACTTGGCTCTGATTAATTTACTGGTATAGACATACTGACTTCGGCAAAAATAAAATCTAGCCCTGCAAGAATGATCTAGATTAGTTAACCAGCTACAGCACAACTAACAGCCAAGCAGGAGTCCTGGAGAATGCTTCCTTTTTTTCTGATTCCATCAGGGTATTTTTCATAGCTATAAGTCTTTACACAATGTTTCTAAAGGACTTGAGGGAAAAACAGCTTGTAGAATTCAGGTTTTCCGTGCGCTTTTTGTGCAGTCTGACCAGTAACGCTCTTAAATCTTCAGTCACACTACTGATGTATTTAAAGAATTTATTCCTTCAGGAGTTTCTGGTGTGTCTGGAAACATTTGCAAAGCTTTAGCATGGTAAGCTGTGATTCCTGTCACAGTTGGTATCATATAGTGATTTGTTGCCATTACTGAACTGCCACTTTAGCTCCCAGCATCACATCATGTACTGCAAGATCCCAACCCACAGAACACTCGAGCACTTGCTCAGGTTTCAGCAGAGATTATCCTGTTGGATTTAATGAGCTTTGGCTCAATCTGGGGCATAGCCATACTATGACTTTGACCCAGAAAGATCTACAAAAAAGGCACAAGGGCCCAAATCTCACAGAGCCAAGAACATACTGATTTCCCTTTTGGTCCTAATGATGCAGAAACCTCTGAAGTTTAGTGACCCTGTGTAAGTTGCTGGGTCTGAACATCAGGGTTTTTTTACAGAGAGAATAAAGTGCTGCAAATGAGGATGAGGAGTGGAGCTGGCTTGCTGAGCTTCCAGCTAAGGCAGGTCATCACAAACATTGAGGGCCAGTGCTGATTTGAGTCCTCAAAAGAGTTGATTTTCAACATTTTAGACTAGTGGGAAAAGTCTCCTTCTGTATCAGATTTACACCTAGAAACTGTGTCCTGAGTTTAGGTACCTAACCCAATCCAGCTGCATTCAGATAAAATACAGAACTGGGTCCTGGGACCTGCTCAACTTGTCCTTCACCTTGACTTTTTGCTGACACCAATGATTTGAAATGTGTGGATTGCCCTCAGACGAAAGAAAATAATCTCAATAACTTGCATTTGCTGCTAAATGTATTAAAAAAAAATATTTTTTTTTTCCAAAAGCCAAGGGAGAGACAGTGATAATCACCAATATACAACATTTAACACTGAAAAATTTTGGCTGCTCTCCCAAGTTTGCTTTTATGGTATATAGAGAGAAATGGGAACTTCAGAGAGCAAACCCTCTCACCTGAGAGAGGCAGCTACACAAGATAAGCTGAGGGATGCTTTTTTCCATCAGCTGTGAGGGGTCTCTAGAAGGTGAGCCCAGGCTTAGATGTCTCACTCAGGCTACACCTACGCTAGAAAGGGAGTCTTGAAAGAAATAATCAGGTTTAGTACAACAAACTCACGATCAAGTGTCTATTGGTGGTGTATTCTCAGATTAATCATATGTCTTTCCAGAAGACTCAGCTTTAAAGAAACCTGAAGTTTGGTATAAGAGCTGTTGGATGATGGTCTCTAAGGGTGAGGTGGGGTGTGGTGGGGTGGTTTGGTTTGGTTTGGTTTGTTGGGGGGTTGTTTGGTTTTGGCTTGTTGTTTGTTTGGTTGGGTTTCCTTAATCAAAATTCAGTATTCTTTATCTCAGGCTTTAAAAAGTAGAATGGCTCTGTATTTCTTTTTCCTAGAGAAGTGGGTCATCTGAATGTGCATAAAAGATGTATTTAGCTTTTTCTTAAATGCCTCCAAAGTTGGAGGCTCCTTTTCATCCCCAAGCAATCACTTTTAGTACTTCATTGTCCTTTGTATTAGGAATTTTATCCTTGTATCCAACCTAAATCTCTCGAGCCGTATTTCAGTCCAGGACCTTTTGTTCTGTACCCCATGGACACGGAAAATAGCATAATCCCTGGCAAAATGAACTGATCACAGCATAAAATAGCATCAGTTCAACCCGTTGGTGAAAGCTCTGACGTGAAACACTCAAATTGTTTTACCATATTAGTCTCATTAAGTCCAAGCGATGAGACAGAGAGCTACAATCATTGGGGAAAAGTTTAAGAAGGGTAACAAAAAAACCCGACAAACACAGGTTGACGAAGTCAGATTGTTTCTGTCTGGCAACTGCTGTAAAACAAACAACCCAGGAGCTGGGGGAGAGGAGGGACACAAGCTGTTGGAGTCTGCAGCAAGGAAAAATTGTCTCCTAGTGTGGAAACTGGCAAAAGCCTTCTTGTCCTCAGCAGAACAGTAATGTCCACTACCAACCTGTTGTGAGAAACAAAAGCCTCATTGCCTTGGTCAGTCAGTCAGTAGGGATGCTGACAGAGCATGTGGGGCAGGGTCACAGCACCCACATCCCTGGCAGATGTGGGAAGTGTTCAGTACCAACTAAGTCAAGATTTTTCAGCTAATAGGTAGTGTGTCCCGAAAAGATACACGGTGTCATATTAATAATTTATCTCACAGAAAACCCAAAACTCACTGTACAGTAGCATCCCACCCTTCTGCTTTCTATGGGTTTTAAAGAAGGGGAAATAACCACAAAGTATCTAGCTTCAACATAGCAAAGAGCCCGATTATTTTGGAGGTTGAGAACAGAAGGGAATAGGACCTGGCTGTTAACTGGCACAGAAATGTGAGATTTGGCATCCGGGAGATGGGAATCACCAGTTATTGTGCAAAGGGTGGGAGGACAGTGTGCCAGGTAGGGAAAAAAATGTCTGGTTAAGGTCAGAGTAGGAGGGGGAAGGGTTTTCTGAGCTAAACCCAGAAGGTCCCAGTGTTCCCAGTGCACACTGCTGCAAACTCTTTCTTGGTGCTTTTAGGACAGTCATCATGGTGACTTACAGAAGGAAGCCTGAATTAGGCAAAGCCAGATTTCAAGAGCATAAATGCTTGTAGCTGAAACCACTGCTTCTTCCTTAAGAATATAGTCAAATCAGGTTAAAGAAGACATTAGGACCTGTACCTTACACTCAGTATGAGTTATCCATGTGTTTGTTACCTGAAATGCATGCTCAGACTTCTACAGTGCTTCTGTCAAATTATTAATTGATATTAATGTTCCAAAACACATGCCAAGATACACGCCTCAGCCTCGACCTTTTCCAAATCATGTGGAATTACATCGCAAATAGTGACAAAATATTCAGTGCTCCTTTGACGTTGCACCAGCAGCATTGACTCCCAGTCAAGCACTGACAAAAGCAGTGGAAAGCTACAGATAATTTTCCAGGACTGTTTTGTTTGGTTTATTGGTTGGATATTTTTAATGCAGTGATTTTCCTACCACCACTGTCCATGTTCTGTCTATTAAAGGAACTTAGCAAACTTTTTATTGAAAGTAATAAAACTTCTTAATACTCTGAAATTAATTTTTTTTAATGTCTGTATATTTCTCAGTTTGTCTTTTCCCAGATTTTCTGCCACTAGTTTCTTTTGCTGTGACTGGAAGCATTGGGAAGATCAATAAAAGGAGAAAGAAAAAACAAACGGGAATGAAAGATTACATTTTTGCCTGAGATCAAAAGAAGATATAAAGAAGGATATGAATACAAAAATGCTGAAATACTCCCTTCTGAAAGAAGAACATTTTGACTTTTTAAGTTGTTTGTAAGGAGAAAAAACACATTAACTTCGATGAGTGATAGTCATGTCCAAAACCAGTCTAAAACTAGTAGGTTAAAAACCTCAGACTCTCTCAGGAAATCATAAACACACAGTCTCTCAGTCACACACGAACAATAGCATCAATCTTCCCCGGGACGATATGTGGTTTGCAACCTGCTCCCTTCCACCTCCTGCTTTGATGGTCTATATTAGATCTTGACAAGCTGCCTGTCTAGTCAATTTGTTCTTGAATTTCTTCATCCAGCACCTGTTCTGCATTAAAACACAAGGCTCTATAAACAAGCATTCCCGGACCAGACATGAGGAAAACTCGGAACTGAAATGAACGTTCTGCTCCATTAATTTTCATAACTGGATGATGTCCTTTGTTTTTGAACACTGCTTTTAATGGCCCCTGTTATAAGATGAAACAACTTTGACTTTAGCTGTTACTGGATCACCCTGTAATTTGTGTTTATTAAAAAAAAAAAAAAAAAAAAAAAAAGAAATAAAAAGCCATGCCTTTTTTCTGCTCTGTAGCTGCAAGCTTAAGGCTGGCAAATTACACCCTTGCAAACAAGGGGGTTTTACATTGTTGTTGCTTGCTTTAAAGGCACTTTTAGAGTTATTTTCCACTAGAAAAAAAGAAGAAGCAAAATGTGCAAAAAAAAATGCTGGTAGAGAACATAAAACTCACTCAGCTGTGCGTAGGGGTGTAGGTTTGCTTCATCACAGGCTTAAAAACAAATGCCAGACCACTGTGCTGAATTTGGGTGAGGTGGTAGCTCGGGCTTTATGTTTGCAGTAGTGGGAACCAAGTGATGCACTGAGAAAGATTCCTGAGCACGTCCATATGACTGCAAGCACTCATGTTTTTAAAGTTACACTTCAGCAACTTTTTCTTTGTCACCGATCCATGGCAAAAGGCATGCAGGCTCTCCATCTGTCCCAACTCCAAAACAAAATGTCACCTATGACACCGTGCTAGTGTCTGTATTAGTGCCATGAAATTGCTCAAGTAAAGGCGATTTACCCAAATTCAGGGAGGTACAGTGTGAAAGGATGTCCCTTGTGAGATACTGCAGAACTTCCGAGAAATATTAACCACGTACACCAAATGCTCGACTGATGGTGATTATGCAGAACTCAGGGTGTTTCAGTTTGCAGGTTCAAACTCAAGTTTTACGTAAAAACATGTGAGCGTCTGTATGTGAAATGGTGGCATTAAGATCCCATTTCAGTTGGGGCGGGTGGGAAAGTCAATGCACTTAGTGAAATTTAAAGCACAGTTCATCTAAGAAGCTAGTAGGGATGCAGTTTAGTTGCTTGAATCTAAGCAATTATTGCCATCTAAGATGCCTTTTGGTATCCAAGACATCCACACGGGGGTGGGGGACATAGCACAGGGCCTGGCAGACACCCACCCAGCAGACAGACACCTGCTGGGCTCCTGCTGAGCATCTTAAACGAGGCTTCTGCATACGGATGGCTGAACCGAGCTCAATATTTCCACAGGCTGCAATGGGAGTTTCCACACCTAACCCACTGACTGCTCCCTATATGTGGGCACCTAGAGTTATACGTCTACATTTTTAAGCTGAACTCCAGCCTGCAGAAGTAATTCAATTCCCTAAATGTAAGGCATTTCTTGCAGCTGAAAATGCTTTAGGTTGTCTTGCCTGACCTCCAGCTGCAGTTCGAGAAAGACACAGCTCTCCTGTAGATCCTGGGTCACATATGCTAGTCCAGCTTGGATGTCTCAGAAACCCTAGGACATTTGAAACTAGCTAAAAACCAGTGTTTAAGCACTGAGTTAAATCTGCAATATCCATTAAATTTGCCACCTTCCAAATTCTGTAAAATTTATCTCCCTTTCCAAGATTGTTGCCCAATGTCACTTAAGAGAGCTTTTTGAGCTGCAGTTAAAAACCTCCATCACCAGTTATTCATGTACAGGCCATTAACCGAAAGGGCTTGCACAGATCAGCATCTGTGACAACAAGAAAATAGAGCTGGAGTCTTGATGGAACAGCAATAAAATAAGCTGGGCTTTTGTATGGAAATGTCATTTGAGCATCCCTGGGGTATGTGAAGTGTAAACAACCAAAGAGGTTCCAGCAGTGCATGAGTAGAAAGAACCTCATCTAATTCACTGCGCTGGCTCGGGATATTCATACTCTCCCTGGTATTGCCCTAAAAAGTTTCCAGCAATTTCCCCAGAAGGAAATCCATAACATCTTTACATATTTTGCACTGCTGCTTACCTGAATCTCAGTATTCAACACCAAAGCTTGCTTTCACTCTGAGAAAGCCAATAACATTTTTCCTTCACCCAGTGGGCTCAGAGAACAGTTGATTTCTGAGACTTTTACAACAACCTCTTTACTGTATCTCAGGAAACTGGTATATTCCTGCCTTTCCCTACCATTTGAAACCCTTTTGTCCCCTAAGAGAGCAGCAGATAGGAATCTTTGTGATGTCTTTCTCAAGAGACCCTAAGTTCAAGGCTCATTTCTGTGTTATACACATCTCTATTTAATAACAGACACCAGTGGAACAATTTGGGCATCTAGAAATCAGTGTCTAGTGCCATGTGAGGCACTCTTAGATTCCCAAGAGATCTGCACAGGGCTGATAGATGTGACAGAAGATCAGTGGGAAACCCACAATCATCTGACTTTTTTGAAACTGGAGACCTAGTGGAATAATTGTAGTCATCTAAAATGTAATGAGATTGCTGAGGCTGGATAGATGAGTCACTCCTAAGTAGACGAAGCAATTTTTGTAGCCTTTTTTTTGCAGATGGAGAGGAAAGGCCAAGGGAAATACTGTATCCAGCATCAAAAATGAATTTTCTGGTAAAGTCAGGTGTCAAATGTAGAGCACTGGAGTCTCTGAGTTGTGCTTTGGCCAAGGTTTCAAAGCTGAATTGTACCCCCAAGCACAGAAAGTTGCACTCGGGTCACTGGCGATAGAGTCTCATTCCTAGTCAGAAAAAAGGTCGCGTTCAATCCAGTTTTGTAAGTGTCTTATATCTCACCGTGGTTTTCCTCTGTTGGTGCAGGGATCAGAGTCAGGGAAAGGCATCTGCAGTTAAACCATGAATCGCTATCCAAAATCGAAGATTTTGGTGCCTAATGTTACCGTGAGTATCACGGTGAGTGGTCTGTGTGGGGATTAACTAATATGTCCCACATAAATGTTGATTATCTTCTTTATGGACAAGTTAATGTGGTTCTCTACAATTTTGGGGTTAGCAATTAACCTTCCTCATGATATTCCCTGTAATTAGTATCAAATACATGTTTAACCTCAGGAGTATCTGGGAAACAGTGTGGCCAGGGTAATTGCAAAGGCATTTGTAGAAGGGACCACTGTATAAAACTTTTCTCTGTTGCTGATTTTGGCGTGCTGATCTATATTTTCTCAATCCCCTTATAAAGAAAAGTGTTCTAAATTGTTTGTTTGCTGCCTTGTCTCTGTTTCCTGACCTCTTTCATATTAAAAAGCATGGCAAAGGGTCAGCTATTAAAAGCTGAATTATTTTGTCTGGCTTGATGAGACTTAGGACTTGCACAAGTTCAGTAGGGTGCTGGCATTAAGGACTAGTTAAGGCATTAACCACCCAGCCAAACACTACCTACAGGCAATGAGAATCTGTTGTAACTTCTTATTTAGCATCTGTGGTGTCATAGATGTGAGAACCAAAGAGATATGGTGCAAACCTCAATGTGTATGGTGAACCTAAAATGTGGATATTCCGAGTGTGGGTCGTCAGTAAAGTCTCAGACTGAGCTGCTCTTCAAAAACGTCAGTTGCCATCATATAAGCACACCCCTCCTTCTCTTCTTCCATTCATCTTAAACTCGCTGTAGGACAACAGTGCTGGCTTCCCAGCTACAGCACCAGACACACCGCCCGCTGCCAAGAAGGGCTCATGCTTTGCAGTGGAATTGGGTACGGGGAGAGTGCTTTCATTTTGATAAATGCTAATTATAGTCACCAGGGATAGAGTCAGTACAGCTTAAGGGAAACTGCTTTAAAAAAAACGAGGTGAAGTCCTGGGTTTCTTGCTAGAATCCTATCTGGTTTTATAACACTCAGACCTATTAGTGTGGGAATAATACTGTCGCAATGTGACTGCAGTGTTTTGGGATGTGGATCAGTATCTGCTCAGAGCTCTGCACTGTACCAAGGTTCCAGTGTTGAGAGCCACCTCCTGATGCTAATGACTGATGACCCACCAGCGTTCAGTGAAACTGCCCAGGAGGCTCAGGATCATGCTGCTCCATTGTCTTCCCAGGTAAATTGTGGCTGGGATCACCAACAGACATACAAACAAGTTCTACTCCTTCTCACTCTTAAAGCAACAGATGATATTCTGGGGAGACTGGGACCTTGACAGGCCCAGGGGCTAGAGGGGAGTTTCAACATTCCCCAGCCCTGGGGGTGGCATTCGCCTTGCAGATTCAGACATCTGCACTCAGGTATCTCTATGCAATGTGTCCGTATCCATGGGATATCTTATTGTCACAGTTTATGTACATCTGGGACTAATATAATTTGCCAAAACATAGACCCCTTGTGCTATTTCAGGCACTCTGAGTTACATGACATTTTCACTTGGCCCTTGCCAATGGTCCTGTGGGAGACAGGACACTTGGTTTAGGGGATCTCAAACAGCAACACGTATCTATGGTGAGGAAGTCAAGCAGGGTCTTGGCTCTCTCCTGACTGTGCTGGGAGGTAGGATGCCCAGTGCATAGACGCCCACAGGTAGACACCCAAATGTGGGTCCCTAGATGTGGATCTGGCTCCGAGAGAAGTACCTGTGTTAGGAAGCCAGTCCTTCTGAGCTCCCTCTACAATTAATAAAGATTCCCTTGAAAGGGCAATTGAGAACAGTGATTTGGATCCTTCCTCTAAATCACTCTTTGAAAGAGCCTGTCTCTCTCCATTGATGACAGGGTAACATTGTGGTACCTAGGCTCTGATTTAGAGGTCTGACTTTTTGGGATCACTGCTACAGCAGCGTACATCCCAAGTGATGCACACATGCTTAGGAAAATTTCTACCAGCTTCTTTCCCTGGGGAATGGAAAGTTCTGATGTTATTTTAGTTTCATTCCTACCCACTGCAAGGATGAGGTATAAAACTAAGTACATGTTTGGCTGTAACCTTTGTGCTGTCCAAGAATGATCCAAACCTCATCAATCTTCAAGGCAGATTTGCCCTGAGTGGGGTGGCCCTTGAATCAGGCCTACAAGATCAAAGATAAAAGGGAAAAGAGCCAAAGACCGATTTAAAAACATAATCAGCTAGCCGTAGCTACATTCTTAATTAAATTGCTACAGGCCAACAGCTGCTCTTTAGGGAGTCTCTAAACTCTAACACATGCCCTTATATTACAGTAGTAAAACCAAGGAATAATTTTGCTCAACAATAGCTTTCCTGTATGCATTGAAATAGCCTAATATACTTTCATGCCTGAATTTAGTGGTTGGAGGGTAAATATATAACAGAGGGT
This sequence comes from Falco naumanni, assembly GCF_017639655.2. Classification (NCBI taxonomy): domain Eukaryota; kingdom Metazoa; phylum Chordata; class Aves; order Falconiformes; family Falconidae; genus Falco; species Falco naumanni. The sequence goes on from NC_054057.1 coordinate 61,059,275, forward strand.
TTGGGGTTTTTTTCCTTTTCTTTTTTTTCCTGCTCCTCCAACCACGATGTCAAAGTAAGGGAAAATATTTTGTAAAAGCCCAAACTAACAAACCACAAGAAATCCACGTGGCATTTCCCCTCATCCTCCCCACTGTCTAACTCCTGCAGCTGTGAAATCCAAAGTATACCTTTTCTCCACAAATACACCCCTCTGTGGATGTCAGTACTGCTGACCTTAAACCAAAGCTGATGGCAGAGGCGAAGGCAGCAATGACTTAGTTTAGCAGGAGCTACCTACAAAGAGACTTGGGTGTCCCCCCCATTCAAAGGGTAAGGGACCACAGCAAGGGGAGGTGGAGTGAGGGAAGGCCAAGGGAAAGGGTTCAGCATAACCCAGAAGATATCATTCAAGCCTTCTGAAGTGAGGTCCTGCTTCCTAGAAAGCAGCTGGACATTGCCTGCTGATGGCAAGTAGAGAATAAATATTTTTGTTTTCCTTTGCTTTTGCACACAGCCTTTGCTTTTCTTTCTTAAACTGCCTTTATCTTGACCCATGAGTTTTCTGTTGTATTTTCTCCCCTCTGTTTTATTGAGAAGAGGGAGTGAAAGAGCAGCCTGGTGGGCACCTGGCAAAAAGCCATGGTCAATCCAGCACAGCTGCTCAGAGCCTGGCTGCCGTCCAGTCCCCGCAAAGCCCTGTCTTCTCCTTTCATTTGATAGATACATGTCCCACACACTACACTTTTCCCCAGAAAATGCAAGAAAACCTAGGCTTGAGATTTACTTGACCTGACTTTAGATGCCTGAGATATAGATGTCTAGTTAAAAAGTCTTCCTTCACTTACCTTTCTTTGCTACAGGTCCCTATGCTCCAGCCTCCTGAACTGTGTCTGGGTATCTCTTAGGATAAGATGAATCAGGTTTAGGCAGATCACTTTTATATGTCTAAAGTCGCTAATTACAAACCTCACTCATATTATCCCAACCAACTACAGATACTCAGGAACAAGTATTTCAGTGCATTGCCACAACAAATGTTCTAGCCTCCTTTAGAAGTTATGAAAATATCTACAGACAACGCCATCCACAGTCCCACGGCAAACTGAAAAGTCTGCAAACTTGCACTTAAATATGCTCAAAGCCAACTTTAAATGGACTCTCAAGTAAGCAAATTCATGCCAGCCAGCCTCTTTCCCTTACATACTTTCCCACTCAACGCCTGCTGTCAAAAGCAGAAATACTCAATGAAGAAAGGAGGTGAGCTCCACTAAGCAGCACACAGTTCATTTGAATTCGCCTGTATGAAAAAGCTGGTTATTTCACCTAGAGTTAAATAATAGAGGATTTGTACATCTCCCAGTCTCTCACATCTCTGAACGGCTTCCTTCCAACTGACAAATTGGCATTTTTGTAGATTGTGCTGAAAATACGTGTGACATGTATGTGTGTATGTGTAAAATAATTTTAGGTTACAGTTAGTATTTAAAAAAAAAAAAAAAAAGAAAAGAAAAGCAGAGTAAAATAGGAGAGTTATTTCTGAAGAGAAGCCAAAGTCCTGAGAAAGTACTGGCATGCTCAGATGCAGAGGTTTTTCGGAGGTCAGGTGGGTGAGCTCTGGGTGGCCAAAGGCTGTGGGAAGGTCTCAGCAGCTAGGAGAGGTTCAGTGGCCAGTGCAGCCATCCTGCCCAACCTAGCCCTTGTGTCCATGGAGCCGAGAGGAGCAGTGACAACATGGTGCAACGGCGGTGGGATGGAGTCCCCTACCCCTGCTGCCTCCATCACCTCAAGCCGTACCAGGGACGTGCCCAGGTGGGCAGCACCACTGAAAATTGAGAGGAAAGCAATCAAAGAGGTCAGCATGAGCTTGCTGTAAATGGCTTCTGGCTGCTACCTGTGGCTTTCTGCGATCTGCACCAGCTGCCAAACCCACCTGGCTTTCTTTGGAGAAAAAATATGCCCACATTAAGCTCTTAAATAGCTGCAGATGGTGAACAGAGCCCTAGTGCGTGCAGTGTCAACACGTACAGCTGAGTTAGTCTCCCTTCTTCCTCCTTACACTCAGCAGAGGGGAATGGGGATTTTAGGGAGTAATTCATCTGACTTACCTTCAACACAGACTTTTGGATGAGAAAAACAAACTGCAGTTTATTAAATGTATTGAACGCATCTCTGATGGCAATAAAAAGATGTCAGAGTATCTAGCTTGGGTGGAAATGTTGACTCTTAGTCACATAAATCCCATAACAAATACTTCACGACAGCTATTATATCCTACTGTCCTACATGAGTCTGCCCAAGGACATTCATTCTGTGCTTTGCCATCCTGCAGCAGATCTGAGAAATGAAACATGCAGAGCATTAGAGAACATTGTTCTCAGAAATCGCCACCTTTGTGTGAGGGAAGGTCCCTTCCCGTGCACGTGGCAAGCAGAGCAGAACCTCAGCGAGCTCATGGCATCCCTGTGGTTCGGCCGGTCGTTTGCAAGGTGCTGCTTACAGTTGCTGTCCATAGCTCTCATTGCATAGAGGAAGACAATCAGGAATCATAGAAAAATTATCAAGCCCCTTAAATCTACCCATATCCTACAGCAACTCAGAGATGAGCACACCTGAAATGAACGTGGCAAGGAGGACACGAACACAAACTGGCTTTTAACAACACACAGCTGTGCCAGGTTCCCGCAGACTTTCATCAATATATGCCCTTCAAGAAAGCCAGTAAGAAATCACCAGTTTCAATAGTGCCAATTTACACTCGCAGCTAAGTCAATAATTGTGTATATTTGGATTTTTATTTATATCAGTGAGGTGAAACCTTCAGGAGGCTTCATAGGTAGGAAGGGACTCTTATGGCAACTGATTCCTGACCTCACTCCAGATAACTGCTCAATTCATGTTAATTCAAACAAATCTGTAATACAAATATTCCCTCTGTTCACATGCAGAAGTAAAAAAATATCCCTCTTGACCAAATTCCTGTGTCACATTCAGGATCCCTACAGCCTCAAGAGACTTAAAAAGAAAATGTACCTTGAAAAGGAAACAGGGGGAAGCCTGGATACTGGCAATATCAGAAGTCCTTGTGTGTGTGGGAAATAAAAGAAAGACAGGAAAACAGTGGGAAATTGTCTCCTGTGCTGAACCACCATCAGTTGAGTCACAGGAATTTCCACTTTCTCGTCCCTGTATTTGGATGAGACTTAAGCACAAGCAATAGCCTTGCCTCGGGCTGCCTTTAATTTAACTGAGGTTAAACCTCCTGCTTTGCATCCTTCCATGATAAGCTACAGCACGGGCAGGCTCAGTGTCCTGCCCAAGGCAAGAAGCTGTCTGTCCTGCACAGACACCTCGGGTACCTTCTCCCTCCATGCACAAGACTGCCTGGAGGGGAGGATGCCCTAGTGTCGAGTCCCATACTGGAGCTCAACCTTCACGAAGGGTTCTGGGGAGATGGTGCCCACCAGCATGTAAATGGCTTCTTTGAAGCCCTTGAGCTCCACCAGCCCAGCCAGCTGTACCTACTGCTTGGAAATGATGGGGATGGAGAGAGGAAGAACCACAAGGATATAAAAGTCCAGCTGTGGGAAAGGTGAGAGATGAGCCTGCCATGTGTGTTTTGGGTACCGTGGACATGGCTGGCAAGCCTGTACAGTTATTTGGTAAGCCATGAGTAAAGTCCTGTCTGTAGGAGCTAAAACATAAATTCGTGTGTGTGTGCGTGTGTTTATGCCACTGTGGGGGCTTTCAGAGGTTTTTGTGGCTGGGGAATATTTCCTGGGTAAAAAGAAGGCCAGGGGGAAGACCTGGATTGCAAGAAGTCCCTCCAAGTCTGAAAGATTTGCCTATCCTTGGGGAAGTTTTGTGCTTGCCTGTCTGGCCATATCCCCAGATGCTTTTATTTTTTATTTTTTATTTTGTAATTTTAATCTTGTTTGTTTGTTTCTTTTTCTCCTGGAGGGGTTTGTGAGAGAGGCCACCCCATAAGGAGGGATGGAGTCAGGGAGAAGACGGGTCTGCCTTTTGTTTATGCAGTGTCCAGGGAGGCCGGGGACAGGCTGAACATCTTGCCCTCTTGCAAAAAAATCCAGCCAAAATGGAGCCAACATATCTTGAATGGTGGCACTGGGAGGCGATGGTGAAGCATTTTTGGGTGTCTTCAGGAGCTGTTGTCTTTGGCTAGGCTGCTCTGCCTCTGGGTCTTCCTGCCTTTCTGAGGTTTTGTTAGTTTATAGAGCGTCTGTGTCGGACTTGAGGTTCACCTAGGAAATTGGTTCTTGCTGTAGTCAGCAAAAGTGAAGAAGATGGGGAAGACGACAGTCTCAGGCTCCTACCCGACAGCCCACCGCCTCTTGAAGCCTCCAGCACACTGCTTTCCCAGAGCAGCCTCTGGAACAGCTGTGCTCTTACGGATCACAGGCAAGTTATTTCTCCCACTTTCATTTAAATAATTTTCCAACCCTAAACATGCAGACATCCCGGAGACCCAGCTCCCCTCTTTCCACTGCACACCTCCTCTTTGGCAAGAGGGAAGCCTGGAATTTCCCTTTCATGTTGCCGGCAGCACTTCATCCCTCACTATAGCTCAGCCAGCACAGGACCAGACCCAGTGCCTGTGAAACGGGAAGGGAGATCTGAGATGGGTTGTGTTTTGCTGAACACCCTGGCTGGGCTGAATGTTTCCTATAACCAGTCTGCCACATGGTGTTTCAGACATCACGTCTTGCTCAGAATGTGTCCTGAGCATCATGTACCTGCGTTGGCTTTACCATCTCTCACCAACCCTACCCTACAAGCAAAGACTATGCACACAGTGACAGGCTGTATAACCACCTGTATAAATGCAAAGGGAGGCACAGACCACTATATAATGACTATCCAGACTCAGGTCCCTACAGAGAAATACACAGAGACAGACATACCTGTCCCATCCTCTCCCCTCCTAAATAGATTTTGACTTATGGATGGGCACCAGACACAGGCACAGGCACACTTTGACAGACACACATGCAAAACTGGTTGCAAAGCCATATGTAGTCACACACATGCGAGCATCCAACTCAGATAAATACAAGATGTGTGGGTACTGGTATCCATAATAGATGTTTCTACATAATCTCATTGATAATGACAAAAAGGGGTGCTCTAGAAAAGATAAGGATATGTTCATTGAAGAGAAACATTTGATGCTAGTGTCTGAGCTGTGATTAGACAGTGATCCCCCCAAACTGCCCACCAAGGTATCCCATTTCCTTTTCAGCTGCCACAGGATGGCCAGCAGTAAATGCAGCCAGCTAGCCACATCCTCAATAAACCAGTATGGGAAAGGCCTGCTGTGGGGTGACAGGCATCTGATACAGTCTTTCCTTCCCCACGGGGCGATGGCAGGAATGTCATCTCCATTTCCTTGTGACAAAACTCCTGGGAGTAAAGCACCCTCTGATTTTGATTCCATTCTTTATCCTGCACCTTTTCCCTGTGGGTTTTATGAGCAGGTGCAGCTCATTAGATCTCTGAGGTGATTTTAGTCAAAGCTGCTCTACATGAAACCATGCATCTCAAATTATTCTGGCATTTTCCCATAAATTGTGACTGTATTTTCATCCTCAGAGAGCTTAATTTAGCTTTCTAGGTGGTTCTGTATTTGAAGCTCTGTCCAGGAGCAGCATGGAATTGCTAAGGTAGCCTAGGGCACACACTTTGCCACCCACAGATCTGTATGCCATGAAGCAAGTCTAACCTTGAAACTTCTTAAAATAGCATTTTTGACTTCTGCTAGAAATATAAGCCAGTCCCCTATGGCACATATTTTCAGTTGTCTTCTAGGGTTTTACATTTCAAATCTTTGCTTTTATGGCAAACTGGCCATTGGAACAGAATTTGACATCTTGATGTTATTTCTGTATTATTTATTAATGTTTATCTGATTGCATTTTTTGCAGTGCTTGTGTACATAAAACCAGCATCTGGACAGTAGTCAGTATTTCTGAAGTATTTACTTTGGCTCTGAAACAGACTCAAGCTTTGACTTTGGAAAGAATCACTCTAATCCATCACCCCTGTTCTAAATAGCAGCAATGGGAAGCTGGCTCTGATGTGTATGTGTCAGTGCCCTATAGCAGATGCTCCTAGGCTCCCAAACCCATTTCTCACCAGGCCTATATCACTAGCTATAGATTAAGTCTCTTTTAATGGAAACAGTCTGTTTCTTCTGGATGAGGAGAACTTTGTAGTCTCAGGTGTCCTGTGATTCCCTGCACAGCCACAGCATCCTTCTGAGCTCTGCAACTGTGAGCCCAATTATTCTCCTCCCAGAAAAAAAAAAAACCCTCAGCTGATGAAACAGCACCAGGATGTGAGTTCATAACACGTGTGTCGCACTAGTGTCAGTATTTATTAACACTGCTCCTAGCTGATATTACATGCACTTAAGACTGCAGCACTGCAGAGGTATCATTACATACACATCGCTGCTTGACCTATGGACTCACTGGTCTGTTGACCTCACTTTGCTGACACTGCTCTGAATAAAGTCCTGTTATTTGCATTTATAAGGGGAGCTAAAAGCATCTGGACATGTTGCCAGATGCATCATCCCCTCTGTGCCCACGGCCAAAGATCTTACCGTTTCCTAAATTCAAGCTTGACTCCAGACTCCGTTCCTGTCTGAAACACCGTGTCTCTGCCTCTCTCAGTTAAAGGAGACTTACAGTAGGGGAGCTTGGATCAGGCAGCTTCACTGCTGTGCACAGGCTACACCAAGAAAAAATCAGCAGTCTTGTCTGTGTAATTATCCTCACAGCTTCTGCTGGCAGAGCTGCACCAGACAACACTAGCATATTTTCATGCCACCAAACAACATAGATAAAGGGAGAAACAAGCATAAACGCAGTTCACTGCATCAGGTCATAGTCTGAATCAGTTCCCTTTAGCCCAGCAGTCATGCTCCTTCTGCAGGGTAAAATTCTCGATTGTAACACCTGCAACAAGCGTGGAAACCGATCCCACTGCAGAGTATAAGAGGCTCTGGTCCCTAAGGGGCAGCATCCCCTCAGGGATGGCATCAGAGAGCTTTGGAGCAGGGCAGGTGTCCCCTGGGAATGCCTCTGACCTGAGGCATGGGGCATGGGGTTGGAGATGATGCGGTTTCCAGCCTTTTGTGGCAACATTTCTTTGGGTGATGAAACGCTCGCACAGCCAACGTGCCCACGCTTCGCTGTGAGCAGGATGTGACAATGTCAGCTGTAATGTGAATGCAGGAAAGGTGCAAAGAAAAGTGTCAGAAAGCAAAACTGCAGCTGGTAACTTTTCCCATTCCCAGAATTCATCCTCATTCTCCAAAACAGAAATGTGAAATTACTCTGCCACTTTTCATTTATAAGTTGGCCCCAGAAAGTCATGGCAATTTAGGCTCTACTTTGAAAAATTTTCCTCAGTCATTTTTCATCCAGTTTCGGTGACACCTTAATATTGCTTAAAATGGTATTTTTTGGTCAATTCCTTACTTTTCTGTTTCATGGTACCATGAATCGCTGAGCAAACATCATAAATATGCATTTTGATGAAAACAATGGTTTTGAAACTAGACTGCAAATGGCCCAGTGAAGCAATCACCTTTTTGTTCTGTTTTAGTCTAGCATCAAGCACAGCATGATCCCAGTCAATGGTTTAATCCTTGGCAAGAACAATGATTATTAGGGATTTATAAATTAATAGCAATTATTGATGAGTAGGAGTTACTAATAGTGCCTCTGTTCATTCTGGGCTTTGCGCATCACAATTGTTAATACTGGAATGCATTAATGAAATATTTTGCATCTGCCAGCTGTGTCCCAATGCACACATCAGCCTTCTCTCTCCACTTTCTTTTTCCAAAATGTATGAGACTCCATTTGTTGGACAGTAGCAGTAGGTCCCTCCTGGGCTTTTGGGGAATTTTGCACTGCTGAATGAGAGAAAAAAAATCTTCTAAGAGGACTTGACAGAGGCAGAGATCTCTGCAGTCCACTGCCACGGTGTTTCTGCTACCTCATGGCCTTCCCACTCCAATCTGCTGCCTTTGGTGTCTGTCAGCGTGTGTGGCCCAAATGACACAACCTAAAGGACATTTTTGGGACCTCCATAGTCCAGCACTCTGATTGCTTCAGCAAGCCAGGGACTTGAAGATACGTTTGCCTGCAGATATTTTATTAATATGGTATCGCTACTGCTGGATGCTTCAGAAATACCCACAGGTGGCATGTAGAATTCAATCCTTCTGAGTTGTCCCAAGGCTATTCAGTTTATCCCAAGGTCCACTTTTATGAAAATATTTACATCTCTGTTACAAAATTTGCCTCTCAAAACTGGGGACATGTGCAACCCCACAAGGTCCCATCTGTAGCAGCCACCTCACCTGGCCTGACCCCACCAGTATCAAACAAGCAGGAACTCTAGCCACAAGACCAAAAAATCAGCAGAGCAACTTGGGAACCTCCAGGAGGTGGTTTGTTTGTTTGTTTGTTTGTTTCCTGTGGGAATATAAGAGATACTATATAACCGGGACCTTGGAGAGATCTTCATAAAATTTACTGAATTTGGGCAGAAGTTTGCTTTGGATTGCTCTGCTATGGAGATGATAAATGAGCTGTACAGGCTAAACCTGGATTTTGGCTTCTAAATGTAGTACTTGGAAGGACCAAACATTTTCCCTTGCCGACTATGGTGGGTGCTCCAACCTACCTGTCTATACTGTAGACTGTATATGTGTCTTGAGTTAGGTGATATCATTTCTGTCTCATTTGCACACTGATGCTGTAACAGCCTTCATGGGATTTAGCACCCAAAGCTATCGATTTGCTTTGGAAACATACCTGTACGTACTTCCCTGGGACAGGAGAGTGAGCTGACCCACTACTGTTAAAAACAGCAGTGACATTTCAAGCTTGGGTACCCTGTGAGGAGAAATAAATCCCACTAATTAACAGCACAGAAATATGGGATGGGCTGGGGCAATTGAACTGGTAATGATACTATTCTTTGCACACCATAAGCACTTAAAAAACATTTCCCTTCAAGGAATACTTGATTCTCAAAGATAGGCTTTGCATGGACTTACTCTGTGACTCTTTATGGTTTGTTGAAACATCTGGCACGTTTGAAATATCTTTGTTCCCATTATTTACCAATCCTCAGCATGTACAAATAGCAGTGGAATGTGTTATGTTTTCCTGCAGTTGCTTTGCTGCGATAAAGGGCGCTTTTTTATTATTTTCCCTTCTTTTTTTAAAGGTTTCTTTGGTGGGTGATACACTAAAATTCAGGCAGTCTGGCAGGAGTAAGACATGACTAAGCATCATCAGACAATGAGCTCCTCAAAATGAAAATGTTCAGCAGAAGCATCACTCTAGGCTTTCAGGTTGCTCAGCTCAGATGAGGTGAAAGCTCCTCACGTAGCACAGCTGTGATGTTTCACCCTCTGGTGGGAGCAGGGTTGGATTGATGATACATCTGCCTAGATCAGGACAGGAGACCCCAAGGCTCTTGTGTTTTCTTAACTCAGAAAAGCACTGCATGACAGACTTACGCCCTTTCTTCTGGCCCTAAAGCACATCTTTTCCACTTTTTCTACAATGGGTATCTTATTTTGCTACTGCCTGGTGCTCCAGCAATGTCTGATCTGCCACCGTCAAGGCCAAATTTGGTCTGTTCTGTGGACAAGTGCATCTTCATGCAGTCAGAAGGTTTGAAATACAGGACAAATGTGGAGACATACATCCCATAAGCAAAAGGTGCCTTCTGGAAAGGCACTTGCCAGACCATTTTCAAGTACTGTCCCTGTTTTGAAGTAGCTGTGCATGTAAGTGCACCTGGAAGGGGCTCACAAACTTACACACACAAATTTTCATCCAGACCAACTGTGAGCATGCGGCTGCGATCCTGTCGTGCTGGCTGGTGCACACGATGCCGTGTGTGCTGAGTTTCTACTCTCATACGTGCTTTACAGAAGCTACAGAAAGATACTACCGATGCTTTACTTCTGGCAAGCCAGCAGGAAAGTAGCGGTAGAGAAAGGTGATGCTCTGTAAGGCCATTTAAACCAAGTGAAGTTCTTTAGAAGTTCTGAGCTGGTTTGAAGACACACGGTGAGTTTGCACTGGAGAAGGACTTTGTGTTGCACAACCATGGGTTTTGGAGTCGGTTGGGTATTTAAAAAAATACTGTTACTACGCTCCCCAAAGGCTAGGATCATCAAACTAGAAACTTCATTCTAGAAATGTCAAGCCACATCTTTGAGACATTTTGGTTGAGCCTGTGTTATCTGTATGTTTGTGTGCTTACTCCTCTGCACCCATTGATTCTTGCTGGTGGGAACAGAAGCACAGCTCCAAATGCTAGTGCTGTCCTAAATGACACACAGTTGCTTTAATTCATTTTAGGTCTACCTACACACATATGTAGTTTTCTTTCTTCATTTCTCCTTTTATCTTTGGCATACATCATAACTCTCCTGTGGCACTTTTACTACAGGAAAGTGAAGGAATTCACAGACAGACAGCTAGTTCAGAAACACAGGCACTTTTTGATTTATAAATGAAAACATTCATTTTGCTGTTTTACTGGGCTTTTGACTTATTTTGACAACTTTACCAGATAAATGGGAGAAGAAGGATAGATGGACACAGGCTACATAAGAAACCCCAGGAAATCCAAAGAATTTTTATTTTAAATAAAACTGGGGAAAAAATAGCTATGCTGAATCACAAAAGCATTTGGTGGATTCATAGTTCACACTGTCTACGTGGTGCAGCACGGTTACATCTCTGCATAAACACTCATCTCTGTATTTGAGATTAATATCAAATAATCAGATATTAATTCTGCCGGTAAACATGATATCACAGATATTTTCACATCTTCAGTCCTCCACAACCACTGCTGCTACAATTAGATACAGACAGCTCTTTTGTCTTGGCAGGGCTTTATCTTGGTGGGGAGGGGAAGGGGTGCAATAGTATGCAGGCAAGGTCTGGGAAGCGACAATGCCTGTCTGTGAGCAAATCTGTCAAGCTAACAAGTTCAGCCAGGTGAATTCCATCCACAAAAGCTCAAAACAGGACTTTCAGAAGAGATGCATATTTCTGAGCAACAACTAGAGCACGGGGCAGTGGCCCAGAGCATTGCAAATGACAAGGCACACAGCTGAACTGAGTTCCAATAGCCTGATCCCAAAGTGGTTGTTTGGGGTTGGCTTATTCTCCGTGGAGGGAAGAACAGTGTTTCTAAGGGGCAACTGATCTCATGAAAAAAGCAAAAGCTATGAAAAATCAAATGAGTCAGCTAACGAAAATTAATCCTGAAGCCACTTCTGGGAAAAACTGCAGATTCTCTAGGGAGTGGCATTATGGAGGACATACATGCTTATAATCAGGTGTAATTTTGACAACAGGCTTGGCTGAAATAAAATTTCAAAGATTTCAAAATTATGCGGGCGGATGCATCTTGCTTTTTCCCTACAAAACCAGTAATTAATTAGTTGAGGTTAAAAAGCACCTTTTAGAGCGATAAGTAAAAAAAATAATTAGCTGGAACATATCGCTATGGGGCTAAGAATTTTTAATTGACCTCCAGATTAAATCATTGATGTATTTACTTGTTTATTTGCTTGTGGACATTACTGAAAAAATATTACAGTATTCGCTTTCCTTTTTTTTCCATATCAAAAGAAAAATCCACAATTCATCCCATGCTTTAGTGCTGGGTGGGTTTAAGGAGAGGGTAGTGAAACGCCAGCCAATATCCTCGCTCCATCTGAACCCCCTTCTGCCTGACAGCGTGTTGCAATGCAAGTTACTACTGGAATGTACTATGTAATTCTGGCAAGAAGTCAATAGGCTCGAACTCCTCAAATAACCAGAGCATGGTACTAAGGAATCAGTGGAGCAGGCAGCAGCCCAGACAGCCAGTCCATTAGCAGCTTAACCACAGCAGATGTAAAGTCACCAGCAAAACTCCCTACGGAGTCTCCCAAAGAGCCAGATGCTACTGCTATAAAAAGATCTCCTAGAAACTTGGCTTGCCTCCTGCCCACATCTTTTTTTAACAAAACATTCTCTAGATAGGAGGTTGGTTTTGTGTTGTTTTTTTAAAAAAAATTTGGGGTTAGGGGTAAGGGAGAAGAGGAGGGGAAGGGAAGGGGGAGATGCTGCTTATTTGTTCCGGTTTGCTTTCGAGTGAATCTTGTGCTTAGGAAAATAACATCCAGCAATAGCACGTCCCGAGACCCGGGAGGCAATAGGCACAATGCCAGCCTGCTCCCACACACGGCTTCGCTTATGCACCTTGGATTGACCTGTGGATCCTTCCTCAAAGAGCCCTGCCAATGCACTTGGGGCGACACACCGGCTGTTATCTCACTCCGTTCTGCTTCACCGGTGAGCTCAGCTTGCCCCATGCGCTGCACTTCGGCAGTGCTCTTGCCTTGCACTCTCGGCTGCTGCACACCAACTCAGGCGCTTGTTGGTCTTTGCCTCTCCTGTTGCTCCATCAAAGGACTTGCTTGCTTGCTCCCAGCGTTACCAGCCCTTCCAGTTTTCCTGAAATAACTCAGAGCCTCACATCAATCCCAGCTGCTGGACTCATGTGGTTGAGGGTGTTTCAAACTGTGATTTTAGTAACAGCAACAACAAAACCAGTAACAAAACCAGTAATGATGTGTAATCCTCACGGTACAGAATGCCGTGTGTGCCAAGGAGATAAGCACTGAAGCCCAGGACGGATGGTGACACCAGCTCTGCTGCACTTAGACAGGTGAACGCCACCCGTATGCCCAGACGAAAGCCTTGCTTGCATCTGTGGATGAGGACAGATGTTGTTTGGGGGTTATATGGTGAAATACTCTGCAAGATTTAGATATCATAGCTCCAGGTGACCCCTTACTGGGGGTCTGAGTAGCGGCAGGGTGGTGGCTTTGTGTGCAGCAGCTGAGGAAGTGAGCAACTGACAGCCCGCTGGAGACAGTAGCATTTCTCCTCTAAAGCTGCACCTGATGTTGTAAATAAAGGTCAGGACAAACAACCTCACTTTGATTTTGATGAAAATTTTGACAGGTTTGGCTCCAGACTAGGACATGTAGGACTCTGTGTGTCATGGCAATAGCCCAATTTAGAGATGAGCTTTGGTGACAGAGCAACAGGGGATGGAGGACAAAGAGGAGGTGGTCAGATGGTACCTGCTGGCAGAACGTTTCTGTGCTGAGCCCTCACAGTGCTCCTCAGCTGTGTGAGACCGAGAGCTCAAGGGGTCTTTAAACTAGAGATACCCCTGGAAGGGTAAGGTAGAAGAGAGGAGGCATTCCCAATGATTCATTGCATCAGTGGGAAAGGGAGAAAGAGCTGCATTTTCCAACTACTGTACACCTTAGATTCAAAACAATATTAAACCCTCATTAGGGTATATCTAATCAATATCTAAATATACAGTGACAAGACAGTGAAGGCAAGATGCTTATGAAATGGTGTTAGCTCCATTTCCTAGGAAATCACAGGAGCCAATGCTGAGAGTGGAAGGGGATGTCCCCAAAAGGAGCCCCGAGGAGGAGATGGACCACGGGTGGTGACTGCCTCTGGAGTCCACCCCCGGCACACTGGAGCAGACCTAGATGGTGATCTCATGGCCTTATCAGTGGCTGTTCAGTGCATGGCTGTGTGCAGGAATGATGCTTCACAGGTGGTTTCTTCAAAACTAGTGACACATAGTGACAACTTTTTTTGTCACTTACTTCCACCTTTGTGTACAGTTAATCCAGGCTGGGTATAAGACATTCCTGTCATCATGAGCATCTTTCTACTCCTCCCTCTGCACTATCTTGTTGAATTTCCTTTAGGATTTTATTGTTATTGCCATCAGCTTGATAGTGCATTTAGCTCTCTAACTGCTGATTTTCTATTATGGCTATTCAATGGTACATTTTGTTACAGCTCGTATATTCATGTAATTTGATAGTTTGTGTTCTCTCGTTCATAGCAATTCTTCTCTGCAGGGATGACCTATTCAGTCATTGCTATGCAGTTTGCATCCTGGTATTCCAATGTTCCACTGATTATCTTTCCTCCACCAAGTTCCCAAGTTGTCTGTTTTAACAATTCCTCTTGCTTAAATGGAGTGTTCATATTCAGATTTTTTTTGTATTTCCCAACAAAGTGTACCAGCTTGTAGCTTCTCCTTTTTCCAGCCCCAAAGGATATATTGTTGGTTTGGGGTTTTTTTACTTTTAAAATTATTATTCCCCAGAAAATCAGCCAGATTAATCCATCTGCTTTTTCATGCTTCTCAACTTGCATTTGCCTCTACTGAGGTTTTTCCCAACAGCATTTATTTCCCATTTCCCCTTCCCTCACACAGACATAGAAACAATGATGAAACCAGCTGACAAAGAATCCCATGTTTTACTGTGAAAAGCTACAGGACCAAGATTTGTATATTAGAACAATTTCCAGTTTGCATTGGGAAAGACTTTTTACTTGTTTCATAGGTCAGACCGTTGGAATGGGAAGTAATCCTTGTGGAGAAGAGATGCCTTTTAGCAAACATTGTGTATACTTCTGGTTTTGCTTTGTTTTTTCCTTTTACATCTTATGTGTTAACGGTGGTATCTTCCAAAGCTGAGAAACACGTGAACAATGTGTGTTTGTTGCTGATTGCTGGGCATTCTACTTTAACTCTTTTTCTCTAAAGACTGAGAGTATTTCTTGTACACATGAGATTTATATGATTGGTTTAGTTTCTTTTCTCCCTTACTCTCCTACAGCTGTTTTTTAACAAATGCAATAAACACAAGAGAAAGGTCCAGTTGTTTTGGAAGGAAGAGGGGAGGGAAACATATGGCTAAATGACAAATAAGTCTTTTGGTTGATTTAGTAATGAAAAAAATTACTCCCCTTTAATCCCCTCTCACCTAACAATTTTGTATTGCTGTTTATATTCTTTATCAGCAAAAAATTACAATGCCCAGGTATTCAAAGTTCTGATTCCAGTTCCTTCAGTTTCCTGAGTGTATTGAATCTCCACAGAGGCTACCTTCTTCCCATGAAGAAAAAACACAAAGCAAACAAAAAAAAACGTTTATCCAAGTAACTTCAAGGACAGCACATTTTGTAGCTCTGTAATGGGAATCGGGGCTGAAAAATGAGAAGACATTCCATTACATCGAAATCCAAGGCCAGCATCTGGGGTTCTCGGCACCAATCTTGTTCTAAAAATAAATTTATTTATAAGCATTAGAGGAAGAAAGAAGAAACAAACAATGCCACTGGGAATCGGCTTCAGTCATCCTCACGCATCTGTACTCTGCTCATCAGCAGTGAGCCTGCAGCTGATGTCTCTGCACATCTGTGTAGATGTGGACACCAAAGAGCAATGGCATAACATGACAGAATATGCTCGGTCACTCCCAACCCCACAATCTTACACTCAATGTGTAAATGATGGGCAAAACATGGGAAGCAGTGATATGGAGAGGCAATATAGCCATGTCAGACATTAAGCCAGGGTAAAGACTCAGCTTTCCAGAAAAACAGTCCAGCTCCTGAGCCACTAGACAGTTTCTCCTACTTCTGTTATCCCTCAGTCTTCCATCAGTAATGTCTGAGCACAGGGATTTCTCTTTGCTAACATCTAGATTTCAGGCAGGATCCAGCTCCCAAACCATAAGCATCTGAGGCAATCTGAGAGCCCCAAGGTGCTCAGAACATCCCCATACAGATAGTAAATATGATGCAGTGCTGGCAGGACAATTGTCCTCAGCATTGGCAGCTGGAATCACTGCATCTGTGTCCCTTCTCCAGATGAGGTGAATCACTCTGCATGCTCCATCTGACTGGATGTCCTTTAGGTCTGGAAACAGAGACACCCCACTTGCATGTAGCCACCTACTTGTAGGCATGTTAATCTGATGGGGAGCTGAGGAAGACTATGTCAGCTGGTCGAATACTGATGGCATATTCGAGGATTTCACCTACAGTCACAAATTCAAGCCACAGGGCTCAACTCACTTCCTCACACCTCAGCACCTAAAGCCACTTGAGATGTCCTAGCGTACCCTGCCTGGCTGCCAGCTGCCAGCAAGTACCAGCCTGCCATGGGCTGCGTCCCGTCTGTGAGGCCATGGACATAAGAGACCCCTGGAGCACCTCAAACACCACCATGGACCTGCATGTGGGGCACTGAATTGAGCCTCTGTGTACACAAAATACAGGCTGCCCCTCCAGCTGTATTGCTCCACTACCTCAACTTGTAAGTTTGAAGTTAAATAAGGTGGGTTTGTAACACAGGATTTGTGTTAAAGTGGGTATCCAAACAACTCTGACAACATCCAGCCTGCTCCCAATGTTCTTCCCCATTATTTTGGGCTGTTTGACCAGCTGCCATGAATGGGTATGCACCCAAGAGATGGACCATGAGATAAGGTTGACCATGCTCATCACATATGCCATCACACGGCAGGGGAAGGGTTCTGTGCATTGCCTTCACGGGGGTCCGGGGATCCACGTAGTTTGATGCACGTACCCCACAGCCCTGCTCCACACTGCAGCGGTCACTGGACCACGAGTGGGGTACGGTGCTTTCTCACATAGCTAGAAAGCACAGCTGTGTTTTTCACATCACTGTGTGAGAAAGCTTGATGTGTCCTGCTGCCTGTGTCCTGCCCTCACACTCCCTACACCGAACAGTGTAAGCAGCAGATGTGTAGCCAGTCTGCGAGTGTTTCCTACAGCAGTGCCTGCTGTGAAGGAAGACCAATTGTCTATAATCCTGCAGAGCGTTGACCCTGGGGGGGCTGAAAAAAACAGTGGAAGAGGCACTAATTGAGGATGTAATTGATTACTCTGTGTTATAAATAGTATGTAGCACCTGGGGCAAGCCAGTGGAGAGGCTGTATACAAGAAAAGTCAATATAGACTAGTCACAACAACTACACTCAGAAAATAAACAAAAAAGCAAAGACATAGTTCAGTTCTTCTACTGGGATACATCTTTAGCTTTCGTCCAGCATGTGGGAATGGCCAAGAAACACAAGCCCCTACTTTATTTTTGCATGCAGATCCAGATTCCCACTGAATTCAAATCCAGAGTTTGGGGATGTGTTATATGCTCTATGGCAAAGGGCCATCGCCCTTTCCAGGGTAAAGACTGCATTCATCTTTCCCTAACCACGCCACCAGCAGCACGGCAAGGAGTGGAAGGTGCCACCACTGAATGATGCCTATCATGGTTCATCAGTGCATCAGTGGCACATCGCTTCTGTGTGAGCCAGGAGCCCTCAGCTCCCTTTCCAAAAACCCCATAGGCAAAGACCCTCTTGCTGCCCCCTGTGCTGCAGCTCCAGCCCTGTGCCAGCTTTACCGCTCACCACTTGTCTTCTTCAGGGGCTGACACTGCTTTAGGTGACTAGAATGACTTCTGGCATTGGAATGGGAATTTCCCATGACCATGGGTTAGGATAGGATTAAGGATTGAAAATGCCTAAACAACAAATAAGGATCATGCTAGCTGTGGGATTACCCACTAGGGCTGTGGGCCAGTCCAGATCTTTGAAATCAAAAACTGGGAGCCATTACTGGAAAACTGAGTGTATGCTCAGAGAAGATTAACGCCTTTAAGAAAAAAACCTGGACCATAATAAGGAAACCACTCATCTTTTTTAGCCAGTTTACATTTTGTTCAAATATGTCTTGGAACAAAAGTCCCCAAAATCTGGATCTGACTCCTGCTTCACTTCCTCCCTGGGGTGTCAGTGAACATGATCAAAAGTCACCACACAACTGACGGGCCTCAGTGGGCTGGGATAATGTCAGCACCAAAAGCAAAACAAAGCCAGTCCTGGTCAGGACAGAGTAGAAAAATAAACCAAAGTAGAAGAAAAAAAAACAACAACAAACCAACAAAACTAAAACAAAATCCAAAACAACCAGTACAGATCTGAAAGAAGCCATTGCTTTTCCCAGTTTATCAGATGCTTTGCAGAATAGATGGAGTTGGTTAGTTCTCAGGTCAGACCTTCCCCAAGAGCTGAACAGAGATAAATAATGGTGATTGCCAGTTGAAAACAGCGGGCATCTTTTCCAGGAATACAAAAATAAATGATGACCAGGAAATACTGGAAATGAAGTTCAGCTCATTTGCAATGGCGAGACAGAGATACCCTTAACGGTACTGTGGTTTGGAGAACACTACTGAATAAAGCCAGAAGATGTGCTGGACAAAGCTTGTGTCTTTTCCTGGAAAACCAAGCCATTTGCCAGGAGATGGTGGGAGCCAGATTTATGGAAGGACAATAATTATCCCCCTAGTATAGCTTCAGCACTATAAGCATGCATTACTCCTTCTTACCTACTTTTCCTTGTATCCTTTGCCCACTCTTTCCCTGTTCAGCTCAGTTCTATCTCCTTGCCTTTTTAGAAGTCTAGGAGCAGGGACTTGTAAGTGGACATGAAAAACATGCATCCTTTGAAGCTTCATCATAAAAGAATGAGCACTTGTTCTTTGGAAATCAAATCCTTTTAGGATGTATTATGTTTGACTTTTAAAATAAAGGCATCCAGATTTACTAGACAATTGCAGAAAGGTCACTGCTTTTCTGTCCGCTTAATAGGATGAAGACAACATTTTACTCATCTTTGTCCTACTTCCTTGTACAACATGCTGAAAATATTCACTCTCATTAGTCACTTACATATTCTGCAAGCCCCTCTCAGATGCCCAAACCAAAATAACAGGATATGCAAGCAGGACAGAAGAGACTCACCTGACATTCAGTTAGCCATGATGTGTTTCACAAAAGCTGCAAACAAGAGAAAGAGAAGGGTCATTATCAATTCCCTTTCATTGAATTCATTAATGTCCTGGATATCTCAGCTTGGTTGGTATTTAAATTCACTCTTCTTGCTTCCTCTGATGCAATGAAGACCACACCACTTTGTAACTGAGATTCCAGACACCAGGTGCTAAATGCTTTGTAAGTCCTTAAGTTAATATCTATACAGTGCAGAGTAGCCAGTAATCTAGGTAGCCAGTGGAAATGAACACACACACCAGTCCATCCATAGCTTGCTCAATCCCTTACCCCTGGCGGCCATATGGAACTGGCTTTCCAAAACATACAGCCATGAGAAGCTCTGGGTCCTCATCTCGCAAGGCTTTCAAGACTTCAGCACGTTTGTACTAAGTCGGGGTGCATGAAGGTGCCTCTGGAGTGAACCTCCAGAATCCACAGAAGGTCACCAAGTCAGGTACCATGACTAAATCTCTCCAGTGAACTCAGGTTTACAAACAAACAAGGTATTTCAAAGTCAAATTAAGCTTTTGTTTCAAAAGGGTTTGGGTTCTGTTCTTCTCCATTTAAAAAAAGCATTCATTACATATAATTTTGAAATTCAAAAGGAAAGGAAAAAATAAATTTTGTAGTAAGGAATTTCTTTTTTCCTTCCCAATAAACCCCCATGCTATGAATTCCTCTGAATTCAGCATTAGTTCATGAGTCATTTGATTGGGTAAATCTACAGTTTTCTACCAATAAACTACTTGTAAGAAACGTTTCCCTGAGCTCAGATCACTAGTATTTGTAAACAGGAGACCACCAACCCAAACGTTCATGAAAGCAAATATAACAGACTGGCTAAATCACCAGGATGATACAAATAGTCACCAGTTAACCTTACAAAGGACTCAGCTGTGTAGGAAAGCATGGGTTCATGATTCCTACCACAACGTTGTGGTTTTATTGAA
Source organism: Falco naumanni (assembly GCF_017639655.2). Classification (NCBI taxonomy): domain Eukaryota; kingdom Metazoa; phylum Chordata; class Aves; order Falconiformes; family Falconidae; genus Falco; species Falco naumanni. Next base: position 61,079,017 of record NC_054057.1, read on the forward strand.
CAGCCTGAACCACATAGGCTTGTAAGACGTAGGAGAGAACCATGGTTCACATACTCATTATTTTCTTTTTTCCCCCGAGTTTTTTGAGGAAAATCTAATTATTTAGAAGGAAGTCTCAAGATGTATGTGTATCTGTTTCTGAGAGGACCAGGAACTGTGGGAGCAGGTAGAAAAAATAATGTAAAAAATTTTAAAAACAGGCAAACAAAATAAGAATATACAGTCCCACCTCCTGAAAGGGCCATGGCCATCAGATATGAAAAATACAAGTAACCTTCAACAAATAGGATATATCAGAAACATTATAGATTCTGAATTGGTCTATAATTTGGAAAAGCACACATCCTACTCCACATGAGCACTGCTGGGACCAGGGTGATCATACCTACCTTCATAGTTGATACAGCCATTGGCATCTTCCTGGCCAGCCATCAGCTTGTCAACTTCCTCTTCAGTCAGCCTCTCACCTGGGTGGAAAGCAAAAGGCCTGTTTGGTACCTGGGCCCTTTTAAAAGAATTTATGAATCACAGTTCAAAGAAACAAAGAATACCAAAAAAGAGTGAGAGAGGAGAAGGGGTGATTTTTCTCTTCAGCTTAATTTGTGGTGCTGACAGCTGGGAAAGATACTTTTGTACTTGCAAACTGAGAAAATTTGATCTAAAAACCAGAAAGACAGAATAAATATGGAAACCCACATGATAGCATGTTCATATATGCATTTTTCTAAGAATAAGCTTGCTCAAAGTGCCAACTCTTGAACGCTTTAGTCACTTTTCAACCAAGTCCTCACTAAGAAAACTCTTAGTAGAGTCACCAACTAGTTTGCCTCTGAGTTTGAGGTTTAGGAAGATTCTAAGGTCAAACTTAGGATGTGTGATTTGGAACAGTGATCCAGTCCATTTAATTTAGTTATCCAAATATTAGGTGCCTATTTGCCTATAAAGGCTTCATTTTGCTTAAGCAGAGATCAGCCCAATCCATCCACTTATTCTGATATTAGGCACTGATTTTAGGATGAGATAAATGAGTTCCAGAAAGGTAAACAAGAGATCTGAGGGTGATTTCAGCTGAAATCATAGAAATAGAAATAAAATAAAAAGCGTTGCGTGTGCCCTGCTACTCGTGTTCCACTTTTCCATCACTGAGTTCTAGCCCACAGGAACAAGTCCTCAGCTGATGTGAACCTGTGAAAATTTAGCTGATTTTTTTTAAAAACTGAGCAAAAAGCATGCTAATTTACAGAATATTTGACTGTGGTTGTGAAGAGATGCCACTCTAAATAGAACTGTTAATTCTTAAAACTGAAATACTGAACAGAACTGTTACTTCTTAAGATTGAAATACTTCCTATCAGTGCTTGAAAATCTGAATTGCCACATTGCTCTGGATTACTGGAAATAGAAGGGTAAGTACCAACATATTTCTTGAAGTACTTGAAACTCCCAAAACTGCCCAGAGTGGTTTCTTTGTCCCCAGTAAGGTTAGACAGGGCATCAGTCCTGACCCCGTGGGATTTGTTTTGTCATTGTTGAATTTGGTCCCCAAACCGATCCGATAGCGCCATTGATGAAAATAGCATTGCTGGCTTTTCTTAATCCCTGTGTCATTAATGGGCACGGATGTGTCACTGAACAAAAAAAGGTTTGGCTTCTTGAATTGACATCGCAGGTCAAAACCTGTCACTGGAATCCCTCAGTCTAAATCATATCTCTTTTGTAAAGGCTCATCCTTTTTTAAAAATAGGGGAAAAACGCTAGTGGTGGAGGCTGATCTTGAGAAATGCTTACTGGATTCAGATGACAACATGTCACTGCCTTCTAATCCAAATTGGAAACCTGTCATTTAGTTACAGCCAGATTTTCTGACTCGCACTTACTCTGTTGTCGTCACTTTCTGTGAAAAACTGAGCTTCTGAAATAAAAATTTGAAAGGACAGACAAATATTGATCCCTCCTTTAAAACCAGAAGCTTTCCATTTCAGAGACGCTTCTGTTAAACAGATGCCTGATAAAGTAGTGCTGCATCTTCGAACTCTGCTTGAAGGTGCAGAAAAATGGAGAGAAACACTAAAAGAATAGATGGGGTTTCCAATGGCTGGATCATTTTGTGGTGATAGAAATATGTTTGTTGGAGAAATAAAATGCTAGAACGGAGAAGGAAGAAAGGAGGGAAGGAAGGAAGGAAGGAAGGAAGGAGGAGAGACAAATATTTGAGCTATAAATCAGTGATTTTTAGCTTCATTATTAAAGAACTTTCTTTAAGCTTTATAACTGAGGACAGTGTAACAACTGAAGTCTTGCCCAGTCATTTCCTCCATAAAGGTCACCCATAGTGATACAAGCTGTATGGGAAAGACCTCAGTGATGAAACTGCATGAGGAAAAGCTTTACCTTACCCAAGGTAGCCAAAACATGGCGAAGTTCAGCACCCATCACCGTTCCATTTCCCTCCTTGTCAAACACGCGCAGACCCTCCACAAAGTCCTCATAGGTGCCGGTGTCTTTCGTCTTGGCAATATGCTGGAGCATCGGCAGGAAGGTCTCAAAGTCGATCATCTTGGAGTTCATGTCTACAAATACACAGATGGAAATGAAATTTTTGGTGGATTCTGGGAAAGCTGAGGACTAACCATGGGGCACCCACCATGGGTAAGTGATGAGGGTAGCAGAACTGTGGCAATAAATTCTGGCTAAAGGGCAGAGAAAAGCATAGAAATATCATAAGTACAAATGGAAGAATGGGTAGAGCAGGAAAGGGATCTGGAAAAGAGAGAAACAGGAGTTTTTAATAGATAGATAGCTATCTCCTACTACCTGACATCCTTAAACATCAAGGGGGGGAAATGCTGTTAGGCTCCCAGGGCTGTTCCATGCAACATAAAAGCATGGAACTAAGCAGAAGACAGTAAAAGAAGCTCATTCCCAATACAAAATCAGCTTTGCTTTGCAGCCTTGTAACGCAGAGATGTTTAAAACTGTACTGGGAGAGGAGCTTCAGAGGGAATAGGCAGGAGCAGGGCTGCATATCCCACTGCTTCCTGGTTCTTTGCCTTTCAAGAGGATCAGAGGACACTTTGTTCCCGTATAACTCCTTGTCCTACCTGCCACAGTGTCACTGCCATATCCCGACATATCGTGGCTGTTGAACGAGGGCCTGAGAGTCAGTTACACCCCAGTGGAAGGAAAAGATGGATGGAATGTAAAAAATGCCTGAATTTAGATAGAGTCTGAGAGAGATTTCCTTTGTTCTGAAGAGATATCCAGTGTATGGTGAAGGTGAAGGGAGATATTACTGCAATCATGACAGACCTTCTAACACATACTTTTGCAGAACAGACTGTGTCCTCACAATCAGTCTATCCCTTTGTTTCTTTGGATGTCTTCAAAATGACTGTGTTTTTAGTAAACACCTGTGAATGCCTGTCAGCAAAGCAATTTTAAAAGGCAAAAGCTTCTCATTGTAAAACACATTGACACACAGGGCCATTCAATTAATTCATTCCCCTAAATTTGAGACAATTATATTGACTGCAAGACCATTTTTTGCCTCATTTACTTTTCTGCTAGCAATTTGCAAAGGCTGTTCCATATCCTTTCCCATTTCACAATGAATCTTTCATCAGAAAATGGAGACATCATCTGCTTCATGAATAATTCTTAGAGTGATCTTTTGCAAAACAAACACAGAGGAGGGCACCAACCTTCTGGTTTGGGTCTGCCAAGCACTTTCATGACCTCAGCCTGGGTTGGATTCTGCCCCAAAGCTCTCAAGACGTCTCCACATTGCGCATATGTGATTTTCATCTCAGATTTAGGAGTCCGGTCAAAGAGTGAGAACGCTTCCTTAAATTCTGGAAGACAAAAAAGATGAAGTCAAAGCAAGCCTAGACCTTCCCCCTAACTAACTCTGCCTGACCCTTTTATTTTGCAGCTTGGGAACAAGTTTGATGAGCTTTGCTGTTGCTGTTATCTGCGATGTTTGTGTTCCTCCTCCCCTGCATTTTCTGGTTCAATCAGGGAATGGAATTGCAGAGGTCAGATGCTCTTCTCGTGGTATTTCCGTCTCAGCTAACATTGGGGAGTAGAGAAAACCTTATCGAAATGGTTGGCCTTGAGAGCTTTCCAGCTCATCTGGAGCACTCAGGATGGCACAGAATTCAATAGCAGTTCTGCTCATTAGCTAACTGGATATTATATTCAGCATTATACACTTAGCACTGACAAAGCCCACTGAGATAAAGGAGCACCTCTATTAGCAGGTAACGAGATATGCCATGGTAACCTACTGGAATTATCACACAGCAAAGAGTCTACTGGTGGAGGAGGGTGAAGGTAATTGGAAAACCTTGTAACGGAGCAACTGTTGTATGTAGCAGTGTCAAGGAGCGGATCTAGAAGAATCCTCAGATTTTCCTTTTTTCTAGCACTCAGACCAATTGCACCTGGAGAAGTAAGGTTTGGTATGCCATCAGCTATGGATAGCAGCCACATTTCATGTGTGGAGATGCAATCATTCCCTCCAGCTGCCTGCTTTCCCTCTGTGTACCCACACAGCATGCTTCCCCTTGCAAGATGGTCAGCTCCCCTCCACTACGTCCTTGTGAACATATCCTCGTGTCTTCTCTTCACTTCTGGCTGAAGAGGGAGTGCCTTTCCACTGCGAGCAAAAATATCTTGACAAGAGCTATCTCCCAGGGACCATGGGAGAGGGTCCCTGTTCTGCCACTAAGGACATGTAGATGTGGTGGTGGGTACGCTGTAGTGTTGGGCTTGGCAGTGCTGGGTTAACAGCTGAACTTGATGATTTTAAAGGTCTTCTCCAAACTAAATAATTCTGTGATTCTATGATTCTGATTAATGAGGTCAGTGCAGGATCCCAGGGGAAACCTCCCCAGACACACCAGTTACTCAGGTTCACCTCTCCCTATTTATCCTTTACTGAACACATTGCGTAGTGCACGGTCTGTGAGTGATCACAATTATTCCTTTGGCTTTAAAGCTGTGAATCCCTGAACCTGCCCCTTGTCCTGCTGTTACTCTTCTGTATATTTCCCCTCCACTCTCCAAACACAGGGAGGCTATCTCTTTTTCCCTAGATCCTGCCTAATTCAACCATGCACTCTGCATGTCAGATTTTCCCTGTCTTTCCCCTCTCAGTTCCTTCTCCTCCTCATTATTCCACCTCCCTCTTTTTTCTTTCTTCTTCTTTGCTTATTTCCCTCTCTTCCTCCCTTTTCCAGTGTTGCTGGGATTTCCTCTCCCTTTTTCTCCATCCCTTTTCATTTTTATCATTCCGCTCATATTTTACTCATTTCCTTCTTCATCCAACACTTTCAAACAATGATGCATTTTCTCATTTTGGACTAACTAACACTCCCCTTGTTTTCTTCGTTGCATTCTCCTCTTTGCTCCTCCTTTCTTTCTTTCCCTGCCTCTCTCTCCTGGATCTTTGCCTCCATCACTGGCCGGAGCCCAGGTCCCACTGGCAGCCCTCACTCCAGCAGAGGGCAATAGTGGATTTTCATGGGTTCCTTGCTGACAGTGGAAGGGGGCCAGAAACCCACTCCGGGCTCTCTCCTTTCCTGAGGGTCTCAGCAGCTGAGGTGGATGACAAATACACCTAGCTCCCCAAGCTACTCATCTGCCTGCACTTACCTACCCCCTGAGACCAATTGCCTGAGCACCCTGCACACCACCTCCTAAAGGTTTACAATTCACCATAGTCACAGACAGTTCACATTTCTCTTTTCTTTTCTTTTCTTAAAAAATAATTTTAAATCAGATGTAGCCGCTTCATTGGCCTGTGCATTTGGAAACCCCATTTAGTCAATATACAGAAGCAGCCCACCTTTTTTTTTTTTTTCATTTGCATTTGCTGGCATAATGCAAGTTTCCATTAAAGCAATGAAACCAGCATGGCTACAGTCTCCTTTGTCCTCCTGCTTGCCACTGGCAGGTGCAGTATATATTTTCAAATGCCTAATTACTACCTATCTTCTCATCTTGAATAGCTCATATGCTTTTCTTTTAGCAATTCAGGGGGCTGAAGAGGCCAGAAATCCAGTTAAGTAAATACACATGCCACGACCAATGAATTCCACTCGCAGCTGAGGCAGGAGGACATGTAAAGACAGTCGTGTTACACATGGCTTCACCCACAGACCACTCTTCTCCTTCTGAGAGTGCTATTTTGGGGGCTAACATAATAATGAATCCTTGCAGGGAAGTAAGTCTGGTTGACAAAGTCTCTTCCTTAGCAAGAAGAAGAGGTTTAGAGTATTCTAGAAGATAGGTCTGGAAAAGACCATGAGATGCTGTGTTGTCTGTTTCTCCTCGATCACTTCAATTCAGAATCAGTTGCCAGAAAAGCAGTTGGGTCCATGGTGATAGAAAGGAACTGTGGAATTGACTGATGAGCAGTGCTTTTCTGCTCTGTTTTCAGCTGATGTTCAGGCCATTAGGCACTCCTTCCAACAGCTCCTGGCAGAACCTATGAACCAACTGGGGGATTAACCTTGATGGGATTTAATGTTTCTCCCCAGTGCTAGCAGACAGTACAACTCTGTTACGCTGTTGTAGCAGGCCTGGAGGTCTCATAGCCTTTCCCACACAGATGATGTTATCTGCTTCCTGCCCCGTGGCTCTCCTTTTGACATTTCAAGGACATCCTATCGCACAAGCCCTGGATTCCCAGCTTTTCTCTGCGTATGCAGTCAGTACAGCTAGACCAGAAGGCAGCTGTAAGAAGAACAGAAGAAAAGAAAGATGCAACTTTCTGTTTCTAGAGATGGTCCACATCTGCTCTAGACTGGCTACCTTCTATGGCAGCCCTGGGTTTGCTCCAAATTTGTAATTTCCTCTCCATTCCAATGGGTTGATGGCCAGCAAGCATCCCATTTCTTTCTGAACAAGTCTTTCCCCATTCTCTAGTAAAGCCTCTAGAGCTAGTTCTCCTCAGAGAAAGACACAACAAGGAATATAAACTAGGTAGGTCCTATCCAGTCCCCAAAACATTAGGTGGTGAGAGATCCAGCTGTTGTGTGCTGCTGGAATAGTTCAAAGGTTTGTGGCTCAGAATTGTCCTTTTCCTACAGTTGTCTGGTGACTTTGGGACCAGAAGAGGGGTGGTTCCCCAAAATTAACTGTTTCCTCCAATCATTATTTATTTTTGACTTGTTGGAAAATAGAAACTGAAGACATTAAGGGGGGCTTGAACATCCCAAGGTAATGTTGGAAATCTGTGGCAAAACCTCAGTCTCTAAGATATTATGACATTTGGTTCCAGTTCAGAAAACCCTTCTTTATCTCTCCTCTCTGAATCAGCCTTTTTTTTTTTTTTATCTGTTCTAATTAAGCCATTTTCTGATACCACCTTCCACAGGCTCTACCAAGTTCTGCCAAGTGTTTAAAGACCAAAGCAAAATTCTGCCAGATGTTTGACTCTATCTACCAATTATCCCTTAAGTAAAAAGCAGACTGGTAGTTGAGGAAAAAGGGGACAGCTGCAGTGGTAGCATTCCCAGCGTGAGGTTTTAGTATCAGTTTCTTGGGCTGGGACAAAGGTTTCAGAAACAAATGCTGATGTTTTGCTTTGAAAGAAAAAAAACTGCCGTCACTGTCATTATTTGCTGGTTTCTGGAGAGCTGTTACAATACGGTAACACATTAAAATCTGACTGAATATAGGGAAAAGTTCTCAGAAGCTGAGTTGGGAGACTTTGTCTTGAAAGGCTTGATATTTTGTTAGTGGTTTGTTTTGTTTGGTGGTTTTTTTTTAAAGAAAGAGCATATATTGGGACTGAGGTTTTGGGGGTGTGTTTTTTTTTTTTCTTTGTTGGTTTTGCCTCATCAGCAGTGGAGCTGATGTTTACTTCAATGATACAAGTACGTACTCTGCATGATGCATGCCTTTCCCCCTTTTCTCTTGACCAACTCAACAGAGTATTTTGAGGAGGGACAGAGCAGGAGCAAAGCCATCAGTTAAAGCACAGCCTTCTCAAGACAGCTCCAAGACGGCACCCATGTTCACCCCAGCACTGGCCAGCGCTTCCCAGTGATGGTATTTACTGTGCACAGAAGAGAAACACATCTTCCTTACCTTCAATTTGATCAGGGGTGAATTCAACCTGAAAGAGACAAAGAATAACAGCCAGATAAAAATCACAAAACTGAAGCAAATAAGAAGAGCGCTGGTTTAGTCTCTGTCTTATGGTTCAGGGTGTTTGTTCATGAGGTTCATGTGGAAGGTTCATGAAAGAGAATGGCTCATAACTCCATGAAAAGAATTTTATAGAGCCTGTAGGTTCTTGTTCCTTCCTCTTTCACCTTCCCCAATCCCCAGCCCCACCTTTAGGACCTCTGCCCCCACCACAAGGCTTCAGATGCCCTTTGTCCATTCTTCTGCTGCTCCTGTGCTCCTGCAGCAGTCTCTTTCCCCTGTCCCAAGTGACTCCTCACCACTGATGTCCTCTCCAGAGATGATTAGGGTAGCACCATGGCAAATGCCACCGAAAGGGTTTTATCTGTAAACAGATGGGGATCCACTATCCATAGCCTATTTGAGTGGAAGAACTAGGAGGTATCATGTGAAGCTGGCATGAATCGGGCTCAAAGGAAAGCAAAGGAAGTGGTTCTTTGCTCTTACAGCTGAATTGCAGAGAGCTGGTCATGGGATACTGCAAATGTTCACAGCCTACATGTGTGTAAAGGGTCACAGGACAATTTCCTGGATATCTATTTCTGTAGAGTACAAAATGTACAGAAATACTTAGCTTAGGAAGTCTCTGCCTGAGGTTTAGAAGAGCATTTCAGGGAAGTTTTCCCCAGTTCTTGTACCTTTTCCTAAAGCATCCTCTAATAACCACTGCTGTATTATATTGGACAACTCTCTGGACCTTGCTCTGACTCTGCCGTCTGCCTCTTGTTTTCTCATCACTTCATAATTCCTCCTTTTTCCTAAGTTTTAGTGTAGTCCCACTCCCTATTTTTACACGGCACAGCCTTCTAGCAGCTCTGGATTCCAAAAATGCTACAAGATGCCAACAGACTGCTGCTGAGCTCAAATGCAAACCAAGGAAACACAATGTCAGAACGTGAGGTCCAAGCTTCTGAATGAACAGGCATCGGTCAGCAATGTGAATTTACATGAGTTTACACCAGCCTTCAAGGAAAACCAACAAGGTGGGTGTCTCTGCTGATGGGGACATTCCTTCAGTGCAGGAAGACTGGCAGATTGCCCTTATAGTGAACAAATAAATAAGGAGAAACCATATTTTGGTATGCATAAACATGCAAATGCATACATGCAAAGCATACGCTTGGGACAGATCTAACAGCACATAAATACACACCCTTGGAAGCATTCCTCTGTGGACATATGTGACACTTCCCCCCTCCCCAACATATGTACGACCCCACACATTTTGGGTCAGACTTTCCCTATGAAGCTGACCACCTCTCCGTGTTTAGTATCGTATTTTGTTCCTTGGTAGCAAAACAGCCAAGTGGGACATAGGCACTGTGAGAAACTCAAACACAAACTGTTTTCTTGTTTCAAGATGAAACGCAACATGATACATCCCTTTATCATCTACTTGGGATTTTTGTAATATTAAAGGGCAGAGCTGTTGTAACTCCCCAGCTCTCCAGCCAGGACGGCTGTGACACGGCAGAGCATCGCAACACTAACCTCTTGATTCCACCCAGGGCTCAGTGGACAGGTCCCGGACACTTTTCTGTCGCCAGGTTCCCTGAGCAGCACAAGGAGCTCTAGCATTCAGAGGACACAATGAGGGTCTACAACAGGACAGATACAGACATCCCCAAACTCTTCTTTCCTCCCAGCGTCTTGCCTGTCTCTCCCTACCATAGTGTTTGTGGGCGTCTTGTGGCTTAGAAGGAAGAACCAGAAAACTGGTGGACTTGGAAGGCAGAACTCCACACTAATCCTGCAGCTGTTGAAAATCAGGCCACTATTTTTGTGTCTGCCCTGTTCAGTCCTTACCTGAACTAGCTCGTTCAGGGGATTATCACTTTGTACTTCTCACTCATGATTTACCTTGAGTGAAATCTAATTAATAAAATAGTTACCTAAGTGGCAGCCAGGAGGCTGTCTGGAACAAAGCATTTAAAGAATGCAATAAAGAAGCCCCCAGAACAACAGCAATGCTCTTCCTTTTCCTAACACAAGGAGGGGTCCAAACACATCTTTGTCGTGAAAATTATAATCATCTAGTTTGAGTCCTATCCCAAACCTACATACCTTAGTTGAATTATAAATAAATACCCATCAGAGAACAGATTTATACAGGTGTATTGTCAGCAGAAGCCTTATGTCCAGTTTGTCTTATTATATCGAGCCTTGAGAATCTGAAGCTAATTGCATATTGAGTTTATCCAGGCATCGATAGCCCGTGTGGGTGAAATAAGGCCAGAGCGGCTGGCAATTCGTATTTAAGTCACTATGACAGATTGCTCTTGGGGAATAATGCGTCTCAGCTTTAGACGTAGATATTCGGATGTCAGTGACGCCACATTTGCTTTATACCAGTAGAAGGGAACGGGCACTTCTAGAATGTGATTTGACTTGTTTGAGGTCTGTACCCGGGGAGAAGATGAGTTATGCTTTCCTTTTCACTGAGTGGATCAATCAATTTTATAGTGACGATGTAAAGACTGTGGGCAACTAGCAAGATGTAGATGTTGTAGATGTCCTTTTCCTGATCTGACAAGTTCCACTCAGAAAGCATGAGCTGGCCCCTTGGCAGTCTGCAGCTCAGGACAAACTGTGCCAGAGCAAAAAAGGATGACTGCAAATTTCCACAGCTGGATCAAAGGGAAGGTTTGAGCTGAAGGGCTGAGTGTGCCTCACCTCTAATCATGGTCCCTATAAAACCACCACCCAGAGCTGGAGGACCATGCATGACAGCTGGCAAGGCGGTGGGCAGATGGTTCGACCATGGCTTCCTCTCAGGAGAGCTGCAGAGACGTGGGTGGCTGCTGCTGCTATTTTCTCCCCTCTCAGCACATACCACCATGGAGTTGCAGGGAAAGGTGAGTCATCATTGACCCCGCCACAAGCTATCATTGCAGATGGATGGAATGAGCTCTGGGCTATGTTTAGACTGAAGATGGCTGGGGTTTTCTTCCCCCTCCCCATCCCTCGGAACGGTGTGGAGCACACCAAACCAAAGCCATCTCCATGTACCAAAAGCAAGTGCAGAGCTGTCCATGAGGGCTGCTCCAGAGACCCTGGGCAGGAGGGCTCCAGGGGACAGGCTGTAAAAATGGGGTTCAGCTAAGCCAAGCAGCAGGCAAATGAGCCCCAATGCATTGCAGCCAAAAACAGTGGTCCACAACCATGCTTGGAGGCAGCTCTGCATCTGCTGCTCTGATGCAACAGGCGTCCAAGGGAGTGAAAGTGCCCAGTGGCATCCCTGATGGCCAGACCCACTCCTGGCCGCACACCAGCACCACCCCACACTTCAGCGAGCTTGGCCAGCAAGGCAGCCCTCATCACCTGCAGCTGGAGGCTGCGAAAACCTAGTCATGGGCTTAAGGTAAATTTGCTCTCCCAGGTATGGCTTGACATTCTCTGGCTCCTTGGAAGTAGATTAGGATGATTTCCCTTGGGGTTTTGTTTTTTCATTTGTTTGGTTTAAACATACTGGCACTTCAGAAGAATTGAGTTTCCCCTAGCATTTTTTCTGTTGGCAACTGAAATTTTAAAGCAAGGACATTCCTAGCCCTGAGGCTCACAGCAGTGGTATTTGGTACAAATCCAGGAGAGACAGAGCTCCTGACTGTTCATTTCTTCCCGCTTGTCTCCTGCCCTGATGCATGGACCGTGCTGCGTGTTCCTTGAAGACACCAGATATCTGAACTAAAATCTTTCCATAACAAAGGGGAAGCGTTATGCCAGCTTTCCTGCTGGTTTAGCAAACTTGGTTTCAAGGGATCATCACCTGGTCACTGGTGACATCAGCTGTAGCCCTAATGCTACTGTCCTCTTTGCCTAAACAATGGCATTAAGCTGGTTTTGTCGCAGAGACACCGGGAGGGATGCACGCACCCCTTGGCACTGTTAACAGCATTCACAGTTTCATCTCTCAGAATTTTTTTTTTATACACCCACAGGATCTCAATGAAGCACATAACTCTCTGCAGGATAAGTCAGACATAACCAAGTTTGAAATAAGTCCTATTAACAAAACTGTCGCTAACCACCAGTCAGGTTATTTGTGGGAAGCATTTAGACAACACAAGCAAGGAGAAGCTCCAGAAAAGAAAAAGTATTCTTCTTTTTTTGTAGTACACTGAGGAATCCTAATACAAACAGCAAAGTTTTCACTTAGCCATGGCAAGGCTAGTTTTGGAGAAGGGAAAGGGTTTGGTGTTTGTTGTTTTTGTTTTTTTATTGTGCTCTTAGGAGACCAATTTAGGAGGCAGAAATGAAGCAGATGGAAAGAGGCCCAGAAGGCCATCAAGATCAGTATCATTGTCTTGATGTTACATTTGTATTTCACAAGCATGTGTTTTTTTCCACTAAGATGTTTTTAAACCTATTAATACACATCATCCCCTCTCCCACCACTTTCTGTGCAGAGCAATTGTGATGTACATAATCTCTGTTGCCCACGGGCAAACCTTGACACATGGTCAAGTCTCATACAGCTCCATCCCTTACTGTTGTTTGATAGTCACTCCTGAGCTTTCCTCCCCTCTGCTTTCTGAAACTCTTTTGGTATGTCTGCATTTAGCTCCCAGGGTTACCCTAAGGACTATCATTATTTCTACTCAGCTCGTGATCTAATGGGAGAAGGCATGGTACAACGTAAAGATACTTGGCTGGTATATAAGCTGCGACATGTGACAGTACGAGATGCTCCACCTGGCCTTCATGGGGAACAGCTAAAATATAATGAACATTTTGCAGAATAGAAACACAACCATAAAACTCTACTGATACTCTGGTTTTGGGTTTATGTTTGGTCCCCAATGTTTTCAGAAGAAAAGTTATTTTAAGTTGGACTGAAATGATAGGTCATTTGGGAATGGCACAAATTATGTTGTTTGGGAATCAAATAGAGTACTGAATTATTGACCTTTTACAATGCCTAACTATACTGATAATGGAAGAGAAGTGAAAGTAGAAATCAATCCTTATTTTCAGCTGAATTATTGAAATCTTTCGTTAAAAAGATACGTAGTTCATGATCAGGAAAATGCAGCAAAGTCTTTGTCAAGATCATGCAGAGGATGCTGCTACATAAGGAAATATACAACCACCTTTTTTTCCAGCCTGCACTCTTTTTTACCAGAAGATGATCACCTGGAATCTTTCTTTTACCTAGGTTTCTTGAGAGCTGAAAAATTACAGCAGTGTATCACCACTGCTCTCACTATAGTCTCAGCAGACTTTATGGCTTCCAGGATACTACTTTATTTTGGAATAAATCTGGATGAGGTCTGCCATGTTGTGGCTTTTGATTCTCCTGATCCCTCAAGATGTGGATGCAAAAGCCTTGTGTGAAGGAGCAGTGTCTGGTTTGGGGTTAGGAAGCACCATTTTGGGTCTCAGAGTAACTCCACGGAATGCTCCCAGGTGGTAACAGAGCTGGAGAGTGGGAGAGCTGTGGTAGGTGCATAGCACTAAAGGTCATGGGGTGGTGAAGAACTGTGGGGAGACATGAGATCAGTGGTGCAGACAGCCTGCGAAACAGAACTGAGGAACCCGTGAGGTCCTACAGCCAGGAAAGAAATGCAACACAATCCTGAACCTCAGTACCTCAGACTACATGTGCTCAGCCATACTGTTGTGTTCTGAATCCCCAGAGTGAGGAACCGCAGCCTGATGCATCTACAGGGCACAGGTTCAGCTTTACACTTTGCAGAAAGCTTGTCCAAGCACTTGGCAACTCAGAGCAGCCTCACCTTTGGTGCTGATGCTCTGCATCCTCAGCCTGAGCTAGAACACTGGGTGGCAGTCCCCTGGCAGGGTTTCACACCCCCTTGCCCCTTGTTTTCTTGTAAACACCTTTTGAGGTTGAAGGAGCAGCGTGCTTTTCGGTCACTGTGCTTTTCCTGCTCTGGTAGTAGGCTATAAACTGATAGCTCCCTTTCTTGGATGGGGAATGCATTACCACAACTTTCCAGAGTGCAAAGGGAAATTCCAGAGCCAGAGCCTCAACAGGAGAATGACACAGCTGCTTTGGAGATCTGAGACAGCTTCTGCCAACAGCCAGCACCAGAAATATAAAACACTGTAGACTGACTGTTCTCCCTGTAGCAACATGGGTTTGGATTGTCCAGCCGTTTATCAACAGCTGGCTTCTCACCTTCTCTGCAACTCCCCCTTCACCAGCCTCACCAGCAGATGTTTGTTCAGATGTTCACAACCAGGGAAGCAATTATAAAACCCAAGAAATACCCTCTGTTAAATGCCAGGGGGAGCCTGGGGTGTAGGAGAGGTCAGATGGTGCCTGTGCCGTCTGCTGGAGTGGACAATAGTTCGTGGGTTGGGTCTGTAACAGGAAGAGCTGAGCCCCAAGGATCCAGCCTGTGAACCACACTGCAATGTTTTCCAGGGGCTTCAGGCCCTCACACCTCTGGTAAGTGGGTGCTAGGAAGTAAAAAGGCCCCTCTCTCAATCCACATGCACCGGGACAGGTGGACTCTGCCATTCCACAAGTAATTATGGGATAGCACTGCCCCTTGCAACATGCTCATCTTATGGTGGAAGGTCTCAAACAGCACAGGGAACTTAGTCACCAGATACTGCATCTGGTGGATATGATATGCTGGAAAGCACCCAGGAAAAGGGAAACACTTCTCTATTTAATTTTTTAAACAGCTTAAGTAAGGAAAAAAATGAGGCATTACTATAATTATTATTATTATTACAATTATTATTTCGACATAAAAGCCTTTGTCTTTCATTTTCAAAATCAAATGTTTTGTCTTGTAAATACTGGAAGTTTTTCTTTATTTTTCTTTTTTCTTCCTTTAAATTCAGAAGTTTTTATATTGAAATGACATATTTCATGTAAAATTGACATAAAGAATCCCATTGCCCCGCATTAGATCACCCCAAACCCTACCAAACCAATTCTTTTGGGGCTGAACAAACCCATTTTGAGTTGCCAAAAAGGAATTTCTGTGGGTTTTTTGTGTGTCGCTGAAACCTCTTCCTGAAAATTCAAGCTGGTTTCTTCAAACATTTTAATTTCCCACCAAGCCTAAAAACAACCATCCTTTGCTGAACTAATTCTGCTCTCAGATGACAGCGTTGTGTAACTCCTGTAGGTTGCTGATTGACGTGTCAGTCATGCTAGCGGTGAATGAGACCATGTGAGGCATTAAGTTGGCCGAAGTGAAATGAGCCTGATGGGTCTCAGGCAAGGCATAGAAAAAGGCATCTGTAAAGCAAAAATCTCCTGGAAGCAAAGGAATCAGTTCTGCATGTGGAAGCTGAAGCTCTTGCTCATACACAGTGAGGTCCCCCAAGAAACAAAATACCTTGGCAAGTACCTCCACCAGCAGCATCGGCCACCACAACCACCTACCACACTTCTCCTCCTCCAAGGTCTAGGCTGACAGTGTTTTGCAGCCCAGTGCACACAAAAGAGCTTCAGTGTCCTGGGTAGGAAATACTCATGTTTTCCCTGCCATCCCCTGACACAACCCCACACCGTGCGGTTCACACAGCAGCACGGTGCAGCCATCCCAACTCTGTCCCAAAGGTGGTGTTTTTCTCCATCACCGGCACTGCAGCTGTCACCACCCCGAGCCCTCCCAAGGATGGGATGGAGTGATGCCAACCTCCAGCCCCCACCTAATCCAGTCCCATACTTGTGCACTTGCGGTTCCTGCAAAATCAAACAGTAGCTGGACCCCTTTAAAACATCACACTCTTTGCCCTGCAACTGTCTTGGAGAAAAACACCCCAAAACTACACCAAGGTTAAGCTGCCCAAGAGTCCCCGCGATAACGTGCTGGCAGCTGGGAGAGCTCTGCTTTTGTGTCATGGAGCGGGCAGGTGCGGGGCACAGGCTGCTCCCAAAATAATCACACTATAACCCAGCCCCACTTTTAAATGGGCCAAAATTTCCCCATAGAAAATCCACGAGCACAAAGTAATACTTGCCATACATACTCTGGGGGTGGCTTTGGCGTTTTTTTTATTACTATTTTCCGAAGCAGGACGTTAGTCATTGTGAGCTGAAAGCAGCGTGCTCTGATCTCGCTGTGTAACCGCAGCTGTCCTGGATGCTCCTGCCCATCCCCAGCACCACCAGGGAG
Source organism: Falco naumanni (assembly GCF_017639655.2). Classification (NCBI taxonomy): domain Eukaryota; kingdom Metazoa; phylum Chordata; class Aves; order Falconiformes; family Falconidae; genus Falco; species Falco naumanni. The sequence goes on from NC_054057.1 coordinate 61,095,315, forward strand.
CTCCAGAGCAAAAAGCCGAGCCCCAGCTGGGAGGCTGGTTAAGACGACGGAAATTTTAAATCCTGTCCTTTTATTGAAATTTCAGATTCTGGTAGAAAATAAAAGAAAGAGAAATCCTTTCCCTCTCCCTGCCACCACCTTGAGTTTTTCCTTTCAGTTCAGCCTGCTGGGGTCCTTTGCTTGACTTAGAGGTTTATTTATTTATGTGGAAAGAAGCCAAATCTGAAGTTTCCTACAACTGCAACTGGAGCTGATGTATCAGAGTTTCAGGTTTGTTTTTCAGTCCACTTACAGCAGTGTCAATGTCCAAAACCTGATCACATTAGCAAGTGCTCTGGCTGGGGATGGTTTTCTGCAGGCTTTGCAGTGGAGCCTGCAAGGTGCCACTGGAAAACAAGCTTCTCCCAAGACCCCCTAGGTCTGTGCGTGTCCCTGCCGCAGCCCCCCGCGCCCTTTCGCACCCTTTGCACGCTCCTTGCCATCATACACACAGGTGCTGGAGAAAGATTCAGTCGCTGTGTTTATGAAGTGCTGTCACCGAGCAGCATGGCATTTGATGGCATTTCATTTCAGATGGGGGTTTCTTTTGCAAACATTAAAACAAAGAGGCGAAACGTTTTTACCTTGTGCCAGGCTGCGGCTGTTACCTACTAGTCAGCACTAACCACAAACACTGAAAAGTTTGAGCTATTTTCCTTAGAAACAGTTTATCTTTTTTATCTTTTTTTAATTATTCTTTTTTTCTTTTTTCTCTTTTATCTTTCTTTTTTCCCTTTTTTGTTTTCTTATTTTTACCCTTTTTTCTGTTATCTTTTTTCTTCTTTGTTGTCTTCTTTTTTCTTACGTCTTTTTCCTTTTTCCTCTTGATTTTTTCTCTTTCTTCTTTTTTTTCTCTTTGCCCCTCCCCCCACCCACCCCCCCCACCCCCAGCTACTCTCATGCTGCTCTTAACCATAGCTGAGGTTTTTTGAGGTTTTATTTCCTTGTTCCCCACTGCTGTTTTTTTAAGGCTGGATGGGTTATAAATCAGTTTGGTTTTCTAAAATCATTCACAGGAACACACTTCTCGCAGGAGATTTTTCAGTCACATCTGTCCAATAGCCGTGATGTTCCACTGCTTCCCAGAAAACACAATCGATGAATTGTCCCTGTTTCTGTTCTGATCATTGGGATGCACAAGGCTGCTGAAGCCGAGCAGCTTTTGCAGGCTGGAGGCTGGATGCTCTGGCCAAGTGGTGGGCTGAGTGCCACCTTCCATCCCAGTGTGGTCCCAGCATGGCAGGCTGCAGGGCCTGGCTCTCCTGCACCCACTGGAGATCTGGGAAGGGGGCACGGGTCCCCGGGTGGGCCATCCAGGCACCCTGCATGGGTGCAGTGTGAGCTTACACATGCACGAGGCAACTGGATAATGGAAAACTTCCTAGGGGCATGCATGGGTGGAAATGTTTGCGCATCTCTATATATGTCTGTTTACCTGTGTGTGTTGATTCGTATGTACATACGAATATACCTCACTGCACAGCACACACATTTCTTTCTTACATACATCCCTGTGCACACATGCACATACTATATATATATACATACACACACACTTACTATATATATATATATATCTCCTAGAATCCTAGACTGGTTTGGGTTGGAAGGGCCCTTAAAGACCGCCCAGTCCCACCCCTGCCACGTGCAGGGCCCCTTTCCCCCAGCCCCGGTGGCTCCCAGCCCCGTCCAGCCTGGCCTTGGGCACTGCCAGGGCTGGGGCACCCACAGCTGCTCTGGGCAGCCCGTGCCGGCGCCTCACCACCCTCACAGGGAAGGATTTCTCCCTAACTAATATTGTACACACAACTCGCGTTCACAACCGTACACACACGTTAACCCCGAAGGCAGCCAGAGAAAGCAGACGTGAGAGATGACGGTTTATAAAGGACCAGAATAAACCTGCATTGATCCTTTCAAATCTCGGCACTAGAATCTTTTGGACCTACAGCACAGATTGTTGGAAAAGTAGGATGCAGGTATTGAGCTGGGATAAATCAGCATGGGTGTATGCATGACTGGAGGGGCTATGCTGACTGACCCCCTCTACGAGTCGGTCCGTGACATGGATGGCATGCATGAGCAAAAGCCACTAAAGCTCTCCTGATCCCTGTTTTTAAGGCAGTCACCCCCAGTTCCCTGGCTATGGCTGGGATTCTGGTAAGCAGCTATCTCATCAGAGAGGTGGGCTGCACACTGACCACATACCCTGAGCATAGTACAATGATTTCAGTTTAAATTTAGGTGAGTCCCTCTCTGCTGTCTGCTTTTTTTAGGACTCAGATTGCAGATAGGACAGGGGAGGGGAAAATGCCATGTAAGATGCATACAATGAGACATGAAATCAAACTCAAGAAGGAAATTTGCTTAGGAGGAAAAAAAACCCCAACATTCTGGAGATTATATTGGCATTGCCCCTCTACTAATATTACGTCCATTTCCTTTCCCATATTCCTTTCCACTTCTTTACACTGGCTAGCATATGATAATTTTATACATATATATGTATATATATCTGTATATGAAAATTTGTTAGGAAATATGCTTTGATGTTGCTTTGTTGTTGCTATTTTTAGTAACACCTGGGGTTTAACCAATCTTTTTGCCACCTGGAAACCTTACAGCAAAGCCTAAGCAAAACAGCTCTGTCCCTGGGCTGGGGGAGGAAAGATGATGGAGGTGGAGGAGCTCGCTCTAGTCCAACATCAAAAGCTCTATACTTGGAGACTATCCAGAGCCACTACAGCTTTAGAAGAGGCTGGGATGATTTCAGACCCAAAATCCCAGAGCCTGTGCAGCAAGGTGGGCAGGTGTCATCATCAGCTGGAGCCAGGTGCATAGAGAGGCAGCAGGAGCTCTGCCCATGCTCCTGGTTTCAGTGCAGAGCTCACTGGTCACCCCGATTTTACCCTAAGCAGGCACCCGCTGCACGCCTCAGCCTGAAAATCACTGCAGATTCACCCTGCCCTTTCCTGCTGCCAAGGGGAACTGCTCCATAACATCTTTTAGGTATTTAGATCAGTCCTATTCCTCTAACACTTCAAAACCCTTCATGAAAGCCCATCTCAGAGCTATAATTTATCACTGTCCCCATTTTGCTTCCGGAGTGTGTGAAAGCAGAGATAGGGCTTCACCCAAGGCGGCAGCTCCCAGGGTCACTCCTGGGACTCGCAGAGCGGAGCTGAAGGGCTCTTTCACTTGGCAGTGCTTTTCATACGGAGGTGCACTGCCCTTGGCCAGCACAGCAAGGACTCGGTGACAGGTTGGTAACCAGCCCGCCCCTGGGAAGGGATGGGTGCAGGACTGGGAGGGAAGGCAGCACATCATCACCATCATCATCATCATCATCATCATCTGGCTCTGAGTCACGTCCCCATCCAGCTCACAACCTGGGTGCCTGTTTCCCATGGGGAACACCCACTAACATTTTTTCCATCCTCTTAGCACAGACACGGGGGAAAAATGCACGCAGGCACCTCTACCCGAACACTAACGTCTTTGCAAAAGTTTGGGAAACTCAAAGTTTCTCTTTGTATTAAGAGCCACTGTTCCTCTCCAGCCCCATCTCTACTATAACTACTCTCAACATTTTTTCCCCTTCTCCAAGTTAAGATTTAACTGGTTTATGAGAGGAATAAATATTCTGTCTCTACAGTCCAGCTTTCCAGCAACTTGGGAAAAGTTAGCACTTTGGCCAGGGCCTTCTGCATGCTCTGAGCTATGCATTTAATTTAAATTTAATAGTTATTGCACGTTACACAAATGGCGATTAAAACCATATTGATTGAGGTTTAGCAGCTATGTGAGAAATGCAGATCTTATTACAGAGCTGCTCCATACCCAGAGTGTGCTTTTAATAACTCCCTGCTCATCAAGGGGCAGATGGGAGGGAGGCAAAGGAAAAGGCAAGGCTGGGAGGCACGGCTGGAGGGACAATGGCAAAGCTACGGTAGGCAGCTCGCTTCACACCTCGGGTTCGCACACCCATAGCATGACATCTCCCCACCGATATGCTGCTTACTTCCCCATCTATAAATCAAAGAAAACCTACCTTAGGCACAACTACAGACACGCAAGCAAGCCTACCAGGCCACATCCACACCACGTGCTGGACAAGCAGACAAACATGTTGGCTGAGATCTCAGGAGATAAATGGCTGTGGCAGGACGTATTGCCCTAAGGGCTTCCTAGGTCAAGACCTGGTGCAGAGCCACTTGAAAACCCCAGAAACTGTCAAAACAGGACTTGTTATTTGCTCATCGCTCTCCCACCCCCCCGCCCCCCACTTTTCCAAAGGCTGCAAAGTTCATTTGGTGGCAAAGCAGAAATAAACAACATCTCGTGTCCTAGTTTGTCTGAGATAATGACTGAAAAGAGAAAATCACAGCACTGAAATCACCCTGCTGAGAGCAGTGCAAACCCTTTCAAACCAACTCTTGTGCTTTTGCACAATTCTTTGCTTTGCACAATTTCCATGCTTCTGAAAAGCAGGCTGGGAAATACTGCAGGGACAAGGTGTGTATAAATATTAGAGGAGACAGATAAAGATGTGGAACGTGCAGGGTTACAAGGGGAAATGGAGATTAAAAATCCTCCCAGGCACACCTGCAGAAAATCTTACTTTCCGTGATTCCAAATGACTCAGTAAAGCTGGGCTACCCTTGGGCAGGGTCTACCCAGCACCACAGCTTTTCCTTATGTATTAGGGAAATAAAGTAAATGGTGTTTCAGATCCTCCACAGAAATCATCTCCTTTCCATGAGAGACTAAAGAAAGCCACGTTCAGAAAATCCCACTGCACTTCTGCTTCTCAGCAATCCAGATACAGGCTCAGAAAGCTGCTTATTTTGCTTTAAATATTCCAAGGCCTGAGGATTCAGTAACACTGCAACTCCGAGTTATTTCAAATAAAAAAGAACATATGAAACTTGACAGGTTTTCATCTCTACATCCCTCAGACCGAGCTGAGCTGTTTACAGGTTTGGTTTTGTATGTCTCTGTGCCACAGACACCAGACACTGCAAAGAAGTTATTTTTTGGCAGCTGCATAACAAAGGCTTGGAAGAGGAAACTACCCAGAAAATTATTACATTTTTTTTAAAAAAAAAATCATACTGTGGTGTATTTTAGGGTGCCACTGAGCAATTTCCAGATTTTCAGGGAAAAAGTAATTTTGATTAAAACTGAAAACAGGTTTGGGTTTTGTGTTCTACTTGATGACAGTTTTAGTTGGAAATGAGGGAGAAAAATTGTTCCAGATTGGTCAAAATTTTCTCTTCTGCCCAAACTGAAGTAATTCCACCATTAAAAATTTCTGGGTGGTTTTTTTTTGGGTTTTGTTTGTTTTTTTTTTTTTTTTTTATATAAGAAGGAAAGAACCATTCAAAATGAATAGCTGCTTCAGATCAAAAAAGTCTAAAGAGGGAATTAACTAAAAAAAGCTGAAACTGGTAATTTTCTTTATCCTTTTCAGATTTTTTTGGAAAACTTTGCAAAATCTGTGTCTATTTGCAAAGCATTCTGGTACCACCTAACTGCACTTTCAAGTCTCCCCAAAAAATATTTTTAAGAGAAACATCACCCAGCTCTGCAAACAAGAAAGATACACAAAGATAGCCAGGCTTTTGTTGGCCCAGTAAATTAATCTGGAAAGCTCCTTCAATTTCCAGTGCTATTCAGTTTTGGCCCTTAGAATGAGTGGAATATACTACAAAGGAACCCTTTTGCTGTGTTTTAATGCATGCTTGCTCAGCATCTTACTATTTCTTCACTGCTCTGCATCCTGGCCTGCATCTCTTGGGCATCATCTCTTTTTGGGATGCTACAGCCCCGGGGACTTCAGTCATCCCACATCCCTTCTTCTGATGAAACATTTTGCTGGGTCAAGGCCACAGGTGGTTTCCTAACGCTGAAAAATACCCTTTATACTTTCAGGCACTGATTCATATCTGTCAAGCAAGCTGCCAAATTCATGTCAGCCAGGGGCCAGCTGCTGCAAAGAGAGGGACAGGAGGGAGAAAGGTGCTCACTCCACTATTATAAGCTGCTCTACAATGGCCAGTGTGGCTGGGAACATCCTGTGCTTCCAGAATGACACGGAGTGTGATAAATAAAGGGGAGAATAAAAGAGCAGAGCTGCATTTAGAAGCGTGCTATGGCTGCATGGCATTTTAATTATGCTAATCTCTATGGTCCATCCAGAAGCACTGAAAGAAATTGTTAGTTGGGCATTATAAGCTTGACCATCAGCTGATTTTTATGTGCAAGGCAGTGTGTCTCAGCCACCAGCTCCTGAGAAGATACCTGTGGTAGCTGGGTACAGCCTCTCACAGGCAGGGGGGGCTTTGGAAAGGGAACAGAGACTGTGGTGACAGCCCTGACAGCATCCTCCAGCTGAGCTTCTCCTCCCCATGCACACTCATGAGTGTGCAACACCAGACCTCTGCACCCCCTGCTATGCAGAGGGTGTGAGACAGGGTGTGAGAAAGCACCATTTACAAAGGGAAAGCACTATACCATATTATACCTGCAGGAGGATTAATTCATCCCATCCTAAAAAAGTTATCTGGTATTTAAAATAAGTGGCATCTGAAGTCTTCCTGCGGAGTTACAGGAGTTTGTACGGTTATGATGCTAAAAAGGGAGCTGCCTCTATGTACCTGAAGATATTCTGCCGGATCTATGCAATTTTTCAGCACATACCTAAGAGGCATTTGCCTCTCACTAAATTAAAAATAAATCAGAATAAGCTTACAAAAGTTCTCACACCTTGCCAGAGCACTGGTCCATGGCAAGAATGGTGAGTCAGAGGCAAATCCCATAAAACTCAAAAGGAAACATTTCCTACTGACTCCCGTGAGCTCGGGCTCGCAATGGTGTCTCTTGTCTTTGCTAAACTTTCACTCATTTTCGCCTGGGGCCTCCTCAAGACTCACTACTCAAATTTCTCTGGGCTTGAAAGGCTCAGGAAGAAACCACTGAGAGAGAAAGAGGCCCAGCGTGGGCTTGGTTTAGCCTGGCAGGTGTCTGCCCACTTCAGAAACTTTCACATATGTGAGCACAGGAGGGAAATTGCTCTCTAAAAGTATTTCTACCGACACGCACTGTAGGCCAATAATAATAGCGGTGATGACAATGGAAATGTGTAGCACCTGGAAGGAATGAAAGCAAGGCAAAAAACAGATTGGAGAGAGAAAGATGAGAGAGTGTTCGAGGTGGAACTCATATGGTGACCACCTTCAGCTGTCCTGACTTTGGAGGCTCAGGCATACATGCATAGAGATGTCTTGATCTTGGAGGCTCAGGCATACATGCATATAAAGAGGCATCCCACGTCGCTCTCAAGGAAGGCTTGGCCAAACTCCATGAAATCTAACATGGAGACAGGTTTCAAAGTGAGCAAAGGCCTGCATTGCCCCCCAGCATCTTACTAAAAGAGAACATAACTACTTTGTGCAAGCTGGGTATGATATGTGCGCACTGCATGGAATATCCAGCCAGGCTTTCTTTGGATCAGACAAGCCCTTACTAGTTGGATGCCTTTAGCATCCCACGGGACACCATCTACTCAGAGACTCAAGGAAACTGTTCTCGGTGCTGCCCTGTGTTGGGGGCTCAGGGACAGCCCTGTACCACCATCTACCTGAGGCACTCTTGATGGAGCTGTGCTTTGCTGGTGTACAGCAGGGGTTACACAGCTTGCTGATGGCTTTGACGACACATGCTCCTGCTGTCTCTGTACCAGAGGGAAGGGGTTCTTCAACATGCCGAGATTAAAATCACACTTGCACTGGAATGTCCTAATCTTGGCCCAGCAAATGGCTTTTTTTTTTCTGGCAAGAAAAGGCCCCTTCTTTCTTATACAACCTGTTGTATCATGTTTTCCATGGGTTGTAAAGGACCTTAGACTCCTGCCACCAACCAGCTACAAGGTTATCCGCTGCTGAGCCTCTCATCCCAGAAGAGACGCACGCCCATGAGCTCATGGTTCCCTCACACATCCAGATAAAACAACTCTTTTGCACACTCAGAAACTGTCTCCAGTGGGCCAACACCTCAGCTTTCTTACTTACAAAGAAGCCTTTTTGCCTACAAAACCCTTCGCCTCTACCCACTCACACCCCCGCTTCTTACGGAAGGCAGGGACGTAGGTAACTTCCTCTGTCACGTGCAAAATACCCTTCCCTCTCCAGCAGTATGCTCGAAACCTGCAGCACATTCATCCCACAAACAAACCCCTTTCTATCCACAAAGTAACTCCTGCTTTCCACTCCCCTAAGCCCTTCTCACACGAATGTCCGCTATTAACTCACATTTCTCCCACATCCAAGCTCACTCCGAAATAATCATTTCAGTCACTTCAGCCCAGAATAATTTCTTCAGCAAGGCAGCAAAATCTCCTCTGCCAATCCCACCTAGCAAGGCATTTAGAAGCTAAAATGGGATTTTCCCCCACGAAAATCAATCCATCTCCCCCAGGAGATGTTTGCATCCCTTCTCCCGGGAGTGCAGCCACCCCAGCCTGCCCAGTCCTGCCTCACGCTGCAGCAACAGCTCGCACGTGCAGCCCTGCACATCTGCTGGCTGTGACCTGGCCGTCACACTGTGGCACGCTCCGTGCTTCCCAGCTGAACAGACAAGTCCAGCATGATCCCATCTTTACCGGTGCTGTGCCATGCCTGTACATTTTCCCCACGGCTGCTCCCATCCCAGATGCTCTTACATCTGTCCTTGCAGAAAAAGGGAAGACACTTTTATTTTTTAGTATCCCTGCAGATGTTCAGAAGCCTGCAGGGCATTTCAGGAGAACAAGTTTCACGTGGCTTCATGATCACAGTGCTCCATAGAAATAAGCGATGAGTGTTTTTTCCCCAGGCACCTGTATTACTGCATGCTGCTACAATGAGCATATCAAGTGATGACATGGGAAAACGTGGCTATCAAGGATAACTCTATATGGTAAGCTGTGTTCCTTCGGGTCCTCACATATGCCAGCTGTCTCTGCATGGCCTTTTGGGACCCAGGACTCACTGGACTTTGAGCACACGTCATCTCAGCTATCTTTAGCAGCTGAAACATCAGCACCCAAATACCTGTCTCATCTCCCCTTATCAAGAGATCAGCGTCTCCCAAGGGTGATCCAATCCATCCTGATATATGTGTTCAGCACAGCCACAAGGGATAAACCTCAGGAGAGTTTCTCTCTGCTGATTATAGATGATTCATTTAAGATCAATGATCAGCTTTCCAATGGTTAATGGTATGGACACAACTTTGGTGTCCATAACAATAAAAGATTAATCCTGTTTTGCATCAGCCTTACTATTTTTCAGGAGAGCAGAATATATATCTGGCAAATGTTCCCCCCTACTAAAAGACAGCATTTGGGTGGGAATGAATAAGGTATGTGCAACAGACAATCTTCTTGCAACAATATCTCTTCAGGACAATCTGTTCCCCAAAGTAAAGAGGTTCAGGAGCCCTAGAAACACTTTCTTAAAAACATAATTCTTTGGGGACTCAGCCAAACTCTTACAGAAAAACAAAGAAACAACAACAAAAAAAAAAAAACCCACAACCTCTTTTCTATGAGTTGCAAACAACATTCAGTCATATACAATCTACTTTGATTCAAAGTACTGGATCAAATCCTATAGGAATGTATATGTGAGTAACATTAACACTTTAGAATAACTGCATGTACTTAAGGGGACTTATCTCACATTTAGGCTACTGCAACTGATAACCCAGTAGAGACTCGGTACAGACTGAGATAATGAAACGGCAAGAGAAAGACAATGGGAAAATCAAACAGGGATCATAGAAAATTAAGAAAAAAAGAAAAATAAGAAAATAAGGCTTTTAGACCATTCTCATGACAGCAGACTAACAGACAGGAAAATTGAAACAAGAAGTACATTTCTCTACCACAGAAGTATGTTAGTTTGGAGGCTTTTTAGTGCCTAAAAAAAAAAGGTCAAAAATTCCAAATACAAAATTGTGCAATAAGGTCTAAGAATGAATATAGATAATTTGAGACATTCCTATCAAAGGATGCATTTCATTAATTTTTAACATTTTGTTTTGACACAAGGTTGTTTTCCTCGCCTTTTTTTAACTACAGATTATCTTCTGCATGAAAACAAGAATGAGTTTCATCCTGGAATGCAGTAAAGGGATGTTTGGAGAATTTAAAAACTCATTAAGGCATTTTTTTTCAAATGTTGTACAATGATCTAGGGAGGTGTTCTGATCTACACCAGATGGCCTGAGCTCCACCAGATCTAGGCTTATGGAGCAGGAAGCAGTATATTGGCCAGCCCTGTGCACAAATAGCTTCAATTTTGACAAAAGCATTTTTGATTAAAAACATTTAATTGAAAAACTCCCAGGAAAACTTCTCTAGAGAATACTGTCTCCCCTTATAGCATATGAGTTTTGGGAAAAAAAATACCATGGACCCAACCCATGCATCTACCTATGCTTTCCCTAGTCCTAATTGCTATATCATAGATAATGGAATATTCTCTGCAAAGGTGAAGCAATGCTATCACAGGAGTACTGGATTTACTTACTCAATATGCACTTATTAGCACTTTAAAAAATATGATAGGAGTCCATAATTGCAAATTGTGCTGGAAGGCAAAATAAGAAATTGCATGAAAAAGTGTGCAGAGCGAGTACGTTTTAAAAAATAATGCAAAAATGAATTGGTTTCAAATCCTATTTGGATGAAAATGTATTTGATGATCCTGAAATGGTGGTGTTAAATGTTTTTTAAGCGGTACCAGCTTGAGGGTTGTTTTTTGGTGTTTTTTTTTTTAATTACAGCTCATCTCTCTACTGGACTTAGCTGCCCTTCATACCACAGTGTCAGAGTATCCCAGCTGAACATTATCACAATGTCATGGTATCCTGGCTGAAGCTATGTGTGCCCTGGAAAAGAAGTTATTGCGATTGCCCTCTCCTCCTTTTACAGTGCAGGAATGTTAAGTACAGAGACGTTACCAGAAAGCTGGATCCCACCACGTACCACTTGCTCAAGGTCATGGTGGAAGTTATCGGAGCACAGCACTACTCGAGTGTCAGTACTTTAAAAACTAGCCCAAAACTGAATTCCGTGTAATTAGACTTCTTCTTGATAAAGTTACAAATTATTGGGGTTTTTTCACTGGTATTAAAACTGAAAGATTTGCAAGGTCTTTATGATTCAAGGCAGGACAAACCCACTGTCAGTGCTTCCTTTATTATAAATCCCTAGCTGCAGGAGTCAGTCCCATGTGGAAGAAGCAAACAGTTTCAGCAGTCCATGATTTACAAGCCACGCAAGAGCCACGTTGCCATGTGCTCAGGAGGCACATCAAAGAGACAGAGTAACTTATGCCCTTCCTCACATAGTTTCTGTGTTTTCCTGAGAGGGAAACTACTTTCTGAGCTAACAAGAGAGGATCCCAGAGACATTCATCCCTCGTCTCAGCTCTGAGGAGTTGGTGCCGTGGATGGCAGTGGAGCTGTGTCCTTTTCCCTCTTCAGCAATATCTAGTCTTGCCTCATGTCCTATGGCTCACCTTAAACACAGGTGATCACCAGGACTCCCCTGTTGGTTGCTCAGTATCTTGTAAGAAACAGGAAAGAATCTGGCTGCTCTAAACTAATCAACCAAATAATGCTGATTTGCACCCAGTCATTGTCTGGCCCAAATCCCTATGAGAAAGAAACCCGTGAGATGCTGCAAAGCTCCTCTTCTTTTTCCCAAGGGCAACAATGCCTTTTCCCAAAGGACAGTTCCCAAAGGACAATGCCTTGCAAAGAAATCCTGCTATGCCTTGCAGTATCGGTCCATCTTGGGGTATTTACTGTGCAAACAATACCGGAGAGGTGTTTCTAAAGATGCCTGCAGGGGCCTCTGACATTGCCTTTGAACATGTGTGGTGCAGAAGGAGCAAAGGGGAACTACTCACCTTTAGATCTTCATTTGCTTATTGCATTTTTATAAGTCAGGAGGTCATTTCATGGTCATTTCCATAGGAATATATAATTTCTTCTTATCATTCTCTGATACAAATTTCTTTTGAAATAAGAGTCACTCTCAGTTATCTGCTGAAGGGTCAATTCCCATGAAAAAAAACAAGTGGAAGGAAAACAGACCTCCAGCATCATTTCACTGGAATTACTACTTCACAGCTTTAAAACCTTGAGTGTTTCCTAAACATTGAAAGTTCCCTGTCAATGGGGTGGTTCACTGAAAGGGCAACGTGATGCCAGTTAGGCAGCTCAGGATAACAGTAGTGACCCCAAATTTTCTCAAAACCTATATAGGAAATATAATCTTATCCTTGCATATTTTAACAAGACTTCAGCAAACCCTGATGGGAGCAGCACTGACTCTTTCCAGTAGAAATTTCTCTAAAGGAGGAGGAGAAGGCTCATGCCCTTTGGAGGAACCTTGGGGCAGAACCTGAAAGTAGCAGGTCATACAGGAAACCTGGATTTTTGCCCAAGTTTCTCTCTGCCTTCCAAAGTACGCACATAAGCACATAGTTCCCTTGCCATCCAGTTGGGCTTTTCTGGAAAACCACAGGAGGTGTCAATGGCTCACTTTAAAGAAGTCCCAGACTGGTGATGTCTACAAAAGTGATGCATTCCAGGCAGACAGAAGTTAATTCAACACATGATCCAAGCCCGCTCCAGTCTGGCCTTGGCCATTGGTTAGTCAGTGGTCAGCCCCGGGTACAGTCAAGGCTTCCTGACATGTACCTGCAGTATTGCCTGCAGAGGAGCAGTCATGTTCCCACTGAGGTCAGTGAAACTTGTATGCAATAAAATCTGATACTTTGGGGATAAGATGGGACAAACACATCTGATCATCTTCAGGTAAAATAAAATTCAGCTTTTAGCTTCTCTGTTTAGCAGACACCCGCCCAGCGACTTTGCTCCCACTCTTACTCTGCCTGCGGCAATTGCCTTTGCTGCACACTCTCTGCTCAAAAACACGAGCTGCTTTTGGAGAAGGTCATCTCACAGTACTGAATACACCACCACCAGAACCACCACCAACCCAAGGCCCCTCAGCCCACTTCCTCCTATGCCAGCTCAAAAGATACATACTTTGATAGAAGCTGGGTTAAATTCAACTTCTTTTTTGGGTTCTGGTTCTGCTGGTTTAGGTGCTGGTTTGGGTTCTTCCTTCTTAGGTTCAGCTTTCTTAGGTTCGGGCTTCTTTGGAGGCATGCTGGTTTGCTGGTGGGCTGCTTTAGAAAGGGAGAGAAGGAGACAAGACAGTCAGGGAAGAGGTGGCTGCTGCAAGATAAATCACCAGCGCACACAGGTCTTTATGCCTGTCCAGTATCCTGAAGTCACACTTGTGTCACTCTCCAACCTGTCACATGCCAGAGCTTACAATAGGGCTGCTGCTATAAAAGGACAAGACATTTACCGGGCTATTTTAGAGCCATCAGATACGGCATTGTTATGAATTAACACTTAAATGGAATGAGAGGTTGGGGGTTTTAGGGCTGAGGCTGGCGCTGGGTCAAACATTTCTGGTGCGCATGTGCATGCGTGTGCGGTACACGGGGTGGCTGGGTTATGACCCAGGTCCATCGATGGGTTTTATCATCCCCAGGGCCACGCTGACACCTACCTTCCCAGCTCACTTGCTGCACAGTGTCTCTTTTTCAGGCTGGACTGCACCCCGGCCTTTGTTGTGCTGCTGTTCATTAAAAGACGACCACAGATCTATAATTAGACGTGAGGATGGAGCTATATGGGAGGCTGACCATCAACACGTTAGCTGGCACAGGGGAGAATTGTTACCTCAGATCACACACTGGTCTCCTAGGAAGGTGCAAAGAACCAGTATTGCTTATAGCAGAAAGCATCTAACAAGCATGGAAACACGCACACACAGGGTCTGGGATAACACTGGGTCTCTGTAAGTACATCCTTACGTCTGAGATTTTCCAGACCATTTTGGGGACTTGAATGCCAAATTCCTAGTAGAATAACTAAGATAAGGGTATCCACTTGAAGCTTTTCTAATCCCAGCCTTACTTTGATTTAGATAACTCCTCTTCAAAGCAAAATGGAGTTAACAGTTTTCAGATCCGCATTTGCTTATGTTATTTTTCTAAATCAGGTCACTGTCTGAGACATGGTCACTTCCACATTGCCTGATCTATTTTTTTTCCAAAAAAACAACACCCCCTGTAACAAGACAACCACCCCCCAAATCACAATGTATTTGAAAAAGGGATCTGTGCTGGCATTTCAAATAAGTATCAGTTGAATCATAAATCTCTTTGTTTTTCTTACTGTGTCATCCTGATAACAGAGCATTCAGACCCCTTTGAGACCTGCTTTTGCCCACCCCGCCACCAGCCTGACCCCTCAGTAGCTGCTCTAGGCACTCCTGGTTCCCTGGCTGGCTTTGCTGGAAGAGTGCTTGTGCTTTATCCCGCACAACTGCTCCCAAATCGCAGCCCATCCACTACTGGCAGTACACAAGCAGCTTGGAAGTGCCACATGATTCCTACACAGAAAGCTGGCCACCCCCTTTGAACTGCTGTCTCCACCATGGCTTCAGCAAGTGAAAGCGGTTGGGGAACCTGGAGAGACTGGAGGGGGAATGGAGCAGGGCTGAGCTTTGTGTCTATACAATATGGTGTAGTTCCAGGTCCTACCTGAATGAGAGCCTGCTTTCTGATTCCAGGTTTGAGGCAATGCCACAGCATTTATTACAGTAATAAATACATCGCTACAATAGCATAACTGCACAGTAATGGTTGTTTATGCTTTTTGGATAATGCGAAGCAAATCTCATTCCTCTAATTAAAGAGGACACTTCAAGAACACTGCCTATGACAGGAGCCTTGAGCTGCTCCTGACCAACCTAGTGAGGTATTTTGGTGTTTTGGCATTTCACTGTTTCAGGGACCACCCAGAGAACTGCATTTTTCCCTGCAGTGTGTTGCCTTCCAGGTAACTCAATTCTGGTCAAAGCTGGTAGCAGCAAAAGGATGTGTCTCCATGAACAGCTATGCAGAGATCTGTCTACTGTCTCTCCCAGACCAGACTCTAGTTCTGCCACTTCTATTCAGTTCACAAACGCCACAAGACCTGCTCTGATGGAGCCCACCAGTCCCAACCCATGTTTGTGTGGCCACGTAGGAAAAAGTTTCTGAGACCAGCTTACCAGCCTATTGATCTACACACTATAAGCTGTGCAGCCAGGGGAGCAGTTCAGCTTCCCTAGGGTATAAACCTACGCTTGGTCCCTGGGTTATAGAGCAAGATTGGTTTGCACTGGAGATGCAACAGAAATGCACTAGATGATCCCACCTGGCCTTCAGTTGCCGTTGCAGAAGGGCCCCAGTCTCCCATAGGGTCTGTGCCATAACTGTATACTGGCCAGTCCTCCATATGCTTCCGATACCATAAGGTATCAGAAATGGCTCTAGAAACACTTATGTAATCAAATGAACCCCATCAACGGTGAATTATTAAACCGTAGGTATAGGGCACCCCCATAGCTCTGAAGAGGCCACTGTAGGCAGAGGCATCTCCTATGACACCAGACACTGGCCATTTAAGTGACTGAGTGAAGCCTGAGATATCTGCTGCTGAAAGAGATGCATCACCCCCACAATGAGTATATGGACAAGGTCTCTGGTGACTGTGATGAGAGCAGAGACACATAGTTCATATAAAGTGAGATGAACCCTACCCAGGCTAGATTCCACCTTCTGAGATTTCCTTCTTATTGCAAAGCCCCAGAGTAAAGGCTTTCTGAAAGTTTCTGTTTCTCATTTGCCCATTTTCTGTCCAGGGCAAACAAGAATTAAGTGTGGAAACTGTCTGATGCACCCTGCTGATCAGAAGTGATCCTTGTAAACTTTGCAAGCTGTAGATATTTCTGTGAAGAAATAACAGAAATCGTGCATTGTTTTCATGCCCTGTAAAAAGTTTTGCTGCATTGATTTCTGCATTGAAACAAGTCATGGCTGGAGAACTGTAAGAGCTTTCTACAGACCCAAAGAAATACCAGGGAGTAACTTCACCATGATCCTCCACTACAGACTTCTCGATTGACATCGCAGAAGTCAGCACAGACCCAGGAAATCCTGAGTTTTGCTAATTCAAAGCAGCAAAGCTGCAATGCAAATTAGCGTGTGCTCTGAGAGCAACCATCACAAGGACAGCGTCTGAGCAGGCACCAGCCTAAGCACAGAAGTGTGTTTCACACAACATTTGAAAAAGCCACCAGGTCTTATTCCTGAACTGGAAATGGCACTGGAAAATATCAGGCAATTAAGATGCCCGCAGCAGCTTGGGATTTTGTCACCTCCACCTCTTCAAGATAAGAAGAGACCATAATAACAAGAAGAGTCATATTTCACTTTCTCTTCCAAATGCCACAGATCAGCCGTGGTTGTGGGGTTTGTTGGTGGTTTTTTTCCCCCTCTCAGCTGTTCTCTAATAAAAAGATATTAGAGAAATAATGGTAAAGACAATCCAGAAAGCTCACCTCATTCTGACTCTCAGCCAAACTCATACAAAGGTTATGTCAATATGCTTTTCATTATATTAATGATAAAGTATATTCACAGTAGAGTTGGCTTGACAAAGTTCACCAAAAAGATCCTTTGCACTTGTGCAAAATTAAAGTGGTTTGCAGTCTCCCACCACTTTTATTAAATTGTCAGTCTGGCTCAGAGAGGAGGCCTCTGGCAATGCCAGAAAAATCCCAGTTAAATACTTTGGGATTTTAGTCAGTCTCCTACATCTCTCTTCCTCTTCTACACACATAACACATTCCCTCCTGGCTTCTGTTTAATTTCTGTGTGTAGACCTACCAATGACCAAAATACCCCAACAGACGAGCCCTTATTCACAGCTTGAGGCGGTTCTTCACTTGACTTTTTCATCACAATGTAGCGTAGCTGGCAGGTAACAGCCCCATTTATGCGATTACTTTATGCTTTATTGAAATATATTTAAATTTAAATAACATCTTTATTTAAATATGCAATGTCAAGGCAAAACAGGGAGGTACCTTATGAGTTTTAAGTACCTGCAGGGCTGGCTAACCACTGCTGGGTGGATGTCTTGGACTGATTCCATGGATTAAAGATATTCCATTGCCCTGCAAATCCTTCTGCAAACAGCCCAATCAATGCAGCTAATCTTGCCCTAAACCCCTCATTCACCTCTTCCATGAGGATCCCTAGAGTCCCAGCAGCTGCAAAAAAACCCTGACCAAAATTCCCTCTTCCTATTAATAGGTTTTGAAGGGTGGGGAGTGAGGGGAGTCCTCTTCAATTTTTCAGTCATGCTCACAACAGATGTTAGCAGTAGATTTTAGTGCCAAAAAGCTATTCTGGAGTCCTATATGAGAGGCTGGGCTAGCTGTGAATTTACTAAAACTCCCTTGATCATCAGGGTATGCTAAGTTTCTCCTGAGAGGTGGACTGGGATCATCTTCAAAAAGAACGGAGCTCATCAAGACTTTTCCTACAGAAAAAAAAATTGGATTTTAAACCCAGAAAAAATAGAATATAAGTGAAAACAAAATATTCTGGCCAAAACCTGAATCATTTAAATTTGGGAGTGCTGCCACAGTGCCTTATGATTCTCTGGTCCTTGATAAGCCTGTCTGTCATATGGAATGGAATGCTGGAATGTCTGCTGGAATCGTAGAACAGCCCAGGTTGGAAAGGACCGCAGAAGATCATCTGGTCCAGCCTCTCAAAGGAAAGGGTCCCTAGATTAGATTTTCTATCAAATTTACTCCATTTACTGTAATTTGCCACGCTCCCCCTCAGACCAAGTAGAGGAGAATGTGAATTGCCTCTTCCCGAGGAAAATAAAGATGTGAGAAAAGTTAACGATTTTCATGAAATAATGTTGTGGGATATTTGAATTGAACCGTTTAGGGCCAAAACATATAAATTTTCAGATATTTGACTTAACAACACACCCTCCCCACCCCCAGTAGGTTGGGGTTTTTTTCTGTTAAAAATAAAAATAAAATTAATCTTTGAGTTTAAACTTCAATTCTCTCTTCAAAAACAACCATTGATGGAAACTCTCCAGACATCTTTAAATGAGAGGTTGAGAGCACGTCAAAGATGTTCTCTCCAACCAAAAGCAGTTGTGTAACTTTTCCCAATAAGGAATGCTGTCCTTGGAGTTATAAGATGGCCACAGCTTGAATGTCTTCCCCAGAGAACAGAGAAAAAGTGTTTTTAGAAGATTTGCAACCAGAAGACAATTTATTTTTCTGCTTCTTCAGCCCCCAGCACAGCAGATGTCTTGTCAGCTGTTGGATGAAGAAGCAAGCTCCAAACCACATCTGCTCATATGCTACTCAACCTCTGTACTTTAATATAACCAAGTTATAAACAGAAATTCAGATATTTTCAAATGGCACTGGCATTTCAAAGATAGTTAATGGGGTGGGGGGGTGGGGAAAAGAAAAAAAAAAACAACAGATGGGGAACTTCCAAGAGATCTCCATTTCTCTCCCTACTTTTTGTCAGCTGTAGATCTCGCCAGCTTTTCCATCAATGCCTTAACACCTCAGTGGTTACAACAAGCCAAGATATCAGAAGGAAGAACAGAAGGGGTTCTATCCACATGGAGAGAGGGATGTGGCGGGTCAGCTGAGCGGATGTTTATCAGATGGGAATCTGCTGTGAGCAAAGGTGGAGGAGGACAGAAATAAAGGTAAACCTGAGAATTTTCTTTGAGATTACTGTTGCTGCTCCCAATTTTCATAGGGTGAATTGTCTGCCCAATATTACCACTGCTTCCTATAGGGACATCAGCTCAAAAGAGCAGCAAAAGCTTGCCTTTGGACCAGCTCTTCAGCTGCTATAAATCAGTGAGTTCCACTAACTTCAAGGGAACTATGCTGATTTATACCAGCTGTGGATATGGACCAGAATAGTAGATTGTCTGGCAGTAACCATCTTTCTGACTATTGGGATCAGGAGAACACATGTTTGCTGTTCATCAGGGTGGAGGAGCATGAGGGAAGGGAGAAAAGAAAAAGAAAAAAAAATAAGCTGTATCTTTTATATGGAAAACATAACACTAAGATACCAAGCACCAAAGAAGCACTGGTGACACAAAACTTTGTAGAAATATGGTCTTGCCCATGAAGACATGTGGGATTCAGTAGGAAATTAGTATATAATGGATCCTCAGACCATGCAGGTACCATGGGACAAAGAGCAGAAGTGAAAGGGTTTCTGCATTACAGCTTCAGCAAACTTTTGAAGTCCTACTGCAAAAAAGTAAAAGCCTGAAAAACTCAACAGGATTCTTCAGTGGTTTGTTGAAAGGAAAAAGTATTAGATCTCAATTAAAGGGACTAATTAACAGCTGTTTTACAGACTTCATAATAGCCTACTTCAGAAAATCATCTAGTTCCTATTAGAAACGTTAGGGGACACTGATGTCATTTAACTTTACCATCGATGAAATGCCTAGCTTTTAGATGAGCAATTATCCATGTCTTTTCTTTGTCAAAATGAAGAAATACTCCCAGATAGTGATTCTTTCCAACTTTTGCTCTTTATAACAGGTAGGATGAATACCCTTCTAGACTTCTCTTTCGCTATATACATTGGCAGCGGAAATCCCAGCTGCTCACATTGGAGGCTTCACTTTCAGATGCTTAAAGTGAGCAAATTCCACATTTCCATACTCATACAGCCCATTTCATCCCCACTAGGATATTTCCATTTTCTTTTCAGGAATGGAATAAAATAATACATTCCTTTATTTCCAAAAGGAACATACCTCCCCTCAGCCTCCATCCATCACAGGTTTTCATGCTTTTGTCTCTGGGACTCAACAGAGTCTGAGAACTCTTCTCCTTTGAACACTTAAGGGCTACGAGCAAGTCAACTCATGATCTTCTTAGGGACAAAGTAAAAGGATCAGCCCAGTGACCGACAGGTTGGCAACACAATACTACCCATACCCTGATCACTCGATTTCTCAGCAGGCAAGTAAATACTTCTTTTCAGGGTGACCTTGCAGACCCTAGAGCAGATGTTGAAGGCAAGAGTGGTAGATGCATGTTAATTTGTCCAGCAGTCCCCACCACCATAACCATTTCATCATTCCTTTGTGGTTTTAACTTTAAAAGGCCATTATAAGGAAAATGAAAAGCATTAACTGATTTCAATGGCGCTGTGGCATTTTACTCTCCTCCTTCTCACTCTCGTTTTTGGTACTGTACGAGATCAGCAGCTCATATGGCACTGCAACTATTTTTACAGCTTTTGACTGTCCCTACTTGTACTGCAATGTGGCTGCTGTAATTTCAAAGCTGAGCATTTCATGTTCTTACTAAACCACTACCAGAGACAGCTGCACTGCAAGGACTGGGCAAAGGTGGATTTCTTCCTTTCTTCCAAGCCGTGTTTTCAGTGGCATTAACTGCAAAGCAATCCCAGGGACTGTAAGTAACAGCTGCCCTCTTCTAGCAACCTGAATTCACAGAGAACTAGCTCTGTTCTAGGAAAATGACCCAAAAGGGGCCAGTGATGGACACAGGAAAAATAAAAACCAAAAAGCGATTTATCTGGAGTAACAGCAAATTCTGAGAAGAGGACATCTCAGGAGACCTTTCGGACCTGGCACTGGACACAGAAGATAATTAATCTTACAGCTGCCTTAATGGGATCATCTATAAGAAGTTGAACAACCCACTCCTCTCTGCACATTCACGTGCAAGCAAATCTGCAGCATAAAATCTTGCCACTTAAGTTAAACTGATACATCACACACTGGAAGGAATGTGGTAGGTATTTCAGGAAGCATCTTCACCCAGACCTCTCATCAAAAGTCGCAGCACTCTCAAAACTAGCCAGCTGCAACAGGGCTTTTACCATCCCATCCCACGTTAACTTCAATAGGTAGTGCTCACACCTTGCCCCAGCACAGCCACCAATGCCCCACAAGGTTTTGACAGTTCATCTACTGCCTGTGCTGTTTCTTCAGCCCCTTCAGGCCAGTCCATCCTTGCCTCCGCTGCATCCTTCTCCTTGTCTCTGTCTCTCTCTCTCTCCCTCTCTCTCTCCCTCCCTTCCCCTCCCTCTCCCTCCCTCCCCCTCCCTCCCTGCTTCTTCCAGGTCTCCCTTCACCCAGTGCTCCCCTTCCATCCCCCTTAGAGCTATTTAACTACCTAGCAGGAACCTTATCCAGTCAGCCAGCTCACCGCCCCTGAAGGCAGCCTACAGCTGTATATTGTTAATTAACCCAGCTTCATTCCTCTACGATCAAACACTGATTATTTTTTTTTGTGCTGAGGTAGATAAATCATGGTGGCAGGTCAGCCCTCCAAAAGCAAAGTTTATTCTCAAGCCCTCCAGAAACTGAAGTTTTCCAGTCACCTCCAGAGTCTGAACACCAGCCACTGTTAAATACCTCATATAATTAAGGCTTTTGCTTTCAACATCAAAAAAAATCTCGTCAGGGTCTGCAATCAACTCTTTCCTTATTTGAAGACACCAAAAGGCAGCACATTAATGTAAAAGCCAAGTTTGCTC
This sequence comes from Falco naumanni, assembly GCF_017639655.2. Taxonomy (NCBI): domain Eukaryota; kingdom Metazoa; phylum Chordata; class Aves; order Falconiformes; family Falconidae; genus Falco; species Falco naumanni. The sequence continues at coordinate 61,116,917 of NC_054057.1, forward strand.
CCACACTGGATCTACAAGTCACCCTTCCCTCTTTCCTCCCTTCCCCTAAATACACTTTTTTTCTTTTTTCTTTTTCTTTTTTTTTTTTTTTTTTTTTGACTACTGTCCATTCAGGCTCGCTTTTAGGAATTAAAAGAAAAACCTTCATGGAAAAAGGGCAGTTTATCACATTTTCTTGGAAAACTGTCTTCCTTGTTTTTTAAAGGCATCTGTATCACTCTACTTACCAGACAAGAAGCCTGGAAGACTAATCAGGCTGGCTAGTTGTATGAAATGAGCTCCAGCCAAATAAAACTGTATTTCAAGCTGTGAAGTTGTGGTAACTGCTGCAGTATTGCAACTTTGGGGTTAGCAAAAGTCCCAGACTGAGTCTGAGATTCCCCCTTTTCTATTCCGATGCTCTCAGAGTGATGTGCAGGAGATACTCATGACTGTTCTGGGGATCAGTCTCTACCCCAGCCATTACCAAAGCCCAAGCCCAGAGTCCACCAGAGGAAGTTCCCAGGACATACATGACTACAGCATTAAGCAAAGCTTTGGGAAGCTCCGAGCTTATGTTATCTCCTGATGTGATGGGAGATGAAGGCGGAAATCCCACATCACAAGAAACAGCCTCCAACAAGTCAGGCCTCTGTTGGAACTTTCTGTTCAACAGCAAAAATAGATGTACCCAGCTTATCTCATTTCTGCTTCCTGTAAGCCAAATCCTACTTGGAGAAGAGCACGAACAAATTAAAATGAACCATAAAGACTCATGATCTGTCCCTGCTACTCATTGTTCTATTCCTTTTTTATTACCAAAGGTATTTAAAATTCTGGGCCATAATCATAAGGCAACTTTTGCAGTGATGATCAAATTTACACCTTGCTATCATTTCTTGTTATCATCTCAGTCACAGGACTATCTTGAAGTCCCAGCAGAAAACACAATTCCAGCTTGCTAGTTAGACATGGAGAATTATTATTTTTTTTTGTAAAATTATGTAAAATACAGAAATAAAAAAATAAAAATTTAGAATGTACATACAAGCGAGAGCAGGAGAAAAGAGAGAGTGGCAGTGTTATCCTATACATTTTTTATTTTTAGTGGAAGGATAGATGATTTGACCAAGGTCAAACAGAGAGTCTGTGACAGAATTAGGAAATAAATGTCTCATGATGTTTCCACACCGTACTGTACATCCTGGGAGCTGAATAACAATTCCTGCAGAGAGCACATGGAGTATGTGATGGGAACATACTCAAGAAAACTTACACAGCAATGTTTTAACAGTAATTTACTTGGTATTGATGCTCTTTTGTTTGTTTGTTTGTTTGTTACATTTTTAATAAAATAGACGGGATATAAAAAGGGAACATAAAGTCTTTTCTTGTGATGTCACAGGTGTAACATTAATGTCACTTCCCAAAATACTCATCTTGCTTTTTCATGCAGTGGAATTTCTGGCCTGGTTGTGAAACTCAACCCCCCCTGTGAAGGGCTGTAACCCAATCTGGATCAGCAGCTTGGGAACAATAGTCACATCCAGTCGGCTGGCAGAGGAACGCCAGGAATGTCCTGGGCTCAAGGACTCAAGGGCTAGCTCCACTCTGTGTTCTTGAAACCCTGGGGACCTTCCACCAGGCACTGCTGGCCTGAAGGAGCCACAGAGGTGTGAAGAGAGAGCTGAGCTCCAGCAGCCAAGTTAGTGTTCAAGTATGTGCAAAGCACAGGGAGATTCAGATCTGCCCACGGATCAGCTCATGACATACAGACACAACTCAGTCCACAAACTGGGAACATGATCCAGTGCTAACCCCCCAGCATTCACACCCAGGACTTGCTCCAGGGTCTATTTCTAGTTACATTTCTTGGTCTGTCTCAGTTACATCTTATCCCCTTACTTCTTATTTCTTTCTTGATCAGCTGGCACATTTCTGAAAGAGCTTGAGATCTTTTTTAAAATGGTATCCACCAAACACGTATGTTCAGTCTTGACATCTGATTGAACTTTCACTGTTCTTTCTTAAATTACCCTCTTCCCCTTTGTTGTTGTACTCTTCCCACTCCTTCCCCTAGCTTTTTAGTTGTGCCAATAGAGATTTCCCACACACATACTCAAGAAGCTGGAATAACATTTGGATGGATACCTGATGACTAAAGACTGCAGAAGCTCTATGGTTGGTCAGCTGATCCACTAACATTCACTGCATCTCATCTGAGGTAAGACAGACACAGACTTGGGGACCTGGAAAGCTTTGTCACAAGTCAGTTCTATTTAATACGCATTTTTCACTGGGGAGGCCAGTACATATCACTCAAGTGTTCCTTTAGGCTGATTTTTTTTTCTTTTGATATTTTGCTGTGCTGAGGACAGAAAGGGCTAACAATGGATACCCTTCCACATGGAGAACACATCTACAAGACTCTTTCCCTTTCACTATAATCCTTATAAGCTCATCCAGAAAGGCTTGAGTATGTTGACCTACCAGGCACCTGCCAAGCCTGCCCATCTGACTTCACCAAAGAGCCCAAAATGACACTACTTTGCAGTGGGAATACAAGTGCAGGTGGATTGTATGTTGCAATGGTCCTGTGACTGGGTTATTAGAAGACACATGGGAGAGAGGGTAAGAGGACTGATGTTCTCATCTTAGGTTTTCTTACTGTTTCAGCTTTCTGTTTAAATAGATGCCAAGGTTGTCTGGTCCATATGGGATTAAGTTTTTTGTGTAGGATACATTAAACAGCCAAAGTGTCCCACTGAAACACAGCCTACTGCAAGCATATCTAGTGAACAAATGCCATAATTAGAACAAACAAGCCCACTCCCACAACAAACATCCCAGATCTCTGTAGCAAACCTTGATATAAGTCAACAAAAAGACATAAAATAGATAATAGCCTGGTCCTGCCCAGTTTCAGTTACAAGAGTTTCTCCAGGGATGAGAAGGTACGGAAGTAGGACGAAAGATATTTTGGGGTAAGGACATGGGAAATACAACATTAAACCTGCATGCCCCCGAGTATCCTCTGTGCTGTGATACCCACCGGGAATATCAGTCTACTGCAGAAGCAACTAATGAGTCATGTCCCGTGAGTGCTGTCTGCAGGATATCCTGCACTCAGCAGAGAAAGGCAATCCCTTCTGCCCCCAGAAATAGCAATTTATTACCAGTGGTTAGCACTTGACAACAGTTGAAGAAGTGCTGGGTATTCCTTTCAAGATCCCAAAGCGGTGCCTGAGAGCACATCAAAACCTAACATATGCTGGGACTGAGCTCACAAACAGACCTTGGACTCCAGCTCATGGGTTAAGAGACATGTGATCCCTGGTAGCTCAGGCCAGTCACATCTTGGTTTTACAGCACATGGCAAGGACGTAATAGAAGAGGACAATTCCTGGAAAGAATGACTCCAATTCATACTTGTTGACGTCAACAAACCAGAGATATGCTTGACCATTTACAAGTCTTTCCCAAAACCCAACAGTGGTTCTGTAAGAATGTTCTGACGTTCTGATATCAAAGCATATTTGCTTGCTGTCTGGCTTGTTACACTGGCTTATCTGGAACAGAAGAAAATACATATTTGTGTGCTTGCACTGCCACATGCATGCCTATGAATACGTGTAGGTTACTGTGTAAATACATAAACATATAGCAGGAAGTGAAAAATACAATGTATTCCAATGAATCCATCAAGGAAATTTTGCATTTATGAAGATACATAAATATGAATTTGTGTGTATCACACATACAATGGCATTATGTGTATGGTTAGTATAAAAGCATTAAAAAAAAAACAACAAACATTTAAAATCTGCCTGATAATTTTGCTTTTGAATGACCAAAAGGGTTTTTTGCTCCTTCCATATATTCTGACAGGAGCACTGGATAGACACAAAATTTCTGAAATCCCTGGCACAGACAGCATGGTAGAGGAAGGTCTACAGTCCTTCTGGCATTATAAAGGGGATCTGGGACTTGATAAGGGAGAATCACAATAACACAGAGAGATTTCTCTGTTAGCTGAGGGATATGATGATATTTTTTTAGCGTTCAGCTCAGCCCTGAGGAGCTGCACAGTCCCAGGCTGGCAGCCTTGCAGCAGATCCCACACTGGGCACGGAGAGACCTCTTTGGTCTCAGTCCCACAGGCAAGAGTGAAAAGATGGATGCTGTGATTTGTTCAGATCTCCTCCAGTGTAAGTGCAGTCATGAAAAATTGTTCAGAGTATTTTCAAAAGATGATTATTTTCTGGGATTCATCTCCCTGTGCAAAGTAAACCTAATGAAATGAACACAGAGTATGACATAGAAGTGGACATTTCTACATCCCATTTCCCATCCTCAGCTGGTAAAAACATCTCTAGAGAAAGAGAACCACCTACAATTGCTTACGGATATTAACCTTGTGAACATTTCTTCAGTCATTGTCAGCCTGCTGGGCATCTTTCCCTGTACACAACCACCTAGTGCAGGAAAAATACAGAAAAAGAGTTTTAAGAATAAATAGGTCAGAGGACCTACCAGGTGGGTTTTCCAAGTCTCATAGAGTTTGATTTTTTCCCATTTGTGTCATGTTGAATGACAGCTACAGGGAGTATAGTCATATTCACAACAGCACTGCACAGTCTGAAATAAAGCAGCGTGTCAGCCTCGCCTGCATCTGGACTGCCAAGAGGGAAAGATTAAGTGCAATCTGATGACAGCATTGTTCTCCCCATTCTCATAAAACACGGACTCTACCCGATTTTCCCTTCTGGTTCATCAGCTGTGAAACGCATGAGTTCACAAACCATCAGATCCCCAGCCACCACTCACAAGGTGTTAGATGAAGCGATGGGCCTTGCTCGGATCTCAGAGTAATAGGAGCCATATGACCATCTGACTTGTTACAACACTAGCTCAGAAGTTGATTTAAAGGGAGGGAAGAAGGGACGGGGCTTCCAGTTATGTAAATCCTCGTCTGATGAGTACTGATGGGTAAGGGGTGAACGCCTACTCTTGTGAAGTGGGGATGGCCACGTGTTATGCAGCCCACTCATCTCACCCAAATGGCAACCCATCAAGCCCTGTAGACAGACAGAAACACAGAAGTAGGTTTGTTGTTTTTATGGGGAGGGGAAGGCAGGCTTCCCCCCAGGTGCTGCCAAACAACACAGATCCAAATAATATGAACTGTGGGGGCAGGCTGGATGGACTGTAGTTGTTGAGGATGAAAAGAAGTGAGGTGGCAGAGAGGGGAAGAGAAAGCAAGAACTTGATAACCTTCAAGAATATGAAAAAATGTTTCAGAGAATACAAAACTGCTCTGGTCTCAACATCTGTGATAATCAAGAGATTAAACTGCAAGACAGTTAATCTTTCGGCTTAACTATTAAGAGAAACTGTGTTAGGATGAATGCTGTGTGCTGGAATCTGTCTTGTGGAAAACTTTTGCCTCCTGGAAAGCTTTAAGGTGAGCTTAAATAAACTGCTGTCAGGAAGAGCATAGATGTTAATTTTTCCTGCCTTGGGACTGGATGGTCTTTCAGGGTCTACCAGGATGTCGGGATTCCCACTAGGAATCAGAACTAATCCCACCCTCTCAATCTCACAGGCATGACAATTATCTGCTTTAGTTTCCAGTCACAACCCTACAACAAATAAAGCTCAATAGCTTTATTGCCTACAGCTAGTTCATCAGTATATCTTGCCCTTCAATTGGGTTTGCCATTCCCTTTTATCCAGCCCTTGTTCTCATTAGCTGATCAACAACATGCTTGTTCTTGGTTGTTTAGAAATTCTTTATAGCCATGTGGATTAAACAGAAGAAAAAAAGAAGCGTCAAAACCCAAATAAATATCACTAAATATAGTTAGGGCCAGCTGGTTTTAATTAGAGTTGTCTCAAGGCAGCCATGCCAAAAGCAATCTGAGCAGAGTCTTATGGCATGATCTGTTGATCTGCCAACATCTTTTAGGGGTTTACTGTATCCCCTGCAGTGAAATCGCGCCCCTGTGTAACACAATGACGGTGCATTCCAGACATATTTTTCTGCTGAGAGGCAGTGTTTTGGATGCAGTGGGAGCAATTGCTGTCATCTGATCCTAGGGCTCTGTTTTTCGTTGAAGGCATCACATTGAAACCTAGATGGGCTCAATAACCAAGGTGACCTCATGGGAAGGAGCCACTGCCATGGAGAGTCCCTCAACATGTTGGTGAGGATTGTGTGTGTGTGGGGGGGTGGTGGTGAACCAATCTTGGGACATGCCTTGAGGCTCTTCCATTTTCTGACTGCCCCAGTCATCGTGTAGACCACTGGGCCCAGCGTATCACTGAATGGTACTAATTATGGGGTCAGGTGGACTGACAGTGGTCCAGGTTCCCTAAGAAGTTTTCATGCAGATGGGATCCAGCTCTTCTTGTTCAACAGCGCTCCTGACCGGGGTAACTATTAACTGCACGGTCTGTAAAAACATGACAAGACCTGTGAGGCAGAAAGACTCTGCTATCTGCATGTCTTCTCTGTCCCAGCAGGGATGAAGGTGACTGGAAGGCATCAGATAAATCTAGAGTAGGTTTTTTTCACTAATCACCTGGAAAAGCGGAGGGGGAAGGAAAACAGACCAAATCATCACAGGGCCAGCCAGGCAGATAATAGGGCCTTAGACTTTTTGTTACTGGGCTTAGGAATATTCAGTCTCAGCCTCTTTCACCAACAGAGAAAGATGATAGATGGTCAAATGGTCTGCCATACCCTCTGCTGGTCCATCACCTCAGAAGATGGTCTTAGAGACAACCCTATTCTGCCTCAAAGTACACACATAGATTTGATTCATCCTCAAGATTTCTCCCAGCTCTAACTTGATGTGGGTTTACTGGTGGCTTCTCAGATGGGCCAGTCCAAGACCCACTGAAGTCAAAGCAGTTTTTCTCTGCAAAGCCAAGCAGAGAAAGGGGATAGCTGTTATATTTAAGTCACATAGCTCTTTCTCTGGAAGGGATTTGAGATATCTCCATAATCAAATGGCTGCAGTCTCATGTCAAATCACATTTCCTCACAGCCCTTCCTATATTGAACAATTGTTCATGCACACATCTCAGTTCTTGTCTTTCATCACACAACCAACCAGAGAACAGTCACCATTAAGAGAAAAGGAGCACTGGATAGCCATCATGTCCTGGGGCAGACCAGAGGTTCAGCTATCAGTGACAGAGGACCTTTTCCAGCCCTAGTTCTTCTGGGTAAAAAGGTTAGTGTGTTCAGCTGTCTGTCTCTATTCACCAGCTTGAAGTTTGATATTCCTGAAGCCTGCTAGTGCACAGGACAATGCTGACATTCATTATGTACTCCAGGTGAAGTCATTAAGGTTTGCTGATGAAGGCTTGGTTTTATATATAGCTGGTGTGGTGTCAGCTTCCCCACAATGTCTGTTCTTCCCTGTCCCCAGAAGGAACCTCCAACCCTTGCAACAAGCAGAATTGGGGTAGATGTGACACTCTTTAATCCACTTCAGCACAAAGACAGGTATCCTTGTAGTGAAAGGTAGCACCCACATGAATGGCTCTACAAGCAAACTGGTGAGGACAGTTAACCTCAAAGATGGATCTGTAGCAACAGCCAGCAGGGGATAGAAGGTAGAAGGTGGTAAAGACCAAGAAATTTTTCAGTCTTCACAGTGGATGGTCAGAGAAATGAATCAGTCTCTGACTCCTCTCCTTGCTTCTACAGAAGCTCCTTGGGCACTGTCCAATTTGCCACAGGAATTACCCACCTACACAGCTGCAAAAGCAGCTTCACTTTTTAGTAGTATCATTTTGGCTCGTATTACCCCAGGTAAAAGGCAGATCATTGCACATACATGATCACAGAAGGCAAAGCGATCATGTGTAATTAAAATGTGTTCATAAGACTTCATCTTTCCCCCAAAGAATGACAAAATCAATTTATTCTGTTTAGGTTTCTTTGAAGCAGTACTTCCTGAGAGTGTTCTTCCAAAAGGAAACTCTTTGTTACCATTACTTGACATATGGGAGAAAACTGGATGGAATCTGTCAAATAGCAAAACTACTAGAGTCCCCTTTTGCTCCATTAGGCCTGATTCTAATCTTATTTATAAATCTTCATCCTAACACGACTTCATTTTCCTGCCTAGCCAAAAAAATCAAATGCAGAATTAAGAAAGCATTTGCAAAACTAACCCTTTCTCTTCAGTTGGCTGAAATCTCAGAAAATCATCTCGCTTATGTCTTCTCTGCCAAGACAGGAGTAAGCCTACCTGTCATTCCCGGCAGGGATGTGCCTAAAATCTGCAGGGGTGGGAAATTCTCTGTCTTCCCAAGTAATGCATAGAAAGTTTCCTTCCCCAAACTATTACACAAATTCTGGTGGATTATTTTGTTTGTTTGTTTTCGTACAGATGCCTAAACTGATTCATCCCTGTTACAGTTTAACCCTCTGACTATTTGGCCTATCTGGACTGGAAACCAAGAACTTGAAAATAACTTTTCAGATCTTTCTTTGCTATGTTATTTTTACACTGCAGATTCTCTTCATTTTTCTTGGGAACTTTCAACCACTTCACATTTATACAGCACTGAGCTATATGGAGATTTGCTTCCATTTGGGTAGCACTGTAAAACTACAAAATACTGATATTAATAATAACTTTTTTTTTCATCTACAGATTTTATTAGTACTAATTTGAAGTTGAAAGGAAAATGCAAGTGAGGAAATTACTGTATTTGCATGTGCTCCAACTTTTGCTATGTAAAGTAGAATTCCTTTGCTCAACACATCATGCTTCGCATTTGAAATAAATTGATGAGGTCTGTCCCGGGTAACTCATTAAGCTGAAATAATCACACCATTTATAACCGTCCAATCTGATTTCAGAATCAGATCTATCAATTTCATAGTAAATGTCCCCAAAGTAGAGGGAGAAAGAATTAAAGTAAAACATACGGAATTAGTGCTAGCAAGATAGTGTTCCTTTCAGCTTCCTCCTGCAACTCTGCCCCATGCAGTGCAAATCTCAGTTGTGTGTTGAATGCTAATTTTCCAAATGCAGCGGTAACAGGAAAACTCTTCATCTGGTGCATATGAGCAGAGTCAGAAATGGATGTTTGCCATGCAGCCAGAGAGGCAAATTTTGCCCATCAGTTTATACATATGTTTCATTAAAAAAAGGAAGTCTATGTTAGGGTGCTGGGGGAGATGCTATAAAGTTTTTATTGCAACTTGTTTTTGTAAGTCTTGTCTAGCAAATCCGTGTGGTTTGCCTCAAATTTTCAGTAATAAACATTTAACAGCATGTTCCACCATCCCACTTATATAGGAAATTTTGTTGGGTGAATGAAAGAAATTGCTCAGAAGGAACAAGGATTGCTGTGTTGCAGTGTGACAACTACATGCTGCAGACAGCCTGAGAGTCTCAGGCTTGTTGCCTCTGTGAGATGACCTGTGGATGTGGCATCTGTGTCTTGAGATCTGGAGAGACCCTGTATTTTTATATAAAGCAATAGGTACTTCTGATCAAAAAGTGCCAGATGGTTCCACCTTCTGCCAAATCATGGGCAGAATGGATTTCCTATGAATATAAACCGATGGATCTGAGGTTTGGTGGTCAAAAAGAAGAAAATAGAGCATTTTGGCCTCCTTGGGTCAAGAAAAGTCTAGAATGAAGCAGGAAGATCCTTCAGAGGTCATCACTGTCTCCTGAAAGACCTACACAATAAAATTTCACCTTGCTGTTCAACCCTGAGTAGTGCCCTGTAGAATAGTTTTTTCTCTGCTGCATGCCCACTCTTGCTCCGAGAGGTAAAAGACACATCACAGATTAATCAGACTCCATGGAAACCATCTTATGTCAACATGGCAAAACCTTTCCTGTCCATCATGATGGGAGTTGTGTGGAAAATGGTGAACTAAAGCAGTGGACTGGACAGTTCAAAGAACAACAGAGCCCTTCTGTATATCCCTGGTGGACAGCCTCAAAGAACATCACACAGGACCACTGCACTGGACATGAGGACCAAATCACCAGTCAATGGCAGACCATGTGTAGTCTAGGAAACACAATCAGCTCTTTCTACAAGAAAATGAAGTGTGAAATAGGCTAGTTATGTCTGGTACAAGGACATGAAAGATGAGATCTACAGTAATTATCTCCAGCTACCTAAATATATGGAGTAGGAATTAATCTTATATACTGTTGGTTGTGTACCACAGATGTCTGAGAAAGAAACAGAAGAGACAGGAACTTTGAGGTCACAATGCACCTGGTCTGTAGAAGAGACAGAAGTCAGGATGAGATGTATTTTCTCCAAAAACTATGCAGGAGAGAAAGAGAAACTATGTTGGTAAGATGTTTCTGGTCTATAGAAGAGACAGATTTCAGGATGAGATGGATTCCTCTTTAAAAATGCCCTTGTATCTACCATGATTGGAGGGGACTCAGAGGGACTAAGTCCAGTGGTGTAGACATCTACATTGTAGTTGTCTAACACAAGGTAAGAACCCCATCCCTCGTGTCCAGTTAACAACTGATCTAGACTCTACCTCCAGAGACTGATTCATCCCACTTGAAGAAAATAAGAATGTAAAAGGAACTGCAGTGGGCCAGACCTCTGGTACAGCTAGCAGTCTTCCTTGGAAACCGGCCAACAGCAAAAGCCTAGGAAGAATATAAGATCAAAAGAAACATACATCCTCAAAATACATTCCAGAAATTTCTGTCTCAGGGAATTTCTGAACACGGAGTGGGTATCTTTATACAGTAAACTTCAGTATTTTATCTGCCATTAACTTGTTCATATTTTGAATCCAAGCAAACATTTAGCATCAGTAAATATGTGTTGACTCAAGTGTCTGATCTGGGTGATTTGCTCCCTGAGAGTCCTCTGCCTCTCTAAGCAGCCTAGACGACTTGCACAGACTAAAATGTTTAATTTTCAAGTGAGATGAATCCTACACCCAGCAATCAGCAAAATTGCAGATATAATATGTCTTGCAGCTGGCTGCAATCATTTACCCACATTGTAGCAGTTTCCAGAGATTCCCAGTGCCTTGAATACTAGACATGCTGTGACAGAGTCCCTCAGGTCGGTAACTCCAAAATATCACATTTCCAGAAAAGAAATCCCAGGTCCTTGTCACTGATAACCTTGCACCAAAGTCTACAAAGAAAAGGAAGAATATTAGAAGGCAGCACAGTCCATAGGCAGAGTCAGTTGAAAGCTGGAGAGAGGTAGCTTCCTCTAACACAGAAATTAGTACAGAAAAATTCATTGTGAAAGTCAGTCTGTTGATGTGGATAAGCAGAACATTTTAAGTAGCAATTGCCCCAGATCAGCTGGATGGCTTTGCTTACTGTGACCATCCTTACACTTTGGTTTTAAGATGGGGTGAATCATCTTTTAGAGGTACTTTTTTTCTTAATGAATTAAGACGGGAGCTTAGCAATTACAAATACTTTCTACATGCTCCAATGCAAAGAGAATGCTTTTGCAGACCAGAAAATCTGGGGTATATTGAAAGCCTGATCCCTCACCACTGCAAACCTTAGTGTTCAGGGGTATTGCATTCATTTGTTCTGCTTTCTACTGTTAACAGCTGCATGTGAAATGTCCCTGGGCTATTATTACATAGCATGTTCTACTTAAAGAAAATCATCCTTTCAGCTTGTCCTTGTCATCTCAAATAGTCCGCAGCTTTGAGAAACACACATCTTTGCACACAGAAGAATTTCAGATGTGCTAGGTGCATTACACACCCAAAAGAAAATCACCAAGCCTGCATACTCACTCTAACTTTGTTCCAGTACCCAAGGCATGTATACAAAACACGCCTCCACCAGGATTCCTCTTTTCCATACCAAGAAAGCACTTAGCATAGTATAAATTCCCCAGAATCCAATGGAAGGAAATCCTAGAAGATGAAAAATGGTGAAGTAAGATGCAAACCCAGTTAGCCAATGCAATTTCATCTCTGTAATATCCCCAACTATTACCTCGTTAAAACAGAATAGAAAAATAAACTTTAACAGTATTCATCTCAAGGTACTTTTCCCAGCATGTTTTCTGCTCTCTTGTTCTTTAATGTTTCCTTTAGCAGTTTTTGGAAAAGTGCCTCTGATGGGAGCTACTGTAATTTAGCAAGTGTTTAGTTAAAAGGCAGTTTGCTTTTATAAAGCACATTGCTTCCATTGTAGGCAGCATCAGTTGTGCTCAGGGAAGCTCATAAGCCCACGTCAACAAAGTAAGGACATTCTGCACCATAAAAGTGAATGCTGGAAAACCCCGGGCAGCTCTGGCAGGACTGGCACTGCCGCAAAGGACAAACCTCTCAGCCCTGATGTAACACCAGACAGATGCAGCAGTGACCGAGAACCACTCTGTTGGATTATCCACCTCCCAGAGGAGAACAGCAACAGATGTTCATTCATACACACACAAAGATGTCAGTGGCATCATCAATGGTTCTGCTTATGGATGCCCTCTTTTATTTTGCAAGAGTATTTGGACACTATGGACTCTTATCCCGATGTGTGGAAAGGTTTTGGTAGTGGGCAGCTGAAGGGGTGGCTTCTGTGAGAAGCTGCCAGAAGCTTCCCCCAGGCCGATGGAGCTGATGCCAGCCAGCCCCCAGATGGACCCACTGCTGGCCAAGGCCCAGCCCAGCAGCTATGGTGGTCGCACCTCTGGGGTAACACATCTAAGAAAGGGGGAAAAATCTGCCCAACAGCAATTGCAGCCTAAGAGAGGAGTGAGAATACGTGAGAGCAACAGCCCTGCAGCCCCCCAGGTCAGGGCAGAGGGAGGCCCTGGTGCTCCAGGTGCCGGAGCACAGATTCCCCCGTGATGAAGACTATGATGAGGCAGGCTGTGCCCCCAGCACACGGAGCCCCCCGGGGAGCAGCTCCCCCCACAGCCCGGGCAGGGGGTGCCTGAGGGAGGCCGTGACCTGCGGGCAGCGGCGCTGGGGCAGCTGCAGGCAGGGCCTGAGGGACAGCACCCACGGGGGGACCCCCGCTGGGGCAGGGCAGGGGGTGAGGAGCCCTGTCCCTGCGTGATGGACGGACCCCAGCCCCATTCCTTGTCCCCGGCGCTGCTGGGGGGGAGAGAAATGGGCAGTGAGGTTGGGCCTGGGAAGAAGGGAGGTGTGTGGGGAAGGTGTTTTTAAGATTTGGTTTCATTTCTCATCAGCCTACTCCGATTTCATTGGTAATAAATAATTATTATTTCCCCAAGTCAATTTTATTTTGCCCTTGACAGCAACTGCTGAGTGATGTCTCCCTGTCCTTCCATTGATCCATAAGCCTTTCATCATATTTTCTCTTCCCTGTCCAGCTGAGGAGGGGGGTGACAGGGCAGCTTTGGTGGGCACCTGGCATCCAGCTGGGGTCAACCCATCACACCTGATTAAGATCTCCAAGCCCTGATGTGTTTCCTATTGTCACTTGGGCTGTACAGAGATTCTTTAAGGCAAACTGCAATGGAGGAATCAATAAGCAGATAATATTAACATTACTGGGGAAAGACTGCTGGAAAGGTAGACAAAAATCACTGGAATTTACTGCATCATTTATTTACCACCTCACTCAGAAGTTCTGATGTGTCACACAGTATCATAAGGAATTTAGGAATCATCTAATCTGTGGTTAGGATACATGGATGTACCGATGCTGAGAACTTTGCTAGAATGAATGAATGAGGAAAATCGTTCATTCTGGATCAAATAGTAGGAGGAAGAGATGGCGGGATATGCAGCACGACTGCTTCCAGATGAAGGGCTTGGATGCTTGTGTAGCAACGTGTCCTTGTGGCAGGAGCAGGGGAGACTGCACAGAGAGGAGAGATGTGGGAGGCCAGGCTGTGAGCCGGCTGCCTCAGAGCCTGCTGACACCCCGACCGGGCTCGGCGCGGGGCTCCCGGCGCTGTAACCGGGCTCGGCAGCCACGGGCCGGCCCGGGAGCAAACAGCCGCCCCACAGCAGCGGCCGGCCGGGCCCGGGCACCGCCATGTTGTTTCGGGGGCCGCGTCCGGGCACGACCGCCCGCCTCAGCCCGCCGAGGCAGCGCCGCGCGCCCCCTCAGAACCCGCGCGCCCGCGGCGGCACGTGCCGTTGTCAGGGCAACGGGCTGCCCCCCCCCCCCCCCCCCCCCCCGCGGGCCGCGCCACAGGGCGGGGCGGGGCGATCCGGAGACCGCCGCCCCCTCAGCCCTTCCCGCCCCCTCAGCCCTTCCCGCGCTCTCCCGCCGCCTCAGCCCTTCCCGCGCTCTCCCACCGCCGGTCTCCCACCGCCGCTCTGCGCCGGGAAACGTTCCCGACTGGCGGCGCTTGGCCCCGCTTGCGGCCGCATCCCGCTCCAGGTGTCACACCGAGCCCCCGGCTCGGACCGGAACGTTAAATAGGCGGTGCGGGCCGGACGGCCGAGGAGTTGCCCCCCAGAGGCGGCCGCCCTGAGGTGCGAGCGCTTAGTGTCGCTTTGACCCAGGCGGGTGCCTCTCAGGGCCGTTCGGGGAGCTGAAGAACAGACGAGTGCCCTCCCTGAGGCGCCCGACCCGGGGCTGTGCAGCCCCCTGGGGACACCCCGGGCCCGGGCACAGGGACACCGGGCACTGTGTGACCGAGCGAGTAGGGCTTCAGGCTGGGAAAGGGAAAGCCGCTGCTTGTGCCACACTGGGGCCAGCCTGGTCAGTGTTGTGGAGGCCGGAGGCAGCATCCCCACTCACAAAATTTTCAATTCTCACAAAATTCAGTTTCTCCACCTTGCAAGGGCAGGTGGAGAGATCAAAGGGGCAGCTGAAAGGGCAAAGAGCAGGGGCAAATTAGCTACAATCTGCTTTGAAAGAGCTGCTCCTTGAGGGAAACGACAGTTCTCTGCCCCCTGAAAAATAATACTGAATATCCCAGTAATGAACTGGAGGAAGCAAGATCAAAATTGGACAAAATGGATGCCCACACCTGTGCTCCACAACCCTTGGTCAACACTGAGTTTAAATATGAGGATGATGAGGATGAATTTCCTTGAATTACTACTAAAGAAATTCCATATTCTGTTACTGAATTGGCTAAACTGAAAAAAAGAGTTTGGCTATGCTCATAAGGAGTCAGAGACAGAATGTGTTTGGAGGGTGTCGCTGCATGGGGGGATATCAGATACTGTTAAGCAAAAAGGAAGCCAAGGGCTACTGGGGGCCAGGGGATTCCTAGCCACTGGGAACTACCGAGCACCCTGGTCCCTGACCCAAAGAGCAGCCTGCTGGGCTGGGGGTCTTCGCCCTTTGGAAAGGGGGATCTGCTTGCTGTTGTGGGGACAGTCAACCAGCTAGTAGAAATCAGAAGGCAGCATGTCTGCAAATGGGGTATGACTGGGAGCTTAGACCTAAACAGGAATCCCCAGTGATGATACTGGTTGACCCGGAACAAATGACTCCTCTCATAAGGGGCCTCCCTGACTCCTTAAAAGCAACTGGTATTCAATTACAGGGGAAAATACAGGCAATGTCCCAGGGCAAAAGGGCTGTTGCTGCATTAGAAGGGATGGTGGCCCCTAGTCACAAACCCCAGGAAAAGGAGATCTGGACATGGGGAGAAGTTGCTCAAGAGTTTAATAAATTATTGAGGAAAATATGGCCCTGTCACCATTCTGTCCACCAAAACTGAACCAAAAGGTTTAAGGCACACAGAACTGAAACTTCACACACACTCAACTAACAGTAAAAGGATGCCTGCCGTAGCATCACCGAGTGGGAGAGAGTGAGGACACAGATGTAAGGGTCTATGGACCATAGGGTGGCAGAAAGGTATTCCCTGAGATCTTATGAACGGGTTGCTGACTGACAAACTGGAAAAGCTGGTGTCAGGATGGCCTGAAAGTCCACCAGTTAAGAATAAGAGCCCAATTCCTAGTGCCCCCTTACCAGAGCCAACCACATCCCCTAGGACAACGGGAAACTAATGGCTTCACCCCTTGTAGTGGGTGGGGGAGTGAAATGGAGCTCACTGAAGATCACCAAGGTGATCTATTAGTAACTTGTTTTGTGGATCCTAAGTAGGCACCAGTAATGTTCCTGGTAGATACTGGAGCTCAGATTTTGGCTATTAAAACTGAAGATGCGGCACAAAGTGGCATAACTTTGTCTAAGCAACATATGTTTGTTGCAGATGCTTTTGGTAATGTTGAAGCACAAACATTGGCTGCTGTTGGTTTGTGATGACTTGAGGAGGGTACAGCCACTCCGGTAGTCATGGTCGTGGGGCCATTCCTGCTTAACCTTTTAGGACTCGACGTTCTGAGAGGAAAGGTGTGAACTGATGACAAGGGAAGGGATGGGACATTTGGCACCCTGTCCATAGATACATGGCTGTTACATGCTGCGCCTTTGTTCCCTCCCTCCCGACTGACTAATGTCAAACCCTATAATTACCCTTAGGGGCACGGGAAGGGATAACCACAGTACTGAAGGAATTAAATGAACAGGGAATTGTAGTGCCGGCCCACTCTCCCCAGTATGGCCTGTTCATAAACCAAACAGAAAATGGAGACTGAGTACAAAAAAAAAAAAAAGCTAACTCAGGCCCATTAACAGCTGCTATGCCAAACATTGCCGAGCTTAGAGCATCTATCCAGGAATAAGCTCATCGCATTATGACAGCTATCGATGTCAAAGATAAGGTTTTTATAGTCTCCTTGCAAACTGAGGGCCAAGAACACTTTGTCTTTACTTGGTAAGGACCCGCTTGACCTATTGGGTTCTACTCTCGCAGCGTTAAGGACGCCGAGAAATGGTACTCCACCTGGAAAAGGGTTTGTTTGTGGTCAGCTTAGCCCTGCGAGAGGCTCAATGTACCATGCATACACAACAATAGCGCTCGGAGGTCCCTGTAAGGCGATAAAACCTGTGTTGACCAGGACACCACCCCCTGACAGGGTGGCACAAGGAGCCTTGGTGCTCAAATGGTATGCTCAGGTAGAACATCACTGTAACATTGTCAAGGTTCCAGAGGGTGCTGCCAAGACCTTGGCTATTCGGGAAGAAGCTGCCTTGAAAACTGAAAATGGTCCAATTTCCCCTGTGGTGCAAGTTGCCCCACCCAGTTTTCAGAATACTTACAGAGCGTTTGGTTCACAGATGCCTCTGCTAACAAGAGGGTATGGTACAGAAATATCGAAACACTGCCCTGCAAATAAAAACCAAACAGAAGATAATCACTGAAGGGGAAGGTAGCGCTCAAGTGGGAGGTTTGGTAGTGGTTTTTCCCCTCAGCTTTGTGCTCTCTTGGCCTGTGGTTTATTTTTAGCCTGTCTCCACCTGGTGTTGGCACTAGGGTGGGGGGCGTGGAGGGGTGGGGGGGCGTGCGCGGGGGGGGGTGGGGTGGGTGCGTGGGGGGGGAGAGGCACCCCTCGGATGCTGGGCTCAGTTTGGGCCCCTCAGCACCAGCCAGACCCTGAGGGGCTGGAGCGTGTCCAGAGCCGGGCAGGGGGCTGGGGAAGGGGCTGGGGCACCAGCGGGGGGGGGGGGGGGGGGGGGGGGGGGCTCAGGGGGGAGCTGGGGGTTCAGCCTGGAGAGAAGGGGGCTCAGGGGGGACCTTCTCGCTCCCTGCAGCTGCCTGACAGGGGGGTGCAGCGGGGGGGGGGGGGGGGGGGGGGGGGGGGGTCGGTCTCTGCTCCCAGGAACAAGTGACAGGACAAGGGGAAACGGCCTCACCTTGCCCCAGGGCAGGTTTAGATTGGGGGCTGGGGAACATCTTCCCTGAAAGGCTGGTCAGGCACTGGGACAGGCTGCCCACGGAGGTGGTGGGGTCACCGTCCCTGGGGGTGTTTAAAAGATGCGTAGAAGTGGCACTTAGGGACATGGTTTAGTGGTGGGCTTGGCAGTGCTGGGTTAATGGTTGGACTTGATCTTCTTAAAAGTTTTTTTCCCAACCTGAATGATTCTATGATTGTCTGTCTCCCATTGGTCTGGACTCATATTTGCTGGGCTACTTCATCCCTTCTCCTGCTTCCCCCTGCCTCCTAGACACATGTTACACAAAGTTATAAAAGCCCGGGATAAACCAGCCTGAATCTTAAACTGGCATGTCAGCTGCAAAGGCTTAAAAATACACTACTAGTGGCAACTGGAACCTCTTGACTGCATACTTAGCTCGTGATAAAAGTAATTAGCTAGTCTGGGAGTGTAGGAGGGAGAAGTGAGCAGGAAAAAGAAACAGTAAAGAACATAATGAACTGTTTACAAGGGGTTGGTGGCTTCATGTCTTTTATCTCAGGCTGTTGAATAGCTGACACCCCATGCAGATCATGCGGTGGTGCTCTGCTCCTGTTGCTATTCACAAGGCTTCTTGACCCCTGGGGATTACCCACTCCTTAATCCAGTCTGAGGCTTCAAGAAACAAAGTTTAGTGGAGTCTCAGGTCAAGGAGAGAAGCAGATGGCTGTTTACTAAGATTGGCTTCTGAGAAATAACAAATGTGGGGTAAAACCCCTGTTATGGGAAATAACAGCAAAGAAGAGGGAACAAGCCCCTGCTTTCACCTTGAGCCCAGCCTGTCTTCTCCACAGGGTCTCTTAGTCACCCACCTGCTCACATGTCTACACCTTGGGACTGTAGGGTGAGATGGCATCCCCACAGGTAGGGAGGCCACCTTGTCCAGGATGCTATTTACATGTTTAAAGCAAACCTTAAAAGGAGTCAGTGGGGTGGAGGAAAAGGATGAGGATGGAAACAGAGCTCAAAATGTATGGAAATTAGGTCGGTAAAAAAATGTCCCTCAAGCTCTGAGAGCTGATGTTAATTTGCAAGTTGACTGCACTGTTCATAAGGGAATGGGGAGAGAGGGAAGACTTTTACATGTCATTAAGTCTGCCAGAATTCGTTATGTGTGGGTGAAGAATTTCCTCTATCTGCATTTCCTGTAAACATAACAAACTAATGGGCAGGGGACCTCATTTTCTGAACTGTGAAGAAGAGGCAACAGCTGTTTTAATTAAAAGTTCATTATCAGGATGAAAGAGCATAGGTAATATTGGAATAAGAATTCATGTTTCTGTAAGAACAAGAAGAAAGCGAGAGTCCCATCCAACCTGACCTTAAATGTTTCCAGGGATGTGGATTCAACCACCTCTCTGGGCAGCCTGTGCCAGTGCCTCACCACCTTCAGTGTAAAAAATTTCTTCTTTATATCTAGTCTGAATCTCCCCCTATCTTAGTTTAAAACCATTCCCCCTTGTCCTGGCGCTGCAGGCCCTTGGGAAAAGCCCCTCCCCAGCTTCCTCGCCGGCCCCTTTGGGTGCTGGAAGGTGCTCCAGGCTCTCCAGGAGCCTTCCCTTCTCCGGGCTGAACAGCCCCAGCGCTCCCAGCCCGGCTGCACAGCAGAGGGGCTCCAGCCCTCTGGCCATCTCCGTGGCCTCCTCTGGCCCCGCTCCAACAGGTCCGTGCCCTCCTTATGCTGGGGGCCCCGGAGCTGGAGGCGGCGCTGCAGGGGGGTCTCAGCAGAGCGGGGCAGAGGGGCAGAGCCCCCTCCCTCGCCCCGCCGGCCACGCTGCTGGGGATGCAGCCCAGGGCACGGGGGGCTTTCTGGGCTGTGAGCGCACGTGGCCGGGTCACGTCCAGCTTCTCGCCCACCAGCACCCCCAGTCCCTTTCCTCAGGGCTGCTCCCAACCCATTCTCTGCCCAGCCAGTGTTGATACTGGGGGCTGCCCTGACCTGGGTGCAGGACCTTGGAAGAGAAAACAGATCCTTGCTAATTCACTGTCATGAACAATGTACACACCACACTTTAGATACCAGCAAAATTCCTAGTTGAAGCCGTTATTTTCAGATCCACTCCAACAGATGTTGACCAAGTGTTTTCATGTATCTTCAATTCCTCAGCTTCTTTGGATTTTGATCAATAGACTTCTTTCCTTTTCTGCTGATATGTGGAAAGAGGAGTTTTGTTTGCTTGCTTATTCCTCTGGTAGATTTGGTGTGAAAAAATTCGGACATTTTTTGGTTGCCTGGCTGGGAGTGAGGTTGGGAAATGAGACCAGTGCTTTAGCCTTTCATGTGATGGTACAAACTCCTTTTCTACATCATTAAATGATTTGAATCCATTGCTAAGAAACTTTCTACCAT
Source organism: Falco naumanni (assembly GCF_017639655.2). Lineage (NCBI taxonomy): Eukaryota > Metazoa > Chordata > Aves > Falconiformes > Falconidae > Falco > Falco naumanni. Next base: position 61,137,008 of record NC_054057.1, read on the forward strand.
ACTGACTTCATTCCTTCCTTTGCCTGTTCTGAACAGAAGTCTGAACATTCAGATCCTACATTATGATTAGGAATCATCTCAGGGAAACGTTGCTTATCTAAAGCATATATCACATAAAATTTGTCTAGGCTAATCCCTCAAATAGCTGAGATTCCAGCTGTCTAAATTTTGGTGGCTAAATTTAGATAAGATAAATACTATGCTATGTGTCTCAGCAGCTGTAAAGCAATAAATATAGCAGGGGACACAGTGATAGAAAACCTTTTATATTAAACTAGTTTCCCCTGCCACTTCACTGATATTTTTTTTTTATAAGATCGGTCTGAATGCAAACATCTACAGAATATCATTTTTTTAATGTCGAAGGATGATTATGTTGTATTTGGCCAAACAGTTCACTGATATCTTCTTAATGGAAGTGAAATATATTTACTTGCTAAAATGTTATGATCTACAAAACTACTGAACCTGCTTTCTGTAGCATTGTGAGATATTCTGAGAGATTAAAGCTTGATTTTTTAAATAATTTAAAATTCCCTGCTTTTGCTCCTCTCTGTAATATAAAGTTCATAGGATTAAGGTTAAGTTTTTGGGGGGAAAAATACTTCCTTCATTATACAGAAAAATCAGTGTGCAGTGGATCCAGAAGAGATACAAATTAAAGTACTGGTGAAGTGTGGCACTAAAGTTATGTTGCTGGAGAAGTTTAGATCCCCATAGAGATAAGTATTCATGACTTCAAATCCAACTGGTCAAAACTCAACATTTCCATTTTATGGGAAAATAATATTAACCAATATGTTCTTTGTCCCAAACAGAAACAAGCTTTTGAAGTTCCCCACAAAACAGGGAAATTGTCATACAGCCCCATTTTAGCACAGATAGAAGACACTTTGATCCAGAAAAGATAAGAATTTTTAATGAGTACTGAGTAGCAGCTGTCCTTGATTTTTTTAAACAACAAATACTGCACTTCAAACAGCAGCACTGGGGTAGCATTAATGACATTTCATGGAATATTTCAAAACGGAAGGAAAAATTAAGTTGTATAGGAAATTTGCAAAACCTTGGTTTTCCCCTGTAATAGATTAACAAAAGTGAATTTTCTGCAAAATATTTTGTCATAATCAAAACTAGGGTTTCTCTGCAGGAAGATTTGCTTCCAGGGCCATCTTCAAGAGGAAGAGTTAGCCATGAAAGCTAGTAAATCATTTCATGAAAATGCTTCCAGCTTCTGCAATAATGAGGCATTTTCAAAGATTATTTGAGACCATAAATATCTTTATTTTTTGTGTCCTGGCTAGGTTTAGAAACAGATCTTTTCATATAGTCACTTGAATAAAAAAAAAAAAAAAAAAAAAAAAAAAAAAAAACCAACAAACAAAAAAATACAACAAACAAACAAAAACACACAAAACCAAACCCTCATCAGATCTTTCTGGTGAAGATAAGAACTTCACCATCAGAAATGCTCTCAGATGTCCTGTCACTCTCTTGCACAGAAAGCCCCTGATTTCTGGGGGAACTGCCAGATTTTAATGCATTTTTCCCCCCCTCCTCTAGTTTGACTATATTCCCACCTGTGAAAAGATGCTAAAAATTTGACTTCTGAGGGTTCAACTAAACGTCACAATGTAATGAAAAAATGATGGGGGGGTTGTGGGGTGGTAAAGGGCAGGAGAGTAACTGAGTAGGGATCTTCAGCAATGTGCTTTGTACTGCTCTGTGTCTCTGAAAGGAGTGCAAGTCCCCTGCTGGGGCTGGGCTTGGCTAACTCAAATATAAAACTGCAAAATTAGCTGAGGTGAATCCCACCCGAAAACCAATCCGTCAGCCCTGGTTGAATGTAAGTTGGCAGCAGCTCTGGTAATACTTCATCTGCATTAGCTGCTAATATCAACATTAGCTCAGTACTCAATCATAAGAAGTCAAAAAATTGCAGAGCCTGATAGAAATATATACAGTGGGCACAAAGATAGACTCCAGTTTTACTTCCATGTAAATGTGCTTCCTTTCCCGAAGCTGTTTCTGATTTATTATGAGGTATGTGTGTGTGCAGGATGCAACCCAAGGAACACATCTGTACAATGATAATTTTCATACCAAAGATATGTTTGGTGCATTACAAATAAAGAAGTAATCCCCTCAATGATCTAGTTCAGACAGGAGCCAAACAGATCAGACACAAGTATAAATAGCAAACCACAGGCCTGCTTTTCCATAACTGCCAATTTATTATTGCAAGTCTCTCTTTTTTTTTTTTTTCCCCCAATACTTCCAGCTTCTGGATTCCTGTGACTACTTAAAAATATCATGCTTCATTTAAAAAAAAAAATGGGGGGGGGGGGGGGGGGAAGTTAACTATTTCTTATTCCATGGCTGTTGGAAAACCCTGAATATGTGGTGTTTTAGCTGAAGACGCCTTTAACAGAAGGTGAATATAGGTAAACCTAGTTAGGGATGTGAACCAGGGCTATTTGAAAACTTAGCAACCTCAGATATCATGGGAGCAGAACATTTGTGGGTTTCATGTAAAAATATCTGAGCCAAAAATGTAAACAATGTATACATCTACAGAAATTAAGAAAAAGAGTTAAAAAAAAATCACCAAATCTGTAAATGCAAAGTGATGTTCAATAAGCCAGGGGTGTGAGCTGGTAAAGATCACAGGATAAAATCCAGATGGTTTCCCATGGCTGAACCTATATCCAATTATAACCTCCAAAATGCATGGCTGCCTGGTCTGAGGTTTGACTTTGTTCCCATCTGTAAATGCACTGGATCTGGATATTCTCCTGTCTAACCTCTTTTACAGATATATACATACATATATATGTATGTATGCATATATATATATATATATATGTAATTGATTTTTTTTTATTCTCTTTTTTTCAGGCTGCTTTCTGTGCATTTGCTCTGATCTGCCTTTGGGTAGGAAGGAAATAACTTCCAACACAAAGGCAATATTCCTAGTAACAATCTGGTTTAAAACAACATCTTAAAGCATCAGCATTTTGGCAGATGACTTTGCTGGCTTCTCTCCTTCCTGCAGGCATGCCTACGCTCGGGGATGGGGCGGGGGCTGCAGAGGGTGATGCTTGCCTCTGTGAGCTGCTGGGCAGAGCCACTCAGGGCAGAACTGACAGCAGAGGCAAGCAGTCATGCACAATTCATTCTTGACTCCAAATTTACCTGCATACTGGCCGACTTTGCCAGTTTGATACAACTTGGACCAGTGGTGGGGAGGAAGGTGTAAGTTCTGCCATGTAATAGCAGACCACATAGCATTGATCAGCATCTGTCCTATTTTCTTAGCCACCATCCAGCTGCTAGCCAAAATGTAGATGTAAGGATTGTGAAGGGGGTGGTGGTGGTGGTGGAACATGACATGGAGATGTGGGTAACAGGTATCAGTGGTACCGCAGGCTCGAGGAAGTGTGTAGGAGATGTGTGGGAAGATGAGCCTGGGTGACATACAGGAAAGATGAGGTATTTTGAGAAGTGGAGGGCATGTAGAGTGATGATACCCTAGGAGGGATGGTGGGGAGCTGGGGATACCCTTTCAATACGTAAAGGGGGCTTATAAGAAAGATGAGGACAGACTTTTTAATAGAGCCTGTAGTGATAGAACAAAGGATAACAGTTTTAAAGTAAAAGAGGATAGAATCAGACTAGATATAAAGAAATTTTTCATGATGGGTGTGGTGAAACACTGGAAGAGGTTGCCCAGAGAGGTGGTCAATGCTCCATCCCTGGAAACATTCAGGGCCAGGCTGGACAGGGCTCCGAGCAACCTGGTCTAGTGGAAGAGGTTCCTGCTCATTGCCGGGGCAGTTGGACTAGATGACCTTTAAAGGTCCCTTCCTACCCAAACTATTCTATGATTCTGTGTTATTGGGAGGTGTTGTCCATAAGTTCCTCTTCTTTAGCCCACTGTTCCCAATGATTTATTCAAGTTTCACAATATGTGCTGCCCCTTTATGTTTTCTGCACCTTAGCTCCCCACTTGCACCCAGGCAGGTCGTGGTTTGGAGGCAGACCTTGCTTCTGGAGCTTGATGTAGATGAAGAGACCAACACCAGAAGGAGACAGGCTAAAAATAAAGCCAAAGGCCAAGAGAGCACAAAGTTGAAGGGAAAAACCCAAGTGCTTCTGAAAAGTCTCAAGCCCCTGCATAGCACACCCCAGCAGCCAGCCAGCTCTGCTTGGCCGGGATCTCACCACCCACCCGCTCTGGGCTCCTTTCCCAACATGTCATGGCGACTCTAACAAGAACCAGTTACGAAAGCACAGATCTGGAACCAGTTCTTTCATTTTTGTTAAATGCTAGAAAGAATGATAGTGGGATTTTCTTAATGAACAATAGCATGAGGTGGGGAGGGTTGTAGACATGGGAAAGGAGAAATGAAGGGGGTCTTAGCACTTTGGGGTCTAAAAAGGTTGATTTTCCCCTTGAATGTCCCAGACCAGTGCTTCTTTTTCAACACTTTCCAGTAGCCCATCTGGTCTGGCACCCACCCTGCAAATTTAGCACAAATAATACCTGCATGATCTTTCATAAGCATTCTACAGCCTGAGCATGAAACCACCATTGCCGTTGAGCACTTTTCTGCTAACACCAATAAAATTTAGACCAGGCCCATAAAATAAACAGGTCACATTGAAAAAAAATAAACAGGTAAAAAAAGACTGAAGACAGAAGTGGGTCACTGCATGAGGGTGTTTGCTCTGGGACAGCAATGCTCAGCCTCTCGTTCAGGTCTGTGCTTCTGCCTCCACAACAGCTCTAGCAAAATTCAGTTTTCCAAGCATGAATGAAAGCCATCCTTGGCATGTGGACAGATGGACTTCCCAACACTCATGGGGTCACTAGTCTCTGCATCAACCTGACCTGTAGCAGACAGACTTGGTTGCCTAAGCACAAACACCAGCTCTTTGCTCCTCTTGCCACCAGGGCAGGAGGTAGCAGCTTTTCTGGTGGTGGTGCAATCTTAGTCCTATCGAGATGGGCATTTATGGGGACTTCATCTCCTTAAAATCCCTGGTAAACTCATGTCTAAAACCAGAAAGAAACAAGTCAGATCCTTTCTACTACATTTTCTCTCTTCCCTCCTCCCCCTGCCAGTGTCACTTTAAAAAAAAAAAAATCCAGACTTTGATTTTCACTGTAAATCACTGTACAGACTCTTGCAGTAATGTTCTTCACATCATCAGGAGATGGAGACATGGAATCCAACCACAGTTAGGGAGGGTTGTTGGAAGGAAGGCTGGTCTTTCACTCAAGCTGTTTTCTGCTTGCTTTACAACTGTGCCCTGGACAACAGGGGTTTTATAATAAATATTTATTCCATTAACACTATTATAAATCTAAACAATGAATAATAAATAATCAACATGGCTTGGATAGTTAATAGAGCACCATATATCAATGGAAGTTCACACGGATTTCACAAAGCCTTTTCTGCTAACAGATGGGCCAATGAAAACATCTTAATGTGCCTGCAGTTTTCAGGCAGAGAAAGACAATGCCCGTGTATGAGAAGACAAGAGGTTTAGTACATCTCAAATGACTATTCACCATTCCTTTTATTTAGTAACATCCAGCTGTTCTGGTAAAAAGTTGCCTGAAGCTGTACTGAGAAGTGAAGAGATAATTTGCTTCTGGGGGAAGTACTCATTTTGACCAAAATCTGATCAGTTTTGTGAGAATATCTCTACCAAGGAAGGCACTTTTAAAAGAATATAAATAATTTTCCTGCTTATGTCAAATGCAGATGATCTGCAAATGTATCATGATGAAGCTGGAGAGAAAAAGGATAGAAATAGTTTTTAAAAGATCAAAAATAGTAGAACATTAGGGAAAGGCAAAACAATGCATTCGTCTTGACAAATTTTAAGTAAAAGTTTTTGGTGGTTAATTACAATGCGCCTCTTTTCTTCTTTGAACATGAAGCTGAAGAGAAGTGTTAGCTCTCTTGAGTGCTTAACATCTTCTTCTTCTTCATCTTCTTCCAATATTTTTTTTTTCCTAGGAAGTGTTTGCCAAAAAACCCTAAACCCAAGATTTTATTTCAGGTGAAGCCAAAATTATCACTTTTTCCTGCCATCCCCACTTTTCTACTTCATTCACCAAGACAAAGAAAACTTATTTCCCCTGCTCTCCTCTTGACCTCATCAATTACAGTTGGCAGGTATCCTGGAGTATGAGGGTTTACAGCCCATCCAAAAGTTTTAAGATTCAAGTATTTACTACTATGATTTGGGAATCTTCTTGCCATCTGTATAAACATCTCATCCCTTTAGATAGCTTTTTTCATTATGAATGATTGCGGTGGGCATACTGCCAGGTAAATCATATAAATAGGGAGGAACTCTCTTTAAGCAACGTATCATTACTGCAAGGCGGAGACCATTATTTAATGAGTGGGCTCAGTAACCGTTGCAGAAAATGACTCAACGGCAGTACAGAGTTCTGCACATCTGAATGCACACGTGTGCGCTGTGTTCACTGCGACAATGATGGATGGGTGGGTAATTACATCTACGGAGAGGTTTGTTTCATGGGAACAAGGAGGTACTGCAGAAATAGGATCTCATTCTGACTGAATCTGGTGTTTCAAAGATGTGCCCAGCTGCATGATTAAAAGTGAATTAAAGGACATGAAATGGAGAAAAATAGCCCTCATTTCCTCCCAGACAGTTGTACCTCTGGGATCTGGTTTAGTTTTTTAGGAGATACTTGGGTAGTAGGGTAAGGTATAGTGTCTTAGAAATCAGTTTTTTTCTCTACCAGCTCAAAATTTGGCTGTTTCTCAAAAAACAATCTGGGGTTTCCAGCTGCGAACACATCCCAATAAGGCTGAAGCGCTTGGTGAAACAAATGGCAGACGTTCCTGGCAGAGAGCAAGGTCCTCACTATTAACTCTGAAGGGAGCTAGGGTGGATCCAGTGAAAGAATAAAGGGGAGCCCACAATACTTGATTTAGGGAGACCCAAGTTCTGAGGTCCTAGCCATCTGGGAAGCATCACTGCTCCAGAAGGTGGGTACCATGGTCTTCACACACCATTGGGTTCATCATGTCTGCAGGCAAGCGTAACATAACTAAGCTTTAATGCTGTTCTCCTGTCCATACTTGGATCATCTCAACACTTAAGACCTTGCTGAAACTGGATGGTCAGTGCTTAGCTAAAGCACTAAGGAGAACCTTCACAAAGAGTCTCACACGGCACTCCAAAGGGAAAGGCACCTCGGAGTCTAACAAGTGCTAAGGATGCCAAGGTGCCTACAGCCACACAAGCAGCTGTGGCTGTCATCTCTGCCTCTTGTGGTGCGTTGCTGTGCTGGGTGGTTGAAGAGGGCACAAAGAATAACTCCTTAACTCCCCTGGTAAACCCAAGCCTGGTTGCAACACATTAGTTCTAGGAACCAAAGTCTTCTTTTGTGGTTCTGGTTCATGGCATGATAGCATAACCAGAGGCTGACCGATACGATATGATATACATCATTTGCCGATAAATTCTGATTACTGCCAGTAAATTCAAAACACTATTAATTTCTGGCAAAGGCCAGACTGTTGTTTAAAAGCAGATCCTCCCAGTGCCCAGGAGAGGACATCAGGAGGTTAGATTTGCTTTTGGTTATTTTGGCTTTGGGTAGATCAAGGTGTCCATAAAGTGTGAGTCAAGCCATTTGCTGCAGATCTGTATCCTTTCTGCTCCTTCAACCCAATAAAAAGGCAGATGGATCAGCTGCAGCCATCCAGAAAGACGCTCCTTTCATGCTGTGCTCAGCTCTCAGCAAGGACTTGGCAATTCAGCTGAGTCTGGGAGATCTTGTGGCTTGGGAATTCAAGTGGATCCCAGCAGATTACAGGTATATGGAAGTAGATAACGAAGAGCATATATTTATGTCCATTTATGATTTATTATCTAGCTAGGAGGAAATCTTTATAGGTCTGTTACTTTATTCATGATGACCAAGAGGCAGCCTCATGGTACAACAAGTCAGTCAGAGATTTTTAAACGGGGGATAGCAGTACTGCATTGACAGGTGGAGGCACTGACCATATTTTCAGAAGGAAAATCCCTTGCTGAGGTGCTGAGGAAAGAGGCTGGTGACTCACAAGGCCCGTTTCATTCCAGCACATTGGTTGTGAAGAGCTAGCTGAGGAAGCTGCCAGGGTGCAGGTGGAGCATGGCTCCAGACGTGTTGCTGCACAGCGTTCTCCAAAACAACAGTGGCAAACCACTGTACCAGCACTGATGGATGCTGAAGTTGGTGCCAGTGGCAATGAGCAGAGATGCTTTTAAGAGTGTATTTGGCAACGTAAATGCACCATAAAGGAAATCTGCCACTGGCATTTGTTAAAAAATAAAGCAGGCTGCCCAGCTTTCTGCTGTCTGTGTGCAGGGTGAAGGTGTCCGCACACTAAAGTGCTCTAGGAAGCAGATATATATGGCAGCTGAAAACCTTGCTCTCTCATAGGGCTCCTTAGAGTCCTGAGGAGAGCACACATGATGGCATGGCCTCTCTCCCTCTCCAGGTCTTCAAACACCAGGCAAGCAGATGGCAAAACCAGCTATGCAGCTGCAGCTGCCCGTGGGTCCCAAGGAAGGAGCGCATCTACAAACTCGCCGACTACAAACTTGCAATGAGCTGAGGCAGGAATCAAATGAGTGAGTGTGAAATAGCTGGAAACAGCCAGGACCAAAATTGTGCAGGGCATGATTTTGCAGGGTGAAATGCCTGCCAGCCTGCCTGCCTGGATCCCAAACCGGAGCTGGGAATTAGACCCTCTGCTCCACCAAATTCAGCCAGGAAAGAAGAAAGAGAAAATATTGACTTTCTACATGGTGCCAAGAAATGGACTAAACTCCATCTCTTAATGGAGAAATCTGGTCTGAGCCTTCTGGTCCTTTCATATCCTTACAGAATACAGTTAGGCAAAGCAGTATACATAAAATAACTCCTTGGCTGCAAATGTTATTTTCAAGCCATATTAGAGCCAATTTCTCCCTCCCCTCTCTCTCTCTTTTAAAATAAAACAACAAACCATATAATAATAATGAAAAGATTTATCCTAACTTAAATGACTGGTTTGGGGAGATCAAGTTGCAGGACCAGAATCCATAACTCTGAGGGATTTACAGTCCCTTTTGTGGTGATAAAGGCAAAATTGTTCACAGTCCTTCCTTTAATGTAAAAAGCCTGCCTTCTGCTCCTCGGCCAAGTCTCTTGCCACCAAGAGACTGTGCTTTTGTCGGAAGGGCTGAGCACAAGCGATGGCAAAGAGCCTGAAGGACAGGACTTCAAAGTAGACTGTGGCTGCCCCCATCATGGCATTGGTGGGAGAAGGAAGAAAAACCTCTTCCATTTGTAATGCATGTTTCTCCTTTTCCCTTATTTAGGAACCACAGTGCTTTTTCTCCATTGCCTCCCCGTGGGGCTGCACAGAAGCTAGATTTGTGACTAATCTTTAGCAAATGTGCTCCTGAAAACAAAATGGCTTGTTAACATGCAGCTGGGCCCAGGTTTACATCTAGTCCAGGTGCTGAGGCCATGTGGTGGGTAGCTCAGCCCTTTCACTGCCCTTTTACTGTCTTCTGGGCCACCAGCAGTATCTCACATGCCAAGCGTGAGAATCGGCGTTCACACCCACCTCCCACACACCTGACCTGATGGCCAGCATCTTCCATGTCTGGAGAACATCATCGCAGAGGTGTTCCCAGTCTGTGAATTAACCTAGTTGGTCTGCAGCTCTTTCAATCTTCCCATCATTCTGCCTACTCTAGGGGGCCCTTGGAGCAATGAGTAAGCCCGTGACTTCACACCCCCAAGAAGTAGGGTGTCATCTAGCACCTGCATTCCAACAGTGCTGACCAGAAGTCATTCCTCTCACAGACAGGTGAACCCACAGCCCCCCACAGACCTAAGGTTGCACCATGTCCTGCACCAAAACAGGAAAACCCAGAGCTGTACATTGCAGCATCTGTCAAACCACCTGCATGGAAATTTGATCCAAAAGCCTGAGAGAACCCACACTTTTTTGGCCGTATCAGTAGGATTCTGCAAGGATATAATGAACTCTATGAGTTAATTCATGAGTAGTGAATATGGAGTCCCAAGATCTTGGAAATGTCTTTTCTAGCTCAGTCCTTCCTCCTATAAAAGTTGTTTCTTGTCTTGGCTAATCCTTGTCACTCTCTCTGAACCTTTCCCAGTTGAGTTCTCTCTCTTTTTTTGGTTCTGAAGTGGTAGATATGTTCAGATGGTGGGTTTCTGTTAGGGCCATATTTATTCAACATGGTCTTATCAGAGTATCTTAAATATATGTCTCTCATGAGCTTCCAAGACCACATGGGTGATGAAGATGAATCTTTTATCCCAGAGGAGGTCACAGATGACAACACATGGAATGAAGCTGACGTGGTTCAATCTGGACCCTTCAGATCCATGCTGAGCAGCTGGGATTGGTACATCTGGTAGATACACTCCTCCCTGGTTAAATTATGGACTGCCCAGAGTGCAAGGAATAGCAGGGACAGTGTCCGTCCTATCTAACCAGACAGTTAGTTTCAAAGTAGTAGGGAGAACTTCACAAATTATAAGAAATGGCCCTCAGATCCCTATCTCTGGAGTGTGCAGTGACTCCTGCAGGCACAACTGACCACGCTTCACCCACACTGATATATGGTGCTGATGAGCAGATCTGCTTCTGGTTATGAGTAATAGATAAGGTCATCACCTAAGACCTCTTGCCATCTCGGTAAGCTGGTCTATGGCCAGCTGGCATGGTCTTTGGGCCTCAGTGCCTCTCATAAAGGAAGCCCTGCCCACTTCCCTGCCACAAATTCAAACAGGTCCATCCAATTCTCTTCTCAAGCCTCAGTCTTTGCAGCTTCTGGAAAATTATATACTACAGGGAAAACAGAATTTTCAGTCCAAAATTTTCAGGGATTTAGATATGGCTTGGAAGTTCCCGTGTTGTAACAAAATGGTTCCTAGAACTCCAAAATGTGTAACCTTTTTTTTTTCTTACTGTACAAAGAAATTGCACAAAACAATTTTGGTTTTTTGTTTATTTCTCACTGTTCTTTTACTTATTCATTTATTTATTATTCATCCAGTGAACCAAAAATATTGTTTATTCATGCAGCTGTACTAAACATTTTAAAAATGTAGGGCATAAAATTATCATATTCATTATTTATTACTTAACAGAAAAATTTTGTTCCTATGGCCACAACCCAATTTATTAAGCATTACAGGAAATTCTTGTGAGATGTGCCCCACCTTATAAAGTTGTAATATCCCCAAACTGAAAAATTAGTTCACATAACCTCCTTTGAAATCGTCTTTTCTGAGGTCTTCACAGTGGCATTACAGAGTTGACATTCAATCTTTAATTAAATGGAATGGTGACCCTCTAATGACTGGAGCAAACATAGGCCATAGGACCGCTACCTCTGCCAGAGTGATGTCTCTTGTGTTCAGTGTTTTGGTTCCTGCTTGCAACCAACATTCAGGCATGTCATCAAGGAAGATGGAGCACAGCTACTGGAGTTCATGAGAAGTTGGGAATAACCCCATCCCATCACCAATCAGAGGAAATTTGCTGCCAGTATTTCTACAAACAATTAAGCTGAACTTTGTGCTGCTTTGGGGGACAGGTATTTTGTTCACTCAACAGGTCTGTGGGAGTTGCAGCTTCCTATGGGAGGTGGTAAAGAAATAAGGATCCCAGAAGAGAGGTTTTTCACCTTTCTAAAATGAATGAACACCTATACAGCTCTGATAATACAGCATGTAATGAGGTGACTACTCCCAGAAGAGCACCATCCCTGGAGTGATCTCACCAGGGCTGTCAGATGCTCAGTGAATCCCTCAGTGGACATCCCATGTTGGTAGCAGGCTTGGTAGGTAGCTGGTAGCTTCAGCAGCCTGATCTGTGGACATGATGTTGGGAAGATCTGGCCCCATTGCCAATGCAGACCTGGGGCTTGTTTTAATAACATATTTGGAAGAAGTGCTCAGGGGGTTGTATAAGGAAACTTTTTTTTGGGGTGCAACTCCTGGTATTGTGATTCACTTGATGAATGTGAGGAGGATGCTTCCCAAAATAACAATGTTGTTTGAATGTAATGCTTAGAAGACACCCATGAAAGTCTGTCAATGGCAAAGGGAAAAGAAGGAATGCAACTAAAGAGACTCCAGGATTGCAGTTAAATATTTCTACACCTCTTCAGGCAAAGCACAAGCCTCTTTGAAGTGGTGAGGGAGGGGTGTCAGTCATTCCCTGTGAGACATGGCAACCATATTTATGGTCCTATCAAAATCAGACCTTCACTCCCAGACATGGCTTATGGCTCTGCCTCTCTGTTCAAACGTTCTGGAATGAGTTGGAGAGATATGTCCTTGGTCTCAGGCATGGGAAAAGGACAACTTCCCATTGAGTATCAAGGCATCTTTCAGCTAGCAGAGAAAATTAATGTCATGTTAAGAGTGAAACTATGTGTTTTGAGCTGATTAAATCTAACCTCAGGAGGCTCCAAAATAAACTCAGTCTTCTAGAGCTTTTGACACCCGCCTGCCAGACGTTTCCCCCTTTCACAAACACATTTTCTACAACGGAGACCTTTTTTTTCCACTCTCTTTCTCTGTTCCTCCCACCCCCCCATATTAACAAGGCTTGAATTGTGTTGCATGCTGCAGAGAACAGACCCCCTTCACCCGGGCAGAATAACCCAGTGGCTTTTCAGAGCACTATGTATAGAAATCAACTCTTTACCACGGGCAGCTCTAAGGATTAGGTGAGGAATGCAGTCTGGGTCAGGATGCTCATATTTGCAAGCACAGGGATGCCTGAAGGGTCAGGGAGGGCATACCGGGAGGCTGTTAGCTGCACTGAAAGACACAGTGCACCGCAAGGTTTGGGTCAGGCCATGCCGGTTCTGCATGGAAAGCATTTCTCACCTCCCAGCACTGGAGATCTTATGTGTCAGACCCGGAGAAGGAGGGATCCCTTAGCACAGCCAGCATCGCACACAGATAGGAGAGAGCGCACGTGACCGTGTGATGCTGCAAGCTGCCCTGCGTTATCTGCAGCTGGGGAAAGTGCCTTTGAGCTTTGAATGGTTTTCTGACGAAACACAGAGCCTGTTAAGAGATCGCCTCTCTCTTCTTGCTAGGTCATTTGATTTCCAGTCATCAGCTTAATTCCCAATAAAGGTTTTAATGAATTTCCTCTGACCTGTTGAGACTGCAGGTTTCTGAGCATAGGGATGGCCCATGGTTTCCATGCATGAGATGCAAAGGAGAGTGGCACATTAGCCCTTCCTGACATATAGTCACTGTGGGAATATACTCCATCATGTCAACGAGAGACTTGCTTCTGCCTCTCAGAGAACAGGGCTGTCTCTTGAGCTTCAGGCGAGCATAGGCATCTACATGTTTCCCCTGTACAGTCTGGAGAAGGAGATTGAAATCCAGGACTAAACAGACTGGAAATCTGACCTCTTTTTTGGGGAAAAAATACCACCTTTTTTTCCCCCACCCACCCATGAAATATGTCTTTTTTAATTTCCTGTAATTTAATTAACAGAGGAATTCATATTCGTTAAAATTTTATCTGCTCAGTAGCCCTTTATGCAATCCAGTCAAAGGGAGTGAATGAAGGTTCTGTAAAGCTCTCCACCTATCCAAAATAACCTTTATTTCAGCCTCATCGCCACATATTCCTAAACAAGCAGCTGAAGCTGCATCTTTCATTTTTTAAATAAGGCATTCCCTGCTTCTCCCCACCATAGGCAGCTGATTTCTCTCCTGCTTGTGAGCAGAGGGGAGCAGGACAATGAAGGGCAAGGAGGGCTGATCCATGGGACAGTAACTAATAAATTGTCAGTGCTGTGGACAACAGGAGACATATCCTGGGGTAATGCCTGGAATTAAGTGAGTGATTCCAAACACAAGCCAGAGGTCTGCAGGACCACTGAACACCTCTTTTCTGATACAAAATGAGCATTAACATCTCATCACTACCTAACCTTACTTTTTGACCTATTTTTAAAAACTGGTCTACAAAGCAGGGTGAAAAAAGTCCAAGGATGGTTTATATTCTTGGAGGAGCAGCTGTAACATTCTCCCCAGCCCACCTTTGGCACCACCCATAGGGGACACTCCATGCATGTATGCAAGGGCCACTTGACGAATGAGCATGGGCAGGTGTGTGGGTTTGTCCCCAGTGACACTATCTACCACTGTACTGGTGAATGAAACAGGGAACGATGCTAAGCACTGACCTTCAGCTGTCTACTAGCAGCCTCCCAGAGAGTTCCTGAGCAGCGCCTGGGGTTAGCAGGGCGAGGAGCCATTCCCCACAGGCATTTGGGATGTGGTCATCCTGTTGTGGAAGGTAGCGGAATTTGATGGTATGCACGTGCTGCTCCGTGCCCGGTTGGCCTCCAGACCAGACAACAGTTCCAACAACCTTTAATTTACCATCACCAATGCAGCCTCTGCAGCCTGAGAAGCAGGAAGGTCCAAGTGACTGTCGGTGGCTGGGCGGCTGGTGTTACACAGCCCCAGAGTCCTGGTGAATGCATCTAAGCTGAATAAACAAAGTGGTATTCATGGTTTATGCTCTGTGCCATCTGGATTCAACCTGGCAGTGGGACATTTCTAAGTCTGACCCCATCTCCTCCTCCTTCCCCCAAGGTCTTGATTTTCACAGAGGATATGAAACCAAGGGGCAACGGTCCATGGTTATGGCAGCGATCCATGGCTGTTGTAACATACCTGGTGTCCTGTCACCAGTGGAAGATGACATGCACCATAGGCTGGAAATGCTCCCATATAAGAAGTTATACTCAGATATTGCTGCATCCCTGAGTCCTGTTATTTATATAGCCAATCACTGCATCTTTGCAAAGACCTTTACTTCATGATCTAGACGGATAGGAGAGGAACAGCAGCACCAGTTCACTCTGACTGACTGAGACATATGTCTATTCCCCTTGCTGATCAAGTTATTTTTACATTTTGTACCGTTTTCACAAAATGACTGGGAGTGAAATAGTTGTTTATGTACACCATATCCAAAGGAGAGCAATTGGTATTTCTTGTTATTAAGTTATTTTGTCTGTTACTTAAGTAAAAATCCACCTGGAAGCATCAGGAGTTTCATCTGAGCAAGACAGCTGATGCATCACGCAGAGGGGACAGACCTTGTCCCACAGCCAACAGCAAGAGCCACGGAACTACAAACCAAAGTCATGTGTGATTTGATGTCTGAACTACATGCAGCACCACTGACCTGGACAAACAAAGTCTCCACTAGCCAGCGGCCCAAAGAGCTGCCAGAAGGTGCGAGGAGACAAAGCCAGCACAGCCCATGCATCTGGCAAACGCATCACACTGCTGCTTCTCCTGTAGTGGCTATATCCAGAGAACACAGATGGGGAGCCCTGGACAAAGGTTTTAGCTTTAATCCTCATTTGATGCTAGTTGCAGCTATAGTGTTCAGTAGTTGACAGTGGAAATGGAGACATTAATTTTTGGGTCACATCGTTAGCTTGATCCAGAGAGATGCAGGACAGCCCTGGCCTGCAGCAGACAAATTCTCTTAAGTCACCCTGTTATGGTAGGCAGGATGATTCTCTTAAAATAGCATTACAGAAAGGTAAATAAAAGGGACTCTTAACTGGACAATGCCTGAAGTTTCTTTCCTTGCAAAAATCAAGTGTAAACCCGTTCTTGTTCTTGCTCATCTGCAGGATGCTCTACACAAAATCCCATGCACCAGCACTGCTCAGCTGCCATGCCAACATGCGCCCCTCAAACCCACCCCCCCACCCACACCCAAAATCACTTCTTGCCCTACCTCCTCTCTCTCCTGCAAGCCTTTTTTTCTGCCAGGAGGGCAAACCCTCCAGACCTTCCCCCCCATGCCAGGAGGCATTGATGGTCCTTCTGCAACACCTCAGCACTGCACGACCTCTCGCCCAGGTGACCTCCCCCTGGAGCAGAGGCACCAATTCACACATACTTTTCCACCTTCAGCCTTGTGGATCTTTACTCCTTATTTAATTTTCAGGGAATCAAAAGGGCTGTGTGTGCCTCCTGCCCGGCACAGTCTGCCTGCCTTTCTCCAGGCTCGCCTCAAACCACTTGCCTCTTCTCACAACATGAGGTAAGTCGAGACCCACACGCTATTTCAGCACAAGCCAGGGTGCTTCCAAGGCATTCCAGAAATAGCACGGGGAAGGAACAGTACCTGCTCTTCAGAGCCAGCGAGGGGCCTTCCCTCCCCTTCCAGGTTGGGTAAACTTTCTCCTTACTCTGTGGTTACACACAGCAGAGTGACTCTCTTAAAAACGGCATCACATAAAGGTGAATTCAAAGGTTTTTTACCTGGCCTGGCCTGAGCTCCAAATAGAGATGTCCTCAGCCAAAGCCTTGCTGCTTTGGGGGCACTGGGGAGGGTATAGCATGTACCTCTTCTTGCATGTCACCATCCAGGGCTGCACAAAGACGCACACCCTGTATGCACACCCCATGCCTATCTCCAATATCTTAGCATCTCTCTTTACTCACAGATTTTAGATGGTTTAGCTTTTTAGATGTTCCTGGGTACTACACAAGTACTGAGTAGTGTCCATGGCTAGATCTCTTGCCAGCTGTTCATAAGATCTGTTGTATCAGTGGAAATTTACGGCAGGACTGGTTGGAGGAGCAGATAGCTTCTGGCCGCTTTTCTTTAGAAATCCCTAGCATTTTTCATGTATCATCTTGAAGAGATTTTTGAGGAGCTGAGGGAACAAATTGGGCAGGTCACTAGTGCCACCAGACAGGCACAAAAAGCAAGACTGAACCATTATAGGTTTCTCTTTCACTCCAGCATGCTGAGAAAACGTCCCTGCTTCAAGCAGCACACAGGGATGAGCACTGGCCTCCCTGTTTCTGCCTCTCCCCTCGTGCCCTCCCTTCAGTTCAGATTAGGCATTCAGACGTTGCATCCTTCAGGCGGGCTGCTCCTCAGAACTCTCTCTCAAGCAGGAGGTGCACTGTGGAAGTGACACCAGACAGTGGCCCCTGGGGAAGCGGGAACAGATCTGAAGATGAGCCTGGAGCTAAGATCATGTCACAGAGCTGACTTCCCCCATGCAGTCATTCTGATTCCTTGTACATCAAAGGACGATCAGTCTGCAACGCCCCAAAGCACCTGACTCACTTTCCTATTTCCTGCCACCCTAAGCTGAGCTCTTGGCCATGGGAAATGTCTCTGCCCTGTGACTCTGCCAGTCTCCCACCTCCCCCTTCCTTCATCTATTGCCTGACTGAATATGATTTAAACTCTCCCCACTTGAAGGAAAACAACAAAAAAAACCCAATAAAACCCCCAAACTCCCCATAAAATAAACCCAAAACCCAACCCACCTCAGCAGGCAAACACCCTAAGGAGGAGTGATTGTCCCTGGACAAGCAGGGGAAGGCTGGGGACGAGGTCCTAAGTGGGGTTTGGGCAGATGCTATGTACAAGCGAGTGGCACATGTCGGCAAGCAGGGAGCACAGAAATTTTCAGCTGATAGTGTCCTTGTGCCCCTTTTCCTTGTGTGGCACTGCACAAACAGGGACTTGTGTGCTGCTGTGGGAGTCCCTGCTGTGCATCCCGGTCTCAGAGATGTCCCCTGCAGTCAGCTGTAGAGGGTGGCACCCTGCAGAAATATTGCAGATAACATTCTTGCACTAAATGCTGTTCAGGCACAAAATTATTTTGTGGAAGCTCGTAGTGAATTGTAGGCTGCCTGAATGGACAGTCTGAATTTGGAAAACAGCTAAAAATGTGGAGGGGAAAACAAAGCAGGGAGGGCCAAGGGAGTTTGCTCAGGGTCCTAGAGGTGGGGATATCTAAGGTATGATGGTATAGCACATCTCTGCCACCATCTCCTTTTGCTTGCCCACAGGTGGGCTGCTGGTGCCTGCAGAGCCACCCTTCCAGCATTTAGGGAGAGAAGGAGGAAACCTGGAGCAGAGATGTGTTCTTTGCATCCCCCGTCCTTCCATTTTTCAAGCAATTGGTCTAACAGAGCAGAGCTTATGCAGCTTCAGAGGGGTGAGAAGCTGTAGTGGAAACAGGAGAAAGAAGGATGGGTATTTCCAGTGCCAGCCTGCCTTGAGGATTACACCAAAGCTTAAAGATCTTCCTTCTCTCCCATCCCCCTGAGGAGATACCAGTAATCCTCAGTAAGATCAGAGCAGGTCACCCCCATTACCAGTTCCCCAGGGCTTAACAATACCCCAACACTTTCTCTAGAAACAGAAGTCAGAAATATGCAGAGCATCTCCCATCATGCATAGGCCCTAATGATGCCTTTCTCTGTGGTCAGAGGGTGGGGTGGTATCTGTTAGCCCTTCTGCAGCTCACCAAAGCCTCAGTGTTTCACCTGTGCAAATAACCCCCGTGCACCATCCCCCGGGACCAAAAGGACAAGTTAAAAATGGAGCATGCAATTTAGCCCCTGCACAGCTGTATTCCAGGCAGTGGTGAAAGACAGAATGATGGATCTCCAAAATAGCCTCTGCTTGGCTAAACAGCCCCACTGCCAACTGATGGCTGTTTGTCTGTTTCCATTTGTACAACCCTCAAACCTAATAAACACCTCAGACATGAAAAGAAAACACAAGGAACAACGAGGGTAAGAAAAACCAGGCCATTGACTGCCTTTTTAAATAGATCGGCGTGGAGTTGAGTGGCCAGACCTCTTTCCAAGTACATTCCTGTGCTAACATGAATTCACAGACTACTCCTGTGTGATCATCTGGCAGGGATGTAGTGCTGTCACTCTGCATCCATCTCTTTGCAGGGCCATTCCTGCCTGTGGTCTGTCTGGGAGCTGACAGCATCCACAGAATAATGCCACATTTGAATTTTCCAGACAATATTTATTTATTTTTATTATAGGACTGATTCTTTTATTGCTGGCTTTTAACTGAAGCCAGCCCATCATCATTGTTTCTTTGAAGCACTTACAGGATGAAAAATATTGTACCTGGGCTAGGAATAAGGTTTTCCTTCCCTTTCCCTTCCTCCTCTGTCTCCATGCCACTGTCCATATATTCGTCTTGCATCTTTCCGAGGCTGCCCTCTCCTTCTACAAAATCTCAGCTTTTATTAAATAGATGCTTTTTGTCCCATCAACCTGCCCAATCCCTGTGTTGGATCTGACACATCTTCCACCCACACATCCTAAGGGAACAAGACCCACAGATGAATTTGTACAAGCGTCAATGTATCTTCTTTAATGGCACATATTGCCTGATACTGTTGAGAAGACCATGTAATGGTCTTGCTCCCCACCCTATCACCACAGTCTTTTATTTCATCCATATGATGTACACATAGTGCATAAGTAGATAAGAAAGTGCCCAAAGTCTAGTAAGGAGCATTGAATGGAAAGCACCGAAAATTAAAGTGAGAAATTACTAACTGCATGTGCAGGCACCCCAAAGCAATGCCTTTTGTTATGGTTTCATGGTGTCTAGCACAGGTGTCTGTTGCCTCTTTTCTTGACTATATAAGTGCTGAAATCCTACAGGCCACCTCTTCCTTTCCAAACTCTCTCTCACGCTTCCAAGAGGCGATATTTCCTAGCTTATACAGGGACAATCAGAGTGGGAGGATCAGAGACTGGCTGGCTTCATCTCACTGCAGCTTCTGGCAAAAAGAAAATTAGTTGTGACTTTCAAGTCTCAGTACTCTGCCTTGGTTTTGGAAGCAACCAGCACAGCCGTCAGAATGAGAAATGTGAGAAAATGCACCAACAACCCCTTTTAAATAACACATGAAAAATACTTGATAAGTGCTAGATTAGCGATGGAGCCTTAGGTCTTGGCAGAAGGTGGTCATAACAGCATGACCAGCATCACAGAGCGGGATCAAAGGCCCCATTAGTTCAGTGTGTTGCTTTCAGCAGTACCTACCTTCCAGTGCTAAGCTGGGGAGAACAACAAGAAAAAAAAGAAAAAGAGGGGAACAAAGAAAAAAACCCACCACACAGTCTGAACCTTTCCTAGTTTTACCTTCCCATCTTCCAGCAGATGGTGTTTTAACGAGTTTACTGTTGCTCTCTGGATCTTTTTCTGTTTGAAAAATGCAAAGGCATTGTAAGTCGTTTAAGACATCAGGATCTCAGATCACATTTGCAGATGTCTTCATGGCTCCACTGAGCATTACCAATATAGTGTTCAGAATGAGGTGAAAAAGTCTAATATTTCCCTTTTGGGGAGACAGAAGCCTGGGGCTCAAGTGGTTTTCCTGGGTAACTGAAAACTAGGAGGTTCTTCCTGGGTATGTGTCTATATTTTCACATGTCCTCAAGTATTTGAGCTGTTAATAAGTCAGAGAACAACTCCATTTTCCTGTGGTACCATATGTAGGCAATGCAAAGATATTTTTTAACCAGTTTCGGGTAACTGAGTGATTGGGTCCTGTGTCCCTTGACCCCATTGCCATTCGCACTAACTAGCTCCAGTTAATATAGTTTTTCCATTTTCTTCTTTTGTCAAAAATAGGTAATGGATATGACCCTAAGGGATCATTTCATGTAATTATTAAGCCTCCACTTTCTATAAATAATGTTGAGGACGATGGTCTGAATTTCCCAAACCAAAGCACACCCCTGGAAATTGCGTTGTGCCCCTGCAGAGCTCAGGAGTGGGGCAATTTCACGGGTCAGGGGCTGGAGCCCAGAGGACTGAGGGGGAAAGAGCAGAGGCGAGAGCGGGGGCTGCTCTGACTCCAGCCCAGTGCTGCACAGACCAGATGGGAAAGGCTCCTAGCTCCACGGCACCACAGTATTTCTAACCAAGGTGGCCAGGCCTCTGTTCTGCAAAGCAGCTAAACCCTGGCTTTGCTCTAAGCATGGCAATAAACTCAGATTCTTTTCAGTAAATATCTTAGGCAAAATTCTTCTCTTCGCTGTGCCATAATTTTGTTGATTGGGACTCTGTGGGTTGCTTAGGCAGTCAGGGAGGGGAGCTGAGCTCCGTGCTGGTATCGATAAGGGCTGTGAAGCTGTTACAGTTAGCCCAGCCACACCACTACTGAAATGCAAGTTGTTTCATCCGTAGGAACATGCCACATCTCTGCCCTATGAAGTGTGTGAGATGCCGGAGGGCAGAAGACCTCTTTTTCAAGAAATGGGCTAAAAATCAAAAGAGAAAGAAAGTACGTGGGCACAACTACTGGAAAAAAAAATATGGTCCTGTTCAGGATGCTACTGCTTGTCAGGATTTCTTTTCTACCTTACTGTTGGAGGTTAATAGTCCTACACTAAATATATCAGTGCCTCTGTGTGTGACATAAATGTCTCTTGAGCAGTATGTGACTTCTTACTGAATAAGATGTAGGGTTTCACACAATCCTTTGGTAAGAGTTGATAAAAGCCCCTCCAGCAGTAACAGCAACAACAAAAACAAGGAATGGTAAAATCTTCTGAGACTATAGCTCAAGGGAGTTCATCTACTATGTATGTTTTCACTTGGGAATATCCCTGAAAAAAAAAAAAACAACCAACCAAACACACATACTCCCCATCCCAGAGAGCCCAGCCAGAGCTTTCAAAACACATCTGATGTTTGTTTTCAGTACAATTAGATATCTCTGCCCCTGGTAATGGCTTTCAGGATGGGCAACAAAAAAAAACCCAACAAAAAAGCAAAAAAAAAAGACTGTAAGAACTGTCCAGGAATTAAGAGAATATGGTTACCAGCATCAACAGGGAAGTCAGCATCTGGAAAACCTCTGTAGCTGAGCAGGTGTGTGTGCTGCCTGGGCTGCCTGCCTTTCCAGCAGTGCGGTTTCTAGCGAGGAGGTGGCCTCCAGAAACCACTTGAAAATAGAACAAACAGAAGCAGCTCCTCTTCCCATTAATATTAATGGCCCAGACATTACCCAATTTGAAGTGGAAGCCGGGGCTGATTAAGAAAGGCCTGATCACTGGAGCTCTAATGGAAAAAGGTTAGAGCACAACCTCTCCGTGATCTTGGACTGGGAGACACGGAACCAGCCCGGGGGCAGCAGCGCTGAAGGATGAGGCAGGTTTCTGCACTGGAAAATTTTCTGCTTGGAAGCTCTGGTGTCCAAATATTTTGCTACCAAATCATAACTCATCTGCCTGCTGCCAGAATCATGTACGCTGATGTGAGCCATTTGTAAATGACTAAACCAGGGAAAATGAGACAAATCTGCTGGGTGGGGGACTGGGAGCTTGGGGGCTAATACCCAGCTCTGGCACAGCTCCTCCGGGTGGCCTTGGGAATGCATCTCCTCTGAAGTGATGCAGGAGGAAAATTTCCCCCCTTAGTTTTTCCTGTGTTCGGGCAAATCTCTTAAGCATGTGCAGACCATCTCCCAGCCCATGTGTAAATTTACACAATCAGGCACAAAGGACACCGGGGGTTATTATTATATGGCTAGCAATATCCATTATCTTCCAGGCACAAGTCAAATCTGGAAGCAGTAAAGTCCTTACTTGGAAATGTCTGTAAAATATGAACCTACCAACCTTACCTGATCTTATCTGGACTCCCCAGAGACCACGAGATTAGCAATTAAACATGCAATTGGAAAATGCACTTGGAGCCAACAGAAGGGAATGCCCTTCCTGGCTGGAGAGAACTGAATAATATTATTAAAAATCCCAGAACACCCTTTGTGCTGTTTGTCACTTTTTTCACTGAAGGAAAATAAATAAGTGCCCTCAGCTATTTAGGCAGTTTCAAGTTACTCACTTTTGGGTCTCTCCAGTACCAAGGTGGGGTTATTGATGTTTTGACTGGCCATAGAAAGAAAAAAAGGTAACATAAGAGAATAAACAAACCAAAGCAAAACAAACAAAGAAGTTATCCGGTGGAAGCTTTAAAGTCTCTTTCACTCCCACAGCATGCTCAGCACCCTGATGAGCTTCCTGCCCCAGCTCTGGTCCCCAGCCCTGCCTGCAGCCCCGCAGGCACCTCACCCATCCAGAACCCATCGTCTGCTTTGCCCTCTGCTAGCAAGCTTAGCCTGGGAGCTGTGCCCAGCTCTGCGTGGCACTCAGTGCCAGCCCAGCACCAGCAGGTCTTAAAAATCCTCCAAAGCTTTTCCAACTTTGAAAAACCCAATTGCCTGACATATTTTAAGGTGTTATTTGGGACTGTGACAACAGGAAAAATGTTGATTAAAGATAGCTGTAGTCTTACACTGAGTAGAAAGCACTGCAAGAGAGTATTTTCTGCTAAGAATATGACCATTTCTGCTACTACTAATTGTAATAAATCTAGCACTTTATTTCTAGTTCTAGTGATTGTGCCATAGATGCTGTTTATTTTCTTTAGCTTAACCTGATGCATATATATTTACCTTTTCTTTCACAAGATTATTTTCTAACCATATTTTCTTAAAACATTTTTTCACTAAACTCATTCTGTTTTGGTTTTGTAAATGGTACAAAAAGGAGGCAGAAGGACTAGAAGAGTGAAAGTGCTTTGGAAATACCACTTAGCAAAGAAATAAATGACAAGGCTAATGGGTACATTTGCAGCCTCAAACCCTTCTGCTTTCCCTTTCCTGCTTATTTCTTCATTCTGTCTTTGTGGCTCACACAGTTGGAAGCACAGGACAGGCTTATTTGCACTCAACCTGCAGAAAGCAAACCCCTACGGTTGGCAGGGAGGAAACCCTGGGGCTAAATCTCCAAGGGAGCCAATGTGCTTGCTCCAGGGGGAAGCTTGCCATCAAAGACACACGAATGCAATGTGCTAATAAACAGACATCAGTATCAGTAAGTTAAACAAGGTCTCAGGGTGGTTCCGGGAGCTGAAACTTCATCGCTTATACTGTCAAATTGTATAAGCAATCCCTGACGTGGATTTGATGTGATTAACCCCACCAACGTATTCCTGAGCACTGTTTTGGAGTTAGTGTGTCACAGGGACCATTCCCAGTAAGCCCTTTGAATGTGGTCATCCTCTCCTGGAGGCTCAGGGAGGCTAGTGCTATGGACGTGGCCGGATCCTGCCGGTCAATCTCAGCGTTAGAGAATCATGCCCTGGCCATTTTGTTTGTAAGAACAGATCTGAATTATCTTGAAAGAAAATGGAAAGCAACCCAAATAGCTGTTCAGCCCCACAGGAAGCCACCCTGTGGTGAAAATTTGTGGTGATGTACAAGGAGAACACAGAGTACGGGCTTCATCCAGGCCATCGCACGCTGAACAGAACAGGGAAACAGCTTTGCTGAGCACTTCTAAAAGACTGGATGAGTTCCTTCTCCATGGGCTCTTGATGTCTTGACTCAAATTGTGGTAGGCAGATGGGATGTTTTATCTGTAGGGTATCCTCCATCCATCAACGGCAGATCTGCAGCCCCAGGATGCAACATCTCAGAACCTTCCAGCACAGCTCCCAGTGGGCACGCCTGCCACTTCTGTGTTTGAAACAAAACTCCTCTTGCCTCATCTGTCTTTGCAGTGCTTTGTCTGCATCCTGCTGAAATGGGCAAGCACCTCCAGAAACACCGTTCTTATTACAGCACTTGAACCTGATTCCCTGAAAGAAGTCTATTAATTTTTATTTTATTTCAATTAATTCCATTTTATTCTATTCAGGTTTATTATCAGATGGAAAAGAGTGCATAAGCCGCTGAGGCCAGGACTGCTCTTTCTGGTGTTAAGCTCTCCTCTTGCTGGCAAAGCATCAGAGTTCACTGAAATGCTGTTTTCCTCCTTTTCAGCAGCCTGCTTTCCTAATAAATTCAGCTTTCTGTTGTGCGCTGTGGCTGTCTCCACCTCAACCATTTAGGGGACACTTCTGGAGAAGCGCTCTCGGCTCCCTCTCCAGGCACAAAGCATGGCCCTGAACCAAAGAACGATGTGGAATCAAAAAGGTCAACTGAAATTGGACTAGTGACCAGAAAGAAATCTGAGAAAAAGTTGTTTTGCCTCTTTATTATTATTATTATTATGGTATTTTGGCAGTAAAATCAAGAGCAAGCAGTCAAAAGTTAACTTACACTTCAAGAAGTTGAGCATAAACATTTTAATCTCTTGGGGCTGCTGGAGGTTTCACAATCTCCTCAGCAAACTCTAAACTTGTGGTGCTGATCCAATTCGTCTATCTACCTTTCAACAAATTAGGGAATTCTCCTAATAGTCCAGGAATGAGAATCTGAGGAAAACAGCCCTGAAGTAATGCTTGGGTTTTGATTTCAGAAGCTGGGAAAAATCCGAGAAGAAATAAAGGTGGTTTCCTGCCCCCAGATTTTCTTTCCAGTTTTGTTGTTCTCTCTTTGATGTGTTTCCTGACTTTCAAGAGCCATGTATGAAACAGAAAGGTCCTCCTCTTGCTTCCAGGAGGAGAAACTTTTCTTTGCTCTTCTGTGTCCCATTCACATGGTATGACATGATGGTGGCATCTGTAACACCTCCCTGACAGAGGTCACTCTCCCTGCCTTGTCGAATAAGGAACCCTATACCTCATTCAGCCGTTCAATATTTAGGAGGTGGTCATGGCTGGGAGATTCTTTGTTCAGTGACACCCTTCATTTAGGTACCTGTGTGGGAGCTGAGCTTTAAAATTATGACCATTTTGACTACCAAGGTCATTGAAACACATGCTGTGTAGGATTTTCAAAGTGCCTCACAGTATATTTTTACACTGCCTGGCCTGTGGCCACATCTGATACTTAGGCTGCCCATCATCTGCTCTACGAGGTTATCACTACCAATCCCACAAGTCCTTCCTCCTTCTCCTCACCCGAAGTTACTACATCCTCAGACGTGCTGGCATAACTGCTCACTAATTGCTTCCAAACACAGTCCTGACAGAGTTGTCTGGGTTTAAACCACAGCAAAAATAGCAAAAGCCTCTTCTAAAGTTTCTAAGTTAACCTAGATAATTTTGGCGTGACTGAGTGAGGGTCTGACCGCATGTGCAGTTGTGCTGGGAGATGTGAAGGAGTAACAGCCGTGAGCTGGGAAAAGCGACTTTTGCATCCATCTGAGCTGCAACCTCATCGCAACCTAATACAGCTGGAGTTTGCAGTGGTGTCTAAGGTCTAAACCCAGGGCTGCTCGACTCCAGTCCCAGTACTACCAGCTAAGGAACTGGTGCATCCACAGCTGGAAATGCCATTGCTTCTCTCCATAGACTGCAGAAGGACTCTGGACTCTGCTGTCAAATGGATCCTTAACAAAAAGTTGTGGGGTTTTCTACACTCTTTTTCTAGCAGAAGTCGAAAGTTGTTCCACAGAAAAGCCACAGACTGTATTCAGACACTGCCCGGTACACCCAAAAGAAATGTTTAAATAAATTCATAGTACTAGGTTCTATGGTGCAGATTCAAATATTGGGAGGAACTGAAAATGTTTCCCTCATGGCATCTGTACTTACATGAAATGAATATTCAGTCGTGTTCTCAGCCCATAACATGAACACCACCATCACTAGTTGAGCTCTGTGACAATATCTCTGGGAGAAAAAGAGAAAATGAGCAGGGAGCTATCACTTGCCGTCATGCCTGACCCCTTTCTCCTAATGAGATAAACACCTTACAGCAGGGAGATGTTTAAGTCACAAAGTTTTGAAGGCTTTTTGTAAACTGCACTGGATCTGCAGAAGAAATAGAGAAACTGGTCTTTAAAATTATTTCATTTGTCTGTTTACCTGGTCTTCAGCTTTAAAATATACCCAGACTTACTAGTAAATGACCAAACGGTTCCTCTCCTGACCTGCGGGCTACGGAGCTCACTACACGTTCTCTTGGGTATCAAATCAAAGCAGTGAATTCAGACAATGCTCACTTTGCAGACTGACACCCCCAAAGTTCTCACAGAGGTATTGGAAGTGGTCTGTGGTCTTCCAGGTAGCAACTGCCCACAGCCTGGTCCAAACGGTCACATCCAAAGAATGACAATGGGAAAGTCAGATCAGTTCAGGATAGAAACAAATTCTGATCAATAAGTGATGACCTTTAATCCACCAACGTGTTGTCCTATGGGACTCTGTACGCAGCTGAGTCACACAAGCAAATCTCCAGTACAGTCAATGGAGGTACGCTGCCAGCGATGTCTAGTTTCCCCCGTTGTATCTGATTCTACACGACTATTTTTAGCCTTTTGCTGATGTCCAGAAACCCCTGCTGACAATCTGCACTGCCACCTTGTGTGACTCTGGCTTTTACTCAGGCTTCCTTCAAAATCTTCCCTCTCCATTTCTGCTGAAAATCCCCGCTTTCCAACCACAGATCGTCCATCTGACAGTGAGATGATCCGATTATGCCCCAAACCAAGAAAAGGCATACATTCACCCTTGTTTCAGCCTGGCCGGATGGACAGCCCTACCCAGCCAGGCTCTGATCTCATCCCCTCTTCTGCCGGGGGAAAATCCCTTGCCAGAGCACAGGGGCTTCAGGCTCCCAGGCATGGGTTTTACCAGAACCCGTATCCTATTTGCTTGTTCTCTCTATACCCTCTGGCTTGCAGACCCCATCTTGCCCACGTACCTGGGGCTAAACAGACCTGGAGTGAAAAAGATGACAAATTTAGGAATCACTCTCCCTTACACTCCTGAGCTCTCATCCATCCCTTTGCCCGCTGCTGTGCCTGTTCACGTACGTCCCCAGGTGCAAGTCAGGGAGCTTGTCCATGCACTGTCTGTAAACAGCGTACACGGAGAAGTCCCTGCGTGGAACAACTATTCCTGGGGGGTCTCTGGGGTCTCATATAATTTAGGCTCATTCTGCAGGGTTTACTTTCAATGAGCACGTTCACAATGTGTCTTTTTTCTGCTTAATTGATTAACACCAAGATTTCTTTGGGTCTATCAGAATGAGTTGAAGTTGTGTTTTAAAAGTGCAGGAATTTTGGAGGAGGAAGATGCACATCTATACCCACACTCTGCTCCTAAGTACACATAAAATCGCCTGGGAAAACTACTCTAAACCTGCCCGCTATCCTCTCCCAGAGGTTTTGTGCACAGCCCAGGCATGCATGGGTAAGTGTGTGCACATACGTGTGCACGTATGCAGTGTCAGAGGTGGGTGTGCGTCAGGCAGTTCTAGAACCACACAGTCCAAATTTCTCATGTGTTTTGTTTTCTCTTCTGGAGGAATAAAAATCAGGGAGATGTAAGAGGAGAAACAGGCTTACCAGCCACAGGGATTGAAAATTTTTTGAGCTATCTAGTAGCATTTTCTCTTCTCTGGCTTCCAAGCTCCTTCAGCACCTCATTAGTGAGCTGCATCTCGGACTCCAGGCACTCACTGGGCTTCTGTTCACCTCTCAGTCCCAGGTCCTGCACCTGCTGTGGTTCCTTCTTCACTAGTCACTCTTTGCAGGGTGAAGAAGAGAAAAAAACAACAAACCAAGGAGTCCTCAGCTCCCAAAATATGACCCTGCATATTTTTCCTTTTGCTTTTTTTTTTTCTTCTATTACTTTACTGGTATGAAAATAATGTCAGTGTTGGCTCTGCAAAGGAGGCTGAGAAGACAGGTGAATGGCCAGAGATGCATGCCAACATGCCGTGTGTGAATGTCATTCAGAAAATTCATTGCCATGGTAGGAAACATTGACATATTCCTGCTTTCTTCAGCCATTGAAGTCTTCTTATGTCTTATTGTTACCTTCATCATTATTGCCATCACTATAGCATGGCTTATCTATATGAAAAGCCACTCATGTTCTGGTAGAAGACATATATTCAATCCCTTCAACAGCTAAGGGGTATGGTACATGTCTTCAGAGACACGCTTCGAGGAGCAAAGCTGTATCATCCATCCTTCATCTTATGCCACCTTAACTGCAATGTAAAGTATCATTCTATTTCCCGGTGTTCCCTCCTTTGCCCTGGGCACTCTTGGGTCCCCAAGGACACAGCTGTTCTTCATTGACATGGCCTGGGTGGAGCTCATGGAAGTGGAGGCTTCAGCTCCTTTCATTTGTTTTTCCATTAATTTTCCCCTTAGGTGTGCAACCATGCTACTCTACATGTAGAGTCTCTACTCTACAGGCTAGCCTCCGTAGGATGCCACTGTAGTCAGTGAAGATCATGGCAATAGAGAGCATTATCAGTCTTGGGAATGGCTCATCTCAGTCTAAATGATCTAGGATGGTCTAGACCAGGTCAGGTGAATCACACCTCAAAAGTGCCTGTTGTTCCTTTTCACCTACAAAGAAAATGTTAGCCACCTGAGAGGCTATTGGCGGTTGAAAGGAGGTGAAGGGACCCTCACCCTGTGTGACAAACCTAAGCCCTATCCAGAAAGGATTCTTCTCCTTCCTTCAAGAAGAGAACCCATGTTTGCACCAGTGTTTTGGTTCAATGACATTTGGGTGCTGATTCTTTCATCAAAAAGTACATGGTGAAGAAGAAAACTCAAGGTCCATTGTGTGTCCCAAGTGGCAGAGAGTGAGGCTGGCAGGGAGATTTGTTGCCCAACCCCAGACAGCCCATTTGTGTGCCCCCAGTGTGCTGCTGACCCTCTCCTGCACTTCCTATCATCTCCTGCAGCTGTAGCCAGACAGGTTTGAAGGGACTCCCAAAGGCAAAGCAGCAGGCACCTTCACTGCCTGCTCCCCCTTGGCAACCTGGTGTCCCCAGGGACTATCTGCCTCAGCCATGCTAAACCAGGCTTTAAATGCCACGTTGCAGCAGCAAAGCCATCTGCAGTGATCCTGAAGGATGTCTCAGAAGTCTCCCTACCTTGCACTTCTGGCCTTGGGAACATAGTAACCTTTGCCCTTACACATATGTTTGATTTTAAATTGATATATCCCGATTGCTAGCTGTGGAGCTGAGATCAAGGCCCAGGCTGTACTTCTGGAGTGTTTGTAAAACAGTGAATTGATTATGGGACAGAATGTAATTGTTCTCAAACTAACTGAAACCTGTCTCGCAGCAATATAGTTTAAAGCAATAAGGTCTTAACTGGAGGAACAGAAGCCTAATAATAATCTAATTATTATTAATTAATAATAATCTAATTATTAGTGCTTTCAAATGTGATTACGGACAGAGCTGTGCTTTTTTGGATCTAGCAGGAACATAGAATTATAGAATCGTAGAATCATTATAGTTGGAAAAGACCTTTAAGATCATGAAGTCCAACCTTTAACCCAGCTCTGCCAAATCCACCACTGAGCCATGTCCCTAAGCACCGCACCTAAACATTTTTAAAACACTTACAGAGATGGTGACTCCACCACCTCCCTGGGCAGCCTGTTCCAAAGCTTGACCACCCTTTCAGTGACAATTTTTTTCCTAATATCCAATCTAAACCTCCCCTGGCACAACTTGAGACCGTTTGCTCTTGTCTAATTGCTTGTTATCTGGGAGAAGAGACCAACCCCCACATGTGGCTACAGACACTCCCAGCTGTTGCCCGTTCTTCTCTCCATGGAAAGGTACTGCCCTGCAGCTCTCTGACATTAAAGGGTCCTACTCCAGTGCCTAGCACACACCCAGACCAGTTTAAAGTAAAGCTGAAAGTGGGGCTTGATTGAGTTTGCATTGACATGGTGCGGAGGAGTACACATACCTGGTTTAGCTGATGAAGCTGTCATGAGTAGATAATATCTGAGATGAGTAAAGCAGTTTTAAAAGTGGTCAAGAATGCTATTCTCTTAGATGTCTCCACTTTACGCAGTTAGTCCAAGCCTCCCCATAGTCAGTGAAGGTCTCAATCCAGGCAAAGGCACAATTCATGTCCTAAAGCAAGTGCCTAGCACAGGTCTCTCCTCTCCTTCCTTGAAAGTGTACTTCTCCACTGGCTAGGAAAAGCTGGAGGTAAATCACACATTGAGAGCTCAGTTTTACCCATATTCACACTTTGATATCTCCATCCAAGCTACAGATCTCAGACTTCTTTGTAGACAGTAAAGGGCATTTTTGCATCATAGTTGGTCTGACCTTTTGTAAATGTCTGGTTTAGGTCATGAGAAATGGAGATGAAGACTCCAGGTGCCATAATGGGAGCCTGGTATGACTAAACCAGATATAAACCTCTGAATCAGGAAGATGACTTTTCCCCCTTAGCTGAATGGGACATTTTCCACCAGCTTCAGAGGAGGCACAGAGACTGACAAAGATTTTGGTGACAGAAGTCACTCTTGCTCCAGGAGCCATTCGAAATGAATCATCTGCAGAGGCCCTCGGGTGGCTAAAGTAACTCAGCTAAGCTGTCGTGGCTACAACCAGCAGCCTCAGTGGGGGACATGCTAACCGTGATCTTAAACACAGGGGCAAGATCTCAAACACTGTGTGCTGGAGAAGTGAGCAACGTCAACAAGGAATAGCTACATGGAACAAGGAGTTACTACATGGTGATATTAGACATAATTCTTCGCTGTTGTACCCTTCTTCACTGCATAACTGAAAAATCATCCCTCGGAGTGTAACACTGCTCAGAGGCACGGGGATTTACTGGGTTCCCACTATGCAAACTACTGGATACAGAGCAAAAAGCAGGCAGTGGTCCTAAGAGCCTGTCATTTCAGTGAACACAAGCCACCAGACAGGGGCTTATTTTGGCCCATGACTCCGTTGTGAGGACCTGAACGTAGTAACTGACACTCAATTCAAATGAAAAGAAAATGAGAAGAGTAGAGATGGAAGAATGGAGGCAAGAAGTGGAAAGCCTGGATCAGGGGAAAACCCACAGAATCGCCAAGGTCTGGTGCAGCAGTGAAATGAAAGCCATGTGTCTGAAAACAAACCCTGCAGCCTGACTGCCATGCAGAAACGCTCACAGTCGCTGAATGATAAAAAAACAAAAAAAACAAACAAACAAAAAAAACCCCACAACAACAAAAAAAACAAAAAACCAAAAAACCAAAATAAAAAACACTAAGAAAAAAAAACAGTGAAGAAACCAAAACTCCCTTCCTGGAGGTGGCTGGGGTCTCTGCACAGGATGCTCAGCTGGGGTCATAGCATAGGGTGCCCAACACAGGAGAACTGATCCTGACTGCCCTGCCTCTCATAAGGAAACATCGCATAACTTAGGCAAACCAGAAGGGACACCCCACCATACATACCAAAGGCTCCTTCTTGCCAGGCCTAAATTTTGTGCACCTTCCAGGTGAGACAAGAAGGGATGCTTATTGTTTTCCCATGTATTCCTGCAATTATGCGGGATTTTGGATGTGCTGAACAACTCACGCCACCCCTCCAGAGTTGATAATCAAAAGGTTAGTCAGTCTTGCTAACAGAAGTGTGAAATAAACCCTTCTACTTCATCTGTGATAGAAGTGCAGCAGGTGTTGGACATGGTGGAAATCGGCTGCTTGGAACAGGGACAATGATGCCAGACACCTACCAGTGTCCGCTGTCTAGTGTACAGGGAAACAGGGAAAGACTGTGTAAACACCCACAGCAACTGCAAAGCAATGTTAATCTAATCTGGTTTTGCTTTCTTCATAAATTCCACCCCAAACTGAGAAACTTTCCCCCCACCCCGTGGAAAAGTTAGTACAGGGTCACTAAAAGATGTGGTTTACACATCAGTATCAGGCAGCAATTTTTTTTTTTTTTTTTTTTTTTTTTTACACAAAAATCTTAACCCTTTTTACAGTAGGGAATACAGAGGGCTGGAGCCCCTCTGCTGTGCAGCCGGGCTGGGAGCGCTGGGGCTGTTCAGCCCGGAGAAGGGAAGGCTCCTGGAGAGCCTGGAGCACCTTCCAGCACCCAGAGGGGCCGGCGAGGAAGCTGGGGAGGGGCTTTTCCCAAGGGCCTGCAGCGCCAGGACAAGGGGGAACGGCTTTGCGCTGAGAGAGGGCAGATGGAGATCAGAGCTGAGGGAGAAATCCTTCCCTGTGAGGGCGGCGAGGCGCCGGCACGGGCTGCCCAGAGCAGCTGTGGGTGCCCCAGCCCTGGCAGTGCCCAAGGCCAGGCTGGACGGGGCTGGGGGAAGGGGGCCCTGCGCGTGGCAGGGGTGGGACTGGGGGGTCTTTAAGGGCCCTTCCAACCCAAACCGTTCTGGGATTCTATGATTCTACGATCAGAGTTAGGGAAGAAGCCAGTACTTTGTCCCATTATTATATACACAAAGTCAATTATGTTATATACACAAAAAAGAAAATTTTTAATCATATTGCCAGCAGAGTCCTATCGTCTGAGCTCACACCATTTGGGGCAACAAAGAAAGGAGAGCAAAAAATGTTACGCATCATTGGAGGAGGAGCCCTGCCAAAGAAGTGGGTCCACAGAGATCATGGCAGAGAGACCCAAAGTGACATCTTCGTGTGGCGTTAGCTTGACTCAATGGGCAACATTAAATAAAAGGGTAGGGGTGGGACTGGGGGGTCTTTAAGGGCCCTTCAACCCAAAACATTCCATGTTTCTGTGATCCTATGAATAAGGTACAATACAGAGCTTCTAGGGACATTTAGTAGGGCTTTGCAACAGATACCTGCCCTTTCCTGCTGACATGAATGGAAAGATTCACGCTGCATTTGGTAAAAGCCATATTATGACATGAGGACATGTTCACACCTATGGCAGGTGCAGAGAGTGCAATGTGGAGATCACCAGGCTAGCTGAGACCCACACATCACAGCCGGGGACCATGCAAACTAGCAAGCCTGGACCTGAAAGTCCGGGGGGCCACATCCATGCCATGCTGTACCAGTTGGCTCTGCTGCTCCTGGAGCTGTGCAACTGACTGTGGAGTCAGCACAGGCATCTCTGGACCTGTTCCAGAGCTCAGAGAACTCAGACATTTGCAGATGGCTCATTTAACTATACATTCATGGTATAGTTATGTCCATAGGAATAAGGAGCTGTGATGATCCCAACATCAATTTCATTACAAATCTAAGCTCTCTTATGTTCAAATAGTAAGATTATCCTTAACTGAAATACCTCTGATAGAAAAGACCAGCAAAAGGAGACAAAGTATACATTTTTTTTAAATTTCAATGAGTAATATCAAACTCACCCATGTTTTTAAGGATCTAGAAAGCACATTGGAGTGAATACTCAAGTGACTTCCTCCACAGAAACCAAAATCTATGATTAGGAGTCAACTCCAGACTTAAATCTGCATCCTCAAGTGTTCCCTAAGGACAAATCCATAAGCTCATGTGATAAGGAAAACAAGAATAATTCTTCATGGTTTATTTAACAACCACAGCAACAGCAAGAGTCAAATTTCAAAAGACTGCAATGACTACAACATAAACATCGCGTAACAAATAGATTGTCAGGAACCATAAGCCACCGATTGATAGCAGGAGAAGAAAGACTTCAGACAGATTAGCCAAAGTAGTCTTTCTTTTTGACTTTCAGACTGGCGACACTTGAAAGGCTTTTAATTTTCTAAGGACAGATTTTCAGAACTTTCTAAAATCAGGTCTTCTTAACACCCTTAAATGATAATTTAGATAGAAGGCTTAGGGGTTATTAATTCAGGTTGAGAAGGAAAATAAAATCTGTGTTAACCGTGCTGCAGTCATAGTTGTCCCAAAATAACACTACTTAATGCCGCTATACCAATTAATGCCAGCTGCTAAGTGATACAGCAGAGGATTTGCCCAGGACTAGGACTTAGAGCTGGGGTCTGGAATCTGGATACATAACAAGTTTATTGGAATAGATTCTCCAGCTTGCTGTGTCAGCTATGATTAGCAGCCCAGGGTCTGACCTTCTCGATCCAGAGAGTTTTATGTTTTTAGCCATTGCCTGCACAATACAGATAAGCTGTCCATGCTGTTATTTATTTTTGACTGAAAACAAGGCATGGGAGAATGTGCCAGTGAGAATGTTGTGTTCCCACAGCCTTCTTGCGTAAATATTTCTCATTTGTCAGCAATAAAAGGTCTGGGATGCTGATGCAGAAGATAAGGGTGCAGCTGTGCCAGCTCTGCAGAGCTGAAGCAGATGGACAGTGTGTGTGTGCTCAGCTCCGCTAAAGGAGGAAGGGAGAGACGGGAAAGCAGCGGCTTCTGCCAGTGCAAGTTGCACTGTGGAGCAGTAGTTATTTCCCACTGGCTTTTGACATGAAGCCTGACCTCTCCTGCACTTCCAAAACATAGTAATTAATGCAATGTCCTCTTCTTCAGAAGGCACGATCTGATTCAGCTCACTACTTAAATGCCTTTCTCAGCCCCAGAAGGAAACATCTACAGCTGCTGTTGCTTAAGACAGAGGAAAATGGGGCCCCTCCATGGGATGGGTGATGATGGTAGAGGGCAGAAGGCCTCTCCAATGCTGGTTTGGGGTTGGTTTCTTTTGTTGTTTTGGTGGTGTTATCCAGCCTGGAAGAGGTCTAATTCAGGGCTCAGACTGCCTCACACCAGCTATTGCAACGCTTCTTCCAGCTGCACGTTGAAGTACGTGAGGTAATGCTGGCCTGCGCGAGAGCCTGGCAGGGACTGGGAACCTGGTCCAGCTTTGCAGGTCCACAAAGACCTGCAGCCGGGCAGAGCTATCTTAACATGCACAGAAATCTGCACGCAAACACACCCAGCAAATATGCATTTACACACACAATAATGCCTCTGTATTTAAACAGGGAAATGCGTAAGAGCATGTACACATTGGTGCAAGTATGTATTTACCTCTGTATGTAAATTTGTGGTTGATGTAATTATACCATATTTGCTCAAGGGAGACTACCAATTACCCTGATCCTTATAGTATGCCTGGTCTCACAATATATGTTTTATATTGCTTCTTACCATGGTGAGAGCATGTCCAGAGTTCATCTAAGTAAAACTGTCTGCATACATATAACACAGGCACACCATGGACGAACACATGTCCAACTCAAATGATTCTATGTACATACACACATGTACATGGGCATGTACTTCTGTGCATCTAAGGGCATATTCTGGTCCTCTCACAGACACACCATCTCTGTTAATCTATCTGTACATGTGTAAATCCTTATTCTCTACAAATACACACACGGATTTATGATAATTTTCTTCCTACGGGAGTAAAAGCAGAGTCAATTTTAAAAAAGTGGAGCAGTGTAACAACATGATTGAAGTTTTTGATGGTAAAATTATGCTTTTTATATACTTTTTCTATAAGGAAATTTCCAGCCTTCATTCAGTTGCACAGTTATTGTAAAAAAATCATAACTCTTATTCCTGATGTTTTCCCAAAGCTGACATTAAAAACAGCTCTTACTTCTAGTCCACCTTATATCTGTCATGCTCTGAGTGGATTTTAACATGTATTTCAGTTACTAAAATCACAAAGGATGTAAGTTGCTTTGAAATAAAAATAAACTTTCTGTTTCCACTGTTTCTTAAAGTTTAAAAAAAAAAAAAAAAAAAAAAAAAAAGAGAGAAGAACATTAATTTTGATCTTGATGCGTGTTTGGCCCATTGAAAATAATCCCATTTACACTACATGGATATGTAGCAATTTACTTATGCCAATGTCAAACACTGTAGTGCACCCTGCTTTCTTCATTACCTGTTCTCTCTGATGTTTGACTGGAGAAAGGTATTTTTTTATAGATGTTTTAGATTTATTCTTCTGCAATGTACTGACGGGATATTGCTACAGCTTGTAAAATGTAAGTAATACTTTCTTGGTTCCACTTTTCGTTTCTCAGTATCCTCTAGCAGGTGCTGGGTTCATGAGAAACAGACTTGTTTTGATGTATTGACACAGCTGTTGAAAAAATATATCAGTTTTTAAAAGTAAAATATGACTCAGAGGAGCAAGATGCTGAGCCTTTGAAGCTGGATTCTTATCTTGCTGACATCTGTATAAATCCAGAATGCTGCTTTAGGGATGCACCAGGTCAACAGGAAGGTTCTGGAGACTTCTTTTCAGCTAGTGTCTTTCTGCATGACGCCTTATGCAAGATGCTTCATGTGTCTGATTCCCTTCCGAAACTCTATGTTTTTTGAGAGTTATCCCAGTCCCCCTGTTGCTGGTCCAGCAGATACTATGTCATATCTGATGGCTCTGTGCAGATTTCCTCAGTCCCCAAGAATACCTTTGAAGGTTTTTCTGTGAGCAATCTGAATGGAGACACTTCACCTGTATGGAGATGGTTTATGTAAAAGAATTAATAACCCATACATGTGGTTTCTCCTGCTGTTCTTCTCTTTCATAATGTCTGATACAGCAAGGTCATGCAAAGACCAGGAAGCCCCATGGCCTCCAGCTACACCTCTCCCAGCTCCATCTAGCAAGAGGAACCATGGATCTGTCCGTGCTCCCTCAAAATCCTGTGGGACTCCAGGTGATAGTCTCACTCTCCACAGAGTGATCGTGTAGGACCTCAAGGCATCGCATACTATTACAGAGTACTTGCCGTGAAACTGAAGTGGCTGAAACCCATGCAGAATAATCCCAAAGTGAGTGGAGGCTGCACGTGGAGACCACTTATTAGTATACAGGCATCTGCTAACATCAAATCTCCAGTCATGGAAAAAAAAGTTGAATCAGCCTATGGCTTCCCAGTGTTTTCATCTTTCCTGGCCATTTTGCATCTCCCCTGCTCAGCTACATTCTTCTTGGGACTTTTCAACAAAGTCACCAGTGCACCACAGTGGCTTGCAACAGACTCTGCATGTAGATTCAGAGGCAATCTCTTCCCCCACCCCAAAACTTTTCTCCCATCTTCTATAGAGAACCACACTTCCCCTTCATGTTCATATTTTGAGTATTCAAGACTAATTTACATATCTTTAAAAGTAGCTGGTGTTATCACACTAGTGGCTCTAGGAGAAGGTGAGCAGATTACCCTTAAATAATTAAGAACGGCATGGGCAGGTCCTCAGACTTTTCCACTGTTTATGAAAATTGTTTTATCATTACTCCTCTTAGGTTGCCTTCCTGCCTTTAGCACAAAATTCAGAATTCCGCCCCCCCCCCCCCCCCCCTTTTTGTTTTCAAATAAACATTCAATTTATGAAAAAACAGTAGTATTCAGGACAAGCAGCAACGCATCTGTATGAAGAAGGGCTGATACAGTCAGTTCTGGCCATGGAAAATTGTCTTCGTTTCCCCAATGGACAGGTCTCTCGGCTAAACCACATTTCCCAGGATTCAGCTGCCATCATTTCCATGTTTAGCTGTTGGGAATGATGGGAAATGCTGCCTGTCCCATGGATCCAGCCCGTGGAGGAGGGTGGGAACATCTGAGCTCCAGCATCCCTCAGGCTCCGCAGCCGCGTTTGGTTCAGTTGGAGTGTTTTGGTGTTCTGAGTTTTTGGCAAACAAACTGAAATGCCATTCGCCTCCCATTCTCCTGAGGAAACGTTGATTCGTTGTTGTTGATTCTTAATAACTCTCTACAGAAATGTCTTTTTCTTTTTTCTTTTTCTTTACTCTTATCCAATTGAATAGGAAAATTCCTCAGCACAGGCATCGCCTCAGGACCAGAAGCCCTGAACTGATTAAAGAACAACCCTTTCCTCCTCACCACTTAAATTTGAGTGGGTTCTCA
The DNA here is from genome assembly GCF_017639655.2 of Falco naumanni. Lineage (NCBI taxonomy): Eukaryota > Metazoa > Chordata > Aves > Falconiformes > Falconidae > Falco > Falco naumanni. The sequence goes on from NC_054057.1 coordinate 61,175,466, forward strand.
TGCGACACACCAAGGCTTTTTCTCCAGATCAGCTAAAGCTGAAATGGCCCTTTTGTGTGCCACAGCGAGTTTTGGCCTCACAAGGAAACACGCAACCCAGTGGCAAAATTAGAAGTCACAGGGGGGAAAAAATAACAGAGGAAAAGCATCCTCCAGCTCTGGCAGAGCTGGGAGAATTAATCCCCTCAAATTCTGTTTACTCAGGAAAGGAACACAAGGCTTTTTTTGCCCCCCCCCCCCCCCTTTTTTCTTTTGCCTAAGGAAACCAGAGAACCATTTTAAAAATACCAAACCTTCAGTGTTTTCACTTAATTACAGAGTAGCAGTTGGTAAGGGCACAGTGTGGCTTCGGTTTTGTGCTGCTGACTGCATTTTTTGATGGTTGTTGTTTCATGTTAATGTTTTAGGCTCAGATTTTGTTTTGAGGGTTGTTGGTTGTTGTTTTTTTTTTTTTCTGGTTCACCTTCTATTTTGGACAAGTTTTGCAGCAGCTCTATCCTTCAGTTTGGGAGAGTTTTTGGGGTTTTGTTCAAAGTTTGTGGAGGCTGCCCTGTCTGCATGCTGTGGAGACTCAAACCACAGCCAAGGTAGCGTGCACAGGTACAGAGAAAGGAGGTTAAACACCTCTAGAATGGGGAGGGGAGTCAGTAGAAAAAATAGATGGTTTTCTAGCCTCTGGGAAGGTACTGCAATTCTTTATCTGACACTCTTTTGGTGTGTATGTAACTGCAAATAAATCCTTGAGCATGTAAACCAGGCTCAAAGTCCTTGCTGCAAGAGGTGACTGTATTTTGCCAACCTTGCTGTGCAAAACCGGTACAGAAGGATTCACCCAGATGCCAGGGAACCAAAAGCCAGAAGAGAAACCGCAGCATCTGTTTGCTATGGGTGCAGAGGCTGGGTGGACTGGTGGTGTGAAGATCAGTGGTGCAGGCTGTAGCTGTGCACACTGTAAGTGGTGCTGGATCATCAGCAGAGCTCCCCACTGGCCTGCAGCAGTGGTGGTTGCTCCCTTACAGTGAATTGCATTCAACACCCCGTTTTCTCCAAATCTCTTGTTCTCTTTTTCCTATCTGTCCAACTCCAAAACAACAGAAAATGCAAGGAGGTCAACTAAAATCACCTACACAGCCCACCCTAGATCTTTTCTCTTTGCCCTGTCAATGTGTATTTCACGAAGTGTCACAGGTCTGGCTTTTTCCCAGCAGGGTGACTTCTGTAATCCAAAACTTAAAATACTTTCTTAAAAAAACCCAAACAAACAATAAATATCTATTTGTACAGGCTGCTTACATGCCCCCTGGAAGAAAATCCCTTCTTAGAGACTTTACAGTTGTCCAAGAGCTTTAGACTTTTATTTGCTTTTGCTCTTAATAAAAAGGAAAGGGGAAGAGAAAAAAAATAATCCAAAGGCTTTCAATCCCATCAGATATTTTCATTAAATATGGGTATGGTTTAAATGTCTTAATAACACGTCTGCGTCTTGAATTCTTGGAGTCTTGAGGAAACTACCTAGCTAAGTGGAAGTGTAAATAAAGGCCATTTGCAGCTAACAAGATGAATAATGGCGTTCTGCATTACCCAGTGGTCCCAGACAGCTGGGCCTGCTGTGGCCACCCACTTTGGTTGCTCAGCCAGACCACAGAGCCCCCTGTGAGCCCAGAGCCATCCCCTCCATGCCGGTATAACCCCCTCCCCAAGGCGATTGTAGCTGGGGGGTTATTTCACGCAGCCATCGAATGCTCCAGTGGCGAAGCACAGCAGAGCCCCTGCAGTCGGGCTTCAGGATTAAACAGCCCCGTAGCCACAGGATCTGTCCTTCTCCCACCTGCTGCCCATCCCAGTCCCACCACACCAAACACACTCCGTACAGTTGCACTTACTGCTTTCTTGTCCCGCAACAGCATGAGAGGGAGAGCAGGGAAAGAAGAGGGAAAGGGGAACAGATCCACAGCTTTTATTTTTTTTTCCTTGCCGTAAGGCTCATTGCTTCCAACAAGGGACATTAATTAACATACAGCCATGCAGGGCCCCAGTCAGTTCCCACAGCTGTGTCTAGATATCTTAGTTTGCTGGCTTCTAGAAATAGCCTGGTAGTAGGCTCAAAGTGACAATAAGCATATTAATGTTTCTATTGTGACTATTAATAATACTACTGGTTTAGTTCCCTAAAGACCAGAACCTATTTTGCCAGGCAAGATACAAGCTGTGAGGACCACAGTCTGGTCGTCTGCCCATCACACTCTGCTTGCCTACTACAGCACCCAGGGGCGAGGGAGCAGCGAGCCCTTCACCCATGGGCTGGTTTTACCTGATGTCAGGCCACAGGTTTTACTAACTCCTGATCAACAGTAGTGCACAGACATGCTTGGAGGCTGCTGATGTGATGAGTAGACCAGGTGGGACCCATCAGTCTGTGAAGTCCGTCTGCCTGTTGACCGCATCAGGAGTACCAGTAAATACCTGCTGTTGGACTCATAATGTTTAGATAACTAAAGTTAGTTGAGATGAATCCCACCGTTCCTATCCAGGACTTCTCCACAGCAGCTGGAGAGGAATGGATGTGACCCCTGTAGCAGGTAGATTGATGGAGCTGTCAGGAAAAAAAACATGCAGTCCTAGAGAGCCTGCGATCTCAGAAGACACAAAAAGCAAAAGGAGGGTGAAGAAAGGGAGATGACATATTTTGCTTAAAGTCAGTGTGAATCCGAGATAGGAAGAGGGTTCAGACGAAGACACATCAAACATTATAAAGCTAGCCAGTTTTTAGTAACTTCTCTAGAAAAAATTACAATATTCATAAATTCTTCCCAAAGATGTGTTTCACATCTGCCAGTTGTGCAGATGTCCAGGGAGATGTTTGTCCTCATCCTTGGAATGACAGTCAGAGAACATTCAGCTAAATGTCACCCTCCCATCCTAAGTACCTCCCCTGTCTTGGAAAGGGATTGTTTAGGCTGTGAATGAGGTCAAGACTTGCCCCATAAGCCAGTGTTCTCACCTAGAATAAACTTTGCATCTCAGCGTTAAGGTCTTGAAGCACAGGACACTACGCTGTGGTTTGAAGTCCTGCCTCCTCCTACGGCCAGCACGTGTCTGACATCTGTGAGCTGGAGAGGGTGGAAGTGGTCATGGTGGCCAAGGGAAGGGACACTGTTCCCTCGGTGAGGTCTGAAGAGAGCAGAGCTCTTCTGCTGCTCGCTAAGCTAGGCTGAGGAGGGGGGGGAGAGGGAAAAAGAAAGGGAAGGGAAGGCAAGGGGAATAGAAAGGGGAAAGGAAAGGGGAAAAGAAAAGAGAAAGGAAAAAAAAAAAACAAAGCACAAAACCAGCAGTACTACATCACAGCTCCTGAGCTAGGGTCATGCAGTAGCAGCTTGATCCACCATAAAAGATTCAAGGTGTGCTGTTGATTTTCATGGACGTGGATGACATGGTAGTAGAGAGGAGAAATTCCCCTGTGATGAAGGATATATCCACTTTAAGGCTCCACGTGGCACTTCATGGACGGTCCAGCAAATCGAACCAGACATCCGCTGGAGGCACAGCCTGCTCTGTAGGCAGGATTGAGGTTTAACCACCACAGTGGAGAAGCAGAGGAGATAAAGGGGAGTTGGATGTCACACTTCCAGCCTCCTGAACACCACTTCAGAGGGCCTTAGACTCTGGTGCCGTAACCCAGACGCAAGACTTGCATTTTCTAGCACACACACACAAAACCACACTCCCCAAAGAGGCTGGTGTGGTACCTATGTCATTACAGCAATTGCAGGCACAGAACAGGGACTTAAAGTATAGGTGGCTTCTCTTGCAGCACAGTGAAATACTGTCCCTTCTAATTAAATTTAATGAAAACAGTCATTTGTGTGAGGAGATTTTTCAACATTTAAGCCCTCAGATTCTCGGCTCCTAAACCAGCATCACAATGCTCCACATAGATCCCTAGCTCTTATAATTACTGAAATTACGGTCTACCTTGGACTGTAAAAATGCAGAGTAAGGGGGGGGAGGGGGAGGGGGGGGAAATAAGAGAGCTATTGTCCACCCCCAAAGATCAGCTAGATCCCAGGAAACTTTACCACTGCCCAACTCTCCTCTCCTTAAACACTTCTCGATGGGTACCTCACAGCCCTGTCTGCAGAAGGCTGGTGTTGGGGCACAGAAGCTACTGCAGGAGCCCAGCGCTGCCTGCTCACACAGTACAGAAACAGCTGATAGGAAGGGAATTAAGGGAGAGTAAAGGCGCATCTGGCAAGAGTAAGAGGAGCAGAACTGAGCCCTTCACTGAGAATCCAGCCCAGATTAGATGGCCAAGTCTAAAAAAGCTGGCTAATAGTGCTTGGAGGTCACTAAAGCAGCCAGAATTTAACTTGGCCTTGCAACTAATAACAGGATTCTGATAATATACACATAAAATCAACAGTTCCCACATCACCACCACCCTGCAGGAGGGTGTATCCCTTTACTCCTTGCTCCTGACAGTATCCATATGCCATAAATGAGTTTAACTGCCCCCTTTAACATCAGGTCCTTGACAATTGTGCCTTTGAGTCTAGCGGAGCTACTGCTGCAATAATATTTCTGCCGACATGGGATGGGACACTGGGTTCTGGTTTCCATGCCGTTTGCTTTGTGAGGCTCTGCTGGGTGACTGGCCCCATTGTTCAATACTGAGGCGGATACTCTGAGTCACGTCTTGTAGAAAATCTGTTTTCTATAAAGAACTGACAACCCCATGAGTCATTTACCTTTGTTACCAGTTGGAACCAAAGGGATGATGGAGGACAGGGTACCAAAAGCAGAAGCTGGCTTCCTCTGGGAGATAGCAAATTTGATCTTTGGCATGGCGCCGAACAAGAGGAACTCCAGAAAGGACACACACGAGCCCTGTGCTAACTGGCCAGATTTGGGCTAGGAGTTTCTTCTGGCCCAGAAATAAAGAGGAGAACTGTTATGAGTTGCTAGGGGAAAACATGCCTCAGAAACAGCCCTAAAACATTAACTAGGTGTGGGTGTAACCCCACTTCCCATGGAGACTAGCTTGTCCTTCTCACCTTCAGTTACTTCATGGAGGTCATACTCATGCAGACAGACTTCTTAAATGTCATATGTCATGTCACGTGTCCAGCATGACACTCTGAACTGGCTCCTACCTCACTGTCTTCTCTAGCTAGTCTGGGCTATCATATATTTACAGGGCAGAACCACAGTTTCTCTTCCACGCCATAATGGTATGTGTCCAATTCCAATTCGATCTACTGGATCCTGAAGTCTTGGAGTGGAGAAAGACCATGTCATGCCCCATCCCTGGCAGTGCCCAAGGCCAGGTTGGATGGGCCTTGGAGCCACCCAGGCTAGTGGAAGGCATCCCTGCCCATGGCAGCAGGTTGAAACTAGGTGGTCTTTAAGGTCCCTTCCAATCCAATCCAGGCCAGGGTTCTATGGTTCTGTGATTGCAGTTAGCTGTGACCCACAGCCTGTCATCTGGCCTTCCTTGCATCTGCAGCCTGACTTCACAAAGACCCTAAACCCCCTATGACATGTCCTAACATGGTGAACATGCACCTAGCTCCACATACGTGTTCCTACCATGTGCTGTCCCACAGAGAACCTCACCTTAGGAGATCTGCTCTTTGAAAACATGCTTGTGCCACATCAGTAATAAACAATTACACCTTTGACCACATATTGACCTGGTTACTTTGGCCAAGATTTGAAGAAACAGTAAGCGGGGGTGTTTTCCACTCAAACAGTAAGTGTTTTCCACTCTTCTTTGCTTAATCCTCCCCTATCTGGTTGGACATGAACAGACCCAGAGTCTGCACAGACCACTGTGGGTTGTTTGGACATTACCCCTTCTTCTGCCTCCAAATCATAGACATCCAGTCCAGGACAAAGTCCATTCCTGGCAAAAAAAGGGATCTAAAAACATGTCTGCTGCAACATCCCCCTGATTTCTCAGCTCTGCACTGAGCTCTGGGAGAAATGCTATCTGCCTGAACATGGAAATGCCTGCATTCACAGTCTGGGTCTGGATGGGATTCCCTTTGTGGCTTTGGAAAACTCCTGTCTGAGGGAAAATAATAACTGGAGAAGAGCCCAAGCCACAGAACTGGGATCTGGACTTGTCTGCCTGTATATGCTCATCTGCTCCCTCTTGCAGGAGCAAAACTGTTGGGAGGCACCTGCTGAAGGAAACTTGATGCTTGGTGCAGAGAAGAGCAGCCTTGCAATGATCAAAGCCAGTTGCACACAGCCACAGAGGAAATCAAACTGCAACCATGACCTTTTGGGGGTTGATTTCGTATGATGTGAACTCTCAGCCCTGCTGAGTTTGTTTTCCACCTGGTCTTCTAAGGACACAGGGGTATGTGCTCTGACTGTGACTCGATGCATGTAGGAACACCTGTCTGTCCCCTTGCTGCCTCCCCTTGCAGCTTTCACCCCATGTGCCAATGGCAGCTGAACTTGAGATAAACTTTCTCAAGTTGCTACAGGGCTTAATGAAAACCAGCATCCAAACAGAGCCAAGAGGCTTGACAACTTCCCCTGCCTAGAGAAAAGCTGTGATGAGAGCTCCAACTTTATCAATGACCAGCAAGATCACACGGAGGAAGATTTATGGAGTCTCCAACTAAGATAAATTGATCTTTCTGGCTGGAAGAATCCACTCCCAGAGGACTCTCTGGTGCTCTGTAAGGCCAAAGGTTATACATGGCCTCCTGTGTGATTCAGTGAAAAAATCAGCCAGCCTTGAAACACACTGGACTCCAGACCTCCTGGTTTCCACTGCACATAAAATGGCTTTATTTTGTACATGTGGAGCAATTTTTGCTCAGCTAGGGGTTTTGAGCTGGGAGACTGCTAGTGACACATTTTCAGGCTTTTTCCTTGAATTCTTGGAAGGTGAAAGATCTTTTTAGCTAAAAGGCGGTTCATTTTTAATAAAAGTGAACAGAAGGTGGAGAGAGGGATAAAGTGGCTATGTACTCACCTAATGCCAGGGTCCAGGATCTGAAGAAACCTGGGAGTAACCAGCTTGGTTTTAGTGAATTTCCACCATTCACTGCCAGTTCTGCTTTGAAACAAAGGTCATTGCAAGCACTGACAAGTATGTCCCTCTTCTCCCCAAAAAACATTTAACTGGATTTCTGTGGTGCATGCTTAACACTCTGCGAGAAGATCAACTTCTGCAGAAAACATTAAAAAAACATCAAAAGGCAAGAAATTCCTGTAAACGTTTCCATAAAAATATTTCTCGGGATACGAGCCAGCTGCAAAATGGAGCAGTGAAGAGATAACCTTTTGGAGATGTCAAATATGTTGTCCCCAGAAAGGAGATTTCATGTTCCTGATGATGACAACCTTTGGCTACCAGACGAAATAACTCATATGTGCCTGAGCTGTAGACATTGTAGAAGAAGGATGAATAAGGGTTGGCATTCATCATTAAAAGGGGAAGAAGTGCTTGGATGGTACAGCCGTTTTCAGGCTGAGATACAAGCTGGCTTCTGAGTTCTATAAGCAACAAAGAATTATACATATGAGCATATACCATGGAGCGGGCGGTGTGTGCCTCTGTAATTTACTGCCATCCCATTGATGTGGTCAGGTTGGAGTATTATTTGTAGGCATATTACAAATCTTTGCTGGCTTTAAGGAAAGGAAACATTTACATAGGCCAGACATTTGGGGTAATAAATCAAAAACTCAGCAATCTATTAAAACAATGTAGATAGGAACCTGAAGGCAGATTTCTGGACAAAATTCAGAGCCCCTGTTAAGGAAAATTTCAGCAACAGACGAGCAGGGAGCTTGAGATGCTGATGGTGGTATTTCAAAGCCTTCTTTGGATGGACAAAAAGGATCTTCTCTCACCGTGGGTGGGTACAGAGGCTGTTCTGTCACTGAGCTCCTGTTCCACAAAACCACAGCAATGAGACCCCCCAAATGGCAGAGTGTCTCTCACTTTCCGTGTTCTGCCCATTCCAGCAGGATCAAGGAGAGGTCAGGTGAACAGGGATTTCAGATTGTGTGGGGTAGCCTTGTCATGAAATGGGGTGGCCGTCTGACCAGAAGGATGCAAGGAACATAGGAAGGAGCTTCTGGCCATCATCTCCATGGCCCACAGCATCCACCAGCTGTGCCATGGCCACAGCAGAGACCTGTCCGTAAGTCCTGAGTGAGGTGACCTTGAGATGGAGGAAAGGGAAGCCCAGACTCCCACTGGGTGACTTGATAAAGTCTAACGTGTGCCAAAATGCGTGGCCAAGCCAGGCCATTCCAAAGGGGACCTCTTCACTGCAGCTGTGCTGAGACAGAGGACGGACTGGCAGCTCTCCATGGCAGTTTTTGGTCCAAAATCCCAACACAGTCTGTGTAATCAGAAACCATTCTGAGAGGGGACAGTGGCACAAGAGAGCTTGTCCGTTTGAAGTCTGACCTTATAAATAATTTGCAATGAGCCTGGACCATTTTTACACCCTCCATGCCAAAATTCTGAGGCTCCAGGAACTGACAGTGGAAACTGCATGACTGATTTGTTGGAGATTCTCATGGTCATTATTTTTAGATCATCTGTGTGTGGTGCAGTCTTTACCTCAGTTTAGTATGAGTCAGTTGGAATCAGCTACTCCATTATGTTATACAAAACCTCTTATTTTCTCTCAAAACTCTGGCAATGGACGTACCAGAGCGCTGTCAGCTTCCTTGGCTCTAAGTGATAACTGAGCTACACAGTGCCAGAAGAAAAATGCGTTAAAATGTGCTCAGGGGAAGAAAGAAGCTATAAAAAGTTTTGTAGGTGCAACACATGGCACTGCAGCAGACAGGAAATAGACAGGGCTTTTGAGCTGAACAGACTCACAGGAGCTACAACAATACCAAAAGCAGTGATGCTACTGTTAAAAGAAACTAAAGGCCACATGGAATTGAAGCTTAATGGATAAAATTCCATGTTTCCAATGCTGAGTTAAAATCATTAAAAGGACTACATAAGGTAAATGCTTAAATTAATTATAAACTGGATAACAGGACATGGAGAATAACACAAATAATCTCTTAAGCTCTTGATCTCCTCATAGAGGGTAATTATCAGAAGTGCAAAAAGATCAAAGCAATTGAGGAAGTTTTTCTGAGAATAGAGAATTTTCCAACACACTGTGGAATGCCACTTGATGATTGATGCTTTTTGAAGGGTGCCTATTACTAAAGGGCAGAGACTAGAAGAAGAGTTTGATGATTTATTACCCTGGGAATCGCAGCAAGAGCAAAAAAATCAACAATGTCAATAACATCACTGGTTCTGCTCAGGAGAAAAAAGAAAGAAAGAAACAAAGAGAAAGTGGGAGCTAGAACATTGTGCTTATGAATAAGTCACAAGGAAACTAAATAAATATGAATAAAGGGGGAAAAAACTGTTATTTAGAGGAAAGGAAATTCTGGGAGAAAATGCTTCATTTTTTTCAAACTTGGTGTAGGACAAAACTGATCTATATTTATCACTTAAATTATGGAATGCTTCTACTGAAGCATGATATCTCTTGACATTTGTTCAACAGAAAATGAGGGGGGGAAAATGTGCTCTTAGAAAGCAATGGCAGGCTGACAGGAGCCATGCAGATGTACAGAGAAGTATCTCCATGTGTTTGAAGTTCTAGGATCTACCACTGTTTTGCAGATGCTAGAATGCAAACCAGCATGAATATCTGATGTCCCATCAGACAACCTTTGTGAAGATTTTTCCATGGTAAAAGTAGGAAAAAATTGGGGTCCTCAGTGGACAAACTGGACAGAAACTCTTTTAGCTGATGAAACAAAATAGGTGTGATTCATTTTTGACCCAGGAAGAAGGTAAAAGCCAATAAAGCCTTCTCCTATGGTAGTCTGTTTAGATGGGAATGGGTTCAGGCAGCTCTGGATGCTCTGGCACTGGATGGTGTTGGATTTGTGGTGAGATGGAAATGTGCTTAGGCTGACTTGGCTTCAAAGACTTTAATGAAATATCAGGTAAGGCAGCATAAACCCCAAAACCACGACTGTGAAGATACTATGTATATATAAGTAGCACAAATGTCCACAAAGTTATGTTTAGCCAATATCAAAAGATATTCTAACAACCTGTTAAATGGATGCAAAGGACTAGGGAAATGGTTTTTAGTATTAAAAAAAAGTAATAATAGTGCTTTTTTATTCTCCTGGGCACAAGTCCTTTAGCTCTTCTGACTGCTTGCTTCTGTTGGGAAAAGGAGGCTGGAATTTGAAGAAAAAAAAAGTCTGCAAAGAGTCTGCCAGCAAAGCTTTTCTTCTTTATGACTATTTCTTTTCTTTTACTAATAATGCATATTAATTTCTGCTCTTAATTTCTTCTTAACTAATTCCAAGTCTACAAGTTTTTTACTACCTAGAGTTAAATCAAAAAAAGGAAAACTCTCCCAGTCCATGCAGGCACAGAATTGCTTCTTTCACACAAATAAAACTAATTCCAAAAAACCCCTACCATTTCTTAGTCCTAGGACCTGGTGCAAAAGGCAGTCACCATCACCAGACCAGAGTGCTCAGTGTGCAACAAAGGTGCTGCAAGAAGAGGTGCAGGTTTGCATGGCAGCACATTACACTGCAGCAATTACTTGAATGCGGCACATCACTAATTGCTTTGGTCAATGATATTGTCCTAAGGAGCTGCAGTTCTAAATCCTATTAATCTGAACTGCAAGTTATTGTTAGGTCAGGCTGGAAAAGGCAGATGCAAGGAATTGGTCCTTTAACAGACCCTGGCATCATCCAGCTGGAATGGCCTGAAGAGGTAAAACTCAGAGCAGTCAAGGCGATGACCTCTGCCAGACATTTTGGCTTTGGAATAACTCAGATAAATGCATGTCTGAGAACACAACTCCTACCTGCAAAAGCAGTGCACTGCTTAGAATAAAAAAGGACATATTAGGCTTAGTAGTAATGAACACTGTTAACTGTTGCAAGGCCACACAAAATGAAAAATAATCTCAGCCTAGAAGTAAAAGAAGATAATTTAACAGTCTGCTTCTGCTTTGGAACTGTCTCTGTCAAGTGCTCAGACCTTTCTGTGGTTGAAAGGAAGCCTAGCTTAGATGAAACACTGATTTAGACCCTCCACATGGATCTGGAAAGGTTTTCAATCACTTAAAAGATTCAGACAGTTCTCAGCAGTGGAGGAAAATGGAAATAGTTCTGTGAGGACCTATGTCAAGAAGGAAGGGGTGTACACGCCCAACTTCTAAGTAGCTAAATGTAAGAGAGAGAAATTTTGAAAGTCCGTGAAGGCTTCCAACTTTGAGCCACAAGTGCAGGCTCCTTTGGGCTGTTGCATAGTCTTGCTGCACCCCGAAAAGGAGCCAAGACCTCTATTCAGAAACAGACACCAGACCTTTCAGGATTTTCAGAGGGGCACAGTGACTCCAAAATGTCCTGCTGAGCTCCCCGCCAGGCCAGGACCCAGCAGCCCTGCAAGGTGAGTGTTGCAGTGTCTCCAAGCTCAGTGAAGCAAAGTCTCCATTTGCCCAAACGCAGGGACAGGTTTAGCCTAACCATTCACACGGCGGCGGTGCCTTGATCACTCCTCTGCTCCATTAAAAGAGGGGTGGCCCATATCTTTTTTGCAGAGAAGTTGCCAAAAACTCGAGCTGTTCATTTCTAAGATTAAACTCTCCCTAGACAGCTGTTAACAGCCATCTCGGAGTGTCTGATGCCTTTTTTGTCCTTTTTCTTTAAGCCTTTGAGTTTGACCAACCCTGAAGCTGTCTCTGTTTCCTGTAACTCTTAAGCAGTATCTTAGGACAGATTCTCAGCCAAGCTAAATCAGTTTACCTCCACTGACCTCAAAAGGGCTAAGCTGATAGATACTGGCTGAACACCTCTATCTGATCCAAGAGGTTCTGCTGAATTAAATCCACAAAGGTCTAAATCAACACCTCCCAAATGCCTGCATTGCTTTTGTGATAGATCTTTGGCTGCTCTTAAAGTTCAGCATCCTCTGGGAGCATCTCCTAGTAAACCTGGCCAGCAGCACTGGATCAGAGAGAAAAATCAAAGCTAACTTTGGAAACAAGTACCTTTAATAGAATTCATTTAGAAGTATTTTCTGTAAAGGAGCCCAAAATGCCTCATTTCTCAAGACTGTTTTCCAGGGTTGTTGGTTTTTGGGGGTTTTTTCCCCACCTGCAAATGCTCTCAGGTATCTACAGAGAACGTTCCTTAGAAAACCCCTGCGTATACAAGCAGCTACCCCAGCTACCCCTTTGCACTCACTCCCCTTCTTAATTGGGACACAGGTAAAAAGTCCATTGACTTTAGCAGGATCCTGTCTTGAAACCCTTGAACTATCAGCCTTTTGATTAATCCTGCCCGGCATCTGTTTTCCCTCTTATATAGCAACCCCGCATTGAACTGGGCATCTTGGAGACAGGAGCAAGCAAGGAATAGAGGGTGAAGGGAAGAAAGGGCAAAACACCAACGGTTTTGCATCCCATTTACTGCTGTTATGTTTGAAGTGTGAAATTCTTTCTGAAGATAATAGCATCTGTTTCTGTGGCACTTCTCTCTTATCTAGGCTGTGCTTCATTTCCATTCCAGCTTCACAAGAATAACCCCATAGGAATGCCTTCTGCTTTCTCCTGTTTGTTAATGACAGTGCTAAACAAACAAAGGATTACCTCAACGACAGTGATCAGCTACTTAGACTAGTCATTCCAGTATCCTGCTTCAACCACTGTCGTTTCAAACACTTCATAACAAATACCGGGTTTGGCTGAAAATCGGAATGTCTGTCAGAAAGAAACAAATGAAGCTACATAGCTACATTATGCTTTACCCAAAAGAGCTGCAGATGTCACACAAAAGAGAAAAAAAAAATCCATCTTGCTGTAAGATGCAGCTTGATAAATCCCTGGGAAAACTTAAAATGCAGTCTATACCATAATCTCTGAACTCAGCGAGCCAGGAGTCTCCTCCTAATCACGGGTTTGAAGCAGGTGAAAATCTCCGCAGACCTTGGCGGCAGTCAGTTTTATATCACTGCAGGAAGAACAACTTCTGGCCTCACACCAACCGAGCTCTGCAGGCAGAAGGACTCTGATTTCTGAGGATTAAAATGTTTCTTTGTTTGTGCCTGCAAGCCTCTTGGAGAAGCAGAATGGCAGGGATGAGAAAGTGTTGTGCCCATTCTCCGCAGGGCTGTACCCTCACATCCCAGGCTTGAGCCAAGGGCTCAGGAGAGCTTTAAGGCTTGGCGCTGCCAAGGACGTGACCTAGGTCATGGCCAGCGGTGGCTTGTGGGTCAACTTCTTTTACTGTCTCTCTATATGAAGAGATTTTAATTTTTTTTCCCCTGAGCTTCCAAGTAAGAGACAAGATACAGGCAGGCAGAAGGGAAGGGGGGAAGCTTTGAGAGGGATGGTTTGAAGAGGTAAGGAAACAATAGGCAAATGCATTTTCCACACAGACCTCTAACACATCTCCAAGACCAGAACTCTGTGTCAGGGGGCCAGGGGCATCTCCCAAGCAGAAAAGCATACATGGAGTCCTGTGGGGAGGGGGAAGTGACACCTGGCTGCATTGGACACCTGGGGCAGCGGGTGCCTTTCTTCAGGGCTGATGTACACATTGCACCAACAGCCCTCTCCACACAACTGTCTTTACATCTTCAGTTTATAAAGCACTTGCAGTTGGGGCAGACTGCAGAGCTTACAGTCGATAGAACCACTAGATCAACTCACCCAAAACTCTTCTTCGTCACCAGCCGCAGATGACAGCACCGTGGAAGAGCTGTGACAGTGAGACCCGGGGCCAGCATCAGGTGGGCTTCAGTTTCACACCGAGCATGTCCGTGGCACCCTTAAGTCTGCAAATATCCCAACAGGAATAAGCTGCAAACCTGTGGAAAATATTCAGCAACAGAGCCCCCTACCAGGTGAAATCGAAGACAATCAAAGAGAATGTCCACGTACTAATGAGGTGCTAATCACCCCTGCCCTAAGGCATGGGGCAGGGGGACTGGCTCCTCCTGAAAGCCGACTGTCGTTTGTTTCCATACTAAAACAAGCCTGGTCAAAGGCTGGTGAGAAGAACAAGGAGACCATCACCTAAGGCAGAGGTTTGAAAAGAAAAGCAGGAAAGGCTCGGTGTGGGAGGCAGGGATACTGCTGGGGTACCCCAGCGATGCTGCTGGAGGCTGGCATGGCAGGAGAGAAACTGCTCCACTGTGCAAGATGTTTGCAACAAGAGGGAACAACTCAGACAAACCATGAATGTGGGGTTCACATAAGCATAAGTGAAGAAAAATGAAAAGAAAACAAAAATTGCTTGAGCCTGTCCCCAGTTTCGTAAAACTGGTACCAATTTGAAGAGGCATGAAACTGTGGTAAATGTTCTCTGACTGCATGCAATGGACCACCAAGGTCCTCTAAAGCAGGACTGCCTGCTTCAGAGACATGAAGGAGGTTGCCGAATTTCTAGTCAAGCCACTTTAATGTAAATCAATCCCATAAACTGAAAAAGAAACTCATATCTCTGGCAATGACCAGCAACAGCTGCCTAGAGGAAACTGTAGAAATAAGGTGAGCACAAGGGGAAAGTCTGCAGCTCAGGAGCTTCCTAAGCTGGATGTGGTGTCTTTCTTGTTAACAGCCCTGTGTGGTTGTTACCTTTCTTAAGTTTGTCTGCCTGTTGAAATCCTTTACACATTTAGCATCCACACTGTCTTCAACAAAATGCTTCACATGAAAAAATTATCTCCTTTAGCTTCTTCAGAACCTGCTACCCAGGACTTTATTTGGTTTCAGAAGTGCTGGTAGTTCAAAAGACGAGGAGGAATATAGCTCTAGTCACCTCTTCATGCTGTTCAGGATTCTATTAGCCCGCTGGAGCAGTTTCAGGCACAGTGCATTCCACACCTTACCCAGCTTTCCATCACCCAGCTGGGACACAGGCAGTTTTGTGGGGGTATTTCATGGCATCTTAATAAACTGGTCATAGGCTGGTGGAGCTTTCTCGCTGGGACTGAGACTATGTTAGCAGAAATGGCAAGTCAGGAGACCAGGGCTTGAGAAAAATTTTGCGTCTTGACTGAAATAACAGAAATAGCCATGATTAAAAAGGCAGGACAACTCATTTATGGCTAGCTCCTCATCTCTTTGAGCTCACCATAACACTCCCACTGACCTGAGTGCTGAGCAAGAGTAGTCTGCAGTTCAAAAGTGTGCATGGATTTGATTTAAAGGAGGAATTCTGTCCTCATTAAAAAATATGGCAATATCTCAAGTTCCTGCCTGGCTTTTCCCCATTATCCTCACCACATCAGTGGCTGGACTGCAGGGTCCCACTGTAGTGGGTGGAGGTTATTTTTCAGATGTCATATACATGAAAATTTCTCATCTTGTTCTATGAAATCAATGAGATGTGATAAATGAATTTAGACTCTTTCTGTGGCTGGAGGGAAGGAGGGTGGATGAAAGAAAAAACCCGAGATTCTGTTGTTTTGTCCTGTGGTCGTTAAGATTTTTGTGCTTGTTTTATAATACCCTTCAAGATTTTGATGCAAAAGGTTGAAATGTGTAGATAGTTCATACAAAGCACATGTTTAGATAAAAGAACATGCTGAATTTTTCTTTCCCTATCCTTAGTCTCTCTTCTCACCATGGAAAGAGACAGTAAGAGCCTAAAGATATCAGTTAGCAGCACAGCAACACACATGCGAAGGCATGGCAAAATGCTCAAAATGCTTACCCCTTCCTAACACCCCTTGCAATGCCTGCAGGCCAAATCCCACATTTCCAAACATGCAGCAATGTCGTGGAGGCCCTTTCTCCTAGGAGCAAAGTTGGAGGAAGAACTTTGGCTTCAAACCTGCCTCCTGAAACAAGAGCTGGCTTTGCTTTAGAACTTTCCATGTGTTTTAACCAGAGTTCATGCCACCTGGAATAAGAAGAGTTCTGGATATCAGTTTGGGACAGTATCCTTTGGTTTGCTGCCTTCTGGGCCCTATAGTTTCAGCAGAAGTTCATCAGACTTGAGATGTTTGGAACAAACAGTGCCGGACTCAGTGAACAAGTGGGTCTCAGTGTAAATTTGCCTGGTTAGAAAATTCCTCTGCGCTGTCTATTCTCATTAGGCTGGCCTTACTTTGTCAAGGCAGGCATGGGAGGCTGGCTTCTCCCTTACAGATGCTCTAGAAAGACTCCCTCTGTTCCTGTGACAGAACAAACTAAACCTACAGCAAAGGGAAATTGCATAATAACTGTAGGTCTGTTGACTGGACAAGAACTGCCAAAGATATCCTTATCTAACATCTTCAGAGTATGGCAGTTAACCACACTTGGCAGCCTCAGATGAGGGGATTGTATTTCTTCCAGACCTCCTGCTAAAATATGCAGCAACCCCACACGAGGCTGTGGTTTTTACTGGGAACCCTTTGAAGCCATTCATCTTGCTACAAATGAACTCTGGCATCATTATTCCTTGTAAAAGGACAGGGCAGGGAAGGCAAATGTCTTCTGACAATGACAGCACTTCTTTGTATTTTGGCCTTGTGGCACCCCCAGTACCAAAAAAGTCAATTACTACTGCAGTTCAGCTGTAATTGTCATAGAAGGACCCATTTGGCAATTGTGATTATTGTAGCAACGACGTGAGGAAAGGCCCTTCAGGAGCAAACAGAAGATTCTCCACTCTGCTGTAAATGCACAAGCAGTTGGTTACATCTCACCTCTTGCAATCAACAGAAAAAGCTTCGGGCAAGTCCTCAATTTCGGTATCTGCACGAGGAGCACATGCCAAGGCTATACCAGCTCCACTGACTAGTGCAGTTGCTTAGCCTTGGAAATCTAGTGATATTGGAGGTGCTCCAGGGTATTCCACACAAATTCTACCTGCTGCTGCAAGAGAATGTAAGGCTGTCATACATACTATGTCATATCTACCAGTTCCATGTTCAGGTCTCAAATTTCCTGGGAAGCATCAATTGCCAAAAAGTACCAATGCTTAGGGAACTACATTGAGCCCATCCACCGTACAGCGACACCTACATCGATCTCACTTTATACTCAATGGAAATCCGGCAAGCATCATTAACAACATGAACAGTGAGAGTCTCTTATTCTACATAAGAGTTACAAACACTACATATCCTATAGCAGTTGTCCAAACAGGTCAGACAAACCAAAGGCTGTCAGTAACGAATGCATAGTGTGAAACAACCTCACACTGGGAACAAGGACAGGAATGCAAGGCTCCCATGCCTTACCTCCCAATGCAATACCTCCCAAGGTATGTTGCACTTTGAGTTACGGTGATCAGGAGATAGCACAACACAAACCAACTGGCAAAAAAGCTTTACCATTGCTCAAACTCTACTGACCATGCTGTTTCACTATCCTCCAGAAGCCAGACCACACTCCTCCTTGTCTCTGCTTCATCTGAGGTCTCTCTCCCCCACTCCTCAGAGCTATTTAACCACTTTGCTGTAGGATCACAGCTGCACATCATCAAAGCAAGGCCACAGCTGCATATTATCAATGTCAGTCAACCCACTGTCTCCATTCCCCTACAAGGTATTTTTTTGAACTACCTTGTATAGTAATCAATGTCAAGAAAAAACTATTTTAACATGTATTTCATACAAGGATAAAGGCTTTCAAACTATCAGCTCTTGGCACTAGTGTTGTTCCCCTCTACAGCTTAAAGTACAGATGAACCTTCTGAAATTGTTTCTACCATCTCACCTTTTCAGAACATTTTCAGAGCATTTATAATTTGAAAGCTACATCAGTCAAAATTTTAAAAATTAGCAGAAATAGTTAAGCACTCAGCTTTCTCTTAAAATAAGTAGGAACCCAGATTTTGTACTGAAGTGTCATTGGGAAACCCAGTCTGGAACCCTTCAGCACCTGACCTGTTGTCTCTGAGCCTCGGCTGTTTCTCCCAGACCTGCCTCCAAGCCCCTCCCCTGGCCAGAGCTGGAATGGGATCCAGCGGGGAAGGTGGAACAAAGGCTGTGTTTTGGACACTGAACCTGGGGGACACCAAGTGTGGGAAGTATCAGCTGACTCCGCTTGTGACCTTATCACCAACTTGCTACCGTGACACCCTTAATAAAAGTGCTGGAGAACAGAACGCTAGGAAATGTGCAGGTGTGGCACCTCTATGCCATCGGCAGCACATCTAACCATGTCTGAGTGACTGGCTGTTCGCTGCTGGCCCTGCTCTGTTTGCTTGTCCTGGGAGGACTAGGAGTTACTACTCAACACGTACACAGCCTTTCTGTGTCCAAAAGTATCCAGAAAGGTCCGGCTTGCCCTTAGTAGGGTCACCAGACTCCCAAAACTCTTCTTTGGAGAAAGGGAAGTCCAGGTTTTTCCACTGAGGGTTGTGGTTACTTGGTTTCTATTAAACCTTGTTTCAAAGATTCGAGCCAGCATCCACTTGAAGAATAGCGACTTAATCCCTCTGTGTTTCCAGTACCCAGCTGGGGACTGAGGGTGACGCTACCTTCTCTGTTCGGGAATTTGTCCAAGATTGTGTTTCCCAGCCCATGCTTTCGCAGCACCTGACTCAGCACAGCCACCGGGTGCTGATGTAATGCAAACAGCCACTTGCAATAAAGAATGATAAATAGATTCTTGTCTTTCTTTCCCTTCCAAGAGCTGTTTATTCAATTGTGAACAGTTAAGCAAAAATAAAAGAAAAAACAGACATACGTTACAAGAGTCAGACAGCCGTTTCAACCAAAAGAATTAATGCCAAGGCTGAATCTGTCAGTCTATCATTATTTCTCACTTGATTAATCAAAACCCCATCAAAGCCTGTTCAAAGACTCCCACTGAGTTGCATAGGGTTCGGATCAGCTGTTTTGCAATTTTCCCAAAGCAAACAAACCGGCCCGATGAAAGAAATGTGAAGAAACAGGAGGAAACACAAAGACCAAAGCTAGACACTGAGCATCTCCTAATCAAAAGGCAACTTTACCCAAGGGATCACACCAAAAAAATATGTTTGGAGGTATGAACAAATTTTGAAACGCAGGGTAGAGCCTGCAGCCCATTGACTCATAAGCGGGGAGGGCTCTGGGCAGTTTTCCCCCAAAGCCAGCCAGGGTGGATTTCCCTTAAATGAAAGCCTGTGCTTACAGGCACCTACCAGGATCAACTGAGGAGCTCTTCGCTCTCCGCTTGTTGTCTGGTGAATTTGGTACAGATCTTCTGCCAGAACCCTGGTCACATCTGCGAACCTTCTACAGGCTTCTCATATACCTTGAGTCAATGGATATACCTTGGGCATAGGGACACAGGATGCTCATTTGTGGGCAACCAAACCCCACGCCATACGTCAGTGAGACTCGTGGCCACTTGCTCTCTGTGTTTGAGGCAACTGGTTGGGGCTGTGACCCACCAGTTCAGAAACTGCAGCCAAACGCACACAGAAAGAATCCCTCACCTTTCCTTACAACAGAATAGCACCTAAAGGGAGTAAATGTGTCAGCTGCTCTACAGGGTCCTTCAGGGAAGGTGGAAACCCAGCTAAAGCATCATTAAAGGTTCTTCCAGTCACTTTGTAGCATTGGAAGGTCACACATGTAACACAAGCTGGTTCTTTTGAAAGTTGTTACCTAATAAAGTCCTCACAGAACTGGTATTAGGTGGCTTCTGAGGGATCAGTTGTCATAGCCTGATAACAGTCCTTACAGGAGAATGGAGGTGTCTTAACCCATCATTTATACCCTTGGTACTTATGAAAGGGCTTTTGTACCTGGCCTGAAAAGATTAATGGGCAAAATTGATTCAGAGGAGGAAAAGCAGATGAAAAATGTACATGAACCCAGTGAGGTTTTGTATTAGAGATCTCAAGAGGTGTGATTTCACAAGGACAGATGACAAAGTAAAAAAAGAAAGAGTCATAAAATCAATTCAAAGAAAAAAAGAGAGAGAAAAAAGAAAAAGAAAAATAAACAATAGAAGCTGAAGATTTTTAGGTGCAGAGGGGTGAATACTGTTTAAGATCCTAGCGGATTCCTGTCTGAAAGGGCCTATTTTAAAGAGCTTTTAGAGTATATCCAAAGCAAAACATTTGTGGGTAGAAGGAGTAAAACTATGACTAATAATATAGAAAACACAAAGCTCTCAGTAGCACTGTAGAAAATATTTTGCAGTGTGAGGGAATGACAAAGCTCAACCTTTTCCTTTCATCAAAAAGAAGATTGCAGCTGTTGATCTTTCAGCTCAAAATGAGATGCTGCTCTGCATGACATTCACAAGGCTGTTGCTGGACTCAGTGCAGGACTCATAAGGAGAATCTCTCCCCTGTGCTGAAGCAAGGTTAGGGTGATTGATCTAGTGGTTACATCGATATTTTAACCTTCTGGGCAGTTTAAAGTCTACAGTGATCAAAACTGCTTTATAAACTGAGAGCAGGGAGTTAGTCACACCTTGAGGGCAGCCCGTTAACTCTGCAGGAGGAGCTTGAATGGCCACCTGGAGAAGAAGTAAGATCACAGTATAAGAGGGATTTAAAGTAACTACTTGCATTTCCAGTGACCAGACCAAGGGAGCACATGCAATCATTTGTGCTGACCCATTGGAGCAGAGGCAGCATCTTGAAACACATTAATACCTTCATTTACAGGAGTCTGAGAGTTTCCAGGGTCCCACAGTAATACCTCACCAACTGCACCATCCTTCCCCTCCTCATCCCTTAGCATCGAACAGTTTATCTGCCTCCCTCTTTTTCTCCAGACCACTTTTATCTGACGTGTTATTTACATTTCAATCACAAACATTCTTTTCTCTTTAAGAAAGTGCTTGGGTTTTGTGCCCAATATTCCCTTTTCTTTCTGCACAACAAAGAGCAGGAGTGGAGCAGAAATTGTATTGCACTTATGCAGAGATGCTGCCTGAACATGAAAACCATCTCACAAATATGGGCACTTTTCAATCGCAATGTGTTTGCCCATTGGATGAGGAACAGAAGAGTGTAGAAATGAGCATAGAGGTTGCTTTCTGAGACCAAAACATTACAAAGTGCACTTAAAAGAGAATCTAGCTAGAGTAGTGCTGCAGCAATCGAAAACCAGAATGTGTTTCTGAAAAGGGCTCAACAGAAAAAGAACACTTGTAGCTAAAGGGACTGAATCCATACTAGCTTGTCATTAACTGGTGCAGATGGATCAGTGTCAACAGAGTCACCCAGATGTGTTCTGCATGAGCAAACTCAAAAAAGTAGATGTGCATGGCTTTGCGCACCAAGCATGCAAAAACCCCATGGGAGGCTGGTACCCCAGTTGGTGGTTGGTGCAGCATCTCCACTGCAGTTACCGTTGGTACCAAGAGGCAGAATGAATCAAAACAGGCCACGCTGCTGTGATGCACTGGCTGAGACAATGTGTCTCCTTCCTTGGCCAGCTCTTTAGGTACACCCTGGGAGGCCTGGAAGGATGTAGAGGAGTCACTGGAGATGTGCTGAATAGAATCCCAGATTGGTTTGGGTTGGAAGGGCCCTTAAAGACCCCCCAGTCCCACCCCTGCCACGCGCAGGGCCCCCTTCCCCCAGCCCCGTCCAGCCTGGCCTTGGGCACTGCCAGGGCTGGGGCACCCACAGCTGCTCTGGGCAGCCCGTGCCGGCGCCTCGCCGCCCTCACAGGGAAGGATTTCTCCCTCATATCTAGTTTGAATCTCCCCTCTTTTACTTTAAAGCTATTCCTTTATAAATAGTCCCTCTCTAGCTTTCTTGCCGGCCCCTTTAGGTACTGGAAGGTGTTGGGGAATGATTCCCTAGAAGATAACTTTGCCATGAACTGGGAAAAGGATATTCGGTGATGCCCTGACTGATCACTGCTGGCAGCTGGGCCATCTGTGCCGTAGGGTGAGGGAGTGTAATCACGTGCCCTGGAAGCATCCCCCCAGCTGGGGATGAAATGCATTGCTCTGCTGCCTGGTTTGCTGCCTGAGTATGGCTCTGCTGCTCGATGGCTCCCTGCCTGCATGACCGGCTGAGCAGCAAGAGTGCAGGCAGCAAGCAGTGAGTGCAGAAATGTAAAGAAAGGCGATGCTGCAGCCAGTGTTTTCAAGAGCTCACTCACTCAGAGTGATTTCCTATTTGGACTTCCTGCACAAGATGTTTTAATATCTTAGCCTGAAGTACCAGTCCAGGAAAGCCAGGGATTTAAATTTCCCCTAGGTTTGTGACTCTGTCCGCCCTGTGGACAACATGCCCCTGAAGATGGAGAGCCAACAGAGGGAACAGCCTCTTCCCTCTCGGAAGAGCCACTAGGCAGAGCACATAAGTGGATTTTTGGCTGTCTGATGCTGGACCAAAGCACTGAAGAATTGTAAATTCTTAACCTTTCACAGGAGACAGTTGTCCTTACAACACTTCTTAGTAAAGCAAAACTTTCTTTGATGTGTTTTCTCCAGCCCCATGCTGCACCTTCTTTCTGAATTGTGCTTTCTTTACCTCTACTCTGAATTTAACTCTGGCATCACAAATCTGAATTACTGATTGTGGTTCACCTTCTAATCATCAGAAAACACTTGGTCCTTGTCTAGGTTTAGCACTTATGTGAACCCTGAGCAGCATCAATAATGGGATGTGTTCAGACACCGCCACCTTTCATGGCTATCCATTGGTGGTACAAAGAGCATTTACACTGAGCTAGTACCACACATAGGTCTTTTGTGTCATTATTATTTTGTTATTATATTATTAACAGATGCATACGATCTGTTAAACAGTCTCAAAGGCTGCTGTTAATCTCCCATGATGTGCTTACTCTATGTCTTGTGATCTTGTGGACATCTCTTTGCAGCTTCACCTTCTTGGTTATTCCTTTCTCACTGAAGCAGTGCCACATCTCACCAAACACTCCCTGTTCATATGTGAAAACTTATCTTTTTTAATAATTTTTTCTTATAAAAGAAATAAAAAAATCTTTTTTTCTTTCCTACCTTTGAATATACCACATAAGAAAAAACCTCCAAAGAGGGTTCAGGATAGGAAAGAAGCCAGACCTGCCATACTCCGACGAACACCTGTCATGGGTTAAGAAAAACGCCCACTATTTAACACTGCTGCCAGAACATGAAAAATGGAAGTTGTGGCAAATCACCTTAAAATCACGAGTCCTCCCAGGGAGTGAGGAGGCTAGAGGTAAGAAAACATGACTTTATTTGTCCTGCCAGTGGGGGAGTCCGTGGTGTGGGCAGGAGCCACATTCAAGGCAGCGAGCAGAGGCAGAGGAGTGTTTTCCTTCCTGAGCTCCTGGAACAATTCTTTGGAGGCTTTAAATGACTGGGACAAAGCAAATGATCTGGTCAGTGGGATTGCTGAGCTAGTTGGGTGTATTTATCCCACAGCCTGACCTTCTGCCAAGCTTTATACTTTATCATGGCTAAGGCATAGCTGTGTAGTGCACCATGACCACATCCATACAACCACAACTACCATCCAGGCCTGAACTTAAGGTCTTTGAAACCGCAACCAGGACTTCCTACCACTTGACCTATGCAGCAACTGAAGGCAAATATATGTAGAGCAGAGACTTAAGCACTTAGGGTGTGTTTTCTGTGCCAGAGCCTGTAAATTCGTAGGGGTGATGTGTTGCACCCATGCGTATTGCGATCCAGAACAGGCTGAATTCACGCCAGTTTGGAGCAGTTGGAGAATAGTTCGTATCTATCTTCACTTGTTCAGATAACAGAACCTAAGAACTGATTTCAGAACAGGTTCATGCAGAGGATCTGGTGATGTTTAAGCACAGATGGGCTATGAAGAGAACAGAAGAACTTGAGAACAAGAACAGAAGCTGGTGAGAGTTAAACGCAGATGGGAAATCAAGCAAGTGCTTTGCTGAAGTGGAGTTTTTCTTCTGAACAAGACGGGCACACAAATGCTAACAAAGTTATGCAAGGTAATTGCTTTGGGCTGCAGCTGAAGGTGCAGAGCTTCAGGGACTTTTTCTATCAAACTGTAGAGGATGAATAAGCACAATTGAGTTCGTAAACCCCCAGGACCAACATATCTTCCTGGTTTTGATACCGTTAGGAGCACAAACAAGAACTAACATGCTGACTTTTTACCCTGCTTCACTTACTCTCATAACCTCTGTTCCCACTAATCCACAGGGAGCAAGAACAAACTTGACTATGTCTCTTGGTTTAAGCTAGGCATATTTACAATTTCAGATGCAGCAAGATGCAACTTGACCTCAGGTTAACTTGAAATGAGTCTCCCACCATAGTAACATCTTTTTATTTAACTGCCCCAAAAAGAAGCAAACTCAAAGAGCTCCTAATACTTTGTCTTTTCCTGATGATACTCAGTGCAAAACCAAATCTATGCAATGCCTATCACATGAGCCTGCTATATGACCTGCAGATGGAAAATACAGGTTGAGGATACTGAGTGATGCAGAAAAAAGCATCTCTCCCCACAGTCTCGGTTTATTCTCCATTCCTTGGAGATTTTTTTGTGGATGAAGAAAGCTCAGCAATCTTCATTTTCAAGAAGTGACTCACTGATAACTTTAATATAGCCTAAATGTCTGCACACACATTGCACTGCTCATCGCATCAAGTGCAGTAAACACGACCTGCTTGAGAATGAACTGGGTTGTTTGAGGGTTTTTTGGTGGAAGAATAAGTTGTTTAGCATTCACTCTTAAGGGAGATGGAGCAAGGGGGGAAGCGGTGTGCAAGCAGGCGGTGATTTCAAACAGCCTCAATGCAAAGTTATATCATTGATGTAAATCCTGTGTTTGGAAGAGTGAGTGCCAAACTTCATGTCTATCAGAGTGCACCAGGCAAAACATATTTGCTGCTCTATTCATCTGCTTGTTATGGGTCTGAGACTGAAACTAGGAAAACCAGTCAAGGCAAGTGAGCGAGTTCAGGATCCTTTCCCTGACAGTGAGGAAAATGGAGAAGAAACAAGACAAGGCTAGAGCTGCATTTCCCATGGGTGTATCCTACCAGTTTGGGGAGGTCAGGAGCTTAGGGCTGGGTTTGTTCCAAAAGTTTCTCTAATCCCTTTTTAATCCCATTTATGAAGTTGCTTTCCATAACATTCTGCCAGTTACATATCTGGAATACTGCAGATTTTCTTCCCGTCTTTTCTGGGGGCATCCCTCCACTCTGAGCCCACTGGCTGCATTTGGCTTCAGTCTTTAAAGCAGCCTTGCAGAGACCTTACCCTTTGGCCCTGGCTCTTGGCCCCCATCTCTTTCTGTAAACAGAAAGCCATCTATTTCCATTATTCTAAGATTTCAATCTGGCAAGAATTTGAAGTCCACACGGCTGCCAAAAGGAGTGGTCCTCTCCACTTCTCCTCATCTTCTTGTGCCATCGGTACGGCAGTGCAGTGAGCCAGATTGGGAGATGGCTCTGGCTGAAAACTCACCACCTAACTTAGTCCGTCTCGCTACACAGCACTGCATGGACCCATGAAGGTACAAGACGGAAGAATGAGAGCACTTCATTAAGAAGAGGAGAGAGGGTGGGATCATTTTTTTTTCTTCAGTTAGAGGCACATCCTTGCATCATGAGACTGCACACTGAAACCACCCCCCTGCCTCCAACACCTCTTTTCCATCATGATGTTTTCAGTAAGTCCAAAAGAACGTGGACTCCCAAGCGTTTCCCTCCTGGAAGCCACGAAGCCACCAGCTGTTTGCAGCCTGAAGGTCAGTGTTCTCTAAACAAGATAGTTTTAGTCGGCAGCCGGAAAACAGCCTTATATCAAAACTTGCTGTGGGAAGCTATTGCTGCACGTACAGCCCCAGCAGTGTGACTCGCTGCCCTATGCCCCAGCAACAGCCTGTCAATCATTTCTGTTTCAGTGCTAAAAATGTGGCTGCTACATGCCTTTACAGCTCAGATAGCTTTTTCCAGTTGCAGCCCGTGCCTACCTCAGCTGTCAGTCACCGCTGAAATCAGGGTGGTATTCACTGGTAAGCCAAAGTTGTGCTTTCTTTCCTTTCTATGGAAGGGAACCCTGCCACCATTTTTATTTTTATTTTAGACAATGACTTCTTTCTGAGCACCTCAGCAGGAATCATCAGAAGGCACTGCCTTGCACAAAAGAAGAACGTGGCCAGTCAGTTTTTCCAGGAACCACAGAAGCCCAGATACCACCAGTGAGCAGCCTCTGGGTGGAGAAGTGGCTCCCAGCTCCTGCAGAGCTCCACACTCGCTGCCTGTGCTGTGGTGGTGAGTTAAATGTGCACAGACCGGGCTCGGGGGCCAGCTGGCAGGAAGGGCTCTCTGTGGATATTCTGAAGCTCTGTTACTTCCCCAGAAAGGGATCTTTGCTTTGAAACTGCCTTTTGGAAACAGTTCCTGGCCCCTGCACAACAAGGAGCAAGCATGTGCTGAGAACTGTTATCAGTGGACACATGTATGTACATGTGTATGTATGTACACAGGCAGCCCACCCCAGCCGGAGGGGAGGGAACCTGGTGGTAGGGCTCATCTCATGAGGTTCCAGTTGCCTTCAGGGCCCTTGGGACGTTTCATATACTGGTTAATGGTGACTCAGAGCCAGAAAATATCTCAGCTTTTCGGAGAGGGAGGAGGGACTGACATACTGGAATTATTTACCGCATTTCAGCCCATGTTGCCGAGGTAAAGTATAGAAGGTGCTTCTTGTACTCCAGGAGCTGTCTCACTACACAGCACTGCATGGACCCGCGAAGGTACAAGACTCCAGGAGTACAAGAATAGAACTGAGGTACCAAAGGACAATAATTGTCTCTCTGTCCATGCCGTCTCTTCATCTCACATTGTTTCAAGGGACTGCCACATGCACCATGTGTAGCGTACATGGAATAGCTCAATGGCATATACCTTCATGCACCATTTAGAGAGAGAGTACGGCGTTCCAGCCAGGGAGCACAGGCAGGCTGGGAAGCTGTCCTTTCATCCAGCCTTAGCCATGTGAGAGCTCAAGGTCCATCCTACCTTGTTGAACAGTCTCTTTCTAAAACAGTGGAAAAAGAAACCATTAGTTTCATATGTTTTATCCCACCTGCTTTAGCTCCCGCTCTGAAAATATCATGAACTTCCTTCCAGAGGTTCATGCTATACTCCCGGTCCTAGCAGGAGAGCCTAGATTTTTCATTTATGTTTAACAATTAAGGGAGGGTTAATCCCTTTTAAGGTCAAAAGTCTAAAAGACAATTTGTCCAGTCTTAAGATGGTCACCTAAGACAGGCCAAGTTAATCATCTTCTGAGGATGCCTATTTCCTCTTTTTCATCGTGGAAGAAGCCAAGGTGATGAACACGGCATTACGTACCTCAGGCCTCAGGTAAATAGATCTGTCTGTGTGTATGCGCAGTACCTGGCGTGAGAATGCACCGTAGAGTCCTGATTTTTTCCCTAGGACTCCTACAAATTACTGAAATACAAATACCAGGAACTGTGTGTGCACTTTGTACCCTTGGCTTATGGGATTCAGCTGGCTTTGAGCCAAGTTTTCCCAAGTTTGGTGGGGCAGGACTGTGCAACCTCAGCGTAGTTCTGCTGGACAATTAACGTCAAGGTGTGAGACATTGCTTGAGAAACGGCTGCGCAGGATGAAAAAAGTAAAAGCACAGACCAAAGTATAATTCGGACCATGTGGAGCTTCAACTGAGATAAAACAAGGCAAGGTCAATCGCAGTAGATACATCCTACAAACAAAACAATCCAGCTGAGCAACATCATATCTTCTGTAGCTTTCCCAGGCTAGGTGGGTGACAGGGTCCCCGCACCCAACAGGTGGGACAAACCGGCCTTTCAGAATGTATTTTTTCCTGGCATGTAAGACCTCGGCACTGGATAACCTGCCAGGAACATTTGCTGGGTGCATGAAGACACCTACATTCACACGGTCAGAAATGGCTTTTAGCTCTGGCAGCTATGGGGAGTGGGGATTATCTTTTCATGGCATCCCTTTCAACCTGCATTCGCGGAGCTGCTCCAAGAACACAGGCAAAAGGAATCCCCTTGTGATTGCAAGAGACCTGGCAGCTGTAATAAAGCAGAGAAACGTACTCTGTCCCTCACCTGCAGCTGTTTTCCTTGCTCTTAATGAGATTTCAGGAATTACTCTTTTGAACATAGATACATAATTTATACCAATAGCTGCACTTGAGCTATTCACTTGTTTTATACCTTTCATAGAAAGAGGTTTCTCAAAGACACAGAATAAATAGGAAAATTGGACCAGATTCCTACACAACCTACAAATTCCTTTATTTATACAGGCTTCTAATCCGGCAGATTTCTATTTCTCCCCATGGACTATAGGAAAGCCACAGCCATTAGTCCTTAGCTCAGGTGGGGTGACAGTGGAGCTGTCTGAAATTGAATTAAATTAATCCCACCTGTAGTCTCAAGCGTGTAGCCACCCTTATCACCAGTGGAGAAAGAAAGGTCTCTACCAAGCAACTCACCTGAGCTGCCTTAAATGCCAATTTTCGGAGAGGATGAACACCCTTGAGAAGCACCTTCTACCTGCCCTGACTTTAAAGAAAGTTAGATCTGGATAAACAACTGCTTGGACAATCCAAGGCGTGAACCTGCTGCCCTATGCACTTTCCTGGTCCTACCAATGCCATGATCAAGAAACATGAAAAGACACAATGAAAAAACATGAAAAAACCTCCTGGGATGACCGTGGGCAGGGATGGCCGGTTTTGTCAGGGGTGATTAACACTATGAATATATTACCTTTGAGTGCATACCAATGAATGCCCTGTTCTTTCCATACCAAGGGGCATGGTTTGAATCCTAGGATATAGTGTCCCAGCCAAAAAAAGGGTTAGTCACCCCAGAGCACAACAGCACACAAAGTGCCTGCACAACCAGGGGACAAGGGCACCAGAGCAAAACAAGGGATGTGCCAACATATCATGCTTAGTCCAGCAAAAAGAACGCTGAGTGGGAATATAAATACATGAGAGAACTCCCACCAGGAAAGGAGTTACTCATTTATGCTGAAAGTCATTATTGGCACAGGAAGAGAGGTTAAAGATTGACCCAGCGTAAACTTAGGCTGGAAATCAGAAAGCAGTTTTGAGTGACTGGAGCAGTTTGGTTCCAGTCTGGGTGATACTGAGTGACGATGTGCTCAATGAATAACTTCCTACATCTTCAACAGGGTCTTGAGAGCATTTGGCTGACATATGGGGGAGAGGCAGGCATTATTTTGTTTGGATAAGACTTCTGGAGATCTATAAATCAAAAATAACATCCACGTTATTTGGATTTGGTTAAACAAATCTTGTGTTTAGTCATCAGGCAAACTAGATTTTGGTCAGTCTCTGCCAGCTGCTTCATATTTTATTTTACCAACAGGACTGAAGAACAACATGTGTATGTGTCTTTAAGCCCATTCTCACTCGCTGCAGAGGAAGGTACAGAAGAGTTCAGGCTCCAGCTCAGCAGTCCCAGATGCAAACCCCCGTCATGCCGCTGGATCCCTTTGTGTCCTTGACCTTGATCCCTTTTGTCTTTGATCAACTTCATCTACCTGTGCAGGCACAGCCAGAAGAAAAACACAGGTCACAATTTTCTGAAGAGTTTGAAGCTTTCAAATTGCCATTGAAATAATGAGGGTATCTCCTTAGCATTAGGGGACCTCCACATGTAACTGTCTTGGAGAATCTGTCTGCATCCTGCTTCTATTTTGGCCCTGGTTTTGCTGATAGAATTGGAAGTGGGAGCACACAAATCCATGTCCCTACCCCCATGATCCTGCAGCAGAGGGCTCCTATGAAGAACGGTCTGTGACATGAGCACAGTCTCAGCTGCATCCTATTCCTACACCTTTTGTTATGAATTTCACCTTTTCCCAGGCATGCAAATATCTTCATAGCAACCTGCTTACAGCTCCCTGTTGATTCTTCCAGTCCTTCTCTACTTTACCCCCGCCTGTATTGTCCAGGACTAGAAATATGCCCAAAAGAGAAGACAAACATGATGCTTTAAAGGACACAGTTGTGCATCCTGGCAAGAGAACCAGGGATGCATCTAAATGGTGGGCTTGTGGTACAAGATCTGATGTGTCTGTATGCTACAGACAGCAAAGAGCAGCTTATATCAGCTGATAGATTATATCAGAGCAGCATGGCAAAGGCTAAATAAAAGCGTAGACATCCATCTTGTCCAAATCAATAGCTAAGATTCACCACATCTCACTTCAGACAGTGTCGCTGGGATTTAGCTCCAGATCCACATACCGTATTCAAGGCTCACTTGTTACAGATTTATATTGTCAGTGATGGGAAAACAGCACTTCTAGGTGTGATTTATCGGACCTATGTGAGATGTCTGCTTCATGAAGATAAAAGAAAAGGAAAAAAATCCACCAAACAACTTAAAATCCCCACCAGAACATGTAAACAGATGGAGTCATGCTCAAATAACTGAGCCAAGAGAAGGGGCAAACTTATTACTGGGAATGTTCTGCTTGAAAGATTCTCTCCTGACTATTAGATTTTAAATTATTGCATTTAAAAATGTAATAGTGAGTAATGAGAAATTGGAGAAAGGGAAAAGAAGCTGCTGGTAGCTTTATGCATTATGAAGCCACCACCCACAGGAAATATGAGTTATGTGTCATACTGGTCCTGAGAGTGGACCATTTTGTGTTGCTGTGGCAAATTTTCAGTCTTCTAGATGAAATCCTGACTAGGTTTTCACTTTACTGGATACCCATTAAAATAGCATTTATAGTTCAATTAAGGAAAAAACCACCTCTATTAATCTTTAAACTACTTTCCACCACCCTCAATCCCTTCCAACAAAATTAAAAAAAAAAAAAAAAAAAAAAAAAGAAAGCTGCTTTACTGCAAGGATAGTTAAACTTTAGCTGAGAAAGAACTGAATCACAGTTCATCTGTGAAAAGCCAAACATCAAATAAAATGCTGTAGCAATTAACATGTCAGATTCTTTTTAAGGTGTTTGGAGTTGGCAGTGCTTCTCCCAGTCAGGCTATGCCAGGAGAGGGTCTTCAGATGAACTGCTCTGACTTGCAGTTGTGAGTTCTTCAGGGTGGGTTAGAGGGATTTGATCCACCTCCATTCTACTCCAGGCCACAATTTGCTCATGCTGGATAAATGCATCTGCTTGTGGCTTCTGAATATTCAGCGGCCGTGGCTGGATGTTCATTCCTCAGGACTATGGGTACTCATTGCATGCGACCGCACGTACACATCTACAGGTACACAAGGTTCAACACATCAGCAGCCTCCCTGCACACGGCCTGCATACACCCCTATTTCTGGAAAGGTTTTTGTTGGTGTAAGTGCTGGAATCCCAAGCGCATTCCCAACCTTGTGTGACGAGGGCAGGGACGTATGGTCACGTACTGCCCCCCTGTTTAAATCAGGAGGCAACCACACCTACTGTTATGAAAAGCTGCAAGTTGATTGCAGTCACCTTGACAATCACCCCTCATCACCTCATCCAGGATGCGTTGCATCTCCCTGTGAACAGACCAGGAGTTCAGCATCCAGCCTACCCATGGCAAGTGCTGAAGTGAACTCGAGGGTCATTTCAGTCCCACTAAATGTTTCCAGTTACTGTGAAACAGTACTTTCAGGATCTTCATTTACTGAAAAAAATTGTAAACTTTGTTCCAAGGGAACTGGATGCTTTATTTTCAGAATTTCTTATTTTGTCTTGAAATAGAAATATCAAGTTTGTACCTGCTCTAGTTACAATATCTCTCTCTTCTGTATTTAACCTTCGTTTCCCAGTTGCCAAATGTGGCCGTGGTACCATGGTTAGTAACTCCTGCTGTGGAAATCTCCAGCTAAGCTTTCCTTTTTTGAAATGTGTTTCAATTTCTCTACTACAGAATAATTTGAAGTGATGTTATGTCATTTCAGTTCCCTTGCATTCATTCCTTGTTCCTGTAGTAGTGTGAACGCTACCAAATGAGAATACTTCTTCATTTCCATTTTCTGCAAGATACATTAGGGAAAACTAATGTTGTATGATGTATATAAGCCTTCCTATTGCAGCAGATGGATTTTCAAGAAGTTTTAATATATTCAGTGACTTTCGTTAGAGCACAACTTTCTTTCAAGAGATGCCAGAAACTGTGCAGGACCATTAATTCAGTCCGGATTTGACCATCTCCAAAAGAAAAACTTTACATCCCTGGACAGCTGCAGTTCTAGCTTTGCCTGCACAGACTTTGTGGCATTTTTCTTCTGGCGCACAAGGTAGCAGAGACCTGCCTTGGCTGGGGACACCAGCTCCCACCTCAGCTGAATTGCCATGTCAAGGTTCAGGTTGTGCAGTTCAAGGAACACTTGGACAAACAGGAGAAAGAAGATAACACCACCAGTCAGAGGGTCAGTCTGACTGAAACGTCTGGGTTTGCTCCACGTTCAGAACACTGATATGAGATATGCTGTGAGGTTCTTTGCACCTGCCTTTAAACATCGATTTCTATACTTCGGTCTTATCTCACATTTTCTTTTTCTGAGCAGTTTGCAGCAAGGATTGTTCCTCTCCTTGCCACTTAATGCCCTCAAAGTGCATTGAGGGGTTCAATGCACTTGCCCTTGCAGCTCACCTGTCCCAAGCCACCAGTCCAAACCCACTGCTGCCTGCTCTAGAAGGAAGAATTCCTCTCACTGGAGCCTGTGTAAGTTGTGATGCCCCAGCAAGCCAAATACTCAAAAAAACCCTGAAACTACTGAGGCTTCCAATACACTGAAACATTTGGAGTCTCAGTTTTTCTCAAGCTTTTTGCCTCTCTTTTCTAGCTGCTCAGGAGGTCCCATTGCCTTTCAGCAAAGGCTTAGATTTCACGGGTGCACTTAGATCTTCACTGATCTTGCAAACAAGCCCAGGATCTGTACAGGATCTCCTTTTTCTCCTCTCTCTCTCTCTCTCCTTCTCATCTCTCCATCTTCTCCTCTGGATAATCCATTTCTAAAAACCCCAGCTTTTCATATGGTTGAATTAATTGTCATTCTTGCTTTCTAAAACCAGAGCAATTCCTTTAAGTTTATCCAGGAAAAAGTTGTCTGGAATTCCCCCAAATTACAACTGTAACTTCAAGAGTACAGAAAAAAGGGCATACACATCTGGTGACAAGAGGAAGAATGAAAGTTGTTGATGAAGCAAGTCCTAGATTATCCTGGAAGAAGGCGCGATGCTGAGACTGAAATGGGCTGTGCTGAGCACATCCTGCCAGGAAGAAAAAAAATGCAGAATACATGAGGTCTAATTCTGCAGGGTACTGAGCATGCTTAGCTCTCACTGGAGGCAATGGAAAGTAGATGGAGCTTAGCATCTCCTGCAAATGGGCCCAACACAACCCTCTGCCAACAATAACTCAGCAAATCCTTGTCATCCTGATTCAGTAGCTGTACGCACGTCCCAGCTGGTGTCTCCTTTGAGGCAGTATTCTGAAGCATGCATGCACTGTGATCACCCTACTGACTCCCATTTTCTATATGTGAAAACTAGAGAAGAACCAGAATAAAGCCTTCAGAAAAACCTTTCGAGCAGATGGTTCTGCTACTGGGCTCCCTGTCAAAGACCATGTAATTCTTGGGAAAATTCATCTTCTTGAAGGAATGTGCAACATTTAGTTGTAGTCAAAAACAACAGAGCACATTACTCTGGGCTTCTCAAGCCTTGTCTGGACTTCTCTGGGTTTGAAAGCATTTCACCTGTGCTTGCAAAATTATTTAAGAAGGTTTTGCTGTGCTTGCAACTTGCTTTAGGTTCAAATGACCCTTGTCTAACTTGTCCTAAACATAATGGGAAAACCACGCACTTGTCAAGTGTTCATTACCTACCCTGTGGTTTGGGGTTTGTTTTAGTAAATCATCTAACTGGTTTCAAGGTGTATTTTAACTTAAAGTTTGCTTAGGTTTGTGCATCTGTGTGGCTTTACTCTAAAAGAAACCACACCACATACATGGAAGGACAAATGAATGCCAGCAATCATTCTGTAAATACGTTTTTTTAGGGCAATCCCAAGAAATGTGTTATCAATATACTTCTGGAAATATATAAAAGGCAACCGTTAGCAGAACCATGACTTGTGGGTAAGAAACCCACACAGGCAACATCGCACTCCTCCTAGTAAAGACCTTGTGATGCTGATGGCTCACTGTAATGGCACATGGAAAGGGTGAACAGCATGCTGGAAAAAGGGGTAAATAGTAGGAGGCTGGTATATAATAATGTAATTGTAATTGCATTATAAATAGGAATTAGCAACAATTAGATAATTTTGACTGTGTCAGGATCTTTGTAACAGCATAAAAGAACTGCTTGTATTTTGATAAGACTGTTAAAACTCTGAATAGAGTAACATCAACAGTAATATTTTTTAAAAAAAATCCATTATTTTTTTGGTAGCCCATTACAAAACTGTGCCCACAGCAAAATTGCAATAGGACACCAGGATGAGCAGGGGGGCGTCTAACGGAGTCTGGATGGAGCTAACTTAGCCGAGGTTTTGCAGAGTGTCTGGTGAGTGAAAAGGGGGCAGCTCACCAAAGGCATCCAGCAAACTTCAACGGGACCACAGTCCTTGGTCTTACATGGCCTGAAACACTTCTGAATTGAGCTTTGCTTCA
This sequence comes from Falco naumanni, assembly GCF_017639655.2. Lineage (NCBI taxonomy): Eukaryota > Metazoa > Chordata > Aves > Falconiformes > Falconidae > Falco > Falco naumanni. Next base: position 61,210,075 of record NC_054057.1, read on the forward strand.
TGCTTTGTTTCTACAGCTTCTTTTTAAAATCAGCCTACAATTAATTAAATTAGTGTAACAGAGGAGGAGTTATTTAGAAGAGTCAGAATAACAGAAGTCCTCCAGATGGACTTCAACTCACTAGTGAACACAACAGGGGAAGTTTCCCTTCTGTGATGCTAAAGTGATGAGATAAACATTTTCTTCTTTGATTTTCTGCATTTATTGCCTCCAGGGCGTTAGCATACATTTTGGAGTAAATTTCCAAAAGCAGGTTTATGCTACAGCAATTCCAGTGGTTTGGGGTTTGTTGGGAGGGGTGGTGCTAATTAAAAGGATAAAGTAAGCTAGATAGCCTTCCCAAACGTGGCAAGCTATTTTATTATCACAGTTGGTCAGAGTGCATTCTTTATGAGCCCACAACCTGCTTGATGTCGTGCAAGGCATATCTGCCAGCAGGGTAACAGCTTATTACAATTAACGGATCACAGTTCAGCTCCAACAGTTGACCTCTATGTTTCAGGTCAAAGCATCTGAGATTACTTTCTATAACGGCCTGAATTTTACATTAAACCAAACAAAACCCCAAAAAACTGAGGAAGTTTTTCTTGATGTCTGTGAATGCAGAGCACTTGCCACACTGACACGTCTTTGAGCAAGAGGTTTGAAGCAAGCGTAGATCCTGTAAGAGACTTTAAGCAGGGAGGACCGTGTTCCTAAGTGACACAGAAAGCAGGGCTGGTGGGAAACATGGAGCAAGTTGCTGCTAGCAGACCTAAGCTGGCCTTGTGTCCTCCGTCCTAACCACCTCTGTCCCACCCTCCAGGTGCTCCAGGAGAAAGTCCTCCCCTTGATGTGCAGCTATTGCCTTCACCCATACGTTAGTTCACACCCAGAACTGTTCACCCCTGGCTCAAGAAAGAAGGAGGCAATTGTCCTTCCAAACTTCCTCAGTAAATCTGCATGTTTTGAGACCCACCAGGCCCTTGCAATGGTTACTGCCCCCCTCCAAAGGGGACCTGGAGCTGAGCTACATGCAACTGGTTCATCCCTCCCATGGGCTGTTGGGATGCTACAGCCATCACTAAACCAGGCTCAGGGCACAGGTGCCTGAAACACAGCTCTCTGTAAATGAGAAGATAATAGAAAAGCACTCTATTTTTAAAAGCTTTTAAAGAGAGATTTCTTCCACTCCCCTTCAATGGGGTTCCACTAATTCTTTAGGGGTTTTCTCCCTCTTCTGTGCAATCAGAGTAGGAGCACAGGGCAGGAGTGGGGAGTGAATATTTCAGTTCTGCATGATCCGTTTCTGTTTAAGAAAAAAAAAAAAATCCCTTGGGCATTAGCTTGTACCATACTCAAGGTAGGAATTTTCTCACTGTTAACTGCTTCTTGCCTTTGGGACCGTTAGCTAACAACAGAGCATCCGTTCATTCATTCCTGATAAGGCAACTGCTCCTTCTTTTTCATCTTCCTCAGCAGGGAAGGGAATGCTCTGGGCCATAAACTTCCTAGCATTTCACAAACACCCTGGGATTTGAAAACTGCTTGTCATAATATTGTAACAGCTTTGTAGCTACAACAGACCTGGTGGTAGTCCCCACACTTCAGGTGCTGGCCAGACAGAAATGCACGCCTCATCGTATAGGTCAAGCAACTTATTGGTATATCACCTGAAATTGCACCCTGCAGGTATGGCTTTTTGCCTTAAGGCCAGGATATATTATGACATGAGAGCAAGGAGGATTGTTTGTGGCAGGAGCTCAGAAAAATCTTGCCAGTATTGGAGGAAAGAGCAAACATAAGGAAACCTTGCAGGTTACATGTGGCAGCATGCAGATTAGTTTGCAAACTTGCCATCAATAATTCCCAGAACAGGGGCGGAGGTGATCCCCAGTGAATTCAGGAGTCGTGTCCCTAAACATTTTGTACACCTCTATCCTTCAACGCATCGCAAGCAGATTTGGCATGTCACTTGGCACAAGACCTGTGGGATCTGATCAGGGTACGTGACCCACCTAACTGATATAGTTCAGGCACTTGACGTTGCTGAGGACTCACAAACTGCCACAGACTGACAAGCTGTGGTGAGCCCCATGGTGGTGCTACTGAAGGTAGTAATCACTTAGGCATGTTCCCTCAGGCCCCCCAGGATGCCTGATGATGCAAACCAGCTTAGTCCTAGCACAGGCTGTGGTAGCTTCTGGTGGCCTGCATTCAGCACCGGCAAAGAGCATGGGCACCAACATACTCCGCTCAGCTACTGTATGGTAAGGGACTGCTCTAAGGTAAACTGACCATGTACCTAATGATTCATGTTCTGGTATGATATCCCTCAGAAAATCCAAGCCCTTAACTGCCTGGAATAGTTGCTTAAGCACAGAGGCAGGAAGAATAATGTCTTTCCCTAAAACATAGGTTGTTTCACTCCAGATTGCGTTTTGCCCTCAGTGCAAGCCCATATATTTTCCAATGACCTCACCAGTGAAGGTTCCTTGAAATCCAGACCAAAACATGCTTATCTATGAACTCTCCTGCCTTTGAACTCAACGAACCAAGGTGGATGGAAAAGCAGTTTCTTTTTATCAGCTTTCAGTGTTTGGCCTCCATAGCATTATCCTTAATCCTTGTCACTACACAGGGGCTGCAGGTGATACAGGAGTGGAGTGAGGTGGGACAAGGGTTACTACAATAAAGTCACGTGCTAACTTCTCTGCTGGGTTCACCTCTACATCCCTGCTGATGGCTTTCTCATAAAATGAACAAAACAAATGTTTAAGAATCATGTTTGAAGTTCTAAACCAGGCTGCAGTTTGGCATATATCACCCTTTCTACTGGTTACCTCTGGTTTCTGCTTTCATCTCTTTTCAACAATCATGGATGAATTTTAAAAAACTTGGCATTTTCTTAGGTTTCCTGGGACTTGTCCACGCGGGGAGGCAGATTGGAGCAGGCTATTCAACAGAGACCCCTGGAGCACGACTCTGATGATGGAAATTTGGTGCCTGATGCCGTCTGAGATCCCCTTAAGTCTCACCATGAGAAAATAAAAATTCATCTAAAGGAAAAAAAGTCCTAGTAAGGCATCTGTAGGAGGTCTTCTATTGCACTTCCAAAAGACTGATAATTACAATAATTTAAATTCTTCTTTTTAATACCCTTATGCAAAAAGCCTGTCATGACTTTATAAATATGCATCCTACACCACAGTTTGTTGACTTGGAAATATAACCAGCTTATGTTGGCCATGACTTTTTTTTTTCTCCCAAGACAAATCAAATCCTATTTCCTAGAAAATTAGGTCAGAAGAGACCCTCAGAAATCTCATGGTTGTCATCAAATGAAGGCCAAGTCTATTGAGCCCTTCCCACCATGTCTATCTATCTGTTCTTAAACAACCTTGGTGACAGAAGCCATGCGCTCATCTCCAAGCGATCAGTTTGGGTACTTTATTGCCCTTTTGTTAGAAAGTTTCCTGCTCTTGAATTCCCTGAAATACCTTTTCCACCAATGAAGAAACTTGGATGTCAACAAAGAGTTTATTATTTCCCCTACCTCTACTCATCAAAAAGTTAAACATGTTAATAAAATTAGAATCTCTATCAATGAAGAAAGAAGTCAGCACTTCCAAAGGGCAAATCTTCCCCTGTTAAAAAAAAAATTGCATAAGATACTTGGGATAAATTCCACTCTAGTACATCCAGTAGCTGTTGAAGCAGCTTGCGTGACTAGATGCTCACCTTGTCACAGCTGAAGTTAGATAAATCATTTGCCTAAGGCCTATAAAAATTCTGTAGAAGAGGACTTTGCAGAGAAAAAAACCCAAACTAGCCTTTCTCTCACTCTTCACTACTTTATGTTTGCCTTCCAATTAAGCAATGTTGACTCTTGTGCTTTCTCCCTGCCTTCTAACAATTGACATGAGTAATTGATTTTAGCAAATAATGATGCTGTTATACAAATGATACAGACGCAGCCCTGCAGCTCCCACTTGCTCTGGCATCTCAGAGCACAGAGAAATGGAAAATCTTCATTTTCTGATGACTTGATGCTCACAGTGAGGAGGGTGGGATGACCAGACACACACACACACAAACTGTTCTTCAGCATAACGCAGCATTTTTGTTTGCTCTTTGGTTAAAATTTGCACTGAGCACTACGCAACTATTTGCACTTGTGGGTGCAACACAAGCACCAACCTTCTCTGCAGCTTGCAGAGCACTGTTGAGACCCTGTTGGCACAGACATGGGTATTTCGTTCACCATTGCTCCCATCCTATCAAAACACAAATTGCATCACTGCCAAAGCTGTCCCTTACCCTCCCTCTGCCTGTTTGCCTGCTCATCCCTGACCTCCCGTGCCATATTTTAGTAAGTAATGCCACAGACATTCCTGTGACCACCATATAAGCTGGCTCAAGAAACCTCTTGGGTTAAAACTAACCCAACAGAAAACATAGTAAGTTTTATTCTGGGTCAGCCTGACATCCTGGTTTAAGACAGCCTGCGTGAATGTGATGGTTTGGCCAAAATGTTAACAGAGAAAGACTTGGAGTTGAGCAAGAGTTCAGAATTAAATACTGAATGCTTAACATGGAGGGACTTAATGTTAATTGAGAGGAATCTCAACCTGAGACATCTATTAAGGCATTACAAATTCAGCTGCAACAGGCTTCCATGGCTTGAATGGGCAATTCGGCTGTGCACCAGTGCCCATATAGTCAATGATATACAAAAAGAGCTTGTAACTGTGGCAAGAAGTCACTCTAAGTCAAACTCATGGGTTCCTTTTTGCGTGTACCGTATTGTTCAAATCTTTTGAGTTCTTCTTTGCAGTCACTGAAAAAGCATCAGTTCGAGCTTGCTAGTCACACCTTAAGATAGATGGCTGAGCTAGGTGAAACAAACCTTTGTCTGGAGCTGCCAATTGCTCTTTGATGTGGGAAAAATTAATCCAGAAAACTGACTTAAACTCGGCACTCTAGTTGCATAGGGATAAAATCCATTGACAACCTTATTCTAAGTCATGAGGCAAGGATTCAAGGGGTTTGGGATCAATTCCCAGCTCTATAACAGTCTGCTTTTATAAACCCATCAAGTCACTTAAATTCTCTATGACTCTGCTTACCATCTGTGAGCAAGACATTTTTTTGCCTGACTCATCTGCTAAGAAGCTAAATTCTTGGAGCAGGAGCCATAAATCTCACCATAACTGCAGTGTTGAGCAAAACACATTGTTCTTGGTGAGGTGCTGTCGTAACATACTTCTCGGCGTTGTTAGAGCTTTCTCTAGCCTTTGTGAATCCACCAGCGTGAAGAACAGGGTGTCAACAGCAAACCTGGGCACCTCATGCACTTTCTTCCCAGCCTCCAGGGTTGCTATTGACTATCTTGATTTCAAGAAAGCAATTAAAAAAATATTCTGATCAGCATCAAGGAGATCAGATATAGTCTTGAAAGCTGTTTCTTCCTCTTTCCCCCCCTGTCCTTTCCCCTTCTTCTCTTCCCTCCTATAACCATCTCCTTGTCAGGGAAGCCTTTTACAGCCAGCTTTTCTCAAAAGCCTTCCAAGAGCATGTGTTCGTAATGTCTGTCTGGGCAAACTTGAGCTCCTGAAATCAACATTGCAAAAGTAGGTGACCACTAGAATAATAGTAAAAATACGTTTAAGCAATTTTCACGATAGGATTGGGATTTTTGGGTTCTCTAGTTTTCTTTTATAACATGTTCTAAATTCGGCTTTGTCCACTCAGACTCAGCAGACCACAATGCAGTGGCATGATTACAGCTTATTCATTCTTCAAAATAAATAAATTTTATTTAACTTTGGGGTGGATGTAGGAAAACAATTTCTGCTTTAACCAAAAGAGAAAGAAGAAGAAAAACAGTTCTGCAAGCAGCAGAACTTTTTATAAACTTTTTTTTTTCCCTGCAGCTCCACCCTATAGTTTGGTGACTGATTTCACATTGCAGCCTCTCTCTCGGGGGTGGTTCTTTACTGGAATTTTTCCTCTCCCCTCAGCATCATATTTTCACAAAACTTACAGTAACTTAGTATTTACAGGACTTTCATCCATCTGTTAAATTTATTTAAAATTGAGCAACAAGTTCAAAAGTTACTGGGGCAGGGACTGAGAGACCTGACAAGCAAATAGATTGTCACGGGCAAAACACCTACGGAATAAAATTAAATAAGTGTGATGCTATAAAATAACTGTGATAAACTTGATTGTTTTGATGAGGAAGGTTAGAACTAAATATGACTGATAGATATTTTTCTTGCATTCATGAGTGGTCTAAGGAATTTTTCCTTTTTTTTAATTTTTTTTTTTTTACCTGTCCTTGCCTCATTTTTTTGCTACATCAGCAAAGTCATGGCAATAGGATTCATCATCAGTATATAAAGGTCCCCTCCACCCTTAGGTTTCACCTATGATACCTATTTTTTGTTGCAGCCTCTCACCCAAGCATATATAAAACACGAGTGGAACTGCAAAGCTTCCAAGACTGAGTGTTTTGTTTTACTGAGTGCAATGCAATACCGACTGCCAGCTGGAAAACAGAGGTGGCAGGGGTTGAACACCTCCTTTAGCTGTCTAGAAATTGCGTATCTACTCCAAAGCATCATCCAGGCTCCCTCTAGGGACCGTGACGAGAGATCGGCTTCTCCAGTGGGGCTCCTCCTGGGCTAGAGTGGGTTTCTAAGGTCAATCTCCCCCTGGCACAGCACCGCCCGAACTCGATGAGATGCCAGTCTTTAAGTGTTTAGATTTTACTTGAATCCCACTTGCTGCAAAAGAAGGCTGTAAAAAATCTATAAAGCACCTGTATCAGAGATACTGTGAAACCTAAGGTAGAGAATCAATGACCTGGGCAAATTACTGTCCCAGCCAGCTGGACTTGTGCTTTGCTCGGGCAAGGAGAGAAATGGCTGGCACAACCATGTCGGAACCCAAGTAACCTGTCCAAATATGAGACTCAGTGATGAACCTGGAGCATGTTCTGGATTCAGGCCAGAGCCTTAATCACAAAGTGGTCCATCCCTAGGAAATTAAAAGTCACAAGAATTCCTTTAAAGTCATACAGCGGATGAGTTTGTTTATTTAAAGAACAGGTTAAGAGTGACATCAGGATAGCACTCATGCCTTACTCAATCCTGCCAGTAGACTTCCTCTCAGAATAATGAGTCACTTTTGGGATGTGACCATAGATGTGCCTCTCAGGTAGGCTATAGAGAGGTGTCATGTTAGATGTGCAGGAACCACAGTCCAAAATCCTCCTTGGATGAGAAAGAAAAATGCATCATTGCCCACTAGCACATGGTAGCTTCAGCTGCAAGAAGGTCGGATGATCCCCACATGTTAGCTCACTGGGTAACAAAAGACAAAATGGGTGTTATACTGAGATCGTCAACACAGATGTTAGGCAACAGTGGGGGTTTTTTTATTGGTTTTCTAATAAAAAGTCATTGCCTTAAGAAACCAGGCTAAAAGCTAGGGTAAATAAAAACTGGGATAAAACAAAACAGGATTCACAGAAGCTGCCACATGGGATTCGTTGAACTGAAGACTGGTTGTCTAAAATGTAAGCTTCTCCTCTCTGCAAGCTGTGCAGACTGCATGCTTGGAGGTTCTGCCAAAGGGTGGTGCCTCACCAGGTCACCTTCTGGAAAAGCCACTGGCTCAAGAGGGAGCTGAGACCACTCACTTTGACTGGACATGTAACCTGATGTGAGGTAGCCTGATCTTTGTGTAGTAGCATCACATCAGTGAACAAAGACCAAAAAGACTCGTCACTTTGTTGGTTTTGGTACCGTTATTGAACACAATGTCTTCTTTTCCACCTTCAGGAATTCTGTGGCTATTGCAGAAGAAAGAGCGAGTCTTTCATTTGTGGTTGAGTCCATGTGAAGAAATTAACCCATGCAGAGACTACACCTTCACTTTTACGTGTCTGAATCTCACGTTGAATCTCATCTCTAGTTTTAGCCATCTAAACATGCAAGTGGAATCACACCTGAAGTGATTGTCCTACAGGAAGTCTCACAGGGTTCTTAGTGTTTTGGGTTTAAAGTCATTCAAATCTTAAACAAGGGGCTTAATTTCTTGGCTGACCTTTGTGTCCTAGGAAGATAAATGACCTGAATAACCCTCCAAGGCCAATTCAGTAAGTTGGTGGCAAATCTGTGCAGTCTCTGACCATAACCCAATGCAATAAAAAAGAGCTTTTCTTTATTATTTAATACAGGTTTCCTCTTAGTTCAGGAAAAATTGTTACATAATGCACAAGGAAATATATGTGGCTCTTCATTCAAATAACAGTCTAAGCTGCTTCTCTCCCTATGCCTAATAGAGTATATTTGGGACCTGCTCCCCTTGGATGGAAAGAGATCAACTTTTTCATTGCAGCCTGAACTCAGGGCCAACTTACACTCCCCAGTGACAAAACTGTTCTTTAGCAGCACTTTTCCCTCCCCACCCCTCACCCACTCCTGGTGTCTCATACGCACCAAGACTCATGGTCTAGCCTGAGATGTTCTGCTTGGCAGACGCTGTTCCTGCTCTCACCGGCTGCAGCAGGCCTTCGGGGCTGCCTGTGCCGACGCACTTGTGCGTGCCAGTGGACTCTAGCCTCACGAAGGCAATGAGATGCAGGTATTTAGCAACTAGCACAGATTTTTAGCAACCAGCACTTGGGCAACTGGCTTAGTGAATTGCTAGACACTGATTCACCTCTTCTGGAAATGGATTAGTTCCAAGCAGTTGACTATCTCCAGGCAAAGCTCAGTTAAAAATTGCTGACATCTCACAGAAATGCTGGACCAACTTTCTATTTCAAGACACTTCTGTCCATGTGGCACGTCCCCCACTGCCTGCCTTCTGTTTATTTCAAGGCTATCTGCTGCAAGTAAGGATCTTGATGCTTATCATCTTCTAAAATCATACATTCCTTCCTTTACTAGCTTACTAGAAAATCTCTTAGCATTAATGAGTATGCAGTATCTTTAATTGGAGTCTGAGCAGCAGCAGGGGATGGACAGTAAAAATGGGATTAATTTCCCCTAACTTCAGCCATTGAGTTGTTTAGCTGAAACTAATCCTCTAGGCTCCCTCTAGAGTCATCAGAGAAAGAAGACAACACTGGCTTTCATTCCCACCCAAAGATAAGCATCTGAAATATCCTAGAAAAGTATCGTCAAACGGCTGAAGTTTAAATGCAGCGATCATCTCTCCCTTTTATCCTTGACACATTTCCCCCCCGCCCATTTCTGGCATGGTGATTTTGGGTGGGTTTTTTTTCCTACCCCTGCTCCCAACTGATACTATTTGGCATCAACAAGGTTCTGTTTGTCTTTGTTATCTTCTCTGCCACTGCACGTGTGTGACTGTATACAAATAGATGCTCCTGTGTGAATGAAGTTTAGACACGTGCATCTGGAAACTAGACATGATTCAATTTATCACATTACTTGGCAAAAGAGGAGGGGAAGAGAAGGAATTCCAGAAAAGTATGTTCCAGTCTTCAAAACCAACCCAAAACATCTCCTTTAAAACTTTCCACTGAAAAAATATCAGATGTGATGAATAAACAAAGCAATAAATGCAACTGCACAGCACATGGGGCAATGACATTGCTCTTGCACAAGGAGACTGATATTTTGACATTTGTTTTCCTCTCAAATTGGAACAAAGTCAAAATACTTAAACTTTCCTGGAGGGAAACATTTCAGTTTAGAAAGGTCAACATTTCATCTCAACACACGAGACTGACATCAAGAGGAGACCGATGAAATGCTTCCCTTTTATTTAATGTTGCCCATTGAGTCAATCTAACGCCACACGAAGATGTCGCTTTGGGTCTCTCTGCCATGATCCCTGTGGACCCACTTCTTTGGCAGGGCTCCTCCTCCAAAGATGCGTAACATTTTTTGCTCTCCTTTCTTTGTTGCCCCAAATGGTGTGAGCTCAGACGATAGGACTCTGCTGGCAATATGATTAAAAATTTTCTTTTCTGTGTATATAATATAATTGACTTTGTGTATATAATAATGGGACAAAGTACTGGCTTCTTCCCTAACTCTGATCGTAGAATCATAGAATCCCAGAATGGATTAGATTGGAAGGGACCTTAAAGTTCCTGCCACGCGCAGGGCCCCCTTCCCCCAGCCCCGGTGGCTCCCAGCCCCGTCCAGCCTGGCCTTGGGCACTGCCAGGGCTGGGGCACCCACAGCTGCTCTGGGCAGCCCGTGCCGGCGCCTCGCCGCCCTCACAGGGAAGGATTTCTCCCTCAGCTCTGATCTCCATCTGCCCTCTTTTACTATAAAACCATTATGCCTTGTTCTATCACAACGTGCCCTTGTGAAAAGCCCCCCTCCAGCTCCCACCCAGTCTCCTCTGCTACAAACAGCTGCCGTCTCCCTGACGGACCAGCATCCTGGTAGCAGAGGGATTCAGTGGGTTGAACACAGCCATTCACAAGTGCAGTGCCACAAGGCATCTGCCTGGCCTCCAGCTGCCACTCCAAAAGGGCATGGATCTCCCTTAGATCCAGTGGCCCACCTGCGACCTCACACAGCTATGCTGGTAGCACAAGATACCTTAGAAAATACTGTCTACAGTTTGGAAAATGAATTCTGCCCCTAGTGTGAATGGATATTATTTAGGGTAAGCAATGAATACGACCTGCTCTAGACAAGTAGAGAGAAAATTTGATTTAGAGGTGACAGAAAGTAATGCTTAAGCTGCAACTGCATGAATCTTTTGTGGCCTGTTCCCTTCTTCACCATACCTCTACGAAACAGGTCATTTGTCTCTTTATTGACCCAGAAGGCTGAGGGCTCCATTCATCTCATTGCTTCTGGCAGGGCAAGGCACACAAATCCTTCCTCCTTTAGCTGCTCTGGAATTAATGAGCACTGATTCATGTTTACGGCAGATAAGAGTTTCACTCGTTGGCTCACCAAGTCCCGCTTCCTGGGACACCTGCAGCTTGTTTCAGATTCTCCTTCAGCTCTTCCACCCACTCTCTGATACGTGAAATAAGCACATCCTGAAAATGTGAAACCAGAAGATATTTCACTGCTTAGTTCACTAGATCCAAACCAGGCACCACCTGGGATGCTGTAAGCAGCTTTTACTGGACTAGTTCAGGCTGTGGTCAATGCTGGATATCCAGGCTTTCCCATGGGGACCCTCATGGACATGGCAGAACATCACCAACAGGACTTCCTGCCACAAAAGAGGCTTTGAAGAAGGTTAAATACTTCCAGTAGCCTCCACTTCAGTGAAGCAAAACTTGCTCAAGTCCTGGGACAGGTTAAAACCCATGATTTCCACACCCAAGCCTGCAAAAACACAAACCAATTTAAAAATGTATCAAGTGAAAACCTTATGGATAGAGGGGGAGATTGTTATGGAAATGGTCTCCTGCTACAGTGGTTGAACAATACACTTTTTAACAGAATTCCACCCTAAGATCCAACCGGGCACTTAAAAGAACCAATAAATGTATACAAGCTGTACAACTGGCCACAGCTGAGGTTCCCTGCCTGTGCTCCAGCACCACTTCATCACCACTGAATCACAGAGAAACAGACACAAAAGGGACCTCAAGACATCATCTGATCACCCCCTGCCTCAAATTAAGAACAACCCTACCTCAGCCATCCCCAAACATATTTAATTTTTTTCTCCATAACATCCTAATCTGAGGTTACTACTTTCCCCTTAGGCAAAAGAGGATAAATTTCCACCAGCTGAGAAGCTAGGAGACTGTCTCTCAACTAGGATCATATGGAGAAAATTGGAGAAAAAGAGGAGAGAAAAAGAATAAATCTCCACTAGTCTTCAACACGTTCAGTTATAGCATTAAGACTGATCCTTCCAATACAATACACAAATTTATTCTTTTCACAGTCCTGCACCCTGAGAGTGAGCCCAGAACACACTGCCAAAGGCATCTCTGTGAGAACTGCTTTGATTCAAAGAGCTCATCTTTCCAAAGGATGGGGCCTTGTTGTTTCTGACTACATCCATGCTGAAAGAAAAGGGATCCCTGATTTGGAAATTTTATTATTAAATGAAATTTAATTTGTCACTCACTTCTGCTAAAGTAGCGCTATTTATAACTAAGAAAAGGTTTTTTAATAGAGAAGCTGGAAAATGTTCCTAAACTGAAAATACCTAAAATCCTGGCAAAAAGTAAATGTTCCAAAGACTGGTGTGTTTCTTTTCTTTTCTTTCTCCTTTTTTTTTTTTTTTTTTTCTTTCTCTCTTTTTCTTTCCATTCTGCTCCCTTATTCTTATGCTTGGCTGAGTAACATTGTTGAAATGTGCAAGAGCCAACTTCCACCATTTCCTCATGCAGCAAAAAGTGTTTATGGGCTGTAGCCATACAGTGTTCTGGCATATTTTATAGATAGCCTTTAGGTACACAGCTCAGGGAAGTGTAGAACGAGCTAAAGAGGCATGAGGATGTCTCCAAGTTCTGTCCGAAGAAACCAAGTTTAAGGAAAATCCTAATTCACAGCTGCCAGGTGTAAAAAAAAAGAGAATTTTTGAGGGAAATGTTAAAAACATTGGTGTTTCACACCTATTAAACAAAATGTTTTCTATTTCTCATTAATTATTTTATAAAATTTCTATTTCTGCAGAAGGGAAGGAAAAAATCCATGATTTTCTTATCGAAGTCTGTTTTCACCCTACAAAGATGGTCGGGAATTATACTGCAACCCAACTGCTTTCTAATACAAGGTTTTAAAATTAATGAAAAACTTAAAAACAAGAACCATAAGAACAATAGAAAATGCTGAATAACTTTCAAAGTTCCATTTTAAGAAGGCACTTATGCCAGAAAAAGTAATTGGTAAAATCTTATCTTAACTGTTGACTAACTACTTCTATCTGCTGAAGGTGGCAGATTCTTGGATCCTCCTAAGCCTCGTAGTTTACTATGGGTAGATCACTGGAGCTGCTTTGGAGCATTCTTAATAAAATCTTTGGAGTTTCTTTATTAAAAAACAATATTGTCCTTTCAAAATTGAAGACATTGGTGCAAATATATCAGTTTTGGGGAAGGTGCTGCTGGAAAGAGAGGACATTTCGTTCAGACTGGGTGAACTCCTGACAGAGCCAGTCATGGTACTCACGAGATACTCAGGTTCAACCCCTGTATTAAAGGAGAAAAAAACCTGAGGATGCAGCCCCCTCTGGGCTGTCATTTACTGTGGGCACGTCTTCCTTGGGGTTTATCAGCTCATCTTAAGTTATGCACAGGTTCTACACATGTAGGGTGAAATGCACATGCACGGTCACACATATGAATATTTCCATTGCAGTTATACAGGGCATCTAACTCTCAATTCTGAGCAAATTGACCCAGAAGCTTGGGTCAATGATGGGGATGCCTAAAAAGCTCATACATCTTTTTGCAAGGTGTCTTGCCCAGGTTTGGCACTCACGACGCTAACCCGCCCCCTGCTCAGTTTCCTTGTGCAATAAAGTCATGAAATATCTCAGAAAAGGCTCCTCAGGCACAAATGGAAAGGTTACAAATGTATTAATATAGTATGTTGGTTTGGACGTGGGTGAGGGTTGTTGGAGGTTCTCTTTGGCTTTTCTAGAAGAATTTACCTTTACTAGCCCCTGGCTTGAAACAGTAAGAACAAACGAAAGACACAAAAGGCAAATAACATGAGCTGCTCTCTCCTCTCATTAATGGATAAAAGTGACCCAGAAAGCTGTCCAGCAGATGCTCTCCAAACCACCTGTAGTCCTGAAGAGATCAGAAGAGTGCATGCTATTTCTCCTGTAGAAATTCCTGCCCAGCCAAAGTGTGTCAGTACTCATACAAAGGAGAAAACCTTTTCTGCTTTCTCAGTTAAAATATTCTCAGTTAACATAATGATTTTGTAATTACTCTATTTCTTTTGGCTAAAGGGCCTCAGTAACTGATTTTTTTAATCCATCACAATTCCTTCTTTTCAAACCAGCAGACAAATAGAGAACACAAGATGAACAATTTCTCTCTATGTGCCTCTAACTTAGAAGGTTGGTCAGACCTCTGACTGAAAAAACCTGGAGAAACCCTGCTGTCGATGCTAAGCAACCAGAAATCCAAGAGGAATGGGTGGTTTTCAGATGGAGGGTATAACTACATTAAAATTGATCATGCAAAGATTGTTCCAGTCAAGCAACTCTCCGGAAATCCAAAAAAAATGGATTTCCATTCCTGATATACACCATCAGTTCACCCTTTTCTGCATAACCTGGCTCTTGGCATCGTTATTGACTGCTGGTGGCAAACCAAGAACCTCCAAGGGCCAGTTCCCAGGCTGTGAAGTGCTCAGTTCCAGAGAAATCCTAGAGCATCTGGGCATTTATGAATTCATCCTCAGGGCACAACCACAATTCAGTAAATAACCTTTCAAGAGGGATTAGAATAAGAAAGCTTGAGTTTTACTTTAGTAACAGGGAAAAAAAATTATAACCTACTCCATATAAAACTTTGAAGGTTAGGCAGATCTTCTTCAAATTGGAAAACAAAATGTGAATATCAACTCTGTTTTCCTTCACAGAAGAGAATTGCCTTTCTCCCCACTCCTCCTCTCCAAAACTCCCTCTGGGAAACTTGAAGGATGAGGTCGCTACAGCACTTAAATTTATTTTAAAGATACTTAGTCAAGCACAGTCGATATCAGTGTCAGTCAACATTAAAGGGATTAAGAGTTTGAGGTCAGATTTAGCTGACTTTGGCTCTTGGTTAAGTGGAAAGCTATAGTTATCTCTGCAAGGAGATGCAACTCATTGCAGGATGAGCTGCATTTATTTTGACAAGGGAACCCAAATACCCACCTTTGCAAAGGAGGGACATTCATCTGCTGAATATTGGCATTTACAGTGCAACCGTTGTCACTTGGTGTGCTCACTTAGGGCATCCCCCCCAGCCACCACAGGCCTGGAGTCTATTGCCCCATTTCCCTCACCTGACAAAAGCTGGCCTCTAAAACAATCAGATTAATCGTCATCCTATATCCCCTCTTTAATCTGTGGAGAAGTATCAATGCCCTCACGTGCATCTCGAGTGTCTAAGCATGGACCTTGGGAAGCTTCTGACACCTGACTTCCATAACACTGTTGTGGGATAAATTCTACCATAAGCAATACAGTGAGTCCCATAGAAAACCTTCTATTACACTGCATTTCTTAGAGCAGCAGTTATGAACTAAGAAGAAGAAGAAAAAAAAGCCAAAATACATAAATAAAAAGACGAAAGACAGAAAGAAAAAAAAACCCTCATAGAAACAGCAAGCGTCAGGGTCCGACTCCACTGTCTGGTCCTCCATGAAAAAAACAAGTTTATTTTGATATAGCAGTCTTGACCAGGAACTGAAAAGGTCTGGAGGAAAGATGAGCTTAAAAACTAGATGCAAGAAAAAACCTGATTTTTTTACATTGTGGGAGAACTAGGATGAGCTTCCAGAGGAAGGAGGAAGGGTCTGGGCTTTAAATATTTTTGATTCTAATTACAAACATCAGTCTTCCAGGGATACCTTGCTGAGTGCACACAGGATTCCTCTGCCATATATTATGGGAAGAAATAAAGCTGATGTCTTAGATATTGCAGGTTCTCCTTGTGTGCCAACTGAGAACTGAGAACAAAGGGAGACACGCCGATGCGATCTCAGTGAAAATACATAATAATGTATATTATTACAATATTATTACAATTAATACAAGACGGGAAGGGGAACAGAAGGGTGTATTGGAGAGAGAAGGGGAATGGGATAAAGAAAGAAAAGGGAAAGGAAGGGGAAAGGGAAAGGCAAAGAAAAAGACCTGTGAGACAGACCCAGTCCTTTATGCTGGTGTATCTATGTGATGTTTAGCGGATTCCCAGGCTGTTAAATGAGATCATTACTGTTTTTCTTTCCATATTGTCTTGTTTCAAAGTCAAGATGTTGGATGTCTCTCTTTCCCTCTTGCTCTGTGCTTTGTCTTTGCATTTTCCATTACTGATTTTGACCTAGGATAAAATTTGTGCCAAAAAAAGAAAGAAAGAAAAAAGTTTAACCATTGATTTAGACTGAGCAAGATTCATCTGCTCTAAGTTGAGTGTCTAAAAGACAGATGGAAAATGCTGAGCCAGTAAACCTGGGTTATCTTTACAGCCAGAGGAGAGAAATGGGCACCTGCAGAGCTAATGTGTGCCATCTCAATATCAGTGTCTAAGCTGGGTGAGATTAATTACTCCTGGACTCTCCTCTTTATCTACCTCAGGGCGACTAGCTCAGAAACAGATACCCAATGCACATCTAATATAGGGAAGATGAATACTACCTTAATATTTCCAAGTTTGCTTTTAACAGTATTTTATGAGGCAGTGCCAAATACTCTGTCAGAACCAAGACGTAACACAGTCTCCTAATCCTCCCTGATCCCATTATATTGTAAAAATTGAAAGTATGTGAGGTTGAGATGGCTTGTTCTTGACAGATCCACAGTGGCTGTTTTTCATCACCGTATTAGTACCTCCAGGTGCTTATGAATATATAATTAATTCATTCCAGTATCTTCCCAAGACCTAAAGTTGGATAACGTCACCTGCACCTTCCCTGATCCTCCTTTTTCCCTCTGCACGAAGATCAGTTGCATCTCTGCCTTCCTCCAACCAGCTGGGGCTTCCTTGCAATCTCAGCTGTCAAGGTATTCCTTACTTAGCTGTCTTCAGAGAACTATTTAGGCTGGAAAAGACTGTCTTCTCTTCTACTCCTCTAGGTAAAATTTGGGGGTTTTGAAGTATCTTCTTAAAAAAACCACCGGGCTTTATAGAAATAAAATGCAAAAAAGCCTCAGAATATTTGTCTTCTGGAGTCTCATTTCAATGGAGTAATAAGCTTATCCTAGCTGCTTATTTTTTTATTTCTTACATATTCACAGATGCTTCCCTAGCATTTTTCTTTTTGGGCAATGTGGGGGACATACTGTATAAATGGTAATTAACTTTTCAGCTCTGGCATTCCCATTTGAATCCTATGCTTTCCTAACTCAAATATGTTCAGTCATGTACCTTTGTCCCCACTCTGACCTTCTCTGGAGACAATCTAATTCCCACACTGAAAAGTTTCAAGAAAGGAGGAGGAGGAAGTATTCCTGCCATAGACACAAACTTTCTAATGCTTCTCAAAACTTCTATTCATTGACTTCAAACTGTCTCACATGACAGCTGGTGCCAGTGATTTGTAGACCTGTAAAAGAATCTGAAAACACCACGGCAGATTTTGCACCGGACTCAAAATGGATTTTTGCTCACCCATTCCACATCCAGATGATTTAATGAAACAGAAGAATACAACAGTAGATTTATATTACATTTCTATTTCAGGGTCCTGGCAGTCACATTATTGGGCATAGTGTAGATAAGCAGAAAGACACTTCCAACTTTAAATTATTTTTCTACTGCACAAGATCAAATCAGCTACAGTTCTCCCCGGCTTAACAATTTTGAGCTGAGACACAGGAAATCCAAGTGCCCACCTGTAGGCATAGCCTTCCTGCTGCAAATGTCCTTCTCTGAGTCCATCACAGACTGTTGGAGAAGTCAGTTATTATTTCCTTGTAAATGAAGAGGAAGCTGCTACTGTCTCCCAGTCTTGAAAAAAAAAAATTAAAAAAAATAAAAATGCACCAAACTTTCACTTTCTCTTTGCAGACTATATTTAAGATCTTATGTTTACTGCTGACTTTCCTCCAGGCACTTTCTGGTTTGCCTGGGTGTTACCCTGCAATCTTTCCCTAAGAGCCCCCACTCAGACTGACAGCCAAGACCACTGGGAGCAGCTTTGGTGTCTCACTCAGCTAATGGGAGCTGGATGGGCGCTGCGGAGAGGCACCTGCCGGCCCCATGGGTGGCTGGGCGGCAGCGCATGGCATCTCCTCCCAGCCCCATGCTCATGTCAGATCATGAACAGGAACTGTCATGTCTTGTATGCACATGGCAGGACTCAGAGCACTCAGTAATCACCTGTGGGAAGCCCAGAGCACCTCGGTGCCCCTTGAAATGTTCACAATGTGGTGGCACGTCCGTGCTAGCGTGTTGAAAAAGGATCACCCACTGGTTCTGAACCCGAAGCCACACTCCGAAGACTGACCTGCTGTGTTTCATGTAAAGAGTGGCTCCCACCCCTCATTCCTGACCCTATTCCCCTCCAGCCCATCCTGGATCTCACCTGCTGGAACATCTTTCTTCAGCACTGTGGCCCCACACTCCTTTTCCAAGAGCTGCTGGAAAGGTCGAGGAGAAAGAGAGATGATGTGGTGAAGAGCAATGGCAGAGGGAAAGAAAATGAGCAGAAGCAGGTTTGAAAGCAACGCTGCTCCAAGGCACGTCCCTCTCTGCAGCACCCCAGCTCTTTCCGGTGACGTGGTGCCCTTCCCCCGGACATTACATGGCCCACTTACACAGTGAGAGGAGAAATTTAAGATATCAATCCTAGTGATCACTTCTAGGTCATAATCAATTATTTCTCAATGAGGGGCAGGTGCTTTTTGTTTTCAGCAGCAATGTCGTATTCTGGTCATTGCACTTGGCCTGGAGAAATTATGCTTCTTCATCAGTTGACGATGTACGTTTAGACCTACTTCTCAAGAGAGATGAGCAAATGAAGAGGAGGGGGAGCAGAGCTGAAATCACAGTTACTGTGTTCTTATAGTTTTTATTTTCTGTTTTAATGTATCTCATTTCATTACATTTCAATTTATGTATGTATATCATTTTAGATATTCAAATACATTTTATATATTTATAAATTTCAAATTTTTTTCTATATTAAAAACTCCCATTTTACATGTAAAAATCAGAACTGGAGAGAGAATAAATTGCAGACCTTCCTTAGTCTGTAGGATTCAGGTCCACCTTTCCTGATTTTAAAGACAGAAGCCGTTTCATTTAACTTTAGGGTCTTGAGTCACTTGGTTAAGCACAGGCGCCCCGTTACACCTGAGGTGCCTTGGACACCAGCAGTGCTAGCAGATAGAGCAGGCAGATCCCAGAAGCCACTTTCTTAAGCAAAGTGCATCTTTTTCTCCTGTCATCTTCCAGCAGTGGGCAGAAGCAAGGCGGCCACGTGCTGGCTTTCTGAACGCTTTCCCTTGGAATTGGGGTGGGAGGGGAGCAGATGGGTTATTCTGGTCCCTCCCTGCAACATGCCAGCTTCAAGCCAGCTTCCTTATGACCCTAGCCCTGCCTGAAAGAGGTGGTAATGTTGTTGCTCATCTTTTGCCCCTGCCATTTTCCAAGTTTCTTCCTTTTTATTTAGGAGTAAAACAGGAGGAATGGCAAAGTTTGGGGGAGCTTCTAACAAAGACTAAAGAGGACATTGTTCATTGCATTAATCTTGCAGGGGAAAAGAATAATTTGGCTTCATTAGCTAAGAAAATAAAACCAGAGTTATCTTATGATGAAAAAAAATGCATAGAATGATGATTTAACCACAAAATTTTTGTGCAGAAGGCTCAGTGACTTGGCAGCATCCAAGGAAGGGCAGCAAGTCTCTATCCCTGAACAGATCCTCTCATATTTACTACTTCAGAGAAACAGTCATCCTATCTTCTTAAAAAAATAGAGCTTTTCTGATAAACATGAGACTCATGGGAAAAGGGGATTGCTCTTACGAGACTATAGGATATGAATGGAAAAAACAAAGGTTTTCAGCCCACAAGAAACTGCTTTCAGCCTTGTTTTCTGAACATCTCCTTCCAGGCTTCTCTGTTAAAATATTTGCATGTTTTTCCAAGTGCATCGATGGTCGGTGAGAGGAGAGCATGCCGATCTAAAACTCTGCCTTCTTTACAGTCCTGGACCATCCCTGTTCCACCGGCCTTGCTATTGATTTTTGAGCCAAAGCTCCTGCGGCTGTTGCAAGGCTTCCCACGGCAGGTAAAACTGGTTTTCCACTAGCAGCTGGATGTGTGAATAAGGACAGAGCTGGGACGGGGAATGTGGTGACTTCTGCAGGTCTAGAAATCTGGTGCGGAAGAGGTACAAGCCAGGCAAGTGAGGGGAGTTTTCTAAGGATGAATGGTGGGATATACGACACTCACAGGCAGCATCACAGAAGCCGTTTCTGCTGTACCAGAGCCAGCTGATATTTGCTCTTTCACTGACCGAAAGGCTAAAGAAAATCTGAGGACTAAGAGTGCACCAAGCAGAAACTGTGTTCAGGGAAGGACGCCAGCCAAAGAAGCCCCTTCTTCTTCCTCACCCTTAGAGACACCACCACAAGGAGAGCTCAGGAACAGGGACATGGTTGTCCCAATAAGCTGTACAGCTTGTCCAGCTGGAGGATCCTTCCTGAGCCAGATTTGTCATTCTCTGCAGGCAATGGTGGCATAGGGAGCATGGACATGTGTCAGCCTGGTCCAGACAACACTCAGGGCAAGCTCCAGCAGCTCCTGGGGAACTGTGCAGATGGGGAATACAAAGCAGGAGGTGATCAGAAATCACCAATCACCACCTTTGACTTCCAGCAAGCCTGCTGGCAAGTCCAACCTAAAAAAGTCAGTCCTACAGTCAAAGGGGAAATACAGCCCTGTTTTACTCTGCCTGGGTCCCCAGGACAGCAGGAAAAGAAAAAAAAAGAAAAGAGAAGAAAAGAAAGAAAAAGAAAAGAAAAGAAAAGAAAAGAAAAGAAAACAAAACAAAACAAAACAAAACAAAACAACCACACACACAAAGAAAAGAACACCTGCTCATTGAAACTTACACAGATTTTACTGTGTAAATCATGTTTAAAACTCTATCCTGGGTAGCTGGTGGCAGTTCTTCCATGCTTTAGTTTCTTATTTCCATTTAAAACATAATAGTTATATAAAGCACTAACCGGTCATAATGAAAGATGGATATTAGCCCCACTCCTGCAAGACCAGCTTGGGTATTACTGTGTTTCTTCTAGTGTGTAAGTGCTGGTATTATTTCATTGCTGTACCCCAGGATGCTTTCTTTCAGAGTCTGTGTTACAGGACAGTAGGAAAATAGCCCATAATCATATGTTGCTAAAAATAATTGGATACTTCATTGAGGCTGCAGTCATTGACACTGAAAATATATGTGCGTTGGTTTTTTTCTTTTTCCAGTTTTGCCTGATGCAGGCTGGAAGCTTCAATCAGAGATGACTTCTTTAAAGCCATCCACTTTGATAAAGGAGACTTTGTAAAGACTGAAAGACCAGCCAAGCCATTTCTCTGTTTGTGAAAGAAAGCTGTAAGGAAGTTCAAGAGCTGAAGACAAAAGCCACATGAGTTGTACACCAATATGCAGCTGAACCTTTTTTAGCAGCAAGCCAAGTATGAGAAGCAGCAGATTTCCAGACACTCAAGCCTCCAAATCAAGAGGTAACTCCTGCTTCTCAGTTAGATGCTCTTCTCACACCTCAGGATGGGGTGGGGGTCAGTGCTGTGATAATCAGGGGTGATGCTTCAGGCCTGGATAGCAGAGGCAAGTGACATAAACAGGCTCCGTGACTCTCCGGACACCTGGCAAGACCTTGTCCAGGCTCTGTGACACAATGCTGAGGTTACCTGTCCCAGAGAGCAGGAGCCAGATTCGGACTGGTCCTGCCAAAACACAAGGAGAGGGAAGAAAGGAAGGACTCCTGAGGTCACATCTTTTAATATTGCCAGGCTATCCCACCCATCCAAGCCCTGACTTTCCAGCTAATCAGGCGGTGGGGTGTCGGGCATGGGCTGGGGCAGACCCTGAGGGAGTGATGACCATGGTCCTGCTGGAGGGGTGGCAGTGCAGATGGACAGGAGGCATGGGGCACCGGGACCATGTCCCTGGTCAGGATTCTCCCAAAGTCCCGTCTTTCAGAGAGGGATGGACTTCGTCAGGAGCTGAGTTTGCCATCTGTGCAACTGGAAAATCAACTTTTGTTCTTTTTTTATTTTTTTCTTAATCCCAGAATTGCTGATCCAGCTCAGATGAAGAGTATCCTGTCTCCAACAGCACTCGTAAGGGATAGCGACTGAACAATGTGCTGTACTGAAAACTATCAGCAGTACCACTAATTACCATAAGAACAGCATGAACATGTACTGATGGTTTCCCACATGCCTTCCCAGGCCTCTGTAACCCCTAACTCAGAGACCTCCTAGGGCACAAACATTACATTAGTGTTTAAAAGTCTTGAATGTTTTTCCCTTCTGTTAACTCATCTAATCACATTTTGAATGTATGCAAAGAAGATCCTGTGCAGGCGGTTCCACAGCTTCACCACCTGCTTGTGAAAAGCCGCCTCCTTTTGCTTGCTTTGTAGCTACCCTGAAATTGTCAGTCCTGTCTTCCCAATCTCTTTATTAGCAGAGATACCTAACTGCCGTTTCCCAGTGGCCGTCTTCTTGATTTTCATGTATCTATCTCTTCCCTATCGGCCTCCTCTTCTTCAGTACCCTCTTTTCTAGGTTGAAAAGTCCAGGTCTACTGCAAGGTTATGCTGACAAACCAGGATTCAACCCAAACAACCTATAAATTACCAGGGCTTGAAGTCACTGACATCTGTGGTCGGAGTTTTCCTGGACAGGGCTGCACTCCTGTCCAGGACAAAGGTTAAGGATCTTCCTAGGCTGTTTGGGGAACTGAATGAAAGATTTCATTCAACTCATGAAGCACAGGCATCCCGGCAAGCTGCAGCTTTGTGTTGCCTGCAGTGTGCAGCAGCAAGCTCTAACAGCCGCACAAAGAAAGCTTGTTTCCACACACACACACACACACACTGCCTTGCTGCCAGCTCTGCAGGTTTCAGGCCATCACCTTTGAACGCTTATCAGAGCTGAAATGGACTGTGAACTCCGGGGAAATCTCACCCCAAGGCTGTTCATGAGAGTCCCTCACATGTTCCCCACACGCTCAGCCAAACAGGCTCATCAGAGATAAATAGAGCTTTATGAGGGCAAGATGCTATATACTGCTTTATGGCCCCAGGAAACAGGTTACAAGCTCAGCAACTGTTAAAAAAAAATAATAATATAATATCCCTCATCATTCCCCTATCTGACTCAGCAAGGATCTGGCTCACAGCTAATGATAAGGTGATTCCAGCTTCTTTCGTCCCACTTGCACAAGCACTTTGCGCGCAGGTTCTGAGCGCATTACAGCCACTGCTGCAGAGTCTGCTAGTTTAGTCTCCTATCTGCAATTAAAAAAAATATATAAATAAGTATTACTTACAAAGAATGCCTTGTCCAGTCGCAATTGGACACAATCGAAGTCTAGAGAGAGTCCCCGCAGCTGTGGTGTGCTGTGGTTTCGCTGATGCTGGAGTGGGAGAAGCTGTCCCATCCTGCAGGACGCAGGCAGCTCTCCTCCAGGCTCTCTCATCCACAAGCCCTGGAACAAGTCTGAGAAGCGAGTCAGACTCCCCATTATAGCCAGACTTCTCCAGCTGTTTTAACTCCACGACGGTCCATCAAAGCTGCCTCGACCCATGCCAGCAAGGGATCTGGCCCGCTTATTGGCCTGCGTGACTCCATGGTGCAGCTGGCAGCTGCGAAAGGGCTCGTTTGGAAGGCAGCGTGGCTGGGATCAACATCACTTAAGTGATAATCTGCTAATCAGAACTTCTTCTGTTGAAGTAATGCTCCCACCTCCTTGTTCCATGCTGTCAATTTTCTTCTGCAAAGCTTGCCAAATTGTTTCAGCCCCTGGCAGTTTCAGAGGGGTTTTCTTGCTCACCTCTGAATGGGAGTTTGCTCTTGGTTCTGTAGGTTGGATGGCAACCCAGGAAAAGGATAATCTGATTCAAACCCACAGACATCCAGCCTGTCACACATGCAGCAGAGGTGGGGGAGAGGGGAAAACAATTTTTTTTAAAGAGTGATAGAAGACCTGGTGCATATGGAGAAAAGTACGCAGGCTCAAGACGCTTCTCCCTCAGGGTGGGAATGAGATTGTTCAGTGGTGTGCAGAAATCACTGAAATAGCTAAAGTGTGATGAGCATTGGGCAGGGTAACTACATGTGAAACGTAGCATAAAACCTCTAACTCACGTTGCTGTTTTGGAAGATGGAGCTGGTCAATCAAGACCCTCCCCAGGAAAGAAGAAAATGAGAACAAGGCAGAAGTGGCATCAGTTGCTGCTCTGCAAAGAAGACAAAGCCCTGGTGGTAAATGGGTCGCTGGCAAGGGAAAACCTCACCTGGTAAAGAGAGGAGCTGCAATGCTCACCCTGTTCCTTCTCGTGCTCACCTACTCAGCAGTGTCTCCCCACAGCAGGAGGATGAATGAGGGCACGCTGGAGACCCACAAAGCTGCAGAGCAGGCAGTGCTGGATGCTGATGACTTCTGCCCAGCACGACAACTGAGGGTTCAACAACAACTACAAGCTGGAGCTGTGTTTCCCTGTCCTAGCCCTGCTCCAGAGCCCAGACTCGGATTACCAGCCTGCCCACCTCCACCCAGGCTCATCGCATTAGCACAGATCAGGCCTACAGCAAGATGAACAACAGAAGGAGAGTGAGAGAAGAGCCCAGGATGCTTCACAGAGCCTGTCTGTCCCACCTGCTCATCAGGAGTCCAACAAAGGCTGGCATTTTCAGGGCTGCCTGGATGAAGAGAGGCTGGGAGACAGTCATCCATATCCCCTCGTCTTTCCAAAAATGCAACTAAATGGAGGCCCAGCCCATTGCTTGGAAGATGGTCCATAACCTATCCAGACACTTTCAGTCCTGTTTGATGGAAGGACTTGAAAAAGCTCAAAAAGGACTGAATCAAACCTGTTTCAAAATGAAAAGTAGAAGAGGACAGCTTTGCTTCAGCTGAAGGCCACTGCCTGAATTCAGGCATTGGCTACTGTCCCTGCTGCTGGTTTCTTTCCTAGCCCAACAGTTTTTCACCTGGCCTGCCTAAGATAGCAAATGCCTCAAATGACTTGTGAGGGAGCTCTCTTCTTCACCTCCAGCACTCCTTTGTCTCCCTTAACCCAAGCCCTCAGCCCCACATGCCTCAAATCCCTCTTCTCCCAAACCGGAGTTTCAGCCCTGTGATCCTCCCATTGCTACACTTGCTGCATCTCCTCATGCAGGGCATCCAGCCCCATGGAGATGGCTCACTGCCAGCTACCCAGACCAGGACCCCAAGGCATGACCCATAACCTGCTCTGTCACCCCTCCAGCTGCCCATGGCTGCATGCACCACCTCCCGGGTCTGCTCAGCTTCCATGGACCCAGGTGGAGGTACCCTGCTGACTGGAGATATTCCAGGTCTCAGGCTGGAAGGAGCTACCACTGAGAATAAAGGTGGCAGGTGGAAGGCAACATAGGTGCCTCATCCCATGAATTGCAGGTTCATCAGAATTTTGTCCCATCTCATGATCCTCCTGAATACAGCACATAAATCTTTTAACATGTTTGTAGTCCCTGGATAATAGCTCAGGAAGGGACACAGGCCAGAAAGAAGGTGGACATGGCTGCTTTGGCACCTTCTAAACCATTACCACAGAGTGTTACAGGAGGTGTACAGTCTCCTTAGTCCACCCCTGACTACAGATCACAAGCAGTCTTGCACGCTCCTACCTAGAGAGAAAATAATGCTTTGCAGAGAAAAGTAAGCTACTTTTAAAATTTATTTTTAGATTTCCCCTATATATAAAAAAACTTTTTTTGACCAAGAGTAATATTTTTGCTTAGGTTGATTTCCTATCACATGGAGGCAGGGAAGCAGCATTTAGAAACAGAAAAGTACTGAAAACCAAAATATTGTTCTAGGAAGGGTTTTAACAGCTTAGACTCTCGCTTCCAGCTCTTCATGAGGATTCACTGGTTGTTCACTAAGGCTGTATGAGAAAAATGAGTGTATTTTCCTTGTCCTGCCACTTACTTGCAGGACAGTCCTGTTCCTCGAGAACTAAATGCTTATGGAGAAGGTCAATGCAAGGACCAGCAAACAAAAGACAGCTTAGAAAAAAGGGTAGCTGTTTTCCCTACTTTTTGGGTGGTTGACCAATGGTCGATGCTGTGTTTCAAAGAAAGGACAGCGAGGATATAATCTGACATCCCTGGAAGCCTTGACACCAAGGTGGGTTGGGTTTCTGGAGAAGATCTCCCCACTGTGAAGGCTGAGAGGAGTGGTGACTGAAAGGCTGTGAGTGGAGCGGTAGGAGAGAGTGGGACAGAGACCCACCTAGGTCTAACAGCCTCCCCATCTTGATATTCAGATGGATTTTTTTCTGCTTGGCAAAAAAGCCTCCAAACTTGTTTCATTTCACGTGACCGCATCGTTCACATTGCTGACAAAGATGGGCAGATGCACGCCTGGTCTGGTGCCAGGCCAGATACCACATCTGCAGCAGAAACTGCCAGACAAAAAACCAACCACCTCCTCCTTCAGCTTAGCAAGTTGGGTCTGTGTTTGGCCTGGGAGCCACTGAGTGGGAACATCTCTAATAGTGTTTTCAGTGCATTGTGGCACCTCTTTGGTGTCACTTTTCTTGAGTCCCTCTCCACAAACTCATCTCTGACAGCTTCCCCTGTTCCACCTCCTCTCTCATACCTCCTTACTGATGAGGTGAAAGCCACTGTCCACCTGCAAGGAGACTTCAACTAATTTTGGTTGGGTTTTGGGCTGAACATCCAGCCTTGCCCTTCCTTTTGCACAAGGCAGATCTTCAGGCACGACTACCCAATGCGTAAGGAGTGAGAGTTTTGAAGCAGGACAGTCTCGTCCAGGTCACAGAGGTGTCTGACGGCAAGGACGGGGAGGTCTTGACCTCCACCGGCGATACCAACACAGGCTGTTCACTCTGCTAACACTGCACCACAGCTACGGAGGCACCAAGAACTAAACTACGGAGGGGCTCACAGCTTGCCCTCAGGACCCTCATACGTATTCTCATTTTGCTTTGACAGAAATTTTCACCTTGGATTTTGTCCATAAGACCCAGAGCAGATGTTTCCGTTAAGAGCTGACAAAGAAGCCATCGCACACCGCTTTCACCGTCATCTCAGTCAAGAGTTATGATGTCAGCCTTGTGCAAACAGCGCCAGGCTTGAAGTAGCAGGTCTCCTTCATACCCCTTCACTTGTCTGCTCACATTAAAAGCAAGCAGCAACATCAAAACTCTCTTCTTTGCAACACGTACAAACCATACACTGAATATAGCCAGAAATCCATGGTGGCCATTTGGCCTGATGCACAAACCTCATTTAGCCAAAGTTCCTTCTTGTATATTTTGGCCTTGACTTTGTATACAAAACATGAGCAATAGCCAAGTGGAAAAAAAAGCAGCAAAGGCCATCTCGCCCTCCGCAACATTTGGTCGTTGGACCGGCTCCT
Organism: Falco naumanni; assembly: GCF_017639655.2. Taxonomy (NCBI): domain Eukaryota; kingdom Metazoa; phylum Chordata; class Aves; order Falconiformes; family Falconidae; genus Falco; species Falco naumanni. The sequence goes on from NC_054057.1 coordinate 61,237,379, forward strand.
TACACAGCGCGGGACTTCTGCAGTGCGGCTTCCAGCACCACCGTGTCAGCCCCTTCCCTCCCCAATCAATGGCTTTGGCTGATGTAAGCCGCAATGTTTCACTGAACCTGAGTGACCCAGGAGAGAAAGGACAGGAGGCTTTTTATCCAGGACAGGATTTCAGCTCCTGCAAAAGGGAAGTGTTCACCCAGTTGGGAAGAAAACAATCCTGGAAGAGGAGAGGTTTATTATTAGGCTGTGTAAAAGTCAGTTAAAATATAGAGCTGATTCCAAATAGCAATCATTTCTGGCCAAAACCTTAGCCAGTTTAAATTGATTATGCTTTTTTTGGATGCTATTTTACATCAGTAGAAGGATCTAAACATCTGGAGAGGTTTGTTGTAAGATGTTGGAGAAACTCATTTCAAACCTGTGCCATCCCCAAGGGTCTCCTTAAAATAGCAACATTACAAAGCCCTCTTTTACTGCCGCATTCCTTCGTGGTTCATTATATACACGCGCATGGATACAATCTCAAAAAAAAAACAAAACAAAACTTAGATGTCTGAATTACCTTTGCCTCGATAGGAATATAAGCCTGGGACAGAGCTGCTAAGGAGAATGGAGTCCCCCGGTGGGAAGACTTCCAAGCAGGGACCTCACACACTCGCACGCCTCATCCCAAACAAAAGTAGGCACCTGAACATGCAGAATAATTCATCTCACCCTCAAAAGCCTGTAGAGAGAGAAAGGATCCTCTTGGAACCAGTGCAGAGAGAATACACAGGGTTTAGGGATGATGGGAGATGACAAAAGCATTTTTCTGGAGCACCTGCTCAAAAATAAACTAGAGCAGTAGAGCTGCTTCTTGTCTGACCTTGCACAAATCAGCATTTCCAAGGATGTTAAGGCCTAAAAGCAATCCTTGTCATCTCGCAAGTCGGACAGGGACTCTTTTCATGTGGGGGAAGAAGTGGGCAGGTTGTTTGGGGTTGATGTGAATGGTGAAGATGCTCACATCTGTCCACCTCTGGTACTGGGAGTCCTCGGACCTGATTCACTGCAACTTTAGAGGACATCTGTATCAACCACCCCCACAGCCCGGCTCTTCAGCGCTGTCCTGCTTTCCTGCTCTACCCAGACGGTCAAGAAGATGACGAGCTGAGCAGGGCGGCACCCAAGGAGACCTCTCCTGCGGATCTGAGCTTATTCACAGCAGCGGCAAAAACCTACATGGGTGATGCTGAGCCGTGAACGGAACTTTGATTCTTATGGCTGCGTCTGAGAGAGGGGTGGGGGCTGTGGGGCAGTACCTTGTCCATCCTCACTTGTGCCTTGCATTCAGTGGTCAGGGGGAGAGTTACAGCTGCCACCTGGGGAAACTCCCCTTTGCACTTGGCTGCAGTGCATTTGATGCCCATCCTTCCGAAGAATAGCTCTAGCCCTTGCACTTCCCATCTTCCCAGATGGGAACAGGCAGAGAAATTAATCACGCCCTGACTGCTATACCAAGCAGGGGGGCTGACTTTGGACCTAAGGAGTCCTGAGGAGTGAGTTTATTTTGCTTGTGGATAAAGGGGAGACAGGAAAATATCTCCCATAGTCTTGGTGGCCATGAAAGCCAGACACAGCCAGAGTCAGATTTCTCCACTGCAGTTCTGGGCAAACTTTAAACTGGGAACTGTTTCCTTCATGTGCACCTTCAGCCGTTCGTTCGGTAGTACCTGCCTGGGGAGAAATACCAGCCCGGAGGCATCCCTGGTCCAGTCTCTTACCGTGCACATGGGGGACTAGGTACAGACAGAGGACCAAAGCCTGGACGTGGCGATCTCCTAAAGCGTATAGGTTCCACTTTATTTACACCACCTCCTCCTCCTGGTAGCAGCAGGAGATGGGGGCATTTAAATATACAAGGCTTTCCCCTGCTTCTCTCAGGCTTCTCCCCTCTCTCCAAGAAAAAAAAAAAAAAAAAGCAAAAAAAGCAAGGGAGCTGCCATGAGGCCCCTGAAACTTTGCAGTGGATTTTTTTAACTCTCCTTCTCAGAATGACTATAGAGCCCTGAGTACATATTTGCTCAGTCCGCCCCACACTTAAACACACACAGATGCTCGGCTCCCCTGGGGACAGGGGCTCCCCCACCCCCAGCCCCCCCTCAGTCGAGCACAGTGGGCAGAAACAAGCCAGACCCCACGGAACAAACCCCATCAAAGCTGGAAATACCTGCGCAGAGATTCCCCAAGGAACCCCTCTCAAATCACCGCCCCTCTCCCTCTTGAGCCCCTGTCCCCAATAAATATCTTTTTAATCCCTGCTATAAGAGCTTGAAAATAGATTGGGGATTAGCCCGCATTGGGGCGGGGGGGGGGGGGGGGGGGGAGTATAGCTTTATTGCTTTTAAATCCGCCCCCCCCAGCATCCCCATCTCCCCACACACACACACATGCACCGCCTAACTAGAGGCATGTGTCGCCTGCGAGCCGGAGGGAAGGGGGTGGGACGGGGGTGGGGCGGGGGGGTGGGATGGGGTGGGAGGGATGCAGGAGTGACCCCGCGCTTCCCAGCCCCTCGGTCACAGGCTGGGTACGACCTACCAACGGGGTCCCGGAATGGGGGGTGGGGGGGTGGGGTGGTGGGTGTTATACCTTGCCCCCAGCCCCCCCCCCCCCCGCAGCTGGAGAGATCAGCTGAGGCTGGCAGGGAGAGGCACGGGGTTTGTAGGGAGGAGAAGGAAGAGGAGGAGGAGGAGGAGGAGGAGGAAAAGATTGCATCAAGAGCAGAACTTTTTTTCCCCCTCTCTCTCTCTTACAGGAAGCCCTACTCTACCTTAGCCTTGGAAAGAGCCCCTTTTCATAAAATTAGCTGAAGGCACCTATTCACAGCCATGGAGCTGTGAAAAAAAAAAAAAAAAAAGGCAAGCAACAAACCGACTGTAGAGTTTGGGGTGGTTTTTTTTTCTCTCTCCTTTTTTTTTCTTTGCTCCAAAAACTGAAACAGAAATGCACACAGCTCCACTCTGCGAAAATCTGATGTTTTTACCGTCTGCTCTCTGACAGATCTAGAGAGGAGGTTGGCTTTTTTTTTTTTTTTCCTTTTTCTTTTCCCCTCCTTGTCGCCGTTCAGCTCCTAAATATCCGCTGCTCCTAAACGGAAAGAAGAAGAAAAAAAAGAAAAAAACCCAAAAAACTACCCAACCCCAAACCGAAAAGGCAAAGCACCACACCATCACGGCTTGATTTCCAGAGATCCCCCCGTCCGCCAGCGCGGAGCGGGTGTGCGCTGCCGGCGCGCCGCATCCCTGCGCATCCCTGCGCGCTCTCCTCCCCCGCCAAAAAAATGAGGGGGTGGTTGCTGGAGCCTGCTGTCGGCTCCGGGATAACCCCCCAACAGCTTGGCTTCGGGGCGGGGGGGGGGGGGGGGGGGGGGGGGCCGCGGTTGTTTGGGTTTTTTTCTGTCTTAGTTTTATGAATGAAACCTCCCGGCTGAGTTGAGAGTAACATCCCTCCCCTAAAACTCGGAAAAGCTGGAGAAATCCCGGGGGGAGGCGACTCCCCCGGGCGCTCGGCAGGGACTCAGCCCCGGGGGGCGGGCGGGAGGCAGCGCGACCCCCCCGGCCGGTCCCCCGCGAGCCCTGGGGGGCGGCAGCCTCCCCCCCCCCCCCCCCCCCCCCGCCCTTCTGGCTCCTCCTGGGCACGGGATCCTGTGTCCATGCGGGTGCGTTAGTGGGGGGTGGGGTGGTAAATTAAAAAAAAAAAAAAATTGAAAACATTTTTTTTTAAATTAAATTAAAAACTAAAGAAGAAAAAGTTAAAAAAAAAAAAACAAAACAAAAAGAAAACAACAAAAATCCCCAAAGTAAAACAAAACAAACCAACGAACCAAACAAAAAAAAACCCTGAGGATTTCAGAACATTTCACAGAGTAAATGAAAAGCGTTTTAGCCGCGGGAAAAATAATAATATCTAAAATAAACTCCTTAAAGGGGGTGGGGGGAGCGATCTTTCAGCCCCACGCTTTCATGCCGTACTCAATCGGCTTTTTGAAACTGCAGATCCTTTGAGACAGAGAGGGAGAGAGAAGGAAAAATCCCGATTTGTGACTAAAACACAGTGCGACCTGGAGAGCTGGCAGAATAAACCTATTGTGGGGCCGAACCGCGCCGGGACCCCCGGGCAGGACCCCCGGGGGCCGCTGCTGGCGAAAAGGTAATTGCTAAGGGAAAATATTTCCAAGCTTTCGCTTTTTTTAACTTTCGACTTTGCCATTTGTTTGCATGCCGAAAAGAGAAGACTTAAAAAAAAAAAAGCTGTTTTTTTTTTTTCTCCCCCCCTCTCCAAACCCCTCTGAAACCTAAAAGATAAAATTACTGGATCTAAAAATAAAGCAGTGGTTAAAGCCTCCCCCACCCCCCCCGGTCCCCCACCCCTCCCACCCCTCTCGCCTTCCTCCTCCCGCCCTCCCTCCCTCTCCTTCTTTCTGTGTGTTTGCGTTTGACAAAGAAATGATTTGAACTTCCCACTGCTTCATAAAAAGGAACCCGAGGAGCGGTCCTGCCATGTGGATGTGATTTTTCCTGCTCCGCGGCAGATGCGCCGGGGGAGCCGCCGGCCGCTGGGGCTGCGGCGCTGAGGGAGCGGGGCCGCCCGCTCCGCACCGGCTGCGCGGCCGCTCCACCATGCGAAAGCGGAGCAAAGGACCGGGGCTCCTCGTCATGTGCCTTTCTGGCTAAAACTGTGGAAACAAACAAACAAGCAATCAAACAAACACAAATTCTGGAGCGGGGGGGGTGGGGGGGGTGGGGGGGCGGGAGGGAAGGAGAAGGAGAAATCATCTGCGACCGGAGCGCTGGAAGACCTCTCGTCCTCCTACTTCCCTGAGCGAGCGTGGATGCTGGAAGGAGCCTCTTGGATATGGGATCATATCTGGTGTATCACAGCCTGGGTTTGATCCTCTGCTGCTCCGTGCTGAGCTCAGTCTACGCGCTGGTGAGTCCCTCACGTTCCCCTTCGCGGTCCTGCGCGGCGGCTCCCTGATGAGTAATTTACTGTATGTAGCAAGGATTTAGAAGGCAGAGCGCTGGGATATTTTTTTTTTTTTTTTCCTTTCAGCCCAGTGGCTTATTTCGCTGGCAGTGTGTGCAGTTGGTCTGGGAGCTGCTGCTCCAGATGAAATTAAAATGTCTGTGCTTCCCCAAGAGTTTGAATCATTTTTAAACCCCTCCGGACAGGAACGCGTGCAGTTCGACAGGGGGCTGGGGAAAGCAGTTGGGAGATAATTTAAAAGACACCTACGGGTAAAGGGCAACTTTTTTCCTTTTCTTTTTTCTTTTTTTTTTTTTTTTAATCCACACCCCTTTCCAAGACGACAAATTGAATTTTAATTTAATCTTTTTAATCTGCTTAATCTCAGTGAAACAGTGCCGCCTTCTCCGGCACTGAATTTGGAGAGGACCTTGGTGTGCAGGGCTTGCAGACAGTTTACACGCAGGAGCATGAGAGTAGTATTAACCCTTTGCTACTTGGCACTGTTTTCACCTGTTCCTGCACACACCAAAAGAAAGTATCTTCCCAGAGGTAGCAAAAAGGGCTAAAGTATGTCAAAACCGCCTTGGTGGCAGTGATGGGGAGTGGGCTAAGGTCTGCAGACCCTTCTCTGCAGTCCCATGTGGTCTTCAAAGCCCTTCTGCAGAAGTGAAGGGAAATGTCACACAGCATCGGCCACCAGCTGTTAACCCACCGGTGGGCACGCTGCTTTGAGGTGTGCTGTCCTGGCTTTCTCCATCCCTGGAATCACAGTTATTCTACCTTTTCCCAGTGCCTTCTGGTGTAGGAAGAGGCAGCACCACCACCTAAAGTGGCATCTGCTTTCTGTGAGGGATGAAAATGTATTTGAAAGGAGTGGGCTCACCCTGACCCTGGCTCCAGCCAGGTCCTCCCTGACCCTCCAGGAGCCATCACCCTGGGTCCTGTCCCCTGGGTTTGGTAGGGACTGCTTGGGACCTTGTGTGGGGCTGGTAGGGGGGTATTTCCCCCATATGTCCATCATCGTGTTAGAGGGAAACACCAATAAATGAGGTGCAACAGCCCCTCGGAAAGCAATCACTGTTGCAGTCCCTCCCTGTCTTCCTCTACCTCTAAGCACAAATAAACCTTTCAAAACGTGAAGAAAATTGGGAAGACCACTTGTAGATACCTTGAGGTTTTAGTGATGGTTGAGGTTTCTCCCCTTTTCTGAGGCTGGATTAGCATCTCCGTGAGCACGTCTGATGTCTGATTTAGGGCCATATCATGACAGGGCAGGTCCTGTAGCACCTGCTACCGCCCACCTCCGCAGCTCTGCTGCTGCTGAGGTCAGCACCAAAATTCCTGCTGGCTTTGGTGTCTCTGTTGGTACCAGTGAAAATGTGGTTTGTGAAACAGCCAGATTGGAGCTCAGCAAATCAGGACCTGGAAAAGACAGGCGAGGTTGCAGAGTGCATCTCTGGTCCCATTCTCAATTCAGTCTCCTCTCCCAGTACATCCCGCTACCTCCAGAAGGTGCAGAGGACCAAACAGTGAGCCAAGTGTCTGTCAGCTGTCTCGTGTTCCCAGCGGGTATTTTATTTCTGATACCCCCATCACAACAGACACTTTCCGATCACAAGCGATGTGCTCAGCAGCGCTGGTGGGCACGGGGGCTCATGGCTGGAGCAGCTGAGCACATCCCATGCACCGGCTCAGGGTGAGCTGGACCTGGGCATAATCCAGCAATAGCTCTGCCAGAATCGTAGAGGGTCAAGAGACCAGGGCAATTTGCTGGGAAGAGCTAGGAGAAGAATGCACAAGAGTATTTTGCTTGGTTGCATTTCCAGAAGCCTGCTCCTCTCCTGTACTGATTTAGGGTCCTGCTGCTAGAAACCCCATTTGCTTTAATTAAGCCCAGGCCGCCGTGCATGTTTCAGACACTTCCCTTGCTTTTCAGACCCACTATGGACAGCTGGAGGAGTTGCCAGAAGGTTTCAAAAGTTGTCCTGAGAATTCAGGGGCTGCAGAGATGTTGTGTGTCCCTTCTGGCATCCACTTAGGCAGAATTAGAAGGTCAGCCTCATGTCACCCCACTGTACAACAACTTGTGAGGCAGGGAATAACTTGCAGGGTGTTTAGAGCCTGACTTCTTTTCACTGTTATTGTTTCTTTCCCAAACTAACCTGATTTTTAAATGAACTTTGAAAACACAGAATGGTATTGACTGCATGTTTCAGCATGGTGATGTCTTGTTAGTTACACTATAAGAAGGGTCATATATATACTTGATATCTGGTGACCAGGTCTGAGTGTGTTTTATGTGCTGCCATCAATAGAAGTCACCGAGTGCCTTCCTCCTAGAAACAAGAAGAAAAAATCAATGAGCATAGCTGCAGAAGGATGGGGATGCAAGGACTTAATTTAGAGGCAGGCTCCGCAGCAGCTTCAGGCTAAGCTAAAAGTGGTACCCAGCAGAGCAAAGCAAAGCTCTGTTGTGGCGTTGCAGTCAGGAGGATTCCCACAGACTGAGGCAGCCGACCGCTCAGAGCTTCAGGGCACAATTCATCTGTCTGAGGCTGGAAAACTTAAATCTTGAGAGCTGTGGTCCTAATTGCTGAGCTCTTTGCAGCTCAGTCGCTTTGTGTCTGAGAGCTGGTGATACTGAGATAGGGCAGAGCATGATGCAACCTAAATGTGAAGCTGTCACTGTGGTTATTCTTTTTGTCAGCCAGCAAAGATGATAGTAAAGGCACTTTTTGAAGTGAGAGTGCTGAAGCAGGGATGGGAAATGGTTTCTTTGATTGCCTGTGTCACCGGTACATCATCATGGGGCAGGACACTGGCAGCTGAATCACTTCTCCGCAGCACGAGGGGTTGCATGTCCCTGTATTGACTGTAAACCAGGGCGGGAAATTCAGCTCATGGAAAAATGCTGTGGGAGTGAGTTCTTTCAGAGTTAAAAGTGTCTGTGCAGAACTCAACCCTGGCGAGCCTGTGGCCACACAAAACCCATAGCAAGATCAGCATCCCTGTCCGGAGCTTTTGAGGGGCAGCTGAGAGGGACAGACTTTGATGTGGGGTAAAGTATTGGGTGAAGCTCTGCTCTCCTCCAGCTCCCCTGGCAATCCAGAGAAGTCATCTTCCAACATTTCCCTGGGAATATCATGAACAACACCTGCTTAAACCGTGAGGGGGATTTTGCTTGTCGACTGAGCTCTTTGTGCTTGAAATCTGGCAGCATGAGGGAGTAAATTTGGGTTAATTCTGCTATTTGGTCCAATGGCCAGGGAAGCGAGATTGGCCTGAGCCAGATAGCCCTGTAAAGATGGGCTTGAAAAGTAGATGTGTGCAAAAGGAGCTTTAAAAGTAGGGTCTGACCTCAGCAGAGTGCAGGAGAAGTTAAGCTGCAGGCACTATGATTTTATCTGAAAGACACTGCCAGAGCCCCTTGCAGAAAAACCTCCCCATGTCCTACTCCCCGCTGAAAGCCCACAGTTTGCTTTGCTGACCCCTTCACTTTTCATTTTGATGCCTTCTCTTGCCAGTCTCAGCCTGGCAGCCCCCAACTCAGTTGTCACTGGAGGAGATATTGTGCATCATCATCATCATCCCCCAGCCTTCTGCAGGGCTTTGGACCAGAATAGCTCCATTTTGGGAAACAGGTATCAGCCTGAGCCGGCTACAGTCGGCTGAGCTCAACATGATGCAGGGAAGCAGGTCTGTGTGGTGTATGAAATGGGTAGCAAAAGGGACCCCCACTTTACTGCAGGGGTCTTGCATTTCAGCAGTGCTCGGTGCCTTGCAGAAGGTGCTGCACATCAGAGCGATGCATTTTGGCAGTTGAATGGTCTCGATGCCTTTCTGTTTGCTGGAGCCTGTAGTTCCCCAGCCCTGGCCCCACTCGGGCTGCTCGGGCAATGCTCAAGCTTCCCTCTGGTTTTCGCAGAGAAGCTGTAGCGCACACACACACCCCACACCCAGAAATTCAAGGGGTATCATTAAGGGTTTGGGAACCTTTTCTTCCAGATATAACCCAAAGCAGGGACAAGCTTGGCGAGGTCACCTGCAGAAAGACCCCAGCCCCTATTCCCAAGGGAGCTGCATCCACGGCAGCATCAGTGTTAATCTCTGTTCAGAAGGTCTGGTGTAAATCAGAAAGTTCCCACTACAGCGATGCTCGAGTCACCAGCTAGCCAAGATCCCAGCGCTCAGGCAGCAAAGCAGCTGTGTTAAGGAGTGTGGGGTGGTGGTTTGCTCTGTGACTTCTTGTTCCTCTGATCAGACTCACATCTTCACAGTTCGGGAAAGGGGGATGATTTGAAATTGAATAATTTGTACCTGGAAGGGAAAGTTAATCATATTCTGCCTCAGAATACAGCCCATAATAAAAATAATAATAATCAAATAATCCTATCTAGAGATCCTGCAAATCCCAACTAGCTGTCTAGCTTCATTAAATAAAGACAGGCTCCAAGTGCAGGGAAACAATGTCTGAAATGTTCTTCCCTCCACACACGCTTGGGAGCGTGCCCATCCCTGCCCCGTGTATTTATGAAAGATAGGATTTTTGTTATTGTACATCGGGATTAGCAGATATCCCCGGATTGTAAAGTACTCAACCACAAAATATAAAGCAAACAAGCCTCCACGTCAGGGTAATGCATGGGCTGTGATTTCACCCCATGCAAGCCAAACAGAGCCCAGCTGCCCGGTGGCAAGCCTGACCTGAGCAGGCTGGGGCTGCTGCGAGCTCCCTGCGTGGGGGAGAGGAGAAGCAACGGGGCAACTGCACACAGCGGGGGGAAGGAAGGCTGGAGGAAATGAAATCCGAGGTGTGCCTTTTAGGTCCAGGCAGTTGTTGTTTGGTTTCTGGCCTCCTAGAAATAGCCCCGGAGCAGCATTTTGAGATCAGTGGGATTATTCCAGCTAGGGCACTGTGTCTGCACTCCCTGTGAGGGGTACCCCCAGCCCAGACAGCTCAAGCAGAGACAGCTGCTGCCCCTGCCACCACCTCCCTGCGCTCCCATGTCCCTTTGAAAAATGATGCTGAGAGTCGTCCCACAGCTGTGTGTCTCCTGCCGTCTGTTTTCCTGGGCCAGGTGTACTGATAAGGGACTCTCCCTGGGTGTAAAGATGCTGGCTGGAGGATTTCCCTCTGCTTGGGAAATTCACCGCTCAGCCCCTCCAGTAAATTCAGTTGAAACCAATCCCTGGTTTGCAAAGCTATTTGGGACACAGACATCACACTGAAACCCCCAAATTGCAGCTATTTGCAGGCAGCCTCCAACCGAGCAGCATGGGACGAGCTGGAAAAGCACCCGGCTAGCACCCAGATACAGGGCTGGGGAAATCCTGCTCCCTGGAGTCAGTGGCAGAGCTATGGCTCCAGCTAAACTTTGCAGTCCTTGAATTTTTTGTCTAAATACCGGGAGGAGGAAACAGCAGAGCCAGATCACAGCTGCCTCTGACTTAAGTCCCTCCTGGGAACTGGCCCTTGTTGCTGCTGAGCGGCTCCATCCTCATCCCGCACGGCTGGGAGAGGGCGGCAGGGTCCGGTGGGTGTTTAGGTGCTCACTAGACTGTGCAGCTCTCTGACCCCGTGGCTGTCGCTGGGCTCATCTCAGCCGTTTGAGCTCTGATCCCTCCAAACTCCCTTGCCCTCTGACACAGTCCAGATCAAAGGGAGAAGCCAGCAGGGATCCCCCCCCCCCTGCTTTCGGATGGGCTGTTTCTCTGCAAAAGGGCAAGCGTAGAGGGGTTTCTCTGTCTGCTCAGCTTCTGCTGTAAGTGAAATTTTAGCGTCTCTCAATTAATAACAGTGGCAACAACAACAAAAATAAGGAATCGTGCTCCTTAGGGCAAGCCCTGACTGAAAGGAAGAACTCAACAGGATCAGCCTTTGTTAAAGATTAGACCGTATCAAAAATACTTTACCCTGACATGGAGAATTTGCTTTCTCCCTCTACATCCACTTGGCTGTTACAATACCATTTGGCTATCTTGACCCATAACACCTCAAACTTCAGCTGGCCTTCAAGAGCTGCTGTGCTAAAGATGATCTTTCTGTTGCACCTTTCGCGACATGGCAATAAACAAATGACCCCTGGGGCTGAAACCCCCAGTGGAATGCCTGCTGGGTCAGACTGAGCTTTGCTGTCTTGTGTCATGGGAAGAACACCCAAACCCCTGCTTGAGGCACCTGGCTTGGCATTAATCCCTCTATTTCCACTGAGGCTAGGCCGACCCTTGCCAGTGATTACAGGGGCTCTGTGTTTTAGGGTTTTCCTTTTCTTTTGGAAGCTCAGCTTGGACTGACTTCCATAAATATGATTTGCAGGAAAGGAAAATTTTGGACTGATGGCATCCTCGTAACATAGCATACTTTGATCCTTCTGTTAGAGAAATCCCTCTGACGGCATTCAGGTGAGGGTTTGGTTGTCGAAATCTTCTGCAGGGCTGGCCTGTCTCTCTGGCCATGTGTTTTTCCTTTATCCAGCAAAGCAGAAAGTGGACTTCTCTGCCCCTTTTCCCTCTCACCCCTCCAGCATTGCTGGTCCAAGGCATTTCAGCAGCACAGGGACTGCATTCCTGTCTCCCTTCTTCCCTCCTGACCATGTGCGCCCTTGCATGAGCTGATTCAACTCACTGAGCTTGCACGAAACTACCCCGAGATGGAATAAAGAAAATAAACAGAGGAAAAGGTTTGTAGCTGGGTCAGTGAATGGCATCTTCACAGGAAAGTCTTGGATGAATCCCCAAGGCATGTGACAGAGACACTGGGGACAAGAAGGGGTGAGCAGCCCGTAATGTGTGCCGGTTTGCCCTGACACCATGGCTGTACTGTCATGTTACATGGGCATAAAGCCCCCCAAATCCTCTGTTTAAAACCCCCCACCCCGTTCCTGTTGTACCTCCCACCCCTTAGTGATAAATACACATACAGCAGTGTGAGCCGTGGGGTCGGTGTGAGCTCACCGTGCTGCTCCTGAACCTCCATTCCACCAGCCACACCATCTGGTCATCAGTACACGTGGCAGTTTTCAGCTGAGCAGATGAGTCCTGCAGATAGTGCTAAGTGATGTGCAGGATAACATAGGTCAGGGGTATTAGATATGACTACATTCTCGGGGTTTTGGGGGAAAAATGAGTTTAGGCTTGCAGACATGAGATGTGTTGTGCCATTTGGCTTCAGGGCCAGAGGACAGGACCCAGCCCTTGTATTTAGTAGGACAGACATAAACACAAACTTCCAAGTGGCCTGTACAAGCTGAGATACAACAAACTTGTTACCTACTTACCTGTTTTCTAGTCTGTTGCTTGCAGGGGCAATGAAATGGTCGAGGCAAACTGCTCCTGCTATGTCCAAATTGTGGAAGGCTTTGAGCCAGGCAGGACAGCCCTGTCAGAAAGGGCAGAACAAATGAACCTTCAAAGTCCAAAGGTGTCTGGTGTCTTTGAGTCTTTCCACCATAACAAGCTCTGAGTATCAGCTGTCTGTCGGATAAGGGCAGCTCATCCAAAGGAGACTTGGCTTCTTGTAAAAGACCTCCTGCTAGATCAGTGTCTGGGGCAAGGGCTGGAGGCAGGAGTTGCTGTCTCAGCACACAAGGCAGGCTGGTAATCTCGTTTTTCACATGGTTGCCCTGTTGCTAATCAGGGTTCCTCGATGTTATCTTTACTTCAGTCCCCCTTCCCTTCTCTCCAGTCATTTCAGTGTACTTATCTGCTTGGTCTTGCCACACTGAGAGCAAGAAGCAGCCTCAGTTGCATCCGTAAAGGCAGGACTGAAAGTCACTGGGTGTCCTTAGAAAACCTTCTCTTCCCTTCACTGAACTTTGGCTTAGGACCTAAATGGTTTATTTCTGCATGTTTTAACAGAAAAGTGAGTGGTATGCAAAACCTAACTCATGCTTGCCATGGGTTAAGGGATGAGGCACTTTGCAAGGAGCAGCAGATGGGAGGGAATTACTACCTCTTGGGCACATAGCAGAGGACAAATCACACAATCATAGAATCATTTAGGTTGGAAAAGACCTTTGAAATCATATAGTCCAACCGGTAACCCAGCACTGCCAAGCCCACCACCAAACCATGTCCCTGAGCACTGAGTCTACACTTTTTTCCAAACACCCCCAGGGACGGTGACCCCACCACCTCCCTGGGCAGCCTGTCCCAGTGCCTGACCACCCTTTCAGGGAAGATGTTCCCCAGCCCCCAATCTAAACCTGCCCTGGGGCAAGGTGAGGCCGTTTCCCCTTGTCCTGTCACTTGTTCCTGGGAGCAGAGACCGACGCCCCCTCGCTGCACCCCCCTGCCAGGCAGCTGCAGGGAGCGAGAAGGTCCCCCCTGAGCCCTCTTCTCTCCAGGCTGACCCCCCCCATCTCCACACCACTGAACTGGTGCTTCAGCCCCTTCCCCAGGTCTATTGCCCTAATGACCAATTAACTTTTGGTCAATTAAATGATCAATTAACTGAGACTCAGTGAGGCCTTGGGAGACTGTGCCACTGTTTAGGACTACTAGTAAGTCATTTAATCATCATCTTATTGCCTTGATGTATCCCCCTGGTTTATATGCCTTGAGGACTCAAGGGATGCAGCATCCCGGAAGAGCTCCACCCCGTGCTGTATGCTAACCACAGGAATGGTGCTGGTAGCAAACACGGAATGGGACTTTTCTTACCTCAGGAGGAAAAGGAAGATTTCAGGAGCTGGAATTGCCTTGGCGCTGCTGTGCCCAGCAAGGCTGGGACTGCTGGACTCAGGAGCATCATCTGAACTTGATATTGCTCACACTTTGCTGCACCGTGCTGCTCCCCTGCTCCATCTCCCCACCGCCAGGCCAGCCTGCTCTGTCATTTCTGTCACTGTCTTTGGCCTCTCTTTCACAAGGCTGGGGAGAAATTAATCAACATTTTTGACCAACATGGAAAGCACAGGGGGCTGCACTCAGACCACTCCCAGTAGGCACATGGAAGCCCAGCAAAAGGCAAAGCTGACTCTGACTCATGCACTGACTCACTTGCACCCAGACTGTGTTACTGCGTTTCCCTTAGCCCCAGGACCTGAGAACGGTCTCTAACCCGCTTTATTTAGTGACACAGTGGGTCCAGGGGCTCCTGAGACAGCTCAGCCATAGGAAAACATAGGCTGGCCTGGAGTAATTAAAATTCATTGATCTTGTGAATTAAAAGACATTAGGCAATGCCTGATCTCCTCTAGAAGCAAACAGCCAGTAGCTTCTTTTGTTTTGCAAACATACAAATCAAATTCCAAAATTCAGTGAAACCACTGGAATGATTTCCACGCACTTCACATACTGTTTCCATCTATCCCTCTTTTGTTGCCTAAACCCCTGCCTCACCTCAATGTTACCTTGACCTTCTCCTCATCTCCTACATCCCAAACAACTTCTCCTTTTAGGCACTGAGCAATCAAAGCTAAAGTAGCTTTGATGCATTGGCTATGGCGAGTGATTGCAAGGAAATGACCTCTTTCTGCTGGCTGCACTCGAAGAGTAAGATCAATAAAGCAACATTACGTAGCATATCTATTTCGTGGTTAGCAATTTCACTCAGCTAAGTATAAATACACACACACACAAAACCTAACATAAAAGTGGGAGGGAGCTGATAAAAGGTGGGACTGCTAAGAGGTGACCAACGTAGAGAGCTTCAAAAGCTGGAACTGCTGGCTTATCAGGAGCAGCTTATGAAGCCTTTGACCTCTCGGAGTTGATATCCTCAATGTTTTCTCTGAGTTTGTGTTTTCTTCCAGCACCCTCAAGGTTACACTCACTGATTTGCTTGCTCTAAATGGCATTTTCAGTAAGGAGAGGCGTCCAGGAGTTGGGCTCTAGCCCTCCTGCTGACTTTCCGTATGCTTTCAGGCATTTCTTGCTCTGTATGTTCAGCAAAGGCACAGAGGACTTGTGGGGAGCACACAGGACACTCTGGGTTTGGAAACGTAGTTTATCTTTATTGTTCTTCCCAGAATAGGGTAAGAGAGAGAACGATGGCTCTGTAAGCACTGAGGTGGAAATGTTTTCCCAGTCTAAATAGCCATGGTTACTAAACCGCACACCAGTAGGTGGTCAGAGGGGCTGATGCGCTGTATCTGATGCAGACATGGCTTATTTTCACTTGTGCTGCATCACCAGGACTGTTTACTCAGGCTAGCCACTGGATGGGGACAAAGCAGGATAGGGCTAATTTCCCTGCTGGGCTTTGATGTCAGCAACGGGTACTGGTGCATCTCCAAGCTGCCCCATATCCTCGAGGGACCCCCTCAGCTGCAGAGCATCCTGGCATGCACCACCTCTGCATCCCACGGACCCTGGGTGGGCCTCGAGGTCTCATTTCCTCAGCTGACAAAGACACAGGCTTTGGTACAACGCTGTTACGTGTGTGTGCATCTACAAGTGAGCGGGGGGGCATAACTGTACGGAACTGACTCATGCCGTAGCATTGTTAAACAGTCTCGGAGCATCCCACCATACGATCTCACTGCAGAGTACCAGCTTTATCTCCAATTCATTTCCCACCATGACTGGTGTTTCTCCGTCAGCCTTTCACCACCACAATGAAGCATGTTTGTTGGTTTGGTGCCTTTTTTTTTTTTTTTTCTTTCATTTCTGGGATCAGATTTTCTCTGTGATTTGCCTTAACCTCATCACAGAAACCACAAAGCTCAAGGGGCCAGAGCCTTCTGCTGGCATAAATCGGTGGTGTTCCTGTGGAGTGCAGAAGGGCCAAGAGAATCTCATCTGATGTCAATCAGTGTCTCGGCAGGGAAATAAGGAGAGAGCCGGAGGGTAAATTGGAGAAGCCCAACTGGCACATGCTGGTCCTTAGGAGGAATCTGGACAGGAGGGGAGAGAGTTTTGCAAATTGAGAGATCTGGGTCGGATGACAAGCTCCCAGTTTCCAGATGCTTCTCCAAACCATGTTCGGCCATTCTTCGGTAGCTTCGTTTGTGGCTGGCTGCCTTGTGCAACGAATGCCATCTTGAAAGCATTTAAACAAGAGCAATTTGGGGCCCGGGGACACATGGACTGACGACTCTAAAAGTGGGGAGCAACACTCTTGTTTCTGGCTGCGGTGGCAGTGGGGAAGGATGATAAGCATAAGCATGCTGGCAGGCTGGATTTTTCAAACCACAGGATAGGACTGAATTCAGCTGTGGATTTGGTTCCATCCTTAAAGGATGCCAGATCATGATGTCTAAATCTCTGAGATTTGAGCAAATATAGCATCACTGTTCAAAGCAGACAGTGTAACAGATGATTACTTTTTCTTTTCCCCTACACAAATTCTCACACTGATTTTGCCCTTGCATACCTTAGTGTCATTGACAATGTCACTGTGATCAACAAATTGAACTTTAAGTACCGTAGGACTGGAAGTGGGAAATCAGGCCTTTGAAAGTTACAGCTACTGCATACTACTAATTTACTTTGTCATCAGCAAAAGATGACTCAGGCTTATGGAGGATCAGGGAGAGGGGAGAGTGCTTCAGCTGGTGAAAATGGAACAGTCAGCCCTTGTTTTGCACCCAGGTAAGGATCCAGCCCTGGTTTTGTGCCAACAAGTCTGAGCACAGAGGATCACCATAGGGGTCAATGTGGGCATGTGCTTGGCTGACCTGACTCAGCACTTCCTAAGGTGATAAGGGCTCTGAGCGACCCAGATAAGCAGAACAATGGTCAAGCCAGAGGATGAACTGACGGCCAGCCCATGAACAGAGCTGGGTGGAGGAGACACCTGAGGTGGAGTAGGAGCAGACCGCCCAGGTGGATCCCTGCGACCTTCCATTTGCCAGTTTTCCTGTTTAGGCTGACATGGAGGTAATCTCCCACCCCTTCTGCAGTTGCAATGCAGCCAAATCTGCTGCATAATAGGCGTCATCATTGCCAGTGGGAGCATGCATGGATGAGGGTCTATAGGGCATGCACAGAGGGAGATCGAGCAGACATGGACACACAACCCCTTTCCCAGCCTGGTGCCTAACTCCCTTCTACTCTGCTGACAGTGCCAGCCTTCATTAGCAGCACCATTAGTCCTCCAGAAGAACCAGTTATGCATTGTCTCACTGCTGTGGTGGTAGCTTTTGCTTCTCTTCTGGGTTTCCTCATTCACTGCTTTCCCCTTTGCCTCTGGTAGCACCGTTGTTCCTTACCCTACTGCTGGCCCTAAGCCCCTCAGATTTCAAAACAGACATATAAAATTAAACAGAAGGGAAGAACACTCCATTGGGAAGGACCTTCTTAGGGTTCAGAGTTAACACGCCGTAGAAAGTGGACCAGGCAAAGATCTGTAGTTCATCCCTCCAAAAGCATTCAGGCTGGAAAGCCCATGTTTCCCAGAAAGCCTGGGGGGCAATGCAAAGCAGAATGAAACAGGAAGAGAAGGCTGTTTTTGACCCATAAAATTCCAGCATTTTCTGTCTTCCAGCCTTGTTGCTGCAAGGTTGGGGAAAAGGAGTGTGACAGACACTGAAACAGGTTCCACACCTCCTACAAATCACCTGTTCAAGGCTGGAAACATGGTGCTCAAGATGGTGAAGCTGATACAGAATCATTTCAGTTGGAAAAGACCTTTAAGACCATAAAGTCCAACTGCTAACCCAGCACTGCCAAGCCCACCACTAGGTATCTCCAGCTTGTTGGTGTACAAAGAGGATACTTGCAGTGAAGACAGGTCATGAGATGGCAGGAGATAAGACCATTTTGCTGTGGGTCCAAGGCCTTAGCTAATAGCCTTGGGTTGACCCTGGAATAGGGCAGCAGGGGGACATGTCCTATCGCAAGGGCTGACAGTGCTTTGATGGGGCAAGAGGCTCTTTTTGAACTGGCCAGGGGAGAGAAGGCATTGAGAACCATGGCTGTTCCTCGAGTCCAGGAAGAAGGATGGACAAGAGAAGACAGATGAGACTTCGGCACTGTCTAAAGAAGCTCCTAGCTGATGGGACTTTGCCTTTACTAATAAGGAAAAACAGGCTGGCCAGGGATGAGCACGCTCCCTGGCACTTACCAGCCTGCACCACCCCAAATAACACCTAGGCACGTTTCAGGTGTGCTGTAGCCTGTAGGAAGTGATTTGGATGAGGCCACACTGCTTTGGAAAAAAGATATTGTAGACATATGGATGTTGGCACGGTTGAAGGTGACAGAGAATAGGACCCAGCTGATTTATTTTTTTACAGAGGATAAGCTGATGGTTGTAGTCCCATGGGAGGGGTCCCACGCCTGAGCAGGTCCCACTCCATGGGTGCCTGGCTGGATCCCTGCTACAGTCACATCTAAAGCAACAACAGCCCAAATCAGGGCTTTTTTGGGACTCCCACCAGCATCCACTGGCCGGTACCCGTGGCTCGGTGGGATGCTTCTATCCCCACAGGAAGATGCCCCACTGGAATGTGCCACAGGGTTGATTTTGTCTCTCGCAATGGGTGGCAGCCAGGGATTTTCACTCCGGGGATCTCCCTTTTCCCTTCCATCTCCCACCGAGGCACGCGCAGCCACCACAGCTTTGTGCCTTCCCCGGCAGCTCCGGGGCCATGGCTGCCCTCAACTCCAGGTGAGCAGCCTGTCAAGCTCTCCAGCATCTCCCCCCACCATGCCCAGCAAAAGGAGGAGACGAGGGGGATGGCGGAGGTGACTGGCTGGAGCTGGGAGGACGTCATGCCCCAGAGCTGCCTGCACCGCACTGAGGCTCAATGTGCCCCGATCACAGAGCTGGCCTTGTTGTAGGCACCCCGGCCACGCGCCGCTCCGGCCGCTGCTGGCAGCTCCCGCTCCCGGCCTGTGCCTGCTGCCCGGTGGCTTTTCTGGAACAGATCCCCCCACACACACTCCCCGAGCAAAGAGAGGGGGGTCTGCAGGGAGCTTAGGAGAGAGTGGGGAGTGGGCTAGTGTCCCGTCTCGGCTACCGATGGTGCCGGCCCTATCGCGTCGTGAATCAGGACATGAATCAGTGTTATGGGGCTTGGGACAGGGTCAGATACCTGTGGTTTGAGGCGTGCTGGCAGCGCTCGGCATCGCCGGAGTCATAATACCACACACTGCTCATGAAAGAGTGGGGCTGTGACGTTCCAGGAGGCATGGTGCCGGGGCGGGGGGGGCAATGAGGACGGGCTGGGGAGGTGGCTGCTGATGGGGGTGGGAAAGGAAAAGCGAGAGGAAGAAGGGAAAAAATAGGAAGAAAAAAAGGAAAGGAAGGGAAAGGAAAGGAAGAGAAAGAAAGAAAAAGAAAGAAGAAGAAGGAAAGCAAGCAAGAAAGAAAAGAGCAAGAGAAGGAAAACAAGAAAGAAAAGGAAGGAAGGAATGAAAGAAGGAAAAAAAGAAGAAAGGAAGGAAGGAAAAAGAAGAAAGGAAGGAAGGAAGGAAGAAAAAGAAAGAAAGAATGAAAGAAAGAAACCCTTTCCATGCGTTTCCAGGCTGCCTTGCCTACAGGTGTGTGAGAGGAGAGGGCTGCCTGCTTCATAAGCCTGCTTTTTGCGTCCTCTGTGCAGGGAGTTTGCTGCACATCCCTTCCCACAAGCACAGGCAAGAAAGTGAGGGTATGAGAGCAGGAAAATTAATTGCACCAACCAGGCAGGAGAAGTGGCAGAGGAGGGTGGGAAGGCAGGGCCCTAAAGGCTGGGCCAGGAGCTTCAAAGAGAAATAAATGGGATCCCTGTTCCTGGGAAGGGGGGGACCAGTGGAGACAGGGTCCCATCATTGTCCCTGCTTTGCTTTCCAAGGCAGCATGAAACAGGCTCTCAGCCTGTGTCTGGCTTTCAGAGGATACCAGGTGTTACAAAGTCTAAGGGAAGTTGTCAGGAGTTCAGGTCTGGGTCTACCCAGGCAGCCTGCAGGGCTTTCCATGCTGGTTTCTCTCCACCTATGACAGGACACCAGGATGGGAGAAGATATGGGGATCTGCTATGGCAAGACAGAGGGGTCCCAGCAAGGGTGCAGCCTCACCTGGGGACTGCCCTGGGAGAAGCATGCTGTGGTCCCCAGAGTCAGAGCTCCCATCCACCCCTGACCCTCCCAGTCCTCCCAACACAAGCAGGGGAACTGGCCCAGCCATGCCAGCCCAGGGCAAGAAAGGGACTGTAACACAACACTACAAAGGCACAAAGCTGGGAAAGTGGAGAGTGTAAGGACAGAGGGGTCTGTGTTTGCCCTCAAGACCTGAACATGCTGTGAGGTATTTGTGGGGACACCTTGGCTATGTGGAGTTGTGTTTTCCTTTCTACTGCTGCTGCCTGGAGGGAGGCAGGACTCCCCACAGCAAGCATGGGGTTGAGCCTGACACTGTGACTTGCTTGGAAGTCATATGAGACGGATCTCACCTGCTTTTGGAGGTCACAGTCTCTCCCATCTCCAAGGGAGGGTGGTAACCCAGTTTTCCTCCATAGGCAGCAAAGATCCAGCAAGGAGAGACATGCTACAGCAGGACTCCCAAGGGGAGCAGATAAGACATCACGGTGGCGATGAAAGCATCACCCTACTCTTGGGACAGCCTGGGCACTGAACTCGTAGTACCACAGATATCTGCAGCGAGGCAAGCTGAATCACTGGGTGGGACAGAGGCAGAGCAGCCCTCAGGAGACCCTGTCTCCCAGGTCTGTCTCCCAGGTCCCACCAGCACAGACTGACACAAGCTGCTTCTGCCTGTGGTCCAGGCAGCCGCCAGCCACCACTACACAGGAGGTGCTAGGCCACCCTACAAGGCAAAACCCCAGGCCTGTTGGCGTAGCGTTGCATCTTTCTCTTCTTTTTTTTCTGTTCTTTTACCTGTTTCTGTAGTTTTATTACTGCGTCTTTTACCCACAGTGGGCTTCAGGCCATCCTCCCTGTTTTAAGACAATAATGTGTTTGTGGAATCGTGGTTAGTGGCATCAGCAGGATGTTCTCAAAGGCTTCCCATTTTCCGTGAACACTGTCTGCTCTGAATTTATTTTGCCAGTTGATGCCAACAATAGACCTTGTAAGTCTTTTCACCTCTGCCATGAAGAAAAAAATCCTCTTCAGCCTCTGCAGTACAATGGACATTTTCTCCTCCCAATGAAAGTTTGCAGGTAGCACCCAGTGCTGCAGTGCAGGAGACGCTGCCTTAGCAACCCATTTGAATGATTACAGGTGGCAAACATCCCCCAGATTATGGCAGTTGCTTAAAATATCATGAGCTTTTCAAAAAGGGGAAAATTTTATCTACTTTTGTCTCTCCTTATTCTGGCACTCTGGAGTTAACCACCTCCAGCTTCTTTCTGCTGCCATGGCAGGTAAATGCTTGCTTCTATTTTAAATGTGAGCTGTGTGCCCCCCAACACGTGAGCTAAGGCTCAACGAAAACCAGAGTTAAAAAACACCAGAGAAAGGAGTGAGAACTCTCAGTCCTGCTGCATGTCTGGCTACCCATGCCCTTAAAGGGTAGGGGGAAATGAGTAAGAAAATCCTGTTATCTTCTTCCTGCATGTCCTTCAGCAAGTCATCCTCTGGAAGGAGCTGGCAAAGTAGATGTTTAAAGAGTCTGGAGGTGTTACTGAAAGTAAAAGTTCTTTAGCTGTTTTTCACATTCATCATCTAGCCAGTCACTGTGTGGTAGAGGAAAGTTTCAGGGCAAATTAAAAGAAAACAATAACGCTCCGTGGTTTTATTGCTCTGGGGATTACTTCTGTTTGCTTTGTTTGTAGAGGAAAAGGTGTTCTCCTGGAAACGCCTCAAAAGAAATTTGGCTTCATTTGTTTGGTGTTTTGGGGATGATTTTGATTTGGGGATGCATTTATGACATTCAGAGTTAGGAGATCTTAACATTGAAGTTTTCATGTTTAGATTTTGGAAATGTGCCTTTGGAAAGAGCAAAACCCTGCATTTTGTGCATGAATTAAAAATTTAAATTAATATTTTAAAAAGAAGTCCTGAATATGACTGAAAGAGGACAGTCACAGTGAGAGCCCCAGAGCCAAAAGTGTTCTCTGGGGAATGCAGAGACTGTCTTGCACTAAGTGAGCACCAGGTGTTGCAAGTAGCTGTATGAGCATTTCACAGGGGGATACTTAGGAAGCTACTTTCTCCTCCGAGTGCTCCTTTTCCTCTTGGCTGTGTTGGAGCTGGAAGCTTTTAGAGGCAGAGATTGCCCCGTGCTCTGGTCCAGGTTCCCTTGGGCACCCTGGGCAGGAGACTCTGAGATGTCTAGGTATCTACCTGGGCTTTGTGGTCTGAGCTTGTCCATGGAGCTCCAACCAGCACAGCAGTGAGCCTGGGGAGAAATTCAGTTCTGTCTACATAGGCAATGAAGGCCCAATTCATTTGCCTTCATGTAGTCATCTAGAGGCACCCAAGGTGTCCGAGATATCTGCCAAGAGCAGGTAGACATGGCACAGGACCAGCAGGAAGCCATGGAGCAGAAGCTGGAGGCCAAGTGAGCTATTGCAAGGCATCAAGTTGCACTCGACACCTTGTTTCTTGCCACTGAACAACCTCTAGCGAAGCAAGATTTCAGATTTTCCTCTCTGTGGTCAGTGGAACAAGACAGAGACCTGGAAAGGGTGCATCACCCCTCACAAGTGAGTCTGTGTTTCTCTGCTGACTAAGCTGGAGGGATTTACCCTAGGACAGCTCAGGTATGTGTGGTGGATTTTGGCCTAAGTGATTATTCTGTAGTAGTTTCTGGACAGTTCCAATTCCTGGTCAGAACCTGCAGCTGCTGTAGTAATGCAAGTGGTTGTTACCAATGAAATTCCCTCCAAGACTGCAGCAAGGCTGGGAATTTTATCCTTCCTTTCTGTCCAGAATATTGGGCTTCAAATCTAATGATGTGATTTAAATAAACTTTTAAAAATGTTTTTGTTGGGGTAAAAAAGCCAGAAAGCAGCCATTTATCTGCTTGTAAATAAACGTACTAATTTAAAGAGCAGAAGGAAAACACCCACTTGAGCAAGAACTTTTGAGAAAACCATGGCAAGTCCCTGTCCCTGCCATCTCTTTGCATTTTCACGTACCGCTGGAGAGTGGCTGGTACAACTACATCACAGACCACCATCTTCTTCTGGAACATCCAGACCCACAAGCAGGACCTGCTCTTCCAGGCTGTGCCTCATTGGTTTTGAGCCTGCAGTCCTCATCTTCAGTGGCAGCAATGGACACCGGGAGGTTTGTGAAAGGTGGATAAAAATCCCAAAGTCTGTCATAAATAGACATGCAGGTTTGCTGCGAGGTCCACACCTCCACCAAGAAATGGTGAAGGGCTCACAAATGACAAAGAAACGTGGGAAGCCACCAGTCAAGTCACTACTGCCTACGTTCTGTGGCCAGGGGAGCAGTTAGCCACCAATTCTTCCTTTAGACCACCAGGATTTGAATCCTCTGACCCTGAGTTTAAAATGTGGGTGTTTACTCTGGTTCTGTAGGGAAACTGGGGATCACTTCTCAAGCCCTCCTCAGCCACTGGCTGTTGTGGACCATGACATGGGAACACCAGCCTGGATGGAGACTGAGTGTGCTGCTGGCCCCTGCTGAACTGCAGACCTGCAGGTGGGATCCATCTCACCTTCTTAAGCCTTTTAAAAATAACTTCTTGAGGTTTCTTTTACAGTCAGTATGTCAGTCAGACCTCTCCTCTCATCCCATGTAAGGTGGTTTGTGTCACCTGATGGTTGTTCCTTCTTTTCTTCATGGTCTATAGAAAGAGCCTTGAACAACACGCTAGCTTAGATGCTTAACCTTTATATGGCTGAGGATGGAGATGGCCCCGCACCAAAATAACCTGTGTGCTATTCCTGGCTCTGCCAGTCACCCCGGGGTGACTTTGAGAAACCCCTTCCTTTTTTGGCTCTTCTGTCCTTTGTCCAACTCGCTTCTTTAGGCTTGGCTTTCCAAGTATCTAGGTACTAAACTGAAATCTGAGGGAGTTATCACCAAAACAACTTTGTACCCTTATTTCTGGGCCCTGAGCCATGAGTTCCTCGGAAGAGAGATGTATTTTGCTGCAAGTGTGCATGAAGATAAGCTTAACAGCAACAGACCCTTATCTGCAGCTTCAAAATGTGCTTGTCCTACAAACAGTGATGTAAATCTCTAGCCTGTGCCTCCCACGGAAGTCACTAATACAGATCTATCAGCTTTGGAGTGGTGGCTGGTTTTGCTGTAGGCAAGCAGCCAAAAATAACATCTTCCTGTCCTCCCCCTCCCAAATCTGTTGTGCAAATCTGGTGTCCCATTTTAGGTGGGGCTTCTTTATTTTCAGTGGTGCAGGATCCTCTGTGCGGAGGGGAGCACATGTACAGAGGCGTGCATCCCACAGACACCCTGGCTCTGCCAGCTCCTGTTCCAAGGTGCTTGATAGCAGCAGATCAATAGTGGATGATCTAAGGGGACAATGAGGATGGGGGCTGGTGTCCCTCGGTGCCTGCTTGCACCTTCAGAGGATGGAGTCTGGCCAGAGAAGCTTTCTGCTTCCTCATCGCCTCTGTGGCAAATCAACCCGGGATGGGAGGGAGGGGGGTGTAAAAGAATCACAGTTAATGGATTTGAGAGATCGTTACAACGGGAACTGTGCACGACAGCGTTGTGGTTTCAGCAGCCGCTCTGAAATGACCATCTTCCCTCTGCATCTGAGTGCTCATGGATATTGTTTCAGACTCCTGGCCAGCTGAGCAGGATAAGCTGAGCTTGTGTAGGGTGTCAGTTTGTTTTCTCCAAAACTGTCTCCCATCTCTTTGTATTTCTCCTGAAAAAGTCTATGAAACTTTTGGCTGTTTAGGAGGTGTGGCCTCTGATAGCTTTTGGGTAAAACATCTCTCCCTTGTGGTGTTTTTTAATATGCAAATGCGTATTTGATCTGGGGAACTCTTTGCCATAAGACTGCATTATGACCAGAGGTAGAGAAGGATTCAAGTATGGGCGTAAAAATGGGTAGAAGTACCGTTAACATGACATAGGTAACATTTTTGGGATGTACAACAGTGCTTTGGGACATAGCCGGTCTGCTCTAAATACAGGCCAAGCAGAAGTTTCTTCCAATGGGAGACTATTTAATAGCTTCATATCACAAAATTTCTTTCACCTTCATCCAAGGCAGATGGTGCTGGCCAGAATCAAAGGCAGGATGTTAGAATTCAGGATCAAGGGTATCACAACCAAGCATGGTTTTGCAGCTCCTTCAGGCAGAGGTCAGAGACCTGCCGACTCCCAGGCAACAAAGCAGAGCATTTAACCTGATGTAGTCTTGAGAGCTCAAAGACTCCAGCAAGTTCCAGAACTCTTTACAGGAGAAAAATGCTTTGCCCACAGGAGAAACTCAGAGACTAGTCCACTCCCCAGACGCGCGGAATTTGTGAGCTAGCATTGGGATCTCTGCTTTGAATAACACTCAGTGGATCGCTCTTCCATAAGAAAGTCTTGTTTGGTCATGCCTTCAATCATTGCAAGTCCTCTTTGCCACAAATTTTTGCAGTAATGGATCTAACTACATGTTGCATGAGTGTCTCATACCTGCCACATCCTGACTTTCGCTGACATCCCACAATGCATTGTCACTCCACAGCTCCTGCAGCCAAGCACTGCCAATGCTATTAAGAACCATCCTTCTCCTTCTCTGAAAAGACCCAGTGGCCTTGAGAGGGTTCCTCAGACCTGTATCCACCTACCAAGGAGCTGTCAGCACAGCTTCCATCAAATTGCTGAGGACACATTAGAAGATTTTTGGTGCAAAGGTTGTGCATCTGCCATAAGCACCCCTTCAGTTCATTGCTGCTGAGCAGTCTTGTCGTTGTAACAGAGTCCAGGAATAATGCTGTCCCATACATCCAGCAGAGGAGGTGACTTTGTCCCACTCCGGCAGGCATTGACTCAATGCCACCTTTGGTTTGAGTTTCCATCAAGCTACCACATGAAGCTACGAAGCTTCTACATGAAGCTACTACAGCAGCCTTCAGAACAGTGGGTTTCTCACTCGCAGTTCATAACTGCCAGCCTATATACAGCATGTCTGTATGTTGAAGAAACCCATCCAGGACCTGCATGAGGCTCCACAGCCTCACTCAGAGCATGACAAGGCAAGTCCTTGGCATTAAAAGCTGACAAATCACATGTCCTCTGCTTTTTATGCTGCCTGCCTGGATTCAAAGTTGAGACCTTCATCCCTTCCTTCTAGACGCTCCATGTCCTACATCCAGAATATCAGAGAAATCTTTAACTTTGGCTGCAGACATTAATAATAACAGCATTCTTTGGTTGCCTTCAAACCCTTTATAGCAAGTGCAAAGGTCATCTGTGCAGACAGACACCCGGCTGCCCAAGAGCAAGACAGAACTCATGATCTGTGAGGCTGAGAAGACATCTGGTCTGGGGAGGATCAAGGGGGCACATGATCGCAGCCTTCCAGCACATAAAAGGCTTCTGAACAGAGGAAGGAAGAGAAAAGAATGTTCCTTATGTCCCTCAGGGACAGAAGGTAATGACATTAGATTGCTGCTAAGGAAATCACATTAGAAGTCAGGAGCTTTCTAAGAGAGGGTTGCAGGGCAGGGGAGCAGGCAGCCTCCTGAAGGGAGAGAGACTGTCCATCGCTAAGAGTTTCTACAACAGCTCCAGCACCTCACCAAAGAAATTACAGCAGAGCTGATTCTGCATTTGATTAAGCAAATGGACACGGTCCTTCCCACCAGACCTGTCTTTCTAACAGTTCAGCTGTGGCACAGTTTCCCCAAAGACCACCCAGCCTACCACCTCCACCTTCCTCCCCGTACCCAGCACCTGTTCAGTTTTACTTTCCTTCTCTAAGGCAACTTCCAGCAGAAGATAGGTGAAAGAAACCTAATCAGGAACTTTCAAAACCCTGAGACAATCCCCTCTGCACAAAACTGTCTTTCGGAGAGGAGGAAGCAAACAATATTTCTTAAATGACCCACTAAATGTTTAATCTGCTCCTGGAAGTTTTTTGCAGAGGCTAGTGATGACTGGAGGATGATGCTATTTTAGTGGCCCCAGCCCAGAATGGCAGCCCTCTAGGACTGGGAAGCCCACCAGCCTGGATAGAGCTGTCTAATGGAGTAAGACATTGTTGTGAGACTCTTTCTAAGTGTTCCTGTCTGAAAGCAGCTATCTGGGCTGTCAACAAAACCTTCCTTTCTCTAGCAGAACAAAAGCAATTTGCCTCCAGCGAGGCTGGGTTTCCTTTGTTATGCAACTGTCAGTGGTCTCCGAGTTTAACTGTGTAATTACATTCTCCACAGCTGGCTTGGGTTCAGTAGGTTCCTTACTCAGCCCCTAGCTGCCAGGCACTTGCACAGCACGCTAATATCGCGAAGACACTCTTCAGCATCCCAGGCGTGTATGTGTGCATGGAGGGTGCGATCCTCGGAGCAGATTCCCAAGTATGCCCAGACCCTAGTGCAAGGCTGGGCTAATACAAGACAGTTGTTCACAGGAGTGACCAAGCTGACAGCTGCTTTGCATCACCCCAGCCCGGCAAAACAGCTCCTGCAGGCCAGCCAAATCACTCCCTGCAATCGTCGCTGTGTTTACTGTATCGGTGGTGTTTTACGGCGTGTTTATATCTGCTTCATGTTCTGACTTTCTGGCTAGGCACATACTGTCACTGCAGAGCACAGGCGCGTGGGAGGTGGCATGAACGCAGCAGGACCTGGACCAGCCTCTGCTTGTGCTCAGGGCAGGTGACCCATGAGGAAACCTGTCTCCTCTGGATCTGGACCCAAGTTCCAGGTCTTGCTGGTCCGTGTTCTCCAGACATACACATGGATCTGCAGACTCGAGCCTTCCAAAAGCACTGCAAGTTCAGACCACCACCAAGGTATTTTCTAAAAGCTCTGGGCCATTATCACCTGTGTATGAACCCACCCACGTGGCTGGGAGAACCAGCCCCCTCTGAACTGGTGCCAGTTTGCTCCCTCAGCCACCAGTGCTTTTTGGAAATATCACCTGTTGTGCATCTGGGTAGCCCTGTGCAGCATCTGTCTGGTTATCTACTAAATAAGTACATAGGTAGTGGAACCTCCAAATCTTTCCATCTAATTAATGCTCCGCTCCTCTTTTCCTCCTTTTTAAGGGTTATTATTTCTCATTCCTCCTGTTCTACCCAGGAAATGCTGGGATGCTGCCTTTCATAGAGTTCCCAAGAGGTAGAGCAGATCAATTTTTAATTCAATTTCCTTTCCTTCTACTGTGGGTTTATCTAATAGTGTAAAGCACCTAAAATAGGCAGAAAGCTGGAAAGAGACAGCTGTATTTGCTAATGCCCAGAAGGGTGGGAAATCAAGGCAGGACTGATACTGTATATTTCTGTCTACTTTCCAGGAAAAGAGCATATTATTTTCTTGCAAAAGTCATCAGGTTGGTAAGTGAAATTGGCCTTGCAGCAGTGATATTTTTCTGCTACATTCTTTAAAATTCAGACCCGCACCAGCTCCGCTCACAGCTCCTGGCAGCTGCAGGAAGAAGTGGGGTAAATGCTGTCCCAGGGAGTCTGTCACCTTCAAAAGCTGATGGTCACCCAGCCAGTCTTGGGTCTTCTTACTCTTTGACGAAGTGCTAATGGAGCCATTTAGCATCATGCAAAGCACTCTGCCACAAGAGGTATGGCTGCATGTACCCAGCCTGCACCCCAACAGCCCCCATCACTGCCCATCTCCCACGGGCATTCAGGAAGGATCAGGGAAATAAGTGCGCCCAGCAAACAGAGTGTTTCAGCCTCAAGCTTGTGCAAAGTTTCAACAGTCCCAGGACCCAGAATGTCCCACTGTCACTGAAATCCGGGAATAAAATTCCTTACTGCCAGGCAGCATCGGGCAGCGGGCATTATCCATTGCGGCACGGGGTGCACAGGGATCGCCCCATCTGCCCCGCGTGCCCAGCTGTTTCGCGGGTCCCATTTTATGTGACACGGTTATACACGTTCATTACATTTCTCGGAATTGTTTGCATATGTAGGAGTCTTCACGCCGGGGCAGTTATACCGGTCGTTATCGCCTCTTCACCCCGCTGTTTGCCCCACGGCTCCCCCCCGCCCTAAGTTCTCCTTCACAAACCCCAGGAGCTCCACCTGCTTTTTCTGCTGCGGACCCTCCCTTATTACCTGTTCTTTGTTCCCCGAGATTGATTGCCTTGATTAGAGGTCCTGTCGGCCATCAGTTTTCATGACTTGAGATGGTGGGTACTTGAGCATTAACGACTTGAGTGGGTGGGTGAGCTTGACCTAAGCTTTGTGCACATGTTTGTTTAATTAAACCAGGATTTGGTAACTGGGGACTTTAGGCAATAACATGATAGGCTCAACTGAAAAGGCTTAGCCTGACAGGCTTCATGCTCTGAGCTGTATCTTTTCCTCCTCATCCTAAAGCTTGCTGCAAAGACAAGGGCGATGACCCTTCTGTGTCATTGGGAAGGCTGGAGTAAAGGCTGAGAGAGGGCTCTTTGTCTTGTGGTTGTGAATCAATGGGAAAAAGACAACTGCTCTTAGTGGGAGATCAGATCTGACCCCCGATGGGCCAGAGGTAGAAGACATTAAGTCAGTGGTGATGGAACCCCAATATGGGAGATGTAGCTCATGCAAATTTGCCCCCTCTCACGAATAAGGGGACATGAACACAGTGAGGACAGGGATGTGAACAGAGCAAGGACAAGGCATGTCTAGGGCATGGAGGCTGGGAGGCTGAACCCTTGAACAGGATGCTCCAGGTTGAATGCAACCTCCCCAGCCTGAAGCTGTGCCTCTGCTTGGTCCTTCTTTCTACATTTACATGTGTTGTGGGGGAGATCCAGGATCCCCTGGAAGCAGCAGCTAAAGAAAGGTTAGACAGATGCTCTGAACCCACCCCTCCCAAGTGATGAGGGGTGGAAGGGACACAGCATCAGCTAGATGGACAGCCTCTCTGCATCCTTCCCCATGACAGGCTTTTCCTGTTTTCCCTTATCAACAGAGAGGAGCTGGGGTAAATCCCCTGAAGAAGGGCCAAGAGACCACGTTAGAAGAGGATCCCCTGGCCCCTTTGGCAGCAGTCCCCCTCTCCATGCTGTAACAAATAGATGGAGTCACTGCCATGGAGATGCTGTGCCTTGCTCTCCTGGCAGCATCCCAGGGGCTTTGTGTGGGTCTGGCTCTAATGGCACAGCATCACTTGCTGGTAACAGGACTCTGATCTGTGATGAGTTTCTTTGGCGCACATTTAGGTAGTCAGGAAAATATTTATGAAGCAGGATTGATGTGCTCTGCAAGCCCTCCGAGGAGAGGGAAGGCAGGGGAGGAGAAGGAAGCAGAAGCAGCACTACATTTGAAGAGGCTGCTACAGTTCCCTCCTGTAATACACTGTCAAACCCTCCATGAAATGTTTTCTCTAAACAGGAACGCTCCCACATGCATGTGGGCAGCCCAGACGCTAGAACAAAGTTAATGGTTCAAACAAACCTGGCTCTGCAGACAGATTTGCTGTGCATCTGGTATGTGGTTAAACAACAGGTATACATCAGTAATGACCCCAGGCAGTGGTGTGGGGACTCACAGCACCAGCCCACCAGAGCAGGTCCAGCTAGCAGCCATGGCACAGAAGTTGCAAGACCACGAGGTCAACGCCAGGCTTGTGTCTAGTGGGAACACGATCTTTTCAGTGCAAGATTATTTGGTCCTTTTCCCCCACTCCTCTTTTCTCATCCTGCAATCCCCTGTGCAACCTCTTGCAGCACCAGAAGCTGCCTGGGTCTCTCCCACAGCATCACCACTCACCTGTGAAATGGCAATAGGTCCTTCTGTCTGCTGGAGGTCCTCACTGGGACAGCCACATGCATCAGGGTCTTCCCATCACTCTGTAGTTCAGTCCCAGGGGCTTTCCTCCAGAAAGGAGAGGTAGAAAGGGCCATACTAACTTCCAAGCTGAGGCACTTCTCCTCTCTTTAGACATCCAAAAGATGAGCTCTTCTCTCTGGGCTGGTCACCCCAGCGCACACATTTATAGGCCATGAAGGGACTATTCAGCTGTAAAACAACTATCCTAAACTGAGCTGTTCTCATCCAACACGGATTTCTCTCAGCTGGCTGACAGCAGCCTGCAGAGACTAGCTCAGATGAAACATCTACCTTTCAGAATCAGCCAGCAGGATACCCCGGCCAGGTCCTCACCATGTTCATACAGCATTCAGCACAACAGTACCTGAAATCTTGCCTGGGAGAACTCCCAAAACACACACAAAACACAGTAATTGTCTACCCTGCTTGGTGCAATACTCCACATACATTTGCTCCAGGTCTCTGGAGAGGGAAAACTCATACCCGAGAGAGCAGCAGGCAGAAAGACTCTGTAGGTGGTCACGAGCAGATGGCTTTGGAAACCCATAACAGGTCAAGTGTAACGCAATGATTCCTTTCAATACCCAAACCATACAAAGTTCAGGGACTTCCCGAGCAAGACTTTTTTTCCCCATGGACATACCAGACCTGAGTGGCTTTGTTTGTTTGATTTTTAAGCTGTCCAGCCTTCCCTTAAACTTTTAGCATCCACATTGTTTTGCATCAAGAAGTTTCCCAGCTTTACCAGAACTAATGCAGAACATTGTCGGTCATCAAGTCAGGCTAGTGGGATAAGGTGGAGAAAGCTGCTTTCTATAACTGGCTTTAGCACAGATCTTCTGAGGGCTCTTGGGCACACACTCCTTTTCCCCAGGCAGCCAGAGCATCTCTGTGTTCAATGTCACACAAGGGCTCTAGAAATATCCTGGATGCCACCAGCCTGGATGGTCCTTCAGAGCTGTGCCATTTCTCACCACATTCCCTGCTGTCACTGGGCTCTATTTGACTCTCTGAACGAAACAGCCCAAATTCATTTCACCTGAAATTCATTTCACCTGGAGTAAAGAACGTGACTGAGCTGAGTTGGCAATCTGGGTACATCTGGATGCCTCAAAAGTCAGAGCAGAGCATCAATAAACCATCTTTTGGCTCCTCTAAGGTCTGGGGTGTGAGTAAACATCACCATCCTGCCCCATGGCAACGGTTTGAAGCTGGGCATGTAGAAGGTCACACAGCAGGTGACGATGTGTGGGACTCCTTGCCATGGGATGCTCTGAAAAGGGCTTAAGTGGTCCTGAGGAGGAGCCCATACCTCCATGCTAGCTATGTCCTTGATACAGGCTTCCCCGTGGGATGGGCTGAACTGTACTGGAAGGACATGGTGTCGCCTCTGGGCTATGGAGGTAACCCTGCCACCCCAGCCTTGGTTTCGTTTCTGAGGTTAAACAGTATGGTGCCTGCACCAGACACACCGGCTCCGAGAGACCCAGCAAACCCAGGGACCATGGAGCTCGCCTACGTGCTTTGTCACACAGGCACCCCAGCTGTCTGAGGGTTAGAGGTTTGGGTTTGGGGAGGGGAAGGAAGGACATGGAGGAAGAGGGGCTGGCCCAGCGGTCCTCTGCTATCGCCAAACCGGCTGTCACAATAGCGGCACTGTTGCCTGGCGGGCTGGCTGGGCGATGGGATTTCGCAGGGCTGTAAATCACTTTCCTGGCGGCCGCGTTCTCCTGCCCGTGTTGAAAAGGCTTAGGTTTCCCTCCCGCAGAAGCGATGGCAAGCTGGGGAAGGAGGCGGAGGCCAGGTGCTGGAAACGTGCAGTGGGGGCATCCCCGATCGCATACCTCTGAAATCTGACCCTGGCAGGGAAGTCGATGCGGTTCAACTGACTTCAGGACCTCGCTGCGCTGGTGCCAGAACAAACAGCTGCATTGAGGATTCCTGGGCCATTAGCAGTGGCCATCCACGCTGGGAATGCTTTCTCCTGCCTCGCCAGGAGGGAGGGAGGCACCACACGCTCGCTTCTGCGGCTCCCAGATGCTCGCAGGCAGCTCCATGCTCACACGGCATGTGCGTGCGCGGTGTCACCTGTACCAGGAACTTGCTTCAGGCATGGGGGGATGCAAGCACCCTGAGTGATAGCATGGATGCTGGCAGGCTAATGCATGTCCAGACACTAAGGCATAGGTGGAGCAGGACATTGAAACCCTCTGGGATGAGTACCCGCACCCAGAGGTCTGGGCATACAGCTCTGCAAAGTCGCCAGTGTGTGAAAAACAGGTACCTGATAGAGAAGGCTTTCCACCTGTTGGGAAGAGCCGAAGAGGAGCTGGGGATGGGTGGCATGTCCTCTGCAAAGGACAGGTGGGTAGTGGTGGCCTTGCAAAGCAGGTAGCAAGCAGAAATCTGCATGAAGGTGAAATGGCTCACTGAAAGAGGAAAACAAATGTGGTTTGTTGAGTGATGGTGATACTTGTACCGTGTTAAGAAAAATGCTGTGGTCTGTCAGTTGAGCTTCTGTTTTCTGTAGGGTAACTGGATGCAACTCACAGTTGGTTTTGTTGGAGGGGTGTAGTCAAGGAGAAGACCATGCCCTTGGGAAGTCAGGTGCGTTGCCCGGGTCCTCACAGGGACTGCAGAAGAGCCCTTGCTTACAGCATGGAAGATCTGTGTCTCTGGTCGCCCCTCACCCCACTGTGTCCCAGATAACGTGCCAGGCATGTGCTGGGCCCAGGTGCATGCAGTGATGGTATCTCAGGAGGAAGCTAGAAAGCCCACAGTCATTCCGGTTGTGCTGCACACAAAATGCATTTGCTGGTTATTGCAGCTCGAGTGTTTTCTATTAACCCTACAAACAAGCCCACATTATGTGCTCGAGCATGCTCTTTACACCCACATACACAGGCACATTATCTGTGCAGCACGCTCACTGCGCATACAGGAGATGTGTAAAGTCGATCAAAGGAATCCTGTCCTAAAAGTGCCTGTTTTCCCCACCTGAATGTCTCCAGTAAGTCTGGGGAAGATCTCCTGTGCTGATGCCACGTGTCATCCGTGGGGTTCCCCCTACACCACCCCAAAGGGTGATGGGCTCCCTGCGTGGTGTGTGCCCATCAAAATGTCCTTTGCCTCAGCCACGTGATGCAGCACAGACCTTGTTCCTCTCTGGGTTTTGCATTAGCGGAGTGGATTAATTTTGCCACACTTTTTGCAATGGTGAAAAGACGGGGCCTCACAGGGTGTTGGCCACCAGCAGTGATCTCCCCTGCACTCTTGGTCCCTGGAGCAGATACATGCGTGCAGCCATCAGCTTCCCTGCCTGCAGGTGACTTCATGCCAAGCCATGGAGCAGGAAGCAGGTGTCTGGTGTATGAGATCATGTTGTCATGGGCAAGGGAGGAATTCATGCCATAGGGTTGTCTAAGAAAAGTGTTGTCCAGGGAGCAAGGTCATACTGGCCATCAAGCCCCAGCACTAGCTGAAGTGTGGCATGGTGACTCCCAAGGCCCTTGCAGATGGGAGAGGCATGGGCCAAGAGCTGGTGAGAAATGCACATGAGAACTGACAGGTTTTATATCCCCTGTGCTGGGGAACACAGATTTCACAAAGGCCTTCCCAGCAGGGTAGGACGTGGATGGTGGGCTACAACACAACAGGAGCCCTGCTTCATCTTGCAGTTCGGAAAGGGGGGGGTTTCCCTGGTCACTGGGGCAATGGTGAGGCTCTTATTCACTTTGCATTATTGCTTTATCATAAGCTGCCTGGGGGATCTTGGGCAGATCCATAGCATTATCAAGATCACTTGCTTCTCTGAGTTCCAGCAGACATCAGACCTTCAGCAAGCTGCATCTGGTGTGTGGGGCTGTGGGGAGGAAGAGGGGCTTCAGCTCTGTGCTTTGATTTGGGATATACAGCCCAGTGCTCAGAGGGGCCCTGCTACAAGATGCAGCTTCTCAGTGTTCCCAGTCTGTGACCCAGATGCACATCCCATTCCCCAGTGCCTCATTGTCCCCACCATGCTGGCAGGGAAAACTATCAAGGACCTACTTTTTGTCACCCTTTTTGTTGCACAGGCCAAAGGGAGAAAGCAAAACTTGCTAAGTGGCTGCTGCAAATGTGCAGCCTGGAACAAGGAACAATCAACCATTCCCAATTATCCTAGGATCATTAAAACTGTGTCTGTGACCTGTGATGTCCCAAAAAAGCCAGGGCAGGTCAAGCACTTGCATTTCTGCAGCTATAGGCAGAACACAGAGAACATAGAAAACCAGGTTGTGTTACAGCAGTGTCTGCGGCTGGTCTGGTAGGAAACCAGAGAGGGTGCACAGGTGATATATGACCTGGTGCCAAGCCTGCCAGGGCAAAATCACCACCTTCAAACCTTTCTTGTACATTTGAAATACTTCTTCGCAGTTTCTTGGATGCTGATGCAATGGCAGTCCCAAAATCAGAGCTGGCTGTTCTCCAGGCATCTGCTCTGGAGACACCAGGGTGTAAAAGGGAAAAAGAAAGAGAGAAAGGGGCAGAAATGTTTTTCAAAGCCCTTCAAGCGTGTGTGTGTCTGTGTGTCGCCTTCAGGGCAGCTGTGCAGCAGCATCCGCAGCCCCCAGGCTACCACACACAGCTCCTGTCTCCCCTCTCTGCACTTACTAGCGAGTGTTGGAGTATTGGTGCGCTCTGAGTCAAATGGCTGGCAGAACCCTGTGTCCCGTGGATGCGGATGGATTACCATAAACTCTCTCTCAGACAGCACCTCCCAGCCTCCCCGTACACATCCCCCTCGTCAGCCCTGGCCCCCATGGGAGAGAAGCATCCCTGTGGAGATGCTGCCCTGAGGAAAGCCCAGCCTGCAGGCAGACCCCAGCCCTCTGCCTGCTTTTGCATTATTTATTATTGGCCATAGATGGCAGCAAACGTCTCGGAGCATCCCGCTGTGCTGGCTGGCTGCAGCTAGGAGCTGCAGAACCAGAAGCACAAGCCAGGGAAATTCCTCCATCCCTTTGCTGTACAGGCACGGTCCCTTCTCCAAAGGGAGAGAACAGCAGAGGTGCAGGTCATCAGCTGGCTCCCGCGCAGGGATCTCCAACAGAGGAGGTCTCGTGGCTGCTAGCAAGCAAGCCCTGGATCTCCTCCAGACCCCCATGCTCCAGGGTGCTGGGATGAACTGGGGGACTGTGGAGGGAGCCAGGCCTGGTGAGACCCTTAGTATTGCTCAACAGGAATGGTCCTGGAGGTCGCCAGGGTCTGTAGTGACAGGACAAGGGGCAACGGTTTCAAACTGAAAAGAGGGTAGATTTAGATCAGACATAAGAAAGAAATTTTTTACAATGGGGATGGTGAGACAACAGAACAGTTACCCAGAGAAGCCGTGGATACCCCATCATTCGAAGTGGTCAAAGTCAGGTTAGACAGGGCTTTGAGCAACCTGATCTATTGAAACATGTCTCTGCCCATGGCAGGGGTGTGTACAATCACAGCCCCAGGGTGGGGAAGGTGCTGCAACAGGGCAGGAGGGACAGCAGCAGAGAAAGGGCCCTGGTTTGGTTCATTTTATCAGTGTAAATGCAGCCATTGTGTCCAGATATAGAAAAAGAAGACAAAACTGAAGGCTTTCCATCTGTAGATCAACACACCAACCTCTGTAACAAGGCACCTTCGACTTTACCATCTCTATTTGCCAGCAAGACCACAACCATTCCTGCTTTACAGAAACTTAAGAAAAACCAGACAGGATCAGGCCAAAAGTCTGTCCAGCCCCAGGCCCTGTTTCCCATGAAGAACAGTCTCAGGTGCCTGGGAAAATGAACAAAAGCCAGAATTGCTGGGAGCCATCCTTCCCCTTCTCCTGCCCCAGATGCCATTTTAAGGCCCCCAGCTCTCAAGGTTGCATGAAGGTTCATAATGTTTCACAGTTGTACCTCCGTTCAGTTATTATTTATCTTAGCAGAGGTGTGTCCCGTTTTCAGAGTGGAGCCATCCTTTTCCATCAAGCCCCACACACCCCAGCCTAGTGAAGACCCCTACTCTCCTCTGTGGTCTCAGGGAAGGAAGTAAGGGTAGACCTGAACTCCATCCATCTCCCTCCCTGCACCCCATGCAGGCACTGGACTTGCTGGGGGAGGCAGGTTGGGTCCCCTGTCACAACTTCACATTTGGATATGGGTTAAGGCTCCTGCCTTGGCAGGCTTGCTGGATAGCCTTGGTGGCGTCACTTAGCCTCCCTCTGCACCTCGACTCCTTCACTGTAAGAAAGGGGGTCCTAGTCCTGCTTTACCCCCAGCAGCAGCTTTGCAGGAGTTAGAGGTATCTGTGCATCTCACAGCCCCTGGTGTTTCAAGCTCTATTACCTAAACAGAGAAGCAAACACCTTCCCAGGCACTTCACCACTAACAAGAAAACATTGCAAGACCTGCAGTTTCTCACTTTGCCTCGAGTTTGCTGGATTCTCTCCCTCCAGCTCTTCATTCTGCATTTTTTTAGCCAGGCTCCAGACCCATGGCTCTTCTCCAGAGCCCAGAATGCTGTTTCTCTGCCAGGTCCCCTTCTCTTTGCAATCCTCTAATTATCATTTCAGGAGCATGATCACCCAGGGGAGAGACAGAGAGCAAGAGGGAGAGATGGAGTGAGCAGGAGTGTGAGTTCCCCCATATGTTTGCCCCTAGAAGTGCAGAAGAGGAATGCTGTGGTTCTATAGGTTGGCTCCTGCAATTAGCACAGCCTGTGTAATTAGACCAAGATAGATAGTGCTGGCAAGGAGACACCTCATCAGTCTAATTTCAAACTGTTATAAAACCAGTGAATGGAAAATGGAGAGTGTTCATTTTTTTCCAATTGAGAAAAGTGCAGGGTTCAGGTTGGTTCGCAGTTCCACCTCGCACACGCGCGCGCACTCACACGTGGCTAAACGAAGCCAGAAGGGAGCAGAGAACACACAGCTGTGACAAATCTGTTGCCTTCTCAGGACACAGAGATATTGAGGGCTCAGGGTGTAGTGTCAAACCCAAACCAAAACTTTCTTTGCAGCACCCCTTGTTTATTTGGCTGTGCTCTTTGTTTATTTACTTAGTTTCCTGCTCCACACCTCCTCCTCATTAACGTTTCCAAAGGAGGTTGGGCTCCCCTGTGCTGGTCAGTTTTGCATGCTTTTTGCTTCGGGGAGTTTACAGTCTGAACCGTGGAGGGAGATGCCCCTGGCCACCCCATGAGTCTGTCAGAGGAGAGAAGGGATTCTGGTTCCTGGCTGTTCTCCCGAGCTGCAGGTCTACACATTATTCATCCTCCCCTGATCCATTGATCTGTCTTATTTTAATTCATTTATTTCCCAGCTTTATGGCTTTTCTCCCTTCTGCTAGTGCTCCCTACCCTCTCTTTTCTCCCACAAAGCTTTTCCTTTCCACCTTTTTTCTGTCCCCAGCTACAGCAGGGGCTGGACAGTCTGACACTGCCTGGGGGTGCTGCTCTGCTTGTGTCCTGTGATGGGATAAGGCTGGCTGTCTCTGCAATTAACGCATGGCTTGGGACAGAGGAGGGCTGAAAATTATGGGTCCCAAAATTATATCCCCTGCCCTCCTAGAAAACACCGCTGTGATTGCCTCAGCCTCGAACCTTGCTTCTGGGTAGACCTCAGAGCCCTGTGCTAAGACTCACGCACGCCAGGGCCAAAGGCAGGACTCCGGGTCTGTGTAGTCCAAGTAAGATGTTGCCCTTTAAAGCACAGGAATCAGCTTTGCACTGAAATGGCTCCAGCTCAGCAGGACATCTTCCCAGAATCAGGCGAGACACTCGCTGTCCTGTCCCGGCACCAGGGAACTGTACGCAGCCTTTTGGAACAAAATCCCACCCGGACAGCTCACTTGCCTTTAAGTTTTGTTGCAAACTCCCAGGCTCCTGCCAGGTCCAAGTTCACACGTGCCAAGTTCACTTAACCTCTTGTGCTCACCAGGAGACGACGTGTGGGAGGACAGGGAATGGGTGGCATCTTTTTAAATAGCTCGTAGCCATGGCACTTGTCTTCCTCCCTTTTAGAAGCCCCTGGAGAATGGCGTGGAAAAGCAGTGTGCATGTCTGGGCCTGGCAGGTTGGTGCAAAGGGAGCAGGCAAGTCTGTTTGGGACCTAGAGGAGTCTGTGCAGTTGCTTTGTGTTATTTCCGTAACGGCAAAAGCAAAAAACAAAATGGGTGGATGCCATTTGGTGTCTCCTTGAGGATTCCTCCCTAATCCAGGCAAGACATGAGCTCATGATATCCAGGCTAGTTCCCCTTTCTCCAGTAGGACGACTGAACTGCATGCCCAGAAGGTCTGGCTGGGGACGTTTTTGTCTGTGTTTTTCTAGAAGCTATTGACTTTGAACCCAAATGCCAGCAGAAAGCCCAAAGGTGAAGAGGACAGTTCATACCTGCCCTTGGAGAGAAAACCATCAGGATTCGAATAGTACTGTCATCTCGGTTGCCCCCTTGCCAGGAATAGTTTGGATTGTTTTGCCACAGCACTGCTCAGGAACACATAAG
Organism: Falco naumanni; assembly: GCF_017639655.2. Taxonomy (NCBI): domain Eukaryota; kingdom Metazoa; phylum Chordata; class Aves; order Falconiformes; family Falconidae; genus Falco; species Falco naumanni. The sequence continues at coordinate 61,276,652 of NC_054057.1, forward strand.
TAATGATCCAAAGATAACTGCTGTCCATTCTGGAGGCAGAGAGGAGGGTAAGGGATCGTCGGTTTATTTTCAGCTGAGAATTTCTGGAATGAAAATTGCAGGGGTTCGGGGTTTTGCTAGCATATATTATTGCATACATACAAACCCACACACAGGCGCTGCAGTCCTCAGAGCACTTTCTTCACTGCAAAAAGGCTGAACAAGTTGCTGATTAGCAAGGATACCCATTAGTGGGAGGCATTCTCAGGAATATATTTTCTTGAGGGCACTTTATGACCAGATGTCACCCTTGGCCATTGAATTGCTGTGTTTCTTGACAAGGGACTGCGTCATTTTGCCCTCCAGCAGGCCAACCTTCTAAACTGGGAGATACCAAAGAATGTCAGTGGTGTTTTACTAAGGAAGGCTTTTCCATCTGAGCCAAAAGTTTGAAGGCTGTTTGTAGACGTGAAGACATTCTCCCCCACAGCGTGGAGAGGTACCAAGAGGCTTGAGTCAAGATCTAGTCAGCTGAGTTTTTCCCAGTAGTCAGTGCAGGCTCCTCCAACAAGAGTCACGATATGGGATGGGCTGAGTCATCCTCCAGAGCCCATCCCTTGCCTTTTGTGGTGGATGGGGGCTGCTTCTAATTTAGGTGCTGTGGTAGGTAAAGTTAGATGAGAGGCCTCTGTGTTGTGGCTATGGTGTTTTTAGAAGGAAACATAAACCCTGCATCTTGATGGCTTGTCATTAAAGTTACATGCAAGCCAAAATACCCAGTTTACTCAGGAGAATTAGGTTCCTCACCAGTAAATCCTTCCTGGTTCCTCAAGGCATTGGATCACTCTTTCTTACCTCCTGAGCTACGGCTGCAGAGCACGGACCCAGATTGCCCACACATATTCACAGCATCCGCATGACATCAGTCTTCTGCCATTTCACATTGTTCAGAAAGTCTTAAAAAGTGCCTCAGCTGAAAGTATTTCTCATAGCACAGGAACCTGTTCATCAGCATGGCAACTAGGTGGGCTGAGGCCATCAGGAGTGATGATCTCCAGGCCACGACCCTCTTCTGGGGCGTCGAGAGAAGCTTAAATTTTTCCACGTGGATTGAGATACCCTCACATTTGGTGTGGGGAAGCAAAGTGCTCTTGGACCAATGCCTGAAGTGAACAGTGGTGTTTATCAATTTTCCTTCTCAGTTCCCACCGAAAAAGATAAGCTAGTGCCAGAGGGTAGCTGAAGGGGCTGGGGGAGATGAGTGGGCCAGGAAACATGTCCGTCCTCTGCTGGGGTACTGTGCAAATGTAAAGAGAGCCTGAGCAAGGGTTCTCCAGGCACCTTCTGTGTCTCTGGAAACCTGAGAGGCATCCTCTCTTGCATGAAGAGTGAAAGCTGTTCCATTTAGATCTCATCCCTCTCCATCTGCTTTACTAACTTCGGCCCTGCTTATGACTAAAGACATTTGGCTTCTGTCTCGGGCTGTCGACCGTGTTGATAGAAGTGGTTTCCTGTTGCAGGTCTTTGTTTTTGAGTGACCAGCTTTCCAGATGGCAGAGGCCACATTTCCCCTTCTCTCCTTCCGAGGCCTGTTTCCCTTCTCGTTACCTGCCAATTAGGACTCATTACCCACTGGGGACAGCTGCTTTGGGAGTCAGGAGACTGTGACTGCGGGGCTGAGCACTTCGTGGCGGTGCTGGTGGGATGTCACTGCTCTTGCTGTGCGGTTCTTACAAGGAGAACAGAGGGTTTGCTCAGCTGAACCCAGCTGGGGTCTTTCAACCCCAGTTCCTGTCTCCAAAGTGGCAAAACCCCAGATGTTTCAGGAGATGTGGAAGAAACGCCATTGTAAATGTATGTGGTGTAACAACCCTCCCACGCCTCCACCCAGGTTTATTTTCTAACTCCTCAATAAAAATCTGCCCCATGACAGGTGTCTAAGCTGTCCAAAAGTGTTGCTTGTTTGTTTTTTTTTTAATTTAGTCCTCTAAAGAAATAAGATTTGTTTATGTGTCTACATGTGTGTGCACGCACAGGTATTTTCCTTTGCCACTGTAACTTTCAAGGAGTTCGGGATCTTTTGGAAAACTTTGCACAAATCTGACTTCTAGCTGAGGTTGTAAGGCCAGCCAGTGCCTGCAAGGTCTGTAAAACTCAGGCATTGGTTAGAGGAAAGCAACTGAACCAGCTGGTGACCTTGCAAACTTAAAGCTGAAACTTGCATTCAGTTTTATTAACCAACAGGGCACCCAGAGTCCCCGAAACCAGACTGTAAACCGGCATTCACTGCACCCACTATCTGTTCAATGGCCTGTTAGCACAAGCTATTCCTAGGTCCAAAAGCCAGCGGGCTTTTCTGTACAACTGAAGACAGAATTTCACCCCGTTATTCCAGCACAAAGCCCATTTCTCACAGTCAAGATGGGGTGTCTCTTTTTCCGGAGGCATCCCATCTACTTTTTCAGACGGAGAGCAGTCTGTGCCCTGGGCTAAATTTAAGGCACAGACACATGTACATGCATCAACAAAAAGCCGCAGGGCTGGGTGTGCACCAAAATGCTCCTCTGAGTATTTCTGAGTAATCTGATATTTGCACGTGCTGATAGCCATATCTGTCTAGATGTTAGTGGATACAAATCACGTATTGTGGTTGTGAGAGCCCTGGTATTCTGAACCGGTCTCTCAGTAAGAGATCCTGCCCAGCACAGTCTGGCTGACGTCAGTGGGGTGGCTCGATTTCCATCGGCCAAAATTCTGGGTCCATTTGCTGCGCCTCGGTCAGTTCGTCGGGGCTGCTGCTGATGGGTGAATTTGCGTCACTCAGCTGCGGTAGGCATTAAAAAATAGCATGAAGGACTCCAAAGAAATGCAGCACTGGTTTTCCCAGCTTCAGGATGAGAAACAGCAAAGAGAAGATGTAAATGGGCGATGTTGTGCTTTGACATGAGCCCTAGACTTGTTTGGGTTCAGGTAGCTTTAGATCAGCCCTGGGAACGTGATCCATAAATCTCCTTTTTTCCCTGACACGTGACAGGCAGTCCAATTTCAGGTGTGCCTGGGACGGCTGTATCGGGGTCCGCTTGCTCTATGCGTGGCCAAAGGACTGAAGGGCACCTTCAGGTCTTGAGTGGTAGGTGGCTGGAAGGACTCTTCCCCTGGTGATGGAACCAGCCTGGGGAGACAAGCTGATTGTCACGGTGCCTCTTACATGCCTGGAGCTACTTGTGATGAACCATGCTGAGCAATAACCATGAAAGGTTGGTAGGACCACGAGGCCACAGCTTTGGTGTCGGTGCTGACACATCGGACCTACAGTTCCAAACAACACAGAGAGAAACTGAAGGCTGAGGTCACAGGAGACTGTGAACACCACTGCAGAGTAGGGATCCTAGCAAACCAGGTCACCCCAAACACAGTCTGAGCGCGTCCCCTGGTGATGGCTGGGCAAGCAGACGAGCTCAGGGCCTTTCATCAGGAAAGCCCAAACCAGAGAGAATAAGGTTTTAGGCTCGTGATGACAAGTTGCATGCATCCTGTTTCCAAAAAAAGAGCAATGGCCTTTTTCAGTGCAATACTGAACCAGAGCTCCTGGCAGCAGCATCTTTAAAGAAATCTCCAAAAGTCACGATCAAGAATATTCCCTGATGGCAGAGATGGAGGATTGATTTCCAGAGCCAGGAAAACTTACTCCTTTTGCTTCTCATAGCCAAGTTTCCCTTCCCTTGCCTTCCCACCCATAATACCAGTTCACCTGCAGAGTATAAACGCAGGCTCAACCTGCTTGACTTCAGGTCTCCTTTCAGAGTTCTGCTTTCCATTTGCATATAACCGCGACCCCAGATTCCTGCTTCAGTCTCACCTTCCTGCTCCAGCTCACAGCTCTGCAGCATCCTCCCGATTCCAATGAAATTCTTTCCCTTCTGCTTCGTGTTGACACAGAAGTTTAGCCTCCAAATCAGGATGTGAGCAGGCACTGTTTGTCATAATCCCTCCACCAACCTCACCCCACAAAGAATCTGTTTTCAAACGGACAAAAACTCATTAGCTGGTTTATGAGCTTGTTGATGCACACTGGTGGTTGACTTGTTTCTGAGTCCAAAGTGAATTTTTTGGAAAAACTTTCAACTGTAAAGAACCAGGGTGGTTAAATACAGTGGGATATTTTTAGTTGGGTTTGTTTGTTTTGGGTTTTGTTTTTTTTTTTCATAAATAACAATCATCTGCCTTTGTATAGGCTGAAAAGATCAAGTGTGGAAGGGAGGCTGGGCTGTGATCGAGAGAGCAGCAAGTCATTTGTCCTAGGGCAGGCAATGGGGTGTCAAGGGCAGGGGTCACCATCACTTGCAGGACAGCATGCTGATTAGCAAGGAGGGTTTTGCACAGGGTAAGCAGCAGCAGAAAAAAAAAATAATTAAAAATCTCAGATCCAGCCAGGTGATCTGCTATTCCCCACTGCAGAGCTGTGGCTCTGGCAGATAAAAGTATTGGGAGAAAAAAATTGTTGAAACACTTGTTAAGGGGGCTATGGCTTATCTGGAATATCTTGTTCCTGCATAAGCCATGTCTGGTGACTTTATAAACTCGGGGGGGGGGGGGGGGGGGCGGGGAAAGAAAAAAGAAAGGGATTGATATTTTAAACAGCTATTCTGAGATGTACAGATGGAGAGGATGCAGAGGTGCAGGAGGAAGGCGAGTAATTCACCCACCTCACTCTTGGTGACATGGGGAGGGGGGAACCACTCCCCCTGAGCTCATCTCCCAGGCTCCCTTTATAGCCGCTGAGGAAAAACAGGCACTTTTAAGGCATGATTCATGTGCCCTGTTTACGTGTCTACTTGAGGAGGAGATAAATCATGCCTGGCACTCCAGTCAACGCAATGACAGCTCTAGTAAACGAAACGCTGCCAGTGCTGGACACTGATGGGGACTTTTCCTTGGTATGAAACTCTTCTGCCTCCAGCACAGGGTGGCCCCAGCCCAGCAGCACATCGGGACGGTGCTTACCCTCCTGCTGACCCACACCCAGGAATAGTCCGGGACCGGGAAGCCCGGCGCTCCAGTGCCTGCTCCAGGGCCGGAGGGGTTCCCCAGCCATAACTCATTCCCCAACGAACACAAATACCATCTATTTTAAGCAGACCTCTGCTGGCGCTGAAGACAGCCCAAGGTGACTAGTTCCAGTGAAGACATCTGCATTTAGTCAGCCGAATCCTTTCTAAATGTTATTTTAAAAGGCTGCTGGCAATTTATACATGTCTGATTTTTTATTTTTCTTTTTTTTCCAAAGCGCAGTAACAACTGTGAAGACAAGTGTGAAAAAAAATACAGGAATTATACATGCACATACCCACAGAGGTACACTCATTCCCCTGTGGTCTGTGCTTTTTGCACTCCCAAAGGTACTTTTAGATAGATTACTTTTAAAAGCATCAGGCCACATTATCCAGAGACATTTGTTCTGATTTCTCAAGGGGCCTTTAAGACCCAGCTTTCAGAAGAGCTTTGTCTTTGTCTCAACACCTCAGTAAGATTTGAAAAGAGCTATTAACATGGAAGGAGCCCCAGTGCAGGATCGCTGGCTGTATTTTCCCAGAAGCACGGCATTCCGTGTGCTAAGCTTGTGTTAAATTGCAGACGCTCAAGCGAGCTGGGCACAGGAGGCTGAGCAGCCTGTCCCAGCGCTGCACATCTGTGCTGTTCCATAGCCCAGGACCGTGAGCCCACCACAGGGTTAGCTTGACCCCAGCCATGCCATGCCACGCCAGGGCCACCGGCATCCTTTCTTATTCCACATCATAGACATGCCCAGGAGAGCCAAGACTCCCTCCACAAACCCCTGTAAGATCAGCAATGCCTTTTGCCAGGCAAAAGGGATGCAGCCAGTGCCCCCAAAGGTCTTGCCTATTGATCCCTGGATATTATTATGCTACAAGTTGATACCAGGACAAACAAGCATTATAAGCAGGAATACTTTTAGCCTAGAAATTAGAAGGAGGGCTTCTAAGAAACATGCAAAATTCCTGAACAGCCTTCCAGTCAAGAGTCATGGAGATGAGGAAGCCTAAAATAGAAGCCTGAAGTAGAGTAAATAGGTGAAATGCCTGGACAACAAACCCCCGAAGCCCTTTATGTACCAAATTTTCTCTGTTTTCAGAATTAATGTCTATCCTATCATAGAATGGTTTGAGTTGGAATGGACCTAATTTAAAGGTCATCTAGTCCAACCCCATCCTATGTTTTTATGCATCAGAAGAGATTTTAGGTCTTTTCTTACTGCAACTGCTTGGGGAGCAGATGTTTTGGTTGGACAGTCTGTGCAAGTTTCACCCACCCTCTGAATTCCAAGGGGGGGTTTGGGGGAGCCTGTGGAGGGATTGAACCCAGAACTGGCTTATGGACACACAGATGTACACACAGAGGTGCACACACAGATGCACACACGCACAGATGCACACACACAGATGCGCGCACACAGACAGACATTCAGCACCGGGTGCCCTTGGCAGGCAGGCAAACCAGCTCTCAGGGTGCACATCGAGCAAGGGATGGGAACCAGGATGTATCCCATGCTGTGGTCCCACAACATGGATATCACTGTGGCTCTAGCTGCTCCTTCAGGTGTGTCAGTAAAAAAACTCTTTAATGCACCTCCTTTTTGTGGGAGAGATGGTTGATCAGCTCCACGTGACCCCGGGTGGGGCAAGTCCCCACAACTAAAACTGCTACCGTGCAAAACCAGAGCAAGGAGCACGAGGAGGGCACTCCAGCTCGAATTGGGCTGACCTGACATTGATCTAAAGCTAGAGCACTTCTATAATTTTCCGCTCAGGAAATCATAGACTCCATCTCCCCCATTAACATTTTAAACCGGAAGAGATTGATTTATTTTTTGTTGATAATTTTTGCTGAGTATTTTTATTTTATTGTGACTGAAGCTGGAAACTAAACCCCTTTTGACCTGCTTGTTTGATTTCTGATAAAATCCAGGATTTCACTGTACACGCCTCTGTTAAGCAGCAATACAGACAGAGGTGGATGAAATATAAATAGCTCTGGTGAAGGGAGGGCTAGAGATGCTTTCTCATGCTACTTTCAGAAAAAAAAACACCCTGAGTATTTGTATGTACCTAGACTAACACAGAATAAATTAAAGCTTAATCTTGATTGCTGGGACAAGGTTGGACCACCCATCACCTTTGCCCCTGGGACCACTAACCTACCACTGTGAAAATAAAACAAAATACAGCAGTCATTTCTTTAAGGCCACAAGGGATACTGTGATTCTTTGCTGTATTTGAACAAGCACCTCTTGAAGCTCCCAGTGCCTCGGGATATATGATGCAGCCAGGCTGAGATGGGGGGCAGGCCTTTTAGCTGAATTTGTTCACATTTAGTGTCTCGCCTTGGGAAAATTATGTATTGCTTCCTGTGCTGATTTCTCTAGGCATTTGGATTTTTCCCTCTAATGTGGTGCAACCCCTTTTGCCCAGGTGTTGCTAATCATGGTAATCAGTCATTTCCCCTTCTAAAGTATCTAAAGCAGGTATGCACCTAATCGTAACAAACTCAGCTCAGCCACCTTTCTGCTCTGGGCTAGGAGATGCAACCAGCTGGCCAGCTGTCAGTCATGGTGGCCTTGACATTTGGGAATGGCGGAGTCCAGCTGCAAGTTAGAGCAATGGTGGTCCTTCTCCTTACCACATCATGTCACAGAAACACCACTCTGCCTCCATTTCAGCAGATTTGCCAGGTGGAAGAGGAGAGGGGAAAGCAATCTGCTCCTTAACTAATTGATTTCTTCTTCGCACTCAGCACTGCTGTGCTGCTGATCAAAAGACCATCTTTGGTCACTGTGATTAAAAGGGTTTGCGGATCTCAAGAGACTGCTAAACCCTGGTGAGATGCAAGCAACAGAAGAAACCAGGATGCAACAGGTGGTTGGAATAATAATTTGCCAGCATTTCACATCAGAGAATCATGCAGTGTGTTACTATCCGAACCACTAATCAAAATTGCAAGCACCCCGCTGAAGTGGCATGATGCATTGTAGCAGCTGGTCAGAACATTTCCCTCAGCATTTATTTTCCCAATGGAAAATGGCTTCTGGATGAAACGGGCATGTTATTGAAAAGCTTTTTTAATAGGGGAAAAAAACCCACCTCTTTTTTTTCTTTCTTTTTTTCTTTTTTTTTTTTTTTTTTTCTGAGAAAGCATAAAATCTGTCTTTTCCATTCACAAAGAGCAAAGCTTTAAGCCTAGGAAAAATATCAGTTACTCAGGGCAAACAGATCTGTCTAATATTTGTGTATGTGTATTTAGGTTTTGTAACGAAAACCCAGAAGAGCACAAAGAAACAGCAACATTCCTAATAGTGCTGATTTCTTTTGTTGCCGAACTAATTACTCTTCAGCTAGCTCTGTGCCTTTTTCATTATGGCTGAAACCCATAGTCCCACCAGCAAGGGAGAAGAAAGGAAGACCCCAGAATCCTGGCAACGAGTCCTGTACGTGTTAGAGCATTTTACCTAGATCCAGACCAGCGATTCCCTATGAACTGCCCTTGCAGCTCCTAGGAATGACATAATGCTTTGGCATCCTTTTGACTGGGTTTTCTCTTGGGAGTCTATTTCTAAAGTTGCTGTCTTGTAGTGCTCAGAATTGCTGCTGAATGCAAAAGAACATGCCAATGTCAATATTGTTATTGACATTTTTGTGTAGTAAAGGGACTGAGGATGCAAGGAATATGAGAGACACTGCACAGGGTTCATGTAGTGCAGGAATCTTTCTGTATCCTTATAGATAATGGAGATCTTGTTCATGGTATCAATGTATGTGAGGCACTGTTTAGGTTCACCTAAAAGTAGGCATTTAAATCTGAGTTGATCAATCATGCCTATAAGGTGTCTGTTTCTCCTCAGTGGCTTCGAAGGGAGTGCAGAGCTTGGATGTAGGTGTCTGAGCTCTAGGTGCTCAAAATTATATGGTTTAGATCCCTGTAATGTGCTAGAAGGACCTATAACTGAGGGTACCGGCCTTCGTCCCACAGGTGCTGCTGCATGGCTTTGTTAGAGCAGCTTTGATTTCTTCAGGCAAAGGAGCTTCTGGTGTGAGGAGGAAGAGAGCTCTGCTCAGATCCAGACTTCTGTCACTTGTTTCTCAAGTCCTTTACACCCTTTTTGGGTAACCTTACCCTAACCCCTCATTTTTTCCTCCTTGCACAGCTCCGGCTTTTGTCTGCTGTGTAATTTACACCACTGCTCACTTGACATGAGAATTTGGCTTCTGGAGATCCATCGTGTTTGCCTCTTTGGGGCTTGTACTGTAGGAGGGTGTATTATTTCTTGTGATAATCCACCTTACTTGTGCTTTCCATGGAAATCTGCCGAAGCCTGATTTTGCCTCTGTTTATGGTTAGTCTGGCCCAGCACCATCCACTGAAACCAGTCACTTGGGTCAGAGATGGGTCAACCAAGCACTGACTCATGGAGCAAAGGCATGACAGCCTGCAGCCCGGCTGGGGGTGGCTGGGAGCAGGCAGCCCCTGGGAGAAGGTGCCCTGAGCCATCTGTCCTGTGGCTCACAGCAAAAGATCAAAGGGATGTTCTGAGCAAATTCAACAGCGAGACAAAACAAGAGGAGAAACCCTCAGAGGTTTCAGACTAAGGAATTTGTTGTTGCGATAGGGGTATGGAAACCAAGAGCCACAGGCAGGTGACTGGACATTTGAGGAGACAGCAAGTCTTTCCAGGTTTACAGCTACAAAAGGTGAGCTGGAAGGGGGGGAAGGATGTTAGGGCTGGAGGGAATCTGTCACCTCAACCTGCAAGTCTCTAATGACGGGGTGTTGGGAACCCCATTTTGAAAATGGCTATCCCAGAATGTCATCCTCAGGTTACTTCCCAAAGCATCTGCAGTTTTCCCAAAGCATCTGCAGGTGGCTTCCAGTCCTACCTGCCCATCAGTGATTCCTGCGCTCCTGGCAGTCTCTGTTGGCCAGGCTGTACTGCAAGGCTGAAAGGTGCCTGGGTTAGCAAAGGGTCCGGCCCCGCCGCCTGCACCAGCCCAGCTGGGCAAACCTCTGTGACCTTATGGCAAAGGGGGGGGGGTGTTAGAGAAAAAAAAAACCACAAACCTTTTTAGCCCCAGAACAAGGAGAGGAGAGGCTCCCTCTCTTCCCCAGAGGGCAGTGAGGCAGGCAACTATCTGACTATCACAAATCGTCACTGCCAAATAAACAGCACCACATTTTAGTGCAACACAGAAGGGTACACAAGCCCAGGCATTACCGACCCCCCGATTTAGGATGCCGTTCATTGAAAGTAGGCCTGGTGGCTCAGTGCCTGCATTTACCAGTGAGTGGTGTGAGCTCACCAGTGGGTGATGGGAGCATGGCAATGTCTCAGAGGGGAACCAATGTGCAGGAGCTGCAGTGGAGCTGGGGAATAGGATGGGAAAACCCAGGAGGGCAAGACGTGTCAAGGCGGTAATAGTCATAATACGTTTTTCTTCTATGATCTATTTTAACTGTACTTTCTGCCACCCTGCCAGCCCACTTGCAGGACCCCCAAGAGGGTACAGATCAAGTCACTGCATCCTTGTGCACGATAGTCCACAGTGAGTAAATGCAGTGGGTCTCACCCAGGTGAGTGAGAGTCTCGAGGCAGGGGAAGAAACAACCTCCTTGGAAGGAAAATATTCCATGTCTGTAGGATGCAGGAGCCTGAGCCACTCTTAGAAGGAAAGCTGAGCCTGCACCCAGCCATCACACAAGTTCTATCAGTGCACACAGAAATGGAGGGATGCCTTTTATTTACTCCAAGCCCTTTGCAAGGGCAGAGATCCTGGCACAAGCCAGAAGTTCTTACCTGCAGCATCTGGAGCACAGGCTGGACCCATTATGCTGCAGGTTGCTCTGCTGGGAGGTGTCCCGGGTTGGCTCCACGCAGCATGGACATTTTGAGCTGGAGCTGCAGTGGGGTTGACAGCCAGACTGTGCCTGGGGCTGCACGACCACTTACCAGTTACGGGCTTGATCTTCACTCCAGGGTGCAGAAAGAGCTATCGGAGGTACCATAAGGATGTCCATCCCACCCACTCTGTTTTGGGCCAGAAGACAGGCTCACAAGAAGTTGCTTAGCAAGATTTCTTTTCTTTTCTGATAATTGCTTGTTATGGAGGGATTCTTTAGATAGGGCAAGACCCTGTGGCCTTCAGGGCACTGCTGAGTGCCCTTGTCTCATTCCTCTATCCGATGGGATTAAGCAGGGCCATACCCATTAACCTGAGCATAGGCTGGCACGCTGAGTGCAGCTGCCTCAGTGGTCCTGGATGCTGCTGCAGAAGCTTGTTAGGTTCCTGGTCTGACTGCTGGTCAAAGGACTGCTGTCGATGTGACAAGCTTTTGCTGACATTACTTCTAATGTCCTCCAGAGAAAACACACCTTCAAAATAAAAACAGGTGTTTGGGTTGATGTGGGTTTTTTGTTTGTTGTTGTTGTTGCTACTAGAAACTACCTTGATCTGCAGGGTTTTTACTGTCACAGTGGTCTCAGTTAATATAAAGGACCAGATGTCATAATCAAGAGAAACCTGGTTTTCCTGGAAAGTTTAGTGCCATGAGAGCGCTCTGCAGCTGCTCTCCAGGAACAGCAGCTCGCCGGTGTCAGCATCCTCCGGCACAGCAGCTATGGGACCTGTGGGGCTCTGGCTGCTTGAGCAGGTGGATTTTGCTGCCTGTGCTTATCGTGCTGACTCACATTAAGCAGGGTCAGCCCATCACTGTCTTCTCCAGCAGCTAGTTATCCACATGCCAAAGGCATCAGCCTAGTCTCATGGGTTGGCTGAATATTCAAACAGTCCTGGGCAAGCATCTAGGTTCCCAGACCAAGGCGGGAGAATTCCCTTCAGAAAAAAAACGAAAGGGAAGTCACTTCTGCAGAAACCTGAATGTGGGCTGGAATGTTTCCTTCTGTTCCTGCAGGGCCTTTCTCCCAGCATCCAGGACTAGGACCCAGAATGTACCCATGCTCCCAGAACCTCCTTGAGTCCTAAGGAAATCTATACGCCTGCAGTCACAGAGCTGTTTCCAGCTCCCTGACATCTCAGAGACATGCTGAGATGACTTTTTGTTGGCTGTGTCTCTTGTGCTTGGCACCTTTGCTCTCAAGGGTGCTAACAGGAGATATTAACATGTATTATGATAGGCAGTCTGTTAGTCATCTGGGTAAAACTTTAGTACACGTAGTAATTTCAGTACGAGAGCTCCCTTTCCATTACAGCAGATGGTATTTGTGGCCCATCTTAGGCAGGAGATGAGATATAGACCTGCTAATTATCATCAAGCCTTCAGGTATCCACTAAAAATATTTCAAGTGCACAGGCATTAAGTGATTTGCCTAAGGCCAAAAAAGATGGCAGTGTCAGAGGAAGGATTTCATCCCTGCTGTATAAGCAGGGAAAAGAGGGAAGCTCACCCAGCATAGCGAGGAATAGAAACCACATTTCTGCTGGTCCTGTGCAGGATGGTCCTCAGTCAATCGGCTTAATCCACCCCGTGCACGCCTGCTCTGACGCTCTGAGCACCCACAAAGGGAAGAGGGGCCGGTGCACTGTGATGGCGCGGGGCTGATGCCCCCAGGAGCCTCCTCCCAGCTCCTGCAGACAATGAGGCAGGTGATGTATTACTGCAGCAGAAGCTGGGAAGACCTAAGAGTGCCTCTAATTCGATTGCGGTGGGGAGCCAACTCCTTGTGTACTTGGCACGGCTTTTTTGGCACTGGCCAAGGAATGCTGGCACGTCAGCTCCTCCAGAGCTATTAGTGGTGCCACACGCTCCCAGGCTGCAGAGAATACGTGCACTGTGCTGCAGCCGCCCTGGAGATCCCACCAGGCCACGCTCTTCCATGCCACCCGCCGCAGAGCTCCACCACACTAGGGCAGGGCTCTGGGTTTCAGTCCTGGGCTTGGCAGGGGTTCCAGCAGGCAAGAAATTCAGGTTTTCTCCAATTCTTGCAACCTCCCCCGCTCCATCAACCTCCCTTTCCTGCTCTGAAGGTTTGTTTGCGCTTGCCTACGTGCAGCGAGGAGAAGTTCAGGTGAGCATCAAAGCAATGGGGTTGTGTGCAGCCTGTCTCGGAGGGCTGGCCACCCCAAATGCCCTGCACAAGCCACAGTAATTTGCATGTCCTCTTCTGCCAGGAGTCTGCAGCTTGTACTGACTCTCCCCAAAGCCATATAGATACCTGGATCCACAACATAATTTAAACTCACAGCACTCACCTAGGTACCTGCACTTCCACTCTGGCTCTGAAACTGTATCTTGCTGTAAGAACTCAAAGTGAGGAGTAAGTCTTTGTATACCAAAGTTATTTTCAACAGAGACAAAACCAGCCTAGCCATGACTCTCTCAAAACGTTCCTGCTTTTGGACCCTCCAGTTCTGATTTCAGCCCTGGAAAAACAGTGACTGAGACCCACTGTCGACCACTCTAAGTTATATATAAACTGGAAAGGTCCCTGGCTCTGGGTTCATGACTATCATCTCTGACATTAAGTACCAAGCACGGTTCCTTGGATGCTTTTCACCAGGGTGAAAAAGCCCAGCCTGCTCCCTAGCTCAGTCGTTGTGCATCAGCCATCATTCCCGTGTGACTGTTTGGAAGCATCCATCCTCTTTTTAGAGGGTGTAAAAGTTTGGCAGCAAGGATGTGGATTGCCCCATGCACCTCAGGGCCGGAGAACAATGCTGGACAGTTTGGTTCACCCATGCAGACCCACAGCATCTTTCCTAAGCGTGATTGTCTGCGACTTGGCTGGAAGAACACTTTCTGCCCTGGCCAACACCTGTAACCAATATCCTTCCTGCAGCTGCAGAGATGCTCAGACACAGCAGGATAACCAACTTATCTGCATCTTCACTCCGTGATGCAGAAAGAGCTGTTGGAGGCACCATAAGGATGTGGCAGACAAGCAGGCATTATTTGGGTGATACCTAGTTCAGGAGGTGATGCCTCGTGCTCTGAAAATGTTTATTTCTCTGCACTGACCTCTGAACTTAGATGATATGAATCCCACTGACACACATTTATGGGCACAGCATAGTCACAGAAGCTTGATCCCCACTGTGGTGGCTATCTCCACTGAGGGATTATTTTCCTCACCAAACCCATGCTGTCATCTGCCTTTGGGTTTAACCTTTCGTTGCCACCAGTCACTGGTACCTGACCCTCAGCTACCATCCCTGCTGCTCAGCATGTCCTACACAGGAGGATGTGTGGAGGCGCACTCCAGAGGGAACAGATATTGCCACTTTGCTGTGAGCTGTCTGAGCCACCGAGGTTCCTCTGCTTTCCGCTGTGGCTACTGGCACACGCAGTGCTGAGGGGGGGATTGCATCCAGCCCGTACCTGCCTGGCCCACAGGCTTGGCACAGCGTGCACAGGGCCGAAATTCCTCATCTCCCTGCGGTCTGTATGAGGTAGCATCCCACCAGCAGATGTGACCTGGCATGAGTAAAGCCCAAACCCTAATACTGGAGCGGCAGGCTGAGGGACTGACCATTTGCAGTAGAAGCATCTCAGGAGCATCCACCAAGCCCCTTTATGGACATCAGCGATGGGAAGAATGAGTCGAGCTTCCAGCTGACTGCTTCCCCAGACAGGAGGGAAGAACAGAGGGCTGCACCAAGCCAGCCCAGTGTTGTGTCTCTTAAACCTGTGTGTGTCTCTGGCTGGGGAATTGCTGGGGCTGGAGGCTGGATACCTCTGGATGTCTGGCACCAAGACAGCAAAATGCACACAGGGCTCTGGAAAGGAGCGGGTTAGCCTGACCTGAAGGCTTTGTGGAGTCCCAGGTCTCCAAGCCGCAGTAGGGAAAGCGTGCCAAGACTTGGCCTCCCTCAGAAAATTCATGGGCTGCATGGGGCCACGATGTGGTCTTGTGCTTGATCCCTGATCAGGGCTCAGCAGCCTGTTGTAAGATGAAGAATTGATGTTTTGGAAGGAGAGGGGGAAAAAAAATGTGAAAAGAGGAAAAAGGCAAAAAAGAAATCAATCACAGCATGGCCTGGAGCAGTTGTATTGGATATTCAGTCAAGCAAAAAGGCTGATGATTTGCCAACATGAAGGCTGTGGAGCAGCAGTTCCAGCTGCAGGAGCTGTTTTCTCATTCCCGTTGCAAGCAGGGCTCCCCCTGATACCAACAGAAAAGAGCTTAATGCTTCTGCAGCTTGTTACTGCTCGTTGTACTGTCTGCTCTGAAATCTGTCTTTTCCTCTCCTTCGTCACTCCCTCTCCTGGCGAGCCATACGTGCACAAAAAAGTTAAGAGGTAGTCCAACCTGATAAGTCAAGGAAATCTGAGGTTTGCTGTGCCGGGGGGAAACTGAGGCAGAGAGGCTGTCACCTGCATTCACTTTTCAAACTCACTTCTTCCCAGCAATAGCAGGCGCAGTTATCTAGCAAGCTTAGATTTGCAAAGGGAGGGAGGTAGCCAAAGTTCAGCGCCACATTAGTGAGAGGAGATCACTGACCTCCCAGCTGAGGCTGGTTTGCCTCTGGGCAGCAGCTCTGCCCTGCGAGTGCCTGAACCAGGGAGCTGAAGCTGCTGTTGCAGGATCGCATGTGCCAGTCGGTGTCCGGAGCTGCCTGAGCCTGCCCGTGCTCGAGTCCAGGCCCTACCTCTGTAAGTGCCCTTATGGGCTGCCTGGACATGGAGTCACTGCCACATCTTGTCTCGCTTTGGGCTGGCAATATCGGGCCCTTCTAGGCTGGAGAACCATGAGGAACATGCCATGACTGCAAGGGCAGGTGGGATACAAGGGGATTCAGATGATGAAGTGGGGATGTCCTGAGTGTAGTACCTTTAGATGGAGATCTAGTCCATTAAGTCAGTGGACTCTAGAAGAGCATGATACGCTTCATTTTACAGCCTGGCATCACTCTCTCCATCACTCTGCCTTTTTTGTCCAGACCAACCTCCCTCCTTTCTAGATGCTTCTCAGCTCTGACTTGAGTTTTTCAGTGGTCCAAGGGTGATGCCCCAGTTGAGGCATTCCAAGCATGATGCTACACAAAAGCATCTCCAGCTGGGCCTTTCCCTTTAGTTGAGCATCAGCCTTCACAAAATTGCCTCTTGAGAAGTCCTCAGAGGTCTCTGGAACAACCAATTCAGTCTCACCAATGAATTGAAATCTCAGGGGGTAAAAAACAATGGCAAATCCAAAGCTGGGGAGTTGGGATCCTGTACAGTGGAGCTGGAAAAGTCTTTTCCAGCTGGGACTGACTGACAGCCTCAGGGCTAGTAAACCCGTAACACTTAGAGGGCTGCTCACCCTACGCCCAGAGCTTCAGGTCCCTTGCTGCATTTTAGATGCTTTGTTAGGTGAGATGTCACCAGCCCTTATCACTCCATGCCTCAGTTCCCAGCAGCTGGTGGTAGTAAGGACACTGCTCTACCATAAACAAATGCAGAGCAGCTCAGAGATGTTCTTATCAAGACCTTTCCATCAGTCACTGGATCCAATACCTTTATCCTGAAATAGGAATCCTAGCACACTCTTGGCAAAGGAGAGTGGCCGCGCCTTTTGGCTGGAGAGCCAGAGCAGCCTGACACCGGGACTGTCCACACATCTTTCTGGGGAAACAAAGTGTGGTTTGCTTGGGTTATCTGATTTTCTTACCTCTGCACTGCTCAGAAAAATTGGGAATCTTGTCACTTTTGTGGCAAATAACAGGAAGAATAAGATTTTTCCCTCTGCAGCTGCACCCAGGGGGAATTTAAAGATGTTATAGTCAACATTTTAATGACTATTTCACAGGCAGTATGGGAAAAGCTTGTTTTGGCTTAATTCAAAGGAAAAACAAAGACATTTGTATGTGTGGGGTTGGACAGGTATATACATTTCTTATTCCTATATATGAATATTTTTGAGTCTATATTTGAATAGATTAGTCTAATTTTGAGCATCTAAACACGGCTGAGCTGTGATAGTGGCACACCAATTATTAGTACTCATGGACCAGAGTCACCAAGAATGTGTTTAGTTAGTATTACTACTTAATAATAGGTAATTAATTCTTACTACTTAATAGCAGGTGTTTACTCATAGACATTTCTTTCAATTGTTGTGCTAAATGGCTTTCAATTAGACACTCTGCTGGGAGTCTTTCATTCTTCAGCATCAATGGCATTGACCTGATTTCAGACAAGCCACAGTAGTTGTGAAATGGAAAGAATCCTGTTTCTGGGAAGTTCCGAGAGCTGAGTAAAAGCTGTTGGCATCCTCCTCCCAAGCACACTCCCACAGGGTGTGTTGTGCTTTATAAACCCCAGCACTTTTGCTACTGGTATGAGAAATGAAAGTAAAAAGTACTCTTCCCCTACACCAAGTCTCATGATTTGGTGTAGATCTTTCTCCTGCACTTGTTGGTGCTTTCCACCGTGGGAGGATGAGGACAGCTCTGTTTGCATCTTTGGCCCGGCTGACTGCAGCCATCTGTCTTGCTTGAGGACAATTCTGAGTACTAGATTGAAAGACTGAACTCCAGCTTCCTCGTCCAGGGAAGGTATTCCTAGAAAGGCTTAAAAAAATAATAAACCAGCGCCTGAAGCTTTGAGAAACAAGTGAGAAAACAAAAAGAGGGAGTTGGTTTTGAGAGGTGCAAGAGAATTGGGGAGACAAAAGGGAAGGAGTTAGACTTTCCCACAAATAATCCAGAAAAATACATCCCTTCTGTTGCTCTGTCCAAGTAACATCATCACATAACTGGAAAAGACTTTCCTTAAACAATTTCAGGATCACAGGGTCTATACTCGGATGACCCTCCTTGCATCTGTGGTAGGAGCATGGGAAGGAGGAAAGAGCTCCTGGAAAACGCACCATAAATGTCAGTTCTCCTCAATAAACGGTCTGTGCTGACTGTAAAATCATGAGATGGCTTAGTAAGAGACGTCAGCATGCCAGGATGGCTAAGGAAGCAGAACCATACAAGTCATACAAGACTTTGGAAGTGACAAGGGTAGTAAAGGTCCTTGTCTGTTGCTGTCATGGTATCACTCCATCCCAAAGAAATTGTTTGCCATGTGGTCACAAACTCAGTGGACATCCATGTTCAAATCAGTTAATTTCCTTCCGCATGAGTTACCATGAGTCTGCAAGGTGTGTTTTGACCAGGCGGATTTTCTTGCCACTCTTCTTGTGCTGCTTGAAGGATGAGGCTTCCCCAAGGCAAAGTCTGAGCAAATGGACTTAGAAGGGCGTCGAGGAGACCAGCTCAGCCTGTACTGTTCCCCAAGCAGCAGTGACAGGAGGTGACATTCCCAATCCTGCCCAGTATTTTGCCATGCTGATGCTTCCTCTTCCCATTCATTTGATTGTCCCATCCTGGTGTTTACAAGCTCAGTTTTAAAAGGAGGAAGACTTCTCGTGAGGTTGATTCCCATCCTCTGCAGCGGGATGGGGTGAGGGACATACGTGCATTGCTTCACATGGCAGGACAGCAATGCGGAGAAGCTCAGCACCCATGCCTGAGCTCTCGAATCTGAATTCCTGCTGTCATTGCAACATCACCACGGGTAACATATGGCGGGGCGAGAGAGAGATGGGTGCTTGTCCATCACAGGGCACAGCAGAGCTCGGTGATAAGAACAGGAGCTCTTGCCAGGCTCATGTCTGGTCCCACGACAGGTGGGTAAATCTGATGCTTAGTTGCCGCCCCCCCCCCCCTCCCCGAGATATACATATGCACACGCACACCCCCCAGCTGCGTGAACCGAGCGAAGCATCTGCAGCCGGCAGAGGGGAAGAGCATCAGTCCTGCTGCAGCAGCCTGTGCGAGCTGTAGCCCCAGCAGCAGAGGGCGCTTAAAATCTGCTTTCTTGTGCCTGGACCTGGCCTGTCCCTGAGTCCAGGGTCTCCTGCCATTAAATGACCTTCCTCCCCCCATCCTCTTTGCCACCCCAGTGTCCTGAGCAAACCACAGCTCCATAGCTTTTGCGATCAGCTGCTGGTCGTGGATCATGCCTCTGCTGCTTTCACTACTGTATCTCTGGCTGGGCCAACTGGCACTTTGGCTTTATTTATTTTTTAATCTTTCCAGCATTAACCTGAAAGGAAATAGGTTTCAAACCACATTTTTTCCCTCCTAGTGTTGGAAATAATGTCTATTCAGTTAAATTAAATCCCTCAGGGCAGAAGAAGCACCAGTCCCTGCTCTGCCCCCCAGTTAGCCCCTCTTTGCAACAAACTGACCCCAATGGATTTTGTTGTTGTTGCTGTTGCTGGGTTTGTATGGGTTTGTGCCCAGGCACTGACAACATGCAGGCAGGCAGAGGGTAAGAAGCATGGAGGCAGCAGGAAATTAAGAAAGGGAATTAGATTATTTGGACAGTGGACAAATCTAGCATCGCCCAAATTAGAAGAGAATACACACTGTTTATCTGTATTTACTCTGCTCTCTCCCCACGAGGGAGATGCTGTAAGCTGTCACTGAAATATGGAGTGCCAGACCCTCACAGTCCAAGCACAAGTCCAGAGCAGCTTTAGGGTGTAAGGGATAACTTTGCCTGCAGTGCCAGCATCCAGAGTCAAGTGGTGGGGTCACAATCTCCTTCCTAACTCAAGAAGCAGTTTTGCTCACCGGGGAGCATGTGCCCTGAGTAACTGCAAACACCTGCATCCAAACCCAGCAAATTGGAAGCACACCTGTATTTCTTCTGTGAAATACAGGCAGACACAGGGCATGGTGAATCACCAGTAGAGCTGCATCCTGGCAGCTCCTGCTGGGCTGTAGGGCTGGCAGCAGAGATTGTGCAGGGTACATTTTGTCCAGGAGAGCACGTACAAATCCCTGGTCCTTCCATAGCTGCCAGGGTTCATTTGGACCTGAGTAAAGCAGCACAGCCCAGTGGCCAGGAGATGCAGGGCTTATACAAACACTCACTTGCAGAAGCGTAGGAAAACAGAGAAGACAAACTAGGTATCTAAACCCCGTCACAAAATAATTGAGAGAATCCATACTTTCTCATCCTAAGGGAAGCAATTACACTTATAAAAAAACACCGCTCAGGATCTCAGTTCTACACCATCCCATGCTGCCAGCCCAGTACAGACCAACCTCATGCAATGCCTCATGTTCCCAATCACCCCTCCACCCCCCGTCACCTTTTCCTGCTTCTGAGCAATCCCCCATTGCCACAATCTCCGGAGCGATCCAGTTTTGGCAAAAACTACATCAGCTGCTGCCAAAGGCAGCTGAATCCCTACTCTGTGACATTATTTAACTGTGCCACCCTTGCCCACATGCCTGGCATCAGTACTGCGTTGTCTTCAGCCCAGTCTGATACTCTGATGTCAGCAGAGGTGCGTTCACCTGCGGCAGCTGCCGGTCTGATGTCAGATGAGACTTGGTTAGATTTATGTCCTAATTCTAACAGCTCTCTTGACCCTTACAGAGTTTAGCAGAAGGGTTGCTCCATCAGCAAGGCTGGAATGAAGCTCCAATTTCCTTCCTGCTCATGCTGTCAGCTCAAGTGCAATCTCTATTGCAGAAAAATAGACTTGGCATATGACTTTATATCACTTGCCTTGGTGTTTCAGACTCTTCCCCCAGCTCACCTAAGGCACCGCGAAAGGAAAACCTTAGAAAAGTTTTGTCACACTCCCCAAAGCTGACTGTTGGTCTCTGTGTCCCCAGTCCATCAGGTTCACTCCTCCCCAAAAGACAGCACTATGGTCACCCTTCTAGAGACGATGACCAAAATCAGCAGGGCTGCTTTGGAGTGGGACCTGACAGCCACCTCCACCTATGTCCCATCCTGTTCCCACGCCCTTGGGACCCACCTCCCTCTTCCCTCTGTATCACCAGCACTGATGTTTTCAGTTTCATGTTTCCCTTCTTTCCCTGTGCCCCGCTCCTGCCTGCACCCCCTTTCTGCTTCACACCTGCAGTCACCTGGTCTACTGCCATCCAAGACGGTGATCACCAGCAGCCCCTTGCCTTGGGCCTGTCGCACGGCTGTGATGCTCTCAACCCCGACCAAGGAATCTGTTTGCCTTTAGCTATTTTTTGAGCTGCTGCCAGGGAAGTTTCACAAAAAGGATAGTGTTATTTCTGAAAATGAGTCCCATAAACAAGGATGAATATGACCTCCCCGTTGAGATTTGGGGTTTACTTTAGTGGCTGGGAGATCAGCCAGTGAAATGGAAATACCAGAAAACATTATCATAATTACCCCATGGCCTTCTCTGGGGGCAAGGGAAAGGGGGAAAAAAAAAAAGCTGAACCAAAACTGATTTAACAGCCGCTGGATAGCATTGTCATTTCACCCTTCCCTGCTTGCCCTGCAGTTCTGCTTTCTCTGAACAAGGAAGGGAGAGGGAAGGAAAAAAAAAAAAGTTCCTAGATCTTTTCCCCACAAGGAACTGGCAATAAACAGTGCTGGGAAGCAGGGAGGTGATAAACATTGAGAAAGAGGAGCAGATGGGTTTTGATTGCAAAACTGGGGAGGTCCAGGAGGAGCCCCCATCACTTCCAGCTGCACCCAGTCTGTAACAGCAGGAGCGAAGGGCAAAGCTGTCCTGCACCTACCTGTGCAGTGCCTAGCCTGCCTGCATCCCTGGAGCTCCTGAAAATGTGATGCCAAGTACGTTCAGTGCAAGAATTTATGCTGAAGCAAGTTAGGGAGGGCTTGTGAAAAGGGATTTGCTGTCAGCTCTTTTAGAGTGATTAACTTCTGCAGGGGCACCATGACCTCATACTTTAGAATAGTTGGCGGTGGGAAATGTACCTGTTAGCGACGCTATTTTTGGTTTCCCTTAGACGGTTCTTTTGCCCCCAGAGCTCATGCCAGCAAAAACTCTTCTAAGATCTTCTCAGTGCTGCTAACATGACCAATTACTGCAGTCACCATCTGCCCAAAGGTGGGGGGGACCCCACAGCTGATCTGATTTATTTTAAGTGGTGGTTTGAGTGTGGAATGAATTTCAGCTGACCTGTGTATCTGAATGCTCAGTGAGTATAAGGGGAGCTCTGGGTGAATACCTCAGAGATTTGGTAAATCTCAACCTGGATGCCCCTGGTTGGTTAGCAAGGCAGGTATGGTGTTGGTAAGTATTTAGGATGTTTATTCCTCTCTCTTGGCTAATGAGCATCTGTAGAATGTGAGGCGTTGGGCTGCAGGTGGGTGGGCTCATAGCAGAGGTTTTTGGTAAAAAGTGAGCAAAATGTTGAGTGTGTAAACTTTAGTGAGCTGTGGGTGTGGTGCTCGCCTGGATGATGTGCTTCTAGCACCTCTTATCTACTATTTTTCATGGTCCTAGCAGCAAGTGCAGAGAGCATACAGAGTCGGTTGTGCTGAGCATGCTGAACTGAACCATACCCTGAATGTACCTGTATGTCCCTGGGTGCTCAGCACGGTGCAAGGTTTCTGTGGGTCTGTATATGTATATGAAAATAGCCTTATTGAGTCAATCTTCTATCCCAACAGAGCATCCCCAGGAGCTGCCAGTTAAGGATGTTTAGAGAAAGATACAGCTTTTATGGTTGTCACCTTCTAGCTTTTGTTCATCAGCAGTGTAAAACCTTCCTGCATCAGGAATTTGTATCCAGGCTACAGTGTTTAACAGCTACCGATGGATGTGTCCTTCATTAATTTGTTCGATTCTATTTTGAATCCACCAGCATGATTTGCTTACATATATTGCCCTGTTTCTTTTAGACCTTCATCTTGTTCATCCCAGGTCTCAAACTCTACAAAATTGTGCCGAACTAGCCCCCTTTCTCTGTGCCACCTGGTATCTTACAGACTCCTCTCACACCGGCATCTCCAGCCACATTTTCCCCTAACCCAAGGGGTCCAAACCCACCCCAAAGCAGTGGCTGCTTCACTAGCAGGAGTTCCCACCTGCTATAAAACTCTACAGCCTGTACCTCAGCACTTTGGAAAATGAAGCCGCTTATTTCACTGCTTAGGGATATTCAGATTCAAAAAAGTTGGCATATGCAACTGCTAATGATTTTAGCAAGGCTGTCCCACAGTATTTTCGGATCAGGTGTTGAGATTGTTTGTCAAAGAGAAAGTTTTGCCAAGCCAGATCCAAATATGTCTAATATCATAAGTGCATCTGTGTTGCAAAGAAAGTGTTCCTGTGGATTTCTTTTAACCTTTGACAGCCAGGATTGGAAGATGAGTAGGGCAACCTTGTCTTAAGAGCAGAAGATCCAGAGCAAGAAAGTCAGGTACACAGGAAAAAAAGTGGTATTGAAAGGACAAGTCTAAAGCTGCTCTACATTTTCCAGCTGTGGGTGTCTGTCCTGTCCTACCTACTGTCCCTTGAACCTGAGGCTGAGCCATGTCAGTGTCTGATCCTCTGTTCCTGAAGGGTTCTCAGCCTGGCTGACATCAGAATGTCCCAGCAATGGGGGTTTGGCAAGGGATGGAAAGTGAGGTTGGGACAGGAGGGGAAGATGAGTTCAGGAGCACCGTCTATCAGCCCAGTTTTACTCAGGTGTTCAATGTGAGTTATTCAGCAAAGAAGCAGAGTAGCCGGGCTGTGTAGTTTTTCAGTGAGCCTCTTGAAAATAAGTATCTCCCGCAGGTCACAGGATTTAATGGGGGGGGGGGGGGGGGGGGGGGAAATCTTATTCATGCCTGTGTTTACATACATGTTTCAGGCTCCTTGACCAAAGAGAAACACAGAAAGATATGTCCTAAATGTTATCTCTTGGTGTTTAAACCAGTTTTGAGGGAGGGGAGGGAATGGGGTGTTGTTTGGGTGGGATTTTTTGCAAGGGTCTGGCAGGTTTTGGATATTTAAGACTGGCAAGCAGGGCTCAGGGAAGCTGAAAACCTGGGCTGAGTTCAGGGCTCTGCCCCAGCATTTTTGCCTGGCTCTGGGCACAGCGCTCAGTGACTTATCCCCCTTTCTGGGAAGTAAAATTTATTTTCTGTGCCTGGCCTGGGGACCGTACATCCCTCTGGCTGGGGGCTGCCCTGCTCTCAGAGCACGGCCAAAGCAGCCTCAGGATGAAGTGTGCAAGGGATGAATCATGTGAAATGCCTGAGGTCAGCATCTACTCTGGACGCTATAAATCCAGACTAACTCCTCCAGCTTTGGTGGAATCACTCAGGGTTTGTGCAGATAGAAATGACAGCAGGGCTTGACCCAGAGGTTTTATGTTTCCAATTGAAGAGTTGAAATGTGGGATGTTGCCTTAAATGTGGACAGGCCAAACATCTGGAAAGGGATAGCTTTGTTTTGTATTAATGTTAACGTGGTTTTGAAGCCAGCTCCCACTTCTGAAGGATTTTTAGCATGGATTTTTTCCAAGGACATGAAAAACTAACTTCTGTTTTACTCAGAATCCTCTTATCAGATCTAGCTGTCCATCTGTGTGTCCACTACTGCACCAGCTGCTCAAACATCCACCGTTCTTCTCCATAGGAGCACACTGGGAAATTGAATTTGAATTCACTTCTAAGCTGGATTTCATTAACCCTCATTATGTCCTTCGTAGGAAGTCCTGCTCAAGAACTGATTGGTTTTCAGCTGGTTTAACTTACGTGCTTTCCAAAATGACTTAACATAAAATGAGCGAAGGAACCTTAATTCTGAATAGCAGTTTTGGGGAGGGCAATGAAATGTCATAACCCCCTTTCAGTCTGTGCTTCAGGGGGCTCGAAATGAGCAGCTGCTTCCATGGGCACGTTCTACAACCTGTTGACAGGTCTCCTTGTCTGCAGACCACGACTGGCTGCACAGGGTTTTGCATTCTTTCCTTTGCCTCCCTGTACAATGCACTGAGGCTTAGGTCTGCTCCATCCATCGGGATGTGGAATGCTGCCTTAGGTTTTGCATTACAGATTTACAGTAGCCAGTCACACCAGCACAGTCAATGTAAGTTCTTTTAAAAAAAAAAATAATTTCCTTGTATAAAATGGCACTGCAGCCCTTTCTTGCTTACGTTACACTTTTACGAGCGAGTGCTAAGTTCTGTACAAATCCAGAGAGGCAATATCTGCTCTCGTTGCATTTGTAGTCTGATTAATTAAGACAGAAAAATGTTAGGAAAACAAGAGCAGTGATTTATCCCAACTTACTACATCACTTAATTTTCTCAGGCTACTGCCTTAACAACACCCTTGACCCAGGAGCCCTGTAAGGTGTTACATGTGGGGTGTTTGTGCTTTGAACCAGTTTTGGGGTGATCTTGTGGATAAGGATCCCCCTCAGTCTTGATCGCCTAGAGATTCTTCTGCCCTGACTGGCACCATAGAAAGAATGGGCCCAGACCTCAAAGGTTTCACAGGAGTCGTCAGACTCTGCAGGTCAGGTCCTGCAATGGAGGTTTGCCAGTAGATGGACATAGTGCACCAGCTTTCCTCACCTCCTTCGATGCTGTAAATCACAAGCACCTGCAGGGTACGGTCTGCATCACCCACTCGAACCCAAGGCAGAATATGAATGTAGAAGAAGGTTAAGTATACTCTTCTTCTAGGGGAAAAACCAGGAAAGAACAAAGGCGATATCATTTCAGTGTAGCTGGGATGGGTATGGTGAAATTTCCATCCATTCCTCCCAAACTGACCTGGGAGAAGGTTCTTCTTACTCTCAGACTTTATCCAGACATGGGGACTGGTGCTGGGTGTCTGGGCAGGATGCACAAGCTAGGTACCCAAGAAGCAGAGCAAAAAATTGAAGCATCCATGTTGCATTAGATCAAAGCCCTGTATGCTATAGCAACAAAAGCATTTGTAGAGGTCTTTACCACAGTTGTACTCCCGGTTTCCCGAGACCAGCCATGCCTGGTGGGAATAGACCAGCTTCATGAAGCAAGGGTTTGCTTTTTTGCTTTTTTTTTTTTTTTTTTTTTTTTTTTTATGACCAGCAAGTGCCTTTGAGGGCTGAGCATCACCACACAGCAGCAAACAGAGGAGGGTAAAACAGGCCCTGGGTAAAGCACCCTCCCTGTCCCCCTTCTTGTCCCATGACTTCTAGACATCTTACAGGAAAGGAAATCTAATCTTTGCAGCATGATGATGTCCACAGGCTCTTCTCCCTGAGCTTTCACTCTTTGGGGAGCAGATGCTGTCAGCTCCCAACCCTGCCCAAGGCAGCCCCCTCCGCACAAGTTCTGGTGTTTAGGTAGGATGTTTGTAGAGCCTGGCGCTGTGTGGCTGAAGGCCTCCATGCAGAGATGGAAATAGCGCTGCACTGATGGCAGGTTGCAATTCTTAAAAGGAGTCCTTGGTACAATATTGTTTACTAGTATTTTTTTCCTCTTGGATGGTAGCCTGCAAGCTGGGGCACACCACCCCAGAACTGCCACCTGCCTGTACGTGCACATGTATGATGTAAGCAATTGCAGTGTGCGCTTCCTTTGCTGTGCGTGCAGGTGATTCCATGTGGCACCTTGTGAGAGGTGTTGCCTGGGTTGCTAATTGCTGAGCAGACTGAGATACCCAGAGCAAGGCTGGTGGAGGAAACTACTGATGCAAAGGAGGTTTTGCATTCGGATCACCTGCATGATCTAGGAAGTTTGTGTCCTGCTGCTCTTTGTGTGCTGAGGTTTAACCTCATTTCTCCCCATCACTGCAGGTGGATGCTGATGATGTCATCACCAAAGAGGAGCAGATCTTCCTACTGCTAAAAGCCAAGGCAAAGTGCGAACGACACCTGAAAGCCAAGGTGCCCAAGGTGCATGGTGAGTGTTCCCACAGCAACCCAGACTGCGTGGCTGGGGCTGGGCCCCTCTCTGCTCAGCCCCAGATCTTCCCCTCAGCCCCATACGCAGAGTTCAGAGCACGTGAGGCAGGCAGCTGAAGAAGGTCCAACATCAGTTTTCCAGGTTAGACTATGGGGAAAATTGTTCTGTACAAGGTGTTGGAAAGCAAACTTGTCACAGCTTCCTTCTCCTGCTCCAGAACTCCAGGTGCCATGGGGTCAGGAGGATGCAAGAGTCATGGTCATAGGCTTACAGCCCTTAGCACTACTCCCAAAGCCCAGGCAATGCATGGGAGGTAGCATCAGCAGGCAGTGCATGGGAGGTAGCATCGATCATCAGTTTTCACAAGATCCTTTGCAGCAAGACACCAGTGGTGTGGGAAACAAAGCATCCTTCCAACAGCCCTTCTTTATTTCCTCCAACATCCCAACATACTCCCTATATTCTCCTCAAATGGGTCCGAGCTCAGCTAAGCCTCTTTCTTCCACTTCCTTTCTATTTTGGGCTGCAAAACCACTTCCAGATGTAAGGCTGGGAGGGATAAGGATGGAGAAAGCTCTCTCTCATGTGGGTAGCAAAGCAATAATCTCCCATTGGTTTCTTTCATCAATTTCACATATGTTAATTATTGGTACTGGGGCTGTGTGCTAAGGCACCCTGCACCCACCCAACTCCTTCTGGGTGGGCATCCTGTCCCATCTGCCTCTACTGCCTGAGAGAAGGGGACAAGCCAGAATGCTTCCCACCTTCACCATCGCATCCTGGAGATCTCTCTTCCCACAGCCAGCACTGTGAGAATATCTGGAGACATCACCAGCAGAGGCAAAAGTCCCCAAAGCCAGCCATGATTGTGCAGCAGAGGTGCCTGCCCACCTGGTGTCCCTCTCCTGTTGGAAATGACAGCAAGGGGTCACAGAAGCCCAACCTTTATTTTATTCCAGGCCTCCTGCTTTGCATCAGCCAAAACCTCAAGCCACATCCTCTGCTGCTTCTTTGTCCTGTTCACCCAATGCCCAATTAACACCTCATTAAAAAACATATGTGCAAAGGCATTTCCTTCTGTTGTACTACGGACCACCTGCCTACCTTGGGATCTGGTGAGATCCACCAGCTGCTCTTGTTCTCACACCCTGTTCTCTGACTCTGTGACTGTCAGCATTCAGTACTCTGCTCTCTCCTTCATTGCCACAGCAGCGTTGGTGGGGCTGGGGAGATGGGCATGACTGGCAGACTATGGGCTTTCTACCACGGTCAGTTTGGTAGAGCAAAGGCATCAAATCTCTGTGCTTTGCAGACATGCCCTTTGTCCTGTTTTGAGACCTGGTTTTGCAACTGAGGCCAGTATTAGCTCTGCCATTGACTGAAACAGAAAGAAATTTAATATATCTTTGTTTAGATATCTCATGGACCCAAGTTCTGGCTTTGGAAAAAGCTATTCTGAGGTGCTCAGCAATAGAAACCAGGCTCACTGCCCCATCTTCTACAGCAAATCTCTTTCCAGTCCCAAATAGTACAGCCAAGAGGAGGAATCATCTTGATGTCAATACTCACAGCAGTATATTGAAGGCTTTAAACACTCAAGGCAATCATTAGCAGTAGGTAGTTAGATCAAATTAACCTGCAAGAGGTCCAGTAATCCAAAGACAGAATGAATTCTGATGTAAGAAGACATTTCTTGGGACAGATTACAAAGTTGTAAAAGCACCTCCAGCGGCAGCCTTTCTGTGACACCCAGAAATTCGCTCTAGCACTTCATGGAGCTGGACAAGGAGAGAAGGGGAGATCTGAGTAGTTCCTCTGTCCTTTACAATGGAAAAGAATAGGAGCTTTGCATGTTGTGTCTGTTTTTCTTGTGTTTTTTTTCTTTTTTTTTTCCTTCTTTTTGCATGCTGTTTCCAGTTACCTTGCATGTTTAAATCTGTGCTTGGTTTCTCACTCCAAAGAAGGAAAAAGGACAAGCCCACAATGAAGCAGGAGTTTTGGGGAGATCATGATGAAAGCACATCATACAGTCATCAAAGAATGAGACTTCCTCAGCCTTTCTCACATAGTGTTTTGTGGTGAGGGAGAAGATTTACATTCAGTTCTGCTTGAAGGAATCTATGTTATTAATTCCCAGAAATGACGCTTTACTGCCTAGCGTGTCAAAGGTGAAAAAAGAGATGGAAATCCCTTCCATTAGTTCTGTTTCACTGTGTCTGAAACTACCAAAAGCGCTGGTGCAAGAGCTGGAGCTCAGCTGTTCAACCTCATGATCTGCTTGTAGAGATCCTTCTGGGACCATTGTAGCAGCCTTCAGCATGGAGCAACTCCAACAGGGAACAACCCTGCAGACAGCCCAGTGGCGTAGGATGTTTGGGAAAGGAGAAAGCTCCTGCTTAAAAACCCCTGCCTAAGTCCACAAAGAGTGGCTTTGGACTTGAGTCCCATCTCTCCAGGGAAACTCCGCCACAGGTCATAGGAAAGGAGGCCTTTGACCCCATGGATGTTTCAGAGCTCCTTTGCACTGGATGCTTATGCAAGCTCTGCAACAGGTGAAGGCTGCTGTGCAGCCTGAGGTCTGGGTTTCGCATCACTGCTCTGGGGTTTTGTCCTGCACCCCCCAACGTTCAATGTCATAGCTTGTGGATAGAGTCAGAAGAGGACTCGGAGATGCGCATCTGCTGCTGTGGGCACACGGGGATGCTTCCCTCTCATGGCTTTCTATGAGAAATAGGGGTGTGACTTTTGCAGGTGGCTTCTGCTTCTCCAGGGACCCTTTGGAGGACCTCTTCCTGCAAACCTCCCCTCATCAACACTTCGTGTTCATACCTGGACCTGAACCAGGCTGAATGAAGCACTGTTCCTCTGCCAGCTTGGAGGCAACCAGATGGAAGGTGTGAGGAGGCAGCAGTCATGTCTCTTCTCTCTGACAAGGAGGTGGAATCCCCTGGAACCCTGACTGCACGTTGTGGTTTGAATTGGTTCTACAGGGCACCTTTATGGCAAAGGGAAGGAGTGACTTCGGCATAAGCCTATATCCTTGATGAGACAGCTTATGTAGCTTGTGGTCGCGTGGATTAAGGCAACCAGGGCTGAACAGAGATCAGTTATGGTGACAGAGGTGCTAAGGACCTGTGTATGTACACAGAGGCCAGTTTTCTTATGGCCAAAAAGCATGACCCCATTTGTTATTTCAGACTCCCTTTAGCATGCAGTTATGGGCAGGGACAATGGCCAACCAGTTGACCTGAGAAAGGGCCTGTTTGGAGAAGGTTTGTTTTTCAGCTGGATCAGCTTCCTGATCTGGTTCATCATGCAGCCACATAAACAGGAGATCCATCACAGGGCAAGGAGCAGTGCCAGGAAGGAAAGGTGTCGATGTGAGCCGTACCACATTGAGCATTACCTGCTGAACGTCTGAGATTTTGAAAACCCAAGCTGATTTATCAGTGTTGCCTTCTCTCCTTGCTCCCTGCTTCACACCAAGGGCTGTATGCATCCATTTAGTGCTGTCAGAGTCTGTCCTGCAACCGCCCTTGACCCATGCTTATCCCTGTCCATCAGAAGTTGCCAGATGCCACCTGGCAGAGGGATGCTCAGATCCTGCCTCTGCCTGGCTGTGACTGCAGCCCAGCGCTGTGATTTACTCCATAATAGTCAATGATGTGTGTTTTCAGAAGCAGTAAGGGAATTTGGGACACCTTGATTTATTTTTTTAATTAATTATTATTTTTTTAGATAGAAAGAAATATCACATAAGCTGGCAGCAAAAATTTGTAGGGCTCCTGTCCTCATTTTTGGGAGCTGACGCACAGGGATATTCAACACCTCACCTCCGATCTCAAAGGAGAGACTGTGGCAGAGCCAAGATTTGGATTCTCATCCCCTTACTCTTCAGCCAGGGCAGAAGCCACAAACCACATTTCCTTTTGTCCTGGAATTCAAGGTGAGGCTACAAAGATTCAAATAGAGGTGGACAGAAACCGGTGAAAATCTTTAGACAAATCCCACTTGACTGAAACTCAAAACTCTCATCGCCTCTCTCACTTTAAAGCCTCGGGTAATGTTTGGAAATGAGGAAAACAGATTTGAAATTTCCTGCAGTGCAATGGGTACCTGGGTTCTCCTCCTTTTTTGCCCATCTCATTGCCGAGTGCATTTCACGGGCCAGTTTTTTCCCCAGTATAAACTGGCAGATTCCCACTCCGTTTAGTGCAACAGCACATTCATGCCTTTCTCCCACAGTTCAGCACTGCAACTTACTTTTTCCCCAGCTTCTAATATTAATTCAACCAACATTTTAACATGGGAAAACTTCGAATTTCAGAGATATCAGTGGGCCTAAGGGATGAGAGGGAGCCTGGATCAGCACCAAACCTTGGTTTTGGGCTGGTACCTGCTGTTCTTCTCTCACCTTCAGCTACCTGCTCCTAACGCATTTCCTTGCAAACACAGGCTAAAACTGGCTACATGGGTTTACACAAGTGAAGGAGACACATTGTGGGAGGGACCCGTGAGTCCAGCACCACTACTTGCCCCCAAGAGGGGAAATGAGATTTTGAGGAGCAGGTTTCTGTGCATCGTTCTCCTGGCACAGACTTGGATTTGGTGTGGAGACATGCATCAGAACTGGCTTTTTGAGTGGAAAATGCTATCCTGCCTGTGCTTGGACTTCATGAGCTCTTCCCCAGGAAGCAGCCAGCCCAGATGAAATAAGTACCTTGATTCATGCTCCACCATCCTCTAGAAGCAGGAAGACCTTGGTCTCCTATCTGCTCCACCTAGCATTGTCCTTTTCCCTTAGTTGTTTTTTACTGTTTTGTTTTACTAAATCCACAGTTTTCTTCAGCCCACAGGATTATCAGCAAATGCCACGTGCCTCCCGGTGCGGTGCCAAAAGGCAGCAGTGACCAGTGAGGTGTTAATGGTTTTCTCCCAACCAGCCTCCACCCTCATGCCTGGCCAATGCTAGCTTCATCCTTGTGCCAAAGGGCTGATCTTAACGTAGCTCCAGCTGCTGAAAGTGGCCATAAAAAGCAGCACAGGAGGCCTAAAACCTGAACTGCATGTTGTGGAAAAAAAGGAAAGAGTTAATGGGAGTATGGAGAGCAGTAGTGTCCACCCATCTTGTAGAGACTGGAAGGACATGTTTATTGCAAGGAGATTTCCAGAGGCTGGGAGGGATGTTCACTGCCTGCCTCTAGTTTCAACATTCATCTGATTCCTGCCCCATGCCCTGAAAGATCAGGCAATTAGCTGTCAAGTGGAGTATTCAAATGTGTTATCTGCTACCATGGTTCAGCAATTTCTTGTTCAGTTGAAATAAACCAGATGCAATTTTAATTAGATATGACTAAGCTGCATTGCAGAAGTTGAATTGGGGACTAAGGAGCATCATGGTGAGCAATGGACATGCCAAGCATTTCTGGAGAGTGGGAAAGCATGGCTGTTATGTGTGTGATTGCTAGCAGGGTTGATAGTCCAAAGGAAAGGTAAAAAAATTGATAAAACTCTGAACTTTCTTCAGCAACAATGAACAGCTGTTCATGTATAAAAGCTACAAATTCACTTCTCTCCCTCTAAAAATGTTAAGGTTTAGTTTTTATGCTAGCTAGTGGAGGGTGAGCTTCCTCCAGCCCTCCTAGGACAGACCACAAAGACAGTGTCCTCTGTCCCCTGATCACCTTCCAGGCATCTCTCTGGGCCTGAGGACCTGCTGCGGACTCTGATCCATGGGGTGACATGGGGAGATAGGGCTGAGCCAGTCCGGTGTGCTCCCACATGGCCCTGTCTCAAGATACGTGCATCATCTACCACTTTTGGCTAAGGCACTGAGGGATGGAGACCCATAATATTAAAACAAAAAAAAAGCCACCAACCCAGAAACCTGTCCCCACAAGCATTTGGCTTCCTTTCTTCTTTTCTCTCTTTTTTTTTTTCTTTTTTTTTCTCCCCTTTTTTTCTTTAAATTTAGTCTTTAGATGAAAGCCTTTTGGAAAGAACAGGAAACCCTAAAATTTCTCTTCTACATACACAAATATTACATTTCAGCCATGGTGGGCAGCCTGATGCCCACCTGGAAGTTAAACCTGGAAGAGGATGAAGTGAAATTCCCAGCCGTAAGCCATCAGACCTGACTTTTTTTATATATATTTTTTTTTATCCATGAATTAAAGGCCTGTCTTTCCCTGGTTTGGAAAAGGAGATGGGACATTTTGTGGGGGAAGGGAGTTTTTTTTTTATATACAAACCTGTTATTAACAAAGGCCATCAGCAATCCTTTCTCAGAGTCCTAGGTGTTGCAGCTTGCCTCAAAATGACTTGTTTTTTTAATAAATAAACCTATTTGCTAGGGAAGCAGGTTATTTTTAGCTGAGAAGCTGTGTATATTTACCTAAGCTGTGTGGGTTCTGCATCCAAGTTTACGGCTCCATTGTCCCTGAAGGACCTATACCCAAGCCCAGGATCTGCTCCTGCTTTTCTCTCCAGAGGCTCAGGCATCATCTCCTGGTCATCCAGCCTGCCAGGGTCTCCTCAGCAGCTGAGAGTAGCCTCAAGTGCCTTAGATGTTAAGGGAGACAAAGGCATCCAAGGCACTCAGGACTTGCCCTAACCACATCAATAATTCGTATCTTCTCCTGCCCTTTCTCTCTTCTCCTTACTTCTGTGTTCAGTCCTTGTGACTCAGTGATGCAGGGACAGAACGTTGGCTTAAATACTGTCTTGCAAACATGCAAACTGTCCCTTGTTAGTGTGCTCCCAGTACAGTTTTGGTCTGGGTGCATAAGTGCACATCATCTGGGGACCAGTATGGACCAGGGGAACTTTCAAGATGGCACCACAGACAATGCTGTTCTGGGGCGTGCATGAGGGGGAGTTCAGATCATGGATATGAGCCGTGCTGGACCTGAAGGGCCTGAAAATGGGCTATGGTCTGTTGTGTTGACTAGTATAGATGCAATCAGTGAGTCTTGGTCAAGCCTGGGGTTTCTCATTGCATCTGTGGTTCTGGTATGCATCTAGAGAGCACTGAAACCCTACAAAGAGACATCATCTCCTGCCCAAAGCCATCTACCACAGCTGCCATTCAGGTCAGCAGATTGTGATGACCAGCGAGGGCTTGCAGCAGTTCACAGATGGCTACTCACTAGTTGTGCCTGAATTAGAGCTAGCAAGAGATAGGAAATACCAACGGCTGGCCTCTACCTGCAAAAGTTATGGGCCAAAGGCTTCCAACCCTGTTGAGAAGTGTGTGCTGAGCAGCTGTATGGGTCTGGAAATGCACAGGAGGGATAGGTCTCAGGAGTTCTGGGAGGTGTAAATGGTCCGTGTGTTAGATATTTAAAGTAACATGGAGAAAGGGTGAAAAACAGTACATGGGATGTCTAAACTGAAATACTAATTATGAACCTTATTTCTATGCTCATTGTAGTGATTGATATGACCAACACTATACCCTCTCAGAGGGAGATCTGGAGAGGTTTGGAAGGACTAGATGTACTCAAATGAGGAAAGAAGGATGCCTGGGCTGAGCCAGGCCAGTAGTGGCAGGTCAAGTCTTATTGGATGGGTGACTGAAGGTAATATTTCTTCTTCCATGTTGTGAACTCAGTGAGTGGACAAGAAGCATGTGAAATGGGCTAGTGATGTCAGGGTAGGCAGCTCTCTGGAGCTGTGTCGTACTAGCTATTATCTGGTAGCAGTCATAACCTTGGGACTTCCCCATTCTGCCTTGAGGTGAGTGAAGACACATTATGACTTGAAACAGCCCCTGGCCCATGCATCTTTCCCTTCCAAAGTCCAGTTCCTCCAGGGCTGAGCACGCAAGGGGTGTTTTGCCCACTAAACACCACTGTGCAGACCAGCAAGGGTCTCTGAGTAGTAACAGGTAGAACCTACATCCATCCACCCCCTCTCCTCACCCTCCCCTCATGCTGGCCATCCCATGGTACCCATAAACACACACAGATGTTCAGAGATGCGTGCACTGGCACAGGACACACTGCGCACGACTCCGTTGAGAGACACTGCAGCCCTGTGTCCCCCAGCTACGCATGCAAACACACTTGGATGCGTGCAGAGCATCTTTCCCCAAAACAGACACATGCTCCCCCTGTATTGCACAATGCAGGTCAACAATATGCAGCCCTTCCTACAGGCATACCCACCTATAGATCTACACATATGCATATGCAAGCATTCATACACACATGCTGTAACAACTGAGCTTGAAACTCATCCACAACGCCAAACACCCCTGTACAGAGGCACTGGCCCTCCAAGTCTCCCTTTCTCCCTCCCCTGTCCCAAAATGCTGGGTCGTTTTTTCGGTTGCTCCTCCCTGCCTGTTTCCAATCCACCAAATGTCCTTCCCGTAATAGAGTGACCACAATTGCACACCGTATTCCAAATGTGGTTTCCCTGGTGCCTTGCACAGTGCCAGAGTAAGTTGGGCAGATTTATATTCCATACCCCTAGATAAACACCTCGAGACCATGTTTGCATTTACCCAGCTGCCAAGCACCCTTGCAGATGGTTTTAATGTGTTCTCCACATGCATGTACCACTTGCACAGAAATCGGGATTGAGACTGGGGGGGAAGGAAAGGAGACAAGGGAAAAGTAGCAGGCAGGAGAGAATAACCCTCATTGCACCCTGTGGAGACAGTCTAAGCAGTGAGCAGGCATGGCCCAAATATGCCTTTCCCTTCCTCTCTCTTCCTCCGAAGCAACCTGGAGTGTGCTGGGATTTCTGACTAGGCTCAGGCGGACAAGCAGAAACAAAGAAAGAACAAAATGAGAGATGCATGTGACACCGCCCTTTCCCAAAGTGCTCTGTGACTGGCCTTTCTGCCTGCAAAAGGCAAGTCCTGCAGCAATGGCATCGAAGAGTGTGTGCACTCCATCCTGAGCATCCCATATTGGCTTGTGATAATGACTACAATTGCCATGCCCTGGGATTTCAACCCTCAAGGGCTAAGGAGAGCTGCAAGGCACATCTGTTCTAAAACTACAGTGATCTGTGCTACTATAACTACCCTGTAGTACAGTACTACTGTAAAGGAGTATTCATGACAATCCAAGCAACGGTGAGATGAATGGGTACGCTATAACAGTAACCTTTAGGCACCGACACACACGCCCTGCCTGGAGGATTTTGCAGTCTAGCCTTAGAAGATGGGAAAAGATGATCTGTGATAAAAGAGCATGCAGATGCAGAGAAGTAAATCAGATTTTCTGACTTCTAGCTGGCAGGTATATACCTGCCTTATTGTGATTGATATTAGAGGAACATGTCATTAACTTCTGGTTAGATGGTGAACTGACATGTTTCCACGTACTTCATCTTCTCAAAGTGCTTATTTCATGGTGGTGGTGGTGCGTCCTCTGCAGAGCTGGATGAGGAGGAACTCTCTGCTGGTGACCCAAGTCCCTGCCCCAGCACAGCCCTGGGAAGGCAGTGGGTGAAAGTAGTGTTCAGCATCATCTCTCCCAGCACATTTCCCTGAGGCTGAGGTCTGTACTGCACAGAGGGCTTTGTTGCCTGAACCCTTGGGGCTGCCTTCAGCTGAAGCTGGGGACTCACGTGAACTGGATTGATGGGCTGAGAAGTACAAAACAGCCTTGTCAGGAATGCATGGAGAAACTAGAGGAGGTGACCCTTACTGGTGCAGGGATGTAGCAGTGGAAAGAGAGGGTCTGAGCTGTGCTGTGGCTTGGCTTGGCTTGGCTTGGCTTGGCTTGAGGAAGTGATGAGCTGGGCACCTCAAGACCAAGAGATGAGAGCACCAGTACATACAGGAGATGTGTTGGCATCTCTGTACCTAGCAAGGAGGGAAGGAGTAATCTGGAATGTTTCAAAATTTCTCTTGTCCTTGAAAGTGATTGCCTCCAGCATAAGTAAGGTGGTTCCTGAGACCTGGAGTGGAGGTAGGGAGCCAGGCCAGCTGGAAATCTGAGGTGTCTTTGGGAAGCCCAAGCGACTCTGCTGATATGAGACAGCAGCATACAGGGTACTGAAGTAGGACAAAGATGCACCGACCTGTCCCAGCACAAGGATGGCCACAGAGCTTGGTGTTAAATGCAGAGGAAGCTGTGAGTGACATGATGCCCTCCTCCTGGCCCCATAATGTCACAGCCTCTATTTACTCTAATAATACTATCTTCAAATCACTCAGGGACAATGGAATTACTGACCTCATCCCCAACATGATGCATCTAAAGAGTAGAAGCTCTCTCTTAATTTATACTATAAGCTTTCTTCACTGACAGTTTACCCCTGGGGGGTTTTTGCATCATTTTCCATTTTTGTAGCTCATCTCCATTCATACTGCTTGCCAACAGGGGAAAAATCTTTCTTCTCCTTCTCTCTTCTTGGATTAAGCAGACCAAGCACTTCATTCTCCTCTGGGGCCACCATGAAATCTTCCCACCCTCCCAGTCCTTCCCTATTGCTGGAAGATTTTTTCTTTCTGTTCCTTTTCAACAAAGGGACTTAGGAGCTTTTCCTTAGAGCGGTTGTCTTGTTTGACCAGCAGCAAGGACATCTCAGGACCTGTGAAGCCTCTTCTGGCAAACTACTATGGGATGAAGAAGCACAATAAGTCTTAGAAGACAAAGCTTCAGTTCCTGCCTCAGCAGGTGGCTTTTGCCAACCTCACTTCCCTGCCTGTGTTAGGTTTGTAGTCAGGGAGTGTGGTGGCCACTGGTCTGCGCTTTCTCCACAGGTACTGTGGCCTGTATCCCTGAAGTCCTATCAAACTAGGGAGACAGAAAGGGATTCACCAAGATGAGGCACCTGCAGAGTCTCTGGAGAAGAAAAAGGTCTTGCCTTATTTTCAGCTACTCATGTCCTGCAGGACTAATGTCTATAGGACTGCAGTGGTTGGCCATGTCCTGTAAACATGAGAAGCTCCAGTGCAATTCCCGCCTTCCCTGTCTCCATCCATGAGAGCTACCTACAGCTCTGAATCTGGAGCAGTTTCACCCCCATACGTACATGCCTGAGAGAGAAGTGGTGTCCTCCATTCAGCACTGCCTGAACGACCGATACACACCCAGAACAATTTGCATGTGGGATATGTATGAGATTTACTTGTTTTCTTAAAAGTTTATGAATTCCTTTTGACTTACATCTTCAGCAGATCCTGTTCCTTCCAAGGAAATAGATGGTTTGCGTTCCCCAATCACTTGGAAGGTGCGGCTTCATGTCCCAAACCTACCCACCTGTACTAATCCAAACAGCATATTTGAACTCTCAAACTATTTTTCACCAAAAAAAGAAATTTTTCAAGAGCTTTTCAATCAGCATTTAGAACAAACTGGATCCTTTCTGATTATCTCTGCTTCTAAATATTGTTAACAGTGTCTCAGGAGAGACTGGCTTATTTTTAGCATGTCAAAAGCACACTACTTACGGGTGGTAGATTTTTTTTTTCTAATGACAGCTTCTAAAAAACGTTGAAAAAATGGATTTTATTTTTTATTTTAAAATATAGCCATCAGAAAAATTGTCAGCTTGTGGATTTTTTATTGATTTCCTGAAACTCCTCACCATTTTTCAGATTTCTTCTTGTAATTCAGTGTGGATCTCTTTTTTGAGATGTGACCAGGAGAAAAAGGAAAACAACAGAGAGAAGCCAAGTTGTTAGTACTGTTAATGTTTTTATAAACCAAGAAAAAAACGTTTAGAGGAAATATTTGGGAAAACAAACAAGAAGAAAAGTCTTGTTTGGATTCCAGCACAATACCAATGGAATATATGGTATTTTCCCTCCCCATTTTATCATCAGCTCAGCTGTTCTGTTAAGTGACCTCTACAGTGAGTAAAATAGGAGAAAGTTGGAGGCAGAAGGTGCAGTATTTGGTCCTGGGTATCACATCGGTGGTCTCAAGCTTGTGAAATTAATGGCAGAGGTGCCACATGGCTGTGCAGACCAGAGGATACGGCGGGTGGAGTGAGCGAGAAAGGAAGGAATGTGGGGAATCAGAGTAGTTTTGGTTGGAAGGGACTTTTAAAGGTTGTATAGTGCAACCCCCCTGCAATGAAGGGGGACAACAACTCAATCAGGCTGCTCAGAGCCCCATCCAATCTGGCCTTGAACATTTCCAGGGATGGGGGATCTACCACCACCCTGGGCAACCTGTGCCTGTGTCTCACCACCTTCCCAGTAAAAAAATTTCACCCTTATAACTAACCTGAATCTCCTCTCTTTTAGTTTAAAACCATTCGCCCCTGTCCTATCAGAAGGCCAGTGGTTTGCCTTCTTAGATGGAAGAAATGGAGGTACCAAAGATAGGAGTGAGAGAAGGATGGTGGGGCTCTTCTCTGGGACACAGAGGGGAGAAACAGCTTTTGGCTGCATTAAAACCCAGGAATGCGGATCCAACAGTCACAAAGTGTGGCTGGTCCTGACGTCAGTCAATATTTCCATTTGAAAAATGTTTTCCAAGAGTTTCAGTCAATGTAGGAACTTCTCCATTTGTTCTGAAACCAGGAGGTCCAGAGGCACCTGGCTCAACATGCGGGTGTCCCCCCCCCCGCCTTCCCCTACCACAAACTAATAACTGCAGTCCTCTTCCCAAACCAGCTCCCCTCCGCTTGCCCCCACGGCTACCTGGACTGGCAAGGAACAGCCATGCTGTGCCTAACTGTAAGCTGTGCTCGTGCCAGCTGGCTGCCCAGCCAGCCAGGTGACAGCTGCCAATGGTCACCTGCCCTTCCCTCTGCTGATCATCAGCCACCACAAAACTGGCAGGGGGGAAAGGATGACTGAGATTTGGATGAAATGGGTTTTCCAAGCATTGAGAGGGGAGAGACAGGGGATGCTGTAGAGGTGGGGAGGAGGTTAAAGAGGTTTCTCTGTGTTGTAAGGGTTCATGATAACTATGATGGATTCATTTGTGTCTTTTCTTGGGGACTCAGATGCTTTCTGAAGATCGAGTCCCAACAGATCCTTAACAGCTTTAATGAATCAATTCTACAGGTCAATGCACAGAGGCATGGAAAGATTTCAGATGCAATGAGAGGCAGCAAAGATGATCTTATTTTTTCTAATTTCTGAGGCAGCTGATGGCTCCAAAAATTGTCCACATGATAAAGCAGCAGTCCAGAGGTGTCCCGACACCGGTTTCCACTGTTTCCTGCATAGAGCCTTCAACCCTCTGCTTTTTGGGAGGATTGTGGGGATCAAAATACCCCAAAAGAACTAATGGCATAGCCTGTTATCCAGAAACCGTTGGTTCCCTTTTGAATGAGCCCATTGCAAATGTGTGTCTGTGTGTGTTTACAGCATGAGGAGGGTGTACCCACCAGATACATTTCCACATTAATATTTTCTGGACAAATATTGCAGCATGATACTAAATGAAACTACTTACAAGTGAAGGATGACCTTTGCAAGTCATTCTGAAGCTCTTAGAAAAGTGGAAGGTTTTTCTCCCAGCATTGACATTTGGATGAATTTTTTCCTCCCCAATGTTGTTTCTTCACAGCTTACCCAAAGCTTACCCAAATTTATTTATTTTGTAAAAAGAATTGGTTTTATTTTAAGACCACTTTGAGGACTAAATGAAATCTTTATTTACTTTTTTGTCTGGAAAGAAACCTCAGAGACAATAACATTTTGTCCTAATCCAAATTTTGTGGGGGACTTTTTTTTCCCCTCCCATTTTCTTTTGATCCTTTGTTGTGGTTTCAGAGAACTGAAAAATAAATAAACTGTTTTTCACAGCGTAAGTAATCCTGCAACATAATGAGCCAAAGGGAAGGGCTTTCCCTGTGTTCATGAATAAGAAAAGTAGTATTATTCTTCCTCTAATGTGACTGGAAGCAGAGAAAAATGCAATAAACTTCCTTCTCCTCTTCGTCACATTGATGCTGAGGAACTCTAGTTCCTCTGCCCTCACTCCCGGTTAGTGCTTCAGGAGACAGGCAGGGATTAGTCTGGTCCTTTTCATCAGCACTGAATTAAAGATAAGAAATCAGCTGTTAGGGGATGACTTTTCCTGTTGTTTTTCATGTCCTTAAATACCAGCAAACTGAATTGATCACTGTGAGCTCCGACCCTGGAGGGCACCATCCCAGCCCTTAAGGCAATCCCAGGTCTTTAAAGCAATCCTGGGTTCTTATTTAATCTTGTGAAAGTACATTCATTCTGAAGGTTCAATTCTTGTTTGGTTGAAAGATTGCTAAGGAACTAGCTTTGATACTAATGAAACATGCTGAGATCTTGGCCGTGTTTACCATTTCTTTGCTAGTGGAGCTCTTTTGCAGATAAGAGCAGGCTGTTCTGTTTTATTTCGATTCACATGTAAGTCCTCTCTGTCAGACACTTTATATGCTGTCAATAAACACGGGCTGCCATCGGTATGGTGGGCAGACACTGCTCTGAAGGTGAAGTGGGACAGATTCACTCATTCTTCCTTTTCACTTCAAATACTCTACTGCAGCTGGATTTTAACCAATTAACACAGCCCAACTCAAAGGCGTAGGTAAGCATCAGGTTAGGTCTGGGCGCACAGTCCTTCCCCAGGGATGGGAAATGCAGCCCATGTTGAACATCCATGTCTGAATGAGAGCTTGCTCCCACGTAGGACTGGGAGCTTATGGATCAAAAGCTGCAGAAATGGGTGGCTGATAAACTGAGAGGATGTAAGTGTTGGGGAACAGGGTTTGACTTCTCTCTTTTTAACGTAGTGTTGATAATGAGGTCAGTTCCCAGAGCTTATAAGAAGCCTGGAGGATTCCTCAGCCCTTCTAAGTATGGATAAATTTTGACTTTGTCCCCCACAGACTTAATGAACAGATGATGAGGAAGGTGAGGCTGCCAGGAGGGTGGGCAGCCCATCTCCCAGGGCAGTCTGCCTCCATCACTGGTACCTCGGCTGCCTCAGAGCCCGGTGGCAAACCGTGCAGGCTGCAGAGCTGCTTGATGACCCTCTTAGCCTACATGCTCATGTAGGACGTGATGCTGGAGCCCTTGAATGATCGGCTGGTACCTTCATTTGCAAAGAGAGAACCAAAGCTTCTCATAATTACGGGTCAATAGAAGACCTGCTTAATTACTTCTCCAGTTCTGGAGAGTTGCAAAATTACAATTAAAGAACTTTAAATATATACTTATATACTTACTAGTTTTCTGAAGAAAGTTTAGAGGCAAAAGGCAGGCATAAAATGTGGGAAAGGACTTCTTTCTTGGTTTGCATCTCTGGTTTTCCTTAAGCTAAGCACAGAAGCCAGAGCTATCTGCTGATAAATAACAGAGGGAAGTGGGAGCTCTATGTATGGGGGAGGCAGGATTTCTCCTTCAAGGCTATTTTAGCTTTCTTCAGTGAACAGAAAGGGAGAACAGAGGTGATTTAAAGAAAAATTCTGTAACAACTACCCCACCACTCCCTTCTCAAAAAGGTTGGGAAGTAGCAGTGAGCCTAGCAAAGTGGTATAACAGAGATAAACTGTTCCCCGGATATTTGCATTCCCAAGGCGACGGAGCTCATGTGACTCCTCCACCTGCCCATTCTCTTTCTGCTCGTTTTCTGAAAACCTGTGACTGAGAGAAGGGCAGAAATCGAAAATAGTAAGTGCTGAGGAAAGCTAGGAAAACTCAACCATTATATACATGGTGCTTGGCAGCAGGTGACTGGTCAGTCAGTGTGCGTGCCCTGGCAATTAGCAGGGGCATGGCTCCAGATCAAATCACAGGGAAATGGGAAGCTGGGACCAGTGAAGTCATAGGCGAAAAGGATGTCAAATGGGAAAGGATGCAAATATTTAGGAAAGAGAAATGCCATCATTTTACTCCTTACAAAGCAAGATAATGAAATATTCTCTATTTACAGTTAGAAACATTGCCACAGATATATCTCTAAAGATTCTCACCAGTTCTCAGTGTTACTTAAAAGCGCACCGAAATTCCACCAAAAAAAAAAGCAGCAAAGCATCACAGTATAGCATAGGACTGGCTGATGTATAATGAGTTAAAATTGCAGCTGAATTTGAATTAATGGTTCGTAGGCATTAAATCACAGCAAATCTACTCTGTGGGCATGAGTATCTTGCAGGGAAGCCTGAACTGGTAACTCTGAGCCTCACAATGATGTAGCCACAGCACAAGCTCGCTCCTTGGTAGCCTAGGCTCAAATCTGTGCTGCCTTGTCAAGGTTATACCCAGCCAAGCTCCCTTGGGCATCTCCAGGTTGCCCGTCAGCCTCAGCCTACAGAGTCCTGAGGGCTCAGGTCCTCCTGTTCTCCACTCTGCTTTCCTGCCCCATTTTCATTTCTCCCAGCCCACAAGGGAGAGCAACTTTCCAGAAGCACTGACCCCTCTCAGGGAGCGCCCAGCTCTCATCCTGCATCTGACACGTTCTTCTGAAACAAAACATGGGAGAAGTGGCACCTTCAGGAACTAAACACTTAAAAGAAAATTGTGATGGTGCCTGAAAGCTTTCTCAAATGTTGTGTGACAGTGTTGTTGGCTTTTTCATGGAGAGCCCTCTCTGAACAGTGAGGCATCGGTGTCTCCTCTGCAGGTCCAGTGACTTCTCTTCGTCTTTGTGTCTCTTCCACAGATGGCTTTTGTCTTCCTGAGTGGGATGGCATTGTCTGCTGGCCTGAGGGTGTGCCAGGCAAAGTGGTGGCTATGCCATGTCCTGAGTACATCTATGACTTCAATCACAAAGGTAGGTGTTGTCCTCTGTGTCAGCAGAGCCTGGTAAGATGCAGCAAGAGGAGTTCTGTGAGTCAGAAATTAGAAATCCTTTTTAACATCCCTTTTTTGTCACACAGTGACTCCCTTCCAAGAAGCAGTAAAGCCAGGGAAAAGGAAGCAAACAGCCTTTTTGTTCTTCTATGCTGAAAGAAAAGCTCTGTTTTAACTGAAAAAATGACAGATTTCCCACCTGCCCCACTCAGACTGTAATGGGGCAAAATACGGACTGATTACCTGCTTACAGCTGGGCAGTCCTGCAGCATTACCAACCTGTAATTGTTTGAAGCCACAAACTGCGTAGCAATAGAAACCCACAAGATATTCTTCCAATTTATATTCCTCACTTCACGAGTTTGTTAATTCTAGCCCCGATCTCTGCCCAGACCCCTACAGTGGGTATCTGAGAACAGCGCTGGTAACCAGCACTTGTGAATTCCTCCCTATCTCCCTTTCCCTCAGGCAGCACATTTCTTGGCTTGCTTGTGGTGCCGCGAAGTCTGTGCATGTTTTTAGAAGCAATTGAAGTACACTCGCTCCTCAGTGCGTTTTCAAAGCTAAAGCATTCTCTTCTCTCAGGCAAAGCTGTACACCCAAAGACTGAAAAAATAGAGAATTAAGACTGTGTGTTCTCAGCAGAACACTGATGCTGTTTGCAGAACACAAGTAATGATATTCCAGTGCACCCTGGTTGCACATAGCCTATCCGGACTTCTCTGTAAGGGACTGTGAGTTGAGCCAGCTTAACCCCCAGCTGATGCCCTCTTGCAGAGACCCCTGCACATGCACGTCACGTTAGAGACCAGGAGGAACAGGCAATCCATCCCTTTTTACTCCATAACCCAACAGGGCACAGATTGCCCACCTCACTGATGTCCACTGGTTAAGTCAGCTAGGGTGGGAGTCAGATGAAGACCCTTAGATTCAGAGGTCTCTCAATGTTCTCTCTCTGTAGTCCCAGGACAGGTAGATCTGTTGACTGGTCTCATCCCTGTCATCTGTAATGGGACTTCTTACACACAGCTCATGCAATGGTGCCTCCCACAGGCATCTGAACATGGATGTTTTCATCTGCTGGTTGAATCTCAAAATGAAACCTTGCCCTCTCTTGCTCCATCACCATGAAGAAGGTAGCCATAGAAAAATCTACCTTGAGATGCACTGAAGAGCATAAGAGTAGTATAATATAGATCACTATTTATTTTCACAGAGAGACCTGTAACTGTGAGGATGGTTCTGTCTGGAATTTTTCAAAGCTTGTCTCCTTGGCTTGTAGACCCAACATCTTAACCTAAACTAAGGGCAA
Organism: Falco naumanni; assembly: GCF_017639655.2. NCBI lineage: Eukaryota > Metazoa > Chordata > Aves > Falconiformes > Falconidae > Falco > Falco naumanni. The sequence goes on from NC_054057.1 coordinate 61,321,344, forward strand.
CTTGTTATAAGCTCTCTGGTGTTTCTCAATTAGAAAACTGATAAAGTTGTTAAGCAGATGGAAACTGTTCTTGCAGCTGAGCTTCAGAGCAGGCAGGAGGCAGCAGGGTTGATTGGATCCACCCTTGGAAGAAGTTTCTCCTGTTCTGCCAGGTCTAGTCCCATTTACTCTGTCTCTCGTTTCTCTCCCACAGGCCATGCTTATCGTCGGTGTGACCTGAACGGGAGCTGGGAGCTGGTCCCAGGCAACAACCGCACCTGGGCAAACTACAGTGAATGTGCCAAGTTCCTCACCAACGAAACGAGGGAAAGGGTAGGCAGTTGCATTTGTGCATGAAGCATGAAGTGCTGGCCTCATCCAGGGCTAACCTAAGGAGCACTGTCTCATGTAAAACCCTTGATGAGCTCTAGTTTGCCGCCTCCTCTTGGAAACTATGTCCAAGCTTGCCAAAGCCACATTTTTGTTTTGATGGGGAATTACTTGAATTTGAAATTGTCCTCGAAGCCAGAAACGGTTCCTCCAGCTGCCATGATCCCATTTGTAAAGAGATCTTGGGGGAAAACTGAAACGGGCTGAGCGACACAAAGAATTGGTGGGAGGTTGTTCCATGCCACTGAGACTCTCTCTTCCCCACCAGGCAATAGTTTTGCTACCACACTGTGACCAATAACTCCAATGTTTATGCACTTCTCAGTGCTAGGGGTTGTACATACACAGAGCTAAAAGATGTGTGAATCAAACCAGTAGCAACGCTACTTCTGTAGCTGATTAACAGAGAACCTCTTGCTTGAGAGGTATAAATTAAGCATCAGAGATTTTATGTGGTCTGTTCCTTGGAGATGGGGCGGGGGGCAGGCAATGTCCTTCGCTGAAGCAAATTAACATGTAAGAACAGACCTTGAACTAGTTCTGGTGTAGTTACAATTTTGAAACAGGGACAGCAGTCCAAAGTTAGAAGAGGGATTCACAGCACCTTGGTATGCTCCTGGGAAAAAGAAAAGAAAGGAAGAAAAGAAAGTTTTATCAATACATCAGATCTATGGCCTTTTTTTTAATACGAATTCAGGTGACTGTCAAAATAGTAGCTGGCAGGAATTCCCTACTTCTCTGTCTGGGTCTGAGCCCAGCTGGAGCTCTGTAGCATTTCTGGTGTCTCCCAAGCCAAGTGCATCAGAGAAGCAATTCCATCCTAACGTGACAGCAATGCTGTCAGCAGAGTCACCTGAGAGGATGTGACCTTCTTGTTTCGCAGAGAAAGACATTTCCACCCACGCGCGGTTGCTGCTCTGTTTCTGTAATTAGCAAAGAATTTAGCAGAAACCTCTGGTTTCTCAGTGGCACTTGGAAGATGTCCTCCTTGGATAGGGGGTATAGCGTTAGGGACTGATCATTTGCAGCAAAGGTTTTTTTCAGACAGTTCAAGATAAAGATCTAACCACAAGCTTCACGGTGGGGAGCAGGCTTGAGGATGATACACAGTCCCTTTGGGAGAATGTTCTTAATTTTAAATCCAACCACAGCACAATTTTTTTGTTTTGGTTTGGGTTTGGTTTTTTTTCTCTCAACGGTGAAGCAACATATGAATGAAGTTGTTTAGTGAGGAAAGATGTTATTTGAGCATCTGAATGCATTATATCATACAGTCAAGGAACAGACAAAATAGTATACACGATTACAGCTCCAGCTACTTCATAGCAAAGCATGTTGTCTTGGTGCTGGACTATGCTTACTTTTAGAAAAAGTTTGGTGGGACTCATCTTTTCCCAGTCCATACAGTGGAAAGAGCTATTTTAGCCCCAGAGGTTCATGGGAAGTTTCTGGAGTAGGTGTTGGAGTCATGGAGCGTCACTTATTCACAATGATATACTCATCTTGAGTAAACCAGAGCAGTGATTTACTCTCAAGTAAATCTTGAGAGCTTTAGTGAGTTGCACAACTTCTTGACCTCTCTGAAGTCATTGTCTCCCCTGTCCCACCTGTCTCCACCCTGTGCTGAGGTGGGGAGTCACCTGCTGCAGCCTGCTTCAGCTGAGCAAGTCTCCTGTATTTCCCCTAAGGAAAGGAGGTCCTTTCCTTCAAACCTCCCGTGCTGGCAGCTAGGACTTGGTCATAGTCAATCAGTAGGGAAAGGGTACAAAGAAGAGAAGAAAGGGTACAAAGAAGAGAACAGATGTCCATCTGTTACCAGCACAAGGAAGAAATAGAGATGTTCCACCCCCAGGCTGGTGAAAGGGGCTGAAAGCAAAGCCTGTTCTCCGGCGTTTCGTGTATCTTGTCTTTGTCTGTGTCCCCTAAGCATGGAGGTGGTCACGGCACAGACAGGGGACTTGGGCTGTGCTTCCTAACAGAGGGACATTAACTGAGGTGTCACAATGCAGAAGACTTCATTTTTATTCCAAGCCTCTGCTCTTGCTTGGAAAATTACTGTTCCTCATAACCTCTCCCTTTGTGAGCTGTTTCAATAAACCCTCTCAATATTATCATCCTCGTTCTGTACACAAGGCTCAGCCACCTTTTGCCATGAGCTTTCTTTTCTAGCTACACAGAGGCAAATCTAATGATATTTAATAGCAAAACAAATTAGACCATCATCATCATTAGATTAAATGGACAACACGGTATAGCCTAAGTGATGCCCACCCAGTGCAAAGAACATTAGAAAAAATGGAAGTTTCCCCCAGCTTTTGAATTGTATTGTGATTAACAAATGCTTTTCCACAGCATCTATTTCATTTATTCATTTATCACCATTATTATTATTATTATTAACCTTGTATTTGCAAGAGGTTGCTTTCCTCAGTCGTGTCCTGGGCTCAGCTCACAGGGATGCTCATGCTGCCATGTAGTTGCCCCGTTTTACCGTAGAGGTAGCTGCATTTTAGTGACAAGTGAAGCAATGCATATACATTCAGTGCAGGTCTCCTGGGCCTTCTGGTACAAAAAGCACTCTGGAAATGAAAGAGGAAAGGAATGACCTTTTTTTTTTCTCAGTTCAGTGATGACTTTCAGGGAGTGAGGAAGCCCTCTTGTCTTTCACACCCAAGCGTGGCTCTGAAGTATTGGTATTAATAAGCCTTCCTTTGGTTTTTTTCTTGAATTAAATATGTCAAGAGATGTCAGAATCAGGGAATTTGGCAAGATAGACAGTCGTCTTTAGAGAGAGATTGTTTTCTATTATTGTTCCCCCCCCAGGGAACAGCATCTTTGCGTCACCAGTAACAGCTGCATTTAACCAACATTTTGAAAGGAGATCGTGGGCTGACTCCAAGTAGGACAGCATCTGAGCAGATCGAACCAGAGGAACTTTTAAGAAACTATGCATTAGGAAAAAAATGTCTGTCTGTGGCTATATATATCTATCTATATATAGATAGCTGCATTGCTATCTCTAGAAATAGGCCTATAGCTATATATACAGAGACACACACCTAAATAAATACCCATGTCCATGCGTGCATACACATATATGTCCATGTATGTTTGTTTAGGTGTATAGTTTTCTGATTTTAGCCACCATGGGATAATTATGATTGACCAAAGCAGCAAACAGAGGGCCCCAGAGAAAGTTTGTGACTTTCGCTACCTTTTCCTGAACCATATAAATAGGATTATTTCACACAGAGCAGCACGGAAACCGCTTTCTGAAATTAGCAAAGTATGCTAAAGCCATCAGAGCCGGGAGAATTAACAGCTCGTAACTGCCCAGTGAGCGATTGCTCTTGGGCTGTTTTCTAAGGGGAAATTAGCACTGCTGAAAGACGCTGGAGATTGACAGCCCTGAAGATTGATGCCCTCTCCTTAGCCAGGGGAGCAGGTAGGCTGCAGCTGGCTATTGGAGCGTGTTTCCCCAAATACCTTGCAGATAGCGTTAATCTTGCTATGAACAACCGTGTCTCAGACATGGTCAGTAGAAAACAACTGTTTAGCAAGGGGCAGGAGGAAGTTTTGTGGAAAGATGTCTTAGCAGCATGTCATGGGAAGAGAAGACAGTTTTCTTCGTGCCTTCAGGCAGTGCTGAAAGCCACTGCTGCACCACAGTCTGTATATATTCTCTCATATTCTGCTTTTAAGAAAACCCTTCACCAATGCAGCAGAGATGGTGGAAAATCCTGTTGTCCCACTCCTTCCCCAGGAGGCATGCATGGGCATCCATCATCCCAGTTGCACCCTGGATCTTCAGAAGGTATCCCTGCCTCTGAACAGAGAAGCTGCGAGATCTGTGGCTTCCCACCCCAGCACCCTGACCAGGCAGCTCCACGCGGTCTATTTTCCATCCGGTGTTTAAAAAGAGGCATTAGGACAAGGAAAGGAGGGGGAATGGGTTGGCTGGTGTTCATTCTGAGGAAGGCGGTGTGGTTAAACACCAGCTGTTTATTTGTCTGCCACGTGTTTCTCATCACTGAACCCCAAGCTGCTGAGCATTGGGAGTGGGCATGCAGCACTGCTGCATCACCACTACGTGATAGATGCAGTTTTATATATATTTATATATATATATATATTTACTTATTTATTTTGTATTTGTTTTGTTCTTACACACTTCCCTAAGCCTCTCTTCTTGGGCATGTTGGAGACAGGGAGCAGAACTCAAAGGACTCTTGGTCTGGCCCAGGTTGGCCATTCTCCTTACAGCTTTCTTAGATGCCCTTAAAAACAGCGGTGAGGGAGATCTGTATTCTTGGAGCTCCTCAATCTTTAAATAAAATACGGCACACATGGCAAGTCCTGATGTGCCTCTGGCATTAGTAGGCAGCTTTTTAGGCAATCTTTCCAAAAACTATAATAGTGCTTTGACTATGGACCCCTTCCCATCCGCACAGCCAGCCAACAGCAGCACCTTCAGCATGGGCATATTTCTGGTCACCTCTTCAGACACTGGCAGGAGTAATGGCATGTTTTGCTCAATAAGCAGAAATTTCCTTCATTCCCATCTCCCCAAAAACAACCCTAATGCCAAACACATCTTTTTCTTAAATCAGGTCAAACCCATCCTGTTTTTAAGGATGAGCTTCAGGGTAAATGTGATCAACATCGACTGAAATCATGGGGAAGGGGAATATAAGCCAGCAACTTGGGAGGTTAGCTCAGCTTGGAAACCACCAGCCTAGTGAGATGGACAGTCCTAAGATCAACCTCAGCCTGCCAATCCTGCCTTCATCTGCTACAGCTTGTTTATATCGTCGTGGTTTTACTGCTTCTAGGGAAATCAGAGAGGCCTCGAGGATCCATCACATACCAAACACAATGGGAAAGGCACAGCATGTTGCAGGGCTGCTTTATCTAAACTCCCTTGTTCAAACCAAAGATCTTCTGTGCTTGGCCTTTGTTCTGGGAGCTCTCTGGGGTCCTTTTAAAAGGGAAAAACTTTGTTTAACTTCTAACTGATGGCACAAAACACGTTTACACAGTGTATACAATGTTATACAGATGAAATGCCATCAAAGCATCATGCATTTGCACCATGGAAGATGGGCAGATGTTTTAAAGTACTTGTAGGAATAAAAAAAATTGCATCGTTTAGATGTGTTCTTCATTCTTGCAGGCAACCCTGACACACAGTCCGTCATGCCTATAGGTTAGTCTATAGGTTAGTGGGTTCCTGCACATGCTATAGCACCTTTTAGTGTGGTGCTGCTGATAGTGGTTTATGCCTAAAGTCTGTTGGGGAAGTCTGATGGTTTATAACAGCAGCGTAGTAGCACTTCACCTGAAAGCACAAGGGTTCTCACAACACAGCGCATGGTCCCCTTGTACTCCATATTTAACCCTTGCTGGCCCATAGTGGGTGCTTAAGGACAGTTTAGGAAGGCTGGCAAGGCAAGGGTGATCTCATCCTTACTTGTAGCCTCCCAAGAGCCCACAGCTGTGGGGCAGTCTCAGCATGTGGTTGTAGCATAGGATTTGGAGAACTTCCTTCTATTAATGTGAGCAGCAGATTCAAGGCACATTTTTTCTGTGGCCTTTTGGATGTCCTGTGGCTATGAACACTGCAGGTAAACTGGGCATGGCATGGAAAAGTGCTACCTTTCATGAAAACAGCTATGGACACCCAAAAAGTTCAGCTGGTTTCTGAGACATGGGTGTATTCCCACCCTTTTTGTTTTCCTTTTTTTTTTGTTAGACTGTTCTATAGAGCTGAACAACTCTCCAGCTTTGCTGACTGCAGTTAAGGTGTCCAATTTATTTGCCTACACTCAGGCACCCGGCACCACTGGAGATGCATTAACTACCTACAATATTAGCACAAGGCTGGCAGGTATCTATGAGACCCACGGTCTCCTGGGACAGCATCTGGGGTCCACACGGGTACTTTCAGGCATCTCACACAGCACTTAATGCATTTGTGTAGCCAACTGAGTCTGAAGATCTCTCTTTTTGGCTATCATGTGAACACAGACACTCAACACACACGAAGACACACATTTACACATCTCAATTGGGGTGTCTTGGTCTGAGAGCCGACCCCAGTTGCCATCCAGATGGTGAGGATCTGAAGTGCCTGGAACCTCTATAGATGAGGGGAACAGAATTCTGCAGCAAAAAGTCATTTTCAACGTTCAGTGTTTTCCCCTGGGCTTAGGAAATCAGTGAGTGCTTTGTGCCTTTTGAAAAATATCCCTTCTCCCTGCCATTAAGTTTTTGGTTTTTTTTTTTTAGTCACATCTTTTATTGTAAAAAAAAGACCAAAAAGCAGTGACTACAGCTAGTGACAGAGGCTTTCTGGCATTGTGTATCATTCACAGAAGTTTGCTGCTTCCCCTGCTAATTTCAAACATGTCATTAGCAACATCTGAATCAGCAGCTTTGAGAAACCTTGCTGATACTTGATCTGGAAAGCCCTTACGTACGCTTCCATCCTCATATACTGCTAATCCCACCCTTCAGCATAGCTTGCCAGCCCCTCCAAAGGCTGCTGGATCCATTTCAGCTTCACAACCTAAATGTTGCAGAGTCTTAGTATTGTCTCGCAGAAGGGGAAAGAAAAAGGATGAAAGGAGAAAGCTGGATGCAGGGCACAGTGCAATGATACTGAGAATGGCATTTGCCACCAGTCATCATGCCTCAGTCACCCACATCCACCCTGTGGCAGTGGAAGGAAACAGGACACATGAATGCCAAAGCCCTGAAGGTTTCATCCAGGTGCTGAAACACGGGTTATGTTTATGCCCAGAGTTAAATGAGATGTCCTTGGGTATATGAGACAAGTGCATGGGAATTACAGATCCAACATGGGACCTACAGGGAACTCATGCCCTTCTGTAAGAGCAGCTTGGAACCAGACAGGACATTTGGGTGTCTAAAATAGCATGATACACATGGAAGGACAACTGAGCTGGGTCCTAAAAGTTGCAAGACCTCTTATGTGAGACAAGAATGGGACTTGCTATATAAATGTAAACACCTCTGTTTGAGCTAGTCACCCTGGACCCTTGTGTCACTCATGTGACACCCAGTCAATGCAGCTGATGGCTGGTTCATCACCACCCCATGATTAAAACAGATGAGTTGCACCCCTTTCTTACTGCTGCTGGGACCTCAGGTGGCCAGCTCTGATGAAGCTACCCACACCACAGATATCTAAATCAGAGGACCATGTCCAGTATGGCAGACTCCATGTACCCATATTAGAATTTGAAGGAGCAGAAATACTCTTTGTACAGTGTCCTACAGCCTGCTGCAATGCAGGAGTAAAAGCACAGCCATGGTTTCACCTTGGATGGGGCCTCAGACCCCCCGCCTGGTGCTCTGCTGCAGCCCTGTGCTGTCCTGCAGAGGAAAGCAGCTTTCCTCTGGATTCAGATCAATGCAAATTATCTCCCCACTGGTGGAAGTGGACAAATTAGGAGTCGGGTTAAGCCCTGAGCACAGTATGAAACTGTAGCAGCCAAGTGCTCTGAGGGTCACACACCTGGAAGACGTCCAAACCACAGGGAGCAGGGAATGCAGGGACCCTCGTGGGAGGGGGGCACATCCAGCCCATAGATGCCCATGGTGGCTAGGTTTTGTTTATTTTGTTTTTTCCATCCACTCTCTGAGTTCATGCAGAAGCTATCTCTAGCGCTGGTTTGGTTTCCTGTTCTCCCAAAGCCACCAGGCTGCCGTGAATTTTCTACCCTGAGGTCAGGCTGGTGGAAAGCTGAGATGCAGAGGGGAGCAGAGAGGAAGTCTCCCAGCAAACCAAGAGGGAGGGGGAAAGGGAGATCTTGTTACAGGTGCAGCATGCAATATATCTGAAATAGTACTTACGCTGTTTGTGGTTCGGTCTGTTGTCAGCCTGAGTTATGGCCGGAGCGAGGTGGGAGGGCAGGATCAGGTGCGCTAGCTGGCTGGGGACAGATCGTTTCACCTGGCTGCACACGCTGGATGGCTGTGGTTTGGTGGAGCTTTGCCTTGGGTGACCAGAAAGGATGAGGGAAAGGAAGTGCCCTGAGGCTGTGCAGTGCCTGAGAGCACCACGGAGCATGACCTAGAGAGGATGTCTGGTGCATCACTTGATGGAAGGTCATTTCACCAACCCCAAAACCAGCTCAGCCATATCAGGTGGCCTCATCCTGGCCAGCACTGTCCAAGAGCAACTACAACTGCCTCAGCCACGTGCAGGGAACATCTCCAGAGCATTCTTTTGCAGGCCGTTGGCAAGGGCTAAGGGAACACGTTAGTACTCCTTAGGGAGATGGCAGATGCAAGAGGCACAAGAAATCTGTAAGAGGTGGGAAGAAGGGGGGGATCAGATCCATCCCAAACCTTCCCCATCATTTTCTCATCCCAGCAGGGCATGGGATGGAGTGGGCAGAGGGCAACTTTCAAGGACACCAGTTTTGAAACTGATGATCCCTCATCTTGGTACTATATTGTGACTTACTGTATTTTGTTGCTAATGCCAGCCCCTGGATCCACAGACATTGCTGTTTTGTCCTTCTGGTTTTCCTTTAGCTTTTTTTCAGTGCACATGTCATCAACAGTTGAAGCAGTAAAGGCATCAAATTAAATGACACTGGTTAAAGTATCACACTTTTTATACCAGTGTGCCATGGTGTGGCAAGGCCAGATCTCTGCAGGTTGTGTTGCCTCCTCCAGCAGCTCAGGGGATGACCAGCGATGGTTAGTCTGTCTTCAGGGTGGATTTATAAGGGTTGTTATGTAGAGTTCCTGCTGCAGCAGGGTTATCTAGTGAGTAGTGCACTGTCTTGAGACTATGGAGGTCCAGGTTGTGCCCATGGCTTGGCCATGTGTGACCTTTGTGGTCTCCTGTGAATTATATAAACTCCGACCTGTCTCAGCTCCAAAAAGAGGGTTGTCAGACGATGGAGGTGGTTGTTTCAGCTGGCAGATGACTCAGTGGTTTGTTACCTGGAGGACCTTTCCTGATTCAGCATTGTGGTTTCCACCAAGCTGGGACCTCCCTTGTGCTAGGAGATGAGTGAGAGCTGGAATTGCCTTTAAAGCTTTTTTTTTTTTTTTTTTTTTTTTTTTTTTTTTTTTTTTCCCTCCTGGGTAAATCCAGGTCTCACCATTCCTGAGGACAAACCCTCCTGGGAACTAGCAAGCATGAGCTGCCCTCCCAAGGGCTGCCCTGTGCAGCCTTTTGGAGAACCTCAACGTTTTTGCTCCTGAGGCTTTCCCCAAGGATCTAAGCACCCCATCCAAAAAATCACCTTTCCTGAAGGCTGTCCATTGTGGCCCTGGTAAGATTTGTGGCACCTATGTCTGCAAGGCAGCACACCGGCGTGCACGCATGCATGCATGTGTATGTCTTGGCAGTTCTGACTCAACATCCTTTCAAAAAGAGGCCCTGTGGTTAATCAGAGGAATTAACCACAGCCTCCAAAAACGTCCTGCCAGCCAATCATCAGGCTCTTCCCAAGGCCATCGCTGCTACAACGGTGGCGTTGTCTGACGGGAACGTGGATCTTTCCGGTTAAATTTCTGAATGGGGTTCAGGGACGCTTTTGTTCAGCTGGGCATAGTAACGCCTCGCAACTGCCCAGTTACCAAGAACCCTTAACGTGGAGTAGGATTTTTGCAGTAGGATTTTTTTTATTATTTTTTTTATTATTATTATTTTCACCATGGAGGCAAATGTTTTCCAGTTCAAAGAGGATTCCAGCTCCGTAATGGGAAAAGTGCTCCAGGCTTTGAAAGGAAGGAGATTTCTTCTCCCCACAAAAAAAAAAAGTCTCAAATCTGCTCACATTTGCTTTTTAGTGCCTGCTGTCTCCACAGATATATAGGGAGATATATATAAATACGCACATACACACACGCTAGATTAATATTGGCAAGCACACCACTCTGCCAATGGAAACCGCAAAGAAACATTCACATATCTGGGGATTCTGATGTAATAGGGCTGAGGTTTTGCATTCCAGGACAGCGTTTCTAGCCTCAAATCAAAATCAGAGCTGTCATTCAGAGCCCAGCGTTACTAATGTTATTGCAACCCAGCGGGTGGGGTGAGGGAAAGGCGGGAGACGGGAGAGAAGGGAGCGAGGAGAAAGATGCTGAATTGGTTGATTTCTTCAGGGTTTATTTCTGATTTCAGACAATGAAAGGCAGTACCATCTAGGATGGTGGCAGGCATTTTAACCCTTTCCAGGCAGGTATTCAGTAATCCCAGAGCTAAACTGCATGCCCCCAGCACTGGATGAAGAAAAACATCTCAATATTTAATGGTGGAAAAAAAAAAAAAAAAAGGTGTTTCTAAGCCCAGCTCTAAAATATAGATGGTTAAGAGAACTAAAACCTACTACAGAATTAATTGCTATGAGCTCTCCTGTGACAGGACCTTTCCCAATGGGACTTTGGCAAGCTAAAGTATCTGGAGTGGATAACCAGTCATAGGCTACTTTTGATTTTAAAAAAGAAAGATAAATGCAGGTGATTTTTTCTCATATCCCGCAGCCAAAGTATATCCTCCCCATGTTTTCTGTGGTGGGTTGACATTCCACCAGCCTTGACATCAGTCATTCAGCAATGGTATGGCATAGCCTTATAGCTAAATTTTACAGTTCCAAGCAAAAATCCCAGGTCAGTAGGCATTTTGTTCAAGCAAAAGCTGCCAAGTGATCTCTGGATTTGGCTGAGAGTTTGTAAAGCGCTTTGGGTTCCTTTGGGATAAAAATGCTGCAAAACTCCCCCCCCTCCAGTCATTAGGAAAGATGAATACCACCTTCCAAGCTGCTCTTGTGTAAGAGAGATGAGAACAAGTGTGATTGCCAAAGCCCCCCCACCCCCACCCCCAGCAGGGTGCACCCCCAGAAGGTATGATAGCCTGAATCTCTGTGCTGCTACCACGGTTGTGTTACGATGCAGTAGGATGCGTTCTAATGTGACGCTATTTTTTCCATCATTTGTACTGCAGGAGGTCTTTGATCGCCTCTATTTGATTTATACTGTTGGATACTCCATCTCTCTGGGATCCCTCACAGTTGCTGTCCTTATCCTGGGATACTTCAGGTAGGCGGCTCTGTTTCTACCTAAGTGAGTTGACACTAGACTGGAAAAGCCTCGGGCTTTCCTGAAGGATAAAACTGGGGTGGCATGTGCTTCTTCAGCAAGCCACAAGAGGTTGCATCTGTGCTTTGGGCTGTGTTAGTGCCACTTAGGTCAAACTTTTTGGGGTGGGGGGTGGGGGGTGGGATGTTTGAACTTCTTCCGCTTGCTTGCAGTGGAGTTTTCCAGACCCTAATTGCAGCAAATGGGAAGAAAAGCATCTCCAGGAAGAGGTTTGTCTCCCTTGGAAGACTATCTAGGGTTTTCCTGTCCCTATCTATTACCCCTTCAGATGACTGGCTTAGATTTAGATGGCTGATATTCAGACAGCTAAGGTTTCTTAAAGGAAATTCCACTCTAAACCCAAATATTCATGAAGGATAGAACAGTTCAAGGGGACTCCAGCCATGTAAAAATGCCCAGCTGACCCCTCCAACCTGCCCAAGCTGCTGCTGTACCTAGGGATCCAAACCTGACTGCTCGCCCTCCTAACTCTGATTGCCTACCCTCCCTTTCCACCACACCTGCCAACGATGTAGACCCCTAAATAGCACTTTGAACCTGCGCCATCCACTCCTCAGACCTGGCTGTTGCATCTTCTTGCTGTCACAGAGACCGTGGGATGGGAGGGATGAAAGCTGTCGGTCACAGCTCGGAGTTTGTCCTTTGGGAACCATACCTGGTGAGCTGCAGGCAGAGCAGGGTGCTGAGCCCCGAGCCCCAGGTCTGCTTCCCTTCAGTGCCTGGCAGGACCAGCTATCTTCTAGCAAACGGCAGGGCCCAGACAACAGCTGTGAAGGGAAATTCTCCATGCAGCAAACAGCCACGTGGTGTCTGCAGAGGGACTCAGCAGCTCCCACTGTGCAGGCTCGAGCTAAGCCCCTGACACATGCCACTGGGAATAAAATGTGTGGCCTTTGGCTCTAAAAGCGCTCAGACCTCTCTGCAGTGAGCAAAAGGTCAGGTGCATTTGCTTGGACAGCAGAGCATCCCAGCGCCCAAATCCATGACACACACAAGCCAAAGGGGACTGCAGACCCCTCCGGGAGGCACTTCACATGATATAGTCCCAGAACACATCCCTGCCACCACCCCGCTGTCCCCTCAACCCTTTCCCTCCTGTTTCATTTCCCACTGGACACTGGCAAGGTTGATAAAATATGCAATATCCATGTATGCAAGAGCAGTCCTGGTTTTAAGAGACTCTCTCTTCATCCATGCGGTCAGAGCACTTCAGTAACAGCCCAGACTACGTGGGCAGCTGTGCTACAGCATCTTTGTCCCAGGGGTCAAAGCAGCAGCAGGGACCAAGCCAGATTTTATTCCCGATAACGCATAATCCAGAGATTCACTGACTACATTTCAAATGCAGGCACCAAAGCCCATCTTCATTTACACTTTAGCAGTTCCACTCGGCCTAATTTGTGTCATAATACAACAGGAAACAACTGGTATTACTGTCACAATATCCTCCAAAGGAGAAAAAACCACAGCTTTTGTTTTTTATTCCCATTATTGGAGCTGGGGATTTAAGAGAGTATAAATCCATCCATAAATCCATGCTCTTGGCTAGCCAGCCAGCAGAACTATAGAGGGCAGAAGGGGACCCGAAAAAGTCACTTAGTTTCTTCTTCTCCCCAAAGGCATGATCACTGTTTCTAATACACACCTCATAGAAATGGGTTCACTTCTTACCGTCCAGCTTTTCCCCCAAAAGGATCTTAAAGCGCTTTACAATCAGCATTTGTGGGGTCATTGCTGCCATTGCTGGGGTGGAGTCCGGAAACTGCCCAGCATGACCAAGCAAGGGATAGTGTCTCTAAAGGCAAACAGAGAAAACAGCCCAGCATGCTATAGTTACTACTATAGTTGCTACTAAATTTAGAGTGGGCACAAGGATTAGCGGTTTACAAGAACCTCTGCAAAGTTTCTAGCAGCCACAAGTCCTGCAGCTTTTGTAGTCCATTTCCGCTGCACCAAGTGCAGGTAAATGTGAAGTCTTTAACTGCAGATTTGATGCTGAGAAGGGCAGATTTGTTGGAGGGATGGATTTAACAGTGAGAGGGGCACACAGAGGATACGCAGTTCAGTACCAGTGAGCACTGTGCATGTGTCCTGCCTGCTGTCTGTACATCTTGGAAAATGACTGTGTGTCTGATGCACACCCATTGCATGTGCATTGCACAGCTGGGACAGGCTCACCCTGCACACCCTGCACACCCTGCACACAGGGATGTGCACATCCTGCACACCCTGCATACCCTGCATACAGGGACATCCACACCCTGCACAGAGGGACACGCACACACTGCACAGCAGGGACATGCTTGCCATGCACACCCTGCACACAGGGACACGCACGTGTTGCACACACTGCACACAGGGACGCGCATGCCCTGCACGCACTGCACAGCTGTTGTTGCCTCACTGCCCACTCACTGCACGCCACATGTCCGTTCCCTGAATGTACACTGTGCACTGGATGCATGCTCGCTGCACACCCACTGCATTCATCCTGACGTTCACCAGACATCCAGACACTGCATGCGTGCTTCACACTGAATGCGCTGCCCCCAGCTGCGTGCACACTGTACACAGTATCCTGCACGGGCAAACTCACCACACACATACTGCACACACACTGCATGCACACTGCACTCCAGATTTGCACACACAGAGCATGGACTGTGTATCACATACCCTCCTCCAGCTGCACGTGCACTGCACACATGCCACCCTCCAGATGCACTCACTGCCCACTGCATGCATGCTCACTACCCGTGCCCAATACAGGCAAAATGCATCCCTATTTCTTTGCAAGGCTTCCCAGTCAGAAAGAAAGGATTTTAAACAAGTACAGGCACAGCATTTTCCTAATGCAAAGTCAGCTGCAATGCGCTGCAACCAAACCCCTGGAGTCGGTGTTAATTCATTTACCAAACCCACGGGTGAACCGCGAGCCCAGGGCAGCAGTGGCACTAGCACTGTTTCCCCGCAGTGGCACAGTGCTGATGAGAAGAGCTTGGGCTCTTCAGAAGCAGAGGTGACCCTGAGTCTGTCCAACAGATGGGCTAAACTACTCCAATCCTTCTCTGTCTCCTCCTCCAGACGTTTGCACTGCACTAGAAACTACATCCACATGCACCTGTTTGTCTCATTCATGCTGAGAGCTGTGAGCATCTTCGTGAAGGATGCAGTCTTGTACTCTGGGTCAGCTTTGGAGGAGATGGAACGGATCTCAGAGGAAGACTTGAAATCCATCACTGAAGCACCTCCAGCAGATAAATCACAGTTTGTGAGTATTCCCGGAGCAGCCGGTTCTCCAGACATCATGCCTCTGTCCTCTCTGTTCACCATTGTGCTTATTTTGGGGGGATTTTCCACCCTAGTGAGGGGCACCAGCTTCTTGCCTTTCCTCACCCTCCACAGCCACTCCCCATTCCTTCCCACTCCTTCTCAATCTACTGGTCCAGGGGGACTGCCCATCCCCATAGCTAAGGAAGACCTGTTCCCTCTGGTAGACAAAGGTAAAGCCAAAGGTGATGTTTTGGTTCCCATCTACACTTAGTATTTTCAACATTTCCCTGATGGTCCCTAAAGCATATGGCTTGGGAAACTCCCCTGGGTACCCCAGCACCAGGCACATCAGCGCCTGCCTTTCACAGCACATGCTTCTCCCACCACAATGTGCAACAAGCCGATTTTCCACTTGGACCTCCTCTCTGTGCGATCCGTGGAGGCATCACTGTGATGTAACATCTGTGCCATCAAACTGACAGCCCAGATGTAACAAAGCCACAGTTCAACGTGCCCTGATTCCAGAGCCAGAGCAGAGGTAGCGTGTTTGATGAAGGAGGTCGGCAGTCGACATCTCACCTCACTTTTTGCAGAGTAATTTTGCAGCAAACCATAGCTCATTGCCTCTGTTGTGATTTATCACTCCCATCTCTGAAAAAAAGACATTTTAGAAGGGACGATAGAGGGATTATGTGCTATTATAAGAAAGGGTAGGGCTCATCTGCACAAAAGCCATTGTCTACAAGGGAGACACCTTCATTCAGTCTAGTCATCTCAGGTTCCATCTGTGGTCAGAGGTTGAACTTGCCTCCAAAAGTACGTGTTCTTTTCACCATAAGAAAGCTCAGATGGCAATATCTGCGTTGTCCATGTGCCTGGGGGGACGAAGCCCATCCTCAGATTTCAAAGTCGTCCCCACCTGCTGAAGCTGTCTGTTCTCCTTGTCTTTGTTCTCACCACAAATTTCCCATGGTGGATTCTAGGTACGACAGCTCGTCACCCCCAAATTGTTGGATGCTGTGGAGACAGAGGAGGTAAATTTTAGTAAGATCAGGGGTTGCCTTCAATGCACACAAAAAAACTGAGCTAGCTCAAACACCCTAGTGGCGTATCTCTCATAATGTGGCAACAAACCTTCTGCCTGTGTATTCATTTGGCTTCTCAAGTCTTTCACTGCTTGTGCTACTACCAGGGACCTGGCCACCAACGCTCCTGCATAAAATCAGCAATCATGACGTGTCCCACTGTGCAGCCAAGTCCCCTCAAATGGCAATTTGTTACCGTTTTTCCTTCCCATTTCACTGATTTATTTCATTAATTTGGTGAGTCTCTGGCCAGAGCACTCAGCACACTTCAGAACACTCCCTTTTTGGAAAGAAACCAAAACGTTTTACTGCATTGTTTTCTATTTCTCCTTGGGCTGGACTCATTATAAGGAATAAGTGGGATAATATATTGCATTCCTGGAATATTAGCAATTTATTGGCATATCCTATTCTTCCAAATTGAAAGGCAAAGAAGCGACAATTAATGTATTTGTTTCCAAGTGAAGTGAGAGTTTGCAATTATTGCCTGATGCTCCCTGTGTGAGGATAGATGGTGATTTTTTGTAAATCTAAAAATCATTATTAAACCTGAATGGGGATTTTTCCCCTTTTTCCTTCCTTCTTTCCTTCTATTTTAACTCACTTCATCTGTGAAAGAAAATGGGTATAGTTGTGTCCGTATTATATATATATATATATGTATATGTATGTATATGTATGTATATATGTGTATAATATGTGCATATTCATTTTGATTGACAAAGTATTAGCATAAGAACTGTGCCAGAATAAAAAATTACCTTTTTATTTACAAGGTACTTATTATTGATGTTTTCTGCAAGTCAGTTCCTCTTAAAGGAAGGGGGAGCCTGGAGAGTGCTGCTGCCATGGGCTGTCTTTGGTAGCCATCGGCTTCCTGTGAGGTCGAACCGCCCAGAGCCCCTGCATTCCCACACTGACAAGAGATGGTTTTGTGTGTCCCTTTGTACCAGCTGACCCCATATGGCATCATTACTTTGCAGCCTTTCTCTAAGGGGGTGAGAAATGCTGGATGAAGGGTGGCTTTGCCCTGCTCCGTCAGTGGGCAGGACAGCCTGGAGTGGCGCTCAGGGTTTTCCTCTCCAGCAAGCAAAGGGTTGCAGGTCAGCACGAAGCAAGGGGTCAGCTTACAAGCCCATTTGAGATCATCATGTCCTGGAAGTCTCTGCCAGGTGTCCCTCTTTGCAGCTCAGGTCCATTCAGAAAACACCTTGACATCGCAGGGAAATCCTCCAGATTGTGGTTGCTCTTGGAGGACCAGTCACCAAAGCCTACAGCACCCATCCAGGGCACCTTCACACTCACTGAGGAAAGACAGGCAGCTCTGGAGGACCTCGTCTTGGACATCCATGACAGGATGGGGTGACTCACCCTCAGCATGGTACCCTCTCTCTGTGGGCTGGGGAAGGAGTCGTACTTCCAAGGGGTGTGACTTGCACCAGGTCACCCAGACTGAGGCGATTTGGCCACAGCCCTTTGTCCTCTAACATGGATGAGAGACCCAGGGAAAAGATGCCCACAGCTTGCCTAGAAAGTGTGTGAGCGCCTCATTACTGGGATTGGGAGACAGTAAGATCAGGTCGGCATCTCTTCACATGTACCCTTGTCCTCCTGCACCTCCCAAGTCACCTGCTATTGGAGACACAACATCAGGCTGAAGGGAAGCTTTCTTCTCAGTTGTTGATCTCTTCTGCTTTTGCGTTGAGCTTTCTGATTTACTTTTTTCCTTTCTCCATCTTGTTTTCCAGCCCATCTTGGTAAATTATGGCTTTATGTAGAACAAGAATTTCACACCATCTTCCCACATAACCCTGCCTTTCTGTGGTCCTTGCAGGTGGGCTGTAAAGTAGCGGTTACCTTCTTCCTCTACTTCCTGGCAACCAATTACTACTGGATTCTGGTGGAAGGGCTCTATCTCCACAGCCTCATCTTCATGGCATTTTTCTCAGAGAAGAAGTATCTTTGGGGATTCACATTATTTGGCTGGGGTAAGTCACGGCTGCTCCTTACGGTTGACCTGTGAGAGGGCTGTTGGAGGTGGTCTTTGAAGCAGATAGTGCGTATAGATAAATATAGGAGAGAGGACAGAGGCGGGGTGAGCATCAGAGACACAGTGACTCTTGCAAGGACATGTCAACTCTCTTGTGAAGCCTTTGTCATTTCTAAATTGTGGTATTCACACTGCAGCACTTCCAGGACCTCTAGAAGGATCAGGCCAGGCTTGGAGAGGCAGCACACCTTGCCACCCTTCCAGGGCAGCAGATGTGTGCATGTGACACCTGATTTTAGTGCACCCTCTGGGTTACCCCCACCTCTGCCAAGTGCCTCCTGCTGAGAAACAGACATCGGGCTGGAGGGGCAGCAAGTTGCATGGGTCTGCGAGCGTCTGCTCCCAACAGTAGCCCCCAGCTCTGATAGCCTTCCTCAGCTCTCAGATGCCTTAAAAAGCTCCTGGGGTTTTGTGAATGCTGGAACACCAGTAGAAACCTGCAATTTGTGGGGAGGACTTTTTTTCTTTTTCTTTTTTTTTTTTTCCTTTTCTTTTAATTTGGGCATCTTTTCCTGGAGTAAGGAGAAAGGGGTGGGATGTGGGGGCGGGGGGGGGCTCATTAGTGGAAGGCACTGTGGGCACACACCTTGCAGACCAGAATGTGCTTTCTGTTTGCTTCTGGCATTAGCTTTGGCTTGCAAGGCGTTACGAGGTGACGGTAGGCTGAGGACAATAAAACAACTGCCCGCAGTTGTCTGAAGTGTGTGAACTGTAAGGGAGAACAGGAAACGTATTAGATGATCCTCCAGGACATAACAAAGACTAATGGGGTGTAGGTCTACAAAGGAGCTTACAGCAGGAGCAACTTGTTGGGAGGTGTCTCTGGTTACCTCTAAACTGTACTGTCCAGGACCACTTCCCAGTTTCCAGGTCTAAAATGCACCTGGCCACATCCTGACTGCATTTTAGTACAAGATTAATGTGTGCACCACACCATTCCTGTTCCAGAACATGATTTCTTCTGGAAGAAAACCGGTGTCTTTAACAGTGGAGCTCTGAGCAAGCCAGATAGTGCAGAACTGAGTTTGTGGAGGACTGCAGGCTTTTGCTTTGTGAGAGGAAGGAAGGGATTCAGTAGCCTGGGGCAGCCCAGCCCGGAGGACTCTACCCAGCCTTCCTCCTTCCCAGGTGTGCTCTGGGGGAGAAGGGGACCACGAGCTCATTGCTGACCTCATGCTCAGCCGGTACATAGGTCAGAAACTGCTGGTGCTGCCATATGATAAAGATGGGAGGTGTAAATATGAGTCCCCAGGTGGGCATCCATCTCTGAGGCCAAGTCTAGTCCCAGCCAGCTGGTAGGTTTGGGGAAAAAAAATAAATAAAGACAGATACTTTGGGGACAAGGCATTTCTTACCTTGGCTCCTGTAAGGCAGAAAGCACTTCAAATGTCACCTCTTTTTTAAAACAAATGAACAAAAAACAAATTCAAAAAAACCCAAACCCCATCCTCTTCCAAACCTTTAAGCTACGTAAAATTTGCTTCTCAGAAAATGGCATGAAACTGAACCGAGCAGACTTAAAGAAGCAAGTCCTCAGAGCAAATCCTGGACGAGAGGGAAGCAGCTGAAAAATAATGCCATATGTTTAACAAGAAAAACCAACTTGATGCTGCTCGTAGTGCAGCCAAAGGAAAACAGTCTAACAGGCATGGGTTCCTCTCATTAATTCTTCCAACCACTGCCAGAGTATAATCATTTTATCAGAGCGACCACAAAGCTGAAGTCACACCTGTCACAACACCAATCATCTGTGTGCTTCCAAAAGTTTGAGGCTGCTCAATTTAAATTCCTCTGGAATGAGAACATAGGATCCCTCCAGTTGCATTTGGTTTTGCTTTGTTTTGATTAGCATGATAATGTACACACGCCTCCCCCCGCACAGACGTATTGTTTTGATAGCTTTTGGGCACTGGAAAGGGCAACCCAATCCATTGGAGTCAGTGGAAAAATTCCAGTTCCCTGCAGTGGGCACTGGATCCTGCCCATACCACAGCAATGAATGTCAGGGAATCAGTGATGGGTAATCACGACGTTCCATGTAGGTACAGAAAAGACAAGTTTGCCCAAAAAACCTAGATATTTTTTGGCTTGTGTAACAATAAACAGCAGTGCATTTATCCTGCCTGGACATTTCCAAGGTGGGGGCAGGGAGCAAAAATCACCCTACAACATCTTATTTCCAGACTGCTGAAGAAAGCAGAACGTGTAGTTACTCTTTGATGTCAGCCCCAAAGATTTCTGTGGAGTCTTTTCAATCCACATCCTCACTGGCACCAGGGAGCACAGCTCCCTGAAAGTCTGCAGTGCCCTTCTTGTGCGGGAGACACTGATGACAGAAAGGAACTTGTTCCTTGCCAATACCCAACAAAAATAAATAAATAATGATATTATGGGCGACAATAAATTCCCCAGCAGCCTTCAAGTTCCCTGCAGCTGTTTTATGAAGGAAGTCTAAGAAGCATGACCAATAGCTAGAAAACCCAAACTGATTCCACTGGCATTTTTCCTTCACACCATGTTAATTCCCCCCTCCCTGCCAGCTGCACTGCACCGGCTTTCAGCTACAGTGCAAATGAGGATCGCAGGGAGATCTGGAAAACACAAATAGATCAATGTGTTAGTGTTGGAGGTGCTCAGTTCCAAAGCCCCATGATGGTGAGCCCTGCATGTTTATCTAAGCACCAATCATCCTTGCCTGAAAGTATTTGCACCTAACAGCACAAGAAGCATAAAAGGGCATTACCAGCCACACTTAATATTAGGAAACTGTGACACAGAGGGACTGGAAAAACACATGCATTGTTCCTTAGAGACATTTTCAAATAGCAGGGAACTGAGACCAGATTTCTCCAGACCTAAAGCTTTCTTCTGGCATTTTTTTCTCTTTTACTCCCAGCTTTGACCCATGCATGCAAGCCACCTTTCCAACTGCTAGGAGACGCGGGCACAAGAAACGCGACAGAGGAGAGCAAGGGGTTGGGGTGGCCACCACACTTTGCCCAGCTTGAGGTTTGCACATTTTCCACCTGATGGGGAGACACCTGACTTTATAGCACCTGCATTGTACACACTGTGTGTATTGACTGGAAATGCACAGCGCATACAATGTGGATTCTGTAGAAGTCGCTCACGGCATCGCTGCCCGGTGGGGTTCGTCCTGCGTCACACCGGTCGTGCACACGGGGTACATCCGTGCAAGAGGGAGGACACGCATGCATCCACCCATGCCTGCATCTGCCTGTGCTCATAGCCACACAGGACACCACAGCTTTGTGGAGACTCACTTTCCTTTCTCTGCTGGGATGGCCAGATGCGTTGAGCCACACGTGACCTTTCTGCTCACAGAGCTCCTCTTGGACATCTTGGGATCCTCTCAGGATCCTCTTGGGTGTCTTGCTGTTCATGAATATCTTTGGATGTCCAACTTTGAGGACCGCAGTCCTGATTTTTGGGCCAATGGTTCTCCCATCACCGGGCGCTGTGAGTGCTCGGCAGGAGGGATTGTTAATCTTGGGGCATCACAGATCAGGACTTTCAAGTGGAGGCACCAAAGAGTCAGTTATCACCCTCTGAAAGTAAAAGATGCTGGAGGCAAGGCTAAGCCTTCTGACTATTCACGTTGAAAGACTTGCTTACTAGAATTGGGAGGAAAAGATTGAGCTCTAGACATCGCCTGATGGTTCAAGTGCTCCACATGACATTGACGTAGAGTATCTAAAACTGAGGCAGAGGAAAGGGAGGGAGAGGATTCATACTAGTTTTTATAAATTTAAAAACATTTATGATTGTTCACACTGCAAAAAAAATAACCATGTAGGAGACTCAGAAAGACAAATGTAGCCATAAAATGGGTGCCGGGAGTTCACCTTGTGCGTTTTGCAGAAGATGTCAAGGATCCTTTTCCTAAGCTTGCTTGAACGGAATGAGGCAGCAGCACACAGGGCACAATAAATCCACACATAGGTATTTCTTAGGTGTAATTATTTTCTGCTTTATATTTTATTGTTGCTAGGAACCTTGAACACAGCACAGGATTAGTGTGAATGGGAACAGTGTCTCTCCTGAAGTGCAGGGCAGGCAAGAGAGAAGCAAGTACATGACAAACATCCAAATCTCTGACACAATCCGTCTTCCAAACTCAGAGCTTCACAATAGCGGGTGAACATCCATCATCTCGCAGGCAGGCAGCAGGCATGTCAGCCTCTCAACACGGCCAGTTTCTCAGTTGATATAAACTGGAATGTCATCAACAGGATCAGCAAAGCCGTATGCATTTAAGCCTTGGATAGCTCAGCCAGTAGCCCGGAGCGTGCACATGGTTTTCATAGATAGGTGATTAACAGTGAGGAGGAAATAGACAGGGCTTGTTGCAATAAATCACCACCTTCCCCAAGCCCTCAGCTTCCACACGCTCATGGGTTCCCAGTGCAATAGGTTAAGTATTTTCTTTCCAATGCCAGCCATCGCAGGGGACTGTAAAGCAGGGCACGTTCCTTATAAATGTATCTTTGTAGCCAGTGCTGGTCCTGAGTGAGGCTCTGTGTTTAATTATTTATGCTTTCTTATATTACCATGGCATTTAAAGGTTCCAACCAAGATAACGGCCCCGTTGTCCATGTATGTATGAGACAGGCGTCCCCGCTCCACACCCCAGCTCAGGAAAGCGTCCGTGGTCAGGAAAGCCTTTAAGCACCCTAATGAGACTTAAGTGCATGCTGAAAGTTAAGCGTGTGCTTATGCATGCCGAGCCCCAATGAGCTTTGACTGTGAACAGCATATTTACAGTCATCGGTGATAAATGTCGCCTTTATTTATTTTTAATTTTTTTTTTCACCTGAAAGGGGCTATTCTTCTTGAATTTGTGGAAGCTACTGTGGATTTGATCCTGCCTTTTAAGGGAAGCCAGTAGGGGACTCAGTTGTACAAATAAAGCAGAACTGGACCCTAAAAAAATAAATAGAATATTGCATTTGGATATTGGTGATTCTTTTACTTTTCACAAGGAAAAGGTGATGCCCAGTGTAGCTGTGCTGAAATAAGGGTGGTTCATTTGGGAATGAACCTTTGGTTAGAGTATTTTGTAAGCATTACCCTAAATTCTAGCATTTATCTGCCCACAATGCAAGCCTCTCACACATAACAGAGCTTCTAATCCATCCAGGCCGATACTGGGAGAAATGATCTGATTCCCAATCCACCTTTTCTTGACATCAGGGGAAGGGAACGAATATCTTGGGAAAGGTGTGCTGCATTAAACCCTTCTCTGCTTCAAGTGAATGAGCTGGCTAAAGCAGATCCCAATCCCAGGTTCAAGCACTACGGCTCTGTATATGCGAAGCAGTGCCAGAGGGCAGGAGGGACCTGAAGATTTATCCTGTCAAACCCATGACCCATCTCAGGCCCAGACCAGACTGGTACCTCCCAGCCGTGAATCAGGAGGTGGCTTAAACCTGGACCACTCCTGGCCAGCAACTTGGGGAAGCGAGCTGCTCCCTTCTGGAAGCCAGGAGGGCTGAGTAGGGTGGATGTGTCCAGACCAGGACGTTTGTCTTTCAGAAAATGGTCCCAGCCACTGTTTGGTTTACCATTTGGACTACAGAAGAGATGTGAGACCAAGATCAGGCTTTCCTAGTCTAAATTATGCTTGAATATTTAAAAGCTGCTTCTTCCACCTTCCTCTAGCCCACTCCACCTGAGCCCATGGTAATGCAGCCCGCTAGTCCCCCTGCTCACCCCATCGGACCTGTGTTTTTTTGCAGGACTCCCTGCTATATTTGTTACAGCGTGGGCCAGTGTGAGAGCCACTCTCGCCGACACAGAGTAAGTCACATTGCATTTTCTTTTCTCCTTTTTACATGTGATGCTTTAGTGGGGCTTTTAGCAATGGTGACTTTGTGGGTGAACCGAAAGGAAAAAAGGAACCAGACAAAGCCAGAAGTGATTTCTGGTATGAAGTTAGCCAACTTCTAGGGGTGTGTGTGGCAGGAAAGCGTAAGGTGAATGCAACATTCCTAGATTTCCTTTCATTTTACAGAATTCTATCAATGTGAACACCTGCAGCTCTTATCCCTGGGGCTAAAGGACATTGCCTCACAGCTAGGCAGGGACAGGACACGAATTTTTAAAACCCTGAATTAATGGGAATGGAGTTGGGAGGCAGCAGGTTCAGCACAGTGAAAGAATGTGGTTTGGCACTGACCAGGTGATGAGGCTGCAGCTCCTCCCCGCAGGAGACATGGATGCCAGCGTGTGCTTCAGTTTGAAAAGCTTTTGTATAAATTCATGGAAGTTAAATCCTGCTAGAAGTATTAGATACTCGGTAATGCTCTGGCTCAGAAAGCCATCCCGAGCAGCAAATTATTGGAATATCCTAGGAAAGAATTACTACCTGCTTATTACCTGTTCTACCTTAAATATCAGCTTCTGGCTACTGTCAGAAATAAGATGTGGATCAGCTGCTTCTTTGGTCCTACACATGTACCCTCATGGCCTCATACCCTTACAGTATGCTGAATGAAGGATCCATAGCACCCAGTCTTCAACCCCCCCAAATCACGTGTTTCCCCCATAACGCACAGTGGGTTTCATTTGAACACTAAAGTGGGGGGTCCCCAGGCAACTTTTCAAGTTACGTTGCCTGGGAGAACACTGCTTTCCAAATGGGATTTCGGCTCCAGGCTTGGAAGGATGGAGCAGCACAGCTACTGGTGTGACGCATCGGCGTTGGCACGGGCTCGCCCTCGCAGAGCCTCTCCGTCAGCACCGCTGGTTTCTCTGCCCCTGCCTCTCGCTTTCCTTGAATAGCTGCCTGGGCAGCATTTGGCCAGTGAAATGAAAACTTCAGCTGCCATGTGGGGGCTGTCTGGGCCAGATAAAGAAAACCCTGTGGCACTCCTCTCCCCGGGGTTGGAGAGAATTCGAACAGAGTAATTAACACTGAGTGACCTTATTCAATGGCTTCTGGAAACACCTGGGAAGAAATAGTGTTCAGCCCCTTCTCAGCAGATGGAGGACCATAGCCCAATGTCCATGCCACCAACTGTTTGCCCTTCCAGTCCTCACTTGGATAAAGGCTGATGATGAAAAGGAGACAAAGAATTCTGTGGGGTATGGCTGGGTCTCCCTGCACAAGCAGGGCTGCAGGAAGCACAGGAACGGAATGTGCAATGACAGCATTAGTCCCCGTCACCGTGTCTTCAGACGGGACCTGTGCCCATGCAAAGTCGGGCGGGCTTTTTCCAAGGGGTAATATTAAGCCATTTCAGCCTCTCTGATTTTCACAAACGCTGGATTGCTCTTAACGTAGTTTTTTTCTGGTAGAGAGGTGAAGAAGAATTGGAAAAGGGTGGGTTCCTGCCCAGAGGGGACAAGAGCTGTGGAAAGAGCTGTTCCACCATCTGGAGAACATAACTTTACATGCATTAAGTAGTGGTTTCTGGTTTGAATAGTGTAAGAGCAGGAGAAGGGCTATTTCAAAGCCATGCTGACTGGAGGCAGGGTTGGAGCTGGGTCCTTCCACTGCAACAGGCCTGGGAGGATCCCACCGTTCCAGGCTGGATTTAGCCAATGGGACGTTTCAGCCTATTGCTTTTTGTAACCAAGGATTTCCTGATGGGATGTCAATCTCTTCTCAGGTGTTGGGACTTGAGTGCTGGCAATTTAAAATGGATTATTCAGGTGCCCATCCTGGCAGCTATCGTGGTGAGTACTGGCTGGCTGCAAGAGGTGGGAGGCAGCGCCTTTGGTCGCTGCAGGCTCAGCGGGATGAGTTGAGCCAGGTTTCCCTGCACTAATCACCCTGTCAATGCAGCTCCTGCCTTGATAGTGTGGAGTCTATATATATCCAGTTTAAGGGCCTTATATTTGACCTGCCTGTAAGTTCAGTAGCTGTATACAGCAGAAGGGTTTATGAGCAACATCAGGTTTTGCTTAGAAGAGAAAAATGAAACAGGGGTAAGACCCTAAAATCATTAATGAAACAAACACTCAAGCCCAAATATTCCCAACCCATGTGATACTGGAAACCCTCAGGGGTCATAACACCTTCTCACCAGGCATCTCCAGTGGGAAGAACCAGAATTTAGGTTCCATAGCTGGACCGAATCTTTTCCCGAGGCACGCTTCAATGCCATCAGATTGTTTCAGACCCAGCCTTCTGAACTGATAAAAGCTTGGGATACCTCAAAGGTGGGGAAAAAAGTTAAACCATCCCAGCTACGATCAGACATGATGTTAAACACTGATGGAGGATTACTTCAGCCCCCACCCAGGAGCCAGATGGGACAGAAGGGATATAAGTGACATTATCCAGACACAGGACTAAGCTCACAAGCTAGAGAGCTCATTGTAAGATGTGATTATCTGCACAAGTGGAATTTGGTGGGTAGTTATGTGTTTGTTTGAGCAGGGTCCTAATTAGCTGGAGAACCTGCTTTCACAGCTTTCAGTAATTACCCTCTTTCCTTCCTCTGTCTTTCTCTGTGGTTCTTCATTAGTCCATCTTCTGATGGTTAGGTGAGAGATGCATGCAGAAGAGCTTGTCCACTCCCACGCATCCTAGTTCCCCATTACATTCATCCACAAGTAGCTGAGTGGAGTCAGTAGGAAGATCTCTCTAGTCTTCAGAGGGGCGTGCATAAAGCTCTAGATACTTCCTTCTGACTCATAAAGAAAATCAGACCGTCTGCACATAAACAGCAGGAAAGTTTCTGGGGTGAATATGCTCATATGGGCAATTAGGTGAGCTGCTTTGGACTTGGGGGGGCTTTTTTCTTCATCTGAATTTCTTTTTGGTGGAATATCTCTGCCTGGCTCTAGCAATTACTTCTGTGACTTGGAAGAAACAACTCACCA
This sequence comes from Falco naumanni, assembly GCF_017639655.2. NCBI lineage: Eukaryota > Metazoa > Chordata > Aves > Falconiformes > Falconidae > Falco > Falco naumanni. Next base: position 61,348,122 of record NC_054057.1, read on the forward strand.
AGCCCACATCATGGTCACTGGAAACAAAATAGTAGGATGGAGAACAAAGTTCAGATAGTTCAGCTAGATGAATGCCAGCAACCCCATTGCATTTAATTTAAAGCCCAATTAGCAGAGGAGAAAGAGCTCAATTGAGGCTCATCCTTGTAAAAATAATGTTTCTCCATGAGGCTGTGCTGTGCTTGTACCCTAGCTATTTGCAAATGCAGCTATTTATCATGCAGAAATATTCTGTGGGTTGTTTCTGTTTAATTTCTGTGGGTTCATATTGTTCATTTGTCTGCCTTTTCAATTCCCACACTAGCTGGTCATACGTTGCTGGACTAGAAGTTATGCATTTTCTGGATGTACTTGCAGAGAATTTGGAGGTTGAGGGGCTTAAAATCCCTCCACTCCAGCTTTGCTGCTAGCTTTGATGTTACGCAGTTGTCTGGATTTCTTCTGAAGCTGAGCACATGTTTCAGGAAGTCAGAGGAGTTCCCTCCTGACTGTGATAAGGTTGGACATCTTCTTTTAGCCGACAAATGCAGAACAAGATCCCACTTCTGAGCCTTTTTAAGCTAGAAAAACTCATGAGAAACAAAGCCTGCTTTTTTTTTTTGTTTTTTTCTTCCTTTCAGATTGGTTTCCAATGAAAATGAATTCTATGCCCCCAGGCTGTGTGCTTCTCTGCCTGTCGGTCTATCCATCCCTCCCTTACAATTTCTGTGCCAGTCAGTAAATTCCAACCAAATGTAACTAAGGGAATGGGGTTGCATGGATGTTAAATTCCCACAAACCTCATGAAAACAGTCAAATAGATACAGGAGAGAAATTCTACTAATGCCCCTTCAAAGGAAAGGGTGTAGTACAGCTTTACCCCCTTTTTAACACAGAGGAGAGCTGTTCAATATGAATTTGCACCTCGTTAAAGGAGAAGGAATCCAACCACAGAAGACAAAGCCATAGCAAACCGGCCGTGTTCATTCAGCGGCTCAGGGAGCTACTTGTTTTAACAGTAAGGATAATTAACCATTGGAACGACTTACCAATGGTTGTGGTAGGATCTCCGTCATGGAAACACTGAAACCCAGATCTGCTATAGCTCAAACAGAAATGAATACAAGGAGGTCTTACGGACTGCGTTTTGCAGGAGATCAAACTAGAGGTTCACAACAGTCCCTTCGGGCGTAAAACTATGAGCCTGTGTGTGGCATGGTAATTTGTTTCCTTGAAATGTTGCTATACTGGCATCTGAGAAGTCAAATGACTGCTGCAAGTCTCCAGAAAAAGCCATGGGCATCCGTGTTAGCCTGGCAACATGGATCTGCCCAGTGCAGATGGTTATGGGATGGTTCTGCTTGTGGCCTTGCCCATAGTCCTAAGAATGGGTTTGTCTGGGGCAGCAGCAGGTGTGATCCCAGCCCCAGTGAAACCAGTCTCTGAAAAGCTCCAGAAAGCCAAGAATCCCTCAAAGGTCTCCCTATTTTTCATCTCTGTTCAGTGCCAGGGTAGCCATGAGATGTTGCCATTATCTTTTGCTGCATGGGTCACCACGCACGTGTTCCTGTAGGACTACATTAACTTGACTGAGCAGCTGGCCGCAAGATGAGTCCACAGATGTGGCTCCCTGCATGGGAAGTAGATGTTACCTCCCTGCTGTCCTTATCTGGTCCATACTAAACCATCTTCCAGAGGGAGGGTTAGCAGCCAACATACAACTGAAGTTTTATGGTTATATTGCCCTTCTGCGTTCTTGATTTGTCATCTCTAGTTAAGTCTACTCTGTGTCTTCGTCACGGTGCAGTTTTCTTGCTCTTTTTTTCCTTTTGCACGTGGAAATATGGAAAGTTATCCTACTAATGCATCTCAGCCTGAGGAGATCTTAATCCTGGGTGGGCTGCAAGAGACAAACACAACCTAATTTCGCTCTGCTCCCTAAACCCCAAACTAAGTTTGAGAAATTTGTGAGGCCACTGTTTGGAGTTTTTTTAAAAAAAAAAAAATGATGTGGAAAATTCAGAGTTGTCTGTAGTCCATACCTCAAAATGCTTGGTAAGCACAGCCTTATATATTGATCTCATACCCAACTACCCAGTGTCTGCTGGGCTGGCTAGCTCAGGTGTAGGTGTTTCCATGTGAGATGCACACACCTTGTCAGGGAATGTCATTCCCTTCTCTCTCTCAGCCATCCAGGTTAAGCACAGCTGACTAGAACACACCAAACACTGGGTCTTCCCAGGAGGAGCTTATCCCTTTCACGGGACAAGCTCTCCCAGGAGGAGCTTCATACACAGCATGGTCAGGACTCTGCCACAGCGCCTTGACTCATCTTGGGGAAAGCATTGACTAAACAACGCTACCATCACCTGGGTCTTTTTTAACAGTTATCCTTTCTTTGTTGTTTCTTTTCCCCCACCTCTTCCAGGTAAATTTTATTCTTTTTATCAATATTATCAGAGTCCTAGCAACCAAGCTAAGAGAGACGAATGCAGGGAGGTGTGACTCAAGGCAACAGTACAGGTAAGTCACATAGCCTTTCCACTTTTTGGGAGATGTCAAAGTCCTTGTTTCACCCTATTGACTACAGAGGGAGCCCAGGGTGACTAGTTCATGGCGTCTGCACTGTAGATGTCTAAAATAAGATGAGAAGAATTCTGTCTTCCAAGTCTGGTAATGCAGAATGAATCAACTGCAGATTAAACATCTCCTAAACTTTTCAAAACCAACCTGGGGGACCAGCCTCATAGGTTAAAAGAGGAATTCAGTCTCTTCAGCCAGTTTGGAAGTGGCTGTGCCGGCCTTGAACCAAAAGTGGAAAAGTAAAAGCATTATTTATGCTGTTGAAGCCCCTAAAACTAGTACCAATTTATTTATTTCTATTTATTTCCCTCCTGTGCTTTGTAAAACTCGGTCTATTTGTTAAATCTCCCCTTCAGCAAGTGTTTCAGTGCCTTTGCTGAAATAAAAAAATGATTCCCGGCTCTTTGCTGGAAATCTGGCTTTTCCTTGTTTGTTTTGTTTTCTTTTGTTCTGCCAGCTCTTCTCTCTTGATAATTTGAGATATTTGTAGCATGGTCAAAACTGGACAGAAAAAGCAGATTGCTGAGACACCTCGGCTGCTTGAGAGCTCCCCAGGTTTCTCATAATCTTCCGAGCTCGACTGACCAGCATGACACATGCAAAGGGGGAGAGCAGAACGATTTGGGCTGCAAACCATGAGCTCATTGCTACCATCCCACTCGCCAAACACAAGACATTTCATTTGAAGCAGCAATGAGATTTGGCAGGAAAACACCTCTCCATTTTTCTTTGCTGCCCTGTCAGGGCTCTGATTTATCTATTTATTTATTTACCCCTGGCTGAAGCTTGCTATTAATTATGGTTTGGATGGGACCTTCTCCTTTTAATGTGTTAAATTCCCTCAGTGGTTTCCAGTTGCTGGACAGAGGAGGTACCACGTCTTTCTGGTAGTGATGTCTGCCCTTCTCAATAATTGCCTGCACTTGGTAACTTGCTCTAACTCTTGGCAGAAAGTTTAATCCTTCAATTAATATCACTTCCAGGAAAAGCTGGTTCCCTCAGGCAGAAACCCAGCCAAGTAGTCAGGGTTGTGCCGTACCTCCCCCAGTCCCCAGCACAGGCCCTACACTGAGATGGAGCTACTGCTTTAAAAAGGCATTTCCCAAGTGATACTGCAGTCCCGAGCATCTCCTAAGGGTGTTCGCCTTCTGCTTACCCCATAGTGCACTGTCCTTCTCCCCTTGATATCCAGAGTAATTCTGCTCCTACATGCACCTCCCTCTCCACCAGCTCTGCCCGTTGCACAGGAGGCACTAACCCAGGGTGGACCTTCGTGTCTTGCCTCAACAAGCAAGCAGAATCACTGAACAGTTGAGGTTGGAAGGGACGTCTGGAGGTCGTCTGGAGGTCACCTAGTCCAAACCGCCCTGCTCAAGCAGTGGCACCTACTGGCTGTACAGGACCATGTCTAGTTGTTCTAAGCTGAAGCAGAGCCATCCTTTTGGGAGAAGGGGATTTAGTGCCAGTCAGAGGCTGAGGGCTGGAAGCAGCAGCGCCCATTTCCTTCCAGTCACCCTTCCACGCTCTACTCATTTTCCTGACCCAAAGCTGGGTATAGTCTGAGGCTGAAAAAGACACCTGAGTGTCTTCATCTCCAGTACCTACAACAGCACCACGTGGGGGAATACATGTGCAGAGGGTTAGCCTAGCACATCAAGACACTCTGGAGGATGGGCTGGGTCGTGTCACATGCCATAAGAGAAGCAACAGTTTGAAACTGCAGGTGGGCACGGTGCCTCTGTAAATGTCCAAGGGGACACGTAAGCAAGAGCAAAATTATGCACAACTCACACTCAAGGTATGAGGTGGGCAAACCTGGCTGGCAGGCTCCCTCCATCCACTAATTTCCTCTGTGTCTTTCTTTCTTTATTGTTATAGGAAGCTGCTGAAATCTACCCTCGTCCTTATGCCTCTGTTTGGCGTTCACTATATTGTTTTCATGGCTATGCCATACACAGATGTGTCAGGGATTCTTTGGCAAGTTCAAATGCACTATGAAATGCTGTTCAACTCTTTCCAGGTATTGTAACTGTTAAAAGTATGGGGGCAAACTGTGAGAATGTCATTGGGAGAGGGGGGAAATCGGAGCACAAGGTTGTCTTTGGAAGCAGGACTGTTTTTACAATACGTCAGTTTTCATTCACAAGGCAATTTGACAGTATTTTCACGTATAAAGGCTCAGTGTGCCAACAAAAAAAGTGTTCCTGTTGAAAGATAACTTGCCCCACAAAATATTAATCTCTTTAGATCCAGGTTAGACGTAAGCTGGTGGAGATCCACAAAAATATGTTGTTTCAAATTAGCTTCCAATTTGCTTGTCCCAAGTTCTCTTTCAGTCCTGTGAGCGGATTCCTCAGTTCTAGGTTTGGGCAAAAGGCAGGTTCCATCACAGCGTTGGTCCCGTACAAGACACAGCAGCAAGAATAGGCGACTCTCTACAAGCAGAGCAGTGTTTGCTCTTCACCACACACACTCCCCTGAGAGGTTAGCTTTTGGCTCGCATGCTGCTGTCTGTTGTCACGGTTACCCAGCGTGGCTGATGAAAGGTGGACGGTGGGCCTGGACAGATGGCAGTTTAGTGAAACTGTAAGGGAGATGGGGACCAAGCTTGTGTTCGTGTGCTTCCACAATTCATGTTGGGTGCAGACAGGATAAAATAGTGCGTGACCTCATCGGGTAAACTATTGGCCAACAAAAAGATGTGGATGGATTGCTCACATGTGAACTCCTTTGCTGATCCCACTCAGCCAGTTTTGCTCCATACACAGGCTGCCCCACTTATAGCCAGAGCTGGAAAAGTCCCATCAGGACCATCTTCCACCCTCCCCTCCTGGAGCACTGGAGATACTTGTAAACACCTCTGGTGGAGCAGACCCCATCACCTTTCCAGGCACCCATCACCATCTCAGAACCTTTGAAAAAGTTCAGGAGTGAAAACAGACCTGTTAGCTAGAAAGTGACCCAGAGGGCTTATATAGTCTATCAACTGCAAGGAAATGTCTGTGTTTATCCCTCTCTCATGCACTACTGAGCAATGCAAGGTTTCTTACGCGTGTTGTGCTCATCAAATTATGAATGCTCTTGATTTCAGAGGAACACTGGGATGCTGGGCAGCGCCATCAGAAAAGATGCAGCAAAATTAACGTTATTATGTTGGGTTTTTTTCCTTCTAGGGATTTTTTGTTGCCATCATATACTGTTTTTGCAACGGAGAGGTAAGTCACCGTCTTCTTAATTATTTCCCTCCTTTGTTAGGTTAGTTCCACACACAGACGGACGGTGGATGCACAGCAGCATATCCTCACTTATTCTAGAGACACAGCCCTGTTTTGCAGTCAGTCAAAGATCCGTCAGTCCACATAGAAAGTTCATACCCTCGATTTTGATCACGTACAACATCCAGGTCAATAGGTCACCAAGAAATGAGCTGCTGGAGGTAGCTAATGGAGAAAAAAATGGGAACATACAGGTTTTTCTTTTCTCAGCACAAGTGCTCTTTAGTGCTGGTTAAAGTCAGATCTGTGGCAGGAAAAAAAAGTGGATCGATAGAGTAGCTGCCTGACCAGCAAGCCCTTTGGATTGCCTAGGCTTTTTTGACCTTTTTTTCCTATTTCCAGAGTCATATGCTTTAAAATCTTTGTTTCCATTAGTCCCCCTGTGGCTGCAAACTAAGATACTAGATGGTCAGTGCATGTGCACTGGGAAAGAGCAGAGCTACTTTCATGGCCTGGCATAAAAATGTTTTGGCCTAAGTCTATGTATGGATTTTTAGGGATTTATGGATTTAAGGATTGCAACTACAAATATGCTGCTTATGTTCTACAGCATAAAACCAAGATAAAATCCATACCATAAAGGGAATTGATCTCATCCTAATGTTAGCCATCTCGAAGTGGGATACTTAGTCTACAATAGTCAGCAACTCCTTCCCAGAGGAAATTTCTAGTGACTCAGGCACCTCTGGAGGTAGTTCATCCCTGACGTTCATGGCACATTGAGAGAGCTTTCTCCTCGATGTGCTGCTTACCTTCCCTTAATCCTGGGAGAGAGTTAACCCATATTTTCAGTTAGATGTTTTCATCCATTCAAGCTTTGCAATGTCAAATATTTCATTTGGAAAGGACATATTTAATGTCAATTTACTGTTCCTTCCAAATTCTCTCCCCAGAGAGTTTCTCACCCATTCTGTCAGTAGATACTACCTCCTTCTGACAGTGTCTGCCCCTCTCTCCTCTCACTCATGCTTTTTTTCCCCTCCTTGTCTCCCAGGTCCAAGCAGAAATAAAGAAGTCATGGAGCAGGTGGACATTAGCACTTGACTTTAAAAGGAAAGCACGAAGTGGGAGCACAACCTACAGTTATGGACCAATGGTTTCCCACACCAGCATCACAAATGTAGCCACAAGAGGAGCACTTGCCCTCCATCTCAATACGAGACTTATACCAGGGACCCTCAATGGACACCGGAATTTGCCAGGTTATGTAAAAAATGGGTCCATTTCTGAAAACTCCATGCCTTCTTCTGGACCAGAGCAGTACAACAAAGATGAGGAGTACCTGAATGGCTCTGGGCTTTATGATGGAGACAGACCCACAGTACTTGTTGAGGAAGAAAGAGAGACAGTGATGTAAAGAGAGGAGGCAAAAAAAGAAGGAAAAGGATGAAAAAGGTTCCTGGAGAGCATTTAGTGGGCAAAAGAATATCAGGCCACGCATCGGATGCCAAGGGTTTCCATACAGTTTCTCTGTTCTGTGGAACGAGAGGTTAAGTTATATGGGAAAAAAAAGTAAGCCACCAATGTGGCCAGCTGTCGATCACATGCATGTACTCAGTGATCTGTGTCTCCCTGGTGTTAACAGAGGCAGGGCTATCCAGAGCCGCTGGCCTTGCCACCTGCTGAACAACAGCGATACTGAGGGTTTGCAAGGGAGGGTCGCAAAGCAACACGTGGTCCTTGGACCTCTTGGAGAGCGTGGGCAGCCAAGGAGGACAGGAGGCTCACCCAGTAAAGCAAGAGTCTTGCAGGCAGTGTACAGTGCCATCTTCTTGCCAAGGGGTACAAGCCACCCTGGGCGTCACCGTCTTCAGTTTGGTTTGTGCTTTCCTGGTAAAGTCTGCCTGGTAATACCCACAACACTGGTCAAGACCCCTTTGGGGGTCACAGCTGCCCGGCCTTGCAGACAAGCACTCGACACGGACAGCTCAGTACTACCAGTCTCATGTCCTTCCGTTGGGCAATCTCACTCCTTGGCAAAATGCTCCTCTGGGGTGGGCAGAGCTAACAGCTCACGGTTGCTAGATGCAGGCAGGCAGAAAACTCTATTCTCCCCTCCCTGACCCGAGTCCCAGTAGAAGCCAGAAACCAGTGCAATTTTAGGATGGAAAATGTGGTTATCAGAATGTGCGCCACTTTTGTTCTTCCAGATGCAGCAGTGGAGAGGGGCCCACCAAGTGTGTCAAGGCAGGGCAGGCAATTTGGAGATCTTGGGTGTGTGCACCTGTGTGTGTGTCGCTAAAATCAGTTCAGAGGATAGCCAACTCAGCCCTCTCTTTCTGTGGGTGCTCATGGAAACAGGCTTCAGCCATTTTAAAAACCTCTAAATTGCTTCTCATTCTGCCCTTTAAATGTCCAGTTTCTCACTAGCCCAAACCCTCATGAGGAGTAAGACTCCATCAACAGTCAGCCCATATCACCCAGAACAGAGCCAGACAAACCTACCTTTCTGAGACCTAACGGCAAATTTGCTGGATCAAAGCACAGGGATTGCTGGGGGATGGCCACCTTCTGAGCATCTTCTGCACTTCACTGCTCTTTGTGGTTTGGTCACACACACACATATGTACACTGGGTCAGACTCAGCTGGTGTAAACAAGCCTAACTTCAACCAAAGTCCCTGTGTCTGCCTACAGATGCTCAGATGAAGAGATGCTATTGCAGTTGCCTCTGATGGGAAGAGCACAAGGAAATACCTCCTTCCTACAGGAAAGAGAGACCAGGAATATTTTGTCACCCTGCAGAGTATCCCTTGCTGGTGTTTTTTTTTTTTGCAGGGTGTGTTTTCTGATAGACACCACCTTTGGCAGCGATGGAGAGCTACAGTCCTTGTTGGCCAACAGTGCGTTGTGCTGGGGCTGTTTCACACCAGCTGATCATCTAGCGAAAGGTCTCTGCCAGTTTCCAAGCATGATACAGAATTGCCCAGAAGTGGAAAATTAGGAACAGTGGCCAAAATTCCTATTGCAGCATGTACTTCCCCAAGGAAGGACTCGGGCTGAGCCAGCTTGGACCCCCCCTTCAGCCCCTGTCATCACCATTCCCTTGCTGCAGTCTAAGAGTCAGCTTCTCATGGTGCTTTTTTTTCTTTTTCTTTTTTTCCTTCTTTGCAAGTTTCTAGTAACTGAAGCATTTTGACCTCACCTGGCTCTTACTCAAAGGGAATAGGAAAGAGGTGTTGGGAAAGGTTGCAGCAGCCCTTTAGGATGCAGGCTGGATCAATGGGATAATGTACTCTCTATCCCAATGCTTTAGATACAGATGCTGGGTCACATCAACCAGCACTTGTGATGCATCCAGTCGATGCAATCAGCTGGTTTCCTATGGGCAAATTAAGGACTAACCTCCCCAAAACTTGGAAGAAGGCCAGGAAGACCAGTTGGGATCTTGACTCTGCATCCTACATCTTCTTTACACAGCCTCTCAGGGCCTGATCCAAAGCACAGCGAAGGCAAGGAGAAAAACCTCCTCCCTTCAGCATCTCTTGAGTTTTGGATCCAGATCTGGTAGGGGATGTGGTGGCTGAGAGGGAGTCCTCTGCCAGGCACTGAAGCACCTCTCCACCAGCTGCAGACATACATGAGCAGGTCTTTAAAAGCCAGTATTTATTTGTGATGTTCTTTTCTTGTCTTGCGTCATTGAAATAAGTCAAAACTCATCACAACCATTTACCACCAAATGGCAGCTATTGAAATGTAAGGTTTTCAAAGAATAATCTTTTTTCATGCTCTCTCATTATTGTTGTTGTTATTCACATAACAATGCTAGCAATAGTATTACAGAGAAGTTAAGTCATCTTGCAAGAGAAGTCAACTCCAGTGAAAGTTTGGCATGGAGAGCTAACCAGCTCCGCGGCAGTTTGGGCCAGCCCAGCCACACTCGCTGCTCGCCTTTCCCTCACAGATGCTGCTATGGCTTCTGGAGGCAATCAGATGGGGCAGACATTACTAACAGTCAGCTGCCAGAGTGTGTACAGCTGCATCATTTAGTATCCCATGTGGCTGAACTGCCGATGAGAGAGAACACTGCATATGTTGGCTCTGGCTTTCCATCCTTCCAGAAGTATGTTGTGCTTAAATCCTGCCAAGTAGATGCAGTGACCCTCCTGATTTTCTCGCTCAAAGAAATTTCCTAGTATCGTTTCACTGCTGGAACAAGGGGAAAAAAAAGACCAAAAAAAAAATATCCCACCAATGACTCACTATTTGCTTGTGTTTGTTACTGAGAACTCAAGTTTAATAACATGTTTGACAATCACTTTACAAAGTTCAAGGAATTAGCAAAAGCCATAAAATTATTTATAAACAAATACAACACCCCTCATAAAATGCAGCCCTCACTTGAAATGCATTAATCACTGGGTTATTTAGAATAAATGTCTAAAAACTGTTGTTAAACATAGATAAAAATTACAGGCATGAGTGATGTACAGGGGAAGAAATCTTTTCTTAATTCTTTCAATTACAAATCAGACATAATAGATACTATTATTTTTTCTCTGGTTGTCCAGGTGCATGAACAATATTCATGCAAAAACTGGGAAAATGCTTGTACCAAAACAGGGGAATAACTGTCACTAAGGTATGGCAGACTGCACATCTGTCAAAGCCTGTTCCTATCATTCCTGGGCTGATCATAAACTCTTGATTGAGTGTGTAGGCCACAATCTGTTATCTAGAGATACAAGGACATCCTTCACTGGTTTTAGCAAGGAAGGAATCAGACCTGTCGTGTCTAAAACCAGAAGAAACCACAGTTGAAATATGTGGTTGCAATTTGCCCTGGAAGGGCATCCTGCAGGCGCTCAGCCAAAGCCTCCATCCAGAGTGGGGTCCTCCATCCCTGGAGATGCAGACATTGCTCAAGGACAGCTTACCCCATCCAAAGGTCTGAGTCCACCTGGGATGACAGCCCCTCCCCTGTCTGATTTATTAGTGCAAACGTAGTCCCGAAGGCTACAGAAAACAGAAGGGTGGTGAGGTGAGGATGAACTCTGTGATTCATCCCCCGACCACTGCAAACCCTGCAGGCAGGACAGGGTTTGCGCCCATCCTGATTCAGGTCCAACAGGGCACCATGGAGCAGAGAGAGCAGCTTTGGAGTCAGTGTGCAGCAAACACACAGGCAAACACACAGGCAAAGAGGTTCTCTTAAGTTCACTTCAAGGAGGCAGAGGTCCAAAGGAGCTGGTTGCCTGAAATTTTTCTGATTTTCTCTCCTCCATGGTGTCGCATCTGTGCCCCTTTTCTTCCCATCCTGCGAAGCAACACTCAGGAGTCTCATAGACCCTCTCACTTCTCTAAGCCTGCGGGGCTGGCACAGGGCCAAGCTGTGTACTGCAATACCCCAGCCCACTGGCTCACACAGGGAGGAATCTCCTTGCCCATCTTTTGGATGGGTGTCCTCTTCTCCAGTGCCACAGAGATGTTGGGTTTGGGTAGGGAACCTCACCCCCTGACAGGTTCATCTCATCGTACCAGCCCTGCACCTCTTCTATCCCCATCCAGCACCATCTGCTCTTCCTCGTGAGTCCTCCCTACCTGATCTACCTCTTTTCTGGAGGGACACAGAGCTGTTAAGCGTTCCTTAGCCTTGTGTTTCTTAAAGATGACTTTTGGCAGAAGCCTTGTAATTTCTGCTTTGCCTGGATATGTGCAGACAAATGTTTTTACACCTATATACTGCTTGGTCTTGGTTCAGATGAGATCATGTCTTGTCCTATCCCTCACCACTCCTCAGCTATGCTTCTTCTTGTCTGATACATATTAGAGCCAAATCAGTTCACAAAGATCTCCCAAAATCAAACCCTTCAGCCAAGGTTTGGCTTTATTTATCTGTCTATGGGCAATTGGCTGAAGATTGTAGAACATCCACAGTTCTGGTAAGAATTTTCCATTTTTTAAACTATGAAGATACATGAAGAGGGAAGAACTCCAGTACTTTATTCCTGTCTATTGTTTTGACAAATTCAATGTCTGGCTTATAAAAGTTTTTAAATTCCAGGTTCTGATGTTTCAAAATGTTAAGAAACCTCATGGCTAGTTTTGATTCTCTTGCTTTTTCACTGGCTGATTTTTCTGCACACTTTCCACCTAGAAAGCTTCAAGCAGAATTACTGGTGATGAGGAGAGTGGTCAGTATATCCCTGAACTGGCCCAAATCTCTCGCTGTGGTCAATGACTCTTTCACCTGAGATAGGACTGCATGAAATGACAGAAAGCACTTTAAGAGTTGACCTTTAAGGGAGAGGTTGTATGAACCTGTGAAGTCTTTTAATGTGCAACATTTCTTCTTACTGGTGTACGTGCTTTTCTCCACTTGCTGGTGCCCATGGGTTGGCTGAAAACCAGTCTGTGCCCTATCATGGGAAGTTCACATCTTCTCTGGCCTTATCTGAATTTTACAACATTTCAGCTGTAACAGGAAGCAAAGGAAGCAAAGGAGCCAGCAGATCTGGGGCAGCAGTATTTTCCAAACGTGGGGGGGTAATAATGGCTCCTCAGCTGTGTAAACTGCCACAGATTGGCATTGCACTGATGGCTGCAAGTTGCAGAGTGCTTGGCAGGTGAGGACGCTTTGTTTTAAGGCTGTGAGCAGGTTAACAGAGGTCTTCACCACGGCACCTCCCTGCTGACAGCACCTGCCAGGGAACAGATGATCTGCACCCTCAAGCAGGTCTAGGAAAATCAGGGTTTTTTCAATGAGCTTCATGCTGGAACAGGTTTACTGTTTGATTTTTTTGTTATTATTTTTACTGCTCTTTCTGATGGGCTGCCACATTCTGCAGGGTAAGCAGAGGACATGCAATATCCCTGGCCAGCTACGGAGCTTTTCAAGCATCCAGTGTGATACAGAGTAGATTTTGTATCTCATTCCTCTAGGGTATCTTGAAATGAGAAAAATATTAAATTGTAAAGGAAATGAGTTTGTGAAAGACCCTGTAAATAAATTTCCATCGTGATTGGCTATGGCTGTCTGGGTTTGCCTGGAAAACATAATAGTTTATAAATTGTATAAGTAAAATAAAGAGCATGTTCATCTCTGCGGACATTCATTGGAAGGCAGTTCTCCTGGTTCTGCCCATGGAAGTGAAAGGTTGAACCTTCCAGACAGCAAATACTGTTGGCTCAGAGAAATGTTTTGTTTTGATGGCAAATACTGCCATCTGTATAAAAACTATTTGGTTTACTCTGTTCTACCCAAACTATTTTTGCAACCTCTCATAAAATCAAAATTCAAGCTTAGCTCTTAGCTAATGGTGGGAGAGCAAAAGAAAGTAGATATGAGTTGTTGTAAAGACACATAATTAGCTGAACAATAATAAACCATAACTCCACCACTTTAATTTTTTGATATATATATATTACATATATATATAGAAAAATTATATAGATATAATATATGTGAGAGGGTTGTGTGTGTCTATATATATGTATATATATATATAGCCTGGAAAAGGCAGATTGAATTTGTTTTCATTCAGGAAAAAGACAAAATGGATAAGAAAAACAAAAAAATGCAGGTTGGCTTTTCCCCCCACCCCCCAATAATGCTCAGTTGGGCAGAAATTTTAAGCCGGAAATCTGGTCTCCTTGATGTTTCCGTGTCCTCCTCGGCCTCTCTGTAGTGAATTTTCCAAAGGTTATTATGAATGAGTTGGGATGGAGAGATGCATGGACATGTGGTTCAGACTGCCTGTGACCAGCTACTGGTCATTTAAAGCTCAGAGACATCAAGCAATCCTGTGCTGAAACAGAGATATCGCTGATGTGCCTCATTTAGTGGTTAACCCCAAATTAATTTGCTGTGTATATATCAAGTCTTGTAATAGGCAAAGGGTCTCCTAATGAGGGTGCTACTTTACTCAGTGCTAATAGTCATCTTCACTGGCTGCTCTTTGGTCTGTAGGAGGTTTTGGAGATTTTAGAGCAGGTATCTTCTACTGTGAGTACAGCAGTTGAAGCTGGGACCAAGATGTGGTCTTTTGGCAGTGCTGGCAGATCCCATGTACCTCCTTCACCTCTAGCATTAGGCTGATGGTGGACCATTGACAGTTTTAGATCTTTGAGGTTGCCTGTCCCTAGCAGGTAAAGAAGCCCACAAAAAGGGCACCAGCAAGGTGGACACCCCTACTGTTTATATCGATCCCAAATTCAGATTGGTTGGGGTCCTTCTCTAAACTTAACTCCTTTTTTCCAAACTGGCTCTACAAAACAACCCTAAAAACTTATTTAAAGAACTTGGTTAAATATTTAATTTTCTATTTTAACTGGATGCAAATCCAGGTTTTTATTTTTTTTTTTACAGCTAGAAGCCAATCTCAAGTCTTAGTTTCAAAATCAATCCAGAGCATTGGGATGAGAACATGTTTTGCTCAGATCAGCTGCACAGTGCCCTAGTGCCATCATACCCATCAGACGGGGTTCAGAGCACAGGTGGCAGAGGTGGAAGGTCACTCCATCAATACAGTCTTTTGCTCTTGGTGATTTTGTAAGAAAAGGGCACAGAGAGCAAGAAAGAGACTCGCCGTCTTTGCACCAGACTTAAGAAGGGTTGTAAACAATAAAATAGTAATTATAAGTTATCCTCTGTTTATTCCATCAGGTTCTGTTGAGTGCTCTGATGGGGTGTGGGCAGTGTCTGGCTTTCTGGCTTCTCCCATGTGGACAGAGCTCTCCATGGCGGATGGAATAGCTACAGCGAGTGGACAGAGTCATTCAGAACTGGTCTCTAGGGCAGGACAGTTAGAAACAGGCCTGATGTTGATTTTATATTCATTGGCAGAAGGCAGGATCTACTCCACTGAAGGCAATTGAGTTAGCTCGGTCTAATGCCAAGGTAAAACAGATCTGAATCTAGACCACAGTTCAGAATTCATGTACAATTTCCATAATGGAATTAAAAGAAAGCTTCCAGCTCTTGCTACAGAAATGCTCTGCTGAGAATTAAAGACCAGGCTTGCTGTTTGGGATTAAATAAAAGGACACCCAAGGCATCAGCTGTCACATAAAACAATCCCGTTTTATCTGTTACTGACCAGATTAGCCTGTTCTCCCCACTAATATACACTGTGGTCACCTAGCCACACCCAGCTGTTTCAGTTGGTAGGGATTTTTCTTAGCTCTTTTCTTTTCTTTTCTTTTCTTTTCTTTTCTTTTCTTTTCTTTTCTTTTCTTTTCTTTTCTTTTCTTTTCTTTTCTTTTCTTTTCTTTTCTTTTCTTTTCTTTTCTTTTCTTTTCTTTTCTCTTTTCTCTTGTCTTGTCTTTTCTCCTACTTGCATGTGAACTCAGATCCTCCGAGTTTTCATGCTGTCTTCCAGGTTTAAACTAGCCCTGCAGTATACAAAGTTCAAGATAATATCAACATTTTGCCAGGAGCTGGGAGGCAAGTGGGGAAAAGAATGTCACAGGGGAACATTAAAAGAAATGTTAAGTAAGGTTCCTCTGAAACCTTTCCCACGGACCAGGGAAAGGTTTACAAACCTTGGCACAGCATTTCATCCTCCAACTGAACTCGCTCATGTTTTGCTCATAGAAGATGTTGAGCCATTTGATATGACCTGCAAATTTCACACGATGTCTTCCCACTGTCTTCAGAGGGCTTGCGGTTAGAGCTGGTACACTGCAATCGAATATTCCTGTTTAATTTAAGTTTAATATTCTGATCTGCTCCTGTGGTTTCTGCATCCTTCTCTAGGTTGGTATGTTAGTACTTTTTCACGGCACACTTGCAGGACTGTTCCTTGAACTGCTTTTGCATCTGTGGCAAGTGGTCATTCATGGCCTCATGTGGGGCCATCTCCCCTCCGACCATCTCCGGACGGCGTTGAGGGTTGACAGCAGCAATGCTGCTTTGGGAGGGAGCCGAAGGCAGAGTTTGCAAGAACAGTGCAACAAGCTTTTTCCTAATTCAGAACGGGTTTGCAAGACTCCAGCAAGGCAGGGCAGGGCTGGAAATCAGCTCGGAGTCTGGCAGGGGCCAGGAACAAAAGAAAAAGTTATGGAAGAGCTGACCCACATGATCGTAAGTAATTAGGAAGTCTTCTAAATGTGGCTGCTCTCCAGGCAGAGCTCCCTATCCAGGACAGACCTGTCAGAGGTCGCACAGTTATGCTGTCTCCTGTGCTGGGGGTTTCTTGAGAGAGCAAATGGGGAGCGTTTAACAAAGTCAGTACAACTTCTTCTTCATCCTTACTGGCACTCTTCCCTTCTTTTTTCACCTGAAACAAGGGGTACGTTAGAACAACCTCAACATGAGAACCTGGAATTTAGACCCATTTCTCCCCACAGATTAACTTCTCCCTGCAACTGTAGCAATTTTTTCCCCAGCACGTTAACTAAGGAAATTTACAGTATTTGGTTATCTTCCTCAGACTAAGGGTTAATGATCCTGGGCTAGCGATGGCGTGTGCAGCAACACAGATGTGCTGGCATCAATTTGGGACAAAATCCTGACTCCATGGAAATCGACAGCAAAATGCCTGTTGATTTCTATGGAGTGGGTTTCCCCCATAAATTCTGAAGAGGAAAAGGGTAATGATTCAAATAAATTAACTCCTCCATTCCCAAAACCTTACTTGCCATCCATGTGTCTTTTTGCTTTAGCCCAGCAGCATTGCAAGCCCAGGAAGCAGCCATCAGGCGGCAGGATGGTCTGAGTGGCTGTCTTCTCTCCTGAAATGCTTCACGAGTGACAACATTAGGCTTTTGTATTGGTATCAGCTTCTACATGTGGGGATTTAGGATGTGGTAGGTATTTGGCTAGAAAAAGGCATGGGATTAAAGTGTTTGAGATAGATGGGATTAGTGTGCACTGGGTTTCCAAAATCCCCAGGCCTACATCCTCTGAAATAGAGATTCAATATCCACTTGAAAGACCAATTAAAACCAAGCTTAATAGAAGGGTGTTGTCCAAACAGGCAGACCTCAGGTACCTAAAACAGAAGACAAAACAATGACTTCACCAGAGAAGCAGCATCTATTTAAACCAGAGCATTACAACAGGCATAAACCCTTCTAAATACAGAGCCGGGTGCTTCTTGCCAGACCAAGCTTTTACCTTTTTATTTTTCTCTGTCTAAATTAATCATTCTTCTTTGAGAGCTGCAGGGGAGGATGAACAAGAAGCCATTTGTTGTTAGAGGTGAAACGTTTTAAAGGACAGGTGGTATGAGGTAATGCTGGTGGGAGAGGACAGTTGGTGGCAGGAGAGGAAGGACAGGCAAAACCAAGCACCGTCACCCAAACCCATCCCCTCGCCCACCCTTGTGTTCAGAAACAGTCCATCTCTTGCCATCTGCATGAGCTGCGGCAGGCACAAAGAGACAGACCTGCTGCTAAAACTCATTGCTTCATCTCAGCAGCTTCAAGGTGACCCAGCTGTGGTGGCCACCAGAAGTGATGGGGTCTGGGCATTAGAACAAGGACTCGGCCATTCCCAGCTGTCTGCCAGGCTCTGCCCGGGGAGCCTGTTTTCAGGATATTGGCTCCTTTTTTCTAGTCTGAGCAGGAGGGAAAGGAGCTGCGGTGTTTTCTTCCCCCTCTAACATAACATGAGTGCTTTCACTGAAGTGTTTTTTAAGACCTTCTTTCACTTCAGAAGAGGGACAAAACTGTGATTTCATTCTATGTGTTACGAGGACATTGCCTTGTGTGTGTCATCAGGCAGGCATTTGGTTTACATTCCTCCACTTCTGCTTTCTGTATGGACCAAAGTAACAAGCGGAAAATGACAAACCACAGGTGTATGTAAAAGAGAATTAAAATAAAAAGAAACCTTTATTGATTCTCATGAAATACTTCTTCTGTGTCTTTTCCTACAGGACTCAGAGCCTCAAAAATCCTTCAGGGGCACCCTTAGATGGACGTGGGTTAGGTATTCCTCCAGCTTCACAAGGAAGGAGCTCCGTGAGCTCCTCCAGTTCATTAAGGATACAGGCAGATGGGAGTGAGCTATGTCTCTGGAAACCTTTTGGGAACACCTCCCACAGAGTGGCTTAAACACCCGCTTAAGCTAGGAACAAATCTGGTCAGCTCTTTTTGGAGCTCCAGCTTCTGGAGACATGCTAAGTCAGCTGCTGATAACCTCCTTCTGCACGGTTTAGCTCTAATAGCTTCTAAATAAGAAAGCTGATTTACTGAAGCTGAAGTTTAAGGCTTTTCTTCCTAGAGTTTAGACAAGAGTGTGCTTTGCACAGGAGGACAAACTGGGCAGAAGCGCTCCTTGCCCCAACATTTAGCCCATCATCTACACTCAGTGGGTTGTGTACCACCACTCCAGCAGCAGTGACACTCCAGCAATATTTTCAGGAAAGCCATCCCTGGAAACAGGGAGTAAAAATTTTCTGCTGGGACAAAAGGCAGTTGCACAAACACTTGCTCCAGATGGAGCTCCGTGGGCCTTGGATGAGAATGAGATGGGCTACTGTGTAGACTGAGTGTCTTGATCCCATTCACTGATTTCAGTATCAGCATCAGATAACATCCAGGAGAGAGAACAACCATCTTGCATAACGTGTTCAGCCTTACAGAGCTCCTCATGCTTATCCCAGTGGGGTGCCTATAGACCAGGGGTCCTCAAACTTTTTAAACAGGGGGCTGGCGTGCAGATGAAGTGGCAGGAGGTCATCTGCGGCTGCTTGGTTTCCCCCCCCCAACCCCCGGTGGGGCCGGGGGGGTTCTGTAAATACCGGGGGGCAGATTGAGGGCCCTGGGTATCTGGCCCATGGGCTGTAGTTTGAGGACCCCTGGCACAGAGGAATGAAGGCAGGTTAATTAACATTGATAATACACAGCTGTGGGCTGGCTTCAGGGGCGTGGGTTGGCTGACGTGGATAAGGTGCAGCTGTGGCTGGTTCCTGCTGAGTAGTTAAATAGCTCTAAGGGGATGGAAGGGGAGCACTGGGTGAAGGGAGACCTGGAAGAAGCAGAGGGAGGAGAGAGTGTGCCCTGGATGTGGGAGAGACAAGGCGAGGCCCTGGGAGAAGCAGGGGGCCTGAATGAGGAGAGGCTGGCTGGGAGAAGGAAGAATCCAGATAGAGCAGAGGCAAGGAGCAGGGTGGACTGATCTGAAGAAACAGCACAGACAGTAGATGAACCTTTGAAACCTTGTGGGGCATTGGTGGCTGTGCTGGGGCAAGGTGTGGGAACTACCTATTGAAGTTAACATGGGATGGTAAAAGCCCTGTTGCAGCTGGCTAGTTTTGATAGTGCTGTGGCAGGTGCCTACAATGCCACTTCAGTGTGATGCAGGAGTAGCTCTGACTACTACCCCACTCCCCCTGTTCACACACAAGTAAGCTTTACTCACAGGTTCAAACCTGAATGCTAGGTGTCTCTCTAGTGATACTTCAGATCTTTGCTTCCATCCAGGCTTTCTTTCACCTGAATGAAGAGGACAGAGTATGCTACAGCCATCCACCTCCAGGACTCCTGGTCTCAGTTCTTCTCAAGTGCAGCACGGATGACTTCAGACCCAATACAAGCTGGTAAATGACCAGCCATGCAGGTAACTATTGCTTGAGTGATACAGTTTTGTAAGTCTGAGCCTTCCCCTGATCTCACATTAAGACTGAGTGTTTTGAGCATCATTTGCATAAATTTTCACTGGAGTAAAAGGGTGCATGGCATCTCTCTGGCTATGGCCCTAGACATCATCTGGAGAATGCAGTAGAAAACTGCAGAACAAAAATAAAGCAGTGGCAAAAGTTGGACAATCCACCCTTTTTTTTTCTCTCTCTAGTCTCAAAGCACAGTGCCTTCTAGCTCTGTTGTTCCAGTGTGGTTGCGGTGGCTATTTTGAAGGATGCTCTCATGCCACCTGATACACTCACAGTATCAGTGTCATGACGGGTGCCTTGTTCCATTCACAGCTATATGATGCCTTCATCCAGCATGGCACAAACAATGCAGGGAGGTTCCCTGGAGCACTGCCCTTGCAGAAAGCGAAAGCTGTAACCGGGCACAAGCAAATCCTGCTCCTCCTGAGCAGGAAATAGAATCCCAGTAAAACCTAACCAGTGGAGACCTTTACAGAATGTCATCCCCGCTGGCTAGACTGCTCAGTACTTTCAAGCACTCCTTGGAACTCGTTCCTCCTGTAACCTTTCCCCTCCCATTTACCCATTCCAGAACTAAATGGTTTCCAAATCCATAGCTAAGCATTCAATTTGTGTTATGCACAAGGCTCAAGTTAGCAGCAGCTCTTGCTTCAGGCAGTCCTACATGAGCCTGGGGGTATGCTCTACGAACAAATGGTGAGTTCAACCAGATGGTGCCAGGTGCACACATCCTGCATCACTGGTTCCACAGCACCCAGCTGCTTTTTCTTCCCAGGCATCACCAACCAGGTGACTTTCTGCATTATCCCATTCTGGGGTAGCTTGGGTAGCAGGTTCACTATACTGGACCATTTACAGGCATGGGTGAAGTAAGAGCAGCATGGCAGCTCCTATGCTGATAATATGTGTGATGTCTAATTAGGCAGAATCATTCTGAGGAGCAGAAAGGAATATGACCAGCACAGTCTGATGTTTTCCTGCAGGGAACTAGTGGTGCAATGAGCTGGCAGAACAAAGGCAGGCTGGGTGCATTCTGCCTGGAGTTGGGCTGAACCCCAAATGTTACCCTCTGCTAGTGAGCACCTATGCATACCCCTTGATACTACTCCCACCCATGCTGCCAGAAAGCTCACTGTTAAGATGATTTCTCTCTGACTCTTTTCTGCATTTTGAGCCAACAGTTCAACCTAGCCAGGGGCAGGTGAGAGCTAAGTGCCCTTAGGTGTAATCTAGGTGAACCAGGAAAGGGAGGTCATAATACTGGAGCAAAGACAGATCAACAAGGCAGATATCTAGATTGACATAAAAACATGCATATTTTTCCCCCATGAGAAACAGAAGTCTCAGTTTGCTGCTGGCTGAGCAGTTGGCAGTTCCAAATCTCTTCAGTTCTCTCTCGAAGAACAAAAACTTCACAAAGAATTTTCCGTTTCTCTGTGCTCCACTGAATGCCACAAAGATTAACAAGTAATATTAGCTCTGCTGAAGTACCCTCATCTGCCCATGGAAAACAGAGGACATCTAAGCAGCCAAACTTAGAGCAAGAAAAAGAAATTAAATCAAAACTATGTCTGTTTGGAAGTAATACCCTTTTCAGAGAAGAGAAGGATTGATATCTGCCAGAGTGCTAACAGCTGGTTTTTATATGCAGTATGGTATAAATTTTCTGTAGGAGGAACTCTGGATGCAACAATGGTGAATGATTTATCTGAAGCAGCAGGTGTATTGCGAACCACATTTCAAGCTGTTTTGTGTGTGTGTGGTGAGGAGGAGGGCTTCATCATAGAGTGGTAAATTGTGGCCACCTATGCAGTAGGATGTGAGCCAACTAGGCTACTCTGTGAGTCTATCTGGAGTATATTTACTCCAGCATCAAAATAGCTCGTGTAATGCTTGTTGAATGTGCTTTACAGCCTGCTTGGGAGATAGCGATGTAGCAAAATCACTGCTGTAAAGCAGGAACCTGTAACTCTGATTTTTAAAGGCTGCTCATTCCTACTTGATGTACGGTCCCTACTAGTCTGAGAAGGAATTAAATAGATGGGCCCTTCCAGCCTTAGATTTCAAGCCTGATTTTGCAAGGTTTCTGTCCAAGTCTCCTCCAGTGTTGTCCTCTCTCCTGAAGGAATAAGCAATCCTGGAGGGTGTCTTGGTTCACCAGCAGTTGAACAGACCAGCCTTCATTAACCTTTTTGGAGGAGCTACGGTGTCATTCTGGATACAAAGCCGGTCTGTTAAGCAGTGAAATCTCCAGCGGGCTGAACTGCCTCTTTTGGGGGTCATGGCGTGAAAGGTTCATGACCACATGAGATCCCTCACTGTGGGAGAGCCCAGGATTTATGCTGTAGCTGGGAAATCTTTTCTACCCAACTGTAGGAACTGCTTTTTACCTGTGACAGCTCCAGACAAGGCAAGCCCAAGCCCATTCTCTGGCCTCTCTCCCATACCATGACCAGGTAGTCTAGATCCGAGTGGTTAGCAGTGAATATTAACAATGTCCATCAGGCACTGGGGGTCACAGAACAGGAAAGAAACCCTGATTCTGAAAACACGTGAGATACCGGTGTCCCAAATAGAAAGGAGGGAGTTGTATGTGAACGGGAGAGATATCACTGACCAGATGCAAACCCAGCTCTTCCTCATGGCTCAGCGCCTACCTAACAGCAGATAAATGCACATACACTGATCGTTCAGTTAGAAGACAGTATCTGCAGAGAAAGTGCTGAAGGAAACTGAGATGAGACCAGGAAATATTTAGCCGACATGTGAAATAAAATCTCTGGACGTGAGAGCCCTGAAAGTGTTACAGTGCCGAGGTGAGATGAAGGGAGCAGGAGAAAGTATGCAGAGGAATTAAGTGAATAAACGACCAGGGTGAGTCCGCTGGAACAAGAAATGTTTTTAGCGAACATGAGCTACTCCAAAATGTCAAGCATCATTTATTCACTTATGTCTAAGCCTGAGGAACATCTTGTTTAAATCACACACAACAGCATGGCCAGACCCTGCACGCAAGTAAATCAGCATAATGTCACTGAGCTCTGAGGGATGATGTTGATTTACACAGGCATATCATAACCTCGTTTGGTAGGGAGATACTTAGGCTACCAGCCAGGATATGGCAGAGGAAAAGAGAGAGAAGATTTAAAGTGGAAAAGGTCTGTGACATGAAGCAAAGTCCTTGCCAGTGAATGTACTGATGGTAAAAGAGGGTTAAATGAAGTCTTGCTGAAACACTTTCTCCTGTTTTTGCTAGGGTCAGCACATGCCTGGTTCCTGAGTGCCCCCTGGGGATCTTTCTCCCATTTTGCATTGTGGAAGAAGGTGCCTCCCTGCCCAATGCTCTTCTGCTGCCCACAGAGGAAGGTTGCAGGACAGATATACCTGGAGGCGTGGGAAGCAGAGGCACTCCCAGGAGGTACCCCTGGTAGCTGGAGCTCAAGTGTATCCAAGTTTCACACCCTTAGGAAGGATTTTCCTTTATGTTTGTCCCTCCTCATTTTTCTCAACCTGCTTCCTAGAGGTGCAGCTGAACTAGGCAGGGGCTGAAATTCCACCACCTTTTGCATCTTCATGATGATGCTTGAGCTCCTGCAGCTTCAGTACTAAAAGAGGCAGATGCATGTCTGTCATGTGCTCCTCCATGCCGACGTTTTTCAACACATGCTCCTTCCCTAACAAAATCCCAGACCTTATCCTCCCTCTCCTGATGAACCAGGCAAAGGTGGCTGGACAGCTGCCTGCTCTACACAGGAGAGTGTTTGAGAAATAAGCAGCACATTACTCTTTGTACTAATAAAACAGCAGCTGATATTTCATTTTTAAATGATTTTTTTTCTCCTTCCAGCATTACATAGTGCCATATCCAGATACTGATGCTGTCTGTACTTTCATCGTCCCTCTCTCATTTTAAAACCTTGCTTTCCCAAATGGAGGGTGCTGCTGACTCTGGTTACTCACAGAGGACAGTAGTGACTGCCATGAATCCTGCCCTGGAAGAGCAGAAGGAAAATCTGGGAAAGGGGACACTGGACCACAGAATACAGAGGATCTTCAGGGTTGCTGTAGGTGACCCTGGTGTGTAAATTCACTCACAAATTCATCAAACACTGCTTAAAAATTAGCCAGCTTGCCTGTGCTCCTGATAACTGCTTTGGATCAACAATCCAGTGTCAAGTCTATAAAACATGATCTCCTATTTTGCTTCTAGGAAGAAAAAGATCATATTATATTTGACTTCAGGTTAGACTTGAGCCATGTTTAGCTTTTCTCCGCAGCCATGAGGACTGGAAATTTAATTTTGGTTTTGAAAGAAAGCTGGCTTCTCTGGTAACCACAGGACTTTAGGAGCGGAGTCCTGAGAGGAAAATGCCAGCTCTTGTGAAACCTGCAATAAATTCACAAGAACCAGCAGTGCTGCTTGAAGGGGAGTGAGCGTTATTTGGGGGGGTATCTGGCAAGAAAAAGATGAAGGAAAAGAAGACATGAGTCTAATCCAGAGGGATCCATCCATTCCAACATAATTATTCTTGTTTATTATTGTGCACATTTTTCTGGTCAACTCCTACCTGCCAGCATGATGCCACTGAGTCCTAATCTGCACAGTGAGGAAAACACATCTCTGTTGCATTCTGAATCATTTCCCTAGACAAAAGTATCCAAGGTTTTTTGGGAATAGGGTCTCAAGTTTCTGCAAAGAAATCAAAAGTTAAACAGCTGGTATGCTGCAAAAGGCATGCTGAAAATATAACTTTCCTTCAGTTCCCCAACCAATTACAGTGGTGGTTGGAGGTTTTGCCTTCTCTTGAATTTAGTTCAGTCCTGCCTTGTTCATTCACCCTCCCACGAACATCTTCCCTGATCTGGTTACGCATTTGGGGTAAAGGCAATTTCATAAATCACCATGTCCATCTGAGCTCTTCCTTGCATTCAGCCTAAAAGTAGAAATCAACCCAAAATTCATGTCACGCTGACAAATACCCACCAGGACTTAGGGGCAGAAGGGTCTACTTCATCTTGAGAGCTTCCCTAAAGTGTATTGGCAGGGCCAGGCAAACCCTGGTTAGGGGGGGGTTAGGTAGCAAAGCAGGTGTTCAGGGGGTCCATACTTTGTGATTCAACCACCCCTTGACACTCTTGGAAATTTGAAGTAGGATGGAGAAACACCACATCCTCTCTCCAGAGAAGAAATCTGGGTGACTTTAAGCAACCTGCCCCACCGATTTGTCCTGGGCAGCCTGAGGCCATCCCATCCCCACTGTGCTTATTCTTAGCTCTGGTGCTTTACACAGGGAATAACTTTTCAGAGAGAAAGGAATGCCTCTGGAAATTTCAGCATGACACTCATGGCTGGTTATTGCGCCAAGTAGACAGCTCTCTTGGAGTCATGACCTTCAGTTAAAGAAAACCAGCCGCATGAGGAGAAGAGCAATTTACAGATGGGTAATGAGATTGGTGCGTCTCAATCACTAGGAAAATAAACCGGTTGTTTTATAGGGATGTGAGGCTGAGGCGAGATTGCTTCAGCTTGGAATTTTCTTTTTCTCTCCCCTTAAAGTGTCATGATCAATCCCATGTTCAAAACACCCGCCATGGGACTTGCATGGAGCAGCAGGACTGGGAATATCTGGAAAGGCATAGTGGCATAGAAAGTAGCCCCTAGGTATAACCTTAGGGACTTCTCAGGATGTCAGAACAACCAAATGCTTGGCCAAGGCTGTTGTGGAAGTCCAGTAACACTAAGCTATCTGATGAGCACCAGGGTCACTCTCTACATGTTCCCTCTGTCTATCTTCCTCTCTCTACATGCATATATAAATATATTTGTGCATATGTGTGTGTATGTATAGGAAAACGTATATACATACATCCCTCCACATATCTTCCTAGTCTGTGTATTCCACATATGTCTGTGTTGTTGGATGCAGCATGACTTCCCAATACAGAGATATTCGGATGTGCAGCAGTGTCCACTACTTCACCTCAAACTGGAAACAACAACCCTCTCCAGGAAGACCCAGGCCAGACAGCCAAGAGGACACAAGAGCAGGGTGCATGGAGGCAAGCCTGGAAGAAGTTCATTGCAGGTTTGTTCCATTCCCATAGAATAACTTAATTTGGAAAGGACCTCCAGAGGTCACCTGGTCCAAAACCCTGCTCTAAGGAGGGCCAACTTTAACAGTGGATCCAACCTCAAAGTGTGTTCAGGGCCACATTCTCTTGAGTTTTGAGTATCTCCAGGAATGGTGATTCCACAGTCTGTGGGCCCTGTTTCGTTTTCTGACCACTGTCACTGTGATGTTTTTGATTTTTTTTTCCTGGTATCTAACGAGAAATTTCTTGCAACTTAAATTGATTGTAACTTATACTACTGCTCCCCTGCAGTCTTCAGTCTTTCTCGTTCATTTTGACAGGCATCTGTTAAAAACAGATGTCTTTAGGAGGAGACGAGATGAGAGGTTTTCAGCTCACCAGGGCATCAATATTCCATTCATATATCATTCAAATAATTAGAGGCATAACATACATAAAGTGCTTAAAATCCTTTTTTACTCACAATGCTTACTTAGTCTGATCAGTGGAATGACTATTATTAGTCTATAATCTCCTTCCTCACAGGGAAGATCCAAGAGGAACAGTGACACAGAGAAAGAGAGGAAAGCAAGCTCAGGGGAGGAATTACTTAGGGAAAGCTTTAGACGGGAGACAAGGAGGGGCAGAGAAGGTACCTCTGCTTTACAATCAAACTCCCTTCTTTTAGCCATCAGAGAGAGATGCCACCCAAAATGAGTACCTCAGGCACCCTCCTTGGGTTTGTCACTGCTCCAGGGCTTTGTCCCCATGAGCTCAGGTGCCTTGAAGGCATTTTTTTCATGGGGCAAGTCAGGTCTCAGGGGCCTCAATGTACTGAGGGTACCAGGAACAGGAAAGAGCCCTGGAAACTCAAGTCATTGCTTACTTTTGCGTTTGAAGCACAGCATTTTTACAAAAGTCAGCTTTGCTCAGCATAAACCATGTTGTCTCCAGTTCCCCTCACGGAAGCAAACACAAGCATGGAACCAGCCGGCCCCACGGCATTATCAGTTCTAGGCCAGCCAGTTTATGAGTGTTGTCCTTTGAGTAATGCCATTTCTCTGCATAGGCAAGTTTTTCAGACCGTATCTGCCACTTCTCTTGACTCAAACCACACTCGCCCTCTCTTGCGGTTGCCCCTGGCTGGTCAGATCCCCTTGTCCAGGATGTTACAGCCCAGCCTTGTACCTGCACGATCTCTGCCGTTAGGCACTCTTACCTAAGCCATGCTGGTATTGGTTTCCTTGCCGCTGCTAAGTCTGGTTTTCAGCTGCCTTTGACTTAACACCATTATTTTGCTCTTCATACCACCTATGCTTTTGCCCACAATTGTGTGTGCAATGAGCTTCCAGAAACGCCTCTCATGATATTGAAACAAAGAGTGCTGTCACGCCAGATATACAGCACGGACCTGGAGAACGCAATCCCCCCCTCCACATTGCCTTTGAGGAGCTGAGGAGTTCGCTCTGCCAACACACGCGTTGTCACCCCAGATCTCTGTTAACGCCTTGCTAAGATGCATGGGGTGAGCTGCCCCTCTCCATGCTTCTGTCGCAAGCCCTCTGCAAAGGCTGGCGTGGAGCTGGATGAATAACACCAGGTTTGGTTCAGTGGCTGAGCTGAGAACTAAGGAAGAAGAAGGAGGAGGAGGGAGGAAAGAATTCAGCAGACATTACTTAGACAATTACTTAATTCTGAACTTTCCATTTTTGGTCAATCTGAGAAATTTTGTTTGACACCAAACCCAATATTTCCTATAATCCCGGAGTTACTTAGCCCCACGGTTGATGCTTCAGCTCAAACCCCAATATTTCCTTTAATCCCAGAGTTATTTAGCCCCGTGGTTGATGCTTCAACTGTGAATTTGAAGTCCCTTTATAATGGAGCATTCCACTTCTATAAAGCAAAACCAGAAAAGCTTTATCTTTGAATGTCAAAGCGACACAGCAGTTTGTCCCCATCCCCATGTGGTGTCCCTGGGGGTCTAAGCCATTTTTATTCACATGTGCATGGGGTTCTTTTCTATTCAGGGTGCCTGATACCACGGGCAGGCTGTCCCACCACCTGCCAGAGCAATATGTTTATAGTGTGAACCTGTGGGTGAGTGTTTTGTGGCTTGCAAATACAGCACTAGCTTGTGTGGGCACACAGTTCCTGCTGAGCAGCACTGCAGGACTGGGCCAGACCCTCTGCATTCAGCTGGCACTTTGCAAGACACACAATGCATACAGAGGTGAGACACCGTAGCATGTTCTATGTCTCCTACACGCACAAATTATCTCCCAGAAAGTGTTCCACAGCATCTTAAGATGTAGATGGTGCACTTCATTGCCAAACCAGACTCAGATGTGGACGGGCAGGTGGTAGCCCTTGATGCATCATCAAGGCCATTCCTGCTTGGACCAGTGCTGAAACTGGCCTCTGGTGGATCCATGGAGATGCTATACCTTGGCAACTCAAAGCTGCAGGGAAGCTCAGGGTCTCAGACTTTCAGTCCTGCTTTGGTTTAAGCTCAAACAGCAATTAATTACCCCATTTCTCTAACAGTCCCAGCCCAGGAGCTAGCAGGGATGCAGAAAACTTTGCATTGAAATACAATTCTGCACTTCCCTGTGACTGCTCCCAACACAGCCTCTGGTCTTCATCCACATGACTCTAGTTATCTAATCTCCCATATCGCTATGTGACAAGCTTATTGCACAATCCCCAAGAGGCCATAAAAATAAAATAAAAAAAAATAAGTAAAAAAAGAAAGACAAGCCAATTCTGTTCATTTCCCTGCCCATAAACTTTCTTCTGGCTGGGTGAACACTCCTTTAATAAAAGTTTGCTTGCCTAGCTGCTGTTCACAGAGTTTGGTGGGCAGTGTACAGTCTGGAGATGGTTGTCATGAATTTCACATGGATTTGCTGGTTCATAGACCAGAGTGAGTGGGAAATTCCAGGAAGCTTCCAGATCGTTACCTGCAGAGGATAGGAGGATTTGTGAAGGGTTTCTTCCACCAGCTGTGCCCATTGCATGGGCACATACTGCCATGTCCTGGGGTCTTGAACACTTTCATACTTTCTACATCCCCTTTCCTTTTGCCGCTAAAGCTTCCTCCTTTTCTACATTCATATCCCATTTCTTTACCTTCTAGGTAAATCTCAGGTCCCCAGCAAAAAAACTATCCCAAGTTTATTGCCATCTAGGAAGAGAAATGTCTGGCCACTGAAAAATGACGTTCTATGCCCTCACACATTTCAGCATCCCTTTGAGACAGTGCAACCTGTTCATTCATTTTTCAGGAGATCTCAAAAGCATTTATTCAAAAGTTTAACACCCCAAAAAAAGTCTCTTTCAATACTGATGGTTAAACTACTTCAGACAAACCAAAATATTCCACAGATTGCTTTTTCCTCTTTTGTCCCTCAACTACTTTTATTTTATAGTCTTGGTGAAGAGAATTAACATCAAGATGAGGAAATGCATATCTTTCCTGTATTAGGTCGGGAGAACTACTCAGCTTGGGAGCATATGATGCTGCTGGGTGGGAGGGTGAACTCTGGGGAACTGGGATTGCTCAGCACACAGTCCTCGGCACTTTTATATCATTGGAAGCAAAAGTACTGAGGAAACTTGCCTGAACGATTCAAACGTGCTTTACAAGCTGTATTCTTCCAACACAGCTGTGTGGGCTGCCATAAACAGTGTGTCACTTGTTGTGCAAGACTGTCAAGAAGAAAAAGTTGAGAGGCCCAGATGCAAGTTCGTAGGATCTGAATGACCTTCCTAGTCTGGCCACGGCCACCGTGGGTGACCCCCAACTCCTGCACCCTGGCTCCCCAGAAGTGAATGGGGCTCCTGAGCAGCCAGGCTCAGGAGGGGCAGGAGCCCAGTGGTACAAGAACCATCTTCCAGTTGTTTATGGGTACTTGGCACCGGTGAATCCCAACTCTGATAGACGCAGAGAAGTAGAGGAGAAACCAGCCTTAATCTCTTACAGAAAACAACAAAGCAAGCCTCCATTTTTTGAAGTTCCTTCAAAATGACCTTTACAGAGTAATGAACTTAATCTACCTCAGAAGGATGAGCTGTTTCTAGTGTGATTCAAAGCTACAACCACGGGGATCACTGCCAAGGCAACTGCATGCATGGGTAATTCAGTAATTCCCTCCACAGCCTGCCTCTGAGCTAAGTCCATGTGAAGCCTCTGAATGCCACCGAGGTGTGCAGCATTGCGAACTAATGCCATATTTTATGATACCACTCACCTACTGCAGATGCCAGGTCCAAGGAACAGAGAGAATTCAACAGGTCTCAGTATGATGGTTGAAAAAAAAAATATAAAAAAATAGCAGTGTTATTGAATGCATCCAGCTTGGGTTCAGGGGTTAATGAAAGTCAGATGAAAATGCCAGCCTTTTCATGTGCTGCTGGCTGGGAGGTGGCTTCTCAACCAAAATCCTAGGGAGTGTCACAAAAGAGAGGTTTTTTGCAAGATGTAGAAAGCTGCAAGCAACTGCAAGCCCCACTGGTTTGCAAAAACAGTTTGATCAGAAAATAAGGCTTGCGGCTTTTCCAGTCTCTAAATTGGCCACAGAGAGTGCACTTACTTAAAAACCAGGATGATTCCTAACAGAGGTTCATTTTTAATGCTCTCATAGAGTACTATAAAAAACTGAGAAACAATTTTTATTATTATCATTATTATTACTTTAAGTATGGCGTCAAACTCTCCATGACACTAAATCGGTGCAGTTCTGGGAACTTCAGCTACAGAATTGACTCACAGATTTTAGTAAGGCTTAATACTCTTCCAGAAGATTTATTGTCATCAGACCCAATGTAATAGAGCAGGCGCAGAGATGACCGTGAAATTGGAAAGGTAATGGCATACATGAGGTCAGATTTGAAGATCTCATTATCCCATCTTGCTTTGAACCCAAACAAATCTGTAAGAGGCTATTTGGAGGTTCTGTTATAGAGACAACATAAGACTCCCTCTGTTCTCTGCCCAGGCAACTCTTTTACAACAGGTGATAAACAACCGGCCTTCATTATCATTTGATTGCATTACCCTTTAGATCAAATCCAATTATATGAACATCTTCCTTCTACAAACATTTCTGATTAGTTTATACCCTCTGAAATTATTCATTTCCTCAACTAACGTCCTCTTCCCTGGTAAATAGTATATATTTACATACATCTTCAGCCTCATTAGCCTTGCACAGGCCAGAAGACACTTGTCCACCATCCAGATTTAAGCAGAAGCCAAGAGATTGCTCTCTGCAGCAAGGTGAAATGCTTTTGTCATCATTCTCAATGCTCTGTATACCCAAATACCTTTCTGAGCAGCTCCCTCTGTGTACATCTCTCTGTGCTTTTGCTAATGAGTGCATTTTTCTGTCCTTGCCATGTTTATAACAAGTTCATTCCACAAGAGAGATTTCCAAAAACCTGGAAGCAGTTAAAGAACTACATCCTTTGAAAGCCTATAGAAATTATTGCTTACTTTGCACTATTGAAATTTCCCCAGAAAAGTCTTTACTGATGACATTCCCCCAAGTCCTCTTTTCTCTTCACATGCATAACTGCCAAGCTGCTTGCATGAGCACCAACTACTCTTGTTTTCATCAGGACACACCACATTAGCTTAAACACGTGACTCAAACCCAATCCAAGTTTGATTTATTATCTCTTCTCAGCCAGGAACTGAACCCTGGAAAATGCCCTGGGTCTAATCTCTATGTGTCAGAGGTTAAAGAGCCTTTGTTGCCCTGCCTCATTTTAACTCAACCTCCCTCTAAGTCTGGAAGCTTCCTAGATGCCATCACCAAGCAAACAACCAAAGCTGAGGAACCAGGAGCCAAGTGTGTACTGCTGGTGTCAATTTGTCCAGGACTGATGAACCCCAGCAGGACACCCAGGTGTCCCTCAGCTGAGCTCTCAACAGCTTTTCTCTGAAGGAGGCCACCAGCCTGGCCAAACGGCTGTGTTTCTCCCCTGTGGTGGGGAAAAGCACACCAAGGTCAGAGGAGCACTGCTGAAGGTTGGATCAAGCCCAGTGTTCTGGTGGCACCTGAGTGAGCAATCACCCATACATTAGCAATGCCTGGCATGATTTATACACTGCCTGCAAAGCCTTTACCATCACCCTGTGGCTACTCAGCCCCAAGCCCCACATCTGTCATAGCTCCACATTCATTTACAAATACCTTCCTCTCTCTTGGCTGCAACCATCATCAGAAAGAAAGGCCTTTTTTGCAAATGTCCCACTTCTGCCTTGTCTTTCTGGGGTGCAAACTGGGGAGGTGGGAAATCCTCCCATAGCTTCCAGCCTTGAGTTGTAAAACCAGCCTACAACACTCATTTTCTAAAGAAGCTCAGATTCAAAGCCCTGCAAGGAAATCCTGGTGGACACCACAGCTGCACGTGGAACAACCTGTGCCCTGGGGTGCACTAGCACTGGAGACTCCAGAGACTGCTGGGGTAGCATTGGAGGACCATGAAAGGACTCAAACCTAATGCAGACCTGGCATTATTGCCCAGAACAGCATCTTTGCATGGCCCAAACCATGCCAGATCATGCCAATACTTACATAATATAGATGATGGTGGGGCAGTGCTCAGGACCCTGTTCTGGCTTTGTTTCACCAGCATTAAAAGCAACCGAATCAGCCAGGAGTGCAGTTTTGTCTGCACTGACCAAAGCTACAGGTTGGAACTCCCGACATCTCCCCTTGCAGCCACTCGTTAGGGCAGTAGATCTGATGTCCATGGAGAAGCGCACTGCAGCCAGCTCAGGGGAAGTGCTACAGGAGAGCAGAATAGCTTGAGGACTCATGCAGGAAGCTTGATAATATCTCAGCTCATCACAGCCAGGAATAACACTCCTCTTGTCCCCCAAAGGGGGAAATTCTAATGCTTTTTCATTATAAAACGTATCTTGGCCAAAAAAAAAGAAGAAGCATTAATTACATGAGACTGTAGTTGGGGCTTTTTCAGATAAAGAATAGAGAAAAATATTCAGAGCAAATGAAGAGCCAATTAATGGATAATTTGTTTGTATAATTTACCAAGCCCTGCTGAGCACCTGGGGGATGCTATTGCAAGGGAAGCCAGGGACTAGTTCTGATAGATGCAAGCAGATTAACTTTCCTTTGTCTAAACCTCATGCATTTTGCATTACTCCACAGGAGAAGAGATCACAGGTTCATGTCCCTGACTTCACCTTGCCTGACAGAACCTCTTCATCCATCAGGAGGCAAAGGAAAAGAGCTCTGTTTGTCAAGTACAGTCAGTCTCCCACTGAGAT
Source organism: Falco naumanni (assembly GCF_017639655.2). Classification (NCBI taxonomy): domain Eukaryota; kingdom Metazoa; phylum Chordata; class Aves; order Falconiformes; family Falconidae; genus Falco; species Falco naumanni. The sequence continues at coordinate 61,380,889 of NC_054057.1, forward strand.
GCTGGGATTCATCCTGGGGTTGAATTCTCCCTGCAGAGAGCCAACCAAGAGGAAGGCAGCCTACTTTCCTCACAGCCAGGGAATAGGGCCCAGGCACATAGCTCATCTCCATCCCTCTCCATCACATCTCCATTAGCATATCACATATATCAATGTTCTTACATGTATCAGCTCCAAGATGGCCCTTCTGCCTGAGCCTATTCTCCACATACAGTTTGTTTTTCAAGGCACAAAAGTACTATCTTTTAATTGAAAAATTGTTCTTTTTTTTTTCATCCTGAAGCCCCAGGCATAGTCTGAATCCTTCATGTTCTCCCACATATGCTGTACTAGATGGTGTATGAACCCAGGGAAGAAAGACATCACTTTGCCCAGAGATGGTGAGCTCCAGCAGCCTAATGCACTGGTGACAATACAACAACCCTAAGTAGGAACATGGGTATTATAACCACCAGCCTCATTTTTCCACCCTATTGATAAGCTCCTATAATAAGGACTCTTGGCTCTTTGCAAACGTATGCATTTCCTCTCCTGGTAAATTATGCTTTCCCAGGCCCCTTCCATGGTGACAAATTGCATGAACCCCCACAGGCATGTTCTCTTGTTTAATCAGAAGACTAAGTGGACTCAGACGCTTGGCCTGAACTCAAGTATAATGCCCGTCAGCAGTTGATGTGCTTCTTCCCTGACAGCTCTCCCTGCCTGACACATTGCCAGTGTCTGGTAAAGCAGCAGTGCTTCCTGAAAACATTTGTTACACCCCCAGCAAGAAGCACCCCAACGTGACTGAGCATGAGTCGTTAGATGTAAGACCAGCAGCCAGAAACGAATGCCTCTTTCTCAGTGAAAAAGACCATTGAAACAAAAGAGAATGAATACAAATGAAAAGCAGGGATCTAATGTACTCACCGAGTAATTATAGTGACAAAACCACGCTCCAAGCCGAGAGTTGCCATGGAAGAAAAGGCTGAATACCGAGGAAGATAGATTTCATGCCTGTTTGCTGCAGATCTCAATTCTGCTCCATTTCCATGCAAGGTCTGTAACCTGCCCAGAACTCCCCAAGTAAGAAGAAACCACATACAGGCAAGACTCCTGCATTTCTCCAGATCCCTGAGAAGCCATTCAGATCCCCAAAAGACGGGCTGGCTTGTTGCATTCTGCAGTCTACCTCCAGCCCGATGTCCACCCGCAGCAAGGTGTGGAGGGCACAGAGATGGGGGAACTGTGTGGGCACCGTTTGTAATTTCACCTCCAGATTCATCGCCTCGCTCAGACTGCCATTTTCACTTGCAAATCTCACCTTCACGGATGAATTCCCTCTGCTTTGATGATGCTGTAGGCATCCACCTGGATTTATGAGTTCCAATTTGGGAAGCATAGTGTTACTAATCCAGTGAGTATAATCCCTTTCCATTAAATCCCCTCTGGATTAATAATCATGGCTTGGAAAAAAGATATGAAAGTGAATGGATCTTCCTTTTGGTGTAGTTATAAAACAGAGCTTCTGGCTATTAAGTGTTCTTCAACTACTTCTTTTTTTGCAAAATTCACTGTCCTGTCTTATTCTAACTTTTTAATGACAGCCTAAAATAACCTGAAAGGTGAAGGAGTTATAATACCTGCTCTCAGTTCTTGTTTGATACTGTTATGTTGCTATGCACCATGAAACACCATATTTCACCCCAAAATTGCAGCCAAATTTCAAAAAGCTGCTGTGTCTCTAAAAGAGCCCTCATTATCTGAGCTTCCTACCAGCTCAAGTCCTATAATCACAGAATCCCAGAATGGTTTGGGTTGGAAGGGCCCTTAAAGACCCCCCCAGTCTCACCCCTGCCACGTGCAGGGACCCCTTCCCCCAGCCCCGGTGGCTCCCAGCCCCGTCCAGCCTGGCCTTGGGCACTGCCAGGGCTGGGGCACCCACAGCTGCTCTGGGCAATCAAGTCAAAGGAGCCTTTTTTGATTTTTTGACAGCCTTCCCACATCTCAGATTATTCAAGAGAAGTGTCAGCTTTTGTTTCAAGTCAGTTTAACATTTCAAGAAAACTTCTGCAGCCAAATGGAATTCACTCAGGATAAGGTGTTCTGCATGTATGGAAAAGAAGCTAGCAGACTTCATCTCAGGAGGGGCCCGTGGTGCCTGAGCCTGTCCATATGTGCCAGGGCACATCACTACCTGAGAAAGGGCTAGAAAATTACATTATACAGAGCTAGTGCTGGAATCTCTGCTGAGCTCCAGGGTGTTCCTCCAGTGGGTTTCCCTCTCATCTGGGAACAGTCCATCAGTTGCCTTTGTGGAGACCCTTGCCACTAGCTTCAACAAGCAGCATGTACACCCCTGCCCAGTAGAGCCAGGTTCAGTTGAAAAAAACCCAGACGTGTTTTGTGCCATGCAGAGAGCATCCAGGACAGCTGTGGGTGAATGTCCCTGCTTTCAGGGTCTCCAGCTCTTGCACTTGGAGTGCTAGCTGGGGTGGTGGGAAGAGAAGGTGGTGGTGGGATGCTGAGAAGCAGGGGCATCCCGCAGTGTCACAGGGAGCTACTGGGGAGGGTCCAGTGGAAGACTACAAAGATGATGAAGGGACTGGAGCATCTCCCATATGAGGAAAGACTGAGAGAGATTTGCTTGCTTCTGATTTTGAAGCAAAGTCCCTGTCTCCACCTCTTTGCAGATCAATGGGCTTCTATCCCACCACTCCATTTCCAGCCCAACATCTTAATACAACACCGTCTGATGGCTAAAATAAAGATGCTGATGTGACCTGAGATGCCTTGGCTGCAGCTTCCAGTGACATGCCAGCTAAACCCCCACAGGCACAGTAATCCAGGAGAGGGCCTTATGGATCAGTAGTCTCTTGAATCTTCAGAGCTTCATCCTCCAGGAATTCTGTCTCTGCCATAGATTACACCAGCCATGCCACTTCAAACCTGGTGGAGCCTCTCTGGGCAATAAGCTTTCAGCTATAGCAGTACAGCTACAATGTAGAAACATTGCTCCTGGAAAAACAAAAACAAAACCAAAAAAATAACAAAAATTCCCCCACAAAAATAAACAAAAGGAAAAACAACCCACACACTTTGTTTTGTTAGTTTCTAGTTGTATCTTCAGGGTAAAAACATCCCTTGTGAAACTGAAGGGAACCTAGCTGATTTAAAAACCCAGTGGAGGCAAGTTGTGTTAGCTTTTCCTGGAGGGTGCCGTGTCCAGCCTCAGGCACCGGTATCTCTGTAAAACCCCTGTAAAGTGAAAAGCAGCCTGTGCATGCCCTCCTTCAGGGCTCCAGAACGAGAGGGAAAACGTTGTGCAAAATATGTTGCCATTTCCACAACAGTTCCTAGTTTCCAGCGCTGCCCTTATGGTGGTTGTCATATTTTGTGTATTTGTAACACTGTTTTGAAATGAGAGCGCTTCTTTCTAATTCAGTTTGTTTCTGTTTGTATGTGAATGCAAACTAAGAAAATTCACAAATGCAGCATGCCGTATCTGTTCCAGACACAAACGCACATGCAGAAGTTTTTGTGATGGAGAACGAAGCGTTTCAGATTAATTAAAAGCAATGTTTAATATACAAAAGTCTCATTTAAGAATGAGCGCCTTTCTTGCAATTAGCCTGACCAAAAAAAAAAAAAAAAAGGGAAAAAAAAGGAAAAAAAAAGCTTGTATTCACTACTCATTTAATTGGGAGCCTTTTTAAATGCAAGCTGTTTTGCTGCTGTGCATTCTAGATCTAAGACTTCTGATTACCTCAATTACATGTGATTACTTGATTAGATGTGAGGCAGACCTAGCCTTTTACTGGAACCATAGCTTTCATGATTCATATGGTTAAAATGAGTATTGCAAGTTAAACAGCATTAATCACTTCAGACTAGGTACTCAGAGCAGGAAAAATTGACCAAGTTACCTTCACCTTAGCAAAGCTGCACTGGTTTATACTGGGTTGGGAATCCATTACCAGTATGAAAGCATGATTAAATATCATCTGATATCTAACAAATCAGAGGCTGTTTGGATTGCTGTGTTTAGCCTTTGCCTCCCTTGAATTTTCCTCATTGTTTAGTATCAGAACTATATAATTAAGATTATTAGATTACCAAATAAAGTCCTCTCTTGCAATGAGCTGTAATAACTGAACCATCTGTCTGTTAGAATTGAGTGTGCCAAGTCATGTATCTGCATTCGAGCACCCAGACCATTACACAGACACTACAAGCTCTCCTTTAACCTTTCCATTGATTTAAGATTTGTTGTTCTTTAGTCATAACACTCGTAAGACAAAAAAAAAAAAAAAGAAAAAAAAAAAGGCTTTCCCTGAGGCCACAGAGAGAAGCCCAGGTAACGGGTGTATAAGCAGCACATTTCCATGACTCAACATCACCCATCCATTGCTGGAGACACCCCAGGTGGTGGTGGCACCCAGTTTGGTGTGGTGGCACCCACACAAAGGGGTGTCTCATTTACCCCATGAATTTCCCTGCTGCTGCTGTCTAAACATCTCCAGAGAGTAACTCAGGGTGGAAACCTAACATTCATGGTCTAGTTTGTCTCCTGGAGAGTCCTACCCCTCTGTCCAGGTGCCCTTCTGCTGAGAAAGGTGTCCAGCTGGGACTGGAGGAATAAATGGGCATTTCTACAGCCATCTCATTATCATCTCACCTGCTACTGAAAGGCAGCCACCTCCGGAGGGAGAAACATAGGACACATACCGCTGGTTCAGTCACCCACAATCTGCTTCACTCACAGCTTTGGGTGGGGGAGCAAAATGAAGTGACAAGCTGTAAAATACTGACCTTTACAAATACAAGAGGAACTTGCACTCAGGGGGATGTATAACTCTTGCTTTCAGGTGGATGTGCTAGAATAAATGAGGTGGGAAAATTTAGCCTTTTCTGTAAATTGTTTACCCTAACCAAGCACTCAAACTCTTTCTGTTTGTGTTTTAGGGGTGTCTTTTGGGAGTTCAGTCAGTTTCTGGAGGCCTTTTGCCTTGGGGTTCCTGAATTCTTTAACTCTTTGCTAGTGTTTATAGTGAGGACTGTATTTGTGCCTTTTTCAAAAAGGGACTTTTCAATCTCCTACTCATTGTTTTCCCAGCAGTAAGGAAAGAAAGGCCCAACAGCCCACAAGGTCCACCCCTTCCGTCACAAGCAGAAGCACCCACCATCCTTTCCAAAACTGATGGAGCTCTGTGTGACAAGCGGCCACGATCCACCCTTGGCTGCTTCTCACTGAACCTGTTCCAAAACATCCATTTTCTACCTTTTAAAGACCTTCTAATTTCCCCTCTGAATTGATCTATGCTCCATTTATCTTAATTTGCCTTTGTTTTGACATTGTCCTTGAGCTTAAATAACTTTTCTTTCTCACTGATTTTTGTATTAAAATCCACAGCAGTTGTATTCCCACTGTGCACTGGTTTTGCTACTCAAAACTGATGTTTCCCTCAGGTTTGACCTCTCCTCTTTTACCAAAACTTATGTTGGCAACTCTGTGCACCATTCCTGGTTCAAAGGCATCTTCCCTGATCACAGAAGTCAGTGAGGACAAGACAAGGGGAGTCCCGAACACTTCTTTCTATTACAAGACATGTTCTTTGAGAGTTGGATGCAGTCCAACAATTACTAGATTGTATAGATTGCCTCAAAACCTCTGAGGACCAGATAAAAGAAGGTTCACCTCAGCCTTTTATGATGTCCCATCGTCATCACACAGAACACAGACGTGGTTTCACCACACCAAGCCCAAGCTACTGCCAAGCAGAAGGACTCAGCCACGCTAACATGGCTGTCAGGCAGCTCAGACCAGGTGATCTGAATCAGGGAGCAGCCCTGAGGAGAGGGACTGGGGGTGCTGGTGGGCGAGAAGCTGGACGTGACCCAGCCACGTGCGCTCGCAGCCCAGAAAGCCCCCCGTGCCCTGGGCTGCATCCCCAGCAGCGTGGCCGGCGGGGCGAGGGAGGGGGCTCTGCCCCTCTGCCCCGCTCTGCTGAGACCCCCCTGCAGCGCCGCCTCCAGCTCCGGGGCCCCCAGCATAAGGAGGGCACGGACCTGTTGGAGCGGGGCCAGAGGAGGCCACGGAGATGGCCAGAGGGCTGGAGCCCCTCTGCTGTGCAGCCGGGCTGGGAGCGCTGGGGCTGTTCAGCCCGGAGAAGGGAAGGCTCCTGGAGAGCCTGGAGCACCTTCCAGCACCCAAAGGGGCCGGCGAGGAAGCTGGGGAGGGGCTTTTCCCAAGGGCCTGCAGCGCCAGGACAAGGGGGAACGGCTCTGCGCTGAGAGAGGGCAGATGGAGATCAGAGCTGAGGGAGAAATCCTTCCCTGTGAGGGCGGCGAGGCGCCGGCACGGGCTGCCCAGAGCAGCTGTGGGTGCCCCAGCCCTGGCAGTGCCCAAGGCCAGGCTGGACGGGGCTGGGAGCCACCGGGGCTGGGGGAAGGGGGCCCTGCGCGTGGCAGGGGTGGGACTGGGGGGTCTTTAAGGGCCCTTCCAACCCAAACCAGTCTATAATTCTATTACTCTGTATTTCTTCATGACTCACCATCTAGACCGGAGTGGAAAATGCCAACAAACCCATCCAGACAGGGCCTCCCAGCAGTGCCTCGGCTGCACCCTCAGCCCTGCCATTCACTGGTGTTCCACCCCGTACCTGCCTTTACAAAGGCAAACATGGACCTTTGGCAGTGGGAACTCAGTCAGCCAGTGCCCAGGTAGCCTCATTCTTGGGAAAGTGTTCTTTTTTGGCTTTCTTTCCCCCTTTCTGCCTAACTAGATTTGTCAGGTCTCCATGCTGCCCGCAGGGTTTCCAGGGGCCCCAGGCAGAGAACAGGCACACTCAAGACCTATCAAGCTGTATTCTAACTTAAGTAGGCAAGATCTTTTCAGGTCCTTCCAAACTGGATCACACCACACTTCATCCCTCCCTCCTGGGCAGCTCTGGCTCTCTCCCCTTTTCTTTCTCTCTCCTTTGCCTCATGTTCTCTGCAGAAGGGGAGAAACATCTGCTCCTCCCCTGTTTACAGCTTCAATGACACTCTGCTTCATGCTTTTCTCTTGGCCAAACCTACATCACTCCATAAAAAATAAAAAAAATAAAAATATGGTCAAATGTGTTTTCTAAACAGGACAAAAAGTACAAATCCTGTCCTTAGAGGCACACAAGCACATAAAAACGCACGAGAGAAGGTCAGCTGTTAATCTTGTAATTACCCCTCCTGCTCCTTAAGAGCAGTATTGTCTTCGAATTCACCGGGGATGGGCACTGTGGCTGGGGAGATGTTAGCACGAGTTGAGAGTCAGCTGTGAGGAATTAAAGGCAGCAGAGGCAGGAAGAGCTAATGAGCTTTCCTCCAGAGGTCTTGTGGTTTTAGGCAGTGGGCCCCAATTCAGCTCAGCACACGCTGTGCTCAGCACGTGCTTTGCTGCACAGCGGAGGAGTTTGGGATGTTGAACTTACCGTGATTTCTGTGAGCACTGTGTAGACACTTTGTGTATGACACTCCCAGGCTTGTCTTTTGCCTCTTTCCCATTTCACAGCCAGAACATTGCTTTAGATATAGACAACAAGCTCTATGTCCTCTCAATCTACACTGTCTGGCCAGCTTGGTGTGGGACCACCAGGGGTCCAGGCTGTGGTGAGGTGCTGTCACCGAGTCAGAACCGTGGTAGAGAGGAGCAGATCTGCACAGCAACACCATGGTCTGAAGCATCCGGGAGAGTCCTTGATCAAGCCCATAGCATCAGGGAACATCTCCACATCTTCTTTCAGGTGCTGCCTAGACCTGCTGGTACCAAAAGACCATCTCCATTGAACTGCAAACCCAAGGATGTACCTTGAAGCTTTTGCCCCACCATCTGCTGGCAGATATTACTTACAGGTCCTATTCAGAGACCAAATGTACAGCCTCTCTTCCCTCAGCTATACTGAAGTGCCCACCCATGGATATCTAAAGGGTCTCAGCAGCTCACCTTGAGCTCCCTCTAGATCTGAGGGGACACGCCTGTTTAGGTGAGATCCAGCAGAAGAATATGCAGTAGTAAGAAGTCCCCATTTGTGAGGGTGCAGGGGTTTGTCCATGCTAGGACTTCTTCCAAGCCACTCTTTTAAAACAACTTACTCGGCAGGAAACAAATATTTTTTAGCAGTCCTTTCTTTCTCCTGGCTCATTTTCATCCAGAATTTCTCTTGCATGAAAAACTAACTGGAACAAATTAATAGACTTTTTTTTTTTTTTTTCTAAGGCGACAAGGGACCATTAGATCATTTGAGATTGAGTTCCCATATAACAGTGCCACAATACAGGGCTTTCCTTCAGGAATCAGTTGGCTCCTTCCTACCCATTTCTCATCAGAGAGGCACTGCTTAATGCTTCCTGGGAGAGCTTCTCTCTTTTTCCTAGTATTTTACATAACTAATCTCTTTGGTAATCCTAGTAGATGAGTGTGAAACAGACCCCTGCGCTTCCCAAACTTGTTTGGGCTTCTGGAGTCCCAAAGGTTGTTTCTGTAGTGCCGAGGACCTGGCAGCTCTGTGAAAGGGAGGCGCAGTTCAAATGTGCTGAATTTGGTCCCTGTATTGGGCAATGACAGGACAGAAACAAGAAGTTTTACATGAGCAAAGAAGAGGGCTGGCTGCCTGGTTACAGAAAGGGAGATGCGCAAGAAAGAGAAAGAGGTGAAAATCCCAAGAATCATTGAATCATAGAATCATTTAGGTTGGAAAATATCATCAAGTCCAACTCAGCCTAAGACTACCCCTGTCATTAATTTAGTTAATTTTAAATTTTAAAAGCTTAAATTTAAAATTTAAATTTAAATTTTAAAACAATTACTTTTAAATAAAAAAGCTACTTTTAGCAGCTTTTGGGCCTTGGAAGATAAGGACAATGTTCAGCAGTCTTTCACCACCATTCATAACGGGGATCACATCTCTGACCTTGGCATCTACCTTGGCATCACCTGCAGATGAATTAACCAGCACCTGTGTTGAGTTTGACAGCATTTGGACCTGTTTGGACCTGTTCACATCTTCTTATCAGATCACCTTTTATACCTTAATAATACTGTGCTGACCATGCAGTGGGATGTGCCTTGTTTCCCACAGGAACTTGAATTTGTGGATGAGCAGCTAGAGAGGAGTCGCTCAGTAAACTAACATCCATACTCATCCTCACCACCACACTCAAGCCAAAGAGGCTCCAGTAGGTGTCAAAACTTCTGCTTCAGTTGTGCTTCTTTTGCAAGAGCATCGTTAGTATGTTACAAACTCTCCCGGGGCTGAGTTATGTCCTGGCCATTAAATCCCTTCCAGATTTCACAGACTTTTAGTTTGTGTCCACATTGTAAACCCACTCCTTGTCCACAGCTGTCCCAGAGAACCCCCCTCAGGAAATCAGTGACCAGGGCCCCAGGAGGACTTCCAGGCAGCCTTCCTCCCTGCTGCCCATCCACTGCCTTTTTACCGGACATAGGCACCACTGTGAGCAAGCACAATAAAGCAGACCCACAATAAAGCTGGCCAAGAGACCTCCACAAATACTTTGTAAGTGCACTACAGTGCAAAACCTCCATCTGGAAATCAAACTGATGAGGGAAGGCTGATGGATGGTGTAGCTGGAATGGAGGTTTATTGGATCTTTCTCTAAACCCAAGCTTAGCATAATCTGAAAGTCCAGTTTTCTACAGACTTTCAAACACAAAGTGCTGCACCATTGTAAAAGAAAAAGGATGGGTTGGAAGTCAGACCACTGGCCTGAGATGTAGGACATAGCTTGATATAGATTACAGAGCCAGAAGATGTCTGGTCGTACCTCCTGCATAGCACAGTCTGCTACAGTCCCAAATTCACTCCTGTTCACACGGGCTGTCTCCAAAACACATTTGCAAAATCTATATTGCCTTTAAAAAAAAAAAAAAAAAAAAAAAAAAAAAGAGGCATTTAGGGACAGAGGCTCTGTCACAAGCCTTGGTAAACTAACTGAATAGTTAAATTCACTTATGTTGAAATCTGCTTCTTTTTCCTGGCCAGGACTGTCTTATAGCAAAGGGAAGAAAGGTGCTTGTGTTGGTAGTCGCACTGAGGAGCCATTCTCAGTCCTTCCCCAGCTTCACCACGTGGTTGAAGTGATCGAGGACAGGCTACCTGACCCCTGTGTGCTTCAGCTGTCCCATCTGCAAAGTCCACACTCATTGACCTGCCTCATCTTTCTGTTACTCCCTTTTTGAACTTCCTTACGTAGGAATTGCCTTCCCTCAGCCCAGACCCTTCCCAGTTTCTGCTCCTTCTCTGGTCGGGAGTGATGCCTTGTAGCAGTGAAGCAAGTCCTTCTCCATGCTGGTGGCTCTCAGTGACAGTCTGGGTGCCAAGCACCATCAAGTAATAGAATAATTTATGTTGGAAAGGACCTTTAAGATCATCGAGTCCAACTGTTTAACCCAGCACTGCCAAGCCCACCACTAAACTATGTCTCTAACGGACACATCTACACTGTTTTTTAAATACCCCCAGAGATGGTGACTCCACCACCTCCCTGGGCAGCCTGTTCCAGTGCTTGTCCATCTTTTAGTTGAAGAATTCTTTTCTAATATCCTAAGTAGCTTAGTTTGCATTCAGCAAACATGAAAAAAAATCTGTGCGTCTTTGCTGTTAATTGCTGCTCCTCTTTGCTCCCTAGCCATCTGTCAAGAAAGGGGTCTGCAGAGGGAGAAACTGAGTCACATGCATCAAAGGCAAGGTCCCTGACTCCCACCTACCATGCCACAGCAGATCTCAAAGGGGCACTTCCCCCTGGGAGAAGCAAGTGTCAGAGCTTGAGGCCACAACTCCCACCCTCAGGTTAAGCTGGTCTCTCATACACCCCTAGATGCTCTCACTGAGATCACTCTATGCTTCCTGCTCCTGATGCTCCTCCAGCTCCATGCACCAATGAGCCAGGTCAGGATAGACCTTTCTTGGTTATTCCCAGTTCAGAGGTGCCTGGGTTTTGGCTGGGAAAGAGTTAATATTCTTCCTAGCAGCTGATACAGTGCTGTGTTTTTGATTTAGTATGAGAGTAACATTGATAACACAGTGATGTTGCTACTTGTTGCTAAGTACTGTTTATACTAAGTCAAAAACTTTTCAGCTTCTCAGGCCTTGGCAGCGAGAGGACTGGGGGGGCACAGGGAGCCGGGAGGGAGCACAGCCAGGGCAGCTGACCCCAACTGGCCAAAGGGATGTTCCATACCACAGAGCGTCATGCCCAGTATATAAACTGGGGGGAGCTGGCTGGGGGTCTCCAATTGCTGCTCAGGGACTGGCTGGGCATCAGTTAGTGGGGGGTGAGCAATTGCATTGTGCATCATGGGGGGGGTTCTTTTCTTTTGGGTTTTATTCCTTTATCCCTTTCTCTCCTTTTCATTACATTTGTTGCTGTTGCTGTTACCATTATTTTTTTAATTATTTTATTTTATTTCAATTATTATTATTATTATTTTTTTATCTCAAACCACAAGTTTCCCCTTTTTCCCACCTTTCCTCCCCATCCCGCTTGCAGGAATGAAGGGGAGTGAACAAGTGGCTGCATGATACTTCGTTGCCAGCTGGGGTAAATCCATGACAAGGGGACTCAGGGCTGGGTGCACCATCCTGGTGATGTCGGCCAGGTTTGGGCAGCCTTGTCCTTGGCCATACTCCCACAAACTCAGCAGGGTTAAACACCTCCTACTCCCCACTGGTGTTCTAGACAAGCGCTTCTGCACGCAGCTTGTGCAAGATAAACTAATCCTGACACTTAGCTTTTAAGGGTAGGATTTTTGCAGGAGCAGTTTAGACATTTCTGAGTCATACCCCTTTTGAAGCCATGCAGCTAGGTCTGGCAGGCACACAGACATACACGCAGACATACCTGCTTGCAAACACATGCCTGTAAATGGCGTGTACACGTACAGGACCACATATCTGTCTGACACAGACACCTCCCTGTCAGGTCCCCCTCTGAAAGCTGTTCTGGTCACTTCAGAGTCTGGATGTCCTGTTCTTATAAAAAACCCTACAATAACAAACGAGGAGTTGGGATGTGACTTCATGTCCCTCCATTTTTGAGCTTTTTGCAGTGAACTATGTTTGTTTGTTTGTTTGTTTTACTAATTTGAGTGCATTTTAGGGCTGTTTTTTCAGGGGGTGAGATTTCAAAATGCCTTGACAGATCATCCTTTAAAACCAGATCATCAGTTCCCTCCCGACTCCCCACCCAGCAGAATATATATATAAATAAATAATAATTTTAAAAAAGCAAACATGCTTGTTACTCTGTTTAAACTCTTGAGGGATCTGCTAAATTCCTCACAAGTAGCACAAGCAGCAGCCTGACTATTGCTGTGGACACACTCGTCTCAGGGGTTTTCCTCTTGTGGTCACCATAATGTCATATGTAGGCTTTGATGCATGCACACAAAGAATAAGGGGGTAAAGGGGTGGGTGGGGGTGGGGGGGCTGTGGGTGAAGGAGGGAGTGCAAAAATAACCCATGTTCGTCTGTGGCACTGAACTGGCCAAGCAAAATAAAAAGGCTGAGGCAAACAGTCAGAAAATCCCTTTCCAGAAGTAGCAGAGAAGCCCCCAAAGATCTGATATAGCCCTGACTGCCAGAAAAGCAAAACCCTGCCTTTGATTTTGGTGAACTCCAAAGCAAGGTCTCAGCACACACCTCCACAGGCCAGGAAAAATGGGAAACAGCCTGCAAGAGCTAAAAAAAGAGGAGTTAAAGAACCCCCCCAAAACTCAAGCACCAACTTGAAGCATTAGCCCTTGCATATATGTAATACCTTAATGCCCACAGATGAATGCCTCTGTGCTCAGTCCTTCCCTGCTCAGACCTTCTTTGGTCACACCAATCATGCCTGCATGTTGATACACACAGACCCTGTCCCCTCTGTCTTAACCCCCAACCCATGTCCTCCCTACCTGCATCCTTATCCATGCCCATCCTAGGTGGTCCTCCACGCACGGCTTGGCCAAGCAGGACCAGAACATGGCCACATCCCAAGATGAGCACAAGAAAATGCCTTGCAGGTGCAGGACACCTCCTCTTCCCCTGCTAACCCTCTCTCCAAGAGACTTTCTCATAACCCACACCCCCTTGGTACATTTTCTGTTCCTTCCAGGAAAGAAAACACCTCCCTCCTTTAGCTTTGAGATTAATTCAAACATCAATTTAAACCTTCTTTGGGAAGCAAAGCATCGGAGTTCACATTCCTGACTGCTCAAAGGCACCTACAGAGGATCCTCAAAGGCTGGGCCTGCCCAGGCTGGGCCCAGAACATACTCTCATCTTCCCTTCTTAGTTGAAGGAGGAGTTGGCTCTTCTCAGGCCATCCTCACAACGTCCCTAGTCCCTAAATTGGAGGCTAGTCTGAGGGCAAAGCCTACCTGAGGTCTACATTTCAGCTAGTGAGATACTGAGCCTTCAGAAAGTATATTCAAGAACGAAAAAAAGTGTATTCAAGAACAAAAGAGGCTCTGTCTACTCTGCAAAGGAAAAGGGACACAAACACCCACCAAGCCCATGACCATGCCAGCCCCACTGAAGCTCAGGGTCAAAGTGTGCCCAGCTGAGAAGGAGCCCAAAGCTCAAGGCTTGAGCAGAGCTCCAGCTGCTGTGTGCAGGTGGCATGGCAAAGAGTGCAGCCTCTCTCTGCCATGCTCCCTCCCACAGGAGGGACACAGGAGAAGGCATATTCTCCTTCCCCTGGAAGGAAGATGAGAAGATGCCTTCTTCCCATCCTTAGAGATCTGGACTTTCCTAGCCGCCATCCCAGAAAACTCCCTCCCCAGCAGCACTTTCTGCCTACCAAGGAGTGCCAAGAAATAATGACTAATTAATCATCATACTTCGTGACTGCAAATGATGTCAGTCCTTTGCTCTTTGCTCTTTGCTCGCATTTCCATATGACCCTCGAATTCAAGATCATCCCTCGGTCCCTGGGTAAGAAGCAAACCACCTAGACCATCTCCCCTCAGACAGAGTAGCCCCCATTCTCCATAGTTTTCTATCCCTTCCCTTTTTAACTGCTTTCTGCCCCAGGATCCTGAGTATTCACTGACTGAGGAACATGGATGAAGATTTACCTGCATCTCTACCTCTCTCCCACTACCCATTCCCTCTGAAAAAGCCCCTTGTTTGTGTTAACTGCCTTGTTCTGAGCTGCGTGAGCTGATGAGGAAAGCCAGAGAAGCCAGTGCTCCTGAGGTGACATGCACTGGTGTGGGGAGGAGGTAGATGTGGGCTCCTGAGCCAGACAGGCAGTAGTTCAACCAGGTTAATTTCTCTATAAACACTTCTGTTTATGCAGTGATTTCCCCTAAAAGGCCCAATTTTATAGGTATGTTTATGGATCAGTAACTATATATCTGTGTAAAACCTATTGAAAGAAGTGTAGTGTTTGTCTCATCCAAAAAAATAAAATTAAATGAAGTGACCTTCAGTGCTGCCCAGGATCTGATTGCAATGGCCTCACTGTGTCCCCAGCCCTGTCCAGACAGCCAAGCCTGCAGCAGAGCAGAGCCATTCAGGGCTTTCAACCCATCTCTGTTGCCTTCCCAGCTCTGCTCCTGCCTCAGGGCTGGCAGCATGCCTCTCCTTGGTGTGGTAACCTGGAGCTCCATCTATCCTTGAGACAACCCGGGGTCTGCCACAGTCAGGGGAGGATGCCCCCACCCCAGACCAAGGATGTCACACTCAGATGGCCGTGTTCACATGTCCTGAATCTCCCAAGCCAGAATTTCAGAAATACAAACAGGTCAGTTGACTTTTCTTGGACCTTTTTTTCAGCTTCTCTGTAGACTCAGGCTAGTGTCTCAGGCCCTGTTTCAGGGTGAAATCTGTGCTGGATCCTCCTCTGCAAGTAATATCTAACCTGGGAGTCCTGTGCCGCACAACCTCCCTGTGACTATTCATTGTGTTTACCTGTAGCAGCCCATGATTTCAACATGCAGGGGCAAAGAAGAAAAATGACAACAGCAGTTAATCTTTAAAGTCTATCTCCAAGGGGGAGATATGGATAGTAGAGATGGACAAATCATTTTACTGCAATGAAATGATGCCAGCCATGACACATGGAGCAACATAACCAAAGAAGCTGTTGGAGCAGAGTCAACAGTCTGAAGTAGGACATGTACTGGTGGAAAGTGCTGTGGCGTGTGTGCACCTCTTATCATTAGCCCTCCTGTTCCCCCAGAATGCAAGTCTGAAGATGAATCTTTGCCCTCAGAGTCAGTGAACTGCAACATTGACCAAATTTAGGTCTTTACTCACAGCAGTGCTCATTGGCTGGTGGTACCTCCAGACTGGTCCAGCGTGAAGAACAGCTTACACCTAAAGGCTGCTGCATTCCCTTTTGAAGGTCCTCAGATGGAAATAACTGTGTGCACAGCCTATGCATCACTTCGGAGACCTGCAGGACTTTCTGTGCATGCTCTGAGCAAGTTCCTGGTGAATGCCTGCTTGGTTAAGCCAATGCTTGTCCAAAGAAGAGAAGATACCTGAAGAGAGAAAGAGGACACAGCAAAGAAAATCAAAATGCAGTGTAATCTTGCCTCTTCTGCAGCCTGGGGCACCATTAGAAGAGTGCAAATGGCTTTCTAGGCAGAAAACTGCCCTACAGCTTCTTTCTGAGAGCTTTTCTTCCTATCCTTTGGCCAAGAAAAGCACTGTCCCAATGGGGAAGACAAGGCTCACCCAATCAAATGTCAGCATCTCTGTGAGACCTGGTTGCCTAGGGCTCCCTTTCCATTGAAAGGATATTTACTCAGCCATGAGTATGATTCATCTCACCCGAAGAAGACACTGAAAACATCTCAGATGTATGGTGTCTTAAGAATTGTGTATTTCTTTATTGCCTGTAGAAGTAGTCCACATTGACAAGCTCAGCTGGAAATGTCTAAACTGAGATGAGATCAACCTGACTTCCAGTGATCAAGTTCCACCAGTGCTTTGCCATACGTAGGTTTGTCCCTGAGGCAGCTGGAGGGCACAGCAGATCTGCTGAGATCTGTCTTTGCAACCTCATGCCTCTGAAAGCCTTTGTGCTGTGCCAGCTGAAGGATGATCCACATTCCATGCCAGGTTTGCAGGTCAGTTCAAGCTGATCAAAACTCATTCCCTTGGGACAGCTTTGAAGAAAAGGAAACTGCCAGCATCCAGTCCTTTTCCTATGAAATGTCAGGATATCCAGCAGATAAAATGACCATCTCTTTATTGTTCTCGGTTACATCAAATAAACCTGGTGAAATGATCACCTCCTGACCTCTGAAAGTTGATCCTGCAAGCGAGAGCCTTTGCAAAGCTGGAGGGGTTTTGCTAGTGAGGTTGGAAGGGAGGATTTGAGCCCTGACCCAGCAGAAAAAGACCCATTACTATTCCCACAAACCCTACAAGGCGATATAAATCTTACAGTTGTAAAGCTAGAACCCAGGGAAGCTGAAGACTACGTGTGCCTTTTCTCAGTAGACACAAGGAAAGAAAGGAAAACCTAAGGTAGAAATGAGGAATTGCCATGGGTTTGTGAAACTGAGTTATTTTTTTTCTTTCCATCTTACTAAATTTGGTGTGAAGTGAAATAGAATTACTTGGCTCCACTGCTTTTCCGGCCAGTTTATTTATTTTTTTAAACCTAACATGAAACCCAAGTCCAATTATAACCTCCTTCCCTGTGCTCTCCCCTCCAGCCTCCACCCAGAATAAATCACAGCCCTGGTCTTCAACAAGAATGTGAAACCACAACTCTGTTCCCCTAAAACTGAAAGAACAAAACCAAACCAAAACAAAAAAATTAAAAAGCTGACACAAGCCAATCAGGCAGGCAGGGGGAAAAATGCTGACAAAATTAGCACAAATGGTACCAATTACCACCTCCAGCCTTTGCCAACCACTAAATCATCCATAGAAACTAACTTCACACCTCATCTTGCTGCTGGGGATGTGAATGCAAGTCCAGCATGCTAACTGGAGTCCCAGCTACTCCAACTTTCCCCTTTCCAGGTCTAGAAAGTGGTCTGCACGTTGGCTCGCTGGGAAGCAACTGTGTCTCCCCTTACAGCACACTCCAGAAAAGTGCTGATCCTCTCCTACAGCATCATTAACACTTCGGCTGGGATCATGTAAACCTTTCCATGCAAGGGCTGGCGAGCCTGTGTACACACAAGGAGCTCCACATCTGTGAAGAGACTAACGGAAATCAAACGCCCAGTGACTGGACCAAAATATAGCTGTGTGAAAGTGTGAAGGACACCGGCCAAGGAGGTTTTTAATAGACTTTTAGTGAACTGAACTTCCCCGGAGCTTGGCAACGTGCACATATGGATCAGAAGGACGGGCTCTGCAAAAGGCAGACACGTCAGAGAAACTACAAGAAGCTACCAGTCAGCATCAAAGGCAGGATTTCATCTCATGTGCCAGCAGCCCAGCTGCTTGCTGTCTACTGGATCAAGGCAAAAGGGAATTTTGAGGATTAATTTCATGAAATGGGCACAAAACACTCACAGGACAAGGAATTCAGGCACAGAGTAGTCTTGCACAGAGAATTAAAGAAATCTACAGTTACCAAGTGTCTTTGGTTACCAAATGTGAGCTGTTTCACGGTATCTGCCAGAGCAGTTATCTCCCCCTTTAGCAGATGCAAAGCAATTCAATGCAGGTCATCTCTTGTGGGAAAAGTGAGAAATTACCCATCTTCTCCATATATTCCCGGAGAAGGGGGCATCCATGGTGGAGGTAATTTCAAAGCAGCAGATGCGTGGTTAATTTTTAAGCCCAAGGTAAAGCATATCTGGAGCAAAGCTCACACACATAGTTTTCTATCACATTAGGAGCAATGTTCTTAGATACCATCCAGTCCCCTGGGAATTCCCTTCTGATTGTTAATGTTGTGTGGAAGGTCCTCACATTAAAGATGAGAGTGTAAGCATAAAGCCAAGGATCATCAAGGTAGGGTTAATGAAGCATGAGAGAAAAACGATACTGGAAAGCCAGTTACCTGACCAGCTGGGCACCTTCCAGCTCACAGCTGAATGAAGCCAGGTTGTTCTCTTGCATGCATTTTCATGCGTGCAGCCAGGCAGTCAGGCCCAGCCAGCAGGGGTTCATGAAAGGCAGGTCCCGCTCCACCGACCCGATCTCGATCCACAACAAGGTGACCTGCTCAGTGGATGAGGGACAGGCTGTGGGTGCTGCCCGCCTGGACCTTAGTGGAGCCTTTGGCACCATCTCCCACAGCAACTCCTGGAGAAACTGGCTGCTCACGGCTTGGACAGCTGGACCCTACACTGGGTGAGAAGATGGCTGGCTGAGCAATGGGGAGCGGAGCCACGTATGATTCTACAGAAGGTGTCCTTTCTATTTCTTTTCCCACATCTTTCAAATGACATATGAAAAGCAGAAGGCCTGACTGTAATGGAAATCCCTTGGCTTTTTTTTTTCATTTTTTTTGTGTAGGAGAAGAGGTGTTAACCCCACCAAAATCCTGGCCTAATTCCAATTTAAGCAACTTCACTCATCTAGTTAAAATCCCTCATCTGTTTCGTGGGGATGCAGTGTCCTCTCAGAGCTGTAGATAACTCACCGCTTGGAGAGATGTCCTCATATGCAGTCACTCTTTGGCATCCATCAATGCTGCGTTACCTAAATTTTGCAAAAATGGCCATAGGTCTGTTTTGCAGCTGGGGGCTAGAGACTGAGCATTAGATTTATTTTTACTAATTCAAGCTTTCTAAAAGAGAGCTCCATGGGCTAAGATTCAGTTCACCATTTCAGATCTCTCAGTTTAGAGGCTACATGGAGGTACCCACAGGTGTTACATTATCTGAGGGAGTCTCAAATAGCAGTGAGGAACTGTGTTTTGACAGCTGAATTACACCCTGACAATCTAAATTCCTTTTCCATTCAGTGACAAGCAAAGGTACAATCCAGTTTATCTAGGCAGAATGTCTCATGCCTTGGTCCTCTCTCTTATCTGAGTACCATAAAGTCTCAGATGACTTTAGCCACCAATGCTTAGGAGCTGAATCATCAATTGTCACTAACATAATTGATACTGTCACTAATCGTCACTTATATCCCATGCACAAGTACTTGTCCTGCTGACATCTAAAATCAGCTCTCTGCAACTGGAGATGAATCCCACCCGGGTCAAAGTGCGACCTTTAGGCTTCCTGCAGAGTCAGCAAGGATGGAGAGGTACTTCCAGGTGTTCTGTGTACCACTTCAGCTTCCAAGTCAGATGTGTTGGCTGAAACCACCTTTGTGGGCATTTAAGTTAAGGTGGCTGACTGCTCCGATTGTGTGAAGGGCATTCACTGGGACCACGGAAGTTGCTCAGCTCTAGGGCAGTAACAGTGAGGAGATGCAGCCAGAGAGTGAGCTACCCTAGCTGGACTGGCAAGAGGACATTTGACCATGTCCTAAAGTATAAAAGCTGCATGATATCCCTCACCCTTATCCGGGGAAAAAAAAAAAAAAAAAAAGCAAGATTTTATTTTCTGTTGTTGGCTCAAAGAGGGAAGAAAAAGTCAACAATTCACTGTGAGAAGGAGAATGTGCTGGAAGTGTTCCACTGTATTAATGTGCAAATGTTTGTTTTAACTGCTGTTTCAAAGCGGATATAGCTTTTACAGGACAAAACACTCAAAATAAGGTGGAAACAGAAGATTTTTGACTTTAGCAGAGTGAAACTTTCCATGCCTTGCCAACACATCCTCCCCGAGCACAGGAAACCCGTTTGTGGTGGCAGAACCCAGCCTTCAGTGATGGGCCACATAACTCAGCCATGCCGGGCCACACACACATGAAAGTCACCTCCACCCACGACCCCTCCCCAACAGATTTCCTATTGTTGCAGGCAGCTCCATCCTTCGGTGAGGTGCAGGCTGAAGAGGAAAACCAGCGTCTGCTCCACAAGCAAATACCGTAACTTTCTTTATGACCGCCTTGGGGTTCATAACCACGACGTTTCCCCTCCCCATACAGCCCTGTGCCAGCCTCGGGGCATGAAGCTGAGCTGTTCTCTGGGAGAGTATCACAGCAGGTTGTTGAAGTGAAGAAAAATAAATTCTGCCCTTTTTTATATTTGATTATTTATTTTCTTTTTGCTTGCGTCCCAGCAAACTCTTAATTTACAGCCTGGTATGCTGCTGTCTTAGAAATTCCGTTTGGGTCCCTTTGTCAGTGAAGGAAAATGCCTGTCATTCTCCTTCCCGGGATTATTTAAAGTTGCCGAGTTGCAGGTCTGCAGCCTGGACTGCTGTGGCTTCTTGAGTGAGGAAAGGGGAGAAAAGACAATAAACCAGATAACAGCATCGCTTTTTAAAGCAGTTCAGGGTGGCAGTCCTGTTGGTGTTAGGCAGTTGGTTGAAGACACAATACATGGTTCAAAGCTGCCATCCACCTGTGCTTGATGGGACCAAGGCTGAAGGTCCCTGTCTCCCCCTCCCGGCTGGGAGACATGGGCGGGATTGTGTCTCACTCTTCCATAGCAGAAAAACAAAAAAGAAGGATATATGAAATATTAAAGGAACATGACCTCCTTGAAGGTTCCCTGGCACATCTTAAAATTTTAATTTTCTCCTTTTGTTTGAAAACTGAAGCCTCCAAAAGCCTGGCAAGGGGGGGCAGGCGGGGGGAGAAACAAAGAAAAGAAACTCTTTCAGATTCTGCTTAAATGCATTCATTATCATCAATAATACAAGACCTTGGACCCTGAGCCAAGGAACTGTAAGCATATCAGAAGCAGCAATTATATTTCTCATGCTACCTGGAGGCAGATCTTCTGTTTCAGCTGTTCATCTGGACTTTCAGATCTGGGGATGACCATGTGAACTTCCACCACCTTCCATGCCTGTCACCCCCTGCCCTGCACAAGGGCACACACATACACACACACTCAGATGAAATGAGGAAATGCCATTATCCCACTTGTATAGACAGGGAATTGAAGCATAAATGATGGGATTTATCAGCTATCTAAACACAACCAGCACAGCAGTCTCCAACTGAAATCATTGCGCAAGTTCCCTTTATATCTGATGGAAAGAAGCAAGTGCTGTTGGGGTTCTTCACCAAATGTTGGCCACCAGCCTTGCAGTAAGATGAATGGTACCCACAAACTGGATTGACCCTGGTGTCCATGGTCTATAGCAAAACCTGGGGTGGTGGATGCAGATAGTGGTGTCTCCGTGATAATCTACACTCAAGCCAAGGAACCCAGGGAGCTTCTAACCTACTCACTTTCACTCAGTGGCAGACCACACTCAATTAAAAGCCATTGCATCTGTGCTGTGCTGGCAAAGGCCCTCTTGCAGGCTGCTGCTGGAGCAGGCAGGCCACCCTGCAGTGAAACTTTCTACTTTTCCCAAGTTGTACGCACCCAGCAAGTAGCTCTCGTATCTCCCAAAATGAGCAAAAAATCTTTGTCAAAGGAAAAATGGTCACATTTATAATTCAGCAGCTTTAGACCATGATCTCTCCAGCACAGCACTAAGGTTCAGGGAGTAGCTTGGGACCCTTCCATTGCATGGGGGTTTATCTTTCATCTAGTTACCTTGTGCAATGAAACAAAACACTTTCAGAAAGTCAGTGTGGAAAATGCAGTTATTCCACAACAAGCAACAGCCAGGAATACATAAAATAAAAGCTTGGCCTGGGACCTTATCCTGTATTTGATATGAATTTTCTCATCAGTTACAGGAGAGAGGGGTTTTTCACTCTAGGAAAATTTTCTTGCCCAGTGCTAAAACTGTGCAGCAGTGGATTTGTACAAGGACAGCTGAGAGTAATGGGATGGAGGGTGCCTCTAGGAACGTTTTAATTGGGAGGAAGGTCTTACTAGAATATCTCCATACCTGCACTGGTGCCAAGTTGGTGTCCACTCCCACACACTGACAGGCAAGACTCTGTCTTGTGTCTTCTCCTTCCCTCCTCCTTTCTACTGAGGAAGAAAGTCTAGGAGGACTTCAGATATACTCCATGATGTCAGAAAGGGACAGAAAAAGCCATTTTTCCCAGCAACAGTGAAAATCCTTTTAAAACTTCTGGAGTTTTAAAGAAGTCCTCCCACAGAAGTCCTCCAGGAAGCTAGAGTCTGGACAGAGGGAGGTCCCATGCCATAATCAGAATTTGCCCCAAAGGTTTGCCATCAGTCCCCCTACATAAATGTGCAAGTTCAGCACCAGGAGGTTCACCCTGTCTGTCCAACATTTAGATGCATCTTGATGTATAGGACAGGGCCATCACCACTGTGGCCACTGAGAAAGACCACATTTTTTTCATTTGGGAGCCGCCACCTTCCATAAAAGCAGCACTGTAAAGCACAACGCTAAACCGATTTCCCTGTGTAACCCAAAAAAAGCAGATGGAAACACATGAAAGCAGAAAAAAAATCCAGCCATCATTCTGCTTTCCACAAAATGCCAATATTGCTGAATTCCAGCACTTCTCTTGGATAAAAATCTCCAAATCTAGATATTTTCAGCAAAATTAAAACTTGCTTCCAGAGGGCTTTATATAGCCAGCAGCCTTACAGACTCTGAGTACAGGTTTGTAAAGACAAAGACAGTTTGTTCATCAACAAACTTACAGGAAAATCAGTCAAAACTGATGCATCAGCAAACCTGGAGGAAGAGCTGTCTCTCCCAAATTTTGCTGACCAGCTTTTGTAAGAAGTACAGTTCAAACTGTGTGGCTGTTACTGAATCCTTTTCATGCTTCAGTGAAAAAGATCTACACGCGAGCAATTATCAGCCAACTTGGCTGAATAGAACAAGGACCTGCAAGAAAATTATTTACAGGCAGGAAAGGCAGCAAAATTGGTTTTTAAATTATTCCTAAGCCCTACTTTACCATTTCTGAATGTTTCTCCTGATGTTTGTCAGTTCAGTAAATTTATCGCAGACCCTGGCACAGCTTTGCCCGAGGATTGCACAGGCCAAGGACTGTCCCCAGCTGAGTGTGGGGATGAGGCTGTCTTGTTCCATGGGAGGGAAGGTCTTACAGAGTCACAGAACAGATTGGGTTGAAAGGGATTTTTCAAGGTCATCTAACTCAAGCCCCTGCCACGGGCCCCCTTCCCCCAGCCCCGGTGGCTCCCAGCCCCGTCCAGCCTGGCCTTGGGCACTGCCAGGGCTGGGGCACCCACAGCTGCTCTGGGCAGCCCGTGCCGGCGCCTCGCCGCCCTCACAGGGAAGGATTTCTCCCTCAGCTCTGATCTCCATCTGCCCTCTCTCAGCGCAAAGCCGTTCCCCCTTGTCCTGGCGCTGCAGGCCCTTGGGAAAAGCCCCTCCCCAGCTTCCTCGCCGGCCCCTTTGGGTGCTGGAAGGTGCTCCAGGCTCTCCAGGAGCCTTCCCTTCTCCGGGCTGAACAGCCCCAGCGCTCCCAGCCCGGCTGCACAGCAGAGGGGCTCCAGCCCTCTGGCCATCTCCGTGGCCTCCTCTGGCCCCGCTCCAACAGGTCCGTGCCCTCCTTATGCTGGGGGCCCCGGAGCTGGAGGCGGCGCTGCAGGGGGGTCTCAGCAGAGCGGGGCAGAGGGGCAGAGCCCCCTCCCTCGCCCCGCCGGCCACGCTGCTGGGGATGCAGCCCAGGGCACGGGGGGCTTTCTGGGCTGCGAGCGCATGTGGCCGGGTCGCGTCCAGCTTCTTGTCCCTCTCCTCAGGGCTGTTGGCTGTTTGAATATAAATTACACTGTGCTACGAACCCCCGGGGCCATGAGCACACCCTGCTTAGTTCCCAGTACAGATGCAGCTCGCATGTACGTATTTAAGGACACTTAAGAGCCTGGACTGGATGATTTCTCAAGGCCCACCCGAACCACATTCCTATAATTTTACTGTGGAGGACACTCGTCAGCAGCCTGCCCCCTGTCATCAGAACAGATTAGTCAGCTCCAGTCAATCAAGTAGCCACAAACAAGTCATATAATTGCTACATACTGATGCAGTTTAGGTGAAAATACCCTTTGAGACATTCAGCATCCTCCAGCCAGCCCATTGTGGGTTTTTTCTGCTATAATGGACCTTATTAAGTCAATTCATTACGTTATAAATGATGAAGCTCTCCCACAAACAATATCTCATAGGAATTGAGCCTCCTCCATGTAATCCACAAGAGTTCTTTCATCTCAGAGATGAAGAACAGAGCTATTTGGGAAAAGAGATTACAATTAGGACTATGTTATTTGTAAGAAAACTGGCACTCAGCTGGGCTAGCTCAATAGTAAAATAAACTAAGATAGATGCAAATAGAAACATGAGGAATCAAACTCCCTCTTTTCAGCAGGGAAGCCCAGAACCTTATGGTCCGCTGCCTTATTAACCGTCCGTAGCCAGAACACGAATTCTTGGCTAATCCTAGGTTGCTACATGTCTCTGCTCTTGAGCTGCTATTTGCACTGAACAAAACCAGGACTGTGGCATTTATAAGCCTCCCATCATATCTGCAGTCCACCACTTGCTGTGAGAAGCTTGAAACTGGTCAGATGAAGTGTCTGCTGTGTTTTATTTTGCATCTGTGCTGTACTTTGAGATTTGCTGTGAAAACTGGTCTTCTCCAGAAACTGTGACTTAATAGCTTATCACTGCTCAACAACTACTAACTATCCAGCTCTGTGGGGATCTGAACTTCTTGGATTTGTAGAGTCATATAGGCTGGAAGGGATCTGTGGATGCCTCTGGTCCAATCTCTGCCCAAAATAGAGCAGACTTTGAAGCTGAGCATTGAATATCTCCAGGGAAGGAGATCCCAGAAAACTCTCTGGGTGTCTGTTCCCATATTTGACCACTGTTGTGGTGTGAAATATTTTCCCAGTATCTAATGTTTCCTTCTTGCAGCTTGAGTCCTTGGCTCCTTGTCCATCTGCTATATCCTTCCCAAAGAGTCTGGCTCTGTCTCTGTGCCATCAAGTAATTGTTAGGACGCAACCATCTCTATCCTATGTCTTCTCTTCTCCAGGTAGAAGAAAATCAGGTCCCTCATCTTCTCCTCACATATCCAGTACACCAGCCCTCCAGCCATCCAGGGAGCCCTTCACTGGGCTCACTCCCGTACCTCCATGGCTTTCTTATACTGAGGAGCCCCAAACTGGGCAGTGTTTCAGATATGGTCTCACAGGTGCTGAACACGAGAAGGATCCCTTCCCTGCTGTTGCTGGATGCAGTCTTGCTGGTGCAGGACAGTATGGGGGTAACCTTCCTTGCTCCAGCAGCACTGCTGGCCCACGTTCACAGTCTTTTCCACCAGGACTCCCTTGTTCTTTTCCATAAACCTGTTTTCTAGCTCACCTGGCAGCCAGTTTGTGCTTTTTGGTATTGCAAACAGTATAATTACTTCTTCCAATTTTTTTTCTCAGAAATTTTAGTTAAATTGACTCATCAATAATTCCTTCATTCACCTTTCACTCCCTTTTTAAAGATAAGTGCTGCATTACACTTTTTCCTATCTTCAAGTACTTCATCCATCTTCCATGTGCTCACTAGAACAGTCATTACAAGCTCTGCAATCCCACTGTCTGTCTTTTAAAATATTTAAGGATGAAGCCAGGGCAGCCAATTTCAAAACTCTCTCATGCGTTTGAGTGTTGAAACTGGCTCCTTCCCTATTCTAAACAGTCATCTCACCCCCTTATCCCTGGCATTAACACTAGTCTCTGGTCACAGCTATTCTTTTTTAGGACAGATTGCACAAAAAGGGCAGTTCAGCCTCCTCAGCAACATCCATCAATCTCTCTTCTGCACCACTGGATAAAGAACCAGCTGCATCTCAGACCTTGGCTTTGTTATGGCAGAACATATAGAACCATGAAAGCTACAAAAGTGAGTATGTTTGCAGTATTCCTCCAGGGGAGACACATATCCCTTGACTTCATGAGGTGTCCTGCTTTCTGAATTCATCCCTGCATGTTCACGCAACACACACTGGAGGGATGTTCTCAGCCAGTGCTGCACCAAACGCTTGTGGCTGAAAGAGGCAGCACTCTCCGTCTCCATGACAGATGGGACACAGATTTAAAGTATCTAAATTTAAAGTATCAAGCCTTCACTGAATTATTTCATTTGTTTTCTTCTCCTCCATCTTCCCCAGAGTGGAGATATAATTTAATAACACGGTATGTAATTAGTAACACAGCTAAGGAGATTTTGAGTCTACAAGCTGCATCACGGCTATGTTCCCTCAAGCAGAGCTCCTACCATCCCTTTCACATTCAATTGTTTCATCTCCGCCTTGGTTATTCACACAGCTTTGGAAATTCCCATGGTTCTGGTCACCAAACTGCACAACTCAGCAGAAAGTTCCTGCAGCAGGTCCCACCGTTCTTTGTCCATGCATTGCAAATGTCCCCATGCTGCCAGTGAGCAGTCAGTTGTCACTCCTGATTTTATTCTCCGTCTGCCTTCCGGGGGGGGGGGGGGGGGGGGGGGGGGGGAGGAAGACCCTGGCATGCTCATGTGTACACAGACACAACTGAAATGAGTGGGGCAACAAGGTGCTCAGGGAAGTCCTTTCTGAAAGCAGAAGAACCTCAGTGTGGCAAACTGCCTACATATACACCCAAGGGCAGCACAGCAAGACACCAGTGTGGGACATGACAGAGCTTCTGCAGGAAACTTCAGCAGGGACAAGCTTTTAGGCACAGCCCACACACTTTCCACCCCAACACCCTTCGTAAGAAAGAGACATCCTTGCAGTCAAAATTCATTATCCTGCCAACCTCACCACACACCCGCCGCCAGCTGGGAACAGGCTGCTTCTTCAGCTAATTGTAATTGCAATGTTCCCTGTTCTGCTTCTCACTCTAGTTGCCCTAATGCAGATGCATGGAGTGAGAGAGATGCTTTTCCTGCATTTCTATGAAGGTGCAAAGGTCAGGACATCTCCATGCACAAAGGTGCTCAGCAGCCCCCAAGGAGCTGTTGGGAGGTTTCCAGAACCCAACAAGCAAGGTGGGTATGTGACTGAGGAATTCTCTTCTGCCAGAGCTTGATCATTGACAAAAAGAACTCATTTAAAAGTTGAAGGGATCGCTAAAACTCAACTGCTCAAGCAAGATGAGAAAACTGAGCTAATGGTTCTGCTGCTTAATGTGCTATTTTTCTCCTGTCACATACAAGAATTCATCATTTCAGAAAAAGTCAATATTTCTATCAGAAAGAAAAATATATCCCTCTCCTACAGCAAATCCGGCTCAGGGGTGGGGACTCCCAAGTCTTACTGGGTGATCTGTTAATTCTTTGGTGTGAGCATGAGCCAGCTTCTCCTTCCCTTGCATCAATCTACACTCACACGCACACGCATACTGACTCAGTGGGTGGGCTCTTACAAACCCAGCAGCTGAATGCAGAGATTCAGACCTCAAAACAAGCCCTGCTTACTAGCAGTCCCATCTGCCTGCCTGCCAGGTGCAACTCTTGATCAAGCAACAAGATTTCCTCTCTCTCCTCATCTTCCCAACTGGCTATTGCAAACCAGAAACTTGAGCCAATCTGTTTGTGCTTCTCTAAAAGGTACTTGTGCTTATCCTTTTCCTCAAAACCTGTATCTCAAATGCCCTTGCAAAAGGTGTGCTGGGGTGCCCAGCTCTCTGGGTGCCAGGCCTGGTGGGCAGGGTGTAAAATATGATTGCTTTCCAAAACCAAATGTACAGCAGCCTTGTGGTTGCTCTACAGCCAGTCAAACTGACTGCATTCACCAGATGTACATCTAGTGCTATCTGACATACCTTAGTATGTCCTCTTTGTCCTCCAGCCGCCTCTGTAAAAGGGCACAGATCTCTCACAAGTCCTGTGTCATATTTGCTGGGCCCATATGGGTGTCTAAGATACCTCAGGGCATCTTAAATTTGCTCCTGTTGCCCTTGTGTGGACAACAGAAGCGAGCCCTGAAGCTCTGCTAACAAGAGACCTCTTGCTGCTAGCAGTGGGAGTTCAGCTTCCACGTGGTGTCTGAAGCAGGAGCTGAAACCCACCCTACATGACTGCTAAGCTCCGTAGTGTCTTCCCCCCGTTCCCTGTTGTTAAAAGTGCTAGAGGCCAGATAAATCCTGGTGACTTCTGACTTGCAATGGTTTGCACCCAGTCCTCCTCCATCGCTGCATTGACTTTAATTGCTTTAGAATAGGTTATCTTCACTCAATTAGAGATTTATCTACGTTCATGCCACTGCAACTAAGCACAGAAATTGGTCTGCTGCTTCCACTGCTGCTCAGAAGATGCATACCACTAATAAAAGCAGCCACTGAGAGTTTTGACACACTACCAGGGAGGACATAGACAAATTTGATGTTATTTACTGTGAAAGGAAAACAGTTTCATGCAGCTCCAATTAAGCTGTCACAGTCGTGGGAAAAGAGAGTCACATGTTCTGCTCCAAGTCAGAGACAAAATCTTCAAGCATTGTCATCAGCAACAGAGTGAACTGGGAATCATTTTTCCCTCCTGCTGGCTCCCCTTTGATGCTTCTGTGAGACGGCAGCGTGGAAGCCTGGTGGAAACCTCTGTGCTTGCTGCAGATGGTAAATCAGATATCTTAAAATTGCAGCTGGAGTTGCAAATTGGGGATAGCCAGTCTCCTGACTGCATTTCCATGATGTCAAATTGCATTTATCACTCCTTAATATCCCAGGATTATTCCTTTCCAGGCTTGACCTGGCTGCTTTATCAGCCACTGCAGTCAATGCATTAGCTGTTTTAACTGCAGTTGCTTTCAGTTTGGGAATATCCTTCTGTGAGATGTAATGAAAATGTATTTATAGGAACAGAGTGTCGGATGGTACAACCAGGCTCCCATCTTCAGAAGGGCAAGGCCACGTAACCCTACGGAGATCTAGTTCTTCCTTAGGGTATTGTGAGAACTTTTCTCTCCTTCAGTTAAAACTCTGAGAACTGTGAGTTCCAGCTCAACCACCCCTCCCTGTCAGTGATGCCTTTCCTTTCAGTGATGTGGGTTTGACCATTAGGACAGTGAGGTATTGGAAAAGGGTGCCCAGAGGGGTTGTGCAAGTCTCCATCCCAGAGGGGATGTGCAAGTCTCCATCCCTGGGGGGTTTTAAGACCCAGCTAGACAAAGCCCTGAGCAACCTGGTCTGACCTCAGAGCTGATCCTGCATTGAGCAGGAGGCTGGACTAGAGACCTCCTTTCTGAAGTCCTTTCCAGCCTGAATCATTCCGTGACCCCTATGCCCTTGTTTTGTGAATGCTGTCCTGGAGCAACCTCCATCTAATCACCTCTCCCAACACCTCCTGACCTCCCTTTCCCCTTTCTCTCCCCCGTGCAAGGGTAGCACACCTGAAGGCCCAGTGCCACATTCCCTTACAAGGACTAGTATATGAGGAGAAACAGCCTTAGTGCCTGCCCTGGAGAATTCCCCTCTTTTGTTCAAATATTAGAGGTGACATTTTTGTCCCAAATGGCCAGGATTTGAGACCTTTCTGAAGCAGGCAATGGGCAAGTGCAACCAGACTGGGCTTTCCTGCAGAAGGAGAAAGCAGATGCTCTCATGAGATCCCTCCTCTCCCGGTAATTATCTCACCTCAAGCACAGGCTTAATTTTAAGCACATAGGGAGTTTCAGAGCAAGGACATTTTCCTAATGCCTTGCATTTGCTGCAGCATCAGTAAGAGACCAGTAACTGAGATTGCTTGGCAGCCACTGGTCAGCTCACCAGCTGCTTATGGGGCTGGCTGTGATATCTTTTATAGTTGGACCAATCAGTCAGGGTGGCATCTACCTGCAGAACCAGCATCTCACACGCCACCGCTCTGCATCTGAGTGGAACAATAGCAGAAGAGTTTGTGGGTGGTCCCTTCTATAGGACACAGTAACCGATAGGTGGAAAAGCTGCCAAGCTTTTGGAAAGCACAGACCCTGCAGGAAGCTGTTGAAGCCTCTGTGGTGAATACACATGCCAGCTGAATTTATGTCCTGGGTGGATGGGATTTATTACAGCAGTGGTACTGATTAGGTTCAGAAAAAGACAGTGGTGCAACTCACACGCCTTCTTCATGGAGGAGGGGAAGGACCAACACGCCATGCTCAACAGTCAGTATCCTGGGGAAAGCAGGCACGTTTCTCATGGGTAATGGGATAAGGAAATTTAAATGAATGAAAAACTCTGAAGAACACCGTGGATTGTGTCTCTTCACCCTCCCCTTCAACAGTCTGTCCCTGGAGTGGTCTCAGACCTCAGCAATGTCCCACAAGGTCTGCGCATGAGGTGGGGTTTCCGTAGCCAGCTCCATCACCATCCCATCTCACTGAGTGATAAACTCTGT
Organism: Falco naumanni; assembly: GCF_017639655.2. Lineage (NCBI taxonomy): Eukaryota > Metazoa > Chordata > Aves > Falconiformes > Falconidae > Falco > Falco naumanni. Next base: position 61,411,166 of record NC_054057.1, read on the forward strand.
AGAGATGAAAAGGTTACTGCAGGGACTTGCTGGTGTCAAAGTTAACAGATTATGCAGAGCCAGGGTGCTGGAATACGCTCCTGTTCCTGTGCTGTGCCATTCTACCTGGCTTCTGCACAGGCAATGGGCAAGTTGCAGCCACATCAGATAAGCTGCAGCCACATCAGAGCTAACCACAAGCCAGACCACTCACAGCATACTGTCACACCGGGTTTTTGATGTGTGTTCCATCCATTCTGGTGTTTCTTGACTAAAATAGTGATGAATTTGGACTTGCCTGATGTTCAGAGTTTCCCAGGACTCAGCTCTTCTTCTGCAGTAGGGTGGCCCTGGAAACCATCCACACTAAGAATGTGGGTGTTCACACTGCCAGCTATGTGTTGGTCCAAGCTGGACCTCTCTCTTGATGTATCTTCCCCATACCCAGTGCCCAAAGGCCACCTAACCCCATGACACAGAGCTCATGAGGCATTTGGAAGAGGAGCAGCATCAACAGTCACTAAAGCCTTTTTCAACCCATCCAGCTGCATCCATCCTGTGCCCTGCGATGCTCACCACATTACTGTCCGGAGCTATTTGTTCATCCTGCACTCTGCTTCATGTCTTCCCTCCAGTGAGCTGTCACTCTCAGGCTGACCCCAAAATAAGGCTGTGAAGCAAGAGGAACCTAGCTTTTCCCTCACTACTTCCTTCTGTTTTGACAATTATTTCACTCATTTGCCTTTAGCATCACATCATGTGACAACGAGCAACGTATAGCCTGTCATCGGAGGGAGAGGGGAGATCACTCAATACCCTCTTTCATTTTGCTTCAACTGAAAGCCACCCATGTGGATTTTAAGACCATTAATTTCCCTTCAGCTCTGCAAGCTATCAGTCGTCTATGCCCATATGAATATTGTTCTTGCTCTCAAAGAGGGAAATAATTGAAACCGAGAAGAAGAGGGGAAAAAAAAAAAAAAAAGAAAGAAAGAAAGAAAGACTGAAGGGAGAACTACACGGTCTCAAAGGGATTCACTTGAAAACAGGCATCCCCCTCCAGCGCTTGGACTCCGTCCCAGACACGAGAGCAGGGACTGGAAGCCTACCACCCAACAGGACAGTGGCCTGGGTTTTGCAGCACCCTAGGAGGGACGTTGCAGCTCTTGGACTGGTGAGCTTTGTTCTGAGATCCCAGGCTGCATCCCAAGGCACGGGAAAGGAAGACACAGGGAAGTGACCAGATTTTAAGCCAGGGAAAGCAAGGGAACTGGGAAGCAATGTGTTGCCTGGTGTAGGAGGCTCAAAGAGTCCCTATCAAAGGCTGACAGCCACAACCTCAGATGTTCATTAACATATTCTGGTAAATCACCAGCATATGCTAACTGCCAGTAAAAGCACATAACATGCTGCGCATCAGGAAAATAGATGGGCTGCTCAGCAGCTTCTTTTTGCCTCATCTTCCTCCAAGCCCACAGATACAGCAGTGATGTTGGGATATCTTATCCCTGAATGATCTTCCCTCAAGGAAGCCCGCCCTTTTTCATGTCCCCATTGGCTGCATCCTCCTTTGAGTGCCCAACAGCTTGTGCCCAACTTGGAAGTACTTCTTCAACCCTAAGTGAACTTCTGTGGAGCTCCCATAATAGACACAACCTGTTTCTACCTGTTTCTACTTGCAGCAATCCCAGCACCTGTTGTCCAGGCAGGAGTTTCTGCTGCGACCACAGGGGTGAGCAAATATCTGGTAAGGACCGCACTTGCTTTGAAGCATCATGCCTGTGCATCCTGGGCAGCTACACAAGACTCCCTGACCCAGACAATGCTACCCATGCAAAAAGCAGGGGCTAGTACTCACCCAGAACATCATTCCTTACCCTGAAAATCTTAGAAAGTGGGATTTGCCTCATCTGCCTTTAAGGGAAGGATGTAATTGTCTAAATGTGTAGAGGAATTAAGCTGGGCTAATTAATATTGATAACATACACCTGTGGGCTGGCTTGGGGAAGTGGGCTGGCTGATCTAGATAAGGTGCAGCTGTGGCTGGTTCTGTTAAGTGGTTGGGCAGCCAAGGAAGAGAGAGGAGGGAGAAGCAGAGAGAAGAGGGAGTGTGCCCTGAATGAGGAGAGACTAGGAGAAGGCAGCAGAGGGATTGGTGTGAAGAGTATGATGGTATGTGATAGTAAAAGACCTTGTTGCAGCTGGTTAGTTTGAAGAGTGCTGTGACATAAATGGGCACATAGTGTCAGTTGTGACATGTTGAGGTGTTTGCAACATCTATATGGGACTGTAGATATGGCCTAAGACCAAAGGAGGCCGCTGCCCTTTCAGAGCCACAGCTGAAGGTCAGGAGGGATAAGGTACTTGAATGCTTTGAATGGCTCTAGGTGCCCTGTTTTGGTAATGGAATTAGGCCCTGCATGTCTATGGGATGACCTTTTTCTCTCTACCAGTCAAGCTGGGCTCACCCTAAAGTCAGAAGAGGGAAAAAGCACTTTTAAAGTCCAGTTAATAAGTCCTATTTCAAGATGTTGACATTAGCATGAGAGAAAGCATATTCTCCACTCTGTGATTGTACTGACTCAAATTCTGGTAACTAGAAGTGGAGTGGGGCTCATCATCATCACTGATGGAAAGGTCCCTGTTGCACATCTTCCTTTACTCCAACAATTACCAACCCTGACTTCTCAAAGTGCTTAACGAGAACCCCTTTTGCCGTTAATTTTTGTGTCATCCTACACAGCACACAGTTACTGGCTCAGGACAGGTTTAGTTTCCAGAGGTGAGAGGTAGATGGTGACCAGAGTGGCATTCAGATTTTCTGCACCTCAGTCAGCACCTTCTTTGCAAACCTGCACAGAAACCTACTTTTGGTTTACAATGGTCCTGAATGTCATGATTTGTTTTAGGATGAAGAAAATGTGAGGGTTTTTTTCAGGATTGTGATTGGGAAAGGATAGCAGAAGGGGAGGGTTAAAATGTTGTTTGATTGGGGGTTTTGTTTCTGTCACCAGAAATTCTGAATTTAGGTCAACATGAGCCCCTTTTCCAGCTGAAAACATGTTTGCAACCTGAGGAGTTCTTGAGCAGAGCAAGCAGTTCCTGTAGCCTCGTCCATCTGGCATTTTATCATGGCTGAAATCAATGGCTGGCATATCTGGTGCTAAGACAGAAAAGCTTGTTGCCAGGAATGTTTATGAAGAGGTTTTTGTTCCTTGTAATAAAAATTAAAAACAAAAACAAAAAATCAAACCTCTGAAATGGCTCAAATGTCAGCTCCACGGCAGAGGCTGCTGTACCACCATACAACAGAGCAGGCTTCTCAGGAGACAGCAAACAATTAAAAGCAGGAGAAGTACATTTTACTCTCTCCCACCAAAGGAAAATAATCTCAGCCTACAATAGATTTATTTTGGCAAACTGCTGTGGGGGGGGGCGGGCGGGGGGAAGAGAAAAAGAAAGAGAAGAAGTGGGATGATGGACGGGAAAACTTAAGTGTTTCTGAACAGTTCTGCTTTCACCTTAGGTACTGCCTTCGTGATGCTGGAAACCTGGAGCGCATCCCCCTCCCGCTTCTCTCCAGACTGAAAAGTCCCAGACTATTTTACTCTGTCTTCATGGAGAAATGCATCCATCCTCTTGATCACTGTAGCTCTATTCTTTGGTTGTTTTCTTGCTCCACTGCACATAGGTATGCTTTTGTCCACCTGTAGAAACCACAACCATGCACAGCAGCGGTGACAGGACATCTTATAGCAGTTAAGTGGTGGCGTACAATCCACCATATATTACTCTTTCACCTGTCTAACATGGTCCTCCAGTGATGGAGATTTCTCTGTTTCCCCGGGTAGTCAGTTTAAGCTTTCACCTATTTATTGCTATAAAGCGTTGCCTAGAGGCTGCCTGATTACCAGGAGACATGAGTAACGATTCATTCCTTCCATCTCTGCAGCTGCATCCTAGGTGGTTGAAGGCATGTCTCATTCCCATGTCATCCTTTCTAGACAAACCAGTCCTTCAGCTTTTAGTCGTGCTTCAAGTTTTCTTTTCTTTGGGATCTGTCCTGGAGCAGGACAGTGCTTTGGATTCCATGTATTGCCATATAGTCCATATGTTCTGTGTAGTTTTGCATTTTAAGTGTTCACTTGCCCCAATATGAAAATGGACGAAAATTACAGTAATCCAAATAAGTAATCTTGCACCACATTTTCCAGAATAGGTCTGGTGGATATAGGGCAGTGGAGAAACCAGAAACATAGGGCCAACAGGCAGGAGGAAAAGTAACTCCATGAATCACTTAGTTCAGCATCGGATGCCATGCTCAGGGCAGGGATTTTCATTGCTGCAGGCTCCACACCTCCACTGGGAAACTATGGTCCCAGTCCCCTCGGTGACCCAGTGCGCAGAAAACACCATGTCACCTCACACCATCACCTGAAGAACAGTCAAACACATAAACCCAGCTGAGAGAATAGCTTTGCTGATTAGACCACAGGATTAGGAAAGTGGCAGAGGCTGATGATTTAGTGTTATTTAGCATCTGCTGACTTCAGAGAGAAAATAACCCACTTCTTCCTTTTCATCATTGGACTTTGAGAGCGTTTTCCCATTGCCTCCCTGCCGAGTCTCCCTCCTCTCCTGAGGAATCCATGACAGTAATAATTTATTTTGTTTCAAGCCATTTTAAAGCTAGGAGCTTTCTGACACATTTAATTTTTTATGTTGTAAACAAGGTGCTTGGCAGCAAGAAAATATCCGCAGCAGCCCATTTAAAAACAAAGCAAGAGCAGCACATCTTAGACAAGGGTGCAAGGTTATAGACCTTTCTGCATCACCCCCAGCTGATGCTACTCATAAAACCACGGCTGTCCCTCTGCACTGCAGCACCAGCACTCAGCCTGGATCAGCATCACCCCTGGCGAGGAGCATGAAGGCAGAAGACTTTCTGGTCCACACCAAGCACTTCTGAACCGCACAGAGCTGATGAGCCTGATCTACCCTTGTTAGTGTGGGCCATTAGCATGACTGCAGGGTGAAGTCAACCTGTGAAGTCCTTCCAAGAGCAGGGGGCTGCCTGTGGGAGATCAGAGTGCTGAGTGTCTCAGCAGGTTGGAAGTATCACAGGCAGCAGCTTTTGCAGCAAATCCATTCTCCTGAGCCGGTCCCTTGCTGGGTTCAGGCGGGACCATTTCCCCTCCTGTCTGACTAGTGTGAATCTGGAGAAGTTCTACTGGGTCAGGGAAGTTATATGCGTGCACCAGCAAAGCCACAGACTGAACTTGCAGGACAGCTGTCTGGAGGAGGCTGTCAGTCAAAGGGAGAGTGGGGGATGTGACCTTGCACAGCATTTAAAGAGAAGAAAGAGAAATAGCTGGGGAAGTCCTTGCTTTTTGCTTTGCTGAGATGAAGGTTTCCCTTCCACCATTCCCTTGCTATCTGCAAAAGAAGGTGACCTTCTTGGAGAGGCATCCAGAAAGATATCCCTGGGTGCATCCAGAAGGCAGCTTAGGCAGCTGTGACTGGACTCATTTCACCAGAAACTGATCTCAGAGAGGTCTTCACCTTTAGGTAAAGCCATTTCCAGACATGCATATGCATGAGTGCTCCTGACTGCAGTGCAGCTTCTTGATTCTCCTTCAGGCTGTGCTGCAGAAGGAATGCTGGTTCCAAAGCCCCATATGGCATCTTTTCAGGGGAACAACAGACAGATTCAAGCAACTATGTTAGGGAAGCTGTTGCTTTGTGAGCCAGGAGTGGGTTTACTAGCAATAAGTAGGCACTAGGCACAGAGGTTAACTCTCTCCCAACAGCTAGTTTTTCTAGTGCAGAATGAAAAAAGTGCATTTGAACCAAAGTAACACAGAGAAACTGCCTCCTAGAGCTCTGGACCTGAAGCCTGCATGGGCTCATCTGGCTCCCATCACCTGGTCCTTCATCCCCTTCTACAGACAGCCAAACTAAAGGGTGCCCTTTGTAAATATTAAAGAAAACCCCTCTGCAAGCAGAGCACTCGGGGCATGCAATGGACCTGGAGCTCAACACAGAAACTATGAGGATATATGCTCTCACCGGCTCTAAGGAATCTAGAATATTTGGTTAAACCTTTATATCGCCTGTAAAGTAAGTACATGAAATAATGTGCTAAGAGAAGAAAACAGGAAAAGTTTCTTCCAAAGGAAGGAACAGTGATAAAAATTATCTTTTTTATTCTGCTCCATTTTCTCATCCTATTATGTTGCATGTTTATAACAATTCCACTTTTCCCGTGATTACAGATGTATTAATTAATAGTGAATGAGCCAATAGAGCAGGGACACCTAAGCAACTAAGAATATACCGGGGAAAGTGAGGGGGTTGGGTGGTGTGCCTCAGTTTTGTGATAACTTTGAGGTGGTCTCTCATGCTACATCCTCTGCTGGAGGGCTGGAGAAGGACTCGGTTTTGCATCAAAGCCTTTGGGCATTAAGGGTAGCAGCAAAAATCTCCATATCAAGACACAGTCAATCATAATTCTCTAAACATTGAGTTCAGCCTCTCCATTCCCGGTCGTGGTTGCTTTGATGCATCAAGACGAGCAGTGCAATGACAGCTGCAAGGTCCAAGGTGACCACAGATTTGTTGCAATAATCACTGGTTTAATCACAGTTTATAGGATCCTTGAATTACTTGATGGCTGTTGTCATCAGCTCCCATCATCTTCCCAGAGCCCTTCAAAGATGACACAAGTGCTAGGTTCTGCATGTAAAAAACGGTCCGGTCACATAGTGTCTGTAAATAGACAACAACCATTACAAACGATCCCTTATCTGAAATAGATATATATACTCAACCAAGCAAAGACAGACTCTTTATTTGGAAGATTTAATCTCTTTCCCCATTGACAAACTGTCAGGCAGCACATCAAAATGTCTATGAGTTCATCTGTTATTCATAAAACAATTTATGAGAAAGGACTCCCACCCACAGAGTGCTTTTTTATTGCCACTTCATGAGAACTATTCAGCATTTGACCTGTTCTGACTGGCATTACTGACCCCCTCCCATCAACCCTGTTCTTGCAATAAGCCAGCGTTAATATTTAGACTCTGATGAGATTCTAATGGTTGTCCATTTAACCTTAGCAACCAGTTAAGGCTCTGTCCTGCCAGCACTATAAAGAAACTACAGAAAAATATTTGTATTTTAACTCTTTTTATTGTCCCATGTTCAAACTGCTGCATTTTAAGAATGTCTTCTATAGCATCGTGACTTTTAATCAGAAAAGTAGAATAAAAAATGCAGCCTTTAACACATTTATTCAGAGTGAATAGCATCTTCTTCCCTGTGGTGGCCCACTGAAGTTAATACCAGTTCTGGAAGAAAGATGTCAGAACCTGGTGCAATGTAGTTATCAGTTATATTCACATCGAACCATATTCAACCCAGATGCAAGTCAGCAACATTACTTTAGAGATAAACAAGTTCTCAGAGAACAGCTTAGGCTCTGCATATAGATGAAGACCTGGCCAAGCAACATCTGTAATATAGAGCAGCTGTTCTAAAAAAATGTTTTGCTTGAAAGAAAGTGACGGTGCAAAGGGTGAATGCATGAGCAGAGCCTGACTTGAGGTTGCTATGTTCATCTACATGGAAGCCAAAAACCTTTCAAAATCGGTCTTGATGGGGAAACCACTGAACATTTTCACTCATTCATAAAATGAACAAATTTCTTTTTGGTTTGGGACCCTCTGAGAAATGGCTTCTCCCGTTCCAAGTGCTGACTTCATTCTCTACAAGCAATTACAGTAATACAGCAGTTAAAAAAAATACAGATCAATCAAATTTGAATAAAACTGCATTTGAATAAGTCCCCTTACAGTATGTGTCCAGGCTGTTCGGAACAGACCCAGAAATCAGCATTTTTTCCCCTAATTCTTTGCTCCCAATGTCAATGCAATCACGGAAGACAAAACAGGTTGACAATGGATAGATACATCTCTCTAGAGCACATTGTCCATATTTGTTCAGACAAAACTAACTAAATAGAAGAGCAAATTTTTGAAAAAGTTAATTTTAAAAATACCCACATGAAGCAATACAGTCTTGATATCTTGCTATGTAACACTCCTTCTGGCCTCACCTTTACTGTTCTGTGCATTTTTTCTTTGTCCAGCACCCTTGCATCTGTTAATGTCAGTGAAAGAAGGGCTTGATTTCCTACTGTAGTGAACTGGGAGTTGTTACTTACACTTGCACAAGAGAAGCAGACAAAAGCCCTACTCAGAGAGCTGGGCCCTCCAGGGTTGACCGTGAAGGGTTAATGCTGTTGCACAAGGCATGGGTGAGATCTTGCCTAGCATCAAGAATGAAGTCCTTGCCTCTCCCCTGTGCACCAGCAGCACGTTCAGGAGCTAACCCTGTTGCCAAAATACCTTCTCCAACCCATGGGTTCCCTGCACCCATGTACAAAGAAACTCTTTGGGAGGGATCATGCCATACAGAACTGGCACCAGGACACCCACTGAACCAGCATTTTTTGACATATGGGGAGGACCCTTCATCCTCTCACCATGTAGGTTTGCACTTCAAGTTTGCTCAATAGGGTGGAGGAATTCAAGCCATCCAGTCAGTCACAGCTTCCTGAGGCTGAGAAGAGATGAAGATGTCATGGCTGGAGTCAGTGCTCAGCTTCTCAACAGGCTGAGACCACAGCAGAGCTGTTACCCAGGCAGAGGAGAAAGCAGGGGCTAGGTTGCCAGGCATGACCATGAAGGAACAAGCTCAAGGATTGTGCATGACAAGTCCATTCTCCCTCCCAGTATTAGCTTTTTCTACACATCTTCCAAACCAAAATGAACATAAACCTGGAAGAACACAACTTCTGGGAGACCTCAGTGCCTGAATGTTTCTCCAAGCTGATCCTGGTCAGCTCATACCTTTAACGTAGTGTCTGGATCAGGCTCTTAGTGGCCTTAATTTAGACAGTGGAAGGTCCAGAGCAGAAAATGCAGCTATGTGAGCACTACCCTGTTAGAGCATGGGGCTGCTGGGTCAGCACTTCTTGGAAAGATTTAGCGTAATTACCAAGCAGGTTCCTGAAGAGGAGGTGGTGATATGCTCACCCAGATCTCAAAGTGAGAAGTTTCTACTATGGAAAAGGAACTTAAGGAAAAATATCCCAGAGCACCCTTTCCAGTGCATTCGATCCATAGCAAAGAACTACATGGTAGCACAATCCTGTCCACTGCCTCCAAGTGCTGTTTTTAGACAGCTTGGGGGTTACCAGCAGACCTCTTCTCTCATTTAATGCACCAAAATGACAAAAAAAAGAAGTGTTTCACTCCATCCCAATTCCCACCTGGTGCTGAAGGGGTGGGAATGAGCACAGTCTGGACTGTTGTGGCCAGAGAAGATGTTTGGAGGGTTGCCATCAGCCTGTCCACCTGCTGGGAGCTGACAGCAGAGATCCCAGCACTCCTGCTGCTGGAGACGCCCTTGGGGCACTCTGATGAGTTCTAAAATTGTTTTCTTCCCCTCCAATTAATTAAACAGCTATCTGTGGCATCCAGAGCAGCAACATTTTTAATCTAACATGTCAAGGCAGCCATCTGTCCCTCCTCCCTGAAGCTATAGGAACTTGTCCTGTTACAGATAGGGTAATGCAATCACAGAGACGGCATCGCTCAATGGGATAAACAAGCTGCCCTGTGGTTTGGCTCTTTCCTACTTCCTTTCTGCTCTCTCAGTCCCTTCTGTTCATCCTGGAAGAGTTCTCCTTATTCTAACTGCTTTTCCAGGTTTCTCTGCTTTCTCTCCTCTCCTTTCCTTTTTCTTACTCAGTTTTCCCCAGTGCACTAAGGTGTTTCAGCCTACTGCCATCCAGTTCCTACTGGCATTTCCCAGTTCTCCACAGTCAATGCACGTCTCTGCACTCCCAACACTTTTTTCCCTACTCAGCCTCTCTGGGCAATTTCTTCCCCATATTCCTTGTGTCACACAGTGGAACCTTCCAGGTGTTCCTCCCCACCCTGGGGAGAGGGAGCAAGTATAAATTACTATATGGAGCAAAGCCATGATAACCTGGGTGACAGCAGTCAAGGGTCTGCATTGCCTATTAGAAGGGTCTGGTGCTGTTGTAGATGATGTGGGGCATCTTGCCTTTCCTCCGTCTCCTGCTGCTGAGAGGTGTCTCTCCTATGTCCTGCATCATGGTGTTGTATTTCATCTGATCTTGTGTCTGAAGATCAAGACTAAAACCAGGAGTGTTCAGATTCCTATCATGGTTCAAGTCTGTCCTTGCTCACCTTGTCTCAGGTGCTCAAAGGGCTGACAAGCGTGGGGGGAGTGACTGCGTTAGCCATACAGCTGTAAGTCAGTTGTGCAGTGACGGGTGTCCCCACGTCACACATTACCCCCAGCAGAAGCCTACTGGTAGCTCTCACAAAGACCTAACTTCTGGTGTCACTGACTACATGACTACATGAAAATACCATTTTCTTACATCAGAGCATCCTGTCACTTATAAGGGTATTTTTCATCTTCATCCACATGCTAAAAGGCTTAAAAATAGATATCCTACAAAAGTGTTATTCACCACATAGAATAAGAACACCATTCACAAATTTTATTTAAATATCAAGAGGAGAGAGAAAACCTGATTAAAAAGTCTTTCAACATCAAGACTAACAGCCTGGGTGTATTCACAGCCTTGTCTCCAAGCAAGTGGTGGCTTTACAAAAAAGACTCAGGTATCTGTCCTCTCCCATTCCAGGTTATTGACGTGATATCTTGGTGGTGGTTTTGAAACCATGAAGTTATATGTAAATATGACATATTGCTGAGAAGAGCGTGAAGGGAAGGAGAAAAGCCTGGAGAGGACGTACAGATGGACAGCATCCTGCCAGGGTCGATGGATCAGCACAGCCTAATTGAAGGAAGCGTTTAAAAGATCTCACCTCACAGCAAATGTGCATAGAATTCAGCATACCCCCACGTGGTGAGTTAAATGGCCCTTTTATGTAAACACCTTGTTTATTTATATATGTTATAGTAACGCTTAAACTGCCTAGTACAATGAGACTGTCAATACACCTAAAATCCAGTAGAGACAGGAACAGCAGCAGTGGGGTCCTGGGCTCCCCATGTCAGATGAAATGGTCAGTACAATGACAGCTTTAACAAAAAGAAGAAAAAAAAAACAACAAACCAACAACCAAAACCTAGCCTGAGTTAGGCCAACCAAATTTTTTCATTCCTGGAAAGAGGTACTGAGGAATTAGAGATGTTTCAAAGAAGAAACAATGCCCTTTGGGCAAATTCCTCCACATCCTGACCCTTTCCTTAGACACATTTCAATCAATTTGCAACTTCTGATGTAAAATTCTGCTTGGAGTTTTCCCCCACGGGTCTAATAGCAAAAGACAATCTCCATCCAGCTGGCGGAAAGGCAGTAGCATCCCCTTCATTTTATACATTAAGAATACAGAAAAAAGGAAGATTAAATCTATGTTCATTTTGCCTGTTAAGACTGGTCTTGATTTTGATGTGCGGAGCATATGGACCCACAGCTGCGGGCTCCTACTCAGGTAGGTGTCTGGGCTGGCAGCAATGGTAAAACCATACATCTGCTGGGGAACTTCTGCCTGACTCCTCCAGCCTCCCAGCAAACACCCATCTGCCTTACACGTAGACCCAAAACAGTCTTCACCTCTCTAGGCTGGCTCTGAGGGAGCTGAAAGGTTTTGGACTCAGGCTGAGCAGGTAGTCAAGGCTGAATTTCAAGTTCTAAAAATTTAAAATTGGGGAAGACAATTTCAACATGTGTTTCATAATGAGTAAGTATTCCCCCACCTTTATGCTCTCAGCTTTCTCAACTACTGCAGCAGTAAAAATCATACCCAGACTGTAGGAACTCACGCTGACCGTTGTATGCTGGACCCTCGCTCACATCAAGTGCGAAGTTCGGTGCAGAAAGGTGGCTGTGAACTTAGTTTCTCAGGAAGCAAGAAAAACACTTCTGCAAAAATATTGATTATGGGAAAAGAGAGAAACTTGGAGCAGGAAGGAAAGAGGGACTTGGAGAAGGAAGGTGAAACATGATCAATTAAAATTTCCCCTGAGAGCCCCAACCGCTCCTTCCCTGAAGCAGAAATGCGAGCCAGAGGCTGCCTTTTAGATTGCAAGCCTTGGCTTTCCTTCAGCTCCCTCTATGCAGCCCTTGTCCAATTTATTGCACTTGTGGAACTGATTAGTCCAGAGAGGAACAACCATCTTGAAAAGGGTTATTTGAAACTCCAGCAATAATCACTTTATTCTGAATTCTTCTATATGACTGACTCCAAGAGGGCAACTGCAGGTCTCAGCATAGGGAAGGAGTGATTGCATACACTAACAGCACCCACACAAAGTGGTCTCACCAGCTGATATGGTTCAGTGGTTTGGCCCCGTGGAAGAAAAAATGTCAGTCATTTTACTAGAAATAAGAATTGGGGGTGGTGGCGGGTGGGGGGGTCGTGGTGATAAGTAAACATAGAGCTTTAAAAGCATAACCCAGCTCTTCTGCTGAAAGCAAGCCTTGCCTCTAGAGCTTGGGCTGTTAGTGACACACAGAGGTGACACTGTACATCTACCATGGCTTTGGAGTTGCAAACCCCAAGTGTCACAAAAAAGCACCATCCTTCCTACCTTGTTGAGAGTCCTGGTACCGAAAATCCTGAGAAAAGGGAGGGCAAAAGAAATGTAGATGAACCAGAAGACTCCAGCAGAGAGACCTTTCATGGTCTGTTCTATGATTCCATGGGCAGGACTGTACAGAGTATCTCACGGCCAGCAGTAGCTCTGGGGACCACAAAGAGACCACCTATAGCCACTGGACTGGGTCTGACAATACAGAATCATAGAATCATGTAGGCTGGAAAACACCTTTAAGATGGTCAAGTCCAACCATTAACCCAGCACTGCCAAGCCCACCACTAAACCATGTCCCTCAGTGCCACATCTACACGTCTTTTAAACACCCCCAGGGACGGTGACCCCACCACCTCCGTGGGCAGCCTGTCCCAGTGCCTGACCAGCCTTTCAGGGAAGATGTTCCCCAGCCCCCAATCTAAACCTGCCCTGGGGCAAGGTGAGGCCGTTTCCCCTTGTCCTGTCACTTGTTCCTGGGAGCAGAGACCACCCCCCCTCGCTGCACCCCCCTGTCAGGCAGCTGCAGGGAGCGAGAAGGTCCCCCCTGAGCCCCCTTCTCTCCAGGCTGAACCCCCAGCTCCCCCCTGAGCCCCCCATAGGCTGGTGCCCCAGCCCCTTCCCCAGCCCCCTGCCCGGCTCTGGACACGCTCCAGCCCCTCAGGGTCTGGCTGGTGCTGAGGGGCCCAAACTGAGCCCAGCATCCGAGGGGCGGCCCCCCCCAGTGCCCAGCGCAGGGGGACGGGCACTGCCCCGGCCCTGCTGGCCACGCCGTGTCTGACACCAGCCAGGGCGCTGCTGGCCCCCTTGGCCACCTGGGCATGGGGGGGCTCTGCTCAGCCACTATTAACGGACCATGTCTAAGGTGAGGGGAGCCAGGGAACACTCTGATCACCTCCCATTCACATCTGCTGTGTCCTGACTCTCCACCCACCTCCAGCCAAACCCCATGAGCAAGGATGCTGCATCAGATGATTCAAGCGCAGCCTGGCTCTTCAGTCATTCTGGCGTGAGCACCGATCCCTCAGGGTTCCGTCAGAAGGTTTCCCTTCCACACAGCACAGCTCTGTGCTCTGTCTGCATGCCCTCTGTACAGCCAGGTACATTCCAGGGTGAGAAACATGCCCGTAGCCAAAGCTAGAAATTATCATTTTACTTCCTTCACTGAAGGGGAAGCAGAGGTGAGGGAGCTCTGGTCCTCATTGCTATTGGCACACAGGGTGTTGCTCTGAGTATCAAAATTCAGAATAAAAGCAAAATTAAAAGGCCGGGAGTGGGAGGGTGGGGGAGAGAAAGGAGAGAGAAAAATGGCCATGATTGACTGCAGTGATAAAAATCAGCCAGGGTTAATTTGAAACTTGGCCCGCCTTCATGTCATGCCTGCTCAGAAATTCATCCTGGATTCCCTCCAGATCCAGCCCAGGTTTGTTTGAAATGCAACACAACCCTGCTCGGGACTTGACCAGATTAGTATGGAACGGCACAAACTGGCCCTGGACCACTCGGGTTTTGGCCCATGTTCCCCTTGAAAGCAACTCCGATCTTGGAGGACCCAGGGGAGGCTACTAGGGAAGGGGGGAGCTCCGGAGGGCAGCATCAGGATCACCTGCTGCCAGCCCAAACAACGAGCCCCATCCAGTTTTATTTTCATCTGAGCGGGTAACAGAGAGGCTTTTCCTTTTTTTTTTTTTTAATTGGATGATAAAGGGAATGGAGTCGCTTTCAATCCCCACGCAGCAAAACGATGACATACTCCTTTACCAGAAGTTAATTATTTTCACAAAGCCTCGCATGCTTTCCGTTGGCGCTGCTCTGGGCTCTGCCCCACTGCTCCTTGAGTTGCCATACCTCCTCAATTAATTCTGTCCCAAGAGCAAGCACAGCTCCCAGCGAGGGAAGTTACACCGACAGGATTTCATAAACACTTTCGCAGGCCCACAAATCTTTCACCGGAGCTCAAAGGGAAATTAATTTGTTACATAAATCTTAGGATAAATGCCATGTTTTGGAGGCTTCCTGGTTTCATTTTATGAAATGGGGCTAAGCAGAGCAGCAGGTTGGTCTCATGGGACAAAGGCTTGTTGTGGAAATCCATAAGCCATGTTAATTGCATTAAAACACCTGCCTCCAAAACAACATCAGAGCTGCAGGATCAAACACTGAGAGTTCAGGAAATGCCAGAACTAAGGTCGCTGTGCAACAATGCTGGGCAAATAGGGAATATTTATTTTCTGTGTTTGCTTGCTAAATGTAAAAATATATTGGCTTCAAATGAAAACAGATGATTTGTTTGACTGAGGGAAGGGATTGGCATCAATCGCTTGAGATGAAATGGATTAATGGCATTAAAAATAAAACTCTTAACAACTTTGTTTGGGATCAGCTGGGAACAAAAATGAACATATTGCAGGGTTATCAGATCCTCTCAAAATGATGTCTAGATTTAGCTTTGAAACAGAAGCATTGCTTCCTCCTGAAGTATCCTGTTTGCAATGGCTGAAAAATCTTCAGAAATTTTATTTGTCCAGCATGAGTCCCATGCCCTGTCTTCCATTCACTCACATGCACCCACCCAGACTGCAGTGTCCAAGCAATTTGCTATTTGCATCCCAGAGACATGTGGGTTTAATTGCCAACATGTATCTTCTATACAAGTATGCATCACAGCTTAACTGTGCAAGATGTCCGTATGCTCCTCTGGCCCAATATTTGGGGCTCATCACCTATTTTTTTTTGCATAGGATGGATGGAGCTTGCTGGGGAAGAAACTCAAAAGTGTGCTTTCTTCTCCTCACTTGCTGTTGTGACCCATGTTTTTGCCAGTCACCCATCCCTACCCTGAAGATCAAACAGCTTGTTTTTCCAAGCATCCCTCCAGCATTTGTTACACTGATGCTCAGGCACTTTCAGAACAGGAATCCATCATCACAACACTCAGGAATGGAGGGGATGCTGCTGCAGCATCCTGCTAAACCAATGTCAATACAGCAAGCCTAGGAGTATCTGCTAGCTTACAGCAGATGAGAAAGGGAAATCTACAGGTGCTTTAGGAGGGATTTCTCTCTCTGGAATTCAGATACCTTAAAATTAGCTGTCAAATCAGTCCTTACGGACTCCCTCTGCAATTAGTCAACTATTCCAGAGGACAATCATACCTTTTCCATGAGAAATATATCCTATGAGGAGAAGAAAGACCTCAGGGCATGCCTCTTTTCTCCAGTAACATGGTCAGAGCAGGCCTAGCTCAGACTCAGATGTCCAGCTTAGGGAAGATGAACAGCCTCCCCCCAGGTCTTTTATTTTAAAGCATTTAGCTCTTTGTAATGTTTTTGGATGTTCGAGGTGAAGCACCCATCAGCTGCAGGTGTGAGCCCTTGGCACTTTTGCAAACCATCCCATTATTTCAGATCAGGTATTTGCATTTCTGAGCTGCCATGGTTGGGTGCTTAAAATCAGGTGAAAGGATCGGGCAGAACTTAGTGGCGCTGAACCACAGCCTATGCTTAGGGCACACAGATGTGGGGGTGTTCAGATAACCCAGGACCATCTCTCCTTTTTCAGCAGACTTTTGCCTTCTCCATCCACCTCCCATCTCCTGCAACAAATGAGGCAGAAGTGATGGAGCAACAGCTCCTTTCCTGCCCAACTGCTCAGCGTGATCAATATTTTCCAGGTGTTTCCAGAGCAATCAGCACCTGAATCCATGGCTTTGCTGGCCTTTGGGTATGCACAGTGAGTCCTTCCACGTCCCTCCCCCCTGTCCTGATCCCCAAGACAGACCTATCAAGACTTTCTGAAAATGAGCCTCAGAGCTTAAAACCATAAGCCTATTAAGTAAAGCAAGTATATGCACACACAGATGTAGATACCTGCACGTGGTTATCAGTTTGCAGCATGGTTTCATCATGTCCTTCTTCCATATTGCCTCAGTCCATAGTAAGACCAGACCCTCATTGCAGTAAGGGATGTCAACATATAGCCTAGAATCACAGAGTAAATTTAAATTTGAAAGCAGTTGTGAAGGCCATATAATCCAACCCCTTGCCCAGAGCTGGGCATGCTGTCAAAGGTACCTCAGGCAGCAGTTCTTGCCCCAAGGAGTCTGTGCAGTGAAGATAAAAAAGGGAATATCGTCCCCTACAGGGTGAACATCATGACCTGCCTGCAGACCCACCGCCCATCTGGAGGGGCAGCGACACTGTGTTGGCTTTGTTATAAAATTCTCCCTTCATCGTGCAGGAGGCACAAGGCTGAAACGCAGCCAGACTGCCTGCCTTTCATCACGTGGGCAAAGGCAGCTTAGGTAAAAAATATCTATTTTATTAGACCTAATACTGTAGTCGGGGGGAGGGGGGAAAGGTGAATTTACAGGTACAAGAAGAGTTTTTCAGGTCTGGAAAAGTAGCAAGTGTCACAGCCCAATTCAGACTGGCAGCTTGGCTTAATAAGCTTTGGATCCCTTAGGCCATCTGACAGAAAACGTAGCACCTGCTAAGAAGGGCAGGGAGCATGATAGGGAGGTGTGGCAGCTGGTTACCTTCCTTGGGGAAGACACAAGGAATTCTTTGTGCATGGAGCAAAGAGCATTTGATGGAAGGAGATTACATGCCAAATCGCAAAACTTTGTGTCCACATTCTTCATGAGGAGTGGTTTTACATCAAGGCTCAGGACAGAGGTTGGAGTCCATGCATAAGAAATGTTCCCTCACTCAACGGCAGTGGGCTGTTTCAGTCCCCTCTTGGTGGAGCTCATTCTCCTGCCTGTCACCACACGTGCTACAAAGGCGTTCTGCCTTCAAATGTCCCTTCTGCCTCCCTTTGGACCATGGCCTTGTGCCATGTACATGGTCATTGGGATTTGGGGTCTGGCCCCATGCACTTCACAGGGCCATTTCTCCAGGTGGCCAAGGTAGGAAGACTGAGGTAGTTTCACTCCTCTGTGACATCAGTGGGCGCCGCTGGCCTTTAGGGAGGTGTCTTTCCTACACCAGGACTTGATGAAGGCCATCAGAAAGCTTAGATCACTACTTGAAATTCTGAATTGCTTGAAAGCAATTCAGCCTCCTGATGGGGGGATTTCCTTCCCAGGCATGGACTGCAAGGGCCATAAATATTTTTACAGCTACAACGAGCTGAATGACTCCGACCGGAAGAGATGTGATCTTCCAAGCAGACCCAAACAAGCAAATAATCATCTTCTTACAGAACAAAAGGTCAAAGGCAGGCAGGGATGTGAGCTCAGCCTGGAAAAACAGAGCCCTCATCATGAAAGAGTCAGGGCAGCACACACTAAGACATCACACAAGCCTTTCCAACACGAAAAGCGATGTTCTCTATCACGTGGAAACAATAGCTCAGTCCCGTGTGAAGGCATCTGTTTCAGTTCATGGGAACTGGATTTTTCTCACTCTCCATGGGTTCAACGCATGAATGTTCAGGGGGTCTTTGTTTTTTCGCTTGTTCCTCTGCTGGTGAGAGCACCCTGAAACATGCACACAGATACCCACATTGCACACCTGAAAGAGATGTTCCAGCATCAACCGGGATTCAGCCTTTGGTCTTGGTAGTCTTGACCCTCCTGCCTCACTCCCTTGTCTAATCTTGGGAACTCTAGGTCCCCACCTGCTAGCAGATTTCTCCCTTCCACAGGGGTCTTGGAAATAAAACCTAAAACCAAGCAAAATGCTACACCTTGCAACAATTCCCCCCATTTTTAGAGAGTTTAATAATAACATTTTCTGGCAATCATCTGAGCCATCTGGAAGAAGAGACACCTCATAACCAGAGAGCTGAGGACAGCTTGATTGTCTGTTTGCTATTAATCTTTTTTTTTTTTTTTTTTTTTTGCTTTACAAGGAAGGGTGGAGATAGGAATGCTGTATTTATCAGCCTGCTGACGGCCCTGGCTTGGATTGCTCGCCTCCCACATGCTTCACACATCAGCATGATGAAGTGAAATGCTTCTATCATGTACCTGTTTCCTTTTGCAACACCTTCAGCAGCGAAAGCATCAGCTTTCTGACCCCCGTTATGACAGGGTGTTACCTTGAACATACACAGCTAGTAGCATGTCCAGTGTCCCCACAAGAGCAGCTGATGCCAGTGACAGCCTTGGTGTCTCCCTGCTCCACCAGCAAGCGAGATATGGCTTGGCTGAACCAGATCTCAGGAGCTACAGCTGTGTTCTTCCTTCCCACTGCTGGGATTCCAGTGCCCCAAGCCACCCTTCATCCAGTACATCCACATGATGTAATGAAGCCCAGAAGCTGAGCTCATGAGAAAAACTGTGTCAAGCACCACAGTTCTGGCATCGTTCTTTATCAGAGGGCAGCAGAAAGGTCCTGTCCCCGAGGTGTGTGATGAAGGAGAGGAGCGTAGGCGAGGAGAGAAATAAAGCCTGTAACATTGGCTGATCTCAGTTTCCCTCCATGTGTACACAAAGTGATCTGCTAATTCTGGAAGAGGTTACACAAAGGCGCTGGGTTCCTGTCCTGCCCTGACACCCTCACCTCTCCTGGCTTCAGATTCATCCCACCCGTTACACATCCAGCAGACGAGCCGAGGTCAGAGCAGCCCTTAGGAAAGCAGAGTTGGTTCACATGGTGGTTGAGAGTACATCTTGAGGGCAACTGACTGGGAAGTTGTGTCGGCTCAAGAGATGCTAAAGTATCCTTCAATACAGGGAATAAACCTCCCTAGATGTTCAGTCTTGGGGAAATACCTTTTTTCTGGATCCAAGCAAGACCCAGACAGCCTCCTTCCAGGCACATTGCACAACCACACCCAAAAAAAAAAAAAAAAAAAAAGGGAAAAAGCAAAAAATGAAAATACATGTCCAGAGGAGCTCTGGAGATGGGCCCCTAGCTGGATCTAGCAATGCAATTGCAGCCTGTGTTTGTAAAGTTGGTGGTGTTTTTAAAGAAAACACTAACCACATGGTTCAAGGAGAGTGTAATGAACTCATTCACGTAGTAAGGCCACCCATTGGGACAGATAAATGTCAACCCCAGCTAGAGAAACAAAGACACGAGCGTTAATGAAAGAACCTACAGCTGGGTCGCAATCCTGGTTGCGGGCACCCCCTCCACATCTCCGGCAAAGCTCTCTGCCAGCCGTTTTCCCTCTGGGCTGGGGGTCTCCGGGCAGCCCAAGGCTATGGGCTTCCTGCACCCACCCCAACCCTTTTGCTCAGCCCAGGTTTAAGCATTTCGCCTGTGCTCTGCTTTGTTTTCTTCTGGAAGGAGGTGAAAAGACGGGGAGAGGTTAGCGTACCCGTTGTGAAACACCGAGCTGTTCACTCAGAAGCAACACCAGCGAGGGAGACAGATCAAAGAGCGCTAGAAGGAACTGTGTTATTACAGCTCACAAGATGCTTTGGCCCTGCAGGAAAGCAGAGTAATGACATCACATCCCATGAATTCCTTCTTGCTGATTATTTATTTGCAAACACATTTTCTGGCCAAGATAAAGCTGGGTGACAAATGGAATCAATACCCTGACCCCAAATGACACAGAAATATGTGGGTAAAAATACAGCTATGTTTAAAAACAACTGCATTTATTTTGGGAGAGTGGCTGTCATGTCGAACAGCACTGAGGGTTTCACAACCCAGATGAGCGGAGCAGCCATATGTTAATAATAACCATTAACTCTGTTGAGCTTTGTTCGGGCCACAGAGTGGCCCGGAGGAGGACATGGAGCATGTGAGAGACCACGCAACGGAGGCACAGAGTGGGAAAGCAGTTTGCCCGAGACCACACAGTCTGGAAATAGTCACTTCTTGGCCCTCCAGGGCAAGTGCTCAGCTTCGCCGAAGCAGAATTCAACCAGTAGTGATTGCTTATGAAAATCCTATTTTTAATTAAAAGCAGGCACAAATTTGCTGTTGATATTTTTATTAGCTGTGTTGTTCCAGCAGCAATGGTCCAGAAATACAGAACATGGCAAGCTCTAAGCAGCGAGGTAATTTCTTTCATTAGACAAAAGTCAGGTAGGCTTTCCTGCTCGTGAGGGATTCCACCTCTGAAAAATCTCATGTAACATACCCATCTCGATCAAAACTGGCTTGTGTTTCCTTTTCACTGAAAACTTCACAAGTGGAATTCTCTCCTCAAAGCAGCTGCAAACCAAAAAAAAAAAAAAAAAAAATTAGCCAAAAGAAAAAAGAGACCAGAGGAGGGGAGAAAGGAGAGGGTCTAACTGACAAGTTGAAATTTTCCGCTGAGCATCTTGCCAAAGAGGAATGTTTCATTTCTTTTTCAAAGCCTTCCAAGCAGGTCTGCTTTTAATACATGCAGCGTTGTGTGCCCCACAGAACTAATTGTCATGCCAGCACTCCTCTTCTTGCAACATCTGCTCGCAATGGCCCAGCTGCGTCAAGAAGCTGTGAGGCTCGTCTTTTTGGAAACCCATCCTGCAGCATACGTTCTCCTGGCTGTGACTTATGCCAGCTGGGAGGCACGGACTGGTGGAAGAGACACAGGACAGGGAGGAGGAAGCTTGGATGATCCACGCTGCCTTTCTCTGAAGGGCTGTGAGAGCTAATTGCAACTTGTGGACATCCAAGTGGAGCAGGGGAACAAGCTCAGGTGAAGTGTCATTGACTTATTGGAGTTCTCCTGGTGATTAATTTGTCTGGGGACGATGCTCCAGCCTCCCCAGCATCTTCCCTCTCTGTTAACACCATATTCTTGAAAGATACTACAACTAGGACAGGAATTTCAGTTTTCCTTCACTATCAAATCAGTCCTTCGGTCTCGTTTAGACCAGCCTACTTGGAAGCCCATGCAGTAAACTTGTATGTCCTTCAGGGAGCTCTCTAAATACCAAATTGAGTCCAGATTTGAGCTCAGCCATTATCTGTGCTGCTTATACAGGTGGTCATTGTCAGGCACACGGCTGGCTTGAACGCCAGGGCAGGGAGGGAGCGAGAACTTGCTCCTCGCCTTGCCAAAAGTGCTCCAAAAAAGCTCCACACAGCCAGGATGAGTCAGTTACAGGAGGAACTCACCCTGACACATCCTATTCCACCACCCGAGCATATCGTGGACACCCTGGGATGGATTCAACCCCAGATGTCTCCACAGTAGGTGCTAACTGCATTGCTTCCATGGAGAAGCAGGAAATGTTAGGGGCTAATTCCTATGACCTACTCGAAGCACCTGTGCTGGGTTGAAAGAAATCACACCCTTGGCTTCATTAAATATATTGATTAAGTTTCAGTAAAGTGATTCCAGGGTGGCCAGCTCAGGCAGAGGCATCTGTCTTGTCAACACCCAGCTTTAGTGAGGATGGATCCCACCCCTTGTCTCTGATCTGCAGGGCCAGCAGTGCCGGCAGAAAGCATATAGGCTGCGGGACCCAGCAAGCCTATACCCACGCTCCAGCCTGTTATTTACTTTGTGGTGTAGACATTCCTCCCATCTGGCATTTGAGAGGAGGAGGGGGGCGTCCAGATGGGGAAAGCAGAGCCGTCCCAGGCACCACCCATGAGGTCCCATTCCAGCAGTACGCAGAGTCCGTCACGCAGGAGGCGATCGCCAGCCTCAGTTATCACTCACACACACTCATCACTTCCCATCTTTGCAAGTCATAGAGCACCAAGCAGGGAACACATCTTGCCTCCAAACTGTTTGTGTTAGAACCAGGGTACACCACATCCAGCGCAGATGTCTTTTCAGAAATGAAAATCTGCTGCGGTTGGAGGATTCTGCTCCACTCTTGCAGCCTGCTTCTATCATCAGATTCAAATTCCTCTCCCTTATTGTCAGTTTTGGATACAAGCAGGATCCAAGATCAAATGCAAAGGGTCCAGAGCTGTGTTTTTCCCTGTTCCACCAGTTTCTTTGTGTTTGGCAAAGGCAGTTGGCAGGGTTCCTCACACAGATGGTATCAGAGTTGTCCCGTTCAAAACACTGGGCCTTAAAAAGAGGGTCAGGGATGAATGGGTACCACAGCCATGTCCCAGCAATGCAGGCTTTGGCATGGACCTCCTGCTTACATCACATATGGTCTTCCACCTGCTCATTTCTCGTTTGCAATTATCCAAATCCAACCAAGAAGCATTAACCAAACAAGCTACATTAAAGTCAGTAGTTACAGGCACTGATTGACAACTCTTGAATAAACACCAGTAGGGTGGTTTAGGCAGGTCATCTCTCATAAAGACTAATCACGGTTTCTCTTCTTCCATGTGCTTTTCTATGTTTCCCTGGCTTTAGCTGGCTCAGTCGGAAGATTTGAGCCTGAACTATTGGTCTGGTTCCCTTTTCTGCCAGAGCTTGCCCACATGGCTTCAGGCAAGCTTTGCACACTCATTTTTCAATTGCAGGTACCTAAAGAGGCAGATGAACATCTACTGGGGCCACCACACACTTAGGTGGCTTCATTCCTTCCTCCTTTCTCCTTTGGCTGAGTTTAGGTAACTTCAGTGACCTAAATATTAAGGGTGAAACCACTGTAGTCAAGGGGAGATTTTCAAAATGTGGATGCTTCCAGCTGGCCACCTTTAAACTCCCATTTTGGTCGGTGGATAGCAGGTCAGACAGAGTTCACCTTATGCTAAAAATCTAGAAAAAGTGCCTGCTGAGAGTAATGTTAGGCAGGGAAGGGTCTCATCTTGGGCATCTCAGCTAAGCCACCTCTGTTGGTCCCATCCAAGGTCAGCAGAGGTCTTCCCAGAGGGTGAGTCGTCTCAATGACATTTGGCACCTGATGCAAACATGGACAAACCTGAAGATGGGATGACATGAGCTGTAGGCTGCTGGGAGGAGGAAAGGCTCTGAGATGGTCCCAAAGCATCTGAACTCTGATCTTACCATGGCATCTGCTGATGACCAGACCACAGAGGATCCTGGCCAAGGGAGCATTTGGCCTGACTTGGCACAAACCCTTTCAGGTCCCTGAAACAGAAAGATGCCTTTCCCTTCTGGCATTGCCTGGAGGATGAACCTGCTCAGACTGAACACCCAGCTTTTAGCTGGGGAAATGGTGAGGAGCTCTGCTAGTACAGACAGCTGATGGGTGTCATAGCTATAGATTTCTTCAGCGTTGCCAGTTATGGGAGATACTTGAGATTGCTGCATGAAATATAAAAGAAAAAAAACAGAAAAAAGAAAAATCTTCACCACCTCCTTAGATCCACAGGCAAAAACAAGGCCACATTTAGTCTACCATTTAAAGCACAGCAGCAAGGAGAGAGGAGGAGGAAACCGGACTATTTGGAAAGCGTGAGGGGCTTTTAAACCCCCCAAAACTCCCTCCTAGAGTTGGCTTTCAGGAGGATGCATGTTTTGCCCTTCTCATCATTAGCAGCAGCACCACACATTTTCCACAGATGTGTGTGCCAAACCATGGAAGGGCTTTGACAAAGACTATCTGACAGTCAGGGAAATCTCCCCACAGCAGATTAATTGACTCGGTGATTGATAGGAGAAGAAAACACAGTCAAAGAACAAAGTGGAAAAAAAAAAAAAAAAAAGGATTGGATGGCCTGCATGAATCAGCTTGATGGATTGTTTAGTCCAAGTTTAAATGTGGCAAAATCTGCCTCAGTCTGCTTGCTTTCAAAACCCAGCATTGATATAATCTCTGCAAGTGCCTGTATCAAACCACCACACATCCAAAATAACCTGGAGACCAGTCCAAGCCCGCTTCCCGTTGAGGCACAGACCAAGTCCTTTCAGGTTTTGCCAGACCATAATACTATATAATTTCCCATAGCTATACTAATAACCCAGCATCTGAGCACGGTCTCTGAGGATTGCCACTCTTGAAGCTGTAGCATCTTCAAAGAACATGCTAATGGGGGGGGAGGAGATGGACCCTGCCCTACCAACCCGCCCACCAGACTCCTGATGCACTTGGCACGTCACAGATTCAAGATCATTTCATTCTATGAACGGGTTTTACTCCAATAAACTCCCTAATTTCCTCCCCTGGAAGGCATCCTTAAGAACATGGACATACCACACATTGATCCCCTCTTCTCTGCCAGCTCAAAGATCAGAAAAATAAGGACTTTTACGACATTACCACAAAAGTAATAGGAAGTCACTCGGCTCAGTGCCTAACAGTATTGAGCCTTCTCTATGGAACAAGGAATTAAGTCATGAGTAACCACAGACAGACCTTTACATTGCCTGCCAGGAATGGCTTTCCTGATTTATGTTTTGTTGTTGTGTTATTTTTATTTCCCCCCACTATTTGACTCAAACCCATGAATTTTTGGGGGTGAAAAAGTGATTGCTCTAAGATGATCCAGCAAACCGTGGTATGTATATCTTCTCATCCATGATTAGTCCATCTCCCTGCAAAGAGTTCAGGAACTCAAATGACTGTTAAAAAGGAAATAATCCTTCTGGCCACTGAACTTTGTCTCCTTTGTCGAGGGAGGAGAAGCACTGATCATTTGCATTTCAGTAGCACTTCTGCATCTGATCTGGCTGTCATTTTTAGTGATATCTGGCTACTTTCTCCTAAGCTAACCACATGCTCCGAAAAAAAGAATGACATTAATAGCAATAACGTGGCGTCAAAGCAGTGTGGTGGTGTCACCACATGCCTTCAGCTTCTCTAACACAGTCACTTTTCACTATCCTGGCAAATACCACTTGAAGACTTCACGGCTATCACTTTTTTTCCTCTCCACTTGTTTGCAGAGCGGACATCCCCCACCTTCAGTGCCCACTTTAAGTAATCAGGACTGTGGATACCCAAATTGACATGACATTTAATTTCTCTGTTTTTCTCCAAGACTTTGAAGTCAATGTGATGCAGACATATTGCCTGGTGCTACAAAGAAGCTTCTCCCTGATGAAGTCACTGCAAATTACTCTGAGTAGCTTTGGTGGTACCCTCACTGGTGATACCTGAGGCTAGACAGATTGCTGGCACAGGGAGGGGTTGCAAAGGAGTTGAAGCTCTTTGTGTTCATTGAAGCCCTGGGCTCAAATATTAGGATCCCACATTTTGCATCCTCCAGCAGAAAAAAAAAAATTACTAGAAAGCTTCCTGCACTTTTCTGACCCAACCATGGTCTGGGAAAGGGAAGCTGGTCCAAGAGGTTTTAGGCCACTCCTCCCTTCCACAAGCTTTTCATAAAGGGTGGGAGTCCATGTCATGCAAGGCACTTCTTCATACCACAGTGCAAAGGGCCATGGTGGACGTGTGTGGTCAACACTGGCAGTGGAAGGCAGCCTCTGGAGACCCTGGCCATACCTCTGCGATGCTATAGCAATAAATGGCAGTCATTTGACAGTAATTTAGGAGAAGCAGCAGATGAAGGAAGCAAAGCCAAGACAGAGCGCGCCACTCCCTCAGCTGTCCTTGCACAGCCAAGGGTGAACCAGCTCAGGGTCATTTCACCAGGAGGTGATGCACCATGTGGTCCCACCAGCACATCAGCACAGCTAGAGGGGTGATGTTTGCAAGGCAGAGTGAAGAGCAAGAGGAATGAAAGCCTGGAAGAAGAGTACAGGCTCACGGAGGAGCCCTTTAGCCAACATTTGGTATCACTTCCTTTAAATATAGGCTCTCTCTCGTGCCTGGGGGTTTTCCCCCCCAAGAGCAGCATTGTCATTTCTGCAGGGTTTTTTAAATTATTATTATTAAAAAGAACTTTTTAACAAACATTGTCCCTTTTAAAGAAAATTCCACATTTTCCAACAAGAAGAATGTAATGCAAAAGCACCAATTTTTGTTCTGCTGGACAAACATTTTCCCTGTCTTCTGTCAGTGCAGGAAAGTGAAAACATTTTTCCCCAAACACAGTTGGAGGAAGTGGGGATTTGGGCTTAAATTCTCTTCTAAAATTCATAAGCATGCTTTAAGGAAGCCCAAATGATTTCAGGGGAAAAATGCTAAATTATGTTAAAAAAGGCATTCCTTTCAAATTGCTCCAGGAAATAGGCTTATCTTTCTTAGAGCAGTTTTTGCTAGTTAGCAGCCAAGTGGCTAATATTTCTGTCATCACTGCAACGGTTTTAGGGAAAATGTCTGTGTCAAATTATGAATTTAATTTTACTTTGTGAACATTGTTCATGATTTCAGCCTTCCTTCTGGAGCAGAAGCCTCCATTCTGTAGCCAAGGAGAATGATAAAAACCCCATATTTATTTCCAGAAATAGATTATGTTGAAGTATTTGACGCTTTTATTGAACCCAAGCAGAGGAGATTAACTGTGAAACTTAGAAATTCAAGGAATAAAGCATACAAGCACTGCATAGGACAGCTTGCATCTTGGTTTTAAAAATAGCTTTGACATGGACTTAAATGACAAGTTTTAGACAAATAAGACTCCACTAGAAAAGGGGAGAAAGCCCCGGAGAGAGATTCCTGAAAAACTAAGAACTAGATGCTGAAGTAAGCACAACCTGCAAGCAATTTCTTTCACACAGGCTTCCTTGTGCCTGTAAGCTGGGCAGCATCACGGTGTGACAAACAGTGGACAGGTCTGCAAACACTCCAAAAATGGAGAAAAAGAAAAAAGGAGATGAAAACAAGTGTGTGCACGTAAGTACAAAACCCACATGTAGTGGCTACCAACCCTACCCAAGAGTGTCCAATGCTGTCAAGAAGCTGACCATGATACTATCGGACACCAGAACACGGGCAAACACGGTATTTCTGTGTATGCCTTCTACAGTTTCATTTATTAAAGATTTTTTTAAACCCCATTGGTTTAACTTCTGTTAGACATTATTTAGGTGGAGCTGGTCCTGCTTTGGGACCACAGATGGATGACCCAATTTCTCAAGGATCCTCCCAGCCCCATTTCAGTGACTACTTCTCCAAGGAAACACCACATAGAGCAAACGAACAGACTCCAGCATGACAGCAATTGGGACATTTGAGCCTGTATCCTTCTTCCCTCATTTTGGATTAATTTTTAATTGATTTAATTAGTTAATTAACAGTAGGGAATATAGTCTTAGCCAGCCATTTAGTCTCTCTGGATGCAGACCAACAGATAAAAGCACTATTGGCCTGTGTTTCTTAGACAAGTCTTGTGGCACCCAGATGGTTAAAGGCATCTTCTTCAGACCTCCAGACTCAGTGAAGCAATGTTGGTACCTCCAGGTGGTGATGCAGCCAGCTGAGGACAGATATTTATGATGGTCTTTTAATAGAAATGAATGACACTTATTAGGAGGTTATGTTTACAAGTTTAGAATTGCCTTTTTTGTTACCATTGATCATGAATCAGTGTTCTCAAAGTGCAGCAGTCATGGGAGGAGTGTGTGATGACTTTGCCTTTGAGTGTCCCACTCAGGGGCTGACCTGTTAAGCAGCATTTACAGGCTACAACATTGACAGCTCAAACTGTGGATGAACTGCACATTCTAACTCTGAATTATTTCTGACCTGAGCAGGGTGTAAGCAAGAAAGGCGATGAGATACAAGGGCAGAAAACAAATCTTTTACACAGGAAAAAAAAATGAGCATGTAAACACAGGGTGGAATGTACACACATTTGTAAATGTACAGACATGTGTAATCTGCATCATCTGTGCACATGTAAATCTGCAAGACTTATACCGGCTGCCTGGCAAACTCCATCAGAAGTCTGGAGACTGCCAGAAGAAAAGTAACTTTAACTTGACATGACACTAAGGCTACATAGCACCTCCTAAATTGCATTTAATACCTAGAATCAGTTTCATGCACTCCCCAGTATAAGCCTGTTTCTGACTGTAGCAAGGAGAAATGAATTGTTTTCATACCAGCGGGAGAGAGAGAGGAACTGGACAGGAGCGATTCCGTGAGTGGGAGTTGTGCTAATGGCAGGGAAAGAGCAACTGGCGCATTTAATGCATCTTTCCGATTTAATGGGACTGGAAGTAAGAGAATAAAAGCAGGTTCAAATAATATCATTCTGAAAGGTAAGAGGAACAATGATGTTATTATCAATGAAGTCTAAAACGGCACATTGTTTTTGAGGGGATCTGAAATGCAAGTGGCAATCTTTCATATCTCAATTCACCGTGACAATTTATTTGAAAGTTAACAATTACTGGCTCCAGCTGCTCATCAGTTATAATAAAAGGCAGATCTTGTGCAAAATTTTGGCTGGCAGAGCATACCCCACACCACTTCATCACAGCCAGAAATGCAGTTAAGAGGTTTTATTTCCTTTTAACTTTTCAAAAGCTATGAACAAGTGATAGGAGTAAGATAAAGACCCAGAACGGGTGTGAATTAAGGATGCACATTTATTCGGACTGTGAAGCACCTCTCTAACACATGTAAGTAAGAACTTCATCTCCATTTAAAACTGGGTTCAGTGCACTACAGATTGTACAACTGAAAATCCACTGAGGAGGACCGGTGAAGTGTCTAGAGACAGCTCCATGTAAATGCAAAATTGTGCAGACACACAGACTTCCATGACTAAATACCATCATTACAGCACTGACAAACATTTTCACAAGTATAAGTAAGCAGTCCTGCAAATATTTGCAAGCCACAAAGAGCAAACCACCATGTAATGTCTATGAGTCAGTCCAGCAGGACTATATGTTTGCAATTCTGCTTTTGCACTATTCCAATAGCTCTGCTGTTTGGCACCAATTTTTCATAAAGGTGTAGCCACAAATCAGCAGAATGAATAAAAGCAGTGATCATGGATTATCTAGATATTTTCCTCTGTGTACTTGGAAGTCCTTCACATACCACCAGCAGTTTGGAAACCTCTGGCTCTACTCAGCCTGAATAGGTAGGTCAAGCTGCCCGTGGCCATGTCTGCACTAGTAAATGAGAGGTACCAGGGAGATCTTTAGTCCTCTGTGCCATCCATCACAGACATCAGCTGGTACAACACATCACGCGCCCCCATTATTACTCTATTTTCATGCTCAGAGCATGGTGGCTGCATGCTGGCTGCCCACTGGAAGTTCTTCTTCACTCACATGAACCTCCAAACCATGGCTGATAGTTACCTGGGAAAACTATATTTGACCTAAGCTAAAACCAAACCAGGTGCTGCTGTGGCAATTTAGCAATATAGACAGCTGCGGCCCTGACAAGTGATGCAGTATGGCTGACATCAGTACAGCCAAGCCCTTTTCCCCCAAAAAAGTCTGGCTTCCTCTACATAGCATGGAAGAGGATGTTCTTGGTACATGCTATGTTCTTCTCCATACACAGGCAAGTCATGGGACATGTCTAGGAGATCATAAGTTGGCACGGGTCAAAGCTTTGCTGCAGAGCATGCTAGCTATTAAACAGCATCAATGAGCAGTTCCAGTTCTTGAGCCTTGGTTTTGTCTTGTTTACAAGTATTTGCTAGAAGCTGTTGCTAC
Organism: Falco naumanni; assembly: GCF_017639655.2. NCBI lineage: Eukaryota > Metazoa > Chordata > Aves > Falconiformes > Falconidae > Falco > Falco naumanni. Next base: position 61,441,109 of record NC_054057.1, read on the forward strand.
CAAAAGATTTTACACTTCATTATGTGAATAGTCTTAGTGAATTCCCCAGGGCTTCTTACTGAGTCTAAAGCCAAAGAAGTCCATAAATGCTGAAGAAAGACTTTGCTCGCTGTGCGTTGTGCTCTGTTTAGAGTTTTCTGTCTAGGCTGTTTGTAGTGGGGAACTTCCAGTTAGAGGGGAAAAAAATAAATAAAAGTTTAACATATTGCCTTGTTTTGCAAAAGCAGAGGCGGTAAAAGGTTACGATATGTTGCCACCAAAGAGGTGAATTTTGGGAGGTATCTCGAGTCCTGTCCCAAATAGCAGATCAGCACTACCAAGAAGGATAAAACTAGTAGAAGGAAGAAAATTAACATTGATATCCACAAACAGAGGCTGGATCTACAAAGAGCAGGATTCATCCTGGCAGTTCTAGCCATCAAAAGGTGGCATCTTGTCTAAGCTTATTACCCAGCACTTCTCCAGGAATGAGAAACTGTCTTCAAAAGGCAATCCTGGCCATCTCTACCACACAACAACCTCAGGGCAGAACAAGCCACCCTCTGCTGTCCCTGATCTCTCCCTATTGACTTTAGAGGGAGACTAAAGAGTTGCTGTTGACTGGATGACCCATTTTTAGACAGCTGAAGTTAATGGAGATAAATTCCACCCATAAAGCCCAACCAGCTGGTTCCTTCACCAGGGTTTCTCAGCACTTCTGTTGAGTCTGCTCTCTGTTGCATCTTGGTCACAGGCATAACCCAGCATCTCAGCTGGAGGCTGCTCCTTGCTGGAGAACCACAGAATAGCAGGCCAAAGGGGGGTGGCACGTGGATGATGCCAGAGCCTGAAATGCCATGAGATCACTTCAGAGAACAAAGTGGGGTCATGCCACAGGTGGTCTGAACCATCCAGAATCTGATTCTATCATTTTCCATTGCTCCCTTTCCTGAGCCTCCAGAGTCTGAAGACAGGAGGGGAAGTGCGGAATAACTCAGCACCTGGTCCATTACCCCACAGTTCAGCCTGAGCCCCATGGGAGGAACTGGAAAGGATTCACAGGACAGGATGGCACCCTTTGGATGAGGGCTGCTTCTCAGAAGTCCTGAAAGACAAGGAAAGGGTGGGGGGTGGTAACAGAGAACTTAAATGAAAGCATGATCCTGTCTGCACCTAGGACTAAACATATGCTGTTCTTGGCCGTAGCTGTTCTCAAGCTGTCGGCATCCTGACAAGGCGTCTCTGTAACCTCTGGGACGATGTATCCCTAAGGAGTGTGTTTATGATATTTGGGCTATATGTACATCTGCTTTTACTTGCATCAAGGAGCCTTTATGTCAGCCTGGGCTGAAGAAGGTGGGGAGGTTAGCCTGCATTGAAGCAACAAGCTCTGTCTGAAACAGTGCTTGTCTCTTTTCACCCAGGACTGCAGACAATTATATCGGCTCTTTGCAAACCTTTCCTGCAACCTTTTGCTCTTGGCAGCAGAGGTTTGACTGCTGGCAGCAGGAACACATTCTGTTCCCCTATCTTCAGGGATGAACATTTCCAAGGTAAAGTCAAATCCAAGGACAAGGGTGGCTCCTCAAGCCACAGAATGAGCCAGTTGATTTGGGGCAGACAAATTTCTTCTACAGGAAAAAGCTTCCTTTTTCTAGCAAAAATTTCTGCAACACTTTACCACCCCTCACCTTTGGAGAGCCAGGAACCATGAGTGTGTGATCAGCAGAGGACAGGGGAGAGAAGAGGACCAGAAAGACATTCCCAGGAGCTATAGGACTTGACAAAGGCTGGGAGCTCTGGGGGGTTCCAGGAGTGTCCTCTCCTTCAGGAACAGCTGGCTGGCTTTATTGAACTTACAGTTTATATTATGGAGCACCCAGAGTCCCACAGCAAGATGAGGAGGTGGAAGGAAAAGGGGAACACATTGCATTAGCCCACAGGCATTTGAGGTATGATGCAAGGAAAGAAAATTTTCATCCTCTCTATAAGATCTGGGAATTAAAATTCAGAGAAGGATTAACCTATTTTCCAGGTGTGTAAAGATCACAAATTGAATCTCCGTCATCTGTGTTCAGTGCCGTTATCAGAAAACCTGTTTCTTTCTCATCTATAGCTGTTAAAAGAAAAAGATGAATGCAACAAGAATCTCCCTCCAAAGGCAAAAAAAAAAAAAAATCTTTTTAAAGGTGCCAGGCTGGGGCTAACTTTGTTCACCTTTTCTTCAGAGTGGTATATAACTCCACAACAGGGCTGTGCTGGATTTGCTTTGTCTGGTTCAGAAGAACCCGCTGTGTCTGAAATCACAGCCAGGTCCTGAAGTGAAAATTAGAAGTGACTTCCAACAAGCTTTGCTCCCCATAATTGCTGTTCCTTTCCTGAGAAACCGATACCTTGGTAGAAGCAAATTCACTCCCCTACTAATGGGCTTTACAGCCAGCACTCTCCATTACATTGGGGTTTGCAAAGGACTTACATCACCTATCCATCCCGACCATTTAATTGCTAACAAGCTCCATGGTCATGCTAACAAGGGCCCTCCTAGGGAACACACTGTTCAGGAGCAGAAACTGTTCCCAGCAGACTGTATGAGCTAGACAACCTCACCGGGGTGTGGGTTTGGGGAGGGGAGTCTATAAGGGAGTCACCTGCATGGGCAGGAGCTCTGCTGTGGCATAGGCAACACCGCATGTGCAGGCACACATGCATGCATACACTCACACACGCAGGTGCCTGCACATCAATTTTGGCATAGAATCATAGAACCATTTAGGTTGGAAAAGACCTTTAAGATGGTCAGGTCCAACCATTAACCCAACACTGCCAAGCCCACCACTAAACCATGTCCCTCAGTGCCACATCTACACGTCTTTTAAAAAAAACCCAGGGACGGTGACCCCACCACCTCCGTGGGCAGCCTGTCCCAGTGCCTGACCACCCTTTCAGGGAAGATGTTCCCCAGCCCCCAATCTAAACCTGCCCTGGGGCAAGGTGAGGCCATTTCCCCTTGTCCTGTCACTTGTTCCTGGGAGCAGAGACCGACCCCCCCTTGCTGCACCCCCCTGTCAGGCAGCTGCAGGGAGCGAGAAGGTCCCCCCTGAGCCCCCTTCTCTCCAGGCTGAACCCCCAGCTCCCCCCTGAGCCCCCCACCAGGCTTGTGCCCCAGCCCCTTCCCCAGCCCCCTGCCTGGCTCTGGACATGCTCCAGCCCCTCAGGGTCTGGCTGGTGCTGAGGGGCCCAAAATTGAACACTTTTCATCTCATTGACATGAGACAGCTCTGGAGAATATGGCCAGATGTTACTTTTTTTCAGAGATAGCCGTTTCCTGCTCTCTGAGCTCAAGGAAAAGCCCTGGGAGATGCAGCCTTACCAGAAAAACCTATCCATAAGGCAGGATAGCAACAACAGACAACCACGCTAAGAGTCCACTGAATCACCTGAGAAAACTATCAAAAGGGAGATCTTTGGTTTTTTCTTGTGATATGGAGAAATAGTGTGAAATGGGGACGCTTGACACCGACTGTGATTGTATATGTCTACTCAGGAATGTGGGTATGGTGACTGGTCATGGGTGCGGTGTCTGGTCACATAGGCACACAGCTCTGAGGAGACAACTACAGTTTTGAGGAGACGCCTGCCCCTCTTCCTCTAACAAAGGGGAGACGGGGAGACGCCTGCCCTTCTTTCTCTAACAAAGGGGCTATTTAAAAGAGAATGAGAAAAAGATGAGAGACATTCAAATGCTATCTAGAGGGAGGGAGTGCTAAGTCTCCTTGCTGGAGAAGATCGGATGGTCACAAGGACATGAATCACCTACAAGCCTGCAAGACCACCACATTCCAGGAAACGGACTGATAAGCTAATTAACATACGAAGCGAGAGTAAGGGGGTTTAGGTAACGAATATGTATAGGCGTTAATTGAATATTCATTTGTTTCATTGTATAAATGTGAGATGGTTCGTCACTTCGGGCATGCACGCTTGTGGAGGAGCGATCCCCCGCGCATCTGCGTGCAATAAACATACCTGCTTTATAACTTTCGAGTTATAGAGTCTAATTCCGCACGTCACTTGAAAGCTGGAGTTTTCACAGTGAAAAGCAGACATGCTTTGGAAAGCTTTATCCACAAAGGCCCTAATTTTGCATTGGAAATATCCAGTGTGTGTCCAGGTTGAGTACATGACAATTACCATCTCCTCCACCAGTCCAATATGAAAGATGTGGAAACCCTTAACAAATCAGGACATAAGAGGAGATATCAGACTAGATATAAGGAAGAAATTATTTATGATGACTGTGGTGAGACACTGGAACAGGTTACCCAGAGGTGTTCTGGACACCCCATGCCTGGAAACATTCATGATCAGGTTGGATGAGATTTTGAGCAACTTGATCTAGTTGAAGATGTCCCTGTTTATGGCAGGAGGGTTGGACTAGATGAACTTTAAAGGTGTCTTCCAACCCAAACCATTCTATGAGTCTATGAGGAGCTGGGCCTGTGGAAGGAAGATGAGGGTGCAGTAACACCCCACTCAGTGCGAGCACTACAGATCCAAGCCACTTGCCTTTGCTTTGGTTATGACTCAGCCAAGGGTGCAGCCATGCAAAATGGCATAACCCAGAGCTTAGCCTGCAGTTATGCCGGGCTGGGCTGTTGGTTAACACAGCAGCCTTGCCTCCGATTACTGGCCCTCATTATCCTCTCTTGTTGCTGTAGTTCAAGTATAATTCCAGGGAAGTTCAACAGAGGCTCAGCTATGGGAAGCTCTTTGTAAATTCAGATAATTTCTGAAGTCCCTTGCTACAGAAATGCTGTAGCATTTTTTTAGCTTCAAGTCTAGACCTTTTCTATTTCTGTTGTCTTGTTTTAAACATAAAACCATAGTGAAATACTCAAGGGAAGACTATACTGTCCCATTTTACATTTATGGTCTCTTGGCCACCAGCCAAGCAAGCACAAATGTGTCTGATCTCAAAATAACCCTCTGCCAGTTCCTACTTTATTTTTTATGGCCATTGAACACTGAGCAGATGACTTCATCGATTTGAATATAATGGTGCCCAAATAGAGATAACAAATAACTGAGCAAATCCTTGCACAAAGCAGGTGAATCAGTCACGCATGGTGTGATGGAAGTTGAGACAAAAGATGATGCAAAACGCAGCATTCACACCATGCTGAAAATAAAAGAGCCCTCTCGGGTCACATACTTCTCCTGACACGGGCAAGACTCCTGGAGAAGCAGTTCAACCATAGTTTACACAAACCTGCAACAGGAAAAAGAGATAATAAAAAGGCAGAAGCGAGCTCCAGCAGTGTGTGGAGAAAGGTGAATTTAGGCACATTTAAAGTAGCTACTGAGTGCACTTTTTTCATAGTGATAGCAAATAATCCTCTGGAAACAGGGCAGGATATCCCTAGAAATGTGGGCTTTGGGTGTCATTTTTCAATTACTCTGTGTCTTTTTTAAAATACTGCTGCTGGGATAGAAATGAACATTAGGTACTCGAAACCAAGGGTCAGGTCTCCACGTTATGCAGGCTGGTGTCAGACTCACCAGATGGCATCTCCGGTTTATATTCCACAGCAGTTGGGATTATCATATGGATTTTTCATGATGCCACTAACCAAAGTCAACAAATACAAAGTCTTGATTATCTGTTATTTTCTGTTTGCACAGAGGATGAGAATTGTTTCTACCACTACCCTGGTACATTCTACGTTCTCTGCAAAAAAGCAGAGTTTTACAAAGAGCAAATGCAGTGTTGCCTCTCTGCTCTGTGCCTCATCTCCCTCGAGCAGTGCTTTGTATACACTACATACAGGTTGGCTTTCCAAAGGGTTTTATGGCTCCACTGGAAAGTTCCTTGTGGCAATGAGACCCAAACACCTTGGTATCTGACATGCATGAATATCAGAAAGTTGTTGGGACATTGACAGGAGCAGAGAAGCCTGGAGGCAACAGGCCTGCAGGAAGAGTTACAGGAGACGAGGAGGAGAGAAAAAAGGGATAACGTTTAATATAGAGACTAATTTTCCTTTCACATCCAACGTAAACTAAACCTGTGGAACATAATGTTTTCAATGTACATTTAAAAAACAACTTTTCTTAAACAACTTATTTTAACAACAGGCTTACAGGTGAAAACCCGGAGGATGCCAGGGGAAAAGCAAAGGAGGAGAGAAAATAGAGCGTGAGAACTGTTCCAGCTCTTCCCGAACACTGGGGGATTCAGAAAGGGCTGAAACCACAGCAAAGAGCCGAAGATGAGGAAAGCCACAAGCACGTTTTGAGTACAGCCAGCTCCACTCGAAGCAGATTAGCAGCACCGATAGATAATTGCCGAGTGAAATGCCTGCCATGTGCCACAAGGCTCAAGCTTCCCGCTGGGGCCTTTTTCCAAAAGAAATGCAAACAGGATGAGCATGCACAGCTACAACGTGCTGAGCGGGAAAAGAAAAAGGATTGAGTCAAACCCTGGACCCCCGCTAAGCCAAGAGGATGAAAGTCCAAACTAGAGAAGGTCGCTGGAGCTGGATGTGGAACGAGGTATGAAAAAAAGGGATGGGAGGAAAGATGGAGGTGTAAAATTTCAGCAAGATTTGTGCCAAGGCAACAAAGTTTAGGGAGGAGAGAAGAAGGTCCTTCCACCACGTTTTGCTAGCTGCAGGATTCAGGTTTAAGCCCTGACTCTGACCCAGTACAAGCCAAAGGTGATCAGGCACCAACAATAACAAGCTGTTTCCTCAACTTTAGTGTTAATCCTTTGTTTGCATTTCCTTAACCTTCCCTTTCCCAGTATCCAAGAATAAATGAAAGCATTTCAGCTTGCTTAGCCTCTAAAGTTGATGAAAATGTCCTGACAAGAGACCAAGAAGGAAACCTACATAGCAAAAAATGCATTGAACTGGGAAAATTCACAAGCACACTTGGATTGGGATCACTGTGGACTTCTGCAAGGTTTCACACATACTTAGGAGCTTTTTTGGAACACTTTCCCCAAAGGAGAGACCTCCCCCAGCCCACCACTGACCCATGTCACCTTCCAAAGGATAGTTAGGACGGAGGGGCAGGCTCTGCAGGAAGGACGGTGTGCTCCGTGCTGACGCCTTGCTCAGCGGTCCAGCTGCTACGCTCCCACCACCTCCGGGTGCCAAACAGCTTGTGAAGGCTGGAAGGACCTTCTGCAGAGAAGCTTTTGCTGCTTTGCATGTCTGGGATCAGGGTGTGAGTGCTCAGTTCCCAGCTGTGCCAGAGTCTCCATGGGAGACCCTGGGGACTGGCTATAAAATTAAATTCAGCACAAGAAGGGTTTCTGCACAAGCACATTTTCAGGTACCTCTGGAGGGGAAGAGTCAAAGCACACATGTTGTTTTAGCCAGTACCTCAGTTTCAGCTATTTCTGAGCACTCAGAATAATCTCATCAACATCCAAATAAATGAAAAGTGTCCAGGACAAACAAGTGGCCCTCTAAAACCTACACAGGAGCCATCTCCTTGCCTTGCCTGGAGAAGAGGCTCAGGGCCTGGCCAAAGACTTAACAGAGCAAGACTCATTCATTTTGAGGTCTTTAAACCAAGCACAAAGTCTTTCTGTTTGTCACTAACCCATACCCTAATCCCTCCCTCCTTCGTTTGTATGTCAGTGGCTTGAGTCGTTTTTTTATGGCTCATTTCAGCTGAGGCACCAACTGCAAATGCAAAGTGTATCTGAACAGAAAGGTTTTCTCTGATCTGATAGGTGAGACAAATACTAAAAATATTGCAGGTAAACATACCGTTGCCATCCCAAAGGATGCAAATAATCATAACATCAGGTTCTATCCAAAAAGACCCCAACAGCCTTACCATGTTTCTATATTTAATAACAATTGAGCTGGAATTGTCAGTGTCCCATAGAGTTAATGATATTATTTCTGGAGGTCTCAAGAACACACTAAAGAGACATCTTTCAGGAGTGATTTGCAGAGCTCTCACCCTGCCCTGAGGTCAAAAGCTGGCTCACACAATTCCTGGAGGTCATTTCCACTCCTTTTTTCCCCCTGAGTCTACAAAGTATTTGCAAAACAGCCTCCATTCCAATGCCCATCATCTTTTTCTTTTTTTCCCTAAAGAAAAAATGGAATTCAGCCTGAAACAACTCCCTTGCTGGTAGGGCTCACAGCAAGTGTTATATCTCAATTAAGGAACAGAACAATGTGACTCTATCAAAGTTTGGAGGGGGTGGATTTTGGTTTCCTCCATTAAAATCCTCCCAGCGCGTAAGCTATCCCTCTGCACGTGAGACTCTTTGGCAACGACATATGGTCCACGTGAAACATGTGCCAGTCCACCGAAAGCTGTCTTTGCTCACTGTGCTTTTACTGCTACTTTATTTTTGCTCTGTTTATATTTCCTGTAGCAATTCAAGTCTTTATGAGGTGAAGGAATGACAGAACAGTGATATTTTAAATTGCGTCCCTCTTTTGCTTTCCTCTGTTTCTCTTTTTGTTTTACTTACCTCTAGACACTGAATGTTTTTTAAGTCCGGTGAAACTGAAAAAATGGAAAACCAACACAGATAATTTCTTAGAAAAAAGTATTTTAAAACCCAGTCTATTTTTAAAGGAATTATGTAAAACCACCTATGAAAATAAGCTGAGATATGTAATAGAAATAACTTCTAGACTTGCCACAAAGTGAAGTTACACAGAAGCTCGTGAAGGTTGTCATCTGCGCGTGAGGCACAACCTGATACCATTAATAACTGCTCCTCCGAGTAATTAGACAGCCATGCTGTGGCACCGGCAGGCATGTGGTGCTGCCGAAGCTCAGGTACTCCTCCAGATGGGGTCGTCAGTCAGGGCAACATCAGACTAATCGGGATGGATCCACCAGATGGGCTAGGACCCACCTCAAGGAAACACAGGATGGTTTTGTCCCTCCTCCTGCCAGGATGCTTGAGCTATTTTTTCTTCCAGAGCTTTGTGATACTACAACCCTCTCTGCTCGTGTCCCTGCTTCTCAGTCCACCACAGAGGCGCATTCCCAGTGGTGTCAGATAAGTGCAAAAGCTTCATTTCATGGTCCCTGAGACACCACCCCAAGTTATAGACCCCACCTCTGCAACAAGGTCCCGTACCTGCAGTGGACTCTTATAGAATCATAGAATCATTTAGGTTGGAAAAGACCTTTGAGATCATCAAGTCCAACTGCTAACCCAGCACTGCCAAGCCCACCACTGAACCATGTCCCTCAGTGCCACATCTACACATCTTTTAAAAAACCCCAGGGACGGCGACCCCACCACCTCCGTGGGCAGCCTGTCCCAGTGCCTGACCACCCTTTCAGGGAAGATGTTCCCCAGCCCCCAATCTAAACCTGCCCTGGGGCAAGGTGAGGCCGTTTCCCCTTGTCCTGTCACTTGTTCCTGGGAGCACAGACTGACCCCCCCTCGCTGCACCCCCCTGTCAGGCAGCTGCAGGGAGCAAGAAGGTCCCCCCTGAGCCCCCTTCTCTCCAGGCTGAACCCCCAGCTCCCCCCTGAGCCCCCAACAGGCTGGTGCCCCAGCCCCTTCCCCAGCCCCCTGCCCGGCTTTGGACACGCTCCAGCCCCTCAGGGTCTGGCTGGTGCTGAGGGGCCCAAACTGAGCCCAGCATCCGAGGGGCGGCCCCCCCAGTGCCCAGCGCAGGGGGACAGGCACTGCCCCGGCCCTGCTGGCCACGCTGTGTCTGACACCAGCCAGGCTGCTGTTGCATATGAAGTGTTTTGAGATTTTCAGTGGGAAGGGTCATAAGAAAGCATAAAATAAGCTTGTTATGACTTAGCACACAAATACCTTCATCTTAAAACAGAAGGATGTCCAATAAAGCCAAGCCTTATTTCCAGAGACTAATTTTAACCTTGACCCTGGAAGAAAGCAATCGAGAACAAAAGGGAATCAATATTTATCTCTTGCTACAAAGCAAGACGACAGCTTATTTCAATGACTTTTTAAGTGCCACTGCACGAGTCAGGGCTATGAGCTGTCCGGATAACATCAGCACCCAGCTCCCGTTCTCCACTGGCAAAATCCCAACAACAACAAACACTTCACTGCAGCTCTGGCACCTGGGGACCAAAGCAGAAACAAACAGGACCAACAAACAAGTGTCAAGAGGACTGCAGTGGTGGAGATCAACGAGAGCGAGCAGCAGGAGCCTGGGGAGGAGTGACCAGGAGGACATAGCTATGGATCAAAGCTAAACAGGGACCTTCCTCAGTGGGGAAGTCAGGGATGGCTTGGAAATAAGCAGCTTTGTCCTGGCTCCTGATAACAATGTGCACAGAAATACAACAGGGGCGTTATTCCTACCATAAAAAAGAGAGAGAGAAAGAGAGAGAGGAATAAAAATAAATGTGTTTGCTTTCCATGACACTCTTAAAATGAGAAACACCAGTCATTTCTTATTCTAAGTGCAGGGTGTTGTTGTCTGTGGTGTAATACCTCCACGCCACAGTGTGCTAACTCTTGTTTTATTAGGAGCCACTACATACCGACAGTCTCCTTAGGATATTATAGATAGAGGTTTTAAAAAAAGATACCCTGTGTGAAAAGCAAGTTTGCTTGGCTAAGCACCGAAAAGTCAGGAAATGCTGTGGCCATGGTTATTATTGCTGTTTCTCAAGCAGCAGAGCCACGAGCTTCAGTCAGTGTGTCCTTTATCTGTCCAGTTTGAGAAGGTCTTGCAGGACCTGGAGGTGAAGATGGCATTAGCTTGAAGCAGTAAGTCCACGCATGTCCTGGCAAAAGGAAATTCATTTCACACCTGCGCTGCTGCAGCGGCAGCATGCACACATTGCGCAGCACTGTGGTCCTGCTCCCAGTCCCTATCCCCAGGGGGCTCAGCTCCAAGAGGCTGATGAGCCGTAACTGCTCTCCACCAGCCACTTTGGTCCCATGCAGGGAAGGAGCAGCACTCTAGGGGAGAGGCAATGGCTGCACCACTGGGCATTGCGGTGCTCAGCCCGGGCTGCAAGGCAGCCTGTTTCCAAGGCATGGTGCAGAAGCCCAGCCCCACTTGCACCGCCACCAACAGACCCTGCCACAGGAGCCAGACCAGTGCTGCTTTTTGCTATGTGGGGTCAAAGTTATTCCAAGTCCCTTCAAGCATCTTCCCACGGCACAAATCTAAGGCACCGGTCATGCCTGCAAGGGTCAGGGCAGAGCCACAAGCTAAAGTAGGAGGTGAACCACCACCTCCCTTGCCCATGGAGGGAACCTGCAGGGAGTACAAGGCCTGGCTTGACACCTTCAGTTGGAAGATGTGAAGCCCAGGCCTTCACACATTAAAATCATCCCCTGCTGAACATGATGCACCAGTTTTACTTTTTATTTTCATCCCATAATGAAATGCAGTCAAACCTCCCAATGCTATCAGACTGGGGAGGGGTTGACAGGCGTGTGATAGACAGACCTTCCATCAAGGCAGGACTCCCAAGTGGGAGAAACTTGGCAAAGAGGAATGCAAAATCCAGCGTTGGACTCTGAGCCAATTCCAGGATATTAAAATAGAAATAGTAACACACCTAAATTTAGCTTCCCGTCTCCAAATGCTGAAGTTATGGGGTCTGAAGGAACAACATAGACTGTAAGGGTGCACCTCAGAGGGATATGGGTTTCGCTGTTTTTTAAGGAAAAGAACTTATTTCATCACTGGCCATGTGTATTCCTGTCTGGGTCACCCACTTCCACCTGCTTTCAAGAATAGGGCTGAAGCTCTCAAAAATATTGGGCTCCTGCAACTCTTCTGAAAACAGGAGGCCAGGTCAAGGAGAAAGAAAACCGCTACCCTCCCAGGAGGGGAATCTGCAGAGGGGCTGAGCCTACAGAAACACCAGTGAACTGGGATTTTACACATGTACAGCAAGTCTAAAACAAACCAGGTAGTTTGGGGTTTGCTGTTGGTGGAGCTATTTTCTTTAAAAAGAAAAGCAAAATGACAGCAGTAAATGGCCATGCAGGAGATGTTGTTAAGAAACATCTGCCAAGATAAAATGAGATTTCCAGCTCCAAAATGGAGAAATTTTTGACTGGGATCATAGAATCATAAAATAGAATGGTTTGGGCTGGAAGGGACCTTAAAGACCATCTAGGTCCAACCCCCTGCCATGGGCAGGGACACTTTCCACTAGATTAGGAATGCCAACACAGAGTCGGGAAAGTGAAGAGGAAAGACTGGGACAGCCTGTGCAGGATTGCATTGGAATGCCTTCACCATCCCGCTCTAGCAGATACCTGTATTTCTGGTCCTACCCTCTTTTCAGAGCAGCACATAAGCCACCCGGTGCAGCCCTTTTGCAGAAGCCACAGCACTTAACAGGGGTGGCAGTGCCAAATCCACAGCCGTGGGAGGGATGGGGAGACAGGGGAATGCCTGCATCCAGCAGGATTCCCAGCCCACCCACAAAATTCACCTCCAGTAGGTACCCAGGTATAGAGCAAACTGCCACAGGAGGAGGTCTAGAGACCAACAGCTTCACTACAGGGAACCCCACACCACAGGACCTGTCAGCATTGCCACCCCTTGCCTAGGACAACCACAGCCCCATATCTGCCATGCCTGGGATGCCCAGCCAGCGAAGCCCGCAGCCCTCATCCCCTCCCAGCCTGCCTGCTCCCCACCTGATGCTTGGCTGCTCCCTTGCTACACTGGGTTAATCCCTCCTCTTGCTGCCCAGAGCTTGTGAACTTGGCCATTGGACCCAGCATCCTTAATCTGGGATAAAACAGGTTTATGCATGCAACAATACATAAACCACTGACTCTGAAAAAAACACGCAGAGGCAAAAGCAAACAGCAAAGGGAGGAAATTGCTATGTAGATAACCTAATTACTTAAGAGTGTCATTGCTTCACAGAAATAACGTGGAGAGGAAAGCTAAGTCTGTGGAAGACAGAAAGGTGCCCCAGAGATTAGACTATTTAGGACAAACCACATGAAGGGCTGTAAGCAGAGTAGCAGGCTTACCAGGAAAAAGTGTATAAGAAAGCAAAAACCACTTTCATTAAAATGCCAGTGCTGGGCAGGTTGCTCACAGCAAAGCCAGCTTGTGCAGGATGGCTGTCCCCAGGACTGGCCTCACTCTTCCTAAATCTGATTGCTTCTTGCAGGTGTTCGTAGGAGAGGAAAGATGCTGGCGGGGTGGAGATGGGGGTGACACTTCACAGTCACTCACCTTCAGCAGAGCTGGGGTTGTGCACAGCGAGTGCTTCGAGAAACCAAGCAAACCTTCACACGAGGCTCTGACTCTGTCCAGCTCCCCTGGGTAAAGAGGCAGCAGTATAAACACACCGATGTTTGTGACTGATGAAAACAGAAGCTGAAATCTCCTACTAGGACGAAGCTGTCTTAGAGTGCCTGCCACATCTCAACCATCATCTGTTGTCAAAGCAGTCTAACCCAAAATATACCCAAATCACTATGAAACAGGGGGATGCTGAAATCTTGCTGGCTTTTTTTTTTTTATTTTTCCTTTTTTTTGACATGGAAGTCAGCATCAATCACAGAGACAAGGCTGCAGTAAACAACCCTTCTCCCAGTGCAGTCATTTACAAGACATGCACTCTAAATATCAGGTAGGAGGTCTGTCAAAGACATCTCTGCGTTTTTCAGATTTCTGGGGGCACGCAGCATCCTCAAACTGTGGTTTCTTTATACGCAAAGCATCAAAGACCATGTCTCCTGGGGGGGGATCGGAGAGGTGGTGGGGGTGTTGCTTGAGAGGGAATAAGAAGGACACGTGCATTTTGTGCTTAGCAGAGGGCTAAGTGCTATATTCAGTGCTGAGCACAGTGCTGGGCTCACTGCTGGGGTATCTGCAATAACATCCACATGCTATTTTTCTGGCTCATGTTACAAATACATTCATGCCATGCCAGAAAAATTGATCTCCCTTTCCCAGTCCAGCAGGCTTAACCCTTGGAGCATCTTGGGTGTGATGGTGCAGGAAAAAAAGCACACATGACCTGGCCAGAAGGGTCCAACCCTGAACCTAGTGAGGTGGAGAGGAAACTTTCCCTGCGTTTTGTTGGAGTATGGTTGAGTAGGGGGGGAACCCCCCACCAGCTGGGAGACTGATAGTGCGTGGGAAGATCATTTTGGTGATTTTGGCAATGAGGAAGACAAGGCAAAATGTGCTGGCTGTTCCCAGACAGCAGAACTGCAGATAATGGTCAGAGCAAGCCCACAGAAAGAGGTCTCTGAAGTTGGAAGCCCTGGTATGAAAAAAGCCACAGCTTGCAATGCTCTTGTCCTTTACAGTTGTTTGCATTTCTGCAAACAGGAACTGGATTTTGCCACCCTCTCAGCTCACAGTGGCCCTAGAGTCTGTGACCACGTTGGTACCCCATCATACACCAAGCAGTCTGACCTCATGGTCCCCCAGACCAGGCGCACTCCTGGCACATAACTGTGCTGTCCAAGCACACCAGGGGCAGGGACTGCAGGGCATAGTACAAGGCTTGAAAAAAACAACCACTCAGCAAGCAGTTTAAAGAGGTAGGTATTTAGAACAGCCTTCCTCAAACCCTTTGCCACCTCAGGCATGTGTGTAAGCCAGGCAATGGTCTGTCATGTGCACAGCCATGGCGGGGGAACAGGTAAGAGTCTCAAAAGGGATTTTCTGGGAAAAGAGCAAGCATCAGGGTGCATCCCCAAGAAGATGTCTTAGCATTATGACACAAAGTCAATTTATTACACAGCACCAAGGGGAAAGTGGATGGGAGTTGGATTCACTAAATAATTAGTCACAAACCTCAATGAAGTCTTGAGGACGTCACCTCCTGTCGTGGCACTAACAGAGCTACCAGGCTGCAACAGGGCTTTTACTGCCCCGTACCGGCCCTCTCAGTCTCACACAAGGTTTCAAAGGTTCCTCTACTGTCTGGGCTGTTTCTTCAGCCTCTTCAGGCCAGTCCACCCTGCTCCTTGCCTCTGCTGCGTCTGAGTTCTTCCTTCTCTGGGCTCCTCTTCCAGCCAGCCTCCCCATCTCACCTACAGCCAGAGCTCTCTCCTGCTCTCTGCTGCCTTCACCCCTTCCAGTGCTCCCCTTCCGTCCCCCTTAGAGCTATTTAACTACTTAGCAGGAACCAGCCTCAGCTGCACCTTATCCACATCAGCCAACCCACCGCCCCTGAAGCCAGCCCACAGCTGTGCATTATCAATGTTAATTAACCTGCCTTCATTCCTCTATAATTCCTCTAACAGCCTCCCACTGATGTCAAGCAAGTCTGAGGTAGAATTCATCATCTTCAAGCACTACATGTCTAGAAGTTTGGAGCTGACATGTGAGCAAGAAACGAGCTCTATAACCACTGATGTTTCTGAAGAGAAGCTGGCCTGACTGGTCTCAGATACGTACCCTGATACCACCCTTTGGAAGTCCCCATTCCTGCCCACAGCCTGTAAGGGAGTAACGAGCTCTGGCTCTCTTGTAGCTGTCCCAAAGCTATCAGTGCCTAAAGGGACCTGGGAATTCTGCTGATTCCCACTCTCAAGGTCATGGGATGCAAAGGGACCTACAGACCTAGGGCATGACTTTACCCAGCTACATGAAGATCTAAGTTTGGAGCATTTATCCTCTCACTGTGCACTGAGTAGAGAAAGAAAGTAATCTCCAGGTAGTAACTCAAGGTTCCCATCTCTCTTGGTCTCTCCATTGACCAGAGGCACTGGCAGTGGTGGAAATCGTTCATCAGGTGCTGTAGTTTCAGCCTGTTCTATCTGAGAGAGGAGAGATTCTTGCAGGGGACCACAAGCAAATATATGTTCATTAAATTTTTTCCATCCTTTGATTCCCCAGCAATATAACATGGTAATTCATCTCTATGACTCCCACAATACCATGAGGTTTTCTGTGAGTTATGTGCCCTCTGACTAAGAGAGAAGCTCACTTTGGTCTTCTGTCAGCTGCTTTTACTCTGAAATCATAACTGGAAGCTGCAATCGCATTGTATTCTCTTCCCCTTTTTCTGAAGGTGAGCCTATAAATCCAGCGAGGAACACTTAGTACTGAGTGCTGCTCGCTTGAATCATTTGTGAATCATCATGGACCACTTTGAACTACTGGGGCTTTGCAACAAGGGACAACCCTCCTTGTCCTGATGGATTCTGGACACCTGCCAAGACCCAAGCTGAGCATGTTGAGGAGTTCAAATGTGGTAGAGAAGGTTAAAAGATGATCACATCCTAGCTGAGAAAGATAAACACTGACAGAAGGTACCTGATACTTCAGAGACTCTTTCACCTGTGAGGCAGTGACAGAAGAGATCCCTAACAGTGGTGAAAACCAGAGAAGTCCAAAGCAGTAATGATGCACAGAATCATTCTTTTAATGGCAAACATAATTCAATCAATGGAACAACTTCATTAAGGAAATACAGATTCCCCACTGAGAAGATTTATCCTGGAGATGAAAGAGGATATAATAACCCCCCTCACTCCCATTCAGTTACCACCACATGGAACGACATAAGGCCTTTGTCATATGATGGAGATCAGTTATGGGCGGGTTCAGCAGCTATCTAAAGCACAGCCTTGCTTACATTCTCTAAATCAGGACCAGATGCTTTTTTTCTGCAGATATTCTGTGGCCTAGCTCCAGGTTGTGGAGTTGGATATCATAGCATTGCAGAATAATTCAGGTTGGAAGGGACTTCAGGAGGTCTCTAGTCCATCTTCTGCTCAAAGCAGGGTCAGCTCTGAGATCAGACTGGGTTATTCACAGCTTTGTACTGTTGGGTCTTGAAAACCTTCAGGGACAGAGTCTGCAGAACTTCTTTCGGCAACCTGTTCCACTGCTGGACAGATATATACAAAAATGCAAGGTGAAAATCAAGAGGGGTTTGGGTTTTTTTCTTCCACTTCCCTGAATCCCAGTTTTGCTGAAACAAGTCTTCTAAGTTTGGTAGACACCCACCAGTCGCAGCCCCCTACACGGGAGGCCAGGCTGTGGCTCTCATCAGCCCTACTGTGTCTGCCAGCACTGCTGTCTTTATGGGTTAACAGTTGGACTTGAAGATCTCAAAGGTCTTTTCCAACCTAAATGATTCTGTGATTCTATGGTGCCTCCCTAGTGTTAAAACTAAATCCACATATGCCTCCAGCGAATGCTCAAAGATGCCAATAGATCCCACCATAGTTGACAAGACCATATGCATTTAGAGATTCAGAGATTCCAACTTTTTGGGAGAGGTAATTCCTTTATTAGACTTGATGACATAACCTCCAAGCACACAATGCCTTTATCAGGTCTGACAAAGAAGGCAGAGACTAAATGAAAGGCAGATGATAAACAATAGCTCCATGTTGGACCCAATTATTTTAATCACTTGGAAAACAAGAGGGAAAATGGCAGCAAGCAGTGTGGAGTGGAAATGAATGCCAACAGGCAGGCAATTCACAGTTCCTTCACCTGGGGGTGTTGCTATTCCATCACATTCAGGATTTATTACAAAACATACCCTTCCCAGCCTGGCTCCAAAATCTTATTTGCTCCCACTTCTGCAGCAAGAGGCCAAGGAGACTGAATCATTTCAGTCAAGGCTGGTTTTGAAACCATTTGTGGCTCTGGACGACATTATTACTGCCTATATTTGTCTCTTCTCCCTGAATATGGGACATAGTACAGAGAAAAACCTTTAAAATGTTATTGCTCCTATAAAAATGCTCCACGGATTGCACTTGGGTTACTACCACGTGTTCAATGAAAAGTAATGCACTGCCACCATGCAGCTGGACGATGTGATTTCTCCAACACTCATCAAGGGAGAAGTAAGGCACCAGAAAAGATGATGGAAGTCTAGTTGTCAGTCATGGACAACAGGCTTCAGAGAGATACAACTTTTGCAAGTGAGAAAATACCATTTATTGTTGCCTCTGGCTGCAGAGATGAGGTCTGACTCCTTTCTCTTTACACTTGACATCTCACCTAGAAAAGTCATCAAGCTGAGATGGTCACCCCAGACCCCCTTACAGCTGAGAAGCTAGCAGGGGCATGATTCGGCTGGCTGCTCTTGGACATGCCCTGCAGGGTGACATGGGTTGTCACCCATGTGTAGCCTAACTTCCACTGCTGATGTCAACCTGGGCAGGAGAGCCCAGGGTAACTGGCTGAGGAGCTGGCGTGTATCATGTAGACACCTCTGTTTATCAATTAAATCCAGCTTGAGATCAACCAGAGATCAAAAAATCTCTTGAGGCAGGTATTCATTCTCTAACCCTAAAGCTTTAGGGTACACTCCAGCGAACTGGAGGTTTTGAACACTTTTTCTGCATTAAACTTCTCAAAATCATACAGATGCTCATCTTGCCCTTTGCAGACCAGCAGCATATCTGGGAGTTTCAACATCCATTTGCCTCGTTTGGCAAGGTGCAGAAAGACTAGGACACCTCAAAGAGCTTCACTGGCAAAGCTCCTGTTGGGAATGCAAAAACACTGGCATAAAATAACTTTTGTTGTCTATGCCTTCTCAGGAAGGTGATGTTGCATTGCTGCCAGCTGGTTTTTTATCATTATTCATGGCCCTTTGTCTCCACTGGGGCAGGAGCTGTGCAGAAATGCAGTTCATCCTACCAAACTGGGGATGCACTCCCCAAGCGCATCTCATGTCTCTCATGTGCCAATGTTTATAGGCGCCTTCTCACTTTCAAGAAGCCCTTATCTATCATACTTTCGTTTGGAAGGTGGCCAGTGCAGGAAAATACAAATACAGAAAGCGCTAAATATTCTCCCTTTCCAGGAGGACACCACCGATACCAACCAAAATTATTTTTCCCATTAATGTTGAAGCCACAGTAGGAAGATTTGCTGGTATGCAAAGCTCAATAATGAAGATTTTACTGTACTTACTAATACTAGTATCTAGCAATCTGAAGCACTAGCCACGGCCCACTGCTCCATATCTTTAACTATTATCTTTGTCCTAGTTTGACAGAAGCTGACAGACAAATGATGGCTGGCTAGGCTGCCTAGCCAGCAAATTGTGAGCCCTTTGTAGACCTGGCAGGTGGAGGAGACACTTAAAAGCTTCAAAAGTGAACAATGAAGATCTGAAAATGTCAGCATGGAGGATGAATACAAGGAAGACTAATGCAATAACATTTCTGCTCTCCTCAAAAGCAAAGAAAATGAGAGGATGGCACAAAGAGGTCCAAACTCCTGGCCAGTCTCCTCTGAATCCGTTGTCCCAAGGATAGCTCTGTCACTAGCCTTGCCTTTCTGTGTTGACTAATCCCAGCAGCACTCTGCTTAAAATGCATGAAAATTTCTTTAACTGGCATCAGACCCTCTTTAAGACCCCAGGGGCTGAGGCTGAAGGATGGCACATACTCACTTGTTCCCTGCTGTCACCATGACAGATTTTAAATTACAAACTGTTGCTCATTTTTAGCAAGAAAAGGGAAAACATGCCGCATACCAATTTTGAAACAATCGGAAGCTTATTGAGATAATGAGGGACAATAGGTTTTGTTTTGCCACTGAGAATCAGTGATGAAATGCAGAGGGGAAAAACACAACAGCTACTTCTGTTTGGGATTGACAGATTGCAGCCTGATCCACCTGGGACTGATTTTCTTCAGTGGCAAAGGCACAGTATCCTGCATGGGAAGGATAAATTATTGTCATCTCTGCTATAAAGGTGTTTCTGAAGCATGGGGAAGGCTTAAGCAGCTGGTTAGCTAAATAAAGAGAGGAATGATAAGAAACTGTGCTTGAAAGTCTATATGCCCAGCTGTCTCCATCACAGCACTTTACAACATAAACACAAAGCCTGATAGTGTCAGGATTGGGGCTCCTCACTGATGGAGAAAAAAAGAGGAAATGGGAGAAACACAGGAAAAAAAAGGCTTGAAAATCAGCTTAAATAACAGTGATTTTGAGAGCAAAGCCAGCATTGCCTAGCCTTGCTCTCAACTGGTTAACCACCCCAAAGTCATAGAAAAGATGCAACCATTTGCTTGGCTTCCTGAGCAGTCAGGAGGTCCAGGTAAATCCTCCTTTTCCCCAGTCTTCACCCAGCCCCACTGGCTCCTCCAAATCCCACAAGCTGCTACAAGGAAGGAGCAGCACGGAAGAAGACTCCAAATGAAGAGCAAGAGAAAGGGCCGATGGCCAAAAGCTCGGAGTACAGCTTTCTCATCGAGGGCATACGTGCTGCTTAACCCATCTTGCTGACCGTGCTCACAAATATCCCTTTTCATCCGGGTCTGGAGAGCCATGGTAGACCCAGTCCATCTCCAGGGGGCCAGGGCGGGCAGCAAGTGTTGGTATGGAGCATGAAGTTTTGCCAAGGAGTGTGGGATTTGTGGGGAGCAGGCAGTGGAAAAGAAGATGAGATAGCCTTGCGCAAGAGGAAGAAGAATATCATTAAGAAATAAAGGGCCACCAATAGAAGTAGAGGGGAATGTTTAAAAAAAAAAAAAGGAGGGGAAAAATAATCAAAAGGCCTAAACATCCCCGGTTTGGTTGAGAAACTCAGCATAAAGACAGCCTTTTTGGGAAAGAAAGACAAAGCGCTACCTTTTCTGGAATTCAGGGATACAGACGTCTCTTTTTGGGAATTGTTTACACCTGGACACCAGGGAGTGGACTGAACAGCCAAAAAAGACTGAGGTAACTTTGAAAAAATCTGTGTTGGGACTGTGGGTTTTGTTTTATATTATTTGTTTATTTAAATACTTTTTTTTCAAATGAAACAGCTAGTGTTTGAAGAGATTGAGCTTGGTGGGATCAAGGTACATTTTTAGGTTAGTGGTAGCACTATTTATCATTTTTAAGACAAATTTGATTACCCTGATGGGAATTCATGTCTTCAGGGAAAGCTGCCCAGTTGTCATATTAATCATTGCTTTTAGTGTTTTCATTAGAGTTTTGGGTTTTGGTTTAGTATGGGATATTCATTTTTTCCCCCTTTTAATTTAGCTTTCAGTTGCCCCAGGGCTTTGGCCTGGTAACCTTTGCAGAGTGTTTTTCCTTCAGTCCCTTTCCAACCTACGAATTTTATGAAGGCCGCTAATTCGGAGCACTGCTGTTGCTAAAGATCGGTCACTCCTTCCACCGATGGGGAACCAGTGTTCAAGGAAATTTTTCTCACAAGAAGAAGAAATAAAGAAAAAATCAGAGTAAAAACGAGCATTTACAGTTTCAACTATGGAGCATATGATTTTGATGTTCTTCCAAAGGCTTTACGGGGCACTGTTGCTATCTTCTTCTGTTATGGTAGCATCTCAATACCTATGTCACATCACAAGACTGCTCTGTGCTTGGTGAAGAAACCCTGAGTATTTCTTACTCCAACCAGCTTGCTCAGGTTCCTCTGAGGTGCATGGAAGCAGTTATCTCTGTGAAGTTCACGGATTACTGGAAGGGGTGAAGATAGTCCAGTGTGAGCTCATGGAGGTTTTAGGCTTCCACCCAGTGACTCCAGCACCAAACCCAACAGGTGAAAGCACTCTAATCCATAGGACAGTGCACGGTAGGACACTGTGTGTAAACCATCCCAAGGAGACTCTTGGTGGCTTCAGACATGCATTTCCTACCTGTGCTGTAGTTCAGGTGGGAGGTGTTGGTCCTGCTTCAGCCTTGCTGTGTCCTGCTTCTGTTCAAAGGTTAGATCAGATAATAGTGCTGGTCTGCTCCATAAAACATGGTCATCTCCAGGTCACCTAATCCACTAACATCAGTAAGACAAGGTCACCCAGGTAAACTGAGGCACCAGTAGAAATGAAGGACCCTGTATCAGGTGATCCATCTCAGGTATCCAAAACCCATCCTGAGGTGAATCGATTGAGGATCCTGCCTTTTTTCCATGATGACTGAAAGTGGCCAGACCATTCTTTGGGGAAATAAACCTACATTTTAGACAACAAAAGCAAGGTGAAATCCCAACTTAAATGAACCATGGGACATTCCTACAGTGTGCCACTCTCCCCCAGAAGAATGTTTGAGCTGAGCAGTAAGGAAGTTGTAGATAACCATTCTACAGCTGGAGAAGCAGTTTTACTGTTATCATAACATATTGCAGGAATGCTGGAAAATATCACTGAGAAAAGCTGAAACAGATTGCTTCTATTTTTCCATTTTATTTCAACCATGTTTAAATACTCCCCTCAATAAAGAAAATGCATCTATCCCATTTATCATTGTGATTCACTCAGCTTTGACTTAAATTTTACGAGCTGCTGCTTGCTAAATCACACTACATTCCCTATATTTCACTTTATCACAAATCATATTGCTGTGACATTTTCAAAACAAAACCATTCTATATTGCCAGAGTGAAGTAATTCAACATTATCACAGCACACCAGGTCGGCATTATCAAAATGAAATACTTAGATACTCTTGGAGATGAACATTTTGTAATTTCTTTCCTGTAAGGAATGTTCCTCTTTGGAATACAAACCAGTGCTACAAATGTTTAAATACCCAATAAACACAAAATTGTCTTTCTCACTTAGGTCTATTAAATAACTAATGGCAATTTGGGGAAATATAGGGCAATTTGCAGTAGCATAGCCAAGGGAAAACAAGGAATAAGACATCTGCCGTAATGGTCTCAATCTCATCAATATCTGAAATACAAGAAATAGTTGAGAATTGCTGCTGTCAATGAGAGCTGAGCCCATCCCACCCACAAGGTTTTTAAGGACCCCAGGAAGACCTATTATCACCCACCCACCCTAAAATGCCAGTTTGGAGCGTGAAGGCTGGGACATGGCTGGCTTCAGGTCTGTGCAGGGGCAGGAAAGGAGCCCCCATACCAGGCGGGATTCCTCCCCCCTTCCCCACTTGACCCACCGTGGGTTCAGCCCCATGGGGAGGGCAGACCCAGGCCCAACACCATGCAAAGAGCTGGAAGAAGTGGCAGTTCTCCAACTGGGCCCATCGTGGCCTCTTCCCCCCACATCCCCAACCCTGGAGCACGAAACTGAAGAGTTGCAGAGAAAGACATGGTCCTGAACTGGGAAGGCACAAACCCCAGTGCTGGGCAGGGACTGGCTCCAGGGGGGAGGAAAGCAGAAGACACCAGAGCCCCAGCCCCCTCCAGTACATCCCCCTGGTCTGTGCAGAGACACACCCGGGGTGAGTCAGATCTTACGATAAGGGGAATCACCCTGTCTGGAGGAGCTGCATCCTCTGTCACGACAAGGAGCCTGGTTTAAGGAGGTTTCTGACTTGGACATCTCCAGTGGCTGCTACCGAGAGGAAACCCGGAGGTTAGCATCCAGCAGCAACAGGAGGGACCAACAGTGCCACGGCATCAGCTGGCCCCTTCCCCTGTGCTTCACCCCCGCTCCCTGAAATGAGAACAGGAAAGCAGTCAGTAAAAGTTAACTAGTGGACATATTTGAAAGAAATTAGAGGAAATGGACCCACATCCTGTGGAATTCACCCCTGCCAAACTCCGCAAAGTCGAGTCCTGTGGCCAGATTTAGAAAGGGAGTGGAGACTTTAACGGCCAATAACATAGCCAAGCGAAAATGCCAGCGCGCGCCCCACAGTCCACAATATCGAGGCTTATGTTTCTGCTTGAATAGCTGAAAGCGTCTCTGTGACACAGGGCAGGAATGCACGAGGAATCCCCCGAAATGCCTCCGTTACATTTTCAGACATGCAAATATTATTAGCACCACAAGTATAGTGACAAGGGCACCTAGAAGACCCAGCGCTGGGCAATGCATCCAAGGCTTTCGAGAAGTAAAATCTGTCACCCCCCTAACTAAAGCTACCTAAAGCTTTAGGTCTAAAAAGTCTAAACTTTATCCTTAGTGAAGCCCACTTTGCAAGAAGTCACAGAGAAGCAAATTAGTAAATGTTTCTACCTCTGTGTGCTAAAACGGTGCTTTTATGCAACAGAGAGCCTGAGGGAGCACAGACTGTGAGCATAAACCCCCCCGGGTTACTGCACTTGACTGAGAAGAGTTTTGGGTGCTAGTCTCTATTTCCAAACCATTTGAGGGCCACTTAAGTGGTAATAATCTTGTCTGAGAAGAGTTTTGGGTGCTGGTTTCTATTTCTAAAATATCTGAGGGCCACTTAAGTGGTAATAACCACCCTGCAACTCTGCTCCCTTCATGGTCCAAGCGCTGGGACGTCTGATAGTTTCCATCATGAGCAAAGGTTCAAATTCAGCCCACAGCAGAGAACTGA
Source organism: Falco naumanni (assembly GCF_017639655.2). Taxonomy (NCBI): domain Eukaryota; kingdom Metazoa; phylum Chordata; class Aves; order Falconiformes; family Falconidae; genus Falco; species Falco naumanni. The sequence goes on from NC_054057.1 coordinate 61,465,264, forward strand.
TCCTGAAAAAGTTGGTGGTTTCAGTCCAGTAGTTACAGGAATCATAGGAGCCAACAAAACCTTAAGTTGAGAAAAACAGCCTGTCCCAGCAAGTCTCTGCCTGGGACCTCAGAGACCTGGCTCCTCTTCCCAGTGCCTCTCCCAGTTTGTGGACCTGCCCATCGCCACACATTTGCAGATATGAGTTATCTGTCAGTGAGATGCTCAAGCCATTTTTCATGACTTGCTTGAAGTCTGAAAGCAGCCTTCCCTTCTCAAGAGGTTCTTCTCAATATAGACAGAATATTTGCACCTCCGAGTGCAGCAGCAGCATCTGCCAGCCACAGCAAAATCCCTGTCAAATGGCATAACAAGGTGTGTTGGGACATAGCTGAAAAAATTCAGGGGAATTTGGATTGCTAAACCCAGAGGCATGAAAACATCCTGCACCCAGTCCTTTTCAGGGTGGCTTCAAAGACTCTAGCAAAGTTGGAACAAAAATGGTGATGCAAACAGATTTTTTTTTCTCTCCTCTGACCCCTTGGTTTGAAATCCAGGCATGGATTTAGAGGGATAACAGCAAAAAGAAAGCAAGAAAGAAGTTTTCAGCAAATACTTCCATACAACTCCAGGCAGAAGATGCATGCTCCACTGTCAGCAGTGTGGTTTTCCCTTCCCTCTCTTCTCACTGAAGCTGCGCACAGGTTGGAGACATGCTCCCTCAGCTGCAAGCATCTATTATCACCTTGCTGCTAGCTAAATCAAATTATATTCTCCAGGTTTTGCTGTGAGAACAACCAAATTTGTCCTGCTTCCACCTATTCAGCCAGTACCAAACCCCGAGTACAGAAGAGCCAGGCTCTGAAGTTCAGAGGATGGGCAGTGTGTGAAGCAGATCCCAGATGGGGAGCGACTGCATGGGCTGGCACTCTTCATCCAGTGAAAGTGACGATTTATGGGAGACATAAAGATGTCTACAAACCCACAGTGGTGCAGAAAGTGTCTGCTCTTTGTTTCTTCCAGGACAATCCATCTACCCCATCAGTGCTTTGCTGATTTTAGGACAGGAAAACCCCTTTAGGATGGAGTTCTCAGGGTAGACTTGAAGTCCCTTGTTGCAAGGAAGACTGTGGCTTCCTCTTGTCATGAATGGTGACACAATTTTTTTCAGATTGCTTCAAGTGGGAACAACCTAGAAAGAAACTGGTTCTCCATCTATACAGCGGGGTTTGGAAAAAGTCCAGAAATAACCAGAAATAAAACCAAAGGGGGAGCTCAGTAAAAGCACTGGGCCATAATGCCATGTGCTGCAATGTTTAGCTCCAGCAGAGTTACTGGAGTCTCATCAGTTGGCACCAGCTGGGAATTTGACCCAGCACAGAGCCAGATGTTGTTGCTCTTGCCCAAAGACCAACGTAAGATCAGGAGGTAAAAGCTGGATCACTTAGGCTATTTCAGACAGATTTCCAACCAAACCTTAGTGACTCTGCTTTCAGGATCCAGCCCACGCTGGAGCAGGGAAAGAGATTATCTAATCATGGAAAATCTTCCTATTTCCAGAATATAAGATTATATATAAGCATATAAAATTATGACATTCAGAATGAGGTCTGGCTGTTTAAAGTCTGTTCTTTCAGTGCTGGTCCAGAGGTTTCTCATAACATGTAGGTACCACCTTGCTTAAGTTTTATGTGCAACTTAAATGATCCACGTGTTTCAGACAAGCAGACACGTTTCCAATATCACTTGAGAACTCATTTGCATGTGCTGGTATGTTCCATGTCAGATATCTGGGCTATTGTTATTAGTTGCATGCTCATGAAAGTGAGATTAGAAATTGAAATGTCATCTGCTATTTGATACTGATTACCAACTTTCTTGACATATATATTCCTCTTAATATATTTCATATGGCTATGAAAAACTACAAGAAAGCATCCACAGTGTCATTTAAGAAACTGAACAGGCTTTGTTATTTTCGTTTTTCCTAAGGGCCAAGGGAGTCCTTTCAGCAATTTCTCCAGTGCTTTTTCCATGATTCCCTTCCAAATTGCCGACACTTTGCTGGTATCAAGATGCACAGATGCCCTTTTTCCTACCATGGATCTTCCTGGTGAGACTCCTTGCTCCACAATGTTGATGTGTATATGAACTCCAAGATTTCCCTGAATTTTACAGCTTACATGGTATTGTACTGTTGATCTAATAAATCATGCATCACCTCAACCGGTATTTCTGCTTTCTGAAGTGCTTCACAACTCTGGGGACCAAGAATGATGGCTCAGCAAGATCTGAAAAGATGGTAATGACACCACTCAGAGCCTGAGCCCCACAGAGGTGATTTCCAAATTGTCCAAACAAGCTCATGGAGGGCAAGGTGTCTGGGGAATCTCCTGTCCTGATAGAGATGAGATACAGCAGGAACGTGCACCTGGACTGTCCTTCCCACAGCACAGATGTAGGCTGAGAATAAGCAATTATTGCATTAATAAGGATCTAAACAGCTCAAAACCAAAAGGTGAGAGACATAGCTCCCTCCTGGTGTTCAGAGGCAAGGCACGGCCCACAAGCATTACCACAGCCATCATCAGAGCTCTCCTGTCCACAGACCACGTTCTGGTGCAGAGTATTTGTGTGCAGTAGCATTCAGCATGTTGCTCCAAAGCTGATTCCTGCCCCAGTGTCCTGCCCAAAGCCAGAGGTGATCACACAGTGATGCCATGCAGACCTTCCAGCCTTCACAGTACTCCCACGGGGCTGCAAGCACATGAGCTTCATGGCTGGTCCTCCACTCCTGTAGCACCCAAAGCCATTGATTGAAAGGAGTAAAGTCTGAGAAAGAGAAGCAAAGGAATCCAAGGTGATCCTGCTCCTCAGAGAATCCCAAAGGAAAAAAGAAAGTTGGAAAGAAGATGACAATAAAAAATAATAGTTATAAAAAGCATTCCTTTAGTCCCCATGTGGATGTTGTTAAAGTATAGCCAAAACTACTGTCATTGAAGATTTGTAGAGCCCTAAATGAAAAGAAAGCTAAAAGGCAAATAAATACATAAGCAGAATATTTAAAAGGTACATCCAGAGTATGCATTCAAGCCAGAAGACTATCCTAGAGCATCTATGCCAAACAATGTAAACAGAAAGCTGATAAGGTATCACATGGAAACAGACTGCAGGGGGAATTTAAAGAACAGCCAAGGCATGAAGGCAACTAGCAAAAAAGAAAAGTTCATATCACAAAAGGGAAACCAACAGACTGGGAGAGGAAAAGAAGAGAAACTTCACAAAACTACCAGAACTGTAATATCCCAGTGAGTGTTTTCATTAGCAGACCAGGGTGTGTTCTGCCTGAGGGCCCATGGAAAGATGCCCAAGCGGACTGGTCCTCCAGTGGTGGTGCCGGCTGAAGCTGTCTATGATGAGGAAGAGGTTCTGAGAGGTGAGGCAGGCAACACCGTCGCTCATGGCTGAGCACAAGCCACACCATGCAAGCCAGGCTGCAAAGGCAGCTCATACTGCTTTAGTATCAGTAGGTCTCTCTCACCAGTGAAGTACTGTGGAAGGGCTCAGAGCCTGTATGGTGAGCAGCCACCTCCTCAGCCCCATACCAAAATCCTCATATGGACAAGAGCCACCTGCAGAGCTGGGCTGCTTTGGTGGTGATCCTGTAGACAAGCAGTGACGGCAACCCAAGCCCCCATACATTGACCATCCTCCTGTCAGTCACGTAAATGCAAAGCATCCAGCTAAAGACCATCAGTTAAACACTTCTGCTTTATTGCATTTGAGGCTCCACCAATGAAATACAAGAAAAATGACCCAAAACCTGGATCAGAATCAGAAAAAGCATTTGAAGTTTATTAAAGTCCTTGTCATCCTGAATGTATACAAGAAACAGAGATCATCTTATTTTTATTCATCTGACAGCAAGTAATTTTTTCCAAATGATTTTTAAGTAGCTGTCACAATCCCAAATTAACTCGCAACTCATGATCTATAAAATTGGCCAGATAAATCATTCAAGAATGCCAGCCATAGTCTCAATGGGAAGAGAAACGAATCCACAATATTTTTTCATCAATGAGTTCTGAGATCTGGTGAGATGAGGCGGTAGCCAAAAAAACCACTGTCCTGACAGCTAAATAAATATATCCTTCCTTTTGCCGTTACCAAAATTCAGACAGGGTTTTGTTTTCCTTTGTAACCTTTTTAATTTACCATAAAAAATCACTACCAATCACAAAAACATCACACAAACCCTGAACGCCAACAGAATTTGAAAGGATCTCAAAATCAGAGGCATTGACAATGCACTGGAATGAAGCCCACTTTGCAAAGTGAAAAAAGCCCTCACCAATGAGATTTTACTATTTTTATGAGTGTATAGCTGATGGGAGGTGTGGGAGGTGGTAATGCTGTGGATCATCACCTACTCCTTAGTTCCTTAATACAAAGGATGAGGGTGACGTGATGAAGAGCTGCTGAGAGGTTCCAGTGTGGGCTGTCCCAGCAGACCCTGAAGGATGCGGATCCAAAGCTGCCTCCCCAGGACCACCTCCAAGTCCTCTCCCAGCCAGCAAACTGGGGCTAGGGGCAGTTGCATGGTCCCTCCCAGACTGGTCTCCCTGAGCTGTTGAGTGATGGCCATGGAAATCAGAATGGCCAAATTCAGGTTTTTATGGTGTTTTTTCCTGTCCCAGCAGGAGGAAGAGTTTGAAACATTAGAGTTTTCCATTCCTGAAGAAGTCAAAAACCTCTGCTGAGACAACTGAGCAGTGTTGTTTCAAGGGGAAAATCGTCATTATCTGGATCAGCCTGAACTGCCGGTGTAAAGGACAGGTCTCGTACTTCACAAATCCTGGGGGCTGTCTTCTCCCCCAAGGACAAGGAAGTTCAGGTTGAGTTGGCTTCGCTTTCAGTCATTGTCACTCCAGTCATGAATTATGGTGTCTCACCCAGAGAAGAGACCGCAGTACATCGCAGATGATGTAGTCTCGTCACAGCCCATCCAAGAGAACAGGGGATGAGCCATGGAAGTGACAGCTCCAAGAAGTATCGACACAGATTGACCCAAAAACGTATCACTTTGCTTCCCAGAGGCGATTTGGAAAGGCCAAGGGGTTTTGGTGAAAACAGTATTTCATCAAAATATGTTTTGATAGAAAATACCCAGTGTTTGTGTACAGTCGGCCATGTCCACGCAGACACTTGTCCCAGTGTTAGGATGAAATGCTTGTCGCTGCCTGCTGAAGGCCAATTCAAATGGGCATCCAGAGCTTCAGTTCTAATGTTCCAAAAATATGGGCCAACAGTCAAAACCAGCCCTGGTCACCCTCGTTATGCTGCGGTCATGTAAAAAGGAGCCAGAAATTTAGTGGCAAGCAGGAACAACTCTTTCTCGTGTATTTGGTTTTTTGGGCAAGAAAATCAACCCAGGAAACCAGACTCATGCAAAGAAAAGCCCCATGCTTTCCCCAGACACCCACCTCCTTCTTCTGTCCAACCTTTAGAGTGATCTGAATCTCCAGGTTGGTGTCTAGAAGTTTTCCAGAGCTCCACCTGGCCTGGAGCATCAGGTCAAGGAGGTGGTGGGTTCCCGGCTGCAGCCCTGCAGGAGAGCAGAGCCCCAGGCAGCGGTGAAGGCAGGCAACATGCAGGAGCAGCGACGCTGCTTCCATCCAGCCCTGGACTTCACAGAAGGAGAACGCTGGGCATAAAAGCCTGGATGAGTCTGGGAATAGGATGGGGTTCCTCAGGTGAAAGGTAGATGTCTTACCTGAGCAGGCTGGTCCCTGATTTTGAAGTCCCCGGTGCAACTCATCTTACCTAAACCAAGCCCCAAGTCAGGTCAAGCGAACAGCTCTTTAAAGACACTGTTCCTCTTTGTTGAATAAAAAAGAAATGGAGCGTAAGTCGTACACAGCAGAAGCTCAGGTGATGGTCACACAACGAAACCACTGAGTATAGCTAAGCAGCGGCTGCCGAGTGACTTGTCCAGTGCAGATGCATATTGATGGCACCTGAGAAGCAAAGGACTGACCTGTCTGCAGCACGTGTCATCTGTGCATCCCTGAGCAGGCGAGAAATGGCACTGTTAATGCCATAGCACAGACCCAGGGCCAAGTTTCTTGTCTTAAGAACTACAGGCTGGGGTAATCAGGTGATTTAATGGTTTAACTGGGTAGCGGCTTCTAACCATTGATCTAAAAGTGCTTTTGATAGCCTTTGGATCTACCTAAAAATTTTTCAGAGTATTAAAATGGCATAGCTCCAAAAGCCTGTCGAGCTGAGCATCCTATCTTCAGTAGTTACCAGTAGCAGACAGAGACCAAAATTAAATTGGACCTAATTATATGCAACTTCATGCAGGGATCCCATCAACCAGCCAACCCAGAGCAAACCCAGGGGTCTTTCCGCAAGGGACAGGTCACAGCAATGTGACTTAAATGAACATGACGCAAGCCCAAGATCTGGGATGCTGCAGACAGTCCCTCCAGCCATGAAACCATCCTGGAATCTCCCCTGCCCCATTTGGCAAAAAATGCTTTGGACACTGAGAAACAGGCAGGAGCTTTGCTCATCTTCCACCTACTTATGGCAGGAAGAGAGGGACCCCGTGCAGCTCCTCCTGTGAGTCCTTCGTGCAGTGAATGCGAAGGGAATCACTCCTGGCAAGGACAATTCTTGCAAAGGGACCAGCTCACCAGGGCTGCTCTTTCCTGCCCACCTGCCTACTTGAATTGCAGGGGAATAGGAGAGAGGGCAAATTCCAGAGCATTAGCAGTCCAAGCATTTGGTGCCTGGCTCCGCCAGGACCTCACCGCTCGTCTGAGGCCATCAGCACTGCAGGTAGCGAGGCAGCTGGAGCCCCTGAGCCTTGCAAACAGAGCTTCTCAATCCCGACTCGGAATGAAGGGGAGGAGGGAAGCTGAACGAAAATAAATAATTTCTGGCTCCTCTGAATCAAAGCCTGTTACAACCAAAACAGCCCTCCGCTGCAGCCAGTGCTCTGGGGCCTCATTTGTCAAAAATTATATGTGTGCTAGAAGCCACAGGAAAAGTCTCTTTGACAAAGATGACCCTCCTGGTGTCAAAGGGAGCTGGGGAATGCTTTTAATCCTCTATCTCTGTCCCAGTCTGCTGGAGCTTGTGCGGAATTTGTCTGGTGTCCAACCCAGAGTGGGTTAATCCTCCAGCTCTGGCTGCAGAGCTGGTAGCAGACCCTGCCCATGGGAACGATGGGCTGCCCAAAGGGAGAGGAGTATTAGGAAATGAGGATTTGGGGGATAAATTGAAAAGGGAAGTGGACAAGAGAGCATTGAAGGAGGCTGGCTGGAGAAACCCTCCACACAAATGCAGGCAAGGAACCCTGGTATGGGGTTTTCTTAGAGTGGCGCAGCACTACTGATTTCAGGGGAATTACTCCTGATTTACAGCAATATAAATGGGATTCGAAGCAGGTCCTCTGCTTTCGAGTAGCTTACGCACTTAGTGTCGTCCGTTGGCCTCTGTCTGTGCGTGTGTGTGCATGTATGAGCATGCGTGTATATACACACGAGAACACAGCAGTTAAAACGTGAAATCAGAAGTCCCAGTATGAGGCGGGGAAGATGCCTGGGATGACACCCTCAGGGGGCACTGATTTATGCTGAATAGCTGGACTAGATATTTTCTTCTTTTCAAGAGGCTTGCAGGCTCCAGCTTTCCTTGAAGTCACCCAGCAGCTGTCTGCTCAGGGTTGCTTTTATCACACAGGTATTTGTGAGTGCCCGTGTAACGCTGCCTCTTGTAACAGGGATGTCATTCTGAGTAAAAGAGCCATGTCCTGGTGTTACAGGGGATCTCAAGAGCAGGTAGGTCCCTTCCCACCGTGTTCCAGGCTGTATGGCCAAGGCTGGTGGGAAATTTGTGTGGAAAGTCAGGTCACAAGCAGGTTGGAGCAGCAATTTTGCTAATGCCAGACACCCAGATGCAGCCTGCTCTCCAGAAACGTCAGGCAAACCTCCATGACAGGCTGGCTCTGCTGAGAGGTTGGAGAGGAGGGAATTCGTAGACCAAACTTGGTGTTGCAATTCCCTTTTTCTTTCATACATTATGTTGCTCATATAAAGGCATCATTTCTTTCAGCCTGAATATAGCCAAGGTCATATCATGGTGTGTGTAGAGAGATTGTTTTGCTTCAATGGGCAAGACATATTCTGCGGTCTCTCTCCTTCTTAGCCCTCACATCACCCTGCAAAGAAATGCAAATTCAGTCAGACCCCCAATTACAGTGGATACTGTAAGCAAAGAAGTGTGAGACAACGAGTAGGGAGATAGATCTGCCGGTGTCCAGAGGTGCCTTCCAACCCCAGTTAGTCTGTGATTTTACATCAGTATAAAACAAAGCCACAAGTGATACCACAGCGCCCAAGAGACAGGTCGTCTGTGCAGAACCTCCTGGGAAAGAAGTGAACAAAACCCATTTTCTGTTGGATCCTCCAGCAATAAGGACATTTAAATAGACTCAATTGGATATTAATACTGTGATCTGGAAGCAAAAACGCAATAAAAAGAGAAGCTGAGAACAAGCAAGGTGGGAACTGGAGACTGAATAACCTTTAAGCCAGTTACAATAGTCCCCCTTGTCTCACAGCTGGAGTCTGGCCAGCGAGGTCATGAACAAGAAACTGCTCATTCCCTGTGTGACATATTATTTCATTACTTGGTTTTATTTAATGTGGCAATAAATTCATGTGTTCTACATGAATGGAATGGTCTGGGGTCTTGCTTATTATTACTGCCTGACCACTGAAAAATGCTGGTGCAAACTGAAGATCCAGCTATAGCCAGATGTCTCACCATCTAGTCAATAGACAGATTCAAAAGATCACCCACCCCAATGAAGGTACGAAATTGTTACAAGGTGAACCTCCTCATGGATTAGAGAGAGACCCCAAGACTGTTCTTGGTTAAAATTATGAGTGGGACTCAAAAGAGGACAACTAGTCCTCCAGTCTGCTGCATCACCAGATTTACCTCCGGCTTGCCCTGTGGAGTGCAGGTTGTTATGCCTTGCCCAGTCCTGGGTGCAGATAAAGTCTCATCTGAAGACAAGGAAGGAAACTTGGCTTTGCAGTTGCTAAAATTCAAAACATTTTACATCATGCTAGTAAGATTTGCGGTAGGTATGGTGGAGGATTCATGTTCATTGATACAACTGTTCAATACCCTGATTTTTCTGTGGTATCTCAATAGGTACAGGGCTCTCAAAGCCCGACATAAATTGTGTTAGGAGAGAGGCATGAAATATATACTCTTATGAGCTTCCCAATATTTAGTGTATCTCTATTCACCTATTACTCACAGTATGCATTTTATTCTGTAGTGATCCACGATGAGAGAGTTGCTCCTCCACACATACCGAACAGCATATTCCTGTCCAAATTTATACTTCTATAGGGCAGACTTCTGCATCTGCACTGTTTTGTGACTCCCTTTATAGTCACTGGAAAAAAAAACCACACCCCACACACACAGATTCTGCTGTGCTATTTTTCACATGATTTATTTTAAATGCCTGCCTTAATGTGAAACAACGGTCCTTCCACAAAGCCTGTAAAGATGTCTCAGATGATGTCAAGGAGAATAGATCTGTAGGCTATCTCCACAGCCCCTAAATCAGTTCGGACCTGAAACAGACTTATCTGGAGGCATCAAAACAAAATTTCATAAGAACCAAGCAGAGAAGTTAACTCACCAATAATTCGATGGACTGACTCCAGCAACTGAAACCCTCCTGATAATACTCACAAGTGATCTCATGTGTTATAAACAACGACAAATGTCACAAAACCGAAAAAAATGCTCTCTCTATGCTGAAGCCAGTGTGTCCTACTGGTCCTGGGTTTCGGAAGGAATTGATGGAGCATAAAACCCCAGAGCGTACAGACAACCCAGCCACTTGAGAATTTAATAATGTAAACCAAGAAAGAAATCTGGTCCAGAAATCAGGGTAGTGCTCTGTGAGTCCCAAGGGCTTCTAACACTTGCCTGTTGCATCCTCACCGAAGCTCAGGACAGCTCTGTGCTTCGGTTCTGTTCCCTGCCTTTACTCCCTTTTTCCTGCTCAGGTCGGTTGGCACTTTAAGCCATTGTGTTATAGCAACAACAGCCCTGTCTCATTGGGAGACCTGTGCTGCCAGATGTAATTCTAATGAGATATATATCCTTATAATAATATCATATAATGTAATACACCATTATATATTATAACAGTATTCTAAAAATAATAATATACTGCACAAGGCACGCAGCACCACGCCAAAACTCCGGCTTTTTGGGTTTCCCACAGTATTTTAATGACACATTGAGTCACACCAGTGTTGGAGCTAAAGCAAATTGCACTATCAGTGCACATTGTCTTCTTCTCACTTGCTGAGTAGAGCTGCCACAATGTTCTGAGCTCAGCACCCCTTTGTCCTGAAGCATAACTGGGTTTTAGTACAGGGAGTCATTCCTGGCACAGGCTTGTGCTCGAGCTTTGCTTTGCCTTTTCTGCTTTTCCAAGTGAAACTTAACCTATGATCTTCTTTGCTCCTTGAAGGATATTATTTGGTGGATGTGGTTTCCGATGTATAGTTCAGTGCATGATTTAGGACCTGACCCAAAAGGCAGCAAAAGCCACAGAGAAACTCCTATGAAGAACTTCAACAAGCTCGGAGGGAGCCCATGGCCTGGAATGGAAAACCTCTCTGGGTGTTGCTGCCACTTCCCAGCCACCACCAACAGCCACAGGCTTTCACTCCCCCTGACTAGATTAGAGAGAGAAAAATACCTTACGGGAGCTATTTCAGACCTCCACGTGACAGGACACAGTATTTTCTTGCATTTCCCAGCTCCAGACTCATCTGTCACAAAGACCCACTCCAAATAGAAAGAGGAGCCGCCAGCTTAATCTTGGAGTCCCCAGTCCACTGCAGGCACCAGGGAAGGTCGGGTTATTTCAGTCCCATCTCTGTCTCTGCAGTCACATACCAGCATGGGCATCCCTTGATCTGCAGATCTCTCAGTCATGTATGCAGAGACATGCTGGCAGTAGGGATGCCTGGGGCGGATTTTCAACACCGTTGTAGCACAAAGGAGATCCACCTGGCAGCTTCAGTGTGGATGAAAGTGAAGTTCTGAGTTTGGAAACGAGTGCTTAAACATCTGTATTTCGCCCTTGCTTACTCCAACATAAAATACAGAATAGTTCTACCTGGACTTATGCTGACACAGGCAGAAATGGGATTCAGTAATTTAAACACACAGCAGGTTTGCACAGACTCATCATTGACAGATGAGCGGGGAAAAAGAAGTGACCTAAGCTTCATGCCCCTTGCAAAAGGGTCATTGAAATTAAATTGGTGTCAAACCATCGCTGAGGTGCCTCAAGGGTCCAGTTGCATCTGCTAACACATTTGTTAGTGCTCTAAAAACCTGAGAGGATTTCTACAGGAGCAGGATGCACATGATGGGTGAAAAAATGGACTAAACTAGTATTTGTCCCACTCTCTGGCTAAATAAAGTGTGCAGGCAAGCACCTTTGGGAGCTGCAACATTACATGGAGCATGCTCAGACTGCAGACTGCAGCATTAGCAGACTTAAACCTGTCCCTTCACACATGGCCAAGGAGGCATCTCTTGGCTCAGGGTCTCCAGAAATGTTTCATGGTGAAATCCTCCACAGTCTAGACAAAGGACAGATCCATCCACAGCTGTTGAACGTGGTGGCCTGTTGCATCTCACGGCCCTGGGACCCCTATCCCATCTCGCTGCTGTGGGGCGGCCTGAGAACCCTGTTCTCCTCCAGCATCTTATTTTTGTTCCCATTGCCAGTGGTGGGTTACTAGTTAGTGGGACACCACAGCCTGATCTGCTAAGGCCAGCAAAGTGTTGTGCTGTGTCCCTCAGTGATGTTCTGCTCTCTTCTCATCCATCACAGGGTTGCACTCCTGTCCCCCAGAGCATGACCAGTGCATTCACACCTCAACTTCAAGAAGGATTTTTCTGGTGTCTAAAGAGCTCTTCAGTTAATTGTCAATAAAAGTGCCAACTGGTTGCTGTAACAGATTTCTTGTGCCACCTGAGACCCCTAGTACCCAAGCATCCCGATGAAGCTAGCTGATAGGACACCTGTTACTTTCTGAACAGGGGGCTGGAGGTTGAGGAGACATCCAGAGGCATTTGAGACATGCTGGGGTATGAACACCAAGGCAATTGCACTCTGTCTGAAGTCTAGCTTGAATTGCCTTACTGCAATCCAATCCATGATTTGTCTAATATTTCCCATAGCCCCATATCAAGCAATATTGGTACAGAAGTTCAGGGCAGGTAGATCAGAGTCTTTGCACAAAGCAGACCAACTGAGTGGCTTTCTCATAAAAAGAAAATCTGTATTTAGAACTCTATTTAGTAAATAGGTCATGCCAATGCCTTCATCCTTTGTTTTTCCAGCAATTTTGCCAAGACTCACTTGCTGTCAGGGTCCTGTTGTGGCAGGATGATTGCAACACACCAGCAAAAATGAGATCTTCCTCCCATTTCCTGCAGCAGACTTCTCACTGTGACACAGCTACACAGGGCTGCAATACCCACCAGAGGGACAGAAAACTGATAAAGACTTTGAACTCTGCACAAGCTGTCTGTACTCGGCTGCCAGCATCAGACTGCAGCTATGTTCAAGCTACACCAGGATTAGCTACATGTAGGCACAAACAAGCCAAATTCACTCTGGCATCAGTTTTGCCTTGTGAGTGGAAGGATGCCCTTAAGGCTGTCATGGGGTTCTGTCGCAGCACTCTCAAAACTAGCCGGCTGCAACAAGGCTTTTACCATCCCATCCCACATTAACTTCAACAGGTAGTTCTCACGCCTTGCCCCAGCACAGCCACCAATGCCCCACAAGATTTCAAAGGTTCATCTACTGTCTGTGCTGTTTCTTCAGCCTCTTCAGGCCAGTCCACCCTGCTCCTTGCCTCTGCTGCATCCAGAGTCTCTCTTCATCCAGGGCTCCTCTTCCAACCAGCCTCTCCTCACCCGGGCACCCTTCTTCTCCCAGGGCCTCTCCCTCATCCAGGGTGGGTGGGTGGGTGGGCGGGCGGGCACTCACTCACTCACTCACTCACTCACTCACTCACTCACTCACTCACTCACTCACTCACTCACTCACTCACACACTCACTCACTCAGCTTCTTCCAGGCCTCCCTTCACCCAGCACTCCCCTTCCATCCCCCTTACAGCTATTTAACTACTTAGCAGGAACCAGCCACAGCTGCACCTTATCCACATCAGCCAGCCCACCACCCCTGAAGCCAGCCCACAGCTGTGTATTATCAATGTTAATTAACCTGCCTTCATTCCTCTATAATTCCTCTACAGGTTCCATGTCAGTGTCCTCCTTTACAGTCCTCTGCTTCTGAGAGTGAAGGAGACCATCCACACAGGTCACCTGCCCTCACTTTGCTTCACACTAGCTGCTGTGCTGGCCCAGCCTAGGCTTATGGTGATGAACCAGGTGGGATTTAGCATGGGTAAGGCATCTCCAACATCTGTCAGTACCCTGGGCCTTCTCTACAGCCAACAGAGACATCGAGAGCAGAGCCAGCAGGATTTCTGAAATAACTCATCCCTCTCTAAACTGTTGTCTAAAATAGGTCAGATGAATCACACTTTCAAATTGCTTGTTTTTCTTTGTGGAGTATAAACAGAGCCCAGGGTGACAGCCCAGCTGGACAGATCTGGCTGTGGACATCTCCAGAGAGGTGACGTGGGTTGCGCACAAGCTGTCACACAAGATTTACACAAGCCATTTCCTTCAGAAGAACCATTTTTTTTTCCATACTAGACTGAGAAGCACACCAATTAATGGTGAGCATGCTGGAAGAGATATAATACTTTGCACTTCAGAGCTTGCGTCAGCCTTTGACTTTTGGAAACCGGGATGAGATTTAATCCAAGATGCAAATTAATTTGCTTTTTCTTCCAGTGCCTCGTGTCCTGTCAGAGTCACAAAACTCCAAGTCAGATCCACAGTGTTTGTTCCTCTCATATTCCAGGTAAACCAAGCTCTTCATGATGAAAGCCCTGAGCTGATCTGGAGAATGGAAAAGCCCTGACGATGCCCAGTGCTGTAGCTGGTTTGTGTGTGCCATGAATCTGGATCCTTCTGGTTTTCCCCCTCTGCAGGACCACTTGCCGTGGATGACAATATCTGAAACTTTGCAGGTCTCCAGACACAAGACCACACACTTTTTAAGTGGCAGCACCAGAGCCAGACTCTGCATGAGGGGGTTCTCAGGTTTCCGTTTTAATCAAGCTCTTCTGGCATTCCTGGAAAATACATTTCTGCTCTGGAAGGAAGACAGGATTCACTTGCCCAGTGCCCGGAGACACAGCTCAGCACTGAGCTATTGCGCACAACATTTCAGCTCAACAAGATGCCGCAGCATTTTGAGCAACAGAGCAAAGAGAAAGAAGAAATCCAGCCTCCAGTAATACTCCAGTTGGCTGTGGTAATCTTGTGATGCGGGATGATAAAAAGCGAGGCATCTGGGAAGCCAGAGCTTTACTGGTGGAATGATTAGAGTCAGAAGGATACACCTTTAAAAACTGTTTTCCAGCTCTGATGCAGGGTCAGCCTGAGCAGTAATGATGCTTCTCTTCTGTCCTGCACACGGTGATGTCCTCACACGTGAGCTACTCCTTTCTAGCACGTTAGGATGGACTTTTGCTGATGCTGCTTTCCACCCACACCTTGGAGATGGCAGATCCATACAGTGAGGCACAGTGTGGCAGGAGGCCATCCCACTGATGTCTGCAAAGTTATTATTAGGCTGTCTCTCCCCGTGCCGCTCCTGATGTCCGCTTGATGCATCCAGCTGCAGAGCCACCTGTGGGAGTGGGACATCCAACTATCAGACACTTCTGGAAACCTGATGGCCCCCAGCCTGGATGAGCTGTCTACACGTAACCAAGAGCTGGCTGCAAAAACAGCAAAGGCTTTAACCACTTTTCCTCGGGGTTTTCTGCACCACCCCCCACCCCCACCTGCCTCACTCTGCAGGGCTCACACCACCAGAGAGCAGGCTGGGTTCTGGCTGCTGTCACCCCACACACCATCCCAGCCCTGAAACTGGGAGTAACAAAAGAAACCAGCTCCTCCAGCAGCTTTGTTTGCCAGGACCCTTCTCTCCGTCAGCTCCTCTCCAATGTGACGAGGGAGGTAGGGGAAAAAAACCCAGCCAGAAACACAACAGCATTATCTCCTGGGTGCCAGCCCCTGGCTGTACAAATGAACGTGATGCACCTCTCTGTCTCCTTCTCTAGGAAACATCACGCTCTCCAAACATGAAACCACTCACTGCACCCTAATCCTTCTCCCAAAGGAGGATACCTGGTTGCAAGGAGCACAGAGCCACCCTGATAAGAACCAGGAGGCTTCTCTCCTTCCCTGGCTGGGCTTGGGCAAAGAGAGGTTGCCTGCTGCCTTCTCTTGACTTCAAGTGGCTTCTATTTATCCCACAGAAAATCTCAGCTTTCTGCCTATGTGAACCTTTCCAGAAAAGGTGTAAGGAGGCAGTAGGACCATAAGGACTCAGGAAAGCATCCTGTCTCTCTCCCACACCTCCTGCAGATCCCAGGACCAGCACAGATTTCTGATGTAGGACATGAGTACAGCATGCCTGAAGAGGAGCTGGCCATGCTGGATACAGGAGGTTTGTCCTCTAAACCAGACACAGGGAACAGATGCTTGACCTCCAAAAGAGCCTGTTCACTGCATTGGGCTACCTAGATTCTTCTGCTGGGCTACAACAGAAAGCATGGGTGGAAGTTTCCCTTGGCATGGCTGCGGGGGCATTACCCCATGGATGGCAAGACCAACCTACACCAAAGTAATTGCTTCTGCAGCCTTCCACAGCTCCTTTCTCCCGTGAATTTTCAGCAGCTTTCCCAAGCATACCTGCACAGACAGGCTCTGCATCAGACCACAAGTCACAGAGCAGAGGAGGAGAACAGAGTGAAGATCTAGGGGCAAGGGGACGGGGGCATCTGGTGGACAGCAGGTGAGGAGGCACCTATTGCAGCAAAAGCAAGAACTGACCCAGGTCTGGAAGAAGAGGAGAACTGAGGGAACCACAGGGCATGTAAGGAGATGAGAGAGCTAGATGGCACAAGGAGGAGGCCATCAAAACCTTGTGAGAGCCTCAGGAGAGAGGCTATGGGTGCCCCAGCCCTGGCAGTGCCCAAGGCCAGGCTGGACGGGGCTGGGAGCCACCGGGGCTGGGGGAAGGGGGCCCTGCGCGTGGCAGGGGTGGGACTGGGGGTTCTTTAAGGGCCCTTCCAACCCAAACCAGTCTATGATTCTCAGAAGGCATAGTGTTTAGAAAAAAATGCATCTTCCAAGGCCTCTCACTTAGGAGCCATCTATCGCAGCCCTTTGTCAGCTCCTTTCGATACCTGTAAGGAAATAGCAGTCAGATATTTCACAAGGACAGGAGGCTTTATTCCCATTTCCACTACGTGTATTTCAAACACTTCCTTTCAGTCAGAGTCAGAGCACAGTCAAGAGCCAAAGGCATCTGGATTATTATTAAAGGCACTGTATTTATATATATATGTGTGTGTATGTATGTATATATGTTACCAAGACATGAGGAAGAAGAGAAATCCCAGAGGAGCTGGTGTGTTTCAGAGACTGAAAGTCAGAGTACAGCAAGTGAGTGAACCAGAGGGCAAGAGAAGGCACCAGATATATCTGTTGCTTACCTGGCCTCTGCTTGTAAGAATGAAGGGAGATGTCTGCTGCGCCCCAAAGTTTGCCCAACCCCAGGACACCAAAGAGCTTCATAACTCACCACTGAGATCAAATGTCATAAAAATACACCCAAACATTGCCTTTCCCTTGGGATGGAGACATGAGGTGGGACACGTTTCCTGAACCTCATGGGCATGGCAGACTCCCTGCAGAGGGATTCAAGCAGCAAAGTGCTCACAGTGGGCTCTGAGCATAGAAAAAACCAACATTCAGCCTTTTCATCCCTTGGTGGTTTATCAGGGTCCATTATCCCTGCAGGTCCAGTCACACCCTCACGCAGCAGATGCTCAAGTGATCCTGTGGCAGAACCTGCGTGGGTCATCAGTGCACCAAAAAGTGACTGCAAGCAAGGTTATTTTATTGGATTTTTTTTCCTAGGTGTCTTCATGTGGGATGAAGGGCCAAGCTGATCCTACTGCATGGTTTGATTCTCCCTTTCCTGTGCCTGGACAGGCTGTGTGACCCCAGCAGGGTGTCCCACCACCAGCAGGCACCGTGTCTGGTGGAACAGCCCTTCCCTCTCCCTCTGGGATTCTGAATGTTACAGAAATATAATTACAGGCACTTGACAGCTCCTCTCCTGACTCCTCAAGGGTCTTTTTATCAGACCAGCGCAGGGTGATGGGTTGCAACGGTACTGCCGAGCTGAGCCAGCCCCAGCCGCAGCACAGCCCAGCAGAGCCCCAGCATAGCTCCAGCCCCAGCCCCAGCACAGCCCCAGCACAGCCCCAGCACAGCCCAGCACAGCCCCAGCACAGCTCCAGCCCCAGCCCCAGCACAGCTCCAGCCCCAGCCCCAGCACAGTTCCAGCCCCAGCACAGCCCCAGCACAGCCCAGCACAGCCCCAGCACATCCCAGCACATCCCAGCCCAGCCCACTGTTTCTTGGGACAGCAGCATTGCCACACTCACAGCAGATTGACAGGGATTTATATTTCTGCCATAAATCTTTTGTGGGTATTTTCCCCCTCCCCTCCGAACCTCCACCAACCACAGATTGAAAAGTGCAGCGTTTAATATTCTCTCTGATGCTAATTCCACGGTGAAGATGGAAAATTCAATAACTTCTGCATGCTGTAAATTCAACTAAACATATTCCACATTCCAGCCGCCGGGAGGAAAACTCCCTGCCTCCCCCCTCCCCTTTCCCTTCTTGCTCTCCCTCTCACCCTCCCCTCAGCTTAGCTCCAGTCCATCCCATTCCCCCTTTGCAACCAACACCACTTCATCTGCAGGGATCCGACAGCCAGAACTGATCTAACGTAACCTAATCAGAGGTGATTTTTATTTATTAAAAAATGAGCTGAGGGGATGAAAGAATCGCCATATCCCAGTGTGCCCCTGCATTAAATCTAAGGGCAGATCCATCCCTGCCACCAAAGGCAGTGCAGCTGGCACACCCAAGGGCTGCCCATTTCGTCCTCTCTTTATAGCTGCAATAAACGTTGGAAACTGGCATTGTTTCAGGTTTCTGAACTCTTTTTTATCCTTTTTTGCATGTTTTCAGCAGGCTTTGCCATGCACAGGGCAGACCTTCTGGGCGTGGATGGCTCTGCCACCAAGCAGGATCTGCAAAATCCTTTCAAAGGCCAGAAAACATGAAAGAGAATCCCCTTTTTCTCCCCTTCTTCCTGAAAAAAAAATCGAGATAAAAAAAAAGAAATATCAAAAGCTTCATCAGATTAAAAAAAAAAAATATTAAAAATCCTGGAGTTCTAAACTCTTCCTTTTAGCTGGGCATTTGTTTCTTGCTCAGCTTTCTGTTGCTAACCTGTTCAGAGTGAAGTTCAAACATTCACCAAAAGCAGCTGGCTTCATCTTAGACAGCCGATCTTCATTCTCTTCATTGGTACCAAGGTTGCCCAGAGCTAACGGCTCACACGAAGGCTGTTGGAACCTCTGCAAGACTTGGACCAGCCTGAGCGTGCCTGCCCCTGGGTCACTGGAGAAGGGGCTGCACAGATTTCCTAATGACGTCTTTGCCACAGCAGATGCAAATGACTGATACCATATTTTCCACTAATTCTCTCAGCACTGCAAACAGGGGGACCCAATGTTTGTCCTTTTTATTGCATTTGTCCCAGGCTTTGCCTCTGTCCTCACTCTCCTCCATCTGAAGGTTTTCTGGAGCTTTATTAGAGTGATTGTCATGGAAGAAACTGGTTCCCCATCACTTTTGTTGCTTCAAAAGGCAGGGGCATGTGCTCGCCCAGTACTTTAGGACTGAAGTCTGAACACATAAACAGCAAGGATGGGATCATGCTGGCAGCATCAGGGACTTATCCCTGGTGTGGAAACCTCACACATGGATCTACAGCAAACACTATCAGCTGTCATGGTCTCTAAATGAGTGAGATGTGTCCAAAAAACACTAATGTTAAATGGCAAATTTTAAAAATCCTTACAGCAATTATTTACTAAATACATTAATATTTGTAGTTCCAGGCTCAAAACTTCTGTCTCCTGAGCTTGGCAACACCACAGCTGAAATATATGCCAAAATACAATTTGCTTTTCTTCACTTATGCCACTTATTTCCTCTTTACACTTCACATGGGTGCAAACCAGCAACACTCGCCTTGTGTTGGGATTATTTGCTCCAGGAGAGAACCATAGGAGAGAAAAAACCTCCTTCCATAGAGAAGAGGAACCAAACCAGAGCTGTTTCTCTCCACCTCAGCCTACTGCGATTACACGTGGGGCAATGACTGATGGCTGGTTTCACCAGTGGACTTGATGCGTATGGAATCACCTAACAAGACCACATAGGATTTGTGTTAAGTAGTCTTTCTCACTATAAAGGAATTAATTTTCCTCCTAGACAAATCAATTCTTCTAATAAATTTCACTGTTCTGTAGCCTTGGATATTTTTTTCCCCCAAGGCCAACTCCAAGTACTTCAATCATCTCACCCTGGGCTATCACGAGCCACAGGAACTGACCTTGCCTTCTCCCAGGCAGCTCGTCATTAATGTCTGAGCCCCAGCACACCTTCCTTGACAGCTTTTAAAGCATGTTCCAATATTTAGTGCTAGTGTTTCACTTGCATATTAATGCCTTAAATTTTATTACCCCGTGATCATAAAACCCCAGCTGCTGATCGCAGCCCCAGCCTTCGTTATTTTACCCTGCTGAATTCCTGGGACTAAGTCCAGCATTGCTTAGTATAGCGAGTCAGTTGGCGTGTAGAGACAGCCCTCTACAGATTGTTGGCTAAATTAATTTATTCACATGAAATATTTCGCTCAGCTGCCAGCACGCTGCCAGAAAGTCCAGGGCAGCCGGCAAGGAAGCATGGTCAGACACCAGGATGCAGGGATCAGATGTGCCCATAGCCAGGTCAGCCTTCAAGTACAAGTGTGCAAGCCTTGTTTTATTTGGGGCACAGGATTTCTTCTTTTTCTGGCCCTTTTACAGCTCTTGCTGAGCAGGAGAGACCTTACAAGACATGCCTTAGGAACGACACCAAGAGAAGGGACCGAGTCCAACCCTAGGGTTTCCTGAGGTTTCTCCTAATTTTGGCTTAGGATGCATGAGCGCTTGGTGGAGTTCCCTGTGCCTTCCTGCCCTTCTGTGCTCCCTGCCATGTTAATTAGCCATATCATGCCCCTGAGCTACTCCCACACCTCCAGGGTGACCTGTCCCCATGCTCTGCCACAGGCAACCCTGCTGCACCCCAAGGACGGCCACGGTGCTGCAGCCAAGGGAGGGATCAGGCACCCGAATGGGGAAAAGCCCCTTGTGTTCGCTACGTTTGCTGGTTCCATCCGCAATAGCAATCAGACTGGCGCAAGACTGGCATTTCATGGCAGCTGCAACCATGGAAGGAAAGAAACGCAGCCTTTTGCCCTCCATTGAAGTGCTAATTCTTAATAAACCCTTTATCCAGATCTACTTAAATTACTGCACCTGCTAATCAGTTAATTGCACAATTCAATTGACTGTAAATCAAGTTGTCCTGCAGCTAACGAGCAATGACAAACATGGTGTTTGTCACTGAGCTGGAGCTGGATCACTTAGCATGGGGCGGTGCAGGCTGGTGGCAAGAGGGGCTTGTGGTGGGGACCACCTGGGGACAATCAGTGCAGCAGCCAAGGGGGAAACCCAGGAAAAGGAAAGGCCTTCAGAGCCTGAAGGGAGATGTGGTGGGAACATGCTGCACCCCATCCCCAAACTGGGCTGCTGGATGACCCCACGCAGCCTGCCCCATCTCCCAGTGCTCACAGAGCTGTGGACCAAAGCCTCTAAGGGTGACCCAAGGGGTATGTGGCCTTGACAGTTCAGCCCTTCCCATAACATCAGCTAGCATTAGACGGATGGTGACAGAGAAAAGTGTGGGATGGTCCCTCTCCTTGCCTGCTTGCTGGGTCACCTCCCCTGCCAAGTTACTGGAGATGTCCTCCTGCTTCTCACTCCCAGCCCTTGCCTTGTGGCTGCGTAGCTCCATGCAAACCATAACTCAAACCTTGCCCTGGAGCCTCTCTTTTTCACAGAAAGCATGGAGGAAAGGGTCCGGATTTGTCCCTGCTACCATGGAGCAGGGAGGTGATCACAAGGTGGTGATGTGAATCCATCCCTCGTCACCCAAAGAGCACTCTGGTACTGGTGATGCTCAGGGGAATCCCAGATGCAGAGCCATTCTGCTGCATGCAGCAAGCTCAGATGTCCCCACACTGATACTCTGGTCCTCTTCCTGGGACCTGAGGGGTGTAGCACTTACCATATCAACAGAGAGTGGTTGAGCTGCATTGTACTGACTCCATGAAAGGTCTTGATGTGGTGGGAGATGCTTATGTAGCTGCCTGTGGTCCAGCAGTGTGGCTTCTTGTTCATCAGACTGAGGTCAAGCCGTTGACTTCAAACAAGCCACAGGAATGAGTGGGAGAAGATACAGCTGCAGCCAACCCAGGCAGTGGGAGGAGGTATGGCCCAGGGGAAGGATGTTAAGATGGGATTCTGGAGACTCCCTTCAGATTCACCACTCTGCCACTAACCCTCCCATGTGACAAGACAGATCCTTGGAGATAAGGGGGTGTCAGCCTCCCACTAAAGCCCACAGAAACTGAGCCCCAGGATGCCTGAGCTGGCCTAGCTCCCTCTGCCAGCTCCCCATCTCCAAAACAGTGGTCGGGCAACACCTTGACTTGTAAGAGGCACCTGGAGGTCAAAGCATTGAGGTTTGGGAGGTAATGTGGTACACAAGCTGGTGGAGAAACAACCACGGGGGTCAGCAAGCTACCCCGAGAGCAGTTTATTCTGCAGGTCAGAGCTCCCTCCTCCTGGACAGGGGCAAATGCTGGCTGTGATTACGGGAGCTGCTGTTCCTGATCCATGTCTCTGATAGCTTGGCACGCATCTAATTAAAACACAGGGCTGATACTCAGCTTTTTCACACTGCCAGCTTCAGCGAAGGAGGGCAATTCAGACAGACCAAAGCATGAGCTGGCCAAGAAATCCAAGCTGCACCCTGGGAAGAAAGTGTCCAGAGAACTGAAGGAGCTGTTGTCTTCAGGTTGAACCCCGAGGGGGACAGATGGAGTCACGTGAGAGCAAGAAATGGACCAGAACGTGCTGGCAGGGGCATCTCGCCCATCTGCAGGAAGGTGCAGCTGAACGAGGCGTGCGCACTTCTTCCAGCCTGGATTTCCAGGAAGGCGCCGCTTTCCCAGCACCTGCTCTTTCTGCAGGGATCTGAGCTCCCAAGGCAGCCCCTGAGCCCCTCCACTGGGTGAAAGGCACGGCAGGTCCCCTCGGGACACCTGTGGGGAATGGGAAGAGGGGAGAGAGGAGGGGAGGGGAGGGGAGGGGAGGAGAGGAGAGGAGAGGAGAGGAGAGGAGAGGAGAGGAGAGGAGAGGAGAGGAGAGGAGAGGAGAAGGAGGGCATTAAGGCCCCCATCACACTCTGCCTCTCAGCCTTTCCAATCCTTGGTGCTGGTGGCCTATTGTAGTTGCTCTGAAAGCTTGGAGGACTTTTACATACTGGAGACGAGACCCCAACCAGCAGCCCCCATTCAGCAGGGAGACAATACAGGTAGTGGAGCAGCTGGATGATTTCTGTATGGGGATATGGGTAATTTTGTGCTTTTTATTTGTTGCTGGGGCATGGTGAATGTATTTCTAGATGCTCCCAGTCTTCAGTAGCTTGTAGACTGGTGTTCATTGCTCATACCTGGAGTGAAGTGTGACAGAGTGGGTCTAATTTCCAAGATAGAAGCAGATCAGCAGGTGAATTCTTCCATCTCCTGACTGTTGCATTATCACTGTTTAGAAGCTTAATTGCACCGAGGGTTCAAATGAAACCCCAAACCCAGGAATGATTGAACACAGAACCACTGTAGTAACATATTAAGGGGAGAAAGCTCTTCGAACCCCATTTCTTCTCTATACCAGCATCACTCCTGACAGCCAAGCATGGCCTGTGGGTCTCACCGCTACTACTGAGCACAGGAAAGCCAAAAGATTGTTATTTATATCAGACTGTGAAAAAGATTGCTTTCCTTCCCCCCACCCCCCACCCTGCCTTCTCAGCTGTCCCTACAGCTCTATAATAAGAGAGGAGGCTCTGAGTCTGGAAGATTTGCTAATCAGAAAGTCCAGCTGCCTGTCTTTTCTTCCCATGAAAATCTGAAAGGAAAGCAGTGAAAGTGTTTTAATTTTCATTTGATTTCTTGCTTCTGAATTTTATCAGATAAATTGATTCTAAAAACCATGTGTGAGTCGATGGATCAGACTGACTGTTCTCTGCGTTTTTCTTTTTCTTCGGATGGCTGAAAAGATTAAAAATACAAGATTCAGCTAATTTCTTTTGATTTCAGCCAGCTGAGAAAAGCACACAAACAAAAAATTTAGCCACTGTGAAAAAATGTCCCTTGTAAAGAACAAGCATGCCATGGAAATTCCCATTTTGAGGTACCAGCTTTTGTATGAATTATAGGGACTTTTAAGGTATTGGAGCCTCAAACAACTTGTATCTTGTCTCGGCTTCTTCACACGGTTCTTCCCTGGCCCCTCTGGCACATCCCTGCCATCTGTGAGAACCTCCCCAAGCTGGGTGCCCACCTGGGCCTCTGGGACTTCATAAGGATGCTGGGAGGGAATATGGGAAGGTTTTCCCAAAAGGTTAACCCAAAAGGTTGTCCCAAGGAAGGGGAAGAAGTGGACACCAATCAGCAAGGGAAACCTTTAGACTGGAGAGGGAGAGAAGGGTTTGAGCTTTCAGAGAAGTGAAGGTCTGCAACACTTTCCCGACAGGGATGGGTTTGCAGGTAGGATGAGAGATGTTTGCTCAGGCGTTCACAGGACTTGTCACCAACAACCTCTGTTCCTGTGGGAAAGGGGAACAAGTTATCTTAGTCTGACACACTGGGAACAGTAACTAACAATTAACATGGAGCTCATTAATAGAGAAGAGTCTGGGGCCAGGTAGAAAGATTAATAGCAGAGTTCATTAAGATTATTTCCACTGATGTTAATTAAAATGACAGAAGCGGAACAAGAACTTGAGTTACTTCATTAGGTCAAACTCTCTTCGGCAGACAAGATCTTGAGTACAGGGCATGACTCTTAATTATTTAATAAATCTATGGGTGCCTGATGGGCTCTGCAGGGATTTACAAGGAATTCATTTTAAAGAAGGGACTCCATGGTTTGACCCTTGCTGGTAAAATTCTGCCCTTACTTTGTATTAATAATAAATAGAGATGAAGCTTATCTCCTGCCAAACAATTCAGCAGAGTGAAGAATGGCTGAAACTTCTGAATCCAGATAAAGCCCAGAAGAAAGAATGGGCAGAACACTCACCCTAAAATATTGCTTTCCCCCCGCAACATCCACCATTCCGTAAGCTTCTGTAGCCAGCTCACTGTGCTCTCAATTCCATTAGCAACATGAAAATATAATTCTCAGCTGACTACAAGAAAAAATCAAGGATGCTTGAAAGTTTCTTTCTGTAGTGCTTTATACCACCACAAAAGATGACATCACACTGCTACAGAGCAATTCACACCCAGCTAATGTGTTCCCACTGAAGGTCATTTTTAATGCACTCGTATTGATCTGATAGGAATCCCAGTGCGGCCACCCCAATTAAGAAGGGTTATCCAAAAGGCCGATGGGGAGAGCACAGGGGTTGCTTGGAACTAGAACCATTAAAGTTGGGTAGAAAAGAATAGGAAATGGATAAAATAAGCTTAGAAGCCTACATGCCTTCTACCAGGGAAGTGTCATGCCACATGGAGACTTGATGTTGCACAAAAGAACATTCACAGGGCACATCTTGCAATGGAAGAGGAAAGAAGAAAAGGGCTTGTTGGGACACAGCTCAGAGCTGCTGGCAGGAGGAGTGGGTTTCATTTCACCTGAGAAAACTGGAGATGTTCCAGCTTCTTTCCCTCCTCAAGCTGCTCACAGACTTCCTTCACCTCTCCTGCACCTCAGGACCTCTTCCATGACCTTCTCCTGCCCTGGGACAGGAGAGAGCAAGGGGAGAGGAAGAGGATCCCCATCTTGCTCCTCTTTTTAGCCATCTGACAACAAAATCAGGACACTGCCAGGTTAATTTGATCACCTTGGCAAGTGTGGGTCACCTACCAGTGGTGGGGCCAGACACGCTCAGAGAGGAGCTGGGGAGCAGAGACATCCCTTCCATTGGGCAGTGGAAAATTTACCTTTCCCTAAGCAATATGCCAGCATTTCTTCTCATATAACAGGGAAGAACATGTGCGAAGAGGGTAAGAAAGGCTGAATGGTGGTCACATCACAGCCCCACACCTATTTTTGTGGTGGGATGCTTTCCACCCAGTCATTGACAGGTCACATCCTGTGACAGGGCAGGATACGGAAGCAAACTGTGGCCCCCAAATACATTTGGATGGTATTAAGAGGCTCCTGCTCACACTCAGTGTTGAGGTGCAGCATGCACACACTGGTGCAAAATGTACAGTAAAGTGCTTCACCCCCTGCATGGTGTATTCTGCGTCACCCATTACACCCAGCTCAGCACATGACATGTAGCACAGCACATTGCATGTAGCTCAGGGCATCACACACAGCCTGGGGCATCAAAACCAGCCCAGCACATCGAGCACAGCCCGTGGCATTGTGCATAGCCCAGGGCATCACACGCAGCCTGCTGCACCATGCAGAGCTCAGCACATCACACACAGCCCAGTGCACCACACATAGCTCAGCACATCACATACAGCACGACACGCTGCAAGCACCTCAGGGCATCACGCACAGCCTGCTGGTTTCAGCTGGGATAGAGTTAATTTTCTTCTCAGTAGCCAGTATAATGCTGTGTTTTGGATTTAGTATGGGAATAACGTTGATAACACATCAATGTTTTAGCTGTTGCTAAATAGCGCTTGCTTTAAATCAAGGACTTTTTGGTTCCCCGGGCTCTGGCAGTGAGGAGGTGCACAAGGGGCCGGGAGGGAGCACAGCCAGGGCAGCTGACCCCAGCTGGCCAAAGGGATGTTCCATACCATAGAGCATCATGCCCAGTATATAAACTGGGGGGAGCTGGCTGGGGGTCTCCAATTGCTGCTCGGGGGACTGGCTGGGCATCAGCCAGCAGGTGGTGAGCAACTGTGCTGTGCATCACTTGAGTTTTGTATTTTATTTTTTTTTGGGGGGGTGGGGGGTGGGTTAGTCCCTCTCTCCCTCTCTCTCTTTTTCCTTAAAATTTTTGTTATTATTATTTTCATCATCATCATCATTACTATTATTAGATTTTATTGATATTATTAGGGTTTTTTTATTGCAACCTACAAGTTTTACCTTTTTCCCAGTTCTCCTCCCCATTCTGCTGTGGGATGGAGGGGAGTGAGTGAGGGGCTGCATGATACTTCATTGCTGCCTGGGCTTAAGCCACGACAATTGGGCACAGCCCGGCGTGGCGTGCTCAGCCTGGCACGTGGCGCCCAGCCCGGTGCATCCCGCACAGCCCGCTGCATCATCCCCGGCCCTGCACCAGGTGCCCATCCTGCTGCATCGCCCCCTGCCCTGCACCACGTGCCCATCCTTGGGCATCACACCCAGCCCAGCACCTCGTGGTGGGTCACGCCCCTCCCATTCCCCACCCATGGCCCCGCCCACAGCCCCGCCCCACGATGCGGTCCAGGGTGCTGAAATGAGAGAGAAGAGATGGAGAGCAACCAAGTGGAGGGACTGGGGGTGCTGGTGGGCGAGAAGCTGGACATGACCCGGCCACATGTGCTCGCAGCCCAGAAAGCCCCCCGTGCCCTGGGCTGCATCCCCAGCAGCGTGGCCGGCGGGGCGAGGGAGGGGGCTCTGCCCCTCTGCCCCGCTCTGCTGAGACCCCCCTGCAGCGCCGCCTCCAGCTCCGGGGCCCCCAGCATAAGGAGGGCACGGACCTGTTGGAGCGGGGCCAGAGGAGGCCACGGAGATGGCCAGAGGGCTGGAGCCCCTCTGCTGTGCAGCCGGGCTGGGAGCGCTGGGGCTGTTCAGCCCGGAGAAGGGAAGGCTCCTGGAGAGCCTGGAGCACCTTCCAGCACCCAAAGGGGCCGGCGAGGAAGCTGGGGAGGGGCTTTTCCCAAGGGCCTGCAGCGCCAGGACAAGGGGGAACGGCTTTGCGCTGAGAGAGGGCAGATGGAGATCAGAGCTGAGGGAGAAATCCTTCCCTGTGAGGGCGGCGAGGCGCCGGCACGGGCTGCCCAGAGCAGCTGTGGGTGCCCCAGCCCTGGCAGTGCCCAAGGCCAGGCTGGACGGGGCTGGGAGCCACCGGGGCTGGGGGAAGGGGGCCCTGCGCGTGGCAGGGGTGGGACTGGGGGGGCTTTAAGGTCTCCTCTAATGCAAACCAGTCTACAATCTTATGAAATTCCAGGGGCTCTGTAGCTCTCTGGGCAGCTCCAAGCAAACCCTCCCTGGGTGGGACAAGCTTGGCTAGGTGCTGAGGAACTCGGGGGCAGCAAGCTGCCCTACCTGGCACCCCTGTGCACGCACACACACGCACATGGCTCCTGTTTTGGGCAAATCATACAGGTTGTTAAAACAAGACACCACCTGCACCAGACTCAGGCTGTAATGTGGCTGAGAGTTTCCCAATGGAGAGAAAATGTCTCAAAGGGAAATGCAGACCTCCAATAAGCCTTTCCCCCTCCTCTTCCCATACTGTCTCTCATATTTGAAGATGCATAATGGGGACCCAGGCCCTGTTTTGTCAAATATTCCTGGTTTCCATCAGTGGAAACTCAACCAAAATAGGAGGAAGGGATTATGTACACTTCAATTTGACTAAAACCTCTTTGTGCAGCACAGTACCTTCTCCTAAGGAAAGCAGTGCAAGTTTTCTTTTTTTTTTTTTTTTTTTTTTTGGGGGGGGGCGGGGAGGGGCAGGGAGCCAGGCAACTTGTAGGTGTTTAAATTACTACCACTTATCTCAGCGGGTGAGATGATGTCTCTGGAGAACCTCACAGACAAATTAGTTCAAGCCTTGCTGCTGAAAAGTCAGCCTTTAAAGCCTTCAAAGAGCTGGCTGCTGGCTGGGTCGCTCCACAGGGACGCTTGGAAAGCCAGGACAGGCAGGGAACAGCCCGTTCCACGGCAGCTCCCCCCAGCCGCCCCCACCAGCCCCGTGAGGGCTCTGCTGCTGGCTCAGTGGGCGCAGGGCAGAGCCAGGAGGAACCATGCTTCCTCGCCGCACAGCCAAGCGCAGTCAAAGGGAGCTGGAGCAAGATAAATTGTCCCACTGAAATGGCTTCAGCTGGCATCCCAGAGGCCCAGCCTGAGCCCCAAGTCAAGCTGATGGCTCCAGCTGCAGACCGGGAGCTGCTGTAGACAAAGCAGAGAGAGGAGGAGCCACCACCGTGGGCAGTGGGGGGATGCTGGGGCTCCCACCTGGCAGAGAATGGCCCAACCTTGTCCCAGGTAAAAACCAGTAGGCACAAGGGCTGGATCAGGCCCTCCGGGCATCCTCTGCAGGAGGCTGCTGAGCTCTCCGCGCTGCGGGTGAGGAGCTCGCAGTGGTCATGGCTCTGAGCTGAACAACAGGCAGATTAACAAGCATCAGGGGACACCACTCGGGAGGCAGGGAGAGAAGCCTCTGAAAGCACCTAGCACCATCGGAGATGTCTGAGGATAGCTGGGCTTGGATTAGGTGATCTAAAGAGGTTCCTTTCAATCTAAATTATTCACCAACTCAATCCCACCTGGCTTCCAAGCACCATCCAGAGGTGAGGGGGTCTTCAGAGCCTCCGGGTCCTGCGTCACCAGTGGTCTGGAAGTCTCAGATACTCTCAAGCATCTCAAAAGGTACTGAGGGTCTCTGTGTGGGCACTGTATCATGCCCCACATCTCTGGCTCAAATGTGTGTCATATAATTAGGCCACAGTGATCTGAAGACATTTCTGCAGGGGTGGTTGGCAGACCTACAACTTTCTGGAGCCACAGTTGCTGTCCCTCACCCCAACAATCTCAAGCCCTGGGGCACTCTCCAGGGACTTGCTCTGTCACTGAAGATGTGCCACTGGGAGCAGGAATCCAGGACACCCCAGGGTTTGGTAAGCATGGAGTGGAAAGAAAGACCTGACAGAGGTAAGAAGAGGATCATGGAGAAGACTGGAGCAGTGAGGAGCGTTTGGTGGCTGGGAGGAAAAGATACTCTAGCCACATGTTTATTGGGGTGACAGTGGCAGGAAGGAAGACACAAGGGGCAAAAAGAAGAGACTTCCATGAGGAAAGAGCTATGCAGACATCCAGAATATTGGAAAGGGTGTTGCTAAAGTCTGGATACACCTGAGCACACTCCACCCTGTGGGATGCTGGTTTGGCTGAAAAAGCAAATCACAGAGAGTCACTGCTTCTAAAAACCTTGTCACAAATGGGAGATAGGCACCAGGCAAGGACCTAGGTAGTTCAGCTTGATTTCTACCAGTAGCACTGAACATATACATGACCTTGTTATTGACCAAGACCTCCCACCCACATCAGCCTTTAGGGCTCTCTGGAGTGAAGAGTCCCCAGCTCTCATGGTGAAGCTGTTCTTAGAAAGCTTTGGGCCTGATTGTGCAGAAAAGCATCTGGGGTTGATTGGGCTGGAGTAACAGAGGACAACTCTGCAGGTGAGCAGCTACAACATTCAGCTGGCCACAGGAAGACCTGAAAACTCATCCTGCGTTTAAATTAGTGTGAGAGAAAAGCTGCAGTGATTTGGGGGCATAGAGGCCTTCCAAAGGTAGCATCTGGCTGACCAAGAGGGATGACGAAACACTGAGGCTGACCTTGGTCTTCTACAGAGCCAGATGAACGCCTGCAGCCAAGCGTCACCAGAAGAAGGCAGGGCAGAGGGACAGCATCTCCTGGTGGAGTGACTTCACCTGAGCGACACAGAGGAGGTTACACCGGTGACGAGACACATCACTAAATGCAAGCACACTTCCAGTTCCCCCCATAGCTCACAAACTGGCGATTTAGGTCCACAAGGGAGAAGTTCCAGCAGGAAGGTGAACTGAATCCCCATCCCCGGCACCCCTCGACAAACCACCCCTGCTCCGGACTCTGCCTCCCTGCTGTGGTTTTGCATGAAAATGTTTTGGCAGGGCAGGGCAGCTGTGCAGAACAAGGAGAGGTGTTAGGAATGTCGGTCATGTCAAGGGAATGGGGCCGCTCAGGCTGAGCAAATGCCACCGCAAGGATCCTGTTCCTCATTAGAACTCACTCATGAAGGGCCAGGGTCTGGCAGGACCCAGGCAGTGCTGCAGGCTACCAAAGAGCCAGAGCTTTTCTTGCAAAGCTGGAGATCAAGCGTATTCCACCCATGTCCTCACTTCAGACACCTCAGTGTGTCGGTAGCTCTGTAGCCCAATGACTGGGGACACTGGCTGGTACGTGGCCAAGACCTTATCCACTGAATCATGGAATCCTAGAATGGTTTGGGTTGGAAGGGACCTTGAAAGACCACCTAGTCCAACCCTCCTTCAGTAAGCAGGGACATCTTCAACTGGATCAGGTTGCTCAGCAGCCTTTCATTCTGCACCACCCCTGAGACTTAAAAAAGGTGACAATGAGGACGTCTCTTTCCCACCTCGCCCTCAGTGATCCTCCAAACTAAGCCTCCAAGCCTGGCAGGTTCCTTCACCTCTTCTCACCACACACTTGTCCTCCAAACCATGCCCTTCCCAGTGTTACCTCCTGACCCTGAAGGCGAGTGATGGGTTCAGAAGCACCAAGGGAGATTATTTTGGCACTGAAGAGGACTCTGTGCCTTGTGCTTGCATTGTATCCAGGACCAAGGTGCAACAGGACATGCTCCAGGACTTCCCCAACCCTCACCCTCTTGTTGTGCAAAGGTTAAGCTACAGCAAAGAGCCGAGCACGTCTCTCCAGAGCTGCATCCCACACTGCCTTGCCACCCTTTGGGGAATCCAAGCATGAAGTCTCTGTCCATTGCAGTGCAGCTAGCTCTGGAATCTTCTGCCTTTCCAGTATACACAAAGTGACTGTGGGGAGGCGGGAAATTAGGCTGAAATAAATAAATTAAAGCCAGCAGGAGGGATCGGCATGCTGCTTGAATTAGTGTGGAGGGTAATTGTAAACAACTGGGGAAATGTGCCTTAAATTAATTTTTAGGACCTAATGGGATTTTGCTTGGACTATAGTCAAGAATGAAAAGCTTTCAATGGCAAAACAAGGCACTTTGCATAAATTAGCAGTTATGACATTAGTGGAGCTGGCTCTTTTTGTCTGGCGACTGGGAGTATGTGTGCGTATGTGCACGCCTGCATGGAGGACTAGGGATTTGTTTTATTTATTATCTAGAGCTTGTTTAAAGAAGTTATAACAGGAAGGGGTGAATCTTGACGCAGACACTTAAAAGCCAGGACTCCTGGGCTCTGTTTGGCACGCCATGGAGGGGGAGCGTGGGGGAGAGAGGACAAGTCACCAACCTCTTTGTATTGCCATCCCCTGAACTGGAATGAAATTTCTCTGCTGTAGAGAGTGTGTTGGGAAATGGGACTCCCCAGGACAGAATGGCTGCTCTGGAGGGAGGGATGAGGTGTTTTGGGAAGCAAAGTGATCTGAAATGATAGCCATGGAGCCTAGGAACAACGGATGTCATCTTTAGAATTAGTCTTCAGTCAAAGACCATAAAAAACTCACTCTGGAAAACACAGAGACTGTCCATAGCACTTACTGCAAGCCGCAGCCTGGAGCCAAAACCATAGCATCATAGAATCATGGATCGGTTTGGGTTGGAAGGGACCTTTAAAGGCCATCTAGTCCCACCCCCTGCCATAAGAAGAGACATCTTCAACCACACCAGGTTGCTCCAAGCCCCATCCAACCTGGTCTCGAATGTTTGCAGGGCTGGGGCATCCACCACCTCTCTGGGCAGCCTGTGCCAGTGTCTCACCACCCTCAGTATAAACACTTTTTTCCTTATATCTAGTCTGCATCTCCCCTCTCGTAGTTTAAAAGCATTCCCCCTTGTCCTGTTGCTACAGATCCTACAAAAAAGGCTGTCCCCATGGTGGACACATCAGTGGCACTGCTGGGTACACACCCTGTAGCTGGGGTCCATCCCCGTGCTGCAGGGGGTTATGCCATATGGCGGGGGGTGGGGGTCTTTCTTAGTTCAGTATTTTAATTGCAGCACTGCAAAGGCATCAACGTTTACCAAACGCTGGTTGCAGAAGAAGACTGGCTTTTGCTTGGGAAACAAAATTTTCACTATGTTCTTCTGTTATTTTCGTAACACTTTTCTTTTCTGCTCTGTAGTTTTTTGTTTTCCTCCTCTGCAGTCCATGACGAGGTTCAAAACACTGTTACGCTTCTGCAGGATTAGACCCAAGGAAATCGCACCTGCTTTACCAGGCCCAGCACAAATGCCATCAGCCACCAAGAAGGATTTCCCATGATCCATTAGCTGTGGTACTGATTTATTTTAAAATGGTATAAAATAAAATAAAAGTTTTTGGTTCCGCTTTCACTTTATACACTCACATAAATTGGAAATATGTCTACTGACCTCAGCATCCACCATTTCTGGAGTGTTGGAGGCCTCGTCTTTCTAAAAGCAGTTCTGTTCTGTGAAGTTGGGTGGATCTCTATCTCCTGAGCAATTGTACGATCAGGTCCCCCAGAACCTTGGCTTTCATTAACGTTTATCTGGGCTGATTTTGAGGAAAAGCCCAGAAACTAAACCCCCGTGTAACAAATGTCAAAGTAACTCTCTTAAGATGGAGACTAGAACATGAACTTGGATATTGACAAGGGATGGACTTCTGCTTTCTTATCAAGCAGAGGTTAAAGTTAGATGTGCCAGACTTAAGGTAGCTGGTTCCTTAACATCTGTGAAAGTGCCTTTAAGAGGCCATTTTCATAGAGCCATGGGCTTCATCATACTCAAAGATTACACTCAGAGTCATAAAGTAAATACCTGCACAGTCTAAAAGCATCACACTTGTGTAACCAGAGTTTATGAAGGTTCCAGCAACTCCATTCCTCCCATTCCTGGCTGCTCAGTCATCTAAGAAAGTGATAATACATATTTATTAAAAATTACACTTTCCCTTTACTCATTCCATATTGATTAGGCTGTATTTTAAAGTCAGTTTGCTATTAGGTTAATTTACCTTCCACCCCAGTTCTCACTCCGCTTGGAAATGGGATCCAGATGGGCAACATCTCAGAGTTTAATTCAAACTCATTAAAGTCGGTGGAAGTTTTTTTCCACAAATTTCAAAAAGCTTTGGCTCTGGCCCCTTTATCACTTTGCAGCAAGATGCCTGGCCACCATCTGCATCTCCAAAACGCCAATAGCAATTACAAAAGCTGCAAGAAGGTTAATATTCCTTCTGCTTTTATTATTCCCACAGAATGAAAACAGATTTCTATCCTCACTGGAGGCAATAAAGCCATTCACATTTGATCATTGGGACATTTGAATGTCCAAACGCCACTTCCTGCCAAACCTGAAGGTCCTTATTCAGCCAAACTCCTACCGACTTTAGCAAGACTAAGGCAGCGTACGAACAGAGGAGAGCAGCATCTTCATGGGGTTTAAGTATGGAACTACCTTCCAGGGCGACCTCCACAGCATTCAGAGGAACCATCCAGATAACTCTGACATAAGCCTGATGCCCAAACATCTGCCCCGCTTCTGCCTGCTGTGAGCTGATGCACCCCCAGACACCCTGGGTTAGCGCAGAAAGACAAGCATTTAGTACTATTTCAGGCCTCTGAGACTTTCATGCATTTCCATTAATATACTTTCGGGACTGTCTTTTTATTTGGCACTATTCGATCACAACTCCAATGGAGACCAACTGAAAAGCTTTTCTCTTTCTTAAGGCGAAGTGTTGACAGGCATGGGAAGACCCTTATTCCTCCATCTCCAAACATTTGCCAGAAGTTTTTTGGCACTCCAGAGAGTTATGCTTCATGCAGAGAGACGGACAGGTCCTTAAGAAATTCCGCACATTAGCTGTTTTTCAGTTTTCTGAAGGACAAAGTCCCAGTAGCACCAATGCCTCAAGCAACCATTTTGCAAAACATCAAGCCATGATAACTTCTGCCAAGCACTCCCAGGACACGAACCACCCTCAGCTTTACAAACATGCCATAATTCTCCATTAAATGCAGATGAAGAGCAACTCCTTCTCTCTTCTTCTTTGTCATTATTTTAGTGAACAATAGGTCAAAAGCTGGCACCCAGGCAGTTGCAAATGAAACACTCTCAGGAAAAACCATGTCAGACCTTTCCTGGTGGCACCTAGGTGCAATGATCTCATCTGACCTTCAGATTTCCTCAGTCCTTCAGATACCCCAGAGGAAAAAGTCATTAATAACAGCATGGCTATGCTATTATTAGCTATGTTTACAATTTCCAAATGCCTGCAAGATGTTGTTTTATTTAATACAGCTTCATCTACCGCAGATAGAGTCTATGAAGAGCTGTGGTAGGTTAGTCTGCTGTTGAAAACTGCTTTTTACTGGACATTTTCTGCTCTCTAACAATCACGTAATAAATTCAGCAGGAGTTTTATTAGAACTCTTGGGTATTTTTCTTTCAAATAACATAATATGAAGGGGGTGGGGGTGGGGGCGGAAATCACACAAAGCTTCGAGCAGCTCTTGGCTGTCTTGTTTTAAAACAGTTTTTGGAAGGGAGAGCCATTCAGAAATGACAGGATGAGAAGCACTGTTTGGGAGCAGTCTCACTGGCCAAGGGAAGAGAGTTGGGTTTTCTGTAGTACAGCTGCAGTCTTCTGCTGGAGAGGGGGCTCGAGGGAGGGGGCTCTGCCCCTCTGCCCCGCTCTGCTGAGACCCCCCTGCAGCGCCGCCTCCAGCTCCGGGGCCCCCAGCATAAGGAGGGCACGGACCTGTTGGAGCGGGGCCAGAGGAGGCCACGGAGATGGCCAGAGGGCTGGAGCCCCTCTGCTGTGCAGCCGGGCTGGGAGCGCTGGGGCTGTTCAGCCCGGAGAAGGGAAGGCTCCTGGAGAGCCTGGAGCACCTTCCAGCACCCAAAGGGGCCGGCGAGGAAGCTGGGGAGGGGCTTTTCCCAAGGGCCTGCAGCGCCAGGACAAGGGGGAACGGCTTTGCGCTGAGAGAGGGCAGATGGAGATCAGAGCTGAGGGAGAAATCCTTCCCTGTGAGGGCGGCGAGGCGCCGGCACGGGCTGCCCAGAGCAGCTGTGGGTGCCCCAGCCCTGGCAGTGCCCAAGGCCAGGCTGGACGGGGCCGGGAGCCACCGGGGCTGGGGGAAGGGGGCCCTGCGCGTGGCAGGGGTGGGACTGGGGGGGCTTTAAGGGCCCTTCCAACCCAAACCGTTCTGGGATTCTGTGACTTCCTTCACATGTCTGCTCCCAGGATTTTACTCTGTGCTGCCTAGGTTTGTGGGACACATTTCTAGGTAAGGATCTGAGTAATTGAAAACAGGCTTGGCAAAATACATGAGGTCTTGGAGATCTAAAGAAACTGAATGAGGAGGCAGTGTTTACTCTGTATGGCACTGAAGGATTAGTTACAGGAGGCTGATACCCATACTGTCCATACCCTGACAATATTGTCCTTGTGGACCTGGAAAGCTCACAGAAGACATGGGGCTTCCTTCCCCCTCCTTGCTGCAGCACTTGGTGGGGTGGGGGTTATCGTTAATTTTTGTACCAAGTCTTTAAAACAAAGCAGCACTGTTGTCCATCTGGTCCATAACCAGCCAAGTGACAGAAGACTGAAGAAATGGGGTCACAGGAGTATGCTGGTGAGGTATGTTCATGGAGGAGACATGAACAATAACGCTAAGCACAGTAGAGGATTGCCTTGTATTTGCCCGTACTGTACTTACCCTTGATCAGCAACTTGCCACTGGTTAAAATAAGATGCTTGGCTGGAAGATCTAATTTTCTTTACTGAATGGGGACATTTTCATGTTCTTAAGTCCTCCGGATGCTTGGGAAGCTGTGAGGAACTGCTCTCAGATGTATCAGCCAGTGCTGGGAAACGTGGAAGTCACAAAAACATCACCGTCCAGTAAGCATTGCAGTCTGTTATTCCTCTTTAAAAATGCCAACTCATCTGAATGGTTCACAGTGCAGCAGGAGAGTGTACAAGGGCCCCACCAAAGAGTAGCGGGATGTGGTCATATTTTGCAGTTATATTGGTGTGCAACACCCCAAGGGAGAGGGAAATCATCTCTTGGATCATTTCACCTCTGACTTCCATGGAAGCAGACAGAGACAACACCCAGCTCCTGTCTCACCCTTCACCATTTGCCCACCAGCAGTTGATCATGAGTTACCACAGGTATGAGAGAGTGGCGAAGAGCATGGAGTAACCCAGTCTCCTCCAGTCATTTGGATTTTTCCTTGCTTACCTTAAATGTCAAAGACTGGAGCAGCTGGAGACAGAGGCACAGCTGGCACGAATCGGTGCAGCATCCTTTCAGTAGACCAAGGCTGCCTGGTACCACGTGTGGATCTGGGGCAGAGAGCACACCAAGTAAGTCTCCTGAACTGAAGCCCCTCCAGTTGGCCCTCACTTTTCCCCAGAAAATGAGCTCAGAACTTCTATGACTGTTTGATGGCCCACGTCTGTGCTTTTTGCCAAAGCCAGTGACATTTGCTGTTGGAGAACTAGAGAAAAATTTCTCTCCAGGACACACATTTACCAACACAAACGTCTGCCCAGTTGATGCTTCCTGGGGCTGTTCCTGAACCCCATCTTACCTCCGAATTAGTGGGAGGGAATGTAAACAGATGCACAGATTGGCACACATAGCCATAACAAAGTGTCCTGGTTTCCTGGGATGGAGTTAATTGTCTACCGGTGCAATGCTGTGTTTTGGATTTGGTAGGAAAACAATGTCAGCAACACACTGATGTTGTTAGTTGTTGCTGGGTGATGTTTATACTCAGTCGAGGACTTCTCAGTTCCTCAGGCCCTGCCAGCGAAAGGGCTGGGGGGCACAAGAAATTGGGGGGCACACAGCCAGGGCAGCTGAACCTGAACCTGCCAGAGAGGTATTCCATACCATGGGATGTCATGCTTGGTATACAAATCCTGGAGGGTCGGCTGGGGGGATCGTTGCTCGGGGACTGGCTGGGCATCGGTCAGTGGGGGGTGAGACCTTGTGCTGTGCATCACTGGGTTTCCTTTCTCCCTTTCTCTTGGGATTTTATCCTTTCCTCACTTTTCCATTATAACTGTTATTATTATTATTATTGTTCTTTCCTCTTTTTTTCTGTTTAAATTATTACACTGCCTTTATCTCAACCCTCGAGTTTTACAATCTTTTCCAATTCTCCTCCCCACCCCTCCTGGTGGGGGGATTGAGCGAGCAGCTGCGTGGTGCTGGGTGGCTGGCTGGGGTTAAACCACAACACAAAGAAATAGATGTATGTACTTGGCATCCACAGAACACATGCACAATCTTCCATGCCACAGTACATTTGACTTCACTGCAAAATGGGGAAAAAATCAAGATTTAAGGAGTCCTTTGGCTCTTGAAGTCTTTGCTGCTGGAAAGGCTCCATATCTGCTCCCAGCCCAAGGGATGGAAATGCAGTACGTGGAAAGGCCAAGGAGGGAAGAAAGGGAAAGACCAGGTCATTCTCACCTTCCTGCAACTCTGTGTCCTTTGGTCCAGAGCCTGGGAATGATGGACAGCCCATGGATGGCTGCATGAACGGGTGGCGGAGAAGCTTTTCATTATTTCTTGAACAAACAGGCAAGTTAAAAACCGGTGGGTCAGCCACCCTCCGGGGAGCCTGAGCCCCACCTGAAGGGGCAATGCCTTACGTTATGCTGGTCCAAGTTTCAAAGTTTCACTTTTTTTCTAAAAGGTCCACCCTTACAATCATGTGGTTACATAAAAAAACCTTCTGTTTTTCTTTAGGCACAGCTCCAGCTCTCAAGGTTTGGAGGGGAAGCTGAAAAAACCAGGAAGAAAATAAGAGCACGTGCATACCTATTGTTCAAAACGTGATGTGCTCACCCCATGACATTTGTATCACAAAAGGAACACAGCTCAGCCCCTGCCCACTGTCACCTGGCTCACACCTTAACCTCCTTCCCAAGCATCACTTGGGGAAGCTGAGGAAATGGAAACCAAAATAAACCAGTGGATCGGGTGAGCTCCTTTTCAGCAATTTTGCTCCATGTGCTCTCTCTAGCCCTTGTGACCAGGTCAGCAGCTCCAGAGGCAGCTGGGGAAATCATGGGCAGCCCCAGGAGGAGCCTCCAGTCTCCCGGACCCCAGCACAGCTGCCAGCCACCTCCTCAAGGGGCTGAGCAGTCACCCTGCACTGGGTCTGTCGGTAACTTGGGCCACTGAGTTACCCTGCAACATAGATCTGGTCTTTTGTGGATTGCTAGGGCTGGAAAACAGCCCAAGCTGGTGGTGCTCTCTGAAGTCCTGCTGGAGTAGCGTCCCAGCCACCTTCCCCAGCCACCATGAGGAGGGCCTGAGCCACCCCCAAACACACCACAGGGCTCCTTTTCAGACTCACCATTCTGAAACCAATATGCTTTGGTTGGTTTGGCCTTTTTTTTCCCCAAGCTTTTCATCCACTTTCAGAGTTTTGGAGGTCTTCAGGATTTGCATTTGTGAGTCTCTGAACTCTCCACGTGGCATGGGTTTTTTTCCTCGCTTTTTCTGAGTGATAGCCAAGCTTGCTGCGTGACTGCAGAAAAGCTGGCTTGGAGCAAACTCCCACTTATCCCTAAGACCCCTGACAAAAAGTCATGAAGGTTGACAAGAGCAAGAACCAACGCTCGGAAATCTCTGTCCTCCTTTCTCCAGGCTGCACTACCCATGGAGAGGGGTGGGACAGAGAAGGGGGGAGAAAAATTAATGCCAGCTGTAAAAAGTTAAGCTCAGTCTCAGCTAATGCACCTTGTTCCTGAGCTGTGACCTGCCCCAGCCCTGCCCTCGCAAGTGACTCCCAGCACATCCCAGTCAGAGCTCTCCTGCAAAGCCCTCTGCTCCCATCACGGTCCCACTGTGCATGAAACACCTTCAACATATGGGTGGCACCTCCGCGGGGTGCGATGGAAATAAATCCAGCAGCTGCAGCAGGCTAGCAGATGCTAATGAACTTCCAGACAGGAAAATTCTCTTGGGACTTTGTAGTTCTCTTTTATTCTCCTGCCCCGTTCTTTTATTGTTCACCACTTCCAGCCAACAGTGCGGGAATTGCCTTGGGAAGTTTTCACATGCCTCTGCCAGTAGGAAATGGAAAATTGTGGTGGTGGAGCATCACGTTGCAGTCTTTGCTGTGCACAGCCAATGGGATTTGCCCCGGCACCTGCTCCAAATTCCCAGGCACAGCAACAAGCCCCAGGCAGGGGAGGACATAGTCCTGCTGAGATCAGAGGCTGGAGCATCAAAAGACGAGTCCTGGATGCAGAGCTGTTTCCCACTGCCCATCTCGCCCTCCAGATGCTTTTCTGCCTCTGGTCACCCCCTTAAAGTCCCAGCGAATGCAGTTGGGGCAGGTGCTCCCTTCTCTGCTTATGCCACGTCTGTAATTAATGGTCAGTGAGTGTGGGGCTCGTGTCCCTTTAGCCATTGCAAGATCACGGAGTCATAGAATAGAATAAAAGCAGGGTTTGGTTTGCCAGTGTCTCACAACCCTCATCGTAAAAAAATTCCTTCCTTATGTCCAGTCTCAGTCTGCCCTCTTTCAGCACAAAGCCGTTCCCCCTTGTCCTGGCGCTGCAGGCCCTTGGGAAAAGCCCCTCCCCAGCTTCCTCGCCGGCCCCTTTGGGTGCTGGAAGGTGCTCCAGGCTCTCCAGGAGCCTTCCCTTCTCCGGGCTGAACAGCCCCAGCGCTCCCAGCCCGGCTGCACAGCAGAGGGGCTCCAGCCCTCTGGCCATCTCCGTGGCCTCCTCTGGCCCCGCTCCAACAGGTCCGTGCCCTCCTTATGCTGGGGGCCCCGGAGCTGGAGGCGGCGCTGCAGGGGGGTCTCAGCAGAGCGGGGCAGAGGGGCAGAGCCCCCTCCCTCGCCCTGCCAGCCACAAGAGGATGGGAACCAGCTGCCAGCATCCCCTAGGACAGAGCCTTCACACCACAGAGAAGCCATGATTCTAGCAGCAGTCATGGGAGTCTTCTTCCCATTTTTGAACATGTTTGTGCCAAGTCCTGCCAGAAAAAAAACAAGAACTCAAACCAAAAGGTGCATGACCCTTGATCACTTTGGTCCTGTTCCTCAAAGGCACCTGAGCCCATTTCGGCATAACAGCATTAATGTGGGCTGAAACCTGTAGGACTGGCCATGCCCATGTTAATGCAGGCCAGCACCCATCCTTCATGTGGCGACAGAGCTGGTGGTTTTGCAAAGGTCTATAGCTTCCCTGGCTGCTGCTTATACCCACAGAAATGTGGCCGGAGGCCAGAAGTAGGTGCTGAAACTCTTCTAAAAGCATAGTCTTTAGGCATTCTTGAAAAGATCACCCCCAGTTTTGCCAGCTCATCCCTTTTGAAGGTACCAAAGAGTCACAAGACCCCCTCTGTCATCTCAAACGTAGGTGCCATGTGTAGACACCCAATTCGGTTGCCCACACCTAAGCATCCTGTGCCATATGAAATACCTTGAAGGATCCTTCCACACCTCCACCTGCCACTGCAGAGTGTCACCTGCCATTGCCACAGGTCTCCCAGAGGTCCCAAGCCCCATCCACAAGCCATATCCTGAGCACCTCAGACAGCCCTAGGAAACAATCAAGCATTTCCTAAGCATCTCAGATGTTTAAGAAACAAAATTCTGTCCTACAGTATCTTGTCAGTTTTGTAAGGTGATATTGCAGAAGAAAATTTTTCAGAAACCTGCTTTGGAGGCTTGGAGACCTGTCAAGTCCTGATGGCAGCCCAGAAGAGGGTTTGTTTCCTTTCTTTACCAGAAGCAACAATGGTCCTAATTCTCCAGTGAGTTCAGCTCGTGGGACAAGCAGCAGAAGCTCTCAACTTGGGAAAAGTCTGGCCAGGGACATCACAAAAGCATTTTTCAGCAGCTGTCAAAAAATGGGCATTTTCTTTCATGTTTCTGCAGCTGCCGGACACTTGAAAGCCTGACCTTGTCCGTGGGTGTGGACCACTGCAAAAACGTGGCCCAAAGGGCTGAGGACTTGGGATGAAGCCTCCCCTCCATCATCCCAGCAGGTAGGACCCTGGGATCAGCTGGCTCAAGAATCCCACACTAGCACAATTGCTCCAGCACACCAGGGTCGCTCCTGCTTTGTGTCACGCAGCCGTCAGAGGCTCCTTCAAAATCTGGTCCACCCTGCTGTCTTTTATTCTGACCCAGTGCATGTTCTGCCTGGTTTCTCATAAGACAAACAGAGGGGTGTCAAGACAACTGTCTGCTAAGGCACTCTGCAGTGCCCGAGTGCAAAGAGCACAGAAGGGAACCCAATTAAAAGATGCAGGAGGTGGCATTTCTAATAAGAGGAGAAAGAAGAATCATCATTTTTAAAAGGCTATTATATTGGCTGAGGATAAACCAGATCAAGTGACCAGGAGAGTCCTAGGGGGATGTATTTGACATTGTTGTCAATTTTCTAGCATATCAATGCTTTCTACGCTTGCCGATAAAAGGCAGTGAGGCGATCGGGCTCCAAATCAACCAAAGAAAACCAGACTGTCCTACAGATGCAAGTTATTAACGAGAAAGGTTGGAAGAGCAGCAGCAACAGCAGATGGTATTTGCAAAGAAGGAGTCAGACTTGCCCAACACAAGGCAGAGCAGGGATGAAGGACACGAAGACAGCAGGAATAGGATGAGGCATGGGCTGGTTGGGTTTTGCTTCATTTTTTAACCAGTAAATATGCAGAAACCCACCACGTGTCTGCAAAAAGCCCAGCAGCAACTCAGAGCACAAAATGGTTCATACCAAATAAACAGGCATCTACCTGCTCCTCATCTCCCCTCTGAGCAAGGAAGGATGTGGATGACCCAGCATCTGCTCAGCCCCTTACCCCACCTGCCCAGTTCTCCCGGGATTGTGCTCGCACCCCAGGAGTCTTCCCACTGTGACCTCCAGGTTGCCACCATCTCCTGCATGCAGGACAGTGTGGCCTCCAGGCATTCAACCACTTCCCACTTGATGGCCAACCTAGGAAGAACCTAGACCTGAGGTGTGGAGGAGCTCAGAACAGGAATCCCATTGGGAAGTTGTTATTCAGTGCTACACTGATGTTCCCTGTGTCTGACCTCTGTCTCTGGTCCCTCAGCACCGGGCAGCTGATATTTGAGGCTGAGGCTGGCCAACCAATGCTGCTGCCAAGACCAAGTACCACCCATGGACAGCCACAGTCTCAAGAAACTGCAAAAGCAAGACAGAGTCCAGGGTGCTGGTGGGCCATGGGGGAGGTGGTTGCCCCCAGCCTCACCTCTCCTTCCTGCACAGCACGTCTCCCGTGATCCCTCCCCAGCCCAGCTTCCCCCCAATTCATGTCTGAGCTGAATCCCCTGAAACAGGGCCCGCGGTGTGGGCGACCCTTCAGGAGTCCCTTCTGTACTGGTATTTATGGTGTCACTGGACCTCAACCTCCCCCATCGTGGCTGTGATCCAGCTCCCAGCTTCCTGGGAGGTGCAGTCCTTGGGATCAACTAGGGAGGAGGACTCTGAGCTTTGAGCTCACCGGAGCGGGAAAGCTCCTTAGGCACCCCTGGGTGCAAGACCCAGCCCTGCCTCAGCGCTGAGCACCCAAGGCTGGCTGTGCAGCGCTGATGTGCAAAGGGCACATGGCCATGGCCCACAGCTGAGCAGAAGCAGGTCCCAGCACGTGTCTAAGTGCTGCGTTCCACAAGGAATTCCCTGTATTGGGACAGCACCATTTAGTCTGCTCATTTGCACACATCACCTGGCAGTTACCCCTTCAGAGAGCTCATGTGCTGGACCCAAGGCCACGGCTGTTGTTTTTCCCTCTATTTCCAGGACAAATAGATGCGTCCCAGTCTCTGAGTAGAAAAGGATATTATACATATTAAACATATATTATATGTTATAAAGGATTTCTCTGCCTTTTCCATGGAAGATGCTTGCTGTACAAGCTAAGAAAATCATAGAATCACTAAAAAGTTTGGGTTGGAATGGCCCTTAAAGACCCCCCAGTCCCACCCCTGCCACGCGCAGGGCCCCCTTCCCCCAGCCCCGGTGGCTCCCAGCCCCGTCCAGCCTGGCC
This sequence comes from Falco naumanni, assembly GCF_017639655.2. Lineage (NCBI taxonomy): Eukaryota > Metazoa > Chordata > Aves > Falconiformes > Falconidae > Falco > Falco naumanni. The sequence continues at coordinate 61,508,720 of NC_054057.1, forward strand.
TTGGGCACTGCCAGGGCTGGGGCACCCACAGCTGCTCTGGGCAGCCCGTGCCGGCGCCTCGCCGCCCTCACAGGGAAGGATTTCTCCCTCAGCTCTGATCTCCATCTGCCCTCTCTCAGCGCAGAGCCGTTCCCCCTTGTCCTGGCGCTGCAGGCCCTTGGGAAAAGCCCCTCCCCAGCTTCCTCGCCGGCCCCTTTGGGTGCTGGAAGGTGCTCCAGGCTCTCCAGGAGCCTTCCCTTCTCCGGGCTGAACAGCCCCAGCGCTCCCAGCCCGGCTGCACAGCAGAGGGGCTCCAGCCCTCTGGCCATCTCCGTGGCCTCCTCTGGCCCCGCTCCAACAGGTCCGTGCCCTCCTTATGCTGGGGGCCCCGGAGCTGGAGACGGCGCTGCAGGGGGGTCAGAGGGGCAGAATCCAACACAAAGCCCAACACGGTGAGAGCCACTCCATGCTACCCAACCCAACAGCGGTACACATCAAAGCTCACAGAGCTCTTCTGAGGCACTTGACAAGACCCATGGTTTCCAGAGGCTCACCCTACGAAGGGCGAGCATTCCATCATCCATGTGCTTGTTCCCTGACCCAAAACCAGGTTGCACCTCATAGCTGGTGTCCACAGGCTTAAACCCATTCCCCCACAAAACAAATGGGTAAATTAGCCCTTGGCCTGTGCCAGCTCTTTGCCAAGAAATTGTTTGGGACTTCCTTCTCACAGCCCAAACTTGTGGTGGGCGCAGGCTAACCATGAAGCTCTCTGGGGCACCATCTGACTGAGCTGGTGGCCATCCCTGGTTAATTTAGTATTGGCTGTGCAGGTTCCTAAACTGGGGCCAGCAGTGATGAGAAGGGGAAGAGCCAAGGCTTTACAGCCAGGCTCCGGGTGAGACCAGAGGATGGCCCTAGAGGAGCCACTCAATCTCAGAGGACCATGACCCAAAAATACAGTGCTATTTTTATGGTTATTGGTGTTAAGAAACATCACATCAGCAAGGGCAGAGCCCCTAGGTGTCATTCTGAAACTTCCTGTCCAGCCTTGGTCTTGCTCAAGACCGGGTCTTTTTAGGATGCTTCCTTCCCCTGAGCCTGCCCAGCCCATCCTTGCTCCTCCTCTGCTCTTCCAGGTGGTAGCTGCTCTCCAGGTGGAGCTGCTCTCCAGGTGGTACCACTCCAGCAAAGCCCCTTCCCAGACATTCACAAGCCACCACAGCCATTTTTCTTGCCTGTCCCATAATCTCAGCCCTGATCCCTCCTTTTTCCATCTTCAAAACAACCCAACACTCCCCCGCCATTCCCATCATCCCTGCCGCGAACCCAGCGCTCGTTCCTACGCAGGGCACCTCCTGCAAAGCCCTTGGCTTCCATTTTTCAAGGCAGTGCCTCCAGAAATCCATCCGACCACACCACACCAGCAGCCAGGAGAGCTTTCCCCACTTCTCCTGGGCCCCATCCCACCTTGCATGGAGACCTTCTCAGCACAGCAAGGGTGGGTAGAAACTTGGCCTTGGGCATCCCTGCGCTCATGAGAGACAAGTGGACATCAGCTCAAGGTGTGCATCCAGGTGGTCCAGTCCAAATCACGTTAATCCCCTACTCCTGCCTATAAATCCAAAGGGCTGTAATTTGATTTACAAAATTCACGTCTAAAATGAATTAACCTAAACGAATTCAGGCCTCTCTGATTCTGAGGACTCATCTACCCAGAGACACTGGGAGAAATCAATCTGAGTTAAGGTCCGCAGTAGATTAGACAAACTGCATTAAAACCCTGCGAGGACATTCTTATTTAGAATTAAAGTGGCTTAATTTGATTTAGGTAAATTAACTTCCAAAGTCTGTAACAATTGCCCAGGTGGTAAATTAAAATGCACTTAGTTATGCATAGAGGGCTGGAGCGGCTCACTAGCAGGGCTGCGGCAGCGTGCGGGGAGGTAAGCTGGTGCGGCCCGTCGTCCAAGAAAAGGTCATTTCCCAGGTCCTCCAGGCAGCCAAGGTGTGAGATAAAATTCTGGATAATTCGGGAGCCTTGCCAGCCGGCAGTTTGAGCCCTGGCAAGCCGCAGTGCCCTCGGAGGGCTCCGCAGTTGTCTCTGCACGGCCCGCAGCTCAAGGGCCTTCACCAAAACAAGATGTCCCCAAACAACCCGCAGAGAGGAGGCAGAGCAAATACATCAAACACCCCGGGAAATCAAAGAGTGGTGCCCCATCGAGCAGGCAGCTGTGCTCCCCACTGCTGGACAGGAGCATCCTCTTCCCACCGGGAACAGCAGCCCATCTCCACAGGTCTTTTCTGTCCTCCTCCTCCTCCTCTCCTCTGCTCAGGGAAGTTCCTGCAGCAGCCCCTCCTTCCCCAGAGGAGACCTCATGGCTGGGGTGCCATCCTCAGGGTGGGCAGGGTGCAGCTGCCCCCCCAGAAGGCCACAGGTTGAACTCTGGCTCCTTCATGCCATAGGGAAGACAGTGCCAGCAGCCCTCCTGATGGTTCAGCCATGCTTTCCTGAGGCTTAGGGCATCCATCTCTTGGCACCCTGCATGTGATCCTGAGCTGGTCAAGGTGGCTAATGCCAACCTTGGAAAAACTCCATGGCTTCTCAAACACAGCCCTTGGCCAAGACTGCAAAGTGAGGAAGCCCTCAACACATAGGAAAGATGTTCTCCAGTGTCCTTCATCCCACAAGGTACAAACATGCAAGATTATCATCAGTCGAGCATAAGCCATGTGATCCCTTCTCCTTTCCTTCATGTCCCAATTTCTAATTTCTGAACTAATTTCTCCCAGCCCCTGGGCACCACAAACACCACTCAAGTTCAAATATGGCTTTCAAAGATGGACAAGTCCCCAAATGAAACCACAGAGCAAAGCAGGGTGGGGGGTATGGGGTGAGAAAATGAAATGGGAAAACTCACACACAGACAGATGCACAAAGAAACCCCTTAATAACTAACACGACTGCCTGCCGCAAACAGAGGAGCAGGCAGAGGGACACTGGTGACCACCAGACTTCATCCAAACGGCAGATCTTCCCCGATCCATAGCCCCAGTCTCATTTTACCTCCAACACAGCCCAAGAGTGGGACCTGACATACCTCTGCATACGAGCCATGGAGAATGGGACAGCAGAGTCCATCGCCTGTTTCTTAGGACGTAGAGGAGTAAGAACTGAGTTTTCCCGGTCACAGGAAGGATCTGCAGCTATTTTGAGATGCTATTTCAGGTAGTGACTGCAAACTGGTGGGGAAAAAAAACACACGGTACCTAGCAAGTCATGACAGTAAATCAGTCAAGAACTGCTTAATTATTTAAGAAAAAATGCGTTATTTGGGAAAGTAGCACTTGATGGATCGGGTACCCTTAATCAGAGGGTTATGCAGCTCCCCAGTGATGGAGAAAACAGAAATATTACTTCCAAGATAGATAAGCAGGCTTTGAAAAACTTTACTATATTCTGTTCTGTCACTTCATGAACTGTAAAGGTGAAAAGCCTTCTGCAAGTGAAACAGAAAGCAACGAGGGCAACGGGCCAGGCAACACCAGGGGAGCATCAATGCTCTTCTGCTTCTGCTGTTGTTAAAATGACCCCCCAGAAAACAAGTACCAGGCTGTCAGGTGACCTCCCCATCACCATGGACTAGGCATTTCACAACTCAGGACCTCCTGAACCCTCCATGGACATCAGGGGGACAACACTGGACATCACCCTGGGCCCTCAGCCAGCCAGCTCCTCTGGCATGGTAACCATCAGGGCTGGAGGACAGGCAGCCACGTGCCTATCGGAAGCAGCATTGGGCCCCGAAATTGCAAGTCCCCACATGCACAACCTGAAATAAAGTCTTCCTCAGCTCACCACAGAACCTGGTGGTCATCCAGGCTGAGCAGTTGGCTGATGTCCCGTGAACATCCTCCTCCAAAATGAGTTTGCCACCTTGGCTCGGGCCAGACACTGCTTGAATATAATTCATACTTGATCCTGCTGTTTGTATATTGGCTGTGCAAAGAGTGATGATTGGAATGCAACTTAAAAAAATGTCATTATCTCAAGCTTCTAATGCATAATCCTCCCTCCTCTTTGATGTCAGTGTTGGCCTCCTTGTTAGAGCACTGCTAGAGGTGTGGGGTGATGGTCACTGTGCGTTTTCCAAAGAAAAAGCAAATGAGGCGCTTAAAATATTCATGAACACTGTGCTGGGTACAGACTGCTGTAAGAAACAGCCTTCATCTTCTCACGGCAAGGAGGAGGATGCCTTATGTCAACTGCTTTTAAATGACGCTCCGCTTTCCTGAACCCACATCCATCCAACACTCTCGTGTTCTAACACAGGCACCAAGATGCCCAGTCCCAGTGCAACTGGGACACAGGGATTCATGCCAGTTCCTCAGGGTTTTGTCTAACCGAGCCAAAGCCAAGTTCACTTGAACCATCTGCAGAGGATGTGGGGTCTTGGACTTGCCCCCCAGTACAAGGGTGTGAAGATTGGACACTGGAGGGGACACTGGTCCAGGCTGCCCAGAGCAGCTGTGGGTGCCCCAGCCCTGGCAGTGCCCAAGGCCAGGCTGGACGGGGCTGGGAGCCACCGGGGCTGGGGGAAGGGGGCCCTGCGTGTGGCAGGGGTGGGACTGGGGGGGCTTTAAGGGCCCTTCCAACCCAAACCGTTCTGGGATTCTGTGACTGAAGGGAGCTGAGAGCATGAGGCAGGGCTGGGTGGGCTCATTCTCCCAGATGCATCTGCAATACCACCCAGAGTCTTTCCAGCAGAAGCTGGTGGTGGTGACTCCACCACAGACCAGTCTTCTCTCAGAACTGAGAAAAAGGTATCACAAAAGACCCTGAGTGGCTTCTGGAAAAAAAAGCAAAAATTGAAAGAAGCATTTTAATAGAGATTACTTATGGCATTAGTGAACTGTAGAGTGTGCATCTTGGCTACAAAATGGCAGTTTGATTGGCACAACATGATTTTTTAATTTTATTTCATCCTGCGGAGAGCTTTGAATTTAGTTTGGTTTGGAGAAAAGAATCTGAAATCATGAAATCTTCCACAAAACAGAAAAAAATAAATCTGTTTCCTACCCACTTCTATTATGTAGCCATGAAAGACTGCTTTTGAAGGATCCCAGGCTCACTTGAAAATTTGCCCATAAAATATTCACAGCTAATTTGAAAACAGGCTCTTGCTGAAAGAATAGGGCAGAAATGTGACATCCAAAATGGCCTGCAAGCCACAAGCACTTTGCGGGTAAATATTGAGACCTACCCCATGGTCCTGCACCGTGGGCACACGGTGTGCAGGCACCGTCCTCCGGAAAGGTCACCCCCTGGAAAAGGGCAGTTCCCACAGCAGGGTACATCGCCAGGGCTGCTCAAGCCACAGCGTGGCCATTCTATGAAAATATTATGTTGGTATGAAAGAGTTCTGCACAGTTTGGTGTGTGCTGCTAAAGGAGGGCACAGGGTTTGGTCCCAGAGTTCGTGCCAGTCTCCAAACACAGACCACCAGCCTGCTCTCCATCGGCAACGCTCTGGAACCCAGAACACTTTAGGTTTGAAGGGCCCTTAAAGCCCCCCCAGTCCCACCCCTGCCACGTGCAGGGCCCCCTTGCCCCAGCCCCGGTGGCTCCCAGCCCCGTCCAGCCTGGCCTTGGGCACTGCCAGGGCTGGGGCACCCACAGCTGCTCTGGGCAGCCCGTGCCGGCGCCTCGCCGCCCTCACAGGGAAGGATTTCTCCCTCAGCTCTGATCTCCATCTGCCCTTTCTCAGCGCAAAGCCGTTCCCCCTTGTCCTGGCGCTGCAGGCCCTTGGGAAAAGCCCCTCCCCAGCTTCCTCGCCGGCCCCTTTGGGTGCTGGAAGGTGCTCCAGGCTCTCCAGGAGCCTTCCCTTCTCCGGGCTGAACAGCCCCAGCGCTCCCAGCCCGGCTGCACAGCAGAGGGGCTCCATAACCCAGAACCACAGCAGGTACAAGGAGTGGAACTGGAGAGAGAAGGGCTGGATTTCCAGGGGGAAATTCATCATGTTGTTAAGAAGACATGAGCACAAGTAAGACAAATACGAGCCTCTCCAGACCCAAGAGCTAGGTCTTGCTCTAAGACCCATGCCTGCTGCTGTAGCTAAAAAAATATCTGCAAATAATAAGATAACTTATATATACCATATCTGTGTGCATGTATATGCATAAAAACACACACAAATACATCTATAACACAGAACATCAACAACTAGAAAACAAACACTGAGGAACATGCCAGCGTAGTGAACTTGGGTGGCCAAAAATCCATGCCAGGGAACAAACCCCAGCTCCCTGCAAGGAGTGGTAAAACGTGGGGAGAATTAGGATGCCACCAAGGTGGACACTCATGAGGGGTCTTTGCTTTGGCCTTGGGCCGGTGGAGCACAGGACCAATTCATGCTGCTGAGGCTCAGCTCAGCATCAGGCTGCGAGGAATGGCCTCTGGAGAGCCCCATGCTCCAGAGCTGCCAGCGTGGAGCTCAGGATGCTTCTCCCCAACTACATCTGTATTCAGGGCTTGTTCATTTGGTTTTCATTAATATATACATAGATATATGTGGCCTATAAAACATTAAGTCATAATCAAGATAGCCTGCAAGCAGAAAGAGCCAGGGCATCTGAATTTCATTGCATCAACAGATGCGTTCAGTTCCAGATCTGGGATGCTAGGAATTTATTTTCTTTCTCTTGCAGCATCCCCAGCTCAGAAATTCAATTTTCCTCCAGGCTATTCACAGCCAGATGCCGAGACTGATGTTTGTGTGCCCGAGATACTCCAGCTGCTATTGCAAGCTTCAGGCCGACACTCTCCAGCCAACAGCAGCAGGGAAGAGGAGCACAAGATGTTCAGGCCCCACCTCTGGGAGGAGGCAGGCAGCAAGGGGTGGATGCCCAGCCCTACGGCCTGTGGAAAGGAGAGGTGAGAGCACCTTGGAAAGCCAAGATAGCTGGGCATTCTTTGGAGACCATGTCAAGACTTTCCTTCACCAGCTAGCCCTGGTGCTCTCAGCCTCGGGGCTCTGCCCCAGTTCTGTGGCTTCAGCTGAAGCTTCCTCAAGCTCCACTTAGACCCTTTGGTCTGCAAAACACCCCCAACCTACAGGTGGGTCTTTCTGATGCCTCAGCACCCCTAAAAAAAGACATTTTTGGCAGAGGTCAGCTTCAAGGAAGCATCGCACAACTCCTAGCGTTGCCCTAACGAGCTCCATCCTCACCCCTGTCTCCTTGATCCCCTCCACAGCCCTGGGATCCCGGCGAAGGACAAAGCTATGTGCCAGCTGCAGATCCCGCCTGGGCGGTCCTTGGTCCCTAATGACATTTTCAGGGTGTTTTGGGGCAAACGCACAGTTCCAGCTTATTCTGCCAAAACATGGAGGTCTCCCTCTGGGTTAACTGACAGTTGAGCTTTCCTGGGTCTGGCCCCAGGAGCAGCAGCTCATTCCCCAACACTCTGCTTCCTCATCAGACACTTGTATTTATTGAAAATCCAGCTGGACACAGCCCTGGACAACCTGCACCAGCTGACCATGCCTGAGCAGGGGTTGGACTAGAGCATCTCCAGAGGTGCCTCCAACCGGACAACACATGGGACAACAGGCCATGCCACCAGACCCAACTAAGGCACTGCAGACTTCATTTTTTGCTGCATTTCCCCACACAGCCACCACATCAGCATGAGTTACGAGTCATGAACTATTACCAGCTCTGCTAGGTGTGGGTGTCCACCAGAAACTGGTCTTGGCTTGGGGGAAGCGCTGCAGGCTGCAGCACTCGCAACCAAAGGAGACAACAGGTGCATCAAGGTGTCTTGCCAGGACAGCAGATCCCCAGCCCTTTGGGAGGGACAGATGTCACGTCATTGTCCCTGTACAAGGGAGAGGCAGGGCTGTGTGCTTGGACTGGTCTGCAAAGAGCTGGGACCTGCTCTGACTGCTGCTGGGGAAGCAGGAGGAGAAGATGTAACAGAGAAAATTCCCCACGTCCGCCCCATGAGCACCCTGAGGCTGCCAGAAGGACCAGCTCATGCTTGCAGACCCCCACGGGCCACCACTGTCCCTGTTTCAAAAGGCAGGGCATGAGACGCATCTCTGTCCGAAGGAGCTCAGCAATGAGGTGGCTCCTCTGGAACCTGGTGTGTGGCTGGAGCATCAGCTCAGTGATCTGGAGAAATCCCCCAAGAGGCACAGGGTAAATGTTAATCCTTTGATTTTCCTGGAGCTGAAGGGATTAGCTCTCCAAGTTATTTATTTACTGCTCTCCCATGGCCTTTCTGATCTGCTTTGCTTGAGAAACTGTTAATTCTGGTCTCACTGTCCACTTTGCAGATGACCTTGAGCTGAATTACCTCCCCATCCTTAGGGTTCTCCTGCGTCTCATCCTCCTCTTCCAGCCCAGCCCTCGGCAGAGCTCCCCTTGTCCAGGGAAACTGGGGCAAAGCAAACCAGGGCTCCTTCTCTGAGTGTTTCTGCCACAGCAGCATCCCAAAGATACAGGCACAGGATGAGCACAGAGCACTGTGCTGTCCGAGGGGGCTTCAGGTGGCTCCCTGGGACACCTACAATGCAAAAAAAACCCCCATCCATGGTTAAAAACCTGTTCTGGGCCATGAGAAGCACCATTTGGGACTTTTTAAAAATCTAAAAGCAGACTTGGGGCACAATCTTTGAAAGAGAGAAAAGCCCTCACCATCTGGCCATGCGGCCAGGGATTACGTGGAACCCATGGATGCAGTGTTTGGTGTCAGACCCCAACGGCCCCAGCTCTCCCCATCCTTACCCACACGATCCTCTTTCCCCCAGGCTGGGGAAGAGGGATCAGTCCCCTGGCATCCGCACACCAGCCCGTGCCAGGATCCCGGCCCCACGTAGGGACTCCAGTCCTATGCTGGGATCCCTGTCCCATGGATGGACCCCAGTCCCATACCAGGATCCTTGTACCATGCTGGAATTCCTGTCCCGTTGCAGGATCTTTGTACCCTGCCAGGATCCCTGTCCTGCATCCGAATCCTTGTACCACGTCAGGATCCCTGTCCCATGCCAGAATCCTTGTACCACGTAAGGATCCCTGTCCCATGCCACAATCCTTGTATCATGCTGGAATCCCTGTACCACGGATGGACCCCAGTCCCATGCTGGGATCCCTGTCCTATGCAGGGTCTCCAGTCTCATTCCAGGACGCTGATCCTATGCCAGGATCCCTGCCCCATGCTGGGACCCACATCTCATGATGGGGTCCCTGCCCTGTGCCAGGACAAGCGATGTTGTGCTGCGAGGCCCCACAGCAGGGGGAAATGAGCCTGATCTTGCTAGGTACAAGCCCAGCCCATGGTGCCCTGCAAGGACGGCTCTGCTCCAGGTGACACAGCCACTGCCCGCAGGGATGTCCACACCGTTTTGGAGACAGGTCACTATTTACAGGCACGCTCCCCATGGGGACCAACGCAGCAGGGTGTCCTGCAGAGCTAGGAAATGGAAAAAGTTTACAGCAAATAATATATATATATATATATATCAGAAAAAGGGAGAAAAATCTGTCTCCTCAGCAGGAAATACAGCCTCAGGGCAGGTATTTTCCAGGCAGAAGAGACACCGGCTGGTCAGTGCCTCCAAGTACAGCACAGCTGCAGGGATGCTCCCAAAAATCACGAGGATGGAAGGGTCCAGCAGCTGGTCCCAGTTCCCACGCACTGGTTTGTGGTCTGCAGACCCCATCACCTGGCTGAGAACGGACCTCTCCCCCTTCCCAGCTGCGCCCCCAAGCCCAGGAGTCTGGGGCTGATCCCAGTTTAATTTCATGCTGGAATAAAGCAGAATTAAAAGGGGAAAGTCAGGATGTTTCATTTTGGCTTGTCCTCAAAGAAAACGTTTTGATTTTTCATTTCCAAATGACATTTTCACGGAGAGCTGAAGGAGTGAAAATTACACTTTTGAGCACTTTTCCTTGCATGAGACAAGCAGGTTTTCTTTAAGTTTTTTTTTGGGGGGGGGGGCGGGGGAACAGAACACTACTGCAAACCGGCTCAAAAGCTGCCAGCCAGTGCAGGGCAGACAGCTCTGCCCGGGGGCTGGCAAGAAGGGTGCTTTACGAGATGGAATGACTTTAAACTAGAAGAGGGCAGATGGAGATCAGAGCTGAGGGAGAAATCCTTCCCTGTGAGGGCGGCGAGGTGCCGGCACGGGCTGCCCAGAGCAGCTGTGGGTGCCCCAGCCCTGGCAGTGCCCAAGGCCAGGCTGGACGGGGCTGGGGGAAGGGGGCCCTGCGCGTGGCAGGGGTGGGACTGGGCGGTCTTTAAGGGCCCTTCCAACCCAAACTGTTCTGGGATTCTACAGCTCCATGACTCTGCAGCCAGATGGAGCACAGAATTGCTCTGGGAAGAGCTGTGCTTGCAACCAGAGACAGTTTAAAGGGAATTTATGTGCCTTTAAAGTCAACAAGGGGAAACTCATGCTTCCCAGCCCCACGTGTTGCAAAGCAGAGGCCACGGCAGGGAAGGGCATCCCAAGGAGTGCACAGCATCCTGCGCATCCTGGCCAGAGCAGCTGCTGGGATGCAGAGCCGGGCGCTGTGCAGGGTCCAGCTGCTGGGATCCGTGCACGGAGGTTTGCTGACATCTACAGGGCGTTTCACGGAGACAAGGCCATGGTGTCAGGAGGGCTCCACAGTTTCTTTTCCAATGAAGAAATGCGCACGAAGGTATGCAACAGCTGAGGTCATTAATAACTCATCACAAATACACCTGCATGGTGGAGCCACCTCTGAACACTCACCTTGATCACTGGCAGCTCTGCTTTGGTCACTGTCACGAGTCAGGGGGTCCTTTTCATTTTTAAGCATCCTTGAGGCATCACCACATGCTCTGCCTGGTGCCAGGGATGTCCCCATACAGCAGATCCACCCACATTTTCCACGATGGACCCTCGGGGCAGCGTTACCCAATGGCCAAGAGCGCTCAGCTGTCCCTGTGGCACAGGGTGCTGGGTGGCACTGGTGGCACCTTCACACTGGTGCCTGATCTTGGTTTCCTGGCCCAGAAACAGCCTGACCTAGGATCAAGGGTGAGGGGCACTAAGCTGCCTCCTGCGCAGGGCAGAACAATAAAACCAGCCCCAAAACGACCCCCAGGGAGATAGCCGGGCTTTCACCCCAGGGGCTTTTCCACTAGAAATCCCAGAGGGAGTCCACAACCACACACCAACACTGGAGCCTGGTGCTGGATACTGACTGGCCCCAGCGGGTCTGGGCCTCCCCTCGCTCCATGGGATGTCTGTCTCCTTGGTGGCCCCTCCAAGGCTGACAAGCACCAGCCCAAGTGGAGGATGGAACCAGGATGGCTGCAAACACCAGGAACAGGCAAGCCAAGGGAGAGGGGAGGCAGCTGGGGATGGAGGGCTTTAAGCAGCCATTTGCGCATGAAAGCTGGAGGAATGAGAGGGCGTTTCACCAGATGTTTGCCCTTAGTCCATCATCTGGAAGCAGGAAAGGGGCTCTTGCAGGTGGAAAGCCCGTCAGATGTCCTCACCACATGCAACCAGTAGCAGCAGATCCTGCCACAGGGACAACCGTTGATTAGTCTGTATTTAGGATGGCTGGGACTGATCTTGTCCTGCATGGGGACCCGGTCTAACTGGTGACAATCTGAGATGGCAGCTCCAGCAGGCATGAGGGCAGAAATGCCACCTGCCTCAAAGGCAGGCTGCTGGCTCTCCTCACCCCAGCAGCTCTTTTCAACAAGCTTTTAAAAGCAGCAGGATGTGTGCATTAACAGGAATAGCTCTTTTTATCACAGGCAAACTCTTCCATAAATATCGTTGTCAAAGCTGTATACACCATATGTTTTACCTCAGGACAAAACCACTTCTGAATCAAACACAGAGGATTCAGGAGCCCACATGAGGAGGCCTGGCTAAGGCACCCATCCTGGAAGATCTCCAGGAGCCACAGCAAAGCTTTCCAGGGAAGACACAAGGTCAGCTCTACAGCATCCCACCTGCTCACTCCTTGCAGCAGCACGGCGCAGGCATCACCCCAGGTTGCCCCATCCATGGCACAGCTCCCGCCCAGGAGTTGTGCTGGACCTGCTATAGCTACAGCTTGGCCACCTCAAACTTACGTGCACTGAAACACCCGCTGCTCCCCGTCCCGGGGAAGTGAAGGGGACAGGGACCAGCAAACTGGTCTGAAGTCCTCACAGACATGAGAGAGATGAAGTGAGCTGCCTCCTCCCAGTCCTCTGCAAAACAAGTGACAACTCTTCTGCTGCAGGACTCTTTTATTATGAAAAGATTTGTTAACAACAAACTTCGTCGATTATAAAACATACAGATGAGTGTTACACGCTGCACAGCCTGGAGGGTTGGGAAACTTCAGGGAACAAAACAAACCCCACTTTAACTTCTGCTGGAAGTGGAGCAGCTCGGACAGGTCCTGAGCCACACAGCCCCTTGCCGCAGTTATTCTGCACGTGCTGGATCTGACCATGGGTGCTCACAAATACTCACAGCCAGCTCTCCGGAGCGAGAGACCTCATTGCTCCCCACACAGCAGTTACACCAGCTGTTCTGCAGAAAGAAGCAGCTTCACAAAGGCATCTCCGTGCCAGAACAAGAGCATCGGTGGCCTGTTGAATAGCTATGATTCCCTAAGGGATGCTGTTGGCTCCGTGGGCATCTTCTTGCAAGAGGAGAGTGAGCCTGAATTTACCTTCTCTGGCACCAGCCCTTTTGCGCACATCTTCTTTGCTCTGAGTCCTGGCAGCCTAGGTTGAAGCTAACATGGACGTCTGTCCTGTTTCCATCGTCCCCCGTGGTCCCAAAAAAGCTGTCTGCGAAGTGTTCCTCAACGGCCAGTCGTAGTCCAAGAAAGGACAGCCAGGCTCCTTGGATGTGCCCCTCTCCTTCAGGCATGGTAGTATTTGTGGGCTTCTGGCAAAACACTGGTGAGCAGCACATCCCAACAAGGTGCCTCGACCCCAGAGCAATGGGATCGGCGCTGCTGGCAGAGGCAGATCTGCAGAGCCCGCGCCCGAGGCTGCCAGATGGACCTCCTCAGTCGGAGTCGCTTCCCTCCTGCTTTGCTGACCCGACAGCGGACGCCAGATCCTCCTCCTGCCCTTTCAACCGCTCTCCTGCAAGCAAGACGCAGCAGTGGCTTAACGGTAAACCAGCAGTACTGGGGAGCCCACCCGGCGGAGAACCTGAACTGCAGCCCCCAAGCCCCCAGATCATCATTCCCCACTGCACAAGCCAAGCGTGCGTGTGGCCTCGGGGAAGCTACTTGGGACCGACAGGTTCACAGATCCTTCTGGGGTCTGCCAGTTCCTCCCTGGCCCAACAGCAAGGCATGGAGCTCCCAGCCAGGATGTGTAATCCCTCTGGAACAACTGCTGGCCCCATAAGACATCCCTGCAGCACCAGAACTCACGTATCAATTCAGCGATGGCTCTCTGCGTCCTCTTCTCCAGCTTCTCCAGTTTCTTGGCTACATCTCGTTTCAAATCCCTGGAGGAGAGCAACAGTGTCAGAACAAATCCTCACCCCAGGCAGGTGGGAACACAGGGGCCACGTTACGCCTTTCCCAGTGGAAGGGGAAGTCCTTCTCTCTCCTGTGAGCACCACAGAGCACTGTCTGTGTCTGTTACCAGGGCAGCTTATGGGCAAACCAACCTAATCCCCAGACCATCCCTCATCACTGAGGCCACCACAGTGACAAGCACCCCAAAAGGATCAGTGGGCTCAGTGTAAGCAGGAAAAGAGAAGACAGACCCTTGGCTTCCTTAACAGCAGGGCTGGGTTTCCCATTTCTAGCATTTTTAACTCAACCTGGACAATCTCGAGATGATGGTAACCCACCACTGATGCCACCACCCCTTTCCCAGGAGCTTGCTGCAGGCACTCACCAGTCTGGCTTCCTTGGGGCCAGGTTTGCCAGATCCTAAGGAGGAAGAGGAGACACACAGTGAGAGCTGCAGGCAAGGTTCCAGCCTGGGCGCCAACAGATGCAGCCGGCACAGCGTGGCTCTGAATATACCTACCACCTCGTCGATGATGGGCTCCGGCTTGGCAGCCTCCAGCTGGTCCTTCACCTTGTCTTCCACTAGATGGAGGAATAGGATTAGCATCAGCGCAGGGGCAGGACACCCAGGGGACAAGGCACAGGGAAACCCACCAGAGCTCTGGGCTCGGTTCACAAAAGCTTTTATAAAAGCACATTTGAACGTCTTTGCCTTAAGAGCACAGTACATACAAGCAGGTACACAAGTCCCACCACCACTCAAACCCTTTCAGTTTCACCACTCAAACCCTAAAAATCATCTGAAAACGATGCAAACCCAACATCCTTTAAACGCCACAAACAGCAGCAAGAAGTCTGCTGGGTTCCAGTCTTCTTTTCAGGGTATCAGCTGCTCCGCAGGTGTTTAAACTGGAATTTGACTCACTGTGACTCATTTACAAGGCCACCACCTGAGACACCTCGGAGGAATCAAGCTCCAGCTCAGACTTTACTTAAAAGTCTGCAGATACTGGGGATAACGGCAAAGCGAGTGTGGAAAACAGCCCTCCATCCTTCAACCTGGGCATCTGTGCAAGGAGGGAGTGCAAACACCCAGCAGCACATCCCTGAGGGGTGAATCCTGCTCCAGCAAACAATTGTGCGCATTAACATGAATCCACACCAAGTCCCAGCTCCTCTGTCCCCCTCCCTCCCCAGTCCTGGCACAAAATGCCCGAGGACAGACAAGTTGGTTACTCCAGACATGGGAACCCCAGCTGACGGGCACTGCAGCCCCAAAGAAGGGCTTGAGTTTTACTGAAAACAGTCAAAATTGCTGTTCCCAATTCCAAACCACACGCCAGGCAAGAGTCAGGGGAAGTTTTAAACTTTTACAAAAGGATAAAGAAGGCACAATGTCAGCATTCCTACCTACCAGATCTCTGTCGTGCTCCCAAAGGCAGTCCTTTTATTCAGGGCATTTTTAGAGAGACCTATTCCAGGAGGACTCAATATTTCAAGATCAAGGGAACTTCTACCCTTTGTCTCCCTCTCAAGAGATGCACGGAGGTTCAGTGCTAGGAAATAGCAGACTGAACACCCTGGACTCATGACTAATATTTGTTTAAAGGTAATTCAAACAAAAAACAATCTGAATCCTCCAGCAAGAGCTCGGATCCTCTGAGCATCAGCCCTCTGGTTTGGGGCTGGACTCCGTGTGCTCAGACACACACCCCACTTGTGCAACACAGGGCGTGCAATCCCCACAGGCGAGAGGATGATGAAGCAACGGGGGCCACAAGCATCACCCAGCAGCAGCGGGCGCTCCCACCACAGCTGCTCAGACAGGCCAGCACCCTCCAGGGCTGCAGACACTCATCTCCTAGGTCCTAAACACCTCACACCAGCAAGATGCTACCAGAAGGCATCCCAGTGGATTTCCACCTTGGGCTGGAGCAAGCAGGGCCACAGAAGTCTCCAAGCCAACAGATTTTCAGAAAGGAAAGGTATAACCCACCCACTTCGCAGCACGCTGGCTGGATGCAATGTCCCGCACCATTTTATTTGTCTTCACAACCACAAGTGCTGCCCCATTCTCTCTGGGAACATCACTCGGGAGGGAAGCTCGCCAGCAGAAGGGGATAGGATGTCCTGTTAGAGTGAGGCTCATTACAGCAGCCAGTGAATCCCTGCAAAGGGCTCGGCATGATCTCCTTGTCTGCAAGCCTCCAGAACAGAGTAAAGCAGCAGGGGCCTCACCACAGGCACCAGCACCACCATTGGCAATGCTTCTGCTCTCATGCTCCCTCGTTTCACCTCCCACACTCCTGCTTGCACGCACCTGAGGCTGGCTTGGCCTGGGGCACCTTCCTCTTCTTCAGCTCCTCATCTTCAGGCTCATAGTTTCGCAGTTTGAGCTCCCTGGGGAAGAAAGGGAAGAACACAGAGCAGTGAGAGACGTCCGTCCTGCCCTGGACCATGTGCTCTCACTAGCAAGGGGCAAGCCTGCGTCAGCAGCCGCTGGCAGTGGCCAGGGGCCAGCAGCAACCCACACAAGGCAGCAAAGGCAGGGTCAGCCGGGAGCTCGGCAGATAAAGGCAGTGCCTGGGCAAGGCAAGCAGAGGCAGCTGGTAATGGACCAAGCTGTCCTGCAAATCTCTGACCTTCAGCCCAGCTCCCTTATAGGTCTCAACCCAGGGATAGACTCAGGACGGAAACACCAGAGAAGATCCACAACCAGGGAAAAAAACGATCCCATGGAAAGGACAGGGACTATTTAGGGTACAAGGTGGTTACCCAGTTACTAGAAATGCTTCTGGAAGTGCTACAAACAGGGGTGCAGGTCAGCCAAGCAGTGCAAATAAGGGGAGCAAATTCAGGTTCCTGAGCAAGCAGGCGATGCAGCTGGCAGTGACAGGGACGATGATATCCCAACGACATCCAGAAGTCCACCCATCCTTCCACCTCCCTCCAGGAGAGCTCAAGAGTCAGCAGACAGCCCTCTCCCCCGTGCACACACCTCCCTGATATTTGGATGCTAATTCTCTCCTTCTTCAAGGCTGTTCTTTTTACACCTCTCCCAAACAATCTGGGCCTCAAACTTAGGGCCATTAGACAACCTCAGTCACGTGCACCCCCAAGCTGACTGCTCACTGAGGGCAAACCCTGCCCACTTCAAGCAGAGGCATTTCCAAAACCAGAGTCCTGAAAATCAAGCTGGCAGGACCCCATCCCACCTCCAGCTGCTTACACACGCCTACAATGCGCTCTGCAGGCTGCTGGATCTATATAACAGTACACTAGCCCACAGGGCAAATTAAGTAGATTAAACTCATTTAACACTGTTGATGGGTTTAATTAGTTTAAATAGAAACTGAGGCACTTTGCTGCCCAGCAATGCTGCTGCCCCAGCTGTCAGCAAAGCCCTCGGCAGCGGTAAGGACAGCCAAGGAGGACACAGAGAGCCCTGACATGAATGCAGGGGAGGACACTTGTATCAGGCAGGAAAATCAGCAGTTCGATATTACCAGTTTTCCTCCCAGCAGACAGCTGATACCGGGGGCCAATTCCCTGCCAGACTTTACTGATGGAGAACTAAGTGAGATACAACCCAACCCAAGGGCTTACAGTCAAAGCAAAGAGAGGCAAAATAAAGGGTGTAGAAGCTACAGTCCAAAGAGAGGTGAGAAGAGAAAGGTCAGCAGTCAGATGGCCACATTTATCTGGAAAGCACAAACCAACCCTGGAGGTCCCTGGAGCACAGCAGGAAGGTCCTACCCTTCCCACACCATCCCATCCCCTCTCTGGCAGCTGAATCCTCTTGCAAAGAGTCCGACCCACACCACGGCTGGTGCCATGGAGGTGGTGGGAGCACTTGGTTGGAGCTCAGCAAGATCAACAGAGATAAATGCTACCAGCAGACGGGAAACCAGGGCCCAGGCAGACTAGGAGACTCGCAAACGTTTCTCATGTAATCAAGCCCAGGTCCCCCAGCCCTTACATCAGTGCAACACCATGAAACAGGAACAACTTTCCCCAGCGCTGGGAGAAAGGATGCTTCACAGAAACACTGGAGAGATTAGCATGTAGCTGCAATACCTCCCCAAGATAAGAGCACCTTCACCCCAAAAAGACAAGCTGCTGAGAGCGGTTTTATGTGTATTTTTACACACGCATGCCCTGAGAGAAGGGATTTATTAAATTAACCTGTACTGATCACCATCAATCCCCAGCCAGAAAGGCAGATCTTTTCAGGAAGGCCAAACTTGGAAGATCAACTTTTTTTTTTTTTTTTTTTTTTTTTTTTTGCAATGGAGATACCATCTTAAGGTACACAGAAATCACCGTTATTCCATGGTTTTATGGACATCTCCACTTAGCAGGATTTTCTTGCTAACCTGGGAGGCCAGGGGAGGATGAGGAGCAGCTAATTCATGCAGGAGGTAACAGGACATCAGGCTGTGATGTCTAACATCTGGCCACAGGCTGGCTCACGCTTGCTGGAGAGAATTTATCTGACAAAGTGGCAGACCCTGCAGAATGCAAACTTTCAATATCTCCCAGGCTTTCTGGTCTCCTTAGCTCACATTTACGATTTACTTGCAGCTGAAAGGGAACCAAACACAGACTCCCTAGGGTCAGATCACCTAAAACAAGAGAGCTATGAGCTAAGCAAGCTGTTTCTTTTGGTCCAGCAAGATGTTAACATTTCAACTCGACAAACAATATTTTAAAATCATAGTTTTGCACATGCAACAGAAGCACAGCTGCTCAGCCACAGCCAAACCAGCACAGAGCCGAGAGATCATCTTTTTGCAGCAGAAGCTCCCAGATCCCACATTTCAAAGGGAACACACCCCAGAGGTCTGGTTCCTGCTACAACGGTGTCCAGCCCTTCAGTAAATTGCTGCAGGACTTCAGCACCACTTGGGGAACACACAAGGAAGAGGAACTGGAGTTTAAACCTGCTCCCCGACGTTCTTCCCACCCAGAAAGCCCATCTCAGCTTGCAAAGAAAAGCCTTGCAGCCCAGCACTGCTTGCTGGAGGTTTCTCCACAAGATTAAAAAAATAAAACCACAAGGCACAACTTGGCAGGTTCTGCCCAGATGGGACAAGCAGCGGCGCGGGTCTGGCAGAAGGGGAAGCAGCCAGTGTGCTGGGGTGAAGAGAAAGGCTGTGGGGCTGCGCCTGGTGCCAGTGCTTTCAGATCCTTATTAAACCCATGCACAATCGAAAGCACCAGGAGAAAACAAACAAAAATTGATCCCTTTAATTAACTGTGCAAGGTGAGAGCAGCTCTCACACCTGCCTCCGTGCTCAGTGTTCCCTGCAGCCACATCCTCAGGGGGCTTGGGGATTTCAGCATGCACCAGCCCCAGCAATGCCAGCCTCACCAGGAGCCAAAGACTTGTCTCCTCCTCCTTCTATGCATGAGTACATCTGTGAAGGCAGAGGGATGAGGAACAGGGCGGTGCTACCTCAAGTAACTTAAAAGCAGGCACAGGTGAAAAATTGTATCTATATTTAGAAGAAGTTGCTGGTCTTCCACAGAAACGGGTTAAATAAAGTTCAGATGCAAGCGGTTCCTCTAAGTGCTGCATTCCAGAAAGACAGCCCAGTGCACAAGTGACAAATTATCCAAGTCACCACGAAAACAAAAAAAGAAAAGAAAAAAAAAACCCAGAGCTAACGACAGGCTCTGCGGCAGAATCGGATGTAGAAGTCAGGTTAGGGAGTGCAGGTCCTGGGGGCAGAGGGCACGTTACGGGGATGCACCGGCACTAACGTGAGTGCTCGTTGGAAAGGACTGAGCACCCAGACAAGAGCAGGGTTTGAACCACTTGGCTTCAAGATGGGATCAAGCTTGTAGGTTTTATCAGCACCTCCTAAGTGATGGATGTGCCCAGCCCAGAAGACCCTTGAGCACCTTGTGCAGTGTTTCCCAGTCTGTATCAGCCTGGCCAAGCCAGGCCTTATAGGGACGGAGGTGGTTACAGCCTTACAGCTGGCAGTGGGTGCGGGTCTGTGCTGGAAGCTCCTAGGATCGCACGAGGATTTGGGTAGCTGCCGCAGTTACCAAGGAAGGTGATGGACACAGCCTCCCAGCATGTCCTAAAAGCCCGTCAGAGGTGGCATATTCCCTGTTTTGGGTCCGGGATGCCTCAAAATCCACTTCCCACTCGGGCCCAGAGCTCCTCACTGAGGAAGGAGGAGAGACATCAGCTTTTCTTTGAAGCAGGTGGGTTGGAAATGGCATGGCATGCAGGGTATGCGCAGAATGCAAAGAGCTGTCTCGATGCAAAACACAGGACACTCAAAGCTTCCTGGAGGTTGTTTTTTGCCTTACCCCTCCAGCCCCAAGGGCTTTATGAGGCAAACACTTTATTCAATTGATCAACGGGTCTTTCCAAGCCTTCTGGCGAACCACCCGAATGCTGATGTCCTTACATCACAGCAGCACCGGGAATGGGTTTGCCAAGAAACTCTGTAACAGCCATTTCTTCAGATGTCACAGCATCCTCGCTCCCGTAGTTACTGTCACAGAATGGTCACTTGGAGATGCAGCAACCACACTGCTTCAAAAGCACCTTCCTATTCTTACCTCTATGAGGACAAAGCTAGGGGGCAAGGAAAGTTGACAAGGACATCTCAGATCAGAGGTGGGTGTCCTCCATGGTTCTTCACCTCTTGGTCTTCACATTGCTCTGCTTAAATGTCTCTTGTGCTCCTCAGCATCAACTCTAGGTATCTGATGAAGCTAGGGAGAGGGGGGAAAGATGCTTCTTCTGCTGCATCATCAAAACAAGGTGGTTTCAAACACCCAGATCTCATCTGACTATTTTTGAAATGCCACAGTAGAGCCTTTCCATTCTTCAGACACAGTTCAGGAAGTCCAGGGCATTTTCAACCCTATCTCTGCCATTCCAGGCAATTAATTTTCTGAAGCCCTGAAGAAATACCATCTGTTTTGAAATTTGCTGCCCTTTGACCCTCTCAAGCTGCTCCAGAGCCCCCATTTTCAGACCTTTTCATTTTTATGACAGCTATTCCAACTTGCTCGAAGCCAAAAGTCCTGGGCAACCATTTCCATATTGCCCTTTAAAGAGGAACCAGCACAAGAATGTCAATTTCTCTGCACCTCCAAAATTCACTTACTCCTGGGTAGTCCAGGAAGCCACATTCAAATGTGTAAAGAAATTACTGCTACAGAAGATACGAGGGAGGTCTCAGATCCTTAAAGGAGTGGTGGTTTGGTGGACCCTCCTCTGCTCCATCGTGTGCTCCATGAGGGCAAGAAGGTTTGAAGGAGCAGGGACAAGGCAGTCAGACAACCAAGAACAGCAAAGCAGGAGACTTCTGCAGCAAACCAGGAGGTCTGGGGACCAAGCTGGAAGGAGCCCATTCTGGCTCCGGCTGAGCTACCGAAGAACCTGACAGGAGTGGGGATGCTGGGGAACCTGCAGGGCCGTGTGGTGAAGGTGTCCCCTGGGGCAGCACTCAGCTGCTCTTCAGTGGCAGCAAAAACTTCTCCTCGAAGTGCCTCTTCCCTTTTCTGTTTCCAGTTGCAAACCGCATAGTAGAAGTACTTTTCAAGCTTTTTCTACAGGTTCCCTAATGTTTTTGCCAGGAAAAATTCACTGTATAGTGAGTGTAACTGACAAGCTTAATCTCTTTCCTGCCATCTGCAGACCCCACAGAAAGAACCAGATTTAGAGCATCTGGGCAGAGATTTCAGGCTCGGACTCTTACAACATCTTTGCTCCCCTCAGTCCCCCTCCCACCGACCCGCTGCACTTCTCTGCAAAGTCATCCAGCACATACAGGGTGCTGCCTGATCACCCATGGGTGCCAAGGGAACTCTACAGCACCTCACCCTTCAGGAGCACTGCAAGACTATACAGCAGCCATCAATCCTAACACAGATTGAATTTCACAACCTCCTTTTTTCTGTGCACTTCACTTTCCTGACCAGCTCATCCCCTTGCAGACAGCTTTGACATCTGAGGGCACCACCTCCTGCTGCGGCCTTCCTGGAGGCTTCCCTACAGCTGGGCTGGCTCAAAAGCAAGGTCTGTGTATCTCCAGGCTGCCTCACTGCCCACACTGAACTTTCCAGCAACGAGGATACACACAGAGACAACCTGTGTCTGCTCTGACTCAGAAACTAACATAACTTTCACATCCCGCATGCACACCGCGTTAGTCAAGGCTCTCCTCGCACGCTCTCTTGCAGGAGGACAGGGACATCCCGAACACAGAGGTCCAGAGCTGTTGTTTGGTCAAGAGGACAAAGCTGTTGCCGTCATTCCTGGATTCCTCATCCAAGGCAGAAAAGGAACAAGCAACAAGCAGAGGCAGAGACCCATCAGCACCCACCCTCCAAGGAAAAGAGGAGCAATCTCTTCGCTGGGAGAGGGCTGCTCCTGCTCAAATAGCTGAGCGTGTCAGAGCACATCCTCCTGCCTAAGCACATCCTCCTGCCTAAGCACCTGCAAAAGGCACTCAAGGAATGCCAAAAAAACAAACGCCTCTATTAACACTACGATCCCCCAAAACCTGCCAAGGCAGCTGGTTTCTCAGGACATGCTTCTCGGGGGAGGCACGGGTGGGGAGACACGTACCCCCGGGTGTTGCAGGAGGAGGGCTGCAAGAGAAGCTCTTCAAATGCAGGCAGGTACCACGAGGTTGTCTGGCCTCCCACACTACTTCACCGGGCAGCTGAGCGCTTTCCAGGCAGACAGGAGCAACTTCGGCATCAGTAAACACAACCGGGACAAAACCCACACTCGCTCTGTGGCGTGGGACCCAGGCTGGTGACACAGCACCAGGAGCTGGCCGACGTGCAACCCTGACTCTGCCTGCATTGCGCAGCCACGCTCTGCATGCTGGCACGAGATCATACTTTGCTCTTACAGGGTTTCTCCGGCTTCTTCAGCTGGTGATGGGGCCAAAACAATCTGCCATCCTTGAGGTTCAAGCCAAAAAAGAAGCCCTGAAGGTACATTGGTAGCACATGGACATCCACAGGACCTCAACATCTCCCTAGCCAGCCTCAAAACAGTGCCAAGCATGGCTTTGCTGCAGCTCTGGAATTCGATAACCACATGCAGATTCGCTGTCTCAGCTCAGAGCCAGCAGGTCTGTGAGCAAAATGATGCTCTGGGTAAGCTCGGGGTTACGTACAGCCTTGCCCCCACACCACACCAAGAGCTCTCCCACAGGCAGGTCAGATGGAGGTCTAAGCACCCAAAAATCAACACCCAAGGTGCTGTGGTTTGGTTACAGCATGGATGCATTCCCAGCAACAATTACCAGAAGAGTGGATGGCTGGGAAGATGCTGGGAACTCCTAGCCAAGGGTTGGGTAGGAGGGACCAGGGTTTCACCTTTGGCTGCTCAGCCTTGCACCCTGCTGCTGGGAACAGGCAGAGGGACACCAGCCTGTCCAAGGCAAAGCCAGGATCACCAGGCACCTGCTGAACACATCCAACAGCCTCTGTTAGGAGGGTGCAGCCAGGCTTCAGACCAGCTGAAGCTCCATGGGGCTCTCCCTACGAAAATAGATCCCAGGTACCTCCTCCAGAGACAGGCACAGCTCTAACCAGAGGGAAGGTCCACAACATCCTCACAGCTCTGGAGGGGAGAAGGCAGAGAACCAGAATGGAGACAAGCATCTTCAAGATGGAGCCCAGATCCTGCCAGGTCCTAAATCTCCCCAGCCAGTACCCCACTGGCTATCAGCCAGGTGGATTCAGCCATCAAAACTCCTGTTCTCCCTTCTCCAGCACCAAGCAAAAGGTGCGCCACTGCACAGCCTTGCCCATGCCCAATTCCTCCCGCCATGGGCCAAGCAATTCCCAATGGAGGAGGGGACACGCTCTCAGTGCCGGGAGAGGCGAGCTGGTGATGGAGTCTGACTGCTGGCCCAGTGTCCATCAGGACAAGCCACCAGTGGTAACAGGTTCAGCTGTCCCCACAGATGTCGATCAAATAAATACACCTTGTGTACCAAGCTCAGCCTACATGCAAACACTGCTGCCTCTCATATTTCATTACAGTTTTTTAATTCTTTTTATATTCTTTTTAAACTCTTCATTAAGCCCTCCATGCTTCAGGATGTACAGAAGCACATCCACATAGCAGTTATCCTTGCTACTGCCCTGGCTGTCCTGCCAAGCTAAAGCCAACACTGAACAGACACACTGCTGTACTTTTTTGTGCAGAGATTAAAAAAAAAGTGGGTTTGACCTGCCCCATGACATTCTTCCCACAGTGAGGGGAGAGATCGGTTTCCCAACCCCTGCCTCCCCCAGCTCCTCCCAGAAATTCATCTCTGCAAGCGGCACAGCACGGAGCTGTAATTTTAAAGGATGACTAAGTGTCGAAACACCAGCAGCTGATTAACAGCAGCTCACTGAAGCTTAATTTCTAGTTAAGTTGAAGATTTTTTTTCCCTCCCTATCCAAGCCCTACCTTGTATTTTTATTTATACTTTCAAGAGCCCTGAGGAGCTCCGCTTGCAGAACTGCAGCCCAGCTTTACATTTCAACTCCTCTCTGCTCCGTGAGAGGCAGCAATGCCAGCTCAAGTCAGCCACGGCTTTACACAGCACTCGATCTGCAGATTCCTGAGCCCCAAACCAAATGCTCTTCCCTGCAGGAATGGGGTGGAAGGGCCAAAGTCCACCCACACCCTGTTCCTTGCGAAGGTGGATTGCAGGCCGAAGGCGGATTGCAGGCCGCGCCACAGTAGAAGGTGTTTCCTGGTCAGTGGGCTAAGCAGAACTGCTTAAATAATAACAGCAACGCAAGCTCTTCACAATTACAAATAAAAACTCCCCTGAGAGCTCAGATCAGAGATAGCCTGAGCTGAAATTGCTGCGAGTGTATCAGGGTTTCACGGAGGGCTTGGTCAGCACTTGTTCATGCAGTGGTAGCTTGCAATGTAACAGATAAAAACAAGGAAACAAAAAAAAAATTTGAAAGAAAAAAGAGGGGGCGGGGAGATTTGAGTCTATCAGAAAAATAAACAGGAAGCTGCCAAAAGGCGTGTCATCAAAGAGGCAGCAAGAAAATATTAGTAAAGGCAGTGCCTGGCAGTTCTGTCCCTCCTAGAGCATGAAGGACGGTCTTGGGTGCAGGCTGGCACAGCAGGTGCAGCTGCTGGGATGGAGGATGAACCAGCCTGCAACGAAAGCCCTGGGCTGCTGGTCACTTTTCAGGGCAGTCAGTACACCTAAACCCTGCATATAGGCCACAGGATTATTTATTTAACCACTAGATTTCCCCTGCCCACGTCATGCTCTTGGTGGTTTTCAGCTTGAGAAGGCAGCACAGCTATTGAGGTGCTTGTTTAGGTGTGAGTGGTTTGCAGGGAAAGCAGGTTTCAGTTAACAGGGCCCATCATTTCTGAAATTCAGACTAAACACAAGCAGATTATCTCATCTTACCTTTTGCCACCAGCCAACAGGGCATTAGTGCCCACCAGTTCCCTTTTTCAAAGGGCTGAGAAAGTTCAGCTACACTACTGGGAAATAAAAATCTAAGACGAAATCAAGTTAGTGGCTCACCAGTCCTCCAGATCCTGTTAAAAATGCACATCCAATTCCGGCAACAGAAAAAGGACATTCAAGAAGTAAAACAAGATCTAAGAATCATCTCAGCCAGATTTGTGATTCAAACATTTCCTGCAGACTGGATCTTGCTCTCATTTGCCTTGCAAAGTTACGCCTGGATCCCGACAAAACATGCTGTAATTAGACAGGCAAAGAGCTACAGAATCCTGTGAGAAAATCCATCTGGAAAGCAAGTTTTTCACCCCAAAACCTGCCACCTCAAAGGCATCACCCCCACAAATTTCAAGAGAAGCCCTGTGCCCACATCTACAGAGAGTTTCATGCACCAGCACAAAGCTGGCTGGAAGCAGGGGTTCCTACTCAGCACCTTTGCTCTTTGCATATAACCTCGGTGATTTTTCAAGGGCATCACCCACAGGCAGTGGAAGGCTTTTTGCTGAACCCACCACAAGACAAGAGCTCACAAACAAGCACTCATGGAAAAAGTGATTTAGCAACTTGACAGCAGTGATGCTGAAGACCTGGTAAGAAACCACATCACCTCTGATATGATCCAGGCTGCTCAGTAGTGGTTAAAAAGCAGCAATCCCCAGCCTGAAAGTCAGTCAGAGTAGAAAAAAGATGGGTTTTTTTCAGAGATTTAGTGGACCAATTCATAATTCCCGTCTGGGAGCAGCACTGCACCACTGCTAGCCCAACGATGCCAGGTCATCACATGGTAAAGAAAGCCCAGGCATGACACTCCTCATCAGCAGGCCACTGCATCGCCACACAGCGTATCGAGTGGCAAGGCTGGAAAGCAAGAGGTGTTTATTCATTATTCATCATCATTTCCAAGATCTCTAGCTCCTCTTTCAGCTTCAGCCCAAACCTCGTGCCTCTTCCGGCACGAAATCCAGCCAAGGCACATACAAAGTTCAGCCTTGGTGGTGGTTCTCAAGAAGTGCTCCCAGCCCCAAACCCAGGCAGGCTGTTCTCAAGAAGGGATGCATTTTCTGCTGGGAGTTATTCCCAAGCAGCAGTGAGGATTTTGCTCTACTTTCTCGAACAGAGCACATGTGCTCATCTGCAGCATCTCCGATGCACACCTCCCACAGAGGAGGTTTCTAGCAGAAAAGCAACGAGAAAAGGTCACGTCCCACATCTTCAAATCAAATTTTACCCCCTGTCGTCTCCAAAAGAGACCTGATGGTGTTTTTAGCGGCAGGAAACCAACTGCACAGTCAGCTGGTCCTGCCAGGAGCGACACCCTGCCTCAGTTAGTTGTGCGCTCACATTTTCTGGTGACAAGAGAGAACAGCGGTAGGCCACAGTTAAACAGCCACGTGTACCCTGCAGGCCTCGCCTCCGTTCATGGGGAAAAAAACCCCAAGAAAATCCACACTTCAAACGACATACGTGCAGGGGACAGAGATGCAGCAATTCAAGGGAGCCTAAAGCAAGGCAGCCTAAATGCTCCCAGCGCCTCTGACGACACCACCTTCCCCTCGCCACCTCTAGGAACACTGCAAGTCAGCCCCAGGCTTTTCTTCTTTATTCCCCCATCTCAGATCACTTACACCATGAGATCAAATTCACACTAAAAAAAGGAATAAATTGCATGTTATAAGCCAAGGAAAGATCCTAATTAGCAAGCACGTGAGCGGCACCTGAACAATATGTACAAGAGAGACAAGTGGGAATAAATAAATAATTACTTGTGCTTGACAGTCTCTTCTTCATCATCTTCTCTGAGCTGCTTGTTCTCATGTTCACTGCTGTCCTTATTCTGAAAGAAAGAGAAGTCGTTTCTGTCAAGCCTCGGCCTCTCTGGAAATGACAGGGAGCAAACAGCAGCCCAGAAACCCTCCCCGAGGGCACTGGGCAACCAGCAAGGCGCGCTTTGAAATTATTCTTAAATTACAACACCTTTAAATTAAGCCTGTTTTCCTTTTTCTCCCTTTAGTATTCTGCTTGTACAGATAGCATGATAAACAAATGTAAGACCAGGCAAGGAAAATTTAATTTTCCTCTCGGAGGCAATCACGCCACTCAGCGCTGATATCCCCCTTATTACTGGTAACTGCATCAATTCAGAGAGCGAACAGCAAGCTGCAATCAATAACAGAGCTCAGAAACCTCATCCCATGTTCAAATTACCACCTTGCATTGAACAGCGGAGCAAAAGATCGGGGCACTGAGCGAAACAGAGGACAACCAGCAGCCAAGTACACCTTCACTGTGCCACTGTGGCAGGGACCTGAAGCTAAATCCCACGCTCCTGCATCCAGAAGAAAGGATGGATGTTACTGTGTTGGTTGAAGGGAACTACAGGCAGACAGAAGAGATGATAAAAGTTTAGGAAGTGAGCGAGCCCACGCTGGGCTGGCTCACGGCACAGCAGATCACCTGCAGAAGTCCAGGGAGCACACATCGGAGCAGACTTTGCACAGGTCCCTTTTATTTCTCCTAAGTAATCATTCTGGATGCTTTAACAGGTTGCAAAACAATATGGCAGGAATCAAACGGCAATCAGCACGACAAAGAGTCTAACTTCAGCTCCAGAATCACCATGCAGTAATAGAAATCAAATTTCTCTTTAACAGGGTGTTACGGTATTGTAGAGGCTCATTTTGCATCATCCAGACACTGGTACTAATAGCTTATTAGTCAAGTTGCCACAATTATATTTATTACCCAAACAGGTACAGATATCAAACATTAACAATAATGAGCTGGAAAGGGTTTTGTTTGGTTCTCACACCAATTAACTAATTTAATTCAACCACTGAACAAAGTAGCTCTGCGGCAAACAGATCTGCCCATATTCTGCATATTTTGCAGAATATATTGTTATAGCAAGCACAGCGAATGAACGACTTCCTTGGAAGCTGCTGCTTTTCTGATTGAACACCCTCATCATCCTCCAAATAAAAAGCAAAACATGGCAGCCCTAGCAGATAGCAGATGAAATCTTTATTTCCTTGAGCATGGCCAGTTCCAGGAGGAGTGCTATCCAAGTTAAGGGGTAATAAATACACAGCATTTGTAATATATGGCTACAACTCACATTGCCACAAACACGGGGCCCGCTGTCCAACACTCATCTACCTTTCAGCAGGAACAGCTCAAAGACCAGGAAACGATTTTCAAGAAAAGTCCTTTCATTGCACCACAAAGGTTACCGGTCCTTTTCACGCAGTTCAAAGAGACGAAGCCCTTTAGGTCAGTCTCTTCAAAGTCTTTTTTTCAACCTGGAAGAGGTTCCCATCTTGCTTTGGAAAACTGCTTTGAAAAATTGATTATAACCAGAACATGACCAATATCACTTGCAGGTCAGAAATTACACTGATTAGTTACGTGCTGTATTAAAAACTTCGCTGGAGAGTTCAGACATCTAACAGCCAACGTCAGGATATTAAAATTATTTACCAGCTAAGCTTGTTCTTAACCTCTGAAAGGACAGAAAGGTCTTCCTAGTGAACAGCTCACTTACCACATGCATCTTGACTATACGAACTTTAAAACTCTGTTCTGCGACCTAGGTTAAAAATTAGATTACGTGCAAACAGGGAAGAAAGCCAGGAAATGGCTCAGTTCTGGTTCAGGCTCATCAGTCACTGGAGTTGCTCAGGTTCAGCTCCTGATCAAAGGGCAAGAAAAGATGGTCCTGTCTTTTTAGAAAGAAAACGAAAATAATAAAAATCATCCCTAAATCCTATATTTATTTCAGTTTTAAATCTCTGTTTGCAATTGTATTTTTATAAGTCCACAGTAACCTTGTGATACTTGCACAGCTATTTCTTGTTCAATGAAGACCCTGAGCTTGGCTGGGTAGAGGACACGCAGCCCGCTGTCACTTTCTGGTGTGAACTTTGGGCTAGGTAATATTTAGACACCCTTCAATCCACATTATTTAAAGTTGTGGGAAGAACCTTCTTGGACTCTTAAGTCCTTTCTCATTCCTTTCATCTTTTCATACTTTTAGCACACGCGCACAGAGTCTGCATTCCCCTCATTCTTGCTAGAATTTTATCCAGGAGGGTTACAAGCAGGTTCAGAAATCCTGAGGAGATATTTGGCAAAAATATTCGCATCAAGGCGTGGCTGTTTGTCCCAGTGCAAGCCTACACTCTTCGCAGCGCTGCAAATATTTCGTTTCCCCATGCACTGAAATAATTTAATATTGAAATCCTACCGCTCTTCTAGAGCTTGCCCAAAATTCCCAATTTCAATTTATTCCCCATTACCACCCAAATAATTTCTGAAGTCTTGGTGATATTTCTAGAAAAATTGAGCACACCACCAGCAAATGCAGCTGCGTACAACAAGTCCTGTAGTGCCTTCAACCTCAGGATTTCTTCTCCACTACAGCTCTCCTCGTAGCATCCCGGCCAGCGTGGAGCAGGCGCGCTGCCCTTCGGCAACAAGAGAACGGGGTGCAAGAGTCTCCCTGGGGATGGCCTGAGCTGGGAAGAATGAGATATGGTGCCTCTTGCAGTTCAGCAGAAGGGAACAGAGGCTAATAAGGGTTGCAGCACAGTTCAAGGAGACTGCATAACTGCATGTAACCATTTCCAGCCTGTTTATCACTGATACGAAAGCCCTCTAAATTACGCTCCCTGCCATTATCTGCTGCTAATCAGGATCCACCAGCTACATCAGCATGCAAATGGAACCCAAACAAGTTCTGAAATGGATGTCTGAAGTCAGGCTTCCCCCCCTCCCAGCCCTCAGCAGGAGAAATTAATGCTGGTTCCCTGTTTGCAAAACGGTCTGTAAACAAGATTTCGGTTTCATGAGCAGAGTGACAAAAACCCCCAGCTATGGTGCGGAGACGACGCATGGTGAAGAAGCCAGAAACTTCCAGCAGCTCTGCAAAGAGACAGCTGGTCACCCATTTTTATAAAAAAAAAAAGGGGGGGTGGTGGTTTCTAAAGCAATTATTTGATGGATGAAGCAAAGAAGGATCGCTGCTCCGCTTCTGACGGCTGAGCTCTTTGCTTGCATTTCCAGCCACACTGCACCTTCCCCCTGCACACGCTCCCTACCCACAGCTTACCACGAGGGCTTCCTGTGCTGCCTTCACGCGAGCTGAAAAAAGGCCAAGTTTTAAGATGACAGCAGCTTACTCTAGATGCTGCGTGGAGGGAGCCGTCACAGGTTTCTAAATATACATATAAATTGCAGCTGATTCAAAGCACTTCTCAATGGGTTTATGCTGGAGCAGGCAGCAAGCGGGGCGGGCAGCTGGCAGTGCCCAGCCAGCCAGGCTTTGGAGAAGATCCCTCCTCTGTCTTCTGCACTTCTTCACCCAAAATGCTGGGGTTTCCTGCTGTATAAGAAAGCTGAATTTTCAATTACTCCCGCAGAAAGAGACAATTGAAGTGTCTGCAGCCCTAAAGACTGACTGCACAACAGCAGCGGGAGATGGAAAGCCAAGGACTGATTCAGTGGTTGCAGCAGCTTGATCTGTATTTCCCCTCAGACAGAGATCGTTTCTCCTCCGTCAGCACCAGGGATGTACCCTGTTGCTTGGCACTGCCCGTAGCTTTGACTAGCGATAGAAAAGTTTTAGCGAGCTTTCCCTACACACCCTGCACTCTCCAGGTAGTCACCCAGAGCATACCCTGAAATTATATTCAAAACTAACACCTTAGTCTGAGCAAACACAGCCAAGTTCTTAAGGGAATGCCTATCAGAAGTCCCTGGGGTATGAACAAAGAGCTGGGGCAGAGCTGAAACATCCTCACACGCAGGCACAGCATCATCTGCGGAAAGACTGTATGTGCACTCATCAACTTCAGTGCAAAGGCTGTCGGAGCAGCTTGCACTGCATCCATCCGCGCTATAAATTAACCAGCCTAAGATATGAAGCCTCCTTTTTTACTTGCTGAGCATAGCTGAGAGACAGTGGTACTCAAAGCCATTAATAACTAGACGGAAAAGTAAAATAATAAAAAGGGAAAAAATAATGTCCCCTTGATACTCAGCTTACTGCAGAACCAGATGACTAACCGCCCTCGCAGAGCAACAGGGGTTTGCAACCAACGTCCCTTCCTCCTGCGCACAGCCAGCAGTGCAGGCAACGGCTGCAGCAACGTGGGGCAGCTTCCCTCTCCAGCTACTCCTGCACGCGCAGGACCTGAAACCACACGCAAGATACAGAGCCTGAGGCGAGGATGCTGTGCCTCCTCGGGACAGAGGGCTGGAAAAGGCAGATCCCGTTACCGTCACCATTTATTGATACAGAGACAGCCTCTCAAAGCAAGCGGCTTATCTTAATAGCTCTGTGTTTTACTGCTGCCCCATCTCTCTCCTCTTCCTCCTCTGCCCATACTGGATTTATCTGGTCCCTCAGGACTTTGACACAGCAGCAAAGTCTTGGGGTTCTACACTTTACTCCAAATTTTTGTCTTAAGATCTGCCCCTTCATCGTCCCCTTCAAGTGTTTCTGTTCAACAGCTGTGTCACAACTTTCGTTTCTTAACTCGGGAGAGGAAGTATTCCGCCCCAAAACAGTGTTTGCCCCGATTACCGGTTTGTCCTTCACGTGGTTTAATGCTTTTCCCTTTGCTTGCTGGTGCTCGCTTCCCACAGGTGTGCAGCAGCAATTCAACTCTCACTACTTTTCAGTTCAAATTCGTTTTCTCGCATTTCAAACCTTAACGCCACAAAGGGAGCCAAAAATAAGCCTCTGCTGTTCCACTCTCGTTCTAGCGATTCCTCTTTTCAAGGCACCCTGTGGCGAGGTGTTTATTATTAGCTGTAAGTCATAAGATTGGAGACACACACACAAGTCTACACGGCTGTTCACCAACTGCCTGCAAACAAAGTCATTCCCATCCTTCAGTCTCTAGAAGGAGATGCTCCAAAGATAAACTCCCAACATTAAAAAGCTTACTGGCTTGTAGTCTCTTACCTATTCTAATTTGCAGACATCGCAACTGGCAAGCCTTGGCTTACAGCTACTGACATGAAGACTTCTGCTCTGCAGACTCCCACTCTTCACAAATAGGTCTGAGCCAAAGAATCTAATCCACAGCATGCTCAAGGTGTAAATCCAAGAAGATTTGCATCAGGTTGTTCAAAGAAAGGTGTCAGCTGCCTCCCTGCAACACCCGCAAGGCCCATAATGAGCTTTACATGGGATCAGTTAATAGTTTGTGCTCCTAGCTGAACACACATGGGAACTCGGATGATGTCTGCAAGGTTCAGAACCTGCGTCCTGCAAATCTGGGATGTAAACCACGTTATTTGGTCAGCGTTAACTGCATTGGTTTGTTTTCCTCCCAGCCAGCATCAGGCAGAGAGAATAT
The DNA here is from genome assembly GCF_017639655.2 of Falco naumanni. Classification (NCBI taxonomy): domain Eukaryota; kingdom Metazoa; phylum Chordata; class Aves; order Falconiformes; family Falconidae; genus Falco; species Falco naumanni. Next base: position 61,541,075 of record NC_054057.1, read on the forward strand.
ATCTGACAGTTCAATATTCAGAGATGGACAGGGACAACTCGGTAAAAATATTTCCTAAGCATGGTCGAGCACTTGGGCGTAGCAGGAGGGCAGCGAGGAGGAAGGCTTCTGGGTTATTACTAGGGAGATGAGTCCATCTCCTCTCACCACCCACAACCACAGTCCTGTCAGGCAGAAGTTTGATTTCCCTGCTGAAGAACAACTGGATTTTATTGAGCTCCCATTGCAAAATAGGAGGCTGCTCCAGCACTTTGGGGAAAGCACCAGGTTTCACGTTCTACCACTTCCCAGACTTCAGGCAGACTTATCACAAAGCAGGAGGTAAGCCTTGATAATGAGCAGAGAGGAATGCGGTCGTGGAAGGCATTTCTATCAACTCTCCCAGCGTACAGCCAAACTTTGCATATGAAATTACAAAACATGAGACTTATTTTACCTGCAGGAAAGCAAACTCTCCTACCCGTCATGTGCTTCCCTGCATGTGGAGCAGGTCTTGACTACCTGCGAGAAGCATCTGCTCCAGGGAATACAACGTTTTGAAGAACATGAAACTTCCCCCTGGGCTTCATCACATTTTAATGATTTTTTTTTTTTTTCTTGCTGGTAGGTGCCTACCCAGCTATTTGGTGCCTTCCACTATAATAACAAGGGAAGCAGCTCACTTTGCGTCACATTCAAAGATTTAAGGCCAAAAGGGATGTTTAAATCACCTTGTCTGACTTTTAAAATGCCTCTGATCTGGAAAGTCTCAGCCAGTTATCCCTACGCTGTGGCAATCTGCATCTCAGTAAAGCATCTTTTCCAAGAAAACGGAAAGGACACAACCTCATCCTGAAGACAAGAGGTGGAGGAGCTGCTCCTCTCTTTAGCAGCTTCGCTTAAAGCCCGTATGACACAATAACTTATTTCCAGTTATTGGTTCCTGCCATCACTCATTTCCAAAGAGCATTTTGCAGCCAGCACATTTAAAGGGTGCAAACACTTGCGTGCTACAATCAAGGACACTTCTCAAATCTTTTTGATAAAACACCAGAATAAATATGGCTCCCTCTTCCTACGCCCACCCCAGCCCACCCCCCATCAGTGACTTCATTAAGATGTCTCCAAATGGCCACACCGAACAACCACATGAACCATGGCAAGATGGATGGGACACCGTCCCTCACCCAATACAGGAGCCCAAGAACCAGCATCCTTCTGAACGCAGCTGGTTTCCCAGAGATGAGCCCAGTATTTTCCCCGTGCAGGTGGTATGGAGCACACATCCGCATGCCCCGCAACCCTTTTTTGCTCAAAAGGGCTCATACTTAACACAAACAGATGACAGTTGCGACTCAGACCTCACCAGCCTTCAGACTTTGAGTCAGCCATCATTTAGGCAGCAGAAAATTTACACATATTTCCAAACAATTAATGGAAATACTGGGTGCACAGGCCCCCAAACGCAAGGCTTCTGCCAGATGACGATTCCTCGTTGACAGCTATTAAGCTATCGGTTACCCCTTTCAGAGCTGTAATTTTTAACGAGCATGTTGTGCAATACTAACCCTTCACTAAATCAAATTTACATGACAAAAATGACACTCCCTTTTTCTCACTCTTAGTTAAAAGACTTGCAAATCAGGCTCTTCATCATTCTGCTCAACACCAACAGTCAAACTGGCTTCACCCAAGTTACCCCTCTTGCCTTTATTTTTAAATAGTGGTGTTTTATTAGCACTTTTCCAGTCCTTTGGAATTTATCCAATATTCAGAAAAGATTTAAATCAAAACACAGCAGGCCAACAATTCTATGACTGATTATTTCAGGATTCCTATGTGCAAATTACCTACAACTGCTGATTTTAAGTGGTTTTGCTAGATGTCTAATATCCCCTCATCACCGTTGATCTGGAAAGCAGCTCATCATTCCCATATGACACAAGTGTGTCACTTAACTCCTTCACAAATACACTTTATAAACGGAAGCTTCTATTTGTTTCCTTCTCTCCTCTCCACCGACTTTCAAAAATTTCTGTCTGGGAAATTGCTTCCCCCTCTAATCAGGGTTGGCCTTCACCCAAAACTACAATAACCAAATTGCCATGTTTTGATATCTGCCTAAATCCTCCAACTCGCATTTCCATGCCTCCCCAGCTTTAGCAGAGCTGCTCTGTCAAATGTCGCAGGCTACTTAGCTGGCCCTGAGTGCCCATATCAAATGCAACCCAGCCACAGCTAGCCATCCCCTGGCAACCCCTAAAAGTCAACAAAATGACCCAACAGCTTCTCTTCCTAGGAATTAATACAGACTTACTTTCCTTGGGGATTGACCAGAATACTAAATATCTCCTTATCTTTCATTTAAGGCTTAAGGGATGGTCACGTTACCAGTCAAGTGCTTCTTTGGCACAAATAACTGTCTCTTTTTGAGGAGTTAAAAAGAGGTCAGGGCCAGAACAAAGCAAGTTTGATCTTTCAAGCTATTCTCTGCCAGCTCAGCTGTGGCTGTTCCTATTCCCACTTACTGGCTGCCGAGAGCCAGCCCCAGGGAGCCCATGCAAGGCAAAGTGCTAGCGTTCATATCAGCAAAAGGAGCAGCCCATACAACCGCCCCTCCTCCTGTCTCTTGACAGCTGGGAAGCTCCTAGGTCATATAGTCTGATTTTCTGCACAAGCAGACGACTTCATCCAGGTAACGAGCATTCATCTTGTTCGAGCATTCACCGTTTTCCTTGGTATTTCTTTGTCCTAAGCATAAGTGGCGGTCAGGTCAGCTCTGACGTGAGGACCGCGTTCCCGTGCCTTGGTCCAAGCATGGCACATACTAGTACTTTTACTTCCCACTCAGCCAGGATTTAAGCTTAGATGTCCTTGAAGTCTGGCAAGGCACTGTTGTGCAGCCCTGCTCTCACCTCGCTGCTCTTTCAAGACGTTTAATGCCAGAATGCAAAAAGCTAAGTCATGTCACCAAGTAGCTAAAGGTTTCTATTAGCAATACAGCATGTTTTTAAACCAGTAGACTTTCAATTCTTTAAGTAGCCAAAATAGGATCTCACAATAATATGTTACAGCAAAAAATTCTCAACATAAAAACATTAAAAGTATACTCAGTACCCGAAATCCACTGATATTTTTCAAAAGCTGTTTCGAAGCCATTTGCTCATAGAAACCCTTGTGGTAATTCTATAAAAACATGATGTTTAAGAGCCGGAACTTGTGTCCCTGCTGCTTATTCCTTATTGAAGTCCTAATCCTAGTTCAGTCATAGCTGGTTACTATGGAAATGGTTAAATCAGCGCCCGAACAGCGCAACCTCCCGTAAGAAACAAACACAAGGAACAAAACTGCCTCTGAAAATTAAACACCTTGGTTTATGTCCCTGCCTCCAAAAAAAACTTCAGCATTTCCAAAAGGAAAGGTATTTCTAACACCATATTTTTTTAATAATTGTGCTGTTTATATAGTAAATAAGACAAATATTTCTTCCCTTCAAAAAACCCAAAATGACTCCAAAGTGGCTGTGTTGGTTTTTTTTAAATACACCTACTATCACGATTTCAGAACCCGCGTGTTTGCACCGCAAACACTGCTGTTGAACAGCAAAGACTGGGGAATGTTTCTGGCAGCAAGATGCTGTCCCCTGGTGAAATGAGTGACAGATATTCCCCTGAGATGAGAACTACAAATTTTCTGTTGAAGAAAAGGTGTATGTGAAAATACATGAGTTTCAATTCGATGTGGAAAGTTTGAGGGGGAAGAAGTAAACACTTCTGAGCAGGAAGAACTAGACACTTTAAAGTGAAAATGCTTTTTCAGGCAACGCAGAGCTGGAAACACCACGAATAAGCTTCTCCATCCCAATACAGCAGGAATGTCACTAACTCCTTTCCACATAGGACACAGTGAAAGCAAAATCTAAGCTACACAGAACAAGAGCACTGGGGCTTGCTGGCTAAACCCCTGTGCACTCCTAAGTCTACTGGTTCCCTCTAACAGCTTTGCCCAACAGGCTACAGAAGAACACCATTTCACGCTAAATTTCCTTGGTGTCACCTATTTTGGACAAATTCTTACCATTCTTCCCCAGGCCCTGAATAAGTTTAAGATTACATTTCATTCTCCATCCCCACCCCAGTATTAATCACGACACTGATCCAATCAGGTCATGACAGTTCGCACCAGCACCAGATGCTGCTCCAACATCATCACCAATTCTGCTAGTGATGGATATGTCCATGCGTTGGTGTTGCCCGCGTTAGTCAGCTATTCGAGGTGCTCTGCCACTGCCCTCAGATCTGCTGCGAACAACGAGCCCTCTCCCAGTCCCAGTCCCAAGCATCTCCCGTATCACCAAATCATAAAGTGATTTGGGTTGGGACCTTGAAGACCCCCCAGTCCCACCCCTGCCACGCGCAGGGCCCCCTTCCCCCAGCCCCGGTGGCTCCCAGCCCCGTCCAGCCTGGCCTTGGGCACTGCCAGGGCTGGGGCACCCACAGCTGCTCTGGGCAGCCCGTGCCGGCGCCTCGCCGCCCTCACAGGGAAGGATTTCTCCCTCAGCTCTGATCTCCATCTGCCCTCTCTCAGCGCAAAGCCGTTCCCCCTTGTCCTGGCGCTGCAGGCCCTTGGGAAAAGCCCCTCCCCAGCTTCCTCGCCGGCCCCTTTGGGTGCTGGAAGGTGCTCCAGGCTCTCCAGGAGCCTTCCCTTCTCCGGGCTGAACAGCCCCAGCGCTCCCAGCCCGGCTGCACAGCAGAGGGGCTCCAGCCCTCTGGCCATCTCCGTGGTCCCGCTCCTCGTTAACACTAAATTGACACTAAATGTTAATGCAAGGCTCTGCTCCACCCGAACTGCCCCTCTGCAGTGAAGCCACAGCCCTGGCTAGCGAGACACAGCACGCTGCTAAGAAATACCTCCTCAGCCCTTCGGTGGGAAGCAGCAGGGAGCCCCACTGTGCTGGCACAGAAAGGCTCACATGTTGAGAGAGAATGGATGCAGCTGCTGATTGGCAAAAGCATCAGGTAATTAACATTTGAGAGGTAAAGTGGTGCTTTTCCGAGGTCTGAGTCGAAAATTGAAAATCACTTCTCCAAAGGAAATATGCACAGCCAGAGCCACTGCCTTAAACACAGAGCAAATGCCCATTAGGGATCGCTTAACTCCTAGTCTGCAAAGATGCAGGAGGACCATCCACCCGTGCAAGGGCAGGGCAAACGCATTTGAAGGTGGGCAGTAAAAGCATCGGTCCCTACCACCCACTAATACGAGTACTGGTATCAGAAATGGAAAGTTTTATGGGTTTTGTAGGCTGTGTTCATAGCATTGACACGTTTGAGGAGACACAGCCAGCCCTTCTGAAAATGCAGCACTGGCAGCAGGCAGAGCAGACCATTACAGCTTGTTCTACTACGACAAAACTCCTTTATATGAATTTGACAGGTTAATGTGCTCACAGGAGTCATCGCACCCTCCAGTAAAAGCTGTTGATTTACAGGATGTAACACTCAGGAATCAGCTGAATCTCTACCAAAAAAGGGGGTTTAACTCGAGAAATAATTCTGTTTGTGCCAGAGCAATAGTGTGCTTGTTTTAACCCCCATCACATCTTCACTAAGTCATATAATTTTTGTCTATTATCGAGGAAGAACCAAATGGCTTTAAAAAAAACCACCTGTTAGTCATATCCAAGCCAAGAAGCCACCACTGCAGGCGGGGACAATGTTCCAGTTTTGTTGTTCTCTGGGGTGGGAGGGAAGAGAGGGCCAGGCTGGCTTGCTTGGATTTTAGAGGCATTTCAGTGAGTTAATACATCACTTCTGTTGCTCTCGGATAAAAGCAGAGACAAACCCAAATGCTACACATGGCCAGTTTCATTTCTCCAAGGAAGGGGAGGGGGGAGAAGGGGGGGGGGGGAAATGAGAGAAAAAGACTATAACCAAGTTTGTGTTTACACACTAAGGCCTTGTTGAAAAGTTAAAGGTTTGCTGCAGCCAAGAAGCTCCACACATGAAACCCCCCAATCCCATATTTATATTTAAAAAAAATTGTTAAACTACTGAGAGTTTCACAAATGTAAATCACAGCTTTGCATGCGCTAATTAAGTGGTGCCACTTGGGCACAAGACAAACCTAACTCTGCATTTTTGGAGCTGATGATTAACCTATTTTCTGGAGGTCTCTTTTTCCTCTTCATAAATTAAACAAAAAAGCCCGTTGAAAAGCAACGTCAGCTGACCATACAGCAACACGGCCGCCGCTGCCCAGCTACCCATCCCTGCCGTGGATTTTCCTTTGCTTTTTTGCATTTAACTGTTCTCCCAGGCAGAAAGATGCTGGGGAAGCTTGCGTACTGATGGAGATCACCCGGACCATCCCAGCTTCGTTAGTATTATAAATCATTTGCTTGGAGGCTACAAGGGAACTAAACTTTAAAAGAAAATTCCTCTACAACTAACAGCAACCTTATGTTCGTGTAGCGAAAGGATGGCCCAGCAACACACAGCCATTCATTCAGGCTTTTTACAACACATTATTTCAGCAATGCGATTTTAATTTCCTCAACCGTGAAATTGGGATGGTTTAAACCCACCCAAGAGGGACGCTGTGAGGCTAAATGAACACACAGGCTTGGCAAATAACTCAACAATTTCATATATGGTGCAACACAGGTATTTACAGTCCAGCACCGAAGTAATTGGGCATCACAGTGAAACACGGCATGCATAACTGCAGGTTCTTTTCTCTGATTCGCACAAGGTCACAGGGAACTCTCAAGACACGTACCAAACTGGCCGAGAACAAAATGCTTAACTGAAAAACAAAATAGCTCCTTGCAGAAATACGGACACAAAGCTGCCTTTGAACATTCCTTCTCCATATGCTGCAATCCTCTACTGGGCTGCAGTGGATCATAGGATTATTAGGGTTGGAAAGGACCTTTATCATCACATCCAACTGCTAACCCAGCACTGCCAAGCCCACCACTAAACCATGTCCCTCAGTGCCACATCTACATGTCCTTTAAATCCCTCCAGGGACAGTGACCCCACCACCTCCGTGGGCAGCCTGTCCCAGTGCCTGACCAGCCTTTCAGGGAAGATGTTCCCCAGCCCCCAATCTAAACCTGCCCTGGGGCAAGGTGAGGCCGTTTCCCCTTGTCCTGTCACTTGTTCCTGGGAGCAGAGACCGACCCCCCCTCGCTGCACCCCCCTGTCAGGCAGCTGCAGGGAGCGAGAAGGTCCCCCCTGAGCCCCCTTCTCTCCAGGCTGAACCCCCAGCTCCCCCCTGAGCCCCCCCCAGGCTGGTGCCCCAGCCCCTTCCCCAGCCCCCTGCCCGGCTCTGGACACGCTCCAGCCCCTCAGGGTCTGGCTGGTGCTGAGGGGCCCAAACTGAGCCCAGCATCCGAGGGGCGGCCCCCCCAGTGCCCAGCACAGGGGGACGGGCACTGCTGACCGCCTGGACAGGTTGAAACCCCTGCAGTACGGCAGCAGCAACTCAGGCAATGGACCAAGCAGCGAACACGGCATCAAGCAAATGGCATGGAAATTTAGCATAAGGTTCTGACATGGAAAACAAAGTAGATGGCTGATGAGAGCATCAAGGGCTCTTCAACAAGAGGTCAGCAAGAACCTCAGATACTTGTCTTGTTGGGAAACTGCCCAGAGAAAGGCTGAATTCCCCAGTGCTGCGGGGAAAACTGCTGCAGCTACCTGCAGCAAAAAGCATCATAGTCTCAATGCTCACAGGGCGGTGTACCCATTGGGAGGAGAAGCAGTGGCGCCTCACCGTATGGAGCGGGATGAGCTCTGACATACCCAGAGGGTGAACGCCACAGCTCCAACAAGCATGTTTTTCCTATAGACTGGTCTAATTTCCACCTTTCTGCAAGAGCTCTAAGCCAGGAAGGAGAATAGTGTTGTGTCGGTGGGGGGTAGAAAACAAGCCCTGCACATTCCGCCAAAAAAAAAAAAAAAAAAAAAAGGCAAAAAGCTCATTGGTCAGCCTTGCCTCCAAATTCCTCACAGGGCCACAACCAACCAGTAATGAGATGGGAAGGGAAAAAGGATCCTCTTCCACCTGCACTGAAGTGTGAGGCTGCAGGAAGGAACGAGCACACAGGGATTCCCAAAACCAAGCACAGCCTGATTAACGCTCAAATCATGCAGAACAAAATGTTTTACCCATCCATCTGCTCTACAACTGTGCCGAGAAATCCCAACCACACGACATTTTGCCGACAAGGTCGATAATGCTGTTCTCGCACCACCGTCTCTTGGAGAGGCAAGAACTAGAGATTGAGAAGCTTTTGTGCCACCGTCACTAATTGCTGCTGTTTCGGGGTGGGAGTGATTCCCCCAGCTTCCCCGGGTCCCAGCAGCTCTGCAGATCCCTGCCCGACTCGTAGCAGGTCATCAGCCTCCGTGCTGCACTTTATTCATCTGCAGCCGACGGCAAGACCAGCCACCCCTTAAGAGCTGGGGGTGCAGAGCCATGTCAGAGCAATGCAGGTGGGTGCACTGAAGAAAAACATGTTTGGGGGAGTCCAGCATCTGCCAAGGATGAACAGGAGCTCTGTACTGCAGAGGGCACTGGCTGGAAAACCTGTCTCAAGTGCCTTTCAGATTCATTAAATCAATTATACCAGATGCCTCCGTGCCAGCTCCATGTGTTTTTACTCAAAATAATCCCATCACACTCCATTATTTATACCTGGGTGCTGGCTGTCACGGGCTTAAAAATAAATATATCTTGTCTCACTTCCCAGGCTGTCAGCCTCAGCCCTGGCTCGGTGAGAAGGCTCCTTTCGGGCTAGCCTTGCTGGCACTGCCACCCTGCAGCCTGTCCCTTGTCCCATCCAATGTGGCCGTGTCAGAGACCTCCTGCATCTCCATCCATTCCCACCAGCCGCACCTTCCCATCACCAGGGTGAGCACTCCATGGGAAACCACTTCAAGGACTTAGCCTCCCACAAAAATTAAACCAAACCAAACAAACAAAAGGGAAAGAAAGAAAGAAAGAAAGAAAGAAAAAAAAAAAAAGAAAAGAAAAAAAAAAAGATAGTTGGCTTCCTGAACCAGTTCACAGCAGGGTCAAACACATGCCAGCACAGGCAGCTACAGGCAAGGTGCGGCCACAGTAGAATCCACTCAGACAGGTGTAAAAGGTTGTTAAACTCCAGCCTACAGCCACAGTTTCACAGATGCACAAAAGGCAGCGCTTCAACAACAGTCCAGCTGCCCTCCTCCCCACAAGGTCTCTCCATGAACCAGATCCAGGAATCAAAGCAGAGAGAAACCAAGCGTTTCCTTTTTCCTGCTGGGTTACTTTTAACCTGGCTTGGTTTATTTTAACCTCAGCTCACCAGAGGGAAGGCAGAAAGAGCAGCAAAAGCATACCACTATCTTCCCGGCAGCATTGGCTCAACATCTGCATGGCATCACCTTGGGAACTACAGCTGAAGCAAAATACTTCTATTTATTTGGCTCCCTTGCGTAAAACCTGTCAAACGGTGCATGGAGGAGGCAGCTGTGACTGTCACTGCTTCCAGGGATTAGGGGAAGGAGCTGTGAATAAGCAGACATGAATTTGAGTCCTGACTATGACCACCAAACCTGCACATCCTAAAGGAAACCGAGACCCACCGTACTACAAAAGCAAGCAGAGCTCCTAATTTCACAGGACTGTCAGCAGCAACACGCAGACGAAACACTATTCACCTGCAAGCTCGACTTCTAGTTCCCACCTTTTATTTGTCCTGAGTACAGTGTTGTTTTAAGTACTGATATTTTGGCACCCCTCTACTCCCAGACCTTATTTCCCAGCCTTTCCTAACCACTTGGTTACAAAAGGTTTCCAGAGCTTAGAAGCAAAAAAGCAAAACCCCGTATTTCACTCAATCAGCTTCCAAGCCAGAGCTGCCCACAAGACAAACAAAATGAGTGTTTAAGAATAAACTGCTTTTCAGGGTTTATTATCAACAGCTTTCCCTGTAGGTACCAATCAGCCAACACAATGCCAGAGCCTGCCTGGCTAAGGACCTCGCTGCAGGCATCAAGAAGCAGTCGAAACCTCCAGCAAACTCCAGATCCAAATCAATGCTCAAGCCCCCTTGACCCTCACCTTCCCCATCACCCCAGGGATGCCCAAGAGCTGCCATCCCAGACCCTGCAGCAATACCAGCATGGCTCTGAAGGACCCTCCTGTCTCAAAGTCAACCCCGTTCATGGGGTGGCATTGTAGAGAAGAGCCTTGAGGAACTTTTCCCATGGTTGGATGACTGACCGCCCCTGGCCGCCCACCGTGTATTTGCATGTCGCTGGTGGAAGCACAATCCTTTTGTCTGCAGGCTTCCATCTCCAGCCATTTGAGCACCGCTGCGATAGTTTATTACTTTCCTAATAAAGTCTGAATAGAAATGAAGCCTTTGTAGCCCTAAGTGTGTGTTTTATTCTCACTGTAATAACTTTACTACGCTCTGTTTCCACAGCAACTGTTTTCTCAGCCGCTTGGTACTTTGCTTTCAGGAACGCAAGGCTGCTTTGCTCCACCAAAATAAAAACCGAGCAGAAAAAAAACCAAAACTGAGGACAGCAGCAAGCCAAGCTGCCAGACCACACACTGCTCTTCAGCCAGAGAGATGCTTCGGCTGCTTCAGTCAGAGCCCACCAGCATTTGCAGATTGACCGACTCTTCGGGACAGCCAGGAAAACAGGCGGAAAGGCTCCTCATCCGCAGCAATGGCAGGAAAACACGACGCAGAGCTACGCTGGGAAGGAAACGAGCAGTGCCGTGCCCTTCCTCCCCTCCTACCTCTCTTGCCAGCACGGGCAGGCGGGAAGCAATCTGGCTGCAAAGCGAAAGCAACATTAAACAAAAGGCTGGGCTGCGGCCAAAGCAGCTTTTTCCGACGTGATACACGACACAGCCATGAAAGCTTTAGTGCCGGGGCAGGGATGCAGAGCGAAGGAGCAGGTGGGAGAGCCTTCCTCCCTGCACTAACACAGATGAAAGGTTGTACAGCCTCAGAGGGAAGGCTCCTGCTTTTTTACCTTGTCTGAGGCTTTTTGGCCAACAGAGCAGCAGAAGCAGCGATGGAGCTATTGCACTCGCTAGGTTATTGCATTACGAAGGCTCAGTGCAGAGAAAGGCACCTGCCCTGTTCAGGTGAGCCTGCACATCGGCACGGCAGCCGAGCAGGAGCGGAGCCGTGTTGCTCCAGTGTCCCCACCACCACCTCCCACACAACAATTTCCACCTTGGTTTTGCCGATGGATGCTTTTGGAAAATGAGCAGCATCCCCCTGAGCCACCACATATTCTGTTTTAAAAGGAGAGGAATACCAGGTCTCTTACTGGGAAATTACCTACTAGGGGATCCTGTTATTTAGCTACAGCAATCAAACGCTGTCCCAGAATTTAACAGCAGCAAAGCTAAGTGCAAAAGGAAAAAGAAAGCCAGTACATCCAGAATATGCCTGCACAATAAGGTCTCTCTATGATTGTAAATGCTAAATACTACTTTCACAGCAAGGACTTTTTTCCATACAACCGTTCCTCCCAAAGTTACAGAAGAAGTACTACACCACCCACTTTACAAGTTAAGAAAGCGAGGGAAGACTGCAAGGAAGGAGAAGGTGGAATCTGAATGCAGGAACTCATATATAGAGGTATATATGCATGCACTTATATGGACAATACTGAAATACATGCCTACAACAAGCATTTCCACAGAAGCCAAGAGCACAACCATCTGTTCTACTCCCTTGGAAATTCAAACACTACAGACAAAGGATGCTTATTAAGCCACTTTATACTTTTTTGTGCCGGTTTCATGGTATTTCAAAGCAGAGATCTCATCAGTTGTTTTATTTATTATTCTCTCATATTATTTTTTACACCTATATACAACTAAACATTTTTGGAGAGCTTTCCTTAAACTAATCTGACAGAGAACCTGAGCAAGTAGAGACAAAGCATCCACTTTTTCCCTCTTTTCGGTGCTACCAACACTTACCTTGGCACAAAACCCCCAACAGTCCCAAGCAAACTGGATTTTTACAGCACAGGCAAAGATGTAACCCAGGGCCAAACACCAGTTTCTCCACCGACCCACAGGCACTCCTGTTGTTTACCTCTGTACCTGGTTTCACATGAAGCCTTGGGAATAACCTGAAGCTGCCACATTTCAGGCCCAAAACCATAGGTGTCCCAAGAGACATAGACAAGATTACAAAATTAAAGGAAGAAAGAAGGAGTATACTTTGTTATGAGGGCTGCACAAGCTCAAACAATCTGTGCTGGCTGCAAGATACAGGTGAAACCTCAATGTGCACAGAACAGATTTTCTTATTTCAGCTTGTCCCTAACTTTTGGCAAACACCTTCTGGCCTTAGATGCTTCACGTTGTCTTCCCCGCCAGCCCGGATTACATGTTCAAGGTGCTTTGGTGCCCTTCACTGCCTCCCATCACACTCCTAAAGGTCACTTGATTTTTGCTTATTAAAAACGTCCTTTGTAGCAGTCCTAAATCCACTGAGGAATGCGTTTACTGCTTAGATCAGCTTTGGATCCCCACTACTGCACCACATTTGCACCTTAAGGAGTGTGCCTGAAAGTTCATATAGATGCTGCTTTTCCCTGTTGGCATTTGTATTTCAAATTACTTTCTTCCAGATGAAAATACATTACCCTTGAAACATTCATGCTTTACACTAGATGATCTGAGGAGCGGGATGATTTGCATTTGCTGTATCTACAGAACTAAGGGCATCAGGAAAACAAATGTCGAGCCCTAGTTAAAGAAAAAAAAACCAACCAAAAAGATGCTGTGAGTTGTCAAAGGAAACAGAACCAAACCTGAATAAAGGAAAAGCTTTTAAAAGCTTCAAAAATAGAATCTGAAAGGGAATCATGCATTTACATGGGTGGAAAAGCTTCAGACTGACCTTTAACTACATTGCTTTTGTTCAACAAAAGCCTCCTTGAATTTTACTACAATTTACAAAGCTGAAATGCTCAGGACCATGCTGATGTTGCCTTCCTAGTAATAACCATCAAATATTTCCTTCAGTAAGATGATGCCAAGTGAAATTCCTGCACGAATTGTTGTAGGTTCAGGCCTGCTTTCCTATGGATTTGACTCCTGGGTATGTTCTCAGAGGTTTAATAAAGCAGAAGCTCCAATCAAAATATTCTCCACAGTTAAACCACACAACAAATCTCCCAAATCTGTTTCCTGATAACTGGTAACAGCTGAGCTCACACTGAAACTTTCAGGAGGGTGGTTAAAAAAAAAAGGCTCCTTCTATATCCAACCTCTTTTCCTGAAGCTTGTAGGGGCCTTGTAGCTACCGAGTGCCCACCCTCCATCGCTCCAGTATGAAACTGGTCAATGGGGCCAGCAGCTGGGGAGGAAAGACACAACCCCATCAGCCTTGCATCCTTGGAAAGACAAGGTTTCTCTGTTGAAAATCACAAAAGCTACCTACAGCAGGTAATTTCAGTAACCTAAAGATAAAGTTGTTATATAGCAGTTTATCCATTTGAAGGCTAAAAACAAGATTTCCCCAAGGCAGAGCTTACATGCTGTCCGTATCTCCTCTGGCTACCACAAGCCATCCCTCTGGCTCTGCGTTACCCTTTGGAGCTCCCACTCATTCGGCACGAGTGCGCTATCAGCAACGGATGAAAAGAGGCTTCATGTCCATTACTATTTCCATGGAGCCCATTCTAAAGCTCCAGCAAAAAGGCAACCCAGACAGCACAGCTGGGACTACTGAGCAGTAGATTAAAAGAGCCAAGGTTTTAGCACTGTCTACTTTGGGTTGAAAAGGACAGCTTAATCTTTTTTTATGGGTACAGATGAAAAGAGAGAAATTATGTAAAAACTCTCTGTCCATTACCATGGCGATGCAAAAGTAAGTCAAGATTAATGAGCATCAGGAAAATCAGAACTCATAAACTTTCTGCTGGTTGCTCCTAGGAAAGTTAACCCTCTATTTACAAGATACGCTCCTGATAGGGTTTTTTGTATCACCACAGTTCCATACTAAAAAAGAAGGAAAACATCTGGCATGGTCTTTTCAAAGATTTTTGCCTCCAAGTGCCAACTTCTGCTGGGCCGCTACGCTGGCGGTCTGACAAGGTGGCAACGGTGCCAGCAAAAAGCAATGTGAAAAAAAGCTAGTCTAAGTCAAGCTGATTCTGGCTAAAGCATCTCCTTGTGCTAACCTTGGCCTAAGGAACAGCACCCCAAACATGCCAGGAGCTGCCCCAACAGTTCAGAAGCATGTGTGGTGGGTGAGGGACGGGGAAGTGCCAGCCATGCTGGAGAAGAAAGGATGTCAGGGCTCAAATGGGACTAGCCTTGAGGACTTCTTGTCCCTATCGTGCCCATATTGCACCAAAACCTTCTCTCCCTTTCATGTAGTGAGTCCAATTTGCTTTACATCTCCCCGCGGGTCATCCTTTCCCATTCTGCCAGGTCTCCTTGCCACTTTGAGCATGCTGGCCCATCCTCGCTGAGCCTCAGCCAGGACACAGCAGCCCATCAAAGCCCCAAACGAAACAGAAAAGGGTTGCTACATGCATCTTCCCAGCAGAGAGCTGCTCCATCAGATGCGTCCAACACTGCTAGCTGCCCTTCCATTTCCAACTTACTGTCACCCAAATCCTCCCTGTGCATGGTGAACTTTGGCTCTTCGTCTTTACAGGGGCCACAAGCTGTATTTTAGAAATGGGAGGGGTGGGGGAGAATCCCCCTGAAACCCTAGAAACTGGCAGGGAAAGGGCAGAGGTGGACACAAAACTCCTCTCAACACTTCAAGTGCATTCAGCATATGACAGCCTGACCCAGCACTCCCTTAAACCACTCTGCTCACAGTCTCAGGAAGCCAAACTTGGGAACTTTCCTCTGAAGCCCTCCTCTCCTTTGTTATCCAAATTAACCCAGCAGAAACGTGCCACGGCCCTGTCACACCACTGGCAGCCATGAACTATTTCCTCTCATTTCAATAGCAGCCACACACAAGATTATTTCAACAGCTGGATCAAAGGAGCAGACCCAGGTTACAAGCAGCATCCGAAACGACAGCTCCTCTACTCGGATATCTGTTGCTAAAAATAAGTAGCTGTGGGAAAAGTACTTAGCCCCTTGCAAGAAAGATAACGTACGTACTTCTTTATTTCACTACTATTTTGTTTCTCTGGTGCTATCCAGAGGAAAAGCCTATCAAATCCTTTACTAAACACACATACACATATTTTTAACTGAAATAAGATTCCTCGCCCTAAGCCAAAAGCCTTTGTGGATGACATGCATGTTATACTGCGATACCTAAATGAACCAAAGGGCCCATGACCTTCCCCTCTCCCACCCTTTTTTACCAGCACAGTTTTCCTTGACATGGATGGATCCCCAAAATCAGCTTAGCTTTTGCAGAGACCTCAGTATTTTTAAGATGCAAGCTCCAATTTACAAGGTGCTTACAAATCCATCACAGGACATGCCTGCTGGAAGAACTGACATTACATGGTGGTTCTAACAGGGTTCAAAGCAAGGTAAACTTCAGTGCACGCTGCACCCAAGCAAAGACTTTGTCTAACTCCAAACTGGGCAGATGTGAATGCATCCGAGAGCTAGTTTCAAGGGCAACCTGCAGACAAGCATTTCATAAATACAAATAACTACAGTTAATTATCAACTTGCTCAGCAGAAAGCTGTGGTTATGGAAACACAGTTTCTTGTGTATTAAGGAGAGGACTTGCAAAAAAAAGTTAAGTTTTCATATAGGCAGGGACAACAACTCCCCTTAGACAGGCCAGCGGTGATCAACAGAGCTATCTTGTGACATCTTATCTAGGACAGGGATTTGCTTTCTGCTCCAAACACCATTTTGGACTGAACCCTCCATTAAGCAGATGAATCTCCCCAAAAGCTTCAGTCTGATCTGTAGCACAAGGATTTTATAGTTGAGGTGGTGCAAGTGCTTTCAGCTTTTCACAGGAAGCGCCACGCTGCTGCACTCCTTTTAATCACAAAAATTGCAAAGTACTATCAAAACTCAGCCTCTAAGGTCGCCATCCTGAAAATGCCCATGGTTTTGTGTATCTCACTGCCGGTCAAACTGCTCCAGCTTGCTTGAGCAAGCGCTTGCAGGACCTCAGTGTGTGGAAACAGTCACCTCCAGCCAGGTAAACAGATTCAGAAGACCTTGCTCTCCCATTCTGCTTCAAAACACAGTTAGGCGATAGTTGGGAAGAGCTAAACTAAAGGCAATAAATACAATCGTACTAAGCTAAATCTTGAACTGGGCAAAAGTTGTTCTTCAGCTAAAACAAAAACAGTCTTCCTGAGAAACATGAACAGAATGTTTTAATCTGATTTTCAGACGTTAGGCAAGAAAAAAAAAAAAAAAGAAAAAGACACAGCAGATAATCAGGGCTTTACCACACGATACTGCAAGGATAAAGCCTCAACACCATCATTAGCACGAGCCTTGGGCAAAGAGAGCACAACGGACCAGTTCAACACTCATGCAGCTTTTACTGCCCTTACTCAGCCATTTGAAAAATAAAAGCCACACGAAAAATCCCGCTCTTTAGCCCGCAAACGCCTTCCTTTAGGCGAGGTCTGCAGGGCACAGCACAGTGTAGTTAGGAAAAGGCTGTCCCCACTTTCCCCCGCAGCTGGAACCGTTTGCTACTTCAAACAAACAAACAAACAAAAAACCAACTTAAACTTGAAAAGACCTACGTCACTGAGTGACCTTTCACAAGGCTCCCTGCAAAAACTTGGTGGGGTTTTCCTGTTAATTGAAGGTGGCAGTGAAAACATGAGCTAAGTGCCGGTTATATAAGCCACCAGCTTCAGAAACTTTTTTTGAGCGCTGTAAACTGGCAGAAAAATACGCACAGCCCCGTCACAGGCTGCGATACTTCCCTGCGCGCTTGCCCTCCTGCACAGCAGAAAGCTTACTTTCAACGTTGCTCCCATCACCTTTCCACCTGATTCTCCAATAGCTTCTAGATAACACCATACCACAGGGTTTTTTTGCTTGGTTTGAGATTTTGGGGGGTATAAATCAGGGAGAGATAATCTTTCAATTTGCAGGACTCACAGAAACAGTAAAAACACTTGTACAAAGCAACAAAAAAAAAAAAATAATTCCTGGCTCAGTCTGCACTCATCAGACTTAACCCAAGGAAGTAAAAACAGTCTTATACAATAAATAACCTGGTTGCTGAGAAGCATCAAGAGAAGCCTTAGTGGGTCAGACTAAAAGATGGGGTTCAGGCATTTCAGCTACATGCTGGCAAACCACAGAGCAGCCCTTTAGCTCTCCAGCCACCACACAGCAGGCTGCGCAGACACCCTCAGGGCTTGTACACTTAGTGAGCAACTGCTGCAAGGTATTTTGATTTTACTTTTTTTTTTTTTTTTTGGGGGGGGGGGGGCAGGACCAAGAGGAAAGCTTACAAACAAAGATTACAGTTACACAATTGAAAAACTGCATTTTTTGCCAGAACAGGAAGCAATATTCAATATGCCAACAAGTCAGAGTCCACAATTTGATTGCTCACTACTGAAAGACTATTTTAGTTAAATTCAGGAAGGAAATGGCCTCTCTGATACCATACCTGATCCCTGACATTGCACACTCTGCTGATGCCAAGGCTGTACACTGTTGAGAATCCAGCATCAGCTTGCATACTATTTTAGGCATATTTGCATAAGCAAGTGGTGACTGACATTTCTCAAATGTAAATTATGCCCTGAACTCAAACACACACACACACACACGTGCACTTTTTATTGAGTAAAAACCCCAATTGCTGCCAGTCAATAAAAGGCAACGGGTTGGGTGAGCAAGCAGAAAGCACAAGATCATCCACTGACTGAATGGACACGCTGGAGGGAAGAGGTGCCACCCAGAGGGACCTGGGCGCGCTGGAGACGTGGGTCCGTGCCAACTTCGTGAGGTTCAACATGGCCAAGTGCAAGGTCCTGCACCCAGGTCAGGGCAGCCCCCAGTATCAGGCTGGGCAGAGAATGGGTTGGGAGCAGCCCTGAGGAGAGGGACTGGGGGTGCTGGTGGGCGAGAAGCTGGACGCAACCCGGCCACGTGCGCTCGCAGCCCAGAAAGCCCTCCATGCCCTGGGCTGCATCCCCAGCAGCGTGGCCGGCAGGGCAAGGGAGGGGGCTCTGCCCCTCTGCCCCGCTCTGCTGAGACCCCCCTGCAGCGCCGCCTCCAGCTCCGGGGCCCCCAGCATAAGGAGGGCACGGACCTGTTGGAGCGGGGCCAGAGGAGGCCACGGAGATGGCCAGAGGGCTGGAGCCCCTCTGCTGTGCAGCCGGGCTGGGAGCGCTGGGGCTGTTCAGCCCGGAGAAGGGAAGGCTCCTGGAGAGCCTGGAGCACCTTCCAGCACCCAAAGGGGCCGGCGAGGAAGCTGGGGAGGGGCTTTTTCCAAGGGCCTGCAGCGCCAGGACAAGGGGGAACGGCTTTGCGCTGAGAGAGGGCAGATGGAGATCAGAGCTGAGGGAGAAATCCTTCCCTGTGAGGGCGGCGAGGCGCCGGCACGGGCTGCCCAGAGCAGCTGTGGGTGCCCCAGCCCTGGCAGTGCCCAAGGCCAGGCTGGACGGGGCTGGGAGCCACCGGGGCTGGGGGAAGGGGGCCCTGCGCGTGGCAGGGGTGGGACTGGGGGGTCTTTAAGGGCCCTTCCAACCCAAACTGTTCTGGGATTCTATGATTCTACCTCACTTGTTTTTTCAACAATCCAGGCAAGGATCTGCAGGTCCCCTCTTCTTCTCTATCCCCCACACTCTCTGCCAGAGTTTGGGCTGTTGCAAGCACTGCAAAGGACTTGGGAAAGACCAGACTCATGAGATGACAGCGTTTGCAGGTGAGATCACCCACAAGGAAACCCAACAACAGCTGGCAGAAGGCTTGTAAAATCACACCCAACTGAGCAATGAGACAGCAGGTGAAATCCAGAGCCTGATGTAAAGCAACACACATGGGGGGAAAAAATAATTGTGGCTACACGTGCACAGGGAACAGGCTCCCAGTGAGCTCTGCTGCTGGGGAAAGGTCCCTGTTGAGACTGACAGGACTGGAAAAAGTTTTGATGGCTGAAGACAGGCTCACATGGCCAAAGTGAGAATACAAGGGGGGAAAAAAACCCAGGACATCATGTGCCAGAGTTGTAAACCCACCAGTGCCCCACATCCCGAGCCAAGCACACAGTCCCAGATCTCCCCTCGGCAAAAAGGTATGCCCGTGCTCAGGGAAGGACCAGGGAAAGACACTGAGATGATTCAGAGAGATCTGTATACAAACACCACAGCCTGAATCTGGAAAGAGACCGAGCGCACTACAAAGTCATAAACAGGGACACAGAATGACTTGTGTTTCTCACAAGGGATGCGTGAGAGAGCACTCAAGGCAACTTTCACTTAATGGGTTTAAAACCAAAGGAAGTAGTTTTGTCATTAAATGGTGGGACTCTGTCTCACGGGGCTACAAAAGCCAAGAGTAAAAATGGATTTAGAGAGGCTTGGACAAACTTACCAGGACAAGTCCACCAGAAGCCATCACAAGCTACCAGGCATTATGCTGGTAATACAAGACACTACTTGTGAGAAAAATGGCTTTAGCCTTCACAGGGGCCAAGTCAGAAAATTGCACCCAAAATTTAAACAGTGCAGCAATAAAATGATGATAACGACACCCTGTGTGCTCCACAACCACTCCGTCTCAGTGCCTCTAGAATTGCCAGACAGGAGCGAATAGAAAGAGCTTTTCTTTTAAAAGGAGCTTTTCTTTTCACCAGCTTTTCTTCTCAGTAAGGCTAGGCATGGAGCTGTATCCCACTTTTGTCCTTTCAGAAAGCTCAGCTCTCCGCTAATCAGGAACGCCTCAAGGCAAGAGACCAGCAGAATTTGCTTGGCCTGCCCACCAAAGTCATGGCTTTTGTAAATAACCCCAAGAGAAGGTCCCTTGCTGGAGCGACAAGACATCTTCCCACGTTACTGGACCGTGCTAACCTGGATCAACAGATTCAGGATGACGTGGCAGAAGAGGAGCAGAGCTAGCACCGCCTTACTGGCCCAAAAGAGGAGAATTAAGCAATGCCAGGTTGTGCAGACACCCTGAAGCACCGCTGCCTTCCTCAGCAGGCGCTGCCGAGATACTCATTTGCCAAGTTTCTCAAGTTTACTCCATACTTCTTACACCCTCAATAAAAAAAAAAATAATTTCTACTTTAATATTCTGAGCTCAGCATTTGCAGAACCAACAATGACAGCCGGGTAAAATAACTGGAGGTTTTTGGGTGAGGATTCAATCCATCACAAAACATTTCAGATAAAGTCCTTAAGAACCGATCCCGGACATTTTGCTGCCAGCAGCAATACAAGATGGCCAATATCCACAGCGTACTCCTCTGAGGCTGAGCAAGGAGCCTGCCGCACCATCCACAGTGCACACATCTAAGAAAAATATCCCAATTTACAGACCCGCTTGGCCCTGGCTTTGATAAGGCAACACAACTGATCCCTCAGCATCCTCATGCCTGCGCTAAAGGCAACTGGGTCTCAGTGTCTCCCTGGAAGGCAAGTTTAAAGGCCCAGAAAGCACCAGAGAAGTGTAACATGTTATTAATTAACCCCGGGGGTGAATCTCGGGTTTCATCCTCACTACCAAACCCAGATCGCAGCTTGGATTTCAGCTGCGACACACACACAGTGAACTGGGGGGATAAGACAGAAAAATCAAGACACATAATCACGCGAGGCGGGTGTTTAGCAATGGCCGGGGGCAGCAGGCAAGGCAGAGCAGCACCAGGAGGGGTCTTACAGAGCCAGCACAGACCCCCGCGGATGGGACCAAAGAGACCGCCACTGGGGCATCACCCAGATCCCAAGCCCCCTCCTCCAGTGCCTTCACCCCTCTTACCCACATCCCCTTCCCCACAGTGCGGGACCCCCTCTGCCCTACTCTTTTCCTCTCCCCGACCCCACAGCCCCCTCCCCACACACACACCCCAGACACCAGCCACCCTTCCCCTTAACCCTCAGTGCCCCAGGACCTGAACCCCTCGCAATGACCAGCCCCACCAGCCTGGTGGCCCCCAACCCCCCAGCCCTCTCCAAGCACCCCTGGACCCCCACCTCACCCACAGCACCATCCCCCCACCCTCAGGCCCCCCTGTCCCCCCTAAACTCCTTCTTCACCCCCTGCTCTCTGCCTCAGGCCCCTCCCTAACCCGAGGACCCCCTCCAACCTCTCTGGCTCCAGACCTCACTACCTGCTGTCCCTCAAGCCCTCCCAACACCCCTAGGCCCACCTTAGACCCTCTGTGCCCCCCCCCAACACGCCCAGGCCCACCTCTGAGCCTCTGTGCCCCCCAACAACAACGCCAGGCCCATCTCAGACCCTCTGTGGCCCCCTCAGAGCCTCTGTGCCCCCTCCCCCATCCCCAGGCCCACCTCAGCCCCTTGGTGCCCACCTCAGTCCCCCTGTGCTCCCCTCAACACCCCAGGCCCACCTCAGACCCCCTGCCCCCACCACTAGGCCTACTCCAGACCCTCATACCCCTCTATCCGCCACCCCAAACACCTCCCACCCCCACCGCACCTGAAGCGTGCGCTGCCGCAGGGCCCGCAACCTCTCCCGCCGCCGCCGCGCTTCCTCCTCCAGCCTCCCCAAAGCCGGGCCCGCCGCCGCCTCCTCCGCCTCCACGCCACCACCGGGCGCCGCCATCTTCCTCCCTCTCCCCCGCGCTCCGTACACCCCCGGCGCGCACGCGCGGCAGGCGCGGCTCATCGAGCGCCGAGCGCATCGCTCAGCAAGCCGCGGCTATCGGGCGCAACTGCGGCGCGGAGGGGGGGGGGGGCGCGGAAAAAAAAAATTAAAATTTTAAAATGTGTAATTTTATTTTTTTTTTCATAGGCAAAATAGCCCCAAATCCTACTTCTTTGCCAGGCTAGGCTTATTCCCAGCCCTCCTAAGGTGCGCAAAGCTCAGCTGGTTTAATTGGGGGGGTAATCATGGGGTGGGGAGCATTTTACCACCCCCACCCCCACTTTTACCTTCCCCTCAAAGGGCTGCCGGGGCGGAAGGTGAAAGCGGGGGTGGGGAAGGGATGTGTGTCTCCCCAGCAGCAGGTACCCGGTACGGGGGGGCCCCTGTCGCCGCCCCCCCGTACCTGGGGGAGGGCCCGGCGGTGGGGGGGGCGGAGCTGCCCGCCGTGCCGTGCCGTACCGAGCCGTGCCGGCCCGGCATGGCTTCCCGGGAGCGGCTCTACGAGCTGTGGATGCTCTACTTCGCCAAGGTGAGGTGGGCACGGAGACACCCCTCCCCTCCCCAGGAAGACCCCCCCCGGAGAGGGGCGGGGGGCAGCATCCCTTTACCCCCATCACCCCGCTGCCTGCATCCCCCCTCCTTGGGGGGAGCTCTGAGCCCTGCCCGACCCCCCCCTGCCTGGGGAGGGGGGGCTGCTTAACAGGGGGGCACCGCGCCCCCCCCCCCCCCCCGTGCTCCCCACTTGGGGTCACCGCATCCCCCCCGCACCCCACTGCGGAACCCTGGGGTCAGCGCCCCCCCCCCCCCCGCCCCCCCCCCCGCTATATCCCGCGGTCCACGACACCCCTCCCTTGGGGAGGCACCGCACCCCAAGCTCCGTGCCCCCCCCCGCGGGTAGCGTATCCTTCTGGCCCCCCCGCCGCATCCCGCACCCCCTTTTCCCGGAGGACGGGGGGGTCCGCACCCCCCTGACACCCAGCTGGTCCGTGTCCCCCCCACCCCCGGGTCCCTGTGCAGGTGTGGCCGCGGTGACATTGGAGCAGCATTGAGGAGAGGGGACAAGGGGGGTCCCCGTGCTGCAGCTGAACAGCCAGCCCCCCCTTGGCACAGCTGCCCGCCCCCTCCCCCCCCGTATCTCCTATGCTGGGGGTTCTTGGGGAGGGGGTGTCCCTCGCCGGCAGCGCGGGGACCCCCCCTGTCCCACCCCCGAGAGTCCCTCACGCTTCGTTTTCTCCTTAATTATCCCCGCTCCCAGGTTGGGGGGGGGGCTGATCCTGGAGGAAAGGAGACACCCCCCATGTCACCCCCCTGCTCCTGTGCCCGCAGGTTGGCGTGACGGGTGACCCCCCCCCCCACGTGGCCGGGGACACCAGCAGGGACAGGGACACCGTTGTGTCTGGCACCCCCTCCACCACACGATTCCCCCGGGCCCCCCCCCCCAGCTCTTCCACCGCCCCAAAACAAACCCACCCCACACCCTGCTTTTGCCCAGCGCTGGGAAAAGGGGTCAAAGCATATTGGGGGTCCCCTCGGTGACGGATGCTGCCACCCCCGAATGACCCCGGGCTTGCCATGCCCCCTCCCTCCCCCCCACCACCCCCCGTGAGATAAACCCAAACCCATTAAATGGTGGCAGCAGGTGCTGGGAGCTGGCAGGGGCACTGCGCTGGGGCTGGGGGTGACTGGCCATGGGGGACGGGGACAGCGGGGTGACACCCTGAATCCTTGCCGGAGGGTGCTGGGAAGGAGTGGTCCTGGTGAGACAGGTCCTGGGGGGCTTCGCTGAGGGACATGTGGCAGGGCGCTGGAGGGGTGCGGTGGCACGGGGACATGTGGCAGGGCATCGGGAACATGGTGGTATGGGGACATGTGGCAGGGCATCAGGGGGTGTGGTGGCACAGGGGTGCATGGCAGGGCATGGGGGTGTGTGGTGGCATGGGGACATGCGGTGGCATGGGGACATGTGGCAGGCCATCGGGGACATGTGATGGCACAGGGGTGCATGGCAGGGCATGGGGGTGTGTGGTGGCATGGGGACATGGCAGGGCGTTGGGAGCACGTGGTGGCATGGGGACTTGTGGTGGCATGGTGACATATAGCAGGGCATCAGAGGCACGTGGTGGCACCAGGAGATGTGGTGGTATGGGGATGTGTGGCAGTGCAGCAGGGGCACACAGGGACACATGGCAGGGCACTGGAAGCGCATGGTGGCATGAGGATGCGTGGCAGGGCATTGGGGGCATGTGGTGGCACGGGGATGTGTGGCACGCCAGGGGGACAGGTGCTGCACCATCAGGGGTCTGGTTGTGTGGGGACATGTGCCATGCCATTGGGGTGTCCGTGGTTGTACAGGGACGTGTGCCGCGTGGTGGGGTGTCTGTGGCTGTACGGGGACGTGTCATGCTGTGGAGGTGGCTGTGGCTGTATGGGGACATGTGCCACGCCATCAAGGTATCCATAGTTGTATGGGGACATGTGCCATGCTGTCAAGGTGTCCGTGGTGGCGTGGGGACATGTGCCACGCTGTTGGGTTGTGCACAGTTGTACAGGGACAAGTGCCACGCCGTTGCATATATGTGCTCATACAGGGGACATGTGCCATGCATGGGGTGCACGTGGTCGTGCAGGGATGCGTGCCATGTCACCAGGGTGTCCGAGCTCATGTGAAGGACACATGCCACACCACTGGGGTGTTCACACCTGCACACGACAGGTGCTGCACCCTCAGCGGGTACATGGCAGTAGGGGGACACATGCCACGCTGTCAAGTGTGCATGGTGGCACAGGGACACATGCTGTGCCGTCAGGTGCCGTGGTGGTACAGGGACCAGGGACATGTGCCACGCCATCAGGGTGTGCATGGTCATACGTGGACAGATGCCACACCACTGGGGTGTGTGTGGCCATACAGGGATGTGTGCCATGCATCAGGTGTGCGTGCTGGTAGCGGGACAGGTGACAGATCATTGCGTGCCCATGGTGGTACAGGGACATGTGCCACACTGTTGGGGTGTTCACACTCGCACGGGACGCTGCACTGTTGGGGTTGTACAGGGGATGTGTGCCATGCTGTCAGGTGTGCGAGGTTGTGCAGGGGACGCACGTCATGCCATCAGGTGTGCATGGTCATACGGGGACAAGTGCCACACCTTTGTGGTGTCCACACTTGCTTGGGGACACATGCCGCACCGTTGGGGTGCGCAAGCCCACACAAGGGACAAGTGCCATGCCGTCGGGTGTGCGTGCTCGCACAGGGACACATGCCGCACCGCTGGGGTGTTCACACTTGGATGGGGACAGGGACCACACCATCGGGGGTGCGTGGTCATACAGGGACACGTGCCACACCATTGGGGGGTGTGTGGTCATATGGGGACATGTGCCACACTGTCGGGGTGTAGGAGCTCATCCAGGGGATGTGCCACACCGTGTGTGTGGTCCCATGCAGACACACCATGCTGGCAGGGGTGCACACCGCCATGGGGGTGTATGCATTGCCATAAAGGTGCGCACACTCGTGCGAGGACATGTCCCATGCCATCAATGCATGTGTGCTGCCTTGGGGACATGCGCCACACCACCAGGCCGTGTGCTCCTGCTTGGGGACATATGCCACGCTGTCGGGGAGCACATCCCCTGTGTTGCGAGCGTGCAGTGCTGTCGGGGTCTGTGGCCCTGCCACCCCTGGCAGGCACGGGGGGCAAGGTCTTGACTGGGTGTCACCTCCCCAGCTGGGCTGTGCTGCAGAACCGCCACAGTGATGTCCCCAAGCAGCCAGTGAGGACAAGGCTGCCAGGGCATGTCCCTGGCCCACGTCAACCTTTTAGCGTCCGGCTGCTGGGCTTCTTTTGAGGCTTGAACCCAGGGCAGTGGGTGATGCCAGTGGTCTGAATGTCACCTCGGTGGCAGTGTCCCCTGTCACCGTCCCCCTCCCTGGCTGGTGAGGTCGGACGAGGGCTGTGCGCCAGGAATGGATGCGTTATCTCTCGTGCCTTTAAAATAGTGCAGAGCTCACGTCACCGCGCCACTGGTGCTGGCAGGGGATGGGGATGTCCCCAAGGGCATCCCACGAGGTGGCCTGGCCGTGCCGTGGCGGGGGTGGTGCCAGCTGTGCCATCCCACGCCATCCAGGGGGGCTGGCAGGCACCACAGTGCGGTCCCGCCACCAAGACCCCCCGCTGTCCACCTATGGGATTCTGTGGCAGGGAGGTGACAACCTGGTGGCTTCGGTGGGTTCTGAAGCTCTCGGCAGCACCAGGGGGGGATGCAGGTGCCGGCACATCATTCCCAGGCGGCACTGCGCCAGCCAAGCCCAGAAGCCACCCAACAGGCTCTGCCAGCCGGCAACCGGCTGGGACAGGCACCGGCGGGGGCGGCCGCTGGCACCGGCACGGTGAGCGGCACAGCGGGATGGGACACCGGCACCGGGTGGGTGCAGGGGGGGCGCTGGCTGAGACCTGGCAGGCTCAGCACACCCCGGCTCTGGTTACACCAGTGCAGGGGGTGACGGCAGGATTTGGCTCGTGTTTTCGGCACGATCTGGTTATCCGCGGTGGTGGTGAAACCAGGCGGGCCGGGGCTTCACACCGTGCCGTGTGCCAGACGGCGATGCCCGTCACCCCGCGTGCCCCATCGTCGCAGCCGTGACCTTGGCTGCCCCCCTGCTGCATCCCAGAGCTGCTGGGTGGGTGCAGGGGGCTGGAGTAACCGGTAGCACCCCGGCACCCCAAAACGGTGCGTGGCGGCCGGGCGCGGTGGGAGGAAGCGCCGTTGGGGCGGCGGGTGACTTGGCATTTCCTGATGCTCGGTTGATTTTGTTGGGTTTTTTTGTTGTTGTTGGGTTTTTTTGGTCGCTTTGCACAAGAGCAAAGCGCAGCGGCGGTGGCGAGAAAAGAGGGGGGCACCTATCACAATAACCCCCCCAGGCTGTCCCGGCTGCGCTGGCGCAGCTCGCCGTGCACTAGGGTCATGGATGGCCGTGGTCACCCCGCCAGCCAGGTAATGGGGGGTTCTGGGGAGGGGGGGGGGGCATGGAGGGGCTACACCCCCCCACCCCCCCCAGTTTGCCCTGCCGGATGCTGGTGCTTGTGCTTGGGCAGTACCCCGGGGGGGGGGGGGGGGGCAGGTTTGGTGGGGAAATGGGTGATGTGGGGGCCAGTGGCTTGGCCGGGGGTGGGGTGTCCTGGGGAGGTGGGTTTTGGGAGGGGGATGCTGCTGGGAGGGGTGCAAAGTCCCCTCGGGGTACCCTCCATTGCAGCAGTGCCATGGGTGCCTGGGGGAGCGATCAGGGCCCCCATGTGTCAGGGGGGTTGGGCGGGGCCCTGTGGGGAGCGGGATGGTCCCTGCCTGGGGCACCCCGGGGTGCTGCACTGGGGTACACGGGGCTGTGGTTCACCCCAAAGCACTGTACTGGGGCGCTTGGGTATGTGGGGCACCCCAAGGTGCTGAGCTGGGGTGCATGGGGACATGGGTCACCCCAAGGTGCTACACTGGGGTGCTCAAGGATGTGGGACACCCCAAGGTGCTGCATTGGGGTGCTTGGAGCTGTGGATGACCCCAAGGTGCCGTATAGGGTGCATGGGGATGTGGGTCACCCCAAGGTGCTGCATTGGGGTACATGGGGCTATGAGTGACCCCAGGGTACCACACTGGGGTGCTGGGGGCTGTGGGTGCCCCCGAGGCACGGTGGGGGGTGCTCAGGGCTGTGGGTGACCCAAAGGTGCTGCATTGGGGTACCTGGGGCCACGGGTGACCCCAAGGTACCGCACTGGGTGCTCGGGGACGTGGGTGACCCCAAGGTGCTGAATTGGGGTGCTTGGGGCTATGGGTGACCCCGAGGTGCCGCACTGGGTGCTGGGGGCTGTGGGTGCCCCTCAGGCACGGTGGGGTGCTAGCTGGGCGCGGTGGCACACGGGTGAATCACCCCATTGCACAACCCCGGGGCTGGGGGTTGTGTCGGGTGGTGCCGGCTGCCCGTGCCCAGCTCGGCCCTGATTGGCTGCCTGCTGCCTGTAGGGGCAGGTGCTCTGCGTGCTGATTGGTCAGCAGCTCTACAGGTTGTGCTGCTGTGCATGCTGGTTGGTCAGCGTGTCCACAGGTTGTGCTGCTCTGGGTGCTGATTGGTCAGTGTGTCCACAGGTTGCGTCGCTCTGGGTGCTGATTGGTCAGCAGTTCCACAGGTTGTGTTTCTCTAAGTGCTGATAAGTCATCAGTTCCGCAGGCTGTGCTGCCCATTGGCTCCCAGGGGTGAGCTCGCACCCCCAGTGCCAATTGACCAGCGGGTCCGGGGAGGCGGGGGCTTGTCCACTCTGGCTGCTGATTGGCTGATACCTCCAAGGCCGTGGTCACTGGGGGATCTGATTGGCCAGTGGCTCCAGCCCCCTCCTCACCCTTGCAGAAGGACCTCTCCTACCTGCAGCAGTGGCTGGAAGCCTTCGTCATGAACTTTGAGAAGATCATTACGCTGCCCTCACTGGAGCCCAGGAGGTGAGGGGCACCCAGCACCCTTGGGTGCTGCATGGCTGACACCCTGCGGGGGGGGGAGGGGGTGACACCCACGGGTTTGCCGTGACGGCAGCTCAGTGGTTTTAAGCCATCCGGTCTGAAAGTTGACTGGGGGGGGTTGGGGGGGGATGGGGGTTGGGGGGTCACATCCTGCCAGCCCTGTTTTGCCAGTGGCAGGCTGGAGGAGTCGGTGTCGGAGATCCCGGTGCTGCCGCGGGAGGTGCTGCAGGTGCTGAGCCAGCGGCTGGGGCAGTGTGTGGCCCAGGTCCCGCGGGAGGAGGGCAGCGGGGCCAGCCTGGGGCAGGCCCTCCTCCTCCTCAAGTTCTTCATCATCATCTGCAGGTGGGTGGTACCCCCTGCTGACACCCCCAGGGTGGGGGGCCCAGCTTCCCTCTGCCCCCCACACACACCCATGGGTGCTGCTGGTTCCCGTCCTCCCAGCGCTGCAGGATCAGCCCCAGGTGCAGCCCAGCTTTGCCTCCAGGTGCTGGGGGACAACGGCAGGGACCCTCACACATCTCTGGGTCCTGTGCCCTCCCCACCCCAAGTCTGTGTATCTGGTATCGCCACAGTCCCCAACCACCATGGTGCCTTCCTGGATGTGCATCCTTATCCGCTCCCCCCCTCAAAGCACATCACCCCCCTATGAAACGCATCAGCCACCAAAGCACACACACACACAAAGCACAGCACCCCCCCAACTGCAGCACTCCCCCATGAAGTGCATCACCCTGCCAAAACGCAGCATCCCTCCTGCAAAGTATGTTCCCCTCCCGCGAAGTATAGCAACCCCCCCCAAAAAATTGCATCATTACCCCCCAGAAGTGCATCACATCACCCCAAAACACAGTATTTACGCCCCTGAAGTGCAGCATCCCCCTTGAAGAGCAGCATCCCCCCCCAAAGTGTAGCATCCCCCCAAAAAAGCACATCATCACCCCCAAAGTGCATCACATCATCCCAAAACACAGTATTTACCCCCTGCCAAAGCACAGCATCCCCCTGTGCTCCCTGGCTTGTGCCGGCTGCCGTGTTATTGCCCCTCCCCGTGAAGCATCGCCCCCCCCACCCCCGATGCATTACCCCACCGCCACGTTACCCCCACCTCGCAGGAACCTGGAAAACATCCAAGCAGACAAAACTCCCAGCTTCATCCCAGAGGTGCTGAAGCTGCTGCGGGTCTGCGGGAGCAAGGTGAGTGCACGGCGGGAACCCCAGCCCCGACCTGGGGGTGCTCAGCCAGAGCAGGATTATTTTGTATTTATTTACGGGGCGGGGGGGCTGTTAATCCCGCTCTGTTTCTCTGGCAGCTGAAGAGTATCCAGGAGGGTGAGCAGAGCAGGATGCAGCTGGAGAGTGGGATGCTTTACGCCCTGCATCTCTGCGAGTGCTTCTTCGACCCCTACCAGACCTGGCGGCGGCAGCTGAGCGGGTGAGCGGGGACCCCCCCGCGCCCCAAAATCCCCCCCCAACCTCGTGTCCCCCCTGCTTCACCCCTCTCTTTCCAGGGAAGTCATCAGTGCGAAGGAGAAGAGTAAATACAAGTTCGCCCCTGCCCCGTTGCCCCCTGAGTTTGGCGCCCTCTTCCAAGGTAAAGCCGGCTGCAGCCCGGCTTGGGCTCCGGCAGCGGGATCCGGGGGCGCATGGGGGGTCCGTATGGGATCCATGGGTGCCTAGAGCATCCAGGGACACAGGTGGAGGATGCTGAGGTGGGGAATGGGATCCAGGAGTTATAGGATCCATGGGGGCACGTATTGTTCAGGGGCAGGTGTGTGATTTGAGGGCAAATATAGGTTTCTATACCTGCCCCTGGGTATCCTATACCTGTTGCTGAAAACATAGGTACCTATACCTGCCCCTAGTTATCCTATACCTTTCCCTGCAAATGCAGGAGCCTATACCTGCCCAGGATCACTGTATGATTCAAAGGCAAATATAGGAGACTATACCTGCCCCAAGACATGCTCTATACCTGCCCCTGCAAATATAGGAGCCTGTAGTTGCCTGTATCAGTATATGATTCAATGGCAAATATAGGATCCTGTACTTGCCCCAGGATCAGTATATGATTCAGGAGCAAAATATAAGAGCCTATACCTGCCCCAGGATTGCTATATGATTCAAGGGCAAATATAGGAGCCTATACCTGCTTCCGGTTATCCTATATGTGCTCCAGGATCACTATATGATTCAAGGCCAGGTATAGGATCCTGATGGAGGGATGAAGTCCTGCACGACCTGGGGAGTCCGCAAAAATCAACATGAAGGGGATTTTTTTTTTCTGGGGAAGCCCCCAAAAACCCTATTCGGAGGCAAAGGGGTTGCAAAAAAATCACCTAAAACTCCCAACACAGCCAACTGCCCGTAAATCCCCGAACTGAACCCTATTTTTTGAACAAAACCCCATTTTTTTAGGATAAAAAAACCAAAACAACGGTGCAATCAGAGCTGCAAAAAAATTGAGCATTCTCATCCTCTCCGTCACCAACAGGGTCCAGCACCCACCTGGGCTAGCTTTTGGGATGGGTTTTGGAAGAAAAGGGATTATTATTTTTTTTCCTCCTATTTTTTTTTCCTGCTGCTTATCCCCCAAAGTAAATCCTCTCCTCATCCTCACAGAGAGTTTCCAAGCCGGAGTGCAGCTCCCCGAAACACTCCAGCTCCGGCTTATCCATCTCTTCGGAGCCATCCTCTCTGGATCCAAGGTAGTGTTGGGAAGTGGATGGGGAGGACTTGGGATCATCACCTAAGTAATAAACCCATGTATTTATTCATTCATTCATTCATTCCAAGCAAGATAAATGCTGGAATTAAACCGCTTAATTTTCAAAAGGCTTTAAAAACGGTATTTAAAATTCCAGCCCTAAATTCAGTGGGTTTACCTTAAAAAAAAAAAATAATAATAAAAAAAATTAAAGAGGGATTTGAGTTGAAGGTGCTGGTTCACCACTGGTGGGTGGCAGATGAGAACTTCTTGACTGAGTAGATTTGAGCAGAAGTAGGTTTTAGTTAACCCAGTGGTTAAAAATCGGGATTTAATCAACAGCCCCGAAATTTGCTTTAAATTAATTTGCACGCCCCCAGGAGCGGGGTGCAGTGAGAGGGGTCAAACCTGCAGCACAGCAGACATCAGGCTCAGCATTAATAGCTTAAATAAAGGATTTTATAGCGCAATAGGTGACATAAAAGCCTGTCTCCCCCCATCATCCTGACAGCCCAATGCACTGCGGGCCATCACACCGGCGGCGGTGGAGGTGCTGCTGGGGCTCCTGCAGCAGGGAGGCGGGGAGACCCCCCCAGTACCCAGGTTGCTGGAGCTGGTGCTACACGACGTGGTGGCCGTGGTCCACGTGCTGCACAGCAGCAGTCCCAGCGCCGGCCCCATGCCCTTGCGTGTCCTCCTTGATGGTTACTTCAGGGTGCTCAATTCGGACCTGCCCGTCGCTTCCTTGGCACCAGAGGCGGCCGGTGGCCTCATCGCTCTCCGCGTGCTCATGCTGGGTAGGTGGGCTGGGGACAGGGCTGGGGACAGGGACGTGAGGTGGATGCTGAGCCATCGCCATCTTGCTGTAGATGCCATCCCGGCCATGCTGAGCTGTGAGGACCGGCCGGTCCTCCAAGCCATCTTTCTCAGCAACAACTGCTTTGAGCACATCATCCGGCTCCTCCAAAACAGCAAGGTACTGGGGTGGCCACATTGGTGTGTCCCCTTGGTGACACCGGGGTTGGGCACCCTCATCTCCATCTTCATCCTTCCTGGCTCTAATCAATGCTGGGAGAGGGTGGCTGTGCTCCAGCAGCATCCATGGGGTGGGGACCCTCCATAACCCCCTTCCCTTTTCCCCCCACCCCATACCGGGTGCCACTCCCCAGAGCTGACACCCACCCTGTGTCCCACAGCTCTACCTCAGCAGCTCACGGGAGGCAGGTGAAGCCCGGGATGAGGTCCCCACACGGCATACGGGCAGGGATGGGCTCCAGCAGGTATCATGTGGGGCCCCCCCATAACCAAGTGGGGCCACCTCATGACCAAACCACCAGACATGGTGGGCTCTGTCCCCTCAACCCCATGGCTCAGCAGACGCACCACCCCTGTGTCCTTGCAGGTCTTCAGCGGCAGCTCTGATGCCATCGCGGTCCACGCCATCAGGGTGCTTACCGCCATCATGAGCAACTCGCCCTCAGCCAAGGTGAGCAGAGGACCAGAGGTGGGGAGGACACCCCAAAAGCAGATGGGTTTGGCATTTTCACCTTGCAAGGTGGGCTGGTGTGAAAGCAGCACATGGTGGGGCTCGGCACAGGGTCCCACGTGCCTGGGTGCTTGCAGGAGGTGTTCAAGGAGCGCATCGGCTATGCTCACCTCTACGAGGTGTTGAGGAGCCAAGGCCAGCCCACCCAGCGCCTGCTCCAGGAGCTCCTCAGCATGGTGAGTGTGCCCACTCTCCTCCACACCAAGCAAAGCCCTCGGCACCGGTGGTTTGCGGTAGATCTTGGCCCCTGTTAGCCCCATTCTTTAACCCCCAGTCCTCTCCACCCTGCTGGTTTCCCATCAGCTTCCTCCTGAGGGGTCCTAGGGCTATCTTTAGTTTGGAGTCATGCTCAAGTTTGGGGAGTTTTGAGCCCTTTCTGATGTGGTATGACTTGCTCTGGTACAGCTGGATGCAGCAGGGGGTCTCCAAGGCACTTAATGCATGAGGGTCTCCAAGGCACCTGATGCACGGGGGCCTCCAAGGGTCTTGACGAGGTCTCTGCTGCCAGCCCAGGGTGGCCAGGGGGAGGATCTGTTCCTCTCCACGGGGTCAGGGCTGCACCAACCACCTCTTGTGTTTCGGCAGGCAGTGGAGGGTGACCACAGCTCCTTCCCAGTGCGCCCCATCCGCAACGAGCAACCCCTGCTCATCCTGCTGGCCTGGCTGCCGGCGCTGGCGTGCCAAGAGCTGCAGGTCTTCCTCTCGGGCTGGCTGCGGCGGCTCTGCGAAGCCTCCCTGCCCAGTCGTCTCACCTGCGTCAAGGCAGGCATGGTGGGCTGCCTGCTGGGTGCCCTGGCCACCGAGCCGGCACTGCCTGCTGCCTGCTTCGAAAATTTACTGGAGCTGCTGCAGGCACTGGGCAGCCTCTCCATCTGCCCCGGGGAGCTGCGGCAGCTGCTGCGGCTGCTGCGGCACGAGCGGGGTCGGGGACCGCATCCCTACGCAGCGCCTGTCATCCGGGCGCTCTCGGGGATGGCACGGGTTGAGGGACCCCCCCGCGCACTGCAGTGCTTTGACCTGACACCGGGGATGGCGGGGATCATGGTACCCACCGTCCAGAAGTGGCCTGGCAGCGCCTTCGCTTTCCACGCCTGGTTGTGCCTGAGTGAGGAGGAGCCCGAGCCACCGGTGAGGCCAAAGAGGAGGCAGCTCTACAGGTGATGCTCAATGGAGGGACCAGTGCGGGGCTGAGGTGAGGAGGGGGAGGAGCAGCACCACCATCCCACTCTGCTTCTCCTCCGCCAGCTTCTTCACGGCCAGTGGGACGGGCTTTGAGGCGTTCTTCACCGCCGGCGGCGTGTTGGTGGTGGCTGTCTGCACCAAGAAGGATTACATGACCGTGGCGTTGCCGGAGTTTGCCTTCAATGACTCGGCTTGGGTGAGCGTCATCACTGTCCCCATCAGTGGGGGCAACAAAGACGCCAGGGTGCCTGACACCTCCTCCCTGTCCCCCCAGCACTGCGTTGACATTGTCCATGTTGCCGGCCGCCGGCCCTTCGGCCAGAACATCGTCAGCATCTACACTGATGGGCACCTACGAAAGACAGCGCAACTCCGCTTCCCATCGCTCCATGAGGTGGGGGACCGCCATGGTGCCCAGCTGGACACCTCCCCATGATATGGGCTAGGGACTGAGCATGACTCCTTCTCCCTTCCAGTCCTTCACCTCCTGCTGCATCGGCTCCGCGGGTCACCGGACCACCACTACCACCACCACCTCCACCGCCAGCCACCAACCAGCGTCCCACGGGCCAGAGCTGGTCTTCCCTGCACACCCTGTGCTCGGCCGCTCCCAGTCCGTCCCCGCCGCCCTGGGCCCCCACGCTTGGACCCCCACTCAGCCCCCAACAGAGGGGGTGGTGGCCACCACAGCAGCCGGCAGCCAGGACACCGAGTGGGGCAGCCCCACCTCCCTGGAGGGTCACCTCGGCTCTGTGGCCATCTTCTGTGAGGCTCTGCAGCAAGCCCAGGTCAAGGCACTCTTCTGCACAGGTACATCAGGGTGGGACATGGGGGACATCCACAGGGGTGCTGGTGGCAACTGTGGTCTCCTCCATCATGCCCCATCTCACCCCAGTCCTCTTCCCTAGGACCAAATGTCACATCACCATTTACACTGGAAGGTGACTTGGTGGAGCTCAGCAGCAAGCTCTTACTGTACTACACCCCACAGGTGAGAAGAGCCACCCCCCAGGGATGGGGACAGCACTGGTAGACCCTCTGACATAAGTGATATCTCCAGGAGCATGAGGATGCTCCCATGGTGCTCTCTTCTAGGCCTGCAGGAACAACATCTGCCTGGACCTCTCCCCCAGCCACGGCTTGGACGGGAGGCTGACGGGGCACAAGGTGGTCAACTGGGACATCAAGGTACTCTGGGCGCAGGGTGGCCTGTCCTGGCCCACCCACTGCATGGTGAGGAGGCAGTTGCGTGCCTCCTTGGACACAAGACCAGGGCAGGACCCCCACAAGATGGTGGATGGTTATGGTGGTTTCTCTGGGCCATACTGGGATTCTGCCGCGTGGTATTGGGTCCACCTGCATAACCCATGGGTCCCCTAAGGACCCATCTGCCCCATAGGTCCTCAGCGTCCAGGGTGGGCATCGTGGGTGGCACAGGGCAACAGGTGCTTTTGGGGGAGCTGTTTTAGGTTTGTGCTGTAGGATGGGTCAGGGCACACCCCAGTCTTTGGTAGCCACACCCCAGTCTTTGGTAGCCACACCCCAGTCTTTGGTAGCCACATCCCAGTCTTTGGTAGCCACACCCCAGTCTTTGGTAGCCACAGGGCCTGGCTCTTCCTGGCTTGAGCTGAGTCCTTGAGCAGGCAGGATGGACCTTGGGTGCATGGTGACCTCCTCCTCTCCGCTGCCATCACCATGCAGCACCCAGCAAAGCCTCTCGCCTCCCTTCGGCAGGACGTGGTCAACTGCGTGGGTGGGATGGGTGTGCTGCTGCCTCTGCTGGAGCAAGTGGTGTCCAAGAAGGAGGAGCCTGAGGATGAGCAGGAGACCAATGACTTGGTGGGGCCGGAGCTGACATCCTCCAGGAATGCCCAGGGCATGCTCATCCCTCTGGGCCGGTCCTCAGGTGAGAACCTCAGGGGACATGGAGCAGGAGCCATCCTGCTCAGGTGGCTGGAGGCAGCCCCGCTGCCATGGAGGTGCTACCTGGACCAGGCTGGTGTCTGCTACAGGCAGGAGAGGGTCTTGCCTGAGGCACCAGGAGTTACAGGGTAATGGAGAAACTGTTGACATCTTTTGATGTTGTTATGACCCAGTTAGTCATAAGCAAGCAGCTATGGGAAGATGAGGGTGGCTTCAGCCTGCTTACCTCCAGTTTGCCTTTGCGTGGAGTCTCTGATGTCTTATAGTAGGTTCACACAGGAGCCTTCTCCTGCCTAGGTGAAATGGGCTTTCTCCCGATACCCAGCTGCTTGTTTCCAAGTTCAGAGCAACAGAGTTTCCACTCATGCAAATCTGGGTGAAATAGGAGAACAGGCTCCGAAGTCTGCAGAGAAAAGTTGACAGTGGCGTCTCCAGGATGCCCTTCACAGGCAGGTGCAGGCAGCGTAGGAAGGTGTTTGGGTGGGCACAGGGCTCACAGCTACCGGTGGGCCTCTGCCCTGTGCCTTGCAGAGAGCAGACTGGAGAGGAACAGCGTGGCCGCCTTCCTGCTGCTAGTGAAGAACTTCATCCAGAACCACCCGGTGAACCAGGAGAGCCTGGTGCAGTGCCACGGGCCGGCCATCATCGGGGCGCTGCTGCAGAAGGTGTGGGGGGCTACCAAAGGTTTCATCCCGCAGCCCCTGGGGCCGTTCCCCAAGGGGGATGCCAGGGCTGCAAACCTCCCCTCTCGCCCATGGCAGGTCTCCAGCCCGCTGCTGGACATGAGTACGTTGATGGCCTCGCAGATCCTCATGGAGCAGGTGGCCTCTGAAGGTAGCGGGCTCCTGCTACACCTCCTCTACCAGCATCTCCTCTTCGACTTCCGCATCTGGAGCAACAGTGACTTCGCCGTCCGCTTAGGTGGGAACTGGGGGTGCTTGGGAGCGTTCTCCATCCCAGCTGGCCTCCATGGCTACTCACACCTTCTCCCTGCAGGTCATATCCAGTATCTGGCCAACGTTGTCAAGGACCACAAGCAGCGCATCCGTAAGAAGTACGGGGTGCAGTACATCCTCGACTCCATCCGGACGTACTACGGGTGAGCTGCCGTGTGTAGGTGGGACCCCCAAACACTGGCATGGTGGTGGGCTTCTCCCCTCTGCAGTAGACACCATTTGCTTGGGGTAATATCACCCTTGCAAGCACCTCAGGGGGTAATCTGGTGTGAGCACATGGTGGTGGGTGCAGGACCTTCCACCCCCAGTGGCCATGCCTCTTCCGCAAGCCTCCACCCAGAGTGGTGCCTGGTCGGCCCCAAAATCCACCCCCGGCATCTCTCCAGCAGCAACCAAGAGCACGGTGGTTTCTACAACAAGCTGATGCCCTTTGCTTGTCTAACCCCATGTGTTTCTGCACACCTGTGGCACTGGGGCGCTTGCACCCTGCAGAGACCCAAATGCATGGGGTGGACATTTCCTGGTGGACAGGGTTGGCCAGAGGGGATGTCCACACCTGCCTGTCCTGGAGCTCCTTAGGCTTCATGGTGGGATTTGGGGTCATGCTGGCAATGGGTGACAAGGGGCAGGAGGGTGGCTGTGCCCATCCCCAGAGGGAATGCCCATGTGCATCTGTCCATCAGCACCTCCAGGGAGAAGACCACAGCCACCGATGATATCAAGACCGTGCAGACATCCCTCTTCAGCTTGGTGAAGGATTTCTTCTGCAGGAGCTTCTCCGGGGAGGAGATGCAGAGCTTGCTGAGCTATGTGGCCGGGGCTCAGGATGAGCAGCAGGTACAGCACCAAGCCAAACACCTCAGTGTGCCATGGGCTGGCCTGGAACTTGGCAGCAGGTGGGGAGAAGCTGCTGAGGTCCTGGTGG
The DNA here is from genome assembly GCF_017639655.2 of Falco naumanni. Lineage (NCBI taxonomy): Eukaryota > Metazoa > Chordata > Aves > Falconiformes > Falconidae > Falco > Falco naumanni. Next base: position 61,578,593 of record NC_054057.1, read on the forward strand.
GGCATGTGGAGGGCAGTGGACAATCAGCCCCATGTTCTGCAGGTCTGCGGAGCACTGGAGGTGATCCACAGCCTGCTGAAGGGATCACCTGCCCAGGAGCAGCTCTTTGCCTTCCTCTTTGAGCCTGGCCATGTGGAGGTCCTCTTCTCGCTGCTGGTGCAGAAAAAGTTCTCAGATGAAGTGCGGGAGAGGGTCTTCAAGGTAAGGCAGATCCCCAGCACCAACCTCTTGCCATCCCCAGCAGCCAGAGGTTTTGCCTCAGCAAGATGGCCATCTCTCTGTCTCACCAGGTCCTCTACAAGATGCTGAAGTATGAGAAGGTTCCTGAGCGCAGCAAGAACCGCTTAAAGCTGAAGGACATCGGGTACCAGGGGTTCATTGCCTGCCTCAGTGACATCCCCAGCTCCATGTTGCTCTTCCGCTGCCTCTCGGAGCAGGTCCTCGGGGCAGGTACCGTGTGCCCTCCCAATATCAGGCTGGCCCTGGCCACCCATCCCAAAAACTTGCCATGAGGTCATCACTGGTGGCTTCCTACGAGGCTCAGCTGGTCTTGGGGCTGGGGATCTTTGATTGCTTTTGGGAACAGAAGGAGGTGTCCCATCAGTGTGCTGTCTCTCCTTGTCCATAGACCCTCCCAACTACAAGGACCTGGTGGCTGTGGTTTACCTGTCCCACCGGGCTGAGCTGACCGTCCGGCTTGATATCTGCCGCAAGGTGAGCAGGGCCGTGGGCACAAGGGACTGTGACCAAGTTTCCGCCCTGGGGCTGAGCTCCCAGCCATGCCTGAACATGGGGCCCATGGGGATGGTGGCAACACCCTATGCATGGGGCTGTCAGCATGTGGATGTGCCAGCATGGAGGTGGTGCAGCCCCAGCATCCCATGATGGTTTTGGAGGATCTGGGGTCCTCAGGACCAAGCATCCTACCCCTTGGAAGGGACAACCCCCTAGGAGGCTACCAGAAGCTGAGGCAACATCATTCGATCTCCTCCCTCACCTTCTTTTGCAGCTCTTCCACTTGATCTATGCACAGCAGGACATGGTGAAGCAGCTGGCGAGGTTGGCTGGCTGGCAGGACACGCTCACCAAGCTCTACGTCAAGGAGTCCTATGAGTCCCGCCAGCACAGCCTGAGCAACGTGGGCAGCGGGGGCTGCCTGGAGCTCCTCCGCCTCTCGGACTCCTCCGGCAAGGAAGGGCCGAGCCCACCGCCAGCTGAGCTGCAGGAGCTGGACGTCTTCCTGCCACTGGGCTACGAGGCCTCAGACCAGGAGCTCTCCGAGGGCTTCTCCGACCACTCCATCTCCCCGAGTGGCCGCACCAAGTCCTTCCACTCCTACAACTTCAAGTCTTTCGACTCCTCTGACCGGGCCAGCCGCTCATCCTCCAATCCTGGTGATGGTCCTCCCTTTGATGGTGTCTACCATCCGCTCTCACCCTTCTCCACCTCACCCTTCGATCTGGGGCTCGACCTGGCGAGCACCAGCTCCATCGCCACAGCAGAGAGCGGCACGCAGACCCCTGCCAGCGGCCCTGGCACCCCGTCACCCCTGGAGAGCTTCAAGCCCTTCCCAGGGATTCGAGCGCGCAAGAGCTCCAGCCTCTCAAACGTCCTGGATGAGAGCAGCTACCAGGACACGCTGCCCAGTGACAACGTTTCCAACACCAGCAACCCCCAGGTGAGCCCCAAAGCATTGTGCCCACCACCTTGGGCTACCCTGGACGTTGGACCTCTCACCCTTCCTCTCCATTGGCAGCAAACTCCTGAGGAGGAGCTGTGCAACCTCTTGACCAACATCGTCTTCTCGGTGACCTGGCGTGGGGTGGAGGGCTGGGACGACGCAGCATGGAGGGAGCGCGGGCAGGTCTTCTCCGTCCTCACCAAGCTGGGGACGGCATGCGAGCTGGTGCGGCCCCCCGATGAGATCAAGCGCAGGTGAGTCTTGCCCAGGTCCGGGTGGGTGCATCCCAAGGGAGGACCACCCCACGGAGCTGCCTGCTTTCCTGCAGCCTGCTGGAGATGATGCTGGAGTCGGCACTGACGGACCTGAAGGAGTCAGGGCCGGCCGCCCTGCCTGGTCTCACCCACAACGCCCTCAAGCTGCTGCGACTGCTTCAGGACTTCTTGTTCTCCGAGGGACACAACAACCAGGCCCTGTGGAGTGAGAAGGTGTGGATGGGCACGAGCAGGCGTTCCTGATCCCAAAGCTGAGCTCTGAACCCTGATGCTAAGCCCTGGTGCCAGCCCTAACCCTAAACCCTGCCCTTACCTGCAGCCCTGGAACTTGACCTTGAAAAATAACCTGTGCCTTAGCCCCAGACTGTAACCCTAACCCCAACCCTGACCCTCACCCTGCACCCCTGCTGTGAAGCCCAATCCTATACCCCAGCCCTAACCCCTAATTCTAGCCCTTAACCCCAATCCTACAACCCTACCATAAACCCAAATCCGATACCGCAACCCTGTACGCTAAGATCTAACCCTACCCCTTGCTGTTAACCCTAACCCTGACCCTAAACCCTAATCCCTAATCCTAAACTTTACCCTTAACGCTACATCCTTGCCATAACTCCAACCCCCTAGCCCTGTCCCCTAAGCCCTAACCCTAAACCATAACCCTAACTCATCACCTGGAAATCTAACCGCGCCTCCTAAATCCTGATCTTAAACCTTAACCCTAAAGCCTTGCTGTAAACCCAGGCCCTTAACCCTACTAGCAGCGCTAACCCTACGCCCTTACTGTAAAGCAGAACCCCAAGCCCTGACCTTAACTCGTAACCTGTCACCTAACCGTGCCCCCAACCCTACAGCTGTGCTGCAAACCTCGCCCTGACCCCGATCCTAGACCCCGAGCCGGACCCCAGCCCTGACCCTGATCCTAGACACCCCGATCCCAGACCCCGATCCCGGACCCCAATCCTAGACCCCAGACCCCGATCCTGGACCCCGATCCTGGACCCCAGACCCATAGCCCTGACCCATAGCCCTGACCCCGAGCCTGACCCCGAGCCCTGACCCCAAGCCCAGACCCCAGCCCTGACCCCGAGCCTAGACCCTGAGCCTGACCCCGAGCCCAGACCCTGAGCTTAGACGCCGATCCTAGACCCCAGTCCCAACCCCTAACCCTCCAACCTCACTCTAAACCTAACCCTATACTCTAACCCTATATGCAAAGATCTAACCCCGAGCCTATCCCTAACTCATAGCCTGGGAATTAACCCTCACCCCTGCTGTAAACCCCAGCCCTGATCCTAAACCCTGACCCCCAAACCCCAAGCGCAGCCTTAACCTGCGCCCTTCCCGTAAACCCGACCCTGGCGCTGTGCTCTGGGCTCTAACCCTGACTCCTACCCCGCCGCCTAAATCCAGATCCTAAACCTTAACCCTGTACCCTCGGCCCTAACCCCGGCTCTGTACCTTCGCTCCGGTCCTGACCCCTGCCCCTGCAGCCTGGCTGCGAACGGGCACCCCCGCCCCGTACCCCGAGCCCTAACCTGAACTCACAATTTATACGTTTAACTGCACCTCCCAAATCCTAAACCAGCCTTCCCGTAAACCTCCGCCCTGACCCCCAGCCCCCACCCCCAGCCCCAACCCCCCCATACCCAACTGGTTTGCCACCAGGGCCATGAGTGGGGGCTCTACCACCCCCAAACCCGAACCCTACCCCTGCCCCTAACCCAGACCCACGCTGCGCAGCGCCGGGGGTGGCTGGGTGATGGGGACAGACCTGGTGGCTTTGTGTCTGCCCAGCTGGAGGGCTGGGGGGTGGGGTGGCCAGGCAGGGTCTCACTGTGCCCCCACCCCAGATCTATGAGGGGGTGAGCAGTCTGCTGGACAAGCTGGGCGTCTGGTACCACCTCGCCAATGGCACCTCCGACCTCAAGGAGATGGCCCAGACGGGTCTGCGCGTTCTCGTGGGCTACATCATGCTGCAGGACCCCCAGGTGGGTTACCCTTTCCTGGGGCTCAGGGTGAGACCCCAGCCTTTGGGGCAGGGCAGGTGACCCCATCTGATGTCTCCTGTCCCCCAGCTGCACTCGCTGGCGTATGTGAAGCTGCACAGCCTGCTGCAGACTGCCTCGGCCCCCAGAAAGGACGAGGCTTGCTACTTGCTGGGCAAGCTGGAGACCCCACTGCGACGCTCGCTGGACGCCAAGTCGGAGACCTTCTCCTGGTTGGTGCCCATCGTCCGTACGCTCATGGACCAGTGCTATGAGACCCTGCAGCTGCAGCTCTTCCTGCCCTCGCTGCCCCCCACCAACGGCAGCCCCACTTTCTACGAGGACTTCCAGCTCTTCTGCACCACCCCAGAGTGGAGGGGCTTCATCGAGAAGCATGTGGGTGCCCTGAGGCAGGGGGTGGCATTACTTTTGGGGGAACATCTTCCCAGGCTTCGAGATGGGTCTGTGCTGCGGTGGGGTCCCCATGTCACCCCTAGGTTGGGACAGCCTGCAGGGGTGACCTCCAGGGAAGGGATGTTCATAATCTGGATGATGCTTAGTGGGTGCCAAGCCCTGCAAACACCTGGTCTCCCATCCTGGCTCTCTGCTTAGGTGCAGCCCACCATGGCCCAGTTTGAGATGGACACCTTCGCCAAGAGCCACGACCACATGTCCAATTTCTGGAATGCCTGCTATGATGCCATGATGAGCAGCTCCCAGCGGCGGGAGCAGGAGAAGGCAGCCAGCCGCAAGATGTTCCAGGTACTGCCTGCTCCTAAACCCTGGGACATCACCCTGGGGATGTGCTCCTCATCCTGGGCATATGCACCTCATCCCAAGGATGTCTCCCAGGGGATGTGCTCCTTGTTCTGGGGATCTCATCCTAGGGACATGCTCCTCTCCCTGGGGATAATCATGGGTATGGGCTCCTCATCCTGGGGACAGCCTCCTCACCCTGGGGAGACGGTCATCGGGATGTGCTGCTTATCCTGGGAACATCAACCCAGGGACATTGTTTCAGGGATGTGCTCTTCACCCTGGGTACATGCTCCTCACCCCAGGGACATCATCCAGAGATCATGGGGATATGCTCCTCACACCAAGGATATCATCCTGGAGACGTGCTCCTCACTCTGGGGATGTCACCCCAGGGACATGCTCCTCTCCCTGGGGACATCAGTCCTGAGGGTGTGCTCTTTATCCTGGGGAGATCCTCCTCACTCTGGGGACATTGTCCTCAGGATGCGCTCATCATCCTGGGGATGTCATTCCAGGAATGTTATCATCCCAGGAACATCATTCCAGGGGATGTGCTCCTCACCCTGAGTACATGCTCCTCACACCGCAGGGACATAATCCTGGGGATGTGCTCCTTGCCCCAAGGATGTCACAGAAGGAATGTGCTCCTTGGTCTGGGGTTGTTCCCCTGGGAACATGCTCGGGGACATTGCCCTCAATAATAAGTGCTCCTTATTCTGGGGATGTGCTCCTCATCCCAGGAACATCATCCAGGGGATGTGCTCCTCACCCCAAGTACATCCTGGGGATGTTCTTCTTGTCCTGGGGATGTCACTTCATGGACATGCTCCTCACCTCAGGGATGTCCCCAAGCCCCAGCCCTGCTGTCACTTCACTCTCCCTCGACCCTCTGCAGGAGCTGGTGCTGGAGCCGGTGGCGAAGCGCTCCAAGGCGGAAAACACCCGGCATGCCAATGTGCTCAAGCAGGCCAACAACCACCACAGCACCGTGCTGAAGCAGTGGCGGTCCCTGTGCCACCTCCTCACCTCACCCCGCTCTGCTTGGGCTGACCGGTGAGCTCTCGCCTTGGTCCCCAGGGAAGGGGTAGGATGGCTGGGGGCCCCCAGGGTGCCTCACCCCCGCCTGCCCCCCAGGAACCCACCGGAGGTTCGCTGGAAGCTGTCGAGTGCTGAGACCTACTCCCGGATGAGGCTGAAGCTGGTGCCCAACCTGAATTTTGACCAACACTTGGAAGCCAGTGCCCTACGGGACAACTTGGGTGAGGCTGTTGGGAGTGGGGCACCCAGGGGTCCCTCCGTGCCATGGGCAAGGAAGTGCCACCAGTTGGATGCATGTGGTGGTGTTGAGCTGGGAGCTGTTGTGGAGCCTGCTGGGGTTGAGGGGTGGGATGGGGGCCCTCTGCAGGACTTGTCCTCCAACTGAGGGTGGCCGGGGGGGGCCTGCTGACCTCCTCCTCATTTCAGGAGCCGACCACCTCCACAACCCTGCTGAATCCCTCCCGCTCGCCATGGCCAAGGAGGCCAAAGTAAGCGAGCTGGAGGATGACCAACTGGCCGAGGAGGACCTCCCTGTCCTGGACAACCAGTGAGCGTCCCCATCCCCTGCCATGGCACTGGCTCACCCAGGCTGGCGGTGTCACCAGGGTCTCCTCACCCCTCTGTGTCACCCAGGGCTGAGCCTAAGGAGCAGAACCAGCGGGAGAAGCTGGTGGTCTCAGAGGACTGCGAGCTCATCACGACAGTGGCTGTCATCCCTGGCCGCCTGGAGGTGACAACCCAGCACGTCTACTTCTACGACGGCAGCAGCGAGAAGGAGGAGACAGAGGGAGGTAATGGCAAGCACTGCTCAGGGGGTCGCTGAAGCCAGGGGGGGTGAGGAGCCCCCCACCCATCCCATCTCCCCCAGAATCCCATCATGCCAGGTGCTGGTTGTTTCGAGGGTGGGCTCCTCCCAGCCCCAGGGCAATGCTGGCCCCCAACCCTGCCAGGGGAGTGGGGGTCCAGGTGGATGGTGACACCCGTGGGGCTCTGTGCCCCCCCCCATCTCTGCAGGGATCGGCTACGACTTCAAACGCCCCTTGTCCCACCTGCGTGAGGTCCACCTGCGCCGCTACAACCTGCGCCGCTCCGCACTTGAGCTCTTCTTCATCGACCAGGCCAACTATTTCCTCAACTTCAAAAAAAAGGTGGTGGCACCCTTCCCCCAGCCCCAAACCCCTCCTGGGACAACGCACTGCCCAGGCTCCAGCCACTCCATGCCCTCCCCACCCATCCCCCCAGGTGAGGAACAAGGTCTACTCCTGCATCCTTGGCCTGCGTCCCCCCAACCAGATCTACTTCGGCAGCCGGTCACCCCAGGAGCTGCTGAAAGCCTCGGGGCTCACCCAGGTACCAGCCCACCCTTGCCCATCCCCACCCCATATTTTCCCTTCCTGGTTGACAAAGGGGAGGGTGACAGCATGGGATGGGGATGTCCATGGGACCAGGGATGGCCATGGGTTGGAGATGGCCATGGGTTGGAGGTGGCCATGGGATAGGGATGGCCATGGGACCAGGGATGGCCATGGGTTGGAGATTACCATGGCACCAGGGATAGCTATGGGACCAGGGGTGGGCATAGGATGAGAATGGCTGTAGGGCCCAAGATGGCCATGGGCTGGAAATGACTCCGAGACCACGGATGGCCATGGGTGGGGATGGCCATGGGACCAAGGACAGTATGGGATCAGGGATGGCCATGGGATGGGCACAGCCATGGGGTGCGGGTATCTACCCCATGTCCTGCTTCCCCCACTGCCCGTCTCAGCCACCCTCCTTTTGCTCCAGAAATGGGTCCTGCGGGAGATCTCCAACTTCGAGTACCTCATGCAGCTGAACACGATCGCGGGGCGCACCTACAATGACCTCTCCCAGTACCCCGTGGTGAGCTCCATGTCCCCCCAACGTCCCCCAAGTAAGCCCGTGCCCCCCCAGCCTCACCCATCTCCTGCCCCCACCCAGTTCCCCTGGATCCTGCGGGATTACGTCTCGGAGACCCTCGACCTCACCGACCCAGCCGTGTTTCGGGACCTGTCCAAGCCCATCGGGGTTGCCAACGAGCGACATGCCCGGGATGTGAAGGAGAAGTGAGTACCCCAAAAACGAGGGATGGGGGATGCGGAGAGCACCTGGCTGGCCCCCGGTGGACCCCCTGCCTACCTCATCCCCAGGTACGAGAGCTTTGAGGACCCCACGGGCACTGTGGACAAGTTCCACTACGGCACACACTACTCCAACGCAGCAGGCGTCATGCACTACCTGATCCGCACCGAGCCCTTCACCACCCTCCACATCCAGCTGCAGAGCGGCAGGTGGGCACCTTGCGCATGGACCCCGGGGAGGGGACATCAAGGGGGACAAGCAGGTTCCAACCAGGTGTCCTGTGCCACCAGGTTTGACTGTTCAGACCGGCAGTTCCACTCGGTGCCAGCGGCTTGGCAAGCCCGCATGGAGAACCCCGTGGACGTCAAGGAGCTCATCCCTGAGTTCTTCTACTTCCCTGAGTTCCTAGAGAACCAGAATGGTAAGGGGCACCCATCATCCCCACCATGGGGACAGCACCCACGGGAGCACAGTGGGGTCCATGTCCCTCACCCCCTGCCTGCTCTGCTGCAGGCTTTGACCTGGGCTGCCTACAGCTCTCCAACGAGAAGGTGGACAACGTGGTGCTGCCCCGGTGGGCACGCTCCCGCGAGGACTTCATCTACCAGCACCGCAAAGCCCTGGTGAGATGGTGGAGCTCACCCCAACACCTCCTTCTCTCCCATCCCTGGGGGGGTCATTATGGGGGGGGGGGGTGGGCATTTCCATCCCACCCTGACGCCCCATCCTTGGACAGGAATCTGAGTATGTCTCAGCCCACCTCCATGAGTGGATCGACCTCATTTTTGGGTACAAGCAACGAGGCCCAGCTGCCGTGGAGGCCCTCAATGTCTTCTACTACTGCACCTATGAGGGTGAGCCGTGGGGCAAAGAGGTGGGGGGGCATCTGCCAGGTGGCCCCCCATGACCATCCCTATCCCCAGGGGCCGTGGACCTGGATGCCATTGCTGACGAGACACAGAGGAAAGCTCTGGAGGGCATCATCAGCAACTTCGGACAGACGCCCTGCCAACTGCTCAAGGTAGCTTATACCCCCACCCCAAAAAAATAGCCCCTTTCAGGGGACCACCCCCCTTCTCATGGGTTCTCTCCTCAGGAACCCCATCCCGCCCGGCTGTCAGCAGAGAGCGCTGCCCGGAGGCTGGCCCGCCTCGACACCCGCTCACCCAACATCTTTGAGAACCTGGACCAACTCAAGTCCTTCTTTGTGGAGGTGTGGACAACCCCGGGGGGGGGCAGAGTCCCTGGCCATGATCAGGAGGGTGCTGGTGGCCAGGAGGGTGCCCACCAGTTGCTGTCTCCCTGCAGGGCATCAGCGATGGGGTGGCCCTGGTGCAAGCCGTGGTCCCCAAGAACCAGGCTCACTCCTTCATCACTCAGGGATCACCCGACGTCCTGGTGAGTGTAGGGAAACTGAGGCATGGGTGCACGTTGCTAGCATGGGGGGACCGGGACCAAAGCCCAGGAGGGCTCCGGTGGTGGGACCTGTCACCTCCATCTCCGCCTAGGTCACCGTGAGTGCCAACGGCTTGTTGGGGACCCATAACTGGTTACCCTACGACAAGAACATCTCCAACTACTTCAGCTTCACCAAAGACCCTACTGTCTCCAACGCAAAGTGAGTTGGGCACATAGTTCCCAGGGCCAGTCCCTGGAGGTGCCACCAGCCCACCCATAGTTCTGTCACCGTCCCATGTCCCTCCCCACCAGGACCCAGCGCTTCCTGCAGGGCCCTTTTGCCCCCGGCGCGGACCTCTGCTCCCGCACACTGGCCGTGTCACCCGATGGAAAGTTGCTCTTCAGCGGGGGACACTGGGACAACAGCCTCCGCGTCACCTCGCTGGCCAAAGGGAAGGTCATTGGGCACATCACCCGGCACATAGGTACATCCTCCTCCAATGATGAAGGTCTGATGATGCCCCGATGGGTTTGTAGGGCCATGGAGGAAGGCAGGGGACATTTCCCAGTGTCTCCCATCCTCTGGGGACAGTCCAGGCTCCATCTCAGAGCTGGGGTGGGGTTAGGATTAGCAGCATCTCGACACCCCAGAACACATCTTACTGCCATCGTGTGGGGTCAGGGTTCCAAGCACGGTGGTACAGGACCAGAGCCTCATGGTGTCCCTCTGGGTGTCATAGATGTTGTCACCTGCCTGGCACTTGACCTCTGCGGCATCTACCTCATTTCTGGGTCCCGGGACACCACCTGCATGGTGTGGCAGGTCCTACAGCAGGTAGGGTTTCACTCTTACCCCATGCTCCAGCCAGGAGGTGCTCGTGGTGGGCACTGCCACCAGGTCACTGAGGTCCCTGTGTCCCCAACAGCAGGGTGGGTTTTCCAGCAGCTTGGCTCCCAAACCTGTCCAGGTCCTGTACGGTCACGATGCTGAGGTGACGTGTGTGGCCATCAGCACTGAGCTGGACATGGCAGTGTCGGGCTCCAAGGTGAGCTGGGGTAGTGGGGGTGGGGGTGGTGGGTGGGTAATGCCACTGTCATCACCCTGTGTCCCCTTCCTCCCATAGGATGGCACCATCATCATCCACACCGTCCGCCGGGGTCTCTTCATCCGGTCGCTGCAGCCACCCGGCGAGAGCTCACTGCCCGCTGTCCTCTCCCACCTGGCCGTGGGGCCGGAGGGGCAGGTGGTTGCCCAGACCACCGTGGGTCAACGAGCCTCTTTGAAGGTATGGCCAGGTGTCCCGGTGTCCTCCCCCTCGTCACTGTCAGCGTGTGTGTTCCCCCCTCTTTGCTCTGTCTTGCAGGACAGGTTTGCGCTGCACCTCTACTCGGTGAACGGGAAGCACCTCTCCTCCGTCCCGCTGGAGGAGGAGGTGACAGCCATGTGCTTGACGGAAGAGTTTGTGGTGCTGGGGACCATGCAGTGCGGGCTGGAGATCCGTGACCTCCAGAGGTGAGGGCTACCACCCACCTTGTCCCACCCCAGCCACACCCTCGGGGTGCCCAGGTGTCTCGAGGGGTCCCATCCCACCACTCGTCTTGTCCCAGCCTCAGGGCGGCCATGCCCCCCATGCCCATGAGGGTGCCCGTCCACAGTGTGTCCGTCACCAAGGAGAAGAGTCACATCTTGGTGGGCTTGGAGGATGGCAAGCTCATCGTGGTGGGGGCTGGGCAGCCTGCTGAGGTGAGCATGGACCCCCACCCCAGGTGGGGGCAGGGCTGGGAGGGGGGCAGGGCTCAGTGTTCACTGGGTGCTGCTGGGCTGGGGACCTCTGCTTGTCCTCCTCACTCTTCAGAGCAGGGGGGGACAGAAGTGGGCTGGGATGGGGTGGAGGTGGGGTGGACGTGAAGAAGGGGATGGTGGGTGGATGGCAGTGAGGAAGGGGTTGGGAAAGGGATGGGGGGGAGGATGGGGAAGGGGGGTGATGATGGGAGGGGAGGAGGGATAGGGATTTGGAAGGCCATGAGTGTGGGTGGAGCAAAGGGTGGGGTTTGGAGGGGGATGTGTGATGGGGAAGGGGCTGGGGTGGTGGATGTTTGGGAGAGGATGGGGATGGACATTTGGGAGGTGATGAAGACAAAGATGGGGATGGAGAATGGGAGGAGAAAGGGGATGGAGAGGGGAATGAGAAGGGGGGTGGAGAAGGGGACGGGGATGGAGAAGGTGATGAGGAGGGGGATGGAGGAGAGGATGAAGATGGAGAGGATGGGGATGGAGAAGGGGATGAGGATGGAGATGGGCATGAGGATGAGGATGAGGAGGTGGACAGGGGCAGCGGGTAGGTGCTCACCCCCCTTCACCCAGGTGCGGCCGGGCCAGTTCCATCGGCGGCTGTGGCGCTCCACGCGGCGCATCTCCCAGGTCTCTGCCGGCGAGACAGAGTACAACCCCGCCGAGGGCAAGTCCTAGGCTGGCGCCCGGCGCCCACCGCCCACCACCCACCCGGGGTGCCCCCCCCGGCACGGAGGGGGGGGGGACACCCCTGCGCCCTGCAAAGCCGGGGGGGTCAGAGAGCCCCGTGCTGCCTGCTCAGCCCATTGCCCGTGGCCTTATCCAGCCCCCGGTGGGGTGGGGGACACAGAACTGCTGCCCCCACCAGTTTTAGGGGGACGCGTCCCCCCTGCCCGCAGAGGGACGGGGAGGGGGGGGGAGGAGGCGGGGACCCCTCGCTGGGAAGGGGGGTGCCATGTCCCCCCGCTGTGCCCACTGGCCAGGAGCTGGCCAGTGTGTCACCCTCCCGTTTGTTGGTTGTTTTTTTTCTATCCATTTTTAGATCTTTTACAGAAAAAAGAATATTAATAATAATATATCTATGGGACGTAAACGTGTGCAAGGCACCTCTCTGTCCCCTGCCAGCTGGGGGGGGCCCTCTCCGGTGTGTCCCCCCCGGTGGGGGTGTCCCTGCCTGCCCGACATAGCAGGACCCGGCCAGCCTGAGACATGAGGACACACGTGTCACGAGCATGGGGGGTCTCAGCAGCCGTGTACCCATGTGTCATGAGCGAGGGGGGGTCTCGGCAGCCATGCAGCCATGTGACATGGGAGGGGGGGTGTCTCAGTAGCTGCACACATGTGTCATGAGCATGGGGGGTCTCAGCGACCCTATACCCATGTGTCATGAGTGTGGGGGGTCTCAGCAGCCGTGTACCCATGTCATGAGCGTGAGGGGGTCTCGGTAGTGCACGTGTTAGGACTGGGGGGGGCCTCAAGAGCCAGGAAATCACATGTCACAAGTTGGGGGGGGTCTCGGCAACCCTGTCCCTGTGTGACAGGAGCGTGGGGGGTCTCAGCAACCCTGTGCCCACATGTCACGAGCGTGGGGGGTCTCAGTAGCTGCATACCCACACGTCACAGGGTGGGATGTCTCGGGAGCTGTGCACCCATGTCACGAGCGTAAGGTGGTCTCAGCAGCCAGGTGCTGGCATGTCACGAGTGGGGGGGGGGGTCTCAGCAGCTGTGCACCCCTGTGTCACGAGCCCGGGGCAGCTGGGCTCTCAGCGGCCGTGGGCGCACGTGTCACGAGCACGTGTGGCCTCAGCCCTCGGCCGCCCTGTGCCCACGTATCGTGAACGTGCCAGACCCCAGCAGCCGCCCACCCACGTGTCACGAGCACGGGGGGTCTCAGCAGCCCTGTGCACATGTAGCACGAGCCCAGCAGCCGCCCACCCACGTGTCACGAGCACGGGGGTCTCAGCAGCCCTGTGCACATGTAGCACGAGCGTGCAAGGTCTCAGCCAGCCTTCCTTGTCCCCCCCACCCCCCGCGGGCACTGGGCTCTGTAGCCGGCCACTGTCCCCAGGGATCTGGCAGGCTGTCCCCATGCTGTCCCGGGGAGGCTGAGTGTCCCCGGCCGCGGCGCCGTGTCCTCCCCTGCCCCTGCCACCCCCGGGGAGGCCCCAAGGCCGGCGGTGACCTCTGTCCCCGGCCAAGGCTGGCTGCTGGTGCCCATGTCATCACGTGGAGCGGGCACCAGCGGGGCCACCGGAGCCACCCGAGCCGAGCTGGGAGCTGGGAGCAGCCGCAGCGCTGGACGGTGGGATGGATGGACGGACGGACAGGTGGGCAGGGGGAGGGCTGGGGGCTGGGGGGCCCACCGGGACCTCCGCCCCCGACAGCCAGCTGGTGGGTGCCCCGGGTGCTAGTGGGGACACTGAGGTCCCACTGCTGGGGGGCCAAGGTGACCCCGTCCCGCCTGGACAGGTGTCCTTGTCCCCATGTCCTGGGCCCAGGTGGCCCAGTCGCAGGCATCCCTGTCCCGGGTGGCCCTGTTCCCAGTCTCCCTATCCCAGGTGTCCCAGTCCCAAGTTTCCCATTCCCACAGGTCCCAGTCCCAAGTGTTCTTGTTTGCAGTGTCCCTGTCCCATCTGTTCCAGTCTCAGGTGACCCTGTTCCCAGTCTCCCTATCCCAGGTGACCCAGGTGTCCCAGTCCCATACTTCCTTATCCCAGGTGTGCCAGTCCCACATGTCCCATTCCTGTGGGGACTCAGGTGTCCCCGTTCCAGGTGTCCCAGTCCCAGATCTCCCAGTCCCAGGTGTCCCTGTCCCACATATCCCAGTCCAACATATTCCAGTCCCAGGTGTCCAAGCCCTACTTGTCCTTGTTCCCAGTGTCCTTGCCCAAGGTGACCCAGGTGTCCCCATCCCAAATGTCCCAGTCCCATATATCCCAGTCCCAGCTGTCCCAGTCCCCATGTCTGGCTGTGACTGAGGGAACCCCAGAGTCGTGCCCAGCAGGGGGGGACACCCCCACCCAAAGCACCCCTCGGTGCTGGGTCCCAGCAGTGCCAGGGGACAGGAATCCCCAGCAGCCACCGCTGTGCCCACAGGGCTGGACTGGGCGCAGGGTGGACGTGGGTGGGAGGAGGCGTGGATGCAGGGTGATTCCAGGGTGGGAGCAGTTTTTTTTCGAGGGCTGCATGGGGGTACAGGTTTGGGGGGACAGTGGGTGCAGGTGTGGGTGCAAGTTTGAGTGCAGGATGAGTCTAGGGTGGGTGCAAGGTGGGTGCATGGGGTTTTTGGGGGAAGTGCATGGTAGGTGCAGGTTTGGGGGGGTGGGGGATGCAGACTGGGTGCATGGTGGGTGCAGGGCTGGATGTAGGCATGGATGCAAAATGAGTCCAGGGTGGGTGCAGTTTTTTTCTGGGGGGATGCACGGGGGGTACAGGTTTAGGGTGTTTAGTGGCTGCAGGGCAGCCCACCCCCCACACTCCCCATCCCACCCCCCACCCCCACTCCCTGTCTGCTCCCCACGGCAGCAGCATGTGGCTGGGAGCCCCCCTGGAGCAGCTGCCCACCCCAGCGTTGACCCTGGACCAGGCAACGGTGCGACGCAATGCCGAGCGCATGCAGGAGCGCTGCCGGGCCCTTGGCCTCCGCCTGCGCCCCCATGTCAAAACCCACAAGACCCTGTGAGTGTGCCCCTCAAAACCCCCCACCGCTATCCCCCATCCTCTCCCTCAGCACTGCTCAACTTGCCCCCCAGCATCCTCCTAGCACCCCTCACCTTCTACAGCAGCAGCCTCCCAGTATCCCCCCAGCATCCTCCCAGCACCCCCTCAGCATCCCCCATCATTCCTCCAGCATCCTCCCAACATCCTTCCGAGCGTCCCCCTTCCTTCTCCATGCCTTCCAACTTCACCCCCCGTATCCTTCCAGTACCCCAGTATACCTCCAGCAACTTTCCCAGCACCCCTCATCCTCCCCCCAGCATCCTCCCCGTATCCCTCCCAACATCCCCCCCATCCCCTCCAGCACCACTCAGCACCCCCTATCACCCCCTCACCCCCACCCCCCCCAGAGAAGGTGCCGAGCTGGCGACAGGCGGCACCCGCCGAGGCATCGTGGTCTCCACCTTGGCCGAAGCCCGGTTTTTCGCGGCGGGGGGCTTCGATGACATCCTCTACGCCTACCCGCTGCCAGGGGGGCGGCTGGAGGAGTGTGCCGCCCTGGCCCAGCGCCTCCAGGCCTTCCAGCTCCTCCTCGACAGCCCCCAGGCCCTGGCCCTCCTGCGCCAGCACCCACTGCCCCCCGGCAAGCGCTGGCTCGTCTGGCTGAAGCTCGACTGCGGGAATGGCAGGGGTAGGTGACCCCCTGCCCCACCAAAAGCAGCCCCCCGTGAAACCCCACTAGCGCCTGGGGTGTGTTGGCGTGGGGGGAGGCATTGATGGGGCATCACGTGTCTTCTCCAAGGGTGTTTTCGCCCCAGGATGCTCTGGGAGGTGGGATGTGCCATGGCCCCCCCCAGCCCCACCATCTCAACCAGGACAGGACATTTGAAGCCCCCACCCACCCCAAAAGTCATTCTTTGAGGAAGTTCCATTGGGTAGGGATGCCCCACGTCCCTCAGAGCCCCCAGAACCACCATCTCAAGCAGGATGGGGCACCTAAACCCCTCCCCCCCCACCCAAAGTCACTTTTCAAAGATGCTCCGTAGCAAAGGATGCCCCATGTCAGTCCATGATCTCAACCAGGATGGGGCATTGCAGACCCCCCCAGAAGTCACTGTTCAAGGTTGCTCTGTGGGGAGGGTGCCCCGTGTCCCCCCAGCAGCTCCATCAGGATGGGGTATTTAACCCCCTGCCCCCCAAAGTCATTATTCAAGGATGTGCCATGGGGTAGAGGTGCCCCAAAGCCCCCGTGGTGGCACCCCCACCCCTCCCGAAACCCTATTTTCTCTTCCTCACCCCCCCACTGTGCTCCATGGAGGGTGATGCCCCACATCCCCCCACCCCACAATCCCCCATCCCCACCCCAGCCCAGCACAGGCCCCCAGAGCCCCCCCAGCACCCCTGAGCCATGCCTGGACTGTCCCCCTGGCTGGCAGCCGGCGTGCGGCCCACGGACCCCGCTGCCATGGCGCTGGCACGGGCCATCGCCCAGGACGCTCCAGAGGAGGTGACACTGGTGGGGGTCTACGCTCACTGTGGGGACACCTACGGCTGCCGTGATGTCCCAGCCATCCAATCCATCGCCCGGGCCACCACCACCGCTGTTCTCGACTTCGTCACCGCGTGAGTGTCCCAAACCCAGGCATGGGCAGGGTTAAGGGAATTTTCTTTTTTTTTTTTTTTTTTGGGTGGGGGTGTCAAGCTGACCACCATGGGGTGTAGGTGCCCCCCTCCCCCCAGCCTATAAAGCCCCGGTGGCTGGTTGTAAATGCAAATCACCCCCATAAAAGGGGGCCCTACAAAGCCCCCCGGGGTGCCGGAGGAGGATGCTGGTGGTTCCGGTCAACTTTGATGTGGCTTTGGTGGCAGGTTGTGACCTGTGTCATTGTTCCCCTCCCCAACTTTGTCACCCTTTTGTCCCAGAGAGGTTTTACATCCTGGAGGGAATTGCTGCTGGATGGCTCCTGCTGGGGGGAGGGGGGGCACTGGGGTCCCTTGGGACCCCCAACACCCCTGCTCAGGGACATGGTCCCTGGGGATCTCCAGTCCCACCCCAGCTGGTTGTGGCCCTGTTTCTCAATGGGGAAACTGAGGCACACAAGGAAACCTGATGCCCTCCCAGCTCCCACCCCACCCCCAAAGTTGGGGGGGGCAGCTCTGCCACATCTGGGGCTAGTTCCAAACACATCTGGGGGGGTCCCAGGCATATCTGGGAGTGCCCTGGCACATCTGGGGGGCTCCTGTGCACATCTGTGGGTGCACTGACACAGAGGGGGGGTGCCTTGGAACATTTGTGGATGTTTTAACACATCTGGGGAGATTTTCAGCTCATATGGGGGGATCTCAGGCACATCTGGGGATGCCAGGCCACATCTGGGGGTGGTCCCAGGCACATCGGGAGGGGCGCTCTGGCATATCTGGGGGGGTTACCTGCCTTGAGTGTTTGAGGAGGCTCCCTATTGCATCTGGCTGGCATCTGGGCACATCTGGCAGGCTCCACAGTACATTTTTGGGTCTTCCTGGCACATTGCGGGGGGGTGTCTGCCACATCTGGATGGCTTCCATAAACATTTTGGGGGGCTTCCTGGTACATCTGGGACTCCCTGAGGCATCAGCTCTGGTCCTGATCTCCATGGTGCCCAGGGGTGATGGACCCACCTCCTCATGCTCCGGCAGCACCCAGGAGTGATGGATCCACCTCTGCTCCTGCTCCTGTGCAGGAATTGTGCCTGGGGTGAGGGACCCACCTCTGATCTTGTTCCACATGGTGTCTGAGGTTGAGGGACCCACCTCTGGTCCTGCTCCCATGGTACCTGGGCTGCCATGCTCAGAGGGTCCCCATGTGCTGGCAGGCTGCGGCAGGCAGGGGTGTCATGTCCCCAGGCCACCATCGGCTCCACGCCGTCCTGCAGCCACCCGGTGCCGGAGATGGCCCAGCTCACCGAGCTCCACCCGGGCAACTACCTCTTCTATGGTGAGTGGATTGGGACCCCCCCATTCCCCAACAATGGTGTGACACACCCCCCAGGGTGGGCTGCACCCCAAACCTGAGCTGAGTACCCTTTTCTCCCAGACCTTCAGCAGACCCTGCTGGGTTCCTGTCACCTGGAGGAGGTGGCCATCCGTGTCCTCACCAGGGTCATCGGTCACTACCCGCACCGCAACCAGCTGCTGGTGGACTGTGGGTGGGCGGCCCTCAGCCTCCACGGCCGCGACCAGGTGCCCATGGGCTGCGCCGCCATCGAGGGGCACCCCCAGCTCAGGTGGGCACCATGGTGGGGGCATGGGGGGACACACACATGGGTGGGGACGTGATGCCATGTCCCTGCAGGCTGGTGGGACTGACGCAGGAGCACGGCCAGGTGGAAGCCATCGATGGACAGCTGGATTTTGAGCGCTTCCCGCTGGGCAGCGTCTTGGCTCTCATCCCCTTCCATGTGAGTACCCGCCGTGCCGTGCCGCGCTGTGCCACGCAGTACCATGTTGTGTTGTGCTGTACCGTGCCGCAGCCCCTCGGCTCAGCGCCCCTCCCCGCTGCAGGCCTGTGCCACCGCCGCCATGCACCCCGTCTACTACGTCCACGCCATGGGGAAGGTGGTGGAGCTCTGGCACCCCGTCCGCGGCTGGTAGGGAGGAGAGCGGGGAGCTGTAGGGGTGCTGCGCCCACACCGAGACCCTGCGCCTGTGCCAAGACCCTGCATCCATGCTAGGGCGCTGCACCCACACCGAGGCCATGCAACCACGCTGGGGTGCTGTGCCCACGCCAAGGTCCTGTGCCTGCACCGAGGTCTTGCACCTATGCCAAGACCCTCCACCTGTGCTGGGGTGCTGCACCCACTCAGAGACTCTGCACCCACGCCAAGACTGTGCACCCATGCTGGGGTCCTGCACCCATGTCAGGGTGCTGCACCCACACCGCGGTCCTGCATCCATGCCAGGGTGCTGCACCCATACGGAGACCCTGCACCCATGCCAGGGTGTTGGACCCATGCTAAGACCCTGCAACCACACTGGACCTGCATCCAGGTGGGGTGCTGTACCCCACGAAGCCCCTGCACCCATACCAGGGTGCTGTGCTCACACCGAGGCATCGCTCCCATGCTGGGGTGCTGCACCCAGGGTCCAGCACCCACGCCAGGACTGCGCAGCCACGCTGGGTCCCGCACCCATGTGGAGACCCTGCAACCACACCGGGCCAGCACCCACCTGGGGTGCTGCCCCCGCACCCTGCAGGGTGCTGCACCCATCCCGGCGCCAATAAAGCTGCTTCTCCCACCTCCAGGCATTTTCGCCGCCGGGGCAGGGAGGGGACAGGCGGGGGGGAGAACACCGTCCCCCCGGTCGCAGCGTGACTGGGCGAAAGCGACCCCCTCCGGCCCAGTTTGGCCCAGTCCAGTCCCAGTCGGGCCGGTGTGGGCCGGGGGAGCGGCGGCGGGACGCGAACTTGAGACCCCCGGGAGCGCCCCCCTCCACTACCCCCGGCACCGCCGAGCCGGGGGGCGGAGCTACACGATAAGCCCCGCCCCACCGCCCCGCCCGCAGCCAATGGCGGAGCTCCCCACCCGTCCCGTCGCGCGGCGGGCCGCGCCCAGCCCAGCCGAGCGGAGCCGAGCGGAGCCGAGCGCGGCCGGACCGGACCGAGCGGAGGCGAACGGCGGCGGAGCGGGGCCGAGCGGGGCCGGGTCGGTTCGGGTCAGATCGGAGCGGCTCGGCCCGGGGCGGGGGGGCCCGGCTGCCCCCGCTCCGCTCCGCCCCGCCGCGGCGCCTTTGTCCCGCCCGGGCTGCTGCGCTCGGGCTGGGGGCGCGGGTGGTCCTGTGCGCGGTGTGTGTCATTCGGGTTTGGTTTGTTTAATTTTATTTTATTTTGTTTTGTTTTAGTTTTATTTTATTTTGTTTTGTTTTATTTTGGGGTTTTTTTGTTGTAGTTTGGTTTAGTTTGGTTTGGTTTATTCGATTTTATTTTGGCTTATTTTCGTTTATTTCATTTGTATATATTTTTCTTTCTTTTTTTTTTGTTTTACTTTCTTTAATCCTGTCGTATCCTATCTCACTTTATTTCATACTTTTCCCGTTATTTCCCTTTCTATCTCCCTTCATTTCCCCTTATTTCCCTTCATTTCCCCTTATTTCCCTTCATTTCGTTTTATTTCGGTTTATTTCGTTTCAATGTATTTTATTTCATGTTTCTTTTTTGGTTCTACCCGCTTACCCTGTGTTTATTCGCTTTCTTCGTTTTATTTAGTTTATTATTGCTTTTGCTATTTCTTTTCCCTTTATTCCCCCCCCCGCCCCCCCGCAGCGGGAGCTCAGGGGGCCCCGGGCCAGGGGGCACTTGGGGGTCTCGGGGGGCAGTTCGGGGTCTCGGGGGGGCAGAGCAGGGTTTGGGGGCAGTTGGGGGGTCCCGGGGGGGCAGTTCGGGGTCCCGAGGGTTACACAGCGGGGTTTGGGGGGCGGGGGGGGGGGGGGGGGCGAGGGGCACAGTGAGGGTTTGGGGTGACCGTTGGGGGGGGGCGGGGGTTTCGCAGCGGGGCTTGGGGGGCAGTTGGGGTGTCCCGGGAGGGGCAGTTGGGGGTCCCGGGGGTAACAGCCGGTTTTGGGGGGTAGTGGGGGCTCCGGGCAGCTGAGGCAGCCCCCGCTGTGCCGCAGGGGCTGGGGGCTGCAGGAGCGGGAGGATGACGGCGGGGGGGTGCTGCACCCCCTGCCCCCCCGGCTTCGGCACCACCGAGCCCTGTGGCCGCGCTGACACCCACTGCCAGCCCTGCACCCACAGTGAGTACCCCCCCGCACCCACAGTGAGTACCCCCTCCCCCGGCACCCACACAGCACCCACTCTGCACCCACTCTCCCCCCAGCACCCCCTTAGAACCCCTCCCACCCAGTGCCCCCCCAGCACCCACCACCCACACCCAGTATACTGCCCCTCAGAACTGCCCCCACCCAACACCGCCCATCGCTCCCCCCAGCACCCACCTCCCACGCTCAGCCCCCCCGCGCACCCGGGGGACACGGCTGTTACCCCTCCTGGGCACGGGGGGGGGGGGCTCATTGGGG
This sequence comes from Falco naumanni, assembly GCF_017639655.2. Taxonomy (NCBI): domain Eukaryota; kingdom Metazoa; phylum Chordata; class Aves; order Falconiformes; family Falconidae; genus Falco; species Falco naumanni. The sequence goes on from NC_054057.1 coordinate 61,599,335, forward strand.
TGGGGGTGGGGTGGGGCAGCTGTGCCTCAGTTTCCCCACGTGTGGCTCTGGGGTGCTGTGCACCACGGAAGGGGGGGGCACAGAAAATTGGGGTGCATTGGGGACACCCCCCACCCCACCCCACCATATTTAGGGTCCCCTTCCCCCAAACCACCTGCAAGGGGAAACTGAGGCAAGGGTGGAGAATAGCCAGGGCTCCTCTAACCTTTTTTTTTGGGGGGGGGCCACCCCTTATTCTTACAGGTGAGAACCTGGAGGGCGCAGACATGGAGCCAGTGACAGGGGACCCCCGTGTCACCCCCACCTTGGTGCCACCGCCACCCGAGGCCGGCGGCAAGGACATCATCCCTGTCTACTGCTCCCTCCTGGCCGCCGTGGTGGTGGGACTCCTCGCCTACGTGGCCTTCAAGTGGTAGGTGGGGGGGGTCACGGGGCGGGGGGGGCAGCACCCTGCCCACCCGGGTGACACCCTTGTCCCGGGGCAGCTGGCACACGTGTAGGCAGAAGCAGCAGCTGGCCAAGGCAAGGGCAGGGGATGTGGGGACAGTGCCCGAGGGCGAGAAGCTACAGGGTGACAGCGGGGTCTTCCTCGACACCCCCAGCCTGCAGGAGCCCCCCCAGCACGGTGAGCACCCACCCCCGCCACGTGCTTGGGGCATCCGTGGGGGGGCGGAGGGGGATGTCCCTGATGTCATCAGGATGGGGGTGGGGGTGGGGGTGGGTGTCAGGGGTTGACTGTCCCTGGGGACCTGGTGGGTTGGGGACCTGGTGGGTCAGGGAGCTCTAGGGAGCACCCGGGGGGGGGTGGGGGGTGCCACCATGGCCAGGGAGCACCCAAAAGGGGTTGGGGTCACCCGTGTCCTGGGAAGCGCCCACATGGGGTTGGGGAGCACTCAGATGGGGTCGGGGGGCACCCAAACGGGGGTCGGGGGGCACCCAAACGGGGGTTGGGGAGCACCCAAATGGGGGGCGGGGGGCACCCACAGCCCAGAGAGCACCCAAACGGGGGTCGGGGGGCACCCAAAGGGGGGTCGGGGAGCACCCACAGCCCAAATAACGCCCAAACGAGGGTCGGGGGGGCACCGACACCCCGGGGAGCACCCAGCGGGGGTCGGGGAGCACCCACAGCCCGGGGGGCGCCCAGCGGGGGTCGGGGAGCGCCCCCGCCCAGCCCCCCCCAGCCGGGTGCCGACCGTGCCCCCCGCAGCGCCCCCGGCCGCCCCCGCGCAGGGCCCGGTGCCGCCGCAGCGGCGGGAGGAGCTGGAGCGGCTGCTGGAGCGGGGCGGGCCCGGGGGCGACTGGCGCGGCCTGGCCGCTCGCCTGGGCTTCGGGCCCGACGCCATCGGCGCCTTCGCCCGCAGCCGGGCGCCCGCCCGCGCCCTGCTCAGCGCCTGGGCCGGGGCCGAGGGCGCCACGCCGGAGGCCTTGTGCCAGGCCCTTGCCGCCATCGGCCGCCATGACGCCGCGCGGCGCTTGGTGGCACCCGGGGACGCCACCTCTGCCCTGTGACCGCCGCGGCCCCCCGGGGGGCTCGCTGCCCGCGCGCCGCTGTGTCGTGCCTCTGTAAAGCGAGGGTGTGCTGGGGGGCATTAAACGTGTCATTGTGTGTCACCAGGGGCGTGTCCTCGGGTGTCTGTGTCACCAGAACCGCGTGTCCCAGGGGTGTCCCCACACGTGTGTCACCACGGCATGTGTCCCTGGGTGTCCATGTATCCCCACAATCTGTGTCCTCAGGTGTCTGTGTCACCAGAACCGCATGTCAGTGGGTGTCCATGTGTCCCCACACACGTGTGTCACCAGAACTACATGTCCCTGGGTGTCCATGTGTCCCCATGATCTGTGTCCTCGCGTGTCTGTGTCACCAGTACTGTGTGTCCCTGGGTGGCCATGTGTCCCCACGATCTGTGTCCTTGGGTGTCCATGTGTCACCAGAACACATGTCCCTGTGACCCGTGTCCTTGGGTGTCCATGTATCACCAAGACGTGTGTCCTTGGGTGTTCGTGTATCTCCACAAGCGTGTGTCCCCAGGTTGTGTGCCCACAAGTGTGTGTCACCAGGATGTGTGTCTTTGGGTTTCCATGTGCCACCAGGACACACATCCTCAGGTGTCCCTGTTACCAGGATGAGTGTCCCTGGGTGTCTGTGTGTCCCCAGAAGCACATGTCCCTGGGATGTGTGACCATGGGTGTCCATGTGTCCCCATAAGTGCGTATCCCTGGGATGTGTCCTCAAGTGTCCATGTGTCATCAGGACATGTGCTCTTGGGTGTTCACGTGTCTCCAAAATGTGTGTCCTTGGGTGTCCCTGAGATGTGTGTCCTCAGGTGTCCATGTGTCCCCACAAGTGTGTGTCCCTGGGATGTGTGACTTTGGGTGTCCGTGTTACCAAGATGTGCATGTGTCTGTGTCACCCCACAAGCACTGTCATGGGGACATGTGTCCACAGGCATCCATGTGTGTCCCCAAGAGCATCACTGGGATGTGTGTCCTCAGGTGTCCATGTGTCCTCCCACAAGCGTGTCCCCAGGCATCCGTGTGTCCCCACGCACGTCCCACACCCATCCCCATAAGGACCTCAGGGGGGTGTGGGTGGCCCTGGGTGGGTGGGGGACTCCCCAAAAGACCCCAAGGCAGGTGGCACGGGGGGACACTGCATGATGGAAAAGAACCAGTTTAACCCCAAAACATGCGTAGGCACCCCAACGCCCACCCCACAGAGGTTCGGGGCTCATGAGGATGCCGAGTGACAGGGGGTCCCCAAGCGAGAGGGGATGGGCCAACGTGCCAGGCCACCGTGTCTCTACCAGTGCCACCACCAGGTCCCCTCGGCCACCCCCCCGGCCCTGCCAAACCTCTTTCGGGGCCGGGTCCAGTGTTGATTTTTTCTCATTTTTCTTTTTATTATTTTTTTTCTTTTTCTTTTTTTACATAAAAAGTTCCGTAAAAATTGGATAAAGTAAAATGATTTAAGCAGTAAAATCAATCTTATCAACATAGCATGAGGCCTGCCAGAAATCCAGGGGCAGCCCCGCTCTGCAATATTTACATGGAAACAGATTAAACCTCGCAGAACCAAAAATAAAACCAAGGAAACAACTGGGGGGGGGGGGGGGGGGGGGGGGGAGAAAAAAAAGAAAAAAAAAAAACAAACAATAACCCCAAAACTATCCTTACAAAGTGTTCCCGTGGTATCGACACAACTTGGGCTAAAAGCAAAAAAAAAAAAACAACCAAAAAAACAAAAAAACCCCAAATTATCAATATATTCACATATATGTTAAAATATAATACAGAGCTTGGTGACACACGGGGGGTGCACACCGACAGCACTGCGGGGGGGCAGCCGGCGAAGCCTCGCGTCGCACAGCCCGGGTTTTCCTCTGCATTGCCCCGGCAGCACAAACCGCCTCACGCCATAAGGAACAAAGTTTATTTTCTTTTTTTTTTTTTCCTTTTTTTTAAAAAAAAAATAATAAATTCACAGGTTGGTGGTTTAAAACCGCGAATCCTGGTATTCCAAGGTTTGGCTGCACCTGGCATCGCTGGGGTGGTGGTGGGGGTTACTCCAGGTCCGTGTCCTCTTTGGGTTTGTAGATGGCCCCGAATTTCTGCATGTACTTCTTGATGTACTCCTTCGTCTTGTGCTTCACGTTCTCGTTGCACTCCAGATCCTCCGGGTTCTTGCAGTATTTCAGCTCCTTGTTCATGACGCCATGAGTCAGCTGCAGGGGACAGGTGTGGCCAGGAATACCCACCATTATTCCCAGTATTCTCAGTCTTGGGGATTCTCCAAGCTATTTTGCTATTATTCCCCAAATCCTTGCTATTATTCCCCTAATATCTGCTATTACTCCCCAAATATTCCCCAAGCTATTTTCCTGTTATTCCCAAATACTCCCAAAGCTATTTTCCTGTTATTGCTTAAATAGTCCCCAAATACTTCCTGTTATTCCCCAAACATTCCCCAAATATTGGCTATTATTATTCCCCAACTATTTCCTAAGCTGTTTTGCTATCATTCCCCAAAGACTTGCCATTTTCCCCCAACTATTTCCTATTATTCCCCAAACAATTTTGCTATTATTCCCCAACTATTTGCTACCATTCCCCAAATATTTGCTATTATTCCCCAAATATTTGCTATTATTCCCCAAATATTACCCAAGCTATTTTTGTTCCTATTTCCCAAATATTTACTATTATTCCCCAAATAGCCCCAGTATTTGCTATCACTTCCCAACTACTTCCCAAGCTGTTTTGCTATTACTCCCCAAATACTCCCTATTATTCCTCAACTACTTCCCAAGCTATTTTGCTATTTTTTCCCAAATATTCCCCAAACAATTTTGCTCTTATTCCCCAATTACTCCCCCACTATTTGCTGCGATTCCCCATGGACCAGCTCTTGTTCCCCCAAGATTGCCCTTTCTCTGCCCCATCTGAGCCGGCAGCCGGGGCGCTGCAGTCCCCCCTTCCCTGGGTCCAGAGGGGATGTCCCCAGCCGTGCCACCACTGTCACCTTGCGCGCCAGGTGTTTGAAGTCCTCCGTGGTGGTGATGCGCCCCACCTTGCAGTCGGGTTTGCGGTAGGGGTTCAGGCACTGCACTATGAACTGCGACATCTGCGGGAGAGGAGACCCAGATCCAGCCCTGCCCTCGCTCACCAGCCCCGCCGCCCCTTCCCAGGGGCACCCCAGCACCCCGAGCAGTGGGTGCCCCATGACAGTGTCACCTGCGTGGGACAATGAGCCCCAGCACCCCACACCAGTGTCCCCCTCGGACATGTCACTGAGGTGGGACAGTGAAAAACCCCGCAGGGCACTGGGGAAACTCACTTCTTTCCTGAACACTTCCTTGCTCTTCTTGGCCAGCTCGCTGGACGTGTCTGCTTCTGCTGTCTTGGGCTTCTTGGAAGACTGGAGAGAGGGGGAAAAAAAGGATGCTGGATGCTCCCTGGGGCAATCCCTTGCTCGGTCCCTGTCCCCACCTTGGGGACAGCAGTCCCACCACCCAGCCCTGTCCTACAGCCAGGTGGGCAGCACACACTTCCCAAGCCCAGTGCCAGCACACTTAGCCCAGTCCTGGTGAGCGGAATTCCCAGCCTGATGCTGGCACGCTCCCCAGCCTGGTCCTGGCAAGCTTCCCAGCCCAGGCCTGGTGCACTCCCCACCCCAATCCCACCAGCCTTCCCAGCCTGCTCCCAGTGCGCTTCCGAGCCCAGTGCTGGAATGCTTCCCAGCCCAACAGCGGCACGCTCCCCACCCCAAACCAGGCACACTCCCCAGGCTGGTCCCAGCACTTCCCAGCCCAGTGCCAGTGTGCTTCCCAGCCTGATGCCAGCATGCTCCTCACCCCAATCCCGCCACGCTTCCCAACCTCATCCTGGTGAGCTTCCCAGCCCAGCACTGGCACGTTCCCCACCCTGACCCTGGCACGCTTCCTAGCCCAGTCCTGGTGTGCTCCCCCAGCGCTTTCCAGCCTGGTCCTGGGACACTCTCCAGCCCAATTCCAGAGGGCTTCCCAGTCTGATCCCAGCACACTCCTCAGCCCAGTTCCAGGGTGCTTCCCAGTCTGATCCCGGCACACTTGCTGGCACACTCCAGCCACACTGCTGGGCTGGGAAGGCACAGCTCCTGGGGAGACATGGAACCACTCCTCGCTCATTTTCTTTGGAAAAAAAGCTGGAAAAAGGGCATGAGCTGGTCCTGGGGAAGTCAGGCTGGTTTGGAGGGGAGGGCCAGCCCTGCAGTGGGGTCTTTAGCTGGAGGTGAGGCAGGAAGAAAGCTGAGGTTCCCCCCTCCCCATTTATTTCACCCATGTCCAAGCCTTATCACCGGCACAACGATGACTCACAGGGATGGACCCAGCACGGCTGGACCCCCGGGTCAGGGGGGGCACTGTCCCAGCCTTGCTCTGGCGGCTGTTTGAGCCAAGCTCGTTTACTCAGCCCATGAAACCAGGCGCTCAGTGGCAGCTACCGACTGCGGCAGAACCGTCCCTGCTGGAGCCACCTGCGCGGTGTGCCGGCACACTGGCACGCCATCAGCCCTCATGCTGAAAGCACTGCGAGGGCTGGGACCCCACTGGTGAGCGTTTACAACAGGTTCTCTTTAGCTACAGGTGATCACTGAAGGATAAAGGGAATTCTATAGGAATTTCTGGCTGTTCCCCTAAGTACTAATCCCACAGAGCACAAGCACCAGCTGATCTAATTTGTTGCCGATACTAACAGAGTAGAAACTGCACCCACTGCATCCCTTCACCACCAGCTCAACACCTACCTCCCCATGCACTCCCACCCATCCCTATGGGCTTTGCCTTCAAGGCCTGTGACCTCCTCAGAGTCTAAGAGAGCAAACAGCTGCATCTCTCCTCTGGCGCTTTATCAGGAGAGGTTTGGGTACCGCGAGTTATCACAACTTGGATTTTAAAGATGGGGAGCGCAAAAAGGCTTGTTAAAGGCTTGCGAAGCTGGAGGGAGATCTGCCTTCTCCTTCTGCTCTTTAAAAGTGCCCTGCTATTTCTTTTAATTAAAAAAACTCAGTTTTTTGAAGTATTGAACACTGGAAAAAGCAGGAGCCATCCCATCCCTTCCAAACCCCACAGACACGCCTGGCCGAGGCTGGAGGGCAGAGCTGCAAATTCCCATAAGCAAAGCGACGTGGGGCTTAGATCAGCCCCCCACAGGGAAGTTTTATGGCTGGGGGCTGTCCCAAGCAAGCGCTGGTGCGTCTCTGGGCTGGCCGCACATCAAAGCTCACCGCTCCCTGCCCACTGCTCAGGGACCGACATCAGAAGGCCAGTGATGGGGAGCAGATGGCTCCCTGCTGGCTCCCGGCGCGGCTCCGGCACCATGGTGTCACCAAGCCCTGCCACCTTCCATCACCAAGCCCTTCTCCACCACCACCACCCCAGCATCTCCAGCACACCCCAATTCCTCTTAATTCCCTGAGCCAGCACAAGAAAGGAGTATTTTCTACATGGGTCAGTTTGGTAACAACAGGATTTTAACGTAGCCCTCAGAGGATGTCATAAACTATCAGCGCTAATTAGCTTGCCCCAGTAGAGCCAAGGACAGGTCTGGAGTTTGCAGGGAAGCGCTGTAAATACCAAATAAAGAGGTGTGTAAATAAATGTGTAAAGGAAGTAAATGCAAAAATAAAGCTTACCTGGTCGGGTTAAGCCTGGGGCTAAATGCTCCTGGGATTTTAAGCTCCATTGCTTCCCCCCGACCGTGGGAGCCACCTGGGCTGTGGGGGTGACTTGGAAGGGGGAAAACGGCACTTTTTGGGGACCGGAGCAAGGATAGGCCAAACACCAGATGCCCACCAAGCTGCTGCCCCAGCATAGGCAGTGCTGCCAGCACCAGGCAACCAGCACCGCCTGGCAGCTCATGTGAAATCCTGCTCCTCTCGGCCACAGCATGCAGAGTGGGGGGAAAACAAGTGCCAAAATTTGTAGGGGAGAAATGAGGAGACACAGAAACTGTATTTCTAAGCTACTACTTGTGCAAAGATGCTGATTTCTCCTCATGTTAAAATTAATCTTTAACATTAAAACTTCCTTATCAAAGGGCTTTAGCCTGCATTGACATGACCACAGCACTTCCCCCATAGCTCCTCCAAAATGCTCCTGTAATTCAAAGCCATGCTGCCTGCCAGGAAACCTGTAACACAGGAAAAGACCCCCAAAATGGTGGTATTCACATTTATCAGCCTTGCTGCTTTATGCAAAAACCCTCCAGAGAAGAGGTGAGGATGGAGAAGCCGGCAGATGCTGTTAGGGGAAAATCAGCCTGGGATGGGGTGATGGTGGGAGGGGAGCAAGAAGCCAAATGTGCTGGGAAATCCGGAGGAGCCTGTGCAGGGGGGACAACAAAATCCTCCGGCAGCATGGGATAAGGCTGCTGGAATCTGCTCCACTGATACTGGCTTTTCCATGCTCTCCACAGGGTACCAATAAGCAGAGACACAAACACATCCGTGCAATAAATCCGGGCTTTTTCCATCTTAAAAGAACACCAAAACTTTGGCATCCAGCCCCATGCCAGTGCCAGCCTCCCTGAGCACTCTGCCAGGCCACTCTCTCATGAAACCCCTCTTCCAAGGGGAAAAGCAGGTTTAAAAATGTCCTTTAAAGGGAAATAGCAAGCGTGGCTTCGAATGCCTTTCCATCAAAATAACTATACTGGTGTGCGAGCCCCAGGCAACCTCACCCACTGCTGACACCAGCCACAGCAACAGCAGCCATGCCGGGGCTTTGAGGGTATCAGGAAGGGAGCAGATGATGCTCCAAAGCGTGTTGAACACACTCCGGAGGAAATAAAATACCCCAGTCGCTGCCGATGCAAGTGTTTCGCCAGGACGAGCAGTGCCTCGTGGCTGGGGAACACCAGGAATAGTACAGCAGCTGTCGGATGGCCAGAGCCGTGATGCCAGCGGGTTTAATCCCTCTTGGAAAAGGTGCAGGGTGGGGAGGAGGAGGGTAAAAAAATCCAAGGAATGTGGTTACAATTTCAGGGTGGAAGCATCACTATGGAGGCGGTGGTGAGCAAGCTATGACCATGGGGGAATTCAATGTTATTTCCATGACCGGGAAAAACCCAACCTTCAGGCCATCCTGGCCAAGAAGGAAAAGATTTAAAGCTCTAAAGTGAGTAAGAACCACATCACCGTAAGGTCAGCCAAAGCTGCATGGCCGCTGTTAATTTAGGAACGAGGTATTGATGGCTTCAGAGAAGTTTTGCACTTGAAAACAGGGCTTTTGGGGTTTGAGTGAGCACTGAAAACTGGCAGAAACAGCCAGCTCATGTCTGCTCTGAGGTGAAGCCTGTCAAGCATCACCCCAGTCCTCGGCATCTCTTTTATCCCAGAGGTTTTGAATCTGGCATGTAAATGCCTGCCCGCATTTACAGAAGCATCTTTCCTAGCTGTTCCCTCTGCAGTCGCAGGCACCACCGAGACCCTCAGTCCATGGGGAAAAAGACTCCCGGGCTGCAAAGCACCAGCACAACTATATCAGAAGAGCCCAACCTTCTTCTCAGCATCTCATTCTCGTTACAAGGACGTTCCTCTATCTCCAGACTGGTCCACACCACTAAGCCTTACCTCATACAGCTAGAGCAGCAACCCCTCCATGGGGATGCAGTTTATGGCTATTCCAGATGAACAAACCTCGCCTTAAAGCCTAAAATGAAGGTCTGTTTGATAAATAGGTTCTCGCGTCTCGCTCTGCATGCCGGTATCCTTCAACAGCAATCTGCAACCCGAATCCAGAAGCAACATGCAAGCGCAGATGAACAGGGATCAACCCAAGGCAAACACAGGGCAAGCCCTTCCCATCCAAGCCCAACGCACTGTAGAAAACGGGCAAATTAGAAATATTTTTCTTTCAGCCTGAGTCATCTGGAATGTTCACAAAGCTGCACGAGGTCAGTTTTTATGTTTTTGCTGAGCACAATAAAGGGAGTTCTCAGCCAGAGCAGCACAAGGTCGCTGCATGGTACTGAACCTGTAGCTCACCTAAGGGATCCAGTGAGCCCCAGCGATCCCAGGACACTCGTGTGTTTATGAATCCTCCCAGTGCCATGATTATTTGCTCCTTTGCCCACCGAGGATCCCACCAGAACCACAGGGGATGCCAGCACGGTACCCATGATGCTGACCCAGGCACAAAATATCATTTAAAAAGCTTTTCTGGATTCCTCTGCAGAAGTCAAGACTCCCTGGCTGAGCAGTTTGTGCCAGGTCTTAGTGCATTTTCTAATTAACTTTTTCCACAGGGAGAGAAATATTTGTAAATAATACAGTTTAACTGAACTCGCCAGGAATCCTGGCTGAAGTACTCAAGAGGTGTGACAGGGATTGGGTTAACACTTGGGATCCTGTGAAACACATGCGAAAGGCGATGGCAGCACATTGGGATGTTCCTGGGCACTGCAGGACAGACAACACCTTCAGTACCTACAGCAAAATTAGTACCGGCTATGTGGGCATCACCCAAGCATCGAGAGAATTGCTCCTGAAGAGTTATAACCCAACAAACCTTTCTCCCTGCAGCTCTCCTCTCTTCTTTTTAGTGAATCAGGAAGGTATACAGGGTGATTTATCTACAGGGGCTCAGCAGCTGCTGCTTGGACTCTGCCCTCCCTGCCTTGCAAGAGCTGGCAGAGCTGGAAACACACACCGATGGCAGACATATCCCCAGGGGGACTCAGCCCATTCCCCTCCCACAGAACGCTGAGGTGGCTGTGGCCACAGAGGGACCTAACTGAAAATCAAGTCCCATTTCGAGAGCAGCTCCATCCTCACAGGCATCAACCTTTGACAGCAGGAGCGATGGAGATTCTGCAGCATTCACCAGGAAAGCAGAAAGGCAGCTGGTGGTGGAAGCAACACAGAGCTCCCAGCTCTTCTACTGCCACACTAAGTTTTTCCTATTTCAGTGATATCCCCCTTCCTGCCCCCTTTTTTTGGCCAGTTATAAGGTCATCTCCACATGTGAGGCTGCAGTAATGCTTGGCATCCAGGGCAGAACACCAGCCACCCCCAGAAAGCCTATGTTCATCCAAGCTGCGGTCAGCACAGCTCGGAAGGTAACCAAAGGTACACTGGGGTCTTTACCAAGCCAGCACCCAGAAGGATGAGGAGGTGAGAGCGTCACAAAAATCTCTGCTTGAGTATTTGTCACCAGGGCTAAACCTGGCAGCAACAAGGGGAAGCTGCTCTTCAGCAGCTACCAGGCAGCGCAGCATATTTCATCAGGTGTTCCAGAGTGGCAAGAAAAGAACAAATTAACTCTGTTAATCCCCTACCACTATTAAAAAGCACAAAAAGAGTGGTCCTATGGTCAGTACAGCCACTACAGCATATCTTGGGTCACTGTCATTCCCCCAAGTCCATACCAACCTCAGCAACAGCCCTGGCGTTCGCTGCTCCTGCCCTGAAGGACAGGATTATCCACGTGGTCTGCCAAAGAGATGTTAAGTGATTTCCCTCGCTGACCCCACACTTACCTTCATGGGGTTTTCATCATATGTTGGGGTCCCGAGGTCCATTTCAGCTTCATGTTCAAGGCTGGCATCGTCCCCTGGGCTGTCCCAGGTAGGAGGGTCCCACTGGGTTTGCCTGGAGGAAGACAGAGAGACAGAGGACCATCACCCTCTTAAAAATAACTAGTACCTGCTTATCGATTGTCCCATCAGCAGGAACACCTGCTCTGCACTGATCACCAAACCCCTTAACATGGGTGTAATGCATGGCCCTATCTTGCTATTCATGAGTTTGAGTAGGCTTCTAAGTTGGAGAAGGCTAAAGCCAAGCAAGAACTCAAAAAAGGGAATTCACACTTCCCATCACTGCTGACACTCAATGTGGGATCAAGGGAAGTTTATCCCAGGCATGAAATAAAGAAGGTCAGTGATTCTGGCGTGGAAAGATGGGAGCAATCACAGCAGAGTGGCTGGGGAAGGTGCTGTTTCATGCAGAGTAAGGGTCAGCCCTAGGCACCTCAAGCCAAGTGTTCAGTCACAGGTATCTCATCGACGAAAGGATGCAGACCAAAGATCTTGAGAAAGGCCACAGGAATGAGCAAGAGCTTGAAGGGATGCCACGAGGCTCATCTCATCCATACACTAGAAGAGGCTAAACACAGGGCTAGAGCTCTGCTTGGCTCACTGCACATGGGAAGAAGCCACCAGAGCCTGCATGGGCTTGTCAGGCCAATGCTCAGAGAAGAGCCCCACTGTGCTCAAACCAGGGAAGGATGGGAAGAACTGGTCTGCATTTCCTCAAGGCTGGAAGAGGGGAGTGGGAAGCCATCAGCATCCAAGGGCAAATACAGGACAGTGCCAGGGAGGAACACCACTGACCAGGGAAGGAACACAACTAGGAGAAATCAGGGCCAAGAGGACAGACCGCTGCCTTTGCAGGACTAGGGTGAGTACGGGACTCTCCATCAGGTGAGAGGACTCAGTCACAAACAGGCTAAACAAGAGGGATGCAAAGGACAGCTCCCCAGACCTCATTAGATTTGGAGGTGACCTAACGTGGCAACTATTTGCCATCTTTTGACTCTTGTGTGAAGCCAGGATGTGTGCTCTTCAGCTCAATACAAAGAAATCCTGAAAGCCTGCATCAAAAGAAGCTGCTGGTTTGAATTTCTGGAGGTTTCTGACCTGTATCAGAAACCCTGTCCCACTTCAGGGCTTTTTACTTTTCAGGACATGCTAGGGGGAAGCATGAAAGTCTTATTTCAACAAGCCCCCACGTGTTTCACCGTGCTACTTGATTCTCCAGATACTGCTGAATATCCCTGAGCTTGGACCACTATTAATTTGATTGCCGAGTAGAACAAAATATTTAAATAAGAAGACCTAACAAGTAAGATTTCCTTTCCTGTATTGGCCCCATCCTGTTGGAAGATACACAGTTAAAAGAAGAACTGAAAGAAATCTTCCAGCATGTGTTCCTTGAAAAAGTTCAAGATTAATTATATTCAATTAGTGGCTTCTCATGTAGTTGCAGAAGATGCACAGAAGAGGCATTCCTTGCCAAGGGGGAAGGCTCAGCTGCGTCTCTTCGTCTCATTGCAAGACTTCCAAACCACAGCACAAATCATGAATTTCTGCTCGGCTGTTTTCTTTTCCTTCCTGGGGTTTGAAGCTCTCTTGCTCTGCTGTTGGTGCAACTCTGGATGTGTAAGGCAGCGAAAGAAGTCCAAACAGGGGACTGAAAAGGTCGACTGATGCAAAGAAATGTGTGCAAGTAACAGTAACTGATATCAAGACAGTCAGGACATGTAACAAAATACTCAGGTGTAACCTTTTAGAGAGGTGGATCCCCACAGAGACCTCACATGGAGTTTGAAAGTTAAAAAAAATAATAATTGTTTTCGTAAGTCTAAAATCCATGATATTAATTTTATATGAATTCATAGGTATTGATCCAAAAAACTTGGTACCTTCCAAAACTGATCACAAAGGTGTGAGGAAAACACTGGGAAACTATTTCTTGCTTCAGAACAGACCAGAGGTCTGAAGGCAGAAAAAATGAGGGTGAGAAGACAAACTCTTTGATGCCACATGTCGCAGATCCCAGTGGATCCCTGAGGCATCAAAGACCTCCTGTTCATACAGCACACCTGCTGCAACGCTCGCACACGCGTTAAACCTCCACAGAGAGGGGTTATCTGCCTGGCGCTGCCGTCAGAGCTGCATGGATGTTTCAGAGCATGAAGGGCAGACACGGTCTCTCTCTACCTGTTAATTCTGCTGCTATTTCAGCACCGCGTGGGGCACCTCATATTCAGGCAGAGCGATGAACGTGTCAAAGGATTTAAATCCGACTTGACTAAGATGCTGGGGAGAAATATGTTGCTTTGATGAGATTTTTATTTTTTTGCAATCAGATGTCAGAAGTGGAGCTCCTCACCACCGTGTTACCACAGCGGGTTACAACTCAATGCACGGCTGGAGTCACTGTTCACAAGGAAATCGAGTGCCATCACTTGCAGAAAACAGGGCTCCATCCCTGGGCCACATTTTCGGGGGTGAAGGAGAAGTTTTGAGCAATCTCAGCCTCCCACCCACCCAGCTTATGAGCAGCACCCTGCTGGGTACAGGCTTTGCAGTGCCTAATGAGACTCTAAGGGCTGAACATGCATTTCTCTTCCACCCAATTCCTTCACTTGAGCCATCAGACTCCAGCCCTGACGCAGCCATCACACCCACTTTGTTACCACGCTCACCTCGTTATCGTGCTTACCTTGTTACCACGTGGTAGTAGTAGATCTTCCCCTCTGGATCTCGGGCTGTTTTCCAGTTAGGTGGGAGGACAATTGTTTTGGGTTTTGGAGGGGATGGTGGAGGCAAGTCCAGGAGGTTATTGGTCACCACAAGCTCTGGCTGAAAATAGCACAGAACAGGTGTAGAGAAAGACGTGAGTGGTCGTGAGAGTGCTCAGGGCAACCCTGACACCTCTTCCCCCCATGACAATGACTTTGGTGAAGGTAAAACTTAAAAATTACATTAGTGTTGGCCCAAGAAGCAGAGGGCAGTATCTTCCCCTAATTCTTCATCAGATACCCCAAGCACCCACTCAACCACACCCTGAGCCTGCAATACAGCTGCTTTACCACCCCTGCTCTTAAATCCTCTGTAGTGGATGCCAAAGCCACCATTTCTGATGGAGAGGCTTCAGCAGCAAAAGCAGTCATGGAGTTCCTACACACCCACCCATATGCAGCCTTCTCAGATGTGCCGGCAGAAAGCCCTGAACACAAGATCTGGGCTCAAATCCCACCAAAACACATCCGATGCACACATCCAGCCTGAAAAGCAGCATCCTGAAGGATACCAGCATGCTGCTGCATGTTAAAGTCCTCTGGCTGGTACCACCAATGCTTTCACAGCATCCAGAAGCCACAGGGAATCAAACCCAAAGTAGATGCAGATGAACACTCCCCATCCCGTCTGACCCACCAAGCCTTACCTGCTGGATGGGCTGAGGCTGCCCAGCTGTGACAATTGTAGTTACTGCTGTCGGTGGCTGCACAATGACTCCCTGCGGATGAGCTGTGTAAATCTGTTGGCCTTGGATGTACTGGAGACCTGGCTGGGCATAACTCTGAAATGGAGCACAGAGAATCACAAGTCAGCTTGCTTTAGCAAAAAGCCCTTCACTGGAGGACACAGTACAGTTTCCCTTACTGGGAATCAAATCATGGAGGCCAAAAGAGGATTACAGTCATCGAGGACTAGTAGAAGATAACATCCAAACCAAACAGCAATAACCACTGACTGAGGCGGGGTTCAAGCAAACAATCTTGGCCGATTTGCTGTCCCCGGAGTTGTACAATTGCCTATGTCTCACTTTTTGGAAGAACTAGGCATCGGCAAGATGCTGAATACCAATATCCTTGTTAATGAAGACAAAGCACAAGGAGAAACCACTTTAGCATAGTCATTTGGAGCTCCAGACTGAGCCTGATGGAAGGGGACATGTAATTCAGAGAAAACCTATAAAGAAAGCTGATCTGTTGGGGTTTTTGTTTGGTTTAAGCTGGTAGCTCCAGACTCTGCTTCTAAAAGCCAATGGAAGGCAAACTGACAGCCCTGCATTTTACTGCTTACTTGGTCAATGACAGTGGAAGCTCTTATGCAGAAATACCCATTCATTGGAATCAACAATCAAAAAACCAACATAACTTCTATAAACAGGTTACAAATAATCTCTGTAAGCTGTAAACTCCTGCTTGGCTCCAACAACTACAGCATTTGTACATGGAAAATACTTAAATGTGCTTTTCTCATACTCTTGCATGGGAAGTCATCAGAGAAGTGCTACTGCAGCTTAGTATCAGAGCAAAGCAGGATGCTCTAACATTAAGAGCACTAGCAAAGAGTGAGCAAATAAAGTGGTTTTCCCAGCTGCAGGCTGGTACCCTTCATTTTGCGGGTGTTTTCATGCCATGCCTTGTCTGAAATAGAAATTACCTGTACAATCGGTGGGGTCGTCTGTGAGTAGGGAGATGTCACACCATAAACGGTCTGACAGGTCTGTCCTTGGTAATATATGGCTGGTTGAGACTGGGCTGGCGAGTACTGCTGTTGTACTGCTACAGTCTGCTGGCTGGAATCCCAAACCCCGTAGCTCTGACTCTGCACTGGTCCCGGTGCAGCCACGGGCAGGACGGCCACATTGGGTTCTTGATGGACCACGGTGTCGCTTTGTGCTACATACTGTGGAGTCGTAACCTCCATCGTTGTTGCTACATGTTGGACTACTGGTACCGGCTGAGGAGTAGTTAGGGTTGGTTCTACTGTGTGCCCAACCAAGGTCTGTGGGTGTTCATATGCTGCTGTCGAGCACATCGAATCCATGGTGGGCGTGGGCAGCAGAACTTTTCCAGCATTGGGGTTGCTGGGATCTACATAGGCTTGCATGGGGTAGCCAGGCGGGTAGCCGATAAAGCTGTGGTGGGGTGTGCCGTAGCCCATGGAGTCGTAGGGCAGGGGGGATGTCATCCCCAGGTTTTGCAGTTGCTGTTGCTGTTTCTGGGCTTCCCGCTGGGCAACCTCCTGTTCAAACAGCTTCCTGCGCTCCTCTGTGGACAGCTTGTTGCGATCCTTAAGCCGGGCTTTCTTCTTCGAAGATGCTGGTGTGTCATACCTGGGAGAGGATGAAAAGAGAAGGTTTCGTGAGACCTCAGAAACCCAAAGGTCCAGGGCTCCAGCAGCGAAACAGCCACCACTGATGGCAGCAGACACTGGGGGCCCAAATGCCCAACAGCAGCAACAATTCCTAAAAACATTCGTTTTCAGGCATTTGACCAACCGTGGCAACTCATAGGGAGGAGAAACATCCACTGGTTCCACTTGTCCATGAGGGCAGAGGATGAGCTAAGTGGTCCCACTGGATTTACCAGCTTCAGTTCGGTGCTGAAGCTAATGGTGATGCAAAGATGCAGCAGAAGTGGTCTGGAAGATCTGCTGGGTAGCACCAAGACACCCGGAGAGGGGAGGCAATATCTCAAGGGCCAACAGAGAACCCGGGGAGAGGGTGGAATAAGCAGGGTGCCCCCTGAGCAGGCTGAGGACCCGTGCTGGAGACCCTCTGCCATGGTTTCCCGAAGCGGGACCAGAACAGATGGGTTTTGGAAGAGGCTCTCCAAGAAGGTGCACCTCACACCACAACATCTTCACTCCCAAAGATCAGAGCAGCTCAGCAATGGGGAAAGTACCCCAAATTTGTCTAAGGTTTCCCCCGGCATTGGAGCTGCAGACACAGGCGCATTTGCAGACATGACAAAGAACAAGGGAATTACAAACAGCACGTTTCTGTTTAGAGTTATGCTATTTACTAGACCGCAGATCCAGCTTAAAAAATAATAAAGTGTGGATGGATTTTTTAATTATTTTTTTACAAATAAGAATTTCCATCCCAACACACAGAGCAGCTGGAGGGATTTTTCCAAGGAGTTAAAGAAGGGGAAAAAAAAAAAAAAAAAAAAGCCTAAGGACTTTGATCAGACCTCAACCAAGGAAAATTTCAGATCAAAGGTGGATATTTTGAGAAGTTATGAGTGTGGTAAAATCGGGATTACAAGCAAAAATGCTTTGCAGCCCTAATATAATGGATTCTACAAAGCATCCAGTATATTCTCTATATACTCACTTTATGTTCATGCATTCCATTTACATATCAAAAGCACATTGCTACCAACAGATACACTTAAGATGTTTCCTCACATTCCCAGAGTAGCTGCAAGGGTCTGTTAATGTGAACCTTATTGACATGAAGAGTTCAATTTCAATAATTCAAGTCTTTCCTGGCCCTGCCTGGAGAGTTTACACGAGAGGCAGCTGGCATGAAGGGACAGGCAGAAGAAAACTGCGGGTTTAGTGCAGAGCAAGCCAGCGATGCTCTCTTACTTTGCTCCTCTCTCCACCTATTTTCTTAGTTTGTTAGTTACATGAAGGATTTAATAAGACAAAAGGGGGACATTCAGAGCGAGAAGAGTATCCCCAGAGAAGGATGCGGGCACCCTAGTCCTGCTCCTGGTGAGCACCACTCACCAACAAGGATGTGGCTGCAGGAGGGAAGAGCCAGAGCAGGCAATTCCTCACCCACAAAAGAGCTTCTTCTGTTTAAAATACAAAAAAAATACACTGTTTAGTCCATCCATCTTCATACCTCCTGACACACTGCCGTTACTTAGCTCCACTTTTACCCTCAGACCTCGGTGATGTTTCCATCCTCCAAATGGCTAATTACAGTAGTATAGATTTACATCTTATTTTTTATCCAGATGTTTTAAACTTTCCCAGCCCAGCTCAATACGAGGACAAAAGTTTCCTCATCTGGCTGACTCACCACCAATTGTTCCCTAATTACTAAGTGGCTTTAGATCCTATTTAAGAGGGACAACAGAAAACTGATGACTTTAAAGGAAATTCCTTGGCATTCTTACTGCCTTTAACATGATCTGAAGCCTCCCAGAAACGCATGTAATATTTTCCTTCTTTTAATTAAGAAGCAACTTTCAAGGGAGGAAAATGGCTATCTGGCAACAAGCAGCTGCTGATTCACGTGCTGCCTGCCACCACCATCTCTATTGCTCCTCTGGCTGCAGGAGGGTTTGGCTGTGCCCAGCTGCATGCCTGTGGGACACTGGCGAACAACCCTGGGAGTCAGCACAGGCTCAGGCGCTCAGACAGTGATAGTCTGAATCTATAGGAAAAGGAAAAGGCAAAGGCAGCTTCGTGTGGCTGCCAGGATCATTGCACTGATCTGATTCTCACTTAAAATCTGGGAGAACAGCTAATAATTAAAAACATTTTCTCTTACTGCTTGTTCCTTGAACTGGCCAACTCACCAAGAACAAAAACGTCTATGTCTCATTTACCTAGCCCCTATTTTTATTCTCACCATCCATCCTACTGGACCTGGTCAGCAGATGTACTTTACATGGAAGGGCACAACTCACACTAGCGCAACACAAACTGGTTGCTTTTATTTTCTACTTTATCTTCAGCATCTGCACACACTGTAATTTAAAGTAGCATATACTTTCACTGGAGCTTATAGACTCGGTGCCTTGTTTCCCTAGACAACCTGTGTTTAAAAATCCTTTTTTTTAATATAAGATGTAAGTAAATTTGAAGCCCTCATGCTCCCTTGTATCCATCGCTTGGAAACATATGCAGTGTAAGTGGGCATCCATCAGGCAACAGAGCGCCCACAAAAAAGAAACGCGAAGTAAAATCACTGCAAGGTCTTTAAAACTTAAGAGACACCTTCTCAGCCAAGGCAGCAGGATGCCACCGTTCCCAGGGGAAGGCAGGAGACATGGCACCAACTTGGTGGGGTCACACCTATCACGACTGCTTTCCTTGAGCTCAACGGTTTTGGGGGATATTCAGTTGGTCAAGGAATTTGGTCTGTGTTAGAAGTCCTGCCTGGCATGGGTACTGCCAGCTGGTAGGGGCATGGGCTTGCTCCAAGTTTAAGTTTAGAATAACCCCCAAGTATACTGGGGAGAGGTGAGCAGAAGGGAATGGGTTTTGAAGAACTCAGACAAACTCTGCACTAGGAGGGCTACAACCCTAATTCCTGTGTGAGAGGTGGGTATCGCTTCCCTCATCACCTGTCTAATACCCAAAACATGACTGAAGGCGAAGACTTAGGTTATCTGAGAGGAGAGGCCACCTAACACCCAGGAGCCACGCAACTCCGGCCAGGGAATGCATCTCACCATGCAGGATAAAATCTCCTTCCCTGTCCCTGGGTGTTTTCAAAGATCACCAGGACCACTTTCCCCAGTTTTCACCCAGGATTACCACAGTTCCAACGCTCCCAGCCCAGCAGTCAGACCCGCAGCCCTGCCACCAGTGCCGCCAGATAACTTGCCTGTCCTCTGGCCTCTTTGTTCCTCGCTCATATGCCGAGGATGGAGGGGACAACGAGTCTCTCCGTCTCTTCTTCTCTTTACTTTGGCTCTGCCTCTCGGAATCCCGCTCTCTGCTCAGGATTGGGTTCTTTGGAGTAGGAGTCTGATCCCTGTGGCCAGCTGACTCTCTGCCACGGTCAGCTGTTAGGAAAAATGGGTAAAAGGGAGAGAATTTTTATAATTCAGAGTATTTCCAGCTCTCCCCTCTTGCAGTTTCAGTAGCTTCTGTTAGTTAACGGAGTCTTCAAACGAGGTATAGGCTGCCCTGCATCAGCCTCAGGGCTACATTTCCCATCACCCACTGCTTAGATTATCTTCCCTATTTACAGGAGCCGTTTTCACGGAGTAGGAATGCTGAGTTATGAAGGCAGAACATCCCTTGACATCCCAGACCAGGAAAATTAAGTAGTTTCATAGGAGATGAGTGATATATAGGAAAACATGAATACATACCATTGTTCTCCTTCTCTGCTTGACTCTTCTTCGGGATCCGGTACACCTCCTGCAAAGCAAGCCACAGGCAGGGTCAGAGTTTCAGCTACTGACAAGAACAACCATCTACAGGGCTGCAAGAATCATAGCACGGCACTAATAATTTAACAATTCAATTTTAAAACAAAACACAAAAAAGTCCATGTCTCTTGAAGCAAAGTTGTGGTTTTAGGCAAATTATTGTGGTGCTTTCTATATATTGTCTCTGATCAGCATTTCGTGTTTGCTCAGTGCAGGTGGTTTTCTGGGCCAAGTGTGATGAGCAGTGCTG
This sequence comes from Falco naumanni, assembly GCF_017639655.2. Taxonomy (NCBI): domain Eukaryota; kingdom Metazoa; phylum Chordata; class Aves; order Falconiformes; family Falconidae; genus Falco; species Falco naumanni. Next base: position 61,619,546 of record NC_054057.1, read on the forward strand.
CAGGACCTACGCTGGCCACCCCACCTGCGGGCTAAGAGCGCCTGAACTCGCAGCTCTGTTGGAACAGTGATCAATGATTTTTGCAATGCAACAAGCCACCCTCCAGGTGCAAAGCTGCTTTCCTACCTCTTTATTTACCAGCCCTGGTGTTCCCCCAGCTGAGTCTCAGTTTGTTGGGGTGTCCATGGTCACCGACCCCTGCCCTGGCAAACAGGGGCATCTGACCTGTCCTCTAATGACACCGAAGTGACGCGCCTGTCTACCACCAGCACCAAAGACCTCTAGTTGTGCCCATGCTGGTCTTCAAGGCAGTTTTAGGCAGTCCTGCGAGAAGCAGGGAGTTGGACTTGATAATCCTTACGGGTCCCTTCCAACCTGAGATATTCTGTGATACAACAGCTGCAGCTTCACCATGTTGGAGAAACAGAGACTGTGCTGGTGGCCATCGCCTCCTCACCCTTCTTGTGGGCTCCCATGGACCATCCCTGGGCTTCCCCCAGCACCTGCCAGCCTCATCAGGGACAAGGTCCACCACGTTCCTCGTGACATTCCCCAGACCTGATGCTTGACATCAGAGTGCCCCAAGGGACAGGAGCCCAAGGCCACCTTCCAGGTCTGAGTAAAACCCTTTGACCGAGCCCCTGTTGAAGGCTGCTGAGATCAGCTACCAACACCCACCACCCCTTCTCCTACAGCAGCCAACTCCGCACCCCACTGCTTATCCAGCTCTGGAGTTCTCAGCACAGGAAAGACACGGACCTTGTTGGAGCGGGGCCAGAGGAGGCCACGGAGATGGCCAGAGGGCTGGAGCCCCTCTGCTGTGCAGCCGGGCTGGGAGCGCTGGGGCTGTTCAGCCCGGAGAAGGGAAGGCTCCTGGAGAGGCTGGAGCACCTTCCAGCACCCAAAGGGGGCTTATAAGAGAGATGGGGGCAGACTTTTTAGTAAGACCTGTAGCGACAGGACAAGGGGGAATGGTGTTAAAATAAAAGAGGGGAGATTTAGATTAGATATAAGGAAGAAATCATTTACGATGAGGGTGGTGAGGCACTGGCACAGGCTGCCCAAAGCAGCTGTGGATGCCCCAGCCCTGCAAACATTCAAGGCCAGGCTGGAGCTTGGAACAACCTGGTCCAGTTGAAGATGTCCCTGCCCACGGCAGGGGGGTTGGACTAGATGACTTTTAAAGGTCCCTTCCAACCCAAATTGTTCTGATTCTTTCTTATACCAAGCTGTACCACCCCACAGAGCATCAGGCACACAGACAACTCCTGGAAGAAGCATCATGCTGCAGATAACCTGCAACTGCCGAAGAAACTCACTTTTCCCATGCATTAAGCAGCCACCCTGCACCCAGCAGCTTTTCATATCCACATTTCAGCTAAGGAAAATACATTTGTATTATATATATAAAATAAAAATATATTCTGAGCTCCCATGTTTCAGCCTAAGAAAATACATTTTCCTTTGGTGAGATAAATGAAAGCATAAGAAACTGTTGTTGTGGTCTGTTCACAAGACAAAACCACTTCAAAAGAGCTGGTAAAGGTTAAAAAAAAGTGATTTTGGCCAAGATTTTACTTTTTTTAAATACCTATTTTGCTTTTCCATGGAGCCTGAACGCAACACTGCCAACATGTGCAGTTTGAAGCACCTGCAACTACACTCTCATGTATGCTGTGACTTCTTCCAGGGCTCAGAGGCACTAGGAGTCTAAAAATGTGCCCTGTTAAAATTATTTCTATTTATTTACATGCTTGCTATGGACCAAGGGGCAGAAGCAGGAAAACCAGGTCAGGAGAGTCCAGAGCAGAGGTGTGGGATGCAGAAGCATTCCTAGTGCTCCCCTTTCCCTACAAACCCTTATTTTTCTGAAGCCCAGGCATGCTGCCTGTGCCCATCTAGCTCGACCCAAGCCATGCCAAGCTGGGGAACCCCCCTGACCACGGAGCAGCAGATCCACAGGGACCAGGGCAGGGAGGAGGACCTGGTGAGATCACAGCCACCACCTGTGTGCTCTTAACGTCAGGTGGGCGCCGGGGGCTCAAAGCAAAGCAGGTTCTGATGCACACCCAAGGCACCTCCAAGACCCCAAAGCCCAGCGCTTGCTGTACCACCAACCCCCTGCCTGGTTTTGGTCCCCCTTCACATTCCATCCCACCCACAGCACTGAGAGAATTCCCCATTAAACACACTCAGACTGTTACTCATCGCTTGTAGCATTTTTGACCTCTTAATACCTGAATGCTAGCACGATTCCTGGTACTAAGTCATGTATTTTAAACCAACCCATGTTTCTGCCGTCTGTGTTTCAAGGCAGGTCATGGTTCTGAAGCCTAAGCAGCACCCAGCTTAGCTGCAAGCCTGCTGGCAGAATGAATGAGGACAAGAGATTTTTGCTGTGGGGCTTACAGTAAGCAGCTGCTTTTTGAACCAGGTTTTGTGTGCCTTGCAAGGGTCTTTAGGGCATCCTCTGACTACCTCCTTTAATTACCCTGCGTGATCCTGAAGTGTATCACATGAAACCTCTCTCTGTCTTTACTTTCCATCATTATTATCTGCACTAATGACCTCTCAGCTGCACACACACAGCCCCCTGCCTGCACCACTGTCCCCCAAGATTTCTGCCCATGCTGCTCCGTCACCTGCGCTGGTCTCCTGGGAAAGACCAGGCCCTTGGCCCAGGATGATGGCAGGCTGCAGCTGCAGCACTGTCAAGAGATTGCTAAAGAGAAGGGGCTGCTTTGCAATGGGAAATTACAAGAGATGTTACAGCACTTTTAATTATTTGTTGTTTTTCTGACCTGCCAGAAGCCCTGGGGTTAGGTATCTCGCTCCGTGCCTTATTTGGAACTCCAGGCAGAGATGGCACCACAGGGAGAAAGGGGAGAAGAGGAGCCTCAAAGAAAGCAAGGGCAGAAGAGTGCATTTTGCTAAGGCAACAGGTAAGCCCTTGCAACTTCAAGTTATTTGAGCCAGAAACCATTTCTCATATATATACAGATGGCACACTACATGTTGCTGAATCCCAAAATCCACGTGAGCCGGAATAACTCATCAATACCGTTCCATTGACATAAAACGGGAGAGCACTTGGACTCAGACTTGCAAATGCTGGGACTGGGACTGCTGCAGTTCAGCGCAGCATCCTTGTTAAATGCTGCTGGATTATGCAGCAACGATTATTATGATGCCACATTAAACTGTGTATTGCTACAGATTATGTTTTATTAGCCCCACAGCGCTCATGATTGTACTTCTAACTGCAATAATCTGACACTCAAAGTATAAATGACATGTTATCATACTAGTGATCCTACAGCATGTAGAATATATAGAGAGGTTTTACAGCATTACTGACTGTCCAAGTGCTGGTAGCTTGGAAGAAAAACCCTGGTTTTTTTTTAATTCCAGTTTCTATCAAGCCCTTGCTCTGTTCCCTTCATGAAGTAATATAGTAGTTCACAAGAATACCCACTTATTTGAAGCAGCATGTGATGAACCAGCTATTATGTGGCTGAACATGACCAGTATGGTCCTGCAATAGGAAATAAGACCAAATAAACCAAATACGAAAAATCAAAGAGAGAATGTGGGGTGGCCCTGATGGAGGCTGCAGCTGCACCCCAGAAAAAAGACAATTAATTCAGAAAAAATATACTCAGCGCTATACAAAGTTGTTCTGGTGCAGTGTGCTGAGATCTTGGCTTTCCCAGGGCAGGATTTGTGCTTTCCTATGACCAGATGTGGAGCAAAGCAAAAACCTCAGCAAAGCCACCTCCCCAAGTCCATGACCATCAGAGCCTCCCAACAGTGTTAAATCTTCATATTTGATGCGATGCCACATTCACCCATCGTACCTTGATGCCTCGGGGGAAAACCAGCAGGGACCTTCCCTAGAGCGCTAAAATATCCTGTAATTTAAGGCATGGATGAGGCAGAGGGGAGAAAAAGATTCATTAAACTGTTACAGGGGGAGTGAAGGCTGCTTCAGGTTGGGTATTTAAAGCTTCCCTACTCTCAGACATACGGAACTTTACCTCAACTTAACTCTCAACCTTACATAGTGTTCATTTTCTAAATAACCCCCCGCTTGATTTTTTAAAGCTGGTTGGAAAGTAGTTGACTGGCATCTCTGCTGGGCTGCCCAGCTGCACCAGACTGCATCGCTCAGTAGCAATGTGTCTACCTCCAGCAATGGATTTAACAAGACAGTCCAGGTTTGCGAATCCCACTTTTATTGTGTTAGGAAAAAAAAACCCCATGTGCCCTGTCGGCTAAGAAAATATATTTTCCCTTGGTGAAACAAATGGAAGTATAAGAAACCCTGTTGTGGTCTGTTCACAACACAAAACCACTTCAAAAGTGCTGCTGAGGGTTAAAAAAAAAAGTTATTCTGGTCAAGACTTTTTATTTTTTTAAATACCTATTTTGCTTTTCTGTGGAACCTGAACACAATGCTGCAAACTCATGCAGTGTGAAGCATCCATGAACACATATGCCATGACAAGAGGCATTAAGAGTCTGTAAATATGCTCTTTTAAAATTGTTCTTATTTATTTACACATTTGCTGTGGATCAAAAGACCCCAAATCTAGTGTGTTTTTAACTAAATGCCAAGAAACAAGGCAGCAGCTCACTGTTTGGAGTGGGGAGGGATGTTGAAGCAGCCAGCTGGGACAATAAAGCCTATATAATGCTATTTACACGCCATCCAGCGGTAGATCATTTTGCCTCTTACTGCCTCGTGTGGGAAGGACCACAAGCACAGGTTCTACAGACACAAAAGCACTCACCAGCAACAGGTTTTCTCTATTTATTTTCTCTCTCCCACATCACTCCCCACAAAAAGTTCATTCTCAGACACACCGCAGAGCGGCACGTTCAAAGATCTGCCCCACGTTTGGCCTGAACAATGTTCCCACCAGCAGAGAGAAGGTGTGATGAGGAGCCACCAAGCTGTGAGATGATGGATGAACCAGCCAGGACAGCTGGCAAGTGGAGGAAGAGCTAAGCTAGACCAGCCTCCCCTGCTCCTAAAAAGACTTTCCATTAAATAGCAGGATGTGCAATGGGAAACTACCGTACAAAGGGATCAACAGGAACAGGAGAAGGACCTGAGTAGGTGGACTTGGCAAACACAGCACTGCTCACTCCTGCCACATGTTGGTTTAGGTTCACTGTGACATTGAAAGCTCAGCTGCTGAAGCTAAGAAATACAGCGATTTCAACTCAACAGAGATAACTGCGTCTAAGTTTTGAGGTCAAAGACAGCTGAACATGCAAGGGGCAAGAAAGCACCTGCCCTCCCTAGGAAGGAGAAAGCACCTTCCTCTGAAAGACACGGCTGTGACCACAGCAACAGGAGGCACTGGAGGGGGAAAATGGGTGAAGCTGTGGCAGGATCCATCCCATCAAATTAGACTGCCCTAACAAAGGTCCAGGTGGCTCAAAATACAAGATAATTATGAACTGGGGAGTGAGCTACGTCTTGCTAGAGAACAGCTACAGATCTACTCAATAGGCTGCAGTGCCTCCAGCATCAGTCTGGGGGAGATGGAGGCAGCAGAGTCTTTGAACCAGCAACCAACAGAGGAATATGTCAAAATTGCTCCATGAAAACCAGATGGTGGTCAAACCAGACACAAGCCAAGGGGAACTCCGAAGAATAGCCTGTTTTATTTTTGGAAACGGAAGCTGCTGGCTTCAAGCGTGCACAATGCTGAATCAATGCAACCACCACTAACAGAGTCCAAATGGCTCTCTACCTTCCAGAACAATTTTTAATAAGTTGCACAGAAAATTAAATGTAGAAAGAAAAGTGATACAAGTCTGTTACAAAGGAAAGAAAAGTAAAAAAAAAATTCCAACCACGATTTAGGCTGTCCAGCTGCAGACACAAAACCATCCTCGGGTTGGGAGAGGCAAAAGAGCTGCAGAACAGTCTCAAGACTCAAAGGATGTAGTGGTAGGAAAGGAACATTGTACCTAATGAAACCCTCACCAGAAATCTGTTCCTTAGCTGCCAATTATTTCTGATTTAATGCAACTAAGCTGGAGAAGACCAACAGACACCAACAACGGGCAAAGGGAAACAACAGTGCAACCAGGTAGAGGCTCATCTTGTGTTAGTGCCAAGGCAAGTACAGCTGGCAGCAGGGTGTTCTACGCCGACCTGTGCCAGCCTGGCCTCACACCCATGCTTCAAAACCTCTGCTGCCCAACCAGGGACCAAGCGCATTTCTCCTGAGGCTGAAGGGATGAACCTCACACCTGGATGCAGAGCCTGCTGGAGCTTGCCACATTTGCCAGGACTCATGCACCCAAAGCCAAGATGACCTACAGACTGTGCTGTCTCACCTAACTGCCCTGGAGTCCTCTGAACTTACGTTGTTGATTTGCTGAAGAAACACCACATAACCAGATCAGTCCCCTCCCAGGCTGGATACCCAATGCTCTGCCCACTAGGGCTGGATTTCCTCATCCTTGCTCTCCTCCCTCCTGTGATGTTCCTTTCCTCTCTTCCCTCTGCAGCTCCCCATCCCCTCTGCATGAGCATAAAGCTCCAGCATCACGCCAAGGGAGGGAGGAAAGCAAGAGAAGGACTAATGCCATGACATCTCTGCTTGAAGGCCAAAAAACCCCACCATAAAAAACAGGCTGGCCACTCACCAGTGCCTATTGTTTTCATGAACTATTTCTTGCTCTGAGTTATAACAAATTATAAGCCTCCTAACTAAAGCATGTGATGTGCGTGCCAGAGCGAGAGGCAGTCACACCAGGACGGCTTGTCTGGGAACAGGACAGGCAAGAGCAGCTTCACAGGGCTCTCCTATCAAGATATATCAGATGTGATTTGGAAAGAATGTCTCAGGGGAAGACAAAAGCTCGGTTTGCCTGAGCGACCCAAGCTCTGCTATACCTATTCAGGCTGGTAATTAAGCTCACAGAACAGGCATTTTTGTTGCAAAAGAGAAAGTCTACCTTGGCCAAAGTTGGGGTAACACCTCAGCCTTGAACTCCAAGTCACTGCTAAATACTTGTGAGGACAGAAGTGTCCAACCAAAACCTGTTAAACCCAAAACACTTCAACTCTTTCATATTATTTTTCTTAAAACATCTTCTCCAACTCATAAGGGCAAGATCTGGGGATCCTCACAGCTACAGCTCCTACCTGCCCCCCCCCCCCCCCCCCCCCCGAAGGTAAGGGCATCCTCTGCCCACCCAGGGGTGGAGGAAGATGCCAAAAGCTCCATCCCACCTGCAGCAGAGCAGTGCCCAAACCATGCTAGCATGGTGGGGTGCTCTGCAGCAGCCAGCACTGCCACGCTGGTTGTGTTCATGCAGCATTAGTCAGCCGGCAGAGCATGCAGGTTTGCCACGGGACAGATTTTAGACCTGTTGACGGGTCATGACAAGACGCCTACAGCTTTGCTAGTGGAGCTGCTGGACCTCAAGGCCCTGCTTTGGCGTAAACAGCAAGGAAATCCCAACACCCAGACCACCCTGAAATACTAACACTATTAAAGCACATGCTATGCTTGAAGGTAAATGTACTCTCCTGTCCCTCAGCCTTAACTACTGAAATGTAAGCCATCAAAAGGACGCTGAGAAAAGCTTGCCATGCTTGGCAGTGCTGACCCTACCACCTGTTCCTGTGATGCCAAGAGGGTAGAGCACTGGGTCTGCTGGCCGTCACGCTGTTTGTTGCCTCCATCCTGGGTATGGCTGTATGGATCAGTCCACGGAGCCTTACCTGAGTGCAATCCTCGGGCTGGAGTGGGCTAAGGTGCCTGGAAGAACCACACTGAACCACCACGTGTGCCCTTGCTGGTTGTTCACCAACCAGTCTGTGCCACTCAGAGTGAGTTTTCAGCATGGGATAAGATATGCACCGCTTCCTCAGAGAGCGGGAATGGCATGCACAAGCCCAGGCTGAAAACTTACCCTGCTGGGGAGTGTGAGTGTGTGTTGCAGTGGGTATGACTCCTTGTGGGTTAAGGAGTTGGAGTGTATGAGCCCTGTAAGCCAAGGACTTACAAGTCCTGTGTATAGAGGTATAGAAAAAGATAGCTCACTTAATCCTTTCATGCCAGGAGTTGGGATTTTCCCGGAGCGACGTCCATTGCCGGCAATGGACGCACCAAAATAACGTCGGCATCAATGAGTTAACCACCTCTGTCCTCTTTTCACCTATTATATTGCTCATGCATCATCCAGCTTCCCAACCATCTTCCCGCTTCTTCACCGTATGCACGCTATGTCCTCTCCCTTCTTCAGCACGGAGTTGAAAATGGAGTTGAGAAAAGGAGACCCATGGTCAGCTCCTTGCTGCCCTGAGAAGCTAGATGGAAATGGTTGAAATTACAAGGGGGTCATCAGCAAGACTGGAGAGGACATAGCTTAAGTTATGAGGTTTCAGACCCTCCCACCCCCCCATCCAATGGCAGTTACTGCAGGATGTTCCACCACTCAAAACAAAACCAGCTTTTAAAAAGCTTGGATGTGCTGGAAAAGGCGACTGGCTCTTGCCACTGGGATGACTGGGTTTTCCAAGGTGACTATCTATCCCCCTTCTATCTAAAGCATCACCTGGCCACCTTAGTCTTGTCTTTTAGACATCAGCCACCTCCGGGCTGGGCTATGGTGGCACCCTGCATCTTAACAGGTGACAGTCGGACAGAAGCAGTTAACTCTTAGTGCTATGATAAAGGCTGGGACGGAATGAATCCTCAGGTCACACTTTGCCCACAAATGCTTTACAGGAGTTTTCACAGACCCGCAGCATGGTTCTGCTTTTTTGGGCTGGATTTGCTGGGATTATTACAAAGCTAGAGTTTGTGAGATAAAACCCCATCCCTATGACCAGGCACACATACTGCAACAGGCTGTTAGCACCCTTGCAATGACCTGAGATTAATTAACAAGTACACAGAGAGGGTGTGAATCCACATCTTAAATAGCAACTATGATGGGTCATGACTCCACAGCCTGACCAGGGGCTACAGCAAAGGTCTCTAGATACCCAAGGCTGAGCTCCTCCCAGCTCAAAAGAAAACACCAGTCTTGGTGAGAAAATGACACTGTCAGATCAAATTTGGTCTCAAACCAACATTTTGGAGGAGTCACTCATTTTGTGAGACTTCACGCTTTTCATTAAGCCTTTTTCAACATTTTTTCTGTGCTGTTTCAACTTTAAACACTGCAGCATGTGATCCTGGAAGCGAACATGCCTGGTTGCAAACAGAAAACTGAGCCTGGGTAGTCCAAAGCAAGTGTATCTCCAAAGCGGTATAGGACTCAGACTTGATTTAGCTTTCAGTTAAAACAATCCCAGGTATTAGCAATGGATAGAAAAGGACTCTCAATTTAATCATAAATTCAATCTGACAGTATCACTTCAATAAATAAAACTGTGAGGCTCACAAAAATTTTTAACTCTGCAAATTAAAATCTAGTTAATAATCAGATCCACCTGGTAAGGGGTGGGCGGGGGGGGGTGGGGGAAGAAAGAAACACAACCTCACTTCTCTGTAGAAACTTCTTTTAGTCATTTGTACAGTAAAATCTCACCTCTTCTCCCACTAAGCTTTATGGCACAAATGATTATGCTCAAATTCTGCAAATGTTCAAGAGTATCTGATTCTTCTGAAAAATTCAGAGATTAAGGTAAGATTTCTCTTAAATCTTATGTAAAACTCTAAATACTTTTTATAAATGCTAATTTTTGTAGCTACAGTTGCTGAACGGTACAAGCAAAGGTTCACAGACTCAAAGTTGCGGTCTCCCCCACCTGCATGTGGCGCTGTGGTATGCCTAACACCCATTATTTTTATTACCCTCTTCTAAATCATTGCTCGTTATCAGATTCAATGGGTAGATAACATCTTTAGTTAGATTAATGCATCATAAAAGATAAAATTGCTTAAAGACTACTTCCAATAATTAAAAATGGGCAGACACTTGATTAAGGGAAGGGCAGAAGACCCTCCACAACCTTTCCCACCAAGACCACACCATGCAAGAAGCATGGCACTACCTTCAATTCCTTTGCTGGATCCTCAGCAAATGCTGCTTTTACACCTATTAAAGTGTAAAAGCAACTTAAAGGCTCCCACCCATCTCACTCTTGAATATGTTATAAGAAATATAACTCTACAGAAGCAGCAGATGGACAAGAAGTTTCCAAAGAGCTAAAGAAACCCCAAAGAATGCTTGAAGCGCCCAGTGGTGAGTTACTGGAACATCAGCCTATGTCCCACCAAAAAAAGCTGTTGGCTGAAGACCAAGCGGCCAAGGTGGCCACTTAATGGTGCGCAGGGACAGGGGCCTGATTCCAGAGAAGAGAAGGCAGCCTGCAGCCAGCAAGCCCTTCTCTTAAAGATGTTATCTGCTCAAGGAAGACCTTGATGGGAATGAAACTGTAAGCAGCTGCATACTCTAGCAGTCTTTAAAGGCTCAAATAACGCCCACAAATCTGAGTATTTACCCGATCTAAACACCAACTGCAAAAATCAGAGGTTAACCCAGCACAGCTATCAAGAGAATGCAATATGGCCAACAGACCGGTTTCTGGAGGCTCTGTATGTTGCAGATGAAAAGCAGATGTTAACAGGCCAGGAAACACTGACAATTTTGTGATAATAGAATTTAGGAGTAGACGGTCCATTAATTTGTTTCAACATTGACCAATACTGGGCCACTTCAACCAAAAATGCATGCGGCGCTGCCACTAGCTTCTTTTAATGATCAGCTGAGAACAGAACCTCAATCCCTTAGAGCTGTCCTCCCCCTGAACAGCCTAAACAGTAAATGGAAGACTAAGGTGTCTTTGTGGTGCCCAAACTGAACTGTCTGCTGTTTTCAGAGTGCAATGCACCGACACCTGGAAATCTACTGTAAGTCATGTACAGGGTGGTTTGTGGTGGAAGGATATATATAGAAAGCACCTGGAAAAGTCCTTTTGCATAGAAAAGGCAATCTTGTCAAGCATTTACTGACAGAACAGTAACTTAGCCCTGTTTGTACTGAACTGCAAACAACTCTGCATCTTCCTTAGCAAGAGCAGAGGTGGTGTAGCTGCAGGCAGGTGCTTCTTACCTTGAGCTCCTTCCAGTTGTCGAGCAGCCTTGTAGCCAAGTCGCTCACATCCACAATTTTGTCTGTTTGTTCTTGGCTTCTCTCACTCTCAACGTCAGAGACACCTTCCTCTTCATCTTGAGATGGTGTTTCCATTGTAATGGGCTCTTCCAGCTTCGCACCGTTGCCTTCTTTGACCTCTGCTTCAGGCTCTGCCTCCAGCTCCACAGTTTGGGGTTTGCTGCTCTCCATCGTCACATCAACAGCAGCTTTGATCTCCTGCTGCTGCTGCTCCTCTGGCACCTCCACTGGGGTACCCTCCAGCTGGTCCAGGTCCTCTTTGCCCTCCTTCCCTTCCAGCTCACTGGTTGTATCTGAGATGGCACTGTCCATGCTGTTTTCACTTATAATTTTCAGCCTTCGAAATACCAGCTTCTTGGGGGTGTCCATGTCACCTTCTGTGCTCTGCTTGGTGGAAAGATCTGGTGTGTTGAGCGGTGTGTGAGCCCGTGAGGTGTTCTCGCTGGAGTAGCCATCCCCTTCGCTGAGCTGTGGGACAGCAGTCTTGGTCTGAGCCCAGCGCTGGATAACAGGAAGCACTTTGCTCTCCTCCAGCATGTTCTTCGTAGGTATAGGCAGGAGCTCTAGTGTCTTCATAATCTAAATGCAAAGACAAAACCCACATTGTTAGAGCCATCAGAATTTAAAGGTGTCTCCAACCTGGAACAATTTCCTTTTCTCAGTAAGAGGTAACTCTGAAACATCAATATGATGGTGACAGGTCATGGGTCAGGAACAGCTGCATCCCTTCTCAAAGCTGAGCTGCAGAGATGAACTTCTGCTGAGAGCAAATAAACTATGAGTGGGTGGAAAACAGTGAGCACAAGTATTAAGCAATTAAACTAATTTAGCAATTGGTTGCAATTAAACTGATTTCAAAGAGCTCAGACTCTTCCAGTTGGCCATACCCATTCCTAGGACAAGCAGTACAACAATACAGCTGTCAGATGTACCACATGAAAGAAAACCTGATCAGAAACATTAAGATGTATCTGCAGTCAAAACAGAAGAGATTTGCCCCAGACAAAGTGCTGTGTGCTGCAACAGAAGCTGGAGTTGTTACTGGCGTCAGCAGGAAGGAGACAGCCTGCTGCTTGTGGAGTGAAACCTTAAGCACAGAGAGATATGGACAACTGGGGAGCTCCAAACCACAAGACAAGGCAAGCATGCTCTGACCAATGGTACTTCCAGCTGATTTAATCTGGCCCAGAAAATAAGGCTGCTGCTAGCACCTGCACTCCCAGTACCACAACACTTCTACAGTACCCAGTAAGGCAGTCCCTGGAAGACCTATCCTCCTTTAGACACTGGGAAACACCCGGAGGTACCAGGTGATGAAGCCAACACTGTCAGAGACCCCAGCACATATGCTACAGTGCTTTCCCCTGGAGACCAGTCAAAAAGCATAGCCTCAGGTGGGTTCTGTCCAACGTCTGAGATGAGAAGAGAATCAAATTATTGAAAAGATCTCCAAAATCCTTTCACAAAACCTGTCAGTGGGAATGGGGATTGCCGGCACAGACAGAAGCACCAGACATTATATGAGCACAACCTTTTCAGGATCCAGCTAGTGACTTCAGCAATGTGTCTCCCGAGACCTGGCCCCAAACCCCTGTTTTTGAAGCAAGAGATAGCCACCCCTTCTTACAGGGCTTTGTAACTTGTTAATTTTCAAAACCAGCCCTCCAGGAGTAAAGGACAGAAAATGGTTTATGGTATTATGATAATTTCTGCCACCGGCATCTGATGGCCAAAAGACCTTTTTTTTTTTTTTTTTTAATAACAGGGTTTTTAAAAAAAAAAAGCTGGAAAAAAAGCTAAGTGTGGTCTGGCCCCTACTACAAGCCTCACTGGCAACTCAGTAAAGAATTACCTGGATTTTAAAAGAATATTTCCAATCCACAAAAGCCCACTAAAGTTGACAGTAGCTTGTGACCAGGCACATTGAGAGTGGAAATGAAGCCACCACTACCACAGCAATTCAGCTTCCCTCCTGAACCTTGCAGGGTTGTCGCTCTGGGTTTGAGATCAATGAGGCTGAGTGCTTGAATCTATTGTAGGGGAAAAATGGAGTCTAACCTTAACTGGACCATCAAATTCTCCAAAGCTAGATGAGTCAGAAGCAAGCTACCCAGCAGCTCTGCAATGCTATGGCACCTGTACATCAGGGAGCAAGGAGGGTAGGCACTATATATACAAAAATCCAGAGCTGAGATTCCCTTGGAGCAACAGTTTAAATATCTATAAAGTGGGATGGATCCTACCTAGCCCAAAGAAGAAAAGACTACAGTCCCGAAGGGGAATAGCTCAGCTCCCTCCAAAGAGCAGCTACTGCAGCAGATTAACTCAGCCCCCATAATTTTGGTCTCAAAAGCTCCTTCTGCAGCCTCACGAGCAGTGCCTCCCCATACAGCAGCACAGGGGTGACGCACCGCAGTGAGAGAAACCTTGACTCGGCACCTGTCAAGCAGTTCTGCTTTGCCTAGAAGTACTGAAAAGCCACAGCACATCAGCAGAAAACTGGAGGCACCCACTGAATCCATGCCTTGCACACAACATGCATGGCCCATCAGCAACACGCTCTGCACAGCGTAAGGCAGATGAAGTATGGGTAGGTCTGCTCAAACCCTGCAAGTCAGTGAGATCTGACTTAACAGCAGAGACCCCTTACCCACTACCACCAAAGTATTCCAGGTATTTACAGCCAGGACTTTGTCTAAATGATGGGTGAGGACTAGGCCATGGAACCAGTGGCCTTCCTATAGGACATCTGCTGCCCCCCTCCCTACCAGCAGCACAGGCACTTCAAAAGAGGCACAGACGCCATCTTATTAAGCCTGGTATCAAGCTGAACTCCAAAAACCTTCAGGTATCCTCATCCCACTCTAAGAGCTGAAGGCTCACAAAAGCATGTGAAGACAGCTCTTCATCCTCTTGATACCAACAGCACCCATTTCTCAGAGGGAACACCTGAACCCACAGAGTTAAAAAAGAAAAAGGCATGAGCCAGACATGATTTGTTCAGAAATGCAAAGTACTGGCTAGGAGGTAAAAAACATGCTGACCTAAAGAAGTAGGGTTGGGAAGGGTTGTCACCGTTTCTGAAAAACACAGAAGTCAGCAAGAGGAGAGGCTGAGCTCTAGAGATCACACAGCTTCTGCTTTTTGCTCAGGATGCAGGACTGTGTGCACCTCTCCAGACTGCATAGCAACTTTCTTGTAGAAGCCTCTTTAATAAAGAAGCTTCCAGATGTCTTTTTTTATGCAATGGCAAAGTACATACAGAAAACAGAAATATTCAAGTTTCACTTCAAACCATCAATACCTCAAATTCCCTGTGCTGTTCAGCACGGAACAAACAGCAACGGTCTTTAAGTCTGGCTCATGTCTCTATCTCAGAAATCTAAGTAAAACCACAAAAATAAATTCTTTCCATATATTAAAGATCTCCCTTAAAGCAGAAGTTTTAAGGCTTAGTTCTGAGGATACCCGAGTGTGTTTTCATGAACACTTGGCATATAATAGGTACATTAGAAGAAAAAGAAAACCGTTATGTTTCTGAGCAGTTAGCAAAGCTATTAGAAAAACTTCAAACCCGAGGGAATTACTGACCTCCAGCTGCAACTTCAGGTTATTAGCAGTGCTTCCTCTCCCATCGCCCAGCTCTGTCATCCAAATCCAGAGGAGAGATAGGCCGTGACACTCCAGGAAGGACTTCAGGCAGGACTGCGAGTGCGTGTTCTGGACAAGCCAAAGTGCAAGACAGCCCGTGGGGACAGTCAGAGACTTAAAGGCAAAAATCCCTTGAATTTCCACAGGCTGATATGGCTAACTGCTAAACTGGGCCTACACTACCTGCGAAACCCACGGCAGAAGCCAGAACCAGGCACCTGCTGCGAGCAGCGCAGGGCCCGGCTGCCGGAGTGGCAGGAGTGGCAGCAGTAACCGACGCCGGGCCGTTAGCGCCGTTAGCGGCCGTTACCGGGGGTGGGGCCCGGCCCGGGGAGCAATGCCCAATGGCAGCGGCCTGCACAGAGCAGCGCCTGCAGCTCATCTGCACCCAGCCACAGGTAAAAACGCTGAATAATCTTGGAAATAAGACAGCTGTGGTTCTAAACTAATAAATTACTCTGTGTCTAAACCCTTACGTACAAGGAATTTGCTTCTAGAAACAGGAGACCTTTCTCCCACCTTCCCCCCCCCCCCCCCCCCAAAGAGTTCCAAGACACTGCTTTAACAGGACCTGGATCTCTGCCCTTCAGCCCCGTCCTCCTCACCTGTATGAGCTTGAGACAGGTGAGCTTCTGCTCCAGTGTTTCGATCCGAACCATCAGCCGGGATAAGCTGAGAACTTGGTTCTTATCGGAGAGACCCTCTCCATTCTCCAGCAGTGCTTCCAGCTCCCCGTCCACCTACCACAGCCAAAGAAAAACAACTCTCAGGTCGTGCCAGGCTCGTGCCACCCTACCTGATGGCAGAGGCAATCCGTTCCCTGGGTTTGCGAGCCCAGAGAAGCCTCTCCCAAGCCATTTGCCCATATGGAAAAGAAGCCTGGCTTTAATTGGACTCAAGGTGGTTGGGCTTCTTTTATCTGGCCTATTACAGGGGTTTTTTTAGACCTCAAACCCTGTAACAGGAGCACGCTGTTCCCACCAGTTGTGTTTATACTGGGGACAGAGGACAACCAGTTGCACTCCCAGCTGGCACCCATGCAGGAATCCCTCGACTCCAGCACCCACCTCCCCTGACGGTTGCAGATGTATACATCTAATGCTGCACGGAGGAAATTCCAGGTGCATGCACCAAAATACTCCCAGTCGCAAGTTTATTTTTTCATGTAGGAAAACAGATGTGCACCAAGAGATTATCTTTAATTGCAGACAGATTTACTTCTTTAAATACCTAATGGGTATTTATAATATTTAGAACCAGAGGCGCATTCACGGACACCAAAACATCAACTTTCAGAATTCAGCCTACTGCGCAGTGCCACCAATTAGCATTTTAAAGCACCTTATAACTGACTTATAATTTCTTGGCTTCCCGACTCTCTGATACAGTAAATAAAAATGAAGCTGGCATTTTTAGAAGGTAGCTTCTCCCAAAAGAGCAGGTAACAAACCTCATCTGTAGGAACAGAGGTTTGTACCTTCTTTATATCTTTACATTTTAGAGGAAGCAAAAAGAGCCCGTGCAGTTTCTTACAGCAGTCTGCACCCAGGAAGAACTCCTTCAGACTGCTTTGCTCTGACTTCTTTCCACAGTTTCCTACATCTACCATGTGAACCCATGCCTGGTATTCCATGTGGGGACTAGGTTCACAGAACCACTTGAGGATCACAGGCATAATAAGCTATAAAAAGACTAAAAAATAAAAAGACAAAAAGAACCACCTGGATTTGAGTTACATATTTCATTCATGTGCATCTGCAAACACAACTGTAACTGAAACCAGCAAAAATACGACACATGTTCACACAAGTTCCTCCTGGAAGCAGCCTTGCCTCTAGGCCAAAGCAATTACAAGATTCAAGTTTCACATCCCAGCCTGGAGACAGCAAACATCTGCACCCTTTCAGCTGTCAGATTTCAGATTTAATGTCCTAAATGGTGAAGCTGGTATTGCCAGTCTTTCACCAATGTTTATAAATTTAGTGTGTTTTTTAGCAGCATGCAGTATTGATGATCAGATATTGTAGCTGTGAAAGCCCCTCTCTGGTGGGACTTTGTGCTAAGTAATCCAGAGAAAGGAAATACAGATTTAACTAAAGCTCCAAAAAACCACAAGTATTCAGGGCCGCTGTGAAATACAGTGATACAAAAACATCCATGGAGAAGACTGAACCCTGAGGTCATCGTGATTCATTGATCACAGAAGATTACAGAGGTGACCTGAAGAGAGGATCAAGCCCAGGGTCAGCCCTTAGCTGCTCCTACTCTCAGAAATAAATAAAAATGTGCACACAAGGGAGAATCAGACTCACCGAGTCCTTCTTACGCGAGCGCTCCTTTTTCATTTTCCCTCCAGCAGCTCGGATGCTGACCCTGTTCTCTCCTCCCAGGTAACCCCGGCAGTTGGCTGAGCCGCAGAAGCATTTCTGAGCCTCTTTGCTGGTGGTGGGCATAAGCAACACAGCAGGTTAGTAACAGCGCTACCATGACGCCATTGTCTCACCTGGAAACCAAAGCCTGCTTCACTTCCAGGCCCTTTGCAGGTCCACAACCAAGAACCAGAAAGGAAAAGGTGAGGCTGTTGTGTCTGCTAACTTCTTACCACACATTGCAATGAATATATCCATTTTCCTAATGAATATATAATCAGGATTATAATCCATTAGGAAAAAGGCTTGCATTTTATAGCTTAAAACAGGATAAAGAACAGGCTGAGGATCTGTGGAAGTACTAAGATTCAGGTGGAAGTTTTTTTTGCACGGATATACAGCTACAGAGAGGAGAGAGATAAATTATATTATCCTCAGGCAATATTTCTACAATTTTCTACCTGACATACTGTAGATTTTAAACTATATATGCCACAATTGCTTGGGAGAATGGTTTGGGCTTTTTTTGTATGTGCATAATCCAGTGGTGGAACATGGCTCCGCAGTATGAGTGGCAAGAACCAGGGAAGATCAACTACAGGATCTTCTGTGAAGCAGAACCTGAGCTCAGGAAGCACAACCAAGACATCAGGGCTGGAAAACTCCAGTGAGATGAGTCTAGACTCACTGAACTCAAATACGCAACAATACAGCAAAATGATTGCCCATCAGGGAGGCCCTAACAGGGCCACAATACAAAACCCTCAGGATTCTCACCAAGCCATATACCAACAAAAATAAAATTATGGATGTGTAGACTGCTTATTACGTGACCTTCCCCAGCTTTAGAGACATCCACACAGGCCTAGAAATACCACAGGCCTTGCTGCAAGAGCAACCAGAAAGGCTGAGGCTAAGTTTGTTTGCCTGCCTTGCTGCAAGTTTGCACCAGGAGCAGAAAACTGCATGTCAGCATCTGGCACTTTAGCACAAATACTTTAAAAACGCAACTAAAAATTAATTTCCGGTTCTCCTGCTTACAGAAAGAGCCATAGAAGACAGGATCCAGAAGGAAAAGGAGGAGACATTCCTTAAACAACTGTATTCAGTTAGAAGGGAATTATAAAATAGACCTACAATTAATCTTATAATTAGTCTGCTTCAAGTCTGTCAGATGCTATTTTGTGCTCATCACAATAAAGAGAGTGAAATATTGCACCATACACCTGGACAAGCAGTAATACAAAAATACTAGGCTCAGGTTTAGAGAAGGGAGCCAAAGCCGATACTGGAGCTTGCACACCTGCACTTCTGGAGTCAGACAGGAAGAGGGAATGTGCTATCTGTTGGTTTTACAGCTCCGCAAGTATTCACAAAGTCATAAAACAGGAGTGGGTGGGGGAGAAGGGGCATTATTTAAGAGTATTGCGAAGTCTGGAGCTTGGGTAATTAATGATTAGACAGGGGGAAAGAAACAGTCAGAATAATTATCTGGGAAATTTCCACTGGGGAGAGGTGGTATGAAGTGGAACAAAAAGGCAATAAAGTGACACTGGAAAAGACATATTAAAATCAATGGGAAATTCCTCTCCCAATCTCTTGAGTTAGAAATGGAAGAAACTTTATTCAGATAGCTTTTTATATAGTTGAATTCCAGTTCATTTAGAACCACTCTGTTAGATGAGGCTTTGCAATGGTTTGCTTTGGAGCAGGATTTTTTCATTGCACCAACACTCACAAAACCCGACTTCCAGCAGCTTATGAGAGCTGAAACATACCCGTATCTCTGGAACTGGTAATCAAACGTCAGCTCTGAGCCCGATGGGACTAATTTGGTAGTGAAAAATCCAACTCTGAGCTGCCCATTCACAGTCCACTAAGGCAAGGAAAAAACAAGATGACAAGAGTTATTAGAAAAGCCAGGCCTGGCTCTGGTTTTGTTTTAGATTAACAAGGCTAATCCTTCAAACAGCATCACTGATAAATTTCAAATTTACTAACTGGATCAGCAGCACTTGCCCATTTCAAAGGTAGCTGTTTCCATTTCATTAAGTTACAACAATAACACAAAAAAACCAACTACCAAAACAAAGAGACATAAAGATGAAGGAGAAATGCTTTTCACTCTGAGCTTGCTAAGTTGGAAGTGAAAAGCCAGCAGCTTTGATCCAGCAGTTTACCTTTTGTGTTTCGCAGTTTGGTTCACAGCTGTGGTTCATAAAACGAGAGCAGTTTCCTTTCTGGGTAGCATCGATTATCTGAAAAGAAAAGAAACAAGAAATACAGCGAAACAGTCTCCCTTCCTCTGCACCAGGCAGAGATATGAAGTGGTACAGCTACCGACACCACATGTTTGAACACAACCTATGTAGAAGTCAAACACCCTTTGCTGCTCCAGCTATCAACTTTATTTGGTTTGGAGAGCAGGTGACATTAAGAGCCTCCAAAAAAGAAGAGCACTAAACAACTTGTACATGTTTCTTAGTTTTCACTGCAGGTTAATACAGGGTTCTTCAGTTGGGCATTGATCCTGGATTTCTAGTATCTGTTTCCAACTCTCTGTTAGGTGGCACAATGACCATGAGGGCTGGGGAAGCCAAACATCTCTGCCACATGCCTCATACTTGAATAGAAAGGTCGTGTCCTGGATCACTGCATCCTCCCTCTTGTAACTGGAAATACTCCTCTGTGCCCCCTTGTGATCGCATAACAATCCCATGGCAGCTACAAAAATTGCTTACTTTGGGGGAGGGGGGGGGAAGAGGGAAAAAAGCATTCAGAGTATTTTTAGCTCATTTACTGTAAAGCTACCCAGACTGAAAAAGTCTTGACAGAAGTGACAAGCAGAAAATAAAATTACATTTCTATTTATACACTTTGTTCTCACCAAGAGGGGGCCCATCACCCAAGGTAAGCAAGGCTGCACACCGTGTGTCGCAGCTCTACAATCCCATAGAGTTGAAGCAAAGATAAATAATTAAGAACATCTGGTATATAAATATTTCAATGACAGCAATCCTGCACGTAGGGACTCTACCAGCTAAAAGTGTCCCAATTTAACACAGCTCTGTGAGCAAGGGAAGAAAGGAAACACGGTTTCTTGGCATGTCTCCTAGATTAGTTTACTTGGGCATCCAAGAAAGCTGAGTTTGGCTTGAAGCACCTCCCCAAGCTGGGTCACAGACACGTTTTTTCTCCCACAGAAGTTTGCTCACATGGAAGATATGGGCCATTCTCCATCCTTTCTCTTGAGAGGACAATTTCTCCTCTCCAAGGACACTGGGATACAGTTAAGCTACCAGACTTCTGTTAGACCAGGTTGAAACTGAGCAATGGGTTAAAACAAAAAAAAAAGTAAAGCACAACAACACAAAGACAGTCAAAGTTTCCTTTCCTTACGAAAACATTTTTAATAGATTCAGGACATTGCTTAGTGGGTTCACAGGGAGTCGGTGCGGTACGTAACCAAGGGCTAAGCCCAGTCAGGCTCCCCAAAGCCAAGCACAGCAATCACAGCTCACCTCATCATTCTTCAGGGCCATGAAATAATAGTGAATGTTCTTGTTCCGGGCATATTCCTTCACACGAGCCTTGAACTCTTTGTGATCCAGCACTTCTCCACAGTACTCCAAGACAAAAGTGTTGCTGCAAAGCCCAAGAGGAAAACAGCATCACTCTGCTTAGCCGCAAGCAAGCAACACTAAGGAACAGAAAATGACTGCTGCTGAGAAGGGCTCTCTGAGTACAGTTTGCAGTCTGGTCATCCTGGTAGTGTAGCTATGACTATTATATGCCTTAATCTCAGGCAATTGTGATTAATTTCTTTTTTTATGCTATCATATGGGTAGGTATATTACAGCAAAAAGCACAGACACAAGAATAAAGCTCCCCTTTGAGCAAGGTTTATTCCATAAAACAACAAGACCTTCTGGGCAATGTAAAGAGGAAAATAAGGAGTATTAAGAGAAGGTGCTGGCAGATGGTTTTCCTCAACTGAAATGGAAAGCCTGTCTGCCCCTTGCTGGTCTGGTGGGTGAAGTGAGGGGTCAGTAAACTATGCTTTTTAACTGTAGGAAAGGTGAATTTAAAAGCAGAGATGGAAGCGAACAACTAGTTACCCGTACGCTCAGACACAAACCTCACAGACTGCATTCTGCAGTGCAGCTGGGCTTTAAACTCTCCAGTCTACTAAGATGCCTTGTGATACCGCTTTCTTAATACCTGTCCTACATTTTCTGTTGCTTAGTATCACCCTGAACCCTTCAACTCTTCCCTTGTGCTTAACCAGGAGAGCACCAGGAAGGCAAAAGCTCCTGCCCAGCTCCACCTGGACTAAGCATTCAGAGTCCTGGGCAGGTATCACTCATGCCATTTCCTTGCCATCATTAATCCCAACGCCTCCCACAGTATTGTCGTGGCCTTCCAGCCCACACGTATAAATTATGTCCATCTTCCCCCATCTCCACGTCCACCTAGAAAAGGTTCTGGTACACTAACCTGCTCCTTCGGCTTATAACTCAGCCGTACCTTTCTCCTACATGCCTCCCCAGCCTGTGTTTAGCAGATACCCACATGAAGGTGTCAGCAACGGTCTTCTGATGACCGGCTGCTGAGTTGGGTTAGCTCCCCTCAAGTTCCCAACCGCAAAACTGCAAGCCTGAGAACAGGGGTGCAGTGGCAGGATATCTCTGAACAAACCCACATCAGGTGGGACAGATCTCCTTCTGGGTGTACCACCTCTCCAGCCTTCGCTGGATTTGTGACCATCCACAGACTGTCTTCTGGTAGGATGGGTACCAAGGTGAGGTTGTCTTCTCCCAAGACAAGCTTTAGCAGTGCAGTAAAGTTCTGCCAGTCTGCAAATCTCTCTCCAAACAACTGTTTCTCGGAACTGCACATGCAGAAATAAAAGCAATGTTCCAGCGAGCCTGACTTAAGTCACTGTATCGCATGTTGAGGAACCATATCCAAATCCCTTGACACACACACAGGCCAACTGCAGTAGATACTTTTGCTGCTCTTGTTGATTTATTTACCCTCTTACCCAAGATGGTCTTCACACAGTTATCTCCTTCCCATCTTTCTCAACGTTCCTGACTCTAGCCCACCTAGCAGACACAATGCTGGCTATGGTGAGCTATTCACTATCAGCCACATCTTTACCACAACCTCCAGACCTTCTCTTCAAAAGAAATTCCTAAAACTTCAAATAAAAGTGGACGTGATACTTCCATACAGGACAGCACCACTGCTTCAGTCCCTATCACTACCTGTGATACCCTGTGCATGTGTTATTCCAAAAACAACAGGACTCTGCTTTTGCAAAGGTTATTAGGTCCAGCAGCACCAGGGACTCGCCAGGTTATCTGGCAAATCTGGAAAATCAGGAGCCAGAAAATGCTACAACGCTCACCCTCTTCTTTGATACAGCTGCTGTGCAACAGAACAGTGATGGAGAGTGCTCGTCACTCATTTTAACAATTGCTTAACGCTGTTATCTTTTACATAAGCACAGTGCGAAGTTGCTCTCAATTAAACATACTGGGTTGAAGCCACAGAATTGTTTTCACTGCATTTTAGATAACTTGGCATAACCCTCTAAAGCAATCAAAACTCTTCCCTGTACCTTCCTGTGAATTAGTCTCATATAGTCAATATAGCAGTAAAAAACCCTGCCATAAGAGCTACAGCTTTCTTAAGTGTCACAAACATGGCTGGATTCCTCAGAACTCCACCTTCAACAGAAGCAATAAAAAAATATTAAAAATCAAGTTTCCACAGAAACTCACTAAAATATCGAGTTACAGAAAATCTTTGCACAGTTAAGTTCTAGGTAGGTTGTCTTGAAGTTTGGTCTCTGGTGTACTTGAGGCCAAACTGACTCACCATGCCCATCCCACAGCCTTTTGAGACGGAAATCAGAGCCTGGTGAAACTGCTTCCCCACAGCAGGACACTCCAGCCATTTCTTCTACAAAGTCTGCTGTTCATCTGCAGAGCAGCACAACCACCTCCTGCGTACCCTGCATGGAGCTGACAGGACACCCACACCCACATAACCTGCATACAAATGGTGAGGACTCAACCTGGGAGAGAGAAATCCACCCAAGTCTTGCTAGCCATAGCAGCATGGCAGCTTGCCACAGCCCTCTCACTTGGAGACACCTCCCGCCTTCCTCCCTTCTCCCAGCAAACCCCATTTTTGTCTCCTGTTTCTTGTTCTTCCTGCTGCACCTTGTGCATCAGGCCCCAGCAGCTCTTTGAATGTCCTCACTCCTCTCTCTTCTCTTGTGGCCTCACTTAAAGCTCTTTTTTACTACTGGGAGTATAAGAAAGCACCGGCTCGGCAAGGCAGAAGGCAACTCACCCTGTCTAGTGAGAGGGCATTCCCATCTCAGACCTACTCCTTGCACACACACCTGTAGAGCAAAATGTACCCAGCACTATTCTTCCCAGTCACACACTTTTTGAGTGCAACCGTTTCCAAACCAGACCATAATTCCAAAATTATCAGCATCCATCCTGCTGCCAACCTAGGAGGGGACCGAAGCACCATGCAGCCTTTGCATTCAAGTCCCATCAGCTTCTTTGTGCCCAACACCAGGTAAAGGCACTGATACAGGCACAACAGGCAAATATAAACTGGCTTGAGCGAAACAGACAAGTAAAATGCAGACTTGTATATGTAAGCATGGCTGGTGTTAAACCAGCACTTACTAGCTAATGGCTCCACTTCTAACAGACTAACATGGAAGGATCCCCACGGGATCTTCATGTAGTCCTAAGCAGAGGAGAGTTCAAGAAGAGGGTCAGTCTTGCAGAGGTGGGAGGGACAAGAAAGAAGGGAAGACAGATTAAACACAAGATGAAGCCATGGCAAGTCTGTTGGAAACTCTAACAACAAGGGAGCAAAACCAGAGTGGGAGATCTAACACACAGTTAGTGGATACACAGGTGCCAGTAACCAAAAGGGACACCTGACAGAGGACAAGGACAGTATCTAAAGCTGGTAGAACCTCAGCAAATCTACTGCCAGGGAAACTAAGCAAACGCAAGCATCATAGTTTCCCTTCACAAGGGAGTAAAATAGCATGAGGATGTCATTCGAAGAGCAAAGGCTTACGATGGCAGATCTTTGGCAGCTCTCAGCCCCCAGCCTTTCTTCTCGGTGAGGATCACTTCAACATCTGCATGTTGTTTCTTCTGGAAGCGCCTGTTGGAGCAGTAGTCACCGTTTGGGCACCTGGAAGAACTAAAGGAAGGAAATGGAACAAATCAATTCCCAGCAGGACAACAGCAATAACAAAAACGGCTCAGATGGGAAATAGATACCAAGTAACCATAATAAATTCAGTGTAAAACCTTCAAATGTGTTTTGCTATAAAAAACACAACCATCTGACTGTCAACATGCAAATGCAGTTTATTTATGGAAGGAAGATAAAAACATGTGGAATGTAATGCTGCTGCACGTCTATGTCAGATCATCAAAATGCGATGAACTGGCCTGTTCTCCCCACATTTTAGGGGTTCTTCCCCCAAGATACCCCCTTCCCCTATGTCTACTGCCTAGGCTATGAAATAAAAGCCAAAGGGCAAGGCTTCTGCTAGATGATTCCTCTTCCCCCCCCCCCATGTGGTGACAATCCTTGTGCCAGGGGGTGAATTCCACTAAGCACCCTGTCCCCTCCCTTCCACTCACACACACTGGGAGGAAATAATGATCTGAAGTAAAGCTGTATTTGCATTTCTGACACCCTCCAACAATGCTTATGATGGACTAGAGTTAAGGCTGAGAAGCAGAAGACTCCAGGCATTTGTAGCACCTTTTAATGGGAGGTCAAACACCCATTTCTAGTGGGGTTTAAGGTCTAGCCTTCGGCAGATCACCGAAGGTCAGATTTCAGTGCTGGTGTGTAGGCTCTGAAGATCACTCCACACCAGCCAATGAAAATGAGAGCACACAGACAGCTCATTGCCACCGCACAGGAAAGTCTAGACTATTTCAGGGACTCCCAAGTTACCTCACAGAGAACACTGCCCAATTTTGGCAATACATGAAACACTACTTACCACTCTATCATGAGCAGGCGATTGAGACAGTCTTCTCCACAAGCAACCTCCCCCTGAGCTCGCTCTTCTTTGGAGAGAGGAGGGCATTCGCACAACATTCGCTTAATATCCCGGTGAGATTTATTCTTCTTCCTATTGAGGATAAGTCATTGAAATACAGATTAGACAGCATCTGGGTAGAGAAGTTACTCCTCAATCTTTATCAGCTGTTATTGGAGGAAATTTATTCTCTAGAAACTGGACATATGGATGATTACCTTTGCACAACCACAAGAAGGTACAGGGGTCACCAAGGATACTTGCTGTGTTTTGAGCAGGAGGTGATGACTTTCTGATCACAGAAGACAATTTCTCAGAAAGACATCCCAGGATATTTAACTTTTCCCTTCTCCTTGATGTCTACAATCCAATTTTACTTTCAATGTAGATGCGTGCATGTACTCACACCTACACCCAGAGGAAGGCTTAAAACCCCTTCATTTCATCATACAAGAAACCAATTTCCAAAAAATTAAGTCCTAATTTTTCTAGACAAAGGATTTCTCACCACACAGCGCAAGCTCTCAGGTTTAAACTAGAAGAATAAACTTTGATTAGCCTCTCATGAAATACTATATTCTGTAATCACATATAATGGAGACAGTCTCCAGAGATCCCTTTCAACTTCAGCTACTTTGTAATAGTCCACTTGGTTTTGCTGATCCAAAGGCCAGGAGAAAACCTGTATTAATATATAAACCATTAGTTGAATGCACGTACCATTTGAAAATAGCATTATTTTAATAAAGCAAATTGGAGGGTTTAGCTACTTAAGCTTCTGCTTTGCTGTCAAATAAGATAATGAAAAGAAAACAAAACCATAGTTACAGAAAAGGTAGGGCATTTTTTAGTTGCTATGAGATGTTTAGGGAAAAGCTATGGAGCGTGGATCCCAGCAAGACAAAAAAAAAAGGCGTAAGAAAAAAACCCTTGGATTGAAATAAATAGCAGGGTTTATCTGCATGTAAGTGGTTGATTCAGACTCTGAATCAAGAATATCTTTTAAAACATATTTACATACATGAAAAAAATCCCAAACATTTTAGTGAAGAAAAGACATGGCAAAGCCTTGAGTGTTAAGACCCCAACACACCAAACCCAACACAGTTGCCCCAAGCTGGTGCTGTACCGGGTGCTCTGGGTGCCAGCGGCACTGGCACTTGGTACCCAGCAGTCTGGCAGGAGCACTGTTACTCAACCACCCTGGAGGAACCACGAGATGAAAAAGGATCACAAAGTTAAAGGAAATGGCAAGATTTAAAATAGGCATAAATCATCAGAAGGCCGTACCGCAGTCTGCGCCAGGAGTAAGAATTGGTTACAGGCTTGCAAGGTGCTCTCACCTACGCGTTGAAGCCAGAGCAAGCATTTTTTTGGCAACGACGAAGGTAGTTGAGCCCTGAAGCAATACACTTACTAACCATCCCTAAAGCTCAGAAAGAGATGTTTTTATTTTCCAGAGATCATATCCTGTTCAATGTTACCATGCAAAAGGGACAAGGATAATCTGCAGCCAACAGCTACCCTCTGATATTTCAAATTACAGTCTGTTAGATCTAAAATAACTCATCTGAGATGAAAAAGAATTACATGCAAGTAACCAAAGCCTTTGGAAACACACATTGTTTGTCCAAAACCTTTTCCACACCCAGACAGATTCCCTGTGTCTTCAGAGAGGGGGCAAGCTGGCATTTGGGGATGCTAAACAGACAAGATCTGGCAAGCCCAGAGGTGATGCTGCTATACAGCTCTGGGCTCTAAAGTAGCTGCACCAAGTTCAGAGGAACGGTGGACAACAGAAAACAAAGTAAAAAGCTTGGAAAAAAATTAACTATCCTATAAACTACCACGGGTACAAGAATAACATGTTTCCTTGGTGCTGATGTAGTAATCCCACGCGTACAAGTCTTGCCCGATACCTGAATCAACACTGGACAAAGGGGATGCTGCAGAATGACTGAAAAGAGGGTATAAATAAATTGTCCTCCCCCCCATCCTCCCATCTTTCACCTCTTCTCATCACCAGGGCCTGTCTGGGCCCAACGGGGGGGTTCTGTTTAGGAGCAGAGACCCAGGGGGTATTAAAACACTTGCCCAGTGTCGTCTCCTATAGGAGCAGTTTTGCCAGATATAGGGAAGGAGACATCCCTCCTCCTCCCTCCAAATTATGCCAATTTGGCCAGGAAAAAAATTATCACAGAATCAAATGTATGTTAAAAGCTAAAATTGCTATAGGCAAGAAAAAAAAAATATCGGTTACCTTTCTGTCAAGTACACATTCTCCTCAATAAGGTCAAAGTAACAGGGCATCTTTCCTTGCTTGGCAAACTCCTTCCAGCGCTGGGGGTCTCTGAAGTCGTCCATGATACACAACCGACCGACCATGGAGGAGTCCTGCGGCACGGGCTCCACTTGCTCCCCCTCCAGTTTCACCTTCTTCTTTTCCCTCGAGTCCACGTCGCTCTCGGAGTCGCTCTCCAACTCTGGGCGTCTTTTTTTTGGTGGACCTCGGTCTTTTGCATCATTTTTTTCCAAAATCTTCACCTCCTCCTTCTTCTCCCCACCAGGCGCCGACTCCTTGGTTGAATTGCTGCTGATCTCGTGTGCCTGCACTGAGCCTTTTTCCTTCTGCCCGGGCATCTGGCATTTACTTGAGGGGCTGGGAAAACGAGGTTTGCAGTCATCGTCCCAACGGTCATCTTCAAATTCCTCATGATCCTCCGTTAGAGAATCTGGTACTTGCCCTTGAATTCGTTCGTAATTAACTGCAGAAGGCCTGCTAGCAGACCTCGCATCCCAATAACCGTTGCCTTGCCAGTAACTCTGAGAGCCGCTGTAGGCTCCCGTGCCGGGCTGGTAAACGTAGCCAGAGTAGACCCCAAAGCTGCTGTCTGGCTGCTGGTAGGTGCTACTGGGCTTCTCTGGCTGGGAAAAGTCCCAGCCCAAACCACCCAGATCCTCTGCCGCATGAAACCCATCCAGCCTGGAGAACTCTCCAAGGCCAGACTGGTTAAGGCCACCCTTTCCCTGCCTACTGTCTGGCTTGGAAGAGCTCATCTGGTGTCGGGATTTATCAGCGCTTTCAAAACTCTCTGGCAAACAGAATGGCTGCTCATCTTGTCGGCCCATCGGTCTACCAACAGCCATCAGCTCCTTCAACATTATTCTCTCCTCCGCGCTGGGTTTGCCCTGGGAGTCTGCCGTTAGGTCTGCTTGACTAGTGCTGTCAACGCCATCGCTCTGAGCCTGGCATGGATCTGGCTGCAGCTCCTCCATCTCCTTCCTGCTAAGCTCAGTAGAAGTTGCCGTACTCTTCTCCATCCCTCTAGGAGAACATCGACTCTCTACTTGTGGACCACTTTTACTCGCCATGTTCTCTGATCTCTCTTCGTAGTACAGTCTACTGGGCTCGGGTCGCTCCTCATCCCAGTGGTCAGAGAAGCGCCTGTTGCCCTGGCTGCTCCATGAGGAGCCGGGGCTGCTCTCCTCCATGGCAATGGTCGAGTTCTTTGGTACTACCACAATGGACTGCAGCCGTTTCCGGGGCGTGCCATCATCATCATCGGAGTCTTCCGTGTCGCTGTCTTCGCTGCCCCCCTCGCTGTCACTCTCCCCCATGTCAGAGTAATCGTCATGGCTAAGGGGAACAAATTCAGCAGCGTTGCCACTGCTGTCACACATCGGGGCTTGAGTCACCGTCTCCATTTCTTCTGCAGTGACAATGACATCACAAGAGGGAAACAAGGCATCTGGAAAAGCTGAAGCCACCAAGGGCTCGTTTCCCTCGTCCTTCTCGGCCAATAGGCCAGGACACCGAACTCTCATATCATCCAGCCCAACTCCCTCAGTGGACACGGCACCTTCTTCCGCAACCTCCCTGCTGCGGTGCTCAAGCGGCACTTCTGAATAGTACGAATGTTCATCTTTGAATGACAGCTTGCCTTTTGCCGAACCAAGATCAACGTGCTGAGTATCCAACTCGAGCACCTCTTCAGCTTCCGAATGCTGGAGCAGCTCACAATGTCCATCCGGTGGTGGCACATCCCATTTGGAAGAGACGCTTTCCTCCAGCACGGGATGGTCCGACCTGAGCCTTGAGGAACAGCCATCTTGGGAGGAATCCCTGCTCGAGCTTTCCACTGCCAGGCTAATTTTATGGGAAAGATGACTGTGCTCATCGTCACAGGCAGACTTTGAGTGGTGATCCTCTGTGCTCTCATAATCGCACGTAACAGTCTGCGGCTCTACCTGCATGTCCAGAAAAGTCTCAGACATAACTTTTACATCTGCCGGTTCCACTCCGATTTCAACTTCTGAATGATACAAAGCAGGGGTGGCATCATCTGAAATGTAGCAAAAAACTGGTTCTTTGGTTTTGTCGCATGGAGCTGCCTGATCATCCAGCTTCTGAAGTGTTTTAGTATGATCTACATTCATGACAGGTAAAGGGGTGGCTTCCTCTTGCTGCTGCGGGGCCGGAGCCTCCACTTCCCTAGACAGACTGTTGCACTCGCTGGACTGGACCTGAGAATCATCCGGCTCCTGCTCTTGAGACACATACACGGTCTCAAACCCATTGGATGGCAACAGATACGATGGACTTGTCTTCACGACAGGCAACGCTTCTGACCGACACAGGCTATCATCAGAAGACGCAGCAACATCCTCTGTTTTGGAGGCACTGGAAGCTGCCAAAGCACCAGCCCTACCCTCCGGGGACCCATTTACACTCAACTCCATGGGGAAACACGTTCTTAACTGATCGTGCTTTATCTTTAATAAAGTTTCTTGTTCCTTAACACTGTCGTGGCATTCATTTCCTGTAAGTTCCTCGGACATCGAGTTAGGAAAACCCACTTTCGATTCATCTGCCTTTTTAAAAGTGGGCGAATCATTTAACTGATTTAATGGAGAAAGTCTTTTTTCCCTTTCAAATTTTTTCGCAATGGACACCCTAATCTCATTGCTTTTTAGACAAGAGGTCTCTAAATCTAGAGAATTAGACTGCTGTTTTATTTCTTCGATCGATTCTGTACAACAGAAAGAACTCTTATTAAATTTATCAGGCTTTGGTGCGGGGGTCTTTGAAGGGGTGGACTTATAACGGGAGGAATTCACATTACTCTCGGGCTTAGAATGGGATGTCCCCTTTCGATAACCTAGCTCATCAAGGGGAGAGCACCTTTTGGTTACTTCACTTTCTGAAGTCCTTTTTGAATCTCTATCTGCTTTCAAAGATGACCTTCCTCTCCTCTCCACATCGGCATGAGACGACTCTACTTTGCTGTCCCTGTCCGACTTAGAGTAAGAAGTCCTCGAGTCTCTGTAGGAGGAGGAGGAGTGGGACGACGTACGCCTCGAGTCACTGGATCTGGAATGTGTCCTCCGGTACTCGTCTTCTGAGTCCGAGCTCTCTCGCGCCCTGCTGTCTGCATACGAACGGGAATATCTCGACCTCTCCCTGTACGGGGAGCTCCGATGGTATCTGCGGTCAGATTCATAGTAATGCGAGCGCTCCGACCTCGAGTAGGAAGAGCTGGTTCGGGAGCCCCGATCAGATCGGGAACGGGAATGAGACCGGCTTCGCCTTCTCTCTCTATCAGATCGAGAGCGGGAGGACACATACCGCGAATCTCTTTCTGATTTTGAATAGCTCGAGTACTTCTCATCCCTGTCAGACCTGGAGCGTGAGGAGGACTTCCCCAGGTCATCACCTCTGAGGGATGTGGAGCTTCGTCTAGGATCTCTCTCCTTTTCCGTGCTGGATATCTTCAGCTCGTGTGACCGCTGGCTGGAGGAGGTCCTCACCGAATCTTCATCAGACTCAGAACCCAGCAGCGTGCCGTCGGACTGGGAGAACTTTCTCTTTGATCCCTGCCTCCGGGAGCAGAGGGGAGCACCCTTTGAGCTGTCGGAAACCTCATCCTCCTTCCCAATATGGGAATCTTCCTTCTGCGGAGTTATTTCCGTCTGCTCGAGTGTGTTTTGAGTTACACGTTCTTCTGAACCGCGCAATACTGCATCCTGCTTAACGACCGGCTCCAAAGCCTCCTTAGGTGCCACGTGGCATGGCTCCTTCAAAGCGGGGACTTCAGCTTCCACAGGCGGCGAGAGCAACAGCGTCGACATCAGTGTTACTGGCAGCTGTGGCAAGGCTGCTGCTGCAGGAACTGGTGTCGCCAGCAGCATCGATGCTGTCGGCAGAGGAGGAGGAGGTGGGGGAGGTGGTGGCGTTGAGGGGAAGTCCATAGCCAGTGCCACCAGTTCTGTTACTGGTGCCACTGCTGGCAGCGGTGGCGGTAGCGTTGCTGCTGTAGCTGGTGGCGGTTTCGCTGTGACATTGAGTAAATGTTTTTTAAAATGGATCTTCCCTAATTCTACCTTCGGTTTTGGAGGTGAAGATTCCTCAGCTGAACCAGCAGCATCCCCCAGGTCCATTTTACTTTTGGGGTTAAAGTCAGTCTGAAGGGGTACTGCTGGGGAGTTCTGAGTTTCATTTTGTTTCTCGTTTCCAAGACCAGTCAGAAATCTATTCGGTAAGGTTTTCTTGGTTAAACTAAAGCTGAAAGACACCTTTTGTCTTCCTTGCTCCTCAAGATTAACCTTTGCTTTGGTGCCTTTGGGCAAAAAGCGACTCGAAGCAATGCCTTTGAACACTGGGCCTTTGATAAAGCCAGCTTTCTGCACGGTTTCAGGCTTGCCCTGCGAAAGAAGAAGATGCAGTTAGAGGAATTGGTTTGGGGGAATTTCGAACTCTGTTCTACAGGCACACAGAACAATTTTCTTTTACCTGGTGAATTTTTCATGATGATAAAATAGAAATTGATACCCTGGGCTGGAGTCTGGGATAGCACAGTCACTCTGCCTTCTGTGCCTGGCTCTCTTGAACAAAATCAATTATCCAGTCATTTTCAGTTTGGAGCAAAACCTCCTTCAGGGTTTGAGCTGAGGCTTTTTAACTGACTTATTAATGACCAAACTGAAACTTCTTTTTTCATTTAATTCTTGGTTTATTACAAAAAGAGATAGAGTGCAACATTTAAAGTTAATTAAAGATATAGTACCGCTTTATTTGTGCTGTTTCTGTGGTCCCAGGCTGCAAAATAGCCTGCCTTTTTAATCTTTAAGTGCTCTTGTTTTCACATCCCAGGAGACCGCACCTGGATGCATTTGGTTTCAGCATAACTCAGACTATCAAGAATTAGTGTGGCAATTTTAAGCCCCGTCCTTTCCCACGCCCCGCTGACAGCCTATCTCAGTCATTAGTAATTCCTAGTAACTTTCCAGGCTCAGGTACAGATCAGTATTAATATAACAACCTCCAAGAATTCCCATCAGGATCCAGTCGTGCGTGATGACTCTGTCACCTCCAGGCCAACTGGCTGTAATACGCTCCATGTGCATCTCACCCAGAAGCTATGTGCTGTCTCCTGCCCAGGACCTCACTCGCCACCTTGCAGTGCAGACTGTGCTACAGCAAGTCCGTTCATTTTCAACGCTAATGAGCTAAAAATCATATTCTCTAGGACGTTAGGAGCTCAGGATCTCCAAGAAAGCTGCTGTGACAGCGCTTGCAACTGAACCCTGGCTTCAGAAGTGGGGCAAGTCTACAGTAACAAAGCTCCTTCAACGCAGGAGCCTCTTACCTTATAGGATCTACCTGTCCAAGCCCAAGATTAGGAATTTTCAGAGCATAAAGCACTGCACATTTACCCATCTTAGCATTTCTCCAACTATTTTAAAGCTTAGGGATCATCTGCGCAAAAGCTGTGTCACAGGAGTGCAATCCCTAAAGATAAATATTGTGGCACCGTGGTAAAAGGGTGTTCTTGCCAATAATCTTTATCCCCGTAAATCCAAATTGCATTAGGGTAATTACTTTTTGTGTGAGAAGCACGTCTCCAATGGAAGCAGTTGTAGCAGTATAAAAACTGTAGAGCTGGGTTTTACTCCCATAATTATTGCATGAACGCATCTTTGGCAGCAGCAGTGGTTTCCTGCAACCCACTGTGAATTATTACGTACTTTGTTACCCTTTAACTTTTATAAAACAATGCATAGTTGCTCAGGCTAAAGGCACCATAGTAAATTATTAAATAAGACATTGGTGGAATGGAAACCCCACCCCATTCTATTTGCACCCTTGAACATCATATATGCAAAAATATCCTCATTTTTGATGAAACACATAGGGGCTTATGTTAATTGTGAAAACCATGTCATGGTTTCTACATGACTAGTCTCTGCTACCCAGCCCAGTCCCATGCACACATTTGATCCTCACCAGATGATTAGCTGCATGCTGGAAAAACTGGTACAAAAAATAAAAGCTTGCTTTTTAAATGGGTGTTATTTATACGGGTGCCATTTCATGAATGCTTTTAAACGAGTGCCATGGCTAAAAGGCCACCCAAACAGTGACCTTGGGAGAAAGTGCATGTTCACACACCTGCCCAGCTCTGAAACACACTCCTGTCTCCACGACTGTCACACAACCATCTCCAGAAAGCCATGCTGAAAATACTGTCCCTGTTTTCAAAAGAATCCGCACACCAGAAGTTACCCATACACTAAAACACAAGTGTATATAAACTAATTTATGGAAGAATAAAGGATAATATCAAGCATCCAGCCCATATGGTAGGAGTTTCTGAGTGTCTGAATGCTGAGACCACCCTCCCATAGGACGCTAGGCTTGGCCTTCCAAAGAGCAAGGGAACATAATTTTCGGCATTTGCTGGGTCAATTATTATCCCTACATGACCAGAAATTCACACCTTTTTACCCCAACCTGTCTATGTGCCTTGGGAGAACAGAAGAGTAAGAAAGCAGGTCCCAATCTTCAACCATACCCTGATGTCTCACAGAAGGAGTCTCCACAAACATGATTCCAAATTCTTATCAGACACTGGACTCATCTATTACACCAATTATATATATATAAAAAACCAAAACATGTATTTTAAAATACAGTAAATACAGCACAATCATCGTTTAAGAGTTTTCTTTCTTGATAGAACTTCTGTGAAATTATTTTATGTGCAAAATTCACAGTTATGGAAATATGCCAATGTTTCTGTCAAAACCTTTCTAACTTCAAGCGCAACAAATCTGAAATCCGAGCTCACATGTGAATAATGGTGTTTGGATACATCCACCTTTACACAAAACACAAGACCTGAAGGCAAAAAAGGAGCTGCTAAGCTTCTATTCCTCCCCTTTTGATAGTCTATTCAGCAAAGATGATGCATTTCAGGACAAATGTTTCACCCTCATGTGCTCACGCTTCCAGGGATTATTTTTTTTTAAATAACACCAAGTTTAACAAAACATGACTTACAGAATTTTAACTATACTCTACAGGTAGCTTTTGAAATTTAATAGGTAGCAATTACCAGCAGAAGCTTTCTAGTAGAAGAGGAGTTCTCCTTCCTTTAATGTTTTACAGAAAGGGAACATTCTCCAAAACATTGCTGTGGGTATTTTGCAGAAAGAAGGTGGCGATACAAGTTCACTCTGCATATTCAGCAGAGGTACACGATTACTGAAGCAGCAGTGTTCCTGCAGCTCTCAGTTGACTGGGAACAAAGGCAGGACACACAGCGTGCTCACCAGCAGAAAGAGAGCAGGTATGATCCTACAGCATCAAAAATTATTAGCAGCAGTCAGCCCTATGCCAGGATATTACAAGCTCTTCCAGTTCCTCCAATTTTTCTCCTTTCCCCTTAAATTCATTGAGTCACACACAGCAAAACTGATTTCTTTTACAGATTAAGTCCTTAAATAATCATCCTCTCATGGTGCAGAAAGCAGCATCTACCTACACCAAGTGACTCAAGGGCACCCTCACACTCTGCTATCGCATCCCTGTGTGTAGATGGCAGACGTGAAACTGAAGGTGTTTCCCTTCTGGATTTAATCACTGAACTAGAGGCACCGCAGAAAAACATCACTTTGCTTTGTCCGGGCCCTCAGTCGTTCTCGACTTGAGAAATCTATAGGTCAAATATGTTGGGCTAACGCATGTCTCAGGAGCTACAGCAAGAAAGGAATCAGTTTTACTCACCTCATTTTCTTCTTCTCTATTGCCGAGAAAACATGCAAAAGAAAACATAAAGGCGGCATAAACATCAGGCAGAAACAACACACATAATGTCCCAAGTCTGGCACCGCAAGGGGGTGGGCCCAGGGACACAGAATGAGGGTCACCACCACCCCACAAATAATCCTGCTGTAAGAGATGACCCTACCAATGGCACCCAACAGTCGAGCAGACACACCAACCCCCTGAAGGGGAGGACAGCATGATTTTGAAGCTCAAGAATTTCAATACTGAAAATTCTGCGTGGACTTTTAACAGAGCAAACCTTTTCTGAGCAAACTGCTGGCTCGGTGTTGTCTTCCGAGGTCTGCAAACCAGCAAGACCCTTATTCCAACAGGCACTGCAGAGGTAACGCAGATACAAAAAAGACCTCAAAAATGAGACACAGGAAGCTGAACTTGGGTTTCTATCAATTTTGGTATTTTCCTTAGCAGCCCAGAAACAGTGAAAAGTACCTGCTGCTCTCATCAACAAAAATTAACGATATTTACGAATGCCTTACTGCTGTATGATTTGCTATCGACCTGCAGCTCTGGCTATTTGCCACGATGCTTAGACTTAATTCATCAGTACTTTGGCAGCTAGCTGCCCAACAATGAATTAATTTGAGCGCTACTTTGATCCCAGCCAAACCTGCCAATGCTGAGAAAATGGGAAAGCCCAACTTTGTTTTGCTTCCCTAAGTTCTTCACTTTCATACCCTAAGTAAAGTAGTTTCTCCTACAAGGAAGATGAAAGAACACGACTACCCCCTCCTTGCTTTGCTCAACACATGGGACAGATTCAGTGAGTTTCTCAGGCCCCAAAAGAAAACTACAGCAGCAGATGTAAAAGTTTCAGTGGTTACAGTTCATCTGTCTTTATCTGTTACTTCCTCTACCAGAAGTCCCAAGACGCTCTCCACTCACCTAACCTTTATGTTTGCAGGCAGACAGCCTTTTCTACATCTACCTTATAGATACGGGGGGAGTTTTCAGCTGGACTTTTGCTATATTTTATCAGGTTTTGAGCCATAATTCGGTGCTGTTGTGGTAACACGGGGAAAGTTTTCTTGCAGAAAAGGCTCACAGATTTCACTTCAAGCATCAGCTAATGAGAAGTATCAGTTTCTGGAAAAGAAAGCCAAAGCTCTCGGTTTCTGTGTAACCCAGGCAGGGACCAACACAGAGACGGCACGCCAGTAAACACCTATCTCCCCATTTAAACCATCATGAACAGAGAATCAGGAGCAACCTGCTAGAAAGACCTATCAGCAGCAGTAACATAGCCCTGCCTCTACGAAGGCTCACAACCAATTGATAAAGCTTATTAATAGGCTATAAATTATTCTTACAGCAGCAAGAATAGGGTTTGTTTCCATTGAGGAAACATGAGCCATGAGTTTAAGCAAGCTGTGGAGATTACAAGGGAGCATATGTGATTTAATGGGGTTACCCAAGCCATGAATTCAAAATACTGCTGATGCAGAGGAGGTCAGAAGCCCTCTGAGAACAGCACTGACACAAATTAGGGCCTAAAAGGAGGTTTCATTTTTAGGATCACAGCGAGTGGAGTTTTAGATTTCTAGGAAACTGTCCCTCTTGATAGTCACATATTTTGAGTGTTAAACCTAAGCATTTACAAGGTGTGAGAACAGCACTGAGCTCTAGTGTAGCCAACACCCAACAAGACCCGACACAAACACTGCATTCCTTAAGGAGTCCTTAAGGGTCTTTTCCAACCTAAATGATTCTATGAAGATTTTCAAGACATCCATAACCAGACCCGTTGTGATGCAGCACAGAACAACCACCAACAAGTCCTAAACTAAAAAGAAGTAACTGTCTCTTCATACACAAGAACACAGGTTTAAGTAGCCAGATATTGGGACACAGGTAACAAAGTTTAGCTTGTACAATTAATAACCTGTTGTAAGAGTAAAGGAAGTAACTAATTCCTCTTAACAATCCATTTTTGCTCCTGTTGCTAAAACATGGCATAAAACCGGTATTAAACTAAAATGCTGGCAAGTACACAAAGCAGAGGTCTCCAAAAACTGAAAGCTAAGAATAAAACTTTCTTTTCCAAGAGGACAGGCCTACAAAACAGCAGGAATCACGGCACGATCCAGGCCAGCCCTAAGCTCACATCCTGCCCAAAGCTTGCTGCCACAGCAGCAGATGTCCCGGACAAGATGCCAGGTTGGTAACGCAGCCTCAGCATTTGCCACCTCAAAACAGCTGCACCACAAATGCACAGCACCAGCTTCTGCATGGGGGGTCAAAGCATGCAAGAAAATTGCAATACACTGATGGGGGGCGGGGAAAAAGATAGTGGAAGCCGTTCAAAACCCAGAGAAAATCTTGTAGGAGAAGGTGAGGAAATGGATGATCTTGCTGCTCTAAAGCCCCTCAGTAGTGAGACTTGTCTGTCCTTAGAGGGGGAAATTGCTAAAATTTGAGCAGCTTAAAGGGCATCAAGAAAGAAACGAAAATATTACAAGATAGAACACAGTTAAGAAGGAATAAAATATAAGATGGTGCATAAATTAAAGTGTCTGTTTAAAATAAAACACGTAAGAATGAAGCAGATAAGACAGTAATGTATCTTGTATAGTCCTAGATGCCTATATGAACAATTTTATTTCTGCTGAACAGAGAAGTAATTCTTCTCAGAGAAGGAACAGCAGTATTCCTTCTCTGCAGCGGTATTTCAGCCACTTATGCCCAAGTGCTTTTCCCTCCTGAATTACCCCTCCAGCAGCAGCAGACACTCATCCCACCTTGCTACAGGTGCCCTCACCCAGGTTAATAAAGGAGGTAGTTGGCTTGGGTTATGGATCCCATTTCCATTTACAGCATCTTCCTTTGCCCCAGATTAAAAAAAAAATATAAATAGATTTCCAAAATTAGCAAACGTGTTGCTGTTTGCTCAAAAACTTTTTGCCAAATTCCGCCCACACTGGGTATGAAGTTACACAAAATCCCCATGTTACAAGCCTGAGGAAGGAGTTGGCACGCAGGAGACCCGGCACAACAAGAGCGTACGCGAGCTGGGGATCCATCCAAACCCACAACTCTAGGTTCTCCAGCAGGTTTCCAGCCCCAGAGGTTTAGAGTAATCCCATTTGTTTCCCCTCCTGCTGCACCTTGCTATCTGCAGGTACATAAAAGGAAGACTGTTATTAAAATTAGCACTGAATTCATGCACTTAGTGGCTCATTTCTGTAAGCATCAAGAGAAAAGTTTTGTTAAAACCCAGAATAAAAACTCAGAGTAAAACTGAAGACCTCTACAAACAAGTGGTTAATAAATTAAAAATAAACAAAAGAACTGGGAACTGTACCATCTTTTATTTGTCTACAGCAGCCCTATGTATTAGTATTTAAAAAAAAGATAAATCAGTCTGCCCCAAAAATAAAATTTAAAGAACAATTTTGCTCATCTGCCCATTAGATCTGATCAACTAATGACAAATATCAGTCAGGTGAGTTCAAGCTGTGCTTGCACACACCTCACAAATGCATGACGGCACCCAGGAGCACCCACGAGCAATTATGGCAGCAAGTAAATCCCAAATCCCAATATAGTATGGAGTTTGTATTTGCAGGAAAGACTTTTTTTAAGGCTACAGACTCATGTTTCTCCCAAAATTCTTTATATTTAAAATTTATCAGTGTTCCTACTCATGGAAACATCCCAGGTTTGTCATGGGCATGTCAATAAAAAATAAGGTTGTATTTTAATTCTGAGGTTCAGCAGTTCCAGCATTTCTTAGCTGCTTCAACAGCTTGACATGAATGAGACCTCTCTCATTTTTAAAATGTAATCCACTCCATAATCTGAACTATATGCAGGCTTTGCTTATGCTAAAAATGCAAACAACAAAAACATGCCTTCAGGTTTCTGAAGTCTAAATGACAAATGCTGGTCTATATTAAAACAAAACTTGAAAAGTCTCCCATATGTCCCCTTTTTTTTCTTCTTTTTTTTCATTTTCTTCTTCTTAAAGAGAGAAAAATCTGGAAGCCTAAAGCTCTTCTTATCTAAACACCTGCAAGACTAACAATGCTGCAAGCCTAAAAAGCCCCACTAAAAAGGCTCCCCTCGGCTCACCTTGGTTTAAGCTGATGATGAACTTTTGTGCAGGCATTAGCATAGGTCCATCTGAAAGTCTACCTGCCTCAGTAATTACCTTTTTTTCTGAACAAAGGAAACAAAATGCAAAACCTCAGCACTCAACCAGAGGAAATCCCAACCTCCAGCCTGTTTTGCTTAGGCCAGGTTAGCCAGAAACACCCTGCCAGCATGGGGATGCAGATGGATTTCCATAGCTGCCCATGAATCCCCCAGCACCTAACGCAGCCACCACCTTCATCTAGAACACTGGTGCTGAGCAAACCAGCGGACATTCCACAAATTAACACCTTGGGTGGAAATGTGCAATTCTGGCAAGGGCCTAAAGCCAAAAATGCAGCATCTAGGCAGATTTCACCACTGCCCAGCCAGCAATGGAGAGCGGCTTCTGCTGCCGCAGTGCACCACGACGCTGTAGGCAATGTCCTGCTCTCATTCAGTTCCTGCCATCCTCAAAACCAAACAATCTGGTAAAATACTTACAGGTCTGAAGTGCTATTGCACACTTGGTTTATTAGACTCTAATGTGGCCAGCTAGAGATAAAAAACAAGGACAAATGTGCAGCAGTTCCTATGATTAACTGAAACACGGTGCTAAATTAGCTGTGAAATCTTGTGTACAGAGCATTGTGGTTTTAATACCCAAGTGTCCCAGCTCCCAAAAATACTGCACCACAACCAGATAATGTACAACCAGAAAAAAAAAACCACCAGGGAAGTTAATAGACAATCCTGCTCCTTCTCCCAAAAAGCCACAGACAGAGGAAAGGCTAAAGCACACCCGGGGGCGGGGGTGTGTGGGGAATCACTAACAATATCAAACATCTTATTTAAACAGAAGCTTGAAACCAAGCCAAGCTCTCCAGAAAATGAGGTCAAGGTAGCTGTAAGCATACACCTGGCCCTGCAGCACATCCCCCAAATCCAGCCCTCCCAGCCCCTGCTTTCCGAAACCAGCATTTGCTGGTTTACACGGTGTTTTCTCTGGGCTTGGAGTTCCAAGTATGGAGCCGGAGATGAGACACCACTTCTCCTGTGCTGAAACATGAAAGAACAGAGAGGACTGAACACTCCAGGAAAAAAAAGTAGCAGAATATACTGAAAAGAACTATTTCTTCTTTCATTTACAAAAATTATGAGGGTTGAGTGACATCCTGCATAGTCACAACTATGCCAGAAAGGGATTTTTCTTTTAACATAGATTTTGGGTTAGTGGTGTATGGAGTCACCTGTAATCATCAGTGAACGCCCCCTCCTAATACAGCCCTCTGAAATTAACTTTATAAATCAAGAAAAACCCTGGACATGAGCCATTTCAACAGCAGGCATGAAGAAGATTAAGAAACTAAACTGTTGTAGCTTTCACTTCAGGCCAGCCCAGGGTCCCACTTCTCATCTAGCTGGAGGAGAGCCACGGAGAACAGATTCAGGAGGCATTACAACACAATATGGAAAACTTATAGCACTATAAATTTTTACTACAAGCATTTACACTCCATTCTCCGCAGCTGGGGAAAATATAGGCTAAAAAAAAAATTTAAAAATAGCACAAGCTAAACCACCTGTTCTTTGCCAGCTGGCAGCACTGGCAAAGGGACTTCTGCCCAAGCCCTGAGTCTGGCAGAGCCCATGCAGACCCTTCCCGAGGCAGTTTGACCCAACAGTGACCAAACCCTAAAGAGAAGGGGAAGATATAAAGGGGGGAAAGGGGGATTTCTGAAAACAATTTGCTTTTGCGGCTGCTCGTCTTGCAGAGGAAGGTGCATCAGAAAAAAGAGACCTTGGCAGGAGCACACAAAAAGCCACAAGCTGAGGTTTGGAGGGATTTTCTGGGAGCCAAAGCTTCTGATTATTTAGTTATCTCTGTGTTAATACTACCAGCATTTTAGAGAAGCGAGGATCTTCTGCTTCAGGAGGAAGACTTGATTAAGAAGAAAAACACTGTCCAGTGGTCTCCAATCTTCTGCTCCAACAAAGGTACTGCAGCACCCTGCTGCTTCCTCAAAACTGCCCAGGAATTCCCAAATTCACCACGCACATGGCTCCCGCTCTCCCCTTTCTGCTCAGTGCCAGGGCACATCTGAAGAAGAAACCAAGTTTGACAACGCGACAGCAATCACCATAAGCAATGCTGTTCCCATGGCAGCCGGGCAAGGGATTTACCAACAGAGCACCGACATTGCAAGGGAAAGGACAGGCCGGGGGGAGGACGGAAGAGTGACAGTGACAAAAAGAGGGCAGAAATTCACAGCTTAGCTCAAACCCACAGCTTCTGGCTCAGTCCTTGGAAAGCTTCCTCCTCCTCTCCCAGCAGGGAAGGAGAGATTTCAGCAGCAGCTTTCAAAGCCAGAGCCCTCCCATCAACAAAATTTAAATGGGATCACTTTTGAGGTAATCCCTGCCACAAAATCACCCCCCTTCCACCAGATCAGCAACAAAAGGAAACGATTCAGGCATGCAAGGTACTCTGAAACCGCATTTTCCCCGACTGATGCAATTA
This sequence comes from Falco naumanni, assembly GCF_017639655.2. Classification (NCBI taxonomy): domain Eukaryota; kingdom Metazoa; phylum Chordata; class Aves; order Falconiformes; family Falconidae; genus Falco; species Falco naumanni. Next base: position 61,661,551 of record NC_054057.1, read on the forward strand.
ACTCCTAAAATGTGTGCATACCTCCAAGCCGTGGGTCCACCCAGGGCTGCAGTTGCCCCTGGGCAAATGCAGTTTATCACCTCTGGCTTATCACCTGCAGCACACAAGCAGGAGCAGCAGCAGGATGGTTGGACACGACTCCCTCCCTGTGGTACCAGCAGGATGGATGGACAGGAGTCGCACAAAGAAACCCAAAAAGCACATTAAAACCAACAGTCCATGCATCTTTACAAACCAGAGCGCTCCCAGCATAAGAGCACACTACTGCTTGCAGCATAAGAGGCAAGGTCATTATTTCACTAATCATTTTACTTCATTGAACAATTTCCAACAATCCAAAAGGCTGAAATTAAAACCTTCCTGCAGCCTGGGTTAGGCCAGGCTTAAAAGCTCAGGGTCGATCCCTAGCTCTGCAACAGCCTGTGTGTGACCCTCAACAAATTACTAAGGTGGTTATCCCCATTCCCAATTTTTTTTTATCGGCCCCCACTATCCCACCTTTATTTTCCAGGTTCTTCAGGCCACAGACCTTTTCATACATTTACATACAGCAAGGCTGTGACGCTGATTTAAGCAGGGCACCACCACGGTACAACCACAAGACAAGGCATTTCTCCCACCGGCACAAAACTGCTTTTAGGACTATGCCTGCATAACATCACGGCTACCCCGCTGCATGTCCTGGTGGTACTGGCCCTACAAGCCAAAACTGCTTGCCACCAGAAGGAGCTTCTAATATTCTGCTGCAGATTTATAGTAAATATCCCCCAAGTTCATTAATAAAAGGAGAGCAAGCAAGTGCCAGCCTTCTGCAAAATTCCCTCTCCCTTACGGTGGTTGCTGTCCTAACCCAGGGGGACGGTCACGTTTGTTGCCTGCCACGGCACAGCACCCACCTGCGAGCACTGCCAGGTTATAGGCTGGAAACGCTTCTGCACTCGGAAGGAAAAGCAATTAGTGGAATTCATAGGAAAAAAAACCGCAGTTTGTTTTTCAGTTTTGCTTAAAACCCATCCCATGCAATCATGGAAATGCACAGAACGCACAGAAAAAGTTCACCTGCCCTAATTAAGTTTAAAGATGTTCGATACCAGGAAAATAATCTCAGTATTTAAATCCTGCTGAAAAGCAAAAGGCTACACCCAGCTTCCGAGAAATACCAGCACACTCTACAGCATTCCTCTGCAGCAACAGGGGAACTAGAGGAAGGCAAGGAACCTGACAGCACACTGAATTTAAAAAAATAAATAGAAATACCTAAGCAGACTCAAAATCATTACTACCGGTGACCAGCACAGGGCTCCACTCCTGGAGAGAACTCTGCAGCTCAGGCCGCCACATATCCACGCAGAGGCTGTGGCTTCACCTCACCTGAGCAATGGCTCTGGGTAAATAGTTCTTTGTGCTAAAAGGGAAAAAAAGCCACACCAATCCACAGAGAGAGGCAATGCCCCTCCCTCAGAGGGCAGGCGCAAGGCGGGGAAGAACCTGACCAGACCCTAGGGCAGCCCACCGGCTCCAAGGCAGCTCCCAGGCTCCACCACACCTTCTGCCAGCAGCTTCTGGCCCACTGGGCTGGGTAAAACCAGAGGGGGGCTCTACCCTTCCATCACCCCCGGCCCGCCAGCAGGAACAGACCTTCAGCAGCTATCACCATTCCACTTCACCTGTGGGGGTTGCCTTGCACAGGCGAGGAAAACTGCTAACATGGCATCACCAAGCCTCCATGGCAAAAACCCTCCCTGGCACTGCTGGCCATCTTTGCCTCCTAAAATGCCTTGCAAATAAAGATTTCTCTCTGTTTCCCACTGCAGGCTGGGTTTGCAGAAGCCTACCTGCTTCAGGAGAAGGCTAGCCACACCGGTGGCCATGCTGACAGATGGGGAGGTCTCCCATGACCCAAAGAGCCTGGTGTCACCGGGTGAGGTGGGAACATCTACACTGCCTACGCCAGGACAGTGGGATGTGTGCCACCCGCAATGCCCAACACGCAGACGTGGTACCTTAGTGGTCCCCAGCATCCCTTCTCCCCAAAACAGAAAGCAGGCAGGAGCAGCGCTGTCCCTTACATCCCAAGCAGGAGAGGTTCTCGAAAGATGTATCCTACAACCTTCACATGGAGGTAAACCCATGAAATTTTAATGTACTTTTTCACCTTGACTCACCATAGCAAGGTTACCTTCTAATTCACAGCCATGCATGTAACACCCAACACTTCCGTAACTCACCATACTTAAGTCTGCATCCACAAAACATCCCGTCCTTACCCCAAACTCATCCCATGATTAACAAGAAGATGCTTTTGAATAATCAGGTGTCCCTAAATTCAGACTTCAAAGCGTACAAACTGCAACCCACACCATGCACTACAAAAAGCTTTGCTGTCTCAGTGCTGTAAATATAATGCTGCAACGCCCCAGCCAAGCTTAAGGTGGCTGCTTTAGTATAAAATTCTTAACGTATTTATTTCTTACGTAATTATAGATGAAGTTTAATCGTCTATTACAAAACCTGCCTGGCAGGTTAAGTCAACAGTAGGAGACATCTTGGGATCCGCTCTCAATTCAATAAAAGGAAATAAACCGAGGTCCCCTGCAACACCAGCTCCTGGAGAGTCGAGTGCTTTAAAATCAAACTATTTCAGTGAGATTAAACCCAGCCTAACACAGCAAGAAGAAATGAGAGCTAATGAGTGAAAACCTGCACCCCTGCTATCACTCTGCAACATCACAGCTGGTTGCTGTGGCAATGCTAAACACAAGGTGATACCAGGCAGGGAAATTACTGTAGGAGCAGATAAATTCAACCTCCTTCCTCCTTTGTACCAGAAATTTGCAATAGAAGTGCAAGCTGGGAATGGGCTGCGCAAGCAAACTCCAGGCACTAGGCTCCGGAGTTTTTTTCTGTTGGACATTGGTGCTAGAGAAGGCTGTAAATGTTAAAATTAATTGTTTTCTGCTAACTTAGAATGACACGCTTTTTATTTCTAGCTGCAAAACCTCCGCTGATGCATTTCAAATAGGAAGGCAATAATGCAATTACAGTGTGATGCTGTGGAAACAGCAAAAATCTTTGAGTGATGGTGGGTAAGGCCAGCAGGAATCCATGACTGGTCCTGAAAATGCTGCTTCACATCAAGTACTGCCCAGGCTCCAGCTCTGTCCCCAGACCCAGCCCCAATGCTCCTTCCTCCCACATCAATATTCCAGGTCAAACATTGACTCCTGGCCCACGTTTCTCTTGAATTTCAGGTCCTGCTTCACATCAGCCCCTGGGCTTGTAAGGAGACGCTCTGGGGGATAGCAGCCTCTGGGATGGATCTCCAAAGGCTGGAGCTCGCTGGAGAGGGGCAGCTGCATGGACAGAGCCTTTTTATGGATGTTTACAGAAGAAAAATAATGGGAAAAGCCAGGAAAAAAGTCAAGGAAAAAAAAATATCTATTTCAGCAAGTGTCCTACCAAACATACAAAACCCAGAGCCACACTTTGACTTTCTCAAGACTTTTTCTCAATGACTCCTACCTTTTGTGGTAAGGAAAAATGAAAATGAAGCATAGCCCAGGATGCTGTAAAATGGAAAAACCAGCGCTGCTCCTGTCGGCCCCGCCTGCGGCGTTAGGTGGCTGCACAGACGTGGGTGTCAAACCACACATGACAATCTGAGCCTTTGGACCGCAGCATTTTGCCTCCTTATCGTTTCCTCCAGCACCAAGGGAGATGCACCAAAACAGCTTGTGTGGCTCCACCGCTACACCACGGCTCAGCTTGTTAACAAATCTAAATAATCATCTAAATAATAAAATGCAGCCAGTCTATTAATTGGGATAAAAGTCAAATACATACATCAAACATTAATTTTTCTTTGTTTCTGTGTCTATTAAAAATAGGTACTTATAAATCCTCTCTCCCTGTCTAAATATACACACAAACAAATTATATTTAGAATTACGTCAACAGATCTCTAGGACCTCAAAGGAAGGCTGTCACCTATCCGCTTTAGGCCCACTTTGAGCCACTGCAAGGAAAATATTAAACTGCAGAGGGAGAATTAGAAAAAATCAAGACAAGAGAACCATCTGAAAGCCTTCTCCTTTCAAAAACCAGGGATTTCTCTGTCCCTTTTCCGAGCAATCACCAAACCATAGCATGTAGGAGAGCTGAGTTTACATATTAGCTACTCTTACATATTAAGTGTGAAGCATATAATTATTTGTGCATGTGTCTGGGTGACTAAAGGTACATGGAACGACTTGGAACTCAAAATATACTGCCTGGGTAGCCTACAGCTGCTAAATTTCCTCATTTTTGAGAAACCCAACTGCTCAAGCACATCTTCCCAGGGAGGCATCCTGAGGCCATGACTTTCCCTGTCCCGTTCGCACACGTCATTCCATTTTTAATTACTCCACTGTAGAGGTGCACCACCAAGCCACAGATCTAAAATGCTAAAAACCAAAGGAAAAAAGTATTCCCAGCACACTTACACATGGCCGGCTCCTGAAAAAATGCACCATTTTCCTATTTACAGGCATCTCAGTTGGCAGGAACCACAGGGACTTCAACTGCTCAAAGCCAAAACGTGGACCTATTTTTCCCCCCCCCCTCCTTTTTTAAATTTCCCCTGAAGTTAAACACTGCAGTTCTACTTTGCCTCTGCTGCATGCCACGTTTCTGGACCACAGGCAGATGGAAAAGTAGGAACAACAGAATGGTGGGTGGAAGCTGCACAAGAATCCAGGGAAGAAGGACAAGCCAAGAGGTTCTCCTCCCTCAAAACCCAACAATGATAAGAAGACCCAAAGGTGGGTACCAAAAACCAGGATGAAAATGACTTCTCCAAGAGCAAAGCAACAAACCTCAGGCTTTGTTTTTAAGGGAACTGGGCAACAGTACCAAAACCATGCTGCGGATGGAGCAGGAAAAAGGCAAGAGTAGAATGGGCAGTGCTGCATGGCATCCACATCTGCTTCCTGGAGATACCCAACCTGGAGATAAACGACCTCATTTAAATTGGCTCCGCTGCAAGCAACCAGCCTCAGAAAGCTCGGGTCCAGCTGGGAATTTTCCTAAGATGACAAAAGAAATAATAAAACCCAAGTGAGAAATTTGTCTGGTAACTTACTGACTGGCCAGGCAAACAGGTGAAGGTCTCCTCCTACGACTGAGACAAATTCAGATGTATAAAGCAAATTTTCTTTAAATAAACTGACTTTTCAGAGACAGTAAGGCTTAAGCATGGAGCTGAAAAACCCTCAGGTACACACAGTCAGCGAAAGCCATGTTTCTCCCTTACTACTCTTGATTTTGCACCCCACAGGACCCTCATTAGTCTCCTTAATAAAGAGGAGAAGCATTCAAAGGGAAACACAGGTGTAAAACTGAGCATTTCCTTTTCATTAGCATCTCCCAATGGATAAAAACAACCTACTTGACTGGAATTTGGGTATTTAACCACAGCACCTTTGCCAGGCAGGAGCTTCTGCCTTGTGCCAAGAGCATTGACGTTACCAATTGTCTTCCCTAGAGAAAAGCAGCAAATAGAATCCAGATGCCTATGGGCAACAAAAACCAAGTCCCACAGTGACATGAACGCTGAACAGCCCATGAGTCTCTACAGCTGCAACACCCATTAAAAAAACCAGGAGTAACAGCCACAACCAAAAACCTGAAGTTTTAGGCTGTTTGAATGCATATCAAATGACGCTAACCAAATCAGCAGGGTGTTCAAATGCACTGGCCCTAAACCCCAACCTCACCAAACCACCACCAAGCCCCACCAGCATCACCAGCCTGCAGAGATGCAGGACAGCAGGAAAATCACCTTCCTCAAAATGGAGCTAAATTCAAGCTGGGGAGCGCAGCAGCACGGGATAAATCCATTTCAACCATGAGATGTGCAAAGGAACCTGCTGCAGCACCTTCAGTCTTCATCATAATGCACAAACGTGAGCTAAAGAAATCCTTGGGACTTTGAAACCAATCCATCTCGCCCCAAGCAACAACCCCACTGATGTATGGTTCGTTTAAGAGGGTCCTCCACCCTTGGTATGCAGTGGCCAGGGCTGATCTCAGCGTCTTCTTGAAGGAAGTGCTTGCTTGTCTCAGGTTGGGCTGTACTGGCTCCACCACTACAGCTCTAGTAACCAGCAGGAAGAGATGAAGTTTCTTCTGCTCACAGCCTAAGATATAAACATCCATCAAGTAGGTCTTGGTCAGCGTCAGGCAGCTCCATGGAGAAGCTGCAGACCTCATGTAGAGCTTGGTGGTGGCTCCGAGCTCACGGACTCAGGCCAGCCCAAATCTGAGCACCCAAAGAGGCGAGGCAGGCTGGTTTTGCTGGACACTGAAGTTCTCAAGAACCTGAGCTCTGGCTGCTGAGTGGGACGCAGACAGCCACCGACCAGGCAAAAGCTGGCCTGAGTTTCTTTGCCAATAGGAAGACTCCAGTAAGCACCATCAGCACATATTCAAGTCGCCTGTAGTTCAGCTCCCTGACTCAATATCCCACCTCCCACAGCCAGCATGGAGCACTAGCGATGCCCCATCGTCAGCCATGTTCAAGGTTGGGTTGGACAGGGCTTTGAGAACCTCATCTAGTGGAAGACATCCCTGCTCATGGGTTGGACTGGATGATCTTTAAAGATCTTCCAACCCAAACCACTGTGTGAGTAATTCCCATGCAAAATAAGACCGAGCCTGCCGATTTACCGGGCTCCGCTTGCATCACTGAGCTCTGATCAACGCTCTCCAGGCCCCCAGGTCTCGCAGCAGCACAACTCCACAACACTATGAGCAACAAAAGCAACTCCTCCAAAAAACACACTGTGCACAACCGTTTTCAGCCACCTCCCAGCAGGTACAGGACTGGGGGAAGTCCCCATCTCCAGCAGCAGCCAATATCCCACAGCCACCATAGTTTGTTTTTAATTCCACTCTCCACCGCAGCGGCCAACCATGCTTTGGAAATACCCAACTGGATCCTTGGACACACCGTATGGCACATTTATAATATCGTGACATTCGAGAGCAAGGAATGAGACAATGAATACTGAGGTACCCCCACTTCTGAAGAAATCCATTGCTGAACTACTGCGCATAATCTTTTTCTCAAGCTAAAAGCAGACACACTGCATCCTAAATAAGACATGCCGTTAACGCAGTGGCCAACACGACTCAGACACACAGCAGAACACCAGGCTTCGAGGCAGGCAGGGGGAAACAAGGCTCCTAAAAAATCCAAACATCTCCCAACAGCTTTCAGAGTCCCAACCCAGAACATACACCCTGAGAAAGCCCCAAAGTCAGATCATTAAATTAGTATTTCCTTTTTAAAAATCATTATGAGAAACCGCTCTGGCTTCTTTCACGAGTCCAGATTCACGACACTTGAGACTGTTTTAGACAACAAGCGGCAGTGTGATATAACCTGTACACTTTTAACTGTCGAGCTCGGTGTGAAACTTGTTTAACACCACACACCACAATGCCTGGGGACAGGATCCCTCATGCTCCAAACAAAAAAGGCAAAATACCTAAATCAGGCTAACACTTTCTGGATGAATAGTAGCGTTGTTTCAACCCAGAGGGTTGCTCAGGATGTGACCGTCGCTCCCTGCTGAGGTTAAGCTCAGGTATATCAGGTGCAGGGCTTGCTCCAGGCTCTCCTGCATGGGCAGAGAGGCAGGAGCCCCACCTAGCAAAACACACAACCTGGACTCAAAATGAAATCCTCCGTCTCTCACTAATTTTAGCAGGCTCGGCCGCAGGCATCATTTCAGCTAAAACAGATCCTCAGCTGTTCCAGGTGGGCACAGACAGAACTCGCAGCGCTCGCTCAGAAAGGTTTGCTCTGTTGTCCTTGCTCAAAACACGCCATTTTTAGCTTTGCCTCCAATCCAAGCACTGCACAGAGGTGTGCTACATGCCAGGTGTCTGCCTCCTTCCACCCCAGAGCCAACTGCGCGTCGGGGATGCCACACATGCAAAGTTTACGAAGCACCCAAATCCTTCACGAAGGAAGTCTAAAAATGTAAAAATAGCATTCAGAACCAACAAGAAAGAGGAGGGGGAAGAAACCCCACCGCTACCAGCGGGAACCCAACGGCTTGCTCCCAAGGAGAGATAAAGCCAGCGGCCCTGGCGTGGTGTGGGGGGTTTGGTGAGGATCCGCAGCACAGAGGAACACCAGAGCTCTCCAGCCATTAGGCTGCTCTCCCCCCTTCAGCCTGGCGCCTTCCTCCTGTCAGAAAATGGGGTCAGGGCAGGGGCCGCCCGGGGGGGTGCTGCAGGGGGGATTCCAGGGGCAAAATGAAGATGGGACTCGGGAACTCCTCACACCTGGGGGCGGACAACAAAAATAAAATAAGGAGAGAAAAAAAATCGTAAAAAAGGTGCGGAAAAATGGCCCCCCGGGGAGGCCGGGACACGTCCGCACGCACCGCCCGGCCTCCCTCCGCGGGGCAGGCGGCACCGCGCAGCCCCGCCGGGCCGGGCCGGGCCCGGGCCCACCACCCCCGGGCAGGGTACCGCCGGCCCCCACCGCCCCCGGGCCCGGCCACCAGTAGCGCCCGCCGCCCCGCTCCGCTCCCCCCCCCGCCCCCCCCCCCCCGCCAGCGCTGCCCGGCCTCCTCCAGCCGGCGCCCGGCCGCGGCGCTCACGCGAGGCCGGGGATGCGCGGCCTACCCCGCCCGCCCGCCCGCCGCGTCCCGGGCCGGAAGGCTGGGAAGGGGCAGCGGCGGCGGGGCCCCGGCCCGGCCCCGGCCCGTCTACGCTACCCCCTCCCCGGCCCCGGCGGCTCCCCGCGGGGCCGCCGACGCGGCGCGGCTCGGCCGGGCCCCGCAGGCCCTAGGCCGCGGCGGGGGGAGCGCTCGGGGCGGCCCCTGCGCGGCCCGCGCTTACTCCGGGGTGGGGTGCTCCGGGTCGTAGAAGTCCCCCATGGTCGGGCGGGCGCTGTCGGGGGCCGGCGCGGCCCCTCGGGCGGGCCGGGCCGCGGGGGAGGCCCCTCTCCGCCCTCCGAGCCCGGCGGGGGCTCGGCTCCGCCGCCGCCGCCTCACATCCTCCGGCGGGCCCCGCGCTGCAGCGGCCGCCGGCGGGGCCCCGCCATCCGCGCCGTGCCCTGCCCTGCCCTGCCCGCCGCCCGCCGCCCGCCGCCCGCCGCCGAGTCCGCCCCGGCCGCACGGCTCCTCCCCGCCGCGCCGCCGCGCCGCCGCTCCCAGCCCGCCGCCGCTCCGCTCCGCTCCGCTCCCCCCCGACCGGCGCCGGCCGCGGGAGCCCCCCGCGATCGGGCCGGGGGGGATCGGCCGCGGGATCGCCGGCGGGGCCCACACCGCGCACCGGGATTAGCCCGCGGGATCGCCGGGATCACCCCCGGGATCGGCCCAGAGGGCCGCCGGAGTCTGTCTCCTCGGGATCACCCCCAGGGTCAGCTCATGAGACTGCTGGGATCTCCTCGGGATCACCCCTGGGATCAACCTACAAGGCCACCGGGATCTCCTCGGGATCAGCTCCTGGATCAACCACAGGGTGCCAAGATCTCCTTGGAATCCCCCCCAGGATCAGCTCATGAGACTTCTGCGATCTCTTCAGGATCACCCCCGGGATCAGCCCACAGGGCCACTGGGATCTCCTCGGAATCACCCCTGGGATCACTGGGACCACACCAAGATCTCACCAGGATCACCAGGATCAAGCAAGGGATCACCAGGTTCCCCCTCAGGACACCAGCACCCTGGGATTCTGGTATCACCAACAACCCAAGGATTTCCCATACCCTGGGGCACCAGCACCTCAGGATCACCTGAAACCCAGAACATAAGCACCCTGGGATCACCAGCACTCCAACATCACCCCCGGGGATGATCCCCAGGATCACCCAAACCTCTGGGATCACCCGTGGGATCACCCACACCCCTAGACACTGGCACCACAGGACAGCAACACCTGTGGGATTCCTGGTACCTCAGGATCACTAGCACCCCAGGATCACTCCCAGGTCAGTGGCACCTCAGGACAGCCCTGGGATATGCCCCCGGATCCCACCTGGCACAGCCCTGCTGTCCCGTGCCCACCCTGCTCCCCTGCTCCGAGGGTCTCTGCACCCCAGGGCGGTGCCTGTCCCCAGGCCGTGCCAGCGCCCAGCCGCGTTTGGGAGAGAAACACCAAAAAATCACTCAAAACCGCCCTGGTCCCTTCACCGACTGTTTTATTTCACCGGCTTCCCAGCCGAGGGTGAGCCCCGCCGGTGAGGCGCGGATGGAGCACCCCGGACACCCACCCGCTCCCGCAGGAGCCTCAAAACCACACTTGCAGCATCCAAGGTTGAGTTTTCTTGCCTATTTTTGCCAGGTCTGGGACCACGGCGCAGGCAGCAGGGCCACAGGGACCACCACGACCCACTGCCGAGCAGCACCCATGTGGAAGTACAGGGGAAGGCTTAGCTCAGTTCCTGTGGAAGCATTTCCTTGGGAAATTCAGCCTGGGTTGAACTTCAGCAGCTTTTTAAGCCTTTGGGAATTGATAATCACAAAGAAAAGGTGGTTTCTAGGCTGTTGCCCACAGCACTTCTGGGCAGCAGGTGCCGTTACAGTAACAGAAGTGAGCTGCAACAAATTAAATCAAACTGAACAGCTTGGACTAATTAATTTTCCCAGCATTCCACGTAAATGGGGATGGCATGTGGAAAACCTCCAACCTGGGATGCTTGAATTCAGGGATGCTACTGACATGGCTAGTGCCAGTTTTGGCAGTGGGGGCTGTTTGTCCCCCATCCCCTCCCTCGGCGGGGCCCAGCCAGCATCACCCCGTAAAGCTCCAACTAAGTGCCCGCAGGTTTTCCAGTAACTCCGGTGACATGCCAGCGGGTTTTCCAGCAATCCTAGTGATTTGCCAGGCATCGGCCAGGGTGTTCCTGGCAGCCACAGAGCACAGGTGCTGCATTTTGCGGCTTTCAGTATTATTCTTACAGCTCCCCAAATAATTTCGAAGCTCTCGGGGCTCCACAACCTCCCAGAGGGATAAAGAAGCGATTCCTGCCTGCAGCAGCTCCAAACACAGACTGGACCCTGCGCGTTCGCTGCTCCGGCGAGTGGCACCCACTGGCTGCAGTGGCAGAGGGCAATCACCGAGGGCTGCCCCAAACGTGTAGTAGATATAAAAATTGTGGCTGACACTTTTATTCCTTGCAGAGAGAAAAAACAGGAACTCCGAGGAGGACCTGGACCCCAGAGCCCCTTTAAGCCAAGCCTGCAGCTTGACCAGCACATATATACATACATATATACGGGCCCACATCCACACATCACTCCTCAGAGCCACAGCTGTAGTACAGGCACTGAGAGGAGCGGCAGGCGAGCCAACGCTGATGGTGGGTGAGGCCTGAGGAAGTGCTGCCTGCCATCACCAGAGCTGCCTGAGAGGGTGCGTGCTGCTGTCGTTATCCAGGTGGGTATTAAATTAATTTTTGTTGTTTCATTACCTTCTCCAGGTGGATCCAGACATTGTGGCACCCAGGCATCACAGCACCCAGTGACACAGCCAGCTCATGCGTGCGACTCGCCCTGCGCCCTGGGCAAGCTGGGTGTTGAGGGAGCCCTGTGAGATCTCACATCTCTCGACATTTCAGGTAAATCACAGGAAAAGCCCCAGCGCTGCCCTGGCAGGACTGGTGTGGCCGTGAACCATCTGCAGCAGGAGGAGATGGGACCCTCTTGGCCCGATGGTTGGTATGCAGCCTTCCGTGGCATGTGCCAAGCTGGAGTCTGCCCCACACCTCCCTGGTACTAGAGGAAGAGGAGGAGGACTTCCAGCAGGCCTTCAGCATACTCTGCTCGGGGGGTGAAGGTAACAACAGCCTGGTGAAGCAGCACGGTATCCTCGGGAGCTTTCCAGGTGCTGGGCCCACAGTCTCACCCTGGATTTGAATCACCTTCCTGGAAAGCAGTGGGCAAACGCTGCCCTATTCCTGCTGCGCTGCGGTGGGGAGGCTGCCATAAATCAATGCTGCCTCATCTAACGCCAGACAGGTGATAAACACTTCTCTGTTGTGTGCACCCCTGCAGCCCCTTCCTCTGTCCAGGAGGGCAAACGCCCCAGGGCTGCTTCCATCCAAGGGAGGACTTGCTCTCACCCAGACTTGGCTTCTCAGGATCTACCCTGAGAGCATCAAACTAGCAAAGACATGACTTGACACTCTGTCAGTAGCAAGCCCAGGAGGCTCTTGCCTCCGGCACTGGGGAGGAGGGAGGAAGAAGCAGCCTGGGTTGTCCACAGCACACCTCTGTCGTGACACTGCATTTTCCAGAGACACTCAGAAAAACAAGCATTGCCATTTGAACTCCCTGGCTTGCTTCCTGTCTAAACAGCGGGTCTGATTACCAATAACTGTCAGTGTAGCTGCACAAAAGTTGGGTGGGTTTTGGTTTTTTTCCTACTGTTTATTTTGAGAAATCTGTTGTGGACATGAATGCGAGGCACTTTCCAAGGTTGCTTATTGAATGCTGGGTTCCAGGCTGAGCCCAAATCTGCTATGTGACGTGCAGAAATGACAGGGGTTTATTCTTCCCAGCAGCTGTGATGAGCCCGGGTTTCTTGCGCATTTGCTCGAGGGATGACATGGCTCTGGTGTATGTGTGCTGGCAACGGAAAAACGAAAAGGATAGTTAATGAGAGCTCAGTTTTCAGAGCAGAATTCTTACCTGTAAAGCTTTTTTCCCCCAAAAAAACTCCAACACATTCCCAAGTGGTGCTGGAAAAAGCTGCCCAAATAACCCCCATCATGCCAGCATTGTTCCACCAGTGACAGATCCCAGCAGGCTCAAAGAAAGCCACAAGAAACCCTGGGAATTTCTCCTCCTGAGCACCAAAGAGCTGTTTTTGAGGCATTTTCCTTGAAAATCCTTACTGATAGAGCTGTGCAGCCCTGTTACTCTCATAAACGCCCAATCTTGTTGAAGTCCTGCTAAGCTCAGGGCCTCGGTGGTATCTTAAGGTGAGCCCTTGCCAGGGGGGAACTAGAAGTGAGAAGTGGTGAGATTGTTTTTTAGCAAAAGTTCAGCACAGGATGGGACCTTTACACCATCCAAAGACAACATTTTGTAGAGCTTAACTGCACTATGGAACCAGACCAGCATCTTTCAAAAGGGTACAGCCAGAACGGCATCTGTTCCAGAACAGTCCTACACCCCACCTGGCAACGAGGCGCAGGATGGCTCTCCCAACGCGCATCGGCAGGGGCGTGTGGAACTGGGCCCAGCTGACATTACCTTTTGATCCATCCTCATTTTTGCCTTGTAGAATGAGACTGAAGCTGGGCAGTCTGGTAGCGTTCTCTCCTGCATGCGCTCGAACCTCTCCTGCTCATCTTCCTCCTGCCGGCAGAAAGACAGACCCCACTCCATGTGAAAAACACACACCTGGAGATACAGAGGACAACCGATCCCATTTGCCACACTGAACACTGATTCAACAATCGCTCCGAAGCCTTGGAAGTGAAAGGTACCTCCTTCCCACACCTTAGGTGAGCAGATGTGGGCAGGACCTCGGGCAAAACCCATCTGCAAGTGTACAGCCCCAAAGGAACTTCCCTCAGCTGTCTCCTCACAGCCCTGCTTCTGCCTGTAACTACCCACAGGACAGCCTCCCTTCCGCTGCAAGACAATCTCACAGTGCTAAGGAAGTCTGAGCTTCAGCACAGCCCCCTCTGAGCCCAGCTAGCTGATGCTCATGCCCACGTTTCTCCAGGGAACCGTCTGGAAGGTGTTGAGCACACTGAAGAGGAACGTGGGTTGAACAAAGTACAATTTTTTAAGATACCAGCTTGTATATAATGCTTTCATGCCAGATGTGAGGATAGCTCTAGCAGATTTTTAGGTCACCTTCTGTGGTGGTTCATGAGTAGCCTGGAGAAGGTGACAGTGAAAATCTGGTGTGATAAAAGGCACGCGGCCAAATCGATCAAGCCAAGAATAAAAGATGTACACCCTGGAGATATGGGTTAGAACGGGAAATGAACAGCCAGTCTGGAAAAGGTAAAATGGTTGTAAGTCAGAAACAAACCTCCAGAAGAAAATGAGACGGTTTCCTCCCAGACTGGTATGGGCCTCAGCACAGCCAGTGACACTGACTGGGAAGCTGCAGTGAACTGCCCAGTGAAAGGAACAGGAGGAGAAACCAGCATTGAGCCATGTTACCAGGACACTTTATCCTCTGCCAGAAGATTTCTGCCTGTAACATCAACAACTTGACACAGCTGCAAAGCATTGCTAAAAGGCATGCGTCATCCATCCTTGGGGTTATAATTGATATGATGACAAGAAATCCAGGGCTGAAAACCATTAAGGGAGTTTCTATGAATACATTGAGTAACTTAGGTTAGTAAACGTGACTAGTGATGGATTTCCTCTTTTCCCCAAAGAGGGACATCCTGCACCTGTGCAGCCAGTCAGGGTTTTCCTGTTGACCTCATTACTCTTTATCCAAAGGGGTTTGGGTTGGGTTTGAGGGTTGGTTTGGGGTTTTTTTTAACTCTTTCCTATGCAGGTCTACATATTTTCCTATGCAGTATCCAAAATCTCCCACAGTCTGGTAGATCACAACATTTTGTTTAAAAGTAAACTCACTACATTTTTTTTTCTCACATCATGTTTGTTACTCATACCCTCAAGGGAACTAACTCAGTAGGATGGGAATAGGCTGTCTCTGATCAGCTTTAAAGCTCTTTGCATGCCTTTCTAGAAGGAAGCAAAGAAAATGCTTCACTGAGATTACCACCAGTCAAAATAATCAGACACCTGAAGACAAGAGTTCTTTTCCTTCCAACAAGCCAAACCCATCATGTCCCCCACTACATGTTGGTTAGAAATGTGGCTGTGCATTTAGGAAAGGGGTCACACAGCTCACACCTTGCTTATTCTCTTTCCCAAACACCTGTGGGTGCTCCCTACTCCTGAGGGGGACGGGCTCCTGGGGGAGATGGACCTAGGGCCTGTCCCCAGCAGCTGTGCACCATGATCTGCAGAGGCTACACAGCAATAAAGGAGATGCATTATACCTACAAAGGACTGATCCCCCTGGCAGCCAGGGTGGGATCTCCCTCCTTGCTGTGCATCACTTTGTCATGTCAGACTGAGTGGAAGCACTGCCACCATGTTCCTGTCAAAGAGCATGAAGGTTTCAAGTCTGACATTTAACAACGAAGGACAAAACCTGGAATGACTTCAGAGGAATAATGCCAACAAGTCTGGCAAATGAGAAGCTTAAGAGAAATGTGCTTTGTCAAGAATGACAAAAGACCCTGGGTACCCTAAAGCGGTGGGTTTTAAACAGAGGGCTGGCTAAGTACCAGTTGCCACAACACAAAAAACTGTAAACTGATGTTTAGCTGTAAACATCATAGATCATACAGACTGGAAACAAGGCTCCCAACTACCCCTTGCACCTCTGGGCGGTTTGCCCGATTACTGATAGTCAGCAGATGACTGGGTACTTCAATCACTCTGTCCTATTTTAGCCTCTTAAGGGTAAAGCTAATGTGAAGCCACGATATATCTCCAGATAGCTGCCCTCTTCATCATCACAGATAGCACTTCAATGCCAGCCACTCTGCTCAGAGAAAGGGGCAGAGCTGCCATGCCCTCCTCTCCCACGCACTTAGTTGTGCCCTCATTACCATGCCACACGTGGCTCTCAAGGAGAATAAGCAGAGCTGCCAGGACAACTCACCAGGCACATGACTCTGTTTATGGGAATCATTCCAGGTCTGATGTTGCCACCTGGCTTCAGAGCTTCCTGCACATCCTTGGGAATAAGGAAGGACTCGTTGTACCAGATCTCGAACTCTGCAAAGCAAAGCAGAGGGCAATAAACAGAGCTGTAACAACCAAAGAGACGAGGATGGCTTGGTTCTGCCTCCCTGCCCGTGGATCAGATGGGACCTCAGAGCTCTTAAACTCTCAGATGGGACCTCAGAACTCCAAGCTCTTGAATTTGAAACTATTAGAAAAGGTGGTTAAAAAGGACAGGGCACTGTTAGCTGGCACTTCGGGCTACAAAGGTGATGAGGGGACGGGAGCATCCCCCACAGGAGGGAAGGCTGAGAGGGCTGGAGAGGAGCAGACTGTTCAGCCTGGAGAGGAGCAGCTCGGGGGCCCTTATCGATGCCCACAGGCGCCTCCAGGGCGGTGGCA
This sequence comes from Falco naumanni, assembly GCF_017639655.2. Classification (NCBI taxonomy): domain Eukaryota; kingdom Metazoa; phylum Chordata; class Aves; order Falconiformes; family Falconidae; genus Falco; species Falco naumanni. The sequence goes on from NC_054057.1 coordinate 61,677,732, forward strand.
GGAGGCCGGGGCCAGGCTCCTGCCAGGGGTGCCCAGCGGCAGGACAAGGGGCAGCGGGCACAGGCTGCACCACAGGCAGCTCCTGCGGAACCTGGGGACAAACTTCTTTCCCCGGAGGGTGCCGGGCGCTGGCACAGGCTGCCCGGAGAGGCTGTGGGGTCTCCTCTGGAGCCATCCCAACCCGCCGGGACGTGGCTCTGTGCAGCCTGGCCTGGGAGAGCTGCTTCAGCAGGGGGGGGCTCCAGGGGGCCCTTCCAGCCCCGGCCAGGCGGTGATCGGCTGTGCTGAGGCAAGTTTGCTGCCTGCGTCGTGGCAGGGAGGTAGTGGCTGGCCCTGGGGGACAGAGTCCTGGGCTTGTGCAGTCCGAGGGGCAGTGGCCACGAGATGGCACTGCTCCTGCGCCCCGGAGACAGCGAGCCGTCCCGCGTGCAGCTAGCCATTCTGAGGGGTCAGCATATTCGGGGGTAAGATTTCAAATGCTAAAGAAGCACAGCCGCTTTCCGTCCCATAATAGCCAGTGATAACACACAGCAGGTGCTGCGACGCAGGAGGAGTTATGTCCTTATTAATACCAGGCAATTCCCAGACACCCACTGCAAAGTGGCTGTGCTCTGCTCCATTCCTCTGGCACGTTTCAGCACTGAGTGGGAGCACCAGCAGCCCCCGAGGAAGGCTGTGCTGCCCAGCACGGAGCACAGGAGCGGAGCTGCTTTCTGTCGTGGGAGTCATGAAGGATAAACAAGGTTAAAGGCAGAGCCATCATGTGGACATGATGCAACACCCCTGACTTTTTACCCCAGTTTTGGCTCCAGGATAGCCTCTTCACTCCGGTGTGAGCCAGATATTGAATGAGTCCATGCCTGTATGTTTAAACCAACAGCAAGCACCTGGAGCACCCAAAAAATGCCAAACCCGGACCCAATGGGAATCAGTGCCAAAGTTTCTGCATAATTATGATTTGGTCCTGACTATCTCCTGGAACACGCCATGCATTTCTTTCAGCGTGGGATGCACTGATGGATACAAGCTGTGCTCTGGCAAGTTTGTAGAAAATAAAGTGTTGCCATGTGCACATCATCCAAATGTTTGAGGCTCTGGCATTTGTACACCTACTCTCTTCCATCAGACGAGACAAATCTGGGGACACAGCAGGACCACACTCCCATTACTACAGATTCAAACTGAGCAGGCTGCAGCGGAGCACACCACAGATTTGCTGGGTTCACCCTCAGCAGAGGGGTGTGACTCATCACCACGAGGGTGGTGCTCACCAAGAACATGCTAAAATGATTGAGCTTCCTGCCAAGGCACTTGTGCTGCAATGCTGCAACCTGCATCTCACAGGGGTACAGAGGAGACATTTGTAGAGCCAAAGCCCTGGCCCAGTGCAATTCCTTAGTCACCATGTCTATTATATGAGAACAAGGGTGAGAACAAGGGCCATCAGCAAGAGCACTGTCAACCCCACAGCATTGCATCTAGTGGTGTGACCAAGGAGCAGTATGTCATCATCTGTGAGAGAGGATCTGCAGCAATGCAGTGTTATGTCAAAAAGGAAAAAAAACAACCCACAAACATAATCTTCAATAAAAAACAAGTCTGGAAGGCAACAAGAAAAATGACAGCAGAGGATGATGGACTTGGCTTCTATGCAACATGTCTGAAATGCTTCAGTACTGATGAGAGTTGGGGCTGTTCAGCCTGGAGAAGGGAAGGTTCCAGGGAGACCTTATTGTGGCCTTTCAGTACTTAAAGAGGCTTATAAAAAAAGATGAGGACAGACATTTTGCAAGGGCCTGCAGCGCCAGGACAAGGGGGAACGGCTTTGCGCTGAGAGAGGGCAGATGGAGATCAGAGCTGAGGGAGAAATCCTTCCCTGTGAGGGCGGCGAGGCGCCGGCACGGGCTGCCCAGAGCAGCTGTGGGTGCCCCAGCCCTGGCAGTGCCCAAGGCCAGGCTGGACGGGGCTGGGAGCCACCGGGGCTGGGGGAAGGGGGCCCTGTGCGTGGCAGGGGTGGGACTGGGGGCTCTTTAAGGGCCCTTCAACCCAAACTATTCTGGGATTCTGATTTATCTCAGATAGACTGGAGACTGTTCAGAAACTGCCCTGGTGAGCCAATACCTGAGACAAGTTTGTTCCGGCACTGGTCCACCAGATGCTGGCAGTACTGGATTTCTGCCTTCAGGTCCTGCAGTTCAGCATAACCAGACCTATACTCTTCCTTCAGGTCTTTCAGTTTCATGATGAGTGAAAACTCCTTCTCATCAATTATGATCTGTCCTTTCTCGTCAACGTACTCTCCTGGAGGGTAAGAAAAGGGAATGAAGGTTTCTCATGAGGGTGGAGAGGGATGAAGAACAGTCATTATACTTCAAACCACATGGTAGTTACCCAGTTATACTGAGGTTAACCACACAATTGACATTTCCTTAGACATGCTTTCTTCAAATACAGCATTGGAGTGGTGTGGGGCAGAAATCACTGCTGAACTCCTGAACCCGCTCAGACATCAGTCATCTCCAAACTGGGACATGTGCAGATGAAAAGGAAGGACTGGGCTCCACAGAAGGACACCCACATGACAGCCTGCTAGAGGATATCACATAGGGCTTTTATGGCTCCTACTGAAAAACTCCCTGGCCAGCCACAGTAAAGGTCTTTGAGAAAAAGGGCTGCTCAGCCCTTTGGGGACAGTTAGCCTGGTGCTACGTCCCTCTGGTAGACATCTCTTGTTCTTGGTTTCCCTCAAATCAATTTATTCCTGTTATTTCCAGCACCCACAATAAACCACCAGTTGGCAGATGTCATCATAAAGAGCAAAGGCCCAAAAGAAGCAATTAGCCCATGAAAAGACAGACCCTCACTTCAATATAGATTTGAGCTGATTTGCTCATTGTTTAGCCAAAAGAGCTTTGCATCTTGCAGGAGTATGGGCAAAGGCCCCTTGCAAAGTGTGGTTGTAAAAGTCTTTCTGTAGGAAGAGAAATGGAAACCAGTAGAGTAGCGTTCACTCTGGCTCTGCCTCTCTGACCCTCGTTCGCTACTCAGGGCCTGCTTGCTGGTGACCAGTCTCTTTCTCTCTCATTCCCTCTTATTTTCCACTAATTAATTGCCTGATGACAGTTAAGACTGTCGTTTCACAGGACTGAGTTGTTTTGCTATCCTCTCTGCATGCAAGGAACACCACTGCTACTTCCTCACCAGCACATGCAGAGCACTCTAGACTGCCCTGCTATTAAAGCCATTTGTTTCAGATTTCTCTCCTTACCCAGAGTCATTTCTTCTCTGCTCCTCTGCAGAACGCAACAGCACTGACTCCTGGGAGCTCTGCTGCAGGGAGCACAAAACCTGACACACTTCCTAGTCTCATCCAGGTATATTGCACCTAACAAATATTTTGCTGCAGCAAAGGAAGAAGGCACTTACCCCAATTTTTCCTCTAGTATATTGCAGTTTGGGATTTTTACTTTCATAAACTAGACTCTAATTTACATGAAATCAAGCTGTAGGAGATGCTGTACATCACCACCACTGTAAGGGCAAGCCTGCTACCCATGATTTCTGCACTGTACTGACCTGCATTTGTCAGCAGCACACTGCTTAATCCACCAAAGCGTGGGGTGAGGAATCAGCCTTATCACAGCTCACCTCACTAACTTAGAGCCTGACTCAACGAGGATGAAGTGTGGAGGACTCAGGTGGAGGAATCAGGTGGCAAACCACAAGGCCAGCTGCAGAGCTAGGGCAGAAAGCCCAGCCTCCCCAGTGCCCGGGGCAGCAGCAGGGGTCTAGTGGTCTTGGTCTTGCCACCAGAACTGCTTTGAAACCAGTGGCTTTGTTCTTCTGTCAGATTCTCACTGGCCAGTCTCCACACAGCAACTTACCCTGCTGCCACCGCTCCTGCTTCTGAGCCTCCAGAGCCTTTTTGATGCCCTCCATCTCATGCTTGATGAAGTTGATCCTCTGCGCTACTGTACTGCTTCTCTTCTTCCTGGCAAGGAGGATGCTTTTGTTCTCTTTAAAGATCCGGTTGATCTTACTTCCGCACTCCTCCTTGAACTGCTCAAATGCCACTGGCTTGGGTGGAGGGGAGCTGCAACAGAATTCAAAGAAAAGCCGCACAGACATGGGGAGGTCAGTTTGTTCTTCCCTGCAGCATGACACAGTTCACAGGAGCAGCCATAGCTGAGGTTTGTGGATGGCATTTCAATGGGGCCTTTGATGATCTCGCTGTTAGCTGCACCCTGGTACCATCTCTGTGCCAACCTTCATACCCACTTTCCCCCAGTACAACTCCCAGAAGAAAGAGTTATTTACACAGAAACCACATTCCTCAGGAGATGCCTCAGAATTGAGTCTTTCCTGGAAAGTGGACTTTAATGGTCTGAATTTTTAGAAAAATAATGAATACTGTTCCTCCCTATTGTCAAACAGAAATGCCCTTGCTCTTTCTTTGCTGGATTTCCAGCACAGACCAGTCACCTCTGCCAACCAAACCCCACAGCTGCCCATGTTGGCTGGGTCTACAATGCTGCCACCCATGGCTTTTAAGTCTTGCCTATTTAGAAATACTGAATTCAGAGTGGCACGTGTCAATCCTGTCTTTTCTATGAAATGGCTTTGATGCAAACGTGCCCCCATGAACACCAGCTCTTACTCCATCACAAACCACACTGGGCAAAAGAAGAGTCCCTCAGGAGAGTGTCACACTCCTATGGATGCTGCTGTGTGCTGTGTAAGGTTGTTCTTGGAGAGCAGGTTGGATCTGGTAGCAGAAGGCAGCTAGAAGCCTCCATATTCCTCACTCCAGACGGTCAAAGCAAAACTCCGACTTACTGCCTTTTCCTGATTGACCTCTTAAGGGCATTTTCAAACTCCTCAAAGGCTGCATGAGACTGCTTTCCATGCCAAACTGCTGGCAAAGCACTGTAAACAATAGCCACTGGGCAGACTGCCACAGCTGCAGCTTTGACAACCAGCTACCGAGATACTTTAAGCACTCTGGGTTGTGCCTTATGCAGCTGCAGCAGCAGCCTTCCCTGCCAGCCACGGGACTTTTAGAAGAATACTAAAATGCATGCAGAGGGAGTGGAGGAACACGATAACATGTTAAGGTGCTTCAGGAGTAAATTCTCCTGTGACAGCTTCACTGCGGTGCTCTCCCTGGGCGGCACGAACAAGCCAGGACTGGTCACCTACAGCACAGGCAATGGAGGTGCTCACAACACTGTGGAGCTGTGCTGCTTGTAGCTTGAGAGCTCTCAGCAAGAAAGACAGCTGGTGATGGGAAAAGTGGTGTCCTGGTTGAGCTCCTGTGAGTTGAACAGCCTGATCCTGTTGAGCATATCCTCCTGAAAAGAGTCCTTCATCTCAGTACCCTTAGCGTTTTTTACCCCATCAACTCCATCCAGAATGACATGCAATTCAGTGCTGCCCTCCCATGCTAAATTCTTGTCATGGTACAAGCAGATGACTGGCATGTTGCTGCATTTCTGGCCATTCTCCACTCCTCTGTCTTGATGTGGCACCTCCTGCCATCATCTCTGCAGCTACTGACCTATTTTCATGTCTGTGTGGGGTTTTGTGGCTGGACATGAGGTCTCTCTGCACTTTTACTACTAACCAAAGGGTAAAGAGTGCTGCAATTTTCAGAGACTTCACAATTAATACAGCAACTTTCCAGAGCAGAGCTCAGATCAGATGGAGATGAGTGCCACCAACATACTGCAGTAAACAGGGTGTCCATACAACCACTGCTGTCCTACAACATGTTTCTGCATCCAAGAAATGAAGATTTCTGAATCTCTCCTCTTTGATTTGAAGCAGGTAGTTGTATTAGGGGAACACAGTGCAATCACTCTGGTGTAAACAACCTCTGGCAAAGGGGATATACTCCCTTACAGGGAAAGCTTACCTGGGCTGCTGGAAATCCTCCATGGGAGGTGGCTTTGAGAGCTCTGCATGAACATTTGCTGTATCCTGGTTCCTTGCTCCCTCTTTCACATCCAGATCCTCGGCAGAAATTACTACCTGGCTTTTTGATGGTAAATAAATATCCTGATCTCTCTCAGAAAGACAGCTCCCAGCTCCTTCCTTCCTGACAGGGGGGAAAACATGAACCAGATCAATTAATTTCTTCATAATAGTAAACTGGAACCAAAACATGTTGCAGGTGCTAGCGTTGCTGATTCAAATACCAGCAGTCTGACATAGCTTCTACCATTTGCAGTGAAATATCTACTGACAAGGAATAAGATCAGCCTCATTCTCACAAATCCTTGCTTTCTAGAGTAAAGGGGCTGCCTTGTGTAGCAAATACTGTAGAAAACAGCGCAGGCTGAACTAGCTTTCTTGAGAAGGGTCACAAGGACAACAGTCTCACCCTGTCTGGGTTGAGGCACACCTGCAGACAGGATAAGCCTCTTTACCTTCAGAAGAACCTACAGACCGAATCCCCTAGGATTTGATCTAACCCCACATCTAAATCAAGCCCAGCTCTCTGTTCTTCTCCCTCAGCTCACCTCCCCAAACAACACCAGCCTCATCTGCAGGGGACGGCGTGACTTCAAAGAGATACAGAAAAGCGCTTGCCAAATCTCCTTCCACCTCCCTAAAAAACAGAACTGCACAGAGGAGTCCACTGTGTCATGTGGATACTAAATCCCTAGTGGTTCCTCTCCTCTCTGACACAAGGACTTTGGGGGAATGTCAGGGAGGAGCCAAGCAGATGCTTTCAGCCACAGAAGTAGTTGTAGAAACTGCCAATGCAGGGACCTTACTTGTATAAATTGGAAGGATCTTTCTCTGCTCAATACTGATTGCTGGTTCCCCCTTTCCTCTCAAAACCTCTTCTCCATATCTGCTCCTCTGTCCACTCTCCCTTCCTCCCTTTCCACTTAGCAGATCTGCTTCTACCTAACACTTTAAAGAAAAACCGCAGGTCTTCTGACACCACCAGAGGACCGTCCCCCTGCCTGCATGTTTAACTCTCCAGCTCTTGTCACAGACTAACCCATTCTGTGCTGGCTACAAGCTCTTCAGCTCAAAGCCCATCCACCCTCTGCGTCCATAGCTCGCACCCTGTGCAGGCTCCATGGTCTTGGTTCATCCATAACAGACATACAGATGAACTGTTCACAGTAAATCTTCCCCATAATAGATGTCTACCCTACCACAGGCTGTGCCTGCTGGCCACTCATATTCCCCTAACATCTTCCGATGGTGTGGCTGGTGGCCATAAAGACACCACAAACCCTTACAGCACTATGCTGGACTGTCATCCTTCAGGAAACACAAAACTTCCACACACCCATTAAGTCAGCTTCTTCTCTCCTTTCCTCCATGGGCTGCCCATCACACCGTGACCAGAACCAGTCACTGCAATGACACATTTTCAGAGAAAAGGGAGAGCTGTCTGGCTGCTTAACTCACTTGGGCTGCTCATTGCTTTTCCTGGATTTCTTCTTCCCACCATGTCTGGATGAAAAAGGAGAAATTCTAGTCCCAAAAGTCTGTCCATACTCTTCCTGCACCAAATGGCCATCCACATCAACCACACCTGCCTGAAAATAGGAACAAATAAAACATGGACCAGGAAGCATTAGATCTGTACCTGTCTACAGCACAAAAGCTACACAGCCCTTGCCCAGCAGCTGCTCAATCCTGTTGTACAATCTAATCTGGAAGTCCACATGCACTACCAAGTATTTCAGGGGAACACACCTGTAAGAATGAATAAAATAGGGCCAAATTTATCCTCAAATTCATATGCCAAATGTTTCAGCCACACAGGGGGAGAACAACTTGGGTCTAGAGCCACAGGAATAAAATCACCCTCCCAAGTCTTTATTTAGTGAAGATATGTCAGATAACTACATTTCTTATGCTATTTCTCATACTGCCTCAAATATGAAACAGAGGGGCCATTAAGCACTACAATTCACCTAAATCAGGTTTCAGTTTGTTTTCCATTTCTTTAAAGAACCAGCCTGTTAGAGACTGTGTGCTTCTCTGTTATACAAATACTCTGCATTTTCCCATGTGCTTTTGTTTCAAAAAATTCAAAGTGTCTTCGGTTAAGCCACAGGACAAGCACACGACTCTGCATAACATAATGGTTATTTTATCCGCCTTACTGGGTAAAACCAAGGCAGGGAAATAACCACTTCAGAGAGAAAATATTTCACAGATGGAAACAAATAATGAAAAATAGATTATAAGTTAGAGTCCACATCTGGATTTATGGTTTACATGCGATACATTTACTTTGCTCCAGAAGTTATAAGGATTAAAAGAGGGATCTCAGCAGAGGCAGGTGATCTGACCTCACCTTCTACAACTGACTGACAGACAGGTCACCTTCTAGTTTCTATTTTTTTCTATTCCCATTCAATAAATTATTCCGTTCAGATAATGGACCTAATCCTCTGCTGATATGAACACCACTTTAACTGGTGCACCTCTGCTCTGGGCAAATCTTTTAACACTCATCCCCTTAACATTTCTGAGCTTCAGATTTCAACGAGGAAAAGTTGAGAACTTGAGGTAATTCATGTTTCAGCAGCAAAGGAGCTGATTCTAAGATGGATTCTGGGCCAGGCTCAAGCACCAGGCATTACCTTATGAGCAGCAGCAACAGCAGCAAAGTCATTTTTGTCTATCAGAACATACTTGCTTCGTAATCTGGCCTCCACATCATGCTCCTGTTGACTAGGGAAGAAAACGGCCCCTTAGCATTGTGCTCAAGGAGGACTATTGCATATGTCAAAACCTGTGATACCTGGCAATATCAGATTTGCAAAGAAAACCATCTTTTACCTGTGATCTCATTCCCGAAACACCCCACCTTCCTCCTTATATCCTTCCCCATAACCATTGTAACTTTAATCACTCGGCTCTTCCTTTCTTTTTTTACAACATCCCTTTAGGTCTCTTGGATATGGAAGCTTTTTGATAACTACTTTAATACTTAGCATAACCTTTTAATGGTTTGGATCAAATAATATTACCTCTGTTCAGTTCCATCACCTTACTTTAACCTAGTGATTTTCAAACTGAGTGATTTTTTCACTGAAAGGGAACGAGTAAAGCATTGTCAGTAGGCTTAAATCCACTATGCAAGATCAAAAATTGTTTGAGAATCTGCAAGTTAAAAAAGACTAAAGCCCACTGTTGCAGAAAAATAAAAGGAATCCCAAGCTAAAAAAATAATAATCAGTCAAAATTTTACTGTGAAACCCATTTGCTCTTGGATCCCAGTAAAGCATGACTGCCCAGCCTGATGATGTACCACAGACACTTGTGTTCACTCAAGTTTGTCAAGGGCAGGCAGGTTTTCTAAAGCAATACCCCAGCATCACTCCTGTGAGTAGCAACCTCTGCTGCCTAGCCAGACCAGTGGTTGGTGGGCAGGAAGTGGGTAGGTTGCCCTAATACCCTTATTCTTCTTTGTTCTATTTCATGACATGGAATCTGCTTGTCTTCATTTTTAGGATTTTTTCCAGTCTGTCATTCATCTTCCCTCCTTCAGCCTAAAAAACAACTTTCATCATCCACGGCTGACATTTTTAAATAGCCACTTTCACGCTTTCTCCCATCCCACACCACACATCAGAGAGCACCTCCCTGGAAAGAACCACAGAGCCTTCTCATCATGCTCCTCCAAACTGCTTTATGACCTTCCTTTGCCATGATCTCTAAAAAAAAAATATCTGATTACTTTTAGATGCTGGTGTGGTGAGACCATATCATCTCATCCTACAGAGCTACAGAGTCTGATTTTTCTTTTGATCTGTCTGCAGACTGTCTTGTACTATGGAGATATGTACCATGACTAGGGATCCAGCACAGCTTATGCTCAGTAATGGTACACTTGCCAAGCAGACTTGTTAGGCAGTGAAGTTTACCATCAAGAGCCCTCACACATGACTTACGAGCACTGGAAGGTTAGAGGCAACAGTCATCTTATGCAAAGGCCAGCAGAATTTGTCCAGAATTGTGTTTTCCATTACAAGTTATTCCCTGTATTTCATAATGATTCTTCACCAATGTCATGGCAAGTGTGATATCACAGCCAAAAGCCTGGTGGAATTTCTAAACCTTACTGTGAAATGCATCAGCCTTCGATATCTTACCTTACAACCAGTTTGAACTGCTTAAATACCTCCTGGACTTGCCTGATGTTCACTATCTGAGGAAGAGATGTATACAGTGAAGGTACAGGTAAGCATTACTATGCTGTGGTCAGCTGTACTGATTCAAGTATTTCAGATTTTGAGGACTATGCTTTCCACTTGCTGGGTATCCACACTCAACGAGAGTTACCTTTATGCTGCACTTGGCAGTCAGGCTGGAGGTGGATACATTGCTTACTCTGGGGAGATTTTTAACGAGAGAGGAATCTGATAGACTGTGGTAAATTCTGTGGAGCGCATAGCCATCAAGGTAATGAATTATTTGCAATAATTTTACAAGTTACATAGATGGCATCTACTGATCTTCTGGATTATGATGCTGCTTCTCTTTTCACTGTTGCCTGAGTACTGGGAACTGCCAGAGCACTGTCTTTAGTCCTCTTACCATGATAACAAATCAGTGCAGTCAAGCCATACTACTATCTCTGTTTTGGTAATGATGAGCAGAGGTAAGTAATGGGAAGTCTGTAGCTGAGCAGGAATCTGCACTCAGCTCTCCCAAGGTACAAAAGACTGGACCAAGCTACAAAATGCACTGTCTCTGTTCTCACCCCCCTCTCCCCAGTGCCACAGAACACATCCTTCCCTGTGTGAAATGCCTCTGCCTTCCTTGCTCCACACCCCCCTGCATCACATTTTGTGGGCCAAGTAAAACACATCTTCATGTAAGCTCTTATTCCACTACACTCCTGCCTGCTGGAGGGAGAAAACAGGGACTCTGAGAGAAGATAACGATTACATAAAATGAGAGGGAGTGTCTCAAGTGTTTTGTTTAAACTAAAGGGTTATCTAACTGTTTGGAAAACAGTCTTGTGCTGCTTCTGCACTGTTACCACAGTGGCTTCTGTGCACAATCAAGTAACTCTGAGCATGCATTTCTCACTTCCATTTTCCTATATTTTGTTTTTACATTTGCCCCCACAGAAATATTTGTGTACACAGGATTTTTGCTGTTTCTTTTCACAATCATTTTGCAGTCAATCGGTAGTTTCAAGTTGAGAAACCTTGCTCTGATGAACCTGTCTCTAAGAGACTGGACATATTTTGGCAACACAATTTGCAAGTATTTAGTTTGACATTGGCAAGGCAAAATTTTGATATTAATTTCTTAATGGAGGGGGTTTTACATGGAAAACATAGCAAGAGTAGGAAAACCCAGTTGCCTAAAAAGCCCAGGTTCAGGAGAGGAATCCTCTCATGGTCTGCCATGGGGCTTCCTCTGTTGAGCTGCATGGTGCTGGGAAAAACAGGTTCCAGCCTGCCGTTAAATTTAAAGAAGTTCCAAATAAACCAATTTGAAGGGGTTTAGGACTGAGGAAAAGTCTCCTCAAGCTTCCAAAAAAGCAAAAATGGAATGAAAACAAGGAGACAGCCCTTAACATGCAAAAAATTTAAACTACAGTTCTGTAGTGCTTTGGGGATTAAAACCAGCCTCCTCAGAAGACATTTTCATTGCTTCTGTCTTGGAGTAAAATGGGATGGAATCAGTATTTAAGTCCTTCTCCACTAGAAAGCTACTTACATCAATTTCATCAGTGGCTCCTTTTAGGTATTTATGGACTTGAGACTTAATCTCTGCTATCTGGATGTCAGTCAGAGGGTCGTAACTCACCAAAGAATGATTCGCCTAAAAGGTGAACAACTCAGTATCAGTGAATTACAAAAAGCTAAGCAAGTACTAGCATGGTGAACACTTGACATTGCTCTACTGTGGCCAGGAAAACCTTCTATTTAATTTCTGATTACAACTTCTCATCACCTGAGTTGACAGGACATGGGACTTGGGAGCATGCTGAAAGCAATGCATACCCCATCATGTTTCAGTAAACAACAGGAGGGCATCAAGAGTCTGAACAAAAACATCTGCAGTGGTTGGGGACAGAATCTACAACACAGTCTCACTCATGGGACCTTCAGAGTTTTACCTAAATCCCAAAAGACTGTGCTGGAAGCAGAAGGAAGAATACAAGCTCACTGGACACCAAGTTAACTGATCCTACTGCAAAACAAAGACCATGACAAAGCCACAACTAGGTCCTGTCTAAGACACTGCAGCCTGTTCCTTACCAAGCTGTCATGCATGGCCAGTTCCTGCTTCAGAAGAATAATCTCCTTCTCCAAAGCCTTCACTGTCCCCTAGCAGGAAAACAAAAGTGTGAGCAAATGACTAAAAACTATTGGAGAAAAAACTGCAGAAAAGCATCATTAAACTGGCTGCTAGGGAACATCACAGCTGTGTACCAGCTCCCCCAGGGTTTGCCATCAGGTTTGCATCAGTGAAGTAGTGCGTCTGGAGATCACTTTGCCTTTGATTAGCTTCCAACAGGACAGCTTCTGTTGTGTCCTGGCTGTACTGCCTGCAGAGTCAGCCTAAGCCATCAGAAGGGTCACCTATTTTTAATTTGATGCTTTCCTGATCTGGTACCATAGGGGCCATCAAGTTCTGGACTATGAGATATTATCTTGAAAGCAAAGAAGTGTGCAGGTTTCCACTCTGACCCTTACTGAACTCAGTAGGAGTTCTGGCATTAACTTTAATGGAGGAGGTAGTCTCCTGTGGTGTGTTTGAATGAGTTTCTCCATAACATGGAATATATTCAAGCATTCACTACTCAGAATGCATTTCCAGAAAGGTAGGGGTACACAAATCTCCTTGGGATTCCGTGAGAACTGCATACCAAGCTGTTTTTTAAGTGACCAAAGCACAACAGCTTCCATAAGCTCTACTCTTTCAGCTACTCTCTTCCACTCCACACATATCAATAAAAATGAAAGGAACTGAAAAGGAAAAGACAGTTTGTTGCACAGCTTCTTCTGGAAGCTGTTGGAGGAAACTCCCCAGCTGTTTCTCTGCTTGCCAGCAAGATCAGACGATGAAATACAGCAGGGTGCTCACACACCACATGTGTTACGGATCAGATAATTCTAAACTTGTTCTTTGGGCTATCAGCAATTCATAGAGCATTTACTGCTGCCAGCTCTGTTTCAGCTGTGAAAGTGCACTCAGGACACCTAAAATACTATGATCATTTTCTTTAAATTATTTTCTTGTTTAAACAAGTTTTGTAATTGGGACAAAAACGTTGTGTTACCAGCAGCAATGGGGGTAACGCTGTGTAAAGCTGCAGGTAGGACCGGAGATGATTTCCCCACACAGCAGGGGAGTAGTCCACATCATAATACCTCTGTTAAGAGGTGAATCTTATCAGAAAAATTAAGGACTTGTATGGATGAAGGTGAAAGAACTACAACATGTCAAGGAAGATGTGACCATCTGCATGAGTGTACCCTCTAGCATATTTAAGGTAACTGTAATTAAATACGAATGAAAAAAGTGAAATACTAATAGTTTTATCATATACCTAAATGCAGTAAGTGCCATCTTGGCTGATGAGTGGTAATTCATTAAACTACCTAATTTCCCTCTGGTTTTTAAGGTCATTATCCTAAACATTAATGAACCTGAGAAAACATTCCTTCTTCCATTCCCTTTCTCTACATACCTCTCGGTCACAGGTCTCATTGAGGACTGGCTCTGTTGTGATCCATTTCATTCTGGTAGCAAAACGAAGAGAAGACAACTGAAAAACATGGGGTTTAAGTTACTGAAAGAGATATTGGCAAGGATATAATTTCCATAATCTGTTACTACTTTATCTTATCAGATCCCAGAACACAGAAATACAAGAGCTATTTAACTGCAGGAAGCAGTATAGGGGATTTCTCACTCCAGGAGCATACCTTTCTAGTGCTCCCTGGCTTCTGTGTGATGTCTTTGTCTCTTCTATTCTGCATGTGGACAGCTCTTGGTGTACCAGGGCTGTGAGCTCAGAAATACTCCCATTACTAATCGAAATAACACATCCTAAAAACTCCAAATCACACCTCAATGGCCTTCAAGCTTAATTCCTGCAATGGTGGTATCTTGAGACTAAGCTCCTGCAGCCTGAAAATCCTCCTCTTGATGAAAAGTATAGCAGCTGTCTCCTCAGCAATATTACAAGTTTCTAGATGCTATCAGAACACAAGGAGGAGGATAAAAACAGTTCTGCCTTGAAGACAACTGCATAGCAGGTGTCTGCGTTTACATTTTTTTGCTACGTAAAACTTTCTTGGCAAAAAGCAAAGTGATTACCTTCCCTGTGTTACAGTTCAGCCAGTTCACACAGCGAGACTGTCACTGATTTCATTATTTCACAGGTTAAAAAACCTAACTGTTAGGAGGTTACTCCTGATTCCTGAACCAGCAGAAAGCCAGCTCAGCTCTGATGCAAACTGGTACAATTCCACAGACCTCAGTAAGTGATGCACCACTCAAACACATCCATAGAGTTGTACCAACAATAATCATTAACACTATCCAGTGTGCTTAACTTTTAGCTGCTTGTGCCTGCTCTGTTTCAGGCTCTCATTTTGCCCCTGGGCCAGCTACCAGTCGTCTGTTTGCAGCACAAAGCAGATTGGTGAGAGCAATCTGTTTTCTGAGCCTTTGAGATAAGATGAGCTATCCAATGTTTCTGATGAATTAGGCAGGATGTTTCTCTGGGACTCCTGCCATGGCCCTCCAGAGACTGTTCTTTAAACCATGCTAAGGCCAATTGCAACAGTAGCAGGAACAAGACTTTTAATTCTTCAGAAACCAGTTCAACTTACAGTCTCCTCCACATGCACAGCTTCCCCACAGATATTTGCCACTAGGACAGTATTGCAGTTTCCCCCTGGGGAAAATAAAAAAAATAAAGTGAAGAATGTAATTTAGGGTTTGTTGTTGTTTCCTTTTCTGGAACGCATTACATTATGTGCTGACTAAAATAGAGAAAAAGAAGTAACAAAGAACACAGCCAGTTTGTAACTGTCCCTCTAAAATTCCCATGGGTACAGAAACAGAGAATGACTTAAGAATAAAGGTAAAAAAGTGTTTCTCATGTGGGATGATGCAGTAAGAAGATAGGAATACAAACTCTGAAAGCCCGAAATTGGAAAAAACGGAGCAGAGGATTTTAAAAGCCCTTGGCCTAAACCTAATAGCAGGGAAACTGGCAGGACAGTCACTGCCTTTCCTAAAAGCAATGCAAGACTTGTGCTCGGAATGCCTCAAACATCACTCTCATTTCTGATGACTTCGGTTACTCCACACAAATGTCTACAGCCTTTTTCAGCTGCCCTCCCCTCCCATGTCTCCAGCCTGCATTCCAAGAGCATAAGCCTTTCCTATGAATTCACGACGCACTGCAGCTTTGGGTTTATCATCTCTAGCCTGATGCTAAAGCAGGAGCATCTGAAAAGGCTTGTAACATGCTGGCAGGGGGGAGGGTGTGTGGTGTGTTGGTGGTGGTTTTTTGAAGTATGCTAACCGAGGTTTTGAGAATTTCTACTGGCTGGATCAGTGTGGGCTTTGTACTGTCTCCCACGCCTGCTTTGTATTTGCTGAGGAAAGACAGACATCGATGATGAGTTCCATGTGTTTAGATGTTATGGCCTTAGGACTTCATATGCTCATGGAAACAACACTGTCTTCTAGGAACTATTTGGGGCTGTTGCAACGCCCAGCTCTTACCCAGTGAGTCCTTGAGAACGTGTGTGAGCTTGCTCTGCCGGAAGGGAATGTGGTCCCTCTTGGGATCAGCCAGGGCAATGACGATTTGCTCAAGGAATGACAGAGACTTGTTGATATAGGTGGCTTCTTTCAGAACCTGTCCTTCAGACTGTAATGAAGATCAAAAGGCAAAGCTTCCACAACACATGCTTCTGACCATACCACAGAAGAGAGCTTTTTCCTTACTGCAAGGAAAACTCTGTTTGACTGTGGCAGTAAGGAGCCAATTCAGACCCAAAAAATTTGTGACCTAGAGCTTTCTTCAGTTTAAAAAAGCTTCCAGAGACCTCAATTTTTCATTGCAAGTCTACAAGGACCACTGGCTTTCCTTCCCAAAGGGTAAATTATGTATTTGTCACAAGGCTGATGCGATTTCTATTCTGACCAATATGGAATGTCCCATGGGACATGAGGAGCTTTCAGTTGTTGAGCCCTAATGCTCCAAGAAAAAGTTTCAACAGTTTGCCTGCTGTGGCCGGAAGTGGGGGATTTGCACTGTCCCTCATGGAATGAAGAGGAAAATCAGAGGTTCTACGAGAAACAATAGACTCAAATTAACTAACTGAGTCTGGGTCAGGTTGGAAGGCACATGCAAGATGGGAGTCACCGCCATGTGGACTTAGAAATGATACACCACAGCTGCAAACAACCGAGCACCCTCTGATGTGTTAACGTGACTTACAATGTGTCACAGTTTCTTCTATTTATCACAGAGTGAACTCTGTTGTGGGGAAAATCTGTAACTTCATGTCCAGTAATCAACACCTTCACACGTTGATTACTGGACTCTTCATCATGGACTGAAATATTTCTTCCATTACTTACTCCAGTCTTGCTCAGTCTCTCTGAGCCTGCCAGATCTATTAAATTGATCTTCGAGTTAACACATTTGACATCTGAGAAAAGTCTGAAACGAGACTGAGAAAGAAAAGAATATAAAGTGTACTTAACAGTAGACAAAACTGAAATACAGTAAAAAACAGACAGGTGAAGATCCTCAGCTATTTGAGTCCCTAAAAAACCTGCTGCAGCTCTTACCTCAATATAAATAGTAAAGATGCAATGAGATCTGGATGAGTTCTTATTCAGTGTGTGCTCTGCTATCACTCTGTTGGTCTCGCCCTGCAAATGAAGTAAAAATTCAAGACTGCTTTTAAACTTTTGCATTGGTGGAATAAAGGGAAATTAGAAATTCACACAGCTAAACAAACAGTGGGTCAATCTCCACTCTGCAGAGCATGTAACGCCGATCAGTTGGCTAGAGCAGTCAGAGCAGGAGCTCACTCTATTTGCCTCGCTTTCTTACTCAAAGGCTTCTCAAAGCATTTCCCAGTGCGGTTGGTAAAGGTCACTTTACGGTAATAATGCCTTTTACTGGAGACCACGTTATCTGCATTTCCATTTTCAAGGCTCAGCTCACAGAATTGTGGCTTTTTGAGGAACAGTCAGGCAACCCTTGTTCAGAGGCAATACCTCCCCAGCTGTTTCAGTTTCTGGATGACTAGAAAACCTAAGAGCTCCCCAAGACTCAAATGTCACAGAAAACTCACATGTACATGATAGCCACGAGTTTGTAATGCCTATTTACAGGAAAAGAAAGCAACACTGAAATTGATGCTGCAACTGCTTGTTAGGAGTGCCAGACTATCACAGAGCTGTGCTGCCAGGCTGGCAGGCAAGAAAAGGAAACGGAAGGCTCTGCAGCATAGAAATGCACTTGTCAACAGGTTTCACAGCCAACTGGTCTGCCTGGGTCTCAGAGAGCTGGAAGGTCAGTGACTGGCTCCATGCTAGGGAGTGTAGATCTAAGAGCAGGAATGAAGGTGAAGTTTTCTAAGCAAATCCTACCAACCCCACTCAACAAATGAAGAGCCACAGCATAGTTAGTGAGGAGCCTCTTCAAAGCCTGGAGCTTTCTCTGTGAACCTAGAACCACAGGCAGAACTCATCTAAGGACCTGAACAGATCCCCAGGCATCACTTGCGCTTCTTCTGTGAACAGATCTCAAGTTACACTGCATTATCATCTTCCTTCTACTCTTTAAAAAGAAAGTGGGAGTTCCTGCAAAGCACAGAGGCTGGCTTAGGACACCACAGCCCCATTATTAAAAAGTGAAAGATTTTAAGGACACCAGATGGCTCCCAGTAAGAATATGCTTCCCACATAGAGAATCAAGTATTTATTCATCTTTTCCTTATGAACTAAAACACCCACAAGTAAAAGAAAGATGCAGATATAAGTAAGCTAACTCCCTTCACAAATCTAGCCCATTGTGTAAACATCGCTGCTGTAAAATCTGACTAGCAGTACCTGTGCCACAGTCATCCCAAGCTATCTGCCAAAGATGTTGCTGGTAAGACTTTATTTGGAGCACTGACATAGCTAGGACAGGCAGGTGAGTTTTTCAGGAAGAAATTCCAGTATAGGTCAGCTGGTGGGTCTGAAAGGATCCCAACTATCACGCACTTTGTACTAAGTCACTCACTGACACCTATGTCATAACCAGGGTAATGAAAACAAGTATTTTGGGAATTGTAGAATCATTGAGGTTGGAAAAGACCTTAAGATCATCGAGCCCAACCATTAAACCAGCACTGCCAAGTCCACCACTAAACCATGTCCCTAAGTGCCAAGTCCACCCGTCTTTTAAATACCCCCAGGGATGGTGACTCCACCACCTCCCTGGGCAGCCTGTTCCAGTGCTTGGTAACCCTTTCAGTAATGAATTTTTTCCTAACATCCAATCTCAACCTCCCCTGGCACAACTTGAGGATGTTTTCTCTTGTTCTGTCACTGGTTACTTATTACACGGTGCACACTACAGCTCTGCAGGATGTCTTCCTGAAGACTCTCTGGAGTATTCCCAGTCTCTTGAGTCAATGTTATTTATTTCTTGCTGATTCTGACACAATTTATTATCCATCAACCCTAAAAGTCTCTGCATTTCCATTCTGATGAGATTTGTCATATTGGCTTTTATATTAGCATCATAAGACCCGAACTTACTGATTTTAAGACCTGGTCTAGTGGAAGGTGTCCCTTTCCACTAGAATTCTAGGATTCTATTATTTTATGGTTTCAATAAGTCATTCTGTACCATCTCATGAAGTTTTGGCTGTCTGGGATCTCGGTCTGCTGAAGGGGCCAGTGAGGTGGCTGGTGAGATAAGCTTTCTGAAATTAAGGCAGATTCTGTGGCTGCCTTCACTACTTTGGTGCTGCCTAGAATCTCCAACGCTACTACATTCTGAGGTCTCACCCCTACATATTTCCTCCATCACTTGGAGACTTGTTCTGGCATACAGGGTTTCTCCAGGGAGATCTTACAGAATCTCTGTGCCAGGGACATTTTCCTTGCAAGAACATGAGCTACCAAGAGTTACCAGCTCTCCTACCCACAATGAAGAGAACAAAGAGGGTTGAACTTCCTCCAATCGCCCTGGCCACCCACCTCCTACTTTACTGCCTCCCCCCTCAGCTAAGCCAATAAACATAACAATCAGATGAAGTGTAATACTTGTTTTCTCTTGCCTCAAAAAAGAGATTTAGAGCATCTTCCTCATGGCTAACCGAATGTATAGATAAGCCCTTCACATAAACACCCTGTGGGCAATCCACTACAGCCATCTGCATGTCACTGGTCCCACTGCTTGTCATCGTGGACAGAAGGTCAAACAAGGTCTCATTGTAGATTTCCAGGTAGGATATTTGGACCTTGAATGGATCAACAGAATGTGCAGTTGCTTTGAAGACCTATACAAAGACAAAGAGTTTGTTAGTGGCAGTGCTAGTTCACAAAAAGAATTATTAGCTATCTATGGCTTTCCAGAGAAGCTATTTAAAACTTTCTGAATGGCTATAAGTGCATCTGTGTCTGTGTGGCTGATTCGGAACTGTGGTTGCCTGAGGGCTGACAGGGCTAAGGCAACAGTTTTAATATGATTTCGCAAAGATAGTTTTGAAAACAACACTTTAGAAGGCCTGCTTACATCTGGGAAGCAGAAAGTACTTTACGTGAGCTAGTAGAATTAAACAAAAACCTCTGCAAATGACAATAAAGTGTAACTACAGAATTCCTCCCATCTTTGTTTCAGGTGGTATGCGTTATGTCAGCCCCACACTGTGTGTGTCAGTTGTCTTTGTGAGAGTGGAGAGCATTCTGCAGTATTGCTGCATAAAGATAGGCAAATCTGCCTCCTCAAAGCAGTGACAAACTTGTGCTTCTGGACTGGGATGTATCTATGCAGCAATGGGCCTGACAAATCAGTGTGTCTCAATCCAACACCACCCCAATACTCTGAAATGTCACCATTATCAGCGCACAAGGTCACAGTGTAGTGTAACAAAGGTACAAAGTTACTATGTTTTACGGGCTCCTTTATTTCTTTAATGATCATGACTTAGATAAAGAAGAAAAAAAAGGACTCATGAAGATAAACATAAAACATATTCACCGTGTCACAACACTTTTATGAGTATCAGCAAGAGCTGATATAAGAGATGTCCTTGTTATTTCTTCTAGCCTCTTTTCCCATTCAGATCCAGTACCTGCTGTATAGCTCGGGGTATGATTCCTCGATGCTCATACTCAGCAGTTGCTCCCGTCATTGTGTAAGTTTTACCAGCCCCCGTTTGGCCGTAGCACATTATCGTGCCTAGGAAAGATCCAAAAGCAAAAGAATAAACTCAGGAGGGAATCTCTGCATTTCTCACATCAAAAGGATCTCTCCCTCAGACCAAATCTCCACTTCTTGTAGAAATAATTAAAATAGCAAAAAATTACCGTTATAGCCAACTAAAGCTTCAGACACCACTTTCTTAGCCACAGTCTCATATGCCAGTTCCTGGGAGGTATTGTGAAGGACACCATCCAGTCTAAAGGCCCAGTCAGTCTGCCTGTTATTCACAACTCCTTTCTTGGCATCTTTTTTGATGTATATAGCTATGCTCTGAAACCCAAAAAGAGATTAACATAACTTCAAAGGCCATAAAGACTTTCAGCAATTATTGTTGGGAAAGAAATACCCACTGAAGACCTGGAGGTAAGAAAACAGAGTATAAATAATATTATTGTTTTACTGACCATCATGGTATTTTCTGGTAATAGATATTCTAAATATGTCTAATCTCATTGGTTTACCTTTCAGTGAAGTGTCTGATTCTGTGTCCCAGGGGAACTATTAATTGAGCAAGAAAAGGTGAAGGGAGGAGCTTGCATAAGGGGGGAGCTAGAAACAAACTGTGCCACAGGGAGACCTCTTAGGTTGGAACTGTGCTTATCATTGGAATTCCTCAAGGATCAGTAGGAGTCCCAGTCCTTTTGAGGATTTTCTCTAGTGACTATCACAAGAAGTATGTTTTCCGTAGTCACACTTCCTTATTACAAACCCACAAGCCACTGTCAACGCAGAGAACAACAAACAGGAGCACATGCATCAACACGCACCAAAATGGTACACATAGCCTTAAGGAATGGAAGAATTCTGCATTTCTGTGGGCAAAGCTGAAATCAGATTCCAAACCCTTCACATCTGCTGTCTCTTTTTTCCCTACCTTGTTGTCTGGCCCAAACTTGATCATATCTTGAGCAAATTCGGCTGTTGGCTTGACCCGCACAAATGCATGGACTCTCTTTTCTACTGCATCCATTCTAACTAGACAGGAAAAAATGGAAAAATCAACAATGTTGCATTCCCTGAAATGAAGCGTAAAGTTATTTTTCACAAAAAGGCAAGCTACAGAGCAGTCAAGTTTAAAAATGAAGTGTTGACAAATGTTCAGCTGCAGTTTCTATTCTTTATCAAAAGCAACTGTGGGCAAACAGTTGCTGAAAATTCTTTCCAGCATTGTTCTGCTCAAAAAACTGAGTGCATATGAAAAGAAGGGTCTTACTGATCATAATTTCCTCTGGGTATCAGGCCCATTAGTGTTTGCTAACCCAAGCTTTTCTTCCTCTTAGCCTTGCAAAGCAAAATAATTGCAGGAATATGAGATAGACTTTCTTTTGTCTTGCATTTTCTGTGCGTCAAGGCACAGGCAGTCTCCTGTTTTGTAACGTCAGTTCAGCCAGAACTGCATTTCAAGCTTCTGAGGCTTGACTAGGACGTGTTATAGGTGAAACCAAGCTTAAAGGAGCTCCACAGCACTGCAAAGGGCTGTGCGGCCCATTGATATGCCAACATTTCCAAGGCTCTGAGCAGCAAGTACCTTGTTTACAGTCTGTATCAAACACACATTGCTCATACCTTTTTAACCCTTTCTTTATGCTGATATGCAAAAATATTTTAAAGTTCCTAATGAAGAGTTGATCTTAAAAGTTTCCAGAAGAAAAAAACTCCTGGTAAAATTCTTGTGTTGTTCTTCTGGTCAATGCGGATTCAGTAAGTGGTTGCCAATATCCAGCAAGGCTAGAGGATCTGCTGACTAAAATCCACCAGAGGAGGGCTCAGGGGATACATCCAGCTGCTGAAGCCCCACCTGAGAAGCACGCACTGAGTATTTTTAAACCCCTGGAACATGCAGACCATCTTGACTATTTCCTACACACAAACTGTGCTCAATAGTTGTGTAATATCTAATGCCAACTTCTCATTTCAGAGAAAATCTTTTGCCTTTCTTGTATATTAAGTATTTTTATTTGTGATCTCTCCATCGCCTTATCTGCTATGACTGCTCTAAAAAGAAATGTAGAGATGTGAGCTGAACCAAGACTTCTCTTTATTTAAATTAGAGGTGAGCATTTGAACAACTACCTGATAAAGGTACCATGGGTGCCTTGTCCTTTTCCTAAACTACTACAGCGATGCCAACACAATGCCTGCTGTAGAATCCAAAATGGTGATAGGTTACTGTGACCATAATCTCTTTAGTATCAGGGACAGTCTTCAAATAAACAATCTGTGAAAAAGCATGGTGATAAAGTAAGTGCACAGACGTCATCATAAGGATTGCCACTAAGTGACACACACAGAAAGGTGCCAAAATATTTGCCAGCGCTGCATAAATAAAGGCAGGAGCAGCACAGGTACAAGAAAAATGGAGATAGACACAGTTTTAAAGCTGGTAGCTAGCGTGGAAATGATACTCATCTGGTTATCAGGATTGTTAGAGATCACAAAACTCCACTACACAAATATAACGCAGTGCTGGAGTGGTATGTGCCTTATTTCTTCAAAGCTGCAGCAAGAAGCACAGCAGGAAAAAGGAGCAAGGGAAAATTTTAGGCAAAAACTCTAATATGAATCAGAGACAGAACAAATTCCAAACAAGTGGCATTTTCCGCACTGCAACAATGCCCATTGTTCAACATTAGGACAAAAGTAATTACTCCTGGGGTTATTTGCTAACATTAGAAGACGGGAAGGAAACATGAAAACACCTCTCTGGCAGACTCCTGACCAGCAGTGTATAGACCATAAGCTCTCCAGCTCATTAGTAATACCCCAGGCATCCGACCACTCTGATTATTAATTGGTTATTTTGCCTGCAGTGGAATTTTTATTGAGGTAATACGAAAAAACCTACATGTTTATTGGTCAGCTAACCAAAAATGTTTCTGGCTCTTTGACCACTAAATCATTCTCCCCCAGTTTGAACAAGGCCAAGAGCAAGACTTGCCATTACTTTCGCTCATCATTCAGCACCTGAAACACAAACCAAGCAAGCAAAAATGTTCCAAACTCCAAGTTCCTTGATCCGTCCCTATACAGCAGATGAAGCCAGCAGGACTCTCCTATTTGTCTCAAGATTAACAAACTATTTATGCTCAGAATTAATGGAATCACAGTTATCTCTGCAATAGAGGCAGACGCCAACGTGCCCACACAAAGATTAGAGCCACAGAGAATTTTAGATGGGGGGTTTGGGGCTTTTTGGCACTGAAACACATAGCCAGAGCAGAGCAGTGTAGTTTTCAGCTCTGCTGGAGAGACCTGAGCTTATCCATTATGGACAGACAAAAGCTTGGGCCAAACCATAGAACAGAATCACCTAATAGTTTGTGCTTTGCAAACTTTCTTTTTATTCAGACGTTTGTTTACATCATACTGTAAAATACAGCTGTTTATTCAGTTTAGAGTAAGGGTTACAGTTTGCAAAGCACACAACAGCAGATTTATTTTATTCAGTATACCTTCCTAATGCATCTTCAGAAATTACAGGTGTGGTGTAATGCACAAATCTGTGAATTGGTGCACTTCCTAGCACAGCTAATTGACGTGTGATCTGTTCTACACAGAGAGTAGTGACAGATTCCCTGTAAAGAATTGTCTAATTCACTATCATCTTCCCGATTTCATTTCATTAACTAATGGCATAACAAGAAATTATCAGACATTTTGAATTAAATTGGTTGGAGGGAGGGAAAAGAGAAAGGGACACCCAAACCCCTATTCCTATGCTTTTCTTCCCCCCCATGTCAGAATTTGTCTACAAGGGAGTATTCTGGAATAATTACTACAAAATGAACTGTCCATGTCAGACCTGTTACTCTCTGCTCAAAGCACCATTTGTAGTTGACCTTAAACACCGGTGCAAAGGGGATGAAGTTCTTTCTATGACAGTCTCTCTCAACTGTCAGATCAAAATTTTCAGAAATAGGACCTTGTAAGTCAGCTTCTTACCTTTAGGTTTTGGCACCTAAAGACATCTAAATAGCGAAGTATTGGGTTGGAAGGGACTTTTAAAGGTCATCTAGTCCAACTCTCCTGCCACAGGCAGGGACACCTTCCACTAGCCCAGGTGGCTCCCAGCCCCGTCCAGCCTGGCCTTGGGCACTGCCAGGGCTGGGGCACCCACAGCTGCTCTGGGCAGCCCGTGCCAGTACCTCGCCACCCTCACAGGGAAGGATTTCTTCCTCATATCTGATCTCAGTCTGCCCTCTTCTAGTTTAGTCATTCTGCCTTGTCCTAAACATGAGACGCATACTGGGGAGGCAAAGCTGCTTTGGGGGGGGTGACCATTAGGCAGCTCCTAGGATTCAAACTCCAGTGATGCTTCCAGCATTGAATCCATCCAGCTGGACACCTAAAGCCCAGTTCTGCCCCAGCACCCCGGGCCATCTGTATGGACAGGACTACCTCTGCCCCAAGGAGAACAGGGGCGACAACAGTCCCAAATTACCTTCTGCCTTCCCAGCTGAGTGCAAACCAAGCAGAGTGTGGGCTGCGAGGCAGCTGGTGACACAGGTACTCTGATAATGGGGGCTTGGAGAGGTAACAGAAAAGGTGGGAGGAGGGCATGAGGATAGCTGGGATAACAGAGAATAGAGGGAGTGCCATGGACAGCCATACCCACAGCCCGGCTCGCTGGGGACATGAGCAAAGGAAGGTGATCTGAAAGGGGGCTGTGGGGACAGGGAAGGGATCATCCATGTTTCAGCAAACCTGGGGGGTGGTGGGAGTGGAGACTGCAGGAAGACAAGGCCTGAGGAGGGAAACAACATCTTGAGCAGGTGAGGCTGGGGGGCAGCGTGGGGGATAGCAAAGCCTATGGGGAAACATCACCTGAGGTGTGGGGAACAAAGCCTGGGGGCCGTACAAGGCCTTGAGGAGCGGGATGAGGCCTGGAGGAGCGGGACTGCGAGGCCAGGGGGCTGATGCGGCCTGTGGGGACAACACCGCCGGGTGAGACGGGTTACAAGGCCCTGAGGAGGAGGAGGCGACTTCCGGGGGCAGCCCCGGCTCCTCACCTACCTGCGCCCCCGCCTCAGCAGGGCCCGGGCGAGGAGAAGCCCCGGGGCTGTGTACGCCGTTGCCATGGCACCCGCCTCGTCCGGCAGCTCCCGGAAGTGGTGGAGGCGGAAATGGGAGGGGCGGGCGCCGCGCTACGGCGGCCGGGCGGGGACAAGGCGTGGGGGAGGCGAAGCGAGGCGGGGAGCGGCGGCAGCGGCCGGGAAGATGCTGGAGGCGGCGGCGGCTGAGCCGGAGCTGGACCCCGAGGACCTGGTGCATTTCTCGGTGGGGGATTTGCCTAGCCGCGGTTACGGTGTGATGGGCGAGATCCGGCGGCAGGGCAAGCTCTGCGATGTGACCCTCAAGGTGCGGCCCGGTCCGGGAGGGCTGAGGGACCCCCGGGCCCTTTGCCGGCGAGGAGGAGGCAGCTGGGGTCCCACGGGTGCCTTTGCGAGGGAGACAAGGCGGGGAGGTGAGGGCCCCTGTGGTGGGAGACGGGGGAGCTGAGACCCCTCCGGCCCCTATAGTGGGGAGATGGGGGAGCTGAGACACACACCCACACTCCGGCCCCTATGTTGGGGGGACGGGGGAGCTGAGAAATCCCCCCCCAGGCCCCTGGGGTGGGGAGAATGGGGAGCTGAGACACCCCACCCCACCCCGGCTCCTGTGGTGGGGAGAAGGGGGAGCTGAGGGCCCCCCCCCTTCCCATGGCTTTTGGCAGTGTAGAGTGATGGTGCTAACACCCCCCCCAGCCCCTGTGGTGGGGTATCAGGGGGTGTTGGGCCTCCCCAGTCCTGGGGGGGTCTGTGAGGGCTCCTGGGGGTGAGAGGGGTGCCGAGCACGCCCAGCCCTGGGTGGGTGCAGGGATGTGTCAGTGACACCCTGTCGCTGATGCTGCCCCTTCACCACAGAGGTGATGGAAATGGAGCCTCCATCTCCCTTGGGGCCATCAGGGTTTCTCCAGCAGCCAGGAAGAGCATTTAAATAAAATACCTTGTTTGGGAGGAAAGGGGGCACCCCAGACCCCCCACCATGTTTGGGTGCTGGTCCCGGCTCTGGGGAGCGCTTCGGGGGGGACACGCTGTGGATGGGGTTGGTGCAGGTTTGTGGACCAACCTCTGCCTCAACCCATGGGAGAAGAGACTTTTTCCCTAGGAAAGCTTTATTTTTTAAGAACATCCACTTTCCTACATCAAAGAAATAATCTGTAACAGTGGTAAATCCTCAGGATCATGTTCCTGGCTCTGTGGGGTTGGGCTGGAAGGGTTTTGAGAGCAGCCGGCGCCGGGCAGGAGATGCTGGAGTCCTGCAGAGCAGGAGCTCACAGGCAGAGCAGCTTGTTGTGGGGTGGATGCAACGTGTCGGCTCCTAGGATTGGTTGAGTCATTCCAGAATTAATGCTGAAGTTTAATTAAACAAGAAGGTGTTTCCCAGCCTACTCATGCTGAAACTTTTCAACCTACCTCCTGCTGCTGAAGAAGGAGCCGGTGAGGGTTTTGCCTGTCGTGGAAACCACAGGATGCATGATTGGGGTGCATCCCTGGGCTGTGTGGGTCTGCTGCGTCCCCATAGACCAGCTATAGCCCCCTGGAAAAAGGGGCTACATCACGGGCTGAAGTGCTGTGAAGAGCACAGCTGTGCGCTGATCCTCCTTGGTGGAGATTGTACCCTCTAGGATGTGGTATTTGTGACTGTCTGTGCCATAACCTGGGGGCATTCTGTGACAAAACTGGTTTGTGATGGAGAATGCCATTTTGTTAGAATTAAACTGTGTATTGGTGCATCTGAGGTGGCTTTTTGTTGCAGAAGGAAATTCTTAGGTCCTGTGGGTCCTGTATCTCTGGAATCACAGTGGTGAGCCAGCTGTGGGTCCCCTCTCTGGGGCTGGGCTGCTCTGTGTCATCCGGAGGGAGACAATAGCAATGAGGTATATGACCCCAGCCTTATATCAAATAAACGCCTGACCTTTGTTCTACAAAACTCTTCTGAATAAGTTTCCATTTCTGTAGGTTTACCTTAGCAAAATGCTTTTTAAAATCTTACTTATCTCGCTTTGTGTTTCTTCCGCTGCAGGGTGGGAAAACTTTTAAAGCCTTGAGGGCTGAAGGAGCTCTCTGGTCCAGCTGTCAGAATGAGCACCCTGACAGTGCTGGGCAGCTTTATGGATGAGAGCATCATGTTGGCCTTGCTTTCTTTTTTCCTTTTATTTTCTCTTTTGTCTTGTTCCAGGGACTGTTGTTATCTGGGGAGAGTGCAGAGCCTTTCATCCATACAAAAGTTTAAAATATACTTGAGAAAGATGTCTCTGCCATTCTTAAAATTAGTCTTAACTTTCTCCAGTGCCTGGTTAATTCTTTATTATGCTGAAGAAAGATCCCAGCAACGACTGATGCATTTGGCAGAGGGCTGACGGTGTGTTTCCGTGTTGGTTCAAACAGTCCTGCTTTCCCTCGTACATACACAGCCTGAGAATCCAAAACACTTTGTTCGTTAGATTCCTCTTGCTGTATTGAGTCGCCACGTCAAAATATGCCACCTCTTTGCTGCTTCTGCCTCTCGACATCAGATTTCTCAGTGCCTGTGTGTCCTGTGGTGATTGAATTAGTGCAGCCTGCTGAATCCAAGCCAAATCTTTGATCCCCATTGTTCAGTACAGGGTGTCTTCTGTAGCTGCTGAATGTTTAAGAAGTAATTTTTTCTGAGCTGGACTTCGGAGGTGGCTTTGAATCAGTTAGCTACCTTGAACACAGCTGACGCAAAACATGCTTTCCCTGACCTTGCTCAGGAACGCTTTCCACATGCGTCGATGAAGCTGTAAATCCTGTGTGATGCAGAAAGTGCCTGCCAAGTGAGTTGTCTAGCAGGGATGGCGTTTGAATGCTTTTTACCCAAAATGAAGGTAGGAAAAGCACTGAGAAGCATTTAAAGTCCATAACTGAAGGAAACCGTAGTAGGTCCTGATGTGTGTTGCACTGCTGAAGTGAGATTGTTACCCTTTTTATCAGTCTTAGTACTTTTTGGCTGTCATGTCTGTAAAGAAAAAAAAGCAGCCAAACACTATTTTGGGCCAGAAGTTGGATTCCTCCTGATGGTGATCACTTTCAGGCTTGTGGCTGTAACAGGAGCAAGCTGTGTTGTTGCAGCACAGTTCAGGTTTTTAGTGGCCTCTCTACAGATATCAGCATTGGGGTCAATGGCTGTAAATGATTCTCCCAGCTCACAATAAATGTTTGCTGTACAAACAGGCCTAAAATTGTTAGGAAGTGTCAGTACTCTTGTTTGTTTGTTTTAATTATTCCCCTTGTAAAACCAGGTGAGCATTCATTCAGTAAATAGGAGGGGCAGAATTTGTTCTCCTTTCTCAAAAACTGTCTTGCTATGGTTCATGCCGCTCTGCGGGAGATGGTGCTGCCTCAGCAGCTGGGCTTAGATGCGATTAAAAGCAATAAGTGCCGATTTGAATGGCTCCCTTGGAGTTCCGATTATTCAAACTCAGCTTAGGGAAATCTGTCACTGCTTCTCGTGATCGCCCATGTGAAAATAGGGCAGTAAGTGAGCTGCATGTCTTTCCAGCCGCTTAGGATGTGTTCATCGAGAGCCAAAGCTCCTTTCCTGCTTGGACAGTCAAGCCTACAGATTTGAAAAGTCCTTTTCTATTCCTGTCTCTTAAATAGCTGCAGCTCAGAGCTCCTTTAGAAGATGTTCCATCACAGACATCTGTCCTTTCAGTCTCCCTTTCGTGAGTCTTTGAAATGTTTAATTAAACAATGATTTGAGGATGATTTGATAGAAATGCATGTGAATAAACTGAAGGGAGGAGGGAAGCAAGGAGGCACACCTTATTCTGTGGTTAGTTCATTTTCCTTTGGTGAAAGTACAATTTTTGCTTACTAAAGTCAAACTTCTGCTACTGCTTTCTTCTCTCAGAATCACCAGATTGTCTGTTGGTCTAGTCTTGTGGCCTTTAAAAAAAAAAAAAAAAATCAACCAAAATTGTTTTGTCAGTTTAACCTGACCAGAGTAATATTTTAGAAGAGTGAGACTCCTGTTTCTCTGCTCATCTAATATTGGTGGGTTGGCAAAGCTGATGGTTGCGTCTGCAACAGAGAAACGCCAAGCCCAGAGCGATCATCAAGCACGCAGAAAGGAGGCTTCCTTACTTTTTTTAAGTTTGGTGCGTTTTGAGGCTTTTAGCTACAAGTACAAGTGTGTCAAGTGGTTTGAATGGAGTTACTTCAAATTCAGTTTTCAGTTTTGGACTATATGCTTCGAGGTGTGATAGGAGCCTCTGAAACCAGGGCATCCTGCAAAGCCAGCAGAGAAGCAGCCGTTCTCTGCACGCCTCCCCATCCCCTGCATCTGGGGCCAAACTGGGGGTTCCAGCCATGGGCTGAAGTTTGAATTGTCCACGTTTCTCAGGCTTGAAATGGGCTGTGAGCAGCAAAGTCTATGCATGTGCTGGGAACGGGTCCAAACTGAATGCACCTAGTGTCTCTGGCGTGGAGCAGAACGAGGTCTCTGGGTGCCCCCAGCTATGGGTCAGATGTTACTGCAGCTACAGATGGCTGGGTTTTTCAGATTAAATCAGTGAGGTTTGACTTCTGCATCCCCCAGAAGCTGGATATAAAGGACTTTCAAGCTGTCTCCACGTTTGGAGACTTTTGGGTTGTTTCCTGGCTGCCTTTGCAGTGCTGTCATGCTCCTGTCCAGGCAGTACGCTGCTTCTCCCTGGAGCTCTTTCCTCCCAAGAGCGTTTCACCCTTAGCATCATTTTTGGTCTAAACATGAACTAGGAGTCCTCAGTTTTTTGTACTACCAGCACTGCTGTTGATTTTACTTTATTGGTAGAAATTGATTCACATCTTACTAAGCTCACAGGGTGAGAAAAGCTCTGTGTTAAAGGTTTGAGCCCTCATTGCTTTGGTTTCCTATACACAATAGCATGGCAGAACCTTTCCCACTTATTTTACAGTGAATTTATCATCTTTTTTTTTTTTTTTTCTCTCCTATGTGTGTGTGTGTTCTCAAAGTGTTTTAGAGCTCATAAATAAATGCTGCAAAAGTGTGAAGAATTTCAGTTCACTGACAAGTGTGGGCATTTGGGGGTGTTACTCCCTGATCTGCTTTTTAACTGCAGAAAAGAAGCTGCTCAGTATTTGTGCTCTTCCTGAGCATTGTTTTTTGAAGACAAATATCCCCTCAAGACAAAAGCTGCTTGGGCAGCTTTGTTTTCTGGAGTTGGCATTGTCTGCTTGAGGCCAAGGTACAAGTGCTCTCTGAGGACACATCAGCAGCTTGCTGGAAGCCTGCGGACTGCACCACCCTGTAAAACAGGGAAGCAGTGCTCATCTTATTCCTTCATTGACAAATTTGAGGGGAGAAAATGTCTTTACAGCTCCTGCTCGCTCCAGTTGGAGCCAGAAGGAGAGCTCAGTGCCAGGCTGCCACCTCCAGTGATCTTGGCTCTGTCAAAAGAGAGGTTTGTGCTTGTCTAAATCCTCAAAGAGCAAAGTTAATGTGAACTCCTCTTATTATTGCTGCTTCTCGTTTGGTTTTGAATCGCTTGAATGCCGTATTTCCATGACTAACTCCAAGAGTAATTAGAAAAGTCTCTTAAAAAAAATAATGCAAGCTTGGAGAGTTAAAATATTTCTGAGCTGCAGGGAGGTTATATTATTTGTTTCATATACGATCCGAGTTGGACTGACAGGTGATAGTCCTGTTGGCTTTTCTCAGCTTCTAATCACAGCTTTTCCAAAGCAGACTGTTAACTTGAAACCCTCCAAACTCAGCAGACGCACCTGAGAGAGCTGCTGCTGCCAAGCAGTCGTGGAGCTGGAGGAGCCTCCCCTTGTCCTGCCGTGGCAGATAAGTGGAATTCCAGACAGCTTAGACTGCCTGTGTAATTTCAGCAAGGTCCTTGAAAAACCCTGTGCCTGTCTGCTCCGCAGATGTTTGAGCATGTTTGAGATCCTTAAGGAAAATGAGCTTGGTAGGAGAGAGAGAATATCTTATTATTTGAAGAAGCTGGTAGATTTAAAGAACAGATTATCTGTTATGCACATGAGACCTTGAGCTTAACGATCTTGTGGTACAGCGGTAACAAGCTACTTTGGATTACAATTGGACTTGGTTTTTCACCCAAGGTCTCAGCTAGCGTCAGTGCTGTTCCCCTTATATAAAAGATGAGTATTTTTAGTGCTTTATGAAGACATTAAACCTGAAGCGTTAGCAGAAACCACACATTTCTGCACTAAGCTTTTTACTCTGTTTTTTTGAGCATGGCAAAAAGGCTTTACTGTCTAACTACTAAAAATTAGTCTAGACCACTGGTTTTTGTTTGCTTTTCTTAAAGCAAAAGTTGTCCTATGGTTTCAGGTGGGCTTCAGTGATCTGGAGATTTAACCTGGTGTCTGGCAGGGCCACTGGCAGATACTTCTTGCCTGGGTAGGAGCTGGATGCTGCAGGATGAGTTAAGAGCAGAGGCTGGGCGTTCTCTGTGTTGCTGTAGGGGTTGTTGGAGTACAGGAGAGATTTGGCATTACTGTTCTGAGGAGGTTGGAGGAACCTGGCAGGGAACCAGGGTGCCCACAGCTTGAGGGGCCCTCAACTGTTGAGTTAACTCGCAGCCTGGCCGGGGCTGGAAGGGCCCCCTGGAGCCCCCCCAGCCCCCACCCCCCTGCTGAAGCAGCTCTCCCAGGGCAGGCTGCACAGAGCCACGTCCCGGCGGGTTGGGATGGCTCCAGAGAGGGAGACCCCACAGCCTCTCCGGGCAGCCTGTGCCAGCGCCCGGCACCCTCCGGGGAAAGAAGTTTGTCCCCAGGTTCCGCAGGAGCTGCCTGTGGTGCAGCCTGTGCCCGCTGCCCCTTGTCCTGCCGCTGGGCACCCCTGGCAGGAGCCTGGCCCCGTCCTCCTGCCACCGCCCTGGAGGCGCCTGTGGGCATCGATAAGGGCCCCCGAGCTGCTCCTCTCCAGGCTGAACAGTCTGCTCCTCTCCAGCCCTCTCGGCCTTCCCTCCTGCAGGGGAGGCTCCCGTCCCCTCATCAGCCTCGCTGGCCCCTCTCCCGTAGCTCCCTGCCTCTGGAACTGGGAGCCCAGCATGGACCCAGCGCTGCAGATGCAGTGTCCCCATGGCAGAGCAGAGGGGCAGGATCCCCTCCCTTGACCTGATGGCCACACTGCTCACGCACCCCGGGGTCCCATCAGCGTTCCTGGCCGCAACACCCTCAAGTTTGGTTTTGCTGGTCCTTCAGGAGCATGAGGCAGGGCTGGACCAATCCCTCGGGATGCTTCCCTTCCCCTGTCCTCGTGGAAAATGGAGGCAATGGGGACCAGCAAAGCAGTTTGGCTCCTCTCAGTTGGACATGGGTTATCTGGGAACGTGTGTTTGTTGTACATGCAAAAGGGATGGCTTTCCTAGGTCAGAGCAATTCGTTACCATCATACCAGCAGGTCTGTCATTAGTCTAGACCAGAAGGGTGTCTGACTTAATGGCATCAGTCGCTTGGCTTTGCACAGGCCAGGTTTGATGTAAACTCTTTCACATCTCATCCGGCTGCTATTTGGGAGGGAAGGGGTGGGTAGGGAGGAAGGGTATTTATTTCAATACCTGAATTTTTATACAAGATCTCTTAAACTTCAGTATTCCGCTATTTTCTGTCTAACAAAACTTCGCTGTGATGGCTTGGACACTAGCTTAGTTTCTGCTGCATCCTCTCTGTGACTTGCATGACAGCGTCACGTCAGGAAAGATGCTCTTTGGCTTGGGTTTGGGGTTTTTTTTGTTTTCTTTTGAGAAGGTCTTTGCAGGAGAGAACTTGAGAGACTTCTCAGCTGTGCAGAGTAATGATGTCGTGAAAACAATAGATGCCTGTATTACACCTACACCATTTTTCTATGGAGAAAGCTTCATCGTACCCTGGAACTTGTTAACATTTTGTGGGAGTGTAAGGGAAAGCATGCCTTTTGTTAGCCAGTTAGAGAACGTTTTGAAAGGGAATTTTGTGGTCAGAAAAGACACTTTGCCAGCAGTGGTGCTGTTTGTGTTTCTGGTAAACAGTATATTTTGCTATGAAAGAAAGGCACCTAAAATTATTTATTATGAAATTGCACATCCTTGCATAAAGGGGGAAATATTCTGGAAGATGAGATGTTTTGCTCAGGCTTTGAAAGGGGTGGCAGTCCTGCCTGAAGGAGTTATACGCAAGCATCTTCCCAGTGAGCTTGCTGATGTGGAGTTCCTGGGGTATTTCTCTTTTCAGTGCTTGTATAAATAGCTACTTCTGGCTTAGTGTTGTGAATATGATTGAGTTTGTGATGATTTCATTTGTGCTTGGAGACAGTCCTGAACTCCAGGCTCAAAAAGCAGAAGATAAATGCACTGATTTGTGTTTAACTCAACAGGAGCACCTGATTTCCCTAACATCACAGGTATTGCCATGGAACAGTCTGTTCTTGCAAACAAGAACTTCCACCTCCAGCTGAAAGCTGAAATCCCCAACCGAGACTCTGGTTTAGACACACATCCCACAGAGCGAGGGAGGCCAAACACTGAGCGACATCCCAGCTTACAGAGATTTCTTGACAGCTTCCCCCAGGACGTTAGGTAGGCAATAAAATCCTGCTGCCAGCAGGGAGCTCTCGGGGTCGGATGCATCCTGCCCTTTGGACACCTCAGTCCTGGGGGGTATGCAACAGTATATAAATATAAAATAAAAAGGAAGATCATTGGAGACAATTCTTGAATATGGATGGAAAGGGCAGCTGGTTCCAAAGGCTGCGTGGCCAAGTGCGAGCTGCTCTGTAAAATTGTAACAGGAATGGAGCAGACCATCTTTGCTGGCTGCACTTAATGAGGACAAAAATGGGTTTTTTCTCAATCAGACAAAGCTTTATATATATATAATTTAAAAAATTTTTTTGTTCTTCTGGTACTTCTGGAATGTGATGGATTTTGGGTGAGGGGGAACCTGTCAGCTGTAGGGTGGAATGATACCAAGAAAAGCCTAGAGCTCTTTCACTTTCATATTAGACTTGTGGACTGTAGCATGACTCCATCAGGTGTAGGAAAGCATATTTATTTGGCTATAAGGAAAGGAAATCATTTGGCTCTGGAGATAGGAGGCAGTTTTTGAAACGGAAGATGCAAGGATGAATCAAGGGGACATAATGCTGTGTGCTCATGCTCAGAAGTATTTTTCATCTTCTGCAGGAAAAACAGGTATTGTCCTTTGCCTGCAGCAAGAAATTTAGTTGTTCCTTTGGGACTTGCCATTAAGTGCTGATGGTATGAGCATAATGAGAGCTTCTAGACCAGATATCCCAATTTATAAATCTCCCTGAGGGCCCTCTATCATTACAGGAGCAAGTTTTAGAGAGGAGGAATAAAAAAAGGAATTGCAGGTTTTGTCTTGTCCAGTACCTGGAAATAGTTTCCGTTCAGCTGTTGGCGATCGCTGCGTCAATCAGCTCTTTGCTGATGCAGCTCTGTGGATCTCGCTGCTGACAGGAGCCAGTCCCAGTCGTCCCCCTTCCCCTGCTATGACAGCAGAAAATTATTCCTTTTTTTCCCCAGCTTATTTCTGTTTTATTGCCCTGAACAGCAAGGCCAGGTAGGTGCTAGCACCGCGCAAGGGAAGCAGTTGTGAACAGCCTGGCTTCTCCTGTGCTGTCCAGCTGCTCCCCACGCATTGACAGGGACCGAGCTGAGGCAGGAGGCTGAGCCCTGCCTGGGGAGCTGAGGCTTCTCCCTGCAGGTAACCAAAACAAACTCTGGTTAGTTCAAACCCTGCCTTGCCTGTGCAGGGTCATCCCCAGCACAGTTAATCTGTTACATGGGGCATTCCCCAAGGTAAAATCCATTCCTTGACAAAGGGCGAGTGCTGAGGGAACGATCCTGTCCCTTTCAGCTGCTCGGAGCTGGAAGGGTGGTGCCACCAGACACAAAGTATTTCATCCTTGTGATGATACAGCTCTCATTAACACGTCAGGGGTCTTGCTGAATGACTATAAATGATTGCTTTTGCAATAACCAGGCGTATTTATATATAATGAGGCTGTTTGGTGGCAGCCCATTGTGGGTTGAGATCATGGCGATGCATCCCTGAAACTGGAGCGCAGTGGGAAACTTCAGCTCTGCACAGACTCTTGGACAGTGCTAAAATCTGTTGTATTGAGGCTTGGAGCATAAAGTATCTCTTCTGGTTTGATCCCTTTGTGCCTTGCCTTGGGAGGAACGTGGGCAGTGGTGATGCATTTTAATATATGTATCCATGAGAGAGGCAAGGTCAAAAAAAGGCTTGTGCTGCAAGCAGGAGGCAGAGGTCTGGAGCTGCAGCGCTGAATTCCTTGGAAGAAAAAGGGCAGGTGGGTCAGACAGTATTTGGCCGGCTCGGCGGTGATGTTACTGGTGGCTCTCTACATGCCACGGTCTTTCACCGCTGCCCAGAGAGCAACAGCGTGATGGCACGTAGAAAAACAAAGCACTGATTGACCTTGTGCTTGAGGGAGAGGGAAGCGTGAGCAGTGCTGGCAAGCTGTTTGAGGGCTGAGAAATCCTGGGGCACAGACTGGGCAGATCTTGGTGACTGAAACTGGTGAATTTAACCATGGTGTAGATGGCTATCTGACCCACAGATCCGTTTAAAAACTACATTTACTTTAAAAATAAACTTCAAGCTGGTGTTGTGTTTGTATTTCACAGTTATTTGCCAAAACAGAGGGCTTTTTCTCATTGTTGGCTAACAGTAGAACCTTGGTGTTTTGAATAAACACAGCCTTGCTGTTGAAATTGGTATTGGCTTTAGTTATAAAGTTAACTTTGGTTATAACTAAAGGATTGCTCTATGCATTTGAAGCAGGTGTATCATTTTAATGGGTGCCTATTCAATCTTAATACAACTTTCTATTTTTAAAAAGTGAAGGGACATTTGAATAGCTGTGATTTTTGGCAGATTGTGTTTGGGTGGAAATTAAATTCTGCTGAATTGTTTTTCTTGCACACTCAACCACATTGTATACTGCCCAAATAGGAGCACTCATCCAAACTTGTCTTGCAGTTAAGAGATATATTAAGTCAAAGGGTTGCAGCTGGACTGACTTGTTCCGGGCACCACAATGTCTTTCAAAATTTTAGAGATATGAGGCCTTTTTCTTCCACTTTGTTTCAGGCCAGAGAAATAGTGAAAGCTAAAATGGAGCTTTCCTGTGTTTTGGGGCATTTGAGACACCCAGGAAGGGGTTTCCCTGCAGAAGCTGGGTGCTCCTGGTCAGTGACTGCAGTCTTCTGCCTTCTAGTTGAAAACATTTTCAGCAAAAAATAACCCTGCTGTTTTAAAGAAGACTGGCATCTCGCATGACAGAAATAGCCTGGGGTTTTTAATTAGCCCTTTGCCCTTGACCAAGGAACAGACCTCTCTTGTGCTGCAGGCTTCATCTATGGGCATGTATTTCTTGCTTTAGCAGCAGTATCTGTCCCCCAGCTCTGAAATGATGCTGGTAACACTTAGACCTTCCTCTGCATGTGGCAGTGAGGAGCTGAGGAACTAACAAGGAAAGGCCAGGTCCTGCCGCTGGGCTGCTGGAGCCATCCTGCCACTTCCACCAGGTCTGTATGAGATGTCCCCAGCTGGCCAGCGCTGTGTGTGATGCGGGAGGGGTACAGCATTAAGGTATGTAGATAATGAGACCCATTTAATTAGCTTCACTGGTGTTTATTCGTCCCATCAGTGGGCTGGGCCAGGAGCAGCTGCAGGCACGCTTGGTGGAGTGGCTTCATCCATGGAGCGGCTTCATCCACGGGTAGGAATGGGCTGGGAAGCACCAGAGCTTGCCAAGCAGGTCTGGTGCTTCTGAGCCTCGGGGCTGGAACGTGGACAGGCTGAGCAGTGAGTTAGTCATCGTCATCAACCAGGTTGCGGCTGGTCATATATAAACCTTTCCCCAGTGAGAAGTCTCAAATGAAGAGCTTCAGTGCCCAAATCTCCTTATTTACCTATCTTAATCCTGTATCTCTTGTGCTTCCCTCATAAGCAGCACCTTGGTCAGTCGTTTACACGGAGAGATGAACAGAAGCAAAGTTTTTCGTGCGCATGTGTGCTCCACTTGGCATTGGCCCCGCAGAGTAAGGAAATGAAAACACCGCAGCCACGGACACAGAGAGGTTTTGTCAGCTTTCAGGGGTGTGCAGGTTCTTGAATCGCTTCCTTCTTTTTACAGGCTTTTCTCATTAAACTCGGTGTATTTGTAATAACTTAAATCTCTTGTGTTGGAGAGGTCAGGCCAGAGTTTGCACTGGCTTACAAGAGGCTGTGTAAAGTCAGGGTAGGGAGCCCTGCTCTGTATACGTTCGTTACTTAAACAGGACTAGGGCTTGTGGCCTTGAGCTCAGTCCCCTCTTTGACTGTGGGCTCTTTTGCGAGTCCTGACAGTCTCAACTCCTTCTGCCAGAGATTCCCTGGCCCGCTGTGTGCATGCAAGGAAGCTGCTGTTGATATTACACGTAGAGGGAGCGCAGGTTGTGCCTGTACTGTGGTCCAGCACTTGCTGTAGCACTGGTAAAGCTGCCATCTTAATTTCCATGCTTGTCCTTACTGGCTTGCCACTATAAAATATCCATCCTCTTGGTTTTGTTACCTTATTCTTTTCTGCTTCTTCCCTCTCTCTCTCCTGGAACATAATCTTAGCCCTTGTCTGCCAAGCAAGCCCTCTTATTCCTGCCTTTATCTCCATCACGGTCTGGCTCCTGCTCAGCTGTCTTGGGAGCTCGTCTCCTGCTCAGCACCAGCACAGGAGGGCAGGAGGTGGAGGTGAAGCATGAGAGAAATTAATGACTGAGCAGGGAAGGAAACAGAGCAGCAGAATATTTGCTGGTATTTGTGGCACAGCTCTCAAATCTTGGAGCCTCTGGGACATTTTACACATGGGTTTGGGTTAGTAGAAGAGATTGATGCTGACCTTTCCCCAACCTGAGCTCACAAGTGACTGTACAAGTATATACATGAGGGTTGGTTTTTTTTCCCATAAGTTGTAGTAGTCCATACCATTTCACTTGCTGCTTTTGTTCTGGGCATTGGGAACATGGCAAAATCCAGGACAGCAGGGTTTGTGCAGGGTAATCCAGGCACAGGGGACAGCATGGGCAGGGCTTCAGGCACACCTACGCTGACCAGCGCAGAGACAAGGCTCTCCAAAAGTGGTCCTGCCATTGCCAGGCTGGAGCAAGTCTTGGAAGCAGTTTGACTAGATATTTGCAGCAATATTTTAAATTGGGAAGCTTGGGCAGAGCAGACTTGACTCTGCACCTGAGGCATGCAGTGCCAGGAGCTGACCACATGCTAAATGTTTGTGAGTCCCAGTCATCGTGCAGGCGGGCACGCACAGCGAGCAGCTGTGTGGTCAAGCTGGGTTTGTAACAGCATTTGTGGCAGTTGAGTATGCTTTTGTTTAAAAAGGAAAAAAAATCCTGCTTGCTTATGTATCTTTTGTAGTGCCCAATTCCTCCTTGTCTTTTCTTTGTTTTCTACCCCCCCCCCCCCTTGCCATGTGTCAGGAATTTTGCTTTCTAAACTCCCAGCCATTTGTATTTACTGGGTGTGAGAGCTCTGGGCCTAGACAGAGAGGCAAGGCACTGTTGGGAACTGTAAAAACCCTGAACACAAACATTTTTGTTAATAAGCTGCCTAGACATGAAAGAGTGATGAAGGTTTTTGAAGGGAAGTGCAGAAGAGAAGGGCTTCTTGGATGACCTGGCAAGTAGAGGACCTGCTGTGCCAGCTTGTTTGTCCTAGCAAAACAAAAGTCAAATGAGAAAATCTTGCTGAAGTGGGGAAAAAAAGGCAGTTCCACACAAGTTTGGATGGGCATAGACTGGTGTGAGTCAGGTTAGACTGGAAATTAAGGCGGGGGGAAAGCTTTGAACCAACAGAGAGAGGTCATCAGAGCAAAGACCTGTGTAACTCAGAAGAGGACAAAATATTGTGTAGTGTCTGCAGCTGGGAGATGTGAAATCGGAGATGCAAGAAGCCCCTGCCAAGCCTTGCTCCATATGGATCAGGAATGCTCTTCAGAGGATACAAATGGGAGCAGGTACAGCACAGCTGGTGAAAGTGAGCTTGCAGAGATTTAAAGATGAGCCATATGATCCTTTGGGTTATAGCGAAGGGGACTGGCTGTGAGCGTAAGCTGAAGGTATGTGAGGGTGCCGAGAAGAAGCAGGAATTTAACCTGTAAGCTGGTCATTGGCTCAGAGGCCAAGCTAGGGAAGAGGGAACGGGCAGCTGTGTCACCCAGATTTTAGCTTTGCAGAAATATCGGAACCTGGGACTGGCGTTGAGCCTTCACGGCTGTGCGCGGGGCGTCCTGGGATCAGGCGGGTGATGTGGGATCGGTGATTGCCAGCGGTTAGCTGAAGCAATCTGAAGCAGGGCTGCAGGGAGGATTCCCTGCACCAAACTGCTGGGAGAAGCAGATCTGGGTTTGGAACCTGTGTGTGCAGTTTAATACCGAGTTGATTTGTGTAAACATGTGGTTCTGTGGACCTGGCTGTTCTCTGTGAACAATCTGCCCACTCTTGGGTTGTAACGCTGGTTTACCTTTGCCTGGTTGACCATTTGTGGCTGCTTATGAGGCTTGAAAACTGGATTCAAAGGTTTGACTTTGAGACAGGCTGCCGTCCTGTTTGCAAATGGTAATTGTCCAACTTTTAGCCCTCGGTTACCGCTGGGCTGGCGGAGCTGTGCCACAGTGAATTATCTGGACTCTACAGTCAGCAGTGAATGGTGCTGATCTTTCCTCCTTCCCTTGTTCTCTCCTTTTTAGGTAGGAGACCATAAATTCAGCGCTCACCGGATTGTTCTGGCAGCTTCTATCCCGTACTTCCATGCCATGTTCACCAATGACATGATGGAGTGCAAGCAGGATGAGATTGTCATGCAGGGGATGGATCCCAGGTAACGTCCCACAGCACGGGAGCAGGGATATCCAGAGGGACCGTGAGCGCTCTGCAGGCCTTGGTGTTGTGCATGCAAGGCTTGAAAGCCTACCCTCTGTGTGAATGGCGTTAGAAAATATTTTTCTGTTAGTAGGGTCCCATGCTAGCTTGAATTCAGTGGATTTTCTGCCCTTTCTCCCCCTTTTTTAGTGCGCTTGAGGCTCTGATCAACTTTGCCTACAACGGTCACCTGGCCATAGATCAGCAGAACGTCCAGTCCCTGCTGATGGGGGCAAGTTTCCTCCAGCTGCAGAACATCAAAGATGCTTGCTGTACTTTCCTCAGAGAGAGGTGAGGCGCTGTCTTTTGGCTGAGCTTACTGCTCCCCAACAGCAGCAAAGTTTTAGTCATCTGTGTCAGGCTTGGGAGGATGTGGGATGTCTCCTGCCAGCATGGTGAGGAGGGCTGCGTCTCCCGAGGCTTGTCATTCTCATTGCATATGAAGTAACTTCTCTGGCTTGTGAGATGCTACAGCTGGAACACGACAAAAGGCCTTGGCCAGCCATGGGAATTAATACCTAGAGCAAAACAGCACGGACATTTCAGTTTTTAAGAGTTAGCTAGCCAGTTAACCATCACAGTGGTTGGTGTGTGACTGCCTCTACCACTAACGAACCCATCCTCGCAGTAATTACCCTTCCTGCTGCTGCATGTGGAAGAGGGGAGAAACAAAGAGGCTCAGCCAAGGAGCTGGACAGGAGGAAGCTGTGGCAGACCCATAAATTGGTCCCAGGTTTTTCAGTTCCCTCACTGGTGTTTGCCTGCAAGACTCTTCCAGCAGCATGATCTGGAAACTGGAAAACTGGGCTATCCTTTGGAAACGTACGACACGTGTTTTCAGATCGTGCCAGGGAGTCTTACGTGTTTAGTTTCCCCAGCCTGACTTCTCTGCAGCTGTTCAGTGCATTCCATGGTGTGATATTAAACACATCTACCAAATAAATGGAACATCTCAGCCACTTACTTTTCTTAACTTCTAAATAGAGGTATCTTAAAATCAGGGGCTGGGAACTAAAAAATGTTTTTCCTCTGTGTTTAAGATGCCTCAGTTTTCCATCCTCCTTGCATCCTGAGTTTCTGCAGTTTAAAATTATGTAAGATGACAAGAGCGTTCATTTTTCTTGCAAAAACATTTTATTTGAGGTACTGGATATGACACCAAGCCAGGAAGAGATGGGTTGCATTGATTTTTGAGTCCCTACTAGCTTGAGGTGGTTGTACCTGTGTGTAGATTAAGCAAGGTGATATGGTTTCTCAAATTTAGCAGCCACAGTTCTCCCAGATCTACCAGGAGCCACTAGGTGTCCTTGGTGAAGACCTGGATTTGAGGGCTCAGCTGTCACTTTGGTTAATGACAAGAAAATAAGTGGACTCTGACCGTCCTGAAGAGCTGGAACCTGCACGCTGAGCTCTTTCTTAAATAGAATGAAGATACAGGATATTTTTAGGCACCTGTGCACAGACAGGTCCATAGTACTGTAACTAAGTCCCATGTGAGCCCTGAGAGTCATCTTCTTGAGAAAGTAATCTTCCCCCCCCCGCCCCCACTCCGCAGTGCTATGTATTTGCTCGTACCACAGTGTAGGGCAGTAACTGAGGGCATTCCCCTCCAAAGCGGACACAAGCGGTGTCATGTCCTCACATGCATCTGGATGCCCCTGTCAACAGCTGGGCCTCATTTTTGCAGACCATTAGACACTGAAACCATCGTTTTCCCCACACAGGTGGCATTTAGTTAAGCATCTGATGATTAGTGCCACAAAATAAGACAGCTATCAGCTGCTGGAATGGTGACATGCCTCTACTGGGCAGGGCTCCTTGTCTGGGCAGGAGTGTCCAGGACATGTAGGCGTTTCTGTAGAGCACACGGCTGTAATGAGTATCATCTTCTCCAGCTTCTTTTGTGCCACTGAGCAGCTTTACACAGTAGCTTTGGCTGTGCCAGAGAGGGGCTGGGATCTGGAGTGGTGCTTCTCACTGTCTAACCTCCAACTGCAAAAGCAGCTTTGGTGATAAAGCCTCCTTAATCGCAGGAAATGGCTTTATGAAGCTGTAA
Organism: Falco naumanni; assembly: GCF_017639655.2. Classification (NCBI taxonomy): domain Eukaryota; kingdom Metazoa; phylum Chordata; class Aves; order Falconiformes; family Falconidae; genus Falco; species Falco naumanni. The sequence continues at coordinate 61,720,236 of NC_054057.1, forward strand.
CAGATGCTGCTCTGTAATACTTGGAAAAGATGTAAGATGAAAAACAGATGTGTGACTGGTATTTGTGCGATGTGCTTGAATCCAGCTTTGTCCAACATTGGAGTGATTTTTTTTAAAAAAAAAAAAAGGTGCTAGATGCACAGCCCAGGCACACCAAGATGTGGGAGGGAGGGATTGCTGTGCAGAGCCTCCCGTATCGCCTCAACTGACAGCCTGCAGCCTTCACACAGAGCCAGCTGAGTCTGTCCAGTGGCTCCTTGGCAGATCTGAGGTGACATTTTTAAGTTGTGGTTTCCATCCTTTGGCTCTGCTGTGGATTCACCTTCAGATCTCTGTGTAGATATGTTCATCAGGGAGCTGGAACCTGCCATCGTTGAAGAGGACACAGTATGGCTTTTGCTGCTTCATGTATCCTCAGAGGCTTGCATTGCTTCACTGAACCCATTTGTAATTCTTCCTATCCTTCCATTAAACCGTTGTTATGTTGCTCTCCTCTTCCCCCCTTTCCCAGGCTTCACCCAAAGAACTGTCTGGGAGTGCGGCAGTTTGCAGAGACCATGATGTGTGCGGTGCTCTATGACGCTGCCAACAGCTTCATTCATCAGCACTTTGTGGAGGTATCTATGTCCGAAGAGTTCCTGGCACTGCCTTTTGAAGACGTCCTAGAGCTTGTTTCTAGGGACGAGCTCAATGTGAAGTCTGAAGAGCAGGTGTGTATCTGGTGTAGGTGTCAGCCAAGGCAGTTTTTTCCTCAGAGGGTTTCTGGTTGCTTGGGAGTGGAATGGGATATGACCCTATTCCTGGTCTGGATGAAGCCGAGAAGGTGTGCTGGTGCAGTGGGGAGGTGCTAGGCAGAGCTGTGATGACTCCCTGAACCCCACTTGTCTGCGTTGTCAATGTTACCTTGCGCTGAGAAGTGCCCGTTAGAGTTTCTCAGACAATAGGTTGTGCAAAACATTGGTTTAAGGTGTTTTGATTCACCAGTGGAATCTGTTGGGCCCTGGTCCTGGGGAAGAGGGGCTGAGGGTGTTGGCAGGAGCAGGGAGCCCTTCCTCACAGGGCTCATGTTCAAGTCCAGAGGACTGCTTTTGAGGCATAAAGAATTTGCTGCAAGTGCTGCAGCATTTTATAACAGATGTTCCACTGAAATTGTCATCAAGAGCCTCCTCTAGATTGGCTTGTTTCTAGGAAAAAACGGAAAGCAGGGCTGAACAGCTTTAGGGTGTTCCAGCAGCCTTGAGAATCCATCACGGTGGACCGACAGTCTGCAGAAGAAACAGAGCCTGTCCCTGAGCCAGTAAATCTGTCCTGCTCTTTCTGAGGAAGTTACTAAGGAGGTGACAAACGAGAAGCAGACCTACAGCTATGTCCATGTAGGGAAAGAGAGTGCTTCATTAATCAGGCTGTCTGGAATGCCCCTGAAATGGGGAGTGGAACCTGCTTCACATTCCAGCTGCATTGCTATATCATACCACAAACTTGTCTCTTGATGTTTTTTCCAAGTGGCTTGTTTGTGGAGCAGGTAGGAGTGCAAAGGGTCTGTCCCTGGTGATGTTTCCTCGTGCACTGGCATCTGCCAGCCCTCCGTCTTCGGAAGTGGCAGTATTTCAGCGCAGTGCAGCTTATCTGCTCATCATAAAGCACCTTGTAGAGCAGTTGTGTTTTGGGGTTTCTTTAAGCTCACCCTGGTGCTGTTGCAAAAGTCCTTTTGCACTAAAGCCTCAGGAATGGTGATGTGGGAGACTCCGTATCTCCACAAAAGAACGACTTTGTAATTTTGTTCTAGTCCATGGTACTACTGGACTTTTCTCCACCACCACAGGCTGCAATAAGAGACCACCCAAAGCAGGTGTGTAACCTGGTTTAGAGGGCAGCTGGCCTGTGAGGTGGTGGCCATGACCCCAGTGACCGGTTGGTTCTCCTGCGGCTTCTGGGAGATCGATAGAGGTTTAAGATCTCCCCGAGCTGAACCTGTGAACAGAGGTGAGGCTGCAGCGTGTAATGTTGGCCTTAGAGCGTGACCCCTGGTCGGTGCAGCTGCTGGGGACACTGTGCTCAGTGAGAGCTCTGCCTGGGGTGACAGTGACAGGGCTCAGATTTAGTCATCTGGATGTAAGCACAAGGGTGTGGAAGGACAACCTAGCTCAGGCTTTAACTGTGAGAGTCCTCTTAACTGAGAAGTACGTGTCTGCAATTAAACTAGTCACCAGGCTCAGTCTGTAACCTGGAGTACTCCAAAACACGGCGGGTGAACGGTGTTTTGAAGAAGTCTGTCTCTCCGGTGTCTGCAAAGGGAGCCTAGAGGGACCAGCTCATCTCTAGACATCTACTGTGTGGGCATCCAAAGTTAACATCGAAACCGTCCTCTGGTTTTTCGTAGAGCAGCACCCTTCTCTTTTCTTCCCTGGTTTCCTGATTTTTGACACTAAACAAACAAGGTTTTGCATTCTGTCCCACCTTTCCCAGCTCCTTCCTCTCCCTGCAAACACTTGTACTAAACATCCCATCCCACGGGACAACAGATCAGTATTATGGCAGACTAAGCTGGAGGCAGAGGTAGCGATGCCAAAGCCAAGCCACCCAAGCATCACGCAACAGGAGAGCCTTCTGGTGCAACGTGGAGCATCCCTGTTCTGTCCTGAAATAGTGTGGCCTGAGATGGGGGAAGGTCATTGTCAATATGTGGTTTCTTCTCCATCAGACAACTGGCAGTAGTAGGAACTTGCAAAAAACCCCAAAATAATCCCAAAATTGTAACTTCCTATGCCTCTCTTCCGGCAGGTATTTGAAGCTGCGTTAGCTTGGATACGGTACGACCGAGACCAGAGAGAGTCATTCCTACCTGAGCTCCTGTCCAAGATCCGCCTGCCCCTTTGTCGGCCTCAGTTTCTCACTGACCGCGTGCAACAGGATGACCTGGTCCGCTGCTGCCACAAGTGCAGGTGAGGCTTGGACACGGGGTTAGAAACCACTGAGGGGAGGGTGGCCCTCAGTGGGGTTGAGGTAGCAGGGATGTGGTTTAGCAGTCTCGGAGACTGAAATTCTCTCTTTCTGTAGACAGAGCAAAAATCCAAAGCACCCTCCTCAATTTTAACCTGGCAGCAGGGCCATGTTGCCTTCTAGAAGTGTTGGAAATAGTGGGGGGAAAGTCAGTTGCTTAAATCTGCATCTGACTTAAGACGGTCAGATTTCATCATATCAGCCAAGCTCTCTAATTATTTGGCTTTGGTTTCAGGGATCTAGTTGATGAGGCAAAAGATTATCACCTCATGCCAGAGCGCCGGCCACACCTCCCAGCGTTCAAGACCCGTCCTCGGTGCTGTACATCGATTGCAGGATTGATTTACGCTGTTGGAGGACTTAACTCAGCAGGTACCTTGCATATCCGCTCCCCACAGAGGAGAGCAGTGTAGTTTTCATGATGGGATAGTGAACTTCCCTCATGGGAAGCGTTGAGCAGCGTCTCCTCCTCTGTGCAGCACATGGACCCCTCTGACATGCTCAAGGTGGCTCTTCCCATAGTTTAATGTCTTCCAGCTAGGAATTCTGTCTAGTCAGGTTTATTTAGGTCAGTATTCTTGCATATCTTAAAGATATTTTGGAGATGGTATTCTTGCCCAATAGCAACAAGCAGAACTTGGAGGTTATCTAGGTGATCACAGCCTGGCCGGGGCTGGAAGGGCCCCCTGGAGCCCCCCAGCCCACCCCCCTGCTGAAGCAGCTCTCCCAGGCCAGGCTGCACAGAGCCACGTCCCGGCGGGTTGGGATGGCTCCAGAGAAGGAGACCCCACAGCCTCTCCGGGCAGCCTGTGCCAGCGCCCGGCACCCTCCGGGGAAAGAAGTTTGTCCCCAGGTTCCGCAGGAGCTGCCTGTGGTGCAGCCTGTGCCCGCTGCCCCTTGTAACTGTCTGCTGGAGCCTCAGACAACCCGCTTAACCTGGGACGTGGGCTCTGACTAGCGGGTGCGTGCTGGGCACCTTCGAGTCACCCCGCTGGGATCCACCCCGCGGTCACGCAGGACAGGGCTGGTTTATCCTGCAGAGAAGCTGCGATCCCGGGAAGCAGCGACACCAACAGCTGTGCCGCTGCAGGGCTCTGCTGCCCCTGTGAGGCTGTGAGGCCCCACTTCCACAGCCTGGGACTTGTCGGGGTTGGGTTCAGAGCAGGGGCGCCCTTTGACACGCTCCGTAATCTTTTTGCGTTGTGGGGTGCGGTTTACGTGAATTTTTCAGAGCAGGCTCACTTTGCAGGTGAGTAGAGATGTGGCTGGGAAATGCCGCTGACTCGACTTTGATGTGGGAGCAGGGAGGCTGGAATAGGATGTGTCAGAGAGATCCCGATGTCTCCCTGGAGAAGAGCAGGCAAAGTCCTTGTGCAGACCCACCTTTGGCATCGGCACAGAACGCCTTGTGCACCTCTGCTACAGATGGGCTTGCTAGAACGGTGTTTTATCAGGTCTCCCCCTTTTAATTTGAGTAGCAAATTTTTATGCAGGTGACTCGCTGAATGTGGTAGAAGTCTTTGATCCCATTGCCAACCGCTGGGAGAAGTGCCAGCCGATGACGACAGCCCGCAGCAGAGTCGGGGTAGCGGTGGTGAACGGACTGCTCTATGCCATTGGCGGCTACGACGGCCAGCTGAGGCTGAGTACTGTGGAGGTTTACAACCCAGAGATGGATTCCTGGTCCAAAGTGGAAAGTATGAACAGCAAGCGAAGGTAGGTGTGGCTTGCTCAGTGGGAAGGGGACCTTTGAAGCAGGAGGGGGCAGGGGTGGGGAAGTGAAGTTGTAGGAAGGCTGGAGGCATTGGGCGGTGGTGGGTGCTGAACGAGAGGTTCATGTGTGGGGAAGGAGGCAAAGGAGAAGGAGGAGTGGAGCAGTATGGAAGCAGGTGGGGTTTGCTTGGCCACCTTTGGGGCACTCATGCTGATTCTGGGTACTGCTTGCCGGTAAGAGGGGAAAACTCAGCAGCCCAGCAGTTCTGTCTGTGCATCACGGCACTGACAAGGAAAGCTGTTAATACCTTGGTAAGTGAAGTGCAGCTGAGCAGCGTGGGCTGTAAGCTACAGAGATGTAGATTTTCATAGAATCCTAGACTGGTTTGTGTTGGAAGGGAACATAGACCCCCCAGTCCCACCCCTGCCACGCGCAGGGCCCCCTTCCCCCAGCCCCAGTGGCTCCCAGCCCCGTCCAGCCTGGCCTTGGGCACTGCCAGGGCTGGGGCACCCACAGCTGCTCTGGGCAGCCCGTGCCGGCGCCTCGCCGCCCTCACAGGGAAGGATTTCTCCCTCAGCTCTGATCTCCATCTGCCCTCTCTCAGCGCAGAGCCGTTCCCCCTTGTCCTGGCGCTGCAGGCCCTTGGGAAAAGCCCCTCCCCAGCTTCCTCGCCGGCCCCTTTGGGTGCGGGAAGGTGCTCCAGGGTCTCCAGGAGCCTTCCCTTCTCCGGGCTGAACAGCCCCAGCGCTCCCAGCCCGGCTGCACAGCAGAGGGGCTCCAGCTCCAACAGTTTTGGTGGCGTCGGGGAGTGAAATCAAACTAAAAAGAGTGGTAATTTTCTGCTGGTGAAGCCTGTAAGGGTTTGAACTGGAGTCCCAAAGGAGGTGGTCAGAGCCTTGTTTCTTCATATTGTGGTCCTAGTTGGTAGGTTAAGCACTGGAGAGCACTGTGTAAGAAACTGCTGTCCTGCTAGGAATCAAATAAGTCATTTTACCATCGCTGGCCAGTGCTGGCATCTTCTTTCCCTACCAGAAAGCATAAGAAGCACAGCTGGAAAGGAGAGTAGTATTTTTATCATTTAGGGAGATAAGTTGACGTCTAAGCAGAAGGTGTCTGTGCTTGATGAACAGAGCTGCGCGGCTCCCGACCAGCCTCGAGACCGCTTTGTGGTTGGGTTTGGGAGCTTGACCCTGCGTTACTTTGAAAACCACCTCTTACGTTGTGTGATCGTCCTGTCCTCCCCACCGCAACACAGTAGCTGCCTCCACATTTAAACATCTTCCTGGCATCCAGGGTTTCTGCTGCAGTTCTCCTTGCACTCACACCCGGTCACTAAGAGTTGTCAAATTGTTCATTTTGCTGCAGGCTTTGCAGCACGTCTTTACCGCAGTGGTTTGTCTGGCTTGGGTTTTTTGTGGTCTGAGATGTTGATCGCTTGGGAAGAGCACACTGCAAGTGGCTGAGCACATGAAATCCTGGGCCCAAGGCTCCCATTTGTAGCAGAAAAACTCAGGTTTTCCATAGCAGTGAGGTTCCTGGGAGCTTTTCCCACAGTGAGAGGCAGCTGCTTTTCCAGGATGGGGTTGTTCTGCCCTGAAGCCAGGCAGAACAGGTGTTGGATGCTCTTGTGCAGGGGAAGGTGTCAGTTATTGCACAATCTGGTCAGCTCCAGCTGTGGTGCTGGGGTTTTACCGCTGAGGATCGTGTTGCCAAGCTTTTATGAGAAGCTTTGACTACACTTTCAAGGTGGGATTCAAGCCTTTTGTCTGAAACGTCTCATTTGATAGCCTTTTTGAGTCAAATATGTGACTTACAAGGTGCAATGACAGGGTCAGGCACCTTGGTTTAACAAGCCTCATGTTTGACAGCAGTTAGCGCATCTCCTGAGCCTGTGGAGCAATGTCCATCACCAGTGTTATCTCTGACCAGCAGCGGTGGGGAAGCCCTTCATGGGAAGCAGAATTGCTGGGATTTTCACCCATGATCTGGGTCAGAATCTCTCCCTGTGTTTTTTTGTTTAGTTCCTTTGATCAGGAAAACGGGGTGTGCTTGTGCCACGAGCATTGCTGGTGACCTGTGAGGCTCAGAGCTCGGGTGGGATTGAGCGGTTGAGCAGCCTGGAGGTGAAGCCGGGAAAAAGGAGGGGGCTGGGTGGGGTGGAGGAGGGCGATGGCAGGCAGCAGGCAAGGCAGGGTGTGCAGATGTACTGTGTGACATGTGGCAGCACCTGCGGCTGTCTCAGGGGGTCCTGCTTTCGTTACAGTGCAATGGGAACAGTGGTGCTGGATGGTCAGATCTATGTATGCGGTGGATACGACGGAAACTCATCCCTCAACTCTGTGGAATCCTATTCTCCAGAAACAAACAAGTAAGAGCTCTTCATGCCCTACGGATTATCCCTCTGTTTGCTGCTAGGGTAGTGCCTTGCTGTGGCACTGCCAGGTGTCCAGGCTGTAAAAGGAACATGGTGAACGATGCAGAAAAGCGTTTGTATCTTGACAGTGGAGCAGCATCTGTCTCCGCAAGAGTTTACCTGGATGCAAGCAAATGGAACCATGATTTAAATAAAACAAGCGGTGAAGGGAGGGCTACTGGCACCCAGTGCTAGAAAATGAGATACAGTTGAATAATGTGGGGGGGGGGGGGGGTGTGCTGTACCGGCAGGACCCTTGCTAACCTCTCCCCTTTCCTGGCAAGGTGGACAGTGGTGACCCCCATGAGCTCCAACCGCAGCGCTGCTGGCGTCACTGTCTTCGAGGGCCGAATCTACGTGTCGGGAGGGCACGACGGCCTGCAGATCTTCAACAGCGTAAGTCTGCGGGGTGCTGGTTCCTGCAAGCCTGGCACAGAAATAAGTCTACTGCTGGTAACCAAAGGGTCGGGCTGGGGCTGGGAAGGCTCTGTGCCCTTTCCCTGTGCACCCAAAGTGCCGTAAGTGTTTGCACGACCAAATTCTGTCATTTCCAGGGCCCTCCTTCTTGCTTGGGAAGAAATGAGCTAGCCAGGTACCCACTGGGAACTGGGCTGGAAGTGCTGCTCTTGTTCCCCAGTGCCAAAAGGATTGAGCTAGTGCATTTTGTTGTCTCCCAGTTTCCTTCACTTTCTAAATAATTTTATCGTTGCACCCCTGTCCCTTTTTGAGCTCTGAAGTATCCCAGATGTCAGGCTTTTCCCTCTGCTTTCTGTGCCTGTTCCATGGCTTCAGCTTTAGAAGCAGATTATCTTTGAAACAAGCTTCATAGCAGGAGGAGTTGGTACGAGGCCAGCTTGCCTTCTTCCACCTGTGTTTCAGTTTGCCTGTTCTCTAAAGAAAAACCTGATGTGGAACAGAAAAGACTCATTCATCTCCTCAGGAGCGGAAATGTGGGGAGCTGTATCCGAGCTGGGTCTGCTGCTAACACTCGGCTCTCAGAAATTTGTAGTAAAGGGTTTGTTGGGAGCAGTGAGAACTATTTCTGCCTTGCTCAGCAGATTGGGGCAGGCTGTTGTCTGCAGCCTGAAGTACCCCAGAGCCAAGAACTACAAATCTGCTTCTCCAAGCACATTCCTGAGCGTGCCAAGTTTGGAGCAGTGCTGGAGCCCTTGCAGAAGGGGTCCATCTAATGGTCTCTCCAGAAATGCAAGGGATGCAAAATGGTGGTTGGTTGTATTTTTTTTTTTTTACTGCTCCCCACCACCCCTGCCGAGGTGCCAGATAACCCATCTACAAACCTACCGACAGGAGAATGCCAGCCTTTTCCAAAAGTGGCAGAGGTTACTGTGCAGAGGAAGGGGGGGAAGTCCTGCCCTTTGCCACGGGTGCAAGATGTAGGCTTGAACTGCATCAGGAGCAGTGGTTGCCTGACATGAGAAACTAGAAAGTGTGAACTGTTACAGCTTAAATCTGATGCCTGGGCAGAATGAGGAGCCTCACGTAAGGTTAGGGGACACTTAGGGAATTGCTAAGGACAGCTTAGACGTGCATCTCTTGGGTCTGAGAGAGCTTTGGCTGGTTCTGCCTTGGGGCATCATGTGTGCGTGAGGAAAATTAATACATTAGAATGAAGACAGAATCCTGTGGCAATTGAACTTTTAAGTGAAGGGTGTTCGATCCTTTTGGTGCTGAGGCTCAGATACCCATTTAAAACACCACGCAGAAAGTGATGAAAGGGGCAAGAGGTAGAGGGAGCATTTTCAAAGCTGCATTTGCCATGGTCTCTGAAGCATATCTGGTGGGGAGAGCAGTCTCTTTCCCCAAATTTGTCCACTCCAGCTTGACGGTGAGTCACTGGGCTGTCAGAGGGAGCAAGGTGAAATGCAATGGCTGGTGGGATCCAGGATGTTAGAAAAGCTTAATAACAATACAAAATCTGAATGTGTGAAGCTGAGACACAAAGCCCGCATTCCCTGGCCAGCTTGCACTTGCATGTTGAAACATTCTGTGTGATCCGTGCCCCGCGGTAGGTCCCGAGCAAGGGTCCCTAACGCCGTGTGCTCTCTGTCACTGCAGGTAGAGTACTACAACCATCACACAGCCACCTGGCACCCGGTGGCCAGCATGCTCAACAAGCGCTGCCGCCATGGAGCCGCCTCGCTGGGCAGCAAGATGTTTGTCTGCGGAGGGTACGACGGGTCAGGCTTCCTCAGCATCGCTGAAGTGTACAGTTCCATGGCGGATCAGTGGTACCTGATCGTCCCCATGAACACCCGGAGGAGCCGTGTCTCCCTCGTTGCAAACTGTGGCCGTCTCTATGCAGTGGGGGGTTACGATGGACAGTCCAACCTCAGCTCGGTAGAAATGTACGACCCGGAGACAAACCGCTGGACGTTCATGGCCCCGATGGTGTGCCACGAGGGCGGGGTTGGCGTGGGCTGCATACCTCTCCTGACCATCTGAGAAGGAAGCGGTCGGGGGGGCGGGGGAGGTGTCTTTTCAAGGACAGTACAGGGAGAGGGTCGAAGAGTGTTCTGTGCTGTGATACCCGCAGAGGTGTGTTTCTGGGTGCTCAAGTGTCATTCACAAACACACATGCACAGACAACTTGACAAAACAATCCCCACCCTTGCCTTCTTGGGCTGAGGCTCCCAAAAGATCAAACGTTTTGAAATATGGTGCATCTACAGACCTGCTCGCCTCCCTCTGCCACCCATTAGCCACAGCTCCGAGCCAAGGCCAAGCGAATCCCTCCACTGGCTGTTGGTTTTCCAAACAGCCCTGCCGTCTGCTTTCTGCTGCACCTTGGGGAAGTGCTGTTGTAGGCTGGGGGAGGAGGGCAGGCTGAATTGCGACATAAAAACGGCTGCTGTAATGACTTTGGAAATACAGCTGCATCTTCTGTCAGCAGCAAAATTACCCCAATACCCCCAGGCCTCGGTCAGCAGCGATGTTTGGGTGTCGTGGAGGCTTGCTGCTGGCCATGGGTGGCTCTCACCTGGCGTATTGAAACAAAAAACCCACCGACATCAGTTCTCAGACCCCATTCAGGCTCTGCGTTCTAAGGTGCTGCTTACACAAGACATCACTGGCTTCTCAAAGCAGAGCTGTGCTTTCTTCAGCTCGATGGGGAAAACTTCTCCACAAGAGCCGCATGATGGAGAAACTAGGAAGAGGAGATCTGGTCGGTTAAACCATTGAATCGTTTTAGCAAGCTTTGGAGGGGAAGGCTGAACGTTAAATGACACTAAGCAACAGTCTTAGGATTTCAAAATGGGAAATAGGCCAAGATGTTAGTTATGAAGATGTCCCTTAAATTAAATACTGAGATATTTTCAAAGTTGATGTTTAGGAGGCAGCTGGAGCAGAGAAGGGGCTAGGATCTTTCAGGAGGAGCAAAGAAAATAGGTGTTGAATTTGTCAGCTCGGGCAGATCAAGCACTGTGCTTGCACGAGGAGCTGCGGTCCCTGGGTGGGGGCAGAGGGACAGCTGCCCAAGCGGGGCCGCTTCGGGCAGGGAAATCCCCCACAGGGACGCAGGGTGAGCACCTCTGCAAAGGGCCGGCGGCATATCGCACGTTGGTGGGGCTGCTGCAGCTGTGGCACGGGCCAGATCCACACCCTTGGTCTTTCCTGGTTTGCTTTGCTGGGAAAGGTCTTTGCGGTAGGTTTTGTGCCAGGAAACTTCCTGCGGCAGGGCCAGAGCCGCTGCCTGGCATGAAGCAGCACGGCAGCTCCCTGCCTGGGAACTCCTTGCCTGCATCAGCGCTTCTCTTGCCCGAGTACAAAACCCAACGGCGGGCAGGTGGGGACAGGCTGCTGCCCCCCCACCTGCTCCAGCAGGACAAACTCAACACTAATCCCGCTGGCAGCAGCAAAGGGATGGGCATCTCACCCCCTGCCCTGCCCAGTCCCAGTGTTTTGGGGGGCTCGGAGCCTGTCTCTCCTGTCCTCTGCCTGGCTCTGAACTGGGAAGAGATGGATGTTCATCCCAGCCCCTAAATCCGGACCCCCCAAACTTGTTCGTAACCTGACTCCCAGTGTCATTTGGGATTTTAACTTTGGCTGTATATGTGGATGTCTATATATTCAGGTACTATGTATATTTTAGGTATATATAATGAGTATATCTGGCTATAAATGTGATTTGTCAGTATATATCTTATTTCCTCCATGTACATCAGCCGCTGAGTTCACTGGAGGGGGAATTTATTTGGGGGTTCCGTGCTGCTAAGACTCTATAAAAAGGAAAAAAAATAGCCAACCACCCACAAATACTGGGATTACAATTAAGTCTCTTTTTTGGGCTGTGGATTGCAGGAATAACTGAGCCTGCACGGCAGTGTGGGCTTTGCAGAAGGGGCAGCCTCCGGCTTCGCGGGGCAGGACCACACGGTGTTCCCGTCTCTCTGCCAGTGTTCCCCAGCATTGAGTGCTGCTGCAGGGAGTCGTGTAGCTCATGCTCTTGTGGACCTGCCTCATCTCCCTCCCCACAGCATCTTCTCTTCCCCAGGACACATCCTGATGGTCGCCATGTGCAGAGGAGGCTTTGAGAAGCGTGGGGCTGCTCTCCTGGCATGCTGTTTGTCCCATCTCCCATCCCTTCTCCTTCCCAGCATCTCCCAGCGGGGGCTTTGTGTCTGTTAAGAACACAAATACTGACTCAAAACACACTAGAAAGTCTTTCTTGCAATAGCCAGGGTGTGTTAATGACCCACAGGTTCCCAAGCTGATGCTCAGCAGCACAGTGGTCCCAGGGCACTCAGCCATGCTGCTTGGGCTCCCAGGGTTTTGTTCCCCAGGGCTTTCTTTGCTTTTCCGTTGTGGAGGAACCAAAGATAAAGGGGAGCTCCTGGCCCTTCAGCAAGGCTGCAGCACCTCTGTCCCGGGCCCCAAAATGCTGGCGTTCGTAAGGGAACAGAAAAATCCTGAATTTTGGGGAAACAAGCCCTGGTCACCCAGGAAATTTAAACTGGGAGAGTGTAAGCCACTCTGTGCAACCCTCAGTAAATCCCTGTGTCCTCAAATTCAAGGAAACCCCCAAAATTTTGCAAAATGCATGAAGGATCCTCATCATGCCAGCATGTTTATGTGTCTGCAAACCACGCTGCACTCCCTGCCACGGCCCTCGAACCTGCTGTGCTGCTTCCCCCTGCAAACACCCCACCACGTCCCCACCCTGAAAGGGCACTTTTACTGCCATTTAACCCTTTTTATATTAAAGCCAAGAGAAATGTCTTCCCTGGCCAGCTGGTGCGGTGTCTTTGGGTGAGGTCGGGGGGGGGCGCGTTCTGGGTGAGATGGCATGATCTCTGTCTGGGCACAGGGGTCAGCTCAGTCTGAGCTCTGAGCAGAGCGAGAGGATTTAAAAAAAAAAAAAACACCAAAAACTGTAAAGAAAAGGGAGAGGGCAGGGGGCTCCTGTTTTTTCTCTCTGTGGGAGCTGGGAGAATGTTCTTGCGGGACGTCGAGCGTGGCTGGATGGATCCCAGGGGCATGAGTTGTACCATCTTGCCCTGAAATTGGGAGCAGACGAAGGGAAGGGGCCACTGAGGGGGATTTCAGCCTCACCGAGCCTCCAGCATCACCACCATCTCCGCCAGGTCCAGGCAAGCGCCTGCCACGGCGCCGTGCCAAGGAAAACACGGGCAAACCGATCCCCTCCCCATGGCGGTGGGGCCGCTGTTTATCCTGGAGGCGAAGCTGGCCGAGCTGGGGGCCCCGAGCCGAGCCGGAGCTGGTTCCCGAGCCGTCCCAAGGCTTCCCACGGCCACATGGCGCTGGTGCTGGGAGCCATGCTGCTGGCGGTGGGTGCCGCGGTCCCCCTGGGGCTGCCGGCTCCCCGCGACCTGGCTCGTTCGGTGCTGGAGACCCACGGGCAGGAGCTGAGGCTGCTCAAGCTGCTGGGAGTCACCAGGACGGTAGGACTGGGCGGTGCGGTGGGTGCAACTGGGTGCCCCCAGCTTGGGCACCCACCCTGGTGGGGACCCCTTTCCCTGCCGGCACTGGGAAGCCACCGACCACTCTATCCTTTTTCTCCCGGCAGACGTTTGACTGGGGCACCCATTTCAGCATCAACTTTACCGCCCGGCAGCCTGCCTGCCCCAAAAACCTCCCCGAGCAGCGCGGTGCCGGCTGCCGAGCCCGCCCGGGCAGGGTGAGTGTGGGACCGGGACCCCCCCAAACCACGGAGGGGGACAGAGAGGTGTCCCCAAGGTGCTCAGGGTTCATATGTCCCCCAGGTACAGCGATGCACGGCCCAGGTCTCTGTCTTTGCCTTCCTGCCCGACGTGCCGCTGTCGATGGTGGAGTGCAGCCGGGAGCCGGTGAGACCCCAGCACTGGGGTTGTGTCCCCCCCTCAACACTTTGGGGATGTTCTTTGGTGGCAGGTGAAGCCCACCCTTATTTCTCCTATTAGCAGCCCGGTGGCAGCACCCAGCCCCACTCCCCTGGCACCCCGCGAGTCTTCAGCACCAACCCGGGTCAGCCATCATCATCATCATCATCATCCTTGCGGCCACCCCCACGTCCTCGGACCCCCATTGGCAAGTCCCTCCCAGGGACACTCCGTCACCCCTTGTCCCCAGCGGAGCTGGAATAAAGATATTTTGGGGTTGTATGTGTGCATCTGTCGGGGGGGGTGACAAATTGGGGGGCTGGGGAGCCCCCCCCAGTGTTGGGCAACAGGGATGGGGCAAGCCAGGGGTTGCACAAGCCCAGGGGGCACCAACCCGCCACAGGCAATGCACCCCGATCTCTGTGGGTCCCTGCCGGGGGGGAGTGGGGATGGTCCCCACGGGGGGCCCACAGCCCCCCCATGCCCACCCAAAGGGCTGCAAGGGCTGGGGACACCTGGGGAGCAGGGCCGTGTCCCCGAGGGGGACCAGACGTGTCACCATCTGCAGGTGGAACATGCTCAGGGCCCCCCCAACCTGTGTTCCCCCACCCCAAAGAAAAAATCTCCACTCCATGGGCTGTTTGCAGAGGGGAGGAGCGGAGCCCCGGGGCGGGTTCCCCAACTGCCAGGGTGGAGGATAAAAAGGGACATGGGTAGCCGTGGGGACAAGGATGCTGAGCTCCTGGGTGCTGGTGCTGGGGGTGCTGGGGGGGGCCTGTGCCCTCCCGGCCCCGTCCCCCCTGGCCTACACCCAGGCGCTGGCTCAGGCTGTTGACTCCTACAACCAGCGCCCCGAGGTGCAGAATGTCTTCAGGCTGCTCAGCGCCGACCCCGAGCCCGCCCCGGTGAGTGTCACCCGTTCGTGACCCCCCACTCGTGACCCCCACACTTGTGACCACCACCCCGCTCAGGCACCCCCACTTGTGGTCCCCCACTCACGATACCTGGACTCGGGCTGCTCAGTGCCACCCACCAAGCCCACCCCAGTGAGTGTCACCACAACGCATGACCCCCCCAACCCACTCGTGACCCCCCCACTCAGGCTGCTCAGCGCCAAACCCAAGCCCACCCTGGTGAGTCTTGACCCACCCCCCGTGATCCCCTCACTCCTGACCTCCCACCCAAACTGCTCAGTGCTGACCCCAAGCCTGCCCCATTGAGTGTCACCAGTTGTGACCACCCCCCTTCGTGACGCCCCACTCATGTTCTCCCCCCACTTGTGACCCCCGCGTTGTGATACCCCACTTTCGATCCCTTACTTCGGCTGCTCAGTGCCAGCCACCAAGCTCCCCCCAGGGAGTGACCCCCCACGCATGATCCCCCTGAATCATGACCCCCCCCACTTGTGATCCACCCCCCACTGGAGACCACCCCCCGCATGATCCCCATACTCCTGATCTCCCACCCAAACTGCACAGCGCCAACCCTGAGCCCGCCCCGGTAAGTACCACCCACCCACGATCTTCCCCACTTGTGCCCCCCACCCACTCGTGCCCCCCACTCACTCGTGTTCCCCACCCATGATCCCCACACTCCTGATCCCCCACCCTCACTGCTCAGCACTGACCCCAAGCTCACCCCTCGGAGTGCCACCCCCGCGTCATCTCCCCCACTCCCGACTCCCACCCACCCATGCCCCCCACCCACTCGTGTCCCCGCAGGGGGTCGAGCTGAGTGCGCTGCGGGGGCTCAACTTCACCATAATGGAGACGGAGTGCACCGCCAGCACCCGGGTGAACCCCGACGACTGCGACTTCAAGGAGCATGGGGTCAGGATGGGGATGGGGATGGGAACACCCACCGGGGGGTCCTGGGGGTCCTCACTGGGGTCCCTGGGGTGACTCTGGGTGTCCCCTCTTCCAGGTCATCAAGGAGTGCTCGGGGCCGGTGCAGTTCCTGCAGAGCTCCCCTGAGATCGACCTGCTCTGCAGCGATGCCTCCTCCAACGTGAGTGGGGGGCCAGCACTCACCCCCGCACCCATGGGTGGGGCGTTAGGTCTTGGTGTCCTTCCTCCTGCCCCACAGCTCAGGGTCCGCTGTCCCCAAAAGAGACACCACCCCAATGGCTCCAGCCCGCGGGTGGTGGAGGGTGGGATAGGGGGTCCTGAGGCACCCACAGGGTGCTGGGTGCCGGGTGCTGGGTCCTGGGCAGGGTGCTGGGTGTGGGGACATGGGTGTGGGGTGCTGGGTGTGGAGTCCTGGGTGGGGGATCCTAGGTGGGGTGCGGGGTGTGAATCTTGGGTGCAGGGTCCTGATGGTGGGGTGTGTAGGGTGCCAGGTGCTGGGCACAGGATCTCAGGTGCCAGGTGTGGGGTGATGGGTGCGGGGTCCTGGGCAGGGTCCTGGGTGTGGGGACCTGGGTGCAGGGTGCTGGGTGCAGGGTGCTGCGCAGGGTCCTGAGTGCAGACATGTGAGTAGGGTCCTGGGTACAGGATTTTGGGTACCATGTCCCACGTGTGGGGTGCTGGGTGCTGGGTGAGGCGGCCTGAGTGCAGGGTGCAGGGTGCTGGGTGCTGGGTGCAGGGTCCCAGGTACGGGGCCCACAAGTGGGGTGCTGGGTGCCAGGGAGCCCCCCTGACCCCAGTGACCCCGCTGTCCCCTCGGCAGCCGGTGCTCATCCAGCGGGGCCGCTTCGGGCGCTTCCTGAGCAGGATCCGGCACTTTCGGCCCCGGATCAGCTTCAGCGTCCACGCCAGGGGCAGCATCCGCCTGGGCTGACCCAATAAAGGGGCCGCTGCGGCCGCTGCATGAGCCGGGCTCCTCACTGCCTCCCGCGCGCGGCACGGGGAAACTGAGGCACACAGGGCTCCTCTCCCCACACCAGCCCCACGTGCGGTCCTCACCCGGGGGTAAATGGCTTGGCCTGGAGCCACACACGTCCCACCCTACATCCCCCCCATGGCACCATCCTCCCCACAGCATCATCCTCCCCATGGCATCATCATCCCCATGGCATCATCCTCCTCACGGCATCTTCATCCCCCCCTTAGTGTCATCATCCCCTCTGTGGTGGCATCATCCCCTCCATGGTGGCATGATACCCCCCATGGTGTCATCCCCCCCATGACATCATCCCTCCCACGGCATCATCCCCCCCATGGTGTCATCGTCCCCATGGCATCATTGTCCCCACTGCCCTTCGTCCCCCCCCAAAACCAGAAGCAATGGCAGCGGGGAGGCAGGGAGGGAAGGAGCTGTAAAAGAAGGGCCTTGGGAGGGGGTCAGCTTCCGAGGGACCCCCCTGTGACAGTCCCCTGCTCGGGGGGGTCCAGGCACTGGCCTCGGCTGTGCCACTGGCGCTGTCACCAGCAGATCAGAGTGGGGACATTGGGGCATGGGGACACAGGGACCCCTGCACCCCAAGAGTGGCCAGCCTGGGGTCACAGCTGCAGCTGCAGCACCAGTGGTCCCATGGGACCCTGGAGATGTCTCCCCTGTCCCCCCTGTCCCCTCCAACCCTGCAATATCCCAACGGTCCCATGGGCCCATGCCCCACATGCACCCCTGTGGGGACCCCACAGCTGGCACAGGCTCCTGGGGACCCCCTGCCCCCCGAGGTGTCTCACTCTGTCCTCCTTGAACCCTCAGGAGTCAGGGTGGGCGTGATGGAGAAGTTGAGATGCCACAGGGAACTGATGGGGATGGGGACGGGGACAGGGTGATGGCACCCACCAGGGCAAGATGGCACCCATCACTGGGTGCCCAGCACCAGCCCAGGGAGGAAGCATCCCCCCTGCACCCCTAAACCCCTCCCCATGCAGAGGTTCTGGTGTCCCCATGGGGATGCCGGGGGACCCGGTGGTGTCCCCGGGCTGTGGCACTCACCGAGGTGAGCTCAGGGTCAGTGCTGAGCAGCCTGAAGGCACCTCAGGGTGTTGGCTGAAGGTGTAGTGAGGGGGGCCGAGAGGGCACTGCCAGCACCGGCACCCAGGAGCTCAGCATCCTTGTCCCCATGGCCATCCCTGTGTCCCCTTTTATCCCCCGCCCTGGGGCTCTGCTCCTCCCCTCTGCAAACAGCCCACGGAGTGGAATTTTAGGGGGGAGGACAGGAGGGGGACAGGTTGGGGGGGGCCTGAGTGTGTCCCATCTGCAGATGGTGACATGTCTGTTCCCCTCAGGGACACAGCCCCACCCACCATGGGTCCCCAGCCCTCAGAGCCCCTTGGGGGGACTGTGGGCCCCCCATGGGGACCATCCCCACTGCCCCCAGCAGAGACCAGGGCGCCACCGGGCATGTTGCAGGGACATTTATTGGAAGCGGGGTGCCCAGGCGAGGGGCAGGGGTGGGGGGCACCCGTACAGCCCCGCTCAGGCTTGGGGCTGCTTGAGGTTGAGCTTGTCGCGGATCCAGATCCTGCTGCACTGGAAGAAACCCCTGAAACGCTCCTTGATCCTGGCAAAAAACCCCGCGAGCCTCGATGTCTGGAGGCGGCCGAACTGGGAGGAGGAGAAGCAGCAGCGTGGAACCTCGAGGGGATGTGGGGGAGCCTGTGTGACCCCCCTGGGGATGTGCCCCACGGCAGCCAGGGCAGGGAGCCGGTGGCGATGCCGGTGGCGATGCCAGAGGGGACGGTGCCATGTCCGGCACCTTCTTACCGTGCGAGGCACCCGCTCGCAGGAGAGCTCCGCCGTGGGCTGCCGCTGCTCCAGGAAGACGCTGCCCCGGCACCAAGCCACTGCCTGTGGGGAGGCAGGGGGGGCGTGGGGGAGGTGAGGCCGAGGGGAGCCTGAACCCCCCCGTGCCTCAGTTTCCACATCAGCCACTCCCCAGTTCCACGCCAGTGGCGTGCGGCAGGTGGTCACTGCCGGCCACTCACCCTGGGCCAGTGGCCCCGGCAGGTGGTCACCGCCGGCGGTGCACGGCACGAGGTCTCCTCCACGGTGAAGCTCAGCTCCTGCTGGTGCTGCAGGTCCGCGGGCTGGGAGAGGGGACAGGACCTGTCAGGGACCCACGGCACCGCTGCCCCCACCATGGGCTGGATCAGCCCAGAGAGGGGCCACATCCAGCCTGGAGATCAACCAGGTTCAGCCCAACTTGGGTGGGGCCCAGCCCCAGAATGGGCCAGATATAGCCCAGAGGAGGGCCAGTTCCTGCACCACCCACACTCACGGCACCTCCCGGCATGGAGGAGCTCAGCACCCACCCAGCCAGGCCGGGGCTGGGTGTCCCGCAGCCGCAGGACATAGGGACTGACAGGCCTTGTGTTGAGCAGCTCCACGGCTGCCGAGACGGCGTCCTCGTAGCTCACAGCCCAGAGCCCCGGTGCGGATGGCGGGATGGATCCATCCAGCCCCAGCGTGGATCCCTCCAGCCCCACCGTGGATCCCTCCGGCCCTGGCGTGGTGGCTCTGGCCAGCCCCAGCAGCAGTAGCAGTGGCACCGCTCGGCACGGCCTCATCCTGCCCACTGCCACCCGCCGTGCTGGGCAGTCCCTTTATGGCAGCTGCCCGGGATGTGCCGCCACCGCCAGCATGGGTGGTACTGCGGGCGGACGCTTCCCCCTCTGCCACTGGGAAATTCCCAGTGGGCTGAATCTGGCCAGGAGCCGAGCCCATCCCACTGTCCCAGCCCTAGGGACAGGGGCTGCCAGCCACTGGTGCTCAGCAGAGAGGTCACAGGGTTTGAGGTCCCCCTGCCATGGCGGTCCCCGCAGGAGGGCACCGCGTGCCCGGGGAGGGTGACAGCGAGGACAGGTGTGATGTCAAGGTGCCACTAGAGACAAGCCTGGGGGCAGCACGCTGGTGTTGGAGGGATGCTGTGCTAGCGACATCCCTCGGTCTGCCACCTCGGTGCGGGTAGGGGATGGCGACCCACGCTGTGGCAAGGACACAAGGGTGACTGATGTGTCTCAAACCATGGAAGGACTTGAAAACACTACGCAGGAATTAGGGCTTCGGCCCCACCCCCAAACAGGTGGCGGGATCAGTACCCAGCTGAAGGGCTGCTACCAGTGCCTGGGGGGCCAGGAACGCCCGTGGGACCCCGGGGTGCGTGAGCAGTGTGGCCATCAGGTCAAGGGAGGGGATCCTGCCCCTCTGCTCTGCCATGGGGACACCGCATCTGCAGCACTGGGTCCATGCTGGGCTCCCAGTTCCAGAGGCAGGGAGCTACGGGAGAGGGGCCAGCGGGGGCTGCGAGGCTGATGAGGGGACAGGAGCATCCCCCGCAGGAGGGAAGGCCGAGAGGGCTGGAGAGGAGCAGACTGTTCAGCCTGGAGAGGAGCAGCTCGGGGGCCCTTATCGATGCCCACAGGCGCCTCCAGGGCGGTGGCAGGAGGACGGGGCCAGGCTCCTGCCAGGGGTGCCCAGCGGCAGGACAAGGGGCAGCGGGCACAGGCTGCACCACAGGCAGCTCCTGCGGAACCTGGGGACAAACTTCTTTCCCCGGAGGGTGCCGGGCGCTGGCACAGGCTGCCCGGAGAGGCTGTGGGGTCTCCTCCTCTGGAGCCATCCCAACCCGCCGGGACGTGGCTCTGTGCAGCCTGCCCTGGGAGAGCTGCTTCAGCAGGGGGGTGGGCTGGGGTGGCTCCAGGGGGCCCTTCCAGCCCCGGCCAGGCTGCAATTCTGTGATTCTGGGTAATGCCCACAGCATGGGCAGCAAACAGGAGGAGCTGGAAGCCATTGTGCAGCTGGAAAACTAGCTGCCATCATGGAATCACAGTGGGATGACCAGCACAACTGAGTGCTGCACTGGGTGGCTACCAGCCCTTCCGAAGGGACAGGCCAGGGGGGAGCAGCACCGCGGTAGCCCGGTGTCTTGGGAGTGTTTTGCATCCCGAGAGCTCACCAAGGGTGCCCGTCGGGTTGTGTCTGTGGGTCGGAACGGGAGGGCCAGCAGGGCAGATGTCCTGGTGGGAGTCTGTTACACACCAGCAGCCAGGACGAAGAGGCAGATGAAATGCTCCACACCAGCTGGGAGGAGTGTCACCATTGCCAGCCCTTGTCCTCATGGGGGGCTTCAACTTCCCAGCTATCTGCTGGAAATACAGCACTGCAGGGAAGACAGAGCCCAGGAGGACCCTGCAATGCGTGGAAGAGACCTTCCCAACGCCAACCAGGGAAAGTGCCCCACGGGACATGTTTGTGAGCAGAGGAGGACTTATGGGAGATGTGATGGTTGGGGCCATCCTGGGCACGGTGACCTCGAAATGATGGAGTGTTTGATTCTCAGAGGAGGGGGCAGCAGCACAGCCACCTTGGGCTCCTGGAGGGCACGGTGGGCTGCGGGGGAGCCTGGCTGGCAGCACCTGGCTGGCAATCCTGAGGGGCCAAGGGGGGCGGGGAGGCTGCGTGGTCTTCAGGAAGGACATCTTCAAATGCAGGACCAGGTCATCCTCATGTGCCAAAAGACGAGCCAGTGGGGAAGAGCAGCCTGGCTGAGCAGAGAGCTTTGGGTGGACCTCAGTGAAAAAAGAGAGTTTATGAGCTTTGGAGGAAGGGGCAGGCAGCTCGGCAGGGCTGCACCGGTGTCCTGGGGTTGCGCAGGGACAAAACCAGAAGGGCCAAAGTCCAACTAGAACTTAACCTGGCTATTGCCGTAAAACACAATAAAAATGCTGCTACAAATATGTTGGCAACAAAAGGAGGGCGGAGGAGAGCCTCCATCCTTCATGGGGTACTGGGGGGAACATCGTGACCAAGGGTGAGAAAAAGACCGAGGGGCTTTAACACCTCCTTTGCCTCACGCGTTAACACTCAGAGCAGCTGTTCTCGGGGTACCCAGCCCCTGAGCTAGGAGGTGGGGATGGGAGCAGAATGAAGCCCCCACAATCCAAGAGGGAATGGTCGGTGACCTGCCCCAGCACTGACACACAGCAGAGTGTGGGGCCAGGCGGAACCCCCCAGGGCACCGAGGGGCTGGCAGCAGCGCTCACCGAGCCACTGCCCGTCGTCTCGCAGCAGCCCTGGCTCACGAGGGGTCCCCGGTGACTGGGGGTCACCCAACGTGACACCCACCTCACCTGCAGGAAGGAGGATCTGGGGAACTACAGACTCTCAGCCCGACCTCGGTGCCGGGCCAGGCCCCGAGTGCCACCATGTGACACATCCAGCACGACCAGGCGGTCAGGCCCAGGCAGCAGGGATTCATGAAAGGCAGGCCCCGCTCCACCGACCCGATCTCTGTCCACGACAAGGTGACCCGCTCAGTGGATGAGGGACAGGCTGTGGGTGCTGCCCGCCTGGACCTTAGTGGAGCCTTTGGCACCATCTCCCACAGCATCTCCTGGAGAAACTGGCTGCTCACGGCTTGGACAGCTGGACCCTACACTGGGCGAGAAGGTGGCTGGCTGAGCAGTGGGGAGCGGAGCCACGTCCCACCGGCCCGGGCACACGCGGTGCTCCCCGGGGCTCAGCGCAGGGGCTGTGACTGGGCCAGGGGGCCGGGGGCACCTCAGTGTGTGCAGGCACCACCGAGCTGGGGGGAGCACTGACCTGCCGGGGGGCAGGGGGCTCTGCAGGGGGTCTGGGCAGGCAGGCCGGCCAAGGGGCCGAGCCCAGCTGTGTGCAGGTCACCCCGGCCCTGTGCTGGAGCCTGCCCGGGGGTCACACCAGCCCCAGGAGCTCCAGGCTGGGAGCAGGGGGCTGGGCACTGCCCGGCGGGGAAGGGGCTGGGGGGCAGCAGCTGGGCACGAGCCCCCCCATGCCCAGGTGGCCAAGGGGGCCAGCAGCGCCCTGGCTGGTGTCAGACACGGCGTGGCCAGCAGGGCCGGGGCAGTGCCCGTCCCCCTGCGCTGGGCACTGGGGGGGCCGCCCCTCGGATGCTGGGCTCAGTTTGGGCCCCTCAGCACCAGCCAGACCCTGAGGGGCTGGAGCGTGTCCAGAGCCGGGCAGGGGGCTGGGGAAGGGGCTGGGGCACCAGCCTGGGGGGGGAGGGGGGCTCAGGGGGGAGCCGGGGGTTCAGCCTGGAGAGAAGGGGGCTCAGGGGGGACCTTCTCGCTCCCTGCAGCTGCCTGACAGGGGGGTGCAGCGAGGGGGGGTCGGTCTCTGCTCCCAGGAACAAGTGACAGGACAAGGGGAAACGGCCTCACCTTGCCCCAGGGCAGGTTTAGATTGGGGGCTGGGGAACATCTTCCCTGAAAGGCTGGTCAGGCACTGGGACAGGCTGCCCATGGAGGTGGTGGGGTCACCGTCCCTGGGGGCGTTTAAAAGACGTGTAGATGCGGTGGTGCTCAGGGATATGGTTTAGTGCTGGGCTTGGTAGTGCTGGGTTAATGGTTGGACTTGATGATCTTAAAGGTCTTTTCCAACCCAAACAATTCTCTATGGAGTCTGCCTGCCCTGGGTACCACAAGCCACCATTCTGGGGCAAGGTGCACCTCAAGGTGACCACCAAAGAGCTGACCCAGGTTTGATGGGGAGGTAGGGTGACACCACGTTGAGGTTCTCACTCCTGTTCTCCCCCAGGGCTGGGTAAAGAAGCCACCCTGCCCCACGGCCGGCTGGGGCTTTCTAGCCCCCGGGGTGGTGGTGGTGGTGTTTTATGGCTGGGCGGAGCGGTGAAGACATCCATCCCTCATGGCAAACAAAGTGGGTTTGACCAAACAACAGCCTTGGGAGCGGTTTCCTTCTCCTAGGCCAAGCAGGAACCTCCAGGAAAACATCAAGGAACCCTGCCCAGAAGATGACCCTCCGTTCAACCCCCACCTGCTCCACCATGTGCAGCGAGCAGAAGCCCAAAGCCACCCAACAAGTTCAGAGCTGTGTGGCCAGTGGAGACCATCAGGTATGTTCTCCCAGCAGCTTGTAAATCAAGCAGAGACAAGTGTGCCCAGGTCAGAGCTGGTGGGTGGCATCCAGGAAGTCCCCAGGGACAAATGCTGTCAATCAGAGACCCATAGGACAGCTTAGGTTGGCCCTGGAAAGATCCAGGTGCAACCAGGTCCAACCTTCCATGGAGAAGGGACCCTAGATAGGATTGATTATCTTGCAAAACATCCAGGTTCGTCCTGAGGACTTCTAGCGATGAGGACTCTACTGTGTCCCTGCAAGGTTCTTCCAGGGAAAAACTGGTCTCACTGTACAACCCAAGTTGAGATGAAACCTCTCCCAGTACCCACTGCCCCTTGTCTTGTCCACGTGGCTCCTTGGAAGCCTCCACCATTTGAGTACTGGACTACTGTGATGAGGTCCCCTCGCAAGTCTTCTCTCCAGGGAGAAGAGACCAAACTCCTTCAGCCTTTCTTCCTACAGCAGGCTCTCCAGCACTTTGACGATCGTTCTGACCTTCCTCAGGACCCTCTCCACTCTGTCTGCCTCCTTCTTGACTTGTGGGGACCAGAACTGGACACACCAGAGGTTGTACCCAACAAGAAGGTGGTTGGGAACCGTCAGCATGGACTGAAAATGGACTCAAAGGACAGGCCTGGAGGGTGGTGGTCAAGTTCAGGGGGAGGCTGGTCACTGGTGGTGCTCCCCAGAGGTCCACACCGGGTCCCATCTTGTTTCACATCTTCGTTAACAATTAGGATGATGGGACAGGTGTACCCTCAGCAGGTTTGTAGCTGACACCCAACTGGGAGGAGTGGTTGATGCGGCAGAAGGTTGTGCTGCCACCCAGAGCAACCTCAGCAGGCTGGAGAGATGGGTCAGCAGGAACCTCATGGGGTTCAACAAGAACTGCCACATCCTGCACCAGGGCAGGAACAACCCCAGGCACCAGGACACGGTGGGGGATGCCCAGCAGCTCATCACAGGTGGCCCTGGGGGTCTCAGAGGACACTAAGGTGACCATTAGCCAGCAGAGGAACCTGTTGCTCAGAGGGGTTGTGGGGTCTCTGGTTTTGGAAGATACTCAAAACTCAACTGGAGGCAGTCCCTGCCAGCCCTTCCGCACTTCTTCAACTTGAGACAAGTTTTTGGAGAAGGCAAATTCCTCCCAAATTCTCCAGTTCTTCCAAATTCCTTCCGAATTCTTCAATTATGCAGCAAATTGGGTTTGGATGAGACACCCAGCACCAGAGGTCCTTGCTGGGGCTCCTACCCCTCTGCAGCACAATGTCAAGGTGACCAAAGTCGGTCACCTTTTATCAGAACCAAAACCCTTCCAGCTCTCAGGAGGGAACATGTGGCCGAGCAGCACCCACACCCCACAGGGAGAGAGCGCTCAGTGCAGCGGTCCGGCTCCCACGGGAGGGTGTAGGGCGCATTAGGCCTCTGAAGGAAATTTTTTGCTCTTTTCCTGCAGCTCACACTTAGGATTTAGCGGCCACCAAAAACAGTTATCAAGACCTTCAAGTATTATTTTTGAGCGCCCTGTGTAAACCCCTAGCAGGCTCATGTATTTCACAATAGACATGAAACCCTGCGAGGCCATTTTGGGAACAAAAAGGGAAAACGTAGTGAGTTCTGGTCAGGGTAACCCCATGCTCACACAGCTACTGCTGCCCTTCTCAGGGCAGCACCCCCCACCAGCTGGGAGGAGGGTCAAGTAAATCCCCAAAACCAAACACCAAGGCCCCGAGCCGTGAGAAATAACACGCTCATAAATCAGTCTCTCACTTTATTTGACCACCGCCCCATTGCGTTGCCCCTCATTCCTGGCATCTCACATATTTCTTTGTCGTTTATTTGTTCCCACAGCCGATCCCTGACCTGTTTTGGCAGCGATACGGTGAGGGAAAGCGCCGCGGGGAGGCCGGGCAGCCCCGGGTAACCTTACCGGCCAGGCCTCAGCAGCGGGGGGAGATCACGGCCGGCGGGGCTGGAGGGGGGAACCCTCCCCGCCAGAGGCCGGGCAGGCGGAGAGGCCACCGCGGAGAGGCTCTGGGGGGCTGAGGGGGGAGGGGCGGCAGCGCGGGGGCACAAGGGCCCCGCCGGGGGGCAGCTCCACAGCAGCCTGGCCGCGCCCCCCACACTCCCGCAACGGGGCCGGCCCCGCCGCTTCACAAAATGGCGGCCTGGGGGGTGAGGCCCGGCCCAGCCCGACCCGCGGCCTCGCGTAGGGCCGCCCGCCGCGCCCGGGGCCCGACCAGCCCGCCGGGGCAGCGCCGAGCGGCGGCGGAGGGCGACAGCCACCGCACTCCTCGCACCGCCCGCCCAGGCCCGTTTCGCGCCTCGCGCCGGAAATGCCGCCGCCTGAGCCAATAGGCGCTCGGCGCAGCACGATGACGTCAGGGACTGCGCCGGCGCTGCCAATCGAGAGTCGCCGCGGCGTGATGACGCCATCGGTGTGCGTCGGCGCACATGCGCGCGGGGGCTCCCTGCCGGCCCGGCGTGCGGCTGGGACGGGAGAGGTCAGGCCCGGGGGGTGGCGGGCTCGGCCCGGGGGCGTAGGACCGGGCCCGCGGGGTGGGGGTGAGGGCCCGGGGGACGGGGGTGAGGGCCTGGGGGCGGTGGGCCGGGCCCGGGGCCGTAGGACTGAGCCCGGGGGACGTTGGGCCCTGTCCTGGAGGGGAGGGCCGGGCCTGGGGGGCTCTAGGAGTAATCGGCCAGGCCCAGCGGGGCTCTGAGGGGATATAGCCCCATGAGATGTGGGCCGAGCCCGGGGGAGTCTGAGGGGAATCGCTCTGGGAGGAGTGGGCCAAGCCCAGGGGCTCTGAGGGGCACGGGCTGGGCAGGGAAGGAAGGAACCCAGGGAGAGCGGTGTTTGCAAAACTGAGAGTAACTGGGGAGATGGGGCTGTGTCCCTGGAGGTCTGGGTGATGCTCGGTTGAGACTGGTGAGGGGCTGGGTGTGCTCCAGACCCGCTGCCAGCCACTGTGGAATGGCTGTGTGCTGCCTTGGAGAGCAGTGCTGGAGTTTGGCAGCTCCTAAGAGGGGTCTGGCAACAGGTTAGCCCCAGCAGGGAAGCACATAGCCTCATCCACAGCAGTGCTTTGCCATTCGATCATCAGAAAGCTTTCACTGTCTCTTCACATCCAGTATTGCTGGTCGAAACAGTCCGTTCCTCAGAACAATTACCAGAAGCTGGCTGCTTCCTCTTTTTTTATCTCTGAAATTCTCCTGCTCCTAAAGTGTCTCTTTTCCTTTCATAGAGTTCTTGAAATGTGGCGCTGACCACCAGCTGGTTACCACCCCCGACCTTCCTTTCCCCCATCCCTCCCACCATGGCAGCCCACTTGGTGCGACGCTGCTGCTGGCGGCACTTCAGTGCCTTCGTCTCTCCCCCCTCGGCAGTCCCAGCTTCTCTGCTGGTGCCAGCTGGGAAGGTGGCAGTGGCAAGAGCTCTGCCTCAAGCACCTTTTGCTTCATTTCATACTTCGAGCCCTTCCAGCTGGGCAGATGGATTCTCGGTTAAAGAGCAGGTGGAGGACACCACCAGAAACCCAGAGCACAGAGTGATTGTGGAACTTATTGAAACAGCCACGAGCCCTCAGGACCTCCTCCAGCTGAGCGAGCTCCATGTTCTTAACAGCAACCAATCCTCCCTAGTAATTACTCAACTTTCCCGGCTCGCAGCAGAAAAAAACCTGGAAACTAAGAGCATTCTGCAGGATGAACGTTTCCAACAGCTCATTGGCATCATGGATTCCCAGGTAAGTTCCCTCCTGGCTGCAGAAGCGTTTTGGGGAAAGAATACAATGTGGAAAGCAGAGAGTGCTCCTGGGATTGAACAGTGCGGGCAGCTGGAGCCAGCTGCTCATTTAGGGTTTGTACTTCTCCCTTTCCAAGTGAAAAATGAAGTTGAGGGGACCAGGAGGTGAAATTACCAGCTCTAGACAGGACACCTGATTGTTTCTATCTAAAAGTGCTGCTTCTCGTATTGGAGACAAAACGTAGCAGAGAGATCATCTTTGTTAAAAGCTGCCTTGCTCCTGCTCCTGTGAATTTTCAGTTCTGTCAGTAAGATAAAGCTGCACCTTTGCCAGTTAGTGGCAAAGGTACATCAGAGCCACTCAGCCAAACAGCAGAGAAGCCAGCAGGTAAGATGGGGCATCTGAAGGGAAGCAGTGCACTGTGCCTGGCACGTTGTGCTGTCAGACCTCAGCAACCCCATCAAATTCAGCATCATCTGCTGTGGTTGCTGCTGGCTCAGCCAGCTGCTGCAGAAATACCTGCAGCTTGTGGGCCCCACATCATGGGGTTACAGGATGATTTGGGTTGGAAGGGATCTTTGAAGACCATCCAATCCCAGCCCTGGCACAGGCAGGAACCCCTTCCCCCAGCCCCGGTGGCTCCCAGCCCCGTCCAGCCTGGCCTTGGGCACTGCCAGGGCTGGGGCACCCACAGCTGCTCCGGGCAGCCCGTGCCGGCGCCTCGCCGCCCTCACAGGGAAGGATTTCTCCCTCAGCTCTGATCTCCATCTGCCCTCTCTCAGTGTAAAGCCATTCCCACCTTGTCCTGGCCCTACAGGCCTTGGTAAAAAGTCTCTCTTGGTCTTTCTTGTAAGCCCCCTTTGTATACTGAAAGGCCACAAGATGGTCTCCCTGGAGCCTTCTCTTCCCCAGAGGGTTGAGTAGAAAGGCAGAGCCCCCTCCCTCGCCCCGCCGGCCACGCTGCTGGGGATGCAGCCCAGGGCACGGGGAGCTTTCTGGGCTGCAGGTGCACGTGGCTGCATCATGTCCCATTTTTCACCCACCGGTACCCCAAGTCCTTCTCTGCAGGGCTGCTCTGAATCCCTTCATCCCCCAGCCTGTGCTGGTACTGGGGGTCACCCAGACCTGTGAACCTGCCTCGTTGAACTTGATGAGGTTCCTGGCAGGGCTCTCTCTTGGGGTACAAGTGTTCTGCAGATGCATCGTATTTCTCCTGATCCATGATCTCTGTTCCTCAAAACCTGACAAAGGACAGCAGAGAGGTAGGATTTGTCCTGAGGGTGCCCGGTTAGCTCCGTTGAGCTGAAATGCTTCCATGCTGCTGTATTTGGGGTGAAAGTACTACTCCAGCTGATCTACATGGTCCTGTGTCACTATCACCGTAGATCAAAGGGGTGTCCGTGTCCCTGGGGACCCCTCAATAGGGAAGGGATGCCCCAGAGCTGGCAAAGCCAGGCTGGTGCGCTGCAGGAGTGATAATGACAAGCAAGGCAGTGTGACCGAACTGTAGGAAACTGCCAAGAGGGATGTGGCTAGGGATTTTGAGCTGTAAAGAAAGCAAACTTGCTGCAAACACTATTATCCTTCTCCAACAAGCTGTTAACTGCAAACGCAGTCATAGATAACCAAATGTAAGAGGTCACTGTGTAGATGCAAAGACACTCTGATGGAAAAAAACCTAAAATTAATTGGCTTGCAATGGCCTCGTGGAGAGGAGCCAGAGATTTTGAGCAGTGTATGAGGTGTGGGCCAAGACAACATTGAGGGAAGGGGCTCTTAACAGACTGTGTGGTGAGTTTTGTACATGTGAGTGGGTGACAAAGGCAAGGGATCAGCCAGGGGAGCCATCGAGTTCTCATTGTGACCTTCCAAGTAACCCCAGGCAAGTGACAGGAGCTGCTTGTTTTCTCAGCTGCATCCTGGTCTGTGATTTTTCAGATTTTAGCAGAACAACCTGGCAGCACTCAGGCCATTCTTGTGCTTAGGGTGCTGAACCATTCCTGAGCACCGCTTTAGGAATTTGCCATGGTGGTGGAAGTGCTGGAGTTTGGACAGGCCAGAGTGTTAAGCCTTTGTTTGTCCAAACCTGCATGGTGTCTCCTGTGTGAAATTTAACATCTCATGGCCCTGCCTCCCTTGCCTCCTTGCACGGTCACTCTGAGAAGCAACTCCTCATTTCTGAAATAGTTTTGTAATGTTGGGATGTTCTGTCAAGCAAGCGCTGTGCTCTAGCGGGGCGGCTGGCACAGTGATGCTTTCTGAAGGGCCCGTTAGAACCGATGTTGTGCTAAGGATCACGTTTGGTTTTACATAAATCAGAAGAGCTTTCAGGCTGGAATTGCCTTTCAGTGCTGCATGGCAGCAGCAGAGCACAGCTGGGGAAGCTTGGGCTGGAAATAGAGGTGCCTGGCATTCCCTGATGGGTGCTGAAAGAGACAGAAGCTGGAAGATCAATGGCTGGTGAAAAACCACAAGCTCTGCCTTGCATCAGCTGCTGGTGGGAAAGCAGCTGGCAGTGGCCAGAGAAGTTCAGTGGGCAGTGTGGGACTGGGCAAATCCTGCTGCTCTCAACAGCCAGTGGGATTAGTGCACAGCCTCCTTTCAGTAACATGGAGAGAAATCGGGGCTTTTAGGGTAAACCTGAGGTGCTGAGGTGAGTCAGAGTCCCGTGGCATTCTCCTAAGACCCTCAAGTTTCTGCCCCTGAGCTATAAGACTTCCCCACTACTCTTAGTTTTACCAGCCCCACCAGCTTAAGTGCCTCTAAAGGAGGGGAAAGTCTAGTTAAATGTTTCACCCAGCTGGTGGCAATTCTGTGTAAGTTCCTCCTCTGAGGCAGAGAGAGTTCACCACCCCTATGGCAGCTCTGTAAGTGACATGCGGTTACCTCTCGAGGCTCATCCACGCCGCTGGGATCAGTGCGTGGCTTCAGCTTGTGGTACAGGCATTGAGGTTCCTCTTCCTCACCAGGGCACCAGGCTGCTCCAGTCTGTATCACGACTGTGCAGGAGCACAGGTCTCGCGTCATGGTGAGGGACAGCTGGATGTCCTCGGACCGAGGAGGACTCTTGCTTCCCGCTCGACGCTGTGTAGCTGTTTCTGGAGAGAGAGCATTGCCTGGTGTTTGGTGTGGCTGGCAACTGAATACTCTCGTGCTGTCTCTGATCAACACCTTTCTCTTATTTCCCTTTGCTGCCAGATTTCTCAGGTGTGGAATAACACTTTGGTGAACCTCCTGAAGAGTCTCTACTCTCTGGGGATGGGCAGAAACAGGAGGGAGATGCAGTCGGTGGAGCAGGAGGTGCTGTGGCGACTGCGACGCCTCACCTTCAAGCAGCTCGCCTCTCTGGCAGAGTTCTTGGTGATCAGGCTGGGGAAGGAGAGCAGGCTGCTGAATGAAGTCATCAAGAAGCTGGAGCTGCGTTGGACGGAGCTTGAGGGCACCCGAACTGTGGTGATGCTGATGAGCAAGGTCGGGCACATCTCCCCGACTCTGATGGACCGGCTGGAGGACAAGGTACGGGCTGGGGCTCTCCTTTCTGCCTCCGTTCCCTTCAGACAGGCCACCTCCTGCAGAAGTGGGAGGGAGAGCCCCGTCCCCTTCACCCATCCTGCATTCCACACAGGCTGCGCTCGTCGCTGCTCCAGAGTACTTTGGTGTGTGGTTACGAGTTGCTTTTTAAGCAGCTTCCCATGCACGGGTGCTTCTATGAGGGGTTTCCATCTGAGGAGCCACATAGGTGGGGGACCTGGCACTCACCAACACCTTCCCAGTCCATACTGGTGCGAGTGGGTGCTCACACTGGTCTGCATTGCTGGAACGTGGGCTGAGATGATGCGTTTTACTTTGCAGCTGTGGCAGTTCTGCAGAGAATGCGCTCAAAGTTCCTTAGCTGGCAAGTGGTAACTTGCAGAGCCAGCATAATGCAGCTGCCAAAAATGTCATCCTTCGCTTCCCTGTACAAGCCAGGCTGTGAGGGGAGCTAAGACAAGGAGTGTCCATACTGTCCTCGCCTTCTGGCTGCCCTGGGCACCTGTCATCTTCAAAGGGGACAGGTCTGTCCCCTCTGGTGCTCCATGGGTCCCTATTTCTGTCACTTGCAGGAGCAGGGAAATGTCCTTTGGGTCAGAGCCGCTACAGGAACCCCGACTGCAGCTGCGTCAAATTCAGTCCTCGTCCAGCCCGTGCTGGGGACTGGCCAAACAGCTGCCACAGCAACAGCTGTAGCTCATAAGCCCCGCTGTCCCTCTCCCTGGACTCCGGGCATAGATAAATGCTACAGACACAGGTGTGTGACAAGGCAGAATGCTGTAGCTGGATCTGGTGGGGGTTGTCAGCCTATGCAGAGCCCAGACCGGCAGTGTTGGGTTAGCGTCCTGCAAATGAGATGGAAATTACAGTGGAAAGCGGGGTGCTGGTCCAGCAGCGGGTGCCTTTCCTCTGTCGGCCTTTGCCTGACAGGGTGTTGCTGTGCCTGGGCGCCGGACACTGAGGTTCTGCCAGCTGAGGGAGGCAGAGCTGGCAGCAGGGAGATCCTGGCTGAGCTCTGGTGAGAGGACAAGGGTCTGCTTCCCTTTGCCCTCTCTCTGTGTGAGCTGCCACGCTCGCTGCCAGCCGTTTAGCCTCGCTGCATGCTAAACACTCGCCAGTTACAGTCCCCATCACCCTTGGAGGGGCTCAGCCCATGGCGACGGCGCATCCCACTCCGTATAAAGCTGGTATCTGCACCTTGCTTTCTGCTTTCCCTTTACATTCCTGCTCAAAGTGTTTCTTGGCAGGCTCTGGAGATTGCTGAGCAGTTCAACTCTGATGACATCCGGAAAATAACACTGGCTCTAGCCTACCAGAACCGGCGCTGCGTGCCTCTGCTCCGAGCCTTGTCCTATCACCTGATTCAGAAGCACTCTGAGCTCAGCCTCAACGTCCTGATGGACCTGATTTTCGCCTATGGTAAGTGGTTTGGTTGTATTGGGACCTGCTGGACCTTATGTGTGGCAGAGTCCAGCTGATTCTGGGCGCTCAAGCAGGGATTTGATAGCGTTGCTACCACAGCCAGATGAAGGAGAAAGGCTGGCAGGGTATGTTAGGGTGGACCTAGTGTGTCAGCCAGTGCAGCTGGGCAATTTCCAGCTCCAAGCACAGGCAGAGTGAGCCCAGGTACGCTGTTTTTCTTCCAGTGTGTGGAAGGAAGGGGACTTGCGATGAGAGAGTGCTTTGGAAGGGTGGTTGAGGCTTTAGGGAGCCCCTCTCCCTGCAGTGTAGGCAGCTAGTGAGCCAGGATCCCCACAAATGGCCCTAAATCCTTTCTCACCTCCTCCCGTGGCCAGGGATTTTCTTGGGGAGCCCTGGACCCTGTTACCTCACTTGCAAAATGTTCCCGGTAGCCTTAGTGAGTTCAGGGCTCTTCTGGTCAGAGCAGGATCTGTAGATGGAGACACTGGGGCTAAAATCTGCTACTAGCACTAGGTGGAGGCTGGAGCCATGAGCTGGCGCTGGGACTGAGAGCTGGTGGGTGCGGCAGGACGCGGCAGAGACTTGGTCTAACCAGAAGGGATGGGGCCGAGGCAGCTGGGGGAGGCAAAACGGCTGTCTGAGCCTCCTCGGCTCCTAATGAACAGTTTTGTGCTTTCCCTTGTGCCACCACCACCCATCCAGGCACGGCTCCCATGCCAGCTCCTTGTAAGTGGCTGCCGCTTTCTCTTTGCTTCTTTAAGGAAAACTGAATTTCCACCAGCCCCAGGTCTTCCAGAAGATAGCCACCGACCTGCACCCCCACGTTGCCACGATGACGCCCATCGAGGTGACGCGCTGCATCAGATCCTTCGCCCTCCTCAAGTGGCTCAGCCTGCCACTGTTTGAGGCCATCGCACAGGTGAGGAGGAGAGGGTCTGGGGAGGACAGAGAAGCCTCCGCTGGCACCAGTACAACAGTACAACTGTTATCCACCCCAGTTCCCAGATGGGAGCAGTTTCCCCCCACCTCTCCAGAGATGCTCTTTGGGATGTCATCACTGTTTTCCCTACCCAGCCAGCGGCTGTAATTGAGTCTGACAGGACTCGCTGTTCGTCTTCTGCTGAAGTCAGCACTGGGAATCCGCACTGAGCTGGGGCCAGTCTCAGCTCTGTCTGAGCCTCCAGCCCCGAATGCCAGCGCCGCTTCCCTCCCCAGGCGCCTTCCCAGCTCTGCCCCAGTTTACATGCCTGCATTTTTGCATCTGTACCAGACTGTTAACAGAGCTCTGCTTCCACTCATGGCTTTCCCTTGTGCCAGTATAAAATCCCAGGGAAGGACTAAAAGATCTTTGCCTTGTGTTTTTCCCATCTTGCCATGGGGCTGGATGCATCCTTGGCTGACGCTTTAAATCTTTTCCTGTCTGTACTCAAGTAGGACAGATCTAAACCTCTGGTTTTGCCCCCTGTATCTTCCAGTATGCCCTGGACAACACCAAGCAGCTGCCTGTCACCCACTTGTGCAGTATCATCCTGTCTTTTGCTCGCCTCAACTTCCAGCCCAGCGGAAGCGAGGACT
The DNA here is from genome assembly GCF_017639655.2 of Falco naumanni. Lineage (NCBI taxonomy): Eukaryota > Metazoa > Chordata > Aves > Falconiformes > Falconidae > Falco > Falco naumanni. The sequence continues at coordinate 61,753,764 of NC_054057.1, forward strand.
TCTTCAACATGGTAACCTTCCTCCTTTCCCCCTCTTCGTCAACCTTTCTCCCTCCCTAGTCAGCAGAAAGGCAGCAGATCTCCTTCTAGCACGTCCCTGTGTGAGAGCGGGTGTCAGATGGCTTGAGCCAGCTGTAAATGGTGTGGGAAATGGGAAGGGGGAGCCCAGAGCTCAGGCCAGGCTGAGAAACCGGCACTACGCTGCCCTGGCTGCGTGCGGGGCAGTAGCTGAGCCGATTAGTCCGTGACTGGCTTGAGCCCCACGGGCTCACTTTTCCACCAGACACAAGCAGTGTGTGGGTGTTTACGTTCCCTCCTGAACTCTGGTTGCTGTAATTAGCTCTTTATAATGAGGCCATAGGTGTTGATGTTGCACGCCCGTTGCTGGCAGAGCTGTGTGGCTTCTCCCAGCTGTGCCAAGCCCCCAGTCTGGTGGTGCTGGGGCTGCTCTCCCGGCTCTGGGGAGCTGTTGAGAAGGATAGAGGCTGCCACAGGCAGACATACTCGCTGTCTGCCTGGTTGGGGGGAAGGTTGCTGCATCCTGGGGCGAGGAGGCTTGATCAGCTGGAATAGCCGAGCGGAGGGGGAGCCTCCTGCACGGTTCGGCAAGAGGCTGGCAGGAGGTGAGCATGGAGCAGACGCTGTCCTTGGCATCCTCCTGCCTTCCCTGGCTTGTGGAGGCAGCCAGGCTGGCCTCTGAAGTGGAGGAGGGAGTCACCTTGACCTCCCTGGGGACAGATTTATGCTGATGATTTCCAGAGAGGAGCTGCATTGTCGCTGAGTAAGCGGGCATTGGCCGAGCACCAGGCAGAGAGGGAGCGTGGCCTGCCCAGCCCCCCTGCGATGGATGCGCAGTTTGAGGAGGGGACCAGGTACACGGGTGTTCCTAACCAGCAGCACCCTGCATCGCACCGCAGGGCAGCCTCTCCCTCGTGGCCAGGCCAGCCTGGGCAGCAGGTCTCCTTGGGGCAGTGAGAAGGGCAAGGTGTGGAAGTAGCATCCAGGGCTCTGGGCTCCCCCTGCCAGCATTACTCGTGGTCACTGTGAAGGGGCATTTTGTAGCAAGTGCAAAAGTACTCGGTTTTGAGGCATTGTGGAAAAGTTTTCCCGGTTTAAAGAGTAGAAACCCCTGCAGGGTATAGAGCTTCAGGCTCTTGCTGTGATTCCTGGACAGGCACAGAGACACCACTGATACAGTTTCAGACCCCTCCAGCTCTGCTTACAGCAGGTTTCCATTGCAGACCCCGAAGGGGTTTATCACCTCCAGCCCTCCCTTTTCTGAACGCTACCCTTGTGGCAGGGCTGGCCGCGGTAGTGCGTTACCCCTGGCTGCTGCAGCGACACAGCAGCAACACAGCATCCCGGTCCAGCGACCCACAGCTCGTGAGCTGCAGGGCCATGTTAGAGCAATCTTAAAATCTCTCAAATGACCCAGGGGAGAAGTACAGCTGTGGAGGAGACAGCACCCATCAGGTGCACCATAATGCTTCAGGGATCTGTCAAGCTGCCAGACCTGCGTGTTGACCACAAGATCAAGGCATCAGCAGCGTTATGCTGAGCTGAGCTGTTTGGTTTCTCTCTCTGCAGGTCCACGAGGAACTCCAGGGCCAGCTGAACAGCCTGGAGCCTCACCTGCTGACGGACCTGGTATGGTCGCTCTGTGTGCTGCAGCAGGCCAAGGCTCCCTACCTGCAGCGAGTGCTGGCACCTGACTTCTGCGCTCAGATCCGAGGTGAGCCGAGTGTCTCTGCCGGTGGGACGGGGACCGAGAACCTCAGACCTGGGACAGGGAGTGGGGATACTGAGCCTGGTCTGTCTAAATTTGAGTTAACAGGTTGTTAACTGTTAACCAGGAGGGAATCTCCCAGAACTGTGTCCAGTGGTGGGCTCCCCAGTTCCAGAGGGACCACGAACTACTTGGAGAGGGCCCAGCGGGGGCTGCGAGGCTGATGAGGGGACAGGAGCCTCCCCTGCAGGAGGGAAGGCCGAGAGGGCTGGAGAGGAGCAGACTGTTCAGCCTGGAGAGGAGCAGCTCGGGGGCCCTTATCGACGCCCACAGGCGCCTCCAGGGCGGTGGCAGGAGGACGGGGCCAGGCTCCTGCCAGGGGTGCCCAGCGGCAGGACAAGGGGCAGCGGGCACAGGCTGCACCACAGGCAGCTCCTGCGGAACCTGGGGACAAACTTCTTTCCCCGGAGGGTGCCGGGCGCTGGCACAGGCTGCCCGGAGAGGCTGTGGGGTCTCCTTCTCTGGAGCCATCCCAACCCGCCGGGACGTGGCTCTGTGCAGCCTGCCCTGGGAGAGCTGCTTCAGCAGGGGGGGTGGGCTGGGGGGGGCTCCAGGGGGCCCTTCCAGCCCCGGCCATCCTGTGAATCAATCTCACTGGGAGTGGTTCTCATGGATCCCCCCCACAGCTCTGTGCCACAGCTCTGCGCAGGGCAGCAGCACCAGCGGAGCTGGGCTAGTGAGAGCCATGGCCTCCAGCTCCAGTAGCCCCCTGGATTTGTGCCTGCGTGTGATGGGGGCCAAGGAGAACAGGACAGTGATGGCAGAGGGGATCCACTCAAGCCATCCTCCTCCATGCTGTGCTGCTCGTGGCTTCGCTGCTCGTTCTGCCTGGCTCCCTGGGTTGGGTTCTGCCCACTGGCTGCTCTTCTGCCCGCCCCTGGCCCAGCCTGAAGTCGAATGTTACATGGCTGGAGCAGCGCTCGCAGGGTTGAAGCACAGCAGTGTGACATGTTGCCCCTGACCTTGTGGTGGCTATCACATGCCCCGATCACAGCTTGCAGCTCTGCTCCAGCGCTGCCTGTGTGCTTCCCCCAAGACCTCAAGAAGAGACAGGAAGGCTTGGCGTCTCCTGACAAAACGGTGACTGCTGGGGATGTGCAGCCCTGTCAAATTCAGTCCTGGCCTCCTCTGTGGCAGGGACTGGCCAGCCAGCTGCCACAGCAACCTCTGTAGTGTGTGAGCCCCACATCCCCCGCTGTGGGACCCCAGGGATAAAATCACACCACAGACATTGGGCTCCAATGGGGCTGCCCCCACCGAACGAGGAGCCTGTTAGGCTCGGCCAGCTTGTGGTGGCTTCCTGCGAGTGCCCAGAGCTGGAGCAGGGCCAGGAACTCCCCCGGCGTTTGGCCTCTGGAGATCTGTATCTCCATGCCAGCAGGCTGGGACCCATCACGGGGGCATCAGAACCTGGAATCCCCATCGGACAGGCTATGCAGGCCACTGGATGAAGATTCAGACCCCGCTGTGGGCCATGTCTCTAGCTCTGCTTCTCTCCTCCTGCCAGGTGATCAGTCCCTCAAGGCCCAGAACTTACAAGTGAAGCTCATCCACATCAATGCTGCTGCCAAGCTGGAAAGTCCCGACTATCGGGGGCCATTCCTGCCACCGGAGATGCTGAGTGCTGCGGAGCCAGCGGGGGAGAAGGTCACCATGCTGCAGAGCTACCTGCGGGAGGCATTGGCAGGGGTGCTGGGGAACCAGGAACACGGGCGCTTCGATGTCAGCACCATCTACGGCTGGCAGATCGGTGAGTATGTCCTCTCCTCACCTCCGCAGGCAGCAGCAGGACCCCGCGGGGCTCTGCCTGGGGGAGGGAGCTCAATTTGAGGGCTCAGATACGGCTGCCAGGCTTTATCCCCCCTCATTCTTTAGCCTCACACCCCTCTGCCTCCTCATCGCAGCTGCCCTGTCTTGTTTCATCTCCTGCCAGAATCTGACTCTCAAGGCAGAGCAGAAACCACAGCCCAGGGCATGGCTGTGGGTAGCAGATGCGGGAGAAAAGCCCTTCTGCAGCCGGGCAGCACCATGGCTGGTGCCCCTGCCCTCCCTGCCGCACCCACGGCTTTTGCAGCCCACCCAAGTTCCCCAGCTCCATGCTCTCCTGCAGCCCTGTCAAATTCGGTCCCTGCCTCCCTCCATGGTGGGGACCGGCCAACCGGCTGCCACAGCAACTTCCGTGGTCCACGGGACCCACGTCCCCTTACCGTGGGACACTGGGGGATAAAATCACACCACGGACATGTCTTCTGCCCAGGGAGATCTATAGGAAGCAGACGGTGCCCTTTGGCAGTGTGAGGAGGGTGCTGTACCCTGGCTGCGCGTGCGGTGCTGCTCCATGGCTTCAGCAAGGATGGGGGTTTGGCAAGGGAGCATGGGACCTCGCGTGCTCTGCGTCACCAGCCTCCGGGCAGATGGTGTGAGCAGTGTCCAGGTGGGTCTCAGGAGTCCTTCTGTTCCCTCCTCTCTGTGCAGATGCCGAGATGGTAGTGAACAGTGAAAATAAACCTCTCCCCCTGAAGGACTTTGCTGCTCCCCATCTGCTCTGCTCAGAAGGGACAAAGCCGCTGCCGCCGGGTGCCAGGAGGTGGGTCTGGGCTCAGCTGTGCCCCGCCGTCTGGGTAGGAGCTCGGGGGGAGAGGAGGGGGAGGGCTCTGCCTTCGTGGTGCTGAGGATCTGTGGGCTCTGCACCTCCTGGTCACCGTGGCCGGTGGCTCATGGCAGAGCTGCAGGGGTTGCCAGCGTGCTGAGGATGCCGTGCCCAGCTACGTCCCCCCCTTGCTTGAGAGCAGGAGAGAGTGGGCACAGGACAGAAATTGGGGTAGAGCTCTGCCAGTGCCCCTGGGGTAACATTTTGGAGCCAGAGGCTGCTCTTGCCAGCCAGCCCAGTGGAGGCACAGCAGGGGAGGGGGGCACATACTGGTCATGGCAGTGGTTTTCTCTCTGAAGAGAGCTTCTGCCAGGGCTGTCTACTACAGAGCCCGGCTGTCTGCAGGGCCCTGGGGACTGAGCTGCCTCTTTCCTGCCTGGAAAAGGCATCATTGCCCGGCTCAGCTTGCTGCCAGGCCTGGGCTGTGGATAAATTGTGCTTGAGCTGCTGTCCTGGTGCTTCTCTGATGGCTGAGAGGCAGGATAATGGCTCCAGCAGGACAAATCTATGTCCCAGTGGCGTGGGGCAATTGGCAGGGCCTGCAGCGCCAGGACAAGGGGGAACGGCTTTGCGCTGAGAGAGGGCAGATGGAGGTCAGAGCTGAGGGAGAAATCCTTCCCTGTGAGGGCGGCGAGGCGCCGGCACGGGCTGCCCAGAGCAGCTGTGGGTGCCCCAGCCCTGGCAGTGCCCAAGGCCAGGCTGGACGGGGCTGGGAGCCACCGGGGCTGGGGGAAGGGGGCCCTGCGCGTGGCAGGGGTGGGACTGGGGGGGCTTTAAGGGCCCTTCCAACCCAAACCAGTCCATGACTACAATCTGGGCACTGCTGCCAGCCCCACTTGGGCTGCATATGCTCAGCCTCACATCTCATGGCCTCCTGTTCCCCTGTGCATCTCCCAGGGTCGCCTTCCTCCGGTGGGAGTTCCCCAACTTCAGCAACAGAAGCAAGGACCTGCTGGGTCGCTACGTCATGGCGCGGCGCCACATCCAGGCGGCCGGTTTCCTCGTGGTGGATGTGAGTAGTTGTGGGGAAGATCAAGGGGGTCTCTAATTCCATGGAGATGGAGGAGCGGACACCATCCTGAGGGGCACACCAGCTTCCTTCTTGCTCCCCTCCCCTTCCTGATGGGTCTGGGTCCCACACAGCAGGGCAGAGCCCCACGTCAGCCTGGAGCGCTCCATGGTGCCCACAGCTCCCTGTGGGGTGGCTCAGCACCCTGCCTGCCCCAGGATTAGCTGCCATGATCCCCTCCAGGCCACCTGTTAGGCAGCCCGGAGGTGGCAGCGTGGGGATCGGTAATCGAGGAGGACAGCAGACAAGGTCTTAGGGCGCTGATCCCCTGCACCGAGGCCCTGGGCTCCAGTGGGGTCACGCGTTATTTAGCTTCCCGGGGGTAATTATAGCTCTCCTGGCAGGCAGCGAGCCCTGCTGTCCTGCGGGCTGCTTGGGGGGAGGAGGGTGATGGCTGGGTGCTGCCTTCACAGGCAGGGAGCCGTCCCTCTGCCCTGCGGAGCTGGGTCAGCCCCAGCCCGGCTGAGCTGTGTGCCAGCAGCATGGCTCCTGCGCTGGAGGGCCACGTGTCCCCCCAGAGCGGCATCGCTGTCCCCCCAGAGTGGTCTCCCTAGCTTGTCCTCTGCTTCCCCATGAGGGCCCCGAGCTTCAGCGCCTCCCCAGTGTCCTCCCTGCAGCCCTCGGCGCCTGCTGCCGTGCTTTGAGGCTGATGCGAAGTGAGGTTTGAGGTTCACCGGCGCTGGTTTTCCCAGGCACTTGCATAACCCACCCCCCCGCAGCCCCCGCGCTGGCTGGCTGGGGCAGGGGGGAGATGGGAGGAGGAAGAGGAGGGGAAGTATCACTTCCTGCAGCTTCAGCCTTGTCTCCTGGCTACTAAATCCAGAGAGGGGTGGGCGGTGGGATCCCCCCAGACAGGGCTGCTCCCTCGTGCAGGCTGCCGGAGCACTGCCGAGGAACGGCATCCCGGTGCCAGTGTTTTGACGCAGCTGGAGCCGTCCAGCCAGAAAGCAAGTGCCAGGCTCTTGAACCTCTTCCCCAGCCCTCGTGCCCTCCTCCTGCCTCAAATTCACTCCAAATAAACATTCCACCTGGCTTTCGCCAGGCTGGGGCTGCTGGGAGCAGCCATGGAGAGGAGGATGGGATGGGCCAGCGGTAGGACCATGAAGCCCTGCACGTCCTCTGCATCTCACATGAAAAATTAAGGAGGTTTTGGTGCTCAGCGTGGTCCCCGAGGTGGAGGTGCTGCCCTGAATCAATCCTCCTCTGCCACGGGGAAGGGTGGTCACCAGGGCTGGCCCCGCAGCCACTCAGCCCGTACCACTTTGGAGCTTTGTGCCATCCCAGCTGCTCACAGAAGCCCGTTGTTCGGTGGTGGTGACACGGGCTAATTTGGGGACAGTCCTGAATTGTCTGCATTTTGGTCCCCTGGGTGTGGATGCCACTGCTGTCATATCTCACAGCCTTGTCAGATTTGGTGCCCACTTATGCCACGATGGGGACTGGCCCAATGGCTGCCACAGCCATGTCCATGCTCTGTGGGCCCCCTGTCCCTGCCGTGGGACATCAGGGATCTAAATAAATTATGGATGCTCCTTGGTGGCCAAATGCAGGGCTCTGTTTGTGTCTCAGGGGCTCTGATGGCGTCTCCTCTTCTCCCTGCTGCAGGTTCCCCACTACGAGTTCCTGGACCTGAAGCTGGAGCGGCAGCGGACAGCCTACCTCAGAGACAAGCTCAGCAAGGCCACGGCCAAAGCCATGGCGAGCTAACCGCACCGCTCTGCCGGCCTCTCCGGCAACGCCTCTGTTGGAAAACCTGTTCAAATAAATGCACCGCTGTACAGTGCCACAGTTGGGGGGGGCCCCCGGTGGCACACCGTGACGTGTTTTCCGGGGGGGGGAGGTGGCACTGCACCGATGCTTGCCAGGACCCTCATCCCCACAGCTGTGGCTCAGCTCCTGGAGGAGGCAGGCCGGAGCCAGGGTTTGGGATGAAGAGCCATCCTGGCTTCTCTTATTGCTGTCTTAGTGGGGCAGCTGGGGGGCTGCGCAGTGTGTGGGGAGGGGGGCCAGGCCGGCTCCTGCGCTGTGCCGCTTCCACCTAGAGTGGTGGGACCCATGGAGTGGGCACGGGAGGGCACTGGGGAGGGTCAGATCCTGCTCTGGGTGCTGAGCATGGCCCAGTGACCTCATGGCTTCCCCCTTCTGCCCCAACAGGCGGTGTCCCCCCGTGTCCCGCAGGACACGTGCACCTGGGCTGGGGGGGGGGGGACAAGGTGGGTCAGGAAAACCCTCGGTGCCATGACGCACCGGAGCCGGCTGCCAGGAAGGGCTTTGGGCACGGATTAGTGGCCATCTGGCCACCGCGCTGCTGGTGGGGCCCTTGCAGCCCCTCCGGCTGAGGGGCACGGCTTGGTCCCTCCAAGCTGCCCGTTTCCCCTGGGGGGGGGGGGCACACGGTGCCGGGCGGAGGCCGCGGCGGCGCCGGAGCTGCTGAGTCACAGCGCGGGGCTGCTCCTGGCACCGGTGTCGCGGCCGGGTTGGCCCCGGTGCCAGCCGCGCTGCGTGCCCGGGGTGGCAGCCAGCCCCCCACCGTGCCCTGCTGGCTGCCAGCCCCGCGCCGTGCCCGGCGGCAGGCGCCAGCGCCGTGCCTCAGTTTCCCCCTCCAGCATCCTTTGGGGGGGTGTGTGCAGGCAGCGGGATGAGCCGGGGGGTACCAGCTCCAGCCAGCCGGGGTCTCCCCACCGCCAACCTCAGAACGGGGTACCGGGTATCACACACACACACACAGACACCCCCGTTGCCAGCAAACCATCCCCATCCTCACCACGGAGACGAGAGAAGGGCCGTTCCCATGGCGACAGCGGAGGTACCCATCCTGCCTCCTCAGCGGTACCCGGGCGATGCCCTGGGGACGCGCAGGGTGGGGGCACCACGGTCCCCCCCCATATATGTGGCATCACCACCGGCAGCTTCAGGAGGGCTCTGCCCACTGCCCCCCCAGCAGTCACACCCAGGGTGCCACTGGGTCCTCAGCACCCATTTTTTTTTGCTTTTTGGGTTTTTTTTGGTTTTTTTGGGGGGGGCGGGAATGGATAGAATCCCGGCTCCATCCTCTTTCTTATCAATCCCAGCCCAGCTGGGGAAACTGAGGCCGGGCCCCCCCCCGGCGGAGCTGATGCAAGCAGCGGCGGGGTGGGTGGGCCCGCGGGCCCTCCCCTCCCCTCCCACCGCCGCAGTGCCTGGCACACACCCCGCTTTCTCCCTGCCGAGGGGGGGGGGGAAATAATAAAAAAAAAAATCAGAAAAAAAAGGCGGGGGGGGGGGGAGGGAGGGAAAAAAAAACCCTGAAAAAAAAAACCTGCTGACATCATCTGGGATGACGGGGCTGATCCCGGCGGCCCCCCCGCAGCCCCGCTAATGCTCCGCTCCCGCCGGCGCAGCCGCCCTCGCCCAGCGCCAGCCCCAGCGCCAGCCCCAGCGCGGCGGCAGCGGCCCCGCGGCCCGGCCCCGCCATGCCCGGGGAGGCGGTGAGAGCGCAGCGGCCGCGGGGCGCCGCCGGCAGCGGGAGCGGGAGCGGCGGGAGCGGCCCGCAGGGCGCGGCGGCAGGTGAGGCGGGGCGGGGATGTGGGAATGGAAGACGGAGGGATGCGGGACGGAGGGATGCGGCGATGGAGGACGGGGGGTGCGGGACGGGAGGATGCGGCGATGGAGGACGGGGGGTGCGGGACGGGAGGATGTGGGACCGGCCACAGCCAGCGCCCCCGGTACCACCCCGGGAGGTGACTGTGGGGACCCCCCCCGTTCAGCAATGACCAGCCTTAGGCTGTCCCCCCCCCCCCCACACACACGCACCCACCGGGAGGCCTCAGCAGAAGCAGGGGAGGCAGAGGCTGAGCCCCCCACTCAACCCCATCCCACCCCCCCGGGGAGCACCGGGCGGGGAAACTGAGGCACGGGCGGCGCGGAGCCGCGGCCCAAGGTCACCCCGCACGCGCGGCCCCGGGGACAGCGGGGAGGAGGCGGGGGGCTCCTGTTGTCACACACCCCCCCGCGTGCCTCAGTTTCCCCCCAACGGCTTGGGGGGGATGTGGGGGCTCAGCCCACAAAGGGGCTGGTTTGTGCAAGGGGGGGTGAGGGCTCCCCCGTGCCCGGGGCAGCCGGGGGGGGTGCAGGGGCCTTAACACCACCCCCCCCCAACTGCGGGGGGTCTGGCCAGGTAGCGGTGGGGAGGGGCAGGGCTAAGGGGACCCCGGCCCCCTCAGCGTAGGGGGGAGCCAACCCGCCGGCGACACTTTGGGGAGACACAGCCTGAGGGACACCGTAGGCAACACATCCCCCAAATTAACCCCTTAAGCACCCCCAGGAATGAAAAAGCCCGGGGGAGGGGGTACCCTCTCTGCTCGCACGTGCCCCGGGGCAGGGGGCTGCCCGCTAAATGCCCAGGTGAGGCCCCGCCCCCTTTCCAGCAGCCCCCGCGGCCCTGCCCCGCCCCCTCACCCCTATATAAAGTCCCCGGGGGGGCCATAGGCTTCTGTTGGGTTGGGGGCTTCGTCCTGGTTGCTTCTGCCCCATGGATTTGCCCCTGGGGGTCTCAGGTAGTGTGGGGAGTGAGTTGGGGGGTTCTGGGGAGCCTTTGGGGGGGGTGGGGTGGGGGTGCTGTGTTGCTCACACCTGAGCGATGAGGGACCGAGCACCTGCAAACCCAGTGCATGGGTGAGTGTGGGGTGATGCTGCGAGGGGGGGATGTGGGGTCCCCCTGTTGCTTAGGGCTATCTCGGTCTGAGCCCCCTGTAGTGCAGCTATAGCTTTGTGCCCCGAGGGAGGGGGTGGGCTGTTGCGGTGCCCCCCCCACCCCCAGAGTCACCTCTTGGTGTCACTGAACCCTGTGGCTGGTCCCTAGTGTTTTGCTTTGGGTGGGGGTAGCCAGTTCTCCCCCTCCCCCCAAGTCATCCCCGGCATCATCAAGCCCTGTAGGTGCTCCTCCTAGGTGCTCTGGGTGGGGGGGCACCCTGTTCTGGGCCCTTCCCCCCCCCCCCCCCCCGGGTGGGGTAGGGCCACCAGCCTGGCTGGGTGCCCCTCCATAGCAGCACCCTGGCTGTCCCCTCCCTATTCCTGCGCTCTCTCTCTGACCCTGGGGGGGGGCATGGTACTGAAGGGGGGGTCTCCCCTCTCTCCACAGCCCCTCTGCCGGCCACGGGCCCCCCAACGATGCCTGCCAAGGAGGAGGCTCGCCCACAGCCCGAGGGGGCCAGCTGCGACCCTGGGCCCCCTGCTGCTGTGCCCCCCGACGAGACCTGCTGCCCCCCACTGCCCGCAGACCCCCTGGACACCCGCATTGTCATGGGCGAGGAGACACGCTCCCCCACAGCCCCTGAGCTGCTGGGGGGGCCACCCCCGCCTGCTGTGCCTTGCCCCTTCCCTGCTCCCACCAAAGAGCCCCCCCAGGGCAGACCCCACACCGCCCTGGACCCCGACCTCTTCTTCACAGCCCCATCCACCCCCATCCGCGTCACGGGGTCCCGGCTGCTGCAGCCTCCCCCCGAGGAGCAGACGGATGGGGAGAGTGAGGGTCTCTGCTCCCCCCCCACCTCTCCCTCCGGCTCCTACATGACGGCCGAGGGGGGCAGCTGGGGCAGCTCGGGCACGGCCAGCACCTCCCCGTCCTGCTCCCCCAACCTGGTGGCAGAGGCCGAAGCCATGGCGGCGGCTGAGGCTGAGGAGGCTGAGGCCGAAGACTTGGTGGTGCTGCCCTGCCTGGAGCATCCTCCCGCCTTCACCCCGCCCTCTCCAGAGGATGATGACGAAGAGGAGGAAGACGGACCCTTTGCCCCGCCGGGGGATGAAGATGATGATGATGGGCAGACACTGGAGGAGGAAGAGGAGGATGAGGAGTGGGAGCTGTCAGGGGGCGCAGGTCTGATCCCGGCGGCGCTGCTGCCCTTCCGCGGCAGCCTGCTTTTCCAGGCCGAAGCGGTGGAGATCACCCCGCTGCCCGCCGGCACGGCCCCCCTGCCCCTCTCCGGCGAGGAGGAGGATGAGGAGGAAGAGGAGGAGGAAGGTGGCAGCACTTCGGCCTCCTTCCTGCACTCGCTGTCCGAGACCTCCATCACTGAGGGGGTGGACGAGTCCTTCGCCTTCCACGACGACACCTCCGCCTCCTCTGACTCGGCTGCTTACGACGGCGAGGAGGACGAGCGGCTGTACGGCACCGAGCGCCATGCCCTGGGGGCTGAGGGGGGGCCCCCCGGTACCAGCACTGCTCCCCCTGGTGCCGCGGCCTCGGGGGACGGTGGCATCGAGCTCCACCTTCATGCCGGGATGGACCTGGCTGTCCCCCCCTCGCCAGGGGGGTCCCCCCAGCATCGCCATGCCCAGGAGCCAGTGCCTGCTGTGGAGGGTGCCAGTGCGGAGGGGATGGAGCTGGGGATGCTGGAGCAGGATGGTGCTGGGACCCCCCCCAGCACACTCCAGAGAAGGCAGCGTGGAGCCAGATGGCGAGACCTTCCTCACATCCTCCTCTTCCTCCTTGGAGCTGGAGGAGGTCTCAGCCCTGGAGCCTGATGTCCTGTGGGAGCCAGATGCTGTCTTGGGGGGCTGTCCCCTGCTGGAGCCCCCCCAGCTCCCGGAGGAGCCGGAGGTGATGCCAGGTGCTGAGGAGGAGCTGGTGCTGAGGGATGATTCCAACGCGGCAGTGCTGGGAGAGGGGCCAGCAGTGAGCAGCAGCATCCTGCAGCCCCCCAGCCTCTGCTCCGGGGAGCCCTGGGACCCTCAGACTGACAGCCTGGGGGATGTCACCATGGTGCCAGCCAACGGGGAGCCCCAGGGCGGCCATGGGAGTGATGGTGACAGTGACAGTGAACTTGGCACTGTGAGAGTGGGGAGCACTGAGCTGGCAGCCGCTGATGGCCACGATGAGCTGGACACTGCAGCCACCAACCTGGCACCATCGGTGACGCCCAGCCCACCAGGTGAGCCAGACACCACAGCCGCTGACCTGGCACCATCAGTGACATCCAGCCCACCAGAGGAGCCAGACACTGTGACCACCGACCTGGCACCATCAGTGATGTCCACACCGCTGGACGAGCTGGATGCTGTGGCTGCCAACCTGGCACCTTTGATGTCCAGCCCACCAGATGAGCCAGACACCGTGGCCACTGACCTGGCACCGTTGGTGACACCTGGTGTGCCAGATGAGCCAGACACCGTGGCCACTGACCTGGCACCGTTGGTGACACCTGGTGTGCCAGATGAGCCAGACACCGTGGCCACTGACCTGGCACCATTGGTGACACCTGGTGTGCCAGATGAGCCGGACACCGTGGCCACTGATCTAGCACCATTGGTGACACCTGGTGTGCCAGATGAGCCGGACACCGTGGCCACTGATCTAGCACAGTTGGTGGCATCCAGTGTGCCAGATGAGCCGGACACCGTGGCCGCTGACCTGGTACCACCAGTGATGTCCAGCCCACCAGATGAGCCAGACACCGCAGCCACCAACCTGGCACCATTGGTGATGTCCAGCCTGTTGGATGAGCCAGACACTGTGGCCACTGACCTGGTGCCATTGGTGACATCCAGCCCCCTGCATGAGCCAGACGCCGTGGCCACCGACCTGGTACCACCAGTGATGTCCAGCCCACCAGAGGAGCCAGACACTGCAGCCACCGACCTGGTACCACCAGTGATGTCCAGCCCACCAGAGGAGCCAGACACCGTGGCCACTGACCTGGTACCACCAGTAATGTCCAGCCCACCAGAGGAGCCAGACACCGCAGCCACTGACCTGGTACCACCAGTGATGTCCAGCCCACCAGAGGAGCCAGACACCGCAGCCACCGACCTGGCACCATTGGTGACGTCCAGCCTGTTGGATGAGCCAGACACTGTGGCCACTGACCTGGTGCCATTGGTGACATCCAGCCCCCTGCATGAGCCAGACACCATGGCCACAGATGTGGAAGCATTGATGATGCCCAACTCACCAGATGAGCTGCACACTGCAGCCACCGTCCCTGGCCTGGTGCCATCGGTGACACCCAGCCAGCCAGATGAGCCAGACACTGCAGCCACTGACTTGGTGCTGTCAGTGATGCCCTGCCCACCAGAGGAACCAGATGCTGTGGCCACCAACCTGATGCCATCAGTGATGCCCAGCCTGCCAGATGCTGCAGCCACCGACCTGGTGCCATTGGTGACATCTAATGAGCTGGACACTACAGCCACTGGCCTGGTGACACCCAGCCCACCAGATGCTGCAGCCACCGACCTGGTGCCATTGGTGACACCTGATGAGCTGGATGCTGCAGCCGCCGACCTGGTGCCATCGGTGACACCCAGCCTGCCAGATGGCATCATGGCCCCATCCCCACCTCCACAGGACATGTCCCCCAGTGCTGCCAATGAGGAGCCGGAGGATGGGACCACCTCGGCCAGTGAGTCCCTGGAGCCACCAGTGATGGTGTGCCCTGCAGTGCAGGGGATGATGGTGCACATCCCTGGGGATATGGGTGAAGTCCCGGAGGAGTGGGATGCCACCACCGCCTCCTCAGAGGAGTCCTCCCCGGAGCTGCTGGAGACGTCCCGCTCCCGCACAGACTCCAGCTTCTTCACCGCACCTGAGGACAGCGCGGGGGAGGCGGCTGTGCCCCCCAGACCCCCATCCGAGGAGGATGAGGATGCTGCCCGTCGCTGCCTGGCCCTCTGCCTGACCCCCTCACCCCCCACCATCCCCCCCTTGGTTTTCACCGCTTCAGAGCGGGAGGTGTACGTGGGGGTCCCCCCGGCCCCCCTTGAACTGCTCCAACCACCCGGTGCCTTTTCAGAGAGCGGGGCGGCCTGGCAGCGCCGGGAGGACCAGCAGCGGGTCACCGCCATGTTACAGGGCTCCTTTGGGGACCTGCCAGCCCCTCGCCTCCTCCCCAGGGCCCCGGAGCCCCCCGAGTTCCCAGCAGAGCCCCTGGAGGGCCCCCCCAGTGATGGGGGGAGGGAGGAGCCCCTGCCCCCCCATGAGCCCCCCACCCCCCAGCTGGGTGATGAGCCCCTGGGCCAGACTGCTGGGGACACCGATGCCAAAGTCCTGGGGGCGGACGCCCCCCCCCAGCGAGCCCCCGGCACCCCCCCAGCAGCAGGAGGAAGAGGAGGTGATGGTGGGGGTTGAATCCAGCCCCCAGCCCGCTCTGGGTGCCGGTGAAAGGGGGGATGCTCAGCCAGAGCCCCCCCCAGAGCCAGTCAGGGAAGAAGCCCCCCCAGAGCCCCCCAGCCCACCGTGGGCCCCCTCCCCTCTGCTCCCCGAACTCAGCCAAGTGCCTCCTCCTGCCGCCGCGCCACCGTCACCGTGCCCGGATCTGGCCCGCGGCCCCCAGGACACCTCAGGGCTCCCCGCCGGCGAGGAGCGCCCGTCCGTCTTGCCACCCTCCAGGAAGCACCTCGAGGGTAAGAGACCCCCCCTGACACCTACCCACCCATTGCTGTGGGGCTGGGGTGGCCATCATCCACGGTGGGGTGCTTGGGGGCTCCCTTTGGGGGTCCCAGGGTGGGTGATGGGGTGGTTCTCACACATGTTGGGGTGCTGAGGGTCCCCCTTGGGGGTCCCGGGGGGGAGGTGGAGTGAGCAGGCTGAGTTCAACACCATGGAGGGGGTTCTGGGAGGCGGAGGGGCACCACCAGCTTGGCACCCCCCAGCCCCCCTTAGCTCCTGCAGCCATCCCTTGCTGCTGTGGGGTGTTGAGTGGGGCTGGGGTGGGCATCCTCCATGGTGGGATGCTGGGGGTCCTCTTTGAGAGTCCCCGGGTGGGTGACAGGGACAAGCAAGCTGGGTTCAACCCCACATAGGGGATTTTGGGGGGCACCAGCAGCTCAGGCCCCCCCTGCTATGGGGTGTTATGTGGGACCAGGGTGGGATCGCTGGGTGCTGGGGGTCCCCTTTGGGGTGTCCCCAGGTGGGCGGTGGTATGAGCAGGATGGGTTCAGACACACATAGGGGAATTTGGGGGGGCGGGCGCACCACCAACCCAGCCCCCCTGCAGCCCCCCAGCCCTCCCCACGCAAGGAGAAGGAGGCCCGAGGCAGGCAGGTGGGGATGGGCAGCCGGGGGCCCCCCCGGGGGTCCCTGCAGTCGGAGTCGAGCTCCTCGAGTGAGGCGGAGACCCCCTACCCCTGCCCCGAGATCCAGCGCCTGCGGGAAGCCGCCGGCATCGCCCTGCGCCAGGACAAGCAGCCCCCGGCCCCCCACCGCTGCGAGGCCAACCATAAAGGTAAGAAGGGGGGGCCCTAAGGGGTTCCCCCCATATTTTGGGGGTGGCTAGAGGGGCACCCAGCTCCATCCCACCCCTCTGCTTGGCCCCAGGGTCATGTAATGAGTCAGAGAGCAACGATGAGTCCATCCCTGAGCTGGAGGAGCCTGAGGGCTCGGAGCCACCGCCGGCCCAGACCCAGGTGTGTGTGGGGGGGGTCTGAGGGAGCTGGGGGCAGTGGGGACCCCCCACTGAGTGGTGGGTCAGGGGCTGCCCTCACCCACCCATCCCTGGCAGGCACAGCTCACCCACTCACTGGGCACCGGGGAGGAGACCGTCAGCAAGGCGAAGCAGAGCCGGAGTGAGAAGAAGGCTAGGAAGGTGGGACAGGGCCCGAGGGTGGGGCTGGGGGTCCCTGGGGTGCTGGCTGTCCCCCGTGGCACTGGTGTCCCCACCCCAGTCCCCACATGCGATTGGGGTTTCCTCATCCTGGACCTTGGGTGGATGAGGGGGTCCCCCATGGCACTGGGGTCCCCATCTTGGTCCCTGGGTTGGGGCTGGGGGCCTCTGGGTGAGGGTCCCCCATGGCACTGAGGTCCCCATCTTTGTCCCCAAGAGGGGCTGGGAACCCCTGGATGGGCTCGGGCATCCCCTGTAGTACTGGGGTCCCACCCCCTGGCTGTGTCTGGGGGTCCCCCATGACACTGGGGTCCCTGTCCCATATCAGGGTTTGAGGGAGTAAGATGGGCTGGGGGGGGATTACCCCAGGCAGGGGCAGTTGGGGGGGTGTTGTGGGGCTTCCCCCCACTCTGGGGGGGGGGGCTCCCCATCCTGGGTGGGGGCCCAGCATTGCCCCACATCCCTGCTTTCACCGTTGTCCCAGGGCTCTGGGGTGTTGCTGGGGGGATGGGGCAGCTCCTTGGTTGCTCTGGGTGTGGTGGTGCTGGGGGGGGGGGGCACAGGGTGACCCCTGTGTGTGTCCCCCCTCCCCAGGCCATGTCCAAGCTAGGGCTGCGGCAGATCCATGGTGTCACCCGCATCACCATCCGCAAGTCCAAGAACATCCTCTTCGTCATCACCAAACCCGATGTCTTCAAGAGCCCCGCATCCGACATCTACATCGTCTTTGGGGAAGCCAAGGTGAGGGGGGGGGGGGACTAAGGGGTCAGGGGGGGTCCCATCCTTGGGGCTGGTGGCCTGTGGGGACAGGTGGGTGACCCTGTGCCCCTCTGCCACCCTGCTGCAGATCGAGGACCTGTCACAGCAAGTGCACAAGGCAGCAGCGGAGAAGTTCAAGGTGCCGATGGAGCACTCGCCCCTCATCACGGAGACGGCCCCAACTCTCACCATCAAGGAGGAGAGCGAGGAGGAGGAGGAGGTGGGTGCTGGGGAGGGGGGCGGAGGGACCCCTCCTGCATGTCCCAGGGACATTGGGGGGGTGACAGTGCTGTCCCCTCAATGCAGGTGGATGAGACAGGGCTGGAGGTGAGGGACATTGAGCTGGTGATGGCCCAGGCCAACGTCTCGCGCCCCAAAGCCGTGCGGGCACTTCGGCACAACAACAACGACATTGTCAACGCCATCATGGTGAGTGGCTGGGCTGGGGGGGGGGAGGGGGGGTTACAAATCGGGGTGTGTGGTGTGGTGTCTGCTGCTTGTCCCAGCGTGAACTGGGGGTGCTGCAGGGGTCTGTGACGCTCTGCTCTCCCTCTCTCCCGCAGGAGCTGACCATGTAGCAGCCGGGGGTGTCCCGGTCCCCTGTATAGATGCACAGTTACTCCCCCCCCACCCCCAGCCCCCACCATCCTTCCTTCAGCCCCCCGCATCCTCCTCTGAGTCTGTAACGCTCAATAAACGGCCTCATGTATCACTTGGATCGCATGCCGCCTCCCAGCGTGGTGATTTGGGGGGGGGAGGGAGCTGGGCCGCCCCGTGGTGCTGGGGGTCTGGTCCCTGGGGGTGCTCGGGGGGCGGACCTGGGGCACCCTGGTTCCCAGCAGCAGGATGGGGTGATGGCTGTGGAGAGGCCAATGCGGTGGGACAGCTCTGGGAGCCCCCTGTGGTGGCACCGGATGGGGTGGTAGAGGCCAGGACGCTCCGGAAGGCATCAGAGCTTTGCCCCCCGTTGCTAATTCAGAGGTGCTTAAGGAAGCCGGGCTTTGGCAAGGGCCAAGGGAGGTGAGCGAGGCCTTAAGCAATGAGACAAACCACGGTTGGGTGCAGAATTATATTTACCGGTAACAAATACCCCGTACAGAAGGCAGACACGTACGTACATCCATCCATCCACCACCCCTGCTGGTGCCGGGAACGCTGGCGGCAGAGCCCCGGTGGCAGCTGCTGTCCACTCGCTCCCAGAGTGCCGCAGCGCAGGGTTATTTCCAGAGTTAAGTCCCATTTCCCACTGAACTATATGAAAACAACAACAAAAAAAAACCCCAAACAAACAAAAAACCAAACCACCGCGAGCTGTTACAGCTTGTTTTATAGTTCTCCGTATACAATTGTGTCAAAAATAGGGCTTTTCTTTTAATTCCAAATTTCCTTAAGTCTTTAATGACTTGAGCAGCCACATGTGCAATTTTTTAATCTGTAAATCATAAAAAGGCACTAAAGCTCCCCCAGTTCTGTGCTGGGCGGAAGAAGGAAAAAATCCTGGTCCCTGAGTCCCAGGGACACTGGAGCTGGGGGACAGAGCCAGGACCCTCATCTTCCCCCTCCTGCAGCCAAAACGCGTGCCGGGAGGAGGAAACCGCGAGCTGCTCCGTCCAGGTTTGTTCCTAGGGAAGATGCTCTCCTGGATGGATGTGTCCTGGCCAGATCTCTTCCTTCAGTTGCTGGGGGACCCCCTTTGGGACGTCCCCTGCCTCTTTCCTGCTCTGGAATTTATCAGCCTCGAAAAAGGAAGGGAAGGGCTGTCTGTTGGAGGATGCACAGGCTGTGTCCCAGCCCTGTCCCTGGCACCGGGGTGCCTTGACAGTGTGCCCCCCTTAAAGTCCTGGGGGTCCTTAAAGACCCCCCCAGCTGAAATCAGGTGAAATGGGATGGCAGCTGCGGGCTGGATCGTACCGAGGGCTGGCGGCTGCGATCCCGGGAAGGCAGGTAAGAAATAGCTGGAGCAGCAGGGCTGGGGAGGGAGAGGATGGAGGGATGAAGGCTGCTCTCTGCCTGGGCTGGACAGACAGGATGGCAGCGAGGAGACACCAGTAAGGGTAATGGTGAAGTGGGGAGTTGCTGGCAGGGAGTAAGGGGGCTGGAGTGCGGCCCCAGGGAGGTTGCGCAGGGAGAGCCAGGGTTGAAGGCACTGGGGGGGCTTTGGGGACAAGGAGCAGAGGAATGCACAGGAGGAGGCCGGACCCCCCCAGACTGCTGAGCCACTGGGGCCAGCCAGCCCCCTCCCTGGTTCCAACAGCTGGCACCTGCACAAAGGACCTGGCCAAAGCCACTCATGGGTGCCAGAGACATCAGCAGACCCCTGGGTGCTGCCACGGCTGTCCCATCCCTTCTCCAGCCCCACCCTTTGCCTGGCTGTGGCACCAGGATAACTGGGGACCCCCCCAGACCCTTCTCTCAGATGCCCCCCTCCCTCCGCAAACAGCATCTCCCTCTGCATGGGAGTGCTCCTCTGGCAGGGGATACAGATTAAAAAAATAAGTGTGTATTTATAACGGTATGTAAAATATATACAACATGTACAGCACAACTTGTGGCCCCCCCATGAAATTTCTGACAGCGGGTCCTGGATCAGCTGTCCTGTCCAGGTGGGGGCCCCCAGGGACAGCGCGGTCCCCAGGGAGCCCCAGCAGCCGCCCCATGACATCCCACCAGCACCACGAACCCCAGACCAGGTGCCAGGGAGGACCATGGGGTCTCCCAGACTTTGGGGGGGGGGGGGGGGGCAGGTGTGCGTGGAGCAAGTCCTTGTGCTTGGCAGGAAGGTGACGCCCTGGCAGGCACCAGCAGCTGCCTGCCTGGTGTTGGGGGGCCAAGAACAAGCCCAGTGGTGGGTAACACATGGGCTGTGCACCCCTGTGCCTCCCTGGGGCCCCCCGTTATTCCTGAGCAAAGCCGGGGGGATGGGGTTTGCGGGCCAGGCTGCAGCAGTGTAAGCAAAAAGCTCACGGTGCAGCCGGCGGCCGCCACCACCATCGGCAGTTTCTCCTGCGAGTCTGGAGCCGAAATGCTTCGACAACATCAACAATAGGTTTAAATAATTCACATTGTGGTAAACTTCATTCAAAAACAGGGGGAGGAAGAAGAAGAGGAGGAAGAGAGCAGTTACAACAGGGATACCATGTGCAAAACTGTAAACCAGGCAGAGGGTTGTAGCCGACTTGTCTCCCCGCTGCACTGGCAAAACCAAACCAGAGGCAGCTGCAGGCCAGGCTCCTGCCCTGGGGTCCTCTGCTGCAGCGTGCCAGCCTGGCGAGAGGGCACTGGCCGCCGGCCAACAGCCACTTGGAGCCGTTAACGAGGATGGGAGAGTAATTACATCCTGATCTAGCCCCAAAACCTCTTCCAGAGCGATGGTCACTGCTGCGGGGTCTCTCTGGGAGGGTGCCAGAGTGAGCCCCCCCGGGTGGGGAGCTGCCGGGGCCGTTCTCCCCCAGCTTGCTCTCAGGAGGAATCGCGGTCCATGCTGCACCCCAGGGCCTCGATGTCGTTGCTGATGTGTGAGATCATTCGGTCCCACTCATCCTCCTCCGAAGGGACAGACTGGTCATCAGAGCTGCCGGCAGCGCCGTTGCCGTTGGTGGTGGAATTGGAGGTAGTGCTCAGCGTCCGCCTGTACCTCCCGAAACTGTCTGTGATGATGCCCCGGCCATCCTTCACCCCGATGGTCTCCAGGAAGTTCTCAAAGTGTTGGCTGTCCTTCTCAGGGATGAAGGGGCGAAGACCTGGATCAGGGAAGAAACACGAGAAGGAAACAGTTATCATCATCATCATGAGTTCTGTACAGCACAGGCACGTAGGGGAGACACCTGGGGACAGATTTCCACATGGATTTGCCCAGCTGTCTGAAATTCCCCAGGGATTCTGAACCTTCCAGCAGAGGCCAGCTGCAACGCTGTGCCCCAGCTCCCTGAAACAACCCAGGGTTTGGTGGAGGAGCCTGTTTTGGGGGGCTGGGGCTCCCAGCTCACGGCCACATTTCCCATTTACACCCTTGAGAACAGCAGCTGCTGCCCACTGAGGACAAAATCCTGCTAAAGTGGGATTTTCTGAGCTCAAAAGGCTCATCATCTAATTCCTCACCGAAACATATTGCCCAGCTTTACTGAGCTTATTGCTCTAACAGCACCAGCCCTGACGCAGGCCCCCGAAGGAGCACGGCCAGGGCAGCTGCAGGAGCATCTCTCCTGTCTCCCTCTGTGCATCCCACCATGGGCCAGCATCGCTGGTGGGGTGGCTGTCACCTGCTGCGAAGCATAGGGTCATTGTGACACAGGTTAGACATGCTGCTTGTTTTATTACTAAATTACCCTTTGAGGATTTTAAGTAACAAACTCATTTCTCTTTCTAATTAGAGGTGTTTCTATATTTTTATATATATAAATATTTATATATATATATAAAGCTAAGGCTATTTAAATGTCTTTTCCTCCAGATGGGCCTGATTGTGCTCCAGCTGCAACCACAGAGCTGCTGCCAGGCTGAGCATCAGCCTTTTCCCTCCTCTGGCCACGGTGTATGTCCTTACTGGCCAAAACTGAGGTGCCCTCCTACTGCCTCTAGTCTGTTCCAGATTTAAGACTACAGTCACTACCCAGACTGCTTGGAAGAAAACCTGGGGTATTCAGAAACTTAAAAAAACCAAACCACTTTTACAGGTTTCTAGCACAGTCTGGGCAGAAGATCTGCTTCTCCTCACTTCTCAATCTCTCACGGATTGTGGGGTGCCCGAGGAGAGCACGGCACCAGTGCGATGGCTCAGGTTGGGAAAAGCAAGTCGGCTCTGCTCTTCAATGGCAATATCAAGTCAGCCTCCCAGCACAGCTACCTTGCTGTCATGCCAGCTTCAGCAGCGGTGATGTTAAAAGCAAGCTGGTTGCGTGCGCACCACAGAAAGAAAATGCCTTTGTGCTGGTGGAGGCGCCCAGCTGCGCTGCGAGATTCCCAGAACAAAGGAAAGAGAAGGGGGCTGGGGGAGCCCTGCCTGCCTGGGGCCAGAGCACAGGCACCCACTCCAGCCCGCGTGTGCCTGCCCCAACTCCACAGGCTCTTGTTACTGATTCTCCTTCAGCTTATAAATGCCAAAATCAAAGCAGAGAGTCTGAGCAGGAGTGACGTGAAGAGCCTCTGAGACTCCCAGCCCCCTTTTACTGAAGGGGAACGGAAGAGTGCTGCTCCCCTGGCAGGGCATGCGCCCTCCCTCCGGGACTGTGAAGCTCCAGGGAACACAGGTGGCCAGGTGAACGGCACCTCTGAGGCCAGAATCACCTGGTGTCAGGTGCTGCACCTGGGCAAGGGCCAGGACAGCTGCTCCCAGGAGGCACAGAAAAGCCTGGTGTCTGGGCTGGAGAGGGCACCAGGCTCCCTGTGCAGTCAGGAGGGAGAGCAGCCCTGAGGAAAGGGACTGGGGGTGCTGGTGGGCGAGAAGCTGGACGCGACCCGGCCACGTGCGCTCGCAGCCCAGAAAGCCCCCCGTGCCCTGGGCTGCATCCCCAGCAGCGTGGCCGGCGGGGCGAGGGAGGGGGCTCTGCCCCTCTGCCCCGCTCTGCTGAGACCCCCCTGCAGCGCCGCCTCCAGCTCCGGGGCCCCCAGCATAAGGAGGGCACGGACCTGTTGGAGCGGGGCCAGAGGAGGCCACGGAGATGGCCAGAGGGCTGGAGCCCCTCTGCTGTGCAGCCGGGCTGGGAGCGCTGGGGCTGTTCAGCCCGGAGAAGGGAAGGCTCCTGGAGAGCCTGGAGCACCTTCCCGCACCCAAAGGGGCCGGCGAGGAAGCTGGGGAGGGGCTTTTCCCAAGGGCCTGCAGCGCCAGGACAAGGGGGAACGGCTTTGCGCTGAGAGAGGGCAGATGGAGATCAGAGCTGAGGGAGAAATCCTTCCCTGTGAGGGCGGCGAGGCGCCGGCACGGGCTGCCCAGAGCAGCTGTGGGTGCCCCAGCCCTGGCAGTGCCCAAGGCCAGGCTGGACGGGGCTGGGAGCCACCGGGGCTGGGGGAAGGGGGCCCTGCGCGTGGCAGGGGTGGGACTGGGCGGTCTTTAAGGTCCCCAGCCCAAACCATTTTGGGATTCTGTAATGTTGAAGCGTACTCAAACCTCTGAGTCCAGCGGCTGAGCTACATGGACCCAGGTGTCCTCAGGAAAGAGGCATCGCCAAAGGAGAGGTGGGTTGAGCTGTTGCTCCTTGCCTGGTGACACCCCAAAAAATCATTATGCCATCCATGCCCAGCCCTTCACGCCCCTCACATCCCGCCAGACTGCCCATGGTGCATCAGCTATGGGCACCGGGCATGGGCCAGGGCTCTCCCTTTGGTCGGTCACACATGACTAATCCCTGGCAGCTGCTACTCACCCAAGAGCAGGAACTTTCTGCTGTCTCCGTAGAGCTGCTTCAAGTTGATGCAGAATTCATGGATCGAAGCCCCATTGCGATACTCGTGCAGGAGCATTGCGAACTGCTGGATCTCTTGGGAAGAGAGTTTTGTTCGGAGCTACGGAAGAGAAGCACACCGCAAACACTGCTGATTTTTAAGGAGGAAGAGATGATGGGAAGCCCTGGGAATGTTGGTGATTAGATTTATTACTGTTTGGTAAGAGCTGCCGTAATGAACCAGCTCATCCTGATGGAAAAGCAGGACAGGCTGGTGCAACCCACTGCTGAGCTGGCAGCTTTCAAATGGGGACAAGCTGTGAGCGTACGCAGGGGCTGTGAGTCACGACGTGACGGACCTGGCATGCCGTGGATGGCGTGACATGCCTTTACATGGTGAGAGGGGACAAGGGGGTGGGGATGCTCCTGCAGGAGAAGGAAGTGAGCCCATATTCAGGTCCCACAAGGCCTCCAAGCACAACTTGTATGAAAAGGAGAACGAGGTGTTCCTACACAGCATAGGCACATGTTCCACACGCCAAGGCAATGAACCCAAATCCCAGGAGTGCCAACACCCTAAAGGGAAGAAAATCCCTCCACCCTGTCCTGAGACCCAAGGACACCCTACCGTCATCATATAGTCCTGGAGCAGCTCTGTCGCCGTGGTGCTCAGCTCGCTCTCACTCACTGTCTTAATGTGTGGAGACTGTTGCGTGGAGAAGGAAGAGGGGGAGTTGTCACCTGCATCCAAGGTTTCTGGAAAGGAACTGAAACACAGATGGTGAGTCCTCCAGAGCTCCTTGGGTACCTCCTGCCTTGCTGCCACTGGTGGCTGCGGCACGGGAGAGCCAGAACAGCAGAGGCACGTGGAGAAGCGCTCTCTCTGCGATAAGGCTGGCAGCCTTCGGCTCGCAAGGGCATCTGAAGGCTCCCACGCAGCCAGAGGACTTTAACTATATTGGTTTGGTGACCTGCTGAAAACTAAGCCCTGTGTGGGCAAATATCCCCTCTAACTGCTTTCTTATCTTGGAACAGTGCGCGGAGAAGTCTCAAAACACCTCATTTTGGCATTAAATGTGAAATTTTCAAACAGCATCAGTCAATTTTAAACAACTGGTTTGTGTGTCAGGTTTTCAGCCCACAAACGCTATCAATGTTTTCAGCAGTCACCGACTCAGGAGGCAAAAAGTTTCCAAAATAAAGGGTTTTGGGGGAACCATTTCTTGCAATTCCAGCTGGACTTCATCAAGACAAAGCAGCCGGACGAGCATTGTGGCCCTGCTTTGCTGACGCAGGGGACTGTGCATACATGGTGTACACGACCTTCTCTGGAAACCTGCGGTGGCAGAACAATCCAGCCACGGACGCTGCGGAGGCAGGGACCATGGCACTGCACGCGGACAGTAAAAACACCACCCAACGTTTCAGCCAGACTGAGCAGAAGCTTTTCAATGTGCAGACTGCAGCAGTTCCTGCTCTAGGGGCTTTAAACCTGGCAGTGAGGCTGCACTAATAAGCCCAAGCGCCCCGTGAGTTCAGTGTACCGCATTTAACTTACAAAGTGCTTGCTTCCGTTTCGTAAGGTTCCTTAACATCCACTTTTGTAGAAGAGTCATCTGCAAGGAAAACATTCGAGACATGGAGTTTGAGAGGCAGAAACTGGGTGCTCTTCCCAGCCCATGACCTATGTGCACAGATGTCTGACTCAGCTTTCACAGCTGGAAGGTGGGAGGCAGTGGGGACGGGGCTGAGCGGTGCTGTGTCAGGACCGGATACAGACTCAGCAGAGATGCAGAACCGCAAAGGGCCTGTTTTATTAAGTGCCTGCGTCCAACATGAATAGAGAGGCAAAGGGTATGGGGAAAAAGGATGATGGCTGATGTCCCATGGCCCAGCTGGGGAGACATCTGCAGGCAGGAGATAGCCCTCGTGCCCATCCAACTCACAATTAAAGTAGAGGAAGGTGGGTTTTTTTTTAAATACTTCACACAAGGCTGGGCCAGGCTGGCTCTGACCTCAGAGCGTGGCAGAAGAGAGGTGATGGATACCAGTGAAGATGGGGAGAGACCCTCACGAGGGCCCGGTAAGAAACAAGCAAAGCAGGAGAGCACAGACTCACCACTGTGTAAGGACATGTGCCGCGTCGGTGTGGATGCCCCATCAAATATTGCTCTGTCCAAGAAGTCTATCGTGGACTCAGTGTAAACTATCTGGAAGACTTGGCTGAGAAGTGAGCACAGCTCCTCGGCAGTCACCTGGGGAGGGAGCAAAGAAGGGCTGGTGCAAGGCAGAAGAAACCACAGCGGCCCTTCGCTTCGGCTCCCTATGGTGGGTGCACCACGTGGGACAGCAGCGTGCTGTATTTGTGAGGGGGTGGTCCTCCCAGTGAGGACAGGGAACTCACTCATCCAAGATCCCAGACACTGCTTGACCCACAAGGTCTCCAGGGCTGGAAGTGACAAACCTCAAATCTCATTAGCTACCTCCCATGGGATTTTTCCTTGGTGTTACAGCAAACAAACTCCTGAGATATATCACCCCTCATCACCCTCCCATACTGCCAGAGGAGCGTTCCAGCCCTCTTCAACTGCCTAGACCCAAGCAATGGGAGATTGGATGCTCCATCAACTCGCAGCTATTAATTAGCACACGGATTTCATACCAGTGCTCTGTCCTACTCCTCAGTTCAGTTCCCTAGGCTTTTCACTACATAACCTACATCCCAAATACGTGCAGGTACTCAAGACAGTGTTAGAGCCAAAACCAAGGTGAGCAAAACTCCACCCTGAAGGAAAAGGGTTCCTGCTGTAGAAGTGGGAACACACAGACCGAGATCAGAATCTCTGGATGCAGACACCGGATGAAACAAATTTCCAGGTCAGCATCAGGAAATGCCCTGGTTAGTAAAATCCTGTTGTGAGACAGATTCACTTCACAGATTTTCTGCTGCTGGAGAAAGCTCTGGGCAGCAGGCACCACCACCAAGGGACAACCATCTTCTGATACCCTCTCGTGTCCGAGTCAGGTCCCGGAGCTGGGGCAGGGACCAGGTTTCCTCCTCCAGGTAAGCATCCTGTGTGCCAGCAAAGCCCAATCCACACCCTGCAGTCTTAAAACCAGGCCTATGTGTGTCACACAATGTATGGCCAGGTAAGTACCTGGTCACATAACAGAGGGGACACTTGAGGGGTGTAGGATGAGGCCACCCTGGGGCTTGTGGCTCTCAATCACCCAAGAAGTTGTGGTAACCCTGGTCTAAGAGTCAGAAAACCTCCCGGCAATCTCAGTCCCAAGTTTTTGGATTGGAGGGTGACTCTGGAGGCAATCCCAACGTGGGACGGAGTTTTAATCAACTGTTTTGAGTCTTACTTTGTTCTCCGTAGCCAGGACCACCAAGCAACAAGCTTCAACAGGAACCACTCCGCTCTCAGACAGCGAGCTTGAAGTAAGCGCTTTGGAGCTCTCCGCACAGAGACTCTGGCTTGGGGAGATCCCAGGGTCCTGAGCTGAGAAAGAGGAGAAGTCATGATGGAAAGGCTGAGGCAGGGAGAGAACAGCAAGGAGTCTTTGCACGGCAAGCTGTCCTCTGAGCAGGCGGCTTGTGGGGAGAGCAGAGGATCCCACAGCCAGGAGAAAACGCCCTGGAGGAGGGAACTCTCAGAAGCCCAGGAACTCTACCTGAACGCTGCCCAGGGCCAAAGTCTCTGAATGGAAAGCCTGTAATTTAGAGCTCGTTTCTGACAACTCTGTAAATCACTGGCTTCATTTCCACGGCTTAGTCAGTCTCAGAAATCCATCAGCAGAATTACAGTCTTCTAAGTCACTTACTCATTTATTCTATAGACTGTCCTTTGTTGTCACGGGGTTTATAATCCGGTAAATCTCTGTCATTACATCTTCTAAGTAGCTCAGTGTTCCCCAAACACTCCAGCCCAAAACCACGCAGGTTTGACACACGGCAGAGCTGCTGGGGACAGACTCGAGGCCCTCTCCAGGTATTATAAGAAGTGAGGTGTGTCAGAAGCGGTAGGTATCACCCTGGTTATTCAACATGGGCACTTAGACATCGAACTTCATGGCAAAATCCTCCCAGCAACCTGTACAAGGGCTGCAAAGAGCAGGGCAGGTCCAACATGCATGGGGACCAGGCTGGAGGAGCTGCCTCTAGCTGCTCTCCTTGCTTTTCCTCTTTGCTGACACCCACAGAGGACCCCACAGACTGGAGCAGGATGGGCAATGCAGAATAAAACTGTTACGCTTTCCTGCGAGTCAGTAAATGATAGCTCTCAACTGGGGGTTGGCAGTTGCCAGAGGACAGGCTGCAGGGGGAATTTCTAAGCTGCACATGAACTTGCACTTCATCTCCAGACTCAACCCAGCCCAGCTCCAGAATCCTTCACCTCTCCCAGTGTGCTCACTCTTCTGCGAGTCACAGCACCCTCAGAAGACACATATATCCCCAGTCCTTCCTCCACCCCCGCCAGAAAAGGATGGATTAAAATAACATGAGGCAGGAGACAAGATATGAGGGAGAAATCCTTCCCTGTGAGGGCGGCGAGGCGCCGGCACGGGCTGCCCAGAGCAGCTGTGGGTGCCCCAGCCCTGGCAGTGCCCAAGGCCAGGCTGGACGGGGCTGGGAGCCACCGGGGCTGGGGGAAGGGGGCCCTGTGCATGGCAGGGGGGCTGTAATTAGATAATCTTTAACGTCCCTTCCAACCTAAACCATTCTAGGATTCCGTGAAGGACACCAATAGTTTTGATCTGTGCTCACCCAGCATTGCCTGTGTCCTGTTTCTGGTCAGGCCAGCTGCCGTCCCACACATGGGCAATACTGGCTGCTGTGGGCTTCTGCCCCACAACCCCAAAACACACAGCAAACCCCAACCACAAGGCTACAGCCTGCCCGTGCCGGCCACAACCTACCTGTTTTCAGCACAACCAAATGAGAGGAGTCATCTCGGATGTAGGAAACAGATGCGATGTCATGGATGGGGACCCTGAGGATGAGATCTTCTCCATCCCTCCACACCAGCTTGATGTTGTAGGCAGAGAGACTGATGACAGCATCGTGTTCTTGGGTCAGCTGCCCTGGGAGCTGGTGTGCTCTCTAAAATAAACATATTTACACTGATTTAATGAATTATTTTCCCTTTCATAACCATCTGGTAACGGGCTTCCCTCCCACATTTGTAACACCAGGATGGAGGGCACCAGTTAGACCAGGAACAAGCTCCGAGGAAGCTCCATAAACATCTTTTTTTCTCTTGCTGGATGTTAGAGAAAGAGTATGCAGAGCAGGTCATTCAACACGCTGAGCACTCACCTTTGCATTATCGATCAAATGTAGGATTTCCGTGCGGCTCGAGGGATTCAGGTACCCCGGGATGGATGTGAGTTGACCTAAATACTGGAAAAGAAGAACCAAACCGTTAACAGCATGTGCAAGCTAAGCACGCCCCTGAACACAGCAGCTACTGCAAGAAATATGCCATCAGCGCAGAGCAAAGGCATGGTGGCCCAAGACCCTATTTAGAGGCTGCTAAATGCACCTATATATGGAAGATCTCTCATGCCTTTATACAAGCCCCAGCCATGCAGGTGTTACCTTCACTTCTTTCTCGATGTAGTCATTCAGCAGCACATCTGGTTCAACGCGGTCAGGCAGGGACACCACCACCGTATGCAGAGGCCGTCTCTCCGTAACCTTCTCCTGGGCTTTTTTATCCCGACCTTTTTCACCCTTTAGGAAGACTCGTTTGAAAGGAGACACTATTCCAGGCTGAGGAGGGAAAGGGAAACACCAGGGCATTGAGGTCAGGGGTGAGAGAGAGAGTTTCTGTGCCAAAAAGGGGGGGAACCAGCAGCACCCACTGCCCAGTGCTCCTCCAGCCCATACATCTGTCCTTGCAGCCTGGTTTTACCAGCCCCAACCACCCCATGGACAGGCTGGTTTCAGAGCCATGAATCCATGAGTGCATGATCTTCCACTGAAAATCCCTTTCCTGCAACATGCTGGGAAAGACCGCAAGTGTTGATAAGCGCCTGCTACCAAAATGGGACATTCTTCCCCCAAAGTCACAATGCCCAACCTTTCAGTTAAGGATAAATACAAATATATATACAGACCAAGAGCTGTAAGAGTGAGCAAGCCACGGCCACATGCAAAGCTGGCAGGAGGAATCCTCACCTCAGCGCAATTTTATATTTCGTCTAAGCATTTGCTGCGAGCAACTTGATGAAGGATTGCAAAAGGAAATGTCGGAGAAGCTGCAAACTTGTCTGAGGTCTCTGGGGAGACCCACAAACAGAAGTAAACACCCCAGGAGACAGCCTCCCCTGGGAAAAAAAGGTCTGTGCAGTTCCCAAACCATTAAGCGCTGGGTTTGGAAAAACACTGGAGCCAACACAAGTCCAGCTGGTGGCAGCGTGCACCCACAGACTCCCAGCTACAGAGGGAGCATCACCACCGTCCTACCTCGGCGCTGGGTGGACAGCCCAGGGACGCTGCACACCCAGGGACTGTCACCAACCTGTAGTAGATCCCCACTGAGCTCTGCACCAGCCTGCCCGACGGCTAAACGACTGGCAGCGTGGGCAGACTTCTCCAATTCCAAGTTTACCAGCTCAAATGGATGCTTTGAAGCGGCCAGATCCAAGGCTCTGCACCCACAGCAGTGTTGAATGCCCACTGCGTGGTGTGGAGCGGGAAGGCAGAGCTCCTTGGTGGCCTCGCTGGCTGCCCAGCCACCACCAACACTCAGCTCCAGCTGCCCAGCCCCATGGCAGTGATGCTCTCTGCTTCCCACCCCTCTGGGCAACCATGCTTTGGCTTTGTTGATTCTCACCGGCAAGAAAAAGGACTGTACAATCTGCAGAGGCAGAAAAGAGGTTTTGAAAGGCAAATTAATTAAATATAAACCAAGAGCTCCTGCTCAGAAAAGCGTGGAGTACTTTGCAACCTCAAAGAGCAGCAGCCTGCAGCAAATTGAGCTCATCTCTTGCAGCCGCCCACTGCAGGACCTTGCCTGGGAAACCACTGTCAAGAACTGCTGCAGACCCTTCTCTTGAACTGCTTGAGACTTGCTATGGGACATCATATTTGGTGGAGGAGTGCCATCACCGCGTCACCTACTCCCAGCAGTGTCCCTCCCTGCACAGCAGCTGATGCACTGTGCTCAGGAGCACGCGTGGGACCTGCTCCCATCAGGCAGCTTCAGCCTCTCCTGTTGGCTTTTCTTAATGTAGATGAGCATGGAAGATCTACAGGAACAGGGCAGACCAAAAGAATTTGAAACCATTGGACTAGGATGGGAAAGTGGGATGGAAAAGCTCCTGGTTGGTTTACCGGCTCCCAGAGTGAGCCAGGCACTACAAGGACGTTGGGGACAGGCTGGCCCTGAAAAAGCGTCCCTTGGACCAGGGAGATAAAAATAGAGAGAATTTATAGGACAAAAGGGATCGAAAACACAGCTATATGATGCTGACCTCGTGAAACAGCTCTGCCTTTACAGCAGCAGGACCAGCACCGTCAAGCACCGCAGATTTCATCCCTCTTTTCTGTCAGGCTCCTGATATGGAGCATCAACCCAGCTGGCTCCTGCCGAGGGGCTGGGACTGCTCCTGGCTCCAGAAAGAAAATCCTCAACACAACAGGTCTGTTTGCCAAGACCAGATCATGGGGCTCGACCCCAGCTCTGCCCCCCCCCCCCCCCCCCCCCCCCCCCCAGCTACAAAGGTATCCAACCCCAAACCTCAGCTGCTGGTGCATGAAGACCTCATTCCCTCAGCCTCCTTTAGGAATCAAGAGCAGAGTGATGCAGAAACCTGCCGCCGGAGTCAGGGCTGTACCACAACAGTCCCCCAGACGCTTCCCCCTCTACCAGCCATGGTCCGGCAGCTCCAGCTCTGTTCACGTCTCTGTGTCAAGGCTGCCGGATCCGGCCCAATCCATATGGAGCAAACCAGAAGGAAGTCTCGCTTTTCCCTTGAGGATGCAGGCAGCCTCCATAGGGCTGGGAGAATGCTGTGACAGGGCCATCATTCCTCCTTGAAGGAGGATTTGGGAGCCCAAATCCATGGCGGAAGCCTCACCCAGCATGATGCAATGTGGAGCAACAGCTTCTCCATTTCTGGGAGCCCATATAAAACCAGCACCTACCTCGTTCTCCATCAAAGTACCCAGCCACAGAGAGCAAAACCAAACTGTGCCGGCACAGAGCCTTTGGTGGCTCACCAGCAGCACCTCCCGAGGGGAGAGAGGCTGCTACCCTCGTCTCAGGGGCTTCCAAAGCTCGCCACCCGTCCCAAAGGTCTGGCAAACGCAGGAGCTTTCAGTTGCCTGCCGGCTCGTGGCCAGGAAGTGCAATAACCGCAGTTTCCTTCTGTTACACGCAGCAACAGCGACAAAATAAAGTTGTTGGTTGCGAGGTTTATCAGCAACGGGGCCCGGCACGAGGCAAGGTGAGGCACAGAAACCTGTTTTTCAAAGCTCGATCCCATTCCCGGCTCCCAGCCATGCTGTCCCACCTCCTGCACCCCTAAACGCCAACATCCTTTGCCGCTACAGCCTGGACTTGCACTGGGATGGAGATATCTCCAGCCCACAGGGATTTTTAACCCTCGTTTCTCCTCTGAGTTTCAGAGCTATTTTGTTCTCTGACATCTATTGAGACCAAGGGCTGTAAAGCTTTTTCAGGACCCGAATTTTGAGTCCTTAAGTTTCACATGTGAGAAGCAAAGCTTGGAAATGAGGTTAAGAGCTCCCTGCTGGAACCAAGGCCTCCCAGAAGACGCTTTGGGAGAGCGCAAAGTGTTCAAGTGAGTCTTGCTGGGCTCAAACATGAGCCCAAGAGTCAGGCTCAGAGGATTAGTGAAAACAAGGTGCTAATTTCACAGATAAGGCAGAGGTTGGTCATTTCCCTGGTGATATCCACTCATTGAGCAGAGGCGTTGAGGAAGTTGGTTGGAAACACAGCACCTGAAGACCCGTCAGGAGCCAGTCACCTGGCACTTGCATCAAGCAGACTCCCATCTTAGACACAAGCAAATCCCACCAGCACGCTGCCTAGTTAGTAGGTCAAGGAAGAGAAGGATCCCATCTCTCCTTAAAATCCATAAAATAAAAGTTTTTCTTTTTTCCCCACTCCTTGACCATAACTGCAATCCCTGAAGGTGATCTCCCAGCCCACCTCCCTGCGGTCTCTCTCCAGCCTGGAGCCATCTGCACCAGGACAGCCTGGGCTGTAAAAGCCACTGGGATGGGGAGCGGGGCTCCGCCAAAACAACAGCTTGTCTGGGAAGGGCAGGTCCCCCGTGCCGGGGGACTGGCCAGGCACTAGCAGCACAGCGCAGGCAAGAGCTGCCAGGAGCTCGTTCCCACATGGTTTGCTTCTCAAACACATTTATGTCTTGAAGTCAGGAGAAAGCAGCAGGGAAGGGGTTACATGAACACCTTGTGCCAGCTGGGACTTGGCATTTCATGGACAGAGGCAGCTCCTGGCAGAGGATGGGCCAGTGTGGTCATCCCTCAGGGTTTCCTGCTGCAGTCAGCTCTAAAATTAAGGAGGAAAACAGTAATTTCATCCATTTAATGAGGCACTTAAGACTTGACTAATTGAGAGAGTGTCTCACAGCTGAGTTTAGCCAACCAGGCCAAACCAACAGGGAAAGGCATGCCAGTGGGCAGGGGAAGGGGCTCTATGAAGAACAGCAGATGGGCTTTGGCTGGATTTTTTTTTGGGGGAGACCCAGCTCACCTGATCTACATTCATATATGTTTGAACAAAGAATGCTGGTGAGAAACTGGGGCAGAGCGTGCCACACCAGTGTCCCCCCAAACCCCACAAGGGCCAGGGCACATGTCTCTAGTGAGTGCCAGGGCCTGGCTGCCACCAGGTTCCAGGGACACTCCTGGCCATGGCGAGCCCTTCCTTGGATTTGGTGGCCCAGGTAAAAGAGGTTGCCTTGGCCAAGCTACCTGCTAATGCTCCAGGGGCTGAAAATTCAATGGAAATAAGACAAACTCTCAGGAAAAAGCCCAGGAGACCAGACTTAGCCTGGGGCTAAGCCCCCCAGCCTAGATCAGACACAGCCATGAGCTGCCAGGAGAGAGATGGAGACACAGCACAGTCCAGAGAACCTCTCACCATCCCAAGCTTGCATCTGTGTCAGTGTGATTCAGCTCTCCGACACCATTTCTCCTGTCTGAGGCCAACAAAACATGTAACCGGTTTCACCAACCCCACCAGCTACATTAGGACCTGCCTGCAATTCCCTACCTCTCTCTGGCACCGGAGACTAGCCACTGCTGAGGTGTGAGGCAGAGATGACAGAGGCAGCTCCCTGCAAGGGCTGGCACTGCTCCTGGCAGCAGAGTAGGCCCAGGGAGGTTAAGCCAGTTAGTACTCAGGGAAGACAGTCTGACCCATCATCAGACCTTCAAGACACTGAGCAGGAAGCTCCATGCCCTCCTCTCCCTGAAAGCTCTCAAGGTGACCAGGGGCGTGAGGAGTTAAATCAAAGGAGTTTGCAACCTCATTAATATGCCAGTAAAGCTCTCTGCGCTCCCCCAGCATCTCACAACATGGAGACTTCAAAAAACACTTTATTTGGTGCCCCAAATAAGCAGCCCCCACCTCAGGCAGCAAGACGGGGGCTCTCTCGACGTAAGCACAGCAGTCCCCAGTCCTGTTAGAGGTAGGATGACCGATGACGTGCACCTTCCCCCTGCTGCTGGGGAAAAAAAATCAGTCATCTAGATCAGCAGCAGCACCCACTTCATCAGAGTTTGCTCACCCATCCCATGCTCCCCTGCAGCCCCTAGCCAGCTCTGTCCTCAGCCTCTGGAAATCCCAAGAAAGCCATTTTTGGGAAAAGAGAGGATTTAAATTTCGTCTAGATCATTATTACTCCAGCTGGAGCACTGGGAGTTTTTAGAAAATTTCTTGTGCTGCTTTCACTCAGAGCCTGGCTGCTTGTACCAGTCTAAAAATCAGTGAGGTCATGGACAGCTCCTTTAAATACATTCAACACTTTGAACTGAACACAAAGAACAAGCATCCCACTTACTAGGAAACAGCTTCTTAATCCCCTTGCATGGATTATCTCGAATGCAAGTTTGTAAGGCTAATTCTCCCCCAGCACGTCTGCATCATGGAGTTTAAGGGCACCCAAGCTCTTAAAGGCCACCCATTGCTGCTGCTGGCCAGTATGCTCTATGTCCCCAGGGACAGCCTGCACCTCCAATCCAGTTATCCTGCTCCTAAAGGGACACACTCACCTGGGTAAGGGCAGCACACTCTCCTAGAGAGCTGCTGGCAGCGCCCCAGGACCAGGCTATGCTCCTGGGCAGATGGGAAAGCCAACCTCAAGCATATTGATGATGCAAAGGCTCAGCAGAGGAAGTATCTGCACAAAGGGAGCACGTGGTATGGCAGCAGGTGAAATAATTAACTAAGCCCAAAGGGGCTCTGGGTCAGCTTACTGTTAGCAGAGGAAACTAAGAAAAGGACTACAGTGGTGCATGTGGAAGGACAAAAAGTCACAGGGAGGTGCCTGTAATAATAAAAATGTGAAACCAAGCAAGAAAAACCACATTCAGGGTGTTTAGAGAAGACCTGGCTGTTAAGAAAAACTCCAGCCAGCCTCCAGCATGGCAATGCCAGAGAAACACGGGCTCTGCGGGTTCGGCATCGCCTGGGCACAGCTGGAGTCCAGGCCAGGCTCTGCAGCGCTGGCCGCTGCGTTCTGCGAGCAGAGGGTGATGAGGACCTGTGTGAATTCTGACCTGGGAAAGCCAGACACATGATGAGTACATACTCTGTATCCTCAAAGTAAAGCTGCAAGCGCACAGCCCTGCCAAAAGAAGGCTTTATTACTTATATTTCTTTGCTCCACAGATAAGTGCTCCACAACACAAGCAGGGCTAGGGGTCTTGGGTTTTTTCTCCCAGGAAACCCAGGCAGAAAGCAGAAAATAGCCTGGGTTTACCCCAACCTTCGCATTTGCTGTTCCGTCACACCACCTCAGCGCAAACACAAGCACCCAACACAAAGCTGCAAACTACCACAGGTACAACCTGATGAAGCAGAGATTTAGCTCCAAATGACTTCCTATTCCTCAGCCTGTTGGCAGAGGGAAGCCGTAACGGCCTTGTTTCTCTCTGCCTGACCAAGGTGGGTCCCCACCCAGGTGGTGAAACACTCAGCAGCTCCCTCCAGCCCGGTGCAAAGCCTCTCAGACAATAGACCACCAGCTCTCCTCATGACCTGGCAGTGATGGAATTACAGCACCAGCTGCTAAAAAAAATCTTAATCCCAGCAAATGCCCTGCTGCCTTGGGAACAGGCTGCAGACCTTGCACAGCCCGTAACTGCCAGATTTCCTCACCCTTCCAACCTCAGCATCCAGGTCTGTATGGCAGCATCATGCACCTACAGGCACAGAGGCTTGGCCAGGAGTACTCAGGGGAAGCAGAGGGCCAGGACCATGTCCAGTCAGGCTTTGGGCATCTCCAAGGATGGAGAACCTGTGAACTGTGGGGCATCTCATCCAGTGTTTGACCATCATCACATTAAAGAAGGTTTATTATGCTTGAATACAAGTCCCTGTGTTTCAGTTTGTGCCTGTTGCCTCTTATTCTGACACTGCAAAGAGCCCAGATCCTCCTTCCTTTCTTCACTCCCCCTATGAGGTGTTTATATACTTTAATAAAATCCCCTCAAGCCTCCTCTCCTCCAGGCTGAGCAGTCCTAGCTCTCAGCCTTTCCTCATACAAGAGATGCCTTAAGCCCTTCACCATCTGCTGAACATGCTCCAGTATATCCCAGTCTCTTGTACTGGGAGCCTAGTGCTCCGGGGGATCACCTCTTGCCCCAGAGGAGCCCAGGAGGCTGGTGGCCAGCCCTGCCATGAGGACATGTTGCTGGCTCACCCTGGAGCCTACCAAGATCTTTTCTGGTCCTCAACCAAGTACTGGGAGCAGCTATCGATGTTCAGGTAGATGTGACCTTTTCCAGATCATCCCGTCCCTGTAATTAGGCTTATTTTGACTTTGCCAGTACTCAAGCTCTTCCTCAAAGCAGCCAGTTACGTATGTGAACTCCTGTGCTTGCTACACAGAGGACTGAGCTGCTCAGGAGGCTGCCTTAGATGTTTGGCTTGTAGATGGCAGTCAGAGCACAAGCCAAAATTCACGCTCTACAAGCAGCTCAGCAACGCACGCAGCAAAGCCAAGCAGTTTTGCAGTTGTTTTGACCAGCAACAGCACCCAGCCTGCTGCCAGCAGCCACAGCCCTGAGCAAGAGCAGGGCCCTCTACATGCTTAACTCCACTGAGGTGGTTTCATAGCAGAACATTTGGTGCAGACATGCACAGTAGGAAAGCAGCTTTCAATAAGATGGGCTGGTGCCCAGGACCCCCAAATGCACCATTCAGATCCCACCACTGCAAGGAAAAATACACCGAGAGCTCAGCAGCTCCACAGGAGCCACAGAGCCAGCTTGGGAACCCCCTCAAAGCTCCATAGGGGATCTGGACTGAAGATCACCCATGGGACACATTCCTGTTACATGCCCCTTACTGCTTCCTCCTCATCCCACTGCCAGGTTCAGAGCATCAATGCCACAGCACACCAGCTGGCAACATCTTCCCACAGCCCTTTTATTCCACTTTCCTCCCATTTTTGTCAACAGGAAGCATTTGACAGAGTAGTAAACTGGCACTGGGGGACTGATTTGCACAGGAGGTGCAGAAAGATGAGGGTGTGTCAGCATTCACTTTGAGAAACTCCAGACAGGGTATCTCTGGGTTCAGTGCTGAACTTGGCACACCAACAGTGCTGCAGAAGAGCTGCTCTCCTCCCCACAAAGATATCTGGATGCTAAAACACTAAATCAAACTATTATTCAAGAGATTCCTTTATGAAGCTGAAAGCTAAGAACAGCTTCAGCTTTTTATCAGCTTTAGCTAAATGCTACAGCAAGGATTTAAGAGGGGGGTTCTGGATAATGATGCCAGGCACGGAGTCAAAAATTAATCAAGACCAAAGCTGCAGGCAAGGTGCCAAGACTATGCAGAGGAGGGTAGGCATTGCAGGGCTGGATACCACCCATCCTCCTGACCTTTGCTAGCTTCTCTCTGCAAAGCCACGGTCACAGCCACAGACCCTGCTCCCTCAGCACTGGGAGGATGCTGAAGCCAGATTTGCAACTCCAGCACCTGAACACAGCACAGAGGCACTGCAAAGTGCCCTCGACTTTGTCTCATCATGCTGAGTTCCACTGATGCTTGCTGGGATGAGGCTGTTGGTGTAAAGGATCTTTGCAGCCCATCCACAGCGTCCCCCATCAGCAGCAGGCTGGCCAGAACAGCATTTCAAACTTCACCTGCATTAGCCCAGGTGCTTAGCCACAGCTTTGCATGTGGAGTGAGAAACAACATACAGAAGCATCCTCTGGTGGCTTCCACAGTGGGCAGAGCACGCTCCATCTACAGGAGCATCATCCAGGTAGTGGAGTCTTCATTGCTGCTGCAGACTTCAGCCTCCTCATGGGTGAGATCTACCTGTGCTCGACCTAGACAGTGAAGCATAGGGAACATCTAAGCAAGGAGGATGCAAAGGATCACCTGGGGATCTGCAGCTTGACCTGCAGCTCTTACTACATCGTGTTGTGGAGTCTTCTCGGACAACTCTGTTCCTGTGTCTGGCAAAGCCAGCGATGTTCAGCTTTCCATCTGTTTCATGCAGCTTCTCCGGTGCAATACCTTACTGCAAGCTGACTGCCAGAAAGGGCAGTTGTAGCAGTGTCCCCTCCTCTCTCTGAGGAGCTAAACATCTGAGACCACAACCCAACATGCTGGGATCAGAAAAGGGATAAAACTCAATTCCTTTGATGCAGAGGCTACAGTCCTCTTGCAGCCTTGCCTGCAGAATGGATAAGGTGCAACTCTTGCTTTTTAGTGCCAGGTAAAAATAGCTTCATACCCACTAGGGCATGAAGGAGGGGCTCTCGTTGAGGTCATTGTCCTTCCTCACCCCACCCTGCAGGCAGTTTTCCAGCTCCATTTGTGCCACATTAATCATCCATCCCCCTTCTAACTGCCACAGCTTTCCTCCAACCCAGCCAGCGCAAAGATCTTCTTGGAGATCATTTTGACCAGCTTGTAGGGAAGTCTCTGGAGGCGATCCTGCCACTCTGCCCAGCAGTTTTCTGGTGGGACAGCCCCTCACATAATTCCACAAGACCTGGCTTCACCTTCACTGGGCTGAGTTAAGGAACAAGGGGTTCCTGCTGGCCCCAGGACCTCTCACTCCTCCCCAGCTCCCAGCTGGCTGATGTGGAGCTGACACTCACCAGTGTGGAATAAGTAAGAAATTTGTATTTCAGCCAGAAACGCTGCATTTGATTTCAAACACACACGTTATTAAATCTAAGTAATGTAGAAACACAATTCTGCTAAAAAGTGAGCTGGCGCCCACATTCATCTTAAAAAATCCCAAATAACATAGCAGCTCAAGACTAAGGACAACAGTTGCACAAAACCCACTTACAAAACAAGGCTCGGCTCCCAGTTTTCATGTTTCAGACTGCCTTGCCAGCTAAGCCAGGCTCCAGACTCCCTGACAGGATTTTCCTCTACAGCAAGAGGAAAGGAATTTTCCCCAGCTATTTTTAGCAGAGCCTTGTTCCTCCTCCCAAAGAGATTCCTAACACCCGGCTCAGCCCTCCACCCAAGCTTTCATCTCTGGGCATGCAGATGAGCCAGACTGAGCTGATACATCTGGAGCAAGAGGCTGGAGGCAGAGACATGCAGGAGGCTCGCCTTGACTCAGCTTAGCAGTTTGTAGTGGAACTTCCCAGCAAGCAGCTTCACACTGAATTCAAGAGGGAAGGGAAGGCATCACAGCCTCCGACTAAATCCTCCTCCTCTACGCGCAGTGCTTCCTTGGGCTTTACCCCAAGTCATTTCATATTGTGGTACAAGCAGCTCAGGATCTCATGAAATAACAGGTCACAGGCTTGGTTTAACCTCTTGCCATGTCCCTTCCTGGTTTCAGGAATCCACAC
Organism: Falco naumanni; assembly: GCF_017639655.2. NCBI lineage: Eukaryota > Metazoa > Chordata > Aves > Falconiformes > Falconidae > Falco > Falco naumanni. The sequence continues at coordinate 61,793,047 of NC_054057.1, forward strand.
CTGCAGGACTGAACAGAATTTAAGCCCATCTTAGATTGTTAGGTGTGAATACTGCCATTAACACAGGACACTAGATCATTTCAGTTCACGCATTAAGCCCCCTTCTACTCAATATTATTAACATCAGCTGCTTGCACAATAAAAGTTTATTTGTGCCAAGGAACGAACCTTTAGATCTAGTACCCTCTTTACAAGCAAGGTGCAGGGGAGTGATCCCCGATTTACCTGACACATTTTTATCCAAACCCAGATTAAGTTCCAAGTTAAATTTAAGCCCTGTGGGCAAGAGGCAAGAAGCCAATGACTTCTTGCTGGAGCAATCCAGACCTGGCATGTCCCCACTGCCTCTCCTCCGATTATGTTGATATGGAGGGGTGCTAGCGGTAGCAAACAGCCTTCTGCTGGTACCAGCAGCACCCACCAAACAGCTGGTCAGAGGAGGGTCTTCAAGGGGCACAGTGTCAGCACTGTCTAATGCCTTTCATCTCTAGCACTTAACTGATATTCGTGGGGCAAAAGGGTGGCAAGATCAGCTTATTTGCAGCCTTCATGGCCCCTGCAGCCCACTCTGGAGGGAGAGTTACTGTTTTCCACAGTTTCCAGGGGGTCTTGCCAAAATTCAGAGATCAAAAAGGTGTCAGAGTGCAGAAACCAAGTGGAGTTGTAACACAAGAAAGCACTGGAGCTGCCTGGCCACAGGCAAGTCTGTTCATTTCTGTTACAGAACCGTATTTTTCCATTTCTGGCTGGGAAACATGAGCTTACCAGCTTCCCTGAGTCCAGCTGATTCCTTGGGATGTGACATCTTCCCTCTCCCTGGAGGAGTACCAGCTCCTCAGGTGAGCCCAGAGGAGTGAGGTGAGGAGGAAAAATGAAGCTCACTTACACTGTTCTCCTTTCCCTATTTCCCATGTTTAGCTACACATACTGCTGTTAACACTGGACACTAGATCAGTTCATGCATTAAACCCCCTCCTACTCAATAATTATGAACATAACTGCTTGCATGGTAAACATTTATTTATGCCAAGAAGTGAACCTTTAGATCTAGCATCCTATTTACAAGCAAGGTGCAGAGGAATAATCCCTGATTTGCCTGACAAGTTTCTATCCCAGGTATCCAAACTAAAGAATTTTGAACACACTCCTTTCAAATTTGAACATTTGCTTTACATCCCTAAGTTTTTTTTCTGTCCAAAACTAAACCTCCAGGGTCTTCTCCTTAAGTCCAGCTTCTAGAGTCACACTAAAGCTGAGCTGCATGCAAACAAACCCCCAAGGAGAAGGTTGCCATATGTCCAGCTGCAAAGCCTCAAGGTTTTCCAGCATCAGAGACAGCTCCAGGAGGTCGCTCCCACCATCTCTGTGCTTCCCTCAGCTGTGCCAGCCCAACTGGTCACACAGCCAACGAGGTGGTGGAAGCAGCCAAGAGTAATGCAGCCATTTTAATTGGTGTATTAAACAGTGCTCAAAGAACTGAGTCCCCCTCCCCACCCCGCTCCCGAGCTCCCAGCCCTGCACAGGTCAACCTGAGGCAGAGCTGGGCACACCTGTCCCCAGCGAGCCTCTGCTCCGCAGCGTTCAGCACCAGCATTGTCCCAACTCCCACAAGCACCACACAGGTTTGTGGTTCACAGGCCCCCCCAGCAAGCTCAGCCAGAGCAGTGCTGTTACTCAGCCCTTCGCCCACGTGAAAGACTCTCGCAGAGATCCACCTGCATCAGTCAACACTTCAGTACAAGCACCCCTGAGATCACACATGTCATCCTACTTTCCAGTGCTCCCGGGAGCCTGCTGGCTGCAGGGATGATTTAAAGGAGCCCATCTGCCTCTGCAAGTCTTGGAAGCAGATGTGAGAGGCCAGCCACGCCGGAGAGATCAATACCCCAGGTCCAGGAGGTGGATGGCCACCACAGGGAGATCAGGCAGCAGGGCACAGGCAAACAGACACCACCACAAGGCAGCCACAGATAAGGTGAAGTTCTGGCTTACTGGTGGTTTTCATCAGAGGTCTCTTCCCACTTGCAGACCACCCAGGATCCCAGTAAAGCCTATAGCTTTGGTTCCACAGACATGGAGGAAAGCACCCAAGATGGTTTTGGCCTAAAACCAGCATGCAGCCTTTTGGCATCTCCCACATACAGCCAAGGCAGTGGATTTACCTTACAAGAGTTTGTGCACAGGTGAACACAAAAATTAGGTTTATGGGAAGACCGACATCCAACAGCAGATGTCACCACCATCGAGGACACAAAGCTTTGAGAGCGAGGATCACAGGACTGACATCACCAGGCAGGACAGTAAGGGCTGTATGGCTGCAAACAGCATCCACATCAACACACAGCCTGCAAAGATCTTCCCTGAGCTACACTGGCAAAACACACGCATGTCCCAGCATCTAAAAGCAGGTAACCTATTTATCCCAAAGCTCAACGGTGTTTGACACAAACTTTACCCTTGCATAGTCTACAAAACCCACACCACTCTTGATTAACCAAAAGACCGCTGAACCTCAATGCAGTGCACAAAAGCACTTGAGAACACCAACCACTCCAAGGCCAAAGACCCAAGAGCTGGAGAAGGGAATGGCGCAGCAGCCATAGGAATGTCAAAGCTCCCCCATAGCCACTTTAGTTCCAGTTTTCAGCAGATTATTCCTATTCTTTGCATACTGAAAGAAGAAACATGAAACACCCAGACCTGCAATCATGTAGTTTATGGCTGGCTGCTGAGGATTGTTTCACAGGGAAATACCCTTTGCATCGACTTGGTGTAGACCACCTGACAGGTTTTTGTCTAGAAGATAAAGGATCTGGGGAGATTTCTGGTAGTAAGAAATAAGGCCTGGTTTGTTTTAGCCTGTTCTCTGAGATATGCTGCTATTCATTTTCATGAGTCCAAGGAGCCAAACCATCTGCATTAGGAACACTGTTTGCAGCTGATGGGCCTTCAAGCCCTTCTTTCCTTCTCAGGACACAGACTGCACACAGCACTAGGGACACAAAGGGACTCCTTCCCATAAAAACAGAGGATGCAGAGTGACACCAGCTCCTTCAGGAGTCCTCAGAGGAAAAGTGATTGATGCTCCCACACAGCAAAAATCTCCTCTGCAGTCAGACACCACTAAAGAGGGTTTAGAAGGGCTGCTCACCCAGGTGTGGAAGCCAATGGACTGATGCTGCCAGCAGCCAGGGAGCCAGCTGCAGGAAGAGATCCCTGAGCTGCTTTTCCATACCAGAGCTGCTCAAGGAAACCCACAGAGGTGCTCAGTGTATCCTCTCCCTGCTTGGCTGCTGCCTTAAGCTGTGCAGCTGAAGGGTGGCGAGTTAATAGCTTTTGCTGAAGATACACAGGTATCTAGAGACTGTTAATTTGGGCAGCCCACTCAAGAACAAGTTCTCCAGATCCCAGCTCAGGATATCTGTCCTTTTAGTCCTATTGAAGACATAGGGAATTCAGAGTGTCCCTGGGGAGCCCCAGCACACCCCAAACCCAATACCACACGGAATCATGATTTACAACGCAGAGGAATAGAGGAGTCACATGGGGCAACCCTGGTTTGCATCAGCATAGCTCAGGGATGACTTTCCAAGATATTTTAAGACACCCTAAAACTATCTCCTCCTCCCAAAGCCAACCTCCTGTGCACAAAGACCTCTCAGCCAGTGTTTTCCATGAACAAAGCCAGCTGACTATGCAGTGGCACTGGTTTCCCTATTGTAATCGAGCACTAGTCCCAGGCAGGTCCTGCAAGGAACATCTCCTGAGATGACAGCCAGCTCCCCAAGGGCAGAGCTGCTCCCCTAAGTCATCACTGTTCCAGCTTCAAGGGCAACTCCAGCTTTATTGAAAGTCTTCCAAAAAGCAGCTTGCAGCCTGTCTGGACCCACACAGCCAGGCACTCCCGTCAGAGCCAAGGCAGACTGCTCGTCTCCCTTGGATGGAAGCAAGCATTGTTCTGACAGGTTGCATTTTTTTCAGCAGTAAACAACAAAAAGCTTTTACCCACAGGGAGGCACCTCAGCCTTCCTTCTTTCATGCCAGAGACTGAAGACTTTGTGGCATCTTTGAGGAAGACTTGGCAAATGCAGCTTTTACTGGTTAAGTTCTTCCTTGTCTTCTTAATATGGACCAGCCCTTTCTGCCCAGCCAGACTACCCAGACCACGCAGGGTGGCATACCCTGCCAAGCTTGACTGTATTTGAAGCCACTACGCTGCAAGATTAATCACTTCTCAAAGCAGCACCAGTTTTTAAAAGAGATATGGAATACAGTCCCCACACTAGCCCAGCCATCCCAGCATCTCCTGCAACACCCAGAGCAGGCTTATCTTCAGTCTGGCACCTTCCTCTCCACCAAAGCTTTTGGTCACCACACCACACTCATACCACTACAGCTCCTGGCTTTACCAGCTCTGTCATCTTCTTTAATAGGAAAATCCACAGAAACGTGCCTATCAGACCCATCCCTAACAGCCCAGCACGCTGTCACACCCGGTGTGGGGTAGAGGAAAAGGATGAGACCTTACTCTTCAAGCAGCACCAAGCTGCCAGACCAGGTCAAGTCATCTCAGGTGACTACCAAGGCTGAAGGCTCAGAATTGCAACCAGGTCCTCAAGCTCCTCCTGTCTAGGGCTCCATTCAACCAGCACACCACACTTCCCAAGCTACACACCTACCAACACATACAAGAGCTTAAAAAAGGGGTCTCTGACAGTAGTGGGATTTCCTAGAGAAACACAAACCACATTTGTTGTGTTCAGCTCCTGACCTCCATCAGCAGCTACTGCCTGGCTTGTGCTACATGCTGGTGTCCCTCACCCTCAAACACCTCCTTCCAGCACTAGGTCTCACCCCAGGCAGCCGCAGGTCTGCTTCTCTCAGCTCGCCACAGCTGCACCCAGGTCTTCACAACGCCTCAGCAGAAGACAAGTCTTTGGCTCTCTCCGTGCTGTGTACAAACCGATGTTGCCCTAAAGCCCTTCCTGCTCTGTGCAGGCAGCCCTGAGCTATGCTGATACCCTGACAATATTACTAATGAACCCCTCTAGCACAGTGCTAATGAGGCCTCAGCTTTTGATTCCTGCAAGAAAGGGATGTGGAGCCCTGAGCACTCCCACTCAAGAGCAACATGAGTAATCGGTGGTTGGAAAACACTCCTAAGGAGAGATCGCAGGAAGCATGCTTTGGGAAGTGAGCCCCTAGGTCTACTGTAACAGTGGGGTCCCTTCAATCCCTGCCAGCAACATCAGAGAAATGTTGTTCAGTAATTACCCTCCCAGTGCAAGAAGGGGACTGGATCATCTCCTTCCAGCCCACTGCTGAGTGCTTCAAGTCCTGCTCCTCCTCCGAAGACTCAGTGACAGGCACGACCCCACAGTCCCATTGGGATGGTGGGTCATGAAGGCAGCATCCCACCACTGCCAGCTCTTCACGTCAGCTCAGCCAGGCTCCAGAGATTTTCCACATTTTCTGCCTCTTGTGCACGCTGCTCTCAAAAGAAGCTTCACACCTCAAATTAAACCAGGAAAGGTGGGCATTTCCTCTTTTCAATGAAAAAAATTACTTATTTTACTAACTTAAGAAGGTTACAAAACAAAAGTGGGGAAGCACTGAAGTTCACTTAGCCCACTGTCCATATCTAGTGGCATGAAGTGACTTTCCACATTGGTTTTTAGAGCTTACTATGTTTGCTTCAGTTAAGACAAGTCTGCTTGGCAAACTTTTACTGCATCAGCACAGAAAGGGTTTGTTATTATGTGTCTGGCTAGGTAAACAGGAAAGTACTTTGGGAGACAGGGAAGCCTATTAAAATGCTGGTGACCAAATCTGCAGACAGAGACCAGCTCACTGAGGCTAAGCAAAGAACCTGAAGGACTTCATGGAAAACATTGCTGTTAAGTATCTCTTCTGAACAGTACCAAAGTCAGTAAACCAGGATAAAGTAGAGCAGAATTTTATGCAAGTTAAACTAAATTTGCAGAGACATTTCAAGAAGTCTCTGATCTCTCTTTTAAAGACCTGGGCTTACCAGATATTCCCTGTGTCCTCACCAGGCCAGGCTCCCGTGCACGCCCCATGTGGATTTAGCTATCCACTGAGCACAGATACAGAAAGTGCTACTAGAACAAACTCCCAAAGCTGTTTTGAAATTAAGTAGACAGAAGCCATGTTGCAAGACAACAGCTCTCAGGGACATGAGCATACACTTCTGGAGGGTAGGTGACAAGGCAAAGGGGTAGTGCCCCAGCCCACCCTCTCCGGTGCTCATCGCCCTCTGATACAGCAGCATACCTGCACATGTAATGGCAAGAGCCAAGTTAGGAAGCAAAGCAAGCCAGCACAGACCAAAACTCACGAGGGTTTTTATGGTAAAAGAAAGCTTGACAGACTCAGTAGGGACCCACGCAGGCTGTAGGATGAGAAGCAGGGAGATGGAAGTGAGAAGCCAGAGCAAGAAGTCCTTGCCTGGCTCAGCTGCAGCTACCTGACCCAAAAATTCTCTGCAACTGCATCCGCTGCAGTTCCCCTCTGGAGAGGCAGCATCAATCAGCTGTCTCTGGCTGAGGTGAGGCAATACCTGAAGGATGCTGATGGTTCAGGCAGGACAAGGCTTCCCGACCTCTGGCACATGCATAAGACAGCAAGGTCCTGAGCCGGCTATGGGCAGAGTCCAACACCTACAATTTCGCTCAGCCTGGCTCCTGACATTTCCTCTGTTAGGAGCCAACCGCTTGAGATATTTATTTACTTAAAATTTTGCCAAGACTTTGAGAAACCAGCCATTTAGGATTCCTTTTACCATCGGTATTCCTGCCCAGAGGAATTCAGTTGCAGAGGGGATAAGTACAAGCTCTCATTACGCACAGCCCACAGGCAGGTCAAGCAGGCCCCGACCCTTAGGCTCTGCATACTCTGGTTTCAGCAATTAGCTTGGCAGTTCCATTGGTTTCCATAAATCATTTCATTGCTTCCCTGCCAAAGTTCATTTATTTCAGGGTTGTGGGGGTTTTTTTTGGTGGTTTGTTTTTTGGTGGTTTTTTTTTTTTTTTTAATTTACAGTGCTCTCTGTCCTGGGAATACCCGGGCTGACCCACCTGAGACAGCAGCTGCCTCCAGCCCACTTCAGGTCAGACCCTGACCTCCCATTTTGCCCAGTTCAACCACCCAGAACCAAGATCTGCGTTAAGGAAATCACACAAGCTCCCCTTACGCTACAGAGCATAATTAATCCCATTTATTTCATCCCCTAGTTCTGCTTTTACCTGCACTTAAGGCACTGTAAGACAGTGACATCAGGATGGCCAGTGCTGCTACAATAATTTTACAAAAGCTCATCTTCCCTTGGAAGTACCAATGGAACTGATGTGGTGAATTTTGGTTATCCTACCTTGCCCCTGGGGAAGCCTTAATGTGTTAAATGCAAGATTAAGACAGGAAGCAGCTGTAGTTTGAGATCAAGAATGTGAAATGAGTTAAAAAATCCATGTGTCAGGCTCCCTGTGAAGTCCTTCACTAGTGTCTGTGCTGGTCCCATCAGCATGGAGTCACCCAGCTTCTGGAGAGGAGGAAAGGGCAGCCCCATGCTGTGCACCTCAGGCTGGAGAAATAAGCTGTTTATAAAGCAAAGTGCAGCGTTTGACTCCCGTTCTTTCATCTCCCATCAGAAACAGGTACACAAGCTCTACAACCAGACCACCCAAGTCCCTCATCTGAGTATCCTGATTAAAGTCCCATTTCTGGCTCACCTCGTTGAATGGTTCCAGAGCTCTGCCAGATTCACAGAGGGGATTTGCCAAGCCGCATGGACCGTGTCCGCAGCACATCTTGCAATGTTGTCTGCCTGTCATCGCCTCTCTAACAGCTGCCAGTGCCAAGCTGCTCACTGAGATCTACTTCCTCAGTCAGAAGCTTGTGTTTCCCTGCTGGAGGTGCTGCCTGGGACACAGGTACAGCATGGCATGGAAACACACAATAACCAGGTAGAATTCTCAGACTCTGAGGTGAGGATCATGAAGCTTCTTTGGAAAGAAGAAAGTGGAACAAAGTCACCCAAAACCTAATGATCAGAGGGCTGGAGCCCCTCTGCTGTGCAGCTGCGCTGGGAGCGCTGGGGCTGTTCAGCCCGGAGAAGGGAAGGCTCCTGGAGAGCCTGGAGCACCTTCCAGCACCCAAAGGGGCCGGCGAGGAAGCTGGGGAGGGGCTTTTCCCAAGGGCCTGCAGCGCCAGGACAAGGGGGAACGGCTTTGCGCTGAGAGAGGGCAGATGGAGATCAGAGCTGAGGGAGAAATCCTTCCCTGTGAGGGCGGCGAGGCGCCGGCACGGGCTGCCCAGAGCAGCTGTGGGTGCCCCAGCCCTGGCAGTGCCCAAGGCCAGGCTGGACGGGGCTGGGAGCCACTGGGGCTGGGGGAAGGGGGCCCTGTGCGTGGCAGGGGGCCTGGAACTAGATAATCTTTAACGTCCCTTCCAACCCAAGCTGTTCTAGGATTCTGTGATAAGACAGACAGGGGCAGACATTTTAGCAGGGTTTGTAGTGACAGGACAAGGAATAACGGTTTTAAACTAAAAGAGGGTAGATCTAGATTGGACATAAGGAAGAATTTTAATTTTTTTTATGATGAAGGTGGTAAGGCACTGGCACAGGCTGCCCAGAGCAGTGGTAGATGCCTCATCCCTGGAAACAATCAAGGTCAGGCTGGACAGGGCTCTGAGCAACTTAATCTAGTTGAAGATGTCCCTGGTCATGACAGGGGGTTGGACTAGATGGCATTTAAGTCCCTTCAAACCATTCTAGGATTCTAACAGCAAGAGAAACTCAAATGGATGCTGAGTTAAGCATCAAATGCTCACCTTTGCCAGGTGTACTGGCTACAGAGAAGGTTGCTCCTGTTCTGCTCTATATTCATTGACTTTCAGCAATGCTTCAGTCACACAGAGCTGTCAGGATGCTTACTGCTACAAAGAGCATCTTGTTTCCACCTTAACTTTGGCTAGAAAATACCTGCACGGGTCACAGGACAACTACCACAGGTGTCTGTAAGGGCACAATCCAGAGAATTAACAGGAGATACCATTGGAGAAGCCATCAGTGGCTACCAGCAGCACTAGAACACAAGACCTCAGGCAGATGCGAATGCATTGGGCACCATGAACCACAGCTGCCATTGCAGTGTCAGCACCCAAACCTAAAACAGGCCAAGGAAAACTTTCCAGTTATCAGCCAGATGTGGCTTGGCTTCCAGCAAACTCCAGCTGAAACCCAGTCCTGGCAACTGCTCCCCAGGTAGCAGCACACCTTCCTACAAAGCAGCATTTGCTGCTGTATTTTTAGCACCTACCACGGGCTGAGCTTAAGTGAGTCCTGAAGACCTTTGCTGAACACAGGGCTTGAGGCTTCTGAAGCTTCCCAGCAATGCCAACCCACCTGGATCCCCTACAAGTGTGTTCTTACTACCTACAAGGATTTAGTGGCAGAGCATCATGAGGTACAAGGTTGCGCTTATTTTCATGTCTAGTCAGTATGAGGAGAGCACTTCACTGTGATCACTGAGAGCATGACAAGACCTGTGTCACCCCTCCTTACACACACACCCCCTGCCCAGCTCTGGAGCCACATTAAACTCTTAGGCTCTGCAGAGCACACTCTTCTGTGATTGACTCCACACACACCCCACCCCCACCCCCCGCAACTAAATCCTAGGGTGAAAGAATCAAAAGGCACTGAAGGGTGATTCAGCTTTGTGAAAAGCAAAATAAATGGGGATTAAGCCTGTGCGAGAAGGAAAGGCTGTCCTGGGAGCAGTATGCCACAGGCTGGAGAAAGGATTAGAGCTCTGCAGAAGAGCCACCACTGAGGAGTGAGTCATTAACCCTTTACTACGTCACTGCTTCAAGACTTGTCATCCTGGTGGTCCTACAGCAAGCCTGGGGGCTTCCTGGTTGCACCCCTGGAGAACCAGGCTCTGCAGCCTGCTATAGGTCCACAGAGATGAGCCTCAGACTGAAATACGTCCCACAGTGTCACAGCACTCTCCAAACTATCAAGCTGCAACAAGGTCTTTTACTGTCTCATACCATCACACTCTTCATACCAGTCCTTCTGCTGGCTTCGCCTCATCCAGGGCCCACTCACTCCTCACTGCTTCTTCCTCCTCTCTTCACTGACTGCCCAACCCCTTAACCAGCCACACCTGCACCTTACCTACATCAATCAACCCGCCACCCCTGAAGCCAGCCCACAGCTGCATATTATCAATGCTAATTAACCTGCCTTCACTCCTCTACACCACAGGGCAGAGCTTTGTGTCTGCCAGCTCAGCCAGCCTGCTGAGTCCCCATGCAATGAGGCAGCCTGCTGGAAATACAGAAACTGCTCAAGTTCAAGGAGATGTGTGGGCCAGACAGATGCCATCTCATCCCGGAGCACTACTCTTGTGTGGCTTCAGGCTTTCACCAGCACAGAAACAGGCTGCACCTCTGAAACAGAAAACATTATCTGCTTTCTGGATGTTACACACAAAAAAGGAAGACAGATGCTCAAACGCAGAGTATTAGGTGTTGCTCTTCAAAACACAGCTAATGGGGGCTGTGGGGTCAGGGATACCTCACTGTTTTATTTGGGGCTGGAACCAGACTTGTCTTGGGTCAGGGCTTCCGTCATGGCAAGTTTTATGGAGTACACTTTTGAAAGCTGGTATCATTACTTCAGCCAGCATCTTGTGTGAACAATGCAGTTTTAGGAAGCTTCAGCTTTGTCTGCCATTCTCTAACCAAACAGCAAAGCAAGTATTTACCCAATTACATGGTAGAGTTATTTTGTACCGAGCAAAACCCACAACAGCAAAACTATTTCAACACAGGCATGCAAACCCAGGAAAAATCTGGGTTACATTAAGCTCTGCTGCAGGACCTGTCCTTTCCCATGCTGGCCTCAGCAGCAAAGCAGCAGTTTGGTGTCCAGTGAAGGTTACTGAAGGCTGAATGTCCGAAGTGGGACCATTAGCTTCCATGACTGTGAAGCCTTAACTGGAAATAAATGACCCCTCTCATTCCCCAGCCCCAGGCCACAGCCATCGCTTGCCGTGGATGAGCTCCCCAAAGAGATGGTCCCACCAGCCTGACACCCTCATGCTGCTCCATCCTCAAAACCCATAGGAGCCACAACCAGGACATGCATGGAGGTGGAAAGCAGCAGGGGTAGACACACCTGGGTAGCAAGAAGCAGCAGCCAGGACATTCCCTCTGCCTCCCACCACCACCCAGGGGAAGATAATGCATTTAAGCTGCATGTGAGCATCAGCCAGAGCTTTCAGAAGAGGCACCTCCCCAGCCTTGGAGGAGATGCCTCACTGCCCTGCTGGTGCTCTGTTTGGGCAAGTATTTCCATACATCCTTGCAGGTGAAGGCAAATACAAACCAAACACACCCCCAGGAGCTGCTGGGAGCCAGAGCAGCCAATACAGGGCACCTGATTACACAGGCCACGGCCAGCTGGAAGGTGTTTCCTATAGCTGGAAGTCAGGATACTGCTGCAACTCTGAAGCAGAGCTTTGTCCTCCCCAGTGCCTCCCATCTCAGGGAACTCTCCTCCAGTCACCGCCGCTATTCATATCCTGGTGCCAGCTGGCACCGAGGAGGACACAAGGATGCACAGGAAAACTGAGGAGGAGCTGTTAGCTCCTGCCAAGGCAGAGCCACTCAGGGTCAGAAAGTCTGTCTTCATGGTGGGGTGGACATCACACCCCAGAAACCTGTCTGGAAAAGGGACACTACTGAGGTGGCAGTATTAACAGAAAACTTTATGCAAGGGTAGCACCGAGAAGAACAGAATATTTCAGGTTTTCTGAAGCCAAACAGCTGGGCAGAGGCAGAGCCTGAGCAGTACCCAGAGCAAGACAGACAACACACTGCCCACCTCACATACTCAGCAGACTCTCGCCTGCTTTCACCCAGGAAGGCACCACATTTCTTGGAATCACCACCCCAACAGCAGGGTCTGATCTGCCCATTGTATGGGGACAGGGGAAGAGTAGGAAAGCCAGAAGGTGTTGAAGGTAGGGGTGACCACAGGCTCAAAGGAGCTGTGCAACTCTGACCAAGCCTCCTTCAGCAGCAGGCCCAAGGAGATGCCACATGCAGACACCTGCAAATCAGCGTGGTAGGTGTATTTATATCACACTGATAGATATGACCTGCCCACCGCCTCTCCCAGTTCAAGTGGGGGGAAGTGAGACAGGCTGCTGCCCAACAGCACACCATGGAGAACCTGCCACAGGACAGGGTGCAGAGCAGCACGTGAACCTCAAAGGTCAGCTACAGACATGGCACAGGCCCAGTACATCCCCAATCTGATAAGAGAAGCAAACTGGGAAGACATCCCTGTTCCCAGCCACTGTGCCAGTGCCTGCTGATGGCCCTCACTGGTTTTAGGAACAGCCTCCCTCATCCTGAGGCTGACCACAGCCCCGACAGCAGACCCACTTATCTAGTGGCTCCCTAGAGGAAAGAGCTGTCCTGCTCCTACCACAGCATAAGCCTGACAGCGCAGGAAGCCAGGCAGGCAGAAGATGAGCCCTGGAGCAAGTGCCAAGGGCAAGACAAAGCAGGAGCTGGGGCAGAGGGAAATGGGGCTGCCCCTCCCAGCACCCTCACCACCACAGGCCACTGCCCTCAGCCACAAAAATGCCAGGCATCCTGTGTTCAACCAAGCTCAAGTGGCCTCTCAAGCTTCCAGTATCCCCATTTTGAGGACATGCACCATGTCTGAGACATTGTGCTTCCTCTCCAGCCCACCGAGGCCTGGAGCAGCAGCACACCATCATAGCCACATGACTGTTGGGCATGCAGGATGATCCCACCTCCCATGAATCCCAAGGTCACCTGGATATGACCAGTGCATTAAGAACAGCCCTGCCACAAAGCTCTCCCATAGCACCCTGGCCCTCAGGACACGCTCCTCCTGAGGAAGCACCGTGAGGTGTGCTCCAAACCCACCTACACCCACAGCTGCTCATCTACAGCCGCTCTTGGCCGTCCAGCCAGGAGGTGTAGACCTAACCAGGAGAGGGGCTGCTGAAGATGTTCTATGCCACAGCTGCCACCACCTCCAGCAGCTGAGGCCCCAGAGCAGGAAGAGGTCACCCACCACACAAGGGGAACTCCCCAACAGCATCCCAGACCCTAGGAGAGGTGGGAGCAAAGCTCCACACTGCAGAGCAACACCAACACGTTTTTTTCCAGAGTCCTCCAGTCTCTCCTGACACCACAGGTCCTCACTTTGCTCCAGACAAGGTAGAAGGTCTCCAAAAAGGGCACCAACGAGACTGAAAACCCCCACATCCTACAAGGAGACAGACTCACACTGGACTTCAGCTGGGCAAGTCTCGGCTTTCACAGGCCTCACTCAAGAAGCACAATTAAGCTTGGTTTAAGTAATTTTTAAAATTGCTCCTTGCTGCAAGTTGGACAAGTACAGCTGTGTGGCACCATGAGGTCCACCAGAACCATCCAAACTTTCAGGCCAAGATTCAGCAGCAACAAGAGGAAGACGCCACCACCCAGAGCAGGGCACGAGCCTTGCTCTGTTAGATGCCAGTGCCAAAGCCCCATCTCTCCTGCCCCTTTGCCCCCTGCAGTCAGATTTTACCCCACATTAACCCCACTCTGGGCTCCAAGCTGAAACCCAGGATGATCACACTTCCATTCAGCCTCTGCTCCTCGTATTCCAGAAGATTTTTGGCCTCTTCCAGGGGCAGGAGGAAGCACTGAGAAAATGAGCAGCTCCCTGCTTTTAACTGGGAAGAGGCCAAAAGCAGCCAAGAAGAGCAAGGACAGGACTGTCCCGCTGAGCCCCGCGCCCCACAGCAAGCCAGGCACCAGCAGTTCAAAGCAGAGCAGCTGCTAAAACCCAGTCTAGCAGGTCTGCTGGCTTCCCCAGGAAGACTTAGATCATGAGACAGCTCTCAAAATGAAAAGCCCGTTTCCCAACCCAGAGGCCACCCCTTCAGAGGGAGCAGGAACGCCAAATTTAGTCTTTATTGAGCTGCTGAACACAGGCAGAGATTTTAAATGCAATTAGGGAAATGATGAGTTGCACTTGGGAGTTTTCCCAAGCTTCGTATGAAACAGCACTGGGGTTTGTAACTGCAACCATTAAAGTTTAACAGGATAAGGAGTGGAAAACTGGAGGATGTCAAATTACTGTATCCAGATCTTTGGTTGTTCTCACCTACATGAGCCCCACTTGGCTCACACAAAGCAGTGCAGCAGACAGATCCAATATTAGCCATTTCAGACAAGTCTGTTGGCTGGAAATGTCAGCTAAGGTACATGGCAAATGATGTTCTAGCTACAGAGGAAGACCTGAGACTGCCCTCTGGGCAGGAGAGCCAAAGACAGCCTCAGAAGTGCTGTTCTGGCTGAGCTCACCAGCTTCATGGTGGCAGCCAAAGTGCCCGGGCATGTGGATTAAAGCACAGAGCCGGAAGGGCAGTGCCTTGACCAGCAATTCACTACCCATATGCCTCTACTTTGGGAGCTTGGTGCACCTTGAGCCTTGGCAAGAGGGGAGAGGCAGTGTCCAGAAGATCTCTCACAGCTGGATTCCAGATGTATTTTAAACTGCATCATTTTAATCAGCACAAACACTTCAAGCTAGACCTGTCAGTGAGAGAAGCTCAGAAGCCAGGCTCCTGTTTTAAGACCTGCAGGCACCCCCACACCAGCACCATGCTGGAAGAGGCAACAGTTGCTGCTGAGCTGTCCCCCAGTGCCAGCACACCAAACTGCACCATGGCAAGGGACGAGGGCAGCTGGCCTTACCCTGCCAAGCCCTTCCAGCAACCAAAACCCAGCCCTCTGGTTTCCTCATGCTCCCCCAGTTACCCACCACCGGGGCAGAGCCTGGGCAGCTTCTGTTGTGTTTTCTCAGGTCACATCAGCTGGGGACAAGGGACATGTCAGGAGCAGAGAAGGTAGCAGTGCTCGACACCTGCTGGGACTGTGGACTCTGCAGTTATTCTGGATAAAGCTTTCCATATTACAGCTCAGGCTCCTGCACAGGCGCAGAGATAGAGACAGGGACTAAACACCCATTGTCATAACCTTCTGCAGCCAGGCTTCAGCACAAGGTGTGAAGCAAGCAAGCAGCCACTGTGCCAGACCATGGCAGCTAGAGCTTTATCACAGTCACAGCCTGCCTAACTTACTCATCCCAAAAGGACTGGGGATCAGGTCAGGGCTGCTGCATCAAGTCTCAGACTAGCAGAGAGCAATGGGTGATGGGCAGCCTACAGGAACAATCTCCACGTGGCTTGCCTTAGCTGGGAGTACAGATCTAGGCTCTGCATGCAAAGCACCACAGGATCCAAGTACTCATGGGTGCTTTCGTTAGCCTAAAAACCTCCCAGGAAGCTAAAAATACAGATGCTGCATTCACTCGAGTGGCCTAAATAAGTGAAGTCATGGAAGAACCATTCCTGCAGCAACAGCCTCAAACAGGAACATGGGTGCAGGGCTTGTCAAAGCCCAGCGGTTATTCCAGACAAGAACAAGCTAGATATTCAGGATAACGAAAGAAGCTCAAGTGATTTGTCCTGCAAGCAGAAACTCCCACAAAACTGTGACTTCAAGCTCAGCCCCTCTGTATTTTTTATGTTAAGGCTAGATGCTCGCCCTGTGCCACCCAACTTCAAGACCCAGCTCTGTCTCAGCTATTTAATAACCACCTCGCTGCCCCTGAGAAGCTTCTCGGCTTTCCATTCACCTCCACACATACCAGCGCAGAACCCGACCCTGCTGCCCAAGGCCTCTGGTGTGGAGCGAAGCACACTTTGGAGTTACAAGCTCAGTTTTGGCAGACATTTTGCAATGATCTGCACAAGAAGGAATTGCTGGACTGGCCAATATCCTCAATATTAACCAGCATTTTAAACCACAAAGAATTCAGTACCACAGATACAGATCAGTTTTACGAGGAAGATCTGGCAATTGCAGAGGCAGCTGCTGTAAGAGGCCTGGGAACAGGCGAAGTGAGCCAGCATCAGAGATCTAGGGCATACCCGAGATGGAAGAGTCAGGAATTTTATGCAAACATCTGATACCGCCCACAGAGAATTACTTCAGGAAAACCATGCAAGGATTTCACACTGCATCACCTGCAGCAGCCTGGCAGCCATTGCACAGATCTGAGATGTTTCCTGCAACACAGGCCAGCAGGAAAAGCCTCTCTACAGGCAAATAACAACAGGGCAGCCAAGAAATCTGCCTTCATCCTCCCTCCATCCCTTCTCTTTCCAGGAAGGGGCATGCCAGGAACATCCATCCTCGCCTGAGGCTCCCAAGCATGAGACCAGCTGCTCTTCCAGCCCCAGGCAGGTTCCCACAGCCCAGCTGACTGCAGCAGCAAGTGCTGAGGAAGCCGCATGGCCTCATGGCACAGCCGGAGCCAACATCCTCCAAGTCGATCCATCCTTCCTCACAATATCAGAGAGAAATGTGTGTTTTGCCCCAAACCTGTCTGAGACACAGCTCTCGCAACCACAGCCAAAAGCTGGCTGGACACGCTCCATCCCACCACTGCTGTATTCCGCTTGGGATAACCTCACTGGCATGAGCCACCAGAGGCAAAAGCTAAGGAAGACAAGTTCCTGGCAGGATTTCCAGGGCTCCACTTTAACAAGTACATGCTTTGTCTAAAGCTGCAGTCAGCCCCAAAGCAAGGCTGGGATTTTCTCCCTAGTCCTGACCAAACCTGCCCTAAGACACCTTCAGAGCAGCATTAAACTCAGTTGCCCCATTTCAGCCCATAATGCCACTGGCAGAGGACCAGGACCTGCCTTCTGGAATGATCCACAGCATATAAAAGACACAAAGAGTTTTCCCCTGCAGCTGGGAACTGCTGTGGCACAGGAGATGAATAAGCCCACCTCTGCAGCCAAATTAACTGCGTTTGATAGTAGTCCAAACTCAAAAGAGCCACAGGCATCTGCTTCAAGGGTTAACTAACTGCCACTATGATGGAAAATTACACTGAGAAAGTACTGCAAGCCCGTGGCTTGGCCCAGGAGATGCTATCCCTGGGCAACACAGAGTTCCTCAGCTGCAGCCCCACTCCTGCAGGTCTCTGCATGTTCCTTGTCCATTGGGATCACCGACAACGCAGCAAAGAAGCAGATCAGGGGGACTGGAGCGGCCAGGTCTGGGGTCACCAGTACAGGAGAGACTGGAACATGTGAGAGCTGGCCCAGAAAGGGCCATGAGTATCCATCACACAATGAGAGGCTGGGAGAGGTGGGATCATCCAGCCTGGAGAAGAGGAGGTCGGGGAGGGATCAGATCAGTGTGTACAAGGATCTGGTGCAGGAGGAAAGAGGAATACAGAGTCTTCACAGTGACAGAACATGAAGGAACAGGAACACTGCAAATCCTGTTCATAGAAAGAAAAAAACTCAACAGCTTTCTTCACCGTGAGGGTGAACATAGAGCAGGTTGCCCAGATAGACTGCTAATTTTCCATCCTTGGAGCTACTCAGTACTCCAGAGGGCAGCCTGCTCCCAGCAGAAGACTGAACTGGGCCATCTCACCCTGACACCTCAGCCAGCCCGAGGATCCACAGGTACAAGAGTTAGCTGCCTCTTCTCACACTAACACAGTCCCAGGTTACACCAGCCAGTACAACAACGCTCTCTTCTCCTGCCACCCCGGCCACACAAGTAAACAGCTCTTCTGGAAAGCACCATTTTGCAAGGCAAAATCTCCCAGGTTTTTCCAAAATAGCAGAGAAACATTTTTCAGCAGACAAGAAATGATTCCGTTCCTACAACATATCACATCTTGTCTACGTATTTGAGTTGCGCACACTTCTAGCCCTGCAGTCACTCCCTACCACGAAGGGGCATTTGCATACATCTATAAAGTTACTCTAGAATTATCCACGGCCCCAGGAACAAGCACCTGGAGTTGTTTCTTCTTGAAAGGAGGAAGACAACATATCCTGATGAGTAACTTCTCTTTCCACCTGTGCTGCTGATCCTGCTGCACCACACGTGGTTCACCAGACATCGCAAAGGGACAGTCAGTGGTTTTACTTCCCAGATCTGGCTCTGTGGGAAGCCTGTACAGTAACTTCAGAAAAAAACCAACCATTCAATATTTCTCATTCTGTGTGTATTCTGTTCGTTTCAAACCAGTTTCAGCAGGAGACTCTGCTGCCACCTTCTGAGATCACCGTTACTGCAAGTACCCCCAAAACCGACTAAAAATAGCTTGTTTCCCCCCAGTTATGTCATCAAAGCAAGGAAAGGGTTGTTTCTTTTGCAAAGAGCCAACCCACCCCCAGCTCAGGGAGCACCACTCTTAGCAAGTGTCCCAGCCTCAGTCCCCAGCTCCAGCTTCACCTCCTCCACACAACATAAAAATACGTTTAAACATGAGAAAGTAGAGCAGCCTGTTTGCAGTCAACACAGACAGAGCTTGCTGACCTTTGAGGCACTTACAGTGCTGCAGTCCTGACTATAGCTGACTGAATATATGCATATAAATACATAAACCAGATGCATGTGTGTATAGCATGCCCAGTTTAGCACCATTCTCAGCAGACAACAGCCCAGCACTACTACAGAATTCATTTTAAGGTGCTTCATTGATTATTTGCCTCATTTATAGACTGGGGAGAAAAGCAGAAGGGTAAATCAGCCCCTGACTGGTATCAAGGCACCAGCAGAGTGGTGGGAGCCAACCCATACTGTGGTTGAAGACAGAGCATGCCTGGAAGGCAGCTGACCCACAGCAGCGCTCCCCCCTAAGCCCACCACCACACCGAGAATTTTAGCAGGAAGCAAGGCCCCAGCCCCCACAGCAGTCACAAACACAGGGAGGTGCTTGGCTCAGACAGGGCCACACCTGGAACCACCACAGGGAGGGAACAAGGATCAAGAAGCCAAGAGAGGGTCCAGCTACCCCTGCGAGAGCTCCAGGACAAGGCCAGCCACAAGTCCAGCGCCAAAGGGAGCCCAAACAGCCCCAGCCCAGGGGATGATGCAGCACCCCAGGCCCGGAGGTGAGAGAGGACCCCCTCTGCCAGGGGCACGGCAGGGCCCGCCAGCTACCCTGCACCTCCAGAGCAGCTAGGAGGCCCGGTGACGGCCCATACTCACCTTCTTGCCTTTCTTGCCCTCCTCCTCCATGTCTCCGGCGGCGGCGGCCCCGGCCCCCCCCGGGGCATCCCCGCAGCTGCCGTGCTCGCCCGGCCTGTGTGCGCGGCGGGGCCCAGTAGCTCGATCTCACTGGCCGGCAGCAGCCATAGACCAACCCAGCTCCCACTCCCAGTCGCGACCCACCCACAGCCGCCTCAGCACCACCAACAACTTTTCAATCCTGCCGCCATCTTGGGCGGCGGCTTCCCGGCGTGCACCGCGCTCCGCCCGCCGCCAGGAGGACTGACGTCAGTCCTCCCCGGCCGCGCGGGGATGGCGGGGCGCTCTGCGCATGCGCCGACCCCGCCGCAGCCTCGGATTGGCCCCGCCCACTGCCGTTAGCCCCGCCCATTCAGCAGCAGGTTGCGCCCCCTTCGTAGGTCACCGCACCACCAGCCCCGCCCACCTAGGAACGCCTGGAGCGGCGGGCGCTGCGGCCCCGCCCAGCGCTCTAGCCACGCTCCGTCCCCAGTCAGGCTCCGCCCCCCGCGGCGCTGCGCATGCGCTGAATCCCTGCCCCGCTGCTGGGTGGTGCTGGCGTGCGGCGTGGCGTCACGCGCCGGCGTAGCTCCGCCCTCAGGCATGGCGGCGATGGTGGCAGCTGTGGTGTGGCGTGGCGCGGCCCGGCCCAGCGCCATCCGCCGCCATCCGGGGCCGGGGCTGCTCCCAGGGACGGGGGGCGAACTGAGGTCTCTCTGCGACAGTGCGGCGGGAGGCGCTGCACTGCCAGCGGGCTCCGCCGCCGTGAGGTGCTGTGGGCGTGGTGCATGCTGGGAAGGGTAGTTCTCCGTGGGCCGCATGTGGCCGCCCGCGGCCTAACCGGAGTGGGGCAGGGGGGTTCTCACGGCGGGGAGCCGGGATCCGGGGCCGGGGGGGACTCCCGGGGGGAGTGGGGCTTATGGATCTGGGGGGGAAATCTCATGGGCCGGGGGAGTTCCCTGAGGTTGGGGGAGACCCTGGGGCTGGGGCTCACTGGGGGAGCGGGGCTCATGGGGCCGGGGTAGATCACGGCGGGCAGTAGGGCTCCCTGGGCTGGGGGGGGGCTCCCAGGGGGGAGCGAGTCTCATGGGGCTGGGGGGATGTCCTAGAGCCGGGAGGGGCTCACGGGGGAAGCGAGGGGTCCTGGCACCGGCGGGAGGCTCACTGGTGGAGCAGGAGGTGTTGGAGCGGGGCTCAGAGGGGTGTGGGGGGTGTTGGGGCACTGGGGGAGCAGAGCTCATGGGAATGGGGTGTTTATACTGGGAAGTGGGACTCCCAGGGTTAGGGGGGTTGGAGGGAAGTTCACGGGCCTGGGGGCCGCGTGTCCCTCCCACCCTCCTTAGCAAGCCTTCCAGCGTGGGGGGGCCTGGCGTGGCCCCCGCCGTTCCTGCAGCGCTTGCCAGAGCAGCCCGGGACGGTTTGAGGCCCCTCCCTGCCCTACCCGGGGAGCGGTTATAGACATCCCGGACACCCCCGGGCCGTGGGGCAGCAAGGGGACTGCAGGGCCAGCTGCCACCACCCTGTGCCGCTCATCCTGTTCTTCCCCATGCCAGGCTCCTGTTCTGGTGCTCCGGAGGACACTCTTGGTACTCCGGAGGATGGATGTAGGAAGCTGCCAGGAATGAGAAGGTGGGTTCAATGGGCTTGTTACTGTAATTAGCCTGATTCTGTGCAATTAGCAGCTGCTGAGGCCATTTTCCCCTTGTTAACAAGGGGTTCAGTGCTGAAATCTCATGGGACGGCTGCGGTGTGGGGCACGGAGCCACTCCGCAGCCTTATCCCACTGGGATTTATTCAGCAACTGCCACCTGTCTTGGGGAATGGTTCCCTGCTCTTTCCCCTGTCACTGTAATTAGCCTAATTCTGCATAATTAGCCCTGCCAAACCTCCTCAGCCACCCAGCAGCCCCACCATGGGGCTGTGCCCCCTGTGGCTTGCGGTGCCAGTTCTGGGGCCACCGCATGCCACGAGGCTGCGCTCCCCAGCTGTTCCTGGGGCCCCCCCTCGCTCTGCTTGTGCCATTGCGCTCAGCACCACAATGCCAGCAAGGCCTAGCCATGCCGTGCCACCCAGCTGGGGCATGGGGAGCCCCGCTGCCAGTAGCGCCATGTGGTGGCATCCCAGCGGGTGTCTTTGGTGTTGGGTACCCACGGTGCGTCCTTGCCGCAAGCCTCCCAGCGTGGGGGGGGCCTGGCGTGGCCCCCACCTTTCCTGTAGCGCTTGCCAGAGCACCCAGGGATGGTTCGTGGCCTCGCCCCGCTGTGCCGGGGGGGGGGTTGTATACATCCCGGACACCCCCAGGCCCGAGGGAGGGTGCAGGGACCCCTGGGTGGTGCCCAGCCTGCTCCGCCAAGCGCAGCAGTGCAGGCTGCTGCCAGCGCTCATCCTGCGCTTCCCCCATCCAGGTTCCTGCTCCGATGCTCTGGAGGGATGTAGGAAGCCACTGGGAGTGAGGAGGTGGGTTCAATGGGCCAGTCACCATAATTGGCCTAATTCTGTGTAATTAGCAGCTGTCAAGGCTGTGTCCCCTCATTAATGAGGGACTCAGTGCCAAAATCCTGCGGGAGAGCTGCAGTGTGGGGCACAGAGCTGCCTGGCAGGATTTATTCAGCAACCACCGCCTGACCTGGGGAGGGGTCCCCTGCCCTCTCCCTGGTCACCGTAATTAGCCTAATTCTGCATAATTATCAGCTGCTGAGGCATTGTCCCCTTGTGAACTGGGGGCTCAGTGCCAAAATCCCACAAGCAGGGTCAGTGCTTGCCAGGGCAGCCTGGGGGCGGTTTGAGGCCTCTCCCTGCCCTCAGCACCCCCCACGTGCTCCTGGCAGCATAATTAATCCTGCGAATTAAACATACAGGCAGACAAGCAGCACCTGGCTGTGCAGGTGGAGGGAGGAGCTTCCACCGGAGCACGGGCAGAAGACAGCACAGTGTGTCCCCCACAGGACTTCCACCGGGGCTTCATGCCTGGGACCACGATGCCGCAGCTGCGGGGGGGGGGACACACCAGCGTGGGGACCAGCGTGACAGCGCTTCCGGCAGTGCCCGCTCATGGTATGAGGAGTGGCACAGATTCAGCCCTGCTAAGGGCCACTGGTGTCGGTGGATTCAGTATTAACCCTTGACTTCCCCCCTTGTGACTCTAAACCTTTTTTTTTTTTTTTTTCTTTGATTTTAGGTGAAAATCTGGTAGGTTGCCCCATTTTCGGCAAAACCACTGGGAAAACCAGGTGGCAGCCTTCCGGCAAAGCCTGCCGTGCTCCTCACTGGCTCGGTACGGACGTTTTTTGGCTACTGGGCTTTACTGGGAGTAAACTGTTAAAAACCTGGGAATATTGGCGAGTGCCAGTTTGCCATAATAACCGTGAGTGGAGCTGTGGAGTTGATAGCCTGGTGATCCCGCAGTGCGGGGCTGTTCTGTGCCTCAGTAGTGCCGTAATCCCCGTTGTCTTAACACTTCCCCTCCCTTCTTTTCTAGCTGGATACCAGCACGGGGCCCCTCTCTGATGATCTTCACCTTGCCTTGTCCTTCCCAGAGCTCCCAGTTACACCGGAGTTTTAACTGGGGGGACTGGGATGAGAGCGGGTGATACCAGCATCTTAATAAATAATCGATTTCTCAGTGGGATTTTGGCGCGCTGTGGTAACGGGCGAGGGTGTGGGTGGCCCCAGCGATGATCACCACGATGATCACCACCAGAACGGCACCGGAGGGAAGTTACCACCCCATAACCGCAGTTGGGGGGTGGGGACGGGACAGGACAGGCGCGATGGCTTGAGGTGACCTAGCTCCACGGCGTCCACCCCACACATCCCTCACCCCACCCTTCCCATGCACCCCACTGCAGGGTCCCCACCCTTTGCCATGGGGTGTGTGCTGCCAAAATCTGCCTTGGGGGTGGGGGGCTGAGTCCCCACCCTACAAATGTGGGTGTCCCTAGCTCCATGGCCGCCCCACTGAAACCCCACGGGAGGTGGTGACACTGTGCCCCCCCCCCCCGCGCCTGCGCTGCTGTCTCGGCAGTTGTTGGCGCAGGAAGCCGGTGCAGCGTAGGGGAAGTGGGTGTCTGGCGGGTGCGGCATGGCGGAGCTGGAGGGTCCCGAATTTGGCAAAGCTGACTTTGTCCTCTTGGACGAGGTGACGATGGAGCAGTTCCTGCAGAACCTGCGCCTGCGGTATGGGGGGCGCACGGGGGGGGGCTGCACGGGGGGCACTCCAAAGCACTGCCGGGTCTGGTGGTTCCCACTGGTGGGTACTATGCTGAGACCCCCAGCATCACCCACGCAGTATCACCCATGCAGTGGCTGGAACGTGGGCGCTGCCGGGCTGGGGTACACCAGGCACCCCGAGTCCTGCATGGTAGCACCAGACTCCAGCTGCGCAGGAAACATCTGGGCGGTGCCGCATGTCCATGGCGGGGAACTGAGGCACATCGTGTCCCCCCTGGAGCAGGTTAGGGGGTGCAGGGTGTGGAGGGGCTCACAGGGTGTGCAACCACGTGCTTCCTGTGCTCTCCCCGCTGCCCCACAGCACCGCTCAGTCCCACAGCAGTGGGTGGCTGTGCCCCATGGCGTGGTGCTGCGGCACCGTGTGTGGTAGGGTGTGCATCCTGCCCCACAGCACCCTGCAGGATGTCATCTTTCTGCACAGCACCCAAGGCGGTGTCCGGCTCCATAGCTCAGCACCTTGCAGGGCGCCATCCTGCCCCCCATCACCACACCCTGCAGAGTGCCACCCCACAGTACTATACTGCAGGGTGCCATCCTGACCCACAGCACCCCATAGGCTACCACCCCATGGCACAGCACCCCACAGCACCGTACCCTGCAGGGTGTTATCCTGCTCCACAGCACCACTCCCTACAGGGTCCTAGCACAGCACCCCGCAGGGTACCATCCTGCCCCACAGCACTACATCCTGCAGAGTGCCACCCCACTGAACTGTACCTTGCAGGGTGCCACAGCACCCCATGGCACAGCACTCTGCAGGGTGCCATCCTGCCCCACAGCCTACCCCACGGCCACCCCTGTGCAGGTTCTTGCAGGGCCGCATCTACACGTACATTGGGGAGGTGGTGGTGGCAGTGAACCCGTACCGGGCGCTGGCGCTGTACGGCCCACCGGCAGTGGAGCACTACCGTGGCCGCGAGCTCTATGAGCGCCCACCCCACCTCTTTGCCCTGGCTGATGCTGCCTATAAGGCCATGAAGCGCCGTGCCAAGGACACCTGCATCGTCATCTCAGGTAGGGGCTGGTGACGCTGGGGGGCATGTGGGTGGAGGGTACCCATGGGTGGGTGTCCTCACCCAGCCCCTGCCGTCCCTGCCAGGTGAGAGCGGGGCAGGCAAGACGGAGGCCAGCAAGTACATCATGCAATACATTGCCGCCATCACCAACCCCTCCCAGCGCGCCGAGGTGGAGAGGTGGGTCTGGCCCCATGGTGCCAGCAGGAGGCTGGGTGCCAGCTGGGGGGGGGTCCCTGGTGGCCCTGGCTGTGTGGCGAGAGCGGGGGTATCCAGGGGTCCCAGGGTGGGGGGCGGGCAGGTTCTGTGTGCATCAGTGAAGCTGCAACACTGATGCTGCGGTGTTCTGTGCCATGCTGTACTGTGCATGTGGTGCCACGCCGTGCTGTGCTGTGCCGTGCCATGCAATGCTCCACCATGCTGTGCCTTTCATGCTGTGCTGTGCCATGCTACACTATGCCATGCTGTGCCATGGCTGCCACAGCATGCAATGCCATGGCACACCATGCCGTGCTGTGCCACACGGTGCTGTGCCATGCCAGAGTGCTATACTGTAGCACTCCATGCTGTGCCATGCCGTGCTGCCCCAGCAGAGTGAAGAATGTGCTGCTGAAGTCCAACTGTGTCCTGGAGGCCTTTGGCAATGCCAAGACCAACCGCAATGACAACTCCAGCCGCTTCGGCAAGTACATGGACATCAACTTCGACTTCAAGGGCGACCCAACTGGCGGCCACATCCACAACTACCTGCTCGAGAAGGTGTGGGGCTGGTGTGGGCGGGTGGACGCTGGGCTCACCAGCACTGCCTGGCACCCACCTGGCTCCTCTTCCAGTCCCGAGTCCTCCAGCAACAGCCAGGAGAGAGGAACTTCCATGCCTTCTACCAGGTGTGCCGGGAATGGGGCAGGTTGGGGTGGGGATGGGGACGGAACGGGGATGGGGATGAGGACGGAACGGGATGGGATGGGGATGGAACGGGATGGGCATAGAATGAGATTGGGATGGGGATTGGGATGGGGATGGGGAGAGACAGGACTGGCTGCAGCAGGGTAGGGGAACACACAGTGGCACCAGCCAGTCCAGGTGACACCGGGCCGGGGGTCCCGGCCCCGCCATGTGCTGACCCTCCACCCCGCAGCTGCTGCTGGGCGCACCAGCAGCACTGCTGGCCTCGCTGCACCTTTGCCGGGACCCTGGCACCTACCGCTACACCCAGGAGGGCACCCCGGGCAGCGTGAGTGTGGCGGGGGGGGGGGCTGGGGGGGCAGGCTGGGGGTCCCGGCCCCTCACACCACCCCTGGCCCCTCATGCTGCCCCAGGCCTGCGGGGACGATGCGGCTGGTTACCAAGCGGTGGAGGAGGCGATGTCCATCATCGGCTTCTCCCAGGAGGAGATGGGCTCTGTGCGCCGGATCCTGGCTGCCATCCTGCATCTGGTGAGACCCTCACACCAGTACGGCCCCCTGCGCGTGAATATGGTCCCCCATGCACCAATACAGGGCCCCACCATGCACCAGTACAGCCCCCCTGCGCACCAGTATGGCCCCTCGAACACTGGTACAGCTCCTGACCACCACCACTGGTATGGCTCCCCTGCACACCAGTACAGCCCCCACAAACCAGTGCAGCCCTGTGCAGTGCAGCACAGCTCAATGCAAACCAGCACAGCCCAGCATAAACCAGCATAGCCAGCACAGCCTGGGGCAAACCAGTATGGCTCAGGACAGCCCAGCATGGCCCAGCTCAGCCCCATGCAAACCAGTACAGCCCTGTACATCCCAGCCCAGCCCAATACAAACTACTATACAGCTTGTATGGCCCAATAAAAACCAGTACAGCCCAGCGTGGCCCAGCCCAGCCCAATACAAACTAGTACAGTGCAGCGTGGCCCAGCCCAGCCCAATACAAGCCAGTACAGCCCAGCACAGCCCATGGTGCGGGAGGGGCTGGTGCTGGACTTGCGGGTGTCCCCCCCACATTCACCCACCAACGTGGTGGGTCTGCTCCAGGGCAACATCGGGTTCGTGGCGGAGGGCGAGGTGGCAGCAGTGGAGGACACGGCGCAGCTCCCAGTGCTGGCCAAGCTGGTGGCCACAGCACCTGAGAATCTGCACCGGGCACTGCTGACCCGCACGGTGGCAGCCGGCGGCGGGGAGCTGATCGAGAAGGGCCACAGCCCCAAGGAGGCTGCCTATGCCCGGGATGCCTGCGCCAAGGTAGGGAGGGGGACATGGGGTGACAGGTCTCCCCCCAGCACCCATGGGTGCCCACCACCCTGTCCCTGTCTCCAGGCCATCTATGAGCGGCTCTTCTGCTGGATCGTGGGGCGCATCAACGCTGGCATCGCCACCCACGGCTACGATGCCCGCCTGCACGGCAAGAGCACTGTCATTGGCGTCCTTGACATCTATGGCTTTGAGATCTTCGACACCAACAGGTGACCTGGCCCAGGGGTGGCAGGAGGGACACTGGAACACGTGGAGGGACAGGACCTGGAAGGAACAGGGTGGGGAGATTGAAGATGGGAAGGGCTTGTGGAGGGGACAGGGGACACCTGGGAGGGACACAGGAGGTGAGAGGACTCGGGAGGGACACATGGATAGGACGGGACCTGGGGGGGACACAGGGAGGGAATGGCATCCAGGAGGGACACAGGGAGGGGACAGGGCTTAGGAGGGACACATGAAGGTGGCAGGACCCTGGGAGGACTCAAGGAGGGGGACAGAGCTTGGGAGAGACATGTGGGGGTGGGGATGCCCAGGGGACATGCAGAAGGGGACAGGACCTCAGGGAATACATGGAGGTGACAGAACCAGGACCAGGAGGGACCCATGGAGGGACGGGACCCAGGGGGGGTGGCAGCAGGGCCACGCATCTTGGGGAGCACCCAAGGGATGTGGCAAGGGGGCAGCTGGCGGGGCTGTCCTGACCCCCTGCCCACAGCTTCGAGCAGTTCTGCATCAACTACTGCAACGAGAAGCTGCAGCAGCTCTTCATCGAGCTGATCCTGCGGCAGGAGCAGGACGAGTACCAGCGGGAGGGCATCACCTGGCAGAGCGTGAGGGGACGGGGGGGACAGGGGGGGCATCGCGTGACAGAGCGTGAGGGGACGGGGGGGACGGGGGGGCATCGCCTGACAGAGCGTGAGGGGACGGGGGGGACAGGGGGGGGGATCGCCTGGCAGTGTGAGGGGATGGGGGACGGGGGAGACGCAAAGGAATGTGGGTGTCATGCGGGAGACATGGCGGGGGCATGGGGACAACGCTTGGCAGATATGAAGAGCTTGGGAGCAACAGTGGGAAGTGGTGGGGCACGGATGCATCACCTGGCAGAGCTTGGGGGACATGGTGGGGACGTGGGGGACATCACCTGGGAGAGCCTGGGGGACATGGTGGGGACATGGGGGACATCGCCTGGCAGAGCTTGGGAGACAGGGGGACATGGGTGGCATTGCCTGGCAGAGCATGAAGGACACAGAGGGACTTGGTGGGGAGATCACCTGGCAGAGGGCGAGCAGCTTGGGGGGACCTGGGGGGCATTGCCTGGCACAGCGTGGTGGGGACATGGGGAGCACAGTGGGGATGTGGATGTCATCACCTAGCATGGCGAGATTTGGGGTGTATGGGGGCAAATCAAGGTGCCTGGGGGTGGCAATTTGGGGTGCCCACCCCCCCGCCCTCCCTAGATCGAGTACTTCAGCAACGAGCCCATCGTGGAGCTGGTGGAGCAGCCCCACCGTGGCATCCTGGCGCTGCTGGACGAGGCCTGCCTGGCCGCGGGGACCGTCACTGACTCCCTCTTCCTTGCTTCCATGGACACCCGCCTCGGCTGCCACCCCCACTACACCAGCCGCAAGGTGCTTCTGGGGGGGATCAGGGGCAGCAGGGGGTCTGCGGCAGGGGGCTGACACCCCCCTGCTCCCCAGCTCTGCCCCACAGACAAGACCATGGAGTTCAACCGGGATTTCCGCATCAAGCACTACGCAGGAGATGTCACGTGAGGGGACATGGGGGGCTGTGGGTGTCAGTGGGTGGCCCTGGGGCTGTGGGGCACCATGAGGGACCTTGGGTGGACATGGGGGCCACTTGGGACCATGGGGCTGTAGAGCACTTGGGGATCTAGAGTTGACCATGGGGCTGTGGAGTTCCATGGGGGGCCATGTGGGAGCACAGAGGGGGGGTCTTGAGGGGCTGTGGGAGGTGGTTTGGGGTCATGGGGGACCATGGGCGACTGGTGGGGGCTCGGCTCGGGCTGTGGGAGTGTGGGTGGCCATCGGGGACTGTGGACATCATGGGTGGCCTTGGGGTCACGTGGAGCCTGGGGAGGGCATGAGGGTCATGGGGTGTGGCCACTAGGGACCATAGGGCTGTAGGGCTTTTGAGGGTCTAGGTTTGACCATGGGGCCATGGAGAGCCACAGGGGGCCACGTGGGAGCACGAGGTGGGGTCTTGAGGAACCGTAGGGGTGGTTTGGGGCCATGGGGGGCCATCAGTCTGTGGGGAGCCACAGGGGACTGGCGGGGGCTCAGCTGGGGCCATGGGAGCATGGGTGGCTGGTGGGAACTGTGGACATCATGGGTGGCCCTGGGGTTGTGGAGGACTGTGGGTGGCCTTGGAGCCATGAGAGACCTTGGGAGGGCCATGGGGACACCCAGGACTGTGGAGGGCCACGGGGATGTGGGGGCCCTTGGTTGATCGTGGGGCTCTGAGGACCCATGGGGGATTGTGTGGAGCCATCCAGGACTGTGGGGGGACCATTTTGGGGACTGCTGAGGTCCATGGGGTCTGGGAGGTCCCCAAAGGCCATGTGCAGCAGGATGGGCTGTGGAGGACGTGCCATGCCATACCCTGGGGACAGTGGTGACAGGCTTGGGGGACTCTGCCCATGAGCACTGAACCCCACAGCCCCCTGGCCTCCATGGGTGCCCCCAGGGCCACATGTCACCCCATCACAGGGGTATCCCCAGCAGCCCCTGGCTCACCATGGGGTGGAAGGGCAGCCCGGACACCAGGATCCCACAGGGTGCAGCTCCCCCACGCCCCCCAACACCCCAGGGAGGCCAGAGGAGCCCCCCAGTGTGGTGTCCCCCTCCTTCAGGTACTCAGTGGAGGGTTTCCTGGACAAGAACAAGGACACGCTCTTCCAGGACTTCAAGCGGCTCCTCTACAACAGGTTGGGGACACAGGGGACATAGCTGGGGGGTTGGTAGCACAGCTGTGGGGGGGGAGCAGTGTTGCCAGCACCACGTCAACACTGTCCCCAGCACGGACCCCGTGCTGCGTGCCATGTGGCCCGATGGGGAGCAGAGCATCACCGAGGTCACCAAGCGCCCGCTGACCACCGGCACACTCTTCAAGAACTCCATCGTGGCCCTGGTGGAGAACCTCGCCTCCAAGGTAGGGGATTGGCGACAGCCAGGCATGTCCCCTGTGCCAGCCTGGCGTGTCCCTGCACTAACCTAGCATGTCCCCAGCCCATCTTGGTGTGTGCCCATGGCAACTGGGCATGGCCTCAAGCCACGTGGGCATGTCCCTGTGCCAGCCTGGCACATCCCCAAGCTAGCCAAGATGTATTTGAGCCAGCGGGGCATGTTCCCAGCCAGCCCAGATGTCCTTGAGCCAGCGGGGCATGTCCCCAAGCCGCTGAGCCCTCCTGTCCCTGTGCCACCCATGCCTGATGCAATGCCCCGAGCCCCCCAGCCCCGGACACCCATGGGCTCAGTGCCACCCACAGGTGCCACCATGGTGCCATCCCCTCTGTGTCCCCGCAGGAGCCCTACTACGTGCGCTGCATCAAACCCAACGACCAGAAGTCACCGACGCTCTTCGATGAGGAGCGCTGCCGGCACCAGGTCTCCTACCTGGGGCTGCTGGAGAACGTCCGGGTGCGCCGCGCCGGCTTCGCCTACCGCCAGCCCTACCACCGCTTCCTCCTGCGGTATGGCCTGTGCCCCCCAGGACACCCAGCCTCCCTGGGACCCCCAGCCCCCCGCACCCCCTGACCCTGCTCTGCCCCCTAGGTACAAGATGACCTGTGAGTACACGTGGCCCAACCACCTGATGGCCAGCGACCGGGAGGCCACGCAAGCCCTCCTGGAGCAGCACGGCTTCCAGGATGACGTGGCTTATGGCCACACCAAGGTCTTCATCCGCACACCCCGCACCCTCTTCTGCCTGGAGCAGGAGCGAACGCAGCTCATCCCCATCATCGTCCTGCTGCTGCAGAAGGTGGACATGGGCAACATGAGCTGGCTCGGTCTCCACTCCACCGGGGTGACACAGGGTTGGGGGACGCCCGGGGTGCCGGCTGGGTGCTGGCGGTGCCGGCAGAGCGAGCAGACAGCCAGGGCTCTGCCTACATGGGGAGCTGCTGGCACCACAGGCTTGGAGTGGGGCAGGTGGCTGCTCCGGGCAGGGTGTAGGGCACAGGATTGTGCAGAGTGTGGGCTTGGCATGGGCAAAGCATGGTGTGGGGCAGGGCGTGGGGTGTGACATGGGGCATAGTACGGGGTGTGGGACATGGCACCTGGCATGGGGCAGGGCACTGGGTGTGCTGGGGGACATGGCGTGGGGCAGGGGTGTAGAGCATGGTGTGGGGCATGCTATAGGGCACAGTATGGAGCACAGTGTGAGGCAGGGCATGGGGCGTGCTATGGGGCAAGGCACCAGGCAGGAGCACGGAGCATGGCATGAGGCAGAGAACCAGGCCCTGCGTGGGGCTCAGCTTGGCACAAGGCCGGCTATGGGGCTGGCTGTGGGACAGCCCGTGGGGCTGGCCAGCACAGGGCACAACCCAGGACATTTCTTCAGAGCAGGACATGGGCCCCACTGGGGTGGTTTGGAGGGGGGAGGGGAGCAGCATTTTGGGGGCCTCCTTGTGCCGGGTGCCCCCCGGGTGCCACAGCCGTGCTGCTGATGGCATCCAGGGGCAGCGCCGGCACTGACGGGGCACTCACAGGCCTGGCGTGGTGCCCTGGCACGCCGGCGCTGCCGTCACCTGCGCGCCGCCTACACCATCATGGCCTGCTACAAGCGGCACAAGGTGAGGGCGTACCTGCGGGAGCTGCTGCGGCGCTTCCAGAACGTCCGCGCCCTCCCCGATTTCGGCAAGAGTGTGGCTTGGCCGGAGCCACCGGCCGTGCTGCTGCACTTCCAGGATGCCAGCCAGCGCCTCTTCCGCAGGTACCATCCCAAATCCTGCTCCGCTCCCGAGCTGGGGTCAGGATGTGGGATGAGGACGGGGATGTGGAACGGGAACATGAGACGGAGACATGAGATGGGGACATAGGATAGAGACGTGGGATGGAGACAGGGATGTGAGACAGGGATACGAGATGGGGACATGGGATAGAGATGCGGGATGGGAATGTGGAATGGGAACATGGGATGGGGATGTGGGACAGGGATATGGGATGGAGACAGGGACATGGGACAGGGATGTGGAACAGAAACACAGGAAGGGGATGTGGGATGGGGACAGGGACACGGGATGTGGACGCGAGATGGGGACATGGGATAGAGACATGGGATGGGGATGGGGACATGAGACTGGAATGTGGGACAGGAACGTGGGATGGGGACATGGAACGGGAACATGGGATGGGGACGTGGGATGGGTATGTGAACATGGGATGGGGATGTGGATGCAGGCAGGGATGAGGTACATGCGATGGAAATGTGGACATGGGATGTGGATGCAGAACAGGGAAGTGGGATGGGGACATGTGACAGGGAGATGGAACATGGACATGGGATGGGAAAGTGGGGTGGGGACAGGGGCATGGGATGGGGACACAAGATGGGGATGTGGGATAGGAACATGGGATGGATAATGCGGGAGGGGGACATGGACAGGGATGGGATGTAGGATGGGAAAGCGGACATGGGGCAGGGACGTTGGACTGGAATGTGGGGTGGGGATGTGGGATAGGGACATGACATGGAAAGAGGATGCGGGCCGGGGGCATGTGAGCCAGGGGTGCAGGACATGGACGTGGGATAGTGACATGACCATGCCATGGCCCCCCACCGCAGGTGGCGAGCACGGCAGATCATCAAGAACATCCCACCCTCTGAGATGGGGCAGATTCGGGCCAAGGTGGCTGCCATGGAGGTGCTGGAGGGGCTGCGGAAGGACTGGGGCTGCCAGCGCAGCTGGGCGCAGAATTACCTCTCCTCGGTAAGGGCTAGTGGTGGGTTTGGGGGCGCCCCATGGTGCGTCCCAGGGTGCCACCCCTGCCCCAGGGTGCCACCCTCACCCCATGCTGTGGCTCCCCACAGCCCAGTGAGAACCCCGGGCTGGCGCTGCCCTTCGCCCGCCGCCTCCAGACCCTCAAGGACAAGGTGCATTTTGGCTCCGTCCTCTTCTCCTGCCACGTCCGCAAGGTGAGTCAGGGGGATCCTGCCCAGCCGCCACGGTGGTGTCACCCCCCTGGCATGTCCCCTCACCTGTCCCTGTCCCTGCAGATCAACCGCTTCGGTAAGAGCCGGGACCGGGCCATCCTCGTGACGGACCAGCACCTCTACAAGCTGGATCCCCGGCAGCAGTACCGGGTGATGCGGGCGCTGCCCCTCAGCACCGTGAGTGTCCCCAACCCCACTGGTGACCCCAGGCCATGGGGGAGACAAGGCCACCATCTCCTACACCCTTGCCCTGGTGAGCCTGGGATCAGGGGGACCCAGGTGTCCCACTCCCACCCAGAAGTTGGAGATCCCTCTGTGGTCCCTGTGGCCAAGCACCAGGGCCATCCACATCAGCATGGTGAAGTCCCCTGGAACAGAGGTGGGATGCTGTCCCCACTACACTGTCCCCACTACACTGTCCCCACCTCTCTGGTCATGCTGTGCTGTGTCCACAACACTGGCTGTGCCACACTGTCCCCACCATACTGTCCCCGCCACGCTGACCATACCATGCTGTCCCTGCCATGCTGTCCCCATGACAGTGGCTGTGCCACGCTGTCCCCACTATGCTGTCCCCACCATGCTGGACACAGTGCCTTGGCCATGCCATGCTGACCACGCCGTGTCCCCAAGCCCCCGAGGCAGCCATGGCTGTGGCAGTGATACCCAGACGTCCCCACAGGTGACAGGGCTGAGCGTGACGAGCTGCCAGGCGCAACTGGTGGTCTTCCACACCCAGAGCCAGGAGGACCTGGCCGTGTGCCTGCACAAGATGCAGCCGGAGAGGGACAACCGGGTGGGCGAGCTGGTGGGCGTCCTCCTGGAGCACTGCCGAGCGTGAGTTGGAGGGCTTGGGGTTGGGGGGGGCTCATTGGGTGCTGAGAGCCCCCCCGCTGATGCTGGGATGTTGTAGGACCAAGCGGGAGCTGCAGGTTCGGGTCTCTGACTGCATCCAGCTGAGCCTACGTGGGCGCCGGCGGCTGCTGACGGTGGAGACGCGGTCGGATGCAGCCAACCCCGATTTTGGCAAAAGCCGTGATGGCTTCGTGCTTTACTGGCCCGGGAGATGAGGGGGGTGGGCAGCTGCTCCATCGCTGCCCGGGCTGCATCCTGTCTGCCCACACCCTGCCCCCCTGGCCTCTGCTTTGGACCCTATGGTCCCACTGCAGCCCTGTGACCCCCAACCACGTGTCCCCCCACCCCACGGCCCCCGTGGGACAATGCCTCTGCGTGCACTGGGAATAAAGAGCTGGATGGGACCCCCACGGCCCCACCCCCCACAAGCATGGCTGGGACCCTCAGGACCCCCAGCAGCCCCAGCATGGGGCTGGGGTCCCCCAGAAACTCTGCCCAAAGTTTGGGGTCCTGCTAGCCTGGGCATGAGTGGGGAGCACAGGTCAGCTGCAATGGGGTTGGGGTGGGGTGGGAAGGAGTGGGGGGCATGGATGGAGGTGGGATGGGACTGATGGGATAGGGTGGGATTGATGGGTTGGGATCAGATGGGATGGGGTGAGATGGGATGGGATCTATGGGGTGGGGTGGGATGGGATTTATGGGATGTGTGAGTGGGACAGGATCTCTGGGATGGGGTGAGTTGGGACCTGCATGATGGGATGGGATCTGTGAGATAAGGGTAGGATTGATGGGTTGGGATCAGTTGGGATGGGATATATGGATGGGATGGAATCTGAGGTGGGCTGGGATCTGTGGGATGGGATGGAATCTGTGAGATATGGTGGCATGGGATTTAGGGGGTGGGAAGGGATGGGATCAGATCAGGTGGGATGAATAGATGGAATGAAATCTCTGGAATGGGGTGAGCTGGGATTTATCAGGTGGCGTGAGATGGGATCTATGAGATGGGGTGGGATGGGGTGAGGTGGTTGGATGGGCTGGGATCTATGGGATGAGATGTATGGATGGGGTGGGATGGGATCAACTGAGATGGGATGAATGGCTAGGATCTAGGGGATGGGGGTGAGGTGGATGGGATCAGATGGGATGGGATGAATGGATGGGGCAGGGTGGGCTAGGACCTGTGAGGTGGGATGTGGTAAGATGGATGGATGGGATGGGGCAAGAAGGGCATGGGGTGGAATAGTAAGGGCAGGGCAGAGCTCTCCCCCACAGTGCCGGGGGGGAAGCTGGGACCTTTCAGCACCCCCAGAGCTCAGGGTGCCCAGGAAAGGGGCCAACCTGCACCCCCAGCTCTCTGCCAGGGGCTGACAGAGCCTGTGCCCGCCCCCCCCGGCAGACCCCCACATGTCCCCTATGCCAGGCACCCCCTGCCCACATGTCCCTGTGGTGCTACTCCACAGCTGGGGGCCCTGGTGCCCTTTGGAACCCTTGTGCAGAGGACCCTGGCAGAGGTCCTGGTGTCCCTGACATCTGGTGTCTTCATGCCCCCACACCCCAGGTCCCAATGTCCTCGTGTCTTGGCTCCCAATATCCCTGACATCCAGTGTCCCAATGGCCTGGGTCCTGATGTCCCCAATACCTGGTGTCCCATTGTCCCCTTTGTCCCAGGTCCCAATACCCCTGACACCATGTGTCCTGACATCCCTGGGCCCTGGGTCCCCTTGTTTCAGACACCTGGTGTCCTAAAGTCCTCATGTCCCTGTGTCCCAGATCCTGATATCCCTGACACCCTGTTAAGGGAAAGTTGAAAAGAACTTGGAAGAGAGAGTTCAAGCCTTGTGATCGAGGTCGCAGCCCATGGACGGTGTGAGGCCAGTAGCGGCTCCCCGGCACGTCAGGTCCAGGGCTTCTTGGAGTCTGGTTGCTTGGGAATGCAGCCCAAAGCAGGTGGTAAACTCCATCTAAGGCTAAATACGGGCATGAGACCGATAGCCAACAAAGTACCGTAAGGGAAAGTTGAAAAGAATTTTGAAGAGAGAGAACGCACGCCCTGGATGAGGAGAGACTAGGAGAAGGCAGCAGAGGGATTGACATGAAGAGTATGTTGGTATGAGATGGTAAAAGACCTTGTTGCAGCCAGCTAGCTTGGCGAGTGCTGCAACACCCTGTGTCCTGACATCCTTGTGTACTGGATCCCAATGTCCTCATGTTATTGTCTCCCTGACACCCCATGTCCCTATGGCCCTAATATCCCTGACACTCAGTGTCCTGGTGTCTCTGTGTCCTGGTGCCCCCACGCCCTTGGTCCTGATATCACTGTGTCCCAACATCCCTGTATCCCAGATCCCAATGTCCCAACGTCCCTCTGTCCTGAATTCCTGTGTCCCCGAGACCCAGTGTCCCAATGCCCTTATGGCCTTGATGTCCGTGACACCCATTGTCACCATGTCCTGGCTTCCTGATGTCCCCAGGCCCCAATGTCCCTGATACCCAGTGTCCCTGTGCCCTCGTCCTGTGTCCCAATGTCCCCGACCATGCACTGGGGAGCAATGAATCAGAAGAGGGATGGGAAAGCTGCGGGTGGGATTCCTCACGGGTGGGAGAAGGTGGCTCCAGTCCCACTGGTATCTGGGGAGCCTTTGGCACATGGGAAGCTGCTAATGAGCCGAAGAGCTTGTCCTGTGCCAGAACTCATCAAGCAATTAAAATAACGGGGTATTGCAGGAAAAAAAAGCCACCATCATTGTGCTAATAACTGCATTGTCAGAACAGACCCAGCACTGTTCTCTTGTGCGAGATAGGGCATCACCGGGGGCCGGCTGGGGCATGGGCCTGCAACCGAGCGTGTAAATATGGAGTGTGTAGATACACCTCGTGGTACTGGGGGGGTGCAGATCAGAGGGAAGGGCTGAGGAACTGGGTTAACCAACTACACCAATTCAACGGAGAATGCTTTACAAGTATCCAAGTCTTCCAGCTCGGGAAGAATTCACATTTCGATTATTCAGTTAACCTCTCGGTTGGCAGATAGCTGAGCCATTCCCACCAGGACCCAGAGGATGTCCTGCTGGAACAGGACACATTCCTTTGCCCGCCCCGGTCAGATGCTCCAGCTGCACTCACACAGGGCAGGACAGGCGAGGTTTCATTTGGCACTGATTAATGTCACATGTTGCTTGCCAGGAACTGTGTCCGGGGGCAGGAGCCAGGGTGGGGAGGTTGGTGAGGGGATCAGTCGGGCACCAGTGGAGTCCAGTGGCCCCAAACGGGGCTCCCAAGGCCCTCCCAGCTGCCCCCAGCCCGCACCGGGGCCCAGCCCCAGGGGAGCCCCGGGCTCTGGCCCAGGCCAGGCCTAGGCAGGCCTGGAGCTGCCCTCAGCTGTGGGGCCGAGGCCTGCGGGGTCACTGCGGGCAGGACCCCACGGGGACAGGCCCCAGCAGCGTGGCCGGGGGCTCCCGCGCCCGCAGCGGGCCAGGCCCGCCTGGGGGCGGCCGTTGCCATAGGAACCACCTGTGCCCTCCCCGGGGGCGGGGCGTCGCCATGGGCATGGCTGTCTGGCCCTATCACCGAGCGAGGCGTCGCCATGGCAATGGCCCCTGCCCCGCCTTCAGGGGTGGGCGGGGCGTCGCCATGGGAATGGCGATACCGGAAGGGGCGGGGCGGGGCGCGGCCGGAGGACTCGGTTTCCCGTGAGGCCCCGCGCGCGGTTCCGGCGGGCGGGCGGTTCCGGCGGGCGCAGGCCGGGATGGAGGCCGTGCCCCGCATGCCCATGATCTGGCTCGACCTCAAGGAGGCCGGGGAGTTCGCCTTCAACGCCGCCGTCAAGAAGGTGGGGCCGGGGAAGGGGCGGCTGGGCCCTGTGGGGGGCCCGGGGCGGCGGGCGGGCACTGTCAGGGGCGGGCCGGGGGGGCTGTGAGGGAGGGAGTGCCTGGGGGGGAGGCGGGGGCCCTGTGCGGCCTGTGTGGTGTCTGTGAGGGAAGGGGGAGCTTGCGGGGTGTCTCGGGGGCCTGTGTGAGGTCTGGGAGGGGGGAAGGGGCGTGGAGGGCTTTGAGGGGGGTATGTATTGTCGGGGGTCCTGTGAGGGAGGAGAGTGCATGTGGTGTGGGGCAGGGGGTCTGTGAGGGAAGGGAATGCTCGGGGGATGTACGTGAGGCCTGGGAGGGGGGAGAGTGCTTGAGGTGTTGGGCCAGGGGGGCTGTGAAGTAGAGTAGTGCGTGGGGTGTGGGGCAGGGGAGCCTGGGGGCTCCGTGAGGGTTGCTTGGGGTCTGTGAGGAAAGGGAGGGCTTGGACGGGGTCTTGGGGTGGTGTGCGGGAGGGGAGTGCTTGGGGAAGGTGTTGGAGGGCCTCTGAGGGAGGGGAGTACCGGGGTGCAGGTCGGGGGGGGCCTGTGAGGGCAGGGAGTGCTTGGGGGGCTGTTGGAGGGGGTGAGGCCTGTGAGGGAGGGAGTAATTGGGGGTGGTGGTGTCAGGGGGGCTGTGAGGGAAGGGAGTGTGTGGGGTGGGGGCTCTGTGGGGTTGTTTGGAGGGTGGGAAGTCTTTGAGGTGTGTGGGGAAGGGCAGTGCAGAGGGTTGAGGATCTGGGGGGGCCCTGGTGGAACTGGGAGTTCTAGCAAGGGATGGGGTGAGTGGGCTGTGGGCCAGGGTGTTAAGGGGTGGGGAAGTGCCGGGAGGTGGGGAGGACTGGAGCAGGGCTGCTGGGAGCACTGGGGCAGGGAGGGGCTGAAGTGTGGTAGCTTATCACCTGGCTGTCACCCTGTGGTGGCTTTGCCCTGTATGGCATGGAGGGAGCAAGGCCGTGAGCACATCTGTGCCCCCCTCGGCCCCATCCCCAGCTTGGCCTCACTTCCCTCACTGTCTCCTTGGGGGGCAGGGTCAGCGTGGTGCTGCTGGGGGGCAGAGTTTGGGATGGGAGGAGTCCTCAGAGCGCTCCCCATCCTGGACAGAGCCTTCCCCGGCCACCTCGGGGTCAAGTGGTGAGCTGGCAAGTCGGTCCCCACTGCATGTGACTGCACTGGCGCCCAGTGCCACAGCCGCCCTTCCTTGAGCCCTGCCACCGGATCTGGCCTCCCCCAGTTGTCATTAATGCTGTGGCGGGTGTCGTTAGCGATCCGTATCTGCCATGGCTGATCCTTTGCATCTCCTTTCACTCTGCTCCCACGAGCTCGTTTGTGTAAAAAGGGGAACCGAGGAGGGGAGAGCTGGCTCTCCTGCTGCCAGCAGCCCAGGCTGACCGATCATCAGTCAGTTAAAAGCTCTGATCCCTTTGTGTTGCCGTTGGAGGAAGGTTGAGAGTACAGTGGGTGCGAGACAATGAGTTCCTTCCTTCCCAGAGGTCACCTAGGGCCATGGGGGACACGACCTGTCCTTGCTGCCCCGGTGGGGATCAAACCGATCGCTTAGGGGAGATGCAATACTTAATTAAGCTTGTAAACAAGCTCCACCTATGACTGGTGTTTCCTAGTGCTGCCTATGGATGAAAAGCGTGATTTGTTGACGTGGAAGGAGAATGGAGGGGGGGAGTTCTCCTGTGTTTGTGTCACCACCTACTTTCCACCACGCTGTTTTTTTGGCTGCTGAGGGGGGGCATCCCGTCAGACCCCAGCAGCATTAGTGTGGCTGGGACGTCCCTGTGCTGGGAGGAAGGCATCGTGGGATCGCTGAGCTGAGTCATGCTGTGCCAGCTGGGATAAGGTGTGGCAGCCGTCGGTGTGGCTCCAGCCCCGCCGTGCCTGCCTGCGAGTGCCAGGGGAGCCGGCGGTGCCGTGGGCTGCGGGGCAGCACCTCACGGGGAGCTACAGCAGAGGGGACAGTGGCCTCCAGATCTGAACTGGGCCAGGAAAAGTTGAATAAATTCCTGTCCAGAGCCTTGGAGGTTCCTGAGCTGGCTGTGGCTGGGAAGCACTGTGCTTGCTGACAGCATTGCAATCCGAGGGATCTTGAAACCCTCACTAGAGGCAGGTTTTGGGGGAGCTCTGTCCCCGTGGCTCCCTCCACAGCGGTGGGGAGGTGTAATTCATCACCGAGTGCCTTCCTTGGAGATCCAGAGCATTTTATTTCTTAATGAGCATCTTCGGCCAAGCCTTGGCACCCCTCCAGCGGGGGCTGCGGTGCTATGCTGTTCCACATAGGCAGGCACTACCCCGTTTCGTTTCCCTTTCTGCTCTGGCCGCAGTGAGCCGCCTCCTGGCCAGCTGCCAGCGCGACATTCCCCTCTGACCATGGCAAGAGGCTTTGCTTTCATCCAAGCACAGAGGGGTATTGGGTGTGAATCTGGGAGCGACTTCAATTCACTCTGTCCTGTTCGCTGGTGACAGCTCAAGACCTCATGGCCGCTTGATTCCAGTTTTTCCACCCCAGCTCTGAGGTCCCTGTCGGCTCCTGGGGTGCGCTGGATCGGTGCCTTTCCCCAGGGTGTTGTCTCCACAGGACCCTGAGCCCTGGCTTTGTGTTAAGCTGAGGTTCAACAGGAGCTGGGAAAGATCTGAGGGGGGGGGGGGTGTTGTAGGACAAACAAGTTCTGAACTAGGAGATGCGGGACCCCATGCCAGTGCCTGCCCCTTCACACTGTCAGATCCGCCGCGAGGGCTTCCCCCAGACCTCTCCAGAGAGAACTGCTGGTTGTCGCTCTGGGGCTGGGAAGGTGCTGCAGGGCGTCTCACTCCTCTCTTCTTCCTCCAGTTTGTCCTGAAGAACTATGGGGAGAACCCAGAGAACTACAACGAGGAGCTGCGGAAGCTGGAGCTGCTGCGGCAGGTAAGCTGGGCTCGTCCCAAATTGCTTGCAGCCCTGGTGACATCTCCCAGAGCTGAACTGGGGGAGCTGTTTCATCATCTGCCCCATGCTTGAGGATGCAAATGCTGGCTCCCACCACCTCCCTGGACTGGGAGCTGTGCTGGAGCACTGCTGTGGCTGCTCCTCTTCCTCAACTGTAGCCCACGGAGGAGGCTTTCAGCAGCTGGGCTGCATCTTAGGCTCCTCATATGATTCAGGCTTCCCGAGGAGCATGCAGGGGTTGGGCGTTAGGGCTTTGCTGATTCCACTTCCCTGAATTTGCGAGGTTTTATGTTGAATACAAGTTCCCTGTTGGGTGGAAGAAATCACTTTGTCTGGTTGGGCTGGTGCCTGAAGCCTTTGCAGGGAATAAATCAGCCCTTCGCGCTCTGCTCCAGAGCCTAAACAATTGTGTTAGTCACTGGGGTCACCAGTTTTGGGGGTGCTGAGCTGGTTAGAGACAGCCTCAGCCCCAGACAGCTGGTAGCTGAGACAGGGACAGTAAAACCAGGTGGCGACAGTCAGAGACTGGCCCTGAGCCAGGACTGGTGCTGGTTTGTGTCACACTGTAGGTTTTGTAGCAGGGCCATAAGCCTGATGCACAGAGTGTAGCTGGGGTAACTCATGCTGGCACCAGGGTCACCTCACCAGCGTCTCCAAAGCATAGAGGTGGCCTTCCAGTAAGGAACAGAGGTGGGTGGGTGCTTCAGCACCCACAGCTGGGGATCTGTCCATGGGCTTAACTATGAACCTGGAGGCTGGGAAACCTTTTCTGGGTCTCTTGCTCTTACAGCTTTGCCATAGCAGTGGCTCCTGTGCCCTGTCCAGGACACCCCCATTTCAGTCACTCCCAAATTCCTCCCGTTTTTCACCCTTAGGAGCCTGTGCTGGGGAGAGCAGAGACTTTTCCCAAACCGGTTGCTCTAGATCCATAAAGTGGCTCCCTCCAGCCTCGTTTTTAGGTGAACAGACCTGTTTTTCTAGCTGTGTTACATCAGTTTTTTCTGTAAAGCCTGGCTCCTTCCTGCAGTGCTGCTTCATCCCGAGGGAGCCGGCTGATGCCCAGCTCTGGCTGTCCCCTTCGTGAAGGCTCCTACTTCTGCCTGCGGATCTCACCACAAATCAGGCAGGCTGCCTGATGTTCCTGCCTGACGTGTTACCCATGAGCCTGTACCATGTTACCTGTCCCCAGGGCAGCCTCTTCCTCCTCCTCTCTCCCCTCCAGAGTGCTGTCAACGTGCCCAGGGACTTTGAGGGCTGCAGCACGCTGCGGAAGTACTTTGGCCAACTCCACTACCTGCAGAGCCGCATCCCCATGGGCGCCGAGCAGGAGGCGGCGGTCCCCATTGCATGGTGAGGAGGAGCTGCTTCCCTGTACCCTCTTTCTGGCATGGGGCTCAGGCTTTGCAAATGGGAGGATCGGCTCCCAACGGGAGCTTCCTGAAATGCAGACGCTGACCCAAAGCAGAGCATCTGCTTCCTCTTCCCTGCGCGTGTCCTTCACCAGCATCTGATATGCTCCTCCCTGCCACCCAGCAGCTGTACCTGGGTGTCCTGGGGACCTCTTGGGAAATGGCGTCCTGCCCTGGGGATCTGGCAGGATGTCTAAGCCCAGCCATAAGGCAACATGGTTGTCTCTGAGGGGATACAAGGCAGAGGCAGGACAGTGTCACCGTGCAAGGTGACAGGGCTGAGATCACCCTGGGCGGCAAAGATACTTGGCTGTGTGTAAAGGGGATGTCTGCGCTTACAAAGCCAAAACAAGCCTGCCATGTGGAGATGCACCGTTCCACCGCTTCTGGCACCTTGATTTGATGCCCAGGGTGATACTGGGCACGAGGGCCCCTTCCCTGAACCTCTGAGGGATCATGTCTCCTGACAGAACCGTTTTCTGGCACATGACCTGTGCCCAGGAACACCAGTAACTCCATCTACAGCTGCTAACCAGGCTTCTCTCCTCACAGGACTGAGATCTTCTCAGGCAAGACAGTGACTCATGAGGACATCAAGTATGAGCAGGCGTGCATCCTCTACAACCTGGGTAAGGGCCTGGGAGACCAGCTGCCCTCTTGGTGCAAGGGATGTCCCTCCTCTCTGCCCGGCCTTTGCTCCACGTCAGCATTCCTCGGAGGGGCCAGGCAGCAGCTCAGCCTGCCTGGTCCCACCAGCAGCCATGGCTTAGCGGGGTTGTGCCTCTTCCCCTCCTCCATGCTGCCTGTGGGGCTGGGTGCTCAGCAGTGGAACTGCATGAGAGGTTGACTTTGGCTTTTGTCAGAAGCTCCTCTCCTTTCCCTTCCACTGTGAGCATGCCCTACATCTCAGTCAGGGGTTGCACTGAGGAGGCTGACATCAGGTTGCAGCATTGCAAGTGCCCTTTCTAGCATGGTGACAGCCTCAGCCAGGCTTTGTCCAGCTCATCCAGCATCTCGTCTCCTCAAAAGCAGCGAATGGATGTAAAGCATCAAATCTAATGCTTGTCCCCCTACCCATGCTCTCCAGCCATGGGCAATCATGGCTCAGAGTGGGGCTTTTTTGGTAGCCCCCGAGGGGAGGTGATGCTCAGCCCCTGGCCACTTAATGCACCTGAAAATACTCCCATCCCGGGCGTTGCCGCTGTCCCTTTCACTGCAGCTCAGGATCTGGCTGTGCTTTCCCAGCGCACCACGCACAGAGCAAAGCAGTTCAGTTTAAAGCCCAGCCCAGCGCTGCTCCCTGAACCTTGAAGAAACACGTCTGCTAAGCCAGGAGGGTGTTTGCTATTTGCTTTTCCATACTGAGGGTTTGTTTCCAGCCTGGGATTTGTCTGTGCCAAACAACTTGCATG
Source organism: Falco naumanni (assembly GCF_017639655.2). Taxonomy (NCBI): domain Eukaryota; kingdom Metazoa; phylum Chordata; class Aves; order Falconiformes; family Falconidae; genus Falco; species Falco naumanni. The sequence continues at coordinate 61,836,317 of NC_054057.1, forward strand.
TGCAGCCTTTCACTCCTCTGGTGCCCTGTGAGATGGGGACCCTGAGTACTGCAGCTCCCTGTGTCCCGCTGGCCCAGGGAGCCAGCTGGGTGCTGCTGGGTGGCTGTGGCCCGCTTGCCACAGATTTGGGCTTCTCCAGGAGCGGTGAGTGGCTGCTGGCAGGTGCCCTCACCCTACTGAGCCGCCGTCCTCTTTCCGCAGGTGCGCTACACTCCATGCTGGGTGCCATGGACAAGAGAGTGTCCGAGGAGGTAATGATCCCCTGGGTCCTCCCTTAATGACTTTTCTCTCCCTCGTGGTTAACAGCCACCAACCAGTAGCACCAAGTACTTTTTCCACCGTAACACGGGTGGTTACAAGCATCTCAACATCGGACACCAGCTTTGGATGTCCACTGTGACCTAGTGTGGCTGTAGAGTGTTATGAGGGGCCACCCCCTTCATGGCTGTGTCCCCCTCTGCCCCATCATTGCTGTCCCTGCTGTGCAAGGCTCTGCCTGCTTGCTGGCCAGGCTGGCCTTCCACCCGCAGCACGCAGACCAGAGGGGGGAGGTCTGACGCAGCTCAGGGCGTGCATAGCTGGGGAAAGCGCTGAGCTGTTTAGAGCCCTGTGATCCCCAGGGATTTGCTCCGGGTTCGTGGCAGCTGCTTTCTGGGGTCTCGGAGGAGGCACAGGCAGCACGGGGAACATCTAACCCCTGCTGAGCTGGGGTTTATCACCCTAACCCTGCTGTGTGAAAGGAGGTTGCTGCTTTTCCAGTCTGACCGAGGCTCCACAAATTTGGTACATGCTGGATGTCGGCTGGCTTGGCATGCGTGCAGGAGGGCTGTGCACACCTGACACATATTCTGTTCTCTCAGGGCATGAAAGTTTCCTGCACCCATTTCCAGTGTGCTGCCGGGGCGTTTACCTACCTGCGGGATCACTTCCCTCACTCCTACAGTGTAGACATGAGCCATCAGATCCTCAACCTCAACATCAACCTCATGCTGGTAGGAACTGGGTTCTTCCTCCACCAGGGTGCTGGTTGCACTGGGACAGCTCCTTGCACACCTCAAGGGCAGCTGCCACTCAACCGGGCGAGGGGTGTTTGTATAGTTGGGTGCTCCCTGTGGAGCTCAAGTGCTTGGAGCAAGCTGAGGTGGGACCCCCAGTGCCCCTCGCCAGGGTCTGTGCTGCTGTAGGCAAGAGGGGCTCCCACCTGCAGGAGGGAAGGAGGTTTGGGGAGGCAGCGGGGAAGTGGGAAGGCTCTGTACCACTCTGCTCATCCCTGGGCTGTTTGGGCATCCCTTGAGGCTGGCGTTTGCTGGGGTCCGCTGCCCTATCAAGGAAGGGGCTGTAGCTGGTGGGTCCTGCCAGGGATCAGGGCCTGGCGCTGGTTTGGATACCGGAGTTGTTCCAAGGTGGAGAGGAAACAGAGTATTCCCCTCTTGTCTTTGGTAGGGCCAGGCACAGGAGTGTCTCTTGGAGAAGTCCATGCTGGACAACAGGAAGAGTTTCCTTGTGGCCCGGATCAGCGCCCAGGTGAGCTCCTGAGCACTTTCTGCTGTGCCAAACTGGCTGATTCAGCCTGAGCGCTTGCTGTTCCCGGCACAGCCACGCTCCTGCTGCATGGAGTGACGCGTGGGGTTGGGAACATGGGGAGGGTGTCCCGCATCCTGCATGGCGTCAGTGCAGTCAGACAGCAGCATGGGCTGCTTCTGTTGCCTTGGGCTTCAAGCACAGCCATCAGCTCCTCAAAGGAGAGCTTGAGATGCTCTAGAGGGAAGAGAAGCCATCCAGAGGGGCCTTGAGAGATGGGCCCCTGTGACCCTCATGGGGTTCAACAAGGCCAAGCACAAGGTCCTGCACCCAGATCAGGGCAATCCCCAGTGTCACCACAGGCTGGGCCGAGAATGGGTTGGGAGCAGCCCTGAGGAAAGGGACTGGGGGTGCTGGTGGGCGAGAAGCTGGACGTGACCCGGCCATGTGCGCTCGCAGCCCAGAAAGCCCCCCGTGCCCTGGGCTGCATCCCCAGCAGCGTGGCCGGCGGGGCGAGGGAGGGGGCTCTGCCCCTCTGCCCCGCTCTGCTGAGACCCCCCTGCAGCGCCGCCTCCAGCTCCGGGGCCCCCGGCACAAGGAGGGCACGGACCTGTTGGAGCGGGGCCAGAGGAGGCCACGGAGATGGCCAGAGGGCTGGAGCCCCTCTGCTGTGCAGCCGGGCTGGGAGCGCTGGGGCTGTTCAGCCCGGAGAAGGGAAGGCTCCTGGAGAGCCTGGAGCACCTTCCAGCACCCAAAGGGGCCGGCGAGGAAGCTGGGGAGGGGCTTTTCCCAAGGGCCTGCAGCGCCAGGACAAGGGGGAACGGCTTTGCGCTGAGAGAGGGCAGATGGAGATCAGAGCTGAGGGAGAAATCCTTCCCTGTGAGGGCGGCGAGGCGCCGGCACGGGCTGCCCAGAGCAGCTGTGGGTGCCCCAGCCCTGGCAGTGCCCAAGGCCAGGCTGGACGGGGCTGGGAGCCACCGGGGCTGGGGGAAGGGGGCCCTGTGCGTGGCAGGGGTGGGACTGGGGGGTCTTCAGGGGCCCTTCCAACCCAAACCGTTCTGGGATTTGGACCCTCTGTGTGAGGTAGGTTTACCGTGGTGATGTCACTAGCCCTGGCTCTGACCCAAAACTCATGTGCAAGTCCCCCATGGCACATTTTGCTGTGCTGGCTGGGTGATCTGAGTCCTTGGGCACAAACACCTGTGCTGGTGCATCCTCTTTCCCTTGCTGTGCTCGATTCCACCTAGGATCCAAATTTTTGCGGGGTTTAAACACCCATCTCTCTCTCCCTAGGTGGTGGATTACTACAAGGAGGCCTGCCGCGCACTGGAAAACTCGGAAACAGCCTCGCTGCTGGGAAAGATCCAGAAGGACTGGAAGAAGCTGGTTCAGATGAAAATCTACTATTTTGCTGCTGTGGCCCATGTAAGTGAGGAGACAAACTGGGGGGCTGCTTGGCTTTCGTGGGGGGACCTGGCCTTTGCTCCCGTCCCAGTTTGGGTTGCTCAGTCGTGGTGAGCACCCCTCAGCAGCAAAACACCATCAACAAATGGGTTCGGGCCACTGTGGGATTTTATTGCCCGTTTCAAAGATCTCCCTGGAGTTACAGAGCTCTGCGTGTTTTCTTGCAGCTGCACATGGGAAAACAGGCTGAGGAGCAGCAGAAGTTCGGGGAAAGGGTAAGCAGAGCCATGTCGGCCTGTCTCCTGATCCAGGCTAAGGATTGTGTCCTGCCCTGGGGGGTTGAGTCCTGGCAGAGATTGTCACACCCACGATGCTGGGTACCCACGGCCCTGGGGACATGAATGTATCACCAGCGATGTCCTGCCTCCTGCAAGCGTTTGTGGGTATTCTTGGAAAGCCCAGTTATGCTGTAGGAAGCTGTGGGGACTGGTGGTGCTGTTCCTGTGCAAAGCAAGGGCATCTACTTCTGCACCAACCCTAATTCCCAGTCTCTCTGCAGGTCATCTACTTCCAGAGTGCTCTGGATAAACTCAACGAAGCTATCAAGCTGGCAAAGGTGTGTTCCTGCCCCAGCTGGGCAGGGTTTTTGAATTGGGTTTTTGAAGCCACTGTGCTGGGCTCGAGCTCAGGCTGGTGGGATGCCAGGCTGGGAAGATGAGAACTGGTGTCAGTTTAGAAGCTTTCCTTGCCATTCAGAAGCTCAGCAGACCTGTGCTGGCTTCTCTGGGACGTCCAGCCAAGCCCGAGGCCCTGGTATCTCCTGGCTGCTTGGCCTACCAAGGTTTTAGCAGGGTTGTTTTGGTTTTAACTGTGCAGGAGCACATGGGCAGCGGGTCTGCAGCGCTCAGCCCTGCCACCTTGGTGGGCTCCCCACAGAGCTGCTGGTGCCCGCACTGGGGAAGCGCAGCCCGGTGGCATGTGAAACTGGGACACAAAGGATCTGGGGCCTCCAGGCATCTGGGTTCCTTTATGGGGCACAAGGAGAGGTGGCTGGCAAGGCTGCTGCCGGCTCATGGGCACGCTCGGGCTGTGGTCACAGCACACAGGGCTGCGATCAGCTGCTGGGACAGCGACACCTGTTCTCAGCCTGTGCTAACTCACCCTCGTTTCTGCAGGGCCAGCCTGAAACTGTCCAGGAAGCCCTGAGATTCACCATGGATGTGATCGGTGGCAAGTGAGTCTGTGCATGGGGCACCGTCCTGCTTCTCTGGGTGTCAGAAATGCCCAGTGGCTGGAGCAGCCCAGGGAGTGCCCCCAGTGTCCCCCGACACGCAGAGCCAAGCACCCCGTGCTGCCTGAGGCTCTTGAGACATGAGGAGGTTGCTCTTTGCGCTCTCTGGAGCGATCCCAAGAGACCCAGGGCCTGACCCCACTGGGAGTGAGCTCAGGGAGCCAGGGATGCCCTCCGCTTCTCATCGGCGTGGCATTGCTGCTTGTTTCTAGGTACAATTCAGCCAAAAAGGACAACGACTTCATCTACCACGAAGCTGTGCCTGCGCTGGACACCCTGCAGTCTGTGAAAGGTGAGGGTGGGCAATGCCCTCTCCTGCCAGCTCCTGAGGGGAGAGGGGCACACAGTGAATCCACAGGGCTCTGGGAAGCCAGTGGGGCTTCACGCCACGGTGCTGGGCCTTCCGGGGATATGCCAGGAATGACAGTGTTGAGAAGGAAGAGCTGTTTTGGGAATAATCTGTTCACCGTGGAGGTTTCTGACAGGCACATGTTGTGTGTTCAACCCCCAGGTGCCCCGCTGGTGAAAGCCCTCCCCGTCAACCCCACAGATCCGGCCGTCACCGGCCCCGATATATTTGCCAAACTGGTGCCTATGGCTGCCCACGAGGCCTCTTCCCTGTACAGGTGTGTCCGGGGCCGTGGCACAGGGGGGGCACGGCTCCGGCCGGAGCGGGGCAGCCTGCCACAAGTGGTCACAGGGCTGGGCGTGCAGATTTCCAGCACCGAGCTCCCCAAGGAGCCCGTGCCACCACCTGTCCGCAGGCTGAAGGGAGCTGGAGGGGACCAGACAGGCCGCAGCGGTTTCCTTGGGGAACCACCATCGTCCCCGAGTTGTCCTCGTGCCTGGCTCCTGTCCAGCGTCCCTCCTGGCAGCTGGCGCTGGCCTTGCTGCCCCGAAGGCCCAGGGATGGGCGAGGCTCTGGCCGATGCCCACAGGGCTCGGAGTTCTTGTGACTTACGGTCCTGTCGCAGTACTGAAGAATTATCTTTTTTCTCTTCTCTGTCGCAGCGAGGAGAAAGCCAAACTGCTGAGAGACGTGATGGTGAAAATCGAAGCCAAGAATGAAGTGCTGGAGTACGTGTGAGCCGTGCCTGAGTGGGGCTCCCTGTGGCCGGGCACAGGGCTGTCCCGATTATCCCCTCGCTGGGCTCCCACCCCAGCCCCGATGCGAACACGTGCATCCCTGATCTGTTACCCTCGTGCTGAGCATGAGCAAGTCCCAGTTTGCCCAGCTGTGGGCAGACCCTGTCCCCCAGCAGGTTCCGGTCCTGGTGGCTGGTCCCCAAATTCACCCTGCAGCTTTGCTTAGTCCATCGGGGACAGTACCGTGGTGCTGCGCCCTGAGCTGGCTGCCACTTGGGATGGGGGTGACCTGCAGGGGGGTGGGCGGGCTGTGCCACCGCTCAGGTGCTTCTTCTCTCACCTACAGCCAGTTCATGGACTCCATGCAGCTGGACCCCGAGACTGTGGACAACCTGGACATGTACAGTCACATCCCCCCCATCCTGATGGAGAAATGTGCTGCGCTCAGCGTGCGCCCCGACACCGTCAAGAACCTCGTCCAGTCCATGCAGGGTAGGGACATGGGGACCCAGGGGTGTCTGGGCCAGCCCTGGGGGCAAGCATGCTGATCCTCAGCTGGCGCTTGGTGTTGGGAATGGCCGCTCTGACAGCTAAATTTTTGCTGACATGAATTCCTGAACCCCAAAGTGTTTTTCCCGTTGGCTGGTTGTGGGGGGATGGTGCTTCCTCACAGGCTGGGCCAGCGTCACCTTGCTGGTGGCTGCAGCCTCCCAGGGGCCGCAGCCAAGGAGGTCAGTGCTGTCTGGAGCCCAGTGCAGGCCCCGAGCCTGGCGCATCTGGGCTGGGTGTCCTTGTCTCCTCTGGGTGCCCACAGCCAGATTTACTCCTTGGGCTGCTGTGCCGATGCCTGGCTGCGCGCTCGGAGCGGGTGGGGGACCAGGAGAGCTCGGAGTAGATGGTGGTCCAGCCCTTGGGCAGCTTCCGTGTGTCTCCCCTCCAGTGCTCTCCGGTGTCTTCACTGATGTGGAGGCTTCTCTGAAGGAGATCAGAGATCTCCTCGAGGAGGACAAGGCCCAGGAGCAGAAGCTGCAGGAGCTGCTTGGGAAGGTCCCACCACCCCAGGGGTCCCCCCCACCGCTGTCCCCAGGGCTGGCTGAGGTCAGCAAGGAGTGCTCCAAGTACATGGAGGTGCACGAGAAGGCCAGCTTCACCAACACCGAGCTCCACAAAGCCATGAACCTGCACATCAGCAACCTCCGCCTGCTCAGCGGGCCACTGGAGCAGGTCCGGGCCGCGCTGCCCTCGCCCACCCTGACCGAAGGTGAGCGGTGCGTCGTGCCGGGGGGCTGCCTCCCCCTCGGGCTGCCCTGGGCCTCTGCTGGTGCTGCATTGGCCAGCTGGTGGTCCCTTGTGAGCTGGGGGGTGGGGTTCTCCCCCTGAAAAATGTGCGGAATGGGACCCTGGTGTGGAGGCAGAGGGGGCACAGGCCCGGTTACTGTGCGGGCAAATGCCTGGCTTCCGCCAGCTGTGCCAGGAGAAGCCACGGGCTGGGTCCTTACCCCTGCAGTTCCCTCCCTGGGCTGCAGCATGGCCCATGAGTGGGCTCAGGCTGGGGAGGCTGCGCCGGGCTCGGGGGGGGGTTCGGCACGGCTGCTCAGCCCTCCCTGTCCCACAGATGACAAGCAGGTGCTGCAGAACCTGAAGCGAATCCTGGCCAAGGTGCAGGAGATGAGGGACCAGCGGACATCCCTGGAGCAGCAGCTGCGTGAAATGATCCAGAAGGATGATATCACCACCTCGCTGGTCACCACCGACCGCTCCGAGATGAAGGTGGGTGCTGCCGCCGTGTTGGGGGAAGCCCTTTCTGGTGCCGCACATCCCGGTGAGGGCTGCAGCAAGAGCTCCACTCCCTCCCAACCCACCCCAAGCCGCCCCAGCTGCCTGTGGCCCCTCAGGTCCTCCCCTCTCTTGTCAGAAACTCTTTGAGGAGCAGCTGAAGAAGTACGACCAGATCAAGGTCTACCTGGAGCAGAACCTGGCTGCCCAGGAGAACGTCCTGAAGGCCCTGACGGATGCCAATGTCAAATATGCGGCTGTACGCAAGGCGCTGGCCGAGGTGGAGCACAAGTGAGTGGTGTGCAGGGTGGCTGCAGCGCTGGCGGGGGAGTATTCCCTGGTGTGGGATCTCGGTGCCCGGGAACAGCCCTCGCACTCCCCAGGGGAGCGATGTGGGGTCACTGCCAGCTCTGTCCCCGTCCCACCGCGCTGCTGGGGGCAGTTCTGCACCCGGTGTGTTCCCCAGGAGTGGGGACACCCAGCTTTGGCCTGATGTTCAATCCCTGCTCAGCCCCTCCGCCCTGTCTTTCCCCAGGTGGAACACCACCGTTCAGACCTTGGTGGCCTCCTACGAAGCCTACGAGGATCTGATGAAGAAATCGCAGGAGGGGAAGGACTTCTACACCGACCTGGAGGGCAAAGCCGCCAAACTGCTGGAGAAGGCCCGGGCCGCCTGCCAAGCCGCCGAGGCCAGCAGGCAGCAGATCTTGGAGAAGTAGGTGGGGCCGTGCCTGTGGTCGAGACGTGCGGGTGGAAGGCCAGGCTTGGGGTCCCCAGCGTGACACCCTGGGGGTGGGAGGCACCTTTGGGTGCTGCTGGGTGATCCACTGTGGCCGTGGTGCGGGGGCTCCCTGCGCCCGAGGGGGCGGTGGACATCACCCCCTAGGCCCGCTGGGTGCTGAGCTCCGCTGCCCCCCGGCAGGGAGATGAAGAAGCAGCCACCCCCTCGGCCCACGGCCCCCAAACCTGCGCTGCAGAAGAAGCCGCTGGAGCTGGACGGTGGCGGCGGGCTGGACGCCGGGGAGCTGCCGCCGCTGGGCTCCCTGGTGCTGCCGGAGCTGCCTGAGGAGCTGCGCAGCCTGCCGCCCGACGTGCTGGCCGTGCACCTGGCTCGCCTGCCGCCCCCCGCGCTGGCCACCCTCGCCCTCAACCCGGCCCTGGCGGCTGGGCTGCGGCCCCCCGGCCCCGAGCCCTTCGTGGCCCAGCTGGCCAGTGCCCCGCTGCCACCCTTCACCCCTGCCCACCTCCCGGGGCCCCCTGTGCTGCCCGGGCACTACCGCCTGCCGGCAGCGCCCACCTCGGCACCGAGCCCCTTTCCCCCTGCCGGGGGGGCCCCGGTGCAGCTCCTGCAGCCCTCTGCCCCGCAGGTGGCAGGGCCTCCCCCCAGCTCAGCCCCCTCCGCTGCCCCCCAGCTCTTCCCGGCCGCCCCACTGATCAGAGCCCCGGTGCAGCCCGGCTACGCGGGGCCACACATGCTTCCCCCGCGCTCGTCACCGCAGCACGCCCCCCTGCCCGGCTCCACTCACGCTGCCTCCTACAGCCTGGGCCAGCCCGGGGTGCCCGCGTCTGGCCCCCTCAGGCCCCCCGCCCTGGGGCCGGCACCCATGGGTGCCCAGCCAGCTGCTGGTGGCCCTGAGCCAGCCCCAGGCACCCGGCCGGCTACCACCACGGTGGACAGCATCCAGGCCCCCATCTCCAGCTGCACCGCTCCCCCACGAGTCCCCAGCCAGGGGCCGGCCGTGCCCCCAGGCCCCTTCCTGGCCCCGCAGCGCCCAGCGGCAGCCCCAGCCCCCTTCCCCTATGCCCAGGGTGGCCTGCAGCCCTTCGGGCAGCCGGCTCAGCACCCCTTCCCTCCCGGGCAGCCCCCGCACGCCTTCGCCCCTGCAGCGCAGCTCCAGCCCAGCGTGGAGATGCCCGCCCGGGCCCAGGGCCCCCAGCAGTTCCCCCCGCCCCCCTATTTGCCCCCGGGCAGAGCCCAGGTCCCGCTGCAGTTCCAGCCCCGTGCCCGGCCCCCGTTGCCGTCCCAGGCCCAGTTTGCCCAGCAGCCCTTTGCCGGCCCTGTGGGGCAGCTGCCCCCAGCAGCCCCTGGGCAGCCACCGCTGCCCCCGCAGCTCTACCCGCTCCCGGGGCAGGACAAGCTGCCTGGGCAGGGGCTGGCCCCGCACACGGGGGCCCTGCCCTTCCCCAGGGCCCCCAGCCAGGGTCCCCCTCCCCCCCAGCCCCTGCACACCGCGCTGGGGGGGCTGCAGCCGGTGCCTGCCAGCTCCCCGGCTCTGCCCTTCTGCCCCAGCGCTGCCGCCCCCAGCAGCCAGCTGCCCCCCGGGACCATGGCTCTGGGCCCTGCCCCGGCTGCCCCCGCCAGCCAGGCTGGCCCCCACCACGTCGCCCCCTCTCCCAGCCCCGGCCTGAGCCAGGTGCAGGGCGCAGTGGTGGTGCAGGGCCCCCTCGTCCCCTCCCCGGCCCCCTCCCCACAGCCAGCCTTGCCCATGCAGCCCCTGCCACAGAGACCCCCGCCCTCACTGACACCGGGCACGGCTGCACTCCCCCCTGGGCCTGGCGAGGCCCCCTTCCAGCGGCAGAGCTCCTCCACCGATGACCTCCTGTCGTCCAGCCCCGAGAGCCAGCACGGCGGCTCCAAGGCGACGGTGGGCCAGCCCCTGCTGCAGCCCACCAAGGCGGACGCCAAGGAGGGGCAGAAGCCCAAGGCGGTGCAGCTGATCGAGAACGACCCCTACGAGAAGCCGGAGCGAATCTTGCGGCTGCTGGCGGAGCTCGACCGCTTCCGCAGGCTGGTGGAGGGGCTGGAGCAGCCGGGGCCTGGTGGCGGTGCCGAGCTGGATGCCGTCTGGAAGGAGCTGCAGGATGCCCAGGAGCGGGACGCCCGGCAGCTCTCCATCGCCATCGCCCGCTGCTACTCCATGAAGAACCGGCACCAGGACATCATGCCCTACGACAGGAACCGCGTCGTCCTCTGCTCGGGCAAGGATGACTACATCAACGCCAGCAGGGTGGAGGACCTCTCGCCATACTGCCCCACCATCATCGCCACCCAGGCCCCGCTGCTGGGCACCGCCGCCGACTTCTGGCTGATGATCTACGAGCAGAAGGTCTCAGTCATTGTCATGCTGGTGTCGGAGCAGGAGCTGGACAAGGTAGACCCTTCCCTGGACACGCGGCTGGTGGAGCTGGCTGGGGCGGGACTGCGGTGTCACCGTGCAGTGGCTGCAGGCCTGAGGGTCCCATGGCAGCCCCCCGGGGGTGGTGGGTGGGATGTTGCCGGGGGTACACAGGCCCACTGCTGACGGTGTTGCTGTGTTCCCTCCCCGCAGCAGAAGGTGCTGCGGTACTTCCCTGCCGAGCGGGGCCAGCCCGTGGTGCAGGGCCCCGTCACCCTCATCCTCACCAGCCTGAAGGTCACCCCCACCCATGTGGAGCGGATGATCACGCTGCAGTACCGGGACCAGAGCCTCAAGCGCACCGTCATCCACCTCCAGTTCACCTCCTGGCCAGAGCTGTATGCCATGGGGCAGGGGGGCAGAGGGTGGGCCGCTGGCATCCTGCAGGACCCCCAGCACTGCCCCATCTCTGCTGGAGGCAGGGGTGCCTCAGGGCTCCAGCTGCAGGGTGGGGGTCCTGAGGGGGTTGATAGCAGGACCCCCACACCTGCCACGTGTTCCCTCTGCAGGGGCCTGCCCGACAGCAAGGGGAGCCTGCTCCGCTTCATCCAGGAGGTGCACAGCCACTACCTGCACCAGCGCCCGCTGCACACCCCTGTGGTGGTACACTGCAGGTGAGCGGGGCCGGGGGGCTCCCGTGGGCCTGGGGGTGCCCCCGCTGTCCCTTGGGCCCGTCACAACTGGAGGGGTCTCTCCGCAGCTCTGGGGTGGGCCGCACCGGGGCGTTCTGCCTCCTCTATGCGGCCATGCAGGAGGTGGAGGCGGGCAACGGCATCCCTGACTTAGCCCAGCTGGTCAAGCGGATGCGGCAGCAGCGCAAGCACATGCTCCAGGAGAAGGTAGCGGGGCATGGGGCTGAGACCCCCCGGGGCTGTGGGGCTGCTGCCTGCGGGGCCTCATCCTGCTCCCTTCCCCTGCAGCTGCACCTCAAGTTCTGCTACGAGGCCGTTTTGCTGCATGCCGAGCAGGTGCTGCACCGCCATGGCGTGGGTGCCCCCACCACCCCCAAGGCCACCAACAGCGCCTCCCCCAAGGTGGGTGCAGGGTGGGGGGCGTCCCCGGGTGCTGGGGGGCTCCGCTGCTGACCAGGCCTCTCTCCCACAGCTCTACTTCCACCAGGACCTGCAGGACCTGGTGCTGGGGGGGGACATGCCCATCAGCTCCATCCAGGCCACCATCGCCAAGCTGAGCATCAAGCCGGGGGGATCCAGCACTGAGCCTGGGGCGGGCTGTGGGCCGGATCCTGCCCCCCTGCCAGACACCACCGACCCCGAGGTGCTGCCTGATGGTGTGATGGACGGCGGTGGTGCCCCCAGCCCCGAGCCCTCCCCACCGGGGCCACCCATCCCTGAGCCACCCGCTGACACCCAGAGCAGCAACCATGTGGCGGAGAGCCCCGAGGCGCCCGGGGGGCAGCCGGTGGCCCCCCCTGCCGCCCCCTCCTCTTCATCACTGGAGCTGCTGGCCTCCCTGACGCCCGAGGCCTTCAGCCTGGACGCCTCCCTCAAGGGCAAGCAGCGCATGAACAAGCAGAACTTCCTGCAGGCGCAGACAGGTGAGGGGCTGCGGGGACCCCGGCCCAGCGACGACCCCCTCAGCATGCTCGACCCACTCTGGACACTCAACAAGACGTGAGGGGGCAGCGGGGTCCCCCCCCCACCCCCCCCCGAGCCAGCACTACAGCTGCAGGCGCTGCCTGCTCCCCCCGCCTGCAGGTACTGCCTTCCCCAGGGGGGATGGGAGTACCCCGGGGTGTGGGGGACACCGGGGGGGGTGGGTGGTTTGCCATCCCCTGCGCCCCCCCAGCCCCTCTGCTTTGTACAGGTGTAACACTGGCACTCGCCATGTTTGACTCCAGTTAGAACTGACTTTTTCAGCTCTTTGCTACTAAAATAAAGAGTTTGACCCGCAGCCGTGCTGGGCCCGGTGCTGCCGGCGGCGTGGGGTCCTCAGCCCCCCGGGGTGAGGAGGGGTCGCCAGTGGCACAGCCAGGCTTGGGTTAGTTCCGTTTAATGGAGGTGTCCTCGTACACGTTATAAAACACGATCTGGTACAAAAAGCGTCCCTGTACGGTACAAAGCGTACAGCCGGGCTAAGGCCACCCGAGGTGCGGGGCGGCGGTGCCGGGGGTCCCGGCCTGCCCCCAGCCCGGCGCTGCCTCTACAATCACCAGGCTGCAATTAACAGACATCATCGGTGTTTACTGGAGGGCGGTGAGCGGGTGTTAGCGGCTGGCTCGGCCCCGGCTCTGCTCGCAGGCAGGGTTGGGACCACCACGCTCGTGCCCCCTTCCTGGAGGGGGCGGTGGGGCCTGTAGTGCAACCGGGGAAGGGGGGCCGAGCCCTGCCGGCGGTGGCGGGGGGAGAAGCCCCCTGGTGGGGCTCCCTGCTGCAGCCCCTAGCCCTCGTGTGCCTCCCTGCCCTGGGGGGGCTCACTGCCCGGCTCCTGTGGGGACCGTGGGGCAAGGGCTGCCAGCCTGAGGCCTCTGGCCCCACAGCAGCAGCAGGAGGAGGAGGAAGGGGCAGCTGCATGCGGGAGCAGGGCTGAGCCCCCTGGCTCTGCCACTGTGGCTTGGTGGAGCGAGGGAGGGCGGGCGAGCTGCTCCCGCGCTCTCCTGCCATAATAAATAAATATATACAGCATATAAATAAATAGGGCAGGGGCTGCTGCAGCACAGAGCCCGCGAGCAGCGGGGCAGGCCAGCGGCCAGGCAGGATGTGGCCCTGCCTCTGCTCTAAGGCACATGGAGGCCGAGCCAAGTGCCCAGGTGAGGTCAGCCCCAGTGGCACCTGCCGGGTGAGCTGAGCAGCCACAGCCAGGCTGGGCTGTGACCAAGCTGGAATGCACTGAGCCAGAGCGGGGCCCAGCGGAGCTCTGCTGCCCCAAGGTAAGAGGCCCCGCTGCCCCACTAGCCCTGCTGCTGCCCCTCCCCAGGCAGCTGGCACCACCGAGCAGGGTGCTGGGGCAGAGCTCAGCGCCTTGGGCGCCCCGTTCCTGCGGCTCCGCCGTGTCCCTCCGCACCACCCTCGCAGCCCCAGGATGCCCCAGTGACCGTGCAGAGGATGGGGGAAGTGAGGATGAAGACGCCGGCTCAGGCCCTGCGGGCAGCAGATGATGAGAGTCCACTTTACGAGGAGGGGAGGCAACGGAGGTGCAGACAGAGCAAGGGAGCTGGTGTCCCCGTCCCCTCAGCCCCTGCCTTCGACTGCAGCAGGGGCCTGGGTGCCCCATCCCACCTGCCTCCCTCCACCGGGGCTCCAGCACCTGCCCCTCCTCAGTCCAGCTTCTCCAGCACCGAGGGCACGTAGACCAGGCTGAGCTCGCTCCCGAAGTTGCAGACGATGGCAGCGTTCTCCAGCACGAGGATCTGCCGCGCTGGCTGTGACTCATTGCTCTTCCCAAGGTAAACAGTCTGGAGCAGGTCCCCGTAGCCGATGTCCCAGAAGGAGACGCAGCCCTGGCCTCCCGTCACCAGGAGGTTGTCGGAGATGACGCCCAGGCTGGCGCCGCAGCCTATCTCCTGCGTGGAATGAGGGTATGTGAGGGAGCCGAGCGCAGGCAGACAGCCGGGAGGGAGCTCCTCTGCCTGCCCACGCCGCTTCAGAAGAGGCCGATTAGCCACAGCCCCTCTGCCACTGGCCCCCGCAGGCGCAGCCGCGCTGGAGCGGGGCCACGGAGCTGGGCGATGCGCGCCGGCCAGGCAGCGGGTTCGGTCTTTTTGGAGCTTTTGCACATTGCATTGGCAAACAGGGAAGTTTAACCAGAGCTCGCTTCAGCCCACGCACCCCGCAAGGTCCAGACAAGCAGAGGGGCACCCTTAACCTTTCCCTCGCAGCTCCCCCGCTACCAACCTGCTGGATCGAATAGAGCTTGATCCCTGAGCTGCGGTCCCAGATGCTGATCACATCATCCAAGCCGCTGCTGATGACACAGGAGGTTGTGCAGGTGAGGGAGGTGACGTCCCCTCGGTGGGCGTACATGTGGCTGACCTTGCTCCCTGTCAGCACGTCCCAGAGGCAGATGGCACCATCCTGGCCCCCGCTTGCCAGCACCATCGTCTGCAAGGACACGGGCAGAACCAGTCAGGGACCCCAGAGGACGGTGGGCAGCCCCTCTGTCACCGCGGGAGCCGCTCAACGCACTGGCCCATCCTGGATACAAGCACCTCCCGCTCCCGAGCTGCAGGGAACAGAACCCCAAGCCCGCCAGGTGCAGAGGAACTGAAATTCATTTAACGGAGCTGTGAAGCGCATGGGTGTGGCGCTGCTGCTTTCTAAGCACTGCCCCGATGCAGGACACGCTCGGCCAGGCCCTGTCGCTGCCCTTGCTCGCTAGGCCGTGCAGGCTCTGCGCCAGCTTGGCTAGGCGACATTCCCAGAGCTGGGAACATTTCCTAGGCCGGTTTCAGCCCCGTGCTCCCGGCTCTGCCTGCAGGGGCTCCCTGGCCCCAGAGCCGCGTTCACAGGGCAGTTCGGGTACAGCGGGACTGGGGCTTCCCTGCTCCACAGGGGACAGGGAAACAAACAGCCCCCAGGGAAAGGGACTGCCGCACTCAGGTGAGCTGGGTGGGATTATCCCAGTTCAGCCTGTAAGGTGCACGGTGACAGTGGCCCCTCTGCGTCCTCAGCGAAGCACTATCGGTTCCTCTGGGTGCAAACCAGGAGGGGTCCCAGCCGGGTCCCTCTGGCTGAGCCAGCAGCTGTACACGCTGGCGCTCTGCCCGCGCAGACCAGCTGCACCCTACCTGATCGATGTACACCGCTGTGATTGCTCCTGAGTGACCCTGCAGCGTGAACAAACAGCACGAGTCTTCCAGCCGAAACACCTGCAGGGCAGAAGAGGCAGATGTGTGTCCCCGGGCAGCCGTGCCGCAGAGCGACACCACCTGAGCCTTACCGCTCCTGCTACCGAAGCAACAGCCTGCGCTTTGTCTTCCCTACTGCCATCCCTGCCACACGGCAGGGATAGAGCCTGCCAGCCATTCAGGACAGCGAGGCCACTGGACGGCAGTGACGGGGCAGGGAAGCATCGTGCACAGCTGAAGGGGACAGCCGCTGCTGGAAGGGATGAGGAGAAGACAGGGGACACCCCAAAACTCGAAGCCTGCTATTCATATAGTCACCCAGCCCTGAGCAAGAGGATCTCGCGCTCTGCGTAGGACGACACCTGAGGCAGGGCTCTGCCCTCCAAACTGCCGAGGGGCCACATGCAGGCAGATGAGTACGACGCAGGAAGCTCCAGGAACGTGCTGGATTGGACTCCAATCACCTCACCCCAAACACTTGCTGACCTTTGTGCACGTACACACGTCAGCTTTGCCCCCTGCCCGCGTACAAGACTGGCTCCCGTCAGCACCCAGAGGGCGGGCAGGTGCCCAGCAGCAGCTCCTGACTGTGGCCGAGGAAGCCTTACTCTGAGAGTGTGGTCCTGGCTCCCTGTGACCAGCCGTCCAGCCGCCGCCTTCAGCGCCGTGATGGGCTTCTGGTGGGCGCAGGACACGGTGTGGGTGAGCTGACACATGATAATGTCGCTGCTGCTGAACATGGGGGAGGATGGGATGCTGCTCCTGCTCGGGGCTCCTGTGGTGAGACACGCAGGTAAGTCCTCGCTGCAGCAGACGCAGCCTTACAATCCAAAACTTACTGTCACCTAGAAACGGTGTGGGCTCAGGGATGCCTGGATGCTGAGCTTTAAGGAATTTGAACCTGGTTCTCCAACAAGCCAAACACTCGGCACTCTGGCTGACACCAACAGGAGCTACAGCCACTCATGAGCTGGAGGGAGGGTCTCTGATAGGGTCCTGGGCAGCAGAACTCCCTTCTGCAAAGCAGAGACTCCCAAAGTCTTTATGACTGAGCCCCCCTGAAGCCCAAGAGCGCTGCAGTCACCCGGGTCAGAGGCAGGACAGGCAGTGGGACACACCACTTTACACCCCATGGGGGAAAGTCGGTTCCACAGCCAGACCTTCCCTGCAGAGCCTGCTCCACTTCTGGCCCTACAGCTTGTAGGCCCCTGGCCACCCCTCCAGGAACGTGAGCTTTCTCCCAGAGTAAAGCTACGGCTGCCTCCCTCCAGGCCACTCCAGAACCAAGTGCCACTGCACTGCAAACCAGTTACCACCACAGACTAGCGCTGTGTGCGCTGTGATTGTGCTGAGGCCCCAGGCTGTATCGTGGGGCCACGTGCTGTGTAAACAGGCGAGAACAGACCTTGCTGAAGGAGAAAGCGAGACGGGGGAGAGGGCAGAGGTGTGTCTCAGCCTACAGCCCTCTGCACAGGGGAAAACCAGCACTCGAGAGATGCTCTCCCTGCATAGGGAATCCCAAAGTATTCTTCACCTCTCCTCAGCCCGTTCAGCAGCTGGCAGTTGTGGAGTGGAGCATTATTACAAAAGCTGAAGCAGGTGTAAGGAAGAGCCAGCTACAAGATGGCAAGGGAGGAGGAAAAGGCTCAGCAGCGCTCAGAGCAGTGCACGGTGTGCTCGGACACTTGCTTACCTCGGAACTGCAGGTGGTTCAAGGACGTGTGTGTCTCTAGTGAAAAGAAATCTAAAGAGCCGTTCAACCGGGCAGCGACGATCCTGAGGGAGAAATGCAGGCACATAAGGGGAGGTCCTTCCCCGCTCTTACAGGGTGCAGAGCCCTGAGCCCAGACACCTTCCGAGGCGGAGCACAAACCACGCAGGCTCCCCCTGTGGGGAGGCACTCCTGACTGCAAGGAAGAGGACTCGTAAATTATATTAAACTCAGACAGCACAATAAACTGGCCGACGGCAGTGCCTCTTGAATAACAGCACACAGAAACCAAAGGCCCCATCTCCCAGCCATGAATTATTCTCGATGTTCAGCTACGAGAACGACTGAATATCTGTATGAAGAAGTGGAGCTGCTGGAACAGATCCGGACCCAGGAAAGCTCACTCCACCATGCCCAGCTTGAGGGGTGGCGTGGGAAGGAAGAGACTTTCCAGCTGAGCCTTTGCTACCTGGAGCTGCTGGACCTCCGTGGCAGGAGGGCAGGAGCTGGGGTCCTGGCTTACACCATGTGTCCTCCTCCCCTTGCAGATCACCGAGCACAGATGCAAAATTACCTGTTGTTCAGGAAGACGAGCGCTGTGATGCCAGATTGACCTTCATCATTACTGCTGCGGAGGGTCCCCTCGATAGCATCCCAGACCTGGAAGGAGAAGGGGCTGCTGCAGTGCTGCTGGCCGGAAGGGCATTGTGCACCGAGGAGCCGTGACCCTGTGCTGGGCCACAGAGAACCCCGGCCCCCTGGGCTGTCTGGTCTTACCAAAGGCACCTGGAAGGCAGCTCCCACTTAGCACTAGTTATTACAATCATCAGTGTTCTATCTTACAGTGAAGCAGCAAGTTCTCAAGTGAACACCCTCTTCACCCTCTTGAAGAAAATAGAATTTTCTTCAAATAAAATCCTGTAAGAGCTCTAAGGACCACAGTGCTGGGTGCCCTCTCCAGACACAACCCGCACTGCGTGCTGTGCTCAGACCAGAGGTCTTTCCAGTGCTCACATGGGGCTTCCCGCAACAGGAGGGACATAAGATCACACGATCTTCTTTTTCCTTCTAGTGTTACTTCCAGTAAGTGGTATTTTAATCAATACTTCACAACCTGCCTGGCCTTCTTCCTGGGGTCACAACAAATGCTTGCCCCAGTGCACCACACGCTCACCCTAGGCAACCCCGTTCCCCAGCCCGCAGCACCACTCCTCACTCCCTGTCAGCCCCACATCCACCCTGTTCCGAGTGCGAAGTGCTCTGCATTTTGAAGCAGTATTATGATGTGGACTGAAGACAAGATCCAGCAGCAGAACTCAGTCAGCATCTCAAGGCAGGTGCTTAGGAGAAGGCAGCTGAGCTCACAAGCACACTTACAGGACACAAAAAACAATGGAGTGGCCTGCCTGTGTCTTTTTGTTGGGAAGAGTGAGAGCCACTCACATGCAGCACAGGTCAAAAATAATTTAAAAATTTATTTTAAAACGTATCTTTGTTTAAAAAAAAACCCTGCATTTGTTTTGAAGCAAAAATT
Organism: Falco naumanni; assembly: GCF_017639655.2. Lineage (NCBI taxonomy): Eukaryota > Metazoa > Chordata > Aves > Falconiformes > Falconidae > Falco > Falco naumanni. The sequence continues at coordinate 61,854,620 of NC_054057.1, forward strand.
CTAACTTAATTTCCAAAAATTAAGTTAATATTAAAATAATTCTGAAAGTTTGTCATTGGAGATTTAAATTACAGATTAGAATTTGCTTCAAAACCTGTATCACTCCTATAGAATTCCTATTAATTCTACTTTATCTCATGACTGACCAGCCACGCTACTCAATGGCTTGGCAATCTTTAAGGTTATTCAGTTTCCAGCTGCTGCTAGCAGCTCACCCCGTGCCTGGGCTGGCAGCCAGCCTTGCTCCTCACCTCCAGCTTTCCGTTGCTCCGGCCGGCCACAATCAGGTTCCCTTGCAGGTCCAGGCTCCAGACAGAGCTCTCCATGTCTCCTCCCCAGGAAGGAAGCAGCAACGTTTTATCAAATCCCGTGAAAGACTCATCCCCCAGGCTCCTTCTGCGGCTGCTGCAGCCTCCCTCCTCAGTCCCGCAGCCCAGGGAGCGGGGGCTGCTGCTCCCCGCGCAGAAACCAGCCTGTCCATGCGGGGCGGGGAGGCCGGTGAAGCTCCTGCAGCTGGAGGTGCCGTGCTCTTCGTACACCTTACCCACCAGGCTGCTGAAGTCATACCCGCTCTCCTTCTGGCGACTGCCCACAGCGCGGAGCCGTGTCTCTGACTCTGCCACCTTCACCTGTTCGGAGAAGTTGGTGTCGATGAGAGACGTCAGGTCTGGCTGGTCACAGAAAAGTAGAGGCTGGGGAGCGCTGAGCATCCTTTTGAGCTGGTGAGTGCTCTCAAAAGAGTCATCCAGACCATTCTTGCCATCTGGACTATGATCCCAGTTTTCCTGGTAATCGAAGATGCCGCTGCTGTCTCTTCGCAACCTAAAACACAGCGATAAAAGCTCGTTTCTCCCACCTCAGCTCATTTCTTACAGAGGGGCTTGCACCAGCCGCAGAGCAGCGCCTGTGGAGGGGTCTGCCCATGGCTGAATGGCGTGGTATGGACACACGTACCTCTGTTTGGGAATAACAGTGAGGCAGTCACCAGTCTGAGCATCCCACACACGGATCTGGCCCACCAGGCAGCAGCTGACAAGCAGCATCCCATCGCTAGCCAGACATTCGATGTCCTGGGAAGGAAAAACAAGCACAGCTGAGCATCTAGCACCATCGAGGCCTCTGCATTCTGACAATTGCCTTGCATGTGGTTGAGAAACTGTATGGATGATACATTTTATGTCAAAACTACGTGGCTGGCTTAGCAACCATAGGGATACTCTGACAAGATGGGTATGTCTTTGCCCAGAATCCTAGATGTGTACTAGACTGCTGCAAATCAAACAGACTCCATCTGTCCTCCCTTTCCCTGACAAAGTACAGCCCAAAGAGATGGCAGGATCAGGAACGGAGGTGCAGCTTCTCTGGAGGACATGGCACAGCATTTCAAACTGCCAGACTGGATGCTCGAGTGCTTTGTTTCATCTCAGAATGGGAAGAAACTTCCTTCCCCTCAAGAAAAAATAGAGTGAACTGAGCAGCAACACACTTCTGTGTGAACCCACCGATGCTTTTAGCACTGGAAACACCGTTTTACAGCTCAAACGTGCACTAACTTTTGGGAAGCAGGAAAAAAGGATCCAGTAGACATTAAGTATCAGGAATCTAGAGCTACTGCAGCAAACACGGCTAGATCAGCCCAGCCAATAAAAGCTGACAGCTGGCTACACAGAGAAGGTAGTAACAGCGGTTGCAAAAAGCTCAGAGCAATTCCCAGGAAGAAATGGAAAAGTGCTGCAGGGAACTCCATGCTACACTATCCTATAAAATAAATACATACATACATATATATCATTTGCCCCGGCTGTTAGCCTCCACAGCTGCACTGCACTAAGGCTGCATAGCTGGTCTGTCCTTCGTGGAGGTAGTTATTTAAATAAAACAAAGAAAACAGAAGATGCGTGGCACAAGTCAGTAAAATGCCTTGCTTCTAAGGACTGTCTCGTCTGACCTACCATGAGGTGACCTCTGAGAACCAAGGGGACGATCTCAGTCTCAGGTGGGGAGTAGCCGTAATCGTCACAGGGCAGGTCCCCCCTCTTCCTCCTGCTGTGTGAGAGCCCGTTCTGCCCATAGTTCTTGGGGCAGAACACCCTGTACAGGCAGAAGAGCAGGAGGACCAGGATAATGCCTGAGGCCAGACCCAGAGCAGCCACCCTGGTGGGAAAGACAGACACAAAGACAAAAAGAACATAAGATAAAAGATCCAATTGTTAGTCCGTGGATCGAGTCTGACAAATACTGGGTAAGTATTATGCATGTTGCTGGTCTAAATTTTTCAGCTGAGAAAAATTTCCAACAAGCTATAGTAATTTGTGGAAAACTGGAGGTTTTTTTTAATGGGAAAATGTCGATTTCAACAAGGATTTCAGACTTTTCAGTAAGAAAAGTACATAGCAACTAAGACTGAGAAAATCAGTAGCTGGGGATCAGGATAACATAAAGTGCGTTCAACGCAGCCAAAGAAGTGCAGATTCAGCTGGCAAGCCATGAGCTTGGCCTCGCAGGAGGAAAGGAAGGTCCCTGCTTGCATGAGTTTGATCTGACACCCAATAAGCATTACTGCATCATGACATTTATTCCCAAAGACAAACTCCTATCCCTGTTAGCCAGTGATAAACCCCATAATGTATCGTATGTGCTAACAAGCTGGGAGGGACACACCACCTCCTGCCAGGGGACTCAGCTGCCGAGAAAAATAGTGCCAGGAGAGATTAATTTAACGCTGCGCTGGAGTGTCCTGAGCATTACAGGGTTTTGTGCTGAAGCTTTATAAATACTTTTTGGTCTCCCACCAGGAGAAAAGCCAAACAGCCAAAGAGCAACCTGTGTCTCCAAGGGAATTAAGGCACGGTCAGACCCTGGGTCAAGGACTCTCTCACTTGTAAAGAGTGACATCCTGGTGCCCTTGCAGCTTGGATGAGGCTTGGTCAGGCTGAGCTTCAGCATCTAGCTTCCCACTGCTTGCAGATAAGAAGGGGTGGTAGCGGTTAGCCTCCTGGGGATGCCGCACTTCTAAGGCCTCTTGTGGGTTCAGGTACAATGTGACAGGGATTGCTGGAAGGATGCTGATGTATCTGAAGGAATGGAAAGATGAGAATAGCTTAAGAACAACAAACACAAAAAGAAAGAATAATCCTCATAGGTAAGCTAGCTCATCTTCTCACTAGCAGCCAAGGTAGGTCTCAGTACGTGCTTCCAGTCCAGTAGTTTTAGGTGTTCTGAAGAGCTGCTCTGAAGTATTTCTCTATAAAGATATTTCCCAGGTCTTAACCCTTAACTCTGTGGGAGAGGTTAAGAGCCAACAGTGGAAAAAAACTACTGATGAGATCAAATGGATCTTACACAGATTTAAGTAAGGATGTAACGATCTGGTTTCCTGTGCACTGCAGGACAGGAGATCTCACCAAGAAGTTTCTTAAGCTCAGATGTGTCTATTCCTCACATGTACCATCCTCATCACTTACAGATCACAGAATCGCAGCCTGGCTGGGGCTGGAAGGGCCCCCTGGAGCCCCCCCAGCCCCCCCCCCTGCTGAAGCAGCTCTCCCAGGGCAGGCTGCACAGAGCCATGTCCCGGCGGGTTGGGATGGCTCCAGAGAAGGAGACCCCACAGCCTCTCCGGGCAGCCTGTGCCAGCGCCCGGCACCCTCCGGGGAAAGAAGTTTGTCCCCAGGTTCTGCAGGAGCTGCCTGTGGTGCAGCCTGTGCCCGCTGCCCCTTGTCCTGCTGCTGGGCACCCCTGGCAGGAGCCTGGCCCTGTCCTCCTGCCACCGCCCTGGAGGCGCCTGTGGGCATCGATAAGGGCCCCCGAGCTGCTCCTCTCCAGGCTGAACAGTCTGCTCCTCTCCAGCCCTCTCGGCCTTCCCTCCTGCGGGGGATGCTCCCGTCCCCTCATCACCTTCATAGCCTTCAACTGATAAATTGTTTTATAAAAATTCTGAGCTTCACCTCCAGGGTGAAGGAAGACAACAAGATAATTATACACCCAAGAGCACAGAGAGAAACACAACCCTTATTCTCAGACAAACAGCCCTGGAGAGTTTGGTAGCTCTGCACCGCGCAGGAGGGTGGGTTTAATAGTCTCCTCCTGCAGACACATTTGGAGTAAGCTGCATGGAACACAAATTATCTAACTCAGAAGGACGAAGGACAGAAGAAAGAAAAACGCTTGGGGTCAATTCCACAATTCCAAATGCCTGCGACACTCAATGTCAGCCCACTTGCCTTTTGGCCAGAGTGATATTGTAGTAGCTGAAGAGAGATGGCCAGTGTCTGAAGGAAAGCTTCCTCCAAATCTCCTCATCCTCTGCTCCCCAGGTAACCTCTGCTTCAGCTCCAAGCTCCATCTGTCCACTCCCTTTGCCCTCTGGTCCTTGGGCCCAAGTGTGCTGGTTTGTTTCCAGCCTGCTCAGGGACTCCAGCCCTGACTTCTGCTCACGCTGCTGCGTCTGGTTTTCCAACAGCTGTATAGGGTCCGATGGGAAGACTGAGAGATCAATCTTGGGGTCCCCAGCAGGCAGGACCCCTCCAGGAACAGGCATAGCAGGCAGACCCGCTTCACCCAAAGGACTTTGTTCGGTGACCTGTGATGTGAGGTAGGTGCGGAGACCAGCAGGATCTGTGTAAACCAGGATTCCAATCCAGATCACCGTCCCAGCCTGCACACGATGAGCAAAGAGACAAACCTGTTTAGTACACGGCCTTCACACTCCCGACACCTCCTCAGCTGTCTGAGCCCATCAACAACATCCCAACCAAGGTACGCCCTGCACTCAGTTAATAGTCTTATTCCCGGCAGACACTTATCCCCTAAGAGGATTGGGAGAGGTTGGCAGCACACACAAAAACGGAACGCGACTTTTCCATGAGCTGTCCAACTCAACCTGATGGTAAGAACCCCATTCCTCCCACACAGATGCAGAGCAGGGACGAGACTGCTTGCTGGCAGCTGGCACAGCACCTCTGCCACTCTCAGACAGGGCAGGAAAGGCTTCATTCAGGGTTCTGGCTCAGGAGCTCTGCAGGACCTACTGTAGCAGCCATGGCTCACAGACTGATATATTAATTTAACTTGAACTGCCATCGATGTAATTGACAGTAACAGACTGGACTGTGGTTTGTAGAGCTGAGGAACACACAAATTCCTCCACTTCCATTGCAGACATCCAGAACAGGGAGTGGGAGGACAAGCAGGGGCAGTAACCAGTGTAACTGCTGCAGTTACACCTGCAAAAGGAAAAGCCTTAGTCTTTCATGTAGCAAAATACCTCCATGTCTTTAGTCCACATTATCTGCAGAAAGAAAACATGATTTCTGCTCTATAAAAATCTTTTCTCTCCACTCACGTGGTCCTTGAAAATCTGCTCATATAAAAGCAGATTTTTGTCTCAAAGCAATTATCAGAAAATTACCCACTACCACCCAAACATCATGCAAGCGGCAGAGGCCTGGAGCCAATGCATGCAGAGCGATGTTCTTAGGGAAGTACTTCTTGAACTGTGTTTACCGTGGGCAGCATAAATCTTACAGGGGAACAAGGACGCATAAAAACATTGGGCTTTCCCTCCCCCAAAGCCTGTTTGGGCTGGGTTCATGTCCAGCAGGAAGGGGCAGCAGGTGACAGACACCACATGCCGTACCATGATAAGTCTCTGGGCCAGCCGGGTCCTGGCGAAGAAGTAAATGACCCGCAGCCTCTTTGGCAGGCGCAGGTTCCTGAAAGATGACGGCTGCAGGGTGATGGTGTGGGGGGTGGCAGGTCGCATAGCTGGCTGGCGTTCGTAGCGCTGAGAGCGGCTGACAGGCTTCGCTGGGGGCATGCAGGCTTCTGCTGGCAACCGTTTGTTCAGATCAGCGAGCTGCCAAGAGAAAAGCAAACGTGTGAGAGCCGAGGTGGTGAGGTCCCTTGAGAGAAATGTGCACACATGCCTATGTTTGAGTTCCCACCTTCACCTTGATGTCAGTCTGTCCCAGCTTCTCTCCAGCACACACTCTCTTCTTCATTCAGCTGTGGTCATCTGCTTTGTGACCATGTCTCCTTCAAGCCCATCTACCCTAAATCTGCACGTTTTTATATACCCAAGGATGCCTTGTTTCCTCAAGTGTCCTGTCCCCAGTCCCTGCATAACCAAGCAAGTACTGCCCTGGAACTTACAGGACTCTGTTTTTTCTGTTTAGAAAATGAAAAATCACGGGCTGTGCTTCCTTTAATCCTTCCGCAATAGCAGAGAAGGAAAATCCAAGGAAAAACCCTTGGGTTTTTTTGAAAAAAAAAACAAACAAAAAACCCCAAGAAAAAAGGGTTCTTAGCCCTTCCTTACCTCCATACGGCGAATGTCAATGGACAGCACGGTAGTGAAGAAAAACATCTGCAGAAAGAAGTCAGACACCAGGCCGACCACAGCGAAGAGGCAGAACTCCTGCAGACAGGACACACTGATTAGCTATGGCAGCTGCGGAGACAGCGGTAAATATTTCAACTTCAGAAAAAGGGAAACTCAGCAAACTCTTGCCCAGAGTGCAGGCCTGAGTCTATTTTACTGACAAATCCTATTATCGGTATTTTGTAATAGTTGAGAGTTCAGTGCTAGAAAAGTCCATGTGAGAAGCCAAGAGTGTATTTATCCGGATTCGCATTCCTTGTTCTTCTTAGCCATAAAACTTCAAAGCACCACAGGAAAAAAACAGCAGAGGATGCTTTCCCAGTTCACAAAGCGGTGGCAGGGCTGCAGCCAGAGCTCTCATAAGGCCAAACAGCCCCCAACGGTGACAGTTTCCTGAACTTTATCAATAAACCTCAGCCCTGATTTAAAACTCCTCCAGGAACACAGGTTGCTCAGGAACCGGATCAATCACTCTCCAACCAAAGACAAACCGACCGCTGGAGTCACTGCACATCTACGTACTTGCTTGTAGCCGTTCTCCAGGGCCCCAGCTAAACCATTTCTGTTTAAATCACACTTCTGGTTAATGTGTGCTTGACGGGCAAATTTCATTCCTATGCCCCTGGAAGAAAAGTTCCATGCCCACTCTCAAGAGTTCTCTGAACAACAACCACATGGGAAACGTTTGCAAAAACCGGTGTTCCTTAAACTTCTTGTAATGCTCCACTTCCCCAGCAGGTGCCATTGCAGAAATAAGGATTACCACACTGCCCAGCAGCAAAAATGCTGTTGACTCCCCTATCATCCCGATAAAACAATGCATTTTACCCTAATCCTCGTTACTGCCAAGCGCCATCCTCTCTCCCCCACTACATTCAAAACTTCCCAGCAACATAGAACTAAAATATTTTTGAGAGGCGTCTGGCTCCCCTTGGAGGTACAAATTTCTGCCAGGACCCAAAAAGGATCTAGTAAACATGGAGAGCTCAAGAAAGCTGAACATAAGCAGGAGTAAGAACCTTGGGCTAAAACAACAGATTAAAGACTCTGGCCCTCACCTGCAGAACAGAGCTGGCAAACACCGGCTGCCTGCCTGCTGGTGCCTCAGGTGTGGCGTGCTCACTGCCTGCACACCAAGCCAGGGCACATCCACCTAAGAGGGGGAGGAGAGAGGCCACAGAGATTCATTTCTTTTGTTCCCCTCCTTCCCATGTCTGCCTCAGCTTCTTGCATAAGGCTGGATGTCCATATCAGCACAGGGAAATGGAAAGGGAGAGCATGAAAGGCTATCCAAAACCTCTTAAACCCTCCTCATCATGTCCAAACTGTTAAACATAAGCAATCAGCTGCTTGTTGTCGAAAAATCGGTGTGATATGAAGTGAGACTACCCATCAGGTCAGCTGCCCCTCCTGAAACCTTCCAGCAAGAGCAGCACAAAGCAGCAGGTTCCGATGGTTTTTTTCTCTTTAGCCCCTTCCGCAACATCTAGCAGGAGAGGGAAGCAGAGGGATGAAAACACAATGCAGGTTCCTCTCTCAAGGAGAAAACCAGAAGGAAATAACAGCCATCTGGAATTCACCCAGACCTCTGCAAACAGGCTCCACAAATGGCAGGTTTTGCATCGAGAGATACTGATTCTGTTAATACCTGCACTTGCTTCGCTTAGGGTCAGAGACATCTGACGCTGCGCTAGGCCTGGAAATCTAAAATCTTCTTACACTTGGATACCGCACACCCTATGGCAAACCCAAAGTGATCTCAGTGGGTGCAGGACCGGGGTATCGGTGTGTGAACTTCAGCACAGGGTAGTTGGTAAGGGGTGGGAAGCACAGGAGGAGCCCTCACAGCACGCAGCCCTGCAGCACCTCAGGACCAATGGTGATGCTGTGCCAGGGGAACAGGGCTCTGACCCACCGCAACGCAAGGCCAGTTCACGGCTGCTCACAGTTACAAGGGATTTAAAGCGAACGCACAATTCTCATCGAACCCAAACTCTATTTTAGGACAAGGAGAGCAACGGAAAACAGAAAATTCCCTTCTACTGAATGCGCTGCACTGCCAAGGGGAAACTGAGGAAAATGACAAGACCCATCACAGCTGCTGGGGCAGGTGAAGCCCTCTGCGCAGGAGCACCTGGCTCCCCCGGCGCTGCCTCTGCTGGCCAGCACCTGACCGACCCAGCACTGCCCCGCTCCCCGGCAGCCCGGGGCAAAGGTCCCTGCCAGATTTACGCAGCCTGGCTCTCTTCCTGCCAGTGTCCTTGGACTCCGCAACGTGAGTACAGCACTTATCTGTACAGTGTCCTTCACTCTCAGGGATGAAGACAAGGGGCAGCCAGCCCCCGCACAGCAGCCAGCAGACTTTAACAGACAGCATCCCTCCGAGAGCCCCCCTCCAGAGAAAGCAAGCATCCAAGGACAGAGAGGACTGCATGGAGCACAGAGAGTGGATGTCACCACATGTGTCAAAAATACTGCAACAAACAGGAGTACTTTAATTGCAGTAATATGGGGGTGTGGTGTGGTGTCCCTTTTTCCCATGGCTCTACTGACACTGTTACATGGCTCTGACCTGTCCCTTTCATCACACTCCTCCAGCTCCTGCCATCGGTGCACCCTGGCAAGCTCCTCGACAGCAGAGTGCCACACAGAGCGAACTTCCCAGCGGTACCCAGACACCAGGGCTCCTGGCACCACACTCGCTCCACACATACTGTCAGGTTTCACTTTCTGAGGTCAAGCAGAGGCCAAAAGGTGCTAATACACCATACAAATGAGCCTAATTTAGACTCAAAGGGTGGATCATGCCAGCATTTGAGCTGAGCAATCTCTGCAGTAGGCTTCAAATAAAAAATATTAGGCCACAATAGGTAGCCGGCTGTAGCCTGGGGAATTCTACTGTAGCTCCTGTCTTGCTGCCCTCTTGCATATAGAGAGAGAAGCTCAGGAACGGTGACGTTCAGCCTACAATGCTCCAGTCCAACCTGAACATTTCATCTTCTTGGATTATAATATGTTCTAATCTGCAGACTCTACTGGTGAGCCCCCAGTGTTAAAGCAAGGGTACACACAACCCACCCCTCTTCCTGCAGGTCACGCATGGCCAGTGAGCACCTAACGAGTGCCCAGAGCAGTCTCCAACTATGTAGATGCTGGGGTGCTCCTGCCTTCGCTTGCTGACTGCGCCTGCTAGAAATTTCCAGAGACAACAGGCTGACACCTCTCTGAAGCCTGGCTGCAGAGGTGCTATGGAATTGGTGATGAAGATTTGTCTAGATGGTGCTTCTCTTCATGTAGCTCACCAGGAACAAGCCCTGCTTGGTCAAGGATCAGAAATCAAATGGGTCAGCTTCCTGATAAAACTCTGCAAGCACAGTCCTGAGAAGAGGACTGTACAGCAGAGAAAGTAACACACTGTGAGGCAGAGGACCTTGATCTATTTTCAGTGCAACACAGACCCAATGACATGACCCCTGACAGATCATTCTACCTTGAGATTTCAGTTCACCCACGCATGGAACAGAGACAGTGCTATCTGTGGTTGTAAAAACCTACAGATTTCAGTCTGGTGAAAGAGCCCCAAATAGACTGTCCACCCTAATTCTTGAAGCAGATATTCCGCAGCAGGGTTTTGTTTTTAACTTCCATCCACTTACAAGGTGAATTAGCCAGCTCACAAAAGGGCACTTGAAGGTTGGAATAAAGGCATGCCCACAGCAAAGGCACTGGGCAGCGTTAAGTTCTGTGGTAGGAAGCTCATTTCCACAAACACAGGGAGCATGAATGGATGGGGGAGAGGGAAATGACTCCCTGCTCCAGCTCCTCCCAGGGCTGTCGCAGCGAAACTAACAGCCCTGTGGTCCGGGGGTGACAGCCATCATGGCGAGTCAATGAGAGAGGCTCTCAAAACCCACACGTCCTCTGTGCACCTGTGCTCATCTGTGGTGCCGGCAACTGGAACAAGCAGGGTCTAAGCACCAGCAACTGGAACAGGGACCATGGGGGTGCAGGAGCCCATGTGTCTGGGTCACCAGTGACTCAAGCTCATCGGAGTATGCATGTCAGGCTGCGATCACTAGTGACTACTGATGAGCAGGGGTAGTGGCCCGGGAGCCAGGGAGGGGTGTGTGTAAAGCAGCTGGGGAGAGCAAGGATGCAGCTACTGGATGAACTGAATGTGTAAGCCCAGCTACTGGAAGGATCCCAACTGGGGAGAATGGGAATCCAGGGGCAGCTGCTGGACAGAAGGCTAGCTCCTGAGGGATCCACATTGTATAGATGTACATATTTCCCATTAAAAGACTCCTAATCCAACCAGTCAGAGAGAAGCAGAATACTGCACGCTGCATTCCCTGCAGTGCCTCCAGGCCTCTGTCCTGCAAACTCAGGCTGATCAGCCATACTCACCTGGATGGCTGGGACAAGGGTGAAATACCCGATCAAGATGATCCCAAGCTCTGTCGCCATATTCTTCATAATGGACCAGCTCTCATTGCTCAAGCCTGGAGAAAGGACATGCAAAGCCAGGTAAAAGGAGACTGTTCACTAGTGGACAGACATGAGCATAGCAAAAAGGAACTGATTTTCCTTCTTTAAAATTAGGCGTCTATAGATGACAGGCAAAAAAGGCACTTTCAGGCAAAAATTCATCTGACCTGTTTTGAATATTGAAGTCAAAGAACTGGGCTGTAGACTCCCAATGTCTTCATTAGCAGGATTATCATTAACTACAGAGGGAGCTCAGGATGACTTTCTCAGCTCACAAAACTCTCCCGATTTAAGCAGTCCGAGAGTACTGCACAGGGCAATACAGGGATTCAGAAGTGTAAAGGACCACTGAGTTTTGAGTCCTGTTTTCGATCCTGGATACAAACCACCTGTATTTTCAAAGCTAGGTAGATTTTTCTAGCCATCACTCCAGAGTCTCTCTTCCCTGACTTTTAGAAACACCTTTTAAATTTGCAAACTCCCTTTATCCATGATTTATGCACACTGAAATCCTCATGCAGGTACAGAGTGTATACATAATAGAGAAGATAATTTTGTCACAGGCTCAGCAGAACTTCGTATGACCTGTGGACTGCACTTAGGATATTCATGACACAAAGACAAGGTGCTAAATAACTATACCAGGAGATAGAGCTCTCCCTTACTCGTGTTTTAAAACTTGTTTAGCTGATGCATCAGTCAACAATCTCAAAAAGCAGTGCCCACAGTTACAGGCTTATATTAGTTCTTGGAATTAACAAAAACAGTACAAAACGACTAATAGAATACAATTCACATTCAATACACACAGCTCTTGTTTCCTTCACAGAGCAGAATTAAGATGATTCCCCATCTCCCAGTCCTTGGGTTGCCCTAATTTGCTTTCCCTTAACAGTTTTCCAGAGCAAGCTGCATACCTTGGGCAATGCGTAGCTTCACTTCCAGGTCAACGGGCGTAGAGACAACCGACTTGGTGAGAACCAACACGTTCTCTAGGCCAATCACTACAACCAAGTACGGAAATATCTCTCTAGAGGAAACAGAACCAGAACTGAGAATAAGATCCTTGGTGAAAAAGAAGGGAAGAACGAATGTTAAGCAGCAAACACACATCCTAAAGTCAAGGTAACAAAACACTATCCAGTGCTCTTAGCTGAATCTCTTCTCATAAAATACTGCTCTATGATGAGGTAAGGGTTCTGTATTTCATAGGCCCTGGACAGATATTAATATTTTCTCAAAGCTGCGTGATTTTCTGGAAAATGGCCACCGTAGACCACCACTAAACCAGTCTTAATGCTTCCCAGTTTGGGACAGTGCCCCTCTAAGAGTCTCTCCAGCATGTAGTACAAAGAGGTGCAAATCAAAAAGACAGGCTTCAAACACCACTGCAATAGACTCAGTAGGAATCAGTCAGCAAGAAAGCGTTGCAACAAGAGGGTAGGAAGCACGTCCCATCATCAACAGTGAAAATTCTGATAAATCACAGCTAAGCGTTATATTATACAAAACCTTCCCCAAAAAATTCTCAAGGAAGAGCATGGACAGTGCCTGGTTTAGACACCCAGTGGGCACAAGCTTCCACACCTTGCAGTTGCTGTGAGCAATCCAGTCTCAGACAGCAAAGGAGACACATGAAGGAGCTTCTCTGTTTGGAGGACATAAATTAACATGCATGGAGCTCTGTTCTCCAGTACTCCAGGCAGCTCAGAAGACACAACACTGAGAACAACATGAAATGTACCTATGCTTTGTGCATAAATAAATTCTGCCAGGGATGGTTTCTACCCAAGAGTCAAGAGAACACACTGAAATGGATCTGCCCTTCAGAATACGTGCATGCAGAAAAGACTACCCAAGGTCACCACCATTAATTTATCCAACTCTTTTTCACCCCTAAATATTTTTTCTCTCTTTTCAACTACCTGCAGTCCGGATCAGACAGAAAAAAAGCTGTTCTGTGCCAGAACATGGTAAATAGCAAATCTCTTCATTTCCCTCCAGGTAAACTTAAGCAAAACCAGTAAAGCTTTCCCAGCAGAAGGGTAATGGATTTGTGCTGTGCTAGTATGTACGGGTCCAAAAGGAGAATGTGCGTGCATGCGTACACACCCCTTGGCACATCACTAACAGCCAAGAGGGGTAAACAACAGGGGTTCAGAAGAACACCACCTGCTTTCTGTCATCACCTGCCATAACCCCCAAGGACCACCCTCCCAAATGCTGTTTTTGATCGCCTATGGCCATCTGACATGGGCTTCAACAATGTTTGCACAGATGTAGCTGTCAGCAGCCTGTACCTTACAAGCTCAGCTGGGGAAAAACACTGCTAACTCAGCTACTTCATTCCAGTTGATTCCTTGAACAAATGGCAAGCCGAAACAGTAAGAGCTCCATTGAAAGCAAGACTACATAAAAAAACCCAAACCCCTAACTTCACGCACCCTTCTCCAGGTATCCTAACTAAATTTTAGCTCTAACAATTCTGCAATGCATTGGTCCCTTCACCTCCTGTTTTAAAGCTGTGCAGGCAGTGGACTTCCATAGTGAGTGAAAAAAAAATATAAGCCTCTCATGGGCCACTTCTTGTTAATGTCAAAGAATCCAAAATTTAGCAAGCACAACTCAGTCCTGCCTTTATGTAAAGCATTTTCAGTTCATAACCTGTGTCACTCCTCCAAGCAGTACTTTAGGACAGGAGACAGATGTGAGAAAAGCTCTTTGTAATCCTTAGGGATGGAAATCTCTAAATAAAGAGAATGTAGCAAACATGAGGGAGACCTCTGCTGCCCAGCACAGCAGTGTACCATCCTGCAGAGCATGTTATCTGCAAGGGCATGCTCTTGCAGAGTCCTTGCAGAGTCATGTCCTTATGCACAGTCCTGCAAGACAGGCAGGGGGTCTAGCACCATTTGCAGAAAAGCTGCAGTAAGCCTTCAGAAGGCAGTACAAATACAGAAAAGAAAATTCATAATTCTCTCATCAACTATGTCCTACTTAAACCGTAGCTTCTACTGCAGGAGATAATTAACTAATAGTCCCAGGTTATGAGTTTCAATAAGTCCTTGACGAGTCAGCAGTTTTCATGTTAAATAACTGGCAGTTTAAATGCAACGAGACATCAGCTTTTCTTGAAGAGCAATGTGACTATGCAGGACAAACAAGCTGCTCATGCCCTGCAACTCCAAAGCCTAAGTTCATTTGTCCCCATTCAAAGCGAGGCAGATGGCAAGAGATCCTCATTGTATTTTCTGCCATACAGTGCCAAACACTGAGAAAGAGCTTACAAGAGCAGAGGGAGATGCCATTATCATATCCATCTACCGAAACATTTACACTTCACTTACTGCTTTGATGCCAGAAGGTGCTGCATCATAGCATGATCCAGCATCCCAGAGAGTCAAGAGAAACACTACTGTTAACTCATAAAGAAAACAGATCTTCTCTGATTCCATATATATTTCAGAACAGAAACAACCTCTGGTTTATCCAAAATGTCTGGAAGATTTACCAATTTATCACACCTAAAATGCAATTGTCCACATTTGAGCTAGTCAGTTTAGGTCTTTTTTGTATAGGTCACAGGGAGTAGTATCTTATCGTTTCAGATTGTGATTCCTCTAACCTAGCTGAGATGCCAGCTTGTGGGTTGGTGCCTTGTGCTCTGGGCTCTAATCTAAAGACTCTCCCAGTCCACCAGCACAGAGGAATCCCACGTCTAGTGAACTCCTGGCACTCTCCTCAACTTCACTATTTATTCTTTCTTCTATCCTGCACAGATCTTGTCACCTATTTCCACTTAGTTTTCTTTCCTGTAAAGTAAGACTAATGCCTACCTCACCTATAATCATTTTGCTACATTATAAAAATTCAGTGATACTGGTTAAGATCCAGCACAGATATCCTATCTGTGGCAAGCAAACACTGACCTCTAAGCAGCAAAGCTTTATTTTAATATCTTACAAAAACCAGTGAGGGAAAAAGGCTTATCATAAATACAGGTACCGTTCAAAACGAATACACCCACATCTGGAAGGCTCTGCTGTAAACAAAACAGACAAAAAAAGGCTGAAAGGCTGATCAAAGTTTAACCAGACTGCAGCCTAAGCTGGCCAAATCCTAGCATGCCGCCACTGGTATATGACACACCAAGAACACTCTGTTCCCACCGGGGAATCATGTAACTAGAGGGAAAGTGCTCTGGCAGGCACCAGGGAATCAGGAAAAGGTCACTCACCAAAAGTAAAAAAACCCTCAATGTCATCACACCCCATCACCACAGAATCCAAGGGTCTTCCACCTAATCAGACATATCTATGAAGTACTGCAAGAATTAAGTTTCAACCCCACACAAAACTGTCCATGCAATCATTTAATAATTTCTAGAAATAAGGACTGAATTAACTCTTTCTATCCTGTAGGAGGAATAACTAGGTTAGTTTAGCCCTTCTGTGTGAAAACAGTAAGGGTGACAGCAAAGGCCTTGGTCATTGCACTAACCAAAACTGTTGCCTTGGATTCCTCCCACTTATCTGCATCCAAGTATCACCTTTTTTCTTGCATTAAAATCATACAACTCCCGGTGGATCCTATCGGGTTTATTTGTACAGCTCACAGAATAACACTGTGATGATCCACAATTAAAAGTTCCAAGACACCACAGCAGTAAAACCAGAAACAACACATATTTCATTTTCTGAAGCCAATTATTCATAGCCCTTTTAGGCTTCTAGGAGAGGAATTCTTTCACTTGTCTCTGGCTTCTGGTAAACTATCACCAGCACTGAGGAGTCTTCCTCGTGGGTCAAGACTTTTCATTGTTCCTATGGTATATAGCTGCAAGGAGGAGATGGGAAGAAAATGGTAGATATTTCCTTAACTACTTAGGAAAGGGAACTGAAAATCAAAAGAACGATCCTGAACTGAACTTTGATTAATGAGTAATGGGTAGGTGAGGTGCCAGTTAGAGCATTCTCAGGGGTTTTCAGCTTGGCACAAGTACAATGCACGGCAGTAACCACATCAGAAATCCCAAATGCCAACTCTAACACATACAGGAACCCCAGTTAAGAGAAGAGTGGACAGCTATCAGCGGTGGGGGCAAAGTCACCCAGGTAGCCTCCCAAGCACAAATAAACAGGTCAGTTCTGCCACCTTTAAAGATTTTTCTGAGTAAATGTAATAAACCTCCATCAGCCAGAGAAACAGTAACAAGCCCTTCTGGATGCTATGACAAGTCACTGCAGGAGGAATGTATGTTGGAGCCTATGTAGCTGCCAGGAAATCAAGTTATGAATAAGACGTTGTACCAACAACTCCCTTCTGCTTTAGGCAGAAAGAGCCAACAGCTAAGCAGTCAGGCATCCCCAGGAAGACTGAGACCCAGTCAGGGCAATCTGCTGGCCAGCAGAGACACATGGCCCACATTCAGCCCAGGAGAGCATCTGATGGTGTTTCTGCACAGCAGTGTGTAGAACAGTATCACATAAGCTTATTTGAAAAATATAAGGTCTTAAAGATTAAGCATTTCACAACTGTTTTCAAGTGATTTCACCTCCCTCTACCCTTCTTTAGGAAGAGGCTTTGTGATGGAAACATACCCTCCATTAAGAGTAGGTGTCAAACCAAACAGCGTGCACAGCCCAACGGACATGAGCAGAGAGCTGAGCACTGTCACGACTGCTGCCAGTGCCAGACCCCATTTCGACTTCACCATGTCAATCTTCCCTGAAAAACAGAATGCAAAATCTCAGTTACCAAGCAGAAGAAAATGACATATTAATAAAAAATTAAGAAGGGATCCTCATCCTGACTTGTACCAGCGGGTAGCTTAATAGCCTGCAACCCAGAAGTCATGGTAGTTCAGTCTCAATGTCTGAGATGCAGCTCCCAGCTCCTCCCAGTAGGTACGAGGTACTGTAACAAGGGTGGGACAGAGGCTAATGCACGGCCTGGAGCTCCCAACTAGTTCCAGTACAGCACTGTTGAAGCATGAAAAAAGGAACAAATGTGGCTAGTAAGGTCTAAAACCACCAGCTCAGAACATGTATTTGACCTGTCTGACAACAAATTCATCTCTATAAACTGGAAAAAATGTCATTAGTATGGCATTTTACAGCTGCCCAAGACAGCAAACACCTCAAAATACATCACAAGGAATAACACCACACTGGCTAAGAGGGACAAATTAGCCAAAGTCACATAAACAGGACTACTAATTCTCTACATGACAGTTCAGGGTAAAATTTCACCAACACCTTTCCTGCTGGAACAGGAGGGAACTGCAGTGCTATGGACAGGAGTCTCTCTTATCCGCAGCCAGGGAAAGGGCACTGCACCACTGACCCCTTACATATATTCAGCTGGCAGGTGTACAGGTGACTTATTAGCTTGCTCTCCCCTCAAGGCTCTCCACCCCACAAACCTACGTGTGGAGAAGTAGATGTAAGCGAAGAGTATAATGTAGGTGGTGACGAGGGGTATCAGCTCAGCAATGCCAATCTCTTCCTTGAAGTGGACATGAACAATGTTCTCTTCTCGCAGTGTGCAGTTAGGGCTGGGATGCAGCAGCTTGAGGCGAGAGCGGAGGCTGCTGAGGAACCTGAGGTGAGAAGCAAGCAGGAGGATGTCACTTAACACTGTACCCAGCAACCAGCACACAGTTCCAAGGAGGAGCTCAGTGGGTACAGAGCAGGTAGGAAGAAACTCCATAGGTCCACACAGACTTCACACAAAAACACTGTTCTCCCTAGGCCTGACTCCTAAGTCTGCTCCTCTGTAGACCAAACTACATCTGTCACATACGTACTGTGGCAATCTCACAGACCTTGATTTCTACGAAGATTCAAAGACAGCTGTGAAGACTCAGCAAAACTGTTTAAAGCAAAGGTTCATCATCCAAAATCTTGGCCCTGGGGGGAACAGAGCATGCTGTAGTCTCAAACATCCCCTGAATTTTACATAAGGATATCTGATGAAAGGTGCTACTGACAGTCCTTGAGGCTGAAGGGTGCCTGCATGGGCAGCAGCAGAGCAAGTTTCAACTACTGTGCTGCCAATTCTGTCCTACGCATCCCTTGGGGAATTCTGTGCAGCACTGCGCAGAGCATTTAGTCCTCAGATCCACTCAATCCAAGCCAGCTTTGCCAGCAGTGCCAAAGGGGTTTCACAGTTTGTACCAGCTGAATTAGTGCTTACTGGAAAGCAAACAACTCTGTACCAGGAACTGGGTCAAAACAGACCTACTGGGCCTTGGCCGCAACAATGGCAGCTCTGTGTGCAGATGCTCTGATGAAGCCATCATCAGAGGAACTCCCATTGGCAGCTTTGGTTATTATACATATATATATATATATATATATATATATATATATATACACACACTTCTTTAAAGAAAAACTGAGAACTGATAGTATTTTATTTCCTTAAAACACAGCAAGTTTTCTCCTAAAAACAGCAACTTGTTTTTCCACACCACATTCAGAAGATCCTAACATACTCTATAACACACAAGAAAATGGAGATCAAAGCAGAATATAACAATAATCAGAGCAGAGAAAACAGCAAACTTGCCAAGAACCGAACAAGGGATCCCTAACACAGAACTAGCACAGCTAAAGCTCCTTACCTGGAATCATATCGCTGGAGACCCAGTGTGACAGTGTATGATACCACTCGCTTCCTATTATAGAGGTTCACCCCGCTGTACTTCCCAGGGAGTCCAAACAACAGATCTGCAAAACCACAGTATGAATGAAACATTAGGATAACAACAAATAAACAAAAAAGATGGGATACAGGAGGTGTTCATTGTGAAGAATGCCAAATGCCGAATGTTCTTATAGGAAGTGCTTTCTCAGTGCTCTGGTGAGACCTTATTAATGTGGATAAATATTTTATGCAGGAGAGTAAAGCAGCAGCATCTCTTCTCAAGGGTGCCCACTGATGGGACAAGAGGCAATGGGCACAAATGAAAACACAGGAAATTCTCTTTAAATGCAAGAAAAATCTTCCTTCCTGTGGGGAAGTTGTCTGTCATCTTCTTCCTGACTGGGCAGTCTGCAGCAGACAAGGTTTGCCCTCTAACCCTAACCCATAAGCTCTCAACTAGCTCTCTTGCTCCTAAGCCAAGGTCCACATGTGCCCACTGCTCACTCACACAAAGGACAACTCCTCGCCCTCCCGGCATGTCCTTCCTGAAAAGCCTACCTACAGCAGCATTCCAGTATTGCGAACTACCCCACACCACCTCTGTCAGCTGGCTGAGGTTGTAGCCCTCCAACTGCACACATTTCCAATTCCTCCTCTTCGCTCCCCATGCTCTGTGTGTTAGCATGCAGGCACATCAAGTGGGCACCCAATCCAGCCTTCAAAAGAGAAGACTGGCATCATCTTTAAGGATGAAGCCAAAAAAACCTTGGATGCTTGTTTTTTGTGCATGTCAGTGTGTGATTTGAACCAGAGGTTCCAGGAAGACTTCGCATTGTAAAGGACTATTTAATGTCTCCACTGTTTAAACTTGCGCGCTAAAATGCAGACCTACAAAAAAACACCCACAATGAGAACACTGTCACTGTTCTCAGGATCTCCCAGGATACTGTGGATCACAATCTCGTTTGTGAATGAGTTCTCAAAGAGCGGCTCCATGCATCCAAACCACAGCGTGCATGCACTCTGGATGTTCAAAAAACAACCTTTAAAACAACTTCCTTTAGGGTTACGAAACCACTTTTCAGACATGACACATGACAGGCTTTCTGAGATCTATAAAGTTCCTTTAAAACCAAAGGAACAGCACTTTCTCTGGCCTTATGGAACCACTAAACAGTATGATCCCAGACACAGCCAGAGGTGTTTTTTTTTAATTAAGAGAGAAAAATACTTTCATAATATCCAGTGTCAGCTTGGGCTATATGCAAGGAGCTATCAGTGAATGCACAAGAGGCCACAGGATGAATGTTCATTTATCTGTGACAATGAGGCAGTCTTTGAGTAAAACACACTGCAGCATGACAGAAAAAGACAGAGCATATGTAGAATAAGGGGAACAAAAAGACTTAGACAAGTTACCCGCTATTTTTACACCTACAGAAAGGAGTCTGAGTGAATTCATTCACTTTCCACAAATAAGAGAACTGGGGTCAAATACAGATATAAAATGAGAAACGACATATATTTGGTAGCTTTGCTTCAGATGCTGTGAGTAACAAAATGCCACCCAATTTGGTAATATTGCCCATCTAGATGTTGCAGATACCAAGGACAAAACAGCGATGCAAGCTGTAGGCATTCATCACAGCTTCTCTGGCACTCCATTGTTTTACCTTTGAGAGTAGCTGATGTTTGTAATGTCTTTGGTTCATGCTGGTGGATGGTTTTGATAATATCCGGGTCAGCATTAAATCGTTCTCGGTCATTCTGCCAGAAGTTCCCTGGAGACAGTAAGAGGCAGCCGTGTTCGGGGAGCAGATTCCGCAGCTTCTTGAGGCCAGGCAGAAGATCTGTTACCTGAAGGCAAACTTCCTCCAAGCTTTTGACACCAGAACTGAAACACAAATGTTAGACACTGCCGTGTGTGTTGCAGCTCTCACCAACAAAAGGCAAAGGTGCCAAGATGAATACCCCAAGGACCTGCAATCACCATGTTACTGCCTTTGTTCTTTATAACCAAGGATCGAGAGCCTCGGGCCATAGAGCAGGATCCCACTGCAATGGGTGTACAGACTCCAGAACCCCACTGCCATTTCTCTGCATACTGTCTGGCCACCCAGCTTTCACTCTTTGCCCATCAAATTTTCAGTTCCACATTTAAGATACCCCCAGTTGACAAAATAAACTGTCTCCCTGGAATTCTTCAAAGACCTTAAACTCCTCTGCATACCTCTTTCCACATTGGTGTTGGGACATCTTACAGAAATCTTTATTAGCCTTCCTGAGGTGGCATATTTAAGGTGTACAGAGTGCTCTAAGATGTACAAAGGATTCGATATCAGCAGCTGTGTAAAATGTTTTCAGAATTCCTCTGCATTGTATGGAACAGAAAAAGCCTTACAGGTTCAGAAGTTAATAGAGGTGTAACTGGTATGAACTGGAACTTGTGTTTGTTCCCCAACTTCATTTTAACACAATTACATAATCCTTATCAGCTAGTAAAGAAGCAAGACTCAACTTGGGCTCACAACGGGATCTGATTGCGAAGGTTTAGTGCCCAAACCTGCCAGTGCGCTCTTTGGCTAGACAAGAAAGAGCTGCTGGACCAGAGGAGAACAATTCCCTCAGCATGAGTTGGGCGACTGGTGGGATCTGCACAGGATGGGTATATTTAACAAAGGCTAAGTTAAGACACAAGAGACCAGTCTTCCCTGGCTCCAGCCTCACAGATTACAGAGAAGGTGGCTCCAGAAGACAGATCAGTTAGAGTCCTACTGTAAAATGCCTTCTCTAGAGGAGTTTTTTTTCTATAATGACTACAAAGAGCAAACATGGAAACCAACCAGTGATGATTTGAGCTATGTCTTTGTGAAAACTCCCTCCAGAATCTATACCCTGTCACCACATGGCAAGATACCTAGGAATGTCACAGCTATCAAAAGAAAATGCTAGAAAACATGCTCAAAAATACTGTGTTTACAGGAATAAAAGCTTTCTGAAAGATAATTTAAAGGAACTGATGCAGTGATGCTTCCGATAATAGCTCCAGGAAGAGTAAGACAGCTCTTCTTTTGTATTTCAGCTTTACCCAACTCTGAAACAGAACAGTGATGACAGTTTATACTGCAGATAAGCCTATGTACAGTCATTTCTGAAGCAAACACACGCAGCTAACATCCCTACCAGTAGGTTGTGGAAGCAGTGAGACCAAAAAACATGAACTGAAGCAAACTACAAATTTCAGGTCACTTCTGGCTTTTTACTAATGATGACTGCTCAAAGTTGTTAAGCCCTCGCCTTGTGTTTCCCATCCAGTTATCAATAATCTTCAGCTCCTTATGTACTTTAGTGTAAAAGAAGGCCTTTTTTCATATTAAGAAAATCAGTTGCACTTAACTTTGACACTGAAAAAAGCAACTGACAACAAGGAACTTCATAATGACTTTTAAGATACCTTCACTATTTGTCTCAGAGTTAGATGTTTCCTGAAATATCCAAGTCTGTCACCAAAATGGGAGCTCTTATCCCAAGGTTTCAGTCTAAGTGCTTAAGTCTTTTCCTTCTGGTGGCTATGTAAGATTAATTTTGCTTCCACGCTGCATTGCTGTTCATCAAGGGCAACACCAAGGGGAGATAATGAGAAGACAACAGACTCCCTGGGAGCAAGTTGTTTCTAACTTGCAATTGGCAACTACATACAGATTACTATCAAAAGTCACACATATGATAAAGGAGAAGACAGACTGAAAACACAGAAAGAATGTCAGTGCCAAGGCTTTGTGAGCTGGTAGGGATGAGCTCCAAATTTAACAGCATAAACGGCATTTCTAAAAAATGACCACAGAGAAAGCAGACAGCTAGCTTGCAAGGAATGGTTTAAAACAGGACAAATCACCAGGAAAAGTAGTAAAGCAGACACTCAAAAATGAAGCAATGAAGAACGCTGTCAAGGAAGTATGAATAAACAGTAAATCTTCCCTACCCATGTGAGTTAGGGGACAAAGAATAAAGCAAGCTCCTGGCTGAAAAGCTAGGAGATGATCAGACTCTAATCCCACCATTTTTCACCACACTTGGCCTGTTCTCAGCATCATTATTCCCACTGAACACAGAGAGACAAGTAAGGAAGCCTTTTGGTCCTTAGAAAGTAAACACAGCCAAGAATCTGACCACAGATAAAAACTCAGAACTTGAAGGAAAACTTATTTCAAAAAAACTCAGAGGCAAATTAATGTGTGTAAAATGCATTCTTGGTTTACAAAGAGAGAATATGCCAAACTAATCTGAGCTGTCTTTTCTTTAAAATGCCTGACTTCTTGGATGGGGAAAGCACAGCAGATCTCATCTACTGGGGCCTCAAAGCTTTTGATGCAGCACCACACAGAAAATGCTTTAGTTCAATTCACAGGAAAGACACGAAAGTTAGCACAAAAATCGTGATGCAGTAAAGAACTAGGTTATGAGGGAAACGGTCATGTAGCTGCTGAAAGGAGAACCACCAGTATCAAGGAAAACAAAGTGGAATTTGTCACAGATAGTTCAGAGAACCAGGGTTTTTATTTTTTTTTTTAAATAACCCTGGAATAAGATATGGGGACATCTGCCAACGACACAAAATAGAGAAACACTGTTAATACAGAAAAGGAACAGAGTATCTGAGATGGATGATGCGAGGGCTGGAATAAATTTAATCCCCTTTCTATTAACAGTACAAATTACAAGATCATGCACTTGGGGACTAAAAACAGTTTCTGCTATAAGGCAGGAGCTCATCAGCTGGAAATGACAGAGCAGGACATGGGAGACAATAATCAATCACTTCATAATGTGTGAAATTGATGTGACTGGCCATGAAAAAGGGACCTGCAATCTCACTGTATTTCAGGAGGGGCATTTCCACAGAAAATAACACACAAATGAGACTTCTCTGAGAATACTGTCTACAGTTCTCATCTCCCACATTCAGGAAGGAAACGCTAACAGTGCCAAGAGGAGGAACCAGGATGACAAACTGAATACAGAGCTGTCTTACCAGGGTAAGCAAAGAGTTTCATATGTTTAGCTTAACAAACAAGGATTTGGGGTGGGGAGCATGAGTTGTCCCTGTAAACATCTGGAAGCAGAGGAAAACTGATTTTGTACAAAGACTGTGTCAGGACAAAAAAAAGCAGGTATAAACTGGTCCTAAATAGAGCCAAAGTGAAAAATCAGAAGAAAGTTCCTGACCACCTGAAATTCTACATCTTCACAGCAGGCACAGTAGGGTCAAATGAACTTGCTTTAATATGAAGCTTGCACACTTAAGAAGGGATTATATGACACCACTATCTCCTGTAACAGGTATAACCTTGGAAGCTTCCAGACCCCTCTGCCTAGGACTCTGACTGGAAGGTTCCTGACAATTTTAGGTGGCTAGAGGAAAGGCAAGTTCTCCAGCACAAAAGGCAAACAGCTCTAAGCACTGGATGGATATGATATCACTTGTTAGCAGTAACATCTCCTTTTTTTATTTTGAGAATCTTACAAAATTAAAGCTAATGATCAGACTTATGTGTGGTAATTTAGAAGCTAGGTGTGTACAACAGTGGCCAGTCTGCCTTCTACACAAACTTCAACAAACAGTAATTACCT
Organism: Falco naumanni; assembly: GCF_017639655.2. Lineage (NCBI taxonomy): Eukaryota > Metazoa > Chordata > Aves > Falconiformes > Falconidae > Falco > Falco naumanni. The sequence continues at coordinate 61,878,771 of NC_054057.1, forward strand.
GTCTCTCAGGGCATGGTTTCTGATCTCCTCCACTAGCTGGAAGACGCGGGAGAGGGGTGAACGAAATACATCAACAGCAAGGAAGTTCTTCTGCCATGGGGAGACTGTAGCTTTCACAAAGATCTGCTGAATGTAGGCCACGGGAGCACCAACATACTGTGGGGAAAACGAGAGGGAGAATGAAAACACACAGTGAGTGGGAAGCTGCTTAGCAGAATTAGACCACAGCTTGGCAACCTTTCAGGAAGGGGTTTGCCAGCCTATATTTTCCTTTCCCAAATTAGAGGTGAAACATGACAGTACCAACCTCGCAAGAACAAAAAGAGTCTGTTTCTCAAAAAGGCAAAATGCCACTGACCATTTTGGCATCAGTCCATTGCACTTCTTTGTGAGGCAGAGGCTCCCAGCTCCTGCTGAATTTGGTACTGGGATGAAAGGCAGGAGCAGGGACTCACTGCCTCTCACAACACTGCAGATCCCCCAGCCTGTGCCGATTCTGCTGGGTGCCGTTTGAATCTTCCTGGTCTCTGTACCCAGGCTGCTGACCCTGCTCTGGGGACTGCAGCACCAACGTGCTGTGGCAGCCAGAACTTTTGTGCTCTATTAGCTGAACTATGCAACAAAGCAGAAGGGAAGATTTAATCAGCCAGCAGCAGCCTGAGTTAACAGCATAGTGCAAAAAACTCTCAGTGGCACCAGGGAGCGTAGAAGGCAGCAAATTATTTCACTCACAGTGAGAAGAGCACACAAGCAGAGAGAGCAGATTGCTGGAGGCATCAAAAGCATTAAGCCAACAGGTAACTTCTACTTAAGAGACACCCCGGAATGAAAAAGAACAATGCAGGTTACAAAGGATGATTTTAGAATTGTTTCCTGATTTCCTGGACTAGGTTACTAGCCTTCTTGGGAAACATCAGGACTCCCCAGTTTGCTCATGCAGAAGAAAATTAATTTCTTACCCTTAACATAAGGATATAAGTCTCACTTACCTGCACGATACATACCAGTCAATTAAAAAAACCTCAAAACAAAAAACTCCCTCACTTTTAGATTACGCTCAATTCACTAGGTTCTTCAAGCATCCCTACACCCTGTAGACCAGATTGTAATAGCTAGCTCCACAGAGAGTGTCTTTGCCTGCCCAAATTAAAATTCAAACAAAACCCACTTGATTGTGACCTTAAGAAAAAAGCCTGTGTCTTGAAGGTGAAGCCTAGACTACCTACACCATCAGAAAAAACCCTGGTAGATGCAGTATTTTTGAAGCCAAAGGAGAAAAAATTGCAAGAGCTGAGGAGCTGGACAGTCTGCCTTCCACCTCCAGGCCAGACAGACATTCCTACTCTGACAGCTAGTTACTGATCTTTGAAGCTGGCTGATAGCCAGAATCCAGATCCTTTCAGAGAGAACCACACCATAATTATTGGTAGCATCTCTGCAAACAGTTACAGCAGTAAAGGCTCACCAAACCCTACCCTCACCCTTCAGAGAAGGCCAAGGGCAGGAATGTGAAGCAGGGTCAGCAGGAGGCTTGTCCTCCTGCTCTAGGGAAAATGCATGCCTTCATATGATATTAGGAAATTGGGGGCCGTTATCCCAGAACCCATCGTTAAACTTATTTAAAACCTAATAATGCTTTAAAAAGTGTACTATTTACCTTAGGTACAATTACCTTTGAAAAATAGGCTCTTAACCAGCATTTCAGAGCTTTTAACTCTCCCAAATGCCTAGCATCCATTTTTCTGACAAAGCAATACAAGACAAATAAAGCCTAAACTTAGCAGTTACACAAAGCACCACCTACCCACAAATATTTTCCATTGATTACAGTAACGTGCAGGTGGATGGCTCACCCCCTCATTGACCCCCTCCAACACACCCCGCCCCTAGAGCGCAAGACTCACCCAGTCGGGACGCTCACTGAGATCCCCCTGCTGCAGACTCAAGTCTGGAGAGGGCGGTGAGTAATCCTTCACAGGGGTGCTGTACTCCACAGGTCCTGTTCCAGGCAGTGGCAGCTTCAGCAGTGGGTAACTATGGTTAAGACATAATTAAAAAATATTATGCTTTTATTAATTTTTTTTTTGTTAAATTAGGCTTTTATACAGAAGAGCTCAAAAAATGAATGGGCCATGAAAAATGAGCTTGCTCCAGCATAAGCTGAACTCCGCAGGACAGGAGACACAGCTGCAATACAAGAGGGCTTTAGCTTTCATATGAACTGTTTGATGTGTTTCAGCAACACAAGAGGTAATTTGGTCTTCCTCCTTTGGAAAGGGACAGCTAAAAGTTCCAGAAGAAAAAGAAGGGAAATTCTTGCAGGACCTCGCCTGAACTACTCTCCATCACCTGAAAAGTTAGCAGTGCTAAGAACAGTAAGAACAGCCATGTCTCAACTGTTCTGTAACCCGCACAAAAAAAAAAGACATTTGTTATACTCAGATGGCTGCTTTCCTGACCCAAACCCTAGACTAATTACCTAAATCTCTTCATTTAAACTATTTCCAGTATTTTTCATTAACTTCATTGGTCCTCGAAGCACTTTTAATAGCAGCAATGAGAGACACCATAACAGCTACAAAATATTTATCTTCTTTCGCCTTTGCTACTACAATCTTCAGATGATTGTAGCAGCTATCCCACAACAAAGGCTTCAAACCATTTGCAAGTTGAAAAAATGAGGTTTCAGAGAGTTTAGAACAGTGGGTTTAGCTCCAGACGTTCTCAAAAGTGATTAAAACCATATCAGAATTGAACTGGTGGAAAAATCAAGCCTGCTGTTATAGAGGTATCAACCAACAAGCTGGAACTGCCATCATCAAAACAAACTTCTTTTTGTTGTCTGATGCACAACAATCTATCAGGTCTTAAATTTCTGATGTATTTTCCTGTTTATAGCTGAACTTTTCTTGCAGTATTGCCAGGATAAATATAAAGGCTGTGGAATTGTTTTCGTGCAACACTGTGCCCACTTCATTAGAGATTAGCTTGAATCATCAAAAGCCCTGGACAGGACAAGCAACAGCTAAAGACAAAGCTCCAGACCAAACAACAGAAGGCTGAAAAAGAACAATGAAATCAAAGGCAAAGCTTCTTGGATTTATTCTTTTAATAGCCTGACAAAAATAAAACATCTAATTATTATCATTTCATTGTGCAATGCAAGGGAATAGAAAAAGGAATAATAAAATCAGGTCATAACACTTCAGGTGAAGATGCCCAACAAAAGTCACAGTCTGGAGACACAGCAAAGCCTCTTTTCTCTCACAAGCAGCAATCAGTTTTAGCCCTTCTGAATGACATGTGGCACCTGCTTGTCACAAATGATCTGCTGAAAACAAAAGCCTGGGGGAGATACATGCTGTGTCTGACTGAGGCTGAGAGACATTAATACAACTGAGTATACATGATAAAGAAAGCAGAATGAGATGAACAAGTGACTGTGGAAGAATGATTTTTTCATTAAATGACTTTGATGTTGATGACTGTCCAGAAATCTAGGGAAAATATTTTCGAATTATACGACATGCTTATCCAAAGATGGATTTCCCTATGTAATCACCTGTCAGTTTTAAGGAGTCAGAACAAGAGTCTTTTCTAGAATTTAACTCATTCAAAGTTAGAGGCACTGACTCTAACAGTCAGCATGCTGCAGGAGTCACAACGGGACAGGCTGGTTTTGCCTCACCAGCACTGATGGAGCAGCTTAGGCTTCAGAAGCTTCTCTGATTGAATCTGCATCTCTAAGACCAGGCTACTGCCAGACAGGCCAACACAGGCAGTGCCCACGCTGCACCACTCAGGAAGCCTCAATACCCAGAGGCTGCAGGAAAGGCTGAGAGCAACACAGCTGACGGTCTGTGGTGAAGACCTGTCTACTGCCAGAAGTCATGTTTATGTCACCAAGTAAAAGGTGATGGAAACACTGAGCTGTTCCGGATGCTCAACATTTCACAAGTACTTCTTCCTAGTTGAGCAAGATTGCTAGGATGCAATCCTACCTTAAAAACTCTTTCCCCTCTTACTGCCTTTCAACGCAAAAATGCCCCAAATCCTGGCAGAGGTGTCACTTGCATGTGGATTCTTTTCACTTCCCAAAGACCTGCTGGGATGCAAGGATTTGGTCTTCTTACTAATTGCCAGGTGGGGAAAGCTAACTTCTGTAGCCAGAGATGAAGGTCATTTCAGTGGGTGCAATGAGCTTAGCCTACAGAAGCAAGAAATTGCCATCTCCCAGAAGATGACTGCATCCCTCCCTTTGTCCCAGCCACCCACAGGTAGCCTAGGAAACAAGCCACCCCCCCTCACCCTGCTTATTCACTACAGCACCCCCAAACCCAGCGTGAGCGGGGGGGGGGGTTGGACCAGATGACCTCCAGAGGTACCTGCCAGCCTCACCAGCCCATGCCACCACAGCTAGTCCAGTGCAGGCCACCAAAATGGTGACATGGCAGGAGAACACAGTGCAAAAGGAGATACTGGGTTAACTGGACTCATTCAACCTGGAGGAGACTGAGAAGGGATTCTAAGATGTAGTCTTCAGCTAATTAGTTAGTGGTTATAGCGAAGATGACCCCAGACTTGTCTCAGGGATGTACAGGGAAAGGACACAAGCTGCAGCAAAGACAATTCCAAGTAGACATAAGGAAAAAACTCTTCACAATAAGAGCAGTCAAACACTGGAAAAGAGGCCAGAGTAGCAGTGGACTCTATCGCTGCAGATATTCAAAAGTCAATCACACTGGGCTCCAAGCCTAAATTTGGGGTTAGCCCTGCTTCGAGCAATGACCTCCATCATCACAGACCCCCGCCACATGGAAGGGGTCTCTGGAGGGCTCCAGTGCAAACTCCTGCTTAAACCAGGGCCCAGAAGAGCAGGTTTCTCAGAGACACATTCAACCTGGGTTTGCATATCTCCAAGGACTGAAGTCCCACAGCCTCTCTGGGCACTTATTCTAGTTATGTGATAACCCTCATAACAAACGCTTTTTTCCTTGGATCTATTTAGAATTTCCCATCTGTCCATTTTCTCTTGTCCTTCTACTGCATACGCTGAGAAGAACCTTCCTCCTTCTCTACACCCTCCCAATGAGTAGCTGTGGGCCAGCAGTAAGATCACTACTTAGGGCTGAAGACAGTTGGTCTCCTCAGCCTCTCCTCCCCCCGCCATGGTACTCCACAGCTTCTCGTTCTGATAGCTTGGCTGGACGTGCTCCAGTATGTCAATGCCTTTCTCATACTGCAGAGCCCCAGAGCAGATGCAGAACTGTGGTTTCACAGAAGCCAAGCAGAGGGAAGACTCCCTTCTCCTTAACCCTGCTAGCTACACTTGCTGGGGCAGCCCAGGATGCAGCTGGCCATTCCATTGCAAGGACATGCTGCCTGCCTCACGTCCAACTCGCTGCAAAGCTGCTTTCCAGCCTGTTCTGCTCCAGGGGCTTACTCCATCCCAGGCACAGCACTTGGCATTTGCCTTTTTGCCTTTGCTGAGCTTCCCAACCTGTCCAAGTGTCTCTGAATGGCAGCTGGGCTCTCCACCATACTGACTGCTTTCCCCACTCCGGCATGATCTACCAACTTGGTGAGCACATGCTCTGCTCCCTCATCCAGGTCATTAACAGCCCTGTTAAACAGACCTCACCCCTGTTCCTGCACTTGGGGGTTAACACGAACTGCTGGCCGAGCTGTGGGGCAGAGGGACAGGAGAACAGCTGCGAAAGGTGAGTGACTGAAATTTCCACAGCTGTCTGCAAAATAACAACCTGGCCACAACCATAGATGTTCAGTCAGTATTGAGCATGTCACATCAAGCAATTCCAGATTCGGTTACGCCTCTTCTGTGCTCGAGGCCATAAGGTATGACCTTAACATGCCAGCTTACATACCACAGGAACCTGGAAAAAAACAGATTTCTATGTTTTAAAAAAACCTAGCCTCTGGAGATGGTTGCCAGTTGCTCCACCAAGTTGGTCTCAGCCACTAGCATATTTACACCTGAATAAAACTACTTCATAACCAAGAAACATGCCTGTTGCCAGAGTGGAGAGGGGATGTGTGCTGACTCCTCCTCTACTATTTAATGATCTCCTCCGACATACACACCTGCTCTTTGCAGTAGCCATGGGTTTAGCTACTGAAGCTACCAGAGAAGCTAGGAAGGAGGAAAGTTCATCTAAGCAACGACAATCCGTATACAGCTGCCAGTTGGCTCAGGGTTCCATGAGGCCTCAGAGAAAGATCCAAGACAGGACAAGCTGTCCACTAACAGCTAAAAAGAAGGTTAGCTGAAAATCCTTATTTGCTTTTTCTGTTGTTAAAAGAAGTTTAATTTTCTGTAGAGGGGAAAAAGCAAACCACTCCCATCCTGAAGTACAAGTCACCTCCCAAAATACAGGATGCAACAACTCACAGCACCTTAATGGCTATTTTTGAATGACCAAGGGGGTTTGGTTTTGTTTCATTGTGTTTTATTTTTTGTGTTAGGATTTTCAAACTTGTCCAAAAAAACTGAAAGCACATGCAGACGCAATGCAGGGAAGAGTAAATGGCACTTACTAGAAGACTCAAAGGCAACAAAATGAATGGAAGAACAAAAGGGAAATTTCTGACAAAGAAAAAAAATATAATCTACGGATGTCTGTACGTGGTTGAGGACTGTATCCTACTGCAGCTGTCAGCAAACCAAGGCAACTGACACTCCCATATTCCACCATCTTCTTCAAGCCTGTGGTCAGGATAGATCTGTTGATATCTAAATCAACTTCAGCATTTACCTGCAATTTGATTAAATCATTAATATGGGACAGGATTTACACTTTAGGAAAATATCTACATGCTCCCTCTGATCCATATTTTTAATCCATCCTGACATTAGGCAAGGAAAAGGAAAGCAGCACCTAACACTGCAGTTATTCAAACTGTTTGCCTCTTGCTCATGTGATAAAAAACAGCATTAGATTTGCTCCATTTAGTCTAAAATTTTCTGCAGGTCACACTGATGGGCTCCTTCAGCTTCCTCTACACTTCCAGGCTGATCAGTCAACAAAAGTCATGATGCCAAGTAACACAGTTCTTTTCATTTCCCTATAAGCTGAGTCCTAATTCCAATACTCATCATTGCTCAAGACAATGAGGCATAACACTTTTCAGTCATGGCTGTACTCTCACACGTTATTACTTCCATCAGGAACAAGAGCTTTTGTCTTCGGTGATAATGTCTTCATATTTTGAAAGAGGGTAGATTTAGATTAGATATTGGGAAGTAATCCTTCCCTGTGAGGGCGGTGAGGCGCCGGCACAGGCTGCCCAGAGCAGCTGTGGGTGCTCCAGCCCTGGAAGCATCCAAGGCCAGGTTGGATGGATGGAGCAACCTGGTCTAGCTGAAGATGTCCCTGCCCATGGCAGGGGGTTTGACCAGATGACCTTTAAATGTCCCTTCCAACCCAAACCATTCTAAGATTCTGTATTTTACTGAGACTAGAAGAGCTGTGTCAGCTGTGGTATTAGAAGACACCAATGTGCGCCCATCAGTAACAGGACTTCCTAGCAGATTGTCTGGCACACTAAAAAAAAAAAAAATAATAATCTGGAACTAGCAACTACCTTCAGAGAAAAGGCCCCATAGGAAATCCATGTTTAGAAGATGTAAATAAAAGGTTAAAACAGACCCCGTTGTCTGTACACATCCGTTTAGCTCCTGTAGTCCTCACTGCAACATGATCTAGACAGTGCGGATGGCTCATGGTGTTGTTTTGCAGCAGAGCTCAGGAACAAGACCTACTATTGGGACTCTTTTTCAAAAGCTCCCTCATTTTGAGCCAACTACAATGTAAATATATGTCCCCATGAGGGAAGCAGGAGCATATATTTACTTACAACACAGTGATATTTGAGGATTCATGTTTATGAAAGGTTTTGAGACTCTCTGATGGAAGAACACACAAAGCACACGTTCTAGATTACACTTTCTGTAAGTTATTTTAGTAAGATGCTAAAATATTAGTTCTTGAATTTATTTGGCCCTATATAGGCATGTGATACCAGCTGATCTTGTCAGCCATACTTGAGACAGACTGACAGCAGAAATAAAAAAGGACAGAGTAAAAAAGAACCACTCAGCCATACAGAGAAATTCAATGTAACTACTTCAGACATCAGTGTCAAAGCACGTTTTAAGTAAAGAGATACTTAAAAAAACACCCAACCAAGAGCTGCTGCTGAGTTGTCAGAAGCATCCTGGCTTCCCACAGACACTAGATGCTGCAAGGACTGCCAGATGCGGCAGGCCTACGTCATTTCCAAGTGCAGTTCTTACCAAAAGGTGAGAACTGCTCCAAGTGAGTTACAGGGAAGTGATTTCTAGCACTAAGGTTTGATTCTCCTCACATTTCCCTTTGTTAGAGATTATTTTGACCATCAGGGAAAGAGGTGAACACCAGAATGGAAAGCACAGAGAAAGGAGGAAAGAAAAGTAGGATCTAAAACAGATGACAGGAAAGCTCAAAAAGAAGTTTTTGTTTTGAGAAGGTTTATTTTTAGCTGCTCACTTAACAGTGCACCCTGACACCCTTCTGCAAATCCAAAATAAAGGAAAAATAGATCATCTACAAGTTGGTATCACTGAATTCAAGCAAGTGTGCATTTTAGTTACCAAGCATGAGGTAAATTCAAGCAAAAAATGTTCATCCAACTACTTTACATATTTTCAAGACAGCTTAGAAGGCCAAGATGGAGAACTGCCAGGTCAGCCCGAGGCAGCTGGCAACTCAGCAGAACTGCAAACCCTACAATTGCATATTCCTCCTTCTCAGAATCAAAGCGGAGATCCGCACCACCCCAGAACAGTCTTCAGCTGGTAAATATGAAGGGAAGTAGAGAGCTGCCAGGTCTTAGGTAACAGGGAAGGTGGTGATACGTTGCCTTAAAATAGCTACCACCTCCATTCTGCACACTGCAGAACAGGCTTTTAGCCTGTTTCCAGCCTAAACTAACACAGAAGATAGAGCAACCTGAAAACGCATTGCTAATGAGAGATAAAATTTCATAAAAAGGGTCTTGCCAGAGGTAGAGAAGGCCAGATATCTGACAGCGAGTTCCCTTTTTAGCCTCGGTGAACACATACACAATACCCGTTTCTGAGTAAGTGATGTTTGCTTTGCTCTGTTTCCCACTGATAGGGCCTTCAAATATCTGCACCACCAAAGTAAAGATTCCCCTTGCTCTGTGCTGCCGGTTTCTTTTCTCTGCAAAGCAGAGCAGAGGTCTCATTATAAAGAATTTGCTTCTAATTTCACCATGTGGTCCCACAGGAGGCTGTATTCTCTGTGGATTTGGAACATAAAGAGTCTGACTGCAACTCAGCTCCTCTGGTTATTACACAAGATACAGTACAAACCCATCAGATAATGGAATGTTCTTTTAGAAAGATATATGCATACACACACAAGAGGGCTCTGATTCCAGTCAGTTCTACAATTCTTTAGTAGCAGAAACTAGTGCTTCAGTAAAATAATGACCACCTGCAAAGAGTCACCCTGTTTAATTCCCCTAAACCTGCTTCAGAGGGTGAACTGTTTGATGTAAAATTCTTACTTTACCTAAAAACTATTCTTCACAACTACACAGGAATTTCAAATTTACCCTGGTTACCACATTTATAGATATCATCTGTTCTTCTCTGAGCTGGGGAGGAGGAACTATTCCTGTGTCAGATAGACTTAAGCAGCACTCTCATTCTACTAAGGAAAAAAAAACCCCAAACATGCAGATCCACTTAAGTGGGATGACGAAAATGAATGCCACCTACAAAAGGATACACAGTAAAACAAGAAGTTAACAAACAAGTCCTACATCTACCAATAGCTAGTTCAGCAGAAAACCCTCCCTCTGAAGTGAAGAATCACTTGGATTTTGAGACTTTATGACTAGGGAGTACGAGTCATAGGGATTTTTGCTTTTGCTTTGAATATTAATTTATTAACAAAACCAGATATGCTCTCTTGTCTACAGGTGACATTAAAAATTGTGTCTACACAAAATACTTCCAAGGTTCCAGACAGAATACATTCAAACAACCTGCAACAGACACTCTGTGGTGACTGTACTGCCTGATCCTTGACTCCTGACCCTTAGAACAGGAGAAATACCTGCACGCTGGCTGTTGTCACATCAGTTGAGAACCAGAACTGATGATAAATAAATTGTAGACTATGTGGTTTATTTCAGCTTTTAAAAAACTCATCTGAACCCAAAGATAGTCAAATTTTACTAATATGTGAAGGAGGAAAATGAGAACAACTGAGTTAACTGCTCTGCAGCAGAATTTTACAAGCTATCCTTGCACACAAATGGAGGAAAAGCCTGTTTTACCTCTCTCCCTTTCAAGAACTCAAGATGTAACTCCACTGTTGCTTGCTTGAACAGTGTAAGTACTTATTAACCCTAGTTTAGGCTGAAGAATATAGAATGCTTCCCTTTTGCTTTACTACCTTCTCCTTTTTCCACCCCCTTCTTCAGGGACTGGGACTAACCTTCTCAGCAATGTCAAGGATGTTATTAGCTCTTTCCCTGTTGACAAAAGTCAGTATGAAACCACTGGATCACTTTTTTATCTTCTTTCCTCATTAGAAGGACTTGTAGTTCTTACTACTTAATTGGTCCATGCTTGTTTCAGACATTAATCTACATCACTATGCCAGCAGTGCTGAGGGTCTCTTACCAATCATGCTGGACAGAAACACCACCTAAATGAGCTTCTACTTCAAAGCTGGGCCTTGGTTATTTTTCATCAGCTTCTTTCTCGAAATTTCAGCACATTTCTCATGCATTTTTGCAGTGAGGTGGTCGAGATGAATCAGTGAGATCTGTCCTAAGAAAATGAAATTCTTCTGAAGAGCTCAAATTCCAGCAGTAAATCGGTGCCAAAGACCATTACTCAGACTCCTCACGATATGACGACAGGAAAAAATACAGATGTGACACTTTGTGGCCATCAATGAGTTCTTCCCATAAGCAACTCTGCAGCAACTCCTGCAGACAGCACCCAACCCACACTACATGCTGAACATGCCCCACAGCTGCCAGTTTTGCATTCTGGAAGGCTATTCAGATGGACGTAGTCTTAAACCAAATATACATACAGCTAGCTGTGCTGGGTCAGACCAAGGCTCCATCTGCCCAGCAGCCAACAGCAGGTGCATAGGAAAGAGTAGAACAGGGCAGGCAGGTTAGGCATGAAATGCCCAAGATTACATAGTTCCAGGACTTACCTTCAACCTAAAGTGGGTCAGTACATTAGCTAAAAAGTAATTTTCCCATGTCATTCCTACAATACTTTCAGTATTTCCTGCCCCACCCCCCCAAGTAGCCAGCAGTCAGAGGTGACTGTTGATCACTTCTGTTTTCCTCTTATTTCGTATCACTTCATATATTCAGGCATCCCGATTAAAAAAGAAATTTGAGTCTTTTTGTTGGCCTTGGCACCCTGACCCCCCCAAAACTATAAAATTTTATTATATCTGATGAAAAGACTTGTTTAGAAGGATTCTGGCACAGTACAGCCTGAAAAAGGTACCAAGTATCTTGCTCCAAGTTTACACGATCATAGTCTCTACCCATTTGTTAAGGGATTAGCATTAAACAGCTATAGTTGCACAAACCACAGATCTAACAACTGCTTGCAGCCACACACCACAAATACCAGATTATTCCACATAAAGCAAACAAGAAGGAAGCATCTCAGACTTCTAAGGATACTTGTCAAATGTTCACTATAGAGAGCCACCCCTGAATTTGAGCTCTGGCAAGAAAATACCCAAACTATAGCACAAGCCAAGGAACCTGAAACGTACAGTACAGCTGGTAATGTAACTTCATTTTAAGTAGATATAATAAGTTTTATTTCTCATTTTAAATGAATGAGTAATATGTGGGCTGCAATTGCCAAGCTACCTAGCCAAGAAAAGAGGAGTTATTTGCAAATTATCCAATAGCAAGGATGTATGATCCCTTTAGCACTGCTTTCTTTTACAGCTTGGAAAAAAAACACAAGACAGAAGGAAGAAAGCATGAGGGGAAGCGCACATTCCTAGCACCTTGATAAATCAACCGGACTTACACTGGAGAAACTAAAAAGGAGGATAGAACCAATTCTCCTATATAATTTTGCATTGCACAGCTCCTTTACGAATTTTACAGGCAGACTAGAAAGCACGCAGACAGAACAGAGAGCTGAACCTGGAAATCAGCTCCAGAGATCACCTAGGCTAAACCTGCCTGGAGGAGGGTCTGCCACAGTGGGTGCCTCAGGGCTGTGTCTGAGCATCTCCAAGGATGGAGACTCCAACACCACCTCTCTGGAATACCTGCTCCACTATTCAACAACCTTAAAGTAAAAAAGTATTTTTTCATGTGTAAGCAGGATCTCCTGTGTTTCAGCTTTGTTGCCTCATGTCTTGTCACTAGGCACCCACCAAGTGGTGAGCCTGGCTCTGTTCTCTCTACACTCTCTCTTCATCTATTTATATATGGTGGTAAGATCCCCTGAGACTTCTCCAGGCTGAAGAGTCCCAGTTATGTTAGCCTTTCCTCACAAGAGATGCTCCAATCCATCATTTTCATGGCCATTTGGTGGACCTCCTTGATTAATTCCATGTCCTCCTTCTAATCGGAAGTCCAGCACTGGACCCAGCACTCCAGGCGTGGCCTCACCAGTGCCATGTGGAAAGGAAGGATCACCTCCCTCAACCTGCTGGCAACGCTGTACCCCTAATGCAGCCAGGATATTGCAGGCCACCTCTGCCATGAAGACACAGAGCTGGCTTGTGCTCAATTTGGTGTCTACCAAGACCTCCGGGGCCTGTTCTGCAAAGCCACTTTCCAGACAGTTGACCCCCAGCCTGTACAGATGCCTGGTGTTATTCTTCCTTTCACATTCCCTTGTGTTGAGCTTAGAATCACAGAATCGTTGAGATTGGAAAAGACCTTTAAGATCACCAAGTTCAACCATTAACCCAGCTCTGCCAAGCCTACCACTAAACCACGTCCCTAAGCACTGCATCTAGGTGTGTTTTCACACCTCCGGGGACAATGACTCCACCACCTCCCTGAGCAGCCTGTGTCAACACCTGACAAATCTTTCAGTGAAAAATTTTTTCCAATCCCCAATCTAAACCTGCCCTGGGGCAAGGTGAGGCCATTTCCCCTTGTCCTGTCACTTGTTCCTGGGAGCAGAGACCGACCCCCCCTCGCTGCACCCCCCTGTCATGCAGGGAGCGAGAAGGTCCCCCCTAAGGCCCCTGCTCTCCAGGCTGAACCCCCAGCTCCCCCCTGAGCCCCCCCCAGCCTGGTGCCCCAGCCCCTTCCCCAGCCCCCTGCCCGGCTCTGGACACGCTCCAGCCCCTCAGGGTCTGGCTGGTGCTGAGGGGCCCAAACTGAGCCCAGCATCCGAGGGGCGGCCCCCCCAGTGCCCAGTGCAGGGGGACAGGCACTGCCCTGGCCCTGCTGGCCACGCCGTGTCTGACACCAACCAGGGTGCTGCTGGCCTCCTTGGCCACCTTGCCAGCTCAATGTTCAGCCACTGTCAACTGACACCCCTCAGGTCCTTTCCCACCAGGCAGCTTTCCAGCCACTCTGTCCCAAGCCTGTAGCATTGTGTGGCGTTCTTGTGACCCAAGTGCAGGACCTGGCACAAAACTTCATAAGGTTCCTCTCTGCCCACACATATTAGCCACTCTCCCAGTTTTCATCCAGTTTTCCCACTTTCCAGTTCAGGATATATTAAGTTTTTATCATCCACAAATTCACTGAGGGTGCAGCCCACCCCATCATCCAGGTCAACAGTGAAAGAGTCAGACCTCAGGCTCTAAGAGGAATACTTGAAGACCTGAACCCCAAACTAAACTTCCAATAAATATTTCAGTGTGTCCTGTGCACAGATATCCTGTCAGAGTTCAGTCTTACCACACTAAAGTGCTCAAGTGTAGAACGGCCAGACACTTGGAATAGTTTTGACCTAGTTAGTAATGCCACTTCTCAAGCCAGAATTAATACCTAGTTAAGACCAGTTAATACAGACCAGCTCAAAACAGGAACTGAAACAACCCCAAAAATTGCTTCTAAAGTGGGAACACTTTATCTACACTTTGATTTTTTTTGGCAAGGTATTCTTGCTCTCAGAGGGTAGCACAGTATTGTTAAAACCCTGTCTCTCCTAGGGCCATTTTTTGCTTTTCTAATAAGTGACAAACTCATTAAAGGAAACAAGACTATTCACTTTATGCCTGATGGTGTCTTGGACAAACTTCTGCAGCCTAAAGGGAACCAACAGCCGCAGAATCCTCAAACGTCAGCACCGAGTAATACAGACACTTCCACAAATACACAGTTACCAGCAGCTACTCTGTCAAACACAAGCCAGCTTGAAGCTTCAGGGACTTAGTGGAAACACCTTAATTCACACTGCTTGAACATATGACTAGCAAGGCAGGACAGATACCAGTTCTGACCTAGTGGTCACAAGGTTCCCAAGAAGAATGAGGACAGCTGCTAGTAATCCTAGATCAGATTCCTCCTGTCTGGGAAACCACAAGTTTAGGAAAAGGAGTAAGCACGCAGTTTTTGTATTGAACTCTCCCAAAATGCAGCACTTGTTTAGATAAATGTTTTATACTGAAGCAGTTGTCTTGTACTCCTGCGTTTATCCCCAGGCAACAGCACCTGAAAGATAACTGAAAAGGGGAGCCTAATACCACTGGTAGCTCTGAGAGCAATTCGTAAGCAAGAGTAGTGCTTTGGCATGGGAACTCAGGCAGGACTCTTGGTGGAAGTCCATTTTGGCTCACGCAGGCCTGACATGTGAAAGCAACATCCAGCAAAGCTGAAGGCAAAAGACAGAGCCATTACTTGTAACCATATTAACAAAACTAAACTGAATGTAGAATCCACTTGCTTAGACCTTGTAGAAGCTTCATATTTCTGCAGAACAAGAGATCTGAAAATAAAACTATTATCATTGACAGTTAGAAGAATTCATATGAAGCAGTGAAAAAACAGAAAAGCAACACCTTGGTTCCTGCTCACAAGCTTGAAGAGTCACAGGCATGAGAAGCAATCTCACAGGTTTTGAAAACACAAAAATCATCACTTCAGTAATTTTTAAACTGTATATGTGAAAGAAGTCTGCCTTATTCATAGCGGTGCTCCAAGAAGAATTTACATCTGTACTAAAACAGGTGGAGCTTTTCTAAAGGCAGAGTAGATCATCACGTAGGGTTTACTTTGACCAAAAAAGACGAGATGCTTAGAATTAACCTGAAGGTAGAATCTGTATATGCACACACATGTGTCTGCACACAAATCTGAACACAAAAGTCTTCTCAACACCAGCAATAACAACACCTCATTGGAAATGATTAAGAGACCTGTGTAACATTTCTGAGAGTGAAATTACATTCAGTTGCAACTCATATCCCAACTAGAGTCCATAAGGAGCGCAAAGAATTTGCAAGCACACACAACACAAGTGAGCCAAGGCAAGAGCTGAAAAAGAAGAGTGCAAGCTTAAGGGAGACCAGAACAGGCAACTATGGAGAGAAAGATCAACTTTCCTTCTCCCCATTTTTAATTCATGGTTTTGGAGTTCACCACCAGGAGTTAATTCTATTTTATTTATTGCTTTACTTCACTTACTCAATTAGGTTTTCCTATTTACTCATTAAACCACAAGAAGAAATTTCATCTCTCTTTTCTTTTGTCCCACAAAAAGGCATAACAAAAATCTATGAAGGTAAAAAAAAAGCTTCTGGGATAGCCCACAAGACAGGGAAACCAGAGCATGTTCATGGCGTTGCTATGAAAACCCCACAAAGCAGCAGCACCCTGTGACAACAAGTACTTTGCATGACTTACCAGCAGGCCAGAATACAGAGACCAGTAAAGAGGATGATAGGAATAGGGTAGGAAGCACACAACAACCCGTGGTTGTAGAACGCCCGCGATATCCTCTCGCGCAGTTTTTCAGTCAGGGTCATCCTCAACTGCCGTCACCTAGCTGCCATCCCGGAATACATCAGGGGGTCAGGCAATTCCAGCATGTGCAATGCTTCAGCAAAGGCACTGTGTCCAGCTGGAAGTGGGAAAGAAAGCAAGCTCGTGAGAAAACCAGATAAATAAAAGAAAAATAAACATTACCAACTTGTTTTAGAAGACTTGCAGCATTCTTCTTCCTTCTCTCAGAAGGGAGAAACACCAAGCACTCATTATGAGCCTAGAGGTAATTTGATCAAGCTACTGGATTTTGCCTAAGGGAAGGAAGGGCAGAGAACGGCCACCAGCGGAAGAGACATCAGGCACCACTGCTGTGACCCACTGGTCAGAGAGAATACGCAGGAACGGAGCTAGGAACCAAACTGTCTGAAAGGGAGGAAGAAAAGGAGCTTAGCAGTGAAAGAATTAAGCAGTACTCTGAGGAGATGCCAAAATGCCAATTAGAAAAGAAGGACTGAGGCTAGCTGTCAGCAACATGATCTTAAGGGAAGTGCTCTTGGACACAGACTGAAGCACTTTCAGTGCTTTCACTATTAGCAACACACCAGTAACAAGAGAAGAGACCAGAACAGGCTTTACAGCTAAGACAATCTAAAGAAAGTTATTTTTGCATGGGGAACAAGGGAGGGAAGCATAAGCAGCCACAGTTCAGAAGACTAAGTCAGGGTATGCTACACAGTAAAATAAACTAATGCAGATACTTCTTGTCAAAACATATTTTGACTTGACTGTAAGACTTTTGACTAGGATGTTTACCAAGGACAAACTGAATCACAGATGTCAGAAGCAGTCAACTTAAACTTGCGATTTGATTTACAAAGTATAAAAGATGCAATATAAAAAGCCCTAAGAAAAGGTTAAGATAATACATTAAAACAAAACACGAACCAAATTTCTAGGAAAGATGGAGCAGAAGAAACTTAGTCTCTAACTTTTTTTTTAAAATCTCAATCTAAATGGTGTGGTTCACAACAATGTGCTGAGAAGTGAGAGGCTTGAATGCAAGACAGAATTTTTTTTTTTAAAGTTCAAAGCTATGATTATCCAAGAATTTTACATTTTTATCTGAGAGGAAATAGAGATGTTTTTCCTGGCTTCTCCAGAATAAGACTGGGACAATAAGACACCCAAAGCATATGAAATAAGCCATTTTGTCCACAGGAAAATAACATTAATGATTGCACCAATGAATTCAATACAAGACCTAAACACAGGCTACCCACTAAAACCAGGTGGTCATTTTGAACAACTTGCCTTCACCATCTTGAATATAAAGAATACTAGAGGAGAAGGTCTGATAAGTTCACACAAGCAAGAAACCCATTAAGGGTTTTTATGCATATCTGGCTTAGCAATTCTGTAAGCCTCAAATGTTTAGAAGCTGGGGGAGGCACCACAGGTGCTGTTTCATATTCTTTCCTAAGAATCCATTTTCAGCTATATGGGAGAAAGCATATAAAGGAAGACAAACCCTAAGTACAGCCATTATGCTTTTAATTTCAGATTAAATTCTATTTAATGCCCACAGGATTGTTTTACAATGATCTACCTATTTTTTCCCCCACCAGTAATACAACTAAAAATAATCAGACTCCTAGCAACAGAAGCACCAGAACACTGGCCTAATGACCAAATGGAAAACCTGAAGAAATATTTTTGCTCTTATCTTTTAGCAAGGCACTACATCTTTCCATAAGAATCAATATCACTTTTTTGGCTGTAGGCAAGGCTGTAGCCAACAGTCCAGCACCAGCATGAACGTTCCAAGATTTTGGGAGAGAGGAAGCATGAGAAGTGTGTTCTTGCTGCTCAGAGACCTTGCAATGCAAGGGGCAAGGCTGACAAGCAGGCCAAAACACTACACATCAAGGTCATGCAGAATAGAAAGGTTTTGTCTTATAGTCATGTGGGGAACCTAGAATACGGTACCCCGCAAAGCAACAGACACATGGTGTGGAAGGATACATTTAGAAGTTGTAGAGACTACATCAGAAAAAGCTGGGGATTTACCCTTTAGCTTGTTTTGGTCCAGTAGCAAACGTGACATGTTTAAATCAAGTCCAAGGCAAATGTAAAAAAAATAAAAATTGTTTTTAAAGGTGCACTGAAATCACCAGAAACATGGACTATCTATTCTAGGTCTCAAGAGCAAGTAGAAAAATAAATAAATTTTAATTTAAAATTCCAATGGCAAAGCCCTCTTCCAGAGCTGTTCAGAGTGGGAAATATGACAGGAAATCCCCACATACACATGCCTACTCATGTACATACTCAGAACAGACTACTGAAAAGAATAATCAAAAAATACCTTTTGAATATATGGCAGTAACTGAAATGAAAAAAACCACCGTCTGAGTTACCTGCTTGTAACTTCCTTTCCAGTTCTGGTATGTTGGAACAGAAAAATTCAGGGATTCACCTCACTGGTGATTTTTTTCAGCATGAGTCTTGCTAGAGCTATGTTATGTTGGGACTCACAGGATCATATCCCTAATCTAAGGGCAGAGGACAAAAAGCAAACATGAAATAATCCTTAAAAGCAAAGCCAGCACTGAGCACACCACAAAACCTCTGGTTATCAGCACCCAGACTCCATGGCTGTCCCATCACAACAGCAGATCTGATCCCTTGTGACAGGACACAAACTAACCTGATTGCTCAGCTAAAGCAAGCAGAGAGGAGGAAAACACAAATGTGCCTCATATCAGCCTCATGCACATTAGAAATGAAAGCTTATGAATGCTGCAAGTGCAAGAATTGCAATTATGGTAAAAGCTTCAAGCGCTAAAAGGTAGTTGGACTAGATGATCGCTGCAGGTCCCTTCCAACTGAAATACTCTATTCTAATCAGTCACAGAAGTAAGGAGCAGGCAAAAAAACCCCACCCAAGCCTAGACTACTTAAAAATTCAAGTGGATATACCTAACATCCACAAAATAAAGCATAGGTCTAACATGAAGAAAAATTCTCATCCCTAAGAAACCAGTTTCCTCACATGCTGTGCAGACACCATCCTGGCTTCATCCCCACAGTTTAACTATGTGGCATTTGATTCTCCACCTTTACCTTCAAGTGCAAATAAACTGCCATTTCTCTAGAACGACAGTTCCTCCCCACACCTTACCAGTGAGCTAGGTGTGGCAGTCTAGAAAGACATGACCAAGCAGATCTGATCTTGCTGTAGGGCTGAGTGTCAGGATTGGACCATCCCTTCTGATCCCTGTTCTATGAGTAACTTGGGAACAATATATTCTACTTCTGTAGCAGAAATATGTCGTGACCAGTTCTTTGACCAGCCTTACATTCTAACAGCAATTTTGGTTATTAGCACTGCACTGGGAACCATTTCTACTAATTGCAAAGAGAAAAACTTCCTATTTACTTGCTTCACCTGATGTGAAACACCAGCATTCATTAAGGAGAAAACATTAACCATTCCAAAGGTAATATTTGCTTATTAGTTTTTTGGGTATTGCAAATTAAATTCCAAAATCTTCATTAGCTCTATGTTACAACAGCGCGCGTAAATGTTAAAAGCGGGAACCGCTTCTGTTCAAAGTAATTTTTGCAAACAAAGATTAACTAACTGAAATAAACCTTCTGATTTTAGGACAAGTGCTAAAGGCAAATCCATTCAGAGTTGTTCTTTTTGCACAACTGCAAATCCAAGTCAAAGTCTGGCTGGAAACGAGAGGACATCAGGACATTTCCTTAACCTTGCAACACAGTATGCTGCATTCATGGTTCACTTCAGGTACAAGAGACAGATATACAATGAAGTTCAGATAAATCATAGGAAACAAAAGCAATCAGCAAGGTTTAGCTTTTAAAGTCTCTTAATTTCTAAATTGTTACACATCAAGCAATTGCTTAGGCTCTCTAGTCATTCCTTCCATTTACACAACTGTAAAAGATTATTATTGCCAGGATTACACAAATTCAGCTATGTACGAGTGCTGCTTCAGTTAAGATGCTTTTGCACATGCACACACACATCCAATTCCAGTGTTTCACTTAGCTGCAGCACTTCCCACGGTAACTATTACCCGGGGGCTGGTTGGGGCACGCGTGGGATGGGGGGCCAAGGATCAGGGTCTGTGGAGGGAGCATAGGTGTGGGAAAGACACCTTGTACCAAGGTTACTCATCCATGCCTGGAGAGACAGATGTTTTTTCAGTGCAGCCTTGCAAATGTTTCAAGTGAGATGCAACACAAAGGCTAGGGGCACAAATTTGTCACAAAGTGGAAATTCAGAGCTGCAGCAGTGCTGCAGGCAGGAAATGGATTGTAATAATTCGCAACACCTAGTTACATTAATAATTCTATCTTGTAAACAGAATCTTTTCTCCCATTTTTGTGTTACATAAAGGAGAAAAAGCAATTGCTGAAACAATCCGATTGCCATCGCTTCACTGGTAATTTGGTACAAACCACAGCAGATTACATTGTGTAAGGGACTAAGTACACCTCACAGCCAGCGTGCTACACGCACACGTACATACCACAGCTCAGACATGCACGCACACCACAGCTTGGCTGGCAAGAAGGTCTTGAACCCAAATCCTGAAAATCCTAATAGCATGTGACTAGTTGACGCGGCAGCAGGAGCCCAGTGAAGATGAGACACCAGAGCCAGCAGACTCCCTGTGCCCAGCGGCCCTCGCTCTCCTGCCCACAGCAGCTGAGCAGCCAGCTCCTCCAAGGAGAATTTTCAGACAGTCTGGCTGCTCAGCCACACAGGTCAGAAAAGCACAGTGCCTGTGTCAGCTGGCATGCCATTTCCTTCTGAAGCCCCTTCCCTCGCCCACAGACAGGAAGGGAAATATGACTAAAAACTGAATTTTTCTCTGACACCATGTTATACACCACTTTTTCATACTTTTTTGGGTATACTACACCCTCTGCCTCACACACGCACACTTGCAGATGAGTTTCTCCGGTAGCCAAAAACTCTTCTCATACATAATACTGCAGCTCCAGAACGAGGGCTTCTACCATCTCATCAAGAGAAAACATAATCATTTATTTGCTGTTCATTCACAGTGCAAGACAGGTAGAGAGAATATTAAATGTCCACAATACTTTTAAAGCCCCAAGGCCACCCTTTGTGAAGCTGATCCTTATCCTGATCAGCAAGTGTGTTATGTTACATACCACTTAACACAGTCCATGCTGACTGCTGCCGTAAGACAAAACAATTTTTCAGCTGGAATTAAGCACCAGCATCAGCACTTAACAGCACAGCATCACGCCACCTGCTCCCTGCCTCGCCGGCCTTCCCTGCTGCTCCCACAGCATATGCCAGCACAGCAGCTCTTCATCCATACCCCTCAAAAACTAGTTCTGGCTCGCCATAACTTCTAGCTAGCTGACAGGAGGTCAGGCTCTTCTATTTCCCACCTGTCTGAGAGCTGAACAGATGATTCACTTCTATTTCCAAAGCTTTTATGTAATGAGGAGGCTTGTGGTGGCCAACTCTGCACCAGGCAATGAAGCTGCACTGAAGCTGAACGCAGGCAACTTCAACAGACACAGCAGCCTGGCAGAGGCTGGCAGGGACCTCAGGACATCGCGCAGGGTGACCTGGGGCAGGTTGGGCAGGGCCGTGCTCAGTCAGGTTTCAGGTATCTCCACCAGTGGAGACTCCACAGCCTCTCTGCAACCGGTTCCAGTGTTTGACCACAGTAAAAGAGCAGATGCCAAGGTATTCTCCAGAGGTTAGTCCCACATCACGTTGTAGAAAGCCTCTACATGGAAAGACTTGCACTACCACTTCAAACATGCAGCAGTGTTTATGAAGCACACATCTAATCGGTCTTAGTATGACCCTTTTGGTAACCCACTATATGGTTCTACAAGCCTCACTAAGGTTTAAGAAATATAGCGCAAGATCCCTACGTACAGAGAGCAGCTTTTTCATCCCCAGCTGTACCAGCACACGAGGTTTGGAACACTCAGACACAGAAATCTTACGTTTCCTTCCTAAATGAGTATATGACCAAGTCCAAACTAAGGTAATATTACACTGCACATCTTGGCTATTCCGTAGCATTACAGATCCTGGAACAATTATACTTTCTTGGAAAAATCCTACTGGTGCTGTAGTTTGCTGGCACTACTGCAAATTCTTCCAAAAACCATGACATACCAGCAAAGGAAAAAGTGTAGAATTTCTTCTTGCTGGAAAAATAAACTCAGCCTTACAGACGCTGAATGATATTACTTTTCCCCCAAGACAAAAGCTTTTATCTCACTTAACAATAGTTACATGTTCCAAATTCTTTATGTTTCTGCCTGAAAGCATTTTACCGCCTTCACAGAAAGGCTCCCTTTCCCACCGAAAGTGCAGGAAAATGCAGCTGATAGCAGCAGCTCAGACAACATGAGCCCACTGTAAACTTAGAGGCAAAATCACCAAATTTATATAGTAAAGGGAAAAGATTTTAAAGAGTAACCTGTTTTTTTCAAGTATACTCAACATCTCAGTTTTCCATAAAATGTTATTGAATCAGGCCTTAGCATTAGGTGTCACAAAAACATATAACCAAGCTAGTGAAGAGTTGGGGAGGGATGGACGGGGACACAAGGGACACAACACACAAAACAAGAAGTAAATAAACACTGTTCTGTAGTAATTTTTCTTGCGCTTCAATACATACAATAATTTGCTCCATCTTGTTGTCTATAGCAAAGTCCTGTAACTAAACTTTCAACATTAATTTTAACCCAGCATTTTCCATTTAAAACACCAAGCTTGGTAAAGCAGGAATGGATCCAACATGGTCCCTGTGTTCCCAAAAACCCCCACCACCATCCGCATCGCCTAACTGGGACGTAACATTTCAAACGCAGGGCCTGTCACTCCAACGCACCTGTTCTTCACAAGGGGAACAGTACATGACATCACTCTAGCAGCCCCAGATGAAGTGCAGAATTTCAGAAGCTTTCGTGCCAATGTTGTGGATTTGGGGGAAGGACAGGGGAGGAACGAAAGGGAAAGAACAAAGAGTTTACTAAAAATTAGGATTTATTAAGGTCACTCAGTTGTTGTCTGCTGTTGCCAACAGAGCAGATCAATTTGACTGCTGTTCTCTCAGCACCTGAGGGCAAGGCGGGCATATGGACCATTAGCAATAATTCACCCTCCCAGTGCTGCAGTCATTTGCCAGGTATCCATCAATCCAACGCAGGCTCCCCAGAGACAGCAGAATCAGAGTAGCAGCCTTCTGCCTTCAAAGTTATCACAGAATAAGTGGGAATAGCAGGATTGATGCTGCTAGAGACAAAATTAGACAGACTACTTCAAATTTGTACTGTCAAATGAGAAAAAAATTTTTTATCTAGGCTCCAGTTAAGATCTTGAGCCACAGAACAGGGAGTCCATAGAGGAGAATGCCTCTTTCATATCCATGTGTCACCTCCTCTGCTTCCACAGCCTACGGGGACATATTCACACACACGGCTACAGGTAATTCATGCATTCCTGGGCTACACCCAGGACACAATGCAGAAATGCAAGAGCAACCAACAATACTGAGTGTACTGTCTGATTTACAGTCTCTACTCGACCTGCAAATATGTCTCTGACCTCTTTTTGGTCCTCACTACAGCTATGATTTCATAGCACCACCAGAAACTCAGCACCACAAACAGCCCCTGACAACAACTGAATTCAAAAGTTTCCCTGCAGATGCAGAAAACAGCCCGATGTCAGATCACTCACACACCAGCAAAAAAAGAATAAAAACCAGATTTTCTTGCCCTTTGTTGGACTGTTGAGGTGGTTCACAGCCTCAAGATGTTAGAAGCTATCACCGCTGCAGTCCCCTCTGTAACATGACTGGTGTCAGGTGCTGCAGCAGCTCTCACACCCCGGCATCAGCAAAAGGAAGAAGGGGAAGGAAGAGAAGAACAGACCTTGGGAACCCAGTTCTCCCACTCTTCAAGAAGTGTGGATTCTGCTCCAATGAGGGCCAGGGATGAAACATTCTTCTGAAGATTTCAGAGGTGGGAAAACAAGAAGTATGCTCAAGACACTAACCTCCCTTCACAGAAATGCTACACAACCAGCTCTAACACTGAGTTCCTATTCTCCGCTTGCATTCCCATGAGAAGAATAACATGCTTTGTGCTGTGTAAGGACACAGAGGTCACGGGGGAACTGAATACTTCCTATGGGAAAGTCATGACCAGTGCACTAAGCTCCTGGAGGCTTGTGTCTGAAATGGGTTAATCCTGACACCACTCTTTCAGAAAGAAGGCTCCAGAACAACCCATATGTTCTCAGTTGAGTATTCTTCATAGAAGAGTACTTTTCATATTCAAAAAGTAGAAACACTTCAATAAACTAAATTTCTGGCTGCACTCTACCCATTCCAGCTATACGGCCAAAACAACAGCCTGAACTGAGTTTTTGAACCAGGTTTCAATACACAAAATGTGCTTCTAGCCCAGGATAACCAGGCACACGCATCCTCAGTGCAAGTTGCACTTTCCTCTGGTCAGAAACAAGCTAGTTTTGATGGAAGCTGAACCTCCGAGTTCTCAACAGTACAATGTTGTATTGCAAGGATCAAACACCCCCAACATCCTCTTCCCTTCTTGTTTAGCCTTCTCTGAAGACACCTCAAAGCTCTTCACACCTGTCTAACATTTGGGCTGCATGCTCTAAACTTGCTTGGCAACTCATTTCCTTCAGTCAACTAAAAAAATCCCAAACAAACCACCAAAACCAAATAAAAGTACACTTGCCAGGAACTTGAGATGTTTGAAGATCAAGGAGTTACACACATCTGCATACAAAATTCTACACAAATTAACAGTAGCCACTCACTTCATTCTCACCTTTTTGCCCATTTTCCTTCCCCTACAATATTCATTTATATTTTGAGAATTCAAAAATTCAGAAGTTATCTGAAACAGACCCCATTTTACAATGGTATTTAACTCATTTTACAAGTTATTAATCATATCTTGAAATGCTTGAGTAGCAACAACGACAGAGAAACACTGCCACAAAGGTTCAAAAAGAAAACACTTACATGATCTTTACATCCCAGATAATGATCCCTTCTTTGGTAGCAGATAAGTTTCCAAACCTATTTTCAGGACATCTTTTGAATTCTTCTGCCACAAGGGAAGAATCTCAGCTAAACTCCTGCTTAAGAATAGTAATTCATTTAATGTAGCTTCTATCAAACATCCTCTCTTGCCTCCTAAAATACTTCCAACAGTGCCAGACAACAATTTATTGCTGTGGATGAGATGACCAGGTATTCTACATGATGAACCACAGAACACAGAAGTTTGGGATATGTAACAAAAATTGAAAGTATCCAAAATTAGAAGAACCTCACAGCTTCAAAGTTTACCCTTCTTTTGGCATCCTGCCAAAGGAAGCTTACTGGCTTTAAGTGTACTAACAGCTTATCAAACACAAGAAAACATTTCCCAATCTCTTCTTCATGACCACAGAGTTCTTGCCCAACCTCATTCTTGTTAGCAATGATCTGGCCTCCACTGTCAATTTACTACACAGAGCCAAACATGATATGAGACAGCTTCTCCCTTAAAATACGGGTTTAGTATCACTTACTACAATTTCACAAATAGTATATACCTCACGCAGGGTTAGTGATGAAGATACATGATAGAAAACCTGCAAAATTAGTTTAGGACAAGGGTTAGTCAGAGAAGACTAGGTGCAGGACATGCACCACAGAGACAATCCTCAACTTCTATTTCCAATTTTGAAACTAAGCTGTTGAGCAGATTTTGGACAAAAGGCTTGTCCTCTCTAGGCTCATTTCTCCCTAGTCTGTAAAAGGAAAGTCCACTTTTTGATGGAGTCAGTATAATTCTGTGAAATATAAAGCTAAGAATCGTAATTCAAAAGCCAGTACTGTAAATATTAGAAAATACATGCATCGAACTCTTACTTTCTTCACAGTCTCACCAGAATGTGCTTTTCTAACAAACCTGCCAAGCAGCATGTCGATTTCCAGCCAGGTAAAATCTCTAAGCCCTCCAAAAAGCAGCTGCTTTATCTGTCGGTGAACTACCCAGAGGATTTCTAACCAAGGTGGATTTTTTCCACAATACCAATCTATCAGCTATACATCAGTATTTTTTTCAGGCCTTAGGCAACTGAGTACTAAACTCCTACTCTAAAGAGCTAAGAGGGCAAAAGAGACAAATCAGACTGTAGTGTTTGGCTTTTAATGTAATCCTTGAATTTTTTACTACAGAAAATAGACATTTACTTAGATAAATAGATGCCCACAGTTATAGCACTATAATCAAAAACTACCAGGAGTTTTGGAAAGGATATGAACTCTCAAGTGCCATGGAGTACACAAACTTTAAACAATAGTAGTTAGAATGCCTTTTGAAAACTTCTTCAAATGCCTTGTAAACCTCCTCCACCATCTATTAGCAAAGACCATAAAGAACTCTGAAGTAGCAATTCCTTCATGTTACCAAAAAAGTTACTGAGTTTGGAACTCACCATTCCAACACATTTTACACTGAACTTCACTATCGACAAGATTAAGACCAGTTCATTATTATTCAGTCCACTGAAGGTTCTTCCAACGTTGTTTTTGCTGTATGGTTAGTTCTGTAGCTAGTACCTTGTGAGCCAAGCTCAGCACAAGTGGTGTGGCTTTAGTACACTTCTCCCTGTCAGTATCATCATGGCAGGACATGCAGAACCAGGCTGTAGTCTAAGTCCTTAAAAGGTTCAACAGAAATAAAAATCAACAGAGACGTGAGCTATCATCAGGTTAGACAGCATCAGGTCTGATTTCCTTCATATGTGGCACCACCTCAGCAGGATCAGACCTAAGCAGTACTTGAACTAACTCTCTATTTAAAACTCCCAACAAGCAAAGCACAGAGAATCAGATTTGGACAGTGGTTCTGCTTTTACAAGAAAATCTCATTTGACAACTAAAGTTACATCTTTACAGGAATAACAGAGTCCCAAATAAAAACCCAATGCTTTGCATAACAGCAAAGGGATTAAAAAAAAAAAGTGAGGGGGGACAGGACATGAAAAACTACACTAAAAAAGTGTGCTTATAAAAACCTTGTGGGGAATTAGAAGAAAAAATTTGGAGGTGACAGAGGCTACGTAGAAATATTACATGGGAGGCTCCTAAGAAATGAAACAAAAAATTCAGTGAAGAATTGAAGATGCGTCCAAATAAGGAAAATAAGGAGAGAGGGTCTTGCATACTCTGTACGATAATATTATACAGCAGATCAAAAAGGAGTCTGAGGAACTGCTAGGAAGAGGTATAAGAACTAATAATAAACGTTAATTCAGATACCATGAGCAGCAAGTCCTCCAGAGAGTCTGTAGGGCCCATAGAGGAAGAACACAGAGAGAACAGAAAAACACTGAAGAAAACTAAATAAAATTTGAATTTATCTTCACAGAGGGTAAGTTACAGGGAGGGGGGAAGCTTCCATGCTGAAATCCTTTTAGGAGGGACATCAGACTCTACCACAGATTGGCACATCAGAGAAGGGAAGGGGTTACAGAACGAGAGGTTACACCAGGCAGGGTCCCAGACCAGAGGGTATGGCTGCAGAAGATCCAGTGGATCACCAACACCAGACAGCTAAAGTGACAGGTAACCTTTTGTCCCAGTATGGTTGCTGAAAGGAGGGAAATATTCTTCCTGCTTTTGCTAGGGAATATCTGGGAAACTACTGATCACCAAAGCATATATTCTAAAGAAAACAGTAGAAAATAGCAAACAGATTTTTTTGCTGGAAGGAGAGTTACCACACATGAAGGAAGTCAGCTTCACAAATGTGTTAAGACTGACTTCTCCAGAGGAACAAACAAGCACATAGATCAGAGATCCAATTTAGAAAGTCTACCTAGACTACTAAAAATGTGCCCAAGAAAACTCCTTATATAAAAAACCTAAGGTATCATGCGATAAAGGGGTCGGGCCTTCATGTGGCTAGAAGCTGAGTGTAAGACAGGTGAAGAAAGAATTGTAACAAACATCTGATTCTTTTAACAGAGGGAGGTAATCACACAGTCCCATAGGGAACTGCGGTGTTTGACAGATTCACAACTTCCCTGGAAAAAAGGTGTAATGTGGACATAAATAACACTTTCAGTTGTCCGTTATTCACAGAGCAAAGATCAGGCTGACTGAAAAGCTGGCAGAAATAGCTCCACACCGAGTGACCGGGTAGCAAAATGACAGATTAAGTTCAATGCCAATGAACGGTACATGATGCATACAGCGTAAATAATGTTACATATATAGGAATGCATTCTTGACTGGCTATAGCCACTCATGAACAAGAGCCTGGGGTCCTAATTGCTAATTCTCTGAAAACATGAGCTCAATGCAGTCAAAAAAAAAGGAAATTGTATATTACAAATTGTTAAGAATGGAACAAAAACCAGAAATCATTACATTAATAACTAAATCTGTGCTATGCACACACTGAGTGCTACACACTGTTCTGGTCATTTTTCCTCTTCCTCCTCATCTCAAAAAGAACATGCAGGAAAATTAGGTAAGGTACACAGAAGTTCAACAAAGATGATCAAAGATACAGAGCAGCTTCCACAAAACAAAAAAGTACCGGAAGACTTCTATCTGGAAAAGATTTTTAAAGCAAATGGATACAACAGACTTCTCTAACGGAGATGATATGAGGAAACCAAACAGGGGAGGGTGGCCTCTTTCAGTACAGGAATAATTCAGCATCAAATGTAACTACAAAGTGGCGACTCAAAATAAACACACAGTTAAGCTGTGGAAATCTTTACCCCCGGACATTATCTATATCACATGGGTTAAAAAAGCAAGTGGACAAATTTTTCGATGAGCAAGCTGTGAAGCACTATTCAGCGCAAAGCCAAGGCATTCCTCTGGCTGGAGAAGCCCCTCGGCCACAAGCCACTTCTCTCGAATACTGCACTGCCTGCCAGTATCCAATGTATTTGTCTCATTTGTACACTCTTCCCCTGTACTAAATACTGTTCACACTCAGAAACCAGACACTAACCTAAAGAGGCCATCAGCCTAACCCAGCAGCTGTCCTTATGCAATGCTTCTCATGTGACTGCTTTTGGAATAATCTTCTTTTTGTTTATCAATATAGCTGCTTTACAACAAATGGCTAGGGAATCACTTTCTCCTAAAAATACCGAAAGACTGATGCAACACCCACACACAGTTACATATCAGAGCTTTACTGTTAAATCCAGCTACAGAAAATCCACCTTCTACTTCAACAAGAGTATGCTGGCCTGTGGCAATACACCCCAATTGGGCAGCCACAAACACCCAGGAGTTCAATCAGCTTTTCACTCCCTGGCTACCTGGGAAGTTCCCGACTCCAGCTGTAGAGAAACTCACTCCAGGATACAAACAGCAACCTACAAAGAGCATCTCTGATCCTTTGTAGGATATACCTTGTCTATATGAATGCACTGATGAGGCATCTTAAACTACCACTTTAAGATTTCTGAAGAATGGAGAAAATTAATTTCCATAGAAATACTATGTACTCCAAGTGTTAATTAGGTGTTCTCTACCTTCCTGTAGGCCTTAATCAAGCTCCCTTGCTGTAATATAAAGTACCTGTGCCTACATTTGTGCTTCCTCTGGAACACACCGTCATCTGCTTCGCTCTTTCTGTAAGAAATCCCTGCAGCCTGCACATCATTGCAGCTCTTTATGCAAGACTTCGGAGAGGAGCACACAAACAGTTCACCCAGCAGAGTCCTCAAAACGCTTGTCTTTCTACTACAGCTGCTATTGCTACTCATGTCGTTTTCTAAACCTCTCTAGAAGATAAAGTTTAACATCTTATCCCATGCTCTTGTCTGCAATGTGAAATATGTAAATGTTTTTGGACGATCTACCTGGCCTTGTGCAAAGCATTGCACACTGTCCCACACAACATCCCTGTCTCTAAACTGGAGAGACATGGATTTGATGGATGCACCACTCGGTGGACAAGGAATTGGCTTGATGGTCACGCTCAACAAGTTCCATCAACAGCTTGATGTCCAAGTGGAGATCAGTGACAAGTGGCATTCCTCAGGGGTCCATACCGAGGCCAGCACCATTTAACATCCTTGTCGATGACATGGACACTGGGATTGAGCCACCCATGGCAAGCTTCCCAACACTAAGGTGTGTGGTAGGTTGACACACTGGAGGCAAGGGATGCCACCCAGAGGGACCTGGGCAGGCTGGAGAGGTGGGCCCCTGCGAACCTCATGGGGTTTAACAGGGTCAAGTGCAAGATCCTGCACCCAGGTCGGGGCAGCCCCCAGTATCAGGCTGGGCAGAGAATGGGTTGGGAGCAGCCCTGAGGAAAGGGACTGGGGGTGCTGGTGGGCGAGAAGCTGGACGTGACCCGGCCACGTGCGCTCGCAGCCCAGAAAGCCCCCCGTGCCCTGGGCTGCATCCCCAGCAGCGTGGCCGGTGGGGCGAGGGAGGGGGCTCTGCCCCTCTGCCCCGCTCTGCTGAGACCCCCCTGCAGCGCCGCCTCCAGCTCCGGGGCCCCCAGCATAAGGAGGGCACGGACCTGTTGGAGCGGGGCCAGAGGAGGCCACGGAGATGGCCAGAGGGCTGGAGCCCCTCTGCTGTGCAGCCGGGCTGGGAGCGCTGGGGCTGTTCAGCCCGGAGAAGGGAAGGCTCCTGGAGAGCCTGGAGCACCTTCCAGCACCCAGAGGGGCCGGCGAGGAAGCTGGGGAGGGGCTTTTCCCAAGGGCCTGCAGCGCCAGGACAAGGGGGAACGGCTTTGCGCTGAGAGAGGGCAGATGGAGATCAGAGCTGAGGGAGAAATCCTTCCCTGTGAGGGCAGCGATGCGCTGGCACGGGCTGCCCAGAGCAGCTGTGGGTGCCCCAGCCCTGGCAGTGCCCAAGGCCAGGCTGGACGGGGCTGGGAGCCACCGGGGCTGGGGGAAGGGGGCCCTGCGCGTGGCAGGGGTGGGACTGGGGGGTCTTTAAGGTCCCTTCCAACCCAAACCATTCTTCTAGATTCTGTGTCACTCATGAAGCAGTAACTTTGTCAGATCCATCCTCAGTGTCATTTCTGAAGTTTCCAAGTACTACATATATTATGGACTAGCAATAAAGATTAAAACCTCCCCAAAGTAGCCCTCACACCTTACTAAAGCGTGCAAATTACAAAAAAAAAAAAAAAAGCAAGATAAACACTTCAGCATAACCATGAGCTTTCTGTGAAACACACAAGGCCAGACAGACACTTCTGCACTGAAGGACACAAGCTTTTTCTTCCAGTTCACATGCCTCATGCCTCATTCTGTCTGCAGTGAAAGGCCCTTCACCTACTCTGTTTATCCTGCCCCAGCACTCACCCAGTCACGGTCAGAGACTCGCAGCACAGAACAAACCTCACTAGTAACTACAGAGCATAGTGAGGGAAGACAAGGCTAGAAGGGACTGCAAGGGCTCCAATTCATGCACCTCACTTAGAGCACTAAGAGCTATGCTCAAATTATTCTCAACAGATATTTATCCAACTTGTTCTTAAGCATTTAATCAGAGACTCCGCAGCCATCTAACGTTCTCTAGTACTTTCAATCACTGTTTGTAACATTTTACCTGTGTCCCTCCCTGCTATTTAAACCACTCCTTCTGTGCCACTCTCTGCGGGCAGCCTCAGCAGCACTACCTGTAACTGTGACTCCCTCGATTCTCCTCTCAGCCTTCTCAGCGCACACAGCTTTCCCTGACCATGCTTTCCAGAGACTGACTGCTCCTCTGTATGTCCTCTCCACTTGGTTCAGGTCACCCTTCCAGCATCATATCAAAGCCATGTCACAGGGAGTCCCAGCGAAGCCCTACTGGCACTGGGTGGAATGGATTGCGTCATAACCTGCAGTTTATTTTCCAGTTTATATACCCAGACAAAACTTCTGCCTCCTTTTCCCCACAGGAGAACCTTAGTCACCAGTGTGGGTGAAAGGTTCATTTAATTATGGATTATACCTATTCAATTATTCTAACGCCTGCAGCTGGTTATTTTTACTTGAATTCAAAACTTTGCCACTGTTCTTATTGACCTGTAGCCAATTTTTCAGGCAACATTTAAGTCATCAAATCCACTTCTCAATTTTTAATCCTGTCATATTTGTAGTCCTTCCCTGCTTTACGTCACTTACAATTTTAATATGCATCATCTGTTCTACCACTCAAGTCATGAATGAAAACCCATAGCCCTCAGTAATGCTCTCAGTACAGCCTTCCTTTTTAGCGAGATCCTTACTGGTACCCTGAGTACATTTGTTTCACTGCATCTGTATCCATCGTATAGCAGCACGTTCTTAAGCTTTGGTTTTAGAAGTCTCACCTAACTGGGAATCTTACCAGGGCAAAAAAACCCAAAACCTTACTGAATTCAAGATACACGGAAGCTTTTGTTTCTGCAGCCAGAAACAGACCCAACATCTTATCCTAGAAAGAAGTAAACTCACTTTGCCAAGGAAACACCTGTGGCAACCCAGCACTTGCTGTTACGTGCTTCCTGTAATCCTTCAGGTGCTTACAAATCATCTGACTACTCACTGCAGGATTTTAAGATGACTACTACTCCCCACTCTTCCACCTACACAAACTGCTTGCTCTTCTCTAGTCTTTCAAAGCATCACCTATTTCCCATTTCTCAAAAGATGCCTACTAAAGCTTTTAAGGTTTTTTTAGTCTGTACTTTAAGTACACATATGAAAATATCTCACTTAAATGACTGCTTGAAAACCTGCCCTTTTTTCTAAGCTGTCACCAGCATTAGCTGCTCACCAGCTGACTTGGGTCTTCAGCAAGAGTCAAAAGCTATGGAACACTTCTGTTTCAGTGACACCGGACAGTACTTTTTCCTCTATGTTCTTTCCTCCACTATCTTCTTAAGACATTCACAGAATAATTTTTGTATCCCTTGATGGCCTCTGATAGTCAGGTTTGATTTCTACCTTGATCCTTCTTACACGGTCTTGCTACTCTTCAAATGAAAAAAGGAAATACCTCTAAGTTTGAATAAGCCACATATTGCAGGAGTGATGAAAGCAACGTTTGTAACTAGTGCTTTAATGTGATTTCTACCCAGCTCCAGCACTGCTTTCTTGAGACAAAGTTCATGTAACTGAGAAGCACCTATAGCAGTCATTTATCATCACAATATAACCATCGGAAATTTACTGGGGCTTTTTTTCCTCAACAGTTTTGCAACTGCAATTACTCATTTACCTCATCAAATGAGTATCTGAAATGAGCGTGACTTCTTTCATGTTTCTTTATCTATGGCTGGGGCTCCCTTCCCTGCAAAAGATAAACTTCCTGGTTCAAAACTCTCCTTCAGGACAGAAATCAGAATTAGTTGTTAGTGATCTGTACTTAAAAAAAACAAAGCAAAGCAACAAAAAACTATTTAATTTAGGTCCATATATTCTGACTGTATGGTTTTCGGTTCTATTTCTCAAACAGATGTCTGTATATCTGAGTCACCTCTTCTACCGTAACTATTTTTTAAGAGGTTGTGCCATGATAAAAGCTTAACATCCATACCTCACTCAACAGTTCTACAGGGTAGGGCAAGTTAAAGAGGACAGTAACATTTTTCAAAAGTGTCCATAACAGGTGAATACATTCCTCAGGAGGAAATGTAGTTCATTGAGCAGCCCACTACACCACTACTTACGTCACTACTTCAGTCCTGGGTGCGACAGACACAGTGGGCTTCTGAAACCCTTCCCCAGGAAAACCACATCTGTGTAAATACTTCTATCAGACTTCTGCATTTTCCACAGACTGCTCCACTTCCCCACACAAAGGTGCAGTCCCTCCACCATGCAGAAACCGGTCCTGGTTCTGACTTTAATAGAGGAAGGACAGAAGAGTTATTTAAGTTACCTTCCTTCTGCTGAAACTTGCATTGCCAGCACACACATTTCGAACACCTTCTGCATTGCCACTATTTTCATCACTGCTCCCACAATCCTTTGAATTTAGTTCAGCAGCTAGCTTTGGTGATCTCTGTTGATGCAACAGCAGTATGATTTTTCTGGTCTACCAAGATCATAGCCTATATTGGGTCAATTTGCCTCCTAGGAGGAAATTCCCCCCAAAAAAACCCTCAGAAATAGCTTTTGAATAAGCTGCTTCATTGAATTAAAAACACACCAGTATAACCAAGACCAGTCATCACTGACAGGAGCTTCCCGACCAACTGTAATTAGAGTTTGATCAAACTAAGTTTATGCATTAAGTACTATCATTTTCCTGATAAATATGTTGTGGAAACATAAACCAAATCATCTTCCCAATTCAGGAGGAGGACCTGGTTAGTGTAGTACCACTTGGGCACCTTCTGACAGCTACCAAGCGAAGGGTTTCCAAAACCTCTGGGTTTGGCAGAAAAACAGAAGTCTACCTTTGGCTTTCCAGGGAAACACGCTTCCTTTTCTACACAGACCTTCTCTACAACTCCCAAACGTTCCAGCTTCATGGTATTTTTACTCTGAACTCTTGAAGGCCAGAAGTTTTGCCTCTGTCATTCACCTAATTAGCAGGGATCCTCTCACAGGCAGGATGCCAAGAGTGACAGAAATAAAGGAGACAAACCACTTAGTCCATGAAACAGAAAGCAAAAAGTAAGATGTAAACTTCAGCATGTATTTCCTTCCATTGTTTCCTCAAAAACAAAACCACCAAATCTTTAATTGGAACACCTCTCATTAAAAGGAAGATGGCACTTTAAGATCTTTCAGACCTGAAGAGCACCCCGAGAAGGCACAACGAAACACAAGCACCTGTAAGGTGACTCACACAGGATTGATTTTCACCAGGTTCTAGGTTACAGAAGTAACACTTGGCAAGCATGCATAAGCAAACTACCAGGACTCCCAACATCCGAGAAGGCAGCTTTTGTCATCTTTAGCATCACACAGAACTAAATAATTTTCTTTCTAATAATCACCAATTAGAAATGTGGGATCAGCAAATCGCTAAGCTCCTTCCTCCCAACAGCGAAACAATCCCCAGACCACTCTGTTGAACAAGTCTGAAAGCCTGACTTGGACATTGTCTTTTGAAAACAAACCAACTATTATTCCCATTGCATCTTTATCACAATGGTCCATACAAGATTAATTCAGTTTTTACCAAAGAAATGCAACCCTCCTCCCCTCCTCATTCACCACCCCTCTCTTGCTGTGGCTGAAACTCACTCTTACTGACAGGAGCCTTAGAATTTTATTTTCTTCCCAAGGGAACCCAGTTAGGCAGAAAGGACACCAGTTGTTTTGAAACACCAGGGCCTGTGTCTTCACCTGAGAACACAAATTAAAAGATTCACTTGAAGACAACCACCCTTAAGTCCCTGTTCCTCCACCTTCTTTTTGATATTTTGGCTGTGGAAAGCAATAGCTCACAGACCTTGAAACAGAAGGCTGCACTGCCACAGAACTGCCTGGCACTCCTTAAGACCTTTCTTTCTCACCCTTTAACACACCATTTAAGTTTCAAAGGAATTACAACACAAGATATTACAGCTAACAAATGCTTGTAAAGCTCAGTCTACACCTACCTCTGGTCTCATTTTATACTCAAGACTAAATTCCTCTGAAAAAGCGCTATCAGTTCCTCCTTGCTCAAACAGCACCTGGCATGGAGGATCATGCTCCCCATCACAGGACTCCACAATGCCACAGCACGCTGCAGAAAATCCTTTATAAAATGGGAGAAAGCTGCTTGCAGCTCCCTGGAAAGGCAGTCAAGGGAGGGCTGTCAGTTCCACAAGCCCAGCACAGAAAATTGGCTGCAGCAAGAATAGAAAGGATGATTCCCGGGTCACAGGATGTGCTGAAATTGCCATACTGATGCTACTCCCCTTCCACTCATTAACTACTACATTCTGCTATAGACAGGTAAAACTATTTTTAGTTCCCTGTTACTTGCTGTATTTTTTTAAACTCTTTGCTCTTCTAGGAGGGAAAGAAGAAGAAAAATAAAAGACTTTTCTATTAATAATTATATGAACTCTGATGACAGACAGGCCTAACAATGTACTGAATGAAAATCACATTGAATAACTCAACAGCTGTCTTCAAACAGAGCTCAACAAATTCATTCATCACTGAGATTTTGACACTTAAAAAGCTATTTTAATGCTCCCGAGACAAAACCTGATTCTTCTTTGCTCTTTTGTGACGTTATATCTGAATAACATTTGGAAAAATAAACAGTATTGTACCAAGTTAAGTTCTGTAACTGAAAATACTGAGCAGAAGAGTTTTGGTGGAAGGACTCGGGGGCTAACAGCACAGCTTTAAACGAGTCATACATTCAATGAAAATCCCGGGTGTTTTCCTTTCTTCTGAATTCAAGTCAGCTAATCTCTTCTCTACATTACACAACAGCTCGTGTAATCCTACATTTATCACACTAATACACTGTCATAACAGTTCTAGGTTTGACAAAGAGTGAGATCATACCTCATCTTTGCCCCTTTCATGAAAGGAAAGTTCATTTGTCTTTCAACAATCCCAAAAAATAAGCAGACGTTGCGTTCAGGAAATTTTGGCATTACAGCAGTAGTCCTTTCCTTGGGATTCTCCCAAATACACAGCCTCACTACTTCAGGGTTCACACAGTTCCTTGCTCATTACATTAGACAATAATATAAAAATGTTCATTTGGTCTCATACAAAGAAGCAGATTCCTAAGTATAGTCAAACTCCAAATACAGTGGTGATTAGCCAGAGTGAAAGATACTTGCAGCACCATGCTGTCACCAGAGAGCAAAGACCCCATAAAACCAAAGCAACAGAACACTTCTGGTTCTGAGGCGATTCGTAACCACCAACTGACGTGCCAAGCAAACCTAGCAGAGCATTTTACTCCGCATTCATGAATCCCCTTGGTGCACCGTTATTTCTCTTCTCTTCTATAAAGCACGTTCTCCTGATTCTGCAGCGGAGGTGATTAACTCTTTCCTTCATCTTACCCTCTTCACTAGCTTAGCCCCATCCCACCACCTCTGACCCACCACAACTTTCTACATCCCTCTTTCAGATGCACTTCCTCATGCTTTCCCTCCCTTCCTCTCCACTCCCTGCTCTCCTCCAGCACCACAATACCTCAGGCTGATGACTCCCGGTTTCCTAAGCAGTAAACACTCTCTGTTTTGATCCCAATTCCTTCCAAGCCCTCCCGCAGGCAGCGCAGGCAGAACGGTCACCACTCCAGCCCCTCAGCCGATCCTCCCCACCACCTCCCCTCCCTCCCCACAGACACCACTGCCTTCACTATCCTCAGGTGCCAGGTGGGTAAGGTTGTTCCTTCCGCGTATCTCCGGAAAGCTCTTTGCAAAGAAGAAAATTAATATTTTTTTTTTCCTAAAAAAACCCACTCACCCTCTCGCTAATTATTACAAAACACATTTATGAAATAAAACGCAATACCCACACGCACCCTCCCAGAAGGAGATATTCACCCCTCTCCACTGCCAAATCCAACAGG
The DNA here is from genome assembly GCF_017639655.2 of Falco naumanni. Lineage (NCBI taxonomy): Eukaryota > Metazoa > Chordata > Aves > Falconiformes > Falconidae > Falco > Falco naumanni. Next base: position 61,916,345 of record NC_054057.1, read on the forward strand.
CACCTGAAGTACCGCAGGGTTGAGGCCTCCCTTGTGCACCCCCACGGCAAAACCCCACCCACGAGAGGCGGGAAGCCCCCCCACCCATACATCCACGTGGGGGCGGGGGGGCCTCTCCTCAGGCTTCCCGCCGCGGGAAGAGAGAGGGAGAGGCCTAGAGGCCGCAGGTTCCCCTCAGGAGTGAGGAAAGGGGGGGGTCTCGGTGGGACCGTTAAGGGCCGGGGAAAGGCGGGAGGGGGGCGCGCGCCCGGCCCGCGCGCGTGCGTGAGGGGAAGGCGCGCGCCCAGGCCCAGCGGGAACCGCGCTGAGGCGGCGGGGGGAGGGGGCGTGTGTCGGTTATTTAAAATAAATCCGGTATCTGTCAGGAACCGATCGCGTTCGCCAATACCTCTCACCTCACCGGCGGTGACACGGCTGCTCCTCGCCCTCCGACCTTTGACCTTTTCCGCGTGAGTCCGTCTGAATTATTAAAATGTTTTGAGAGGGGCTTTTTTTTTTTTGCTTTTTTTAAAATTTTTAATCTTGGAGGAGATATAGTTTCTTTTAAACCTCTCCCCTTTCTTCCTAACCCTTTTCCGTTCAGCCCAGCACCGGTTTACCCACCCCCTCCCGCCCTCCCCCCGTTGCCGCCGCCGCTGCCGGGCCCTAGACGCGCGCGCAGCGCCCGACGCCAGCCACGCCCCTCCGCCGCCGCCGAGACCACGCCCACCAAGTCAAAACACGCCCCCGATACCGTAGCCAAGCCCCTCCACCGCCATGCCTTCTCCCTCAGCGCTTTGGCCGCACCCCCTTTTCTCGTCGGGCTACGCCCCCTTGGGAAGGCGGAAGCGGCTCGGGGGCGGCGGGAGCACGTGAGGCGGGTATAGAGGGACGACGGGGGGGGAGGGGGGGCGTTTAGACCGGGAGCGACGGTGTGGCCGAGGGGAATGGGGGTCTGGGGTAGGGAGAGGGGGTGGGGTGGGCAGTGGTCGACCCTGGGGCTCTAGGGCGGAGCAGACACTGGGATGGCAGGGCAGAGGGGTCTAGGTGCTGCAGGACAGGGGGTATGGGGTGGGGCTGGGCACCGGGGGCAGAGTGGACCGGGAGGGAGCGTGTTTTACCGGGAGCCCTGGGGGGCGTAGAGGTGGCTGGGATACCCGGAGCTGCGGGAAGAGGAGTGGGCCAGACACCAGGACCCTGGGGACAGCGGCACATGGCTTGGGCCGGGCCGGGAGGGATGCTCCACTGGAAGGAGGGTGAGAGGCAGGGGGAGTGCCGAGGGGAAGGGGCAGGTGGTACTCGTGGACCCAGGGGTCTTTTATTTCACCCCAGGGGTGCCCCCCTGTTCCTGCTAGCATGGCTCCAGCATGCAGTGGGATGTCACGCAGCCTGGGCACAGGGCACCCGCAGGGTCAGGGCTTACCCTGTGGCACGGGAGCAGAGACTTTTCCCGCGGTGCAGAGGGAGCCCTGGGCAGGCTGAGGTGTGCGGCAAAGGATGCAGCAGCTCCGGTGCCAGCAGGGGCGGAGGGCGGTGGTGGAAGGCAGCCAGGCTGCTGCTGCCACACAGCCAGCCAGCCCGGTGCAGGTGTCACCAGCCTGACAGTCACCCCTGGCACAGCACCCAGCTGCCAAGCACTGCTCCTGAGATCCTGGGGGAGCCCGACAAGGAAAGAGGCAGTGTCAGAAAGGAGAGTGGCCCTGAGAATTGCAGAATCCCAGAATGGTTTGGGTTGGAAAGGACCTTAAAGACCCCCCAGTCCCACCCCTGCCACGCACAGGGCCCCCTTCCCCCAGCCCCGGTGGCTCCCAGCCCCGTCCAGCCTGGCCTTGGGCACTGCCAGGGCTGGGGCACCCACAGCTGCTCTGGGCAGCCCGTGCCGGCGCCTCGCCGCCCTCACAGGGAAGGATTTCTCCCTCAGCTCTGATCTCCATCTGCCCTCTCTCAGCGCAAAGCCGTTCCCCCCTTGTCCTGGCGCTGCAGGCCCTTGGGAAAAGCCCCTCCCCAGCTTCCTCGCCGGCCCCTTTGGGTGCTGGAAGGTGCTCCAGGCTCTCCAGGAGCCTTCCCTTCTCCGGGCTGAACAGCCCCAGCGCTCCCAGCCCGGCTGCACAGCAGAGGGGCTCCAGCCCTCTGGCCATCTCCGTGGCCTCCTCTGGCCCCGCTCCAACAGGTCCGTGCCCTCCTTATGCTGGGGGCCCCGGAGCTGGAGGCGGCGCTGCAGGGGGGTCTCAGCAGAGCGGGGCAGAGGGGCAGAGCCCCCTCCCTCGCCCCACCGGCCACGCTGCTGGGGATGCAGCCCAGGGCACGGGGGGCTTTCTGGGCTGCGAGCGCACGTGGCCGGGTCACGTCCAGCTTCTCGCCCACCAGCACCCCCAGTCCCTCTCCTCAGGGCTGCTCCCAACCCATTCTCTGCCCAGCCTGATACTGGGGGCTGCCCTGACCTGGGTGCAGGATCTTGCACTTGACCCTGTTAAACCCCATGAGGGTCGCGGGGGCCCATCTCTCCAGCCTTTTAAGGTTGTAGTGGGAGAAAGACATGTCTTGGTGAGAAACCAGAACAAGAATCAAGGAAGAAGCAAAGGAAAGCAGCAGAAACAAGACAGGGGGAAGGCAGCTCCTGCTTGTTCATCTCCTGGGGCTGAGTGCCCCCCCACAATCCAGCCTTTTGCAGGGCCTTTCCTGCTGCCATCGGGCTCTGATGCTTTCTGACAGTCCCCACTGCTGGCAGCCCTGCCCGATACCATCGCATCCAGTGCTCTCGCAAGGGACCTGCACCCCTGTCCCCCCAGTCCCAGCCTCGGTGGGCCTCTCTCCAGTTGCTGCCTGGCCAAGGCCCCAGTCTGCTCCCACTGGGGCCGAGGAAACAAACACCAGAGACCTCACGCCAAGCCCTGCCAGCTTTATCGGCCAAGGTGCAGAATTACACAAGCCCTGGCTCACAGAGCTGTGCGTAGCAGCAGCCCTGAGCACGCTGATGTTGGCTGGCCCTGCACAAGGCCACCCTGTTCTGCCATCAGTTGCATCCCTCCTAATCTCCAGCTTCTGTGCTGCCTTCCCGCAGCGTCAGCTGCAGAGCAAGGTCTCTGTTTAGTCATGGCCGCACTGAGTGGCCTTGGCTCAGCGGCAATGCCAGATTGGCCTCCAGCATTCACATCCCGATGGCAAATGCCAGCTGCACATGTCGGGCAGGGATGCAGGAAGCACTGGGCTTGGTCCTCACCATGAACCACCGCAGGTTTCCCCTTCTTTTCTCCAGGAGGCATCTCCCAGGCGCTGCCTGTCCAAGCCGGCACCCATGCACAGTGCTGGCAAAGAGTGGCTCGTTCAGAAAGGCCTCGGATCCTGGGGAAACGTCTTCCAGCACGGGGGCACCGGGGGGTCAGCGTGCTGCTCCCTGTGTAGTGCCCAGCCCATGCACCCCAGGGGGACGCAGGCTCTAAGCCTGGGGCAGCCTCTGGTTTCTCGCTTGGATGCAGGCACTCGTTGAGCGCCGAAAGAACAGGGCAAAAGCCAGCAGCAATGTCACATAGTCACCCTGCTGGTTTCGGACAAGAGGCAGAGCCTTGGAGCAGGGATGTTTTGGGATCTCTCCACGGGCAAGCTAATCATACAGGTATTACTTCAATTATACACCTTTATACGCCCATTACAGGTGCATTTTAAGCAGCCTTAGTGCCTGCAGCGACCGGTGCCAGCAGCTCCCTTCCCCAAAATCAACTGGTTGTCTCATCCTCCCTTTGCAGACTGTGACCACGGACCGTCCCATGGGCACTGCCACCACACTGGGCCAGCAGCCGCAGCACTGGGCTCTGCTGCTTCCACGGCTGGCAGCTAAGAAACACATTTTACCCCAGCAAGGCACAGCGGGCAGCAGCCCAGGGTTTGTGTGACGTGGCAGGCCAAGCCACCTGCCTCTGCCAGGACAAGGTATGGTGCTCTGTACCACGGCTGGGCTGGGCACCATCGGCTACCAAGAACCTTCCCGAAGAGACCCAGGCTCTGTATGCAGCTCAGGGGCACTGGGGACCCCAAGCTACAGTGGAGTCCCCAGCTCTGCCTCCACATGGAGGTTGGACAGGGGCTTGGGCACAGTAAGCTCTGGACCCAGCTGCTTCCCAGCGCCACAGCTGCCAGGCTGGGGACCCCAAGCACCACTGGCACACCACACTGGGGATCCAGCTGCTGGCCTGGGCCATGCACACAGGCAGCACGGGGCTCACCCACCAAGAATAATTTGGTCCCGCAATGCTCCGGGGCTTGGGTCAGGCCCAGGAGGCACCACCTGAGCCCGGAAGGTGGGAGGTTGCTGGGCTGGAGACACGACTAGGTGCTGTCGGCAGCATGGAGGCCCACAGGTTACGTTGCGATATAGCAAGGTTGAGTGATGCTACAGCACACGTAGGGCCTCATTCCCCACCCCGAGTTCTTTGGTGCTCGCCACAATCCCCAGAGCCTGCCCAGCCTCCCAGGACTGCTATTGATAAGCAGCCGCAGCCTCCACATGTGCCAGGCTCCCTGAACTCAAGCCAAAGGGGACCGTTCCCAAGCCTGGGTCACTGAGCCCCACAGCATTTCTGTGTGGGAAAGCAGGAACACGTCCCACTGCCGGAGCTGCTACCCCAGCTCTGGAGCTGTGAAGGACCTAGCAGGTCGCTCTTGTCTCACAAGCACGCAGGGTGTTATTTATGTCCCACTGGAGCTTCTACCAGGAGACCTCCAGGTCTGAGCTCTGCTCCCAGAACTGCCCTGGCATTCGTGGGGAAGGTTAGGGGGACCCAAAGCCACCTCCTCACCCAGACTTGGGAGATGCCCATTTCTCTGCCCTGTCAAGGAGCCTGTGGGGAGCACTTCCCATACAGAGATCCACAGTTACTTAATGACTGCACCTTTATCTAATTAAAATTAGTGATTATTAGCCCCCAATAATGCTTCAATACAGGCAGGTCATATAACTGCTGGTAATGGATTCACAATTGGGAAGCAGCGGCTAAAACAGAAGCTCATGTGCCAGTGTCTGTCCGTCACCCAAAGCCAAGGATGACCTTGGGAAGCCACACATTAAACACACCCGGGCACTGGGGTTTCATGTGAAGAGAGGGAGAGTAACAAAACTAGGAATCAGCCAAGCAAGGCAGCCTCTAGGTCTTACTGCAGCAAGGTCTATGTGTAGCTATAGATTTTTTAATGGTGTGGAAGATGGGAGTTGAGCAAATCTCTCCCATACTAGAGCTGGGAGAAATGTAAGAATTGCAACACACTCCTGGATCATCCCTGCCTCCACCCGTGCTGTGTCATCTCGTTAAACACCAGTGGGAGGGTGGGGTGATGCCTCCACGCAGCAATGCCTGGCACTGCGGTGCCCTAACACACTGGGAAAAAGTGAGGCACGCCTAGCCCGCAAGGCATCCCCCCTGCCTGTATTTACACGCTTTAAGGGCCATTCTTGCAAGTTTTTGCTCCGTTTCTTGGCCTGCATACGTTGGGAACAGGGTGGGAGGACAAAAGGGATGCAGCAAGCTCTCAGCAGGCTAATCCCCTCGTTGGCATGCAGTTCAACAAGGGTTTAAGCTTCCCTCCTGGGTCAGTTTGCTGCACTGCTCCTGGAAGGCACTGGTGAAGCAGCCGGGCTGGTTTGGTGGCATATCAAAGTCTAGAGGTACCAGGCTCCCCAGCCATGCTCTGCATTGCTCTCACAGCGGTGTGCGGTATCACAGCATCACAGGACTGCAGCTGACAGCCCTCTAGCAAAAAAGGTGACATTCTTGTCCTGAATCTTATACTGGTAGATCTGGACGAGATCCTGCTCTGCCGTCAGCTCCAGGGACACTCTCTTAATTATTTTAATCTGCAAAAGGAAAGGAACAGGAGTATCATCCCTTTGGCTACCCCAGTCACAGCACCCTCATGCCCATGCCTCTTGCTGGCCTGCAGGGAAGGGGGATCACTGATTAAAAAAAAAAAAAAAAATCACACAGCTGCCTGTAACCAGTCCCTTTGGTGGCAGCCGCTGACAAAAGACCAGGCAGGAGCCAAGCCCCAGGGATTCAGCTGCTCTCCCAGCCCAGAAGAGATCACTATGGGCCAGGCTGAGATCCACTGACAAAGGCAGTTTGGGGAAGCTTCCTACGAAATAGGTATTTTTCTTTGCCATCACCTTGGAGCAGGAGACAGCCTGTGCTGCAGCTGCTGTATAAACTCTTTCCAGATTCCAGAGATGGGGGAGTCCCAGGTGGCAGGATGGCCCCTGAACATCTTCGCAGAAGCAGAGTCACAGCCGTAAGAGCCCAGGTGCTCCAGCAGATCCTGGTGACCGCAGCAAGGCTGCTTGTTAGTCTTTAACCATGCTGCAGACCAGGCTAGCCCTGGGCCACCCCAGGGAGCATGTCTTGCCCACCCTCATGCCTGCAGGCAGTGCTGTATGTGACAATACCATGTGCAACCTCTCCATGCTCTCCTGTGCGTTACCTGCCCATGAACATCCTTGCAGAAGCCAGTCACCAGCCCCTCTACCCACAGGATCAGGTCACTGTGATGGCACAGGGAGTTCACAACCAGTTCATTTTCCTCATCTTCTGAATCCTCATTGCTGTGAACCAGCACCACAATGTTCCCCTGGAACGAGAGCACCAGGCAACGATGAGCCCCTGGCTGACTCCTAATCCGCTCAGCGTAAGGAAGGGGAGATAGCAGGGCATTTGTGCAAGCTCCCGTTGCTAACTAAGCTACTTAGACATCCCCCAGCACAGCAGCTGGTTCTGAGCTAAAATCCACTGGGAAAATAAACAGCAGATACATATATAAAACTCTGAAACAGCTTGCTGTATACAGATTGTGTATACATATACACATACACACACATATATGTAATGTGCAGCCTAAAAATAAATCAAGCCTTTGTTACGAGGCAGCCGTCTAGTTAAACCAGTCTGTCAGGCCACGCAAATGGCAACTCTGAATGAATTCAGAGCAGCTAAATAAAGACATGGCCAAATGGACGCAGCTAGAGCTGTAATGCTGGAACCTTCACAGCTCTCACAAGAAGCAAAGAGCTTCCCAACGCAACACCAACTCTATTAAAAATATATCCCAAGAGTCTCTGCTTCAGCCCATGCAGGTCACCAAGGACTTAAAATAACATGAAATTCCCAGTCAATTAAAATGTACTTTAAATCTTCAGAACATCTTAGACAGAAATAGAAGTCTGTTAGCATGATTTATCATATTTTTTAGCCGTTTTGGAAGTAAATATTCTCAGCAAGCAGAACATTCCTTGTCAGCATTTACAGCACAAACACCTTGGCACCATATGAAGTTCAGGATAACAAAACCCAACACCATCTTTCTCACTCAAGCAGAGAGAGAAGTGGCCAGGGTGGGGGACGCTGCAATGTAAATAGCAAAGCACAGATGTAACTGTAACCATTTTTGGCTGTGATGCTCTCAGAAGTTAGCACATCACTGGGGAGATCTTCACAGAAGTGCTGCGTTGTCATATGCCCTTAGAAACCAGCCAGTGCAACACAGAGCGATGCTGAAGATCGGTGGAAGCAGAGACGTATGTGCCCTCCAAGTGGACCTTCATTTCTGTCCCCTGTGAGATTCACCAGCCCCTCACTGCCCTCATAACCTGCTTCCTTCCCTGCCCTCCCACATGCACACAAATGTAGTGTGAGTAGAGATCTCTGGAGAGACAGGAGCTCTAAGAAAAACTCTTTTATACCTCGAATCCCTGCTCACACTTCAGGGACAGAGAAAGCCCTTCTCTGCACAGCACCTCCTGGGAAACCAGTTGCAGAGGACCCTACACAGGTACTCCAGGGACTAGCACAACTCCCTGAGAGTAGCCCTACAGCAATGACTTGAATTTCTTGGGCACCTAAAGCCTTCCAAAAACCTCATCATGCACAGGTGGAAAAAGAAAAGCCAGGCTTTGCTCCAGAGGCTTTTCTGTACAGGAGGCTGCATGCAGAAGGAGCAGTACCTTCAGCTGGGAGCAGACGGTGACTCTGCAGTAGTGGATGAAGTCCAGCACCGCCACCGGCCTGGCACCTAGGCTGAGCAGGACACTGAGGTCGTCCACCAGCAGGACAGGGCCCTTCCAGGAATCGCTGCCAGCAGGGGTCAGGGACACGTGGACAAAGTCAAACAAGGCTTTGAGGTCAGAAGCACTCTCACTGGAAAAGAAGGAGGTCTCAGCCGGCTTGGCCCATGCATGCATTGTGTGTCCCCCTCGTCACCCACTGACCCAACGCAGGGAATGCAGCCTGCACCCTCCCTGCCGTGACAATCACCAGGTCCTACATTTCCCTACAGTCACTGCTCCTTTACTCATCTGTGTGTGGTGAAACCCTCCTGCCCCGTCCAGCCTGGCCTTGGGCACTGCCAGGGCTGGGGCACCCACAGCTGCTCTGGGCAGCCCGTGCCGGCGCCTCGCCGCCCTCACAGGGAAGGATTTCTCCCTCAGCTCTGATCTCCATCTGCCCTCTCTCAGCGCAAAGCCGTTCCCCCTTGTCCTGGCGCTGCAGGCCCTTGGGAAAAGCCCCTCCCCAGCTTCCTCGCCGGCCCCTTTGGGTGCTGGAAGGTGCTCCAGGCTCTCCAGGAGCCTTCCCTTCTCCGGGCTGAACAGCCCCAGCGCTCCCAGCCCGGCTGCACAGCAGAGGGGCTCCAGCCCTCTGGCCATCTCCGTGGCCTCCTCTGGCCCCGCTCCAACAGGTCCGTGCCCTCCTTATGCTGGGGGCCCCGGAGCTGGAGGCGGCGCTGCAGGGGGGTCTCAGCAGAGCGGGGCAGAGGGGCAGAGCCCCCTCCCTCGCCCCGCCGGCCACGCTGCTGGGGATGCAGCCCAGGGCACGGGGGGCTTTCTGGGCTGCGAGCGCACGTGGCCGGGTCACGTCCAGCTTCTCGCCCACCAGCACCCCCAGTCCCCCTCCTCAGGGCTGCTCTCAATCACTTCACTGCCCAGCCTGTGTTGATACTGAGGGTTGACTCAACCCAGGCACAGGACCTTGCATTTGGCCTTGTTGAACCTCATGAGGTTCCCATGGACTCACTTCTCCAGCTTGTCCTGTGCCTGATGCTACTGCACTCCAGCAATGCCTGCTCACATGGACCCAAAGGGGGGCACGGTCCCACACCACAGGGGTCTGCGGGGTTTCAGCACCTGCCCTAGGTCTCACCAAAGGCCCACCTGCCCCAGCAGGACTCTGAAACAACAGAGAGCCAGGAGCATACAGGAATTGAGCAAGTACTTGGCAGTAGTTACACAGTGGCAGTATCTGCCAATTTAACAGCCCTCAGTGTAATTTTTTCTATCATCATCAGACATGGAGAAAGTGAAGTGAGAATAAAAACAAAAGCCAGCACAGTTAAAGCAGCACTGTTCTCTTGGATGAGAATAAAACTCATAATAATAATAAAGGAATAAAATTGCTGGGATGGAGTTGTATTTGACAAAAACTGTTCAGTGCTGAAATGAATTTTCTCTAGACCTTTGACACACTTGGCCATGAGGGCAGGGGCAGAATTTGCCCTAAAATGCTTGAGAAGGGGAACAGAATCCCTCTTTGAGCAGCAGGGAGAGACAGGGTAGGACAAGCACAGCAATGTGCGTGTCACTGGCATTTCCCTTCACTCAGGTGTCCAGCTACTGAGTCCTTGGGCCTTGGAGGGAAGCCCAAAGGGAGACAGGGTCTCAGCCATGGACCTTGCTGACGCTCTCAGTGTTGGTTGCGGTGGCAGGAGACACAAGGAGGGAAATGCTCTGTGCTGGGGGCCCTGCTGAGCCCCAGAAGAACCACCAACTGGTCAGGTTTACCTTATAAACTGAAGAGGACTGGGCTCTCCTGACTGCTCCTCCTCCTCTCCAAACAAGAGGTCAAGGCAGGACTTGAGGCCTTCCAAGAAGACAAGTTGCCCCCGTTCTTTGGCAGCTGTCAGACTGACTCCCTCAAGAGAAGAAAACATTATGTTGCAGAGTGAACAGCTTAGGAGGAATGGTGCAAACAGAACCAAGCAGATCGACAGCTGATTTTTATCAAGTTGTCTCTAAATGTGCTAGTAAAAGTCAATGCTTCAGTGAGTCCTCCACAGGGGGATGAAACAGGCAGTTCAGTTACACACAGTGTTGGACACATTTGCTCTCCTGTATTTTGCCAGGAGATAAGAAAATGAACACCATGATTTGGGTACTTGAACATCCTGGAATTGCTCCTGGGAAGACAGTCTCATTGTATGGGAGAAAAAATTCCAGAGGATGGGAGAGGGTGGATAAAGGCTTCTCCAGACTGCCCCAAGAAATGCTACTGTGAGCAATTTCTTCGCCCTCTCTTCTTGGGTGGCAAAAGCCTTTGGTTTCCACTATCTCTGAATCACTGTTGTGGGAATAATGACTGGCACAACCCACACACCTGAGCGAGGCATGGCCCGGATCTGGAGAACACCACGGGCTGGGCACCCCAACGCTTGCACAACACCTGGGATTGTGCAAGCAGCCTCAGCCCTGACTCTCTTCGCAGAAGAAGGGACCATGACAAGCTGCCTGGGGATGCTCAAACTCAAGCTGAGATTTCCTGCTCTCAGCCCCGGTTGATGATGAGGCCGACCTCGAGAGCCACACACTGGGCACGTCCAGCTCCAACGGAGAAAGCCCTGGCAGAGTTGCAGCAGAGATGCAGAAGACCCCAGCTGCAGATCTAGTTCATGAACTCTTGTCTCATCCTCCTTTCTTTCATCAGCAAGGGCTATTTTTGCCAACCATTCTATAGCTCCTCAGCTTAACTGGTAACTGCATCAGTTTACCTTTCAAGGAGAAAATTTATTACCTGTTACTGACGTGATTGTACAAAGATATCTCATGCACATTATCTTCAAACCTCACCCAAACTGTGCATTTTCCAGCAGGAAATTTGCTTGGCTTTCCATTGTAGGTTGCTACCCACATTTCACAACAGGACTGTGATTTCTTAAAATGGAACCAAGGAGCATTAATGCCAAGATTTGCAGCGTCTCAGCAGCCTGGAAAAAGGGCTGTTGTGCAACGCAGCAGGTAGGTGGACAAGATGGCAAGATAGACGGGTTTACAAAGGGTTCAGGAAGATTCAGCTCAATGCAGTATTGCTTGACAGGCAGAACTGGCGAGCCAGAGGCAGGGAACCAGAAACAAGGATCCTGAGAAAGCAGTTCCCATATTCCCTGAGAGAAAACATCCCTTTGGGATGCTGCAAGATTGTGAGAGCCCTCAGAAGAAGGTGGCTGAGCAGGACTGGTCAGGAACAGAGGTGAGCCCTAGGGCAGAAGCAGGAGCCCTCACCTTAAGCCACGACTGGCTTCTGCCTGAACGCTGGAAGAGGCACACACTGGCAGTGCTGGTGCTTTTGACCAGGAACTTTTTAAGCATCACAGAATACACAGATTTTTGCTTATTTCCTAAGCAATCATGCTAGGAGCTGCAAGACAGCTGAGCACAGAGTCTGCGTGGCCCAGCAAGGGAAAGGCTTGTTAGCAGCTCTTCCTCCAGGACCTCGAGTGCTGAGCAGAGCACTGTGCTTGGCACTGTCCCAACACCTTCCTTTGAAAAGACTCTGGAGGTTTTCCAAGCATTTCCCAGTCCTCACGACACCCCTGAGAGCCACCATGCTCTCTCTGCTCACACACGAGAGAGAGTTGCAGCAAAGTGATGTGTCCCCTTCTGTCTCCTGCTTTCTACCCTCTGTTTCACCTGCTTGACGTTCCTGTTATCCTGACATGAAAATGTTTTAAACCCCCTTCCCTTTTTTTATTTTAAAAAAATAATAATTGTACAGCCACATCTTAAGCATTTGATCAATGAGACAATCCCTACAAGGGGCTGGGCCCAGCTGCTTTGTGAGCATAGCATTTCCACATGAGGACCTCCAGAGAGAAGGTCTGGGTAGATAAGGATGAGGTCCTTTCCAGGAAGATTAACCCTGAGCTCCTGCAAGGCTTATCAGTTGCCACACGTTCAGTGCTAATGAGAGGAAAGACAGATTTCCACTGCTTTCCTTCCCCGCTGAAATGCGAGGGGGAGAGATCCATTCATCAGGGCTGCTGCCAGAAAACGCTGTCTACGGCAATTAGAAAACAACGGATGGGAGGCAACATCTTCCATCATGGCCACGGGATATTCTGACAAAGCATCCTGGACTAGCAGAGGCTATGCTAGGGCGAAGGCTGTCTGATGTGCCCACCTCAGATCCAGTTTTTAAATCAGCTCTGAGCTTGCCCTTCTTTTTCCTGGTCTTCCACACATGCTTCTGGGAGGAAATTGGTCCCACCTGCCATGCAAACTCTGGGAAGGAGAGCCTCAGGCAAGGCACCAGCCCACGACTTCAGACATATCCCTTTTGTCTTCAAGCACCTTCTCAATGAACAGCATCAACCAGCAAGTGTTGCAGCACACTCTTGCCTCATCTAACCCACATTGCCTCCTCCCTTTTCCCCTTCTCCCAGGCAAGCCAGGAGCAGTAATTTCCATGAATGACTCTTACAGAGTGCAGGGCCCTTTGCTCTCCCTGCATACTTCCCACCAGCCCCGAGCCCAGCAGAGGCTGATGTGGGCTGCAGGCAGAGGGATTTGGCTTTTGCAGGTGATATTTGCTCACTAAAACCATGCCAGAAAGCAGGGCAGGAACAGAGAGCTAAGGGAAGCCTCTTGGGCAATTGCAAGACGGAAAAATTTCTAGCCAAGGACAGAAGAACCTTTATGTGGCAGGCCAGGAGCGGGGAACAGCTGGCAAATACCTGACATGCCATACAGCAGGGCTGGTTGCAAAGCAGTCTCACAGACCTCATCCCCTTGTGGATTTCTGGAGGCCACAGGACTCGGCACTTGCTGAAACACTTTGCTGCAGTCGTGGCTAAATTCACTATTGATGCCAATAATTCAGGAACTGATTTTAACTTTGCTTCAGCCACTTCTTCCTGCACACACAAACTCTTTACACTTCGTATCAGCAAGAAAACAGTGTCCCCTCTTTAAAATACCCAGCAGCTTAGTGCTCTTACACCAGGGCCTCCCTGGATGACAGAGAGAAGGGCCACAGCATGACAGGAAGGCAGCCAGGGTAATGTGCTTGTAGGTCAGACAAGGAATTCAATCCCCCTTGGTGCCATGATGTTCCTGGATGGACTTAGCAAGTCCAGTCTCATTTTCCAACTGGGAATTAGGTCCCCCAGAGAGACAGCATTGGATGGAGACCTGGACACACCCCACCGCAGTTATCGACCACAACAAACCTCTGCTTCTCTCCCAGCTAGCAGCCCACCTGACGTAACCTCAGGACGCATCAGGACAGCTCGGAGACAGTGGAAAAAGTGCTCAAAATGACCAATGGCACCTTCCTGACTGCCATAGACACTACACACGTCCCTGCTGCAGAGCCATGGTGTTGCAGAGCACCCAAACAGCATGCATTACCAGCACTGAAAGCTTTCATTATCTCACACTACCACACTCCATTGTCGCTGAGAGCGCATAGACATTATCTCTGGCAATCTGGCATTTATCGATCAAGCCCAGAAATGCTTCTGAAACAGCAGCTCAGCATGACAGGAGCTGCAAGCTCTGCAATGGAGCACAATTGTTCTTGTCCATCTGGGATGCTGCCAGCCAGGCAGCGTGGCGGCCCACCAGCCTGCCAGCAGTGATGTCCCTTCGAACCAGAACCACCACTTGCTGCTGGCCGTTTCATAAGAGAAAGCAAAATATTTGTGGGAGAGAACTAGTAATGGAGCATGCGAGGCAGCGGTCATTAGCTCAAACAGCGAACGCAGCTGTGGTACAAAGTACAACAATCTGTGATCAGGCAACCGGCCAAGGTCTCTTCTCAAGTCCGACTACCTGCAGGGGAACACAGAGGTGACCAGGCAACGTCCTCTGGTCTGTGAGCTCAGCGCGTGGCAGGGGACAGGGGAGCAGGCAAGAGGGAGACCAAATGGGGACAAATATGTTTTTCCTTTAAAACAAAAGAGGGTGGGAACATCAATCTGGTAAGCTGCCCTGGTGCCATTAGTCTTGCTACAGCCCCCATGTTCTCTACAAGGTCATGACAAATAACATTAACTGTCCCTTAAAATTAAGTGCAGATCCTCATGAAAAGAGTGGGATTTGCAGAAAAGGAAAAGCATGAAGCCAGTATTGCAGAGCCAACACAGCACAAAAATCCAGGGAAGCCTTTTCCTACAAGTAAAAATCCATCACTGCATTTAGCTAACACCTAAGGAACTGGTTCTGGACTGGTAAGACCTGGCAGCGCTGTGGGGAAGCAGCACATAAGGCAAGCATTACTTCAATTATGTATAAATATTTAGTATATCACCATATATCAAGTGCTACAAGGACCAGATCCACAAAACATTACTGTAAAGACTGCATAATACAACTCTGGCTCCAGGACCCTTCCTCCCAGGCCTGGGACCACCCCATTCCCCGCAGAAAGAGGAGCATCACTAAGTTATGAAGCTCTTCCAACTGCAGTCTTTCTTAAGTGCGTAATCTCCTGCTAGGAATCATTATGCATGGGAGATCGAACCTGTGGATAGGATAACATAACGCAGGTGGCTGCACACAGACCAGATTCTCCCAAATTCCTGGAGGAACTACAGCCTAACCCCTGCAACTCTCCTGGCCAACACAGAGAACCAGGCAGCTGGTCTTGAGCTTGCCATGGAGAAAGAGAACGTGATGGGAGTGATTTGGTGGAGCACGCAGCTCACCTCACTGCAGCATGACACAGCTCAGGGTACTGCCCGAAATCAGTGTTTGCTGCAGACACGTAAATGACATCCCAACTGGTCTCCTGTAGAGATGTACAGCAGCAAATTCTTAAGCAAGTCTAGAGTGAAACTATGCTGCCAAAACCCACCTTTACTGAGCCAGATGCATTCATTTAGGCAAAGAAGGATTAAAGCAAAGACAAGATCTTACGGAAACTCGGACAGATATAACTAACTGACGTTACAACCTCCAAATCCTCAGAGCTTAGAAAGAATTCACAACTGACCACACAGGCACCTGTGAAGTTATAATGTAAGACTGACTCAGACTTGAAACCAATGGGACATTGTATTGTTCTTCTTATCAACTCCCTTCACATCAGTAACCTTTTTATTGAAGCATCAGACAGCAAATCATTTCAATTTGCATTGCACACGTGCTCCAGCTAATCCTCATGTTCTCTCCCTTCTCAGACTCTCTCACGAGAGAGATGACAACAGCACCTATTATAAGCATACACACAAGCTGCACATCAGGAAATTTCACCACATCAGGAAACACGCCAACAAACGCGATTCTGCTTTTAGAGCAGGCAAGGATCCCACCTTTAACAGCTGAATCTCCTACCTACACCAGTTGCTATGCCCCGTTTTCTGTCCCACTTAGCAAGTTCCCCACTAAGATTTCCTCTCTCTGCAATCAAAGGCCAGAACTATTCAGTGCTTGCAGAGGCTGGTTTGCTCAGCAGTGGGGAATCTGCTCTGCAGGGGAATCACATGTTGAGTATCTGCCTGTGAATTAAAGCTCCAAGTGGAAATGCTTTGCTTGCTCAGTCCATTTTATTTTACTCAGGTCTGAGCTCTCAGACCACTGATCTCCTTTTGAAAAGGTAAAAACTGAGCAGTAAATAAAATACAGTTGTTTAGCAAGCACCGAAACTCAACCCACATTTACAGTGGGGAAGACACCATTATTGCAAGAGAAGGGAGAACCAATGCATGCATGCCCTCATCCCCTCGGCCCCAGAAGGTCACCTGGACTTCCCAACTGCAGTATTTCACATCTGAGCACTGTACAAAAGCTGAGAGACGTGCTTTAAAGCCAGAGCTCAGACTGATTTGCTGACACTGCAAATGACCCTGCCTACTTTGTTTCTCCATTTCCTCATTTCAGGGTACACGTAAACCTTGCCTGACTCACCACGGGAAGAACATCCCTAAGGATGTACTTCAGTGCTTGTGGCTTCTCAGACGGCTCAAACTGATGGCTTGGCCTAGAGGCATACAGGTGTCCTTCTGAATCTACAGGCGATTCAGGTAACCACAAGGTAACCACAGGACAAAGGATGAAGTCGCCTCAGGAGCCTCTGTGCCATACAGCCAGTGCATCCTGCAGGTGTACAGAGAGGCCCTAAGGACACAGACATAACAGCGTTTTTTCCCCCAGAGCACTAATGAAACTACATCTACCAGCCTTGGCCCAGCACTGGAGAATGCTGATCTCCAGAATGTCTAAGCACAAAGAAAGCAAGCAGCTGTTCAGCGCTCTGCCCTCTTTGGGGCAGAGCCCCTGAGGCCCTTGCAGAGAGCCTCGTAGCCAGGTTTTTTGCCCTGTACCACATCCCTTCTCCAGTGGGGTTTCTCCTGGGGATGGATGCTCTCCATCCCCTACCGCAGGAGTGGCAATCCCAACCATCCCTGTCAAGATGTGGAAACTTCTGCTCACATGCAATTCCTGATACCCATTCTCATTCCTCTCCACCCAACAGAAACTACCTGTACCTGTAATTATTAACCTACACAGAGACACTTACCAGCTTCTGTGCTACGATGTTGTAGTGACTGAAGGACTGGAGCAGGGCCACAAAGCAAACCTTACAGCCAGCTGGGTGAGAAGACAAAAAGACACATTACCATTTTAATTTTGCAAGCTGCCACCATCAAAGCACATAAATCACAGTGGCCAGGATACAAATATGTCTGGAAATGCCTTGAAGTGAGACAGGTCTAGGCAGCCCCTCACTTGCTCATGGTTGGGCTTTCAATTTTCACCTTCCTATAGGATTTCCACAATAGGGAAAATGTTAGTCAGTTTAAAAAGAAAGGAAAAGAACAAGCAAAAGATGATATAAAACAAGTAGGAGGCTCTTTTTCTGTCTCGTGCCATCCTGCCCTGATATCTCCTGGCACTGTTTGCTGATATTACTTCAAGGAGGCCAACAGCCGACCTTGACACGAACTACTGAAACCACTGACGTGCCAAAAATTCCTGTTTTGGCTCTCACAGGGCAAGTGACCTGGACTGGAAAAACACAGAGAACAAGCAATTCTGACAAAGACACCTCACTAAAACATGATTTTGGAAAACCTGACATGTGACAACATGGCCTTACGGTTTGAGAATAAACAAACTCAGCATTTTTTTCTCCCTGTCGAAGAGCAGGACATGGATTTTAAGTGGAACAAGTCAGCAGCCCCAGCTGAGCCTTCACTGACCCACTGACTCCTCGGAAGCTCCCAAAGGTTTTGAGCACTAAGCAGGTACCTGGACAACATGGGGGTGGCTGCAGACACAGAGTAGCTGGCACCCAGGTCCTGGGGTAGAAATGTGAGGGTGACAGCAAGCACACCTGCCTCCTGATGTATTAATAATCCCAAAGGGCTGCCTACCCACAAGAGATGATGAGACTTCCCAGGCACATGGGCAGCTCTATCAGGTTTGCTGCTGGTTAATCACAGAATTGCAGCCTGGCCAGGGCTGGAAGGGCCCCCTAAACCCCCCCCCAGCCCACCCCCCTGCTGAAGCAGCTCTCCCAGGGCAGGCTGCACAGAGCCACGTCCCGGCGGGTTGGGATGGCTCCAGAGAAGGAGACCCCACAGCCTCTCCGGGCAGCCAGTGCCAGCGCCCGGCACCCTCCGGGGAAAGAAGTTTGTCCCCAGGTTCCGCAGGAGCTGCCTGTGGTGCAGCCTGTGCCCGCTGCCCCTTGTCCTGCCGCTGGGCACCCCTGGCAGGAGCCTGGCCCCGTCCTCCTGCCACCGCCCTTAAGATATTTTTAATAATAACAATAACATCAATAATAACAACAACAACCACCTGCTCTTTGCTCTCCACAGGCTTTCCTGCAGTTTCGCTCTCTTCCATTAAGTAAAACCATTTTTTTTAAATGGAGTAAAGCCATAGCTGAGGAAGCAGCAGTTATGGGGGCAGGATGCACACAGCTCTGTCACCTGCACGGCACTCTGAGCTAAGTTTCAAGGCTGACAGGTCCGTATTTGCTCGTCTAGCTGCTTTGCCAGCAGAAAGCTGGAAGAGTCCATGAGTCCAGCACTTGCTCTGCAGTGCCTGGTAGGTTACTCACAGGTGAAAGTGTTAGCAGAAAAGCAATCAGGCAACTCACCAGGCTCTTTGTTTGTTTCTTTACTGACTACCAGCTATCTACTTGTTAGTTGTTCCTGTTCTTTTTAATTACATTATAAAAAACCTGGCTAGTGAAGGAATTACAGTCAACACCTCACTGTCAGATGCCCATGTGATTTACAATGTTCATGGCACTAATGACAAAACAAGGTGCACAGACATTACAAGATGTACCCAAGGATACAGAGCAAGTTCCAAGTACAAGTCAGGATTGTAATCCATAAATCTTGACCCCAAAGCTTTGTGCTATTCTGGGGATGCCTCACGCTCTGCAATACCAGCTTCTGCCCATATAGAAACACTTTACCCTGAAGGAACCTCGAAGGAGCAGGCAAAGGCAAACCCTCGCCTTGGAGAACTCTGCTGCTGACATACCTCTGAGGTAGAAGGAGAGAAAGTGGTGCACCAGGAAGCTGCCATCTGTTCTGGTGTCTCCCAGCAGTGTAAATTTACCCTGGAAAAGAAGCAGCAAAATAACTTAAGAGAGAAAGATGAGGGCACAAACTGTTCCATCTTGGTAGACAAGATGTCTGCTCAGGCTAGGGGAAACTCTGCAGGTATTAGTCAGAGAAAGAAGTGGACAAGCAGCACTCCAGCCACCTGTCCCTTTACAAAAGGATGCCAGCACTTCCTCTGGCCACATCCCACGGGAAGCATCAGAAGATGTTGAGTTCACCGCTTTCTGAAAGACATGCCCACCAGCTAAAAGCTCTTGTGCTAGACTGAGACCCGGCTGGACTCCCATGTTCTGTGCCCACCAAGAGCCACCTCCCCACATGGCAACAGGCAGCTGCTGCAGAGGACACCGAGAAGCAGCACTGCGCTTTCCAGTGCCCCAGCACATCCAGAGCACACAGGTATTCATGCCCCTGCTGATGGATGCCCTCATCATGGGTGGCTGTGAGCAATTCCCACTTCCCATCTTTGTCCCCGTCTCCTCCAATTCAGTCATCTTTCTACTCCAAGTGGCACAGATGGCAGGGGTACAACAGCCAAGCACTCTGTTCCCAGTCCATCCTCCTGCTTCTACAGCCAGCATCGTCTGTGAGCTTACAATGGCAGCCCTGCTACAGCTGCTACTTCTCTTGCCCCAAACAGCCCTCCCTGCCCCCTGTTCCAGGCCTACCTCAAACATGCCACGTTCAGAGCAGAAAAGCTTATCATCAAAATATGTGTACCGGAGCACAGCTCCCCACACAAAGTACACACACCTTGTTTTGATCATGCAGGAAATTAATTCCATTCATCAGTGCATGCTTGTTATCAGTACCAGTCTCATCAAGGCATTTGTTTCCATTAAAATCTTAGTCAAGATGTTTCTTTAATCGATAGAAATCATAGAAGGGCTGCTTTTAATCACAAAGGACTTATTAACGCCTCCCCTAACCTCTGCTCCGCACCCCCCAATCTATTAGAAGAAAAGAAAAAGCCTTTTGCAGCAAGAAGCAATCTACCCATAGGCCATTCACAAGCCATCTATCAGAGTTAACTCCCCAGTGCTGAAAACGTGTTATAAAGCGGTGCTAATGGAATGGCAAATATTGAACACATCTGCAGGGAACGCAAAGCAGAAGCCAGGGTAGAGAAATGCCGCTCTGCTTCAGCCAGAGAGTTTTTTCCCACTCAAAAAAAAGGATTATACCTCTGTGGCCATTACAGTAACAGGAGACACCACCTTGGTGAGCACCTCGCTGAGATGTATCCTCCACGGCTAAGTCTCTCAGAGGAGTCTCTGAGTGCAAACAGCACAAGCTTAAACATTCAGCAGTTTATCTTCCACATGACTCCATCCTCTTCAGCTTCCTTCTTCCCTGCAATGACCCCCTGCAACAGCAGGCTGAATGCCACCCCATGTACCCTCCCTTGCCTGCCAGCTCTCGAAAGGCTCTCTCCTTTGCTCCCACATACACTGCACAGAACACCGCAGGATGCTATCATTCAGAGCATACATTACTTCACTTTTGCAAACCTTCCAGTTATCAACCCTTAAATCCTGTCAGCCCTCACTTCACTGTCACACTGCAGCTGCTTACATAGCACTCAAGACTCTTCATTCCTCACGCTTAGATGCCCAGCTAGCAAGGGGTGGCAATGTCCAAACCGTGCATCTTCAGAGTACAGCTAGTGGAAGGAAGGAAGGCAACAATTCCAGGCAACTCCAGCATCCTGCTTGTGGCCACAGAACTGCCCCAAAGCCTTGACCAACACCAGACCACGGGACACAAATACAGGAATTGTGGTTCTACCAGCAAAGCCAGCAGGAATCTGTGAGGCCTGAGGGCAGGCAGCTTCCCCATGTTGCCAGGCAAGAGGAACTCTCCTGCTGAGAAGCAAGTAAGCCCCAGCCCTACCACCAGGATCTCGTTTGCTGGCATGCAGAGACCCCGCAGCCCCCGATCTGCCACCACAGACACGTGGCCTGATTCTCTTCCCCCTTCTGTGCATCCTTCTCAAGCCCAGAAAGACGATGCTAGCGATGAAGCACTTCCAAAGGCAAGGCCTTCTTGTAGCACCTTCTCCATCTGTCTGCCCCAGCCCGCTCCCTCCACACTCTGCTTTCACACTCTTTCCACCTGCAGGCTACAAGGCAGAAGCTGCAGCTACTTGTTAGAAACTGCCAAAATCCCTTGGCAGGCCAGCAGCGGGTGTCACAGGCATTCAGCGGTGACATGTCAGAAACACCCACACAGGCGGCAGCTTCATCCACCTACCAGCAGTGAAGGCAGTCGTCAGCACTATGAAAATGGCACAAACTAACCGTGGAGATGCAGAAATTGGGATGGCAGAGACAGGAAGAAGAGATTTGCAAAGGGCTGATGCTTTTTAAGCACAGCAGGACACCAGTTTCCAGCCAGCCACAGATATCTCGGCACACACCATGGGCTGTGTCTCCCTAGAGGGAGAGCCCAGCTCTAGACTGCACAGCTCCATGCAGTGATCGGTGGTGACATGGAGTGGTGCAGAGGGGGACTTGCAAAACAAGAATACTCATGATTTACCACCAGTTTACTCCATATCATAGTGCATGAACTCAGCCTTCCAACTCTGGCATCAGGAAGCACCACATGTTCTGTAGCCAGCCATATTCCTGCTGCCAGACACCTCAACAAAGAGGAATCTGGAGCATACGGTGGGAAGTCCAAGTCCCTGGCTGATGGGAGAGGAGGAGCCAACTCTTTGTAGAGGAGCCTTTGGTTCAGCTCCTCGGTTGGATCCTGCCTGGGCTGCCAAGTCAAAACCCAGGATCCTGAGGCCAAATCTCCTTTGCTCTGCAGCATTTCCTATTCCCATCAAGGTGAGCCCTCTGTCTCCAAAAATAGGTTTGTGGGTGACAGTATCCCTGCTCATCCCACAGCTCCACCACCAAACCCGCCTTAGAGTGCAGGCTCCACTCTGCCAACACTAGTCCACCAAGGGCTCCTCACTTAGCATTCCACATGCATTAAAAACCCAACAATCAACCCACAGGAACCACAGGGACTTGGGAGTTTACACAGCCTCAGCATTACCCTACCCTTTACAGTGCGACAGCACCACCACCGAGCCTTAGCCAACGACCTCTACCAGCCGTGCTTCGAGGCTCGAGGGTCTGACCTGGATCCAGCAGCTCTCTGCTGGGCCTCCCTCCTGCAGCCCAGCCCTGCCCTGCTCCGGGCAGGCTGACATGGAATTACCCGACATGGAATTACCTGTGGTGCCTTCCAGCCCAGGGAGAAAGCCCTTCCCTACCTGCATCATCCACTCCACAAGGAGAAATGGGGGAAAACTCAGACTTTCAAAATAAATTACCACCCCAAACCAACTTTTATTATCTAAGCTACTACCTATCAGGTAAAACATGGACAAATGTGTAACACAGCAGTATTTTATTAACTTTTCACCTGAAGCATTTCACCGCTTATACAGGGCAAGGGCATTTAGGTACAGCGCCATTTCATTACTACAAAAACTATATGGATGGATTACACTTAGTTATCCTAAGGGAGAGAAACCTCCAGAACGCACCACAGGGCCCGGAGGAGCGTGGCTGGCGAGTTCACCACTGGCAGCGACCACGCACCGACACACCGGGAGCCGAAGCCTGCGGGGACAAGGCCCGGCCCCTCCGTAGCGGCGGGGAGCGGAGCCACGGCCGTGGGGGGCGGCGGGGCCGGGCGAAGGGAAGCGCCGGAGGGCCCCGCTCCCGCCATGTCCCGCTCCCGCCGCCCGAAGAGGCCCCGCCCCTCCCAGCATGCCCCGCGCAGCTCCCGGCGCCCCGCGCTGCCCGGACTACAGCTCCCAGCAGCCCCACAAACGCTCCCCCGCCGTCACGGTGGCCCCGATCCCGTCTGCCCGCCCTCTCACCGGCTCCGGCCGCTGCGGGCAGGCGCCCAGCAGCTCGTTCAGCTCCGCGAACATGGCGGCCGGCCGCGACGGACGGAGGGGACCCGCGAGCTTCCGGGAGGACCGAAGCGCTGCTGCCCCGCGCATGCGCTGTGCGCTGTCGGACAGCGCCGCCTGCTGGCGGGGCGGGCAGCTACGCCTGGGCTGGGCTCAGCCCACCCTGCGCTGAGGGGGCCGCGGGGTCACCTGCACCGGTGTCTCGGGGGTGACTCCGGCTTCCCAGCGCCCCGGCTGCCCTGGGCCGTGGGTGTCACCTGCCCCGGGGCAGGCCCCCGTGCCTCTGAGGGTGTCTCGGCCTCCCAGCGCCCTGGCTCCCCTCACTGGCCGGCTCCCCTCTGGCGGCCCGCGGGGCATGCGACATCGCTGGTCACACTCGCCGTGGGGTCCACCGGACCTTCCCTGCCAGGGGGTTCGGCAGGGCAGCCCCCAGCCCCGCCCGGTGCCTTGGGTCCATCCTGCTACAGGACTGGGCCTGTCCCGCGGTTGGGCTCCATGAGGACCCCTCAGCCACCCCCACCCCCCGGCCTGCCCCAGCCCCTGGGCCGCAGCACAACCCTCCATCCCGCTGTCACTGAAGGCGCTAAGTGGGACTGGATCCCAGGCCCACCAGCAACGACTGGCCTCCAGCTGGACGCGGCGGCCCTGGTCACCGAGTCACGAGTCATGGAGCGGTTGGGGTGGGAAGGGGCTCACCGCCCTGATCCCTGGCCCAGAGCAGCCCCCTATGCCCCTTTGGGGGCTGCGGCGCCCGGCACTTACACAGCACAGAAAATATGCCTTGGGACAGCAGGATATCGGGAGGGATCTGTTACTCTCTTAATATTCCCTATTAAGTTATTAGCACACCTGAGTGCTGCTGAACATTAATTTGGCACTCTCAAAAGAAAGAGACGTAGCAGTTCCCAGCTAGCAGCTGAGTAGTAACAGCAAATTTACAGCCTGTAACCACAAAAATCTACATTATTTAGTGTTATTTTTGCCCGCATGCATGAATTTGCATATTTTGGCACCAAATTCACCTCTCCGTTTCATTGCCTCATCTAAGCTTTTGTAACCTTTGGTTTCTGTAATGCAGAGGAGGCTTGCCCAGCTGCGGGGAGCCCTGCCGGAGCCCTGGCTGCGCCAAGGGGCCTGGGGAGAAGATGCACCAGCCTGGCACTGTCTCGTCTGCTGTGAGCATTAGGGGGCATCAAACGATGCTAATAAATGGCAAGTGCTGAGCAAGAGAGAGAAGACGCCTGGGTGGTTTAGTGTGGGGCTCTTCAGAACCACAAATTATCCCTGCTGAAGGTTTAGGAGGGTGAATCAGTGGGAGAAGGGGACAAGTCCCTAGAAGAGAGATCACCCAAGGACTACCACCAGCTCAAGAAGTCCCTGAGCTGCAAAATCCTGGGGCCTGGGAGAAGAGCTGTGGGAACACAAGAAGCACTTGCTTTGCCTCGGTCTTCCCTCACCTTCTGGTTAGGATGGCTGTTGTGGAAAAGGCAGTGGGCTGCATGAATATTTGGTTGAGCTGTCACAGCTGTTCTTCTCTATTTCCTATGCTCATATGTGTATTATCTGTAAAAATTATCATCCTGTTCTCCATCGTTTCTTCAGAGTATTTAGGAATATGCTGGATAAAGGCAGGTCTCAGTCCAGACCCTCAGATATCCCGACATCGCAGAAACCGATAATTTGTGTCAGCCCTTTGCTTCCTGTCTTTTAACCAGTTATTTAGCTGTGAAAGGACTTCCTCTCTTACCCTTTGATGGGTTCATTTCTGTAAAAGCTTTAGCTGAAAGCTTCTTTAAAAGTCCAAATCACTTTGCCTTTGTTTTCCTACTCTTTCACAGAGCTGGGAACCTAGGTCTGGTCTCAGGGAGTCCAGTAACCAGCTAAGTCCCTGCTCTGTGTTGGTGCAGCCAGAGCCTTAATTCCCTCACCACCCTTTGAAATAGTCTGGCTCCTGGCCTCCTAGTTCACATGGTTTGTCTGCAGAGCCCCATTCTGCAGCACAGACGACAGCAAAGGGAGTTCAGAGACGGCGAAGAGCCTGGAGATGTTCCTACCTGGGAGCTCTAATAGGGCTGCATTTGTATGCTAGCGAATAAGCCATTTTCAGACCACCTTTTGTCTGCACTGTCACATTTCTCTCTCTGTAGCACTTTTCTTCCAGTTCCTTCAGGAGCTGCAGAGCCCTAAATGCCTTGTAAATGAAATGTAAAATCCTCTCTTTTTCTCTTTGCAGTGGGAAGGGGACCAAAACCGCATGCAAAGTACAGCTGCATCTCTCAAAACACCTCTTGTCCTTCTTAATATATTCCTTCTCACATTTCATGACTTGTTACCGTGTGAAGGCAGTGAGAATTTTGCTGTTAGAACCGTTGCCCCTTCCCTCCCATCTGCTTCATGCTTATTTGCAGTATTTACAATGCAGCAAACCTTTTAAGTATTGCCTAGTGGAGCCATATGGCATCCATAGGTAACAATGCTGCTTACAATTAAGCTCCTCTGCTATGTCAGACCAGCGGGTAAAAAGCAATTCATGACCAAGAGTAGAAAAGAAAAAAACAACCGAACAAATCAAGACAATTAATCTTGTGGTGTTTGAGGTAATTCCCAAGAGCGTGGCAGGGAAGGTTAACTAAAAGCACCAGGCTTCTTGAAGTGAGTGCGTGGAAAACAGTTTTTAGGGAGAAGGCACTTTGATTTACCTTCTTTGATTATCTGTTTCTGGCGACAGAGATGCCTGCGTTACTTATTGCTGAGCTATCTGGGATATTCCCATCCCTTTGGATGTTAATGCACAAATCAAATTACAGCACAGCAAAAGGAGCGTACCAAAGTGGGAGGGTTTTCTTGTCTTCACATAACTTCGTTGTTGCTGATATAATGCTAAATGCTTTAGTAATGCTTTGAGTCATAAAAGATCATTAGTGCTTTGAGGCCAAAGAAGGTTAATAAGAGAGCAGATGTTGGGCTGACTCAATGGCCGAGTAAGAAAAGAAACGGGTAAGTTGTCCCTTTAACTCAGCTTGTGTTCGGGGGATAAATTCAGCCCGCTCAATGCTCGGGCCTTGACATGGCAAAAAGCAGCTGGAAGGAATAATGGATGAGCTGAACCAGGTGCCGAATTTCTCTGAAGAAATGCAAGAGCCAGGCTGAAAAGAATTTCTAAGCCAGCAGGTCCCTCCTTGTGACAGCCAGTGGGAAAAGGGAGCCCGGAGCCCGGCGCAAAAGGCAGGGCTGCTCCCTGGGGCAGCTGCTGCCTGCTCCTGCCATTGTGGCTCTTGCTCAGACGTGTCACCCTGCCGTAACCTCGGCCCTCACCCCTCTGCCATTAACAGCGCCCTTCTCAATAGGAAAACTCGGGGAAAACTGGCTTCTTTTGGTTGCGCTAGCAATGCAGACATCTGACTTTTTTTTTTCTTTCCCCCCCCCCGCCCCAGCTTGCCTATACTTTGCAAACACCAGAGCTCGATATGGTTAGCTCCTCATTTCAGACGTCGCTGCCTGTGGTGGTTGTGTTTGGACCCACTCTCCCCACTTCTGGCAGCCAGCAGATTCCCCTGTGCCTGCTGGAAGTGGGGCTCAGATATTACACCGACCGGCACGGGACCTCACCGTCTTCCTTGGGGACTGGCTCAGAAACGCAGAGGGTGAAATAGCAAGCAGCACCCAGGGAGCGAGGAGCGCTGGCTTCCCCCTTCCTGCCTCCTTTAGCTTGGCAGTGGTTGGGAAAAGTGTTGCTGAGAAGCAGAATCCCACAGGTATTTACAAAGCCTCTAGTCTGTGATCCCCCGAGGCTGCAGATCACAGAATCATACAACAGTTTGGGTTGGGCTGTGGGGACAAAGCATCAGGGAGGAGGTGGGGAAAATAAATATGAATTTAGATGCCTGAGGACACGGTAAAGCAGCTGGGACACCTGAGCTGCCTTTAAAAGGCACCTACAAAAGAAAAATGCAGAATGGCATCAGTGCATATGTCTCCATCTTTTAGCTTCTCCTCACACTGGTTGCATGAAGCCAGATACCCACTTCAGGGTGGGATTAGTCTCACATCTGGGTATTCGCTGTCCTGGAAGGCTTTAGAGGAGACTGATATGACTGGGACAGAAGGAATACAAGGTAAATGGAGACAATAGATAGGAAGGGCAATGATTTTTATTCTTTCCCTTTTCAAATCTTACCTTTTACCTATCTTTATACGTATATACATATCTATCCCGCCGTGTATGTAGCAACTATTAAAAACACAAGAGAAAGCAATTAAGAATTGCCATTCTGTCAGTCCCCAGTGACAAGAAGATGAAGCTCATAATCCCGTTCTGCAGAGGCAGCAATCTGGCAGAAGGACAGAAGAGCAGGCCTGACGTTTCTGATGAGGAAAAAGCAGAAGCATTGCAGGATCACTGAGCATAACACTGGAGGGACCCAGAGAGGTCGTGTAGATAGAGCAACACCTGCCGCCAGGCAAATCAGCTCAATTTAAACCTTTCTTGACAGATGTTTGTCCAACCTGTTCTTAGAAACCTTCAGTGACGATGGCTCTGCCCCCTCTCTTGGCATTTCTTTCCAGTCCTTCGTTATCCTCACTTCATATGCTTGCTGCTAATGTCGAACCTAAGTATCCTTCGTTACATTTATCCATGGTTTGTTTGCTGATTGCCAGTAGCTGTGAAGAATAATTTAGTGCATTCATAAAGCGAGGAGGAAAAAAAAAAGAGTTTTGATTCAATTTTCAGGTCACCTTTAAAATTCACTTTACCATTTTGAAGCAAAATGCCTGCTGGCTATTCATGAGGGGTCTCTAGGCCTTTTCCAGCAGAGACTGAAAAATCCCTAGGAAATGTGCTGAAACCAGCAGGGATCCAGCAGCAAATTCGTCTCAGCAGGGAACCACTGAGATCCTGAGTTTGGCTGTGAGCAAAAGGG
This sequence comes from Falco naumanni, assembly GCF_017639655.2. NCBI lineage: Eukaryota > Metazoa > Chordata > Aves > Falconiformes > Falconidae > Falco > Falco naumanni. The sequence goes on from NC_054057.1 coordinate 61,943,774, forward strand.
GATCAAAGCAGGCAGAGAAAAACGCTGCCCTCCTCTTCCAGATGCAGGTGTTTGGTTCTCTAAAGACATCGCTCTCTGCCAGGTCCTCTGCCCTTCCCACCCACCGTCATCCCTCATCCTTTGCACCCCTTAGCCTTTTCTGACTCTTGCCCCATTTTGCTTTTCTTCTTGCCTCTTTGATCACCCCTTCCACAGAGCTTCCTTCTTGTCCTCCCTCCCAGCTCTTGCTCACAGAGCTCTCCCACAGCTCCTTTTTTCCTTGCCCTCTCCTATTTCTCCCATCTCAAGTACAGCGTAGTCTCAGCAGCCTGAGGATGATACAGACAACTTCAGAGATCCACTTCTCCGCTCCACATCTGTATCTCTGGCCTGGGACACCACTTCTAGCAGAAGCTAGAGCTCTAAAGCTACAGAAGAACCTCCTCATCTTCTCTCAAATCCTTCCTGAAATCTCCTCCTTTCCAGCGTCTACGCAAAACCCAGCAAGTTTGGTTCATCTTGTGCTAAACCCCACTGTCTGCCATGCCAGTCAGTATTGTCTCACTGTTTCTTTGTACTTCTCTACCTAACAGATTGTCTCCATCTGCTGTCTCTTGCCTTGCAGTTAAATTCTGAGCTCTCTGAAGCAAGAACTGTATTTTCAGGCTGCATTTTTGCAACACCTAGCAAAAGGCGATCTTCATTCAAAACCGAGACTCCTAGGTGCTTCTAATTCATGCAAATTGTATACATAGAGCTGAGCAATGTTCCTGAATCAAGAAATACTGGGGAGTGAAAGAAGCAAAAAGTCAGGTGTAAAGCATCTAGCAGATAGAGAAGGCAGACTAGCTGACCCTTTCAGCCCCACTTCTGTCCACGCAAAGTGGTGTGCTGGAAAACGCAGGCTCATAGGAAACATTGATGAGAGGAAGCCAGGGGATCAACAGTCCCCCAGCCTCCCTGCCTGGGAGAGTCAACAGCTCTTGCCACCCTCAGACGCATCTAATCTGCTCTTGACAACCTCTGCAAGGAGAGGTGCCCACCCTCCCCAGGCAGCCTGTCCTTGTGGTGCTTCCTCCTTACAGTTAGGAAATGCTCCCCAATGTCTCTCTGAACTGTCTCTTCGAGCAACTGAAGCTCACCATTTGAAGTTCACCTCTTTTGGGGGTCTTCTGACATGCCACCACAGACCCTGGTTATTCCCAGCCTTTTTGAAGAAGGCCTTTACACCCTCTGAGACTGTTCTCATGTCTCACTTGGTCTTCAGTTCTCCACACTGCCACCCCAACCCCACAGAGACTGTCTTTTCTGGATCTCTCACTTTCCTTCTTGCTTTCCCTGAACCTTCTGCCATGGGCTGCATCTCTCCTGAAGCAGCATGCTCCAAATTGGACCCCATCATGTAAAACCTTATCCATCCCTTGTGCTACCTGGTAAGTGTGAGGTGGCTTTAACTGGTTTTCTAAGTACCGTAGGATGAAGTTCAGAAAATGCCTAACCAATCTGTGTACGCTGCTCAGTATTCTCACTTAATGCAGTTAACACTCTCTAGGTGGAGAGCACAATGTCTTACTTATTGTGGTTGGCATCTGCCTGCAGCTGACGTTTTTAAAGACTGGTTTTAAAAACAACAACAGTGAAACCCTTGAATTCTCAGCTCCTTTGTCAGCAGCCTTCCCTCTTCACTGAGTCTGGACCAACGCTCCCTTGCTCATTCTCCTCCTGCTGATGTAGTCTTTTCTTCTTCCTCTTAATGATTCTTCCTATTTCCATCTCAATTTGTGCCTTGGCCTTTCTGATGTTTCCCCCACATGCTTATGCTACTCTTATAACTGTCCTTAGTAATTTGACCTAGTTCCCACTTTCTGTAAACTTTTCTTGAGCCTGAGGTCAGTGGAGAGCTTGCGACGTCGCCAAGCTGGTCCTTACTACATTTCCTATTGGGATGGCTTCTGTGTGCGTTGTTTGCATCGTTTCTTTGAAGAGCTGCCAGTTTCCTTAACTCCTTTCACCTTTAAACTTGCCTCCCATGAGATCTTACTTACCAGTTCTCAAAGGGTCTCAGGGTCCCTTGTCTTTATTTCTCCTTGCCCTCCACTCCCTGCAGGAGGGTTGGGAGCTCGGTCGCCTCACACTCAGTCTCGGCCAATTTGCCTCCTGCCTTTACATCTCAGACCCGTCTCCGGTGGCTGACTGGCATCACTGCGCTGCTGTTCGGGCTGCCTGTGCCCTGCTGCTTCCTCTCCCAGCAGAACCAGTTAACCCAGCCTGCGTGCTGGCTAGTGTGGCACAAAGCAGTGACGAACAGGGGCTGCCATGGTTAAAGCCATCCCCAGGGCTCCACTAGCACCAGTGAACGTGTGCCCAGCTGTCCTTTCCCACACTGAGCATTTTACAGTTTATGAGGTTAAGAGGATTTTGCTTTTCTCCTCTCTTTAAATCCAACGCAGAGTCAGTTTAGCACTGGATTTGCTCCCCGTTAGAGTGAGACTGAGAATAACGGAGTAATTGATATTTCCCCTCACTAAATACTGAGATCCTGGTGCTTTCTGGCTTTCCAAACACCAGTTAAGGGCTCCTACAAACCAGGGGGCAGCCCAGCAATGGTGGGAAGTCCTGGACATCAGCAGAGGTGCTCCCACAAGCTCCTCACGGTGACCTATAGGACATGTCTCCTCCCAAATGTGCCTTTGGGTCACTGGGAAGCATCCTGAGCTCCCTGTGCAGCTATCCTGTCCTGGGGGTTGGCAGAGCAGCTCCCAGGGGTGGTCCAGGTGGATCAAGAAGGTTTAGGAGTGGTCCTTCAAGCCTGACCCTCCTTTCCCCAGGGAGGCTGGAGGTGGGACAGCAAGGGTGGGATTCACCTGACCACATGTAGATGTGTAGGACTGGAGCATGTCTGGGCTGCAGCTACAGTCAGAGGGAGCCAGACCGTACCGTGGTGGAGGACGTGGGTCAGATAAGCACCGACCAAGGGGGAGGAGATGGCCAGCCTCATCTTCCCAATATTCCTGAAAGGCAAGGGAAGCACCTGGGCTGTGCCTAAGGTGAAGTGGGTGCCTCTGCCAGCGTGGTGGGTGCCAGGACCCCGCAACGACGGCTGTGGCAGTGCTCAGCATGTGTAACACCAAGGCAGCAAAGAGATGGTGCTGGAGGGGACACGGTCACAGAGAAACCACCCCACCAGCTCCAGGTAACAAACATCCCTAGCCTCTGCTCCCAGGGAATGCTCCCAGAGCTCAGGGAAGGACGGCCGAACCCTGGGTCCCAGAGCAGCACCATCCTGCACCAAGGGCGATGAGCATGGCTCAAGGGTGCTCACAGCCTGCCGGGGACCACAGGGCCACCGCCCCGACCCCTTCTCCCCTCCTTCGCTCTCCTGGCCAGGGCTCGGCCCGTGAATCGGGACTCCAGCTATTTTGTTTCAGGCAGCCGGAGCTCATCAAAAGGAAGAAAGGCTCCTTGTCTCGAGGTCGCGGCTCTAATCCTGTTATGTGTCTGCGAGAGAAAGGAGGACGACGGAGTGAGGAGGACAGACCCGGTGCCGTTGCCAATTCCCTTCCCTTCGCACCCCACGTCCCGTGCCAGCCCTTGCCCAGCCACAAAAGGCCGCCTCCCTATCCGACAAACTAACCAAGCATTTAAATTTAATAGCTGTCCACAGCCTCCCGTTTCAAAGCGATTAGGCGTTTGATTAAAGCCCGTGTGTTGCTTTGCTGGCTGGGAGGCAAATTCCTCTGCAGGGCCCATGAAATCGGCTTCAGTGACCAGCACAGCACACGGTGGATGCTCTTTGCCGTCCCCCCCTGCTCTCCCGTCAGGCGAGGCGCTGATGGGGAGCCTGGCCCCCCGGGTAACCCCAGCTTTCCCCTCCATCCCGATGCACCCGTGCGTGCAAACCACGCTCCTCCCTCTTCGGTGCTCTAGCAAAGCCAGAGCAGGAGGAGAGCCCCGTGGGCTGGGACGTGCCGTCACCTGGGAGCAAACTGAGGCACGGTGAGAGACGCTGGCCACTGAGCGAGATGGGGCTCCAGGGCTTGTGGCTGGCTGGAACGAGATGGGGAGCGGACATTGTGTCTTCATGTGAGAAACGGGAGCGCACCGGGTAGGTGAGTAGGGTCCACAGCGGGGACACAGCAAGGAGGGGAATTAAGGGGTCAGACCAATACCCCAGAGCAGAGGGACAGGGGAAACCCCAGCTCTCTTAATGTGTGTGTTATGAACAGGAGCATCCCTAGACCTGCTTAAATCCTCGTGACCCAGTTTTGCCGGGCATCCCAGTCAGTCTCACAGCCCGTGTGGGTGAGCAGCTGCAGCCAAGGGTGCTGGACCAAGGATGACACCCGTCCCCTCGACTGCTCCTGATGTCCACCCCTCACTGCTCGTAACCGAGGGGTTAACACCCAGGAGTTACCACCCCAGCTTTGTGGAGAAGCTGGTCCCCCACTGCCCTTTGCTGCCTGCCACACCTTGGCCATGTGCTGGGCTCCTCTGAAAGGATAAAAAACGGGTGGCAAAGAGCAGGCATCTCTGGTTGCCACTTTGCCCACCTGGGAGGCTCCCAAGGTGGGCACCTCTGGGTTGAGCCAGGGCAGATCCGTGATGGATGGGTTGTGCCAAGATAGATGGGCTGTGCTGGGATGGATGGGTTGTGCCAGGACGGATGGGCTGTGCCGTGGTGGCAGCACGATGGGGGGTCTGTGCCATGTCAGTCTCACCTCCAAGGTGGGCACTATCCATGACGGATGGGTTCTTCTGTGCCAGCCTCACCTCCAAGGTGGGCATCATCCATGATGGAGGGGCTGTGCTGTACCAGCCTCACCTCCAAGCAAAAGGAGCGTGGCAGGGATGGCTGCTTCCCCGGATCACCCAGCAGCTGAAGGCTGCTCCATCCCCAGGAGACCTGTCTGCTGCTGACCAGCAAAACAGGAGGGAGGTTCCTCTGTCTGGTCAAGAGACCAACATTATGTTGGCTGCTTCTTCCCTGCAAAAGAGATTTTCTTCTCTCCCCAGGCAGCATCCAGCTGGACCCACAGGCACTGTCAGAAAGGATCCCAGTGAGGAGCGGGCATTTTCCGGAGCCCACCGTGCAGCTGCGTGTTCACCGTTTGGACTCGCTCCCTGGCTGCCCCATCCCACCCCGTGCCTGCCCACATCCAGGCCTGCTGCCTCCCTCCAGGACGTGGGGTGGCCTCCCCCAGCCCACAGTGCCCCTCCCCTCCTCTTCCCTGCAGCCCCACAGGCATTTCTCAGCCACAACCTCATGTCATTCCTGACCCCCTCCAACATCCCCATCCTCACGCATACCTGTAAACATTTCTTCTCCCCTTCCTTCTCATACGCAAGCATGGGTCCTCTCCCTCCAGTCACAGTAATGCTCATTCCACTCCAGCTCCCTTTCCCTCCTGCCCAGCCCGCGGGAAGCTCGTGCCCAGCCCCTGCCCATGCCAGGACAGCCTGCCTTTCCATGAGGCTCTCTTGGGGATCAGCATCTCCTCTCCGCGCAGCCAGGCTCCTGCTTCCCCCCCAGACAGCTCTCCCCTGGCTTTGGCCCCAGCCGCCTTTCACTGCTGTGTCCGTGCTGCCCCGATGCTCTACCCACGGCTTTCCCTGCCGCACCGCTCCGTGCTGGAAGGGGAATGGCAAAATCCAAAGCCCTGGCGATGCCAGTCAGCCACTCACTCTGCTTTGCGGGATCTCTGGGATCGCCTGCCGGCTCCCACCACCACCCCTCATTTTTTAATCTCCACAAGTGAGCTGAGAATTAATTATTTAGCAGCTCACAGAAAGCATCGGGAAGGTCTAAAACATGCTGAGCTGCAGCTTTGGCTCCTACCTACCCCGGGGAGATCGCCGGCTGCATCCCTAACGTACGGCACGCTTAATATTGTATGTTGATTAATTGCTTCATTTCCTTTCTCCTGAGGAGCCGTGAGTTTTGGCTCGTGGATGAATCCGTCTCCGGAAGAAATCAGCTCCTGCAGGAAGCAAGACAGAGCCCTGGCCAGAGAGGAGGGCAGTGGGAGTTCTGGGGTTCCCTGGGGGGAGACTCCCTGCGTGTGGGGTCCCAGGGCAGGGTGGTGGCAATCGGGGGGAGCTGCTTCTGATTTACACCCACAGAAGCCAGGCCAGCACTGCCAGAGCTGCTGGGATGGTGATGCCGGTTTCTTCTCCGAGTGAATGGAAACAAGGGGCTGGGAGGGTGACAGTGCTGGAGCGTTTCAGCTGCAGAGCCCAAAATCCCACCGACATCCCAGGCAGCTCCACGGAAGGGCGGCTGTTGGGGCAGGAGGTGGCTGGGAGCATGCTGGTGGTGACAGCTACACCCCGTGTGCACCCACACCTTGCAGGGGGACCCCATGGTGGGGACAGGGATGGAGCAGACCCTGCCAGCAGGTTGAAGCCCAGGTACCTCTGCCAAACATCCCGGGGTGTCCCATCTGTAGCCCAGCGTGTCTGGGATGGCAGCACCCTGCAAGGTCCCCGCTCTGGTGGGATGCATTGCAGAGCCGGGAGGTGCCCAGGGAGGACAAGGAGGGGGACTGGGCACCCGCCACCACCCCGGACGATGCTCAGAGGGGACCCCAGGAGGCTGTGTCTGTGTCAGGAGATCGCAGGCACCGGCAAGAGGCTTAACTTTAAAAAAAAATGGTTTATTTCAAGATCTTCCTTTTTTTTTTTTTTCTTGTTTTTACTTGTATTTCAAAAAAAGTGGGGCAAAAGTACAAAAAAAGTCAGTTGCGGAACGGTAAAGGTTTAGAAATCACAGCGCTGAACTAACCCAAGCGAGATACATGGAGCACAAACCAAACACCCCCACGACACGACGTGGCCAAAGACCATGTACAGCCTTTGGCTTTGTATTATTATTAATTAATTTTTGTTTTCCTCTGTACAAAACACACCAAAGCATGCCACGGAGCGCAAAGAAGAGATACCAGACGGGGAGGAGACAGATTTGTACAGCAGGGGACGGGAGGGCTGGCTCCCGCTCTCGCCTCCTCCTCCTCCCCTGCTCACGTCAGGTTGTTCTGCAGACAGTTGAGCTCACCAGCGTCCTGCTCCCCTTTGCCGCTGCCGTCGTGCTTGGGCGATGTCGAGTTGTGGATGTTAAATGGCTCCTCATCCTTCAGGCAGGATTTCAGGGAGTCCTGCAGCTTGTGGGGAGCACTGGGGTCATCCTGCCAGGAGAAATGGGGGATCAGGAGATGACTGTGCCATGGGGGACACTTGCAATTCGGAGGTGACTCGCTGCGGGGACTGGGTGGAGGCACCAATGTCCCCAGCAATGCAGCATCCTGACCCGGGCTGTGCCTCCTTGCAGGCAGCCCCTGGCAGCAGGCAGGGCTGCCCAAAGGTGAATATAGACGTCTCAGCACGGGGGGAGCTGGTGGGCGACAGGGTCCAACCCACTTGGGATGACTCGCTGCCATTCCCTGCCACGGGTTCCCCGCCACCCAGCACCCAAAGCCACTCACCGACAGCACGTGAGAGCCGCATGGCCATGGGAGCCATCCCCCCTCACCCCCGCCTCTACAGCCACCCCTGCCAGCCCCCCTCCACCCAATTTCTCTTCCCATTTCCAGCCCAGCTCATCTCATCGTCCCCACGACAGTGAGCAGCTCCCCGAGCAGCGCTTGGCAGGAGGCCCGAGGGGTTGGGTTTTATTGGGTTTGTTAGCGTACAGCTGGCCCTGCCCTGCTGCTGTCCAGATCCGCCAGCGCTAAAGCCAGGGACGCCTCTTCCCGATGTGCCCCCGCAGCTGCCAGGAGCATCTTCCCCTCGGAGCTGGGCTGCACCCCGAGTCTGTCCGGCATCCATGGGGAGCACGGCCCCCCCAGCACCAGCGTTGGGCAATGTCAGTGCCGGGTAACGCTGGCTGCGGTGGGTAATGGCAGTGCCGGGATTGCCCCAGCGTCGGCGTCGGTGCTGGTGGGGCAGGATGAGCCCTGGAGTGGGGGACTGCGAGGGGAGGATGGGCCGCGGTGGTGAGGCACCCACTGGCATCATAGCACTTATGGTGCTCCCGGTGCCACATGGCAAGCAGGATGTGGATGCAGATACCCACAGGCTGGCGTCATGCAGCCGTGCTCACATGAGGATAGGAAACCTCCATCTTCTGGGCAGTGACCACGAGCGGCACCCAGCTGGTCCAGGGCTCGTGCCATCAGCTCCACAGCAAACACAGAGGGATGGGCACTGCTGCTGGGCATCGAGCTCCATCACCCAGCCGAGGGGCTGCACCGCATGTCCCCAAAAACCCCTTTCCCAGGGATGTTGACCCCACTGCCCCTCCACATCCTCAGTGTGCTGCGTCCCAGGCACCATGTGCCATGGTAGGAGCGAGCCCTCCCCATCCTGGAGGGGATGAGGGACGGGCCAGACCCCAGTGAGATGCTGGGGAGCAGCACTGATTTCATCCCAAGGTTCATCCTCTCCACAGCGGGGAGCAAGCTGGCTCCGGGAGCCTCCTGCCAGGGCGGCTCGGCCGAGCGGCGGCGGACACTACGGCTGCTAAAGGTGGTCGAAAGACGGGGAAAACCGGCAGTGGGCTAAGGCAAAGCTAGAGGGACCTACGCTCCTCCTCCGGCTCACGCTCGGCAAAGCCCTTCGCTTCTCTCTGTTTCGATTTGAAAGACAGGAGGTTGGATGGGCAGCCCCGGGGGCCGCAGGCGGACGCATCCTGACCACACCAGCAGCATCCTGGAGTGTTTCATCCTCCAGCATCACCCGCCACTGCTGGCCATTGTCCACCAGTCCTGCCCCAGCGACACTGCAGCCAGGGAGCATCATCTGCTGCAGCCACACTGCACTGGCTGCCCCTCCCTGAAAATGCCGGCACAGCCACCCCTGCCACCCGTACATGGAGCCAAAGCCGCCAGGCAGCTCCAGATGGTGCTTCCCCGGGGAGCCAGGCAGGCAGAAGGGGACAGGCCAGGGAGACAGCAGGGTGACACCAACTCTGCCTGGCCCAGGTCTGGTTCAGGTGGTCCAGGCAGGATGCGGCACGGCAGGACCAGGCAGCGAGGACAGAGCAGTGGCTGTGGTGGGATGGGGACAGGAGGGTGCAGAGGGACCCCCAGACAGTGCCAGGACCACGGGTGGGGGGACAGACAAGATGTTACCAGACAGAGGGACGAGGGTAGGACAGCAAGCGGGAGGGGGGCACAGTGCCATGAAGCCTTCTTACGTTTGGGTGGGAGCCCTCGGCGATGGTGGAGAGGGAGAAGTTGTCGTTGTGCAGCTCGGACGGGGTGCGGTATCTGCTGGGGGAGAGCAGAGCGCAGCGGTGAGACTGCAGACGCTGCCAAGCAACCCCCATGCCCTCAGCCATGTTTTGGGGTGAACCCAGTGTTGGGGTGTGTGGTAAATGCTCCCAGCACTGGAGGTCTGGGGGCTAAATGTCCCCAGGGATGGAGATCTGGGGCTAAATGTCCCCAGCTCTGGGGGTTTGGAGCTAAGTCTCCCCAGGGATGGAGGTTTGGTGCTACAAGTCCCAGATCTAGGGGGTTTGGGGGTCTAAATGCCCCCAGGTCTGGGGTTCTGGGCTAAATGGCCCCAGAGCTGGCAGTTTTGGGGGTCTCAGTGCCCCCAGATGGAGGGTTTGGGGCTAAACGCTGCCAGCCCTGGGAAGGTGCAGGCAGGTGCAGGCAGGGCAGTGCTGAGGGCAGCCCAGGGCAGGCAGGAGCCGCAGGCTCCCAGGGCTGGAGAGGGAGACCCATGGGCTGGCACCGAGTGTCGCTGCTAATTACACTTGGCACTTCCAAACACTAATTAACAGCTCATTAGAGAGCCAGGCTGGGAGGGCATTCTCCTGCCCAGCTCCAGGGAGGTGGGCAGGGATTGCTGGGGTGGGGGTGACCCCAACTTTGCCCATGCCAGTCCTGTCCCCAGGGACACAGCAGGGACTATTTCCAGTGGCCCCTGGGCAGTGTGGTGAGCCCAGCCGGTGGCCCCCTGCTCCCAGTGAAGCAGATTAACTGGTGCCAGTCAGGAGCAGCTTTAAAGGATTAACGGTGGAGCAGGAGCCACGAGCCACGACCCCTAAGGTCACCCGCCTGCGGGAGCTTTCCCACCCACCGTCACCTTGTGCCCATTGGCACAGGGGGTCCCAATGACAGCACACGGGGACAGGACTGCATCCAACCCCAGTGCCACCGCTGGGAGCTGAGCCCCCCCCCCCCAACACCGTCGCAGCCACCGAGGTGCCACCCCAGACCAGCTGGGGACAGTGTTTGGGTGCCAGTCCTGCCCCAATGCCACTCACTTGGTCTTGCGCAGTTTGCTGTTCTCCGTCTTGAGCAGGTAGAGCTTCTTGGCAAAGAAGACGGTAAGCATGAAGAGCAGCAGCACCACGAGGGCAGCCGAGCCCACGGCCACGCACATCACTTGAAAGTCGGTGACGATGGCCTCACAGCGAGTCCCCTTGTGCCACGTGTAGTCCTGCGTGTTGCACCTGCAAGGGGAGGTGGTTAGGGACCCCCACCCCAAAATGTGTCACCATCCCACAGAGCTTCCTCAGGGGACATCGGCATCTGTAACTGGGGAGATTACAGGTGTCTGATGGGACCCCCCACCCCCAACGCTGGGGTCAAGTGAGACAGGTCACAGTGGGGGACACCAGGAGTGGAGTTAGGGTCCCCCCAGGCAATGCTGGTCCCCTGCACCCATGACTCCCAGCCCCAGCAGTGGTGGGGAGTGGGGTGGCCAGCGAAGATCGGGGGGACACCCACATCCCCCCATGCAGGCGGGCTGGGTGCCAGCTGCACCACGCGTGCCGAGCCGTACGGCACAGCCGGCATCGGCCCTCCCCGGGCGCAATCTGCCGGGGCCGATTAGCGCGGCGGCCCCAGAGCCTCAGCTGCAGGGCCCTGACCTAATTCCTGGGCAGTCACCGCCCGGGGGGCAGGGAAAGACCCTCCGCCTCCCAGCGGGACTGGGCCGGCAGGCAAAGGGGCCTGGGTGGGTGGCACGGGATGGAAAGCCCGGGAATGGGCTGCACAGGGATGGAGGAACTGGGAATGGGGTGCATGGGGATGGAGAGACTAGGAATGGGGTGCACAGAAACGGAGAAACTGGGAATGGGGTGCACAAGGGTTGGAGAGCCCAGGGATGGGGGGCATGGGGAAGGAGAGCTCCCACATGCACCCCCCATCTCCCCACAGGACCTGGGGCCCCCGTGCCTGTCCCTTACCGGCAGAAGGCCCCGTGGCTCTCCACCAGGTAGCACTGGCCGCCGTTGTGGCAGTAGCTGGGGACGAGGTCGCAGACGGAGCGGCAGGAGCTGTTGTGCCGCACGTAACCGCTCCGGCACTCGGTGCCATTGTCAGGCTGGCCCCGCTCCCCCGGCCGCGGCCACGCCGTAGGGCTGCCCCCCGTGACACCAGAGGGCTGCGCCGGGGCCACATTGCGGCGGCCGGTGGGTTGGGGGTCCCGCGGTGCTGGCTGGGCACCAGGCATGGCCGAGGCAGGTGGCCGGTAGCCATTCTCGTCCTCCAGCCCCCCATCTTCCTCCTCCTCTTCCTCATCCTCCTCATCCTCCTCCAGCTCATCCTCCTCATCCCCATCGGCATAGAAGGAGGTGGTGGGGTAGAAATCGGCTTCGTCGAAGGGCGTGAAGTCATCGTAGAGCTCGTGGAGGGCCCACGGCGTGGCTGCCCCCTCCGGCTCCCGCTGCTGCACTGAGCCAGCCGCCCCCTGGCTGCCCCCGGGGAAGCCCCCCAGTCCCTCACCCCCCTCAAACAGGTCGTAGTAGTCGACGTCAATGATCTCCGAAGCCGTCCGGTCAGCCGGCGGCTCGGCTGGGCTCGGGGTGGCGGTGACGGGCTCCTCTGCCTCCAGCCAGGTCAGATCCGTCCAGCCGCGAGCCCCCTGTGCCGGGGCCGGGCTGGATGTGGCCCCCCAGAGCTCGGGGGGACGCCCTGAGTCCCCCGCGGCACCTGGCATGGGGCTGGGGTCACCCAGCACGGGGCTCCGCGGCGCAGCTGAGCCCCCAGCCGCCAGCAGCAGGTCGGATTCAGCCGAGTCGGTGGCGAGCGGCGGGCCGGGGGGGGGTCGGGGGGGTGGCTGTGAGCTCCCCCAAACCCCCCGGGCCGGGCAGAGACGCTTGCGTGGGTCGCTCACCGCTCCCTGGCTCCTCGGGGCTTCCAAGGGCCACCGCCACTGTTCCCCCGTCACCGGGCCAGGTCACCGCTGCCTGGCCATCCTCCGCCATGCTGGCTTTGGGGGGCAGAGCACTGGTGTCCCCCGCCCCAGCGCACCCCACGCACCCCTCCAGCATCACCGCCGGGTCCATGGTGGCAGCCGTGCCCCTACTGGGGGGCTCTAGCTGGGGTCCTGCCGGGGGCTCACCCCCTGCCGCAGCCCCCGCGGAGCCGGTGCCGTTGCTGTTGCTGGGCCCTCCCAGGGGGTCTCTGCTCGTCGGGTCCCACCGCGGGGGGCTGCTCTCCAGGGAGCCCTCCCAGACTCTCCCCTCAGCCTCGCTGGCGTTTTGGGGGGGGCCACTCGGATGCTGGAGCGGGACAAGGAGAGAAAGACGCATCAGAGGTGCCCCCCACACCCTGGGGAGGCCACAGCGGCTGGTTGGGGGGTGGGGGTCCCAGCAGGTCCCCACCTGCTCAACCTCACACCTACCAGCACCATGACAAGACATGGGGGGGGGGGGGGGGGGGGGCTGCACCCCAAGGCTTTTACAGCCCCTCCCAGGGCCTGAAGGGGCAAAGCCCCCAGCGCCATGGGTCCTCCTGCACCCACGATGGCCCCAGGCATCGCCCCAGCTCTGTGCCCCCCCCACGACACGGACCCTCCCAAGGCAAGCTGCCCCAGCCAGACCCTCCAGCTGCCCTGCAAGGGGATCCAGCCCCCTGCAAAGGGATCTAGCCCCCCTTGCAAAGGCATCCAGCCCTCCTCTGGTTCCTGCAAGGGCACCTCATACACGTAATGGGATCCAGCCCCTTGTAACAGATCCTGTCCCCTCCCTGCAACAGGATCCTGCACCCCCCCACCCCACCCCCAAATAGATCCAGCCCCCTCTGCAAGGGGATCTAGCCCTCCTCTGGTTCCTGCATATGCAGCCACTACACACAATGGGATCCTGCCCTCCCCACAACGAGATCCAGCTGCCTGCAAGGCGATCCATCCCCCCCTACAAGGGGATCCAGCCCTCCTCTGGTTCCTGCAAGTGCAATCCATTCACACAACCGGACCCAGCCCCTGCAAAGGGATCCAGCCCCTGAGAAGGGGATCCAGCTCCCCCCTGCAATAGAACCCAGCCCCCTTACAAAGGGATCCAGCTCTCCCTGGTTCCTGCAAGTGCACCCCACAATCACAAGAGGATCCAGCCCCCGCAAGGGGATCCAGTCCCTCCTCCAAGAGGATCCAGCCCTCTGCTGGTTCCTGCAGATGCACCCCATACATAAAGGGGATCCAGCCCCCAGCAACAGGATCAAGTTCCCCCACACCCCAGCAAGGGGATCCAGCCCTCCTCTGGCTCCTGCAGATGCAGCCCATACACACAAGCGATCCAGCCCGCGGCAAGGGGATCCAGCCCGCCCTGCAAGGGGAATCCAGCCCTCCGCTGGTTCCTGCAGACGCACCCCGTACATAAAGGGGATCCAGCCCCCTGCAACAGGATCAAGCCCCCCCACCCCACCCCGCCCCGGCAAGGGGATGCAGTCCCCTTCCAAGGAGATCCAACCGCTTCCAAAGGGATCCGGTACCCAGCAAGGGGATCCAGCCCCTGGCAGGAGATCCCCCGCCCCGCTGCCTGCAGAGGAATGCAGCCCCTGCCCGGGACCGCGGCCCCCCCCGCTCCCCCGGGGATCCAGCCCCCCCTCCCCGCGCCGGGATCCGCCCCCCCCCCCCCCCCCCGCCCTCCTACAGGTGATCCCCCCCCGCCGGGATCCCCCCCCGCTCCCCCCGGGGCAGGATCCGGCCCCATCGCGGGCCGCAGCCCCCCCGGTTCCCGTGTGTGCGCCCCCTGTACCCCCCCGCCCCGCTCCCGCTCCCGACCCCCCCGAGCGACCCCCCCGCACGCACCGAGGGCGCCGAGCGGCAGCAGCAGGGCCAGGGCCAGGGCGGTGCGGGGCCGGGCAGCCGCGGGGGCCATGGCGGCATGGAGGGACCGCGGCTCCGCCAGCGGGGCCGGCACCGGCAGCGGCTCCGCCCGCGCCCCCCCCGCGCCGCCGCCGCCGCCACCGGGGGCCGGGGGGGGCCGGGGGGGCCGGGCTGGGGGCGGGCGGCAGCCGCCGGCTCCGCCCGCGGGACCGGGCCGCGGCAGCGGGACCCCCCGGAACCGCCCGGCACCCCCCGGGAGCCCCCGGCACCGCCTGGCGTCCCCCGGGACCCCCCCCGCTGCCCCGGGCCACCCGTCCCTGCACCCCGCGGGGGCGCGCTGCGCACCCCACTGCTCCTGCGGGGGGATCCGCACCGGGACCCCCGCACCCCGGCATCTCTCATTGACACCCCCCCAGGCTGCTCCTGCAGGGGGGGAAGCCGCGCCGGGACGCCCCGCACCCCCCCATGCACCAGCATCTCTCACTGCCCCCCCGTAAACTGCGCTTGCAGGGGGGGGAACCCCGCATCAGACACCCACCCCCCCCCCGCATCCTGGGGTCCCTCACCGACAACCCCCCCAGCTGCTCTTGCATGGGGGAGCACCGGGACCCCCCAGCATCCTCCAGCGGGACGGGGGACCCCTACCGAGCCCCACTCGTGCCCGGGGGGGGCGGGATACCCCCAGCAGCAGCGGGGCTGGGGCAGAGCACCGAAGCCCCAGCACCGACCGGGGCCCGCGCCGCCGTGACCCGGGGCCCTGCAGCAGGCGGCGGGCAGGCAGGGGGCAGGCAGGGTGCGGGCAGGGGGTGCTGCCGGCCCGGGCGCAGCCCCGCGGCGAGGCCGACCCGTGCCAGCGCCGGACGGGGCCGGGCGGGGGGAGGCGGCGCGGACGTGACCGGCCTCGCGATGGGGCTGGGGCGGGGGACGGCGGGGGACGGCCCCGGGCGGGAGCCCCGTGGCACCCGCGCTGGGGCGGGACCGAGCGGGCACACGCGGGGCTACGGGGGCACCTGTGGGTGCCCAGGGGCACGGAGGGACCCCCCGCGCCCCCCGGGGCACTACAGAGCCGGGCAGCACCCAGACTGCGTGGGTGCCACGGCCAGCCCCCCCCGCCCCGCCCCGCTCCCCCCGGGGCCGCAGCACCCGCCGCCCACCCCGCAGCCTCCCAAGGTCACCCCGTGTCCCCTGCCTGCGGCGCAGAACGTGCCGGTCGGGCCTGCTCCCGCACCCCATCCACATCCTCACCCTGCATCCTGCATCCCACAGCCCACACCTACATTCACATCCTCACCCCACAGCCCGCATCTGTCATCCCAACACCCCACACCCCATATTCCGCATCCCACATCCCTCAGCCCACAGCCCACATCCTGCATCCTCATCCTCACCCAGCATCCTGCATCCCGCATCCTGCATCCCACACCCCGCGTTCTGCACCCCACATCCCTTATCCTGCATCCTGCATCCCACACCCCACATCCCTCATCCCTCATCCTGCATCCCTACCCTGTATCCCACACCCCACATCCCACACTCTGCAACCCGCATCCACATCCTCATCCCACACTCCGCATCCCTCACTCCCACCCTGCACAGACTCAGTCCCGCCGGGTCCATGGGTCCCCTGCGCCCCCCCGCAGCCGCGGCGCCGGGAACAAGCCCTGCTCTGTGCCCGCCCGGGGGTCCGGGGGTTCTGGGGGGGCCATCCCTGCTTAACATTCCCCGCGCCTCCGCCCCTCTGTGCGTTTCCAGGGGGATGGGCCGGAGGCCACCGGGATGGCGGGGGGCACGGCCGTGACAGCCTGGGAGAAGGGTGAGGGAGAGGCACCGGGGCCCCATGTGCTGCCCATGCTCCCTCGCCGGGCGCCCCCCCCGGCTGTGGCAAAAGGCTGAGGGACGAGGGGTGGGATACTGGGGAGGGGGATGGTGCTGAGCAAGTCACACAGGGCAAGGAGATGGAGCTCGGGCAGGGCAGCAGCACCCCCTCTGCACCTAAAGCCCCCCCAGAACCCCCCCTGCACCCAAAGCTCCCCAGCACCCCCCCTGCACCCAAAGCCCCTCCCCACTGGGGCAGGGTGGGGGCGCACAGCAGCCATGCCTCAGGGTGCTCCTGCTCAGGCGGTTGGCACTCGCTGAGCTGATGGAAGGTTCCAGCTCTGGGGGTGTGTGGGGCGGGCAGGGATGCCCGGAGACCCCCGGGGCCACCCCCTGCTGGCAACTGCCGCGGGTCGCCCAGGACCATGCCAGGTCTCGGGGACGGCCATGACTGGGGGCCGTGCTAGCCCCTGGGGTGTCCCAGAGCGCCAGCTCCCCCTCGCTGGTGGGGTGCGGTGGCCCTGGCCCGTGTCACCTTGCAGCATGGGGCCCCTTGCCCAGGAGCACCCCCCACCCTGGCCCTGACGCAGGGGGGCCACCCCCTCCCTCACCGGGGCCACCGGCTGCCATCAACCGGGTACTGACACCCTGAGAGCTCTGGCTGCAGCCAGTGTCCCCCTGGGGTGGAGGGGGGGACTTTGCCCTGGAGCCGATGGGATCCCTGGGGTACACGCGGGTGTCAGCAGCTCCAGCCTGGCTGGAGGCTGCTCCCCCGGTCCGGGGACGCTCCCCATCGCATCTCCCTGCAGACACCTTTGCACGGGAAGAGCCCCCTACCCCCCGGCACAGCCCCTGCATCCAGCCCCGCATTGGGGGCTCCGGATCGGGCCCCTGGCAGGCAGCTGAGGTGGGCACGGAGGGAGGGAGGGTCTCACAGCCTCTGCTTCGGGGGGACAGTGGCTGGTGCCTGCAGGGGGTGGGGGTGAATTCCAGAGCCCCCCACTCCCACCCCCCGGGACACGCAGAGCCTTAACGCATCGGGCTTTGACCCGGGGCTCCCCGAGGCAGCAGAGCCTGGGGCTGGTGTGGGGCCATGGTGCCTACAAACCGCCTCTGGTCTGCCTGGGGAGGGGCAGCAGCAGTGGGTTGGAGGGGGCAGCTGGATGGACAGATGGATGGATGGATGGACAGACAGATGGACGGATGGATGGATGGATGGATAGACGGATGGACAGACAGACGGATGGATGGATGGATAGACGGACAGATGGATGGATGGATGATGGGTGGATGGGATGGATGGATGGATAGACGGATGGACGGACAGACGGATGGATGGATGACGGACAGATGGACAGATGGATGGTCGGCACTGACTTTGCTCCCACAGAAGGCATGAGGCAGCAGCTCCCTCCTCATGGCTGGGCCGGCCGCTGCCGCAGGGCGCGTTTGTCTGGGGAAGTGACTCAAAATATTTAAGGTGAATTAAACGACGGTGATGGTCCATCCATAGGACACGGTGTAGCTGGGGAGGGATTGCACCCCAGCCCCCTTCTCTGCCCGGTTCTGCACCAGGAGCGGAGCTGGCTCACGGGTCTTGCCCTGCCTTGGGGGTCCTGAAAACCCAGCAGAGGGGTTTGCCCCCCCCAGCCCCGCTCTGCTCCACGCTCCCACCAGTGCCCGGCTCTGGCTGCCGAGCAGGGCCTGCCTGTGTTGTGGGGAGCCCTTGGTTCAGCCCCACATCCCACCTGGCAACTCCCGGCACGTGCCAACAGCCGTGGGGCAGCCCCACACCGGCACCTTCCTCCTGCTGTCCCCAAGGGGGACAAGTGACAGGCTGGGTGATGGTCAGGGACTCCGAGGGGACAGACAGAGGCTGGAGAGAGGCACCTTCCCATCAAGGGAGCACATGGGAATTGCCCGCTCCCTGTGCTCGTCGGGGTCCCCTGGGCTGCCTCCAGAGCCCTGTGATAGCAGGGGTCCATGGCGGGGGCAGGGTGGGCTGGGGCCGGCACTTCTGCAGCAGCTTTTGTTTCTCCTGTCACCTCTCCCTGGGGTGCCTGCTTCACATTGTCCCTCCCTGCCCAGGTACCACAGATGCTCAAACTACCCTTTCCCCGATATTTCTAATTATCAAGTAGTGGAAAGGTCCAAAGAAAACCCGACTTCAGGAAATGCAGAATTGAACAGACCGGACCGAGGGTGGTGGCTTTTGCCCCAGCTTGGGCACCGCTGGCCTTGGCCACGCGAGCCCTTCCCTCCCTGAAAGCATCCTCGACAGCGTGTCTGAGCCCAAGGTCAAGCTCAGCTCAGGCAGGCACGGTGGTAGCGGGACAGCTTTGCCCTTGATCGGGGCTGGCACGGCCTGGGGCATGGCTCCGAGGTGACAAGCTGGGATGCGACACTGAGAGCTGCAGGAAGCTGCTGCTTGCTTCAGCTGGAAGACTGAAACCCAACCTTCATCCTCCTCCGCACCCACCCCGGCCCCGCTGCCCTCAGCCTTAAATACCCCATAAAAACACCCAAACCACTTCTGCAGGGAACAAATTCACCCACCACGCACCAGTCACCCACCAAACTGTTCCCGACACTGAGTTGATCTGAAAATTGCTGTAATTTGAAGTCTTCCTAACAGAGCTATGTTTAGGGTTGCACGAGCAGCTTGGGGAAGGATGCTGGCAGACTGGGGAACGACACGGGGCTCTGCAGCCTCCGCATGCCCCGCAGTGCTGGGGCTGGTATCTTCAAAAAGAAAAGAAAAAAAGAAAAAGAAAAAAACCCCTAACACACACAAAAAGCTCACCAATCAAAAACCAAACCCAAACCCCCTCCCTGACCTGCACAGGGAGCTGGTGCTTTGGGCTGAGGGATTTGGTGTCGCCAAGTCCCATCGCTGGAGCAGCCACCAGCCCGGCTGGACCTGCTGGGGGGCAGAGCCCCCGCTCCTCTCCCTACAGCCACCACCTTCCAGCCACACTCCCCTGCAGCTGCAGAAGGAAAAGGTGGGAGAGGTTTAACACTGGCACGTTGCAGCTCTGAGCTGCAAAGACCAAGAAAAAAACCTGAGCAAAGTGGGCCTGAGCTGCTCCGGGGGCAGAGCCCGCAGGGCGCCATGGCCCCAGGACCGAGTGCAGCTCCTGCCAGTTGCATTCAACACCTTTTGCGTCTGCAAATGTTCACAGAGTCTGCGAGGAGCGATAAATAAAAGTGTCATGGACCGGGGCAAGGCAGCAGCAAGCGACAGCACCTTCCCCACCTCTCCTTCCTAGCTTAAGAAACCAGTTTAATTCTTGCAATTTTGCAAAGAGGGCACCAAACACTTCAGAAATGCTCTTTATCTTCAAGGCTTTGCTCTTATTACAGCTGAAAATCAGGATGAATCAAAGTGGCTATTTGACAGTTAAGCACAAGAAGCAGTGACACCTCTTCAACCCGACCAAAAATGAAGGGAAAAGGCTCAGGAGAGCAGACAAGCCGAACCCCAGTGATGCAGAGTGGTGAGCACACACCGTGTCCCTCTCACGACAGGTCATGGGTATTTAATGATGAGGGAAGCCAAGATCAGAGCAGCCAAGAAGACCAGATGTGCAGGTCGCAGAGATCAGCCCTGCTCTGAGCATCCTCTGAGGGCAGAGTCCATCTCTGGCTCTGTGGGTCTTCTACAGCGTCCTGGTCCCCAGTGCTGGGAGGGAGCAACGGATTTCCACGGAACAGATCCTGCAGGGATCTAGTGGCTCTTCCAACAGCATGCAGACTAGTGCCCCAAGAGGAGACGTCCCTCAGGGTCCCCAGCAGGACTCGGGCTGAACCTGTGCTGTGGCAGGTGCTGGCCTGGGAAGGACCCGCTCCTCCCCATGGCTCGGCAGCCAGACCTGGCTGGGCAACCTGGGTGCTGCTGCACAGCGACCGCCAGCGTTGCCAAACATCCCAGTGCCAGAGACCCGGCAGCAGGCTAGGAAAGCTGCTGGTTAATCACAGAATCGCAGCCTGGCCGGGGCTGGAAGCGCCCCCTGGAGCCCCCCCAGCCCACCCCCCTGCTGAAGCAGCTCTCCCAGGGCAGGCTGCACAGAGCCACGTCCCGGCAGGTTGGATGGCTCCAGAGAAGGAGACCCCACAGCCTCTCCGGGCAGCCTGTGCCAGCGCCCGGCACCCTCCGGGGAAAGAAGTTTGTCCCCAGGTTCCGCAGGAGCTGCCTGTGGTGCAGCCTGTGCCCGCTGCCCCTTGTCCTGCCGCTGGGCACCCCTGGCAGGAGCCTGGCCCCGTCCTCCTGCCACCGCCCTGGAGGCGCCTGTGGGCATCGATAAGGGCCCCCGAGCTGCTCCTCTCCAGGCTGAACAGTCTGCTCCTCTCCAGCCCTCTCGGCCTTCCCTCCTGCGGGGGATGCTCCTGTCCCCTCAGCCTCGCAGCCCCCGCTGGCCCCTCTCCCGTAGCTCCCTGCCTCTGGAACTGGGAGCCCAGCACTGGATGCTGTGTCAGGCACCAGGTGGTTTTTAATCACAACTCAGAAGGACAGAAAATGAGAGAATTGGAAAAAAAATCCACCCCAACTTCCAAATGATCACCCTGCAGTTTCCCATTGCAGCCTCCAGATGACACGGTGCTGCCCGGGAGCTCCAGGGTCCCCGCACGGTGACCCCGGCAGTGGCAGGAGGTTCCAGTGAAAGGGGACATGCCCATGCAGACAGCACACAGCCGGGCAGGACACGGCACAGACAAAGGGCAACACTGTTCCTAGAGAGCCGGGCAAGGGACCGGCTCCAGCAGAGCCAAGCCTTTGGCAGGTCACCCAGATCCGTGCTGCCACCCAATTGCCTGGGACCCAGCGTTTCTGACTGGGATTTGGGGGATTAGTGCATGGGATGGGCGCTTCTGGCTGGCAACACCCATCGGGGCCACCCCCATCGTACCCGCTGCTATAAAACCTGTGGGACTGGAAAAGCCATTTCCAGCCTTGCCAAATCCTGCATTTCCAAGTTTCTCATGAGAAAGGTGCAGGAATTGAAGTAAGTGTCTGAGGACAACAGAGACTTGCAGACCCTGAAACCCCAAACTCCTTAGGCGTCCTAATGTGCATTTTTGCCTTTAAGTCAGCCAAGGGGGGAAAAAACCCCACAGAACCACCAGCTTCTTAGGAACCCCGTGGTGGGGCTGGGACCACCAGACAGGTCCCGGCAGGGAGCTTTAGGAGACAAGTGCTGGCAGGGGAGCGAACGCCCATACCCGTTCCATTGCCCCTCCGGGCGCACTCACCCGCATGTCAGATCGCCTGGCTCCGGCAGCATCAGGTTCTTCAGCTGAAGATGCGACGTCCCGGTGCCTCCCCCAGCAGTGGGGATTAGTGGGGGACAGCAGGTTGTCTGGGGGACAGAAGGGCTCAGCACTGAGCAGGTGGGCTCCCATTCACCCTAATGACACCCTGGGCTCCAAACCACCCTACCACAGTTTCGGAGCAGACGCTGAGCCAGTGTGGAAGAGCTACAGTTTAGAGCCCTGGCCGAAACACATCATGAGGCTGTGAACAGAAGGGATTTGCTCTCTGTAGCCCTGTGCCAGCCTGTGCCACGCCACACCGCTGCAGCCTGAGCGACCCCAGCCCCTCACCAGCTGTGGGATCCAGCCAGCCACGCGTGCTCTGAGCTGCACCTCAGGCTCCGCTCAGCACCACCTTCTCATCGCTGTCACGACAGCAGCCCAGCCTTAGCCCCTTCTGCGGCCACAGAGAAAACAGTTCAAAAACTGGGCTGTGATCCACCGTACTCTCTGCATTCCTTAGGAAAAAGGTCTTCGTTCGAGGCAAGAGGAGGAAAAACAAGTCACGGAGGGTGCGGCAGGATGGGACGAGCCGTGCTGAGGACATCAGCAAAGGCACCAAGAACCCCCGGCCCTTCCCACCTGCCCCAAGCAGCAGCAGCACTAAGGGGCCCACCAAGGCAGAGCTCAGCACCAGCCCCCAGCCCCGGGGGTCCCCACCCCTGCGCCCTTCCTTCTTCAGCTGCAGGGAAGGGGGGACCGCAGCCATCACGCATACAGGATGCCCAGGAGGATGCTTCTTGCTTCTTCAGAGGAAAAGGCTCTTACTTGGTGAAGCAGCAGGAGCATTTAGAACGTAATCCAGATTGGATTCCCCGTTTCAGTTTAATCAAAAAGGCAAACTATCCTGGCAGCCTCTGAAGCCCTCTGGGAGAGGACAAAAGATCTGAATTAAACAATTAACAGCAAAGCCAGTACGGGAATAGAGGAACAGTGGGACCCTGCGCGGTCAGCGCAGCCAGTCCTCCTCTATGACAGCCTGCCCTGCAGAGGACTCCTTTCAAGTGTGGGATTCGACAGGGAACACAAGCCTGAGCAATCACCCAAGCTCGCACAGCAAGGCAGTGGGAAAGTAGGAACCAAACAGAAATAATCCTGTTAGGCCTCAAAATGCTGTTTTAATCGTCCACATTCATTAAGCTTTTAAAATCTGAAACGCCGTTCTCCAAAGCGGCAGATCGCTGAGTGCGCTGTGAAGGGCCTTCGCCCACCTGCGTCGCTCTGGTGTCCCCAGCGGGCCGGTAACCAGCCCCGGCTCCACACATGCCCCATCGCAGTCAAGACACAGCCCCAAAACAGACCTGGATCGTATTCAGAACTCCCACCCACACTACACAGGGAGGGGAAAAGGAGACTCCAGACAAACCGGCACAAGCTTTGTACAAAAACCACTTTTTTTTTTTTATTTCACAAAATTGGGTGGCTGTGTTGCAGGAATAAAACCGGCCCTATACATAGGATCAGATGAAAAAGTCAGCACATGTATTATTTATACAGAAACACAACAGTGTCAAGAATTCAGGTACTCTGTAGGATCAGCACTAGTACAGTAAAAAATAGTCTCCATCTGGATCCTTTATATTTGAAGTTGATCACGCTAAAAACAACCTGAGGTTATTCTAAACTGGACTACGGTCTGAACCAGAAAATCCCATGCTCACCCCAAAGACCTGGAGGGAAAGGTAACATTGGGGATGAAATTCCGCTGTGGGAGGTGGAAGGCAGGCAGGCCCTGACCGCTCTCTGCTAGGCACTGTGGGTTCTGAGAGCTTGGCGGTGGGAAGCATCGCTCCTAAGCCCTGGAAGTAACCAGGCTGTGGCAACGGGCTGAGCGCACAGCAGGTGTGTGGACAGCCCAGAAATGGTCACTGCACCATGCTCATGTGCGCTCAGGACCGGGGAAGTTCAACCGTTAACATTGATGAGGCAATCACCTGAGTGCTCTTCAAAGCAAATAATTTTTTTTTTTTTTTTTTTAAAAAAAACAACTGTTTAAGTGGTTCTGCAGTTTCAGGTTATTTGGGAGACCTCTGCCCAGTCAAGCCTTAGCCCACCCCTTGCACTCGGTTGCTGAAGGCCACCCTCTAAATAAACAAGCAGCCTACAGAGCTCTGGCATGGAAACCTGTCAGAGCTTCTTAACGCCAGGAAGAGAGCAGAGAACCCGAACCGCAGACAGCAGAGGACTTTCTGCAGTCAGTACCGACGAGCAAACAGCAGTCCTGGCAGCCTGGAGGTGTGTGCCGGCAGCACTGCACTGCTGGTCCTGCTCAGCGAGCACTCCCGATGTGCCCACTGCAGCCGTGCCCGCGCCCGCCCCCGCCCAAGGCAGCTCCACGAGCGGCGGCGATGGGTGCGCTGTCCCGGGGACATGTACCGCGGCCGCCAACCCCACCTCGGCTGTCTGCAGGAGGTAGTTCTGGCATTCGCATCTCAGCCATCCCAACCCAACCCCGTATGCTAGCACTTCTTCGCTATCTACTTTTTTTTGTTTTGTTCATTTTAAAAAGTAAAAAGTATATGCTCCAAAAAGAGGGACTAAAAATCATGGTTTTATTCCTCAGTTGGCTACTGTACCAAACTACTCGGGGAAGGTTCAACTACCACCTTCAAAGGCAAAAGAAAGGTAAAAACCGGAGCAAGAAAACTCCTACCATTGAGTGGTTTTATTCCAATTGATTCACTCCTGGCTTCATTCGCACTGGATCAACATTTTCTTTAATAAGTTAGCGAGGCAGCCCCAGGACTTGGCTACTGTCCTTAATGATCAGATAATTGGTAATGAACACGGCTGGCAACCCTGCACCTTCTGTGCTACAGCGCACCCTTGGGTTTCCTTCTCTGCTCAAACACTGGTTTGACATCCCATCTTGATGCTTTGCTCTACCCGGAGAACCCAAAACGTTAAATCACAGGTGGAGTGGGCATGCGCTACATCCTAAAGCTCAGTGAATGCCTCCACCTTAGAAGCGTGTGGATTTTTTTTTTATTTTTATTTTTTACCCTCCTCAGGAGAACCCAAAGCTCAAAACACCAAGACGAAAGAAACCAGACCCGAGCACGCTCTGAGAGGCAAGCAGACCAAGGCGTAAAGGACTTCCCACCAGCAACATGGAGGCACTACTGGCATCTTCGATCTAAAGCTTTCCCAAAGGACTGCCAAGTACTGCCAGGTTATGAGCGGTGGGGAGAGGAAGGAAAAAAGATGCTGTGTATATGTGCTTGTATACGTGTATGTATATGCGCACATACATGACTGGGGCAGGCCAACGGGAGGTGAAAACCTCCCAAGGGAACAGAAGGTAACTGAGGAATTCATTTTTGGTCACCACTATGTTGCTGTAGAAGTTCCTTCTTCCTTGACTGCTTAGGGAGTGGCTGAGGCCGGCGGGGCTCCTGCCGGAGGTGGGGTCACCCCTTCCGGGGGCGGAGGTGGCTGTGCAGGAGGGGGATCTGCAAAAAAAAAAAAAAACAGCAGAGAAACAGTGAGCAGGACACTGGCAGGGGCTGAACACGGAAAAGGAACCAGGCGCCAGCTCCCAGATGTCTGTGTGCCACGGGAGACGCGGCTGGGCAAGGAGAGAGCAGCAGGGACTGGCCCCAGAGATGGCCACGAGCGCGGCTCCCCCGTCCCTTAAGCTTCACACGAAGCTCCACTGCATGTTTTATTGTGCTTTTCCACAGCTGGGTGCTGTGTGGACTCTGTGAAAGAAGAAGAAAATTCTCATTTTTTTTACAGAAAAGATGACAGGCATGCAGCTCAGTGACTGGCAAAGTTCACGTGAAGCAACTTTCTGAGCTGGAATTAGCATTTCTCATCTCCCAGCTCTGTGCTTGAGCCTTTAGATTATGGCTCTTTTCAGTTCAAAATAGATGGAACAATAGATTTCACATAAACAGAGCCTGCACTTAAGCTCTGAACAGTGTATGTAGGTTAAAGCAGAGGAATCTACAGATGCAGCAAGTAGTAGGAGGAAAGAAACGAAGGATACAAAAGGCGGGCTTTCGTGCACAGAGAGGAGATGCTAATGGAACATGACTGACTTGTTTAGTAGGGGAGAAAAGAAAAGAAATTAAGATAAGGGAAGACAGCAAGCAGGAATACAACCTGACATAAGATATTCCCAGAGGCAGAGACTCAGGAAAAGGGAAGGAAAGCTTAGTAAAGCTAGAGCACCAAAAGAATAAGGAGCAAACGTGTGAACAAAAATAGCATTGGAATGGAGTATTTCGTGCTTGTGCTGGTTCACACCAGTGAGTCAGTGCTCCTCAGCCACTCGCTTCAGCTGAAGCCAAAATGGGATAGCTTTTCCCAATTCTTTTTTGGGAGAGGTACTACAAGCGATTACAATTCCTGCCTGTCTGGTCACAGTTACGCTGCACAACGTTTCTGGGGTTACAGCTGCTGTGCTGAAGCAGACCAGCAGTTTGTCTCAGGCTGCAAATAACAGACAGTTTTTTCGAGGCAGATTTTCGGCAGAGCAGCCCACACCAGCCATGCCAGCTCCTCCTCTGCTTTCTGGGCTCGGCCACATTGTCACGCTCATTCAAGTATCACCCACACAGTGGCTACTGACTTCAGCTGCTTTTTTTTGGCTGGCATAAATCAACTTCATTTTCGGAGGTGTACATATTTATGCCATCTAAGGAATGTTCCCAATATACCTTTTGCTTCTTCCTAATTAGAACTTCCTCTCCCTAATTTCACAGCGCTAAGTTTTCTGTACAGTAGTGTTGAACTGAACTACATTCTGACCTCCACTATTTCATGATTTAGATATAGTTAATTCCTGAGCCCCTACTGTGCATTCATTCTTCCAGACTAAATCAGGAGAGGTTTTTGATGATGACCACAGAGCCTCAGTGTCATTAGAGAGAAAGTAAGAGATGTTATGAATAAAATAAAGGACAATGAGTATGTTTGGATGCCTAGAGGGGAGACAAGCATTTAAAGCTTCAAGCACACCTCTGGCACCAGCCTTTGACAGCCACCGTGCACAGATCCTATTATTCCTGCAGCAAATAAAGGGGTTTCAACTGTAAAAACTTTTCCAGCAACAAGGTGAATGACAGAAAAGCCACAGCAGGTATACTCAGAAAGGTTTCCTGCAGGAGATTCACTTACACATGCCATTTGGAGCTGCTAGAGGAACGCGAGGTCCAATTAGATTTCCCGACATCGGTGACATGCCAGGTGGGGGGGGCCCGGCGCCGGCTGGGTGGATGTTGGCTGACACACTCGGCATCATCCGGCCTGGCATGGGCTGTCCAGGCATCATCGAACCAGGCCCCGGCATCTGACCTGCAAGAGCAGCCAGGAGACAGGACCGTGAGACATGTGAAACACAGAGGTGATCCGAAGAGCAAACCAGAGTCCAGTTGTTCCCTGAGCAGCGAGGGGAAGGAAAAAAAAGAAAACAAGCCTTGTGCATGAGAGCTGGCTCTGTACTTGCCCCGAACCCCAAAGGAAATGCCGTTTCATCCCCCCAAGCCAACCCCCTCCCTCAGAAGGGCCACGGGGCGCTGAGCTCTCACGAACGTTGGCACGAGCAGTGAGCGGAGGGGAGCAGCGAGCAGAGGGGAGCACTCACAGCCAAACCCCAGCGTTTCAGGGGAACCCCTATGAAAAGGGCATTCGACAGCAACAGGAGTGAAGGCAGGGGACACAAACTGCACTACAGCAACAAGGCATCAAAATAAGGGCACTTGATGAAAAAGAGCAGCCGCAAAGCCTGACGGATTAAATTAATGGGAGAACTGGAATCATACAGTTAAGAATTCAATGTACAGAAGTTTCTACTCTTAAACCCCGTGTTCTGATGTGAGGGAGGGTTCCAACGAGCCTTCCTGACAGAGCAGCTCTGTAGGAGACCGTTATGTTCCAGCTGCATAAAGGAACTGTCAGAATCACCCAGCTTTGGACACCTACAACTTGCTGATTGATGCTTTAAAACCTCATCTGAAGACATTATTTTACATAATCCAATTACATTTACTTTTACACACTTACATGAAGTTACACTATTTCAGTTAGAAAAGCAGCTATTAGGCACAGATTGTAAAGGCTTCCTTCAGAAGAGCTCATTCCACCCCAAACCTCAGGCAATTATGTGAAATAAAGTGCAACGACAGAACCCTTGAACAAAAGAAGAAGAAAAAAAAAAAAAGGCTCAACGTACATGAAAAGCATCACAGCCACACCAGCTGCTAAAAGCCAAGGAAGTGGGAGCGCTGGATTTGGGACCAAGGTGACACTTTAGCATAAACACTATTAACTCTTACTTATGTTCAGCTTCCAAACAAGAGCTTTGATTAGTATTTTATTGCTATCTGTTACTTCCATTTTCTAGGATGTCAGGAAATTGCACCAGCTCACAAGCTCTTGCCTGAAACAGGTGGGTTGCAGATCCTGGCGAGCATCCTCCAGCTGGAGGGAGGACCCTGTGGCTCCACCAGCAACTCTGCACAGCCCCAGCCGCCAGGAGACAAAGCAGCCTAAGACAGAGCTTGGCCGAAGAGGAAACACTGGGCTGCTCTACGCCTGAATGCTTGGGAATTTATGACCTAGACTAGTAATAATCTGCATTTTAAAATAACCCTGGTGATGAAAAGCAAACCCTGCTCTTTGGGAAACCGTCACTACTTTAGTGCCTGCACAGACACCTCTGCCTGAGGGCCACGTCCCACCTTCTCACAGAGGTGAAGTCCACCAGCCATTCCAAATCCTTCTCCATCCTTGCCCTGAAGACAGCTCCCTAGCCACTGAAGAGCGCTCCAAGCGTGCAGGAATACCTACCCAACAACAGCCCAAAAAGCAAAAATGCAACAGAGATGAACTCGCTCCCCTTCCCTGGTGGCTGGTGCCTTTGCTAACCCAGCAGGTCTGCCCTGCCCAGCCACAGCCCTCCAGAAGATGCACATCTCTGATACAGAAAGCACTTGGCAGCTGGTCCCTGCCTGCAGCTCCATGGCACTTTAAACCGATAACCTGCTCTTTGAGAAAGACAGGCTATCCTTGCCAAAGGGCAAGGCAGGATGACAGCGTAAACAAGTACTTGCTTCAAAACTGGAGCCACAAGAAGTCCCAGTGCAAAAGAATCTAACTCACCACAGCGCAGTGGCTTCATATGGTCCTGGAGATCTGTGGCAGAGGTGCTGATCCACCTTAAATTCACAGGGACTCCGAAGCACCAAACCGTGAGAAGGCAGAGCCCCGTGTGCTGGCCGGGCTGCCTGCCCACAGCAGCAAGGCCAGCACCACCAAAGCATCAGGTAGGAAGCTCTACCGAAACCATCAGATTTCTCAAACGTTTACAGAAGAGCTCTGAAAATTTATGCCTGGCCACACTCCATTGCTGATCAGTGGCCTGCAGTGCACGTCATGGCATTTCCATCACTATACATTAAAGAGCAGCAGCAGCAGCCAAGCAGAAAAGCTGTGTACATTGGAGCCTGTAATCCCCTCCTTTGTCCCCACTATTAGCAAAATATTTTCTGCTTTGGTGATGGTGAATTGGTGGTTTTGAAGAAGCCCCTTGGAATCCTCATGCCTCCAGCCAACAGCCTAAAGAAGAAAAGGTGGGACAGTTCCTAAAATGACATGGCCTGCCTTTCTGGGTAACTCAAGGTGACCAAGCCCCGTACACAGGAGCTCCAGCGGCTGGTTTCCCTTTTGCAGACAAGTTGCGTGGGACATTCCTCACCGTGGCCCATTCCCTCCCCCTCAGCAGCAGCAGGCTGTACGAGGACAGAAGCGTTATCTCCGTCACAGAAGAACCTGGGTTGGAAGGGACCTCAGGAGGTCTCTGGTCCAACCCCCTCTCATAGCAGGGTCAGCTCTGAGGTCAGACCAGGTTGCTCAGGGCTTTGTCAGGACCCAACTGATACCTAAAAGCACCAGGAATGGAGCCCAAACCACCTCTCTGTATGTGTTCCAGTGCTTAATCTCCTTATATCCAGTTGAAACTGGATAGCGAACAGTGTTCCAGCTTGTGTCTCTTACTCCCACCACAAACCCCTAAAGGCCTGTCTGTCTCCTTGACGAACCCTCCTCACAGGTAGTAGAAGGGCTACCTTAAGGGTAGGTCCCTCCAAAGCCCTCCCCTCCCCAGGCTGAACCAGCCCAGTCCCCCCAGCCCCTCCGAGGGGAAAGTGCCCTTGGACCATCTTTGGTGGACCTCTGCTGAACTCACTCCAGTTTAATCCATGCCTTTCTTATACTGGGGGGCCCAATCCTCCAGAAGTGCTCTAACAGCTGCCGAGCAGTGGGAGGATAATCATCCCCCCGGTCTGCTGCCTGCCCTCCGGGGATGCTGCTGGTCCCTGCCAGCTCCTTCTCAGCCTGCCGCCCACCAGGACCCCCGGGGATGCTGCTCGGGGTTAGTCCTCCCAGCTGTGGGACTCAGCATCTGTCCTGGCTGAATTTCACTTGGCTTCTGTCAGCCCGTCCCTCCTGCATGGCAGCCCTGCCCTCCAGCACATCCACAGATAATACGCAGATAACCGAAGATTTAAGCAGACACGGCATGAATTTACTGCTGCCAGCATCTGTGCATCTGTTTTGGTCCAGCTCACTCCGAGATGAGGACTGGGTAGAAAGGGCATGGCAGGCAACATGAACACACTGTCACTGAAAGCAACAGCCAGGCACTGGCTGAGACTTAAAGACACAGTAATCTATTAGTATTAGAAGTGGGTTAAGAGCTACAGGACCAGCGCCGCTGACAGACAAACGCCGCTGGGTTTGCGAACAGCCCAGCCGCTGCCCGCCTGCAGACCCTTTGCAGTCGGTTCTGCGCTAGTGCTGAGCTTCTGGGAAACTTCACCCTGCAGCTTCAAACACACGCGCGGCAGACAGACAAGCAAACAGCTCCCCTCATGCTGCAAGGCTGCCTACGTGCAAGGACCCAGCTGGGGGCACAGACAAGCCCAGCCCGAACAGATGAGCTCTGGAGCACAGCCTGTCCGGATACGCGGCCGCAAAGGGCAGCTGGTCAAGCTCCAGAAGTCAGGATTTTCCCCAACGTGCATGAGGCAGATGTGGGAACTTCTGACACACCCGCTGTTATGTGATGACCGGCAGCACTACAGTCACAGCATATGAAACAGCAGCCTGGATTTCAGTTGCTGGAAGTTCTGGGTGAAATATTAAAAACAAAATGTGTGAAGAAAAAAAAAATAATCCCATATCAGTAGTAATCTCAATTCCTACAGAAGGGGGCTGATCTGGCCACTTCAGTGCTGATGCCCTGTTCTCTTCACCTGTGAAATGTCCTGAAAACTTCAACTCAAAGTAGTTACTTTCCAGGAAAATTTTCTATTCTTCTGCTCCATTTACCTGTGCAAGTAGTCCTCCAAGAGCAGCTTCTATCTTCAGCAGCTGCTTTTGCAAATATAAGCCTATTCCTGTGAGCCCAGAGCAGAGAACCACTGCAGGCTGGTCTCGCTTCATAGGCAACGAGGGAATTCGAGCATCTGCCTCACCATGCTGACAGGCTGCATAATCCTGGTCAGTTTAAAGCCCTCCAGTGGACTCAAAATAATATTTAATGGAGAAATGGACTCAGCCTAGAGACTTCGGCATACAACTACTGCCCGTCAAGGTACCTGGGAGAAGGTCTGTATGGTGGAAAGAAGCAGACAGCCTATTACATAGGAAGTATGGGAAAAGCAAGTAGGAAGCCTGTATCTATTTGAATCCAGGATTAAAAGTGGCCACCGCAACGCCTACGCTGCCAGTAGTTCTAGGCTAACACCAACTTGCAGAGGGCAGGTCGGTGCCTACGGACACACCAGTTCAAAGCAGCCCCCCCAGGCACTGAGTGTCAACACGCCTGAGGTGTGTGGCTGGGGAAGGCTCGATCTGCTTCACCCCGTTTCTTATGGTCTTCACGAAGCATTCGCTGTCAGACCAGAGCCAGGATGTGAGCCACTGGGCTGACCCAGCGCACACACTCAGAACCTACTTGCAAAAAGGCAGGTTTGCCAGAGAACAGAGCAATGGAGCTGGCATACCTGGCTTTAACGCTGGAAACCGTGTCTGGATCTAGACTAGCTCACACAAGCAAGATGAGCACTGCTTCCTCCTCTGCCCTATCCTCATCCTCCTCCCATGCTTTGACTCCAGTGTTGCACTCTGAAAGGACACCGCACAAGAACAGCGGCCACTTGGTAAGTCAAGACAACATTACGACGCTCTGAAGAACCCTGGCTTGAGCAGATCTTTCATTTTAATGAACTCCTCCATTTCCAGCCCCCCCCCAAAAGGACCAGTTGCAGCTAACGGCACGCAGAGGCAAAGGCAGACCAGCAGAAGCAGGTTACAGGGCAACCCGAAGTGCTGGGGGCAGAAGGGCAGCGGGGGCTGAATCTTGCCAGAACCAGAAACTGGGGATAAAACACGTCCCAAAGATGCAGAGGGCTTTGTAGCCAAAGATGATATTCACAGCTATGAGGGCTGTTATTTACTGGCAAAATTAAGGTTGATTGGGGAATAAAAAATGTAAAAACTGGAACACCACAGCTGTGTTTCAGAATACCAGAAAAGCTGAGAACTGAGAAATTCCCAGGCTGGGAGCTGCCACTTGACAGGAGCCTCAACCTCTCCAAGTATAATTTGGCCATCCTCCTTCCAACACCACATGCCTACAAGAGTCTTGCTGCACTAATGAAGTGATTAATATTAAAAAAAAAACAAACCTCTTCTGAAATACCTAAAGCTGGGTCAGACTTACTACAGCCTGGGTGGCTTCACATGAGGTCCTAAGATCTGGCACTGGGCAAGCATTCTGTCACACCTGCAGTGACGCAAAGATTCAAGGACTGTGTTTTATATTCCAGTCAACCACAGTCAAGCTAAAACCACCACAAAACAGAAATTAGATGAACTTCAAAAAAATTTGTTTTATGATAAATTCAAAGCATGTCATGACTCTGGACCTCGTAAGAGCGCTCGCTGGGAAGCACCCTCCCACACGGAGTGGGCTGGCTGCAGAGGGTTTTTTTTCTCTCTTAAATCTTGGAGATTGAAAAAGAGGCGGCACTGCAGTTTTTCTGAAGACACCCGTAAGCCAAGAAGCTCCTCTGTGTTTGTGTGCAGGGCTGCCTGCCCACTTTTTGCCTTCCTAGCCCGGTATGCAACTATTTTACCTTAAAGCTAGCTTAGAGTACTTGCAGAGGAACAATCCTATCACCTCTCTATATACCAGAACTCCAAAATGCTGAAGCAGAGCAGTAATCGAGCACTACCCAAACTGGGATTAAGCAAGGGGAAATGACTACCACCACTATGGCAAAAAGCAAGTCTTATTTCTATAGGGACTGTGCGGGTTTTTTTCTCATTTTACAAGAGATACCGCTTCAAGACAGCGGCTCAAGCATAAAATGTGGAAGAGTGACCTACATAAGGGGGAGAGCTTAAAAAACAACAGACGTAGGAAGAGATAAAGCCAAAGGTTCAATAAAATGAGATTTAGCAGACTAAAAAAATCCTTTACACATTAGAGATGTAGACATTTCCTCATGTGTGCTCTGAAGCATCCCACTATTAGCAAAACTGCCAACTGCAGATTCACATTACAGGGAAAAGGCTCAGGAATGGTTTTTAAAGGATCTTCAAGGTATTTATTTCTATTAAATAAGCCTCTACCTCTATTAAATCTGCTGCTTGAGGGGCACTGGAGTGGTAAAACAGTTTTAGTATTTTTGTTTCACTGTAGCAGCTGACGGGGCATGATGCACAGAGCTTGGAGCCGATTCCAACCCTCCTGCACACCTCTCCCTATTCACCGTTCAGAGAGGAGCTGCAAACGCAGCCGGTGCTACGTGACGGGAGCCTCTCCTTCGGCCAGGATTTCAGACAGGAGCAAAGCAGGCTGCGTGCCGACGTTCCTCTGGTATCTGCAGGGGATATGCCTTGCTGAAATCTCGCTCTTCTACTACTGCATTCATTGTTTCACCATCCTGATAGGGGAACAAGCGGAGTTCCAGGGAATGCCTGCTAGCTTCACTGCAGAGCAGCTCCGCAGCACTGCAAGATGTGCTCCTTCCCACTGGGAACGGTTTTTGGAAGACCTGGAAATCTGCACTGCTAGCCCCCCTCTCAGCCACAGCCCTCCCTTCGGCACGTCCTCCCCCAACACGCGCTGCAGCAGACAGTCCCTCAGCCAAGAGCTGTGAATAATTAACCACAATAACTCATTTAGCATTGCATCTCGGGGGAGAGGCAGAATTTCCACCTTGCTGGCAGACCCCACCGTGGCTCTGTCACTCCCCTCCGGTGTGGCTCACTGGGCGACGACAGCCGAGGCACCGGCATGCCGAAGTCGGACACCTCCGACCACGCTGGTCTCTCTCCCACAGCCCCCCAAACACTGCCCAGCTGAGGGCTCACCATCATTTTTACACAACAAAACATGTACAATGGAAGATAACTTTGTCAAGAAGCTGCTTAGTGTCTCACACCAGCAAGGACAACTGTTCTGCAGGGCAGCACCACCGGTAACCTCCAAATATTAATGTATCTTCAATAATAAATTTTTGTCAGGAGTTGGGAGCTGCTCAGACCTGCCAGAGAAGCTCTGCAGATGTTAAGACAACAGCACAGTGCAAGTCACTAAAATATCATCCAGCACTCTCAGTGGAACTGCTGTCCTATGGCTGACTCTTATTTATTATTCCAGCCCATAATGCCTCTTGCCTGGCTGGGTTTTCATGCAGTCAAGAATATACCAGAGAGCACCCAACGTGGATTTAATGTTTCTGTATTACCAACCACCGTAACACCTTGCAAACCCCACAACCACGCACGTACGACAGCGCTGTGGATGAACACTGCAAACCCATTTACCGCTCGTGTGTCTCTGCTGTCCTGTCATCCCACTGCTCCCTGCATGTCTCCTGCCAGCAAACTCATTACGTATGATGGATAAAAAGAAAGCACTGACAGTTCTTAAGAAATATTTACTAAAAGGAAGCAAACTCAAAATCCTTATCTGTACCAAAAAAATTCTGGAACTGCAGACAGTCCAATAGGAAAGTAAATTGCATCCGGCAGGCTCAGTTTAAACCCAGAAGTTTTAAATAATGAAATGCACAACACTTACTGGAAAAAATGCAAGCTCCAAATCACTCACAAAGCCATTCTTTTGACTATTTCAACCATTGTCAGAAAATTATGCAAAGTATATTTGGGGAAAAATGAGTTATTGAAGTTACTCAACCAGCTGTAGTGCAAGGTGCGTCCTTACCTCCTCATTCCATTTCTGCTTTGGGTCAGAAGTTACTTACTAGTTGAAAATCCCCCCTGAAGGGAAAAGTTAACGACAGCTATTAATACCTATCTATCACTCCTCCTCCAAGAATTTAAAGTTTCTTGTATTACACACCAGAAGCACGAGGCACTTATTTCACAGATAACCTGAACAGTGCCCAAAGAGAAATCAATAATGTGCTTCCAATGATACAACCAGCAGCAAGGCTGGTAACACATGAAGAAATTGGGATTTTTTTTTTTTCCACCTGTTGTAATTACAAGGTACAGTTTTTCACACTGAAACTGGAACCCAGTTTTATTTTTCTGTTTTGAAAGTCTTCCCTCCAGAGAAAAGGAGAGAATAAAATAAGCTCAGTCAAAAAAAGTGAAAGCAAAAAATGTGTGAGAGGACCTAGCAACGGGACTCATCTGAAATCAGTGCTGGTGTCTCAGAATGTCAACACACTTCTGGTCAAGGGGGCTGAGCAGAGTCTCATCACACCCAGGTCCCAGAGGACCACCTGAAGGCAGCCGGACGCAGAGCACAGGCTTGCACTGCAGGAGGCATCAAGTGAAACCCCACATTGTGGCAAACTGGTAACAGAGCCCTACTTCAAGCTCAAAGCTTTAACCACCAATCCACGTCGCCTGCTACGACTGGCAAAACGACCATTAACTCAAACCCAGAAAGAAAAGCCCTGGGAGAAGCAGCAAAAGCTTCTACCGCGCCTCCCTGGCTATGCGTTGCACACTGTCCGCTGGAAAATGTTTGCTTTCTGTGGAATCTGCCCATCGCTCCCCTCTCTGGAGGGGCTCTCCTGGCTCCTCTCCCACCGAACCTGCCCGTGGGCGCTGGCCTCTGGGCTGATTTTGGCTCTTCAGCGTGTCCCAAGGAATTCTGCAGCCCAGCAGAACCGGGCACGGCCATGCCCGTGAGAAGTGGCTCACTGCTGGAGACGTTCCCCACCTGTGTCCAGAGACCGACGGCCAAGCTAAACAAAGCTCTTCTGGAAAAAAGCTTCACTGTTAACTTCTAGCTAAGAGATGTGGCTTAACTGCTTCTGCCTCTGAATCCAGAAAGGCTGTAAGCAGGATTTATTTTTTCCTCCCCTTCCATTTATAAATGTCTTTTCAGATCTTTTCATCACTGTGCTTCCTACCATCTCTTCAGCTTTTGCCAATCACTTTAAGACATCCAGCTTAGCGTGTTGTTCACGGTCTACTGAACCAACAGTTACACTTTTAGTCACTATTAAGGTCAGAAATATGTTTGAAAACCTGAGTGAGGACCAAGGTAAAGCCTGGAGTTAAAGCCACACAGTGGAACAGGCAATGGTGCCACGTGTTTCCCCCTGCAGCCTCTGGAAGGCTGCCCACCTGCCCACCGGTGCCCGTCACCGCAAGCTGTGTGGGGACCTGTCTCTAACACCACCTGCACGGGCCAGTTCTTCCCGCAGAGCTGCTGGACAGACCAGCAGGCAGCACCTGTCTCAATCTCCAATAACAACTTTATACCCAAATGAAGAATAACCCCGTGGCATTCATCACTGAGGTTCCTCAGAACTGGCAGGTTGTTAGGGGAGAGAAGCTGGGAAGTCCTCCTTATAGCCGCATGCCAGGCTCTGCACTGGGAAGCTGTATGCCAACAGCTCTGAAGCCAGAGATTCATCAACAGGACTAAGATCGGCAAAAAAAGACCTTTCAGATTTTTTCTGCAAGTGTATCTCATCCTTCCCTAGCAGGGAGAACTTCATTACCTCCCTCATCCAAGGTTCAGCATCTCCACCAAGAGTGCAGGAGACTGATGGGCAGGCACGCAGTCAGGGAATTAACAGATTTGTGTTTTGTTTGTGGTTTGTTTCAAAGGATCCCAAATTAGCATCTGAGCAGGAAAAACTGCTGCTCATCTAATGTTTGTACAGGTCTGTCGTGAAAGTATTGGACTATTAAAGCTCCAAGATTCACAAGTCCAATAAATACACCGCAATTGCCCTAAAAATGTGAAAGTCAAGGAAATACATAGAATACAATAGAAGTTCTGTAGTACTTACCACAGATTCAACGTGACCAATGTGATGCAATAAGGGATTATCTTTTAAACTTATATAATACACGGTGTGTGAGCGTACACAAAATGCAACTGCTGAGAGTTTCAGCACGTCAGGAAGATTTCTGGACACTGCTGCATGCAACAGAGGGTATTTCCAGCAGAGATTCCCTCTGTGATGATGTCCTGATTTGTCAAGGAAAGTCAAACTCCGGACATCTTAGAACTACCTAAACAGAGCCAGTTTGTGAGTGACTCTCTGTGGGGACTGAAGGGTCCCTAAGTGACTGTTTACACCCCCCCAGGGCTGGCTCCGAGTTTAAGTGCTGAACTCACTCGAGGAAACTGGGCTTTTCCATTTTCTCCCCTGCCCTGAAGTTGCACAAACTCCACTGTGAAGCTGAAGGGCTCTGGCACTTGCGGACTTCCCAAGCATTCCTAACGAACTTCCACCAAAACGCCTGAGGAAGAGAGGCTGTTCTGCTTTCTAAGCAAGATCCATTGGGATGTGGCAGACAGACTCTCTTCATATTTCAAAATATCTTCGCGTTTGAGGGGGTTTGCCTTCAGACTCTCCAAGGGCCTCTGAATTCTCACCTTCACAAAAATACCAAACTGGCAAACTGCCAGGCTGGGTGAAAGGCACGGCCCCAGCCCCGTACCTGCAGGGCACAGCACAGCACCAGGTGCCTCCCTGCCGCTGGAGCCCGCATCCTGCGCCTCATCCATCAGCTTGCTGCTTTCTAACAGGAGGGGGGGTGGTGGTGGAAAAAAATCAACCTATCAACTAACTTTAATCAAATTTGAAAGAGATGTACTAATTAACACATACCACACTCCCCACAATACACACTGAAAGGGATCACTGGGGATATAGAGGGCCTGGATGATTACGATGGGGCTGAAGTAATAAGGTATTATGTGAACCAAGAATGTGAATATATTAGAAATCAAGTTTTATTAGTCCCCTAGTGAATACAACAATGCATCTAATCTAGTTACATTTTCAGTCTCAAAAGCAGCTTGTAAGAGCTAGTCTAATGATATGCAACAATTCCCTTCTTTAATCTGTTTTCAATTTGCTATTTTTCCATTTCACAGAATTTGTCTTCATTCTACAGCTAAGTGAATAGATCCAAGTTGTCAATACAGCATACAACAGACAAATCTAGCTGTGGTATTATTTGAATCTAAAAAAAAATAGACCATATTTTATCACACTCCCAATTCAATTTCAGCAAAAGGCAAACCAGCTCCCAAAACAATGTCAGCATTTCTTTTCCCCAGAAGTGCACAATGAAGCCATGAACTCACTGACTCCGGTCCCTTAAAAAGATAGTTACCTTAAGCACCTAGACAACGAACTCTTACTTTCCTGTCCTATTAGCATTACTCCACATCTGTTGATTGAATCAAGTTTTATTATGGTGGAGGTTCACGAAGTTGGATTAGATGACTCACATTTTCATGCTCATCTGCAAGGTCTGCTCATTTATTATTCACTTGATTCTTTCCCAAACCATACACCTAACACAGGTCCTTTCCCAAGATGAGCACCCAACTGCCTGCATGCTTCCTGTTACCAACTCCTATTTTTTGATTACAACACTCCAAACTTCTTGGCTTCTTCAGCAGCAGCCTATGCATAATCTTCCAAGATATTTTCAGCTAATAAACGATCAGGTCGTCTTTTAGGTAAGATTTTGGTCAAACAGCTGAAAATTGGCAAAAGCTATTCTCCTTCGCTGTGCTCTAGCCCTACCATCAGGTTACTACATCCTAGGTGGTCTATTCTAGTTCGAATTATCATTTCAACAACATTAGCAAGTACAGGAAAGCTGCCAATTCTAACTCCCATAAACAGCTTCACAGCAAAAATGCAGGATTTGGTAGTCCCAATCCCTTCTAACAGTACAATAGCTTAAAGGTGAGACTGCAACTACTTGTTAGCAACTTAGTTACTTAACAGTAGGGCTGTTAGTTTTGCCATTAAGCACAAAGAGTTGTTTTGAGTAAATGGCAGGAATATTTTTTATGCCCAGTGGATGCTGTTTCTCCTCCTCAGGCAAGGCACAGTCACATCATCACCTAATTTCTCCACCCTTTGGTATTAGGAGTATCTCCACCCTTGGAGATACGCAAACCTCCAAGGACAAGTCCCTTGCAATCTGATGCAACTGGCCTTGCTCTGAGCCCCAGGCTGGACTGGAGACTTTCAGGTGACTCTCCTGACCAACATGGTGCTGCCACTCTCATCGGGCATCAAGCGCTACCAAAGGGTAGAAGGCAGGAATGGATTGGAATCAGGTGTCCTGCCAAGAGGAAACTGCTTAAGGAGCTTCCTCCCTCTGCTTCTTGGTCCAGTCCCTTCCCCCAAGTTATTTTTTTACACTGCTAGGTGTGTCATGAACTAGAAAATCTGAGGGAACGATTGCTTTTGAAGGAGCACCACTGCTCAGATCACTTCACATAAAAAAAAGTCCAAGGAAATAAAAAAAAAGCTAAAACCATCTGAAAGTGATACTCAGGGGCAGCTTGGGTTTCTTTGTTTTGGTTTTGTTTTTTTCTTTTTTAATTTAGAGCTTGACTGTCTCCAGGGATGGAGACTCCACAGCCTTGCTGTGCAATCTGCTCCATGGTTTGATGACCCTCACAAGAAAAAAAGTATTTTCCTGTGTCTGGGTGGAATTTCATGTATTTCAGTTTGTGCCCATTGCTTCTTGCCCTTTCACTGAGAAGAGTCTGGTGCTCCCTTTCACTCCCTCCTTTTGGGTAATTCATACCTCCTCCCCAAAGTCCATCCACACATCTGGTACAGGGGCAAAAGCTACAAAACCAAGCTGCAGTGCAAGCAGAGCTCTTCCTTCTAGCAAACCGCGTTTTATTACAAGCAGCACCATTGTAAGACACTATGTAACACAAACCACCCGTTACACCTCCTCCAATCCTACCCAGCAGTACCTCTTCCTCCCATTTTACTCTGTCACAAACGGTGATTAACGTAAGGGGATTTGCTCCTTGCAACCCTTACCTGGCTGTGGTGGGTGAGGCGGTGGCATCTGGTGGTGCATCATAGGGTACGGTGGGGGCTGCTGATGGGGCAGTAAGCCTGGATGTGCTGGTGCCCCAAGGGGGTTCATCCCAGGCCCACTGGAGTGCTGGTGAGACTGCTGTGGGTTCTGACTGTGCTGCTGCTCCATTTGCTGACGAGCCCTCAATTCAGCATATTTCAGCTGCTCCATGTGGAAATTCTGGCGCTCCGTCAGCAACTGCTGTCTCTGCTGCTCCAACTATGGCAGAAGCAGGGGAAAAAGGCAATGTTAAGAACTATATATTTAAGATGTGTTTCTACAAATCAAGTGCCTATCCTACTGATACACAGCTGCCTGATTTCCAGCATGTTTTAGTAAAGGGTCCAGGCTGTTTTCAGGCTGGAACAGATGAACTCACCTTGTTCATCTGCACCTGAAGAATCGCTCAGTAATACAACATGGTACTCAATGAGCACTGTGCAGAGCATTCAGCCTCAGCACAATTCTAGAAGAAACTGTAGGTTTTCCTCTCAATCTTCTGCATGTTGCAATGAGGGAGAACAGGAAACTGAAGAGGTTTTTCTAGGGCAAGCCCAAAGCAGAACATGTGTGCAACAGCACAGGCTCTGTGGTTACAGGTAGGACCCTACTCTATACCTTTAAAGTGTAGGACTCGGACACCACGACAGCCAAACAGCAGGGATGTGCACTATTAAGAAGAGTATTATGTAAAAAAGCTCATGTAATTTAGTCCAATTAACATAAAATAAGCTACTTCATTTAATTATGAAGCCATGTAAAGGATAAGCTAGCCCAAAATGAAAAGACACAAAAAGCTAGAGAAAGTATTTCTTACTATTGGGCATTTATATGATTCATCACTCTCCTCATTAAGTAAGTGTATGTCATTTGACTTATTTAAGAAATCACAATGCATTTCTACATCTACTACTCTTAAAGAAATTTGACACATGGATTTGTGTGACTAGTTTACAAATATTTAATGGGTATTTTAAGATATACTCCATAATTTCTCTGAAAAGCAGGTTGCCAAGGAGACTTCCACATAGCAGAAGTTCTCCACAAATCCCAAAGCTTCATCAATACTTTGTGTAGCGGTTTGACTGCTGACAAAGCACGGATGAAAACAGAGTACTACAGAGCGCGCATTCACCAGGAGAACCAGATGGGGACAGAGCTAATGAATAATACATACTCCTTGTTGGGGGCTGGTTTTCTGCATGTAGGGACTACAATGTGATTATTCATGCTGCCATGACTCCTTTTTCCTTGACCATTCTGATACGTTAGCAGGAAGAACTTAATAAAATGAAGAGGCACATACACCAGTGGTGTAATCGTGCATGTGTGGAAACAGATTCCGTAGGTGGCAGGCAGTTCAGAGAAGAATTACTGCAAATGACCCAAACCAAAAGCTTAGGCAAGAAGTACGGCTACACCATACTTTTCATATTCTTTTTATACTCTCTTGTATTCCTGCTTTGCTCTCTTCATGGTATCCTATCCTGCTACAGTTAAAAAAAAAAAAAGTCTTTACAAGTATCTCCAAACAGCATCCAGCACCTGAAAATACACTTTGTAGGAAAACCAGTGAAAACCTCCCTTCTACACATTCCCTCTCCTCAGGATGAGAAAAGACATTAGGACAGAGGAATAAGGCACAAACGCGAGTTATAACATGAGCTGGTCTTAAAAATGATGCAGAGCCCAAACCACCCAGTTCTGTCCCAGGCTCCTGCACGTGCTGCCACCATGTCACCAGCAGGTTCACGGACACAACCTACAGTCGCACCCCCAGGTTCGCATTCAGACAACTTGCAGCAACGCGTTTTCTGGAGGGCAGCCCAGCAGCAGTTTGCATTTGCTTTTCCACTCTCCAGGCTCAGTCACACCTGCCATGGCTGTCAGGCAAGAGTGAGGTACCTTAACAAAGACCAGCACGCATCCATTTGCCACACCATTTCCCTACACAACCCAATTCAGGAAATTAGCCAGAATTCAGGGTACATATGCATGAATATTACACTCTTTGACGACCTTCAAATTTGCAACAGCATGTTTCTGCGCTGTTGCAAAGCGATTCACAATTAGAAGGGAGTATTACAAGCACTTAACGTATACCCATACAATACGCATCACTGTACTACAGTTTCATCTTCAGCATGCAACTCCTTCCTAAACAGAAAAGACAGCAAGGTTCTGGGTCAACAAGGCTCCTACCAACACAATCCCTGGTTATACAGAGTTGGCAGCGCTGAAATCGCTTTAGCTTAAACGCTGAAGTAAATATGTATTGCCTAACATCTAACACCCTCCAGTCTGCAGCGCAGATTTCTTTCAACACTTAGAATCGCCTTACCTTTACTATAAGAAAAAGCCAGTGCAGCAAATAAGGACATATGCATAAGTGTGCAGTGGCATGAAGGATTTTTTTTTGCTTTTAGTATTTCACTAGATACCCACAATGACAGGTGAAAAGACTGACTTTAATGACCAGGAAGCCAAGAGAAAAATTTATATGCATATTTTCAAGAAGGAAAATGTCACATGCCTCAAAATGGGAAAAAAAACAACCCTGCCACTTACAGAATATAACCTCCAAAGAAAGAAATCTACAGAGAACCTTTTCAAAATAGTTAGGTCCATTTCTTCAGCTGCCAGTCAGTGTCAGAGGCGAACACTACACTGAAATGGTTGAGGATGCTGAGCAATCTAGAAGTTCTTGCTGACATTCTGCTACAAAAGAACACAGTTTGTCAAACTATCCATGATTAATGCCAAAATGAGGATGTAAATTCCATTAAATTTACATGGGAGGGCAAATGTGAAAATCCCTGGACTTATGAGTCAATATCTTCAACACATCTAGAGTAATTGGCTATTGACAAAAGAGGAAGCCACACAACAGAAAACATAGATGA
The DNA here is from genome assembly GCF_017639655.2 of Falco naumanni. Classification (NCBI taxonomy): domain Eukaryota; kingdom Metazoa; phylum Chordata; class Aves; order Falconiformes; family Falconidae; genus Falco; species Falco naumanni. Next base: position 61,986,205 of record NC_054057.1, read on the forward strand.
CTGCTGATTAAAATGAAGTTCTGAGTCATCTCGACAGTAGCTGGAGAGAAACCACTTCTCTGAAAGCCTGTTGAACTATATATGAAAGAACACTTCGTAACTGATGTGCAATCCAGCCACGGACAGGCAGAGGCAGCTTCTGCCTGATTTTAGGGTTACACAAGTCTCCAGTAAGGTGTCATTAACAGTCCTACAACATAAATACAGCCCTGCTTGGGATGCACCCTATATATACTCTCTTAAGTGTCCCCACCACCGTCAGCTGGCTAGACCTCAATCAAGACCCGTGGCCAGGCTTACAGCCTCACTAAATTGAGGACAGAAACTAAGAACCTTCTCACTTAGTTTGCCCAGCTCCTCCTCCTCAGTAGTATTTCATCATTGGATTTCTCAACTCTATTTTAATACTTTTGCGGTCCCCAGGAGCAACCACCTTTACCCACCTCCTGCCATCACTGCTTCTCTTGAAGCTGCTGTTGCCCTCTCCAGCTCAGGCCAGGCACCACCATCACAAAATGAGAAGCTCTTACTGCTGAGCATGCATCCTTCTGTTACCACATCTCACTCTGAGGACTTCCCCAAGAGCTACTGAGAACGCCCTCCAAAAAAACCCCGAACGCTTGAACTACATATTAAAACCAAGTCGGGAAGGAAAGGCAGCCGGAGCTGGTTTCCTTTCCCTTAGGGAAGTAAGGTTTCCACTCATTTCACTCTCTTTACAGGGAAAAGCCATTCTTATGTCAGATACCATTCATGTGATAAGGTCTGCATAAAAGCTCCAGACCAATTCCACATTCACACTTAGATGACAGGAGTAAGGATTAGGAAGCAAACCTAGGATACCACCAGTTTGCTGCTTATGGTAAAGAGAAGATGCTAGATGAAGAAGAGGGCTCAGATGTGACTACAGGAGGCAATTATGAATTCTAGCTGAAGGAGAAAGACCTTCGATAAAGGTGAGGAACAGCTGAAGTTGCTCGTTTTCCAGCTGTTAGCATACACAGACCTTTGCAGTAAATGATTTAATCCAGAATCCCTACTTACTGCCTCTTTCTCTCTGTCCATAATGGTTTCCAACTCCTCAAAATGGCGAAGTTTTATCTCCAGCTTCTTCATCTGTGTTTCCACCAAAAGGGCGACCAGGGACTTGATCTTTCTTTCTTCCACTGCTGCTAGGTGCTGAGGAGAAAAAACAGGTTTTTGCTTTACGCACATTACACAAAATAAAGTGCTTTAAAGGGAACAAAAAAGCCAATTATGCACCTAGCTTTAGCTATTCTATTCCACTTCTGGACAGAAAACAGGGCATTGCATTATCAATCTTGTGCTTGGAACCAGAAGCTCTTGGAAGATTATTAAGCTTTTAATCAAATAAACAGGTGTCAAGTTTTAATACAAGAGGTATTGTGGATGCTCAGTACTCATAAGCAATCCAGCTTTGCTGCGAAGCCTTCCGAGTGCTGTGCAAGAGAGAGCACTTTCAGTGGAAATGCAAATGAGGGAGCAAGGGTACGTTCTACCGAGTCAGCTGTAGGTCATCCAAAAAGCTTTCACCAAAACACACACAGGAGGCTTTTACCTGGAACAACTCACAGAAACACTGAGATGACTCTTGCCTGCCTTTGCCATTAAAATATTTTTTGCGCAAGTAAATGAGAAGCTATGTATCTAGTTAAGCACATTCCCATTACATGCAGCACCACACCACTAAACCGTAAGCTTTCTTGGCACAGCAGTTCCACCTTGGGCTACAGAGAACTTGCAGAGAAATCTACACAGATATTAGAAGAAACTGTTAAAAAAAAAATACATCTCCAGTTTCCTTTTATAACCAGGTTGCACAGTATTCCTACTGCAGAAGAAAGCTGAAGGCAAAACTGTATTTAAACTGCAAAAGTGAAATGCAGGAAAAGGCAAACAGATTTTTTTACAAGCCTTTAGCTTTACACCATTTACATATACACACTTACCCATAAATGATATAGGATATATATGCGATACATGAGACAGCCTACAAAAGTGTTTCACATTCTCCAAGTGTGAAAGGCATGTTAACGATGCCTGCTACTAGCTTTTGTTAAAAGCCTGCTGTTCAAAATGAAAACACACTTAAAACACCCATCATGGGTACTGCTTGGGAGTCTCTGTGTTAATAAAGAATGTTTCCCCGACCATAGTGTCCAAGCAAAGCCTTGCTGACACATCCAAGGGCTGAGGGGGAAGGAAGGCTGGCTTTTGAGAAGGGAAAGGTGAGGGTCGAGAGGAAGAAGGGAAAAAGAAAAAGCTGGATCTCATCCAGCCCAAGCTGTCAACAGAGATTCATATTTAGCAAGCTGTGCCCCAAACTCTGGCTCAGAATTGGGAGAAATACTGAGCTGGAGAAAAGAAGCATTATAAAACTCCCTGGAAATCCTAACTCTAAACAGAATTCCTCAAAAAACATCTGGTATTGTTTCCATCACTAATATGTTGTGTCATTTGACAGCCTTCACCTCTGGTAACCTACCAGCAATAAAGCAAGTCTTCAGTAAATGTAGGCAACGTACATTCAAGACTCTCACTAATTTAATTTAAAATCGGGTACAGTTTGAAAGAACCAGAGTGATCCTCCAAGTTCATTCAACAGCACGCCATGGTGAAATTCAAGGTCAGTTAAATTCCGACTAAATAGTGCTGCACACACTTGAAATAAACTAACTGAATGGCTGACAGAACTAGAAAATGTAATGTCAATTAATACTGTGTAGTAGAACAAACTCAACTGTATGAAAATGAGTGACACAAGCACCTCTGTTGATACACGGAGCCTTCTGACAGCCACTGCAGCTTGCTTGATGTGTGCAATTTTAATAATGAGACAAGATTATTGTAAGATCAGCAAGGTACACAATTAGGTAAAGGACAGGTCTCAAAATGCATGTCAGAAAGGAAATCATCATTGAAGTTCTTCCTAAAGAAACCCAAAGAGACTTCTCCTTAGCCTGGCATTACCCAGTGCTTCCACATTGACAAAGAACAAGTCATTACAAACTCTGCAGCTGACAAGAAAATAGTAAGACAAAATTTAACAGTGATTTAAATTGCCTGATAAACACATTTACTTCGCCCATCCCCTAATCTTCTTAAACCCAGCATTAGTTGTGAAATTAGCTAGTCACAGGAAGAGCATGACTGTGACACCTGGTAGAGACAACTGTAAAACTAGGCCACAAGAGAGCTCTGGAAAATGGAGAGCATCCAAGGACTTCTCATCGGAATGCTGTGCTAAAGTCTTCTCATCCACATGCAAGAGCTTCGCTGGAAGCACAACAGGCAGAGAAAATTACTTACTTTCTTCCCCCTTCCTATTTTGTGAAAGGAGACTAGATGCTTCACCTAGCTCTTGTTTTGTGAGGCCAAGAAGGGATAAGACTGCCTTTTATGACTGAAACAGAAGAAATAAAGGTGGCAGATAACTCAGAACTATCTAAATTAAGGCACACCATGGAAAAAACATCGTCCTGTCACGCATACATTCAAGCAGGAGACGACGGAGGTCCTACAGTGACCTTCTACAGCAGCAGCACACAGGAACCAGTTAAAAGACAATTTGATTTGCCTAGAAACAGAAGACGGGATGTAGCTGCCTGCAAAAAGAAGACACATGATTTTAGGCATAGGGTCCCTTCTATGCCTGAATTTTACAGTTCTAAACTATAACACACGAAAGAAGGGGTTGATAACCAAAGCCTTTTCAATTCGCTAGGCAGAGTGCTGCAACGGTACAACGGGTAGTGGCTGAAGCACATCAGACTAGGAATAAAGCTTAACTGCAAAGGTTACCACCAACAGAAAAAATTATGGACAATTACAGGAGGTTTTGCATCACTGGAGTTCTGATATCAGTGTCCACTAGAAAAGATATACTCAATCACAGCTACCTCAAAACAGGAATTCAGGGAAGTCATGAGATCAGTGTTATGCAGGAGGTCAAATGACAATCAGAACGGTCCTTTTTGCCAGTGCAAGTGATGGATCAAGAGCTACAGCAGCAGCTCTGCAGCTCAGTCACAACCGACAAAAGCTGAGAGCAATCTGCAAGAGAGAGGACATTTTCTATCAGGTGCTACTTACACATAGAAAGGAAAAAATAGCTTACACTGATTTAGGATTCTGAGAAGAAAATGAGGAAAAGGGACTTGAATTCTAATATTGCCTGTACAAAAGCCAAACCTGTAAAACGTTGCTTTATTCTATATGTAGTAATACAGAGTCTCACCCCTAAACGTACACATTCCTTGGATACCATTTCTCACAGCACAACTTACTGGTGAAGTCACTTATCCCAAAAGTAAAACACACTTCAAGTGCCTGCCTTTAACCCCTGTTTCTCCTTAGAAGCTAAGTGCAGCATTCCTCTGTTGTAAAATCGTAAGGAAAACAACTTTGTACCAGCTCTTCACATGATCAGGTCTGGGGTTTACTATGAAGAACTGAATTACTCTCTCTGACAAGACAGATCTCACCGAAAGCCTTAATATTGTCTGGGGTTTTCAGTGGAAACAGAAATCCCTGTTGAACTTGAATTGTACCTTAAAGTGTGAACATCATAATTATAATACATTACTTCCTGTAATACAGAGATAAAATACTTCTAGAATATCACTATTGTTATTATCACCATAATGAAAGCGGCCATTAGCCAAGTCCCTTCTCGCTCTAGCACTTGTTATCACCAAAGGAAGGAAAGTAGATCATCTTTATTTGGAACAAGTAGCCTTCCATAAAACAGAGATTAAATTTCATGTCTCCATATATATATATATGCGCGCAGGTTTTTTTCCAACTTGGCTGAAAATATCTGTAAGTCTGATGAACTGAAAGTAAGTTACTGTCAGTACAAGAGCTTGGTGCTGGAACACCATGGGTTCAGGTGCAGACGGGCGAAGTGATGCACTACAGCCAGTCAGGACTGCGCTTGACCGCAATGATGAACCTGAAATTTGTCTGCCAAGTGGGATTCCATGCAGGTAGGGTGCCTGGCTCTGACACTAAGCAATGCTGAATTCATGCAACTCGTGATTTTAGAACCGGGCTTGAAAGGAAGTAACAAAAAATATCCTCAGATCTCACGGGTTCATAAAGGACAACACCTATCATCACACCATCTTCAACATACGTGACACAGTTGGGGAAAAAAAGCCTAAAGTTAAAGGGGTAAGATTCAAAGATCAGACTGGAAAAGTCAGTATGACACATGCAATGCCTTATTATGCCCTGGAAATCCATCAGGAAACATACACCATCCATGCTTTGCTTTTTATAAAGGACGTGACAGGGAACAGCACAATTTGAATCCAAAAAATATGTGACTAGAGAACAGATTTTGAAAAAGGTATTCTGAGAGAAGTGAAAGCAGTCTGGTTCCTGCAAAAAGAAAATGAAAGAAAACAGGCAATTAATAATTATATGGTAAAGAAAAACTATTTGATAGGACACAGATTCAAACCACAGCTCATTAAGAGACTACAGACAAACAGAAGTTTAATGATAGGAAGACAAAAACGTCTGTTTAACAGACACACAGTACCTCTTAATAAAAAAATGTTTAAAAAACTGTAATGCTAGGACTGAACATCACACTGTTTTTAGAAAACAGAGTCCAGAAGGCTTGTGTGAAGTCCACAGCACAAAAGGCAACCGAAGGGTTTGATCACCCAGACCTGCGCCCTTGGCACTACAGCCAGACCTGTCAAGCAGAGAAAGGGCTTTCCAAGAAATGATAAACACATTTTGGGGATATTTCTTAGGATATTCATCGATGTCACAGTCATAAAAGTAGCTGTCTAAATTAAAATTGTATGCTATTTCACTTAGGGGTTCAAACAGAAGAAACTGAAGAAGGCACTTGTGCTCCTTCAAGGTATTAGAGATTAGAAGATGGGATCGCACAGATCTGAAACAAAGGACCATTTTCAGAGGAGTTCCAATGCGAATGGGAAAGCAAGCCAAGGGACATTTGTACAAAACAGACCTTTGCTTTGGTGGCAGCTGAGGCAAGGGCAGCAGCTGCAGCTGTAGCTACGTTTCCTTCCGAGATTTCATGTTCCACTTTCTTCTTCCCAGCCTCATTTTCTTTGTCTTTGCTTGCATCAACGTTCTCCTTGTTCTCTTCTGCCTCCTTTTCTTCTGAAAGAGATTTCCCGCCAAGTCTGTTATGTGCATTCTGCCCTCGTTAACAGTATCGCGTCAGGACAGGAATTGCACTACGCGCACTTGCTATTAGTCAAATTAATTCATCCACATGCTGTCACATTTCTACGTTATACGACTGCTGCTTGTCCAAACGCTGACAGGGGAACAATTCCCATCTAAGAGGATCTGATCCAACAAACAGGGCAACTTTAAAAGCTTTTAGTTTCCATCCTGTCAATTCATCTGCTGCCATCAGCTCATGCAGCAGAACAATTTCAGCTGCATTTCCATAACAACAAATTCTATATTACATCAAATGCAAACGCTTCTTGTTCTACCTGTGCTAAAATACTGAATGTAAGTTCCAGGAAAAAACAATATATTCATGTGGTACAAGGGAAACATGTAAAAATAATTAAGGAAAATGTCTTATGTGGAAAAAAACAGTACTCAGCCTGTCAAAATAAAGGCTCCACATCACTTCACAGGGAAGCTCGACTAACATTAACTTCTAAGAGCAGAAGTGAGCAGTCTCATTTCTTTGCATCAAAAATGATCAAATGGCATGTGATACAGGCAAAATAAAATAATTTATATGACCTACACGCACTCTGCCACTGCAATTTTTTCACCCAGTCACTACACACAGTGAAAGAAAGCTCAGCTGAGGTCTAAAAAGAGTTCAAGAAAGAATTTACTGGCTGAGCTTTGCAGTGAAATTAAACTAGAATATTTACTACTGGACCATGAAGCAGCCTGACGCACAAGAGGAAATATTTCTGCCACAGTTGAGTTTATAGACTATTCCAACCACTTTGGAGGAAGGCTATTAAAGCTAACACAGCTTGAGGAACGGCTGGGAACCATTACCTGGCTTGGTGTCTGCAGTCACTTCGCTGTCTTGCTCTTTTTCTGGGTTTCTCTCATTTTCTCCTTCTTGTACTTTATCGCCTTCCTCAATTTCACTCTCTGCTTTGTTTTCAACCTAAATGGGATGAAATATTGTTTGAAGGATGAGAGATATAGAAGACATTTACTGTTAACTTCGTTTATAGCTTTTGAATTAATTTACTATCATAAAGGAAGACATTAAATTTTAAAGGCTGACTGCTACTTAAGCCCATTTTGACAAATCGTAACTAAAATCTGAATAAAACAAAGTAACCGCTATACTGCCCAAAGTCTGTTAGATTCAGTAACCCAGGCCAGCTTGGGTTTATCTGAAGGTACAAGAAATCCTCAGCTAGGAAGGCAGACAAGGACATGTTCTGCCCCCATTTATTCCCGTACTTTGTGCATAAGCACTATACCCTTTCCAGTGCCTACGTTAACAATTCATACAGCGCTCACCTATCTGCACAGCCTCAGATTCTGCAGAACTCATGGCCACAACAGCCTGCGGTGGCAATAAACGCTACCACTGAGTTACGCACTGCAGGAGGGTGCTTCTGTCCGGGAGTCTGTGGCAGAGCACGAACATCATTTTTCCCTCAGAGACACTCCAAACTGACCTGAATGTTTCTCATTTACTCTGCTCCACAGAATAATTCATCTTTTCAAGCTCTGACTGAGTCTTACATCTAGCTAAGCGCACCTGACTATTTATGAGGAAGGCAGCAAAAGAACTACCAGAAAACAGAGCAAGGAGCAACACCAAGACTACGCGCAGCAGCCATTAGGTCAGTTTTATCTCGTTCATTTGATGAAGCAGGCAACGCAGAAATATGACCTGTTGCTGCAGACTCAACAAGCACCCGCCATCATTTATTTAGCAGGGTGATGTTTAGATTTCAGGATATTAGTTTAATTCCAGTTCAGGTCTGAAACAATCACAGCCAGCGCCACTACTGTAGGCTATCTGAAAAGAGGTGCTGGTTTTGTAGACATGGTGTTATGAAAAAGTCCCAAACAATTGCATTCCTGTAGGCATTAATTATTGCTTGAAGGAATTAATTTCTAAGTATCTGATCTTTACGGGCAGGATGCATCATACCTAATGCCAGGAACACACAATACACACACATCTATAACCAAGAGTTAGCCCAGACTTCTTGCAAGGAGAAGTTTTATTGACCAGCTCAGCAACAGGCACCCTGGGTCTTCGCCTCCCACATCCCCCAGGCTGCACGTAACTCGCACAGCCACCGGGGAACTACGATGCAGCTGGGGCCACAGCTTCACCCAGGTTCACTGCCCAGCTCCACACCCCGCACTCAGGAACGTCTGCCAAACACCGTGAGTAACCCCAACTCACCCATTTCCTGGAAAGTCCTGATCTCTCTGATCTCGTCTGAACTGAAACTGCATTTAACTTTGGAAAGGCTATTTGTCACAAGACAGACTTTTCTAGGGCAAGGCTTCAGAGTGGTGCTTGCTTTAGCCCACAGTGTCTTTCTGCAGACTGAGTCTCTAATTCATTTGGTATCGCCCAGTTTACGTTTCCTCCCAGTCCAACCTTTTTTCCTCAGGTGTGGAAAACACCACGCCAATGTCTCATTGTTGTTTGTCCGGCAGAAGAAATGTCTCTGTACGGTTTGAGACTACATCACTTGTAAGAAAACAATGCACTATGGAGACTGAAACCTGTTCCCTATGGACACGTACATTGACCAGCACACTACCGTCTACCTTTCTTATCAGGCATTTTAGAATGTAGGAATTTGGGTTTGCAAATGTCAGAAGTATCTCTTTCAGGACCAGTGTACTGAGCCAAGCTTACCTTTTCAGACTGTTGCCCATCTGCCTCAGTTTCCATCTTTTCTTCTTCAGCTCCATCTGAGGAAACAAATAAGTATTCAGAATCCCCATAACATCAATTTATCACACTCAACATTTATTTCAGGGTCAACTAAAATTTTCTGTTCTCTACTAATAGTGGTTTAAAGAAAGTTGTAACACTAAACTCCTGGAAGACTAAAAGCTTATTAAACTAATTTTAGTTTCAAAGATCAAGTTTACTTCCAAATTTAAATTTAACTCTTTTTTCTTTTCAGCCCAACAAGCAAGATAAAATGTTAAATTATCTGTGCTCTGCTGAAACCTCCGGTCTATCCATGTAGTGAGAAACCACCAAATCTATCAATTCTAGCTAAAGGACAGCCTGATGCACAGTTCTGCAGTATTCAAGTCAGGGTAATTCCCACTGGTAAGTCATAGTATTATAAAGTGTTTTTCTCAATACAGCCAATTTGATTCTGTAGATGGTTGTCAGTTACGTGATTAACCTAAATTATGGTACCGCCAGACTTGTAATTCCTCTTTAGCACAAGATCCCCTGAGCTGCTTTCGATGAAAGGTCCATCCAGAGGCATTGTCATGCGCTGCAGGTCAGCTGAAGAATTAAATTCCATTTTGCAGGTGGCACAAATCCCAGAATTCTCCGAAGCAGACTTCAAAATTATTCAACACCAGCGTAACATTACACACGTTTATTAAAGCACTAATACTGTTCTTAAACACTAAGGATCTCTTTGTCATTTCCAGCCTGAAAACCACCGCACCGGTGTGACGTGAAACCCTGCACAGCAAAACTTCATCCCACACCCTTAGCACCCGCTGCTCTGCACGAACACCACGGCCAACTGGTTCCCCAGTCCTGTACGGCTCTTTGTGCTGTTCCTCCAAACACAGCTCTCCCAAAAGCACTGGGAAATTGTACCCAGGCCCTCACAGCCACAGTCAAAGCAGATGTCTGAGACAGAACCGAACACAGAAACTTAAAGAAACTGGCCCAAAAGGCGCAGCCCTGTGGCAGATACTCCTGGAGGGTGCTCCTGCTCAGACCTGGACTGTTCATTCTCTTGCTCCTTCCTCAGCTGCAACGATACCAACATTGTGGGTTTGTACTGAAGAGCTGATCAAGGCAACGATCCAAGTTAAACCCAAATACTTTATCTGCCTCCTCACTGAAAAAAAGCTGTACTGCAGCTCCTCAAGAGCCCAACTGCAGCTGCCTGGTTAGGTGTCAAACCAGATATGAATCACATCTGAGCACAAGAGCTGGTTGTTGGTTAGAGATAAAGCAAGAAAAGCATAGAAATTACCAGCTGAAAGCGCCGAGTTCCCCCTGCATCCAAACCACAGCCATCCCAACAAACAAGAAACAGAGCCGGACAGGGGGCAGGGGAAGGGGCTGAAGCACCAGTTCAGTGGTGTGGAGATGGGGGGAGTCAGCCTGGAGAGAAGGGGGCTCAGGGGGGACCTTCTCGCTCCCTGCAGCTGCCTGACAGGGGGGTGCAGCGAGGGGAGGTCGGTCTCTGCTCCCAGGAACAAGTGACAGGACAAGGGGAAACGGCCTTGCCTTGCCCCAGGGCAGGTTTGAATCAGGTATTGGGGAAAAAGTCTTCCCTGAAAGGTTTGTCAAGCGCTGCCCAGGGAGGTGGTGAAATCACCATCCCTGGGGGTGTTTAAAATACACCTAGATGCTGTGCTCAGGGACACGGTTTAGTGGTGGACTTGGCAGTGCTGGGTTAGCAGTTGGACTCAATGATTTTAAAGATCTTTTCCAATCCAACAGATTCTGTGATTCTATGAACGAGCACACCTCCTGCCAACATGATCACAGGGTAGCCTGCTCAGCTTCCAGCTTTTTAAAAAGCATGCTTTCCAAGATACTCTGAAAAAACAGAGCCGAGTTGCACCTTCAGGGCTAACGCTAAAGAAAATAGCAGCGGGCAAGCTTTTAATTCTCCCCAGTGTCTTCAGGTACAGCTGACAGGTGGTGTAAAATGCGTAGGGCTCTCCATACAACCACCAGTTGGGTTCTCTGGCCAGTAACAATTCCCTGGACTGCTCCAGGAGGTGGAGCCTCTACCTTACACCGTGACCTGAATTTCCAGAGAAATCACACGAGAGCACCTCTGCCAAGACTGGCTCCAAGCCAAGGTGCCCATATTGGAACCATGAAGTACTTCATCATGGAAAAGGAAAAGCATGCCAAGCACGTGCTCAGCAGGAGACCTCTGCCAAGAGCAGAGGCAGCTCACCTATACCACGGCAGCCTCCAGGTCTGAGCTGGTCATCAAAAATCTCCACCATCTGGTGTCTGACCAAAGAAGTCATCCTCTCAAGTATGTAACATGAGCTATGTGGGCACTCGGCAGGTTCTCCTATGGCCGTGGAAGTGCACTGCTGGACAGCACCCATCGCATCTTACACCTTCCTAACTGGAACCCAGAACAAGTTTGCCAGACACCAGTAAAAACCTGCCCTTGACCACAAGCACCTTCAGAGTGTCCTACCACCATGCACAGAAAAACCTCGGCTTCAACATGCTACTACTATGTGCTTCCTGCTATTGCTCATTTAGTTTGTTTTTCTGGCTGACTAGACTGAGCTCTTCAAGCTTGTAACCTCTTATTTACTGTCTGTTTGGCACTCAAATAGCTATTACAGAGATGTCTGAAGAGTTCTGCCAAAACAGAGCCAGGCACCCTTGCGTTACAGATTGCTTTTTGACTAGCAGATAACCAGTGATCATCCCATCTAACTTCAGCATCTACAACCGAGGACTAGGTAAAACAGTCTGACCGGCATACAAGCAAGACCAAAATGAGGAAAGGAAAAAAAATTTTAAAAAATTTAAAAAAATCACTGACACCATCATTCTGAATGCATGCACCTCATAAAAGAAGTGAGTGTTTTAAGAGCAGTCTTGTGCTTAGGATGCATCTCTCACTCCTAGTCCTTGGTTCATTCAGGAAGTTATTCCTTTACAAAGCATTTATTTAAAACGTTCCCACTAATGATAGCAGGCCTCTTGGATAAGAGGATAACAACAAACATACTGATGGAGAACACCATGAAGGTGCCCGAGTAACATACTACTACTTGCTGATATTTTGCATATGGATTGTTTAAAAGTCCAAGAAATCCTGGTTTGCTGCACCCAGCTGTTCTGCAAAAATGGACAAGAAAGAAGTGTCAGCACAATCGCGTACTCCTTGTCTAGGATCTTCATTGCTGTTCTGCAAGAACAGAAAAACTCAAGTACAATGCAATGTACAGGGACATTAAAGAAGGAGCTTATTTAGATCAGACTCCAACACATGCTGCCATACCAGTATAAAACTGCCGGGGAAAAGCCCTGATCCATCTAAGCTTCTGAAGACATTAGCTGGTGCAGGGTGTTCATTTTCCACCAGTAAAATGAAGATTACTGAAAAAGAGGTGTACGAAGTGTTTTGCTTTAATAGCAATAGTTCTGTAGAAAAGTTTTTTTACAGAAGTCCCTTCCATATATAAGAAAAACATACCAAAATGTCTGATTGAAAGATAATGGTTTTCCCTATGGGTTATTTTAAGTGATAAACCTACTTATCTGGAGGTATCTGCCACCATAACTCAGTTTATGGAGACTGGGGACATACTTCCTCAGAAGTTTTATCTGAGTTAGGATTTAGTGACCCAGTAATGTCACAGGGAAAATCTAGATTAGATTTGTCAAACAGCTATTTCAAGCCTAGAAGTAGAGCTCCAAACTGGGCTTAAAAATATCATCCCTCCTAGAAAATGAAAGGGAAAGCTTTACAAAGAAAGCTTTATTCTCTTCTTCAGCAAAAAAAGTGGAGCCAAAGCACAGAGCATTCCAGGTGCACTTGGGTTGGTAGAGTGGAAGATTATGAGTTCAAACTAAAAAAACACTGCACAGGAATACACAAGTTTTCATTCCCAGGTAGCTTAGCCCACACAACAAGAACTTCAAGATTCCTAGTGTTGGGATACAGCATAACTGAAAGAAAAAAAATCTGCAATTTTGTATAAACAACACAAAACTTAACCACAGGACAGAAGAAGTGAAGACAATTCTCAAGTTCTGCTTCATGCAAAACTCCAAGTCAGTGAAACAGGCTATAAAAGCTCTAATCTGTGGACAATCTTAAGCCAAAAAGGAGAGAACCCTGTCTCTTAAAAGCTAATGACATGCTAATTTTCTCACTCTTTTGGAAGATGAGAACCTGGAGTTGAAGTTCTCCAGGCTAGAATCAGGCTGAGCAGAGACTCAACTCTCAACATCCTACGTCAGCAACAAGATACAGCAGCCAGCGGGTACCACCTCACCTGCTGGAGGCTCCCAGCCCAAAGGAGCTCCCGCAGACACCTGCAGCTGCACATTTACACTCTGAGTTGGGGGGTGGAAATTCCCTGGAAGGTTCCTGTCACACGGCTGCATGTGATATGCTCAGGAATGCAAAGCTTCACAGCTGACAATGCTCCTCGCTAGATTCTGAATTGCACTTGGAAAGCTGTAAGGCAATAATCATGTAAGCAGCCCCTACAAATGGCATAAAATAAAGTCCTACAAGACACACACTTTCCTGCTCTACTCAAAGTCAGTTTGTTCTTGTGTCTTTCGAGTAAGATTGAACCATCTTTCCACTCCAAACTCAGTTTCAAATGTGGTGGCTTTTATTTTCTGATTACAGCGTGTTTCAAGGTTTCCCACCTTAAGGTCAAGTTTTTCAGAAAAGCAACATCCAGCAATGTGCAGGTTGCTGCAGCAGCTGAAGATGTAAGTGCAGGATGAGTTTTGGTAGGTTTACGATACACTCACTACGCATCAAGCATCACAATGGATTTTAAGTGTTTGCTATTAGTTCTGTGCAAGTATTGGGGCAAGTTTTATTAAACATTCCTTTTTTATTTCACAGAATCCCAGAATGGTTTGGGTTGGAAGGGACCTTAAAGACCCCCCAGTCCCACCCCTGCCATGCGCAGGGCCCCCTTCCCCCAGCCCCGGTGGCTCCCAGCCCCGTCCAGCCTGGCCTTGGGCACTGCCAGGGCTGGGGCACCCACAGCTGCTCTGGGCAAACCTGTACACCAATTAGCAGACCACGCCAACAGCTGTTAAGTGACTACTGCTGCAGAGGAAGTTCCAAGGCAAAGAGGACATCCTGGAGACTAAGTGTTTCCCAGCCACCCTTTAGAGAGGATTTTCTCAAAGGAAAAAACCAGATAGAGCATCTCACTGTAAGGAAAACTGTCTTTGGACTCTCCCTTGCATCATAACACATTGATGGACACTTTGCAAACCAAAGTGTTCTTTTCTATTACAAAGGGACACATTCGGCTACCAAGAGAGTCAGAAGGTATGTATGTGTGACAGCAAGATTATTGTGAACATCCTGATTTAACTGAGTTTCTAGTCTCGGCAGTAATAATAAATGCTATTTGAAAATTAGGATGACAACTTTAGGCAGGTTGTAGCCCATGGTTTTTGAAAACTGTTTTCTTTTATTAGTTACTAAGCTGTTATTTGCAGTGACAGCACTATGCCTCCACAGTGCCCACTGCCATCAGCCGTTCTGCACTTGTGCACATCGATGGGACCACGCTGAAATACTACATGTGTAAGGAAAAAGAAAATGAAAGCTATCAATTATTAGTTTGGGGGTCAAATAGGTTCAACTGACTTGAAGCAAGTTTTTGCTTCTGAATTACAGGCTGTTGAAAGTACCTCAAAATAACTACAAGTCCCACAAAAATTAATCTAGTTCAAATATGAAAGGATTAGGGAAAAAAGCCAAAACATTTCTGACCTGCATGAGAATGACAGAAATTACTCCTGTCTTTGTTACATACAAACACAACCATAGTGATTTTCCTGTATGATCTAAATGAAGTTAATGAAAATACATAACAGACAATGCAAACAGGAATAGATTAGTGGATACACACGTCCCTGTTACGAAAGGGTAAGACCTAACTTTAATGAGAAAAGATCCTGTAATCCCTTTTACATGGCACCAGCGATGCCCTTTAACCCTCTTCAGCAGGTTTGGTATTATACCTTGCAGGATGCGGGGGAATCAAATTAACAGTATTTCTTAAACCAGCAAGAGGCAGATGGTTGCAAGACACCACAAGACATCTTTCAAGAGGGAGAAAACTTGCAGATCAGGAAACGTCACCTCTCCATGCACCTCTTCAAACCTGAAGCAGCAAATATTTTCTGTCTCTATGGAAGCTGGTTCTGTTTTGCCTATTATCTCCAAGAACACAGAGCCCCAAGAACACTTAGAACTGAATTCTGATGAAGCCTAGTGAATTCACAGAGAAGTTGAGGTCAACAAGGAAAACTGTAAAACATTTCCATGGTAAGAATTTACTGCATTACCAGCAAACAGATACTTGCAGCACAAGCAGCTATGTAACCTTTGCTGTCATCAGAAGAACAATAAGCAAACCCCCACATACAAATGCACAGAATCACTAGTGAGAGTTTCGTCTCGGCAAGTAAAGTTGCCCTTCAAGACACCCTAGTCTCCTTTGCTTTCACTAAGGCAACACATACAACCTGTCAAAAATCAGGTCTGAATATTAATATTTAATTGAGAGGAAACATACAGCAGCTATGGAAAAATCCTGGGTCTGAATACCATACTTATGCTATTATCTAAACCACAACTCTGCATCTCCCCCAGAAAGTCAGGACTCCACAGCGCCCAGTTTCCTCTGTTTCAGCTTCCCACAGCTTGCAGGCGTACAGCACAACAACGAGGTGGGCTTCTGCGGAGAAGGCTGGCGAGTTCACGGAAAGCTGCTGCAGCTTTCGTGCGAGCTGCACGAGTCCATCGTCCTCCAGCGGTGCAGAAGTAGCTCACAGGCACCTGGATACACGCAAAGCGAGTGAAGTACTCCCAGTCTGCTCATTTTAGCAATGCCTGCATTATTTCAGAGTTAAAGCACACCCTGGAGACCACAAGAGAAATCATCTAGCCAAAAGTGAAGTAAACTAGCTTCTTGCAGGTACATATACTTGGGTATAGTTTTCTAGTATGCGTATTTCAGAATGATACAAAATAATCCATAAAATGTTAAATTTAATCACCCATTTAAATTGCAGTTGCAGCAGAGCCAGTAAGTGAGGTGACCATTCCCTCTGTTTACTGTCACAGATGAGTTACAGCTTGAAGCACCCATACACCCGTGCCAGCAGAAATACTTCCAGTGAAATACTTGTTGGACCAAGACCTAAAACGCACAAGTAACTGCCTGCAGAACAGGCACTTCAGAGATTGCCTTGTGCCTCATTCAGTGCACATATATGCAATCAATATAGTTAATCACCTTTGGAAAGCCATTAAGAAAGTGCACATACTCAGTGAAGACTTAATTGAAACTATTAAGTACCACAGGTGTGCTTAATCACTAGCCTAAAGAGCTAGGACCCCTTGCTTGCTCTCCTCAATTCCTTTTTACTAAAGCAGATGCAGCACACCTTCACCTATCACTGCAATCTCCAGTGGGGCACTACCTCTGAAAGAAGAGACCATGTCTTCCACGCTTACCACAGCATATGAACCACTTGAGCCTCCTCTTAACTCTACCGAAGCCTTACTATTATCAATTTAAAAGGAACCACCACCAGCTTTTAGAAAAAATAACAATGAAGCCTTAAAAGGGGAGATTCTTGGATATTAGCATAAGCTCCTGCAATCTGCTCCAGTTATATTTTCCCCTTTCGCAGTCCATAATGCCTACAATTTACCAATACTAAGAGTTTTTAAATTATGGAGCTGTGATATACTTTTATTTCTAAAATGTAAACACTGATGAACTTTAATTATAGTACGGAACCTTAAGTAGATATTTTTCGTTCTCCACAGTGACATTTAAATATAAAACTTCAGGTCTAGCCATGCAAAAACCCAGCTCCATTTCAGCAGCTGCACACCACAACACTGTACTTCAGCGTATTAAACACACCTCTGCGAGTGCAAGCTATGGATTCCCCCGTGCCTCCCAGTGCAAAGCTGTTTTGGAGGTGGAAGGCACCACAGATTGTTGAGTGACCCAGTTCACTCTTGCTGAGCAGCTCCCCCAGGGAGAACCATCTGCTGTTGTCCTAATTTATTCCATTAGTCACAGCCCAATACAAATCGCATTAACTATAACAGGACAGCATTACTTATAGAACTCACCACACAGCTCATTCAGAAATAATCGTGTTATGGTCATCTGCTCTCCAGCTCCCCATATTAGATGACAAGCACTTCAGAACCTCTATTTGCAACTTGTGCACAACTTCTCCTAGAAAAAGGGCTAACCTACAAGACTAGCAATGGTAACCTTCCATGGTCATGCTGCGGGATTAAGAATTAAGTCCCAAAGTAGCATACATAGTATAAAGGTCCTGAACATACTGCAGTGACATCTGTACCTGGGAGAATATGGAAGAGAGAAACAAAACCCCAGGCAAAAAAAAATTAACTTAAGCTGAACTTCTTTTAAAATAACTATCAAATTAAACTTAGTCACAGATGGAGTAACACCTAGCTTTGTTTCACAGACGTGAAAAACACCAAAGCCTTGCCCGTTCAACAGAGCTTCAATGCTTGCTGTCAGCTTTGCACCGAGCACTGCGGAACAGGGAGCAGCAGATACTCCAGATGCCAGTGCTCCCTTTTCAGCATGCACCCCACATCTTCCCAAAGCACCAAGTCTGTCCTGCTGAGTGTAGAACTGAAAAATGTGACAGGATTGCGTGGTCTGTTCATGTCTATTTTACAATCTTCGTGAGTTAAGCAGTACTTTTAAATCTAATTTAGAAGTGTAGTTTTACAATGGACATTAAGTACTACAAACAGCAGACCTGCCTCTTCACCTGTACGACTAGCGGCTGAGAACTGAACAGCACTGAAACACAAGGGCCCTGTTACGATCCCAACACACAATCTGGCATCTTGCTCATGTCTCTAGTGGGGTGAGAGCAGGTCAACTATGAGATGCACAAGCACAGCCCAAATCAAACCTTCCAGTCAATCTAGATTACATTCTGTTCAGTTTTACCCAAAGCTATATGTGCCTTTAAAGATCTAGTCACTAAATTCACTAAAATGATTTGTGATAAGCTGAACAAAGCAGCAGCCAACAAAGCCGGCAAGAAAAATAAAGATCTTCTGACAAGACAGTAGATCTGTACCAAACTGAAGAGATTAAAAGTCTTTGAGAAAGTCAGTAGGTATGTAGCAAACTGTATCTACTATCTGTTAAGGAGAGCCAAAATAGAGTTAAACAGAAAGGGGCTACACAAAGTGGTTTCACTTCATAGGGAGCTGCACAAGTATGCTTTTACTCTCCATAGTAACGGATAACAAGGTTTCAGGTAAGAGACTTAATACCAGAATATCTGCTGAATACTACAGAAGATAGCTCAACTGAAACTGAGCTATAAAGCTTGAGCTTGTTAATAAGGCAGTGTAAAATACAACAACCAGAGCCAGGAACTGTGACATAATCATGTACCAGCCCAACATCTAACAAAGAGCTCCTCTTCAGCTGCCACCACAGTTAGCAATCTATTCAGAATACACTACTAACATTAAAACTGATTACCAAAAGGTGTGATATAACGTTACAGATTGAGCTGCAGCACAAAGAGCCAGCAAAACAGTTTGCTGTATTGTAACTATAATGCCAGAAAGGCAGCATCCTCTAATACCCACAGAATCGGCATGAAATGTTCTGCTCTGGTATTTTTGCTCACTCAAGTCTGTGCACCCCAGCAATGGCATTTCCATATAGTGAGAGTAGGAAAATAAATTTCTAAAATTAAAGCTAGTCACAAATTCATTAATTCAGTGTCAAGAGTTAATAATCCTGCAGCAAGCAGAAGTGGAATGACCTGTCACACTCTCCTCAGCCACAATTTCCATCTCCTGCTGAAGGTGAACTTGCGGTTTATTACGAGTCAGAAGAAAATGCCTAAGGAAACTCATCTGCAGAAACTTCTGCATTTTGATGGAGAGCCTACCGATTTTTTCCGGCTCATCTGGACCTGTTCCAGCAATACAGCTGCTCTCTAGTCCATATGTTGGATCCACCTTCCCAGAGGCTCGTGCTGCTTCCTGCACCTTCTTTACATGAGCTTCAACAAGCTCCAGTGGTACCTCCTCTCTGACTCGAGAAAATTCCTCTGTTAAAATTTACACAGAAAACATTACATTATGAGGATTTCATGGCAAATCAAAAGTTACAATTTTCTCCTGTCAATGTGCAGGTAAATCTCGTGACAAAGTGAATTCTCAAATATATAAGTTCCTTCTTTTCACATTAGGTAGTTAATTTTCTCTTTTGAATGTGGTAGGAAAGGTTCTCTTGCCAGTTATATAAAATTGTCTTTTATGTGGGAAAAAAAGGAAAAAAGTGAAAGGAACTATTTCATCAAGTTTCTTAAAGGACACATAACTACAGCAGATAATTTCAGACAAGTAAAACCAGAAAACTGAAAGTTCAGCATTGTGCATTTACCCATAGCTAAACTACTGACAGTGGTCACAGTAACACCAACTATGAGGTGGCACCTGCAAGTACTATCAATAGTCGGTGAGCACAGATGGGAAATGCAAGGCATCTTTAGACATTCAGTGACCTTTAAGAGCTACTGTAACTCTGCTTCGGTAACAACAGAACACAAGACCCAGTATCAGTAGACCTGTTTTCTACACGCCTGTAAACTTATTTTTTACCACTTACTGCTCATCCTTAAACTCTAGAAACAGTCCACTTTAAGACCAGACTAACAGAGAGCAAAGTTGTAGAGACCAGGTGAAAAAAATTGCCGGGGCCAACTCATACCTAACGCAGCCTTTGCTGCGGCTGATGCCACCCGGGGATCCACCACTGATGCCAGGAAAGCCACAGTACTCATCACTGGATTGCCGGACTGGCTGAAGGGCACGGGCTGGTATGCCAGCGGGCCCAGGGACGCGTCGGAGTTCTCCAAATAGGGGTCTTCGATGGGAAGTCTCAGAAAATGGAGAATGCACTCATCTTGGGTACGGCTCCCAACGTGCTCTGAGACTTTGTTCCAGTCATCTTTGTACATCTCCAGAGCCTGCAAAAGACAAAAATCATTGTATATATGTCAACTGCTCTGGGGAACACACCCACCCACCCTTATTTCATGCAAAAATACTTTCAATACTAGTTATTTTGGTGATGGAACAATAAATCGGGATCAGACAACTATTTAAAATCATATTTTTCCTGGAAACAAAATTATTCTGTATAATAAATATGAACACCTCACTAGGACATCAGTTAAATTTAAGCTGCAGGGATCATCACGAGTTTTATGCTGTTACTCTAACAAAAAGTATTGTCAAAAGATTTGGGATTTACTAATAATATTTGCATAGTCAGTGTTTCCCCATTTTGCTTCCACATGAAAAGCTTTACGGAGGAATAAGTTTGCTTATCTCACCAAGTCTCACCTATTGTTCTAATTCCCATAAGTACTCCCCCTGAGGGCACTCGTGTGTTCTCTCACTTCTGTCTGAACGCACTAGGCTCTCTGGGGCAGGAGCAAGATTTATTTCAAACATACATACTAGTCATGACTGTGAAGTCCAGTCTTTACATCCAACAGATGTTATGAAAATCTAAGAGCATCAAACCAAGATACCAGAGGAAATAAAGAAAATGTATTCTACATTACGAAGCCAGATGAGAGCAGTTCTCTAGCAAGAGTTAACCAGTCTGATTTCTGTTATGCTTTCAGGTTAACAAATCTTTATTATGTAGAGATAAGCCACCCGATAAAAACTTCCAAATGAAATCAAAGATTTTGTAATGCAGAATTTCAGACGCTTTTAAAGCTACTTAACAACGAGCTACTGAAGTCCCTGCAGTAGTTGTTGAAAAAATAACAAATTAGTACTGTAAAAGCCCAAAGTGGTAGCCTAATACATATTATCCTGTAACAAGTGGTTTTTTTTCATAAAAACTGTTTTAGTTATTTGAGCATTTGGAAAGCATAAAGCATTCCCCTCAAACATTAACTTTCACATCACTGAGATGATTCATGGTCCAGTCACTTAGAAAAAACCAAAAAGCCATTTGAACTCTAGACAAAATACATTAAACTTGAAAATGAAAATGGGATCTGCAACTCACAGGTGCAACAGAATTCTTCTGGAAATATTTAATACCAGAGGTCTGAGCAAGGCTGGTAAACACCATTCTGTTTGAGTTGCAGACCCCGCTTTCATTTTTAAGTTTAACACATTTGGCTAAGAAGTCAAGCTGGGTTTTTTGTTTGTTTGTTTGTTGGGGTTTTTTTGTTTGTTTGTTGTTTTTTTTACTTACACTGTACTTACCCCACACATACATAAGGGCAACTAACAACCTTTTGCATTGCTTCACAGCAAGCGAGCAAGCATTTCAGCAGTAACTGGTGGAGGGGGAAGCACAGAGTTTGAAGGAGGCTGCCTGGAGGATCCCTACGTGGATTGGCCATCAGTCAGGCTGCCTTGGACTTGAAGGCACCCGTCTGCAGGTATATTTCAGAACACACAGAAATCCTCCTCCTCCTTAAATAAGTACTCATGACAATGAGCTTCCCTAACTAAGCAGTATGCCCATTTAAGCATGTCTGCTAAAAACAGAGGAAGTTAACGGCTCTCCGACACCCGCAGTCTTTCCCTTCACGTAACACGCAAGACTGACTTAACCTTCCACATGCTCAACGGCAAGATTCAGTGCTGGGCTGTATGTCGGACATCATGAGCAGGTCATATCCAGCGTGCCCAAGCAGTCACACAAGTACCCAAGTTACTATGCTAGATGTTTCAGCAGTTATCAGTGACAAGCAGAAGACAGAAACTGACGCACCAGCCTCAAGTGTTGAGTTCCCTGACCTGGGACGGGACATTTCCACAAAACAAGTTACTATACATGCGACAGTTGCACACTTAGAAGACAAGCGCCTGCAGAAAGCGGTCAACTTCACCACTATGAAAGTAATTTGTTAAAAAAATCCAGGAGTTTCCAAGCATACTGTTTTCTTCACAGCAGTTCTAGAGGAAAAGTGTTTCAGTGTTTTTGCAGCTAAAACATAAGCTATGAGAATTCTTCAAAGGCAAAGCAGTCCACCTGAACAGGACCCTTGGGCATGTCACAGATGCTGAAGATCAGCTGGGGAAACGTGGAAATTGAGTAGCATTTTTGAAGATGTGGAAGCAAACTGAAAGGACAGATGAATTAAATCCAAAGGCATTAGAAATCCAACAGGCACTGCACAAATTTGAGAAAAAAAAAGAGCAAGCTGCCTGCAGCAGGTGGAGCTTTTTAGCCCCCTGATCCAAAAGTGATTTAGGCTTTACCTGCCTGAAGTTTTAAGTTTTTCTCATAGCTAGGGCTCGCTGCTTAAACTGGCTGGGGAGGAGGGAAACACCCCTAGTTTATCTTCTGAAGGCCACTGGTTCCCTGCTCCTTCCCTTCTCTTAAAACCCTGGGTGCAAGACTAGCTGGGCGAGCAGCAGACGCCAGGAATGCCGTGCTCCAGCAGCACGTAGCTGGATGGGAAGCATACCACAGGAATCGCTGAAGATCATGAACTGGACAGCAGGAAAGGTTCTGAAAGAATCATTTGGTTTGGGAACAAACCAAGGACAGACTACATCGGGCTGCCTGGCCCATACCGCAGGAATCAACAGCCCCTAACTGCTTCTGAACCGCTCTCCTGACCTCTGTCTGATCTTGCCCAAATCTTTAAAGAAATCAGAAACCAATTAGTTCACTAGGTCATATTCATAGGGAAACATTTATTCAGCGTTCAACCTTTGTTTCACTTTCCCTAATTTAATCTCTGTGCCCTAAGTTATCATTGCCTATCCATTTTTAATCACACTAGCATATTAGATGAGCTCTGCTTTTCACAGCCATGCAGGGTTTTTTTGCTCATTCTCCTTCACTGCTAGTTATTCTCCTGCTAGACGAGCTAGCTCTCACAATAGTTGTCCTTAATATAAATAGCTGAAAATGCACTTAACTATGCAAGAATAGAACTCTGTGGAGATACGGAGCCGCAGTGTGGCAGGGAAAATGATTCTGGGAGGGAAACAGTATTTCCTCCCCCCAATTTATTCAGTCAACAGGCGGAAGGACAGTAATTATTTTAGATAAGATTTATTCTTTGTAACTTCACTGCATATATATTTGCTCAAAGCTACCCTGAGGATTTAAATGGACTGAGCTGGCTTGTTACAGCTGAATTACTTACACTTGAACTGATATACTCTTTACTGATTTATTCATAGGTTAAAATCACAAAGAACAAAAACATTATTAATTTAAACTCAAATTAAATAAAATTGTAATCTCAAGGCTTAAGAGTTGATTTATTTTTTAAAATGAAGACTGTCACCTGCGTTTCATTAGGCTACTACTTGCTATATATGACCATAAGCTACAAATATACAAAAGAATTAATCTTAAATACAAATACTAGGAAGCGAAGAAGTCAGCATATCAAGCTATTGGTCTTGTTTCTCCATACAAGAACGCCATGAAGGACATCTTAGCTGTTTTCACCTACAGGCAAAATTTTTCCAAGTGCCAATAGAGAAGTATCAGCTCAACAGTGCGTAACAACCTAAGGCAAAAACTCCCAGAACTATTTTGGCTGTTTCACGAACACACTTCCCTATCTGTGATGGCTGAAGCAAAGTATGCTGCTGATTAGGCACTTTGGCCAGCTCAGAAGCCACACACAGAAGCCGAGTATTGTTCAGCGCTGTCAAGCACTGTCAAGATCCATTGTCCATGCTTTTCCTTATGAAATTAACTTTTCAATGGGTTTACTGACACATGTAAAGACAAAAAAGCCAGAACAATCACGCAATTGCAGTCTGCTTTAAGCTCTCTCCAAGTAAAACCAAACAAAATACCAGTTCCAAAACTAGAATTCTTATACCAGAACCCTGAATTGCACAAAAGGAAAAAAAAAAAAATTAACCACCCAACCTCTACACCAAGAAAACACTCCTGTAAAAGAAAGCTAGGCAGATGATAATTTCTTTACAGGAACTGGCAGCACATTAATTATTTCAGGCCACTGAGATTTTTCTTCTGACAAAGCACTATGAAATACAATGCTGCCCTGATATCAGTGTGGAAGACTAGAACATAATTCTGCAGTGCATCTCATGCGATGGTTTTCATCCTAGACTGGAACTCCAAGAGACCTGATAATTACCGTGCGGTTCAAGAGCAGCAGATGAAGCAATCTGGGGACAAAAACCTGATTGCATGTGCTAGCAGTTCTTTGAGCTCATTTTTACAGTACCTGGTTTGAGTCATCTCATGTCTAATTCTTGTAAACTTCCAGAAAAAGCTTAAAGAATACACCAAGTGCAGCTATAGGGCAAAAAGAACGAGTAGGTGTATGGATTAAAGTGCTACTAAATAAAGAGCTTCTTAGAGCCCTTCTTAGTGGCAGGAGACAGTAAACTGTTTCTTAACAATTTAAACTTCAGAAACTAGTTGCTTCCCTAACATGCTATAGCATAGCCAAGAACCTGTAAAGATTATCAGAATTTCGAAGTACGTATCTCAGTGGCAGGTAAACCATCACCTGAAGGGCATTCACAGTATTCGTAACTCCTCTTTAATGAAAAGCCCCCTCTGCACTGCAAGATCTGAACTTGAGTTTATGCAACAGTTCTTAAATAATTTCTAGCTTGCAGGTACAAGTTAGATAGAACTGAACCTTAAAGCACATGAAGCTCCTCTATTACACAGATGTTCCTGCCATCTCTTTTGAGTAGTAACATAGCCATGACGGTCAAAGAAACCAAAGGTTTCAAGGGTGAGCTTTAACCTTTTACCAATTTAAAACCCATAACCCACAACAGACAAGCATCCTTGTATATAGATAGCAGCCACTCTCCTCTTCCAGCTGCATCAGTTCAGTCCCAAGAGATTGCTTCCCACTACAAACTTCTTTGCTATTCCAGTTTCTGTAAAAGCATGTGTATGTCATCTAACTCCCCTTCAAAAACAATTATTAACCTACATGTAGATTTTCAAAGCATGTAACACCCTGCATGTTTTGGTTTCCTATCCGCCTTTGGTTTTGCCCTCATGAACTTACTTCTAATAGCAGCAATGTCTCTTGTTCTGTCCATTCTCTTCCAGCACTTGCACCTTTACTCTACAAAAGACAGGGGTGGGGGGGGGGAAAAATAACAGTCATGAAATACAGGTCCTTTCACACAGAACTTTTCAGAAGAAAACATTAAGAAGGCGAAGAATCTGTTATTTAATCCACCCAAAAGTATATTTTTCACAACCTTCCTACTACAGCTAACCAATCCCTGGTTATCTCTCACAGTGGTTCAGTTCACACGATTTACTTGTGTAGCTAAGGTACACAGGTGAGTACATTCCTGCAGTCTCTGTGGAGGCTGGGGGTTACAGATCCCACCTTCCCAACATGCCTAGGAGAACCTGCAACACCTCTTTTATTCCAAGCTAAAGCAAAGTGATTTGGTACCCTTTTTCCCTGGCTATCTTTGCTTGCACAAACAGCAAACAGCAAAGAGGATTTTCCTAAATATAAAAACCCCAAGGAGTGCTGATGGTATTCTGGTCAGCTTGACTTTGGCCAGTAAAATTAAGCCAAGAAGAAAGCAGTTTACACAAAGCATCCTACATTTCAAAGGACAGCAGCAACCAACAGACACAACAGAGTACCTAACCCCCTCACCAGGAGCTGTACCACTGAAGGAGGCTGCTGTCCCTTGAGGAGACAGTATTACTCCATCCAGGCACACCTGGGATTCTCTCAGCTTAAAGGGCACCTTTTTCAAGAGAACAGGGCTTATGTCACCATAACTTTAGTCCCCATCAAGCCTCTGCTTCCAAGGCAGACAGACTGGACTGTGTGAGGTGCATGCTGCTCTAAAAAAAGTTTGTCTGTCTAAAAGTTCATCTGTAACTTGGTAAAAAAAAAAATAAATCTTTACAAGTGAGATGAGCTATCTGAAAAGACAAGAGTAATCACAGGAAGATAATCTGCATATTTAGCAATCACTTGCTCCAAGGATTGCTGCTTCCAGATCTATAGCTCATGGTTAACTCCTGAGATTTTCTAAATGCTACAAAGCTCTTGGTGAAAATTTCCCCTTCCATGATTATGACACCCTAATCCATTTCGTGCCTAATAAAGATAAAAAGCTTGTCACCTGCTTATGGCAGAACATTATCTAGATTGGATGTATCTGTGCAAGACCACAGCAAAAGGAAAAGCATATTTAGGATTAGTAAATCTATCCTATCTCAAGATGCATTTCAAACAGATCATTAACCCAAACAGAACATTAATCAAAGTGAGTCATCCAGCAGCTGATCAGTTCTCAGACAGGCTGGTATGAACAGCCGAAAAAGCAACTGCCATACATAAAACAAAAAGGGAAATCAACTTCTGCTAACAAATCTGCTCAAGTCCATTGGTATAGATGCTTGTAAACAGAACCAGAGTTTAGAAACAGTAAAAAATTTATTAATTTGGTGAACATCCCTAAACTAAGTGAAAAAGTTATTCCATGAAACGTCATATGGAATCAGGCTTTATAAAAAAACACTCATCTCTAGAACGACTCTGTTTTGGTGGGTTTTTTAAACAGTTATCTGTTAGCTGATAAATAGTATAAATAATAGTGTATAAGTAGTGTAAATAGTTCTCTCTCAGGTTTAAACAGTGATCTCTTAGGACAATGAACCAATGACACAGATTAGCCTGACTTCAGTACATAGAGGCAGTAGTCGGGAGAACTCTGTAGACTCCCAAACCGAAGGCTATGCTGAAGCAGTAACACGGCACTCCTGCAACACCTCCTGCTACCAGGTACACACAGGCTATCAGGCAGCAGGAAGAAGGCAAGAGGTTACGGAATTACCGACATCATGGCAATGTATCTCAAAACTTGAACTATCCAATACAATACATTGCAATGTCAGTGCTAAAAAAACCCCTGCAACGGTTTTGTGGCACCTTTTGTACTGAAGCAACTTCCTAGTTCTCTCAGTCTGGCAAAACCTGCTCAGACTTGGAAAACATAATAGTTTAAGACCCTGCCGAAAGATCTCAGTTCCTGTACTGAATTACTGGGTAGTTTCTTGATTCTGAACCATTCAGGTAAAATATGCAGTAACATGGTTTCAGTGTCTGAAGACTGACAGTACTGACCAGCCTGGGATAGGTATGTGTCTATTCCTACAAAATCAGGTATCTGACACAGCCATGTAGCTTAGTGTCATACACTAAGACACAGAAACCTAAAACAGGAGTGTAAGAGTAATATAAGCCATCTCAATATCATCTAGTGGAGAACAACTGCGGAAGAAGGCTTAACAGAAGGTGCAGGGGAAAAAAATCCCAACATACGTGCCTTTGCTAAAGTCTTTTTTGAGTAAATGTCTGTGCGAAGTCCAAAGTTCTGCAGATCAGTAGGCTTCTCTTTGTTTTTCTCAGGAAAACTCAACATCTGCTGAGCAGCTGGAACCTGTGAAAAAACATCACAAGAGAAAGGTGAGAGGCAAAAATCGAAAGTTATTCAAGGTTTTCAGACCAATGTTAAACAGAACATGGACTGAACAAAGAAGTTGAATATAAGTCTAGAGAGACAGCTTTGCATCGTATCACTTGCATACAATGCCCATAGACTTGGTTTAAGAGATTCCAACCACCTGAAACTCTCAGGTGTCCTAGATGGACAGAAAGGGAACATTTAATGAGATCATGTGCAAGTTATTCTGCTACCATGTTAATGACATTGGCTAGAGCTCAGGCAAGCACACATTAGTGCAGCCTGCAGGGCTCACCTGCGGAGTGCGGATATGGAGAGGCATAAGTCCGGAGGGTGTATCGGCCAGCACATTGAAGTGAGGAGTAGGGGGAGGGCCCATTGCCATGGGACGGCTTTCTGGATCCACTTGGTAGTTAATGAGACCCCACTGCTCCAGAAAAGCATGTACTCTATGAAACAACGCGACAAATTACAATCTTATTAACTAAAGCCTTGCTCATGCTTGACACTGCAGAAAGGAGAGAGCAAAGGAGGAATTTTGTGTTTCTGGATCAAACATAGATCCAGAATCTTCTACAGTCCCCCACTAATCACAAATGGCAATACAAACCACAAAGCACAAAATTTGTGCAGATGTGACTGCACTTTGGCATGTTGCATAAAACAAAACATGACATCTTTGGTTACAGATAACAGGAATTACTCCAGGACAAAAGCAAAGCAAAGCTAGGGCTGCGTGCATAGAACCATTTGCACACAGTGTACAGATTGTGAGGGCTGCACAATCACTACTTGCTTTCCTCACCTATCTAGCTTTTCTTCACTGAACCAACATTTAGCAAGCCCCACGTTTCTAGGGCTCTGCTGCACCTCACAGCTTAAGACTGGTGAAACATAAAACTGACAAAACAGAGCTGCAAAACTGGAATTCCTGGAAAAACTCCACATATGTACTGAACAGCAGAACCTAAATAATCACAAGTTAAGATCCAAACTCCGTAGGCATGGCTCAGCAAGCAGGCAGAATATTACAAATAAAGAATAGCATAACAATCTGGCTACCATAAAAATGGGGAAACTGCTAATCAAAAGCACAATGGCTGTTGCCCACACCTACGCTGTTGTACTAGAGCTCTTCCACACCTTAATGTAGCTCCTATTTCTTTTTGTTAAAGTGCGGGCAGTGGCTGAAACATCCGTGGCTTTTACCTCATGACAGCGCACACATCTCCAGTCAGATTCCTTCTGCAAGCAGTGCTCGTCAAGTACTCTTGAGGGTTTAAGCGATACGTGTCAATCATGAAGTTGCGGTAAGCCAGGTATCTGGAAGACAATTCATAGGTAGTTCATGCATATTAATGTCTAAAAGTTTAGAATACGTATTTCAGGATTCACCTTCTCCAAACACCCGTATTACTGACAAGCAAACATCAACAGATAGTTTTTATTGGCGAAATTTAAGAATCAGTATCAAAAGCAATAGGTAAATAGAATTTATTTTTTTTTATATACTGAATATGACCCATCTCTTCCAGATTGTTTCACTCTAGACTTTATCTGTGTTTGGATCAGCAGTATATCAAAGCAAGCTTAAATTGCAAATCATGCAAATAGCTGCTGTAGCTTGGTCACTAACCAAATACTTGTGGAACAGACTACTAGCTGCAGGAAAAAATTAGTAGGGTCTGGTCTTCACATGGCAACAGACTAAATGTTTGTCAATCACCTCTGTGAGTCTGGAAGGAAAAAAAGCTGTGCACAAACACAGAAGCAGTACACTGGCTAGAACGTTACTGCTCCTACATGCAGACTTTTTAACGCATAAAAACATCAGCCAGGAAAGGTCAGACACCAGCAAAATGGACAAAATATCTTTGGAAAGCAGAGGGCAAGAACCCAGAAGTCAGCACAGCACTCCCTACTCATTGAGCTGGGAACAGCTAAGGCAGAAATCACCCCCATGAGACCGCTGTATTTCAGTGCACAACAGTCCCAGCAAGCAGGTTTTGGGGTTCAGCCCCTTTCCTGCACTGCAGACACTGCTTCACAGGCTTTTTCAGTAACTTCCTACAATGTATTAATGCTTCCTAACACAAGTTGTTCAGAACAAAACAAACTGCCATAAAACTATGGCTAGCCCTGTTCTTTAGATTGAACAAAACCAATCTGCCAAATACAAGTTAGTATCCCATGCAAGGATGTGTTCACAACAGTTTATCATGAGCAGACTTCTGCCTTCAGAAAATTCAAGACGGGGATGCCTCACATGCAGCATGCAAAAGCAGCTGGTAACCAAGAATGAATCATACAGAGGTGGAACACCAAGGCATTTCACAAGCAAGACATAAGCAGACAGATGCTGCAAGTACACATTCCTGCCAAAATCCCACATCTTCATTCTGAGCAAATTATAAATGAAGCTTGCTGGAAAAAAGATATGGAACTAGGTGATGGGATCTTGCATGTCCAATGTTTGGTAGGCAAGAAAAAACGGAGTTTCTTCCATAAAGGAATACTCAGTCACACTTCTAAATGCTCCTGGAGAGAAATTGGCTACTGTCTGCTTAAGAACAGGTACTTTAAAGCAGTCTTGGCTGCCGAAATTAGTTTAATATTTATTTGTTAAGGTCACATTACTAGGTGAAGAGAGAAGCCTAAGACAAAAACACCCCTAAAGGTTATCCTGCAGGGAGTTGTTTTTGACAACGACATGACTCATCAGCTAAAACTTGTCAACAGTGAGAGAGATATGTCAACTAATATTTAAAATCCAATTTAAGACAGAAACCACCCCTCAGGCACTACTGTCACAAGAACAAACCTGTGTGAGCTTCTGAAACACAGTACTTTGTCTGGCCTGAAAACTAAGGTGGAGGCAAAACATTTAAATAAAAAAGGGAAATCCTTCTGAATGGAAAAAGGAAAACATAAAGCCAAGACTACAAGCTATTCCTACAGTCCCTAAATGGCAAGAAAAATACATCTCCAGGGTAACAGCAACATTAGGAAGAGTCCCTGATCTGCTCACTCCCAGGCAATAACCAGCAGCAGCACATGGATGAACGTCAGGAGACCTGATCTTTTAATGTCAACTGAAAAATGAAGCATGGGCCTACATGTGACAACCACATCCGTGGCAAATACAAAAGGTAAGCATTTTTCACAATTCAATCTGTTTGCAGTCTTCGACACCAAGTCCTAGAAACCCCCAAACACAAACGGGCCAAATAGTAAAACTAATGGAGCAGAGCTAGTGTCAAATGCAATTTGGAATCACTATCATGCAGCTACAGTTACCGCTGCAACGCCAACATGTACAGAAGTTGTGAGTACAGACTACAGACTGAAAACCACTCAGGGTGCCAGGGGTCTCAGGAGGTCTCCAAGCCAATCTCCTACTCAAACCACTGAATTTTGACCAGGTTGCTTACAGCTTTGTCCAGCAAAGCCTGAAGGACTCCAAAGAACAACATTCCCAACTTCCCAGGGCCCCAGTCCAGTGCTTCATCTTCTTCAGAGTCAAGTACTTCCCTTATATCAACGGCAGAACTTGCTGTGTTTCAGTTTGACTTTTTCCCCTGCCATGCACCTCAGTAACGAGCCTGGCTCCATATTCTCAGTAACCTCCTCGTGCATTGCGCAACTGCTACAAGGTCTCCCAGTACTCCTCTGCGCTGAAAAAGTTTAGCTTCTAATTTCTATCTCAATCTTAGCTCAGAAGCCTCACAAAGTAAGTCATGCCTGAGGAGAGGAGATTCAAGCACAAGAATACTCTGAAGTCTGCCTTGTTTACCTGCTGGAAGAGCAATTACCACCACCACCATTTGGATTAAGAAACGGAGGGAAAAAGTTAGTTTGAAGAAATGCTGTGTATGAAAAATGCACAGCTTTGCAGATGTTAAGACAATGTGCTGAGAAGACATCCCAAATGCTTCATTTAGTAGTTAATTCAAAAAACTGGTTTAAAATCCCCAAGAGCTGTTTTGCCACTAGACCAGGATTTGGTATCAAAATAAAGGGAACACAATAAGCCTAATTCCACTGTCCAAGTTGACAAGCATACAAGTGTTCAATTTTTTTTTTTTTTTGGATGAACTCTCAGGTTTTGGGATTAAAATTTTAACAGAAACAAGCACATTGCCCCAAAACCTGATGTTCACTATCTTCTTTTAATCAATCACCTTTCAAGACTGCTTTGAATAACTAAATTTGCTGTGATTAACAGAAAATTCTCAGGGAAGGGGAGGTGTATTGTCACTAAGGCACGTAACAAGCCTTGCAGTAGATTCTCAAGATAAGCATTTGATGCAAAATCAGCAGCTTATCTTGTTACACTAAGTCAGATCAGAAGTTAATCATTCGATGTATGAAAAAAACTGCACTACCTCAAGACAATAATCAGTCTTTCAAAATTATTTTAAACAGCTCTGTGTGTGTAATTTTCAATTAAGAACACTTCAGTTCTGCAGTAGATACCAGACCCCACAAGGAGACAAAATAGGTACAAACTGGATCTAAATTCAACTGAGACAACTCCACCTAGGCTTAACAGGCACATCCAGAATTAAAACACCACCAGAGGGTTTGGAGCAGCTATATAAGAAAAAATATTTTTCTTCTCGCAATGCACAACTCCAGGTCTCCGATTTAAATTGGACTACCTAATACTTGAGAACACGGTTACATCTCAGGCCTGCAAAGATACATTTACTGACCCTCACCTGCACTTTCAGAATTACCCATCAGCTGCTGAGGGAACCATGAAATCAACACAGATAACTGTGCAAAATCCATTCCACAGTCTGACACAGCATCCTACAACAAACTCAGCAATCACCGCTTACACATGAAACTCCTGAGTCTCAGAAATACAGCATGGCATGAGAAGAGAGAGAAAAATAAGGATGATTATTAGGTTTCTACAGTATCATGAATTTTTTCAGATGTTTTTGGAAGACTATCATGTCTTGTACTGCATAAAGCTCAAGAATTTGTTCCAATATTACCTGGGAGAAATTAGGTTTATTTTTCCTGGACAACCACTATTAACTATTACTTAGATATTTGAACTTTTACCTCTACTTCAATAATACACAGACACTACCAAACTACAAGCAGCAGTTGTATGGGTGCTCTTTCCTTCTTTCATGCCCCTACAGACAGTATCAGCTTAACACATGCACAGCTAAAGTGACCACAGGATTCATGAAACTGGAAGCTCCTTTATCTTGCCACACTCTTACACGCCTACACTCATATTTTACTTACATTTCTGGAGTCTTGGACTTGTTTTTTCCGTTGAAGAATTCAGGAAGAGCGCGACGTTCAATCACATGAATACTGTAGCAGAAACAGACAATTCAGATGCCAAATATTAAATAATCTTGAAGTACTCTGCACACCTCCAAATGACTATTTTCAGGGAGAACATTTATAACAAGGGTTTTGTTTTTTTTTTTTTTATAGAAACCTTCGTATTCTAGCATGACCCTTTGAAATTTGCTTATTTCAACAAACAAAGCTGCACTGAAAAACCATCACAATTCAGTCACTGGTCAAAGCAAAACTACGCACCCAATGCCACCCTGATCAAACTCCGACAAGTACCGAGCAGCCGCCCGTTTCCACCTGTACCTTCCCAAGCTTCTGACAAAGCATCTTTCGCCTCCAGCCTGTTTAGTGCAAACATTCGGCGAACCACCAATACCCCAAGGAACCGACACCTTTATGGCACATACTGCGAAGATGGCAGTGCGTGCTTTGAGTCCCAGCCCAAAGCTGGATCGGCAGCACTTATTAGTGCTCACAAGTCAGGTAAGAGACTGGCTTCAAAGACATAGCTAGTACCTCCCTGGTCAACCGGGAAAATAAAATCCAAAGTATGGCTATTTGGAGCAACAAAACACTGTCTTAAAAATTACTTCTTCCCTTTGCACTCCAAGGAAGACATATGGAGCAAAACCTGACCACATATAGAAGAGCAGAACTAATGACACCTGAGATGCTACGCGTTACATAAAATAAACAAAGGTAAAGATGACAAAAAATTAAGCTTTAGTTATTTTGATACATTTTTTCCTTCCATAGCTGTTTCAGATGAAGTATTGAAGTTTAAATGTTCTTTTAGTAGAATCTTTCATTCTGCATGTACTACCAGCCTGACAATGCAAATAGCACCGCAGAAACTTAGGAAATCACATTCTCGTATTTTCTAAATAAAGGGTTGGAGGAAGTGATATGATTTATCTTAAGATAAATAAGGAAATTTGCTCCTGGAGTGTTTTAATTGCAGGGTGATTGCACCTGCGGAGTTCTGCCAGCAATAAATGAACAAGATAATTTTGTTTTATCCATGGCATATAATGGGATATATAAGAGGGTTTTCACTGCAAAGCAAAATTGTAATGCAAGCAAACAGCCAGAGTACATGGAACTTGATTAGTCAACTCATTTTTTTCTTTTCTAAGATCTTAATATGAAAACTCTTTGAGGGACCTAAGATTTAACCCATCTATTACTAAGTGAGGAAATAGCTTCAGGATTATAAAATGGAAAAGTTGGTTGTGTTTTTTTTAAAAATGCAGGGCTTGTCAGAGTAACTTAAGACAGAAACTCATAGAATAGCATGTACTGACACATGCTAAAACCTGGAGAACTACAAGGATCTTTTAAGAATTGCTACTTTTAAAGGTAACACAGAAAAATATATTCTTGCCCTCCTCCTGTATGTTCAGCTTTTCACCTGCCATGCAATTGTCCTTTTACAATGATACCACTTCCTCTTAACTTGTCATTCATAGGAAAATACTCTAATTTGAAGATGAAGATTAACCAATAAACTGTTCAGATTTTAGTAATAAACAAATTTTCTAGTTCTTACAATGAAGTTACCCAAAGCTTAAGATATTACACTGAAACTGTACTGAGCATTAAATAAAATCTATCTTTTTACTAGAAAATTAATTTTAGCAAGGACTATTCTAAAACAGCAGTTTATAAAACATTCTGAGAGAAGTAGATTAGAGTTATTTTTCAGTTTGCTTTAAATCAGTTGTGACTGGACACATTAAGGAAGGATTTGCAATTTGGGAGGCTTTTTTTGCAGCGGTTTGTTTTTATGTTTAAATAACCCAAGAAGCACCTTGCTGGCACAGCAAGGGCCACAACACCTGCAGCCAGGTGGGACAGCGCTACACCTATGCTCTCTAGTTCTCCAGAACACAAAACCCCGTCTCAATGAAAAAGACATGCTCCGAGACAGAAAAATGTCAGTCTCACAGCTGTTTGGTTATTTCAGCCTCAAATCCAAACCAGCTTAACATGCTGTTTCTGGAGCACTAGAATCCAAAAATCAAAGCTTCTTCTCACATACCCTGCTACCTTGTGGATGTCCACTGTTCACACCACAGGGATAATTTACGGTTGCCTTTTACAAGGTCAGGCCAGGTACACCTAATGCAACATGAAGTTCAGTCCGTATTTCTTCACAAATACTTCATTAATCTTTTAGCTTTTTCGGACTGGTTTAGCTCTCAGGAACACCATTGGAACTACTGTCACTATTACAAATGCACCAATCAAGTTCGTAACCAACCATTATCACCCAGTCACTCCCAAAAGCACTTGCACAATAGCCTGAGTCCTCTCATGACAAAACGTCATTGCTGTCATAATTTTCTCAGTAGGTATGTATTATTGTACCTTCATTTCACAAGGAACTGAAGCACAGAGGCTATAGATACACCTACCCTCGTTTAAAGTAAGCCTCAATTAGCTCGAGCTACGCAAAGTTGCCTTGCCTGACCCACAGCAGATCCGCAGTCCTTTATCCCTTTTTGAATGCATCAGTGGAGCGTTTCATTCTGTGTGTGTAACAGAACTACACCTCGAGCTTTTCTGCTCACAAAGCAACTGGAGCACCTAGAAATTCAGACTATGTGACCCTTGCTTTTCTGCTTTCAGGATCATCTCAAAGTGGGAGAGCAGGGGGACTGAGAAAATAGATGGTTCTATTTATGGAGATTTAGGTCAACTTAAGCACCTGACTCAAGGTAACAGAAGTCTGCCAGAGCTGGGAACTGAACCAAGCCTTATGCTAACAGTGCAAATCCCACCTTAATTCATTATTATAAAAAGATACCCACTTTTGAAAGTTGCACGTGAAGCTTAATCCTCAAGTGTCATAGCACATCTTTTTAGATTCCAGCCTAAACAATATCTCAGCTCCTAGAGCTAAGACAAAATGCACGCTCAAATGCTTTTCCAGACAACTGACTATTCCTTACTCTGTTTCCAAAGCAGTTGTTACTTAAAAGTACTACTAAGAGTTTAACTTGTAGCATGACTTTCATTCCCAGCTACTCGCTTCTCTTCCCACACCACAGAAGTCTGAGTACACAGGGGACATTAGGGTTACTATAGTGAGTTATATGCTCATAGCACATCACAATCCTCTGACTCCAAGGAGGATTCCAAAATGAAACGAGCATCCTCCCTGTATAATCAGTGACTTATGCTCCAAGTCAAGATCTGAAGCAAAATAAAAAGCCACCAGCTTTCAGAAGTAGATACAAACATAGGAAGATCATACAAGGACTAGCAAAATAGGAAAGAGAAAGGAATTATTTTCTCACAGGGGAAGAATAAAAATCAATGCAAAGCAAAAAATGCTGAGAAAGTAGACTGAAGACCTATGCTGTTTGAATTCTCTTCCTCATTCAAAATCCCTGAAAACTGTCAGAATTCAGCTCAAAAAGATTTTTAAATAGAAAAGATGTATCCAAATATGGGAACTAGGCCTACATAAAAGTAATTTCTTTCAGCTCTCAGCTTGATTTATGAGTAAACCATCAAAACTCTGAAGTCTTCCCCCAGTTCTCAACTACTTTCTTACCAGTTGTAGTCAAACCAAGATGCATAGCTTGGAATAATGATGTGGTTGGTTTGTTCTGTGACGTTATCTTCACCTGGATCAATTGACCGACTTTGATCACCTTTGTTAGGATCTTCATCTTCCTGTATCATGGAAAGGAATACAACAGTTAGTAGGTTGCAAGAGACATACCTAACAACTCTTAGCCAGCACAAAGTTAGTCCCAAACAGGTGCTTTCCAATCCTGTGCAGAATAAACTCCTGACACAATCTCTGGTCGGGGCGGGGGAGGGGTGTGTGTGTGGGGAATCTCAGAGACCAGAGAAAGGGTAATTTTGTGTTCATAAAAAAATTAAA
Organism: Falco naumanni; assembly: GCF_017639655.2. Lineage (NCBI taxonomy): Eukaryota > Metazoa > Chordata > Aves > Falconiformes > Falconidae > Falco > Falco naumanni. Next base: position 62,022,922 of record NC_054057.1, read on the forward strand.
GGAAGCTTAACGCCAGTAAGTTTTCAGAGCCAGCTCTCAAATCTCAAGGACATACTTGGCAGTATAGTTACACCACGGTTTGCACCCTGTTTACAAAATGAAGCATGCTCTAACTACAGGAGAAAACACTGCATTCCAATTCTGTAGTATACTGCAACCACGTGCAACAAACACAGCACAAACCTAGAGTACTTTGTAAGCTGTGAGCCTAGCTCCTGCTGTCATCTCCAATTACTGACACCACACTAGTTCTTAATATTGTCTAAGACGGGTTGTATTTTTTGCTACTCTTCCCACATTTGTCTTCTCACTCCTCAGAAGAGCATTAAAGGAAATCAGACTCATTACTTCTAGTTTCACTGGGAGACGACTCTTGTCAGCAGTAACAGTTTCACGTCTGCAAAACTGCGTCTCATTACACTAAACTCTTGCTTGGATAAACTCACTTTGACCAATCTTAAAGCTGGTCTTGGATATTTCCCTCTTAAGAAGAGGGGATACTAAGTTCAGGTTGTAACTCTGCATGTCCCTGTGTTTGCTCCCACTCCAAGGGTGAGCAGAGCCATGAGTCTGCTCATACAGGGCTGCTGTGAAGACACCAGCAAGCCACATTTTAGGAGATTCCTAAGCAGATGACAAGCCTTGGGTCACAGTCTGTTGCTTCACAGCAGAAGCCTCCTGTGAACATAAGATATTCTGCAACTTTAGTTCCAGCACATATTCACCTCCTGATCCAAAATGATACAGCGAAGGGCACAGAGACAGTACTACAAAATCAGGGTCAGGAGAGATGAACTGCACAGAAACCCTCAGGTGCTAGTTGAAGAGCCTGCAGGCAACTCAACGTTAAACGGCTTGCTCTACCTCAGTTACTATTTCAGAGAAACAGAAAAGACTGATAACGAAGTCCCAAATGTAAGGAGTCATTAGTATCAATGATGTATCTTTCCCTCGGACTAAATTCCCCCAAAGACAAAAAGGTATCACACTAAATAGATTTAGTGATCTGACAAAAGCTATTCAGAAAAGAAGCCCTTCCTCTCACTATCCCCTCAACTTCCAACAACCTTTTCCTTTCAAAACACATTCACTAAACTAAAAAAAAGATCAGGGCCCCCCAAAAAACACCGTTTAGCAGAGGACATGAAAAGCAAACCTCTTCTCATCTAACATGGAACAAATACTAAGGTTGCTGCATCAATCCTACGGTTCCAGGTCATTCAACACCCAGGGATGGAGAAGTCAGACCAGGAAAAAAAATAAAAAATAAAAAATTTCCCATATTGGAAAAGCCTGCTGTTGCATTCCTTCTGAGTTGGTTTCCCTAACTTGGAAACCAGTGCTTGCTTAACAATTGCATTTTGGCAACCTCGGTTCAGACATCTCTCTCTAGACACTTAAGCCCACCGTTCCTTAGTGTGGTACCTGCACCTGAACCTGAAGGAAATGCTGCTCACTAGCTAGTCAGTGCTTCGGATACCTGGAGTTATCTTTCCCCATTTTAAACCATGAGAAAAGATTTTTGAGCATTTCTGAGAACACATACACAGACTGGACATATGAACTGAAATACTGTAACACTAGAAATATGTCAGTATGTAAAGTCAGATTTTCTTAATTACGTGTATAACACTAAGGACACATCCAAACTGTATGAACCTAACATAGACGTGATCTTTTCCTACCTGCATGATCAAGCAGCCATCTTATACTAGACAAGTTGTTAAAAATAGCACCTGGCATGCCAACAATGCAATTCAATACAGAAACTACCCCAGCAACTCTATTAAAATGATCAGGAAGGCTATCCAGGATTTAGATTTAGTCCTGAAACCTACAGAAAAAGCATAACCTTTGAGAAACCTTGCATCTGAAAAATGCTTCTTTGAAAACATTCTGCATCTCTCTCCTCGTTCTCATTTTTAATACACTAATTTAAAATTACGAAATAACCTTACAGCATTTATAGAATTTTTCTAATAGCAAAACAACACTCCTATCAGTAACTAATTTAATCTTACCACTTGAAAAACATTACAGGCTAAGTTACTGAGGATGAGGTTAAGACCTTGATAGGACAAAGGGGAATATTTTTAAACTAAAAGAGGTAAGATTCAGACTAGACATAAGGAAGAAATTTTTTACACTGAGGATGGTGAAATACTGGCACATGGTGCCCTAAGAGATGGTCAATGTCCCATTTCTGGCAGTGCCCAAGGCCAGGCTGGACGGGGCTGGGAGAAGGGGTCCCTGCCCATGGCAGGGGGCTGGACTGGGTGTTTTTTAAGGTCCCTTCAACCCAAACTGTTCTATGATCTCAGTTTCTACCAAACTCAGTAAGAAACGGCTGCTATTACCTTTCCTCCAGTTGCCACTGTCTCCTCATCCTGTTCATCTGAAAGGTAAAAGCATTGAGAATTACACTAATAAAAAGCATCCGACTGCTCATAAGCTTTTCTAGCAATGCAATTGCTTAATTGGAAAAAATATTTTATTTGTTTTGGAAGGGAAGTGAGGAGGAAAGCAGAGTGGATCACACATCATTAAGGCAATCTCATCCTTATGTAGGCACTCAACTATCCCAGACAAGGGAAGAGATAAGAATACAGAGAAAGGATAATTAAAAAAAAAAGGAAAATTCTGCCAGGAAAGAGCTTAAATGTCATAGTTTTTAAAAAGACTACAAGGGAACAGCCTTGCAAGGGAAGACAACTCAATACGTTTCAAATCCAATGTATGTGAAAACTGAATTAATTCAACAAAAGATAGTAGAATTAGAAATTCCTTTTAAAATTGAGATTTGCCTGCAAGCAAAATTACTTTACTGTAAAACCTGGGGGAGGGGGTGCTGGAGGGTGTTGTGTGTTTGTTTTACCAAGGTCTGCTACTGTTCCTCCTTTCACAGGTGTGTTTTCACTGTCCTTCTTTGGGTTCACTACAAAAGCAAGCAAAATTGAAACTCCGATGAGTAACCATCAGACAAGATAAAAATTATTGAAGTCTAGCATGCTGTCTACCATCTTATCAATAAACAGTTTTGTTGGTCATCTTTGCAGTTCAAAAGAGTTCATCTGTGCAGTCTGAGTACAACAGACCATTTGTTTGATTTCTCTGTAATTTCACATCTGAACACAAAGCAGCTTCTATTCATGTACTTCGTGGACTAAGTACTGTACTTTTTCCACCTATACAACACTTAATAGTTCTTATATGCCAGTTAAAACCAGGTAAAAATCAAACTGTGTGACACGCGAAATAGTTTGGCATCAAGGACTTGAAAGAAGGAATTATTTTTCTGACTTAACAGGTATTGCATAGATCAACACTTTTCTGAAAAGTATTAAGAACTGAATGCATTTGGCATCTTGCTACAGTCTTCAGTCATTTAATGTGCTTATCTCTGGTACTTGGCATGCAATTATTTTCCTCCAGAAAACTCCATCCCCCGAAACACGAACTCTGTATAATGTGTGAGAACAACCCTAAAACAGGTGAAACTAAACATTTAAGTGGATTTTTGTAAACTTATTTCAAAAAGCCAAGAGAAGGTGAATCTGCTGCCCTCCTCAGCTGTCACATTCAAATCCCTTGACTAGATAAAACTTAGATGGGCAGAGACCATCTGGCCCCATGGCCATAAAGTATTTCAAAGATTTGTCAAAATACATACATATTTTTCAGTGCAGTTCAAGCTATTGTTTTAACATTCAAAGAATCCAGTGTATGCATATTTTACCATTTTTGGGAAGTACTACTTCTTCTATATTAGGTACTGGTGTGGGATCCTCCATGTCCTTTGTAAGATCTTCTTGCTCATCTTCTTCCTTCTGCCCTCTCCGTTTCCCATATAAGGCTGCTTGTCTAGAACAGATCATACACAAATTCTCTGCCAGCTGCAACTGCCAGATGTTCTCATCTTGATGTTATTCTTCAGATACCAGGATTAAAGGACTGGGTCAAAATACTTATGAAAACATGAATGCTGTACGAAGTGGTGCTGGTGGTTAATGAAAAAATGTTCTCTGTATATTACTAAAACAAAGTTAAAATAAAAGGTCTTTTCCACTGTTTCAAGACTGAAGACCACCACTGTACATACATCTTGATTCCAACCCGAAACCGTCTCCAGCATGTTGGCAGCACTGGCATACGGTGAGATTCAAGGGAGGAGCGATAGCGATTCACTGACGTCCGTCCTTTTTGAGGTGGCAATAAAGGCACGTGCCGTGCAGAAGAGGCACGGACCACTTCAAGGCACGCTGCCTTATTTAACAAAAAGGGCTGGCTAGTATGAGCAGTTCTGCATACAGAGGGAGCCATTTGGGGAACAAAGGCAGAATCACCCACACTTCTCCCTACTCATCTAAGCTGGGCTTTACTTTTGGGATAAAAAAAGAACTAGTTGATAGTTGGAATTACTTCTCACCTCAAATGATAAATTTCCATGTTTGTCTTATGAAAGCCCAAGAGGTCTATTAAACAAGACTCAAATTTTTAGCACAAAAGTGCTCCCCTCCACTTCCATACATAAATAAGCTTTTATTTAGATACAATATTGGCCTTTTTTTTTTGTTAAGAGATCAAACTAAGCATTGGGAAAAGTCCTGATCTGCAGGACACAAATGCTACTCTGTTAAAGTTGCATTTGAGAAGTGGACTTTAAACCAGCTGGCTATGTAGATAAAAACTCCTCAATTAAATGCAGTAATTTATGGGGCCATACATCAAAAAGCATACATATACTACACGACTGCACTAACAGAACTAGCTTGAGTTATTTTAGAAACAGCTGAGTACTATTTCATTTGATAAATTCTACTCTTGATGCAGCAATGAACCCTGTCACTGGCTCAGATAACGGACAACCTGCACTAGGTTCTCCTCCACCCGCAGGCAGCACAATTCTACAGAGGAGTAAGGAAACTGCATATGCTGCACAAGCAAAAATCACTCAAGTCTGTTGTAGAGCTAATGATTGTATTCTAAGGCGAGACAAGTGAAAGGTGCCAGAGAGATCCCCACAAGCATTTCTTCAATAAAATTTGCCTCAAATTGCAGGACCTGGACACTCACCCTTTCTTCCCTGTCTTTTTTCTTGACTCCACGGGAGTTGGGGGTGGAGAAGGAGAATGCTTTCTCTTCCTTGTACTTGCTGCTGCTTTCCTGTCTCTCCTTTCCGGACTACGTACAGGCTGTTGAGAAGCAAAGTGGTTAGCTCATCCCAAATACTACAGTTATTGAAACGCTGTAGGCTACTCTCTTCCTTAATACATCCTACACCAGAGAAGCTAAAAGCAATAATATCGCAACATGCACCACATCCAGCTCCACAATACTTCCATTTGTCAACATGAAAGCCCCTAAGTTTTCTACAGCCATCCTCCACATCCTGCAATGGCTATGTACTTAAGAACTGTACTCTTAAAGCAAGATTCAAACGCTAGTGTGCAACTCGTTCAGTGCACACTATCCAACAGGAGAGATTCCCTAGGGAGCGGCCTGGTCTCAAGGTTAAATGAGCATGTTTTCAGAGTCCTAACTAACTTCCTGCATTGGGAGAAATAAAAAAAATTAGTTTCAACAAGTACAGAGAATTTGCAAATCAAATATTAACTGATGCTGTTTAACACACCCCTGGCTTCATTTATGAGAAAGTCAAAGAGGGTCCTCTTCTCTCTTACTATCCTTGGGAAGGGTGGGGGGCATGGAAATCAAAGTGCACACTTACATTTCTGGATAAATAAAGTATGTCAGAAGACAGTTAAACCAGACTGTGTTACCACAGGCACCTCAAACTGCTCAACCGGCTTAGCTTTAGCAACTCTGAGTCTCAAAAATTTGACTTATGCACACAAAAAATATCCCTGTACCAACAGGTCACCCATTAAGCAGAGAAGCACTTACCTCTTCATTTTTCATAGAGATTCTCTGTCGGAAACTCACTGTTTTCCTGTTCTCGTCTACCTCATAATCCTCTTCGTTCATCCATTCATTGAATATATCTGTGTCCAAAATCCACTTGGCATGAACCTAAAGAACAGAACAACATCTTGACACACCAATGATTTTGGAAAAAAATAACTCCACGACAGACCTCACAGGATTAAGGAAATACTTGCAGCTTTGTTACCAGCATCTGAATATCCAAGTATCTCGTAATGGTTTTACACATAACAGATGACAGTTTCATGAGGCAATATAATAAAGGAGGAACATGACCATAAGGCTACTGAATGTCATGTCTGTTTCTCAGTTGCTTTTAATCATTCTGAAGTTTAAGGTCAGCTCTCATAGTTGGGACAACAGCTCTGTATTAAGAAGCTTACTTCAGACACTGAAAATTACCATAAAAATCTTCTAAATATACAGATCACCTGAACAGACATGCCACAACCAACCAAAAAAATTAAGAAGAGTTGTCTATATCTTGGAAAGAAAAGATTGACCGTCTTGATTTAAAATACCCATCTTCAAGTAAAGTTCTAGTTTACATAGCTGAAAATAAACTCTTGGGCTTTAGAATCATAGAATCTATGATTTATACAATCTACTATGTATTACTATTTATAGTAAGATTTAGACACAAAAAGCATGTGTTCCAGTTATTTACAGGTGACTACCTGAAGTAAGTAATGTTTCAACAGACATCAACCTACTTCCTGACCTGAGCTACTTTTTAATTCTGCTGTTCAGATTGACAGCATACACAAAGAACACCACTGCCTGTTATGTATAAAAGAGTAAAAAAATAGAACAATAAAGAAGTAGCTACTACTGTTTCATGGTAACAAAGAAAACTAATTACTACATGAAGAACCTAAATAAGGCTGCTGATGTCAGTTTGACTGCTCGCACGTTCAACAGATTGACATGTGCTGACTTTCTGCATCATTACAACATCAGTTAAGAGCACAGTTCCTAATAAATTTAACCTTTCCATAAAGAAAGGTGAGATATGACCCTCAGGGATTCTTTACACAGCTACTAGTTTTCTCATTCATTTCCACGTTGGCTCTAACTGCATGGACAGTTGCATTCATACACTAGAATTTGTCAGCAATGCCAAGGCTTTGGGAAAATGTAGTAAAAAAATAATAATAATAAAAAAATAATCAAGAAACTTGAACTGTGCCCCGTACTAAGAGCATACAGAAGCTGGTATCTACAGTGGTACTGAGCTAAGACAAACTTGCTCAAGACCTTCTGTAGCAGTGTGAAACCAGGGCACAGGGGAGCCCACAGCCACACACGATCTGTCAGCCAGACCACGGCTCTATTTTGATCCCAACAGCTGAATCTGCTGGAAATGATGCTGCCATTACATTAACTCAGAGAACAGACAAGATTTCAATTGTACCACAGACTTCAAAAATTTGGATTTGTTCTCTAAAGCAGTTTCTTGATTTCCATATCATCTACTAATATTTGTGGCCATTTCTATGCTACAGAAAAAGATCAACTTTCTGAAGACAAAGTATGTTTTAAGCCCTGTAACACGTGTCAGATTTCTAACCTGACAGTTCTTTTCTCTAACCCAAAAAACCCATGAAGATACGGCTTTTTCCCCACATCCCCTCCTTAAACACTGTATAATGCCGCTGTGCTTTCTAATGAGTTGTCAAGTTTCATCCCAGAGATGGCTGTACTTCAGCAGTAAGGAAGGACTGACCTCTAACAGAAAACACCTCACTCACGTCAGGCCAAAATAAAAATGGTAATTTTGACACTAGCAGGGATTCCCAAGTATGTCCTTTCCCCTCACAAAGTATTTTTTCAACAGCATTCCTCCCCATACCAAAGAAACATTTTAGACTTTTTCATCACAGCTCTAGAAATACCACTCTGCTCTTCCAGATATATGGAAGTACAGCCATTGTTACTCAGCAGCACATTAAAACATCCATCCAGTAACACCTGCGCATAAGCTATACCACTATGGCAACCCTGGGAAACTGTTCAAAAAGAGACTTACCTTCCATGGCTTTTCAGGAATTGGAGGATCCTCAATTTCAGCATCTATTTCATTGGCATGAACCCAAGTGTCATAGCTAATGAGAGGAGGCAAGAAAAAACAAAATTGGTCCCCTGGGCTGTTCATCCAGAAAGATCACCAGCAGGAATATTTACTCAGCAATTTTGACAGGTGCAAATCATACTGGTGGGACAGAATAGTGAAGTATTTTCACACAATGAAAAGTTAAAGGAATAAGACACACTGAAAAGGGAGGGGTCCAAGACATGTAATATACATTTTTAGCTTTCTGAATTTAAAAGCCATCTGTGTGAAATCAGCTCCAGCTTAAAATTGGAAATCTACTCTCTAGGTTCAGAGGTATAAATGTAGTTTGAGCACCTGTGCAAACCCCATCATTAAGTTAATTAACTTGTTTCTGTTCTTGTGAGTTTAAAGCAAGAGATACTGCATTCCTAGAAGAAAGGAGTATGCATCCTCTCTTCTATGCCTATTGCTCTAGAAGCCATTTATTATTTACACTCACTTTTCCACATGCTATTCCATCCAAAGCCCAACTATAAAAATACTAAGAAACCACACAGTAACAGCAAAAGCCAAAACACTCTATAAGCAACACGAGGCACGTACTGACCAACTGGCGTGTTATACAGAAGGAAAGATGTGTATACAGCATTCCTCATGTTTATACCACCACTTATAAATACATATACACATACACAGAGTCAACACAAACTTGACTGCTGCTGAAAGTATAAAAATGTTTTCAAGTTCTTTATCTGTATGAAGAAAGAAACTTAAGTGATTGTTGTTTGCTCTCCTCCAGTGAAATATGGATATGGTTCTTGAGAATTCTGTGCATGCACAGCCAAGCAGATTTTACTACCCTGAAAAAGTTATTTAAGAAGTCACTGCTGGGTTATCAGTCTTTTGAGTTTTCCAGAACCTGGACTCAGAAACCAGTTATTACAAATAAATTTATGTTACTAACAGTAAATACGTTATCTTTTAAAATCTTCTAACACCACAAGACAGCTTTCTCAAATGCATGCTCTCAGCAGTCACACTTGACAAAAGGCAACCCATGGAATGAAATCTCCCTTTATCAAAGGCAGTTCAACTAGGTCATTAGAAGTTCTCCCTTTTAAAGTTTTATTAACTATATGGAAAGGCTCACGCCACCCTCTGAAAGTCTGGTTCAATTTGCAACCTTACTAGCGGCTCTGCAGAAACACAGACTCCCCCTTTCCAAGCTCGCCCACCTGCCAGGATCACAAATAGGCATGCATATTTCAGTTTTAAACCGATGATTAAGTTTTTTCAGGCTTTGGACATTAAGATAAAAAGCAGATACACTAAATTACTGCGTGGTTATACTTTAAGACAACCCGTGTTTGTCTGATAATATGAACAGTGACGTACAATCACTGAGAATCAAACCAACAGGAACACAGTACTGTGTACTTGGGTTACATTTTCAGATGAGCCACTGTGGGACAGGCCTGAGCCTGGCGTGCTGCAGAACAAGGGAAGAGCACAGCTGCAGCCCACAAGCTGGGACACTGTCCGTGCAGGTTCGCCACTGATTCCTGGTAGTGGTGCTCTGCAGTTGAGGTAAGGAGCAGCTTGTTTGAGGACATGGATTTTCCTACTCACAAGTTTTTATCAAGGCTTTTCCTTCAACAAACTTAAGTAAGATTTGGGGTCTTCATTCTTCCCCCACCTTTCTTTACCTGTCTGGAAAAAATCCCCAGTGTACCAGCACCTGCTTGTCTTTTTTCATCACAGGTCTCAACCATTCATCTGCAAAGGGGAGAGAGATCTAGCGTCAGATTCCACTTGTAAAGCACATTAAACACTACTTTGCTTTTCCATAGTCAGTCATAGTAAAGTTATTGCAACCACCTCTGATAAAAGCCTGTTGCAGTGCCACTGCAATGGCCTGGCCTGCCACAGTAACACACCTGCCTGCATTACCTTGGCCACGTCTAAACTCACACGTGCTCTGCCTGTATATGACAGACGTTACATTAGTAAAGTCATTTTAATGCTAAGGATGACTACATTTCCTTCCCTGGCCACACACATTCATATCCTAACACACTTCAGATTAAGATTCAAAGACGCCTGAAACAACGATCAGTTTCTCAACAGGAGCAAGAGGTATTTCTGGTTGAGAGGCTGAGGCACCAGCTCGTCCTGTCCCATCCCACCTCCCAAATTCCTTGGCTGCTTTGGCCTGGAACTCAGAACAGGACACAGCAAATCCTCCAAGAGGACATTCAGGAAAGACAGCAGGAATAACATAGGGAGACAGACACAGAAAGACACCCCAATCTGTCACTTTTTTCAAATTTCTGAATAAATAACAAAGACTAAACTCCCAAATGCTTTCTTCTCAACTCGTAAATATTTCCCCCCCATCTTTCTGTATCCTTGTTCGGCATCTGAATCCCCTCATTAACTTCTTCTACTGATTTCTATTTATTTAAAACGACCCTCTTCCCAGTATTGAATTCTATTCTCAACAAAATACCTCAACAAAGGTATTTAAAAAAACAACAGGGTTTTGAAGGAAGAATGTCAGGGCAAGGGGTGGTGGTAAAACAGATTTTAATAAAAAACTTCCAAGAGTGTAAGAAAACTTGGATTTCAACTTTCTTCTTTCACAGCAGTGCTAATAAGGACTTCAAGTTACTACAGGCTGACTGAGCAACACTAACACTTTGCTGATTTTGCAATAAGGCATACACTCAGTCTAACTGGCATTTTAAACTTTTTTTCTTTCAAACTGCACATCTGACACAATGTAATAACCTACCTCCTGCAACCCAAATATTGAGAATATAGCCCAGAGCAGTGTTAGAAGGCAAAGCCGGAGAATGTGAACCTGTATAGGGTTACACTGCTTGGATTTATGGCTGTTTTCTCATCTTAGTATAACCAAGGGTTAAGAGCTCTATTTAACACATCTGCATGTTTGCTGACTACAAAACAGATAGGACCTACTACGCTCAACCCTTTTGTGAGAACCTGAACTCGTTAAAGATAGCTACAAGCCCGTGTCTACCAGCAGGACAGGACACAGGCGAGCCCTGGGGTCAGTCAGGCCCTGGCCACTCCTGCACAGGGGGACACTTCCACCTAGCGGCCTGCAGCTGCCAGGCCTCACCAGGAAAAGCCCGTTTACGTCAGTGAAGCTCACATGCGACATCATCCACTAGACAATTAGATGTGTCTAACATGAAAAAAATTAAGAACAGGTTTTTTGTTATTTACTGAAGAACGCAGCTGTTGAACTGCTTTTGTGGAACCTATGTACGTCACAGAGGCAGCCAATATATATTTATATTTATAATAAAGCCAACAATCTCTGTTTACCAGGTCTACTTGTTATTGCATCTACCTTGTCAAACCACGTAGAATCCCTGATTGGTGTGGGTTCGGCTTGGACCTTGAAGACCCCCCAGTCCCACCCCCGCCTCGCCGCCCTCACAGGGAAGGATTTCTCCCTCAGCTCTGATCTCCATCTGCCCTCTCTCAGCGCAGAGCCACTACCCCTGTTGTATCACTACATGCAATGTATGTACCAGCATTCACAACCTGGCACCTGGATAGATGAGAACACAGCAGACAATTTTTCAATTCTCATTTACTTTAGCATCTATCTACCTTTCACACATCCAGTCGATTCCTAATAACGTTTCACTCAGCATTCTGACCTGTATTTATGCACTTGGGAGCCATCACAGAAGCAACAAAATAAAACTAAAGTTTCCATTAATATTTATTTTAAAGACCCCTACTTCTGCTGTCCTTCCTTTTAATTTTTAACCTAAGTTAATTTAAATTCTTCCAGACACTTAGCTTTGATCTCCCACAGCCTACAAGTTATTTGGGACAAACAAGATGTCCACCTGTGTTCAGCAATAAATAACACCTCAGTTTCCAGCATGAACACTGAAGAGTAGTCAGCATTAACACACCTTAATCAGAAAACACTGTGTCAGTTAAAAACATGAACGTTACACCCAACAGCTAGAAGCAGGACACACAGTAACTTTACTTGGAGGCATTAACCTTAGAAACATTTTTCAAGTGGCTCTCAGGAGCAGGCTAGGAATACATTGTGCCTGTGCTAAAGCTCCTGTGACTGCTACAGAATGTAGTTACAAGACTATTTCCAGTTAAAAATTGGAAAACAATTTTACCATCATCCATTGAGGTAGGACTTGGATAAACATGGTGGGTAGCCTTTGATTTCTCTTCAGTTACTGTTCCCTGTGGGAAAAGTGGATGAAAGGAAGAAACTGTATGAGAAACCTTCAGCACATTACCCCAGACTTCTCACAGCCCATACAACCTAGAAATATTCAAGGCTAGCTTCAATGCAACTACAAGAACGCCACCTCTAAGGAGTGCCAGAAAAAGACAATTATTTTAAGATTGCTGCCAAACTACTACACCTCTCACTCTCTTCATCTCAAATGCTTCCTCCTCCTAGTTCCTTCTGCCCCAACTCTCATCGTAAATTGTTTAACTATCAGTTCATACAAGCCTATTGGTGAATATTTTGTATGAAAGCATCTGTAACTTTTTTCCCCCCATTACGTACACACTTTGGTCCAAAACAATTTCTAAGTATGACAATTTAAGATTAAGTCTAAAAGAAACTTAACTAGAAATGGCTGCCTTGAATAGAACAGCCCTAGTGCTCAAGAAAGGCTGTATTGTCAAGAGACAGAATAAACACCCGGTCTTTCAAGAAAGCCTCCTAAATCATAGAACAAAGGGAGTAAATCAGAACTACACTAACATGATACCACTGTGTGTCAAAATACCCAAACATGAAAACACTTTTTCTTCTTGCTGGTTTAGCACGTCACTTTCTCAACATATGAGAAGCAACAGATGTACTTCTCATGCTTATGTAGGTGCCACAAACAGTGCGACAAAGCAATTTCTCTGCATATGGGTACAGGCCGTAATTATATTCCTATGGCATCTACAGGCAAAAAAAAATTACTACATGATCTGTTAAATAAATACCTAACACTGCTTAGTGTGACCAGTCGAGAAAACCCTGTCCTTCCCTCACGTGGAGAGCCATAAGGATTCTCCCACATGCTGTGGGGACACACCTCCAGTCTCCATATATGAAGAGTCATTTCCAAGGACAGCCGAAATTCACAGTCTGCAGAATCTTCTGCAGGAGTTATGTTTTGAAACAGTTTGTATGAAAATGTTATTCACAATTTACATTCCACAAACACTTGACAGATTTATTTAAAGGACTTAAGAGCACATGGGATAGTCACAGCCAACAATATGTGAATACCTTATTTAGAAGACAGCATCAAAAGGAGGAAAATTCAAAAAAGCACGAAGATGCATTGCATTATGGTAGCAATATTCAAAGACTAGTCTGCTATCAGGGGCCAAAGAGCAAAGAGCTCCTACACCAAGAGTTCATAGAACTGGGTAAAGGGAGAGGAGGTGCTCTGAGCAACAGCAAAAAGGAGAGCTGGAAAGTAGGAAGAATTTAAAAATGCTCCAAAGGAAAGAGCCCTGGTGTGAATAAAGAATCTGCAAAGTGTTTAAGGAACAATGTTAATTCTCCTCCCTTCATTTCCCATGAGCTAAAGATCCTCTTCTATATATCTAATTCGAGCTTTGTGAATTAGATCAGTTAAGTTTCACCTACTTCCTATGGAGCTTTCAAAACCCCATCAGACAATAGACGAACAGAAAGTCTCTCTCAGATGCTAGCCTAACTGAAAACAAAGGGATGGGTACTTTACACTAGAACAGCTTTCAGAAAAAAGTATAAGCAGATTGTAAGGCTTATTCCCTGCCTCTGCTAAACTGAATGTGATTAGAAGCTAAAGACGTAACAAGATGGAAGAATTCTCTAGTGACAAAATGTTTTTCTTGAAGCAGACAGACTTTATGCTAAATCTCACTCATTACCTGTTTTCAAGTTCCTAAATTATTATCCTGACTCTTCTCAAAAAATCCTCAACATTTATAAAGAAAATCAGAAAAAGTGCAACTACCAGAAACCATAACAGCATCTCCATCAGCAGAGAGAGCAAACATCTTACTGACAGTTCTGTTTATAAGCCCAGAGACGACACTGGCACTGTGCTGGGACAAGAGACACGCAACTCTTCTGCAAGGCTGCAGTCAGAGCAGCGAGGGCTTGGGAACGCCAGGGAGGAGGGAGCTACAAGTACTAGGGATGGGGTGGAGGAAAGACAACAGCAACAGGTTAAAGAGAAAAAGTCAAGACAGCGAGCAAGCACAGACATCAACACAAATGCAAGTTGAGAATTCAGAGGGAGGGCAAAGAAGCAAGCCCAAAAGGCAGAATTAGGGACAGTCTCTGTTTTTAGTTCTTCACATCCCTTTACACACAAAGCTGCCTTACTGAGAAGTCCCCGAAATCATTCACAGATATAGCATGCTTTGAGTTCACTGTAGACTTCCTTTATGAAAGGAAAATTGAATCATTAACTCCAATTTAAGCAATAACAAGCATCCTGAATCAGCTAAAAAACTACAAGTAACTTGTGAAAAATTACACAACTGAAGTTGGGATGATGATTTATAATCCCAACACAGGAAATACATTTAATGTGGAAAAGAAACACTGTACTTTGGCTACAGCCGTGAATTATCAAAACACAAAAGGCTATCAGACCATCTAGAGTTCACATTCCAGGATTTTTCTCTCCAGACAAGTAAAAAGACTGTTTATATTCTTAAGAGACGAAGCTTAATAGCTTGTTCAGCTCATCATTTCCTATATTAAATTACAATGTGAAGATGTTGACTCTTTTGGAAATATGCTGACTACCTAACAAGCAGGAGTGCTGTTACTTATGCTCTGTTCAGCACAGGCAAGAACAAAAGCAAGTAGAATAAAGCAAAAAAAAAGCAGCAATCATTTTAAGACTAAAGCTTCCTTATGCTGTTCCCACATATCTAGAACAGCTGTATTACATGCTACCTTCTTTGGTCTCAGATTTGGACAAACAATGAGCTTCTGTTTTATATATGCAGGTATTCAACAGCAAATCATCTAGGGCCTGCAGCCAGCTCACCGAGACACCATAACTACTTTTTACTTCAACAGCAATTTCAGATTTACTTCTAGAACAGTTATGACTCCATCTCCATGCGAGGATAACTACTAAAGGCATTTTACAAACAGTGAACTTCTGGTCTTAAGCAACTTGCTGCTGCCGCCTTGTGTTGTCAGACAATTCAGATGTAACTGATACGCTGAAGTCAGGTGAATACATTTTATCTTACGACTGACAAAATGTTTTAAGATATGCTATTTAACAATTACCTGGTGACGTTTGACAATATCCTTCAATTTATTAGCCAACTTCAATTCTATATCTGGAATGAGGTAGATGGTTGGTCTGCTCAGACAATTGTTCTAGTGGAGAGAATAGGAAGTTAAATAAGAAATTAGTAGGCCACCTGTGACGTAAACCAAAAAATCCCATTAAGACCAGCAATGCTTGAGAGAGCTCAAGAGGAACACGTGGCAGCTTGTGCCATGGCACACTGACCCTAGCTCCAGAGACCCCTGCCACTGCAGTACCTCCTCGGCACACCTCCCCGCCGGAGTCTCACCCAGGGTTTCCTTCTGGTCTCTGCAGATCTGCTGTTAGCTCTGTCAGAGACGTTATCACAGATAAAGGGAACGCAACCCAGCGCAGCTGTTCCCACATTCCTGCTTTCACATCTTTAATGGAAACCCGGTCTTTGATTTAAAAGATTTTTTGATAGGCTCTGGAACACTTCACTTGAAAGGGAACCGAAGTTCCCTGCGTGTCAGCCTCCGGATCTGAATCTGTCCTGTTGCACTGGCATGCAGATTCACACATTTCTACAGTACTGACAGGTACACGTTCGTTTCATTTTGAATTCTAACAGGTACTCTATTACATACTGAAACCACCATGCAATAACAGAAGTTTTAGTATAATAAGAGTACTGTTTATTTTTGCCGTCATTCCTCCTACCTCCACTTTTAATAAGCTCCTGAAAGTCACATCTTGACTATATTATACACTATATATTTTTTAGGGGGGAAAAAATTAAAAAATTCTGTCATACACAGCAGTTTAAAAAATTTAACTTCAAATTAGTCTCCACACAGCTGTTATCTGCTGCCTTATGGTAACAACCTGTTTGACAAAACAAACAAGACAGTCTGAAGTGTACCCTAACCTGAAAAAAAGTCAAACCGTTATCAGGCTGAAGGTCTCAAAAACGTCAGCAATTGGATGGGTATGTACAGAACGGTTACTCAGTCCTAAGTGTGACACTTTCACAACATGACAGAGTCACTCGGAATGCCTTCTCCTACCTTACAAAGAGGTTTTTTTCACCCTGTCCATATCCACAGAACATCAGTGAAAACATTCTGAAGTTTTAAAGTAATAATCGGACTTGTGACTAAAATGGGTGGAAGAGGGAGGGAAGAATCTAATACTCCTACAGAAGTCCTGGACATAACTCTTCACTGGGTCACAGCTTAGGTACGTGAAAGGCTAGCGAATCCCTTCCCCGAGCAAGCGAACACAGTCCTGTACATGAGTTTCTTGCCTGCACTAGTGTTTTCTCGATGTTCATGAACATCTCCACGTTTCGATCCATTCGGGATGGATTCTGCAGGTCAAACCTCCGCCTGTTAAGGAAAATTATTCAAAAATATTAAATTCAACTCTCCTCCACTCAGTACTCAAGAATCTTTCACGTTCCACAAGAAAAACAGTGTATCATGGTAGCTACACAAGAACACTTAAAGCACAATCACAAATATTTTTGCTTCACTTGGCAGCCCTCACAAGCAAGAAAAATCACCATGAACCAAATCAACAAAATGCAACTGATTTGTGAAATGTTTAGGAAAAATGAAGGTTGACATTGTCCAACAAAACCCTCTAGCAGGGCTGTGCATTCCACTACAGTCACAAAGGATAATTAAACAGAAACATAATCAAATGGATTTCAACAACTAGATGAGAAAACTCATGAACGAGCTCTGGCATCTCTTACTTCTAGTTGCACCCATCCACCAGTCCCAGACTCTAATCCAGGAAAAACACAGCAAGCCGTCTGCCTGCTATTTTCTAAATTAGTCATCTATTTGCTAACAAGCCACCCCACACAGCACACAGGTAGTCAATAATCCATGTAAGCGTTTCATGATCATCTTTATTGGACTCTGGTACTTTAAAGTGTGCTACTGCACTGACAAAGCAAGCAAAAGTCTTGAAATAACAATGTAGATTTAAGAGTATCAGAAATGGGGGGCATAACACAAAATCTGACCTTCTACTGGGAAGAACCACAAGAGCCTCCCAGAGGCATTCTGCCCTATCCGCCTGAGCCATACACATATTCAGAAGTCACGGATGAATCAACTCAGATGAAGAATTTGAATGGTGACCCCCAAGAACCTGAGAGGTGGGACAAGAGCAGCACTAAAGCCAGTCCCTCACCAGGGTCAGCACTGGCACCACCACGCAGGCTCATCCCCACCAGCCAGGGTAAGTAGTGCTGCAGGAGCCTCTCAAACATTTTGCCCTGACCCTTAACAATTCAGCCTTTTCCAAAGCACAATGGTATGTTTAGATAATCAGGTAGTTGACTTTTAGATGTAAAACACTGCCTGGTTTACTTCTGTACCTCCCAAGTTTTGGAAAAAAAAGCTGTTGCTGGAGTCTGAAAATGTTCTTAACTGGAGCGTTGAGTTGGTGTCCAGGAGTGGCAATACTGGCAGGAGGAATTTCAGTGCATAAAATAAAAAAATACCCTGTACACTGAACACAGTGAAAAGGCCATGCACATAATTACCATGCAGTGACTGATAATGCTTTAACACCCCAACTTAAAAGACAAGAATTTATTCCAGTGCCCAAATCTAATGACAGTTTCTTTTAAACACATGCTTGCTTCCAGTAACACATCAAATCACTTTTTAAAGTTTATAAACATACGATGAAGGTAAACCAAAGCAAGATTGATTTTTAGTCACAAAACCCATTACGACACAAGGATGACATCACATCAATATTACACTACTGAACAAGGACACTTAAGCTGAGACCACCATGTTCTCCGTCACTTGAGGCTCTCCAGCACTCAGAAAGAAGCTGCCCATGCAGGTGGTGCTGGTAAATATGCTGCAGTGCTGGGCAGCACCAGAAATATTGACTGCTCATGAATGACAGCTTCTATGCTAAAGCAGTATCACGGTCTCTTCCCTTCACACTAAGGGCATGGTAAACAAGTCAAAGATAATACCCTGGAATATTTATTAGAATAGTCTTTTTAAATTTTAAAATAAGTTTATGACCGCTTTAAATAGCGTTGTGCGTGTTGAAAAGTTTACACTGACTTCCAGAAGTAGGGCCAGTCATCAAGAAGTCTGTCAGTTCACTGCACAACACAATTTAATGAAGTATTATAATAGGATTTTAAGAGCCAAGATCAAGCTACTCCTCGACTATGCAGCCAGGGACAGCTTCATAGTCTGTATGCAAAATGCATCCTTCTTGGATGCAATGGTTTCAAGGAGGTGCAGAAAGATAATCGCCAAATAAACACAGACTAACCTAGACACCTAATAAAGTCTTCAGCACCTATGAAACAAAGACACTTCAGGCATTGAAGTTAGACCAAAACTTTTTACATTTGGTTGCCTGAAGCCTGCATTACGTATTCATTTAATGCTATATATACGTCCCCAAATTCCTGCCTGCTTTTGAAATCCATACTTTAAAAGAGAAGCATGTCAACACATTAAGAAATAGCACTTTTCTCAGTTTCCCATTTAGGTATAACAGCAGTACTAAATTTTTCCTATCCTTTATTTAACTGATACCCTCTGACAGGTTTTAGCAAACAACTACTTGAATTGCAGTGATAGACAAGGTATGTCCAGCTGCACTGGATAAGTGCATTTTTCAGACATACCTATTATGACGAGGAAAGGTACTTCTCCTATAAGACAGATCATTCACAAACAGGTTAAGCAAGAGCGACAATGCATACCATTAAAATAAATTTTTTACAAAATCATAGTTCAGGCAAAACACCACATATTATTTGGTTGAGTCAGTGAAGGATACATTCCAAGCTCTAAGTCTGATCCTTAGAGTTAAATTCCAGTATTACTTCCCTCTACACCCCACATGCACAAACACAAGACACTACCCACACTAGTTTTGAGGAATCGGCAAGAGAGTGAGAAGAGAGGAGGCGATCACCACATATCTGTGTTTTGCTGACAAATTTCAATGACTGAAAACTAAATTCGTTTGGAAAAAAATGGAACATTTAAGTATTCATTAAGTAGGAGCCATTTAACTCCTTTATCTTAAAGCAAAGAGGTAGCAAGACACTCCTGAAATATACACCACACACAACACTGTAACCATGTGTCACGTCCTAGGTGCTGGCAATATTGGAGTAGGAAAAAACCTGACAGCAGCTTACTCATACCAGCTTTCCAATGCACCCACCTCAGGTATCAATTTAGCTCATACGAGTACAAACAACTCCTAAAAACAGCAACCGTACCAAATCAATTTATTTTTGCCTTTTAATTTGCTCTTGAGGATAAGAGAAATACAATCAGTTCCAGGGATTCTGTTACAGGTCTGCACAACATCAGCGCAGAAACTATTTAAATTCATGTACAAGAACAATCTTTGCTTACTTTTACTTATTGGCTTTTCATCCTCAGATTTGTTCCAAAGTTCTCAAATGTAGTAATTCATGCTACCGCTGCTTGGAAAGAGGATTATAACTTAGAAACACACAGGTCAAAATAATACTGCGATGTCATGTGAATAGTTTTAATACTAGAGTCTATAGCTCCACGAGCAGCGTTTCTAACTACTTATGCTCCCCATTTATGGAGGTGATAAGCAATGGAAAACTGAGCATTTATTACTATCTATATAATGCTTCATGTTTCCCCAACTAACTGAACTCTATACTCACTACAGTAGCAAAGATTTACACCTTATAGATAAGGAACAGCGATTCTAAGTTACCAGTTAATTTACTCAGGCATACAGCAAGTAAACAGCAAAAAAGAAGCCTCAAGCTTGTAATTAACTCCCAGCCTACAGGCTCAGGACCTTACACTTGAAGAACTTATCTTTAAATAAAGAAGTGTGGGGGGGTGTCTTTAAAAAGCTACCGTCAGCAAAACAGGAAAAAAAAATTGCCTCTTCCCATCTCTGACTCCCTTGCCTACCCAATTCTCCAGAAAGTATTAAAACTTTTAAGTAGTTTGCATAGGCATTTCATGTGCTTGATTTCATGCAAAAGGTGTATAAATCAAAAATAAAAACTTACCAGCCCTGTTCATTCTTATATTTGTAAGCAGCACCAAGAATGTGACATAATGTACCTCCAGCTTTGAAATCCATGAAGCACTTTGCCTGGAACCCAAAACAGAAGCGAAAACAGTGACATTGACTTCTGTGTAATTAAACAAATACATTCCTGTTCACTAAGTTTTAAACATCTAAATTATCAAATGCATACTTTAAGTTTCAGATTAATTACTTTGGAGTTTTACACTCTCCTTTAAGGATGTTTCAAGAAGATTAAATGCATTTGGTTTAAGTAGAATTCTTTGTGTTTGCAAGAACAACCTGATACATCTGAAAACTCCAAGTCCTTCTTTATGCACACCGCTTGCAAAAAACCTCCTTGCATAGCTGTAAAACAGAAATCCAAACTACTGTCTGAACACCCATTTCACAGTAAATAAAACCTAAAATCATAGCTGTCAGTTAAGAGGCTCTTCATCTGTATCAAGTAGACCAAAACAAATCATTAGAAATGCAAACCTAAAACCCAGGCTCTACGCTCACTATGGCTCCTAAAGCTCTCCATTCACATCCCTCGCCCACCGCAACAGCAAGCTGATTGTTCAAGGTCTGAAAAGGTCACTGTGTAGATCTGCCCTGAAATACTAAATCCAATTCATTTCTTCACCATCCATTTTATAGACTACAGCTGAGTCACATGTTTGTAAACAGGTACTCCGGATTCAAGAACTGAAATTCAACTAGTAGCACGAGGAGACTGAAAAGCTCTACCGAGTCCCACCAAGTCCCTTCTCTAAAAGGTTACTAAAAAAGCAAGACTGCTCCCTACACAGAAAGGTACATTTTTCTGATAAACTACAGTTTTGAATTATCTTTGCTGTTTGACTAATACCTCTGGTTAGGATGTTTGCATGTGCTCGGCAAAAGCAAGCTACTGTCAAAGTCACCCCCAAAACAGCAGGCAGCCGGACAGCACAGCTGAAGCCAGGACCAGGGAAAGGCACCACCAGGAGCTATTTCAGGCACGGCTCGTGAGTAGGGACACACAGGACGCTGGAGGCTCTCCACACAGCATCGGGAACAGGAGGGAGAAAAATTTGCAACAGCACTGGTGAACTAACCAGGGATAAGGAAAGCAACGTAGGATAACAGAGCAAATACAAACTGTTTCTGTCCACCAGGCCTCCTCTTTACAGTTACAGACTGGTTTCCAATGTAACTAATAAACTGATCCACCAAAAAGCGGTATTTTTTTCCCCCACCTTTCTCCTTCAGTTCTTATAAAATGTAAAAATTCATTTACAAACATGCACTCAAGTCAGACTACCCTGGAACACTTCTATTGACTGCAGTGCCAAACTGTTTGCGGCAGCTTTTATACAGGGTCAGAAGGACTTCAAATAGATCTGAAGTCTGGGAAACAGACCTGTTTACCCGAAGAAGCCTTTTTAAAAGCACGCTGAAATGACAAAAAGAGGCAGGTCCAGCACCTAGCTAGGCTTTCACAACAGATCCGTGTATTCTGCCCCGAAGCCCCAGGGAGGAAGCCCCCCTACAGGAACACAGCCCCACACCCCCAGCCCCACAGTGCACGGCTGTGCGGAGGGGCACTCTGAGCTGACCCCTTGCCATGTTGCTCCATGCGCTGCAAGATGCCCAACCACTTACTGGAATAGGAAATGAAACCTATCTCCCCATGCGCATGCTAAACATCCAGCCCAAGATCGGTCAGTTTTGTGTTTCTCAGTAAAAATAGAAAACTTTTACAAGTCACAAAGCAGAATTTGGGGAGCTCTCTAACAGACAGGTTCCCAGTACCAGCAGTTTTCTGCAAGCTGCCTCCTGCTGGAACTAGACAAAGCACAAAGGTGGAGCCACTGCAAAGACAACAGGATTCCTAGAGTTTTTCTACATCGGAAATGTTTCCGATCTAGCTTCTACCTCATTTTTTAGATCAGAGCAGGTAATTTTCTTTCAAGTCCATTATATTACACCTCAGGAGCATTTCCTAACACAGAATGAACACCAAATTACAGACAGCCTTAACACTGCTGACAATCATTTTAAATTCATTTTGCAGCCAGGCAAAAATGGTAGCATGGGATCTAAACGAAACATTGCCTTCCTTGGCTCCAGAGCTGCTAATGGAAAACAAAGCAGTTCTGTGAGATATCGAATACACCAGTGTCCAAGAACAACATAAAAAAAGATCCTTCACAAGCATTCAACAAGAACAGAACTGCTCCTGGTCTACCATCTGTTTAGAGCCCTACTGCGCACAGAAAGTAATAAAGAGAGCTCAAAGCTGCCATACGGGTACTTGCCAGTTTATGAGCCACATGCTTTTCAGTACTATTCTTAGCAAACTGAAGTCCTCTACAGATGAAGCAGTCTCTGATCAGAAGCTTGAACGAAACCAAAATGTTTTAACACATGAAATTATTTTATTGCCATAAGACTTGGCTCCAAGAATACAAGTGTTGGTTTACAACCATGCAAGCAAACGCTGGCTGCTCTAAAAAGAAAAATAAACCTCAATACAAAACCAGAAGACCCACAGTAAGGAGTGTTTCCGCAGCACTAGCATGGAAGTTGCTGTTACTTATCTTCAGCTGTCCTACACACATAAGGTCATCCAGAATCGACCTTTCCCTTTTTGCTGACACACCAGACATATCACACAACTTAATCACACAAGACACAATCACCGCAGCAAAGCTCACCCCACCTGCATTTTGGGAAACTGTTGGTCCCACTGCTGTACCCAACGTTAACCCACATTACATCTTTCCATGATAGGGCCAGAGCTTTCTGCGCTCCCAAGGCAGTTCTGGAAGGCAGCCCTGCAGCCTGGCACAGGGCTCAGTGAT
The DNA here is from genome assembly GCF_017639655.2 of Falco naumanni. NCBI lineage: Eukaryota > Metazoa > Chordata > Aves > Falconiformes > Falconidae > Falco > Falco naumanni. The sequence continues at coordinate 62,046,141 of NC_054057.1, forward strand.
GCAGGAGGCCCCAGCAGCACAAGCAACTGCAGCAACTCAGGCAACTTAGGATATTACTACCACACCCAAGAAGTTCAGCCAGTATTTAACCACGAAAAACTATACAAATCTTTTTCATAGACGTGTCAGTTTTTTTGAAGTGTCAGCAGACTCTAGCAAGACACTCCCGTTAAACTGTGGTAATTCCTATTAGCATAAAAGCAAATAACTTTTAACAATTGGACAAAACCTGTTCAGCAGAAGACAAGCAGCTGTCAATAAACCAGATTCCCTTCAAAATTTTTACTCCAAATCCATCATAAAAAGGCAATTAAGACCAATTGGCCTTACGATTTGCCATCTTAAGGGTTATTAACTTAGTACAGCCTTTATTTGAAACATGCAAAACTGCCTTTAAGAGAATTAATCAGCTTTTTCAAGCATCAGTAAGGTTAGACAACATGCATTTAAACGCAATAATGAGAAGACACGCACAGAAGTCAAGCTGTAACAATCCTTCATTTACTCTAGGTCTATTCACACTCTGTACTGTCTGGCATCCCTGCCAAAGACAAGAGCTTAAACACAGAATTATCGACCTTCTCTCAAATAGATCAGGGTCTATTTCATCCACTCAAAGCACCAAGCAAAACATCTGAATTTCATTTCAGAAGATGCAGTCTGCGGAGATGTAGATGCAGTCCAGGTAAACCTCTGTGAACTCAAATACTGATGGAAGAGACCAGCTTCCCTTTGCCTCCGACTGCTCCAGCACTGCAGAACAGACACCTCAGGGAACAAGTGTGAGGGACACTGGCTGGTACTTGGAAAATAAGCACCAAGGCTCTCGTGTGAACTGGAGTAACAACCTTGGTTTGACATGTTCTCACCAGCAAGTGCTCCTGGCGAGCCACGTCCTTGTGCTTTGCCAACAACTGCAATTCCCAAGAACAACACCTAACCTCAGACAGGCTGCACCGATAAGGGGAACACTGCAGCATGCACTATGGGGAACAGCATCACACAAGTGACTATAAATGGCAGCCTTTAGCGATGGTGGTTGCGAGCAAGTCACACATTGAAGACTTCTGCAGTCATCCACAGGTACATAGCAGTCAAAAGTTTTGATGACTTGGGGTTGTTTCTTTTAGACAAGCATGACCTCCTCCTCTTCAGCTTCAGATCCTCCCTCACCAGGAACATGGTAATAATGAACAGCCAGTTGCTAAGACAGCCACGGACTTTTAACCTCTTTTAGTTTCATTCGGTTTCTTTTCAGTGGAAGTCTGCAATAGCTTTTCAATAAATTTTTGGAGATCAGCAATGTCACTTAAAATGTCCCTTCGCCCTCCCAAGTCAGACGCAGTCCTGTAAAACAGAAGCATTCTGCACACCTTCGAAGTGCTATGGTAGAATAACAAAGCCTCCATTGCAGCCTGAACCAGTAGCAAGCATAGTGGAACACAGGAATAACATATTTACAATGCCACTAAAATCTTTATTACTCACTCTGAAGATAAGACAAATTGATTTAAGACTTGAGAGCACTCGAATGGTTTTATCAACTTGTTGAATATCGGTATTTTTACAGTCTACACTGCCATACCAAAATAAAGCACTGCCATGTTCCCTCTGTCCCTAGAGTTCTCACAACCACCGAGGCAGCAGGCGATCAGAATGGAAGAGATGGTGAGCGACACCTCAATGGCATCTTGTGGTGCTTCTGTGTGTTCCTAAGCACCAAGAGATTCACACAATAACTATGGCTGAAACCTCCTCTTCTGAAGAAAACGCGTGTGAATTCACACTCCTCACAAAGGAAGCTGCATAAGCAAAACATCTGGGGAAAAAATCACCACAAAAAAGATACTATTCTGTACATGGTGGACCAAAGAAGACGGGGTACTTTCAATAGTTTTCAGAACAACTGCCATTTATGACATTGCAATCAGTTACAAATATTTCGAACTTGGTACGTACATCTAAACAGAACGCTAGACTGCATGACCTTACATTCCCAGTAAGCATTCTGTGACAAAGACAAGCAAAGACCTTGCTGTAGACTTCCCCAGTGCTTACACATGCATTTTTGACAGTTGTCTTGACCCACAAAACCTGCCCCAAGTTGGCCAACTGGGTGCTTCGATACCATGCTGCAGTCCTTGCCCTTCTCAACCAAAATCCTTCTGCTACTTTGTCCTTCCCATTTGCTGCATCCCTGGTCCCTCTTCTCAGTGGTTTAGGCTTCGCACTCACTTGGACAAGATTCATTTGGTGGTAGGCAGGGGTTCCAAGCACAGTGGGACTGGCCTTTGAACACAATCACTTGGGTACTACGCTAAAGATGTGCCAAGTTTCAATTTTAAATAAGCAACCCTTAAAATGTTGATATTGTTTCTGTATACCAGTATCTTGAGTGAATGGAAAACCATCCTGGACTAATTAGGTAACTATGTACTATTAAAGAACACGGTAAAGCCACTTTTCAGTATTATATAGCATTATAGGTTTGAAGTTTTATCAACAGAAAACCCCAACTGAAACTTGCTTGCTTTGCAAAGTACGTGCTATTCCATCAGTTTAGGATGCAACAGTCCAAACAGATTTTACTAAAATTCTATGTAAGCTTGTAAATTTTAAGTTGAAATTAAAGCCTTTCCACCACATTCAGGAAATCATTTCCAAATGTACAGAAAATAAGCTGTATTACATAGAAAATCTGCTTTTAAGGAGGAGCGTGCTATTTCACCCCTTCCAGAGGACACAGAAACGAAAGCCTTGGACTAAGCACTGATCTCCCTCCCAGTCTCCTGGAAGGAAACCAGTGGCACAGACACTAGAGGAAGAACGAAGTATGCTGTTGTAATAGCGGTGGGTTAACTCCAATACTCACAGGAAGCTTTGTGAAGGCAGGATTGGTGACATGTTTTCCAAAGGCATCTTCCTGGAATTGCAGCAGCTGCACCACCAGCCCAGCCAGTGTTTTATTGGTAGGAGCATCTGCTTGAACATACTGAAAGACAAAAAAAACCCAGCACACGCTTACTTGGGACAGTGGATAATAAAACATGTAGACTGGTCTACTAATTCCCCAGACCCACTTTATCAGTTGTAGAGCAGAGTTTTAAGATTTAAGGATCACTGTGTGTCCGGGAAGGACGGGGGTGTGCGCACAGGAGAAGTACCAAGCACAAACATTTTTTAAGCTTTAGTCTTAAAATACAACACGTATCTGTGAATCATTATCAGCTCATCATGGCTGGTGGTGTTTTACAGATAGAGATTAACTACTTCAATCTGATTTGTAGTTCCTAATAAAGGAACAAACTAATTCTGGCCTACACATACACAAAGCTTTCTACAGCAACTTTACAGACTCCTTCTGTAATCAACTGCTACACATTCAACCCCAGAGCATCCATTTGGTACTACACAGCACGTCACATACGAAGAGGAAAAACCAATCCAGACAACCACATCTGCAATACTCTGCGACAATCAGCATTTCCCAAGGTGGCACCTCTAATAAAATGCACATATGTAAAAGGGGAAATCACAGCATGGAATATAAAAAACCTCCCAAGGCTGCTGTGTTTTCATTACTCCTAATATTACAGGATTCACTTACTGGATGTAATCTCACCATGCCAGAAGACTACTAAGAGTAGAACCAACATTGATGTAGAATATGCAGCGATATTAGCTACCCGAGTCATTTACCTTGATAACGCTATGAGCCACAAGGCCTTTGCTCTTCCCTCAAAGGATTCTTCACAAGCCACTTAAAATATTGCACCAGAGCCCTCAAAGGTTTAAAACAGCAGCGTTAAACTGCAGTCAACCTCACTAAACTTTCCAAAGCACCATCTACATAGCAGAAGTTAAGACAAAGACACAGACTTTTCCATGACAGTTTCACAGTATCTGACTCTGAGAAGCAAGCTCCTTCAGCACTTGAGGGACAGGGACACGCATCTGAGAAATTAAATCTTCGCAACTCGAAGGACACAGATACCTGTAAGATTCCCCAGGTGTCCTGCCTTGTGTATAAAAGCTAATCTAGAAATATGAGCCTATAAAGAACAGAAAGCTGAATTTCCAAAGCCGCATTTTTCTTAGTCCTCTTCCCTCCCCCAGGAAAGGCAGGTTACTGTGACCGTTTTATCCAATTAATAACTCCTATCAATTCACAACAGCTACCACAGAGATATGATGAAGCAGCAATAACAGTCAGTCTTTATCACTGCTAGAATCCAGCTGAAGATAAAGACTTCTGCTCTTAGGCTTTTTTAAAAAACCTCTAGACCCTCTCACTCCTCTCAGCTAGCAACTATTCTTTATAATTTTTGGACTGGAAGCTCTGGGTGCTGCAGCTGGATTCACCAGAGCAGTTTAAGCAATCTTTTGTTGGAATTACTGATCTAAGGATGGCAAAACGGAGTGTGCGACTCGCTCAGATGCCCCAGTTAATCCAGCATCTTTACTGAAAAACCCATCCCAGGCTCTGCACTCGCTTACCAGGTGCTGCAGCTCAGCGGGCAGCATGCCATTCTCTTGCCTTTGTTACAAGAGGCAAAATTCTCCCACAGGGAGGCACAGGATAATACTTAAACCGCTACTGGTAAATTTGCCAGAACCCTTTTTATCAGTGTCCTGAGGGTTGCTAAACCAAGAAGGATGATTACCAAAATGCATGCAGTGCTGTGTATTTTTGTATCTGTTAACGGAAGATTTACCTTGTACTATTTTTTGTATAGTTTAAAAATAAGTGACTATCATACCCTACATCCATGCACATCCTGGAAATCACAGCTAACAGCCCTCAATCTCCCATCATTTCGCACGTTCAACCTTTTGCACCACCACCTTATGCAAGTCTGAATAAAATTCTGAGCTTTTAATTCAACTATGCCAATTATAATGCAATCAAACAAATGTAAATTAAAAGGTGCAGGCAAAACAGGTATCTGCTAAACTACAGATTGAGGATTTGCAAAAATATGAAAACAAAAGCACAGCAAATCCAAGTGTCAGACTTCATATTAAATAATCCCATTTCTATTAGCAGGACAGCTTTGATTTTGAACACCTTCACACGTCATACACATTAAATATGTTCAAAAAGCAAAGCCACTGGTTCCAGCTTAAGCCCAGCTTAAGACAGATATATATTTTTCCCAGTAAACAGAGTACATTGTAGTAGTACAGCTTTAGTTTTGCATGGGAGGCCTACTCCAGGAAGATAAAAGATGCAAAAGCAGCTTTTGTATATCTTATCTGAAGCTACACAGCCTTCATTCTGGCAACACTGAACACAGAAAACCATAACCATTAAAACTCATTTAATGGGGGGGAAAAAAAACTCTTTACTGCTACATTTGCTTTTTTTGTACAGGATAAAAGTCTTAAAGTTTTCTGCAACATGTTTAACACTATATTTAAAATTAATAAAAGCACCCCAAAAATGCATACAATGGAACAAGGCAGCAAGCATTGATGGCTCCTACTACCAGTAAAACAGAAGGATAAAGCAATTCTGTGCTTGTGGCCATCATTTAACACGAAACAAAAAACTCAACCACCAACCCAAAACCTTGTAATTTCACTAATCTACCTCTCAACCCATACCGTCTACTTAAACTCACAGCTTCTTTAGGGCACTTAGAACAAAACTGCCTTCAGCATAACCCCCTAGCTAAGGTTCTCTCAGTTCCAGTTTCAGGAGCCAATAAGTCACAGGGACATAATTCATGAAAATGATAACCAGAGACAGAACGTACTCTTCACACAAACAAGGCAACAAAAACAGAAAATGAAAAGCAATAAGGAGATAGTAAAAGTTTAGGTTTCTTTGTCACCCATAAACGAGTCACAAGGTAACACTGCCTGCTGTAAACAAGGTGGCTCTAAACACTGATCACTGCAACCTCAGTCAAAAAACTGAACCCAGAAGTGGTGGTCTTGCAGTGACTTACTGTGTGTTTTTTTCAGACGTTTTCCTTCAGGAGGGGACACCAAACACGTTTACATGAGAAGACACCTTGGAAAGTATATTCTTAGACATGAAATTTTTCAGGCACTTACTCCTTTACTTGCAGATCCCACTTTTACCTCTTGCAGGAAGCACTGCCAGCTGGGAGCTATCAGAAAGGAAGATAACATCAGGAACCCCGACTCATTATTTTGTCAGAGGTTCCCCCTAAACAATAAGGGGGGAAAACCCACCCACCTTCAAAAGGAAACACAAAAGACTCCTCTCAATTGCTTATGTACACTAACCAGCAACACAAACAGATGTTTAAAGCATCAAAATCAGTAAGATTATTCCCTGATCAATATGCAGTGGGTTTGAGGGGACCACAGAGGAACAAAGTCACAACAGATATGCAAGTTTTCCATCAGTCTCCACAGCAGACAGAAGCAGAAAATGATTCTGCAGCAAATAAAGGTTTTTAAACAGAGAATTCCAGAAGGCAGAAATGATGCTCTGTTCTGATACACACACCTTTGGCATAAGAGGATTTTGTTCAAGTGCTGAAATACCAAAGCCACATTGACACAGCAAAGATTTTTCTACCGTTTCCACGTCCATTAGAAATACAAACCCACCCACACGTCCTCACAGCAGCAAAGATGTATGGTCAGAAGTCTTAGACTGTAACTCAAATCATTCAAGAAGTGAGAGTAACTACTAGCAGAGGAAATCACTGCCCTTCACCAGCAAGATCTGCCATTGCAGCTGCACTGGAAAGCTTCTGTCACAGACGTTAAGGGACATTCGTACACCCGGTTTTGATGTGGTTAGTGACCTCAAATAACCACATTATGGCTCTGCATTGTAGCCCTGTTGCACAAATCCTTTCCTTCTCCTAAACAAAGAACATTTCAGCTCAGATCACTGAATAACAGGGAAAGGAAAACCAACATTAAAATACTTTGATCTAGGTTATAACCCTTGTTCCTTTCTTAAAGGCGAGAACACAAAAGAGCTGCAGACACTGCGAAAATGCTCCCTCAGATTAAATCAAAGTCAGTCACTGAAGAAATACTTGATAAGGTTAGCACCGACAGGGGAAGTCGGAGCCAGCAGAAGGAGAACTACAAATCCTCTAAATTCAGCTCTTGGCTGGCAGTGAACAAGCAGGTGGTCTCCAAACAGACATCTCTGGCTGCAACAACTGCCATTTCATAACAGCTGCCAAGAAGCAGTTCGTCCCTCCTCGCTGTCGGGCTGAGGCTTATTAATAGAAGGGCATAAAGGGATTCCACACTGCTGCCCGCTGCTATCGTCCTGCAGTAAAACAGATATGCTCCACTGGCAACAGTCCAACACCTTGCAACAGCACCACTCCATTAATGTGGAAAGAAAACTTATTATCCTACACTTGCTACTAGTGCAAGCAGGTCCCAGATACTCCACAAACCACCCAGACTTCCAAGCGATGATACCTCCTCATACCCTGCACAGTTCGGTGTCCATACGGGCAGCCCACACCATCTTAAATGGTGAATTAGAAGACAGGACAATGCTCCACTCACTCTTTAAAAAGCAAACCCAAACACCGTCCTCCCTGCCCCCCAAAAAATCAGTTTTCCAACCTTGTCTCACAGGGTAGGGCACAGCTTCCAGAGCCACCGAGTAGCTGAAGCTCGTACAGACCAATAAATTGAACTGGACACAATGAACACACTGGGAACAGTCCTTAGGGACTACAGCTGCAAGGCCAAGGCTAGTTTCTGCATCCTTTGTATACATACTCAAAAAAATCCCAACTATCTTAGGAAGATATTTTTCAATACAAGAAATAACTGTTTTAGGACAAGCCGTTTTAATAAGAGCGATTTGTTGCTGAATGGTAAAGGAACTACCCAAACAACACATAATATTAGAGATCACCAAGCATTAATACAATAAAAAGTGAATTGCCCAGTTTACTTTTGAACTATAAATTTCTGCTTCTAGCGGACACCTTGATGTCACCAGTTAGCCTACCCAAATGCTATGAAAGCCTGTTGCATCCTCCAGGCCTGGAAAACCACAGCATAAACCCATTTCCAACTCACAAGGAAGAAAGGCTCAAACACCTGTACTGCCGTCCAGAAGGAGACGACCTCCTGCAACCCTCAAAGCAGAGAAATAGCTCAGAAAGACTTCCCTACATCACACGCACACAAAAATAGGGAGCGGGAAGAAGTTTAGAGTAAGCAATTAAGTTTTCTGTCATTACCTTTGTTGCCACTAACAGCCCCTCCAGTGTTCCTTCCGTCTTTACAGGCATCCTCCACCCAAACACCTGAGCCTCCCCAACACAAGCTCCTGACACATGCCGTCTTTCTGCACATCCAGGGAAGGGCCTTCCTCACCACCAGCACTTTAGCCAAAAAGAAACAGACCTGAAAGGTTTGTGCCAGGAAAACCACATCACAGCAACGCAGGGCTACAAACCCCACATTGGGGCCTAAAACAATTTATCAAGAGGTCTCTGACAGAGACAGCACACCGCCTAGGCAGCCCACTCCTCCCTGTCAACGAGTTCTTCCAATATCCAGTGCGAGTCTTCCACACTACTACTTAAACCTCTCACTTTTTTAGGTCTACTCTAGAGACATGGAGAGCTCCCAGATAGTTGAAGACTTGCCTAATCTAGAGACAAGAATGAGAAGATTTGCAGTTGCAGTTCTCTAACTCCCTCCTGGCCCATCGTGACTTCTGGATCCTTGACCAAGCTCACTGCTGCTCTGGGGACTCAGTCTGAGCAGTCCCCAACATCCCCGGGCTCCCAGAGCCAGACACAACGCCTACTACAGCCGACGGCTTCACTGCCGAGACGTAGGCGTATCCATTTTTAAGGGTATAAACTGCACAAAAGCCAGCTATAATCACCATGCACTTTTCTGAAAGAAGTCACGCCCCTACAGCAAGATGAAAATAGACACAAGGTAAACTAGAGTCCGTTTACCACACATGAAAAAGGAATTAACACTTCTATTTAGAGTATTAAGGATACATCTTTAAACACCAATAGCATCAGTTTCCTTGCCTCCCCAAACAAATAATTATCTGGTTTTTCCCAAAGGATTGTACACAGCAGTATTTTGAAATTCACTTGCCCAGTAAAGGTTTCCTCTTAGCCCAATTCTAATTACCTTCTAGAGTTTAAGATATAAATCAAGCCATCTAATTTTTATAACCAGTAATACTGTGCAAACCAATTATAATAAAGGAGTTTTTCTTTGGCACACAAAATGAAAGCTCCCGTTCCAGAACTACACGTAAAAGGCCCTGCCAGGCCAGTCCGCTGAGAACCAGCTTGTCTAGATAGCTTTGATTCACAACAGCAAGGGACAATAACCGTTAATGCTTTTAAGAAGGTGACTCGCTCTTCTGCCAAACGGCAGATGCCAGTTCAAAGTTACTTCAAAAGTTTATTGTGTTCTTGTGGGTGTTCAGTTATGAAATGAAAGAACACTTCTCAGAAGTCTAGAAACAGTGGAGAAGCACAACCAAAACTCTGTCAAATTGGAAATATATTTTTGCGTTACAATTTCCCCAACAGCATAAATAGCTTAAGCTGCACACTTGAACGAGGACCTCCACCCCGCCGTGCGGAAGCCGCTGTGTGCGGCTGTGCCAGAGCAAGCTATGTGAAAGGACTGGTAACACACACCTGAACACGTTCTGGTTTTTAACCCAGACCAGCTCAGACACCCGTTTCAGAGCACGGCCACGTAACTAATCCCATCAACGGCACCCGCAGCACAACGGGCAGACCTGGCGGCGGGTTACTGACACCAGCGAGTGGAGGGATGTGCCACAAATCGCAGGTAAATATAGAGACTAAAGCACCGCTAGGCTGTCCAGCATCTCCCCCGATATCGCCCAGCCCCAGCTAATCCTCTCACCAGGATTGCTGCAAAGCTGTCTAGACAGATGTGTCTGTCTTCTGGAAAGTTCACATCAGGTAATTTTTCAAGGCTTAGATACTGAAAGAAAGTTACAAAGCCGTCGTACAGGAAAAGCACTGGAAAAGGCGGCACGGGAACAGGGAGCACAGGGAAGGGGAAGAGCAACACAAGGGCGAGGAGCAGCGAGCACCGGCAGCGAGCTGGCCTGGGCTGCGGGCCACCCGCGCAGCACCGTGCCCAGGGGAACGTGCTCCCGAACGGCTTTTTTATTTATTTATATTTCTTTTCTTCCTGTTTTCAACACACTTGACACCTCAGGGGCGCGGTTTAAGCGCAACCCGTGTGAAACGCTGGCGAGCTGAGCCGGGGCTTGCCCACACACGAAAGTTCGGGCTGCGGCTCGCCTCGGCGTGAACACAGGGGGTCCGGGAGAGCGCAGCGCAGGGAGCCCCCCCCGACCCGCCCCGCCGAGGCCGCAGCCCAGGGACCTCCCCGCCCTGCCCCGGCACGCCCCGCCGACGCCGCGGCCCAGGGACCCCCCCCCAGCACGGCACGGCCCGCCGAGGCCGCGGCAGGAGGCGCCGGGCGCAGCGGCGAGGCCACGGCTGACAAAAGCCGGCAGGGCCGGGCAGGGTCCCCCCGCCTCACCCGGGCTGGTCCGCCGCGGAACTCGCCGCCCCTCCGCGGAAGGGGCCCCCGAGCGCCCGCGCCGCTCCCTGCCCGTTCGCACCTTCTTGTAGTGCTTCCCCAGCCAGACGCGGACCGAGTCGAGCTGGGACACCGTCTCCGGGCTCTCCCAGAACTTCCCCGTGGGGCCGCCGTCCTTCCGCCGCGCCACGGCCAGCACCGCCAAACCGGGCCCGCCGCTCACCGCCACGGCCGCCCCCGCCGCGGCCGCGGGCCCCGTCCCGCCGGCCGCCACCGCCGCTGCCATTGTTACCCTCGCCGAGCGCCGCCACCGCGGCCCTGCGCCTCCCACCCGCCTCACGCCGCGCATGCGTCGAACGCCGCAGGCCCCGCCCCCTCGGGCATGCTCGAGAACCCGCTCCTCCCCCGCCCGCTCGCCGCCGCCGCCCGGTGCGCCCCGCTCCCGCGCCGCGCCTCTTCCCGCTCCCGTCCCGCCGCGGGCCGCCCCCGCGCCGCCGCCCTCAGCGCCTGCGCCCCGCCGGGCCCCCCCCGCGCAGCCCTGCCGCCATCTTGGCGCATGCGCGGGCGGCCCTTTTCGCTCAGCGCGGGGCGGGCGGTGCGCGCGGCCCCTGCGCATGCGCGGCCTCCCCTCCCCCCCAGCCCCGGCAGACACGCACGCGCGCTGTGCCCCGCCGGCCGTTAGCGCGGGCTCGCCTCAGGCGGGGGGGCGGGCTTGCGGCGCTCCCCCCAAACACACCTCCGAGCCGGTGAGGGGGCCCGCGGTGCCCTCGACCCCGCGGGGTGCTCAGGCGTCCGGCGGCGCCGCCCTCCCCCGGCCCGGGCGGGTCGTAGCCCCGCGGCGCAGGGGCGCGGGTGGCCGGAGCTCCGTTACCCGTGCCGCGGTGTCCTGCCCGGTGCCAGCGCCGCGCTCGCCCCGCGACTGGGCCCTCCGTGCTCAGCCCCGCACAGCGGCACCGGGGGCGCGGCCCTCCGGGCCCCCCCGGCACCCCTCGGTCATCCTGCGGGCCTTGCACTGCCGGAGGCGCTGGGTGCCTGGGGCAGGGAAGCATTTTCCTGTTCAAAAGCAACGCTGGCCTTTTGGTCCTGGCCCACCGCTGGCACTAGTGAAATTTTTAGCAGGCTGAAATTTCTGATGCCACCTTTTTGGCACTGGAGTGCCCCTTGCATAGGAAAACACGTCCCTGCTGTGGAAGGAGGTACAGTGGAGATGCGTTGCCCTTTTATACTTGCTCCTCTATCTGAAGGACAGCAGACAGCAAAGCATCAGATAGGCGATAGGACAGCTCGTCCTCAGGTACAGCAGCAAGGTTGTGTCACCACACTAATATTTTTTTTCCTCCTGTACTTCTGAAGGCAGTTGACCCCTTGCTGTAGGACAGACGGCCCTCACATTCCTAAGCAGAAATGAAATGAAGAAACAGCTCACAGGCTTCAGGCACCAGATCAAGCTGTTTATTCCCTCATCAGGCACCACAGGATGTAGTGGAGTGCTGATACTGGAGCCTCGAGCCACACGGCTGCATGCATTCAGCCTGCAGTGATTAAAGCTCTAGGCAGAAGCAAAGGAATGACACCTAATAAGTAATGGTTTGGGGAGGGGAAAAAAAAGTGGAAGACTTTGAGAGAGCCTCAACTTTCAAAGCTTGAAGAATGTAATCTCTCCCCTACCCAGTGATGAGCACAGAGGACAAGATACCTCATGTGAAAAGAAGGTGGAAAGCAGCAACCATAGCTGTAATTTGCCAACATACCTGAGCTAGAAAGGGCAGCTCCTCCAAAAGTCTCTTGAGCATATAATTATGCAAAATAAAAGTGAAAATACCATAATCAGGAACAATTCTTTAGATGGGGTATAGGGAGATCTAGTATGTGGCTTATCAATGATTTTATCATAACATGGTCTGCAGGACTGTGTGTTTGTGCAGCTCTAGGTGCACGAGCTGCAGCACAGGAGCAGAAAAACATTGGGAGCAGAAATTCTTGAAGTTGTGATTGCAGTTATGCCCCTCCTGTCTTGGAAGCCCAGGAAGGAAGTATAAAAAGGAAAGGAATTAAAGAGAGAAGGCAGGCAGGACTAGGAGGGAAATGAGGGAGGAAGCTGTACCTCAGTGAACACTACACACCTCGCTGTTTTGTAAAAGCTCCCAGAAGATAATAAAATGAACACAGAATCTGATTTTCATGATTGTAGGGACTAAGAAAAATATGATTCAGTTACACCAAAGATGATGGCCTTGGTCCTTTTCCCTTGTAAGTGAAGTTTTATGCTGTTAGGGATAGCTCAGGTATTGTGAAACAGGATTGGTCTGGACCTTTAAAGGGAAAAATATGAAATCATTCATCTGGTGAGAACCAAGAAATATTTCATGTGCTGTGTAAGAACCATGAGATTCCAAGGATGAGGAGACTGCTACTCTGGCCCTGCATTTCAACACCTCATGTCATCTGCCTTTTCTTCCAAATGTAGAGTCCCCTCTTACCCTAACCTGAGGTGCTGTAAGTCTGTGGGGTAACATGCACCCCCGATTTAGATTTGGTGCTTTCCAAAGGAGGAAGATCTAGCTTTAGCATAGCTTCCTAAAGAAACAAGACGTAGTCACATTCTCAGTGTTCCAAAATTCACAAGATTTGGGAACACTGAGAATGTGATCTGCTGGCCACCTTCAGTCAGGTTTGACACACAACACAAATGCTGTTCTCTGGACAGCTGAACAAGTCATTTGCATTCCAAAGTGCATCCTCCCTCAGACAGCAGAGGCATTCCAGGAACACTGTTAAAGCCAGCAAGGGTGTAGTGTCTGGCTACACAAAGGAGGAAGATGACCACCAGCACTTCAGGACTAGCTGGTTGCTGGTGAGGATTTTATAAGCTTGTTTCAGGGGACAGTTGAGTGTGCAGGCACAGGGAGAGCTGAGAATACAAGCAGAGGATTTACGAGCCAAAGCTTGCATGGAGACCTTGACTTCAGTGGATAAATGCAATTGAGTAAAATGGGTGCTGACATACATAATTACCCTACGGGCAGTTTTAGGCCTTGTGTAGCTCCACAGCAGTGAAACAGTTGGATCATCTTCAGTGGTGGCAGGAACAGCGCACAACTTGATGAAGCGGCTGATGAGGAAAGGCTGAAGGTTTTACATGTAACTTTAGGGCAGCCTTAGAGAAAGACAAAGCAGCAGGTTAGTGATGGAGCTTGACTGAAGGGAGCTGGTAGTACTCATGTATCCTCATGGATATTTAGAAACTGACCGACCTGTTGCAATGCTCACAGCAGATGGCAGCCTAGGAGGAAGAGAGACAACTCACAAGGAAATACAGATTCAGGCTGTGCTCATTATGGCTTCAAAAATCAAGTGGTTTAAAATATAATGAACAGATCTGCACCAAGTCTTCACTGCTAGGTAAATTCATAAGTTTTATTTATCTTTTCATAATCATATCTAATGCAATGGAATGAATCACGAGGAAGCAATTTTCCCCACATCTCCTTAAAAACATTTAGCTTTGCTGAGTCTCTACTACTGATTTGTGAATCCAACCATTCAAAACACAAAAATTCAAAAAAGCAACAGGCAACCCCCCGTATATAATTACAAAATACAACAAATTTTAGTAAAGAAAATTCAGTACATTTCCATAATTCCCTCCTATATTCAACTCCAGAAAAAAAATAGTAATGGAAGTTGGGGGCTTCACCAATTTCCATATTTTTCAAACCAAAATGAAGCAGCAGCAAAGTCCTTGGTCCACACAACCAGTAACAGAAACTGGCACCAAGGTATAGCAGTGCCCCACTTAACTCTGCAGCTTTTTGTTTGCTATTTGAACTCTCCATGGTTTCACTCCATCTGAGCACACTTTGGTACAAATGAGATCAATTGCCCCCAGCTCACAGGTTTCCAGACTTCAGGCAGCGCAAGGGAGCACCACTGCAACAGTGAATGGCAACCCCCGAGTCACCCAGCTCTTCAGCACAGGGCATCACCAAATCGTGCCATTTACTTTACGGAATGTAACCAGGCAATACCTGGACATTTTACTGCCAATTTATCAAACATTATCAGAGTGCCAAAAAGCTCTTCACCAAAATCACAATCCTCATACAAAAACATCTGTGGCCTTGCTATAGGTTGCAAGTATTCTCCCTGAACACTCTAACTCAGAAACTGGTAACTGCAAGAAAGAATGCTTCTGGAGAATGACAAAAGCAACCAAACATCCAGAAATCCAAACTTCAAAGACAGTTTTTGAAAGACAGTGAAGTTAGTATACTCCCTAATGAACTGGTAGTAAGAATGTTATTTTTCTTTCTGCTCTAGAATGTGAAAAAAACATCTTTTGTGCAAGTTAATTATTTTCAAGTGAGAAGTTTTAGTCAAGGCTGGAACATGGCTCATGGACGCCTTCATACAGATTAAAGTTACCTCTATTAGCAGTATTAGTTCTGATACATGTAGTTGGGACATGTAATCAGGGCAATCTGGTTTGAAGCTCCTTCCCTGAAAACAGCTCACCTCCAAACAGCCACCAGCTAGAGTTCCCTTTCACAGAATGCACGTTTTTCTCAGCTGTATGGCTTCCCAGTGGCTTGTTACCACAATCCCTGAAACAATGTCTTCATTCCAAGGAGCAAACTTATCTAAAAAGATACAAAGTCAGCAAACTGTATCAATTTTGTTACAGCAATGTTGTTACAGATAGGGTAGTGCAAGACAATTGCGTGTTATGACATGGACCTGCAGTTTTTTGAAGGAAGCAGTTACAAAACTTCAGTTATGCAGGGCAAGGGGAACCTGACTTTCATGTACTTGAGATTAATTTTTCAAAGCTGCAGTTACCATGCAGCTTTCTCCTTCCTTCTTCCTCACCAGGTCTCTGGTTCATATCAAAATCACAAGTCTTCCTCAGACCTCTGCAGTGTTTGGGTATCGATCTGGGAGTGAGCAAGCACCACCTTGAAACCCACTTCTAGCCACTGAGGGACCCAGTACTCACCTGGTAGGCACTTTTGTAAAGGTCAAGACTGAAAAATGCTGTTTTCTTTCTACTGTTGGTATTCCTTTTACCCATGTCTCCCTTCCTCTCTGTATTACCCAGCATTGCTCTGTCTGTGGCAGCACTTAACCTTCTTGTGACAAGGCAGCTGAACCTCGTTTTGCAGACCTGACAAGAAATTGGTCTTGCTAAAAAGCACTATCCTTTGGCACCACAGCTCCATCAGGTGCCTATACCCCTCCTGATCCAGAAATCTCCTCATCTGCTGCTGAAATGAGGTCTGACACCTGGCAGTGCCACACACTCCTGGTGCTCCACTGCACCAGTCCAGCAGACAGCCTTTTGACACCACAGCATGCGTAGCTAACTTCATACACGCCACAGGTCAGGTTTATCATGGTTGATGAGCTTCTCTGGGTTGCAGTGCCAGACCACAAACTCTTTGAAACTTCTACTGCTGTCTACTTGCATATGTGTGTCTGAAAACCACATCCCTGTGAAGCTGGGTATGACAGTGCCACAGAGGCAAGCCTGATGCCCTGCTTACTGCCAGGGACCCAGGGCTGAAAGGCAGCCTGGTCATGGTCGTCGTCATTCTAGTGCTGGAGAAGACCTTGGTAGGTATGCAGAATCTGAAAGTGGAAACATGCAAGGCTCCCAAGGCTGTACGTTCTGTGGAACAAAGACAAGAGAAGGGAGAAGCTGCTGAAATTAAAAGCCTACCATCAAGTACTCTAAGAATTCTAACATACCCATCTCCTCCCTGTCTGTGCCAATCTGCTGAAAGACCAGCAGATTCAGCTTGTCAGGATGCCAAAGCAAAGCTGAATTTGAAGAGCAATCAGCACCGCGCTACTCACAGTGCTTCCAGGTTCACCAGTTCAGCTTTCCATTGGTATCAAGACAACTGCCTTGCCACCTCCACTGACATTCCTCTGGTTTTGTCATTTCATTATCTGAAAAGGCTTCCAAAGTAAATGCTGTGCACTTCAGCCCAAACCAAGGACAGATCGGGTGCAAAGTGTAAGACTGTGCTTGTAAGATCATCCGTAAGGACAAGAGGAAGTTCAATTCCTCTGGCAGTATCAGAATTTACTCTTTAACAGAGTAAACTCCCTCTGCCAAAGCAGCACCCCGCGATGTGGGCAACTGCCTGAGACTATTCACTGTCACATAGGTGACTCAGTCCCACCTACTAGAATAATTGACCCAGAATTTGATATTACTTATTTTAGAATGATTTAAACTGACATAAAGAAGAAGAATATGTCCCACTGTGAATCCTTTAGCCAGCCCAAGCCTCAGCAGGCACACAAGCTGAGCTGTCTTTTTCACAGTGTGAAGCTCAGGTAGTTTTCATAAAATCTACTTTACATACCAGTAAAACTGTCTCTTAGAAAAGAACACAGCTGACATTTGTTCAACATAACCTCACCTGTACTGCTTCATCAAACTTTTCCAGGGAAGATCTGGTACCTTCGCTGCAGGACAGCACCATTCTTGTCCTACTGTGTATGGAGAGGAACCACAAACTGTTGCAAGTCTCAGGGCTGTGCAAGTCAGTAGAAGAGTGCACACACAGATGAAAGCAATTAAATTCAGTAACAGGAGATGCTGTCTGAGGCTACCCAGCCCATCAGCTGTCTGCTTTGTTGGAGGACCTAAAGCAAAGTAGTATTTGGAGAACAGTCAGTTATGTATAACAGAAAACCCGAATAAAAATAAGATCACTGTACAGCGCAAAATGTAAGCTTTATGCCCTCTATACAATATTGCCCAATTAGTACTTCAACTAAATAGCCTTTTCTCTCCTATCATGTCTTCAAAGAGCATCTCAGGGCTTCTTGGGCAATCGCTGTCCATTTTACTAATACTGAGCACAGAGAGAACAACTGATCATTAAGAGAGAGTAAAACTTTGAAAAGAATTACAATAAACCCAAAAAAACCTTCCAGCTACTACAGATGACCACTACAGCCAAAGCTACCTGGAGGTACGCCAGCATTCTCCCTCAGTGTGACTGCACTATTTTGGCCTTTTTCCAAAAGCAAGGATTTCTAACAATATGGCCTGTCAATCCCAGTCTACGGCTCAACAACTTGTTAAAACATTGGATAATTTCAGCTGTGCTAGAGGAAGGGATCGCAAAAATACAAAACTCTCAAAATATGAGAGCAGAGACAGACCTGCTGCTGCTCTACTGAAGGAACGGCAGAGAAATATTCAGCTTTTACCCATGCAAACAGAACATGTGTACCTCTGGCCACAGAATAGATTGTTCTTTGTTCAGGCAACAGGTAAAAAGGGACATGCAGAAAATTAACCAAAAATTATCTCCATAGCCGTAAGTTCTGTCAAATTTATTAAGCCAGAGGAAAAATGTTTGGAAAAAGTATAAAGTACTACAGTTAACACAAAGCTTTCAACACAAGAGCCTGAGCTTAGTGTGAAGCTATTTTAACAGGACTGTGACATGCTGCATTACTATCCTGCTGACTAGGCCCTATTTTAATCAGTTTTGCTTCTATTATGTAACAGACTAACTATATGAGCAAACTGATTTCTTCAATTAGAAGGAACTTCTTGAATGAAAATCTCTACACAGTTTAAAATTAAGAACAAATAAAAGCCACCTGTGTCTGCTAGCACAAACAGTATCTGCTTCCTCGCTTATGGGAAGTAGCTGCTGCCCAGGAATCCCAGCAGGCTCATTCAAGATCTTAGTATTTGGAGTGATGACTGGAGTATGTCTCATCAGAAGTACTGCCCTCCAACTAGGAAGAAGCCCTGTCTGAGTACTTAGAGCATGAAGTCTTGCCTGCAGGCCAAGCCTACTCTTCTAGGAACTCAGTAATATTCAGTAATTTTACTGAATTTAATTTCAGCCCAAACTGCCTGGGAACCAGCACGTGCACATCTTATCACTACCTCATTTTCATACTTCTCATGATGTACTGAATTAGAAACTTGTTTGTCAGCCTGAATTGTCAGAAGACAGATGCAGGCTGTTGTATGCACCACAGAAATAGCTGCCAGGGGCATTAAATCACAACAATGAAGGGGTTTGTTCTGCCTGCAGCAAGCAGCAGTGACCCACAGCTGACTTTCCTAACAGCCGACATGCCACCACAAGCCTCATCCCTGCTGGCCTTTCATTGGCTTCACATGCAGCTGCAACCAGCATGAACAGCACTTCACAGAGCAACTTTGCTTACTGGGCTGGCAGAATTTACTAACTGGAAAAGACTGACTCTAGAGCTACTAACGTGCCATTTGCTTGTTCTCAGAATGGCTACAGACACTTGAGACACTGACAAAACTTTTCTTACCTCAGAGTCCGCTTAGTTGAAAGGCTCCAGTTCCTCAAGTTCTGCTATCCTCCAGCTGCAAGGGGCAACACAAGCGGACATCCCCCAGCTCCTCTCTAAGGCTACTCCTCCTTGCTTAGCAGATTGATTTGCTGCAGCTTTTGTTTCCACTCACCATGGCTGAGCTGCCAGTGAAAGCGATTCGGCTGGCAGAAGTGGCTGAAGGGGTCTTTGGGTACAAGGACAGTGGGCGGTATGAAGAACTGTATTTATGTGTCTGAGGACTGGGAACAGGAGAGCTGTGACCGGCTGTTCCTTCAGGCTGCTTTCTCCCATCAAACAATGAACCTGCTAATAAAACATGGACAGAAAACCAAGGTGAAGTCACACTGACTTAAGACTCGTTGGTGACGTTGCCACTCCCGTAAGGTCACCAAACCCACCCTGGAGCAAAGCAGAGCAACCATTGGCATTGGAGAACAAATGAGAGATCTAGTTCTGCGAGGCTCTTTGAAAGTTAAAAATATACAAAAAAATCATTCTGCATTACTCCACCATCCATTAGAACATACTCTTCATGGTAGGTGTCTATACCTACACACCCCACACATGCTGCCCTTAAATAATAATGTTTTTTTGTGTAGCCTTGCAGCTAAGTATTTGAAAAAGGAAGGAGGTATAGAAAGATAAATCTGTTACAAGTCAAACAGCTGCTGACCAGCTGACAGAATCTATACTGGCATGTTATTCAAGCATCCTCTAGTGTGTTTGTCACATCTATTCAACATTAACCACCTGCTTGTTCTACCCTCATTACATCCAGAGCTGATTATTGGAAGGATGGTATGTCCAGAACACTTCTCTTCAAAAACAGCATCCATCCCCATTCAAAGCTAAGTAAACTCAGCTCAGACCGATTAAAGATACTATTAAATCAAGTTGTAGCTTGGATTGTTAAGGCCAAACACACAACCTGAGGCTGCTGATGTACTTTCGACATCAAAGTTGTTTCAAGGGTTTTGTTTGAGTAGGTGAAAAAAACCAAACACCATCTGGTTTGGTTCATGATAGTTTGCATCAGGAACCACAGAACATAAAATGTATTCCAGATGCAGCAACTGTGTCCCATAAGAACATCAAGAACATGGCCGGCTTGCAGTCTGCCATTATGTTACTTTCAAAAAATGATTTGGCATAAACCCATGCCTTTTAAAGAAAGCCAAATGAACAAAACCCTAGTTCATTTAAAAACTAGGATGTATTTTAGCTGGGTTTCCCTCTTCCTCCCTGGAAACTGGCTTGAGTCTTCTGTCACTTCTCTTGAACTACTGCAGACCATTTAAAAAAAAAAAAAATCAACTCTAATGGGTTGATGAAAAAAATTAGGCCTTGCAAAACTAAGAGCAGCATACAACTGGAAGAGCAATTTCTATCACAGCAGGGGGAAAAAAAAAAAAAAAAGCATTTGCCTGGCAAAATTCTGGCATATCTGCTCTGATTCCAAATAAAGGTTCATAAAAGCTTTTTTTTGGGGTTGCTTGTTCCCTTGAAAGAAACACAAAGAACTGCAAGGTTTATTTATTTTTAATAACTTAGTTGAGGCCAGTATTTCTGTGTCCTGCCAAGGGCATCACAAATTCTGTAGTTTGTAAGATGTTGGACTCAGTCACTTAAACATTACTATAGGAGAGAGTTCAAATTATCTTCCACTGGAAGACAGTGAGCTACTTTCTCCACTCTGCCTTGACTGGTTGTCCTCAGGTTATTGATTAAAAGCCTACGTTTAAGTTTTAAACTTCATCTCAAACTCCATTTTTCTTAACTTACAGGAGGCAAGTAGGAGCAAAGAGTGTAACTTTGGGAACGTGCCAGTAGCTGGATCTTGTTTCTTTCCAAAATGGGACATCTTCAGAGTCCTGAGTTCATGGTTCAGCAGTCTGTGCAATCTGTCCTCTCGTAATAAGGTTTCAAAGTGCAAGTGGAGAGGCTTGCCTGAAATCAGAAGAACCAAGTTATTTCAGTAAGCACAATTTTCCTCTTTTCATACACACAACACTGCATACACACTGTTATCAATTCACACCTCTTAGTACTTCAGCAAAAGGAGGAAGTGACACAGCTAACTAAAGCAAGTGTGGTTGATCACAGGCTCTCTTGCCCACGCATGTTGTGACAGAGTGAACATGATGAGCATGTCCCCTGAAAGAGCAGCCTCTGCCCTGGCCCTCTGCCAGCTACTGTCCTACAGCCAGGACCAGACACTTTGCCACTGAGCTTCCTCACCCTTACGCTAACCTGAATCATATCCAGCTACATATTACTTGGCACTTGTTTGCCTTGTTAGTTAATGAGTAGAGATGAGCTTATACTTTTGAGGGGTGTTTATGATAAAAATATTTTTACAGAGATGCTGTTGTAGTCGCACAGCAGAAAAAGTATTTTCCTCACTGTCCCTTAACCTACTCAAAAACTCCTTAGTGCACATTCTTGCTCTTCTGCAGTTAGAGGCACTAGCAGAGCTACAGCCACTATCATCCTTCAGTTAAACAGAACTAGGAATAACAAAGACTCAAACAGTGAATTCACACTCAAAGTTGGTGCTAGCTGTCTACCAATCAACTACCCCACAGCCTGTCAAAATCAGCATTTGATTTTCAGTCTTAAGTAGCCCCCCTGGGTGGGGGCTTAACAGAAACTTACAACAGTTGTTCTGCAAGCCTCCAGCATTATAATATTCCTTGCAGAAGACACAGAGCTGATCCTCAAGAAATGATCTAGCTCACATTAAACTAGAGATGGCAACTGCCTCGGATGCAGGCAAAGACACAACGTGGTTCCCTAGGCTTAGAAGTCTCCACAGACTGCACCCCTGGACTGAAGATGCGTCTGGTTATGATGCAGAATGTCACTAGACAGTTTTTGTTACCCTCTAAAAACACTCTTACAACACAGTCAGCATGTTGTTAACCTCTCTGCATGTGAGGAGGAAGAGCAAAGAGGGCTGTGGCACAGTAAGGGATCCTTTTTAATGTTCTAAGATGTGATCTACTCACCTTGAGAAAAAGGGAGTATGTGGTGGCAGCCAGAGTCCAGGAGGGCTATGTGCTCTTCCAAGGACATGGTGTTGTCTGCACAGAGCCTTTGCAGCTACACAGGATGCAGGAGTTGGGCCATTCACAACTGCACTTCACAGTGAGATGTTTCAGCAGCCAGTGGAAGAAGGGAGACCAAACATTTAAAAAGGGAAACATGCTTCAGAGGTTTAAGTACAACTGAAGTTCAGACCCAGTATCTCCAGTCTGCTTTCCGCAGGTACGCTAGTTTCCATTCACTAAAAAAGCAATGCCAGCCAGTTTTGAGAAACTGGAAAGCATCTTTAGCATAATCTTTCCCCAGCACAACTGGGGAAAAACAAAAACCCCACCCAAAAAACCCAAACCCATAACCAAGCAGCAGATTTGCAGGGTGACAAAGTCAGGCGCCAGGATCAATGTTAAAACAGCATGCAATGTACTGCCACAGGCTGTTGTTTCTCCTTCTGACCATGGATGAACTACCTTACCAAAATAAATCAGTGTGTTAAGGGACACATTCTGTGTCATTCTTTACAAGTATTTCCAAGCCAACAGAGCTGCTCCTCCGCAACTCCAGTGAAGCCATAATACTTTATCACTTTCTTTTTAAAACTTCAAACACTTTCATGCCTTTTCTTTCCTATCCTGTTCTTCCTTAAAGGCTTTTTGTAGCTCTGAATGCTTCCAAAAAACTTGACTGAAAACTTACGTTAGATGAATCCCCCACCAGCAGCATCTAGCATGCTGACCAATATTGTCTTATTTGTCACTTTTCCTCACTTGCCTCTTTACAGCATTAGCTGCCACCACAGCAGCCCTGATGTCTTTGTTCAGCCTCTTCTCCCCATGCTGTGGCTAAGACCCAGTGCCCCTTCCTCAACAATGCATCAGGTTCTGCGATATTGGTCAAACCAGAAGAGGGAGCATTAATAATGCTTTTGCCTACAGCCTAAAGCAGACTTTGAAATCATCTGGCTTTCATTATGTGGGCCTGCAGAGATCAGACCAGGAAAAAGTAACACGACTTACAATCGTTTTTGTCTTAGATCTGCAGCTTGTTAAGTATCTGTTAATTGTAAACCAGTATGAGGAAAAGGCTACAAAGAAGCAAATAAGATACAAGTGGTGTAACGAACTACCACTTGTCCACTGATGGATGCTACCGCACATGTTCTTTGTCATAATTACTGTATTAAACATCTTTTTATCATCAGGTAACTCACAGCTAGGTGTCCAAGGAGTGCCAATTTCAGCTCAGCCTTCAAATAACCACAACCAGCTGCACTCAGTCACACACCAGCTTGCAAGTCTTCACTAAGGTTATATATTTCTGGGGTGTTATTTTTGGGTGGGTGCTGGGTTTTGTGTTGTGGTTGGTGATTAGTTTTCCCTGGACAATTCCAAGGTAATCAGCCCCAAAAGGTAAGTATTAGAATGTTGCTGCCCATTATAAATTCTGAGGTATACTCTGGTCATTGTTACGGCTTGACTTTTAAGAATGGAAACGTAGAATCAGTTTCTAAACCACGGTTATGTAGAGAACTCGTGGCCTTTTTGATAGATCTGGGAATTTCTTCTAAAATTCTACATTAATTTTAGAAAAGTGCTCAGAAAATGCTGTATTAAAACCAGAGTCCAACATTATGATAGTTTTTGTTAAAAATAAACCCACACATTCTAAATAAATACACAGCTGAGTTTAGTAACCACATGGCAAAGCTTTCACTTACCTTCCTGCTGAAGTGAGACACTGATGTAGCTTAGACAAGCTTGCTCTTCTTGCATCTGCAAACTGGGTGGATTCTAGCAGCGACACAGGTATTGTCCAACAGGGCAACAAGGTTAAGTGGGTTTTGTTTACCAAATCTCTCTCCAGCATTCACACTGATCAGAGAACCGCTGCTGGCAGAGCCAGCACACAAACTGCAAACAAATGAAAAACAACTCTCAAGAGCAAGAGTAGTAAGTTGTAATTCTGTATTTATTATTGTGGCTGTGACACCGAAAGACTCCTCAGTGTTTATGTCAGCAGCTCGTGCTTAGTAGTTTTGTTCTCATCACATTCCTAGTCTTTCTACATTCTCTCTCAAGGGGTAGATTTCTGAATATTTCATCCTGAACAGAAATGGATACTGAAGGGTCTTAACAGCTATATTTACATCAGTTAAGGGCAGAAAGTCTTAAAGCAAACACATAAAGTTGTATACAGAGGAATTCCAGGGCTGCTCTTCTCTTCTGACCACTGACTAAAGCTCTGCATTAAGAAACTTCAAAAATACATGGCAGTTTGTGAAAATCAATGCTTTGATATCTACACAAGATACAGTTTTCCTTCCAAGAGAGGCAGAAGCTTCAAAATAAACACATTACTACATTAATGGAAACAAGACAAGCAAGCCCCTTTAGACTGTTTCCAAAACAAGCAGAAGATGTTTTAACTTAAAAAAAAATCTGACAAAACTTTGGAACCATGTTACATATGTCTACTCATTTAGGGGTGATCAAAGACAGATCACACTACACTGCACAGGAACTATCCACCGGTACTTATTTTTCTGAGTTCCAAAATTGAAATTCTGATTCTGAGTATATGCTCAAAAACCTTTGGTCTCTTCCCTAAGAAGGTCCAGCTGAATTCCTAGTATCTGAATAATTCCAGTTTTGGCACTCAGAATTTCATGCTTATCTTGGGATGTGAGCTAGATACAACCAAAGTTCTCAAGGATTTTTTCCAGAATCTGCCTATTGGGGAACTGCCACTCAACGCAAGCACTCAGACAATTCTTACAGAAGAGTAAACAGCACTGAAAAAAAAAAAAGTCTTAAAAGCATTTAAGCACCAGAACAGAGCCACTTCATTAATCTCTTAAGCACAGTCTCTTCAAGTCAACTTGAAGAGTTACAAGTTCTGTAACTTGTAAAACATACATGTAAACACCTTGTAATAGTGTGTTTGCAAAAACGGGCTACAGTGATGCATGCAAACACCCTACAAGTTTGAATTAACATGACCAAACCTAAACAGAAGAGCAAGGCTCATGTCACGGAGCAGAAGATGACAGGCCCAAGTACCAAGGTAAAAGAGAAGGGAAACACATGCTGTTCAGTGCCCCTCATTCCCCTTCCCACCAGCCTAAGCTAGAGTCAAGAAGTGATCACTACAACTCAGCGGTGCATTTGCAACATGAACATTTGCTGTTAAATCCTGCTCCTGGTCCTGGCAATATTCCTACTGGTCGCTGGCTCCTGCTTTCACACTGTGCTGGAGATGGTTTCAGAGTGTGCAAAGCAGCAGTTCTTCAACCTGCTTGCAGCACAGCAGATCAACCATCCATCACTCTCTACAAAATCAGAACTTTGCCAGCTCCAGCAGGTCAACTGGGAGTGTCACATTCTTTCTAATAAAACTATTAATAACAGCCCGCCCTATGAGCAGATGCATGTTCCCAAGAAGGGAATACAGAGGTGCTGCTCCCAAGGGGCAAGTTCAAGCTTCTACTTTTTTGCTTTTCAGACCTTTCATGGCATCAGCTGTTAGAGCCAGGCACTAGAGACCTGGCCAGAGCTTGCATTATGTAAACAGCGACTACCTGGCATCCCTGCCATCCCAGGTCTTCAGCCTTTTAGTTTTTCACAGGCAGAAACATGTGCTACCAATTCAGTTTGTTTTCTCAAAATTGATAACTTACATATAATAAAATACACAATGCCCTACCTTGCAATTAATTGCAAACGGATCAAGCAAAAAATTGCGTGGAATACAGAAGCAGAAAACAGTATTCCAGCTGAGTTTACGATTATTATTACTTCTTAAAACTTCCAGTATGAAACAGAGACCCAATACACCACACTGCAAGTAACTGTGGATTAAAACATCCATTTAAACAGATTTAGACTTTTATAATTTGGTCTAATACTTCCAGAATCCTCTGGATTTCTAGAGTATAAGTCAAGAGAAAATGAGGGTTTTTATCTGCAGAATTAGCCCAGAATAAAAGCAAAACTACTAAAGAATCTACCTCCAGAAGATTAGCAATATCACTGCTTGAAGCTCAGGACTAATCTGCTAAGAATTTGTTAACTTATCAATCATTGTACCAGAAAGGCAGAACTTAGTGTCTGCTTTTAATAATCCATACTTTCTGCTCCCTCATTCTGCTGCAGTCCAATCAATTCTAGGCTGAAACCACCACTGTTAAAATGCAGGCTAGTTTTACCAAATGAATATGGCAAGAAAACCTTTGCTGGAGCCATCTATGAAAGGAAGCAAGGTGTTCTGTAAGAGAAAACACAATGGTTTATTTCATTAGGCAACACACATCTGCCTGAAGCCTCTGCATGTCGCTATTAGCCCAATTTCACCTCCCCGAGGCAAAAACTCAACCAACCGATCATAAGTGCATCGGGTACCTCAGGAGAAGGTGCTGATGAATGATCACACTGGATCGGATCAAAGGTCCATCTTGCTCAGTATCCTGTGGAGCAGCTGGGCTAAAAAGGGGCAAGGAGAAAGGGGTGCAGAGCACACCTTGGTGCTCATTGGGAATTCTTGGAAGTGGTTCCATGCAGCACCATCAACCTGCCACCAAGAGGGCACCAAGGAAGGAGGGCACAGCACAGATGCTTCCCATTGCCAGGCATGCCTTATCACAAGCAGGTAAGCCCAGACCACCAAGTCCCAAGGTGCCTGTGAATGCCAGGAGGGTGAAAGCAGCTCCCTGCTATGCTGGTACGACATAGGCAAACCGAGGCTTTACTTTGCATGGGACTGCCTCTGTCTGTGCTTGAGCTGTTCTTCTCCCATGACGATGTCAATAGCAAGAGGAGGATCTGCTTACATTAACAGAACGTGAAACAAAATGCAGTGGCCCTGACTGGGAAATCTACGGAAGGAGTGTAAGAATTGGGCAAGTATACCCCAGTGCTCCAAAGAGTCTCTCGCAGCACCTTTATCTCAAACCACACTTAGAAGTGGTAGTCCCAGTGCATTCAGCAGCTTTCAATGAAACTTTTTACTATGCAGCAAAATGCAGACTGCATCCTGCTTTTTCAGTAGCTTCACAGAAAACAGAACGGTGATGAAGACTACTTTACAGACAACATAAGGAAAACCTTATAAGAAATAAGAGTGCTAAGCACACCAAATTTTACTTGATTTAATTTGAAGCATCAACCTGTCTTCTTGGGCGTTTATGCCTCCTTAAACTAAACTTGCTCATATGCCTTTTGCAGATCCCCCAAAGTCTGCACGCATCCAGGACTGGAGACCAAAAGCCTTTTCTCTAGATGTAAACAAAGCTGACCAGGGAAGGGGAAGCTTCATTTGAGCCCCTTCTTTGCAAGGGATGAAGACCTGAAAGGCAACTGAGTCGCAGCCATCCACTTATGTGAAAGAACTGAAAAAGCATCTTGCATCTGGAAAGGACAAGAACATCTTCTGCAGAAATATCAGGTTCCAAACACTACTTAGATATGTCGATCCTTAAAAAGGGTCTTTCAAACCATCACACACAATGTGGGTCAGAATGCCTTCAGCACCAAGACTCCAGCAACAGCTTAAGATCAGAAATTAAAGTTTCCCTAAACAGTTTTTTCAGTTTTTTTTTTTTTTAATGACTGCAAACTCCATCACTTTCCACAGAACTTGCACCATAAATTAGGAGTCACAGTAGATTTCTGTGGTAGGGTTTGGGTTTTTTTTGTTTTGTGGTTGTGTTTTGCTTGATTTTGGAGGACTCTTAAGAGTACACAAAAGTACGAGAGTTTTTTTAAAAGCAATAAGGTAAAAAATTCAGTTATCACATGTCAAATACAAAGTACAAGTAAACTGACATCAGTTGATCCATTACTATGAGGAAAAAATGGTACAAATGAGTTTAAAATTCCATTAAAATAGTGTATTAAAACCAAGTTATTTGATGTGATTTACAAACTTGCTTCCACAAACGATACCACTGTTGATTTAAGACTTAGCTTAATGAAAGCTTCTTTCTTTGCTTCTATTACTACAAAATCATGTGTTTCTTCATTACTTGCTTCTGCACATTAAACAGGAAACGGGAGGGAATGACACCTTCTACAGGGCACCTTGGGATAGAAGATGAAAGCAAGAGCCACTTAGTCTTTTTGGAGGTCAAAGTGACATGGAACCCCATCGACCCTGCTTCTTCATTATGTCTCCAGACTGCCAGTCACCACCAAGGTCTACTGGGCCCTGGGCATAAAAAGTGACACTGAATTTCACTCATATAAGTCACAGCACAACAAGTATTTCTGAAGTATGCTCCAAGAGGGAAGGAAACAACTTAGGAGTTATGATAGCATCATTAATTCAAAATTTAAATGTTTTCTCTGAACTAGGGGAAGCAGTTTAAGGAGGAAACATTACTAGGCCAATATCAACGTGGTCTGTTTTTCCCAGAAGAGCTGTCCACAACCATGACTCATAATTAACATGCTGCTTTCAAAGTCCTCCAGCTCTGCTCACAGCTACAGGGAGGTATAACAGAGATCAGCAAAAAGGAAATCAAGGTGTATGACTGTGCCCTCAGGACATTACTCGCCCAGTATCATCGGTCACAGATTGGGAGACATCAGCAACTGCTATTGTAGACTAGACTAATCAGAGAACAGACTGTTTAGAATAACATGGCAGTAATTAGTGAGAACTACTCAAAAGATGATAATTGCCATGAAGACCACCATCCTCTATTCACACTATTTCCTTTCCATTTTTATAATGGGTGAGGAGAACTGGCCACTCTGCAGTTCAGTTTCTGCTGCCCCACCACAACATCCTCTTCATCCTTACCAGCACACGCCTTGTGGCATACACACAGTGCTCTACACACCAATCGATTCCCCTTGACAATCTTCTCTGTACTCAAAAGAATCTTAATAGTTTCTCACACCAGCAAAATGTCTCTTTAGTAAAAGAGATTGGTAGAAGTGGAAGGTTAGCATTCCTTACAGGGAAATGTAGTGTTATTCACAGTGTAGTCTACACTTTGTAGCACCTGTGGTATAATTATACAGTCTTGTGAATGGAATAAAATATTATGCAGAACCATTAACTCATTTCATGCACTTGCATTCATGTCTGTGTAAGTGTCATAATTGCTTCGGAACAGTAACTGCTTTACAGTTAAAGATAATCATAAGCTAATTTCATTAAAGAAATACAGATAAGACAAATTCCAGTTACTTAGAAAAGATTCAAAGCACCTGAAAATTTAGTGTCTCCTCCATCTCATTGTGTTGCACTAGAGCAGGGATCCTCAAACTACGGCCCACAGGCCTGATATGGCCCCCCAGGGTCCTCTATACGGCCCCCGGTATTTACAGAAACCCCACACCCTGCCAGGGGGTTGGGGGGGGAAACCAAGCAGCCGCAGATGACCTCCTGCCACTCCATCTGCATGCCAGCCCCCTGTTTAAAAAGCCTGAGGATCCCTGCACTAGAGGCTAACATTATGAAAGTCTAGGGCCCTTAGGAATCATTATTTTCCATAGCATTAGAGTAGAATCATAGAACAATTTAGATCAGAAAGCAAACTTGGAGGTCACCTAGTCTAAGCCCCCACTCAAAGCAGGTCTGACTGACCCTCTTGTGGGCAACCCCAGCCAAGAACGCCAATAAATTAAGGCTTTCCTCACCTGACATCTCGCAGGAGCACATATAAAAAGTGTATGAATAGTAAAGCTCTACAGGCACTGCTCTTTATCTTTGTCAGACACATTATACTGCAGTAGAATAATAACTTCTAAATCTATTTTAGTCATTGTCCTTATTGCTTATGTGTTTCTTTTTTCTGGATAAATGCACTTTTTTTGCATCGGCTTTTACAAATTGAATATGTTGGGTGACTTTTGATAGTTTTCCTTCCAGAGAAAGGGTGGGAGAAAGGAAAACACCCAAGCCAAGTAAAAAAATCCTGATGTTCTGCTTCCCCCCCCCCCCCGTCTAGGGAAATGAGCTGTGGAATTTACACTGAAAGTCAAACAGATTCAAGTAATTCTAAATCAGAACACAAGAGTTATTTCAGAAGCACCTTGAAAAGATTAACTCTAGTGTTTCCAGAGACTTTTGCAGTGGGCTAAGAGGCTCTTAAAAGAGGAAACCCCAAAACATATTTCAAGTTGTGAAGATAGAAAGCTTTAACTTTTTTCCCAGGAAATCTAGTCACATAGAAGTCAATATCATTCTAGTCAAGAAATTAGTATTCATCCTACCCATCTTGTACCATAATGTTTCTCAGATATTAAAGTGAAAATGTAAAAAAGGTCACAGCCTAAAAAGAAAAGCATAGAACTTGTGCACACAGTGTTCTGATATTTAAAGATCCATGTGCTTTCCAGCAGGCATCAAGGCTTGAAATTTAAGTGATAACTGTGAGCATTTCTGATGGTACCCTGGCACTATAACAGTTCAGAAAACAACACTTGCAAGGACCAACTTAGTGGATTACACCACCGTGGAGCCCCATTCTATTAACGAGCTGCTTTGCCTGGACAAAATTATGAAATTAACCCCCGTCCCTCTCTCAGCTAGCTCTTGCTATGATCTTTGTGAAGCAGACAGAAGTAGACAGCCCTCAAAAGATAAAGGTAACACCTCCTACTAGTATGGGACTACCTCAAAAGCTTTTCCCCTTCACCCTTATTTCTACAAAGAAAATGCCATTCTGCTAAAGACACAGCCAGTTAAAAGCTTCCAGAGAAACTCCCAAGTCATAAAACAGAAGGCCAAAATCACCTTGGCAGCATGAAGTTGCTTGTAGATATGTGTCTGCTGTCTTATTCAATATTCCAAATTGGATGTAGTTGCAGGCTCAAATCTAACGGCAAATAACAGCTGCTCTCTGGCACTCTGTGTGACCATGTCTGAGAAGCAAAAGTTTACTTGTGCTTATTGCTTCAGTGTTTCAAGGCTAAAAACAATCCAACAGTAATTAAAGAAAAATTTCACTATTAAAAAGTTATTAAGAGTTTGTGGCAGATACAGGACAAAGGATTTCCCCCACAAATTCTGCCAATATCCAGCCTTAACTTACAACTCCAATCCTCAAGACAGAGCGGTCAATACAATTCTTCAACCGCACAAAAAGATATATTAAAAAGAAGCATGTATCATAATTTTGACTGTCACAAGCCTATGCAGGAGTCCAGATCTTTCTAGGTAAGTGCAGAAATTACTTCTCTGCAGATTCAGTAGGTGGAAATCATAAAAAAGAACTGCCTGGAGGGACAAAGCCCTAACTTGTGCTGCTGGCCGCGGAACAGGACTAACCTGTATTAGTGACACTCCTCATAGCTGTTTGACACACAGGTTCTTAAAAACTGCTGTCAACAGAAAACCCATATTCCCTTCAGGAAGGTTCTCCAGTGCTTCCCTATCACAGCTGCAAGATTTTTAATCTATTGCTTGAATCTCTGCTGCTGTAACAGATGACCACCACACCAGCACCATGCAGAACACCAGATATCAAAACACCCACACAGATAATACTTTATTTATACTCCAAGTGAGAGCAAATACTGTCTTCACTACAAGTTGCTGTTTGAATGAAGGTTTACCAGCCAGGGCTGCACCACACGCTTTAGTGGGCTCAGCAGCGCTGTGCCAGCCTCCCCAACAGCATCCCTGCTTGTCAGTCACAACCTTTAGGCTACAGACAAGCAGTGACAGCCTGCAGCATGGCACTAAGCAGCTGTCATACCTAGCACAAAGGACAGCCTGTGGCACCTGCTATAACACCAGGCACATGCATTATACCTAAATGGGGAAAAAAAAGGACACAGATTAGGTCCCATGTCTAGTAAGCAGTTTGAACTCTTGCTAAAACAGCAAAATCACCTTCCATACCAACAAGTTTTTTTCCATAATTTTAGTGTTACAGTTATACTGCTTACTAAACAGTCCCACAAACTACTGTATCACTACAGACTGAAGCACACAGGCAGTTTATTGACAAGAGCTTTTCCACAGAGGAAAATATCTGATACAAGTACACTCTTGATCCACAATGGGGATTTTTGATATGCAGCTCTGAACTCTGTGACCTCAGGCTCTGGGCAACTCTCCATGACAGCACTGTGGAAGGGAGAGCCAGGACTGCAATCACATAACACAGGACAATGTATGCCTTTGCGAGCTGCAGGGGATCCTACAGCAAGGTCGTTCTTATTAAATCAAAGATTTCTTCTCTTTCAACACCCCTGTGGTCCCAGAAGTGGGATGGTTACCTCATATGCATTAGCTGAAAGTCACACAGGCAAGGTATTTGTTTATTTTACAAATCTGTGCAGAGGAGGGTGCTAGGTGATAATTCACAAAGCTAGCACACCAGTCTTTACATTAGATTTCTAGACATACTCCCATTATACCCACTCCCCTCAATTATCATTGCTTACAACCTTCCTCACTTTAGTTTGAAGGTATAGTCAATCTATTTTTACTATGCATGTTCTCAGGGTGGCAGCCTTCTCTTACAGGTGGGTAGTTTTTGATGAGGAGGTGTGTTTTCCTATTAAAATTAATGTATAATGAGGATGGTTCACTTAAAGTTTAAAGCATTTTAACAACTGTTGCCAAATTTCATGGTTTGCTAACTAGGTTCATCAATGTCAGGCTTATCTCCAGGCCCATCCTTTTAAGTTCCTCTTCATAGGCAACTAATTCCTATTTTATTTTGACAGATACCCTTTTTATGGTGTTTTTTTTTTGCCTTATCCTTTGACCCATGCAATGCTTTATCTTACATTACCTGCTCCCATAAATAAATTTACAATCCTAAAACAACTCTGTGTCTTAAACACTTTCTCAGAGTTTTGTTACATCTAAACAAGTAGCCTAAGATAGATTTTTGTAGCTCACAAATACTAAATACACTTAGCATTTGATCTGAATTTATGGAGATCAAAAGAAGCACACATTCAAATAATCCTCATAATACAAGCAAAATAAACGTACATAATAGTACTTCAGTCACTTTAGAGCTGGAAAAAACAGCTAATCCAAACACCACTTAGTAGTGGAAGTTTGCAGAAGTTCTGGTATACACTTTTTGCTTTTGGTGCAATAGATTCAAAAATCTTTTAGTGCAGGCAGGAGCATGCCTGCAAAAACATAAGGATAAAAAAATAATTTAAGTTTAATCTTCTGTTCTTAACTCAAGACCACTCACCTTACAGTCTGATATAATTCAACTCAAACCTCCATCGCCAACCCCATCGTGGGCTGGTTGGTGGTTTTCCTCCTCCCTTCAGAAGGTGCCTGACCTACTTTACATCAACAGTATGATGGCTAAAGAACAAAGACCAGATTACAATTAGGGTTAAAACCACTTTTGGGAAATGTTAAGAGGCTCTTTTTCATCGGTGTGGGGAGTCTGCTGTACCTGCATAGAATCAGCTGTGGCTATAGTTTAAGAACTCTAATTTTAATAAAGAAACACATCAAAGAATTTAGAGCAATATATCAAATGTAAGAACAGAGCACTAATTAGCTGAAAAAAAAAATCAGATCTCTCAGATAAAGAAAAACTTTGAATTTTCTTTAAATTAAAGCTTCTGAAAACAATTAGGAATCAATATGTGAGCAGAAAGATATAACTCAGAATGGGCCCCAAGCTAATAAAGCAACTTCAAAGAGACCAGTTAGCACATCAGTGAATGCGGTTCTTCCAAGTGACAAGTTCATGGCAAAGAGAAACACTTTGTAATGAGGTTTTTCCACAGGAAGTTTAGCTAATACACACACCTGTACAGGGAACAACTTATACTGATGCAAAACCTTACCAACCCAAAGGCAGTTTCTTCAGTTTACCTTCCAGTGTGAAATCTGTTTTATTGCAGTTATTTCCATTTAATTCATTTTTTGGATACTAGCATATTCCTCTTCCAAAGATCAGGATTTTTTTTTTTTTTTTTACCCTCCTCCAAACATACTACAGTGAGCGCATGCTGTTTCAAATGCCTGAAAGTCCTGGAACATCTTATCTGTTCTCTCTCCATCTTCAAGTGTGGCAATGCAACGTTCAGAAATTCAGGTGAACAGGCCTACTTTACTAGATAAAAACAAGTACTGTTCAAAAGTGACCAGTAAAAAATTGTGTAAGAGTAATTCTGAGCCAATGTCTAAAAGGAAATTAAGTAGTAGGAAACAGTTTTCAGGCTACGGTTCCATTCAGAATTGGAGCATGACTAGAAATCTTTCCAATTCCACTCTGATTAAACAAAATTATAGATTATAACCAGGAGAGACAATAGAAGACATTAAGTGTCCTGGAAGTTATTCAGCCTGACAGAAGACCACTGCGTCAGTTGGCAACACAGAGCCATAAGACAACAAAAAGCAAACTGAAGGCTTCCTCAGAATTGCTACTTTAGCCTAATAATTCATAAGCATACCAGTATACAGTGTAATATAAAAATCTATGATAATTAATTGCAATAGTCTATGTTCGTGAAGTCTTTATTATTTAGGGCTGGGTTAAGGGTCTCCCTTTTACGTGTCAGCTGACTACACTTTAGCACAGAGGAAGGCAAACGTGACTCACACTAGGTTGCCTGCTCAGCTTGCAGTCTTAATTTTTCTTCCTGAAGACCATGGTATACTAGCTTCACTTGCTTTTTCTTTTCACGTCTTTAAGATACGGGCTAATCTTTCCCAATTTTTCTAGAACAGTTAACTGCAACAAATTCAGCATACAAATGAATTCTTTGTATGTACCTTGCTGATTCTCTCAAATCCAGGCAAGTCCCCAGAATACCTGAACAAAAACAGTATGATGCAATTAGAGCTTTAAACCCTAGATTTCTGCACTGTCAGTGCTTTTCAGATTCTAGTTGTACAGAAAATTAAGAAAATGCCTGTAATATGAAAAGGAGTGTCTGTACAACAGCAAATTATTAGTACCAAATTGCTCTTGGGGAAAGTCATAAACAAATCAGATACCAAGCATTCCAAAAAAATTAAAGACAACCTGTGGGAGCATTCATATGGATAATTATATTAAATTTACTACTATCATTATGCAATCATCACAAACAAGCTGGGATGTATCTTTGACATATCCCAGCTTCCCACAGCCTTGACAATAATTGCTATACTTTAGTACCAAATCGATTAAAGCTTGGATAACTGTCAGATAGGTGGGTTTTTTCTTTCCCTAGGGAAAGAGTAGCAAACACATACTCAAGTCACACACACTGAAACTGAGTTCAATTAAACTGATGTAATAGGTAAGCAACATGGTAAGAACTGATATTTAACAGCACGCAGGGGAATCCATTTTTCAGAGGATTGACGAGCAGTACACTTCTTACACAAGAAGCAAAAAAAACACCCCAAAAAAGTACATGAAGTGGCTTGGTTCTCTCATACTTTTAAATTAAGGTAGCAAGTTTCCCCATTTTATGCATATATAGTTTAACAGAGCTTACAACTTGAAGAACATGGGACATTGTAGCTGCTAACAGCATAGCATTTGACAGAGACACCACTGGTGGAT
The DNA here is from genome assembly GCF_017639655.2 of Falco naumanni. Taxonomy (NCBI): domain Eukaryota; kingdom Metazoa; phylum Chordata; class Aves; order Falconiformes; family Falconidae; genus Falco; species Falco naumanni. Next base: position 62,081,566 of record NC_054057.1, read on the forward strand.
CTAACTAGCAACACCTTATGCACACCTGCCTCACCAGGAGCAAAGCTCAGACAAAGCCAGCACCAGATCTGGCTGTGGACAGCATTCCCTGACAGTATCCGCGCAGGGTTACAGCAGAAAAACAAAGATCAACACATACACACAGAAAATGCATAAAAAAAAAATCACCTTTCATTTTAACAAAACCTATGAAAGTCCTGTTAATAGACAAACACCTCTAAAGCCTTTCACAGAACAGGCCACCAGATATTGACATTCGCCTGACCAAGCAGAGCAGGTCACCACGCTCTGAATTAGCTCCAACAGTTCCCAGTTCCTCCGGCAATGAGGAAAGTGAAAACAGTCCTTCCCTTCTCCCTTCCAAAACCTCTGATCTGCAAGGGTTCTTGCTTTTAGTTTTCCTCCAGCTACTTTTTACTAAAACGCCTATGCACTTACTGATTGTTTCTTTCTCAAATGATGTATCTGCTGCCACTATCAAGGTATGAAAACATCTGCAGAAGGTAACCTTTCAAATAAATAAAAGACCACAAGCTAAAAACTACCTCATCTGTAAATATTTTAATGAACAAGGCTGTTCACAATGATGCAGTAATCACAACTGACTTCTTGAGCTTGGGTACCAGGCTTTTGTTTTCACAAGGTGTTAATCATTCTTGTGTTATTTCCAGGAGACTTTCTCTCTTCCTTCTGACAAGGACTCAAGCTCACCAGATATAATGTTTTAAAAATATTGGTTTCAAGATGAAATGGAAGGACCTGCATAAGCCTCAGGTGACATAAGAATTAGCTGTTCATCTCTACCTGGAACTGTGTGCGAGGTTGTTGGCTTGGGTTTTTTTGAGGTAGGTTTTGTGTACCTATATGAAAACCCAAACAGGCCATATTCAGATTACTAAAACAGCTAAAGTTTAAAAACATCTCATTAAAAGAAATTAGATGAGAACATGGGTCAAGCTTCTAGCGTTTAAGCAAGGGTGTAGAAAGCTCTGCACCCCACAGCCCAGGAGAGTGCTAAGCTCAGCAGAGCACCATTCAAAGAGGAAGTTAATATTTTTATTCTTTGGTGACATCTTTCACTAGAAAGTTTTTGAATGTCCTTACAACCATGAGTAGCACAATCCTCACAAGCAGATGACTCCAAATGGGATCACTTGCCTCAGGGAACATAAGCAGAAGATAAATCTTCTGAGCAGGCTGGCTGAATCTCATCTGCCCAACAAACTTCAGCCATGACACAACGGGAATGCAGAAGCAGAAAGACATTGCCTAAGGAACTTCACAGAAAAAAAAAAAACAAATCAGGCATGCCCAGATTTTAACACACTAAACCTGTGACCACAGTCATGTTAGGCATAAGCATATGTACTCTTCTGCCAAGGGAAGAGATTTCCTAAGGCTAATTCTGATAAATTATTTCAAATCTGAGAAATGCTTTCACTTCAGAAACACTCGAATTTCCCTATTCTCATTTCAAATCACTGTCTACAAGTTCTTGACAGGTTTGAACCAGTCCTTACATATTCATAGGCTGAAGTTCTCTCTCATGCTCAGACTAGATAAAAGGGAGAAATTTCTTATGCTGAGGGTGGTGAGACACTGGCATAGGTTGCCCAGAGAGGTGGTTGATGCCTCAGCCCTGGAGACATTTAAGGTCAGATCAGACAGGGCTCTGAGCAATCTGGTCTAGTTGAAGATGTCCTTGCTCATGGCAGGAGGGTTGGACTAGGTGGCCTTTTTACAGGTCCCTTGCAGCCCAAACCATTCTAGGATTCCAGAATCTGAATATTGCCTTGTGGTAGGGAGGTCGATATCAGAAGATTACGATGGTTCTTTCCAGACAGAAAATTCACATGCTTTTGCCATCAGTTTATGTACGTTAAACACGAGCTAAGAAATTTCCAGATGTAGTTGTCCATATTTAGCCTTGCACGATACTGGGAGTTACTACAGTATTACCAGGAGTCATCAAAATGAGAAAACAAGCATTTGACACAGATTAGTTGAAAAAAATGTGCAATTTCAAAACATATTGATTTTGCCAGATCATCTGACACAAGAAAGATATCAATGCACAGGACCATATTTGACACTTGAGCAGAAATTATCTACTATCACCAACCCCCCCCCCCCTTCAAATCTTATTTTAGAGATTTTTAGTTTAGCTAATAATGCTGCAGTCAATGAAAGCCAACATCTATGTTTATTAAAAGAAATATGATTACACAAAGAATCTAGAAGTAGAGATATAAAATAAAAAGCAAGAATCTGCAATTTATTGTCAAGCTTCTGTTGGGTCTGTTCCATTCTCCAGACTCTGCTCCCTGCTCCACTGCCTCAGCTTCCCTCTGCTTGCCTACGCGGCCCCTTCCTCAGGGGAACATGCAAAAAGCACCAACTAGTCCAAAACCAAACCAACACCCAACACCACTTGCCATACATTTATTTGCCTGGACACCATGAGCAGCCACTTGCCTTCAATTAAGAGCACAAGTTTAAACTGCTCCTCTGCACACCCCATGCTCTGTGGATACCTTCCACAGATCCAGAATCTAAACTACAAGTTATAACCAGGCAAGGTTTTTTTCTGTGAGAGAGGGGAAACATGCAAAAGCTAAATACATCACTCAGCCAAACATAACCAAAGCATGCAACACAGCAGATTTGTGAATGTCTGCATGAGTGTACACACAGAGGAACATGGAAAGGCAAACTTTGCACAAATCCCCATTGGGATTTACACTGCTCCAATAACAAGGACACACACATCCCACACACCCACACACCCCCCCGCCGACTGTGAGGTCAACTTGAAAGCCTTTGCAATTGAGAGATATGAAGCAGCTGAGAGGACATTATAAGATGAAGCCAAAGTCAAAAGTAAAACAAGAAAATCACATGCTACTTATTCTGTAATTTTCAAGCCATTTCCCACACCAAACATCAGTATTCCATTGTTTCTGCTCTACATTATAAATTGGGAATAATGACATTACTTTAGGTACACTGTTTTGTGACAGATATTTAGATTAAGCAACTAATTAGGGTTAAAGAGCACATACAGAACTGTAAAGCCTCCAAAACAGCCGTAGCTGTTCATAGCTCTCTCAAACTAACCATCTGGGTTGTAGCTATTTGCTATAAAGACCAGGTACCACAGAAAAACTCACAGCAGTTACAACTTTTGCTGCAGATTAGTTAAGAAATAGTAATTTCTTCACACCCATGTTTAGACAGCACACAGTTTATGTGGCAAGTAGGTTGCCCAAAATACGGCGAAAACACTGAACAGCTGCCTATCCAATCAGCATCCCACTCGCTCAACAAAGCGGGTTTTTTTCAGGAAAGAGACATTGTAACCTAAAACAATTCTAACATTGGTATCTTTTAGAATATTCTTCTGCAAGTTGCATTTTTCCTGATTTTTTGCTTAATTTTGGTCTTGTAAAGCAGGAAAAGTAATTGAAAAGACTTCATCTTACAGGCCTTTGCTACAAATAAATATAAATGTATAACACTGTTCTGAAACATTTTGGTTCCCCTGAAAATCCAAGCTGAGTTACATTCAAGGGAAACTATGTGGCAGATCAATAGGAAAACTGAATATATACAGAATGTGTATAAGCACCACAGTAGGTGTGCCATGAGAGATCTGAACAAACGAGCCAGAGGAAGATAAAGAAGATCAGTGTCATGTTGGGAAAGGCATAATTTTGTCAAGTTGCTATTTTGGATTTATGCACAATAATTTTTTGATCCCTTTTTGGCTGCCAAATAACCAATTCAGTTGTTTTGTTTGGGTTTTTTTTTTTTAATAGAGGGAAGCAGAAAGGTAACTATACAAAAATTTAACTCACTGGCTGATGCCTTCTCTCTGCCACAACTTCTTGGACTCCTGGCAAATAAAAGCTTTGAACAAAGTCCATTGTAGTTTTCTTGTCGTCCTCTATTCTTATATGAATTACTTTCCAAAGGGCTGCCACTTTGTTGCTGCTCTCCAAATGCCACGGGAGGCAGAATGGGGTCACTTCTAGTTTGCTGATGCTCAGGAAAGCTCCGAGGGCCAGGGCAGACAGGAACGCAATGGTTTACTGGGAAGAGAGAGTGCGCAGAATTACACAGATTTCAATCTGAACAACCTCCAGGTTTTGAAGTTTAACAATGATAATTAGCGCATAAGACATTTATTCATCATGGACAGTAGGTTACAGTTATAGAGTAAGTTACAGTAGGAAATGGTAGAATACGTAAGTCTAAGACAGCTTTCTTTACTCTCCTTCCCTCCCCTGAGACTGTCATTCCACCTATCAGTTTCCACTGAACAGGTAACCGTTCTCTTTGCTGTGAGATTACTTGAACATAACAACTTAAATTAACCAAGGATCTCCATAACACAACCAAATTTAATACATGTCTATAGCAAAGTCATGTCTCCTCTCTTTAGAAAACAGCAAACCTCCAAACACTTCATAGAAAATCCCACAAGGTATGAATATTATTTAGAGGACCTGATACATACACTGAACCACTCAGCAGATATAGCTAGCAGGAATAAAACATCACCTGGCTTTACAGCCTGTGTTAACTTAAAATTACCATACAGAACCACTGCTGGTTTGGGTCTTTCCCAAGAAGCGATTAAGTCTTCCCAAAAGCCACTAGTAGCCAAGCCCAGCTCCCCTCTCCTCCACCTTAAGAGCTCCTCTTGGCAAACACCTAAAACCCACAAACACCAGCTTCAAGAGGCAAAGTGAGAGAACAAAACACTTTTTTTCTACAAACCTGACAGTTTCACACCATGAACCGGTCCACCTGGGAGCCAGATGCATGGCTGTGCTCAAACAGGGGTGCAAAGCTGGGGCAGACCACAGGCCCTCCCTTTCACCTGCGGCTAGCTCTTACCTGGCTTCTATCAAATTGCATTATTTAATGCACCGCACTGGTAACACTTTTGGATCGAAGGTTAGAAAAAAAAACATAGCTAGTTTTCAGACTACTGACCACTTCATACACAGAAAACAAAACTGATCATTTTGAAAGTCCTGCACGTTTGCTGTGAAACACAGACATGTAGCCCATCCCTGAGATCAGCAACCCTGTCACATCAAAGCTGATGCGTACTGCTTTCTAGTGCACTTCAAAAACATTCCTATTGAGAAAGCAAGTTGGGTTTGGAATTATACAAAAAGACCATTATCAGTGCAGATGCTGGGCTTTAGAAAATCTATACCTTCCTAAAGATAAAAACTTTATTTTCATGTTGTTTGTCCCACATGGTAGTACCAATGTGGTTAGTGCCTTTCTATGAACATTACCACAAGCCAGCACTATTATACCTTCACTTATCAAATTGGGGCCAAACTTTATCCATCCCCCGGACCCAGTTACACCATGCCACCTAACAAAATGTTGTTTCTTCCCACAAACCTGACCTTGCTCATACCCTTAAACCAAAGCAGATACAGCAGCATTACACTATGAAGCGGCACGCACTGCAAGGGCTGTTCAAGCAGCTTTTGAACATTGATACACTACGAAAAACTGATAAATATTCCTGACAATACACACAACACTGAAGAGAAAGCACCCTAAAAGCATGTACAGGAAAAAATACTTGGTGTACAAGTTTTTAAGGGAGAAAAAAACCATAAAAAGCTCACAAGGAAGATGTGGAGGTGAATACAAAGCGAAGCCTTACAATCCTGCCGCCTTCGGGCCCACACGACTGCTCTCCCTGGTGCTCCAGCCACCCCCGCGCTCCCCCACAGGGCTTCGATCGCCGGCAGGCCGCGGGGGGACCCGGAGATCCCCAGGGAGCGTCCGCCCCCGGCTGTCGTCGTCGTCGTCCCGTCCCGTCCCCCCCCCCCCCGGCTGCCCCCTGCCGCCCAGGCCCGGGTCCCTTCCCAGCCACCCGGGGCTCGCTTTGGGTCTGAGGAACGAAGCTCGGGGGAAGCTGCCAGGTGACACACAGGGACCACAGAAAGGTTTTCTCACACTTTTACCAGAAAAAAAAGCGCCGCCATTCATAAAACGATGCTTTAGACTGACGCAACCCGCAATCGCACGCTGGAGTGCGCGGGCTCCTTCAGCGACACTACAGAGCCCGCAGGGGACAGCCAAGAGGTGCCTCTCGGGGAAGGGCGCCGCATCCCCGTACTCACGCTGAGGCGGCCGCGGCGGGGCACCCAGCCCGTCGCCGCCCGCTCCGCTCCCTCGCCGGAGCCGCTGCTGGTGGCGTGGAGCCGCAGGCGCGCTGCGTGGCGCGGAGGCGGGCGGTAGCCCTGGCCGCCAGCAGCCGCAGACCGGGCCCAGGCCGCCGAGGGAGCCCGCCCGCCACAGGTGCCGCGCCAGCCCGGGCGGCTGCTGCCAGACGTGACGCTCTACCTGCAGCGCCCGCAGCCGGCGGCGGAGGCGCCACGCCCGGCTCTACACCGCAGCCTGACAGCCCCCCGCAGCGGCTGCCCACGCGGTGGGCAACGGGCACAGCCCGGGGAAAGCAGCTACCGCTCCTGTGCTGGCCCAACGGCGGGGAGGCGGTGGCGCCGCGTCTCGCTGGCAGCGCGGGGAGCGCGACCGTCTCCTGCAGCCAGCCTGCCCGCACCCGCGCCTCAGCAGTGTGCAGGCGCGCGGCGGCACCCCCACCGATCGCCCATTGGCTGCTGCAGCCCGCACTCCATATCCAACCAACCAGGAAGGGTAAATAGTACCAGCATGTGCTGGAGGCGGAGCAATAGTAAGATGGGCAGGCAGATGAGCCAGTCATAACTGTCAGTCCGCCCCAAGTCTATATAAGGCGCGAAGGGGACCGTGTCTCTTCCACAGCGGGTTGGTAGCCATCTTGTCCAGCTGTGGCAGCAGATGTACCGTTAGCGGCGCTCGAGAGCCCGGCTCCGCGTTCTGCCGCTAGCAGCGATCCCTGCGGCCCTCCCCGGGCAGAGCGACGCAAAGCACAGGTCAAGTACAAGGCCAGTTTCCACCGCGGAGCGCTTCCTCCACCCTCCACTCATTTTTATGTGGTAATCCAATTATAAAAACATCTTAACCAGTGATTAATCGAACCCAAGTAATGAAAAATCAGCGTTCAGCCAACTCCCTGAGGGCTTTGCTTTTTGTCTGGGCATGAGGGAATGAGGCGCTTTGTGCTCACAGCTCAGGGCTGTGGTGCTCGTAGACCGCCCTTTCCACAAAGCAGAATTCTCTGTATTGGCAGCTCGGAATAGCTGGCAAAACTGGAATAACTCAACACACTTAAAGCTAAGATTATAATCCTTCACATCAGTGGATTTCTGCATTGAGTCAGGGAACGGCTCTGTTGGCAGAGGCTGTGGCCAGAGTTGGTGTCTCATGGATCTGTGGTGGTCTGCTGTTCCTAGTCTCTTCCAGCCAATTCAGTCTTCCTGAATCATCCTTCTGTAGTTCTCTATACAACAGCACCACAAGGCAGAATACCAATTAAGCAGGGTAAGTGTGACAGTACTGGGAGAGCAATCTGTTTTATAGAAAATAACACCTGAAAATCACCCAAAGAAGTTGCAGAGAGCTCCCAAAGCGCACATACCACCAGAAGAAACGTTAAGATTGAAGAAGCAGTGCTTCCTTCCACATGTGTTCATCAGAGGTGGGATGTTTTATGTTATTTAAAGAAGTGACAGTAATACTTCTGTTTGAAGTTTTATTGAAAAATGGTTACAGGATTAGCTGTTGTACCCTATAGTGTTTGTTTAGGGGTTTGTGTCAGCCTGATCTACTGATGTAGCAGATTGAGAATATGCTAAACGTGTTCTTAAATACCTCATTAAATATTTTTGCCAAAGCAATAAGTTAAGAGCAACATTTAAGAATTTAATGTTCACAATTGTCTGATGTGTCCATGCAAAACCTTTTCCAAAAGGTTTACTTTCTACTACAGCTGCAGCTGGAAAGATATTGTCATTGTTGCTCATATTTTTAGACCAATGTAATTCAGAAGAAAATTGTGTCCTATACAACAAATTAGTCCACAAAAAGGTGCTTGAGACAAGACAAAAAAATGGAAAAGAAGAACATTTAAGAAGGTAAAAAGTTGTTGTTTTCCAAGATCCTTAGTAAGCCAGTCCACTTCCAAGAAATTAAGATTTTTCTATTTCTAATACTGATGTTTAATTGGGAACAGATTATAAAGTTACTTCATACAGTAAGATATCACTGGGTGGTTTATAACTATTTCATACTGGGGGTGGGTGGGTGGGAATCCATATATTTTTTTCTTGACCAGCACAGAACTTAGCCCATGTAACTTTTTTACTACTCCAGAATTACCCACATCCTGTCATGTCTCATCATGAGTGCCACAAAGATAGATTAGACATGAAAGCATGGAGTTTCAAATTAAAAAAATGAAGACGTGATGTATTATCTGCTGACAATCCAGTCTAACAACTTCCATTAGAGGCACTTTTTAGATTTTCTAGCAGCTTGACTGCACAATTTTCTTTCACAATTCTTGGACTTAATTTAAAAAGCCATTTATCAGTTTGCTCCAGTATCTGCTTTTCTGACGTTTAATGTGTTATCCAGATTACTGGCAGCTTTAAATGGTACAGTAGGGAATTTTAACATCCTCCTTCACAGCAGAGGGGATCAGAAAATGATCTTTCCCAGTTGTGCTGTTGATTACAACTAGTGTATGAGGCCAAACAGATTTTCCTTTTTTGGGTCTGCGATTATTTTTTTTAAACCAGTTTCCTGCTTCTAGTGTCTTTAAAATACTTCTGTTGTTGTTGTTGTTGTTAACAACTTCAGTGATTTGTTCATCAAATTTTATTTCAGAAGTTGAATTTTTCTTATGCATTGCTTGTTAGCCTATGTTCATTGTCTTCGGTAGAGTCTATCCAATTATGAGACAATTCAGTCTTAGTCAAAAGCACTCTTGAGGCATGCTGTTTAGCTAAGTTGGTTTACTTGCTTCTCTGCCTCTTCTTTGGGTAGTTATGCTTACTTTCTCAACAATTTGGTTTCTGTAATTCATCCCTAAGCTAAGTGCAATGATTTTGTATTTGACTTTGACTAAGCTACAGCAATTTGCCTTTAAGATTCCGCATCACTGCAGCAGCCATTGGTAATATCCTATAGAGATAAAAAGAGAGAATCATGACTTTCTAATAACAATTATGAGCTCAACAACTGCCTTAATGACAACTGACCTTCAGAGCAAATACAGTAATTTTTCAAGTTAACCCTCACATCTTTTCCAAAACCTAACCTTTTAATATAGAAAAACCCTAAGAAAGCTTGAAGTAAAATGGAAATACTTTTTCTGTATGCTACCATATTTTTCAGTGTCTTCCAGCTATTGTGACAGAAAGAGAACCAATCAGTCTGAGCGTTTCTGATAGTAAGCTTCTATAAAATTACCTTAACATAGTAGTCAGCCCTTTGTCTTTAGGACTGCAATGAGGAAAAAAAAAAAAAAGCCAAGTGTAACCACACACAGAATGGTATGAGCAAGCCAGCAACAAGGTCTGATGTAACTGGATTGTAAAGGTGTTGGATCTTAATAGGTCTAAAAAGAATATCAACTACTCAGTTAATTAATTGAATGAGAGCTACAATGTCTGGGGTATAATAAAAGACAGTAAATGAAAATCAAATTAAAAAGGATGTTCTACCAGAATTACAACAAGACTTCATTGAAAACTGAACTCAAGGAAAACTGAACAGTTTTCAGTCTCAAAACCCAGAATCTTTGTGTATGTATGTGTTTTCTTTGGTACAGTGTTTTCATTATTTGTTAGGAACTTGATTTGGGAAAGAGACATATCAACTGGACGTGTTTCTATTCTCCTTTAAGGATGGACAACGGGGGTGTCTTTTTTTTCCTGAAGCAGCACTGTCCCTCAGATGGTGCTGACTCCTCAGCACCTTTTCTGATAACTTTTAAACTTGCTAACTAGTTTCAAATAAACTCAACTGAGGCGTTTAAAAAATGCAGATACTGAGTTCTCCTGTGGAAATAAGGAGTAAAACCAGCCCCCTTCCCACCTGTGGTGCTGTGAGGCTCAAGCAGTCTGCACGCAATGGTCACATAGGGATTTTCATGGGTTTTGCGCTACTTGCTGTCTGTTGAACAGCTGATGGCGAAGGGACACGGGCAGAAGGGAGGTTAGTAGAGGAGGAGCACTTTAGCGACATGGCTGGGGAAAATACATGGATTTTTAGGTGTCTAGATGAAGACCTAAGGTATGCTGGGTGGCAGATGGGGCAGGAATACTGAGAGGAGCTGCAGTGGTTGCGCAGTAGTTAGGTTAACTAGAGGGCAGTAGACAGGAGTCTGTTTTCTGTTAGTTCTGCTGGACATGGTATTTTTAAGTTTGGGGGTTTAGTTTTTTGGGGTTTGGTTGTTTTTTTTTTTAACAGAAATAGATTACTAGATAAACAAAGCTTGGGAACAAAAAAAGAAAAATCGAAATAATGTCCATGCTTTTAATCTTCATTTTACAGCTACAAGGAATGATAAACTATATTTAGATCTCGTCTAAAACCAGCCTTTGCAGCAGCTCTTAGGTTACTTGGAAAAGAGACTACAAAGTAATACTAGTAAAAATATTGTAATCAGTAGGAAGCAAGTAGAGAACTATAATTAAATGATCATGCTTTAGATGGCTTGACATATTCTGTACAAAGTCATTGTATTAAAGCAATTTTCCATTCTAAGCCCCCAGAAACAAATTGCTTTACTTGTTACTTAACAGATGACTTTTGAATGATTATGCAGGCTTTTTATGCTAAGCTGGTAATAACGGCATAAGTTACTCCTCTTATCTTGACACTTTCTTTCATTGTCCTTCTATTTATCTGTAAATGCTACAGGGGAATGAAGATTACCCATTAACCTTTTGGCCTTCAGGGCCTTCAGAAATAACTGGACCTCTAGCTTCATCTTCTGAATAAAGATGCTGGAGACCCCTAAGCATCTGCTAGAGATGCAGATTTTCTATGTTCTTTGCCATTTCCTCCCACCCTACATATGCCTTCAGTCTGCCTTAACTAGACTTCTGGCTTTGCAAGCAGGCAGACAAATTTGGGGGAAATTCCAGTTTGACACTTGCCCTTAGATGACTTCCCTTCCATCACGTTTTGGCTCATGTGCTTTGCACAACTGACAGGAAGATGGCTGTGGCCTGCAGACCACAGTAAGAAACAGAAATTCAGTAAGCTTAAATCATCCTGGGCATCTCAACACTTCTCTATGGAAAAAGCTTTTAAGTAGTAAGAATGTTTTCAAATGCTGTTTCAATCTCACTGAAACAAAGCTTTTCTTGGGATTAGTACTCTGAAAGGTTTATTTCATAATATTTTATTTCATATGTGGGTGATACGAAAAATCACATTGACTAGAAATGGCCAGAAAAAACAAGTTAAGACCTCTGCACGCAAATAAGCTGTTAGGTGGTAACTGCTAAAACCTGTATCAAAATCATGTTGAGTTCAGTCTTAAATTACCACACAGAATTTAAGACATTAACATTTTCTATAATTGTAAGCCTATCTTCTTCCATGTTTGCATTGCTGTCCACATTGCCAGAGAATCGGTAGCACGATGGCAAATCAAGCACACCCAGCCTACAGCTATTTTTCCCTGATAAATTAAGCTACCCTCATGACACATTTTCTGTGCACCATTAATGAAGCTCACCACTACACCCATGCAACTGCAGCATTCCATAGAAATCAAAGATCCATTTTGGCTCATTCCTGTTGAGAACCCAAGCGTAACAAGTCCTTGCACACTCCTTCTGGCTCCTAATGGCAGCAGAAAGTGAGGGAAACCTGTGAGACGTCCATACTATTTTATGGGTTGCCACTCAGTATCTTCAGGCAGTGTCTGGAGCTGCGCACAAGCGTTTAATTAAGTGATTAGTACAAACCAGGGCCTTTGTAATGTGGGGGACAAACTCTGCTTCTCTTTGCTCACATTAGGATTACTCCAGGGAGAAGCAGCGATGAGCCTTGTCCTGCCCCGAAGGAGTAACTAGCCCAGTCCTGGTTCAGTCCGTAGTAAGCCCGCACCAGGACAGCAAGTACCTGCGCTGTGGATGTCCAGTGGATCTAACTCTAACCAGTGAATATTTAAGATCAGGAGTAAGTTTCTACCTATAGATACATACAGCGTGTTGGTTAAATATTAACATGGTTGTTAGGGCTGGTGGCGGATTAGTACCTCGGTATGTTAGTGCCACACGCTGCCCCCTGACTCGGGCAGCATTGCGCGGTTCCCCTGGCGGGCTCCGGCACTGCCCGTGGGAGAGCGCCGCGGCCGCCCAGACACCGGGACCGAGCTTCAGCCCGGTCTGAGCCCGCGGGGGCTGCACCCCCCGCTCGGGCAGCCCCGCACCCGGCTCCGCAGCCTCCCCGGATAGGCACCCGTCCCCCGGCTGCACATGGCCCGAGCGCCGGGCAGCCCAGCCCGCGCCGCCAGCACCGCACTGAGACGCCACAAACGGCCGCGGCCCGTGAGGACGGCGGGGGGTGCGGAGGCGGCGGCAGCGGCCGGGGCCCACCGAGGGCCTGGGGCCTACCGAGAGGGCTGGGGTCCCGGGCCCTCCGGGCGGAGCGGCGGCTCCAGCGCCCCCGCAGGCCCCACCGCCCATTGGCGCCAGCCGTTGCCGTGGGGACAGGCCCCGCCCCGCGCGGCCTCGCACTCCCGTGCCTCTGGCCGGCGGAAGGCGGCTTCGCATCCGGGGGAGAGGGCGGAAGAGAAGGCGCCGGAGCGGGCGGTGCCCCGGAAGCGGATTGTGGGGGCTCTTGGGACTTGTAGTCCGAGCGGCGGCGGACCGGCGCCAGAGAGTTGGTTGTGAGGAGGTCGGTGTCGGGGAGCGGGACCGGCGCCGCTCCGCCCGGGGGGGCTCGAGCCGCGCGGTGCGTGGCGGGACCGCGGCCCGGAACCCGCGGTCGAGGCCCGGGGGGGGCCGCGGCCTGAGGAAGGGTGGCGGGAGGAAGGGGAAGGAGGGGGAGGATGGCTCCGAGCCGGAGCCGGGCGGGCGGCGGCGGCGGCGGGGGGACCGGCGGGGCTGAGGCGATGGGGGCGCGGCGGCGGGGCTGAGCGGCGCGCAGCCCCCGGGGCCGGGGCGGGGGGGGGGGCGGCGGCCAAGCCCGGGCGCGGTGCCCGCCCAGGGGGGCGGGAGTCCCGGCCCAGCGGGAAGGGGCCGTGCGGGGCCCTGGGCCTGTGCGACCGGGCGGCGCGGGGCGGGGCGGCCGGGGATGCTCCTCGGATGGGGCACCGGCCGTGTGCGGGCGGGGGCGCGGGTTGCTGTCCGCCGCTGCCCAGCACCGCCGCGGGCAGCCGGGAGCGCAGCCGGTGGGGGCGCGGAGCCGGCCGGCCGCGCTCCCGGGCGGTTCTCCCTTCGGGTCTTGGGCGAGTGGCCAGCGGGGAGAGCCCCGGCTGGGACGGGGAGCTGAGCCCCGCGTCGGGAGACAGCATGGGGCGATCCGGAGCCGGCCTGTGGAGCCGGGCTTACCCCTGGCTCTCTCATCTGTGCCGTGGGGAAGCCTTCGCTCTTGTTACAGAACTGCTTTCCAGCATGACTCGCAGTCCTTTTCTTAGTTTTGTCTCTTCCTTACTTCCCAGTAACTTCTTCTGTTGTCACCAGTGGCACCATTTTTTCCCCGGTGTTCATTGGAACCATCACTCTGGGTTTCCGGTTTAGTCCACAACGCCTGGTCTCATGAGCAGTTGGTACCCAAGAGCATCCAACACCCAGTCCTACCTCTAGCACATTATTGTCCCCGCTTCCAGCTTGTCGGCAGTGAGAATCCTGCAGAATTAAGATTGGTAAATAAAGGTTTCTTGCACAGATCCACTGCTTGTTTGGCCCAAATAGCTGAAAGTCAAACTGTTTTGCTTTGCACAGACACCAGTGTAGGTTATCTGTGAGGGTGAACAATATGTAAAACAACACAGTTTCTCATTTGTTCTCATGACAGAGCACTTGGTATCACAGTAGACAGTAATCAAGAATTCTGTGATATTTGCTGCATCTCGGTGTTCTTTCTTCTTGGGGATGTGGTTTTCTCTTCATATGTGTGTGTAGCTATTTTCAGGGGGACCAAGGAAACCCAAAAAGACCCAGTTCCTAGACCTTTGACATTTTAGCTGGCAGTTTCCAGTGCTGCGTTCACTGGTTTTTCTCTTTGCCTTTGCAGTAGGGGCATTAGGTCTATTGCTAACAAACTTTTAGTGTCTCTTTTGCCATCTGGGATTCTAGTATTTTGCCAAGCGTGAGGCATGAGGCGCTCTGCAGTCTGATGGCATCATCAAGCACGATTGATTTTCATTCCAAATGTACTGTTGCCTTGTCTGTGAGAGTCCTGTATCATTGTGTTCTGATGCTTAGTAAATCCAGTGTCCTATGAGGCCCCCCATCTCTCTCCTGTTATCAGAGTGAAATATATTTTGAATCTTCCAATGTGTCACCCTTTCGATGATGTTCATGCGTCTCCTTCGTTTCTGTGAATGGTGAAGCAGCTGCCATAGTTGAACACCTTTAGCTGTGCTAAAACCGCCCAGTTCAGGATCCTCTGTATTTAGATCCACCAGATGTGGTCCTGAGTAATCCAGTGATGCTGCTGCAGGGACTGATCTCTTAATGACCTGTACCTTAAACCTAAGCTTATCTAGCCAAGCTTTTCTCTGCTTTGACCACCTTCCCACTGGAAGCTCAAGCTTAAAGTACTTGAATTCCTCCGTGTAATTTTAGAGGGATCCCTCATCAGTGGGATTCTGATCATGGACTTTACCTGAGTTCATCTTTCTACACATTCGTTCTCTTCCCTGTCCTGTCCCCACTCCCAAGCAGTCTGGCTCTGGCTCTCTTAGCCTTGGGGCTGTTAGTGGTTGTACGGTAAGGGTCCCCATCTCAGCTGGGGATCTGCAGGCACAATTATAAATAACAACTTTGGTAGTCTTGCTTGTCAGTGGGGCTCTCAGTTTTTAGTCTTGTAAGCTTATCCATGTCACTTTTTCAATTTTTTTTTCTTGGTCTTGAGCAGAAAAGACCATTTTCTTCAACTTCATCTTGTGTTTATTTTTGGAAATGCCTTTCTGCCCATCCCAGTGTAGGTTAGATGTTCTTTGTTCTCTTTACTACCAATTTGTGCTCTGTAGGTAAGCCTGCCAGTTTATCTGCCTGAATGGTACATTGCCCCAGAAAGCTGTTGTAGACCAACTTCCCTGTGTTCTCTGGAATGCACTTTGTCTGTAAGCAAACAACTTCCCCATTTTTGTCATGCTTAAAAATTTGGGAGGAAGATGCAACCAATACCTCCATATCTTAGGTTTAAGAATGTATTGCAACATTCCCTGTTGTACTCCTGTTTGTCTCTTTCTGATGACTTGAGTGTTCAAGGACTTATTGTTTTGTGTTGGAGTAGTATTGAACTTGTATAATTCATCAGAAATACTGTTGGCTTTAGGATGGTGTGTACCTAGACTGAGATGATCCCACTGCTATGTGGCCCGCTCTTTGCACTTTCAATTTGCATTCCTCCTGTGACTTAGCTCCACGGTTGAATGCCTCAGCCGTAAGAATCTTGCTTAACTACCACAAAAGAGTTTTCTAACTTTGTTCAGTGCAATGAGTTAGCTATACCAAGGATGTTTTCCTCTGCCAGTCTTGACAATTACTACAGGATGTATGGGTTTTCATTTTTAAAGAAGTCACAGTAACTATGTTTTTATTTATTTAGTCATTGAAAAAGACAAAGTGTGGACTTGTCAGTAACAGCAGGTTTGTTTTCATGTGCCCATAGGGAGGTGACTGGCTGAACAAGGTGTCATGTCCACAGAGTTCTGTTCTGAGAGTGATGTTAATTTAGGCCTTGTTTGCTGTTGCCGAAGTAAACAGTAATTTTGTCATTAGTTTCACTGAAAGCAAAAATGAATAATTTGAAAGCGCAATACTTGTAGGATATTAATTGCGTGCACAGGAATAGCTGTTAATGTGGATAGTTAATGTTAGTGTAAATGCGGACCCTCACCCATCTGAGCCAAGTTTGTTAGAAAATCCTTGTTACTATGTTATCAAGAATGCCTAAAATGTATTTAGTATTTGGCATGACAGATAAAGCGACCCAAAACAAAGTTGATTTGGTTTTTTTTCCTAATTTGAGTGAAAGCTATTTTAATAAGAAATTAAACCAGGAAGTTTAACATAATTTCAGCAAAGCACGTTATCAAAAGTGTATCTGTCTCCTCTTGTTTTTCTTTTAAAAGGGGGAATAATGGCAGTAGTCTACCTACTTCTGGTGTCCTGACTTTCAAAGTTTTAAAAAATAGCCCCAAATCAGTATCACCACAGAAACAAAGCACTTCCGAAATCTACAAACCACTGGTTGAGAAGACACTTCCTCCCTTTGGGTGTAAAGCAGCCACTTATAACAGGATAGCGACCAGTACAGGTGTGATTCAGATGAAACAGACGGAATATAAACACCAATATGAAATTTGTTGAGGACCATTAGCTTTGTGTTGTGCCAAAGACAACTAGTTTCAGAAGCATGAAACACTTGAAACCTCTCAAAGGAAATATTAATTCTAACTTCCAGTTTCTTTTTGCTACCTCTTGCTTTCCCAGGATTCAACCCTTTTCACTGTGATGGAGATGTTCTCGCTGAATTCCCTTAAAGGTAAGGACCTGAAACAATCTTCAACTCACCTCTTATTTTTTCCTTTGTTCAGAGATTTAATGCTATAGCAGATGGATGAAGAAAATTAATTTGTAAGAAACAGTACTGTCCTCTGTGTTGGATAAATGAGAGGTTTGTCCTACAAATGCCTTTGTCAGACTTCCTTCTCAACGTGTTAGGGACAAAAGAGGAAGTGGAGATGACTGTACCTGAACTAGCGATAGCTCTGCAGCGTAGTATGTGTGTTTTTATGCTTGAGACCGCTTTATTTCTGAGGGGAGCCCAGCCTGCAACACTTGCACTTCAAGCCTAAAGCTAGGGTAGTTGCTGTAACCAATGTATATCAGTTCTGTCTTGGTTAGTGTAGCACGTGAGGTAAATGTTGCAAGTAAGCTCGGTTACATTAGAGTATCGCAGGGAAACAGAATTTGGAAGGAGAGAAGACTCCTGTTACCCAATAGATGACAATGTGGACTTGTTTGCTAGTTAGCTTAAAGGCTTCCCCCCCCCCCTTTTAATTTTACCCTCCTAAACATACCTGCATCCTTTTGTACCAGTTCAGTAAGCACTTTCTCCTTGGTGTTTCATGCTTTAAATACCTGTCAACTGTTATTGTGTCCTTTTTTCTTCCCTGTCATTGCTTTGCCAACCTCTTTCTTTCGATCATATTTTTTTCTTAAGAAATCCCTCCAGTCACTTGCTGGCTTTTGTTCTCTTTTGCTGTTCTTTTCTGAACTCTGTTATTTAGGCTTAAAATAAGGTGTGTGGAATGGGATAAAATATTCCAGATATGGCTGAACCAATGATGGATCACTACCTCCTGTCTCAGGGAAGTCATGCTTCTGCTTTAGCGCTTGGGGAACACAGCAGTGTACCAGCCATTTTTGTAACACTGCCATGCTAGTGAGTCACCAATATTGTGGGTTCTCTATTTAAAACAAAAATTCCCAGAATGCTTTATAAGTCCAGGGCAGAGTATTATGTACAGAGTAATTTTAGTTGGGAATAAAAACCCTCTCATATGTTGAATAGCATGACCTGGGTTGGAGTCTGAGAGAGAGAGAAGGAACTTTTCCTGTGAGGGCTAGTGGTTTGTCATGGCCAGACTGGGTTTGGGATTCTGGGTGTTCTAACACTTGTGTTCTGGGGAAAAGGAAGTCTTTCACATAACATGGCTTGTTAACGAGCTTCTGCATAGTGCTGCTGCCTCTACAAAGGCTTGGCTAGAGAAGATGAATTAACCACAGCTCATCGAAGTGAGCCTGAACTGGCAAAAGCCTGGGAAGACGGCTTTAAGCGATTATTTATATGCTGTTTAACGCTCGTCTCTGCAAAATAAAGATATTTGGACTGAGTATGTGGAATCTATGGCTTCTGAAATTTTTTAATAAATTGAGTCTTAACTATATATTTTCTGTGCTCGTAAGATAATTTTTATATCATACAGTGACAAACCACTAGCCCTACCCATGTGAAACTTTCTGTGCACCAACACACTCTCTTTCAGCATCTTCTCCCATATTTCTCCTTCCCATTGACTGTGTGTTTCCAAGACTTTCCCCAGGCATGTACTCCATCTGTTTTCTTTTGTTTGTTTTGCTTTTAATCATTGTGGTCTCCAGCCATGGTTTTCATCTCCTTAGGGCTCTTGTTACCTTTTGTGCTTCTTCTCTGATGTTCACGACTTGAAACAGCTTAGTAGCTGTGATTGTTATTTTCTTCACTGCTGGACAGCTTATTGCCTCATCTAGATCTTGGGAAAATGCTAAATAAACCAGCAACTATATCAAGTTAAGTAATTTCACAGTAGATTCATCTTCCTAGAAGGATGTATTAATGTTTACATACCATTTCCAGCCACCCTTCCTTTCTAGTCCTCCTTGAAGCTTTTGTTTCCAAACTATCTGAAGTTTATTTCTGAAAGTAAGAGTTCGTGCAACATGCTCTCAAAAGATTTACATATAATTAATTTCCTTAAATTGAGTTGTCTAGCAAGATTGTTCTCCTTTTTAGTGGACCAATGCTCTTAGAATTTGTAATCTAAGCCTTTTTAATTAGAGTGCCAGAATAATTTTCATATCTTTCAAAAAAAAAAGGGGGGTGGCAGTGGCAAAAAAAGCTCGTTTTGTGTCACAGACGTTCTAAAAAGGGTGCAGATTGGAAAAGGCAAATTTGGTGTAGTAAGTTTTTTTGTGCTCATGCATGCTCCTCCAGAGTTGTTTCTTACACAGGGTTTTCTTCTTCTTGAACCTTTTCTTGTGGAATACAGCCTTCATAAAACTTAAGTGTGTAATTACATTAGTTAATCCTTTTGTGGCTTATCAAAGATTTATCTTTCTCATGTAAAAACAAACAAACAAATCACCCACCACCCATCCCAAAACGCCACCCCCCCCTTTTTTTATCATGGTGCTTAAACAACCATTCATGTAAATTTTTGGTTTACACACAAAATATTCACTGAGCTATAAGGTATTTTGATATAAAAATTATACCCTGGTTTAAAGAAACACACAACTTAATGGTAGTCCAGAGTATACGTTGCAGCCAGAGATAATAAAATGTATAGATATTGCTTAGCAATTACCTAGGTATCTAAACATTACCTAGTCTGCAGGTGTGTCTGTTAGGGTGCAGGCAGATTGTATGTGTAGCTGAAGACAAGAAACCCAAAACAACGTTCAGGTACCTGTTTCTGAATTTGCCCTTCTGAATCAGTCTTGCAGTCACTTGTATTAGTACAATCGGAAAGATCGCTCTGCCTTTAAATGCGCAGGGATGGCAAGAAATGTCTAAAGGAGTGAAACCGAGAGCGGATGAATGCTGTTGAAAGCATAGTAAAAATTGCACGTTTGGGTTTTTTCCTTTTAATTAGAGAAGTTTAGTAATGATTCTAAAAATCCGTGTGTGGAGGTCTAGCCAATGGACTGTGTTTGCAGTATCACCACCAGGTTGCTCAGATCTTGGAGCAGATGACATCTCTCTGTGGTAACCTTTCTTTGAACGTGTGTGAAGACATCCTGGTTTTTGGTGTGTGTGTGTGACACCTACAAAATATTCCCGAAAGCCTTTCAGCCAACCTATATCCATAATGTGTGGCGTATCTGTGTGCGAGTGTGTGCTTTGAGTTGCTGCGTTTTTTCTGTTGGACGCACATGTGTCAGGAGGGCCGATGTCCCCGGGCAGGGCTGGTAGAGCTCGATGATGCAAGTGCCGTTGATTTTTTTTTTCCCCCAAAAGAGAAAGAAAATATCTTTCTGCTGGTTTAAAGCTTCAGCGGGCGGTGCGCGTCCTCCGTCTTCCCACAGCGGCTGGCACCTCTCCGGCAGGAGCGCGGTGAGCTGCCGCTCTCTGCCTCCACGTCTTCTGGCAGGGACGCGAAGGCAGATTATTTTTGTGGGTTGAATTTTTTTCCTTTTCTTTCCCGTTCCCTGTGGTTGGCTTTGTCAGTGCGGTCCCGGTGTGGCGGGGGGGAGACGCTCCCACCCGTGTGGGCTCAGCGTCTCCCCCGCCCGCGGTTCGCGGCGAGGGGTGCATCCTGCGCTACGTCCTCCTGCGCGCCGGGGGGCGCCGCGGCGCGGACGAGGCCTTCCCGCAGGAGCGCCCGGCCGCGCCCTGCCTGAAGCCGGCGCCGGGCAACCTCAAGATGGCGGCGCTGGGGCTGCTGCTGCAGGCGGCGGCTGCCTGCGGCTCGGCCGGGCCGCTGCGCCTTTGCCGCTGTTACCGGGCGCCGCCGGGGACGCGCGGGCTCTGCACCCGGCTGCCGGCGCCCCAGAGCGCCGGCGAGGCGAGGCAGGAGGAGGAGCCGGGCGCTGAGGAGGAGGACGCCGCCGCCATGGTGAAGGGTGAGCCGGGGGCGAGGCGGGGCGGGGGGAGGAACCGGCGGCGCCCCCGGTGTGCGCGGCTCGGCGGCCGGGGAAGCGGCGCCGCGCCGGCCCGCACGCAGCGGAAGGGAGGAGCGAGCCCCGCTGCCCGGTGCTGGGAGGAGGGAGCGTGAGCGCGCCGCACGTCCCTCCCCCCGCCTGCAGCCGGGCCGCGCCGCCCGCCGGCCTCCTCTCGCTGCGGGCGGCCGGGCTAGGCCGCGTCGGGCCCCGCCGGTGGGAGGGGTGGACGGGCCGCATCGCGGGGAGCGGCGCGGCCTTGAGCCCCGGCCCTGGGGACGGGGCGCCCCGCCGGGATGCGCGGCAAGGGAGAGGAGCCGGCCAGCTGCGGCGGTGTGTGCACGCACGGCTGCGCCGCCGCCGCAGGTAACGGGCCGGCGCCGGGAGGTGTGGCGGGGGCGGCCGGGCCGGGCGGGCAGTGCCGGTGGCCGCCGGCGGGCAGCGAGGGCCGGGGCCTTTGTAGCAGCCCCCGCCGCGCTGTGCGGGTGCGCGGCGCTCTTTGTTGGCGGGCGAGCGGGGATTCCCCGGCGAGCGGTAGCGGCGTGCGGGGCCCTTCGGCTCAAGGTCGCCCGCCGGCAGCTGGGCCGGCCGGGAGTCCTCGCCGCTTCGACGCGCCCGCCGCGGCCTGACGCGAGAGGAGTCGTAAGTGGGTCTTTCGCTAGAAATCCTGGTGGATCGTGCACGCCCATCCAGCATCGCCAGGAAAACCGCTCTGCCCTCGGCGTGCAGCAAGTCGCGTTAGTCAGGGCGGGAGCGGGCTGCGGGAGCGGGGAGCATCGCCCTCTCTGCCTCCCAGCCGGGTCCCGCTGCCGGGGCTGCGGGCGGCGCTGAACGCGGTGCGAGCAGCTCTTGTCAGCAAAAGTCCTGATGCGAGCAGCGCTCGTGAATCTGGCCGGGGCTGATGTCTCTGCTGAAGCCTGGAAGGTTTCTCTTGCTGCCGTCGGTCCTGCAGCCTACAGCAGAGCTGTGTGTGGGAGGGCACGGGGCTCAGGCTTCTGAAGGGTAAATGCTTTCCTCCTGTTCAGAAGGAATCGTGGCTTTTTCAAAAGAGTATTTGAAAGTGTGTTTTGATGTCGTGTTTTGACAATTGCTTTTTGTTAGATTATGAAGAGTGAAGAACACTTCTAGTTCAGCAAGATAGGAGTAATTTTGTGCCGGAGGTTACTACTTCCAGGCTGTGACTTGAACTGCTGCATTTTCCCTTTTAAAATCACTGGTTTGTTTGCAGCTTTATTTGTTAGGCTGTAATCTTCCACTTTGGAAATTCAGTTTATTACATAAAAAATTCTACTTTTTTTTTTTTTTTTCCCCCCCTGCTCATCCTTCTGTGTTCTGTGCTTCCTTCCTACTCTCTAGCACTTCTTTTTTTATTATTATTGTTTTCTTTTTGTTGATCCTGAATTCTTTGGGTCTTGGTTCCATTTTCCTTTCAGAAGCTCTGCTGAGCTTTATCTTGTAGTTCAGAGTCAGTCTTTAATGGTTGTGTTCAAGCTGTTCAACAGAGCAAATTATCTGACTTTGAAAGTAAATGCTAAACCGCCCCAAATTATTGTTTAATGAGCTGGTTCAGGTGTTGCCTGAGAAGTAGTAGACTTTTTTTTTTTTTCTTCCCCCTTTTGTACTTCATTCCTCACCATTCCTCTTTCGAAGGTGTGTTTTCAGAGAGTACTTGAGTGCTTTTATCTCTGGGCTTCTGTTCACACATCCGTCCAGTGTATGTGGTGGATTGACTGTGGAAGGCTCTTCTGGTGACAATTTGGCCGTGCTAGAAGATTAGTTTCAGATGAGCAAATAAAAAGTTTTCAGGGTCTTTTTGTAAGTCTGTCCTGCCTGTACAGCGGCTGCTTGATCACAGAGAGATCATAGAAGTTCTTTTAAGAAAACTATGAGGGCAAGTTCTAAGCCTTCAACTTCTCAGTTGATGGCTTGTTAGCTATCCTCATTTGACTGCTTTTGTTATTAGCCTTGGACACAAATATGGAAAAATCGACTCTCAGCTGAGGCCAGCTTAAAAATGTATTTGCATTAATATTTAAGGCTTGGTTTTGTTGGCCTAGGTGGTGGGATTTTGGATCAGACTCTATGATGCAGAGCTGCTCTGCCTGCTCAGTCAGGTCTGTGGCACTTTTCGCTTGTTGCTGAGACTTACGTGATCTTGACCTGTGTTTTGCTCCAAGAAAGAATCTTTCTCTAATTAATTTTTAAAAATGAAAAGAATTAACTTTGCCATCTTGTAATATCACAGAATAATTTAGGTTGCACTGAAGCTCTGGGTGCTGTGTGGTCTGATCCCTTTCTCAGGGCAGGCCAAGCTGGAGGGGGTGATCAGGGCTGTATCCAGCCGAGTTCTGAGTGTCTCCAGGGATGGAGGCTGGCCATCAGTCACTTTCGTTCTCTGATGATCTGACTTGCTTTTGAAGAAGCCCTGTCAGTTTTACCAATTTTTAAGTTTGTTCTTGTTTAGGCAAGAACTGCATGTGTTTTTTATTACTGTATATGGTTGAAAGGAGTCTTGGTGAGGATTGCTAGATGATGGTTTAAAAAAAAACCCAGAAAAAAAAAGACAAACCCCCAAATCCCCCAAAAGTAATAATATTTTGGTGTACTCCAAACTAAACTGCCAGGTGGAACCTCTCTCTCCCTCTACCTCTCCCTAGTAAAACATGTCTAGGCTAATTCCTTATGAAATGGATATTATGGAGCCACAGGGCTTTCTTCCCTGTGAATTTTTGATGTGTTTGGAGCATTCTTCGCTGACTTGAATTTATTACTGCGGGGGCTCATATCTTGATGAATGTTGTATTTAATAGTTTGTCCTTGCTGCTCATTTGTTGCTTCTCCAGGGATAGCTTGTTTGTTGCTTCTCCAGGGAAGAGAATTTGAGGGAAGATAGAAACTGTCAAAATGAATGTAATGCTCCTCTGTCTTCTGTGAACAAGACTATGGGCATTTGTTGTCTTCTTGTACCTGACAGTGTCTTTGCTTGTCAGGTTTGTTGCCTTTGGCCACTACAGCTGGGAGTTGTTTGTTTTTTCTTTCTATTTTTTTTTCTTTCAGTGTTGCTTGAAATTATGGTGGACTTTCACAATCAAATTAAGCTAAAGTACTCGCTGGCTTTGTGGAACTTAAAATAGTTAATTGGCTTCTTTGATAACCCCACCCTCAGTTGTCTGCTATCCAAGACAGGCTTTTAATGTTTGTTTGTGATCTCAGAGCCACGGTTTGAACATCATATGTAGTTCTGGCTTGATAGGAATTGAGTATAAAAATCAACTCTGTTTTGGGAGTATTAGGTTATACTCCTTGCTTCTGCAGGGCTGTGACTACCGCTAATATGATTCCTACCCAAATATCCATTCTCAGCAGTGAGAGAGCTAAGTGTTTGGAGGAAAATGCCAAGAAATCCAATCTGGCAGGGAAGGAAACATTCTGCAAATCCAGTTCTGCAATTTTGGATTGTTTCTTTAAAAACTATGGGTGAGGCATGGCTTCATGCAAGATAAGAACCTTTCAGTTCTCAAACTCGGGATAAGAATGGGCTGAGGGTAATCCATGAAGCCTTAGAGTCGCTTTGATACGTCAGATGGTGCTGCTGAATATGGCATTGTCAGCTGTGAAGAATACATTGTGTCTTGGTTGGTAATTCAGTGTCTCGGTTGGTAATTCAGAGTCTGATCTGCAAGCCAGAACTAGGCTTTGTTGTTTAGAGATCCTATTCTTTGCTCTAGAATGGGTTAAGTATTTAGTCTTCACTGGGGACTCACCTCAGAATGTGAGAAATTGGCTCTGTCATGAGGTGACTGCATTTGGGGGGGGGGGGGGGGGAGGGGAGGATAGAGCAGAGCATTTAAAAAGAATGTGCTTCTTGATTCTGCCTGTTACTTATCACAAAATTTCTCAGGTTATTGTTTTTGAATGAGGAAGCAACTAGAGGCCTAATAATACAGGCTGGTGCTAGAGGTTGTTTCATTTGGTGGTTTGTGTTTTTTTTTTAATTTCTCATTTATTAAGTGAATTTAATAGTGCATTTGGGAACTGTGTTACTACTCCTCCCTCCATGTGTCCCAGCAACATAGCATGGAATAGAACTGCAGAATGCCAAAATCTTAGTCACTTTTCCACTTTTCTTGAGCAGGTCGAAGTCTGAATATAGTGGTGCTTGCTGTATGAGTAGGTGGAAGTGTCACCGATTTGCTGTATAATTACAGAAAATTGACTTGTAGGTCTTTGTTAGGCTGAGACTGTTTTCCTGCTATCCATAGAAGGTAAATCACAGACAAGTAGTGTTCATAAACCACAGTAATTCCTGCATATCCCCCTGTAATTGTCCAAGAGTTTTGCCCAAGTAAGTGTAAGAAACAGCAGCCTGTGGGCCTTTTTTTATTATAACAGAAAATGCCGCAGCTGACCGTCATGCACAGGAGAGTGGCAGGAAGCCCATTGTGTGGGGCTTGGTCTTTTCAACATCAGTACAGTTGAAGGAGACTGAGCAGGCAGCAGTTTTAATCTGTTCATTTTGAGGCTGCCCTCTAAATACCAGCTTGTCCTCTACATACCAGGTTGAGAAGCAATGCCAACCTGAGCCAGCTCCAGCTGCGAGTCAGAATTAAACAACTGTCGAATTACAATGCGGCCTGTCTTCAAATGATATCCAGTTCTTCACATCCTTATCGCAGGTTACAGAGGTTGTATTTCAGTATCTCTCTGTAGATGTTAAGGATGGTATCTGGTCCATTTGGCTTCTGAAAGTGGATTCTCTGAGGTTCAGGTGGTTCTTCTGTGGTTTGGAGGAAGAAGTTTCAAAACTGAGTGTCACCAGTAATTTTTTTTTTTTTTTTCTGAACTCTGGATCGGTGTGCTGGTGTTTTCTTTTTTTTTTTTTTTTCTGAAGAGGGTGATACGATCAGCAGCATGGGCTTTTGCTCTCCCTCACCTAAGTATGCACAGTCTGACAAGTGCTGGTCTGCAGTGGTGCAACATAACTCTCTTGCCTTCTCTAAAACTCCTGCAATTTCCCTGGTGGTCAGCTTTCAGGTGAGCCCTCACGATACATCCTTGTAACTTCGATTTTCCCTAGCTGTGCAGCTTCTTGGATAATGTCTCTTGTGTGTGCCTGTATTACAGAGCGTTTTTCTTCAATGCTTGCTTGCTTCTTTGAAGCTTGTTACTGTGTATCTTCATTATAATGACTCTGCAATTGGGAGTTTTTGGCAAAACATGGTGGCAGATCTTGGTGATGCTCTAATGAGTGTGGCTATCGGGCCATTTCTACTTGGATTTGGTAGCTCAATCCAAAAGTCCAGATTCTGGCAGTACCAGATCTTGTGTTGCTGACTTCTGATTCATTGCTGAAACTTCCCCTAAATAGCTGTAGAGAATTCAGAACCCTTCTAAAAAGTAGTGCTCAAACCGGTTGGTGGTCTGCAAGAAGATCAATGACGTTCCGACTGCCTGGGGAGTGTACGTTTGTGATGTTGGCTGAACTTAGGATCAGAGTGCCTTGACTGTGCTTGCAGCTGCCGGAATGGGAGATCCCATTCCTCTCCCCTATTCCTTTGCACTGGTTTTGGGTACCTGCAGGACTGTGCAGTTGGCTGACTTAGGAGCCCTGCAAAACCCAGTGTACTTCTTTCTCTGATTTAGCTTTCTGTTGGGTTAGAGCTGAAAATCATCTCTGTGCATTTGGGTTTGTGCCAGAGCTGGAGCAGTGGTAGCATTAGAGCCTGGGAGAAGCAGCACCTACCTCTCGCCACAACAGTGAGCTGTTGGTTCCACCCCTTTGTGTAGTGTAACTACGTCTGGAATTGTTACCGTGTTAAATTTAATCTGATCTTGTCTGGGCTGCTGCTCAAAATAAAGGCTCTCCCCTACAGTGTGGCAGTGATGCATGTGAGAGGGGAGTTAGAGCAGCATCCTTGCTGGTGTTGGCACCAGGGAGGAGACTGGGACATGAGGTGAGTGTGACATTGCTCTGTCTGGGGGCAGCGTGATTTGTATTATTGTTATTTTTTTTAAATGAGTGAAGTGATCATTAATATGCCCTTCCTGCAAGTGCTGTAGCCTGAGCAGTATTTCTCACCTGCTGGGGCAGGGGACCTGTGCTCAACTAGCCAGTCCTACCAGCCCGCAACGCCTGCTGCCTCTGGCGCTGCTTCTTAGCTTCCTGCTTAGGCTGGTTGATCTCCAAATACTGTGTTGGCAAACTTCTTTCCAGGGGGTTCTCTGAGCAATTTAGTACAAACCCATATTCCCAGCCTCTAACCCAGCCATCTCAATAAATTCAGGGAGAAGTCCCCAGGGTTTTTTCACATTACTGCCAATGGCTGCATCTCATGTGTAGCTTGTGTGTCATTGAGGCCCTTGATTTAACCCTGAGGTGACCTGCATGGTTCAGGAGGGGGATACAAATACCAAAGTCTGTTCAAAATAGTTTTTGCTCAGTTTGTTTTCGACATTGAAGAATGACAAACAGAGCTGCTTTTGCCTCCATAGTGAGGAAACCACCAACTCGATGGGTTAATCTGGGCTTTGTATTCTGGGCTATGATATTTCTATTCAGGTTCAACAGGTATATGTAGTGTGTAATTTTTTCTGTTGACACTGTGTCCTTTTGGGGGGAAAAAAAGTCCTTCCAAACTGTTAGGTGACTGTTGGCATCACTGAATCATGGAGTTGGACTGTCAGTGCTGCAGTTTTAACTAGAGGATATTCATGCTTTTGAAAGAGGGGGAAACAAGCTGTGTGTTTCAGAAACCTGGGAGAAACAGTATGGTTGTCCATTTTGGATTTGCAGTGTCATCTTACATGTGGAGCTCGGGAGACTGCACTCCTGTGTACCATTTTGCTGATGCCTGGAGACATTGTAGGTGAACCACTTAATACCTCTGCTTACTTTTCTCGCTGTAACCTTAGAGATATTAATGCTCACAGAGCTGCAGTGAAGCAGGTGTTACAACATGTCTTTGAACAGGACTACACAAGAACTATAAGATATTTAGTTCTTCTTTTTTTTTTTTTTTTTTTGTTGTTTTTTTTTTCCCTCCAGATTCCAGAGACCTATTAAAGGAATTTCCACAGCCTAAAAACTTGCTCAACAGTGTGATTGGACGAGCCCTGGGCATTTCTCATGCAAGGGACAAGCTGGTGTACATCCATACTAATGGGCCAAGAAAAAAGGTAATCCTGTTGTGAGGGGATGGGCGGCGGGTAGGTATGTTGCACATAAGAGTGGGAAGTGAGCCAGGAATACTGCTAATCCTGGAAATAACTCTTTAATAGAGAGAATTATAGAAGCGTTTTAATTCAATGTCAATGTTCTGTGATCATCTCTCAAACAAGAAATAGTCTCACTTCTTCCAGTTTCTCTTTATTTTCACATACTTTAATAGGTATATAGATGTAGGTCCTGTCCCTCTCCTTTTGTGTGTGGAAGGATGGATTTTTTTCTTCTAAGTAGCTCACTGTAACTGGCTTTTTTCAGGAGAAAGACACATAGTCTGTACTCAAATGTGTTGGGCAATGTACATCACTACCTCAGAAAATTGAAGTTTAAATGCTGTATTTTATATCTTAGTAGGCCTAGATTTTAGTGTAGATTCTAATAGAACAAATGCCAAAGCCTAAAATGTTCAATTGCAGCCAAGAAAGAAGAATTTGTTTGCGATGGCGGGAGGCTTGTAATACTACTTAAGGGCAAAATGAAATACAGACTCTGTTGTTGTTGTTGTTAAATAAAATGGAGGAATTCCAGGCAAACAGTTTGCCAAATAGATTGAGCTCTTGGTGGGATGTGAGAGGCCTAGATCCAAATCTGTGCTATAAACTGAGCAGAAGTTCTTAACTGATGGGTGCTCTGTGTTCGGGTGTTTGCCTCCTTTTAGCATCTAGCTCTCATTCTAGAGCTGAAAGCAATTTCCAGCTGAAGTTTGACTGTAATGTATGTTCCAGGAGAAGCTTCAGTTCTGATGGATTAACATTTTCCAACAAATTTCTGTCTAAAATTCCCCAGAGTTTTTATTACCATGCCCTTTTTAAAGTGTCCCTGCATTCTAGGCAACACATTAGTAAATGGTTACTTTAGAGTTTCTTTATTGTTTTCTTTATTATTGTTTTTCTTGCTTTTCCTTGATGACCTGTAGTACAGTTTCCTAACGTAAATTTCGGAATACCATAACCAATGCCTTATCATTTTAGTTTGCAGAATCAGTTCATGTTTTTGCTAGCACTTAAATAGAGTTAACGTTGAGGATAACTTTAGATTAAAACAAAACAAAATAATAAACAAAAACCCCGAAGGAGCTCTTGGAGAAAACAAGGCTTGGATCTCAACCTCCTCCTTCCCTTACCTTCCCCCCCTGCCCGCACAAAACCAACCACCCAGAGAAGTGTGTGGGGATGGAAGGACAGGTGAGACAACCTGGAGAAGTCTGCGTTGGAAGTGAGCAAGGTTTTTTTCATGAGCACCCAGTAACTTGGCCTTCATGAGACAACTTTTTTCTCAGCAGGTCTGTGCCTTTTCATGCAGAGCCCCCAGGCAAAATGCGTAGCAATTTCCTACGGTAAGATGAGATTCAGGTGGCAGGCAGCCAGCCAGATGTAGACTGCTGAAGTCGGGAGCCTTTTCTCTAGCCTTATAGGTGGGGTTTTCCCAGCAGACCTAAACGCCACCTTTCATCTTTGCTGCAGAAACAGGAGAGAATTCCTTAGGCGTTTTCCTCCTTTGAGCCTTGCAGAAACTCAGCTACAGCATCTGCACGGCCAGGAGTAGAGCGAGTTCTTGGTTTGGAGTGATTTTTTTTAAGAAAGGGCAGGGTTCAGCTTTCAGCATTCTTTGCCTCTGCAAGTTTTGCAGCTGCTCTCATCCAACTGTACTGGTCTAAGAGGAGCTCTGGCGGTACTGTTAGTTCTCGTAATAGCTTGTGTTGGGCAGCATATGCAGAAGGCTGGATTCTCGTGTGCCCAATGAGTATGGTCGCTGCCTGTGTAACTGTGATGCAGTATGCTGCTACTGAAAATTACAGTGAGGAAGCAGGAAGAATTGCTTGCCATTGCAACTGGACATGTGTTGGAAATCGCATGTTGGTTCTCAGGCATGGTCTGGTGTGCTGCAGTGTATGTAGGAGCAGTTACTCTGAAACTGAATTGTTCTTGTAATGAGCTCTTGGCATTTGATTCCTCTGAGATGACACACTGCAGCCTGTGAAGCTCTGGCCCAGAGTATGTGGCACTGTGCTGGAAGTCAGCCTGGCTTTTGGGCCTGGCTCAGCCATGCAGCCTCTATGTGACTGTGGGCACCTTGTATCCCTTTTCCAGGCTTTTCTTTCTGTGTTACTGGAATGGAGCTTCCCATAAAGGGACCAAACAAGCAGTTTGTTTGGGATTTTTCATTTGTAGTTCTCTTTGCCTGGAGTTCAGAGATATTTGAAGTAGATATGCTTCTGATGGAGGAGAGAGTTTGTTCTGTACTGTCTCACTTAACTGGTTATCTTTGCTTTTCAGAAAGTCACTCTGCACATAAAATGGCCTAAGAATGTGGAAGTGGAAGGCTATGGGACCAAGAAGATTGATGCTGAGAGGCAGGCAGCAGCTGCTGCATGTCAGCTTTTCAAGGTGAGCTTATGCTGCTCCTTAGCTTGAAGAAACAAGCCTTTGAGTGTGCCAGCCTTGTCTGTTTTGGTGGTGTGATTTCTGACTTTTATCTCTCTCTTTGCCTGCTCACTTTCTTAGTTGGCCTGTCTGTTAATCAAGAGTAGAGGGCGAAGCCTTGAGCTGTCTGAATCCATCTGAACATAAAAGTCCACTTGCTTCAGCCAGGCAGGAACTCACTACATTCTTTGAGTTCTGGTCTTTGTGCTTTATGTCCTAGACCTTAATCAGCTCCTATCTTAGTCTCGGTGTCTGTGGCAAGTCGAGCTTCCCTCAGGTGTATTTGCTGCCACAGTTCACTAACTCACGCTTCTGTCAGTCTACCTGTGTGTATTTTGTAAGTGCAGATCCTTCAGGGGCTTTTCTTTCCTCTTCCTGTAAGCCATAATGTGGCAATTACGTGTTCTGTTTACAGACTATGTTCTGTCTTACGAGCCACTTACTTATGGCTGGACATGGTTGCTATCTGTGCACAGCCGGTGTCAGACAAGTACAGTACGGTTACAAAGGTCACTCTTTAAGGTAATGGTGTTCCATAGCCGCTATCTGAGGATGAGATGCAGTTTTGTCTTCAGCTCTGCCACTGACTGTTGTCTGCAACCTTGAGCAAGTGAGTTTGCTCTTTGCTTTTGGAGCTTCCCTTTCATCTGTGGAGTAGGAACAATGATATCTTCCTGCTAAGGAGCCTGGAAAAGATGCTGTGGATGGTCTAACAAGAAGAGAGCTTCTTGATTTGGTTGTAGACAGAGAAAGCTACATTAAGAAGTAACTAGCCTTCAGAAGTTAAGAATTGCAGCATGAAAACTGGCAGTTTCTTCAGCTGCCCCCTGTGCTTAGGCTAGCTTTTTTAATCCCGTGATTAGCAAGACTGGTTTCACTGACTGATTTCGTTCCACGCGAAACATGGTTAGTGCTCATTCAGGTAACATCCACTGGAAATATGTGCTTATTTTATCCTCACTAGTCAGTGTGCAGCGAAAGCATTGTTGCTTCCTTTGAGAGCCTGGAAATTTTCAAAGGAAAAAATTCCTATCTATGCTTATGATATATTTTTCCCCAGATTTTGGAAATGACTAAACTGTACTTTAGAACTTAAAGAAAACAAACCTGAAACCATAGATTCAGCATACAAAGCTTTAACGCTGGTGCTTTTCCAGTTAAACCTATAACCTAACGGAAGGCCCTCATTCTGAGAAGCCTTGTGCAGTCATAGCTATAGAAATAGCTACTGATACTGCTTTAAATAAATAGTCATCACTTCAAGAAAAGTAGTAGTATCTAATTGATGTAGAGAGTGTGAATATAGTGACTTTGAGTACAATAGCTAGCAAAGTGAACTCTTGCTGTCTTAGGTGCTCCTCAGCACAATATAATACAGCCTTGTCTAATATGAGGCCATTGGGAGGCCTAGAGATGTAACTTCTAACTTATTGCAGCGGTCTGGTAAGATGTAGCATGTGTTGCACTGTAGATATGTCTGGAGATTCATGTGAGGTGAGGTTCTAAATGTAGGTGGTAGGCCAGCAGTAATTAGGAACTCTTCTGTTGCAAAAAATGCTGGGTTAGGGAGGTCTTGGTACTGCTTATGTGAATAACTGTTCCTGTGAAATGAAAGGAAGGAGATGAATCATTCCCTGAATTCTCATCTTGCGTTATCCCAGATTATAATTGTTTAGACTAGCCTTTCTAAAAAAATAAATTTCATGCTCTGAGGTGGGTTTCAAAACTTCAGATGCTAAATATAGTTAGTAGTTTGTAAAACACCAATAAATCTTGACGCACCCTTTCTAACAAGCTATGTGATGCTAAGCAGTTGTGCTTTGGGAAGTATGTTTAGTGAACAGATTGCCTTTCTTAAGAAAAACGGCAGAAGGAAAGCTTTAAGTTTCTGAAAGTTCCTTTTCTTTCTGTCTTGTTTTGTGGGATATGAAGAAATTGCTCCTGTATGTGTCTCCTTTGCCAGATGTATTTTGGTTTCCTGCAGTAACCCAGATCTGCCTCTTTACTGCAGCTAACAAGGGGTTTTTCTCTTGTAGGGCTGGGGTTTGCTGGGGCCGAGAAATGAGCTCTTTGATGCTGCAAAGTACCGGCTTCTTGCTGACCAGCTTGGCTGTCCTGATGAGAGGTGGTGCTCAGAGGGCAAGTGGCGCTCCAAGTCCGGACCTTCTCTCGCTGACTTGTCAACCTGCTGGCGACGGATGGAGCCAGATGATTCCATCCAGCCCATGGAACAGGGCAGGATGCCTAAAGCAATGAGGAGAGAAGAGCTGGAGGAAGGGGAGCTAGAGGAAGGGGAACTGGAGGAAGGAGAGCTGGAAGAAGAAGCAATCGATGTTTCTGATTATCTACCTATGGCACATCAGGATGCTCGAACCCCAGGCAGAGATGCCAGGTACGTCTGCCCTGATAGCTGCTAATCCAGGGCAGTAACGGAGAGACTTTTCTTTGTAGCTGATCACAGAATCCTAGAATGGTTTGGGTTGGAAGAGACCTTAAAGACCCCCCCAGTCCCACCCCTGCCACGCGCAGGGCCCCCTTCCCCCAGCCCCGGTGGCTCCCAGCCCCGTCCAGCCTGGCCTTGGGCACTGCCAGGGCTGGGGCACCCACAGCTGCTCTGGGCAGCCCGTGCCGGCGCCTCGCCGCCCTCACAGGGAAGGATTTCTCCCTCAGCTCTGATCTCCATCTGCCCTCTCTCAGCGCAAAGCCGTTCCCCCTTGTCCTGGTGCTGCAGGCCCTTGGGAAAAGCCCCTCCCCAGCTTCCTCGCCGGCCCCTTTGGGTGCTGGAAGGTGCTCCAGGGTCTCCAGGAGCCTTCCCTTCTCCGGGCTGAACAGCCCCAGCGCTCCCAGCCCGGCTGCACAGCAGAGGGGCTCCAGCCCTCTGGCCATCTCCGTGGCCTCCTCTGGCCCCGCTCCAACAGGTCCGTGCCCTCCTTATGCTGGGGGCCCCGGAGCTGGAGGCGGCGCTGCAGGGGGGTCTCAGCAGAGCGGGGCAGAGGGGCAGAGCCCCCTCCCTCGCCCCGCCAGCCATGCTGATGATGCACCCCTGCAGTTCCTCGCAGCTGAGCTGCAGCTTCCCACGGTGCTGGTGTGGTCTGCAGGTGGGCCAAACAGTGACTACTGTACCGTTCTCTATGCGAGCAATGGTGGGGCAGCCTGGTCTTTTACCTGGCTGTCATCACAAGGGAATGCATAGGCGTCTTCTCTGGAGTCTTGCCCTTTGGATAGACTGCTACCTACTTGTTACCTGCCTTTCTTATTCTTCTGTGCCTAAAGAGATTTCCATTCCCAGAAGTTGTGCGTGTGCACTTTGACCTTTCTTGACCACCCTAATTTTTGAAGGCAGTATTAAATCTGCTTCTCTTCATCATCCTAGTTGCTTGCTTGACTTCATATTTTGTGGGCACAAATCTTGGATTTTTAGTAGTCAACAGGAGTAAGATCTGTAAGATCCTGATGGTGATGGTTGTTTTTAGGGATGTTCTTTGCGTTCGGAATTACTTATTTACTAAATCTGTTAAAATCTGTTGATGCTACCTGGTTTGCAGTGTTAGTGTAAAGCTCTGATGGCTTTTTAGTAGGTGGCTTTACGGTGCTGTGTGATTGTTCCATGACTGACAGATCTTAGTAGCAAGAAACTGCTTGACTTTTCAGATGACCAAAATTATTTGTGCCTTTAACTACAGAGTTTCAGACCTCAGTAGCAGACCTGAATTGAGGTAGGTCTGAGCACAGAGTGGATATTTGCATATCAAACTGTTCTGATCTTCCATCTAGCCGAGGAGGGAGTTCCATTGAAATGACAGATGACAACACTGCCATCCGTGCCCTGACACAGTTCCCACTTCCAAAAAATCTCCTGGCCCAAGTGATTCAGATTGCAACCTCTTCTTCCACAGTCAAGGTAAGATGCTGTTTGACTCCTGCCAGGGACAAAGCTGAAAGACTCCAACTGGAATCACTTTGAATGTTTTTTTGGGGCAGTTGAGAACTGGGGAGAGAAGGGAAATTGAAACTAGGCCTAGAAAAGTCAGCCTGAAGAGCATGGAAAAGGCTTTTTGGTGAGAATTGGGGAAATGTCTTAACAGAAGCATGAGGGGTATTGTTACTTGAAGCCAGAGCAATACAGGAGCTGCTGTCTGAATGGAGGAGAATATTTTTTAAGGTGATACATTTGCATTTCCCCATACATCTGCAACAAACACAAGTTTGTGTTACTTGGAGCAATGTGCAATTTCTGCACTGACGGAATCTTTCCACAACTCAATTCTTGTCAGTATCTGGTGATCCTCCTCCTTGGTGCATGTCACCCGCCGCCTTTCCAGTCCTCATGTGCTTAGCAAACAGTAGCTGTGCTCCACCCCATAGGCTCTCAGGGTCGTTTTCCACACAGCTGTCTGCCCTCATTTTTGCTTAGCCAGTGCCTTGTGAGCTGGGGGCGGGCAGAATTCAGTGAAGTTAAACTTGTTCTGGTGCACTGTTAAAAACAAACAAACAGAAACCTCAAAACAAACAAAAAAAACCCCACCCCAACAACTTAAGCTTTGCTTAGGAATATTGGGCTGTATTTGAAAATCCCTGAGTAGTTATGTAGACTCTTCACACCTCCCCAGAACTGATGTTGTTTCTGCGTCTTTTAGGAATACATGCAGTTCCGTACAGTAGGCACCAAGACCAAGATCTGCAAGCTCACGCTCCGCTGGCCCTGTCCGATGACTTTTGCTGCCAAGGGCCGTCGCAAGGTGGAGGCAGAAAACAAAGCAGCAGCCCTGGCCTGTCAGAAGCTTAAGGTAAATACACATGGCTCCTACATTCCATGTCTAATGTGTCTGTGAACAGAGCTCCTTGCACCTCACTTGCCATATTTGAGCCTAATGGGGTGATGCCTGAAACTTGCTGATCTTTGACTTCATGCTTAATAAACATTTATTTCCAAACCTTGGGATTTGGTCCAAATTGCCGTTGTACCCATCTAGTGTCTGACCTGTGGAGGCTGTTGTGCTTGTTTTGAACCCTCAACAAAAAGTGATGTGTTAGGGATCACCCTGGAAGTGTTTGGCTTGTCCCCATGGCTACCTTGCTGCTGTCTACTAAGACAGACTGTCTTATCGTTCTTGTCTGTGTACTAACCCAGACACATTGCTGCAGTAGTTTCGCTGCAGACTCTAGAGTCAGAAGAGGGGAAGTCCAAGAAAATAAAGTAGGACTTGTTACTGAATTGACACAACATAACAGAACCATAGCAAGAGAGTTAACAGCCCTTGCAAGAGGGTTTTGTCAGATAACTGTGGCTGCTGTTTCTTTGGTGGCTCTGTTTAAGACCTCCTTGTGAGTGGTGTTGTGTTGGGGGCAGGTAGTGGTTGTCTCCAGTGTGTCTGTTTCACAGGAGCTGAGATGGGATCATGTCTTGTTTCTTGCTGTGGCAAAAGCAGGAATGATGGGTTTGGGATATGGGATAAAGAGTTAGTTAGCCTCTCTGAACATGTAGGACCCATGTACTCTATATCCCAGCACTTCATATGCAGCAGTCTTGTGCCTGATAGTGGTGTTTGCCTCTTCCTCTGCAGAGCCTTGGCTTGGTGGACAAGAACAACAACCCCCTCAGCCATGCTATGTACAACATGACTTCACTCCGGGAGCTTGGTGAGAACCAGAGGAAACCCTGCCACATCAAAGTGCCCGAAGCAACCCTACGCAAGATTGAGAACTATCTGAATCATGTAAGGCTTGCTCAGCGGTCTGAGAATCACCTTTGGCTGATCCCATTTAACTTCAGGAGCTGCATGTGGGTTGAAAGCCTCACATCAAAATGTTGAGGGAATTCATGGCTTAATAGTTTGCTACAAAAACTGATCAGTCTCTGCTGACCTTTGGGTAAGGGGGACCCTCACTGGGCAGTGGACTGTCTCTGTATTCACCTTTGACATTTGTCTGTATTATTTGGCTTTTGAGAAGTTACGTAGTGCAGCTTTGGATTGCTTATAGCCTCCCTATGGATGCTGCCTTGTGCAGGTGTTGGTTCCATTAAACTGTGGTTGTGCCTTGTAGCTTTGCAAGGGTGAGGTGCCGATACCGGCACATTTCCTTTGGGAGTGTCTCCGTGCACATTTCCTTTGAGAGTGTGTCTCACAGTATTGTACATCAGCAGCGAGTGCAGCTCCTCAGGCACCTTGTCGTGCTTTCACCCAGGAGATCCCTCTTCCTGGCGGAGCAGGGTGAACAGACACCCACGGGAGCTGAAGCAGTGCCAAGACAGGGTTCCTTAGCAGCATTCACTGTCAGAGCAGGAGTTAGCACTAAGGTAAGATGAGGTTGAGCATAGCTCAGGTACAAATGTGGGTAGCTTGTTGAAGTCACTGAAAATAATGCCTGTGTTTGGAAGTTGGCATGTCGCTGGTGGAGCACTCTTTGGCCTGAACAGCAGAGATCTTGGGCGATCTTTACGGTATTTTACAGATACTGTAAAATAAAGGAAACAACAGTGGATGTCCTAGAAAGCCAAGACTGCACCTCAGACAGCAGCTGCTTCTGAATGACCTGCTGTGAGTGACTGGACTAAGGGCTAGAAAAGTTAGGTAAACGGCAGCATCTCGGAGGAGTCTGGTCTGCCTCCCGTGCTTACACAGACATGAGCTGTCACACCATGTGTAGAAGGGATGGCTTGCGACTGAATAAGGCTGAATCCAAAAGTACTGATTTGTAGCTGAACTTTTAATCCTGCGAACATCTGGGCCAATGCTTTGATTTGTGTTCTAGACAATTCCTGACCTATTACTGCTCCTTTTAGTTCTTCCTGTGGGATGTGTGACTTCTGTTTTTTCTTTTGCCAAGATAAAATACCTCTGGCTTAGTTGAATGCTTATGTTTTGTGCAAGTTTCATGTCTGAGCTTCCTGAGGGAGAGAATGGTGGTGGTGTAACTTGATAGTTTCCAAAAGTTGTCTTTGAGAGGCCGTTGCATCATTTGCATGCAGCGTAGCCACTGACTTGGAAAGCTTAAGTTACTGTTTTGTGCCTGTCACTTCAGGCATCAATGCTAATAGCTCTCTTAAAATAGGGGACACAACGAGGAATATGTAGGGAACTGCTCGAGTTAATTCTCAATTTAAATAACCTCAATTCAGAACGTGTCTGAGTTACCTAAAATCTGAAGAGACTTTGGCAAAGCTTTGTGGTCACTGCAAAGCCAGTCTGTTCCAGGCACTTGTCTCTTTCTGTTCTTCTCAGGACTGGTACTAATCTTTTTGTCCCTGCCAACTTTCTCCATCTCTCCCAGTATCCAGTGGACATCAGGGAATCCAGGCCCCGGATTGCTGATGACATGATGAACCTGAGCAAGGAATCTGGTGCGATAAGTGATGCAATCACGGGGAAGACATATATACCCATGTTGGAAGCAGAGGAAGTGCGCCTTAGCCAGAATCTCCTTGCCCTCTGGAAGAGGAGAGGATCCTCATGGCAGGAGAGCCACCCACTGCCAGTAGATCCTCACAAGGACACCATCCTATCAGCCATTGAGCAGAACCCTGTGGTGGTAATAGCAGGAGATACAGGTTGTGGGAAAACCACGAGGATCCCTCAGCTCCTGCTGGAACACTACATCCTGGAGGGACGTGGCGCCCGCTGCAACGTAGTGATCACCCAGCCGAGGAGGATCAGCGCCATCTCGGTCGCCCAGCGAGTGGCACAAGAGTTGGGTCCCAACATGAGGAAGAATGTGGGCTACCAGGTGCGACTGGAGAGCAAGCCACCTGCCCGGGGAGGAGCCCTGCTCTTCTGCACTGTGGGCATCCTGCTGCGGAAGTTACAGGGGAACCCCAGCCTGGAAGGTGTCAGCCACGTCGTGGTCGATGAGGTCCACGAGCGAGATGTCAACACTGATTTCCTGCTCATCCTGCTGAAAGGCATTCAGAAGCTCAACCCTGACCTGCGCCTGGTCTTAATGAGTGCCACGGGAGACAATCAGCGTTTCTCACATTACTTTGGGGATTGCCCTGTGGTCAAGGTGCCGGGTTTCATGTACCCAGTGAAGGAGTACTACCTGGAGGAGATCTTGGCCAAGCTGGGCCGGCATCGGCACCGGCACTATGAGATCAAGGTGGGTACGCAGTGTGATGGTTAAGCTCTTTCCCGTGGATGAGGTACTGACTTCTGGCATGTCAGCAGGGGAGGTTTGGGCCTGGAACTGGTCCCTCTTTCCTGTGGTTGTTGACAGCTTTAATTCCCCCTCGACCCTCGTGAGGGAAAGTCAGCTCAGTAGAATCCCCAGAGTATTCTGATAAATTTATGGATAAAGATGACTTCAGATATGGGTCTAAGTTAGTTTTGTCCCTCTTTAGCGTGAAGCTTGTTTATGTTTGAGTAAACTAACAGCTCGTTGTACTTGTGCGTGTATATACATAGATGCAGACTTGAGTGTTTGTGTGCTCTGTGCAAGCCTGGTCCCGAGACTAGGGTGGTTCTGGCTTACAGGAGTCTGTTACCTAAGTGCTCCCTGTCCTGCATGACTGAATTCCCTGATCGCTGCTTTTTGCAGCTAGTCATACTGAACCTCTGGAAAATGCCCTCCAGACACGTACTCTTTGCTGTGGGTAATCTTACTTCAGTTGTGGGTCAATGGAGTCACCAAATTGTTGAGGCTGGCTGGGCCCTCTATAGACGTTTTCTAGCCCATCTTGCTGGACTAGGAGCTATCAGCCAATTTCTCCAGCCTGTACAGGTCCCTCCCTATGGCTGAGCAACCACCTGGTGTATCAGCCACTTCTCCCGGTTTTGTATCATCAGCAAACTCGCTGAGGGTGTCCCATTGCCTTCAGGGCAGTCTAATTGTTCCTGTTGAGCCTGGGATTTTTAGCTGCGCTTTCTGAGCTGGCCTGATAGGTATGTTCCACTTTACTGAGAGATACAAAAGCTGCTGTTCTGTGCATACTGAGTTTGAAGTCCCGGGGTGCATATGGCACAGTTTTGTCCCCAAAAATGTCACGTTAATGTTTATTCCTTGTTAGCTGCCGTTCAATAGAGGTACACAGGTCTCAGTTAGCTTCCAAGTCCAGAGAACGGATACGGGACTGTATATTCTCACTGCACAGCAGAGGAAACTGGCAGCCGTTGTTACCAGAGTGGGTTCCAGATGGAGCCAAAACCAGACTCCTGGGGTTCCTGGCTCCTAGTCCTGGGCAGGCTGTCCAAGTACAGGCATTTGCGCGCTCCAGAAGATACTCTGGGAGGCTGTGTGTCTTTCTGCTGGCTGCTAGATTGCCGCTCATGTATCTGCATGTGTTGTCCTGTTTTATCCAGCAATCGGATGATGAATGTGTCCTTGATCTTGATCTGATCACAGACCTCGTGCTCCAGATTGATGCCCATGGAGAACCGGGTAGGTTCTGCCTTGCCCCCTTGCCCTTTCCTTTTGCTGGCAGGGTGGAAAGTGAACCCTGCAGAGTCCCAGACCCTTTGTGGAGGAAACATGATGCTGAGCTGACATCTGCAAAGCACCTTGAGTTCCTGTTAACCCGGTTGTCTCATGCCATGTGGCAGGAGCCAATTCTGAGTCTTTGACTAAGACAACAGTTGTCCTCAGTGTCCCAGCCGTAGTGTCCTGAGATACAGCTGTTCCTGCGGGGGTGAAGAGCAAGACTTGTCTGTGCTGCAGCATTTACAGCCTTGTGCTGCACAATTTCGTTATTTTTCTGTATTGGAGGCCCAATCTTTGTCTGGGAGGTGGTGTTTTTGTGAAGAAGGCATGACTCTTGGATGACTGCTAAATGTTTTAAGTGTTTCAAAGCTAGCAGGTTTTCACTCTCAAACTACAGGTGGCCTGGTTTCTTTCTGGCTTTAAATCCTTGCCCTAATGAGCTCACAGAAGCAGGTATAGCATAGCAGTATGGAGTCTAGACAGCGTTCCCCTGGGTCTGACTTCCCATAATGGCTGTATCTCATTTGCTCATGACAAGTATGATGCAGGTTTCCTTAGAGATTAGCTGGCAGGGGGCATCCCAGACCAGGGCTCTGCTTTTATTTGGGTTTCTTGGGCTAAAGATTGCTGTGGACTTAGGGGAATAACGGGTGTCCCTTCTGTGCAGCAGAAGCAGTTTCTTTGTCTCCAGCTGGGGAAAAGTGTTCGGATTTCTAGGTTGCTTGTTCTTAACTCTTCCTCTGTTTCAGGGGGGATCCTCTGCTTCCTCCCTGGTTGGCAGGAAATCAAAGGAGTGCAGCAGCGTCTGCTAGAGATGCTCGGATCTCAGAACAGCCGGTACCTTGTCTTACCAGGTGAGATGGCAGGGACAGACCTTTTCTCCACAGAATTCAGGAGAATGGATAGCCGGTTCACTTGATGAGCTCTTTAGCTGTTGCACTCGGGTACAGAGCAAGCTTGTATGCCCTGACGTACGTACCTGTTGTGTAATTGTGCGTGTTAAGCACGAATAACTCCTCCTAGCAGAGACCATCCAAACCTGTGTGTGATCAGAGAAACTGGCTTCCTGTTTGCCTCCAGCAATTCAGAATTAGGCAAGGAGGAAACTGCTAAATTCTGCACAGCTGTAGCTGCATGCAGAGCCTACACAGAAAAGATCTTCAAGACCTGTTTTGGGGGATGGAGGTGCACTCTGTAGCTCAGCTTTGATTAGTGAATTTAACATTCTCTATCCCAGGAGGGAAATTTATAACAAAAGTCGGTATTGCTCTGTAAGGCTGTAAGATTGTGGGGGTTGGTTTGTTTGCGGGTTTTTTTGCTTCTTTTTTTAATGGTCCTCCCTATTCAATGCCAAATAAGGCCAGCCAGGAGCACAGCTCAGTTGCTAATAAATGTAGGTGTTCTTTGAAAACTGTGTGTTCTTGTGCTCCCCTGCTGTTCTGTGCAGTTGCTGGGAATCTCTTCACATCGCTGATCTGTACTAGGGCAAACATGATGTAGAAGAGTTACAGGTCCTTGCTGGTAACTGGTTTTGACCAAGTGAAACTAAATGACAATGAGGATGCCCCATTCCCCTGCCCCACAGACCTTTTCAAAAAGGGGGAGCTGCAGAACTGGACTGTGGGAGGGACTGGGACTCTGCTAGGGGCCCAGGGTTATTCTGGTGGTGCCATTAGCCTCTCTTGGACGGGAGGTGGTCAGAGCTGCTGCTGATGTTGGGCTATAGGTTGAGGCAACTGAAATGAAGCCTTCCCAGATGATGTATGGAAAATTTTTCCTGCGGTCTGGCTGGCAGGAAACTGCTGACAGTATTTACAAGTGGTGTCCCCATTTCTGGAAGAAGGAGGTGATGGTACAAGAAGGCTGAGAATCTCTGCCCACCTTAGCCTTGTACTGCAAAGCAGCTCAACAGGGCAGGACTGACACTAGTTTTATTTCCTAGTGCACTCCAACATCCCCATGATGGACCAGCAGAACATCTTCCAGAGGCCTCCACCTGGCGTCAGGAAGATTGTCCTGGCCACCAACATCGCTGAGACCTCCATCACCATCAATGACATTGTCCACGTGGTGGACAGTGGCACACACAAGGAGGAACGCTATGATCTGAAGACCAAGGTACTGATGCTTTCTTGCCTCTAAGTGAATTTGGGAAATACTGGAGCTAATGGATGTTCTCAGAGCAGTGTCTGAGATGCTGTTAATGGGAGGATAGAGCTGCTTCCCTTTTGGCACTTGAGGCACTGGTGCTGTGTCCCTGTTTGGGGACAGAGTGTTTGATGTTGCCTTTACCCAAGCTCCCTGCCAGGCTTCCCATTGACTTCTGCTGGGCAGGCAAAAGTCTGGTATCTTCAAAGAAATTTAAGGCAAATCCATCTCTCTGATACACCATCTAACACCTGTAGCTTTTCCATTTGCTTTCTGCCTTTTTGTATGATTTCATCGTAAAACTCTTTCTAGCCAAAGCAGGGCAGCTTTGACCTGTTACGTACAGCTCCTGTTTGAAGTAATCTTGACCCCAGTGCCTTAAGCTTTGTTACCCAGCTTTTAGAGGGGGAGTACGCTGCTCTCGGGCCGTGTTTCTGGCGGTGCTGGGCCCTGCGAAGGCCCGTGTGCTGACACTTCCATGACAGCGCAAAGGCTGCTCTGCTGCTGTTGCTCTTGGAAGAAGGCATTCTGGCTGCAGGCTGCTGCCCCTTCCCTTCCCTTGCCAGAACATCTCGCAGGGCCAGGTGACAAGTCACACCTTGGAACAGTTGCAGTTTAAAACCAACCCTTTTATATTTGCCCAGTTTTAACCCAATTTAACTCCCAGTGCCAGGCCCCGTGGCGTCTGTGCTATCAGGCAGCAGGACTGGCATGGGGCAGGTGGGCATGGCACTTGGCTGGCAGCTCCCAGCCGGGCAGCGTGGGGAGCCCTGGTGAGGAGCACCCTGATGTGGAGCCAAGGCTGGTGGCCAGCAGATGGCATCAGGGCCTCAGCCCTGCACCGGGTGGCTCAGGCCGTCACTGCACTGAGGTGGGAGAGGGGGAAAGGCTTCCCTTGCCCTTCAGCAGGATAGCTTGTCAGCTGGCAGGAGTCCGAGGTGTGTGAACTGGGTGGAAAGCTGCATCTAAACAGGACAGAGAGCCCTGAGAGCTTTCATGCCTATCCTTCTTCTCCTAGGTGTCCTGCCTGGAAACAGTTTGGGTGTCCAAGTCAAATGTGGTGCAGAGGCGAGGGCGTGCTGGCCGCTGTCAGTCGGGATTTGCCTATCACCTCTTCCCTCGCAGCCGCCTGGACAAGATGCCAACTTACCAGGTTCCAGAGATCCTACGCACCCCACTGGAGAACCTGGTGGTTCAGGCCAAGATCCACATGCCGGAGAAAACGGTAAGCACAGTGCAAGCCCGTGAGACTGCAGCTGGCTGAGCCAGCGGGGAGCAGCCTGCCCGCTGCCCGTTCCAGAGACATGACATGATTTGACCGCAAACATGAGTAGGAAAAACCCGAGATGCTGATGGCTTTATTTCTTGCTTTCTTAAATGCGGTGCTCTCTAGGCAAAGTTAAGACCAGGAAATGTACAGATTGCTTAGATTACAGAGCACATCTAAAAGGCGCTGCAAGAACGGAGAGGGCTGAGCTCATATCCCTGTAGGCAAAGAAAGAGGGAACAGTGTTGCAGTCTGGGGCCCTGGGGCAGGGCAGTGGGCTCCCGAGGGCTCTCCCACACTGCTATATGGGAAACATGCCCTTTCTTTTTTTCTTTTCCCTTCCCCCTCCTGTGATGCAGGCAGTTGAATTTCTCTCCAAGGCTCTGGACAGCCCTGACATCAAAGCTGTGGATGAAGCAGTGATCTTGCTGCAGGAGATCGGTGAGCTAATGCTGTATCCTGGTGTGGGTGTGATGGAAACATGTTTGCTGTCTAAACATGGGAAGCAAGAGTTGGCACAGGATCCTGTGGGACAGACTGGGCAGGATTGTCCCGAGACAGGGATGGCAGCTGATAGGGACTTCCCAAACTGCACATGTTTTGGTGCTATTTTATTTCCCACGCTGCTTTGCTTGAGAAGTGAGGAGAACTTCCCAAGGCTTAAAAAAAATGAAAGTGGTGGGGGGTGGGATCAGAGAAGGAAGGTTGTGGTCTGGAGTTCATAGCTGGGGTTTTGTTGATTGTCACCTGGCTGTTACAGCCTTTTCTTTGGCTTCAGGTCAGTTAGACCTGGGAGGTTCTGGCAGGCGGCTGCAGGCAACTATGCTGTGTGCCTCTTCTGGAGGTTACACCAAATCTTCCGAGCCTGGTAGGCGGGTTCCCCTGACCGCCACGTCTGCCCCACTCAGAGCTGATG
Source organism: Falco naumanni (assembly GCF_017639655.2). NCBI lineage: Eukaryota > Metazoa > Chordata > Aves > Falconiformes > Falconidae > Falco > Falco naumanni. Next base: position 62,125,496 of record NC_054057.1, read on the forward strand.
GATGTGCCCTCGTGGGGGCTCTGTTGCAGGAGTGCTGGACCAGCGAGAAGCCCTCACCACTTTGGGCAAGCGCCTTGCCCAGATCTCCACAGATCCTCGGCTGGCCAAGGCCATAGTCTTGGCATCCATCTACCGTTGCCTCCACCCTCTGCTTGTCATCGTTTCCTGCCTCACCCGGGACCCCTTCAGCAGCAGCCTGCAAAACCGTGCAGAGGTGGACAAGGTGAGAAGCTCTTCCCCGGGGAGGGCAGAAAGCAGGTAGGGAAGGGGCTGACGCGTGTGTCTGTCTCCCAGGCCAAGGCTGTTCTGAGCCGGGAGAGCGGGAGCGATCACCTTGCGTTTGTCAGAGCTGTGGCAGGCTGGGAGGAGGTGCTGAGACGCAGAGACAGTCGTGCCAGGGATAACTACCTGCAGGACTATTACCTGTACGGCCCCAGCCTTCGCTTCATCAATGGTGAGTCTCAGAGTCCGGCTTCTCCCCTCTGTCCCCTGAAAAGGCTGAAGCCCTGGTGAAAGAACGTGGTGCAGAAATGGGGCAGGCCGGGCAGGTGACTGCTGGACTGGGCACACTCGGGAGCGCGGCTGTAACCCTGTGTGCCAGGGAGGCCATGGGCAGGACAGGTCCTAGCGCCGAGGCTGAGCTCCGGGGCCAGAGCTGGTGCTGAGCTGCTGAGGATATTTCATTCAGTGGGGCGAAGGAGAGGGTGGCTCATGTCCTGGGGCTGTCTTCTCCCCGTAGGCCTTGTCAAGCAGTTCTCTGAGAACCTCTATGAGGCCTTCCTGGTGTCGTCCCCGTCTGACTGCACCATGCCATCGTCCGTATGTAACCAGTACAGTGAAGAGGAGGAACTTGTCAAGGGAGTCCTCATGGCTGGGCTCTACCCCAACCTCATCCAGGTACTGGCTCCTCGCTCTGCCATCGCTCTCCTGGGCTTGAGGGCGCTGTGGGGAGCGCAGGGAAGCGTCGAGGTGCCAGACACACTTGTACTCCCTTGGGAGCCTGTGTCCTAGGCAGGCTGCCTGATTCTGCATGCTGCTCCGGTGCTGTCCCTCACCCCTTGTGAGGAGGGGCCACCCCAGCCCGCACAGGTCGACGCTTGGCTTCTTGTAGCTCGGCCTGGGAGCCGTCGAGGTGGCATCTTCCTCCTCCTGCTGCTGCCCCTTGCATGGCATTTTGTGACTGCCAGGTCTGGTCACACCCCCATGTATTTACTCTGCTAAGACAGCGGAGCGTCTGGGTGTGGAGGAACATACTTGTCCCTACACATAGATAGGAGAGAGGGTGGTGGAGAAGGCCAGGCTGCGGGCAGTGCCGGCCGCTTGTGCAGGTGTTTGAGATGCTCCTTTCCTTTCAGGTGAGGCAAGGCAAAGTGACCCGTCAAGGGAAGTTCAAACCCAACAGCTATGCGTATCGGACAAAGGCTGGCACTGTTCTGCTCCACAAGTCAACAATCAATAGGTGGGTGATCCAAGCTTGTGACCATGGGAGGGTGGGGACCCCACACCGTGCACTTCCCAGCACCAGCCGGCTGTGCCGAGTGCCCTGGCGCTGCCTCCGACGCGTGCCCCAGTGCCAGTCTACAGCACGTCCTGCCTGCGGTTGATAAGGCTGTTCCCTGTGCAGGGAGGCATCCAAGCTGTACAGCCGCTGGCTGACGTACTTCATGGCGGTGAAGTCCAACGGCGGGGTGTTTGTGCGGGACTCCTCCCAGGTCCACCCGCTGGCCGTGCTCCTCATGACGGACACGGATATCCATGTCCGAGGTGAGTGCTGCAGCAGCTGCAGGGCCGATGCACCCGCCTGCGCATCCTCTCATGCCGCTGCGGGCTGCTCTTGCCGCGCCTGACACCCCAGGCACCCCGCTCCTACCGCTGTCCCCCTGATCCCTACACCTTCTCTCGGCCGGCTGTCTTCCCCTGCTTTCTCAGCCTCTTGCTTTGTGCTGGGTGTTGCTGCAGCGGGGCCGCGAAGGCGATGATTTGTGAGCTGCTCTCAGCTGTAGCTGCCGGGGGGGCACAGGCAGAGCTGCTGCTGGGGGCTCGTCCCTGAGGAGCTGGGCTGGTGTGCAGCCTGGCCGGGGTGCGGGAGGAGGGAGCCCTTCTCCCCGCGGCTGTGTCACTTTAGCCTGTGGGGTTTTGGTGGTGCTGCAGTTGGTCTCGAGCTGAGGGGGGCTGTGCCGTCAGTCGCCCGCCGTGGGGGGATCCCAGTGTGAGGGATCAGGGAGCTGCCTGACCCGTGGGAACCATTTCCCCTGGTTGAGTCCCTGGACTCTGGGCTAAAATGAGTGCGGGGAGGACTCGCGCCGCCCCTGGTAAGGCTGGCGGAGAGGGCAAGTGGCCAGCGCAGGCTGGGACAGGTCAGAATCACAGAATGGTCAGGCTTGGAAGGGACCTCTGGAGACCATCTAGGCCAACCCCCTGCTGAGGCAGGTTCTCTTGGAGCATCCAGGTGGGGTTAGAATGTCTCCAGAGGAGGTCAGCGCCATTCCTGTTTCTCACCTCCTCTCTTCTTCCCACTAAGATGATGGCTGGCGAGCAACGGTCTCCCTGACAGACAGTGATCTCCTGGTGCTGGAGGGAGACTCCTACACCATCCGCCTCCTGCGTGATTTCCGTGTGTCGCTCTCCAAGATGGTGGAGACGTGCCTGTGCTACGAGATGGCAGCCATCCCTGGGGACCTGCACCACCAGCACAGCCAGCTGCTCGACATCCTGGTGGATCTGCTCAAAGGCCCTCCTGGCAGCTTTGGCGCTTAGGCAGAGCTGGAGGATTGTGTGGGGACTTGTAATTTGTATAAAGATGTTCACAAATGTTTATTTAAATAAAGTTCTATTTATCCCTTGTGAAGTCATCTCTCTCCATCCTAGAAGATTAATGTTGTCTGAATCTCCTGCTGTCGGCTCCGTGCATGGTCACCGCGTAGGAAGAGCCAGCGCAGTACCACCTGGAATGGACTGGACGTGCCGATGGACCCTGCCGCGAGCTCCGTGGACACCCACCTCCTCTGCTCGTACCAGCGCCAGTCCCTGAACTGGAAAGCAAGGACGCAGCTGCTGCGGTCGCCCCCTGCCCCATCCCCACAGGGCTGGGTGGGAGCAGCTCTGGCGTGGGAGCTGCCGCCGGCTCGCCAGGAGGACGGACGTCTTGGCTCGTGGCTGTGCCCGCTCCAGCGGCCGGGCCGAGTGTGGATCCGGCGCCTGGTGCAGGGTGGTGATCCTTGTCTTCACGCTCCCCGCTGCGCTGCGTTGCCCTCGGGATGTCGTCGAGGGGAGGAAGCCCTGAAGGTGCCAGACAGAGGTGACGAGGTGCCATTCCATGCGGGATCTCCGAGCCTCACTGGGGCCCTGCCACCCCACAGCGCGATTGCAGTGGCGTTACTAGTGTGAGATGTGACTTGTTCCTAATCCGCCTGTACTTTCTGTCCTCTTGCGTTGTTTTGGGGTTTTTTTTGGTTCATTTCGTTTTTTTTTTATGAATTTCTTGTTCTCCCTACGTCAAGGAGGCCGGATCCCTGTAACTTGTGCAACACAGGACGTGATTGTAGATGCCAGTCGGCCTGTGAGCGCTTTCTCCTGCAGGAAGCCAGGAGCATAGGCATAAAATTCTTTGTTTTCTATGAACAGGGACCATATTTCTGTGGAAGGAGGATTGTGACAGGCACAGCACTAAATGAGAAACCTGGAGTTTAATCCCAGTTTTGCCTTGGATTCCCTGTCGAATGAAGACAGTGACCTACCTCACAGGGCTGTTGTGAGGCTTCGTTGGTGTTTGTAACGCATGTGGCCTCGGGCGGACGGTGCGGGAGGGAGCGAGCACCTCACACTCGGTTTGCAGCGGGGGCTGCTGGAGGGGAGGCGGCGGCTGCTTTCCCCAGCAGCTCCGGGGAAGGCGGCCACAGGGCCTGGGATCGTTTGTTTTTATTCACCATTTCTTATGCTCTTTGTATCTAAATCAGGGCGAGGGCTGAGGCTGCCCAGCCGTGCTGTGCTGGGGGATGGAAGCGGCCCAAAGACGGCAGCGGGGCGCGGGCGCGAGGAGGGGAGTGAGGGCTGAGGAGTTCCTGCCCTGCAGCGTCGCCCTGCGCTGGGACGGAGCCGCCTGTGGCGGGGGCCGCAGCTGCGTTCTCCCCGCTGTTCTCTCCCAGGATTTAATTTACTCATCGCGGGCTTGCGGGAGCTGGGGCCTGTGCCATGGGAGCTGGCAGACAGCAGCGGGGCCCTGTGAGAGCCCTGCAGCACCAGTGGCTGTGGGCGAGAAGCACAAGGGCGGGGGGCTGGTGGCCAGCTTGGGGGACTGGGCTGGGGGTGCCCAGGAGCCCCCAGCCCCGCTGCGCCGGGCTGGGGTGGATGCACCAGCGTGGGGCCCTTGGGCTCCTGCTGCCTGTGTTCACTCAGAACTTTTCATCTTCATTTCACTTGCTTGAGGTTGTCACTATTATTTGACCAGTGTTTGTTTCTTTTGGCCTGTATAATGGGCAGTATGGTTTTCCCTTCCAGCAGGTTTAAAAAAAAGAAAAAAAAGAAAAAAAAAGAAAAAAAAAAAAGACTAAGCTATTGTCTAAATGGTTCAGAACTAGTGTGATATTGGGATACTTCAGTGGCTGTTATGTGATACTGGATCTTTTTACAACATAGATTAAAGACAATAAAAAGGGATAGAGTAGTAACTGCCTCTGTCCTCTTCATTCTTTTTTTTCTCTCTTTATTTTTTTTCCAGCTCGTTTTCTTGCTCCTTTTCCTGGGATGGGACAGCAGCGGTGGCGGCTTTTCCTCTGCTGGGAGAAGCCTTCACTGGCCAGCTGAAGGGTCTTGGGGTCTGTGTGTGTACCCTGGACACCCCCAGCTGCCAGGGGTGCCTGGGGTCCCTCAGCCTGTCCTGGTGCTGCGGGGGCTCCCTGGGGGGTGGGGGAGGTGCAGGGGGCCCGGGTGCAGGCAGGGGGGCTGGGAAAGGTGCGCTGTGAGCTCCCCCAGGTACAAAACCTTCCTTATTATTTTTTAAGTGGGGGCACCTGCCACGGGGAGGGGTGGCTCCAGGGTCTCGCTGTAGCTCCAGCCATGTCCGGGCCCCTGCGCTGGCCATGGAGCCAGGCTCGGCGCCCAGGGGGCGTGGGCAGAGGGGGGAAACGGCCGCGTGGGTGCCCAGGGGGGTGGCGGTGGGTGCCGGGTGCCAGCCAAGCACCCCCTTGCCCTGGGAGCCCAGGGTCTGAGGAGCAAAGCCCAGGAATGGGGCATCTTCCCATGGCTGAGGGCATCAGAGACGACAAAGTCCCTCACCCCCTTCTCCATGGCTTCTCTGCCCCACAGGTGCCTCCGGCTGTGCCAGCGCCCCCCACCCGGCCATCCCGCCCCCCACAAACTGAGGCCCAAGCAGAGGAGGAACATCTAGAAGCTTTATTTCAACCCTTTACAATAGTAAGAATCACAACATCAAGTCGGGAAATGCTGCTAAGGGGACGACGGCCACAGCCCCGCGTGGGAGGGCGACAGAAAGGCAGAAGCAAACCGGTAGGGATCCACTGCGGGGCGGGAGGGGTCTGCCCGGCCCCCCACCCCCCCGAGCTGTTGTCTGGGCCCTTACACCCAGCACTAACCCCCCGGCCCAGCCCCCCCTCCCTCCCCTCAGCACCACCCCACCACGTACAGGGCCAGCGGTGGCCCTCACCCCCCGTGCGCCCGTTGCCGCGGAGGGGAGGGTGCTGCTGCCGAGTAACCCTGTGACACAAAAATAATACTACTACTAGTAATACATCACATTTAAAGAACACTTTACACACTGCTCGCTCCTCACAACAGCCCGGTGAGGTAAGTAGTAGCGTCCCCACCTTGGCGATGGGGGAGCTGAGGCAGGGAGGGTAAATGACTTCCCGAGAGCACAGAAGGAGCCAAGAGCCGGGTCAGCCTGGTGGGCCCTGCACCCCCAGCCACACCGGCCTCTCAGGTCCGACCCCCCCCTCATGTCCACCACCGCGCCTTTACTGGTGGTACCTACGTCAGGGGTAACCGAAGCTGCGGGCAGTGCTAAGCGCTGGGGTGGGACGGTCACGACGGATGCAAGGCAGGAGCCTCGTGTCTGCTCTGACGCGTGACACCGGCTGGCGGCCAGCGAGACTCGAGCACGGGAGATGGGAAAGGCGCCTGCGGGCTCTAGCGGGGTGTCGGGCGGTGAGGAGGTACAGATGGAGCAGCTCCTGCTGCTGCCTCCCGAGCAGTTCCCTCCAACCCTGCTCACAGGCCGCCTCGGCCGGGAGGGCCGTCGGGTGACAATTGCTCCTGAGCCTGGGGGCTGCTGCCCCCCGCCAGCCGCGGCTTCTGCAGGGCCAGCACTGAGGAGCCAGGACCGGCTCAGGAAGGGCTCGGCCAGTCCCCCCCTCCCCATCCAGCCACCCCCGAGGATGTCACTGACATCAAGCTCCTGCCACAGTTCAAGAAAACTAGAAATTCTGCCTAAACAACACAAACACACAAGGGTCCTACAGCCCCACTCACACACCGATGCTACGTGGGGGACAGCGGTGAGGGTCAGCGTAGAAAACTACATTCACTTTGCTGCAGGGCTCTGACCCAGGGCAGGCACGTGCCGGGCAGCGACGCCACCATGGCTCCCGCCTCCTGCTCCTCTGGCCTCAAGCCCACAAACTTGGTTACTTGAATGTACCTTAACTATAAAAAGCCCCAACGTAACTGCATATGCCACTGATGTGCAGGGAGCCACCCCAGCTGAGCAGCCCGGGCAGTGGAGACACCCTCCTGCCTGCGATGCTGGGGTCCTGGGGGCCAGGGGGGACCCCGCGAGGGCCGGGCAGGGGCTTCCAGCCAGCCCGCACCGCAGCCCCACCGCTGCCTGTGCTGCCTGCTCCGCGCCTGAGCCCCTCAGGCCCCTCCAAGCCAACGCTCACCCTGACCGAGACCTTGGGGACTCAGGAAAGGTCTTTGCTGAGCACCTTGCCCAAGGCAGGCGCAGGCTCCAGCATGGAGCACCGCGGCATGTGCCCCAGCCAGCGGCGACCAAGACCACCAGCGCCTGCCTGCTCCCCTCTCCCCAAATCCACGCCCTGACCCCCCCGCACCCCACGCTGCCGCCCCCAGCGCAGTCACGCAAAGTGCAGCTCCAGAGAAAGCCAGGACCCACAGGAGGCATCTCAGGACACAAGCGTGTACATTCAAGTCGCATCCAATTCAGACCACAACTCTTCTGCCCCCGCCCCCCACCCCCCCCAAGAGAATCCGCTACCTCTAGCCCTAGGCGAAGCCAAAGGCGACCACGGCTCCTTCCCCTGCTCTGCCCGGCTGGGCGAGCGCTCGGCCAGCCCGCAGCTCCGCAGCCTCCACTTAAGGTCTCAGCACTAACCAGCTCACTCCCACTCTCCAGGTAGGAAACTAAAATCATTTTCACCACACATGGATCTCTTCCCAGGCTAGCAATATGTACAGCCGTTTCCTTAAAATAAAAAAAGAAAATCCATATTAAAACTGAAACTGTCCTAGAAAAAAACACACCAAACGAGTGTATCTGGATTTAGTTTGTCAGCTAAACACAGGCACAACAAGTGTTAGAGAAAGTGGCACAGAAGTGCGGGGCGGCTGGTCCGTGGTCAGCCGAGCTGCCCGACGGGCTGGGAAGGTATGGGCACGGTCAGACGGGCCTGGCCACCACCGCCGCCGCGGGAGCCCCAGCTGGGGCTGCCACACAGTCAGTACGTCACATCAAAGCAGTGCAGGAGGAGAAGGTGGTGTCGCTGTCCCTTTGCAGGGCATCAGGGGTTTGCTTGCTTTTTGCCCTTTTATTTATTTTTTTTTTTTTTTTGCAGTCTCAGAAGATAAAGTGCAATTTTGCCACTTGCCTTCCTCCTGCAGCGCCTGAACCACGAGCCGGCTGCCTCCCGCTGCCCGGGCATCGCACCCCCGGGCAGGGCAGCGAGAGGAACTCGACATTTCAGCTTCCCTTTCCTCTTTGGTTAACCACAGCCACTGCCGGACCTGCCATCCCTGCCTCGACCTACAGCCGCTCACCAGCACGACTGCGGGCAGGGACACGGGGCCCCACACCACAGACCCTCTGCACAGCACCTGCCTGCCCCCCGCCGCCGTCCTGCCTGCCCTCACCCGCAGCGGTTCCACAGCACAGCTTGGGATCACCCAGCCCCTGCCTCCTCCTGAGGCCGTCAGCCTGCTCTCCTCTCGGTCTCCTCCGAACTTCCCCTCAATTCAAGTGCTGGAAAAAAAACCAGACCAAAACCAACCGCAAGATTGACAAGATCAAACTGGTGTTTAGAATTTAGCAGTAAGAGAAAGAAGGAAGCGTCAGCGAAAGGGCAGTGATATATACCGGAGGGCGGCATGCAGGTGAACGGGTGGTCGGAGGCAGCACCATGGGACCGGCCGGAGTGCTCCCGAGCATCCCAACACAGCTCGGCTCTTTTAAGAAATGAGGTTTCTGAGCCCAGCCCAGAGCCCAGGGCAGGAGGGCAGCTTCGGCCCCCTCCCCAGCTCTGGCCTTCCCCTCCGCAGAGCTGGCCAGGTCCGTGCCAGCCGGTGCGGGGTGGCGCGGCAGCAGGGATGGCCGAGGCCACTCAGCACACACAGCACCAGGGCAGGGAGCGACCTGGTTTGGGATCAGAGGGATGTGGCATGGAAGGGAGAGGTGGGGAGGAAGAAGAGGAGGAGAAGGAGGAGGAGGAGCAGGAGGAAGAGGAAGGGAAGCACTGGGAGTTTTCTAGGGTATATATAACCGCCCCTTTCAGGTGCAAATCTGCATTGCTTATTTAAATTTGTATTCAGAGGAAAAAGCACTTATGAAACTAGCAGACGACTTTGATGCAAACTAGTACATTTTAATGCCATTTTATTAGAAATCATGCAAACTTTAATATAAAAAATACAAGTGCAATAAGAATCTTTGTGTGTAAATACAGATTCCGGGTTATCGTGTCATTGTCAGCTTCCCAAAGAAATATTCCCACAAGCATGAGAAGCTGCAGGCTTCCCTCTGTCCCCTCCTTGAACAACCCCCCCTTAGCACATGCCTGGTTCAGTTCGCTTTGATCCCAGTGTTTCCTTATTCCGCCTTTTTTTTTTCTTTAAATTAGTTTGACGACCCAAGAACACTTTTTTTTTTTTAATTTATTTACATTTCATTTCTTTAGTGTCATTTGCAACATGAAACGAGGAGCTCGCACCTCAGAGAGTAGGTAAATCTCCTTCCTAGTCAGAGCTGCAACTCCCCGGCATTAGAAACCTGCCTCCCCTGCCCCAGCCAAGGGCTCTGGCCTCCCTCCCAGCCCTCCACAGACCTTCTGCGACCCCTGCCTCACGCCCCGATGAGAGATGCCCTTTCCCTGCTTCCCCACCTCGGCCTCCCACCATACCTGCTCGGCCTGACAATACAGTTTCCCACACATCAGCCTCTGTTAAAACAACACACACGCACGCCACAGACCTGCTTTTGCCTCGGAACTCACGGCCTGCGTCAACCTGCAACTCCACCACGAAAGCAGCCTCCTGCCTTTCCTCCAGACCTCAGGCCCTAGCCAAAAAAGATCAATCCCAGGGCTTTGGCTGCAGTTAATAAATAAACCGCCTTTGCCTTGCTAATGTGCCAAAGGTGCTAGGCATGCTCCAGGGCTGGCGGTTTGGCCCTACAGGAGGTTTTACCAGCATCGATTCAACACGTCTCGCTGCAGTCAACACAGGCTTCATCTATCTGTTACAGCAAGTTCTCCTTTAACACATTCTTGTGCCTTTCATTTCAGACATGGCTTAATCCCATGAATTTGCTCCATCGTTTTAAAATATTAAAAAAAACCCAAAAACAAAACAACAACAAAAAAGTTACAATTGCTGGATATGTCAATAAGAAGCCAGCACTGCAGCAGCGGTTAATGTCTCTACTCTCCTACAGTTAGGAAAAGAAGGAAAGAGATAAGGAAACTTAGCATGGGTTTGTAGCACAATAAATCATCAAACACATTGTCACAAAGAATAAAAGGTTAAAGTCAACAGTTAAAACAGCCTAACGTGTGTGTATAATATATATCATCATCAAACAGGATCAGCGGAAACTGAAGCAGCAAAGAGGAAAAGGTTTGTTGGTGGTTTTTTTTTTCTCTCTCTCAAAAAAAAAAAAAAAGACAGAAAGAAAGATCACAGCTTATCCCTATCAACTCTGGCCTGGCTTCAGCCACCAGCAGCATAGCCATGCTCCTCCCCGGCCCCCGCCGCCCAGGCCCTGTGGGAGCCCCCGGGTGCCCATCCCCGCACACGACATTAACGCTCACTCTAGCATCCCCCTAAAAGCCAAAGGGACGAGGCGCGGAGAGGGAGGGAAACCTTTTCCAGCCAAGAAGGGACCACCAGAAGCCTGGCACGCTCGGGCAGGGGCGAGCCTCCAGGGTGCTTCGAGGAGTCAGCGCAGCCGAAAGGGACGCTAGCCCTGCTAAACGCTGTCCCCTTCCCACCTGAAGCCAGACGCCGGGCTAAGAGAGCCAAGCTGCGTTACTCTGGGGGGTGGGGGGGTGGGGGATGGGGCTGGGAAGGGTCACAAGCCTTGCTGAGAAAGCGCTGCAAGGGGCGCTGGCTGTTGCAGCGGTGACAAGGAGGCGACTGAGCCCAGGCTCTCGCTGACGGATGTGCTACGCCGGGGGGAAGTGCTGCTGGGAGGGTTGAGGGGTTTGGAGACGATTTCTGCTCCGTGGTCTGTGCGAGCCTTGGCCTTCTCACGGAACATCAGCTTGTGAGATTCAATCTGCAGCGACACAAGGGCAGGTGAGAAGGGGAAGGGCAGGAGGAGGAAAGAGGAGAAGGGACAGGAGGGGAATGGAAGACGATACCATAATGTCATCATTAGATGCCTGGAAAATAAAAGGCAATTTTCTGAATTAAACAAAGGCCAAAAAAACCCTCCCCTACAGACATCGATACAGACAGTTCAACATCCAGCTTACAGCGGTGTGACCAGTGCCCAGGGGCGGCTGCTCTGCCCTGCTGCAGTGCTCTCCCCACCCCACCCGGCAGCGTGCGTAGAGAGAAGGCGCAGGCACTTACTTGTTTCTTGTATCTGAGTCTCGAAGCTCTGAATTTCCCTTTGGTCACCACCACTCAGGGCAGTGGGCACTGCCGGCCCTACGCCATTCTCCCGCATCTCACTGCCTGCCTGGGCCGCTGTCACCTCTCCGTTCTGAGGGGCTGGCGGGAGCTGCGCTGGCTCCGCGCTCCCCTCAGCCTACAATGAGACAACGGGGTGGGGAGGACGACAGCACGAGTCAATAGAAGATGGGGGTGCGGGGTGGGGGGGTGAAGTGTGGGTTCCCGGAGTCCCCTCCGCCCTCCCCAGCTGCCGAGGCACACGCAGGGCCGAGGCGGCGCTCGGAAGTGGGAAGCAGCCCCTCTGCTCCCTGGGAAGCCGCCATCCTGACCAGCCTTCCAGCCTCTCAGGGCACTTCGTCCCTGCAGCACCATCGGCCCCGCGCCGCTGCCCGTCAGCTCGGCCGAGCACAGGGTCTGGAGCTCAGCACCCGCTGCCCAAACCAGCCTGCAGTGCCGCGGTGCCGCAGCACAGCTGTGGCAAAGGCAGACCAAGGCAGGCCGACAGGACTAATGCCCAGTGCTACAGGGGCAAAAGCAAGCGGGTGCTTTGGGTATGTGACAGCAAAGCAGCCTCCCTTCTCTGGGGACACAGTTGTACACCAGACCCCAACGACGCACGGTGGATCCCAAAACAGAAAGGCCAAGCCTGCACAAAGGGCCCCGTCTTCACTTGACACAGGCCTACGAACTGGGAGTGCAGTCTTCAGAGAAGACCCTGTCCTGGTCTGTTCTCCTACCATAGCTGGTCATCCCACCTGGACCACCAGCTGCTACCGGCCTTGGAGAAGAGCGAAGTCCTACTGCTGTTAGAGAAGAGGCTAGTAACGCTGGCAGGAGCCTGCTGAGAGTGATGCAGAGGTGCCTGGAAAGACACTCAGACACCCCCAAGGCTGCAGGGCGTGGCAAGCAGAGAAGATGTCACGTTGGACAGCCCGGATCTGGGATGGAGCAACTTACCCAGCCAGGACATCATCCCCCTGCTGCTATGTTCAGTAGGGAGGAGGTGGCACCCCCCAGTCCAAAGGGGCTCTGCTCTGACCCTGTGCCCTTGCCCTGTGGCCACCGGGGACTGCCTTGGGACCTTCTTGCTCAACTGCCTGGCCTTCCTCGTGGGGTCCCAGCCGTGAACCGACAGCAGCAATGACCTCCAGGTGCTGTCCCAGGAACTACAGGGACCTGGATGATCCCCAGCCCTCGGTGGCGGGGAGCTGAGCCAGAGCAGCCAGCCCTCCACCAGGTGGGTGCCAGCCCTGACACGCCACCTGCCCCTGCTCCAACGGCATTTGTGGGGTGCGACAGGGAGGCGATCCAGTCTCTGCATTGCCAGGCTAAATATTAGAGCCCCCCAAAAATACTGGATGAGAGTGCTATTGACAAAAGGCTCTTTGCACCTATGGAGATGGGGGGAAAATACTAAAACAGCAAACAGAATAATTCTAAACAGGTCGATTTTAGAAGATTTTAGAACCTCAGTGAACACCCTGGTCACCAGCAAATAGCATTGGTATATGGCCTAGACGCTCCAGTAAACTGGAACAGCCAGGCACCGTTACAGAAAGCTCCCGATCCCTACCAGCACCCAGCAGCTTCTCCTGTGCCTTTCAGCTTTTCACTGAGCCCCGATCTGCCAGGCTGGAGCTTACATAAAGGACTGAGATGCGAGAGTCCTGATGTGTCCCCAGCAAATATTCTGGCAGTCACCTCTTGCCTTGTTTTAATGGGGATGATTAAGCACATGCTAAATATACTTGTGAATTCTGCTGCATGATCTGCTCTTTAGGACCGGGATTATTTCTTTCAGATTCACATTGCATTTAGCACAATAGCTCAAGCCAGCTGAACCCGAAACCCTTCCACAACACAAAAGTGCTCAAACAAAACAACACTGCGACAACCGAGGGAACTCAGCGCTTGGGAGGGCTTTCTCCTCTGTCTGTCTGTCCTGCTGGGGGCAAAGACTAAGTCGTATTTTAACAGTTCCAGTGCCGTTCACAGGATTGTTTTCTGTGCTTCCAGAGCCGCTGGTGCATTCAGAAGCAGCGGTGTTTCACATAAAAGCCCCCGCGCTAGCAACTATCTAAAGATCATCCCCAACACTGCTCCAACTGTTACGTGGTGTAATAGGTCAGGCCCACGCATCCCTCACTCGGTCAGCCGAGCGGGGTAATTCCCCACCCCCCACCCCCGAAGCACAGATGCCGCATTCCTGTAGAGAGCTGCAATTTGCAGAGCCCAGGCTGGGGGCGGCTCCTGCTCTCCCGGGGAGCAGCGCTGAATCACAGCAGTGAGAGTGCAGCAATCTTTTCTTATCCTCACACCAAGGGCCTCCGGGCTGGGCTGCAGTACAGCTCAGGGCTGAAAGCGCTCCGAGAGCTGCAAGGTGCCATCTCCCCACACTCAGCACTTTGATCTCACCAGCTTTACCGAGGGGAGTAAAAGCCAAAGGGGGGAAGGGCCACAGGCAGCTTCCCTGGTGGGCTTCCAGCTGACGGAGCGATCCCGGCTCTCAGCCTCAGAGGAAGGACGCGGAGGGGCAGTACGAGCCCCCGCAGTAACACCTAGCAGGGAGCCCATCCTGGCAGGCCACGAGGCGGCTTGTAGCTCCTTCCTTTTCAACTCATACTTACTCCTGGGGCTCACAACAGAGGCCGCAGAAATAAGTAGATGGCTGTAAAAGGCTGGGGGCGGAGAAGCTGCACTACGTCAACAGCAGGACAAGAACAACCAAATTTAAACCCTACCCTGACGTGCCAGAGCTTGCTGCACCCACCTTCACAGTTCCTCCTGCTGGCAAGTGTCCCACGTTGTCCAGAGAACCCACTTTGGCTTGGGCCTTCTCCTTGAAGTTCAGCTTCTGGTTCTCAATTTTGACATCTCCTCCCCCTAGAAGAAGATTGCGCAGGAGTGAGGGTATCGGTGCCCCCAGAGCCGTCCCACCCAAGGTCTGTCCCTTCACAGCCTTCCCTGGGAAGTCACTGGCAACCCAGTGCCCTCGGAGGGACAAGGCCAAGATTTAGTCTCTCCAGTTAAGGTTCGGTTCCAACCCTGGCTACGTTGGTGGCTTCCACCTGTGCGGGCCCAGCAGCGCTGCAGACAGGCAGGGCTGCACAGCCAAGCCCCAAAGGCTCCCGCAGGTGTGAAACGCCACACACGCAGACGGATGGGCTGGAGGATCCCTCACACCAGCGGCCTCCCCCGGGCTGCTGGAGAACCCGCCTCCCCTGGCAGAGGTGTGAGGTGCCGCTTCCACCCGCTCCCACGCTGCTGCGCTGCCCACGCCTGATACCAGCTGCCCGCTCCCACCCGCGTCCCTCGGCAAGGCCTCTGCCAGCTCAGCCCCTCTGCGCAGCTGTTGGTGCCGGGACACGTTCTGCTCCTTTTGTGAACTGCCTTCCCTCGCTCGTTACCTGTCCCCACGCCGACGCCATGGCTGGCAGCTGCCTGCCTGCCCGGACCATCAGCTCCCGCCCGACACAGGCCCATGTGCCACTGCTGAGCTGCTCCGGAGGCAGCACCGGGCAGGGAGAAGCCACGCGTGGCAGCTGGCTGGACACCTCAGGAGAACACCAAGCTCAGACAAACAACTGTAGATTTCTAGCAAGATTTTTCTAGATTGATAATAAAATTCCCTTTAACAATTCAGACTGTGTGCGCAGTCTGCATTCCAGCGGGTTTCTCAAAAAAGCTATTTAAGTCTTGCTAAGCACGATTTTGCTTCCCAGTGGCATCATTAAATCCTCAGCCCTCAGCACTCTGGGAGCTTGGCATGGCCAATGATGGAAGCCAACTGCTTTGGTCTAACAAAATCAGTTAAAACATCTGACAACAGATGGATGGATTATTCTGCTTTAATCAGCCCTGGACAAGAGCGGTTATTGTCGTGCAAAGCTTGTTATTACAGAGCACTGAGGTCATGTTTGTGGCACCACGTCCTCAGAGCGGGAGCACTTTCTGAGGCATTGAACCATGTGCTGGCTGTATGAGGTTGAACTGCTTTCAACCTAACAGGCTGGCAGAAAGGTTGCAGGCAACTCCCA
The DNA here is from genome assembly GCF_017639655.2 of Falco naumanni. Taxonomy (NCBI): domain Eukaryota; kingdom Metazoa; phylum Chordata; class Aves; order Falconiformes; family Falconidae; genus Falco; species Falco naumanni. The sequence continues at coordinate 62,140,615 of NC_054057.1, forward strand.
GGAGCAGACAAAGGCGAGCCCTGTAATAATGGTTTTCACCTTTGGTCGGTGAACTTGTCCCTCAGGCATGGATGTTTGACTGCCGGGAGTTTCCCTGTGCAGGTGACTGTCCTCAGATACAGACAAACCAGCAACAGTCGGTGAACTGACCCTACTTCAGGATGCTGCCAAGGTACAGTTCAAACAACCTGCCTACAGCCACGGCAACCTCAACTTGAGACCCCCTACGCTTCAGCTGAGCGGTGGGGGGCTGGGCAGCGCTCCGTCAGCAAACCCGAGATGCGCAGGAATTCACACCGATAATTGCTGTGCTCTCAACGAGGACCAAATAATTTCTGCACACTCAGCCCATAACATGTCATTAAAAGAGCCAAAAGGGTTTTATATAAGACAGGAGCTGCTACTGAACCGAAGGCTAAAAAGAGCCTTTTATCTGCTTTGAAGAACTGGAGGGAAGTTACTTCACCCTTCCACAGCACACACACGTTCAGAGCCCCAAAGTCCCTTCTAAGCACGGATGAAGCTTCCAGACTCCTGGAACCTTCACAGTAAGTACCCACTTTTTTTTTTTTTTTTTTTTTTTTCCCCAAACGGGGAGGGAAAGAGAGAACTGAGTCAAAACAGTAGATTATCTTCACAGGCATGGTGAAATCCCACATCTCCTAATCCCCTGCTCTGCTCATGAAACCACCAGGAACGGCTCAGTAAGTTCCAGCAGCACTTCCAGAAACACTCCCCAAAAGCCAACCACGCCTTAAGCGATTTCAGTCGCAACCCAGGACTGAATTTAAGTGATATGCAATATCTACAGACAGATCATAAGGAAACAGTAAAATTTCTACCTGGCTTATGCTTGATATTTGCTTTAGAGCCACACTTCGAGGACACTTTGGAAAGGTCAACTTTCTTGTTCTGGATTTGCACCTAAAGAGACAAAAAGAGACAACTCAACACAGAGAAACGATTTCCTGGGAACCTGGAGGCCAAGTGGCCATCTCAAACATCAGGTCACGCTTAATGACCCTGCACCCCTTTTCTACCGCGTTATTTTCTCAGTTTACTGATTTCCCAGTCCCTGTGTGCCGGCCGCTGCAGCCAGCCGCGGCGTTACCTAAAGAGGTGGTTAATGTGAGCAGACAGAAATTGAAACCAGATAAAACCAACAGATGGACAGTAACCAGAAACAGGAGTCTGGAGTTCATGGCACATCCATGGAATTCAAAAGCACTTGGGAGAGGGACCAAAACCAGCCAACCCCACTGCCACGACCCCCAGGCTGTTCTGCCCAGCGCTGGCTCTGCCTCCCAAGATATGGGCCATTGCCGGGGCAGCTCCAGACAGTCACCAGGGCAGGTGTCATCTCACGGTTCTACTCAGCCACTCTCCTGCTGTAGGACCAGAGAGGTGCCACCAGCCCCAGCTTTTGCTCTCTACCATCTTCACGGTGCGGATGGACCTGTGACTGACTGTCCGGCTCTGTCTGCAGCCTCCTCCCGCAGCCTGTCCTCCCTGCTGGGAACACGGCACCAGGAAGGATCATCGTGCCCAGATGGAACAAACTGCTGGAAGAAGCCATCCTTCTCCAGGGCAAAACACCGGGAGTGAGGAAGCTACTCCCCAGCATTATTTCCTTTAACCTCATTCTACCAGTGACTTGGTACCAGCACACAAAACCCTCAGTGAGAGGGTGTACGGGGGCGCAGTCACGAAATCGTGAGATATCCATGACTCAGTAAATGACCTTCTGCCAAGCCAGTGAGCCAAATATTCTAGCATGGTGTCTGCAGACATCAGTTTGAAATTGGGAAGAAGCGTCTTCTCTGGGGTGGAGTGAAGACATCACAGGTTTAGTGTTTTTTTTCTCAAAAAAATACTTCCTCTCCGACTCCTGGACCAAGCGCATTGTACAGAGCCCCATTTCTGACATCCTTACAATTCCTTCTGCAGCTCCAGGTGGATGAAAAAATACAAACACAGGATAATTTATATCCGAAAGAACTTCTGGTCATCTGGTCTTACCCCCTAATAAAGTGAGATTGTAACTTTCCAAGGGAAAAGTCTGAGGGCTGTTGGTAGTAACGTTAAGAGGATCACCTCTCCCAACCATGCCAGCAACCACCAGCTGGCACCTACGTGCACAGACAGTTCTGCTATACATCGCCTCACAGAGAAAATGAAAATCTTTTTCTCTGAATGTGACAAGAATTCATTCACTTACCAGCTACTCTAAAAGCTTATTGAGAATTATCATGATAATTTGCAATCCATCTTTCTCAGGAAGCATGAATCCTCCCAGTACTTGTGAAACAGGATGAGTCAAAGCCCTGATGTCTTGTTTGCTCGGAACGAGTGGGACAGCACAGATCAACCCCCCGCTCCGCTGTTCCGTGCTCACGTACCCTGAGCCAGTGACACCAGACGCTCCGAAAAGGTGAGATCACGGCTACGGATTCTGATTTCCTTGAGGGTTGCTAGTGAAGTTACTACAGCTTTTATAATGAGCACTTGTTCACTTGGAACTAGAATAAAGCTAAATTTATTTCACAGAATGCGTTTTAAAACAACAACATTTGTTACCAGCTAGGGTAGACAGACCCGGTTATGACTCCTCAGGATTTCACCTGGAGATCCAGTTACACCTAAACAGAAGCGTATTCCTTGTAAGATTTCTAACATCAGCCGTTTTGAGTTAGCAACGAGAGACATGTTTAAAGGCTTGGGCTTGCATTTACAGAGCCCAGTACTCAAGACTCTGGTGCCAGAAATAAACTTCAGATCTGAAAGCTTGATACTGAGGCTTGGATGGGAAGTGTGATCTCCATCTCTTATTAGATTTTTTTGTCTCTGACCATTTCCCAATCCATCTAAGCAGGTCAAGCCAAAGGGTAGAGAACAGATAGACATTCCAAATCACTTTGCTAAATCTTCCACAACAGGCACACCACTTGAACTTTGTAAAATCCACCTCTTTGCTGTTGCTTTCTTTAAAAGGAGAGGGGGGGAAATACTAAAGCATAACAAGCTTTTACCTAGGAAACCTAACTATGTTTGTATCAAGATATTTCTGGCAAATATCACATGGGGAGGAACAGTATCTACTGCTTTTGAACATATCTTTTTGGGTATCTTGGAGGGGAGAAGAAATTATCTCCATGCACAGAAGGCAAAATGGGTACCCAAACTGAGTGTACCAGCTAGGAACCGCTTCCCTTAGGTAGGGTGTCCATCACTCTTACCAAAGCAATCCTGAGGCTGAATCAGAATTTGCTAGTAACCACAGCTCTTGTCTACAGGATTCCTATAAAGCTTTAGCTGAAGCCACAGACTAGAACAACGGACTTTCCAGACGCCCCCATCAACAGTGTCGTTCAGGAATTAAACATCGGGAAGTCTTCTATCAGAAGTGATCATGGTAACTGTTTGAACAAGAAAATGTTTTGGAAGAGGGTGATGATATTACAGTGTCCCAAAGGGAGTGAGCAGATATAAAAACAGGTAAAGGGAAACGCTTTTTTTAGGAAGCCAGATTGGCCACTGTGTCTCATCTACTCACATCGGTACTGCCTGTGCTGGGTTTGGGGGTGCTGGATGGCTGGGAACGACTGCCTGAAGCTGGTTTGGGGGCATTTGGAACCTGGAAATAATAAGCACTTTATCCTCCAGTGTCAAAGCAGAAAGCCTACGTAACTGAGCAAGGAGAGAACTGCAGTGGTAAAAGGAGAGTGTGGAAGAAGAGAAGAAAGCAGGTACAGGCTCGTCCCCTGGAGTTGGGAATGTCCCCAGGACAGGACAGCAAAGAGGAAAGGACAGGTTTGGTGAATCATTAGAAGAATAGCTCCCTAATGTAGTTAATCAAGCAAGGAAAATATTCCCCAGATTTAAATCACATTTCTGTTGGCCTCAAAAAAAGGAAAAGTATGTTAGACTCGTCCACTAAAGGGCTACAGAAAGTAAGAGTGGCAAAATGGAAGTGGCTGATAAAACAGCTCCTCTGGGTGCATGAACAGTTACGTTACCACAGATGCTCTTTAACAGTATAACCAAAGGGACTTCTGCCACAAAACACCGACCAGGTGTAAACAGCCTGTTCCCAACCTGGGGGACAAAGACAGATGAAGTATGCAGCAGGAACAGAAATGTGCACAACTAAAAAATATTACGAGAGCACTTAATTGACACGATGGTTTCGACATCAGAATTTGTTGATTTCTCCCGCATGGGTGTTTCTATGGGAAGCTCCATACACATGTGTATGCACTCCTGTAAGCACGGGGTAAGCACAGACAGCAAGTAGGAATGGCAAATCCCACCCCTGGTGAGCAGCTGCAAACTGGAAGGCAAAAGGGCGGCAGGGGCACGTGCCTAGCAAGGGAAGTCAAGCCTGGTTAAGTGAATGCTGCCCGTGTGACTTCAACATCTGTCTCTTACCATCTTGGCAACCAAACTACAGGGAACAAGTTCGTTAAAAACCCAGATTTCGTTGCCTCTTGCAAAGCTTTAAGGAAGAATTAGTCACGCAGAGTGAAGGTTTGGCCAGCTAGACAGACACATACTTATTTCCCAGGAAAAGTAGCCATGGCAGCCTGCGCCATGGTCAGGTCCTACACAGTATTTGTATCTGCTGAACCAGACATCAAGCAGAACAACTGACCACAGAGCAACAGTACGTCTGGCCCCAGAAACTGATTATTTGAAGGGAGTTTCATTGATGCTCTCAGGCACTGGGCACAGAGAAAGCATCACAAGATAGCTGGACATCACTCCTCAGGAACCCGGCACGTTTAAACACCAATGGAAAAAACTTCCTTGGCCTTAAGTACTTCAGTGTAGTTTTGAAACCATCCAACCTTTGTTTCTCTGCAAGCCAGACCTAGTACACATGGCCTAGCACAGATTTGTTAAAGTAGCACAGATTTGCCTGCAAGGTAACAAACCCGCCAAGCTACAGTCACGTTTTCAAAAGCTTTAGTATCTAGATAGTTAAACAGTTATTTTTTGCCAGATGCGTTCGGTATATAATACTCCAAACCAAGTACACAGGCGTTACAAGATTAGCCTTCTATTTTAATGAGCTCAACTCTGCTGCTAGGGATACCAGTAGCCTTTAAATTTAGAAATTAATCGCTGCTCAAAGATTAAGACCTGGAGTCTTTTCCTCCTCCTTTTTTGAAGTCTCCCTTCTTGTGAAACAAGAAGTGAAACCAATCTGACTCAGGCTCGCTCTGTTAGCCAGGGAAGAGTAACAGGTGCTTCCAGGCCACAGTTTGTTTAATCTGAAAAATCAGACACTAAAATAGGTCAGAGGCCTGACGAGGTGCCTGTTGGCTGCAGAGGGAAGCCACGGTGAGCTGCCTCCTGGGGTCAGCCACGTGCACATCCTACATTTGGTCATGAATACCACGTAAACCAGCCGAGAAATATTTGTAGTATGATGAACCAAGACGTGCACATTCAGCCTAGCAACCCATGGGGAAAACCCCCACAACCCTCCAGCCTACGTTATTTCCAGAGGCCCTGAAACTGCCACCACACCTTTCTGCCTGAAACAGAGCATTCTTCAGACTGACATAAAAACATAGTACAAGAGAAGGAGTTAGTAGAAAGACAGCTTGCCCAGAGCCCATACTTACATTCCCACCTCCAGGGACATGCTTAATATTGTCCTTGGAACCACACTTGGACTGAACATGGCTGTAGTTCGCTTTTTTGGAGACTATCTGGACCTGGAATGTTACAGAATGGAAAACAACACAAGGGAAGAGGACTGGTTAGAGTTGTCATATGGCAGGCTGGAGTGGATGCTCCAACACGGTGGATAAACAAAGAGTTGTGTTAAACTCAATCCAACTTTAGTATTGGGTGTGAAAGCAACTGAGGAGAAGAGTGAGAAAAAAAGTGAACGAAACAAGAGGCTGCACAGACAGTGTTAGTGCGAGAGCGTAAGCGCTACCGTGAGGACCACTACTCCATGTACCCTACGGGTTAGCATCACTGGCGGGTGCCTGCCTGACGCAGGGGCTGGGCTGTGGCCCCCGGGACGCTGCCAGGACCCCTGGTGAGAGCTGCCCAGAGCAGGCAGTGCCCGCTCAGGAGCAGAGCCAGAGCCACCAGTCCCCGCCATGCTACGAAGGTGTCTGCGCTTGGGCTCCATCTGCCTGCTGGGCTCCAGCCCCAGGTAACATCCCTCCCAGCCTCCGGGCAGTAGAGCCTGGCCTGAGAAACAATTCCGATGAAGGTGTCAAACCTTCAGTTACATTTTATCAGACGAGTTTTACGTTAATTGGATTGTTTCTCAGTTAAACTAAAGTGACTTGGACTTTTTCAAAATACAAAAGGAGTATGCTAGGTGAGCTTTTACTCAAAAAGTAGTAACTGAGTTAGAGTAACAAGCCCATGTTTACAAAGGTTAGTCACGACATGTGTTTAGTCTGGGAGTTATTTAACACAGCACAAAACGTGGCAGAAGCTGTATCCTACTTTCTAGAAAGAGGCGATAAGTTCAAAGCACAAAAGGAATCACCGGAACATTCTCACTTCAGCAGGTTTCCAAAAGCTCCTTAGCCAGTTTGAAAGACTGGATTCAGTGCAACAGCAGCTCTGAAAAGGTGCTCGTGCTGTGGAAGCGTGCAGGGGGTCACTGACTTCTCTAGAGGTACAAATCCCATCCACTCATTAACAGGCTCTGCCTTACGATATCTGAATTACATCCGCAGCGCAGGCACTCCCGCCTTGCTCCCCGTCCACTCGCGCTGAAATCGCGTGTGACGACAGCGCCAGGGTAGCCCACCGCACGGTGAGCGCCTGGCGTGCGGAGCTACCGCATTCTGATACAACTGCATTGGGAATACTGCAGGGAAGATATAAAGTCCTTAATACTCTGCAGTCTTAAACCTGGCAGCTAAAGCTCTCTCCTCCCAGTTGCAGACCAGTGCTGGGTACGAAGGACCGGTTTTAAGGGAAACTTTTGACGCAAAGTTAAACCTACCTACCTAAAACAGGGAGGAGACTGCTCTGAAAACCATTGACATTCACAGCAGGCAGGGAAAAGACACCTATGACAGTGATCTCTGAGTATGTTTAACCAAGAACATCTTAAGAGTTTGTAAGAAAGAACTGGAAGAGTGTCTGTGCAAGAAACAGTGACACTGACAGGAGAAAGCAGAAGAGTTGAAGAGAAGGGAAAGTGACTCAAAATGGAAATGTTTTCCTTCATCTCCCACAGAGAAAAGTCTGAAATAAACTCACTTTCCCATTGGGCTGTTTTGGGGCACCCTCTTTTGATACGGTTGTTTTAGTAGTAGCCATTTTAGAGACCGCACTGGGTTCAGACTTTCGTGCAGCAGCGGCTGATTCTGTCTTTTTCTCTATTTTCCCCTAGATGGAGACAAACGGATGATTTCAACCAGCAAAAGGAAAAGTCTGGGCAGGAGAGTATGGGAACACAAGCCACCCAGATCAATTCAGTGGAGCAGATGACCCAGGAGAACTTCTTACATGCTGCAATTCTCAGGCAAAGTATAACCCCATGCCCGGGAACAATGAAACAAAGGGGGTGGAAGGGCAGCAACATCACTCAGACACAGGATGAAACAGGCACCCTGTGGCCATAAAGCAGTAATTAAGTTTTCAGTGTCTCAAAAAACTCATAGGTGCCCTTCCTCAGTATCTCCTTTCCCCAGCAGTCACGTTGGCAGGTAACCAAGTGACCCCAGTACATTATTATTCTGCCAAAACATTAAACCCAACAGCAGTGCAGAACCACCTCCTTCATACAGATCTTTGAGGCAAAGGCATCCACAGGCTGATTTTCTTGGCCTTTGAGTTCTGAGGGCTCTGCTGGATACATACACACTACTTCCAGTTCTGATTTCGCACCCATGCACCGATCTGACTCAGGCTTTGAGACCAACAGCTGATGTAGTTTTTGGCTAATCGAATGCAGGTGGACCCAGCTAATCCAGCTATGCAGAAAATTGAATGAAAATTTACAGGTGTTAGAAAAATTCAGCAACTACCTGAGAATATCCATTCTTCTGCTAATCTAGATCCAGGTAAGTGCAGCAGAACCTGCATTTTTTTGGGGGGGCTCAGCATAAATCCTGTATCTCACTAACCTACCACCAACAGAACAGTAAACAATAAAACCCCAGCACTCCTATACCATCCTCAGATTCTAAAAACATCTCAGCGTAAGTAAGACTACAAAAAGGACAATTTTCTTGAAAGTACAATTGTTAGGGTTTAACAATTCTATGAAAATTTAGAAAAAGGACAGTACAATTAAATGTAAGAACAAATTCCCTTAAACTGACACAATGCCCCTGTAAGCGAAAAAGCTCTGCAGTCCTCGGAACCCTAGCATGGTTTAAAGTAACAGAACAGTCTTACAGTTTTTTGACCAGGTGGCAGAAGGCTTTCTGAACTTGTTTGGTTTTAAGCTATAATATACAGCATCTGAAAGGGCCACCTTCCTGGCTTGCCTCAAAGCTTTTAGCAGACTTGGTCTGTCATTTCAAAAAACTGTTTTGGGGAGTGGAAGTTTCTGTCCTCTAGACCTCCGAGCTCCGAGGGCTGTACTATGGCGTTGTGTAACAACGATACTCTAACTCTGAAGAATAAATCCATGCTGTATCGATGCTGTCTGTGACACACACCACCGCAGCCCAAGAATGCCCTTGACTTTAATGTGCCTGAGAGGAGATTAAGGCTCCCAGCATGAAACGTGCTCTCTTGGCACTAGATTAAAGTTATATGCAGAGTTATTCATTACTGCAGACCTGCGGCAAAGATAAGTGGGCAAATCTGTTCCACTGGGTAGAAATTAAAGCCCTCTGACTACAGGCAAGCTGCTAACACATTTGGTCAGGCAAAGATGGGTGTATCTGTTATACCGTACCCAATAAAGGTTTTATGATTATACATATCCATAAAATTATTTAAACCCTCAGAAGAGGGCTAGAGGTATATCTCTAATCCTTCATCATTTACATGGTAGATACTCCCAGTGAAAGTGTAATTTAAGACCATTACTGATTGAGAGCCTCAAGCTGTATCCATGCGTGTGCTTTTCCTTACAAATCATCCAACACTACTCTCTTCTTTCCTGGCGGCCACCACAGGTTACCCGAAGAGCAGCGTGTGTGGACCCATTTCATTTCAGCTTTAGTCCTGACAAGCTGAACACAGTCCCCGTTCCTAGACCCGGGCAAGATGCTGTGGAACTTGCTCCTGAATCCAGATTTCCTACGTCATAGTGTGTTATTCCACCTCTTGTACCACTCAGCAGACTCAATTCCTCTATTCAAAGGCAAAGTTTTGGAATATAGACAAGATTTTGAGCTTTCATTACCAACTAGTTTCTATGTCAGGATGTACGACAGAAAAACAGAACCTCAGTTTTGAATTCCTGTACGTATGTCAGTAAACACCATGAAGGCTCTTAGGGCGGATTCCTTCTGTACGCTACTATCGCTGCCTTGTTAATGCCTTGTGCATAAACCAAGAACCCAAAGAGGAGCTCTGCAGAGCATAAATGAGAAGAGCAGTGAGGATACAGCCACCAAAATTAGCAAAGAGCACCCATAACGCTTAAGAGCTACTGTTCCAAAGCGCTTATTGTTATGAAGCTTGAAGAAACTTACCTTTCCTCCACCAGGCTGATGCTTAATATTATCTGTTGATCCAATTTTGGAACGTACATTTTTCAGATCTGGAGCAGAAACGCTGCTGGTCGGGCGAGGAGGCTTGGAAACAGGTTTAGTCGGAGCCTTCGCAGTTGTTTTTTTAGCATCTGCTGTTGCGGTTGAGGTTGTGGTGGGTTTGGTTGCAGCAGGCTTGGTTTTGGGACGACTGGTGGCTACTCCAGGTAAGGTGGGTGCACTGGAAGCGGTGGTAGGAGTTGTGGCGCTACTTTTTACCACATTCCCAGTAGCGCTCTTAGGGCGGCTCAAGTCTGCTACAATTATCACAGTGATAGTTGGAGGGAAGGGGGGAAAAAGATGGGTCAGAGGCCATTTACACAAACTTCCTCAGAGTCCTAAAGATGTACCCACTGCACCTGCTTAATAAACACAGCCCTGAACAAGGAGGGTTTGATTTAGATGGAAACTGAACAGTTACCTGATGGTGACTTCGCAGAGGTCTTCTTAGCATCTGCAGGCTTTGCATCAGTCTTGATAGCTGCCCAACACAAAACAACACTGGTTAAGCATTTCCGAGCAGGAGCCAGTTTGCACAGATGAGAAGCCCAGATCATGGCACAGCTTTCCCTGGAGGTCAGGGGCTCTCCGCAGCTTCTCACACCCTGACAGCCCTCTTTACCCACAGCCCCCATTTCTAACATGCTGCTTGAAAGAAAGCATCTCAAGAATTAACGGCTCTGTCTGAACACTGGCCTGAGGCCCTCCTCCTAACAGCAAAACCCACTGGTCTTTTCCAGCAAGAGGGTCAGTTCACCTAAAGGACCATCACTCAGTGATGCAGCACACCTGAGGTATGGTTTGCATTTTGTTTTTTCTTAAATTAACTTTCTGAATTTGACAGCACTCACTAAGATAATTTTAACCCTGCCCCAATTTCATTTTTTCTCAAAAAACCCCAAAGCACTGCTCCCTTTCTTTACTAAGTAGCGAAAGCAAAACCGCATTTGTCCATCTATAACATCGGTCTCACTGCCGGATCAGTTCTAACCCATGCCAATTTTTTTGCACAGACATTATTGCACATATTTCGGTCCCTGTTATAGTTGTATAAAACCAAAAAAATCAATTGCTAAACTGAACTACGCCTTTGGGCAAACACCAATGATCGTGACCTGATTACACTCCACATACAGAGGACAGTCTAAACCAGGGATGCATCTGTATTTCTCAAAGCAGGAGAGAATCATAGAATTGATCAAGGCAAAAATCACAGACTGAAAAATATAAACAGCATGTTCTTTTAAGGAGCTCTCTGTAGCTTTTCTTTTTTTTTACTATCAGTGATGAACAGCTTTGGCTAAAATCTGCTTCAATATCCAAAGAAAGGCAACATTGAAGTCTTAACAATAAATGGAAAAAAAAAAATCTAAGTTAGAGATTATGAAAACACCCATTTTCTAATATTTAATTTCCACTAACAGTCTCAGATTTTTAGATAAACTCAAGTAGCTGGCAGGGTACTTTGTGGAATAACCTATACAGAAAAGAGCAAGCGGCACATGACTATAGGCCAGGCGAGTCTGGATCATTCCATCCTGACTTTGCTAAAAGCATTCAATTAAACACCAGATAAAATACTAGCTAATGAGATGAAACACATTTGAATAATTTAATAAGGCCTGAAGGATAGAGACAAAATTAATACCAAACACTTCAATAAACGTCCTGTCAAACCAACCTAAGCTCATTTCTAGAGACCACAACTTTAACTGGGAAAACCGTACGGACAGAGCAGACTCAGTTTTCTATGAAGGCAGAAGGGCTAATATATTACTGTAAGAGAGAACGAGCTCTTATTTCTGCTGGTGTCAGTGGGGGGACAAATGCTGGAACGCTTTTGTCTATGTTACGAGCTTGTGATGCTGAAAACCTGGAGAATGGTAAGGCCACTGGGAAAACGATCTACGATGGCAGTCAAAAACTTTGACCTTTTCCTGATCTGAAGGACAGAGAGGTGGACTTGTACAAATGTAAGAGTTATTTTCACAGGGAGAGGAAAAAACTGAAAAACTAAAACTAAATAAAAATCAAGCACCACGTAACTCATGGCTCTCATTTTGTAGAGAAAATGACTGACATTTAATACCTGAAAAAGTGAAACCAGGTAATTTCAAAACAAGCCACTACAAACACATTTTTAAACAGTGAGAATGACTACACGCTTGAGCAAACCACAAGGAAGCCTGCCTTTTGACACAGGAAAAGCAAGAGCAGATGTCCTCCTGAAGTATCGTCTTTACCCAGAAACTGATTATCTGGCTCAGCACTATGTAATGAGAAACTAAACTGTGATCAGAAGGATCCAGGTCTCCACCACCTGCATCTGTGCATCCAGCTGAAGCTGCACGTGCTCTACCCAAACCGAACTGGCAGTGTTCGGCTTGTTGCGACCCCCCTTCAGCCCCCACAACACTGTCCGCCCTGTCACCCCCTCACCGTCTCCTCTTCCAACACAGGACTCCCTTCTTTTACCATTCACGACTCCTCTGTGCGCTTCCAGATCCAGACAAAACAGCTTTAAGTCCCGATGGAGTTTTCTCCAGCTGACCTCATCTCTCCCTCGCCCACCCAGTTCTCACTGTACTTTGGCAACGTCCCACCACCCTCGCTGGTGCAGAAGCCTCTTCCTCTGTACATCTTGCCACTTGGAACAACCTTCCTGCATCTCTGCATCATTGACTCCATCTCTTTTCAAATGTCATCAGAAAACACTTCTTTGTTTGTGTCTCAATTTTGGAAGGAGAAATTTACTGAACTCATTAAAACGTATTAAGCATTCTGGGCTGCAGTTTGCATAAAAGACCACACAAAATGAATTTCACAAGGATGTCCAGAGGATCAGTTCAGATACACAGCTCTTCGAAAGCGCAACACTTCCTCTGCACTTGATTAATTACTTTGTCCCCATGAGCATAAAGTATGCTATGTACATCTAGCCCAATATATTTCAACATAGTTAAAACATTCCTATTCTTTTGGGAAGGACAGGTTACGAATTCATGCTTTGGGACTCATAGAACAAAGCAACCAATATGTATTATTAGTTTTATGTGTTTATTGGCAAATTTTGCCAATGAGGTCTAGTCATTTAAAAGACTTGAGAACATTTAACTGTATTTTTATCTGACGTTAAATCTCTCAAGCTCCATTAAAATGAGTGAAAACACTGTTTTCAAGATGCTAATATGCTGCTCATATTTCGTGCTGTGTTAAACTCATGGGAAGTTCCCTATTTAGCAACAGCAGGAGTGGGATACAGTTTTCTGATGAAGCTGATGTAATTTCAGCTCCAAATCCTTTCCGCACTACTGTAACACCTCCACTTCTGCTCAACCTTTTTTGTTTTTCAGATGCACTAGTTTGAGTGCTTCAAGTCCTCTCCTGGAGATTCATTCTTCCCAAGTTTTAAGTTGTTTTTTCATGTTTATTCTGTTACTATGGAAAAATGCAGAGGTAATAGCACTCCTTTTCATAAATCATGCATGTTCTGTAATTGCATTAACCCTGAATCACACAGAGCTGATCCAAGCTGGCCTTGCAGGTCATTCAGACTTGGTTTTGGAAGTTTTTCTCCCTGGTGAGAAAGGTCTGACCTATGGTTTCAGTACCTTGGCACAGGAAGGATCTTGTCCTGTGTTGTATTAAAAGGGTTGAGATTCCAGCTATCGCTCAGCTTCAGGTCAGCTCCTGACTGACAGGCAGGCCAGCTTACACTTCTCAGAAGTGCTGCTTAAGAGCAGCTATGCTTCTCACAAATGGCTGCACTTCAAGGTTTTGAGGTTTTTTTTCTTTCTTTCAAATCTGAAGATGGCAAGCTTGCTTACCAGAAGACTAATTTGAATAAACTGAGGGGGCCACAGAATCACCTAAACACAGGAAAAAGCAGCCAGCATACTGGAATACGTGAGAAAGACATCACAGTGTGAACCAGTGGTGCTACTCAAACAAGAACTGGCAGCTGGTTACAAAGAGAGATCTCCTGAGCTAAAACCAGAGCCTACTTACATGTGGGTCGCTTCGGTGGAGAAGTAGCAGTATTTTTTGCAGCAGTGGTTGCAGTGACCGGTGATGCTGCTGTGGTCCTAGGAGTAGTAGGGGTGCTCCTGGCAGTAGTTTTAGGACAGGCAGATGATGGAGTCTTTGACAGTGAGGTCCGCTTCTCTGTGGTCTTCGCATCTGCAACCTGGAAATGAGCAGGCTACGTTAAAGCCAGTATTTCACTGAACAGTCTCTTCAAAGTGCTTGCCAACAAAAAGCCTGAAATGAACGGAAATTGTTTAAATTCTTAAGCACATAAGCTAGGCACTTCTGAAACATTATAATGCAGATGAAGCATATAATTAAGGCATGCACAAGCAACTGGCTACATTCAGTGCAGGACACGGAGCACAGACCCTGCTGAGTATCAGAACTCCTCCAGATCTGTTTCAGCATTAATGTGTGGAGGCCATTTACAGATGCGAAGGGGGTTTTGATTTCTGAACAAAATGGAAAACATCAGTCCACTAGCAACACTTCTGGGAGAGACTGCTTTCCTTCATGAGCAGAAATGCGTCCTGAGCTTAAGGCAGCATTCATTAAAACCCTGTGGACATAAGAATTAAGTGTCTGTGGTTCATTCCTCACTTGGAAAACTATTCCTTGTCTGTCCCTGTTAAGTTGCTTGTTTGTAAACTGACTGATCTCTTAAGTATGACAACAGCAAGTTAATGCATGGAAACAAATGAGAAGATTTTGAGTTCATTAAAAAGGGATTGAGAATCATACAAGAACTTAAAACTGAAGACACTCATTCACAGGAAAAGTACAGATTTGCACCTGTGCTTTCACACTCATTTAGTTAGTTTTAAAAGACACTGAAATTCAGTTATTTAAGTATAGGAGAACTGCTAGCATTTAGACATCAACAGAAAGCTTCTGAAACAGATTTTAACGTTCCCTTTCAAATCTGAACTCTCCTACTAAAATTCTGCAAGTTAATGTAGGGAAGATTCAAGGGACATTTCCCATTCTTAACATTACACGTGGATATCCTACTTCAGCTTTAAGATGCAACACTTAAGGACTGTCCAGAAATCTTCTCTTACTGGAGAACTCCAAATCTCCGATATTTCATCAGCACAGAAGTGTATTATCAGTTATCTCTCTACAGATTTTATAATGGCCAGACATCATAAAGACACAATTGGTGGGAAATACTGAAGTGTTCAAACATTATTTCCCCCCCCCTCCCTCAATATTACTATCAAAGCTCTCCATTCAGCTTTCCCATGCTCTTGTCTGGATTTAAGAGTTATCCTATGTTTGTAGTGTATCTACATTTGAAAAACCCTCCTCCTTTAGTAATGGGAAGAAATAATTATCTTGCGCACTTTGTGACAGTTCACTAGGAAAGGCACAGTACTACAGTCAAGTTTAATTCTCTTCTCTGTGACGACACAATTAATGCTTGAGACCTGATGCCCTAAATGGGTCAGTGGAAGCCGATACCGATAACTACATGGCTCTCACAACGCGGTGATTCACAGCCCTGATCTCATCCTCCCACGGTGAGCACCAGAATCGTTTTGACTCTTGGGTAAGGCAGCTGGTAAGTTAACGTGTAAACAAGTTCTGGGAGCTCCCACACGAAAGCAAGTAGTTTCTTACCTTTGGTTTAGTCTCTTTTGGAGTTAAGGTGGAGGGACGTGTAGTACTGGTGGCTGGGCGTTTAGCAGTAGTGGCTGGAGTAGGACCTGCAGTAGGGCTCGTGGGTTTTTTGTTTGGGCCAGGCGTGGCAGAGGCTGGCCGCTTAGGGCTGGTAGCGGACAGGGGCCTGGCTTTCGTTGCTGCAGGCTTTGCAGATGATGTGGATGCGGCAGGCTTTATGTTTTTTCAAAAAAGCAAAATCCAGTATAAAAACAAAAAATACAACAAAAAATAGCGCATTGTAAACCAAAACATTGAGCTGCAAGAACATAAAAATGATATTTTAAATGAAACAAACAAACAAAAAAATAATTAGCTTTCTGTTTTCTGAGCAGAATGAGAAGACCAAAATGAAGCAGCAGAAGAGGGCTGCCTTCGGAGCCCAGTGGAGTTTTGCCATTCAATTCAAAGCGAACAGGATTTATTCCAGCAACATCTAAAGTGACAGAAGGAATCGCTGGTAAAGCTGGGATTAGTAATTGGGTGTTCCTGGCAGCTAGTCCTACGTGCAATACACAGCACATTGCTTTCCAATTACATGCACACAACTGATTGCAAGCTCTAAATCCTCATCTGATCAATTCTAGTGGTCACCTGGCCGCCGCCTTCAAGGGGACCAAGAATCCCCTGCCCCTACCACTGCTTGAAGAATTTGGGGTTGGATTTTGCTGAATGCTGCAGGGTTATAAAAGCAGGTCTCTCATGCTTCATAACCAGCCCTAAAATATGAGAGTACCAGATCCCGAGCAGGATCTCCGAATGCTAATTGTAATGCAAATAAACGTGTCGTAAACAACTAGTAGAATACTGGTGTAGCAGAAGTGTTCTCATACATGTTTACTACTTCTACACCAATACCAACCAGAGAATTAATTTAAATAAAGCTTACCACACATTTATTAAATCCACTTTCGGTCACATTTGCTGCAGGACAAGTTGTTTGCAACTTCATAACTGAGTGTCTTTGTTGCAGTAAAATGGCAGCTCAGAAAACAGAACCTGTGTTGCCACAGCTGAAGCAGCAGGAAAGCAGCAAAGAAAGGAGCAAGGAGGCTGACCATGAAACGACACCTACCTTTGTCTTCTTCTCAGGGCTGGGAGGAAGCTCTTTGTTGGGAGGTGCTGTGATATCGTTCCCTGTCACAGCTTCAGCTGGTTTGGTCTCCTCTGGTTTTGCTGGGGGAAAAGGGGAAAAAAAAAAAAAAAAAAGTGTGTGGGGGGAGACTTTGTAAGTTTGATGTTCTTTTTTGAAATATAATATTTTTAGTGTACTATTATTCAACACAGTAGC
This sequence comes from Falco naumanni, assembly GCF_017639655.2. NCBI lineage: Eukaryota > Metazoa > Chordata > Aves > Falconiformes > Falconidae > Falco > Falco naumanni. The sequence goes on from NC_054057.1 coordinate 62,157,295, forward strand.
AGGAGGAGAGAGAACTGAGAGAGTTACAGGTTGGCTATTTCTGGAAAGTTTCCACAAAACCAGAACACCTATAGGAAGAAAGATTTTCCCCGTAACAGGACAGGTTCATCCAGGTGCCATTAGCATCCAATTTCTCCTATTATTAGCAGGAAAAGACAGATAGCAGATGAAGGAAACCTCTGGTTTAATTAAAATAGCAAACCTTCCCAACTTTCGCGTTATTAAAATAAATTGTTGGAATGCTTATCATGAAGATCTGACCTCTTCCAGGTTTCACACTATGACTTACCGTGACGTAGGACGCTATTTCAAGCTATCCCTATCATTATGGCTGTTTCTTCTTGACCTTTCTTCCACCCACATCCAGGCACTGCAGCTCTCTGGGAGCAGGGAGGATTCCCGGCACCGAAAGGAGCCCGACGGCTAACGGGAAAGGTCGCACAGGAAAGCAGGATCTCCTTCTAGCGTGCGTGGATCATACTGACCCTTGTTAGTGTGGAAACCATCGTGTCATGCTGTGCACGCTGTGTTTCACAGCACAAAGCTTACACCCGGCTGGCAGGTTTTGGCTGTGATCGCTCATCTTTGCCATTGCCACCAAAGGGTGTTATCCCGAGGGGGGACAGCAAACCCACCCGCTGCTTCAACAGCAGCAGAGCGGCCACCACCACTTCCTCATCTCCCTTTAAAAACCAGTCTCGAAAGCATTGCCCAGCCACCAGCACGATAACTACTGTCTTCCAAAGCAAACAATACAACAAAACACTAATTTAGTAGCAGCTTCACCAAGTTTTCTCCCTATACCTTACAAATCCTACAGCGGAACTGCCATGCTGCTCTGCACCATGAGACGTGCAAAAGGCAATTTCCCTATAAATAGCTTTTAAAACGCTACTTCTCCGCCGTGTTGCTGTACAATTGCATTGCTATGAGTTGTCTTCCACTGCAATTCCTGCGGCATTTGAATTTTATGAAGGATACGGTGCAATCAACCCATCACAAACGTATGTGTTTTCCCTTGCCATCTGGGGATGAAAATAAGCGTTATCTGTGTTAGGTGTTTCTTTTTATAACAATGCAACAGATTGTAATGCTGCAGCGCATGCTAAGGGCCCACCAGGCAATAGTGTAACAATTCCAACAGTATAAAGGTTGTTTTCCATGTCTTTTGAAAATGACTATATTTCACATTTTTTTGCTTGTCAATCACGAAATGAGCATCTCAGAGGAAAGTTCAATTCTGGTATAAACGCCACTGTTGAAACAGTCAACACAAAATAAATCCGTGCTTTCTGCCTGCCCTGGAGATGCTCAACAGCAGGACGGTTTTGTTGTTGTTTTTATTTTTCTGACTCCAGAACCAGTTTAGTAGCCTTTTTTTCCTTGCACTACTTTAGCCTCTTCCTAGCTATTTAGCTTCCAAGCCATACTAAATGTTTTGCAGCACTGGGTTTAGCATCCTAGGCATACAAAACAGACTTGTGAAGAAAACAAGCATCAAAATGTACAGGCTGGCCACTGTTTTTAATGCAAAATTCTCAAGAATCATTCATGTTCAGCTAGAAAGCCTTTTTTTTTTTTTTTTTTTAGCTAATTTACATTGGCTCCTCTATATGGGTTTTCTCCACTGCATTTCAATAAACCTTTACATTCTCCCTCATTTAACTTGTCAGTTTTATCTACAGCAACACCAGAAAGAGCAATTGTTGTCAACTGTTCTTCCTTCTGAATAACAAACTTCTGTCCATTCATTGCTCCCTGCTCCCGGTACCCCACGCCTAGGGATGGCTTTGTTTTGAATCCTACTAGTCTCAAATACCTCAGACAGCAAGGTGACTTTCCATCCGTTTGGAAGTCACCTTACATGTATAGCCTGTCCTTATTATCTCAGCTAATTCAGCGGCAACGTTAAACCTCTTGCTTGGTGACAGTATCACAGCATCCCTGCAGCAAGGGGAATTCATCTGCTCAGGGAGCCTAATGCAGGTCCTCAAAAAACCCTCAACTTCCAAAGTTTCACAATTTAAAACTCAGCAGCTTCCATGCTTCCAACCTAATGACAACATGAATTTCCTGTTATCTAATGAAATACGGGCTACTACACAAGAAATTCGAAGTGAATAACTTCAACACACAAAACAAATAGGGTATTTTTTTGATGTAAACCTGAAAAGTAGCGTAACCAGGCTGATGGAGCTACACTGCAGGATAGCACACATACAGGTTAAACAACTTATATCTGTAAATAATAATAATAATGATGAACGCGGGAGAGCTGGGTAGGGAACTCCCCTGCTCCAGGGGGCACAGGGCCATAATTCAGGTTCCACCTCTCACAGCCTGTGATGCGCCAGGGCACACAACCCAGGGGATCACAGAAGGATAGGTTTGTTTTGTGCTGCCTCAATTTGAGAAACAACCCAATGTGCTCATCAGTACACTCGCTTTCATTCATCGTTTAATTATGAAGGCGCTCTCTCCTACACACAGCAGAGAACTGCCTGGGAAGATTTCCTAGTTACAAGGGAGTATTAGGAAAAGCTGCCAAATCTTAATCAAATTTGTTCATTAGTCTGCAAGAACTATTTAAGAGACTTTTCAGTTTGCTTGTTCCTCCAAGCATGGCAGCAAACCTCTGAAAGATATTTCAAAGACATGTTGTTGGGAGCTCTCGCAGGCGCTGCTCTGCCCCGAGCAGGGCTCCTCCTTCGGCCGCCGCAGCTCCTGGTGTTCGCTGATGGAGAAAATCCAGCCCAGCTGAGTCAGCACCCAGAGCTGAATTACTCCCGGGGGGGAAAGGGGGACAGGGGCTTGAAGGAGAGAGGGAAGGACATTCCAATCTGGCATCTTCCTTCGATCAACTCAAAGGCATAACCCTGCGATCGGGTCCTTTCTCCCCGCTGCTACTGACTGCAATGGCAAGCTGCACCATGCTGCTTGGTACATCCATCCTCATCCCCTGCTCACCCTTCATTACTCACTAAGTATGTTTTTATCGGTGGAAATCAAACTCTGTTTTGTGCGTGTCAGTTCACAGTACTGTGAGGCACCACTGCTTCACAATTTCTAAGAGCGAAACTGGAAGAAATTATTCATATCTGAGTGCACCGGAGAAAACAAATGACTCCACAATAACGACTGAACCCGTGAGCTCCGGAATTTTGTTTGGGAGGTTTTACAGGTATCAATTACAAAACAGCAAACTTGGCAAGTGGTGCTTACATCTCCCTTAACAGCAGCATCAAGTGCCTTTCAGACGTGTTCCAGCCGGCAGAAGGAGGGATGGTTGGGACTCCCGCCGTGCTGTGTGGAGGAGCGACCCCTGGGTGGCCCGACACTTCTTACATGGACACTGGGCTTCCATCACTTCGTACTGACAGTACCTACCTGCCTCCAGGTGGCCTTGGAAAAAACAGGCCAGTTTAAGAAAAACACTGAAGAACTACCCTGCACATCAAAGACAACTGCAATGGTTTCCTGGAGAAAGTTTTGCTCTTGTCTGCGGCAGGAGTTTGACACCGGCAGATGCAGCCTTCTCTCATACAAAAACCTGCTGAAATTCAGTGATGTTATCATTCACTGAAACCCCCATCCCCCAGTTTGAACCCTCTTGCTGGCTGAAGTCCCAGGTGACCCCCTGTGCTGGCCTCACTCAGCGGCCCATCTCCCAGTGCTTCCCAGGCTGCATCCCCAGCATCACCTGTGTACCAGCTGCCTCTTCCAGGTTCCTGCATGGATGGAGCTGAGCACAGCAAGACCTACACAAGGTGTTGGTGGCAGAAACAGAAGAGCTCCCTACTGACCCTGCACCAGCCTTGCCAGAGCGCTCGCCACTGCGGTGCTGGGTCAGCCAAATGCTCGAAGACAGTCCCAAAGCTGTAGTAACACCCAGCCAAGGCCATGTGCAGGAGCTGTAGCACTGAAACCACGTTTGACAAAGGCACACTAGAGCCAACAAGTTAAAAAGCCTATTCTTAAAATAAATTTGTCACCAGAAACCAGATATTTGCCATTGCTGGATGAAGGACCCAGCAAACAAGACCACATGGTGTGTCAGACAAAACTGAAGCCAGAGGGAAGAAGGCTCCTAACAAACAAGCAGCGGTGATTTTTCAGAATAAATGGCAAAAATAAGGCGATCTGTGCCAAAACTGACACTCAAAAACCCTCAAGCTTCAGCTCCTTGTGATGAAAGGAAAAACATTCTTCCTATAGGTCTTAAAAATTATGGAGAACTTAGCTCTGCTTTGTCTTGTATAAGCAGAGTGAACCATAAAAAAACACTAATGAGGAAACTTAGAATTCTGCCTCCAACAGTCAAGTTTAAATACTGTGATGCAAATAAAGCATGTGGGGCCATCCACATAGCCGTGGAGTAGGCTCAGTCTCCTGAACGGCAATTCATCCTGATTTTTAGGTGTGAGCAGCCACTCATAACAAGTTATTTACACAAGAACCCTGGTGTCTGAGCAGACTCTTAACATTTTATACTTAACCTCTCACTTCTATACGTGCTGCCACTCTCGGTGGCTACTAGCAGCAGGTGAGCTACCATTCGAAGAGATGTCACATGATATAAAACAATCAAAAGAGATGAAGAGGGCAGATGGAGATCAGAGCTGAGGGAGAAATCCTTCCCTGTGAGGGCGGCGAGGCGCCGGCACGGGCTGCCCAGAGCAGCTGTGGGTGCCCCAGCCCTGGCAGTGCCCAAGGCCAGGCTGGACGGGGCTGGGAGCCACCGGGGCTGGGGCAAGGGGGCCCTGCGCGTGGCAGGGGTGGGACTGGGGGGTCTTTAAGGGCCCTTCCAACCCAAACTGTTCTGGGATTCTGTGATGGCTTTAAAAATATCTTTTTCCCCCAATAAGAACAGACTGTAGAACAGCTACCTCATCAACTGCCTAAGACCAAAGCTGTCCTCCAAGGCTGAACATGAATGTTTACACAGACTGTCTATTATTTCTTTATAAAAACATCCCTGTTTGAACAGCGAGTCCCTCTCCCAAGCTTCCTATGTAGCACTAACACGGCTCAAGAGAACCTCCCAAGGAGCCTTCAAACACGTCTTACAACCCGTTGTTCAGCCCCAACCCATTCCACTGCACCCACAGAAAACTGGCATCCAGTAAACCACAAGACTCTGATGTCAAAGCTTTTCCTCTGGTTATCTTTCCTCTAAGGAGACCTTCTTTCATTAGAAGGAAGCTAAGGAATGGAGAATTTCCCCATCACATCACAAAGATGTACAGAACCTCCCTCTGAATGAATAATAAAAAAAAGTGGGATAAGGGAGAGGTTTGGTTGATTTTAAGCTCTGCTGTCTGAAAACCACAGGCGCCTTTTAAAAAAGGCCAAGGAACAAGACAAACCAAACTCAGCGTTTTGATGGAGTTTTGCAGATGCTAAGGGGGGCTCTTCCTCAAAAGCAGCAAGAAAGTGGGGGCAAAAGCTGCTGAAGCCCGTTTGAAAACAGAACAGCTGGGCAACAGGAAATGACAGCAGGCACTTCTGAACGAGGCAGCAGAATAACACAGCAAGGAATGGCAGGTGACACGAACTGCCACACCGCTCCTCCGAGCTGTTCTAGCCGAACACAAAAAGGAGGACTGCAAACCCACATACTGAAAGCCAAGACAACACTTCATGATTTTAACCTTGAACTCATAACTCAAAATGTGATTATACCTATTACCCCGGGTTACTGTGAGAATTCAGCAATCTGCCTGCATGGATATAGCAAAGTGTTCAAGTGACACAGTCACAGAGCAGTGAAGGGTTGGAAGGGACCTCTGAGGTCACCAGCCCGACCCATCACTCAAAGCAGGTCCCAGCAGATCAGGTTGCTTACAGTCATGGCCAGCATAACTTCCAAATATAAGGAGGAACTTCTTCAGTGTCAGGGAGGTCAAACGCTGGAAGAGGCCCAAGGAGACTGCAAGATCTCTAGCCTTGGAGGCATTGAGACCTGGAAGGGACACACAAGGCCCTGAAGCAACCTCATCTGCTTACACGTGGGTTTCAGTCGGGGGTTAAACTGGAGACCCCCAGAGCTCTGTTCCAGTCTGTACTGCAGCTATGTAGTGGAGGATGCCCACACTGTATGCAATTAATCATACAGCTTCTTGAAGGCAAGTCCTGATTATAAGGAACTATATATAGATTTTGTAACCATAAGGAAAAAAAAAAAACCCACCCCACTCTCCTCCTCCTCCTCAAATAAATCTCTCTCCCCATCCTGTGACTTGCAGTCTTGGAGACTTGTCCAACAGCCCTTTAGCCCATGTAATCATTTAACATTAGAACAGCAGAACAATATAGGTTGGAAGGGATGTCTGGAGGTCATTTAGCCCAATCTCCTGTTCAAATTATACCAGATTGCTCAGGGGGCTTTCAATCATCTTCAGAGCATCTCCAAGGATGGAGATACCACATCTTGGGACTTCTCCTTCAATATTCTATTAGCCTCATGGTAAAAAAAAAAAAGATATAATAAAACATCACAGTCCATAAATTCCTGGCACAAGATGTTTTACAGCTTCGCTGTAAATAGCTGAGAAGTCACCCAGCATCATTTGCTTTCATCTGCTGCTGCTATTTTTGTTTGATGACCCATATTCTTATGCTAGAAAAACTGAACAGTCTTCTCTTGTTCACAACTTTCATGTCATTGATGACTTTATAGACAGTAGTCACAATCATCTCCCTCTCCAAGTCCTCTCTCTTCCAAGCTAAAGAGTCTTAGTTTATTCGGCCATTCTCCATATGAATTTCTCTAATACAGTGCCTTTATTTATCATATTTCTACTTCTATTATAACTTTTTTGAGGCAGAGGACAACACACAGATTTACATACTGCGCTCAAAATGCAAATACATAATGGATTTATAAATTGATATAATTTTTTCTAGTTTGTTTTCTCTTCCTTTCTGAATTCCTAAAACTCAATTTGCTGAAGGAAAGCCACACGAAAGCATCCTTGTGACAACTACATCCTATAAAATCCTTACAACAGTAGCATTATTTCTCCTCCTCGGCCAGAACAGAAATGAAACCATCAGGGTTACAGCTCGTGTGAGGTGACGCTGAGCTGGAACCCAAGAGGAGAGGCAAACACAGACCTTCAGTCTTTCAGATCCCTTCACCATCAGTTTTGCTGTAAAGCGCTCTCGTGAAAGCTGTTACTGTATGTGAAAAAACCAGGCTCTAAATCTGAAAAGCTTCACTGTTCGTGTTTCCTTCCCTGAAGAAGTAAAATTAGGAAAAAGTACTTATAGAAACATACCCATATCTTTTTAAAGCTATACCATGTTATCGCGCTGTTTTAAAAATCATGCAACTCAGAATGAAAGCCTATGCACATTACTGCTCAAATATCATGCAGTAACTTATACAAGAATAAGCATTCCCAAAAATTCATTCTCCACATCAAAAGGAACAGGTGAAGACCCCAGTATAACATAGCTTAGGCTCATCTCAAAAGGCCAAAAGTAAGCATTTCTATCTTCTGGTACTGCACTAAGCAAAAGCTGAAGATGAAGGACAGCAGTAATTACGTACTGAACTCTGGAAGATTTTAAAGAATGTTACATCTTGTTTCTCCCTTTTACTGACTAGTTAAATAAGCATTTTGGTGGTACCTGAGTTGGTATCACTTAAACCCCCTCCTTTCCCACCTACCCCACTTGTTAAGGCACTAGCTCCTGTTTTAGGGGTCTGAGTTTCACCTGCCTTACCCCTGGCCACTGATCCAGGCTGGCTCATTAATGTGCTTCAAAATGGAAGGGGACTTGCAGCTGCATTCAAACGTGCTCCTGAACGAGGCCAGGCACTCATCTTCCATATCAGCAGCAAGGGATATTTAGCAGGCTAAGCTGAAATAAAACATCATTCAATGAAACAGCTCCATAATTCTCATAGGGATTAGAGTAATCAACTGAAAATCCATTAAGAGAAATAGATTAAGCAATAAGGCAACGACCATCTTTACTCTCCCTCTTAAACGTAAACAACCTTAAAACCAAAACCAGACCATGTTAAATACTGCTTTTGCCAGCAATGCTGCAGAGAGGCATGAGCTCCTTCCTCTTCATCCATCACCACCCAGAAGGAGCTGCTCCATCAAAAAAAACACCATCAAAGAAAGCCTTTTTGTTTAAGGCTCTTAAGACAAAAGTATCTACAAATATAACAAATCTCAGTTTAAGCAGAAATACAACCCTTATCTGCTTTCTCCTCTCCAGAAAAGCCTAAATAAAATATCTCCTGCTTGACCCAAATACAGAGTAGCTAAGCATTTTATTTGGCACTGAACGCAACTCAATCAACGTGTACATTTTCACTTGTTCTCAAGAACTGAGGAATAAACCAGATGTCCTCTTTGCCTGCATTTTGTAAACCTAGGTTGATTTGTTATGACTGTTTTCTACGCAGGAAGGTAAATCCTAAATCAGACTACTCGCCATGTTTATCTAACACGGCACAAACTAAAACCAGTTATTTAAAGTAATGAACATACTCTTTTTGATGGTGATACAGTGCTAAATATTTGATGCCGGGCATAAAAAAAGCTAACAAAATCATGAGCTTTTCCCTTTTCATTGATAAAAGTGGAAGCACATTCATAAAACCAACAAAAAGCTCTATTTCTGCCCATGCCCCTGACAAACCAAAGCGAGAGCGCCAAGCACACCTCCCAGCCAGGCTAAAAATACCAGCAAACCCACACAACTGAAGCCGCCTCCAAAGGGATAGCAGGTGGGGAGCGGGGAGAACGGCTGCCCCAACTCCTGCTTCGGGCTGTCCCTAGGACTGCTGAGTGCCGCTGAAACCTCCCAGCATTTCCAGCTGGCTGCTTGAGCTGGGGCAGTGCCTGGGCCAGGCGACACCCGGGGTATTTCCAGTATCCAAAGGCATAAAACTGCGATTCCATACTGTTCAAAATGCAAAATAATTACACACACAATCCTGCCTCTGAACACTTAAGCACAAAGATAAGATGTTTCCAGTGATCCAATGGGTCCAACATTAAACACTTGCATATCATCCCGTATCAACAACAAGCAACAGAGAGCCCAGCCTGAGGGGTCTTCTCACGCCTTACATCAGCTGATGTATCACTGGCCTTGGACTTCAGGCATGACATTTTACATACCCTTAAGCTACCCAGTGTACCTTGAAGACCCATCCATAGCAATTCCCATTCTCTAAGTCCCGCCACACTTGGCACCTTGAGCTTGCAGCAGGAATTTCCAGGGATGAGCAGTGTGTGGCCATAAACAACACCCCTGTACACAGCCAGCACACGCTGCCTTCAACCCCTCTTTTGCTCCTGAACATCTCCTTGCTCTTCTCACCGCTCTCCCCAGAGAAAGGGGAAGAGGAAAACTCACGCACCTGCTGTAAGCCACTGGCCGGTAGTTATTGCTATTTTTGAGAAAGCACAGTGTGTGTTGCAAAACAGGGAACCTGCCTGATTTATGTAACGATTACAATACTTTCAGCATCAATTTTAAACTCTCCCTGAGATCTCTGAGAGAGATGCCAATGTTTATTTTATGTTTAAGGCTGAAGATGCATACACCAAGAACTATCCAAAGCCCATATCAGGCACTGTTTTAGCACTGGTCCCTTCATTTCCCCCTCCTGCCCGCAGCCTGCAATTGTTTCTTTCTTCTTTTCTCATTAAAAGCATGATTTCAACCGGCAAGGAATCTTCCAGACCACTAACATTACCTGAACAAGTATCATTAGCTCATTATGAGGTAGCTGGGCTGCTATTTCCTAATCCCATAATTAACTTTAATCTATGTAAAACTGAGGCAATAGGCTATCACAGCCTCACTCAGTCGTGCTGGAAGTCTGGGATTCTGTATTTACCTTTGCGGTATAAACCGCAAAGTGTTCTGCTGCAAAAAAACCCGCAGAAGATTCAGAAGTTATGTTGGACCGCACACCTTGCTTATAGATTTGTAAAGAAATAGAATCAGAAAACCAAGACTATTTTTCTGATGCACACACTGAGCCGCTGAGTATCAGAGAGGTGATGGTCCCAACAGAGTGTGGTCCAGTGGAGGCTGGAATTCCTGGTATTTCAGAGCAGAAAATACTTCAAGTTGGAGGAAATTTAAAGAAAATGAGAAAAGGCAGAAGGTGAGGGCAGTGAATGGCACTGCTTATCTAAGGGACACCACTGGAGGTGACGAGGTATGTGCAATGAAACACAACAGCTTGCAGACAAGGTGAACATGCATCAGAGCTACTGTTCAGGGCAGGAAACAATGTGACCGCTTGTTTCGGTGAGAATCTGCAGTAATCGCTGAAGGAGTAAGGGACCAGAACAAGTTCCGCAGCTCAGCTCTGATCAGGACTAATCCGCAGCCAGGATCTCCTTCCTTAAAATACCTGTCGTGGGTACGTGAGTTTTGAATGGGTATGCCTTTCTGACAATTTTTAGAATGAAATTTAACTAAACATGCCATCATACTAACACCAAACTATTTGCAAGAAAGAAATGTTTTATGTACAATTTTAGGGCACCTTAAAAAAAGCACAGGAACAGCAGATGCTTAGCAAAAATCCCCCCAACCCTGGGTGCACAGGACCAAGGAAGTCCACTTTTGGCAGAAGTTCAGAGAGATGCCATTCAAATGATGGGAATCAAGCTGGACAACTCCTTCAAGAATTTTTAGGATGAAAGAAAGCGCAAGTGGCAAAAGCTGCCACCCCAAATATAAGCGCTGGGTTTAGAACTAACAGATAGGCAGAAAAATAGAGGAATTAACAAAAAGAAGGAAAAATCTGTTTCTGTCAGATACAAGAGGTACGTTGGCCATTCTGCACACACTGCCTTGTGACTGGAAGGAGACCTGCAAGGTGAATGCCACGACTGAAGCAGGGGAAGCTGACAAGGACACGTCAGGTAAAGGGTAATTTAGCCGTGAATAAAATGCAAAGGACAGATTTAGAATCAGTTCCATACTTACAGCCAAGACAGCTTGCTTGGTTGAGTTATTTTTATTATAACCGCCTCTCTGCTTATTAACAGCGGAGAGGAAGCAAAAGCTCATCACAGAGAGTTTGAAATGATTTCAGAAACATCTGAGGAATTTTTGTCCGTTTTCTCTTGTATTCCAAAAATTCTCTCTCAGCTACACATATATAAAGCAAAGAAAACATTTAACTGCACCTGCTGCTATGTTTTCTTCCAGGAGAGAATAAATCCAGAGTTTATTTCTTAGCAATGCATTGTACAAAACAGAACAAACCAAACCTAATCAGCTCTTAATTTTGAAGAAGAGAGTAAAAAATTAGTTACAACTCTGTGGTGTTCTTGCCCCAGGGAAGCCCAGGAGCCGTCTGCTACCTCATTTATTACTGTATCAGTTCACACTCAGACCTATGGTTATATGGACGATAAACTAGCTTTTAAAATAAAGATTATGAGAGCAAAATTTTAAACCTAGATACTTAAAAGAAAGCTTGGCAATATGAATTAGCCATCTGCGAAAAACAACCCAACCAAAAGACTCCGAGCGCTCATATCTTTCAGTGACCTTTACATCACTGATGCTCAGCCCCCCTGGGGACAACATGTCAATCCACTTTAAATTATGTTTTAAATGCTTTTCTGATTTAAAGATCCCACATATCTGTGTTTTGAAACGGCTGCCTCTTGAGCTTGACAGAATTTGCCAGCCTAGCCAAATCTGGTTTCCTGGTTGTCCAAAATATGAACTTCCTTGCTAATTTGCCTCGTCGCAAATAAACTTCAGTTGCAGAGCAGATGTCAGCAAACCCCACCGCCCCAGAAATTCTGCGGCGTGGAAGGTGTGCACAAACACAGCACTATTTTTTCTGTTCCACCTCTATTGCAGCATTGCTTTTATTGATGTCAAGTTTAAGGTGTCAAGAAGTTTGATGACCTTTTCGTGTTTACGTGCAAAATTGAGCACAGGCAAACACAGAGCCACACAGATCCTGCTCGTGCCCAAGCAAACACGTCTCCAGGTGTCCCCTCCAACTGCGGCTCACAGCCAGGATCACTGGATCGCTCTGGCAACTATCAACAGGAGAGCTGATGGCTCCTGCCTGCGTGAAAAGATTTGACATCTCTGCTCAGGCTCGGCAGGACTGATGCCTGCAATCTATGATGTGCTGCCACCAAAACTGGCACTCCATCTCAGGGCTGCCAGAGTTATTTAAAATCTGGAGACCAAGTAGACTGTAAGGAACAAGGTAACACTGAGCTAACGAAAGGGGAAGGCGATAAGACATGTTGGCACTTCAGAGAGGGGTGGTTCGTAGTGCCCAAACCTCATTCTACAGATCTCCGACTGCCAGTCTTGGAAATAGAAGCATCTCACGATAAATGAATAGAGAAAAGTAAAACTCTAATTAGACACAGAATATGACAGTGTTGAAAGGAATTACAGACAGCTGGAAAAAGGAGGGACGAGCAGAGCCTGGCGCAGGCAGGCAGGGGCTGAGTGACTGACCGTTGGGTGTCACTAACACACCGCAAACCAGAGACGGTGACTGACCGGGATTGTGAGCAGAGCCCAGTACCCTGCTCCGAGCTCCGCATCGTGGGGGAGCTCTGCTAGCACCCCACACCCAGCATTCTGGAGCTCCACCTGAGCAGCGCATCCCTCTGCACATCGGCATGTCACTCTCAGCCCAGGGTATGACAATATCATGTGTTAGATTAGTCTTCCGAAGGTTTAGCAAACCAGTTTGCTACAGAAGTCGTCACTGGATGCAAAAATACTCAATGCAAGTCTTTTGTCTTTATTCCCCAACACATTTTCTTTCCTCTTCCCACGCACAGCTCTTGTTAACGCAGGGAACAGACAAAGCACATAGACAATCCTCGCACCCATAATCTAGGAAAAAAGCAGGTTTATTGCTGGCTGAAGCTGGCAAGAGGGACAGAGATGTTGTTTCAGGCTGGAGAACAAAGATTAACTACTCTTCTCACAGATTTTAAATCCGGGAAGACTGACCTCATCCATCACAGCACTATCGAAACAACAAACCACTACAAAGTAAAACAAGCTGCTATTCACACGTCGCAGTGGGAAAGGCTCCATTGTAACTGGGGTTTCGGGAAAGAGGTTACAGAAAGTAACAGGGAAATTCCACTTGGAATCTCAGCACTGAAACAGTCAGGAAGAGCGTAACTACATACATCCTTATACCCACTTGCTCCTGCTGCCTCCTCAAACAGAAATACCAAGAGGCGCTAAAAGCTTAATGGGAAAGCACAACCTGCAGATCTTTCTGACACAGGTTGGAAGGTTTTAACTTTGATAACGCTGCTCTAACAATACAGCTTGCAAATCAGGAGGGCACCTATGCTCGCAAGAGGGAGTGGCAAGAGGGTACTGAAGAGAGACTGCTGTGGGTGCCACAGATTTTAAAATCTATTAGCCAGGTTTAGGATCCCAGCAAGCAATTAACAGCTGGTGCTGCAAGAGATGCTGTGGAATCAGCCAGGCATTTTTTTTTTTACATGTTTTTCCTCCATTTTTATCTACCCAAACCACATCCTTTGTTCTAACTATAGGAACCTGAACCACGCTACTCTTTTCAGGTGTACTGAGCTGCCCCCCCTCTGCCTGCAGCCTGTAAAGTCACTTAGTTGCTTTCTAGCTACTGTCTGCTCACTCCCCAGGGAGGTAAAAATTAGCAACATACCATCACGTGGTAAATCTCCTTGCTTGGGAGACGGAGAGCTCTGCATATTGCTGACCTCAATTTCTTTTCTTTCCAGTGGAGCAGTTTTGGTGGATTCCATCTCGATGCATTTGCTTTTGGGAGCATCAAAGCCGGCAGCTCCATCGGTGGCATTTCTCTTCTCCCTCTTTGCCACCACCGCCTCCTCCTCCCTCTCTTTGTCCTGGCTGCTGATTTCAGGGATTTGCTCCAGCTTGCTGTGATACAAGCTTGGGCTGCCCAGCTCTTTCTTGACCGAGTTGCTGCCACTGTTCCACTCCTCTCTCTTCTTGGCAGCCGGCTCCTCTGCCAGCAGGGACTGATGCTCCTTCACCACCAGGCTGGGCAGCCCCGCGCAGCTCTGCTCAGGACCCAAGCTGCAGACAGATGTTTGCTCTTCTGACACGGTCATTGACCTTTTCATCGGTGCGCCCGGCTTTCTGGCTGTGGGGCTCGAGCACTGGGTCAGGCTGCTATTAGGAGAGAGCAGACCAGTAGCAACGTCTTCTCTAAGCACTGGCTCAGGGTATTTATCAGCCAGGTTAAGGGTTAGGGGCACTGACAAGTGAGAGCACTCTGACATTGCACGCCTCATTGCCTTCCTTTGGTGGGCAGCCCTGTTCAGAAAACTGCCGTCGTCTGCACAGCTCAGCTTGTCTTCCATCTCTTCCTCCATTTCAGCGGTATTGTTAAAGTGACTACTTTTGGAGTCATCTTGTGCAAGCTCTACGGTGGTAGTTGGAGGTTCTGGCTTAGGTCCTGTTGAGGAGGAAGAAAAGCCACTCTGCACATAGTTGTCATTAACCACCCCAATTACACAATAGCTGGGGGGTCCATCTTTTTTCACAGTTGCTTCTTTAGACCCCGAATCGTTGGGCAGGATAGGGTGGAAATTTGGATTCCAGACACTGATTTCCTGTTCCTTCACGGATTTGCTGGGAGTGCTCTCCGACACAGACAGATTGGGCAGGTTCGGGGCTGGCTGGCATTTGGTCTCCATTCCAGCTTTCCCGGCTGCTTTCTCCTGATCGGTGATGGCTTCATTTTTACCCAGCCCTGGACTAGGTTTTTCAGGTCCTGCCTGTCCCACATGAAAATCTGTAGTTTTAGGGTTTGCAAAGTTCCCTTCTGCAGGAGGGAACGTTTCGGAAATCAAAGACCAGCTCTCAAGGTGACCTGCAGCTGCCTGGTATTTTTTGCCTTGCACCTCAATTTCTCTTTTGTCTTTCTGAGCTATTTTTAGCTCTTTGTCTAGTTTTCCTTCAAAGAAGCAGAGCTTGTCCTCATCCGTGAAGCCAGCAGTCTTAACGAGCCCATCCTTAATCGGTCCCCCTGAGTTTACATTCAAGCCAATCTCATTAAGCTTCCCCTCAGTCCTCTGCCATTCAAATTCAGTTTTGCCGAAGTCTTTCGGGGACTCCATGCAGTGGAAGGCTTCCGAGAAGCTCTCCGTGTTCTTGCTTTTGCACAGCTGGCTGTATTCAGAGAGCGATGCGGGCTGCTTGTTCGAGAGAGACATCTCCGATCGCTTCGCCTCCTCCCGTGGCTGTACAGCAGCGCTGAGCGAGCTGAGCGCGCTGCTGGCGCCGGTGACGACACACCAAGCCCCCTGCATTCATGACAGAACGCCCTCCCCACCCCCTGCCTGCCGCACGCCTCATTTACTGGATTCAGCCACTAGTTCGAACGAAAACGGCAGGTTTTGTTCTTTTGCAAAAACCCACACCAGTAAATCAAGAGAAATACACTTCTGCAACAGAAATACCCATCTCTGGCTGGACACCAGTGGGGTTTAATCGTCTCAGCAAAATGATTTTTCTGTGAGCAGTGTTTCTTGGGTTGCTACATGTTTTGGGAAACGTTGCCATCTCCTTTTTCTCTGTCAAACTCTATTACAATCAATGTGTTTAGAAGTATTAATTCCTGCTGAGGAACCACTCTTAAGGATACTCAGGAACTCAGGTCAGCAGTTTTCCTCCCCTTAAAGAAAAGCAAAACACAAACCCCCCAAAACAAGCCCAGCTCCAAACATCGCAGCGCAGAATGACCTCTTTCAGCATAAGGGCTTTGTTTTCAGTGAATTTTAATATATTCTTTTGGAGTCACAACAGCAATCACGAGCATTGCTGTAATGAGGATTTCACAATTCACAAACCGTATCGCTCACACAAGCAAGTGGACAATGCCCAAAAGGATTAAATAGGACAGGGTGGGAGAGGTTTTGCAGTCTTAAATACTGTAAACATGATTTAAAAATATTTTTGTTCAACTGTGAACATATCTGATAATATTTTTGAGCTGTTTTTTTTTTCTACTGCACTTGATTTACACCTAGCATTTCATACTCTGTGTTCACCTGGTCAAAACCAGCCTCAACACATACCAAGTGCACTACTCAGCCATCCTGCGAAGCCTCTACACCCAGCATCCTCCACCAGGCTTTTCTAACTGTGATTCTTGACTTGGACACTGCTTCCCTGCTTAAACTGGGAGCCTACCCAAGAGGGCTGAGGTTGCTTCTAGCCAGTCAGCCGCCAGTAGCTGGATTGCTACGATTGCATTAGCCCCAAACTGCAGAGTCGTCTTTTTTCTTAAGTGCCTGGTACAGATTAATCCTTGACTAAAGCAAATTTTCTTCTTTGAACCAGGGTTACAATACTTTACAGACACTGGCCATTACAGACATCAATAGACTCCAGTCTGGGAGAAAATTTTGTCCTTATAGCTGATGCAGTAAAAGGACTCCCCGCTATAGCTTAACCGAGCATGAATGTATTTTCACACTCAAACTGGAAGCTACACTACGCCCCCTGAATTTAACCTGCTGCTGAGAAATGCTACAATCCACACATTTATCCACTTGTATTTAAGCTTTGGATTTCAGACACTGCTATATTTAAAAACAATGACTAAGGAACTGTAAAGTTATATGAATCTTTCATGACACCCTCTAATTAACCAGAATAGTTCCACCCACAAGCTTCACTTCTCAAAAGGCCTCAACAATTTTTTCTCTACTTTAAAATATTCATAGGTGTCTTGCTAGTGGAAAATGGGACCTTAGCTCAAGGCTTGCATGCTCTCTCCTAAACTGATGTAGGACTGTTTGCAAGTGCTTGCTCATGCTAAAAGTATTTAGCTCGACCCCCAAACTGGCAGACCTTGAAGTCATCTCATCTCATGTAATTACAGTTACTCCTCTTCCGCTCAGTCAATTCCAAACCAAGATTTTTGCAGCAAATCTCAGTCCATTAGAGATCACCTAATGCACTTCAAAAAGAGCAAGGGCAAGTTTGTAAAGTTGTAAAGCTACCTGCACCCACCTAGTAGGTTTTTATTTGATTCTTTTTTCCTAAAAAAACCCCAAACAGCTACCATTTTTAATAGACAGAGGAGAAAACCCTCGTTGACTTAGGGACTGGTACCTCAGAGCCCAGTATCACAGAAGAAATTTGCATCCCTGGAAAGAAAAGCCTGACTCATAATGTCAATATACAGCCAGTAACAACCAACACTGCTACTTTATTTAATAATTTTCAAATGTAGGAAGTGAACCATATTCAACACCTGGGATACTCAGAAGCAGGAGAAGCTATGAAAAAATCTCTAAAGTCATCTAATATTTAATCTCTCAGGATATTAATGGAGGTAATGTAGAGTTCATACACAGCTTCTCAACACCTTCATCCTGCCCATACCATGTTGTTTCCAGTTCTCATTCTCAGTTCCCGTGCCCTAACCTCTGCCTTCTACCAAATGCATTTTTCTCTTTAAATTTATTAATAGTCTGCTCCTGAAGCTATGCCATGGTTGTTGTGCTAAGCTTTCAGCAAGACCAGGAATCGCCACTCACAAGACATGACCGGCAGTCCTCACACCGGAGCTTTCGTCCCAGCTGTTCCTTTAGATTCTTACAAACTTTAAATTTTCTAAAGAATTGTAAGAGAAGCTAGTCAATGAAGATAAGTAGAAAAGGGTGGGAGGATGTTCAGAAAACAAGAGCTGGACAGATTTTGAAAAACCACTCAAATGAGGAAAGGCCCATGCTAAAGAGGAGTTGGTTTTGAAGGGCCAGTCAGACTCCCTGGAAGGAAGCACATCCACTGCTTTTACCCTTAGCTCAACTTTGAGGAAGATTTCATACTCTTCAAATACCAGATCTGGGGTTTCACAGTCCTTTTCGCTCTCCACCATCTTCCAGAATGTGCCCGATAATGGCAGAGAAATTGTTAAAAGCTCTTGCAAGTCAGACCCTGGTCCAGCTTCTGGACGTAGAGTCTCACCCACTGCCCGGAGCTTCTTGCAACCTTCCAGTGGCAAGACAGCAGCTTGTTTCACAAGGAGGAAGGTTATATTTTGCCTGTTCCCATCCTCTTATCATCATTAAATCCTGTGCTTTCTTACAAGTACAGTTGACACAAATAAGCCTGTCGGGGAAGCTGAGCGCATACAGCACATATTTCAGTACCAACTTTAAATACATCTGTAGTCTTTTATCTGAGCTGCGTAGATGTATTTCAATGCTTATATGGTATCTATGAACAGGAGCATTTTCCAAAGGAAGGCATACCCAAAGGAAGTGCTGAAAAAGCTGCAAAGAATCCCTATCCACTTCACCGGGCTTTACCAGGTAAAATGTGGCTGCCCAGGCTGAGGCAGTGCCAATAACCAGAGCAGGCTAAAATCACTACATCAACACGTCACGACTTAATACCCAATCTGCAAGCTTCCAGCCTCAGCAGATGAATCAGCCTAGTGTTTCTATTTTTGCTTCACTCCCAAAGCTATTACTTATCCCTTCTAATGCCTTTGCTTCCCCCCCCCTCCCCAATCTAACACAATCGTTTCTGTGCAGTCCTTTGCACTGGTTTCTAAGGCAACATCACTTTCCAGGATGATGAGCTACTCCTTGCCAGCATTGCCAACTAATGTGATCTCTAATTAAGTGTTATTACCAATAACAGTCAGTGATCAGACTGATCAGAACCATCATGGACACACTCTGTCTATATAAGCCAAGGCCTTAAAACTGCAATTTACACACTTGCTCAACTGTAAGCTCACACACACACACACATTGTGTGCTCAGCCCAAAACTCACTGTGTGTGAAACAAGCAGCAACACATGAAGCCTGAAGTCTGACACTACCCGCTGAACGCGCATGCTTCATTTCATCTCGCAGGCTGGAAGGAGCCAGGCTAAAGGATAAAAAGGTGAACCAGAATATTTAGTGTTCTGGCCATCATAACTTTGTGGTACAAACTTAGCATTTCACAGGTGTGGAGCCATATGATACTTAAACAAAGCCTCATGCTCTATAGGACAGGATAATCACACATCAAACCCTGCTTACTTTAGAATTTACATATAATACATTAAAAATCCTAGTGATCAGCCAAAACCAAAATTAAAACACTCCAGAGCATTTCCTACTCAAACTATTATCAGTATTTGGCTATTGTAGGAGTATTTGAAAGTAGAAACTGAAAAGAAGCAAAGCAAAATCACCTGAATGATACACAAGCAATGAACCAGCAAGGAAAGATAATGCTTGAAACTCAGATATCCCCTGAAAGTTAAACAACATCCCTAAGGAAATGTGTTCAACATTCTTAACCTGGCAGAATTTACAAACAGAAGTGCATTTGTTTTGCTCCCAGCTTTTCTTGAAAGTCAGAGTGTCAAGGATGAGCAGGAACAGAAAATAAAGAAAGAAAACAAAGCTTAGGAAGTCCTAGCCAAAGAGTATAGGGTGCCAGCTTAAAATGAGAGTTGCTGCGTGAGACCTTCCAGCTAAAGAAACCACCAGTGTCAATGTAACATGCAGTACAAAACCAACCGGGGAAAAAAAAAAGGAAGACAAAAAAGATGGGCAACAGTTAGAACTGTTCTGAGCAAGCCTTATAAACGGCACATTCCGAGCTCAGCGCTAGTTCTACAGAAGGCAAACAGGCCTCTCGGCTCCCACTATCTGCAAGCTACAGATCTGCAACAATGTCCTCCAAGCTCAGCTCGTCTTTTAATTACGATTAGGAGAATCAAACACACACGTGCAAAAATGTAGGGGGGAAGCACGTAATAGTGAAGTTCTCTTGCTGTTTCATAAATACTTTTAATACCGGCATGAGAATTGGCTGGTGACATTGGTTTTCACTTCTCTCATACACCTAAGCAGGCAGGTCTTAATTACTGAAGAGGCTGCAATGTGATGGAATTCTGAGCATTTCAAAAGCATTATTAAAGCACCACTGCTGTTACGAGGTGCTTGTCCACAACTGCATCTGTGACGGTGACTTCAGGTGAGGTGGATGCACACCCACACAGCCCACTGCCCCACCGCGCTCACATAGCCGATTAGCTCAGATTAGACAAACCCAATTACAGTTTGGGGTCCCACAGGAGAATTACAGCCATTATATGAATGAAAGGTTACTGTGGAAATGCTAAACCGACTTAACATTATAATGACACCAACATAATGGGAACCAGTCAGGAAAAGAAAATATTTAGAGAAAGGGCTTCATTGTGGCTGTAAAAGAAAAGCAAATACTGTCATTAAGCAGGGATGGCATTTCTTCCTTGTGAACATATCTTATTTACACACAAGGGATTTAGAGCTGTCATATTGAGAAATATGTACTGTATTACACGTGGTGATTGTGCCAATGGGCTGCAAAGACAGCTTGTCATCAGCTCAGCTGAAAGGTCTGGCGCTGGAAGGGTGCCCGCAGAAGGCAGCGACAGAGGCTGCGATGGAAGCTTTTGAGGAAAGGGGGTAACTAAAGCATCAGATGACCACTTCCACAGGCCTCTCCATGGTTGGGAGAATAATTCCGAAGCATAACTGTCTAGAACACAATGGGGTTATGCAATAAGCTCTTTCCCCTGCCAGCACCAAAGCCCACAGCATTAAGTACTGGAGCATCGCTGTAACAGATGCACACGAAAATGGCCCTTTCCTGAACAGCTTATGCAAATCAAAAACTATAAGAAGATACAAAATCCAAAACACTGAAACAAATCAATTTCTTTTTTTCAAATAGACTATTCTTTAAGGATAAATTGGAGGAAAAAAGAATCTTTTGAAAGTCTCAATGTTGAAATACAGCTTGAGGACCAAAGGGAAGAGGGATGCTAGCAGTAAATCTGAACGAGAACGCTCAGCATTGGATGAATGAAAACCTTCCGTTTTTAACTCCGTTAACCACTCCTCAAACATCAGATCCCCTGCATCAGCCAGGGCACCTGCTTGGAAGTACAGACTTTAGGACCCTGGGGTTTATACATAACTCCCAATTTTAGTTTTAATTCCACACAAGAAGTAGCATAAAGGCTCAGTCACATTTTAAAGGCTGGTCTGACATGTTTTGGTTATCATCTCAGCTGCCTCCTGACATTAAAAGGTGTAAAATAATTTTCCAGAAGAATCTAGGGCAGTTCTTACAATGGCAACAACAAAACCCGAGAAGCTGAAATAAATCCAAAAGATAGATAAGGGATTAAATTCAAATTGCATGAACAACCTTACATCCACCATTTCTTAACTTTAAGCTGCAAAGTCAAAATTAGAAAAAAAAAATTACAGAAGTTTGCAGGCCTAATTTATGAAAGATACATACAACTTCTGTCTGTGTGAGAAATCTGCAGCATCACAGTTGCCATGACTCCCAAGGGAGCTGTATCACAAAGCTCATACCTATTTTAGTAGTACATACAGGAGCTGATGCATTTAGGAAAGCCGTCCTGTTGTTCTAGAATGCATAGCGTAAGATGACATGGGAACCTGGCTAAAGAGATTTTAGTTACCAAACTTCAGCAGACAATCCTCCAAAATATCTACATGCATTATTCTGATAGTAGACCTGACTGCTCACCAGGTGAATGAAAAATAGCTTATATGGGCGGACGCTAGGTGTTGCAAAGTATGAGCTTCCCAGTGCCACCTGACAAATACAGATGAAGCGCTGGCCACATTTTGGGGACCAGTGAAAATAAAAAACCTTTATATTTTCAATTGTTATCTTAACAGCAGGATGAACAGGCACGTAAAGGGTATGTACAGTCCATGGCCTCAACAGCTTAGTGAAAACCTGGACTATAACAGTGATCTCCTGGATCCCTGTAGCTCCTTCTCCGTCCAGTAAACAAGCACACTCATGTTCACGGTCCTGAATCTCAACACCTTTCCCTTCATTGATTATGGTTTTAACTTGTGTTCAGCTGATGCATGAATTCACTCTTTCACCCTCGGATCCAGCCTAAGGCACTTCCACACCAGTTGGGCCAACTCACGGATTCAGCCTGGGCTTTTGCCGATGTTTCACAACTCGCTGAACAGCTGCTTTGCTATGAGCCGGGCAGTGGATGGAAGGAGAGACAACCTCAGTAACGTCTCTGGATGGCAAAGCAAATCTGCTCCTCCACTGCTAAGAGCTCAACTTCAACTTATGCTTTGTCACTCAGCCCAGCTGTTGCACGGTCACCATGAGACTGCCCAGAGCCATGCCAGGGGCTGGGGCTGCTGCCAGCCTCAGCACCCTGCACCCGACAGCATTCGGATTTAAACTGCCGTAGGAACCTGTCAACCGACATTTCCAAAACAAGCTCAGTCATTCAGAGCTTCTCTTAAAAAAGCCCGACAACTGTTGAGTCTATGAAGTGCTAAAGGATGAAAAGCAACTGAGTATTATCAAAGTCCTGCGCAAACTTACAGATCCAAAGTATGTACCAACTTACTCACAGGCTGAAGTGCTACTTGAACCAGGAATCCTTCAACTCCGTACCCACATTACCTGTGCAAAACATTCTGGAGCAGCTTTTCTTTCTTGCTACTAAAATTCCGCTCCCTTGAATACAGCAGTTAGCAAAGGAAAATATAGACTTCTAGTAGACAATGGAAAAGCTTTAAAGAAATGTTTTTTTAAAAAATATGCTGCCTTTAGCTTTCCCTTTATTTTGTAGCATCATGCACCAAAGAACATTACTTCTGCAGGCACAAGTTCATGCAGAGAACACTGCTTTCACTAAAATAGAACTACTTCAGGTTATGCAACACTCATTAAAATTACAAAACCTCTCAAAAACCTGACCAGCATGTTAAGGCGCACTTGAGCTCTATGTTTGTTAAGTTAGTGGCTGCATCATGCAAACTGGCAGCAAGGAACTCCACAGAAACAGGAACAAAGTTTCATGCCTGATGACAAGGCAAAAAACTAAGAGCGCCTAAGGGCAGGGATAAACTACCTCAGCCCGTCTCAGCAGACTGGAATTCACAGTGGTGATGCCAGTTCTTTCTGAGGAAGGTTTAGAAGAAGCAGAAGTACAAGAATATTTTTTTGTTTCATTTCTATCCATACTACATTCCCCATTTCACAATTCCTATGAACATCATTAAATTCTATTACATTAATCCATCTCATTTCCTATGAGCACAGTGATCTTGTTCCCCGGACAACAGCTAGGGTAAACAGTCCAAAACGCTTACCAGTCCATCCATTGCCTCACTAGAGAGAGAGTCTTAGAATCAGAGTCAGTCCCGTTATTGTTTTGTTACAACTCTGCTTTAGTAAAGGTGATTATTCTAGAAGGAAGCACATTCTGTAGACTTAGCAGTTCAAGGTAGCTTAAAATACAGTAATTAACCAACTGCAGGAGGAAAAGTAGGTGGTTGCAGTTAGCCTGAGGTAGGATTAAAACCAAACCCTGCAACGCGACAGCGATCCAGAACATTTCCTACTACAGGAACACTCCGCTCCCTGCCCGCCAGTGGCATGCAGTGCTATTCAGTGATCCCGATGATTCACCGTGGCACTGCAGATGAAGGTCACTTTCAGTCCCAGATGACAAGAAGCTAATATAACTGAACACCAAGAAGTGCAAGTTTACTTAAATATTCTATGATGTATATGTCAAATTAAATCTTAAAAAATAATAATTAAAAAAAATCAAGAGTCCTGGAACTTAGACCAAGCTGTCAATCCTTCAAACTCTGGGAATTAGCACTGTGAGACAGGCAAGCAGAACTAGCAGCCTTTTAAGATCAGCCAAAAAACCAGTCATGCCACACTCGCTTGTGCCACATAGGATTAACAATTATGTATTCATGCCAATGCACTGACAAACAGCAAGGTCCTGCACACAAGCTGTCTGGATTACTGCTGCGAGCTCAAACCGCAAACACACACCTTTTTCTTGCCTCTGCCGGCTCATACCAGTGGGTTTCAGCTGCCTTTGTTTCTCTCTGTCTGGAGCAGCAGACCTGGCTGGCAGAGTCGGCACCCCTCTTGCCTTTGTGGGTCTCATGTAGCCTTTTATCTGTTCTGCTGCTTTAACTCTCTCTTTCTTTGCCTCCTTCACGGCTTTTTGTTCACATTCTTCTTCTTTTTCTTTAGTTGCATCTTGAGGTTTATCTACTTCAGTCTTCAACGCCGCAGCATCCTTCAGGTCAGCTTCCCCAGCGGAAGCAGCATCCTCTTCTGCAGGCTGAGGACGACCTTTATGGTCACCTTCAGGACCAATTTTGGTTGTCTGGGCAGCTGTCAGGTTTAAACCTGCAGCCTCTGCTTCAGTCGCTTTATTGTCCAAACTGCCCAAGCACTTCAGCGAGCTCTGCTCATTCTTCTTGCCTCCATCCAGCTCAGCCCCTTCAGCTTTATTCTCCATCAATGCTTCTGCCACAACCCGCGGCACCGTCGCTTCTGCTTTGCTCTCTGGTGTCACTGCAAGTTCTGGGGAAATGCACGCAGTGGCCTTCTCTCCAAAAGAGATGGTTGCTTCTGGTTTCTCTGTCCCTTTGGCATCTACAGGAGCTGGTCTGTTTTTTGAATCTGCCACCTTCTGAGGAAGGTCTGAGGAAGTGTTGTCAGTGTTGTGCTTTTTATCAGTGGTTCTTACTTCTTTATCACCCACCTTTGCCCCAGGAGAAAGGTGAACTTCGTCCTTCTTTGATTTAATGTCCCATTTAACTGAATGATCCAAAGAAAGTGGTTTCCCTGCCTCACTGCTATCCTGGGAACCAGTCCCTTTGGTTTTACCATCTTTCTTTGAAATCTCTTTTCCAGGCTCTTTGTGCCCCAGATTGATCGGTTGCTCACAAGATTTCTGCGTCTGTATTTCCTTCTTAGCACCAGCTCCGGGCTCTTTGCTGCTTTTCTCTGCTACTGCTTCAGGAGGAGGAAGCCCCTCACTTCTTGCAGCCTCATCTGCCTGCTTTGGGAAGCCAGGAGAAACATCATCGGTGTTACCGGGGCCAGTTACTGCAGTCTGAGCAAAGGGTTCAAAGTGGCTTCCTTTATTATTCCAAAGCATTTGAGGGCCAGTAGGAAAGTTTTTAATATTTCTGTTTTCATCAACAAAATCCATGTCTTCCATTCCATATGCCATCTCAGATCCCCTGGGAGGCTGCACTTCAGTCCTCTTTGGTTTTGTCTCTGGAAAAACAAGCTGTTCAGGGGCATTTTTAGCCTTTTTACTGCTTCCATCATAACCCCTCTTTTTAGATCTATCAGTTACTGCAGCCTGAGCGTGAGCTGCCGCTGCTGGACGCTCTAGGATAGGGAGTCCACCCGCCTCCCTGCACGGAGCAGGAGCTTCTGCCTCAGGTTTGTCAGTTACCTCCACGTTACGAGGAGGAAACAGTTCCGCACTTGCTTTATGCTCCAGAAGAAATGGCTGCTGTAAGTTAGCCTCCATCTTTTTGCATTTGTCTTTACTACTTGCGTGCGATTTTTCTGGCTCTGGAGGACTAGCAGGAGCTTGTACTTTAGTAGTATCAGTTAAGTCATCTAGCAGACTTGCTAAAGTACCGGAACTAGTCTCTTTGCCTTTATCAAAAGGCTGAATTTGATTAATATTTCCCACCTGTTCACCTACTGCAGGGGCGTTACCTGGACCCAGTACAGCAGGATGCTCAAGACTATTTTCAGCCTTTTTGCCTTTCACATCTCTGCTTTTTTTCTTAGGCTTCTCCATCACCGGTTCCTTGGTTGGGCTATGTGCTACGGCTGCGTCTCTCCTGTGCTCTGGGAGAGGCTCGGGTGTACCTAGCTCCCTACCTTTACTCTTGGGCCAAGTTTCTTTAGTGTTGACTATTTCTGGCTCTACTGTCTCATGACCTGGAAGAATTGGCTGATTAGACAAACTTCTATTGCCACACTGTATTTCAGGCTTTTCCAGCACCTTTTTGGTTATACCTGCCCGATTCTCCAGCAAAAGCTCTCTTTCAAAACCAGACACGGGATCTTTATCAAAGGTCCTGTCTTTTGTGCTTCCAGCCACCTTATCTTTGCTTGGAAGATTGCTTGTTTCCACCTCAGCATCCAAGACAGCTGCCTGCCCCAAAGGACTTTTTTGTTTCCCATCACTACACCTCTTCCTAGGTTTGTCTGCCACCAGTGTTGCATCAGAATTTACCACAGCTGATTCACCTGCAGAGATAATTCCAACCTCTCTGCCTTTATTAACCAAATCAACCTCTTTTGTTTTGCTGAGCAGGTCAGCCATAGCAAGATGTTGTGCTGCCTCTCTCCTACTCTCCTGCAGGAATGGTTGGTCTAAAGCACCCAAATCAGCTATTTCCTTTTCCCCAGTATTTTCTTTAGGCTCCTCTGTTACCAGTTCAATTGGCCTTTGTGTTTTAGTTATATCTGGTGTATTCTCCCTAAAACACTCAGCAGTAATACAGCCCCTCTCTCTGCCTTTATCACTGACTTCCTTAGTTTTATCAATTATTTCAGGAAAACTACTTGGATCCATCTTATTCTCAAGAAAAGGCTGCTGGAAAAAACTTTTGTCACCTTTTTTACTTCTTCCATCACTACTTCTCTTTTTTGGCTCGTCTGCAGGATATGCATGTGTAATGCTTACTGATGGATGTCCTCTAGAAGCAAAACCTCTGCCTTTATCCGGGTAAGCTATTTCTTTTATCACCTCATCTGTCCTCACTCCACCAGTAGGTTCGCTTAGATCCTCCGAAAACATAATCTGCTCTGAGAAGCTTTTTATTTTTTTTACTTTCCCTTCACCACGCTTTT
Source organism: Falco naumanni (assembly GCF_017639655.2). Classification (NCBI taxonomy): domain Eukaryota; kingdom Metazoa; phylum Chordata; class Aves; order Falconiformes; family Falconidae; genus Falco; species Falco naumanni. The sequence continues at coordinate 62,184,038 of NC_054057.1, forward strand.
TTTTAGGTCTGTCCATCCCATATGCAATATTGGTATCTTTTCCAGTCTGCTGCTCTAACGCAATAAATCCTTTCCCTTTGTTTTTATCAGGGGAATCTGCTACCGTCATTCTGCCCACTGCTTCAGCGGAGGTGGGAAGTTTGGTTGCATCAGATTTATCCGACAGAAGAAATGGCTGCTCTGAAAAACCATCAGCCTTTCTGTTTTGCAAAGCAGTAACTTCCTTGGGTTTTGGTACAACTAATGGTGTAACAGGCGTTTTAGTAGTATCTGTTGGGGTCTTCAATACCCCCCCTGAAGTACTAAAGTCAATGGCCATGCACTTATCCAAGGACATGGGTTTAGCTTCATCGGCTGCCTCTGGCTCGTTAGGAAGCTTGTCCGACCGTGCTGCAGCCTCTAGAACAGCAGGCTGTTTGCAGGCTTCATTTTCAACCCCTTTGCTTTTTTCACAACTACCTCCTTCCTTTGCTGCTGCTTCCAGTGATCCACTGGAAGTCTGAAGCTCACGATGGACAGTGTCACTGAATGCCTCACACCTGGGAGATATGCATTTAGACTCATTATCTTTATCAGAAAGGAGCAATTCTGAAGGTTTGGTCTGTAAAGCAGCTTCCACTTTGCTTAGATGGATCGCTTCTGAAAGAGGTGCCATCAGGTCAGCACTTTTTGACTCCTTATACTCGCTCTTCTCATTTTTATCAAGAAAATCTTTCTCCATAGGCTTGATTGGCCCCTTTGCTGTAACAGATTCCCCCACCTTAGTCTTGCCTACCTGCTCCAAGGGAACTTCTTTTCTTTTGCCTTTAGATTGCAGCATCAAACTACCATCTCTTGTTTCTTCCGTTTTCATGACAACCCCATTTTTTGCATCCAACACAGATTCTAACGGCACACTGGGCTTTGGGGCCTGCTGTCCTGGTGCTGGCACTGAGAAGGCATTTTGTTCACCCAGGATAGGACTTCCAGTTGTTATTTTAGCGTCCTTTGGCATACCTGAAGCTCTGCTTCCTGAGGCAACTGACTGCTCTCTGTGAGTTTCAGCAGGCATTACAGGACACACATCTGGTTTTCGCAATTCAGCAGCAAACGGAGAGTTTCTAGGAGCTTTTGAGACTGTTACATTTTCATCCCAGAACTCCATTGTTCTTGGCAGCTGGTTTCTCTTTTGTTTTGGTTTCTTTTTCTTTTTCTTCACAATGGCCAGAGAACCTTCCAAATCCCAGCTCTCCCTTGGCAGATCTCCGCAGCTCTCCACAGACTCCGACAGCACACCAGATGGCTGCTCAGTCGCCTTCTTATGTGAAAACCTACTGCGAGGGGATGTTCCAGCACCACATCTGAGTTCCACTACAGAACAGGGGTCTACTTTTGGGTCAGTACTCTTCTGTTGTGGGATACCTATTAGACGTTCCTCTGGTACATCTGTAATGGGCACTGGTGCAGGTTTTGCTCTGCCAAACCTGCGTTCACTTGATTTGTTAGCTTGCCTTATTTGTGCAGTAGGTAGACCTGGAATACAGGAAGCCTGCTCAAACATCAAAGCAACTATTTGCTTCATAAAAAAAAAAAAAAGTATATCTATATACACACACTATATATATGTGATTTTAGACATCTAAAACATTCCATACATTCATATAGACAGAATTTCCCAGCACTGATACCACACTAATTCTAAAACCACCTCGGTAAGGCTGGGATAGACATTTATCCGCACCACCTATTTCAACTACTACCGATAAATAGGTCAATGCTATTTAAAAATATAGTAATTCCTGATACATGCTCCTACCCCACCAAAAAACCAACAGTTCTTGTAAGGACATGCTACAGCTTTTTAAAAATGCATTAAGGATCCATTTTGTCTTAGCAAGACAAGATAACAGACAGGCTTTTTATATCTCTAGCTGGCATCCTTCCAAAATGTGAAAATAGAAGTTTAGCGGAAAGATGAGACCGGGGAAGAGAAAAGGGGCATAATGGGGAAGAGGGAGCAAAAGAGCCAAGTTTCCCACAGCACCCACGGTGAAGCAGTGGAAGGCAGAACCTCTGTACCAAAGTCAGTTGCTGTACTCGGTTATCAGCAGTGCTAGGTTTCCTTAGCTACAAGCCACTGATTTCAGAGAGAGCATCAGTCATTTGTCAGTTAGCCCTGGCCCACAAATCAGCCTCCCGTCACAAGTGTAAGCAATCACAGCTCATCAGAGAGGCTGTGTTAGCGGAGCAGGAAAAAAATTACGTTTTCCTTTGGTAATTACAAAACTCAATTTAGAAGGAGGTCTTCACTAGGAGTATTGTAATAAGAATTAATGGTCCTTTTTAAACCCAAAATAAAAAGCTAGCAGTAACAGCAAAAAGATGGTGAGCTTTTAAATCCTACAGCAGAAAAGAAATAAGCTAGTCCCACTGATAAAGTACTAGTAGCACACATATTTAGGCTCTTAGTTTGGTGAGGGGAAAAGAGTATTTAAGAGGGCAGAGATAAGAAGCAAAGTGCAAACAGAATCACCAATGAATGCAAAGAACCACACAGCTGCTTGGTGCAAAAAAGATTTCTGCTTGCTCAAGTGGCAATGCAGTCAGTAGGAAAAGGTGAATAGTTCACAAAGGATATTTCCATTCTAAAACTGAATTATTATTTATATTCTACCTGTGGGCTCCTGCAGGGCTTTTTCTTGCTGAGGTTCTGCATGTTGGACATGGTTGTGTTCAGCCGCCTCCTTTTGTTTCTCTGTAACGGTCACATCCACAGCAGTAACAGATTTTTCCGGAAGGAGGTCTTTATTTTCTAGTGAAACAGCTTCTTTTGCTTCTACTGGAACTGAAATATGAAAAAGACGAACAGAATGCTTCAGTTCTTACGAATGCAGGCAACCTGCAGTTTAAAAGCAAGCCACTGGAAAGGGTATAGGTCTTATTTTATTTTTAACAGGAATGAAGTTTATAAGATATGGCAGTCTACTACGTGTTATCTCCTCACAATCCCATTTTAAGCAGCAATTTTATATTTTGGCAGACATGCCAAAGTGGAGGTAGAACATGAAGCAAAGACTTTCCTGGGGCTTAAGCACAGGATGAAGGTTTGGGGTTTGGTTTGGTTTTTTTTTTTATCTTCATTTTTTTAATTAACCAAATTCAGACTATACTAGCTTCCCCTTGGAATACAAATCCAGAATATACTCCATTATCAGTCTGGAGTCCCTGTCTAATGCTAATCATCTAGTATTCATATATACCTTTGAATACATTCAAGCAGATACTACAAAAATCCTACACATAATTCTGTAAGTTTTAATTTGTAAGACATAATTATGTTAAAGAACAGTCCTACATGTAATTAATGTTATTTCAATTTTAAATAGGAATAAAAATTATGACAGACATTGGTACAATGAGGAAGAAAAAGACAAGTTAAAGAATAGCAATTTAAAATGTTATCTATTTATATCTATTTACATCTATTTATAACAGTGCCCATGTTAGCATGCACTAATAACCTTCTTGAAATTAAACCTTTGTTGCTTTTTCATTGCTAAGGACTGGAGAACAGTGGCAGTGAGAAAGAACTTAGGTGGTGGGGCAGAATTAGCTGATAGCAAAGTGCTGGCTCCAGTTTTGTATTGTGGTTGGCATTCCTCACCTGCAGGCTCTGAAATATGGTTTGTCTGTTCTGGAAGATGCTCTTCATGGTTGCTGGGAGGTGGTCTGCTGTCTTCAGCTTTTTCTAGAAGACCAACGCAAGCCTCTGGGACTTTTGATTCTTGTTCTACATTTGCAGTTGCTTCTGCAAATGGAAGGTAAAGAATAAAAATTTGTATTGTTTTTAATTTAGATTAATTAATCAAGGTAAAAACCAATTCCTCACCCAATTATCTTCCACAAGAAACTAAAAGTTTTCCTCACTTTCAAAACAGTGGTAATCTGTTTTTTAGATCACTTTCTACCAGCTTTCCCCTCCTGAAAGCCTAAGTATTCTGCGAAAGCATATCCTTCCTCTATTGCCTGGCGTTCACTCTTTCGTTCATCCACCTGTGCCTCTCAGTTACTACATTCTAATAGAGGGCTTTTTTGTTAAAACTTCGCGCTTCTGAAATTTACCCTTATCATTAAACTAAAGAGTTTTAGAAGGTAAGAAAGAAAATATCTCGCTCCAACTCTTCCTGCAATCAATCCACACATACCGCCTCTGCCCAGAACTATTTGCTATAATTTGACAGCAATTTTCTCTTCGAAAGAAGAGTGTCCTTTGAGAAATCTACACAGCACAGCAAATCTTCTGTCCACCACATGGAAAAATGAAATCGCCCACCTCACCACTTCAACACCTGTAGTCGTTCCAAGGAAATGTCACAAAATTATCAACAAAGCCTATCAGTCTATTCAGAAACCATTTTCAAGATAAGAAACTTTGTTTGAAAACACTGTTCTACAGGATCTGGTGGAGATTTCAGTATAAACTGAACACATACAGAGGATGATAGCAGTATAAAAATAAGTACTAATAGGGATGAACTAAAATGTCTCTATAGCTGTTGTAAAAACATAATCACTGCTAAGAATGTCAAGTAAAAAAATCATCATTAAGATATTCTAGTTTTATGTTTTACAAGTGAAAAATCCTCATGAAGCAATTCCTCTGTATCTTGACAGCAGAACTGAGCTCTACTTAAGATGTTTTGTGCAAGGCATATCATAACCTTAACTACTAAAAAAACATGCTTTTTAGTTGACAGTCTTACAACAATTGTGCATCTGTGTAGCCATCACTACGTGCTACTGGCAGTGTTGCTGCTAGCGCTACGCCAACTTACAGTGGCCTTCTCCCACCACTTGCCTTCCTACTTTAAGCCTGAACAAAGCTTTCAGGCATACATACTCACCTGCAAGAGGCTTGTCGAAGGGTGACTTGTCTTGCTCAAGAGAAGACTTAGATGTCATCAGCTCTTCAGATGCAGCACTCTTGGTGTCAGCTGCAGGGACAGACTTAGCTTCTGCAGAGGCAAACCTGGAATCTATGGTGGAGGGGGGCTTGGCTTCTGCTACAGCAGCAAACCCAGAATCCATAGCATGATGGTGGTTGACTTCTGCTGCTGGGGCAAACTCTGCACCTGTTGCTGGGGCAAACTCAGAATCCATAGCATGAGGAGATTTAGCATCTGTTGCTGGGGCAAACTCAGAATCCATAGCATGAGGAGATTTAGTATCTGTTGCTGGGGCAAACTCAGAATCCATAGCATGAGGAGATTTAGTATCTGTTGCTGGGGCAAACTCAGAATCCATAGCATGAGGAGATTTAGTATCTGTTGCTGGGGCAAACTCAGAATCCATAGCATGAGGAGATTCAGTATCTGCTGCTGGGGCAAATGAGAAATCCATAGCACGGTGAGATTCCACATCTGCTGCTGGGGCAAACCCTGCATCTTCTGCTGGGGCAAACTCCAAATCCATAGTATAATGGGACATGGCACCTGCTGCTGGGGTGAAGCCAGTATCTGCCGCTGGGACGGATGCATCATTGACAGCATTAGGAGGTTTGGCTTCTGGTGCAGAAGCAAACGCAACATCCAGAAGAGGGCTGGCTTCGGCTGGAGGTGCAAATCCAGCATCCAGAGCTCCAGGCGGCTTGGTGTCTTCTGCAAGAATGGACCCAGCTTTTTCTGCAGAAACAGACATGACATCCGAGGCAGGAACACACGCTGAATCTGTTACAGAAACACAGATCACAGAAATCAACAAAAAAATACAGAATGTAAACACCTGACAGTGCAGTTTTACGACTAGATAAAATGGGGCTTTCACTCCCTGTCTATCTTCTTGTCTTTCAGCATCACCTACTCCCCACCTTATGCCAGTGCACTCAAGTTGTACTAACTAGTCTTTATAACACTCTTCAAGCACCCAAGTGCTTTTCCTACTACAGCTTTGCGTGCCTTGTTTTGTATCTTTGACTACAGTGTCAGACATCTGTCTGCTCCTAACACACATCAGCCAAAAGATGCATTGTTTTGCTTTAAAAACTACGTGATGCTACACAGCTGGCAAGAGACCAGAGCTGCTGGATCCACTGTGAGGAGCAACGCAGTCCAACAGAATCTATATAGGAATCATAAGAAGGGGGGTTTCCTATATAGCAGGACACAAAGACTTTTGGTGTCACCTTTGTAAGCCCAGCTGTGTTTTCCAACAGCACGTGAAATATTCCTGAAACATTCCAGAGCCATACGTACTTCATTTTAAATACTGTTTATGCTGTTCATGGGTGGTATGATGGTGCAACCAGAGCAGGAGCACCGGCACTCTTGACACAAAAGACACTGCCATCCAGTGAATCACCAGCTGCCCTTTATTCTTTCGTGCCCAAGTTGGCCTCGTTCATTTTTTACATATCTACTAAACACTGAACTGTGGTTTTAAAATAACATTTGTTAGCTCACAGTACAATCAAACCACTGCATTTGTTAGCGTTTTCATAAAATGCCCTTAAAGGAGTTTTTTCAGTCAGTTTTAGTTTAATATTTCAGCTGTCTAGAGGCAATTTTTAACAAATTATCAAAAGCTAGAAGCACTAGAATTCTCTTCTGCAGCTATTAATTTCAAGAGCCCCAAGCACTACCCATGCTCTGTGTAATGCAGCACAGTGACCTGAACATCTCAGACATGTTGCTGAGTAGATGCTAAAAAAACCAAAAATGTCCACTGATTGTTTGAGTTACATCTAAAAATATCCTCCCCAAATAATGGAAAATATATTAAATCTTAAATTAGATACCTAAACTGAAAAAGGAAAGAAATCAGAAAAATGGGAAAATTCCCTTCTAAAAGAGCACTTCAGGATCCATTTAGATAAAACCAATATTCCAGTGAACCAAACGAAAAAGATACATTATGCACTACCCCTCATTTGGTTTTGCCTTTTTTTTTAAAGTAATTATCATGATCGTCTCCAAAACACAGTTTAAAGAATGCGATTTTACAGAAAAGTAAGACAGTAAATAAATAGATATTATAAGTGGTATGGATGCTCCCTGGTGAATCATGGCACGTACTGGAATTAACACAAAGAAACCGGATAAAAGACTGGTACAAAAATGTACCAAGAGTCTGACGGTATCCATAAACATCTTAAAAACTGTCTGTTTTAAAGATTCTTTAAAACAGAGTTTTTAAGGTATTTATATACTGTATCAGACTCACGGTACAACCATGTTCTTGACACACCTTAATTTTCTGGAGCTAAAATTTTGAGAAATTAAAGAATCATTAAATCAGTTACTAGTCTGTGACAAGAGTTGAAAAGTCACACAGACTTGCTATTTTTCACCAACACAATTCAGGTATCGTAAGCCTTTAGCCACAATGGGATTTGTTAACACCTTGCTGTGCTTCCTTCAGAAGAGGCAATCCCATGTCTTTCCACCATTATATGGTGGCTCGTGAGGGGCTTGAACCCAGCACCAGTCTTTAGACTGGAGCAGCTTTACCTGATGCCACACCTTTTGGTCCACCAGCAGCGTCAGCCTCTCCTGGGGGTGCTGCTACTGCAGTGGGAACGAAACCAGGAGCCACTGCCATGGGGCTTTCCGGCAAATTCACCTTTATTGCTTCTGTCATGGTGGAGGACACTGGGCATACAAAATTAAGTTTCATTAAGTACTCAAAGATCTTAGCAAACAGCCTTCTCTTCTGGAGCTGCCAGGATGTGAATCACCCTCTCAAGGCGCTGCCTGGTCTGTGCTCTGTGCAGCAGCAGCCTTGATGAGTAAGCTCCCCCACTTCAGCATCCCAGTTGGGTCGGACAAAAACAGAATCAGTTTTTATCACCACTTTTCAGAAAATTAATTCGCACAGTACCTAGGAAAACACTTGTGTCTTGAGAGAAGCTGAGGAACATTCAGTTACAAAGCACTCCAGCTCTACCCTGAGCCCCAGGCAGGGCCACCAGCTCCAGAACCACTTTCTACCCAGAAGCAATGTTAAACTGCTCTCTTCTTAGCTTGTTCACCAAAATCAGCAATGAAGATCCTATTACGGATCAAATATAGTAATATACATGCAGCCACCACGGAATCATGTTCCAATGGAGCTTCAAAGATTTAACTGTAACCAGAATCTAAAGGTAATTGGACAGAAATACACAGGTTTGCAATTAGAATTTAGTTTACAATTCCGTTCGTTACACATGAGCCAAAATTATGTTTGTTGGTGCCCTCAGCTGCACTGACCCTTAAAAGCAGTGAACTCCAGTGCTCTGACTTGTCACTCAAGTCGACAAATTTGACTTTGGATGTGTACAAAAATTAGAATCCTTGACAGCAGTAAAGTTTCAAAGCTTCTTTTCAAGAGTAAATTTTATTCATCCTATTTATTATTTTAGTGTCAAGTAATGCTTGAACACACATGCCAACTGGAAATGAAGGTATCTTCACTATAACGGAGATGCACAGAATGGACACACGGTCTGGAATCCACACAGCTTGCTGCTGAACTTACTTTATTTATTTTTTTCACACATCTACATCTGCTAACTTAATTCAATCCCCAAAACCCATGAAAAGGGCATGCTTTCAGTCAATTAAAGCCTTGCTACACGATATGCCCCAAAAAGGGCATGCTGCTAATATCTACTGACGCTTGGTCTTGGAACTGCATATATTAAATTTGTTACCCTAAATACAACAGTCTATAAATTGCAGGGTTCTCCCCACCCCTTAACAGCACTAAACCAGAAAACGTGCGTTAAGTAGCATCTCTCTAAAACACACTTCTGTAGTAAACTGATTTGAGAATCAGAAACAAGTGTTTTTCTTGGTCAGGTCCCACTTCATTACAGCCTTGTGTTTCTTGGAAAAGGCAGACAATGCTCTGCTTCTGCTGTGCAAAACTTTCTATAGACAGTTCCTGCAGATCAAGTGAAAAATATTTTTACCTGGTGGCTCAACAAAGAAAGAGGCATCTGGTCCCTTCACATCATGCTGAGCTCCCATCCAATGTTCTTCAGGCATCATGGAAAACAAACACATTTAGTCCTGCCACTGACACCAACACAGCTCTATTTTTTCAGTTGAAGATATTGACTCTGCTGTTTTACGAGTTCATTCTCAGGAAACATTTCAGTTCCCTTTAAGAACAGTACCAGAGCATCACGTTCTTCTGTGATTACAGCTAGTGAAAGCTTGCATCAGAGAAGAGCCATAACCAGCATTGACCCCAGGGCCCAAGCGAGCAGGTTCTTCCCTCAGTTTTTCTGGGCAGCTGGCTCTAGGTGGCCCTGCCTGAGGAGGGGTAGGCAAGATCACAAGATTGCAGAATTGCAGCCTGGCCGGGGCTGGAAGGGCCCCCTGGAGCCCCCCCAGCCCACCCCCCTGCTGAAGCAGCTCTCCCAGGGCAGGCTGCACAGAGCCACGTCCCGGCGGGTTGGGATGGCTCCAGAGAAGGAGACCCCCCAGCCTCTCCGGGCAGCCTGTGCCAGCGCCCGGCACCCTCCGGGGAAAGAAGTTTGTCCCCAGGTTCCGCAGGAGCTGCCTGTGGTGCAGCCTGTGCCCGCTGCCCCTTGTCCTGCCACTAGGCACCCCTGGCAGGAGCCTGGCCCCGTCCTCCTGGCACTCACCCTTAAGGTATTTGTAGACATTGATAAGGTCCCCTCAGCCTTCTCTTCTCCAGGGTGAACAGGTCCACCTCATAGGGCAGATTCTCCTGCCCCCATCATCTTTGTAGCCCTCTGCTGGCCCCTCTCCCGTAGCTCCCTGCCTCTGGAACTGGGGAGCCCAGCACTGGACACAGCGCTGCAGACATGGCCTCACCAGGGCAGAGCAGAGAGGGAGGATAACTTTCCTTGATCTGCTGGTCACACTCCTCCTCACACACGCCAGGGTCCCACTGGCCCCTTGGCCACGAGAGCACACTGTAGGCTCATGGGCGACTTGCTGCCCACCAGCACCCACAGGCCCTTCTCCACAGAGCTGCCCCCCAGCAGTCGCCCCCAGCCCGTGCTGGTGCCTGGGGCTGTCCCTCCCCAGGAGCAGGACCTTACACTGGCCTTGGTTGGACTCCATGAGGTCCCCTCTGCCCAGCTCCAGCCTGCCCAGGTCTGGCTGAACGGCAGCGCAGCCTCTGGGGTAGGGGTACCAGCCACTCCTCCCTGTTCTGTATCATCAGCAAACTTGCGGAGGGCACACTGTCCCCTCATCCAGGTCACCGATGAATAAGCTGAACAAGACCCAGACCCAGCAGTGACCCTGGGGAGCCCCAGGCCTCCAGCTAAGCCCTGCACCGCCGATCACAGCTCTCTGAGCTCTGCCATTCAGCCAGTTCTCAGCGCACCTCACCACCCACTCATCTAACCGTAACATCTGGAAGATGACCCTCTGTCTCCTTCCAACCTCAACCATTCCATGATCTCCTGACATCTTCAGAACATTCACAATGAACCAGGAATCATCACTGTGAACAGGATACCTTCTAATCTTAACTCATTTTATGTATCAACGTAAAGATTCTTTAGGACTAGTAAACTGAGATTTTCCAGCTGCATGCCCTTCAAACCCAGCTACCAAGGCAGACAGTAACAGCAAAACATCTGTTTCTTACCTTCTTCAGCTTGCAGATAATCTGCAGTTGAATCCAGGCCCATGAAGGCTGATGGATCTAGAGCCTCTGCAGGAGAATACAGGGGCCCCAAGAAAGGTTGTTCAGGTACCAGCACAGATCCATGTGGTGCTAATGAATAGAAGGCCATTCATTAATCACCACACTAGCCCTAATGACTCCCCTCTAAATTTTGACATCTATACACTTGGAAAATAAACTTCTGTTCTGCACACAAGCAGTTTAGATAAAGTCTGTAAGCAACCCTCTCAGCTTTTCTTTACAAACTGCACTGTAAATTATCTGTGTATATACACTTTTCAACAAGGTATAAGACATTAAACACTGGCAAATTATTTCCCTTTTGCTTTCTGCTTCTGCTCCCGTGAATTATTTTGTTAAATAACCACTTAAACTCCAATAGTCCAAAAACTGAGGACCACTTTATGAACAAAGTTCATGTCTATTCAGGTTCTACCCATGAAGACAAGAGCCATCAGTAATGCCTGCTTTAACTCAACTTGTCTAGTTGTCCTATTTCCTTCTGCCTTCACTTCAAAGAACCTTCCTGGAAGTAGCTATTGGAACGGCTTTAGGCACAAAAAGAAAAAAAAATTAATTATATAATCTGTGAACTTATCAGTTTAATAATTTCCAGCACATGAAAGTCAACAGAGAACACAGCAAACACTGACTATTCAGGGACAAATGCAGAGGAGGAACTCACCATGGATGTCTCTGGAAGCATCAACATGGTCTGTAAACAGCGGCACATTCTTCATGTCAGTAGGGAACAGTAAGTCAGGCAGATTCTCCCCTCTGTGCGTGCTGAAGGGGTCTGGCAGGAGACAAAAACGAGGCCAGCGTCACCACACAGGAGGAAGAAACGGTGCAGTGAGATGATTTAAAAAAACAAGAAGAAGCTGCAACGGACCCCACCACCAGACTTCGGCGGAAAAGCTGCTTTCAGCATTATTTACCAGGGGCAAACACCTCAGAATAATCAGAATTTATGCTCAACAGTAAAACTGCTTCCTAGGGAAAACTGACTAAAGTTTAGATTATGACAGTTGCATGGAGAACCTGTCTCCTCCTCTCAAGGAGGAAGCATCTGCTCCTGACCTGGGGGACACACAATTACCTGGAGCCAGGAACAACGGCTGAGCTCCTGAGCAGACCCAGGAAGGCCTCTGTAAGCTGCATGCTCTCCTCCCCAGAACAATATAGCAGTATAAACTGACTGATGGGCCAGTGTTTTAACCAAGTGACGAGCCAGAGAGCAAAATAACACATTTCCCCATGTCCTGGGCAGGTGAGCAGCCTTCGCCCTTAGTTCCAGACCAGATGCACTGGTGGGGCTCTCAGGATCTTCAGTCCATGTTTGCATGTTGTCTGGTGTCAGCTTTGGTTTGTCTAAGGTGCATTAGCTTTGCTTTGCTTTTGGACCATGTTTTAAGTAGATATATCAATATCATCTGCAAAAGATAGTATCCAGCAGCTGAGGATGCACCAAGAGAAAATTCCTTTTCTGCAAGTTTTATTTTTTGTGTGTACACATCTCCTTTCCCCTCAAGTAATCACCATGGGCATTCAAACCAGATGGGACGAGAGAAGTCCCGTGCTGGCTTTTTTAAGGTGGATTACTTGCTGAAATGCAAGTCAGAGAGCAGACAGGTGACCTCACTGACAGAATAAAACAAAGAGAAGATGACCCTCCCATGAGTTAGTCACTGTACCATAGCCATCAAGGGCAAAACACTGCAAGGGAAAGGAAATGTAACAACCCATTCCTCTCTCAAGTTATTCTGTAGTGTACAAACCCTTGGATGTGTTTTATGATCAATAATTCCCAACACATCTTGCTGGCTTATGCCAGATATCCATTGCATTTCCCTCCAGACAGGCACAGCCAAGCAACGAGAGGTTTCGACTGAAGCAGCCTCTTGCAGACGAGTGACATTTCTCATGACTCTCTCACACGTTGCATTACCCAGGAGGTGAGGAACTTTCTGTTCCTGAAATGGCTGCCACACACCAATTTTCAGACACTGCACAGATTTCTTCCGGTTAAGCACAATTAAAGTTGTTAAAACTTTAATTTTTATTTAAAAAATAAAGTTGCTAAAACAGTTGAAGGCTGCTATTCATTTTTATGTCAGGCATGCTATCTGTGGGGATGACGACCAAACTTCAAATGTTCACATACCCACAGTGCTCCAAGATGTCAAGATCAGGTGAGCTGTATGAACTCTTCTATAAATCCATCAGACTATTTGAGATGCCAAGAAAATGTCTTGCTTCAGAGTAAATTGTAGGAAATTTTAATTTCAAGCTGTTTAAAACCATATTACCAAGCTTAAACTGCCTTTATTCCAATTAAAAAAACCCCAAAAAACCAAAACCAACCAAAAAACCCACCAAAACCCACCAAAAAACCCCCAAACCCACAAAAAAGCATCATGACTGAAACCAATTTAAAAACTAAAAGAGATGCTGATGATCTACCCTCTTTGTCCAGCCGTTAGATGATGTGGAAAAAATGTGCGACCCAGATTAAAGCCCATCTCTGCTGCAGAGGGAGAATGGGGAGAATTGGAAGGAGTTATGGCTGAACTTTTGTTTCCCATCTCCAAAGATCCTCCACAGACTTGAAGTGGGCCTGTGCCCTACTCAGGGTTTAGGGTTTTGTGACTGGTAGCGATGCTCCTCTGCTGCTGACAAGGTGATGCTTCTAGCAAAACACACTGCAGCTGAAATGGAAAGGCAGGTGGGTAAGGATGAACAGTATGGATGGGATACAGCCAGTTCAGGGAAGTACCAGTTCTTGCCTGAAGTGATCCCTTATAGTAATTCTCTACTTGCTGAAAATGTGCAGGTTGTTTAGAATATTATGAAGCCAGACATTTGTTAAGAATCTGGAAGCACTGCTTCTAGACAGCTGGAGGCAAGATCAATAAAACATTTACGGAAGTTTCTTTTTAACTCGCTTCCACCGACACTAGTATCCTTCGCTGTTCAGAGACGTAGTTTCGATTTGCCAATGATGGGGGGCTAAGAGAAGCATATTACTGCAGATCGTTTAAATAGGAGCTCTTCATGCTTAGATATTTACCTGTAGTTACAGTAATAAATCATGACACACTTGTGATTAAGGGCTTTGCAGCACCTTCAAAGCTCGCAAGCAATTAGATCATCTTTGAGTTTTATTCATTCTACATTACAGTAACATTTTAAAAACAAGCCCTTCATTACAGACAGTGTGTAAAATAGATATGTACAGTTTTGCTCACAACTGTTACTTTAATAGGGTTGGGTGCCGCTGCCAGATCCCAACACAGTGTTTGTAACGTACAACAGCAAAGCCCAGAGCAGACTCAAACACACTCTTTCAGCTGCCCACAGAAGTGGCAGAGCTGGCATTTCCCATGTTTCTCACCTAGGAACAAGGAATTACAGCAATGCTGGTCAGGAGACCGGTTACACCACTGACCAGCGAATTCTCTCCTTGGGAGGGAAATCATCCTACTGTTTCCCAAAGCGTGTGTATAAAAATATTATAATAAACCCATAGACTTTTCCAAGTCTGCTGTTCATATTTTTCTCCTTCTGCTGACAAGTCATTAAAGCTTGTCTATCCCCTCTGATGCCTCTGCTCAGTTATGGGAATTGACTAACCTCTAGGCAGAATCTCTTGCTGACACAGAGCAGTATGGAAGAACACTTTCATACCAAAGCATACATGGTACCTTATGCACATACAGGTGCGCAAGGTACTCTGAAGACACAAAACCTAAGGAAATGTGGTTTCACGCAACCCATAACCCAGAGATTCACATTTTTCAGGCCAAAAGAATACTGGGTGGTGGGCTAGGTATGCAAATTGCTCCTAATCAACAAGTATGTCATCTGGCTATTGAGCACAACTACATCAACATCCCATTCTTTCATCTAACAAAACAATGGGAAGGAAAAAATCCAACAACTGTGTTTTAGAAGCTAGCAACTCTTTGTTCCAGTCGCTCACTCCTGTAACAATATGTAATTTCTTCACAGAATCTCTTAGTCAACATGAGATTCAGATACCAAGAAAATAATTTAGTAAGCAGGTCTACAGTGCTCAAAAATATACACAGAAAAAAGTTTCATCTTGTTCCAGCCAGTATCTTTCCCAGGTTTATTGCCTGTTATAATCTGGGCAGCACATCCATTTCTCATACCCTCCAAGAGCTAGCAAGTAATTTTCCATAAGCTTTCTCAAGAATGAGATAAAATTAGGTGAAAGTTGTTGGGTGAAAGGGTATCTTTTTGCAGGAGCAAGTTACACAAGGTTCATCTAATTTTCAAGAGAGTCAGCAGCTACACAGGCTGCCTCTGGAACAGACCGACCTGCATTGCAGACACAGCTACGTGACAGCTGGAACTGGCATTTCTGAGAGCCAGGGAAGACTGGCTTTTAGCTGTCAACAATTTTGGCAAGGTTTGCACTGAAAACCACAGCACTCTAGAGCGGTTAAACTGTGGGAGTCAACCAAAAAGTGTTACCACCATGTGAGCCAAGTCAAGGGGAAATCTGCACACCCACAATATGTGCTCGAACACGCCGGACTAGCAACTCTATTTTTAAC
Organism: Falco naumanni; assembly: GCF_017639655.2. Classification (NCBI taxonomy): domain Eukaryota; kingdom Metazoa; phylum Chordata; class Aves; order Falconiformes; family Falconidae; genus Falco; species Falco naumanni. Next base: position 62,199,250 of record NC_054057.1, read on the forward strand.
CAGGTAGACTGTGCTCCAGGGCACGTTAGGGGCTTGATGTGCTAAGGTAGCTGGTGTCAAAATGTCACACCTTTTAGGAAAACAGAGCAACACATCCTGAAGAACACAGGCGTGAGTACAAGGCAAGAGAACAAACCCACCCTCAGGGATAGACAGGCTAGGGCTCTATCGTGCTACACAACTGATGAAATAACGGATGCTACAGATTTATGAGTAATACAGTCATACCAGCCATCTCCATGGGTCTGAATACGGGCTGTGATTCAAAGCACAGGTCTCTGTCGTCCATCGTCCAGGACTCATTGCGATCAAGAAATTCTTTGTAAGACAGCTTTTCATCCATGATTTCTCCTGGGAATACTGAGATTAGAGAAGAAAATGACACAGTCAAAAGTGAAACATTAAACTGAAATATTTAAAATAGGTTACAGCATGATATGACATTCAGGGGCCAACAGTAACATGAACTGTTAGCCAAACCAGAGACCATGAATATTCATTTGTTCCTGTTTTGATACAACTCTTCAAATATAAGAAACAGAGTAACGGGAATTTCTGCATCTTGATACACATGTAAGATCAAGAATGGACTCACACATCAGAGTGCTGTCCTGTTTTCAAATGTCACACAATTCACACCAGCTCCTCACACTCATCTTTAGGGAGATTTTTCATTAACGTAAGAGCTGGAACGACCCTCAACTTGCAAGGCTTAGCGAAGCTTTCCTGTCTGTCAATACAGAAATGCTGAACACAACTTGCTCATCAGGTCACAGTGGGGAGGAGGGCAAGCCAAAGCCCCATACTCTCCTGCCCAGGCATCAACTCGTATGCACCAAAGCTGACCATATTTACAAAAATGTTAGCACCACCACAGACATACAGTACCCACAGGATGGTTTTGCTCTCTATTTTACTAGGAAGACAAACTCCAAATCATTTAAGTGATAACTTTTCCCTAAATACTTCAGAGGCCTTTATTTGTGCACCTTCATATTTCACACTTAAACCTAATCTTCCCCCAGTTTACAATAAAGACAATTCTCTGAACACATAAACACCTGATGGTTTGTATCTGACCAAGGAAAACATTAATCTTTCTTTGTTGCCCATGTTAAAAACAGCTGCACTGAGACTAACAGCTTTCAGCAATTTGAGACGTTAGTAGAGTCAAGTATTTTATTACCAAAGCTTTGGTAGGCACCTTCCACAGCCTACAAATGTCCCACAGAAAAATGCATGGAAATAAATAAGAAATTAGACTACATAAAACTGCATAAATAAGGTTTGTCACAAGGAATATTGAAAATATACAGGTTAGCCTCTTCCTGAAGTCCTTACAAGCAGCTGGAAGATATTTAGAAAACTAAATCAAGAAAGCTCAGCTGTGAACTGAGACACCCTCCAGCAGCAGCACTAAGACACACTGTGGGCTCTCCTCTTCCTCACCTTCTGTGCCTTTTAATCTTTCTGTTTTTTTAATAACATCTCCACTTTGCTCCAGCCTATTCACTCCTCCCAGCACGGCACCTTGGGATGAACTAGTGGATAAACAAGAGTCTGTAGCATCCCTACACTCCTGCCACAATATGCAGACGTACAAAACGCTGCCAACAGCCCCAGCTGCACCAACATCTTCAAGAACAAGGGGATTTCACCTCTGTCCTGGGAGGCTGGGATTTAGAGGTCCCTGAGAGTGCTGCAGCCCTCTAAATCCCAGTACTGTGCCCAGCTCTGGAGTCCTCAGAATAGGAGCGGGGCCAGAGGCAGCCACGGAGATGGCCAGAGGGCTGGAGCCCCTCTGCTGTGCAGCCGGGCTGGGAGCGCTGGGGCTGTTCAGCCTGGAGAAGGGAAGGCTCCTGGAGACCTTATGGCAGCCTGTCCATACTTAAAGAGGGTTTATAAGAAAGATGGGGATAGACTTTTTAGCAGGACCTGCAGCGACAGGACAAGCAAGGGGCAATGGTTTCAAACTGGAAGAGGAAAGATTTAGATTGGACACAACGAAGAATTTTTTTATGCTGAGGGTGGTGAGACACTGGCACAGGCTGCCCAGAGAGATGGTTGACGCCCCAGCCCTGGAAACAGGCTGGACGGGGCTCTGAGTGACCTGATCTAGTTGAAGATGTCCCTGCTCACTGCAGGGGGTTGGACTAGATGGCCTTTACGGGTACATTCCAGCCCAAACATTTCTGTGATTCTATTCTGTGAAACAAAAGCAGCAGTTAGTTGTAATGGCCAGGACAGGAAAAAGTACTAAGGCATAAATTAAGCTCTCCTTGCAAATAAGAGATGTATCAATAAGTACAGCATATGAAAGCTAGCTATAAATACAAAGTTTGATTTACACTTAAAATTAATGCACAAAAAGTCTGATCTTCAGCTGTGTCAATACTGGCTACTCTATTGTAGCTCCCTCGTAGTCTTAGCTGTTACTGCAAAACGCCTAATTACTTCAGCTTTCAAAGACACTGCCAGATCCTGCAGTCATACGAAAGAGACCAAAACATAAGTCCTAAAGTTTTCAAATATGACAAATGCAGTGGCAAGGCTCAAACCAAATAACCAGACTAATGACTTTTAAGATTAATTTTCATTTTAAGAGACCTGAATTTGTCGACTCTTCTATTGACAATATTGGACTTTCAAACTGATTCCAGTTTCCAAAAAAATATTTTTTTTTCTTTCTTTCTTTCTCTCAGACCAACTCTTTCTCTCCTTCCCCAATGGAATATGCTATGCTCTCTTGCCAATACACCTCTTTATGTTTTTAACATTTTTACCTTCACTTAGGCTAACAATATTACTTGCAAGACTGGAGCTCAGCAAAGGAAATCAATAGTGTGCCTCAAAACATACCCCTGAAGACGACCCTTAATCCAGTGCAAAACTGCAGTTAATAAAAGCAGAACCAATGTTAACACACAGAAGGAACACAACAGAAGCAATAATTAAAAACACAATGCTGGTATACAAAAGCAACAACCGCTGCCTTTTCTAGAAGGGTGAGGTACCAGCTAGCTGCAGAGAATTCATAGCAAGATGGAACAGAGATTCACAGAGAGACTGTAAAAATTATTAATAATAATAAAGGGAGAGAAAGCAAGAAAGATGAAGGATGTCTTTTGTGCTTTTTTTGGTCTGTTTACATCACAAAATAATGAAACAATACCAGTACAAATCAATCAGTGGTTACGGCAATTTGATCAGATATTTTGTTTTTACAAGAACTGGAGGGGATTCAGTTAAGTTAGAAACACAGCAAAATCTCAGATTAGTACATAAATACTACTTCTCATAATTAAACGCTGGAGTTCAATGACATGCAGTGTCCCTGGGGTCTAAAACTTTGCAAGGTCAGAGGCATATGACGGTCTGCATATTCCTATTTTGAGTCATTAGCAGCAATACACTTTAGCAGGGACTTCACAGATAATCCCCAGGAAAGGCAGAAGAATTAATGAGCTTTAACTCCCTTCAAGGCATTACATGAACTGTGGCGTGACAGACAGGGCAGAGGACTAGGGTAGCATTTCTCTACCTAAATTCAGAGGGAGGCAGCAATGGTGTCACCAGGATTCAGTTACCAGCAGCTGGGCTCCGTTGACGGGCAGTGGGACACGGGCTCTCCCAGCCCACGCTGCACCCCAGCTTGTCCTCCTGCTCTGGCCAAAGCCCTGTGCTTGGGTGCTTCCAGCTCCCAGGTGCCCTGGACAGGGATGTCCCAGCTGTGCTCCGCTTCCAAGGGGGCTGAACAATGTTGTACCAGATGTACCATGCTGTGGCTGCGGTGAGCAAAAAGGAACTGGATCTTCAAAGGGAAATGAGACAGGCTATTCACAGGATGGCTCGTGGCACCAGTGTTTGAACTCGAGTGTCCCACAAGAAACAACTGAACAAGTAACTTGCTGGAAACATGGGTTTTTTCCTACTGAAATTCAAAATGCAGGGAACGCTGCCTACCAGCCCCAGGCTGGGTACTGACACACCATGACAAGATGAGCACTAACTACAGGAAACAATATTATGTTCTAACAGAAGTTCGCAATAGTAGAAAAGTTCCTATTCAGATTGTAATCCAACTAAATAAAAATAAAATGCATTTATTTTATATCCTTATATGCACTCTGAGGGTCAGAGAATGGTGATTCAAAGTATAATTCTAGTAAACACAAGATCTTCTACTACTTCGCTTCCATGTAAACACCACCAAGAGAAAGCACTGAAGAATAGTGTTTGAATAAATTCAGTTTCTGACCATCAGCAGAATTATTCCTACCTCTTGTGCTACAATCCTGCAGATGCCACAAGCACCCAAAAGCAGTGCTGATTTGGCAGGCGGACAGTGCTTTTCTGCCAGTGGCTTTTAGCTATTATTCTGCTAAATGACTACATTTGACATGGTTGACTTGGAATCCCAGAATGGTTTGGGTTGAAGGGCCCTTAAAGACCCTCCCCCAGTCCCACCCCTGCCACGCGCAGGGCCCCCTTCCCCCAGACCCGGTGGCTCCCAGCCCCGTCCAGCCTGGCCTTGGGCACTGCCAGGGCTGGGGCACCCACAGCTGCTCTGGGCAGCCCGTGCTGGCGCCTCGCCGCCCTCACAGGGAAGGATTTCTCCCTCAGCTCTGATCTCCATCTGCCCTCTCTCAGCGCAAAGCCGTTCCCCCTTGTCCTGGCGCTGCAGGCCCTTGGGAAAAGCCCCTCCCCAGCTTCCTCGCCGGCCCCTTTGGGTGCTGGAAGGTGCTCCAGGCTCTCCAGGAGCCTTCCCTTCTCCGGGCTGAACAGCCCCAGCGCTCCCAGCCCGGCTGCACAGTAGAGGGGCTCCAGCCCTCTGGCCATCTCCGTGGCCTCCTCTGGCCCCGCTCCAACAGGTCCGTGCCCTCCTTATGCTGGGGGCCCCGGAGCTGGAGGCGGCGCCGCAGGGGGGTCTCAGCAGAGCGGGGCAGAGGGGCAGAGCCCCCTCCCTCGCCCCGCCGGCCACGCTGCTGGGGATGCAGCCCAGGGCATGGGGGGCTTTCTGGGCTGCGAGCGCACGTGGCCGGGTCACGTCCAGCTTCTCGCCCACCAGCACCCCCAGTCCCTCTCCTCAGGGCTGCTCCCAACCCATTGTCACCCAGCCGGTGTTTGGGCTTGGCACTGCCCCAACCCGGGTGCAGGACCCTCACCAGAGAGGACACAGAAGCTCCCCAGGCCCGGCTTTACGGCAGCTCTGCTTCCTCTGGGCACAGGACGGGGTGCAACTGTGCACAAGCAGCACGCAGGAGAGGGAACGTGTGAAGGCAATCACCCCTCACGTTCAGCAGAATGCAGCCTAGGTAAGGCTAGCTCATCGCTGACTCTGAGGGTAGGTTAAAGGTGACAATTTAAGCAGAAAATATTTTATTAAGACAGACAATGATTGTTTAGATTTGCAAAGTACTTTGAAGATAAAGTGCCACTACATGTGTCAAGAGACATTATTATTTACGATTATTTGTGGTACAGGATAGCAAGGGATTTAATTATGTTCTATTGTAAATTCTTCCAGACAGAAGCCTGTCATTCGTTTTTCTATAAAACTCCATTTAAAGCAAAAAACCCAGAAGACTGTGAATGTCCTTGTCAGTGCAAGGAAGAGGCTTGAGAGCAGTTAAAAAAATTTGACGTGAACTTTCTCAAAGATGAATGTAACTGATTTTTGGATTGGACCCACGCTAAGCCTGATCAACCGTACAGCACACATTGACTGAAATCCAAATATTTTAACTAAATCTGTTAATACTAGACCACAAATACTAGACCACAAAAATGGTATATTGCCATTATTAATAGATCCTCACAGGGGAAGAACATAAAATTAGGGTCCCAGCGAACCAGAAGCAAGCCAGAAGTATACCACAAGTAAAACCTCTGCTTTTTTTTTTTTTTCTTTTTCTTTTTTTTTTCTTCAGTGGACAGGTTGCATTCGTGCCTTTAAATAAAGGGATGGGAAATCTCCCTCAGCCATACACCTTGCTGGAAAAGGAATGAGCAGGACAGTAAGGCAGCAGAAAAATAAGAAGTGTAAAGGGAAACATTTACATCCAAGATCAGATGAAATCAAATTGCTGTAACTGTTGAGCAAAACTGCATTGCTATTTGCAAATCTTTAGCTCTAGCAAAAGCCCTAAAAGCCAGGTGGAAAGAGGATCCAAAAGCAAAATCCAAAAAAAAAAAAGAGGATCCAAAATTGCCTCTGTCAAATTATCAGAACTATAAAAAGACTTGCATATTTTCATAACATATGCTAATCAATAAAAAAACAACAAAAAAACCCAAACCAAACCAAACCAACCAACCAACCAACAAAACCCCAACCAGAACAAAACCACCATCGCTTTCCAGCAGAAAAAACGATGTAAGAAGGAACCCAGTCGGGTGCCTGAGGCAGCCGGGTCAGGAGCAGGCACAAGGCTCCCGAGACCAGAGCAGCCGCTCATTCCCCTCTGCCAGCAACGTGCCTCTGCTTAAGCTGATCTTCACCATGCAAGTGCCAGGGACAATGCAAGCGGAGAACAAAGATTGCTGTATCAGAGTAAGCGTTAGCAAAAAAACCCTTGCTATTCCCAGTCCAAGTGTCTTTCAACACTATGTGCTATACAGCTAGAAAGTAGACACTTCCAGCTTCTGTGCCGTCCCCATCCCATCCCAATACTCAATTCCTCCTTATCCAAACAAGTTTGGTGGAACATGAGAAACATGATCTCAGAAATATGGTCCCAAGGACTGTAGAAAAAGAGGATTTTTCAGTTCCAAACCCAGTTCTGCAGACCCTCCTAAAACACACAGTCTATATGTGATCTACAAATAAAAGACATAAAAGCAAACAAAAACGACTAGCCAAACTCTTACGATAATTGATTCTGAAAGCACCTATCAATATGTTTCAGCAGCAGATAGTGTACTTAAACCAAAATGTAAATTTGACAGATCCCACAAACCTGGAAAGTAATTTTAGCAAGTATTAAAGCTTGCTGATAGTTGAAAATCCGGTTACGACTGTTGATAATATAAACCAATGTAGGATTACAGCTTACAAAGTCTTGCTTAAAGAAAAAATACCATTAACAACATACTTACAAAGCAAAGTTGCTTCTGAAAGTAAAAATATGGATCCCATGCAAGTAGCACCTTCCCTGAACTGATCCCACAGCAGGTTCCCGAGAAAGAGCACAAAACATTTAGTAGGGCTGCTGACAGCGTCGATTTGTTTGTTTTATCATTTGCTCTGCAAAGATCAGCTCGGTCACATAAACAATTCAGAAGCTAATCCATACAAAACAGCACTTTTGACAACCTACAACACCGACGCTCCCAACACGGACAGCCTACTGTGCTCAGACCTCTGGAAGAAAAAAATATCTGTACCCACTAACATGCAGGACATCACACAGTGAACTTCCAGCAAGGAGCACTCTTAGTAGGGGATTACCATGATAAAGCCTTTTCGCTGCAGGAGATGCTAATCTTGATAGGTCACCGACCAGATCTCTAGCTAGAGGTCAAGTATCTTCAAAATTAATGAGTCTGCAGCCGTGAGATGTCCCTGCCAGCACCAAGTCAAGCAAACAGAAAAAGAGAAGCTTAATAGTTTCATTCATATAGCCGATCTTAAAGCTAATTTGCCCAGATCACTGCACTGGTTTAGTATCTTAAATGGATGCCAAGTTTGCCTTGCTGAAATCGCCACCAAGACCGACAGTTTTGCCAGTCGGCAGAACAAGCCATGCCCTGCAATAAATTCTCAGCAATCTCAAAAGACACTAAGTCCATACCTCCTCTGCAGAGTATGGTATACTACCACCTTTACAAGGAACTTTAAGAAGCATTGTTAGAAAGCAAGTTTGGCAACATGCATATTTTTTATATTCTGCATGAGATTTGGAGCTGTTTTGGTAGCACTCAGTCCCTGCGTGAGGCTCTGCTCCGCACAGCTGCGCTCAGCAGGCTGCTACGGAGAGTCACTGACACGAGCAACTTCCAACTCCCACCACGCAGATTCTCGAGATACTTGCCTGTGTGTCGTCTCCAATTTTTTTTTTATGCACACAGAGGGGTACTACCTCCAATATGCTAACCAGAGGTGTTATATAGGATAGGAGGAGGCATGGAACATCAGGTAAAAAACCCTACAGGCAGCCAAGACATTCTGGGTTCTTCTCCCCTCGCTCAGGACATTGATGCATTACGCAGGGTAAGGGATACAAAAGCCTCACCTTAAAGCTTCACACAGTACCTCTTCAAAGATGCTCAGCGCTCCCTTTGTGCATGCTGGCTTTGCGGTAAACAAAGAACCTCACACGAGTATCTCCTCAGTATTTTATTACGTTTCATTGTTTTGCAACATAGAATATTTTTCTAGTCCAGTTCAGAGTGCAGGGTCTTAAACCCACTGGAAATTAGTATTACAGACAAGCTTCACTAATACCCAAATTCTAAGGCATAAACACAGACAGCTACGTGGAAAAGGACGTAGATCAGCCTACCAAAGGAAGTTTGTACCTTTTTATCCAAGAGGATAAGAGCTCAAGATTAAAAGAAGGTTTTGCATTTAATAAATACATAAAGCATGAAGCTGGCAGCCTTGCTGGAGAAGAATTTATCAAGACTAGAGCTGTCAAACTGGTTACTTCCTGCCCAGTGACTTTCCTCTTGTCAAACTGAAATACAGGCAACTCCATTTAAACTGGTTTTTTGTTTGTTTGTTTTTAAATAAAAATCTGAGGGAAATTGAACACTGGACAGGTTGCCCTGAGAGGTTGTGGAGTCTCTGTCCTTGGAGATAACTCGACACTCAGCTGGACAGAGCCCGAGCAGCCTCCTCTGGTTTCCTTGCTCTTAGCAAGGGTTTTGGACTCAAGGCATCCTTCCAGCCTCCTAAGCCTTCACAGGCACTTCAGCTGCTGCTTTTGGAGAAAAATATTTCTGCCCTTGAAAAAGATAAAAGCTTAACTACCAGGAGCTAGTGCTGAAACCAAATCTGGCTGAGCTTACACTAAATACTTTAATTTGCCGCAATGAGAAGCAAATTAAGATCCACCATTGAGTCAGATGGGAGAAAGAAGATCAGCAATATATTACAGGAATGGAGGGCATTTCAGATGGTGCTGACAATTCAGGAAGCATTTTACTGCTTTTCTGCTGAAATTCCATGCTGTTATATAATCCAGATTGCTAAAAAAGCTCAGTGCATACGACTGTCAGAACCAGTATCTCCTGACTTTAAGGATGCAAAGTCAGTAACTTCAAAGTTCAACACAAGGTTCACATTTTTCCTTAAGAAAAAAAAAATCTGCAAAGAAAATAAAATGCAATTGTTACAGTTTATTGTATAGCTTTTTTTCCTTACTTATTCTTCCCATAGAGGCATTTCTTCAGCAGCAACTGCTTCACGATCAACTGAAAGCAAGAACCAGCGATGCACAGAAAGCACACCTCCCACCCTCAGCTCTAATTGCTGTACAAGCGATGTTTGTTCTCATGCTCCTGTTTCCTGCTGGGAACGTCAGATGCTCGGGAAGTGAGTAATCCATTAGTGCATCCCAGACATTATTGGGGAAGTCTCTATCGATCACCACCAACGCTCTGGACTGCCATGCAGGACAGCTTCCACCACATACTCTCTTGGGATTCCTCCATCTAGAACCGCACTTGATAGACTCTACCTTTTTTAATAACGAAGGCATCTGAAGTCCTCTTTTTAAACACGAGGCTCTCTAAAGACTTATTTCCACAGCATTGCCATAGGCACATATAAACAGAACAGCTCTGCCTAGGAGATTTCTCTTACCCATGAAGTGTTACTCTGAGCAGGTATCTGCTCAGTGAATTAAGAGAACGATACCTGTGTTTTCTGCAGGAAGATGAGGATTACAGGAATGCTGCCCATGTTACCAGACATTTTAAAAATGGGCACTTGAAGCATGGTTCAATATTTTTAGTTTTTGCTGTTCTTGGGCTTTTTGTTTGTTTTTTTCTTAAGTGAGATTTTGGAGAGCTAAGTGATACAACTCAGACAGTTTTACTGTTTTCTTGGGCTTCCTTCCTAAAGCTAAGGGCCTTCTGCATATACTTCAAAGTGAGTATTTCAATCCAAAGCCATGCAAAAAAACCCCACAAACCTGTTCAACAGGCCCAACACAAGATGCAGACAATATAAAAGAACATCTCTACATATAGAAAACCCAAAGCAGTAACACCAACACTGAGTCAGCTAAATCACTCCCCCATCCCCTGGCCTTGGATCCAGCCTCACTAATTGAGAAGAACAATGTACAAGAAGGTATCTGAACATCTTGAGCAGGCAGCCTTGCCCAAAATTTATGAAGCTGGAATAAGCAAACTTCTGAGGCTAAAGACTCACAGCACGGGAGCTGCCAGCTTCTTATGATGGGGGGTCCTAAACCCAGTTTGCTGGCACCAGAGGAGAGCCCAAGAGATGTGAGGACCAGGTGGTGGAACCTCACCCTCCATGCTGCCAGCCCGGCCACAGCTCCTGAGCGGAGACCTCGTGCTTGTGGATACGCAGGTCTGCGAGTGCGAGCAAGGAGAGAATGATAGCAAGTGAAGAGAGTTTTGTTTGAAATAAGTATAGCTGGCCTTTCCATAAAAGTCTCACACCGAGTTGTGTTGCTTTAACATCCTACAAAAGCCTCCTGATTTCAGAGCAATCTGGAAGCTACCAGCACAGCATGATGCTGCAACAAGGCACAAGGAAGGAAGCCCCAAAGAGTTTTTGCAGTGGACTACAGCCCCTCCATGCTCGGTACTACCCCTAGCAGGGAGAGTGTGTCCCTTACACTGTCACCACAAGCCAGTGACACTGCAGTTTACAGCAGCAAGCTGTGACCCAGAGTGCTGTCATCCCTCATTCTGCGCAGGAAAAAGTTATTTCCCTTGAAAGGGCTGTTACCAAATTTAAACAGCTTTGTACTGATTCAGGGAATGCTCCGGTTCAAACACATAATTCTATCTCCTCGAGCAGAGGCTGGAGCAGCATCCCAGACGTGGCAGTTGCACATGTTGAGAAGACTGACTGCTCTAGATTAATCCAGGGTCAAAATAAGTGCACAGTACTTCAGAGAGAAGCCTTTGAGAAGAGCTGAAGCAGCAGCAACAAACCAGCATAAGGATTCATTCAGCAAAGGTCAGTGCTGAGCTTAATGCTCAAGCCCTTCACACACAGATATACAGAGGCACGAACTGCCACCCTGGAGGGGCGTACGGGCTTTGCTTTTCAAGGAAGACAGGTTTGGGAGTCCTTTTCCTCCAGGCAATGGAAGTAGACTCCTGAGCAGGGACACGGGTCTCCCCTAAACCTCTGGAGTTGTGGGTGGGGAAGGACGAGAAAACATTACTACAGGGACACGATGCACCACAGACATGCCACCCAAAAGTCTGGGCAATGAGCAGGAACTACGGGTGCTGTGCATGAACAGGTGGTGATGTTTGAGCCCTGGCCTCGAGACACGTGCTGCAAGGCACCTCTGGGGTACATGGGCACCCCATGGAACTGAGGACCAGAGGACTGCTCAGCAGTGAGCGGCCCAGGCACAACCTGCAGTCCAGCCGAGATGATGGGCCAGTCCCTGGGACACGTTACAGGGAATCCCGAGCTTCAGCTGGATGAAGGTTAATAGCTAAAGAGGGTTCAGGACACCATGAACACCGACAAGCAGCTAATGCACACTGCAGGTAGGGACTGGGACTTTCAAAGCACAGTGCCCCCCGCCCCCAGGAAATCTAGGAGCCAGAGAACAGATTTAAAAATAAACAAACACCTGAGGTATAAAAAGCCAGTAAAATTCTTGAAGAAAACATCCCCTACATACTACCTGATGATGATTTGGTAACTTGTGTTGAGGAACTCCAACCTCCTCTAAGCTTTATTCTTCTGTACCAAGACCAATCACATCTACCCAAAAATATCATGAAAAATAAGCCTGAAAATTTCTCTTCAGCTAGACACAAAATGCTTCTTTTATCTTTAAGATCATAAGATAGCACAGGATTTCTTCTTACCCATGCCAGAGAGATTAACCAATTACTGTTCTCTCCAAGAAAAATATTACATTTTTGAGATGTCTTTTCATGGGTCAGTTAAACATCACACGTTCCCCATATCCCCAGACCGTCTTCCATTTGCCTGCTTGACAGACACTGGGCAGAGCAACCCAGCCAAGTCGTCATCAAAAGCAACTGGAGCAGAATAACTGCCTCTACCTCCTCACACACACTGCTCCTGCGAGGACGTGGCCGCTGCTTTCCTGTGCTGCGCTGCATTTCGGTTGTGATCTGCTAAGTTCCCAGGTTCTCTCCTGAAAACCTCCAAGTGCTTCTCTGCTGAATTCTTTCTTCAAATGTAATCGGGGCCAGAGAAGAAAGTAAAAATAAATAAAAGTACTTACAGTCTCTATCAAACGATCACAATCTCCAACTGTATTCTTTCAGAAGTCAATATTTACAGACAGAAACACATACAGGAACAAGGTCCATACACCATCACATCTCAAGTGCCCAGCCAACTACTTGAAAGTGATCCACTCGTAAGTACTTTTCAAGAGCTCTTTCTCCAGCTGAGGAGGACACAAAACTGGCTGTCTCTTCTCAAAACTTTTAACAAGCTAACTGCATCAAGGGCACATTCTTACTCACTGCACTTCATCTTACCTACACCTCATTTGCCACTTTGCAAACAAAATCAGCCTGAAAGACTGTTCTTGGAGCAGTGCCTCCTGTTTATTACCCTGCTGCTCTCTAGCTGGTTGTAAGCTCATGGTTTCATCATTTCTTCTAGTATCCTTTCACTAATTCAAATAAGGTTGCCAATTAGTAATGCTTCCTATCTCTACCCTGGGTACGGTGCTTGCCCTGTTCCATTACCTGGCAGCTCCTGCCCCATCGCCACGAGTTCCAGACGGTGCTGGTGGGTCGGAGGCTCACCTTGCTTGTACTCTGCTGTGTGCCACGGCTTGCTGTTGAGGCCGACGCTACCCCCTGTGAAACAGTGCTACTTCCCAAATGAAATAATAAAAAGCTCAACTGAAGGACACAAGCCTTTGAATACTGCAGCATTTTTTGCATCATTTAATAGTTTTTCTTTCAACCTTTTCTTATGTCTAATAAATTAGAAAGTCCCTTCATTTTGACTTGTGTACTTCAGTAGCTGTAAATCACTATGTACCATAATTTGTGTAGTTTTTAAATCTCTTGAGCTATAAGTCCTAGCTTCCATTATTAGTTTCCTCCTTTTTTCCAGGCCCTTTAAAGAACCCCTGACACAGCCACCTTCATAATAGTCTACAAACGTCTTGCCTATACACATGAATCTTGCCTTCAATAGTTTTTAGCATTTCATCTTCCCAACAGATTTAACCCATGAGATCCCTGACTGCCAAGATAATTTCAATGCACTATCATTTTCTGCCTGCTGCTCATACCTTTACTTACCTAAAAATAGCCAAACCTATCACGTTTGCTTGCTTTCCACCTTTCCTTCTATCCTTACCTTCATTCAGCTCTCATAAGTAAAAACATGCATAGAGACAGCACCAGCTTACTTATTAACCCTTCTCCTAGTTAAAAAAATCTAAAACATTTATTTCAGATATTTCTAGACCATAAGTCAACACTTAGCCAACACTTATCCCCAAATCCAGACGCCCAGAGCTGTTAGCAAGAAAGCCACTCAGAAGACTAAGAATGTATTATAAATATGCATGGAACCTGGGAACTCTGAGAAATTTTAATGCAATACTGCTCTGTGTTCAACCGCACGGTATCAGTAATTCCATCCCCAGAACCGGCAGTGTTTGATTGCTGCTTAGATTCAAAACGCTTCGTTTCTTTTGACCTACATATTTTGGCACTTTTACTCTTTCCCCGCTTGCTTCACATGAGATCCACAGGAACCATTCACAAGTGACATTATATATTGTCATTCTCAAAACATATAAATACGTACAGATACATATATGTATACACACACACACACACGTGTGTGTGTATATATATATCTTTTCCACTGCTTCCTGAACCCCATCTGTGGATGCATGCACAGAGAAGTCCCCATACGCTTGTTCTGCAGAATGAGATAGTGATAACGGAAATAAGTGCTTAAAATAGAAAATTTCCCTTCAGCATTACAGTCATGTTTGTTTAATGCTGAGATTATAGCCCGTTTCTCAGCCTATGTTCACACACGTTGCGGTGACCTACTTTCCGCTTTTAAAATCCCATGGCAAAGCGGCGAGCTCACATGAGGAACCAGAAGCAGTCAAGAGAAATCTGCCACATTTGTAATATAGTTTTATGGCCATTAATCCCAGCTAGTGTCAAACTAATGACACCAGGGACATCAAAGAATGAAGCCCTTTATATAATACTAGAAGAATCTACAATTCTATTACTATTTATTCAGGAAGCTTCTGCTTAGAGAATGAGAAAAGTGACATGCTGTCTCTGCTCTTTTGAAATCGTTATAATTTACAGTCTTGTAAAGAGTCAGCCAGTTTTCTAGGAATTTTTTAATTCCTCACTAAGGAGTTTTTGGTGTTTTGTAGTGCTAAATAAACCTTGTCAATACTATTTTCTCTCTGTGAAACTAATACAAAGTACCTGAACAAGCCACTAGAGATCGAACACAGTCATGTGACGGAAGCAGTTCACCTAAAAGGGAAGGCTGCTGCAGCTGATATTTGCATGGGAGCTCTCACCTACATCCTACAGACCCAAGATGTAAAGGAAAGAAAGAAAACAAAAATATTACTCAGATCTCTGGTCTAATATTGAATTGTCTCACCTAGATGTATTTGACAGAGTCGGGTCTCAGGCAGAGAGCGAAAGCAGAACCGCTAATGCTCCGGCTGTTTGACAGTAAGTAGACTGGACATTTCCAGGGTTATCAGAAGACTTTCATGGCCCGTGAAGCTCCAGCCACATCCAGAACCGCACTGAATGCACTGCAGGGCATTTCTGCAGTCAGAGCAGACAAGTCTTCTGTTTTGTTTTCAATTTAGGAAAAATACAACAGTGCACAGAAAGTCTGACCTTGAAACACAGCTGGGCAACTGCACTGCACCACATCTTATGAGCCGCCCCCTGCTCTGCAGAGGGATGCCAAGGTGCAACATGTGTCTGCTGTGTACTGGCAACCAGCATACTCGCAGCACCAACTGGAAAGCACATTCGAAGGCTGCAAAAAAAGTGCTGTACATCATTAGGCGGCAGGTTACCCCCAAGTATATCAATGAGGAAAAAAAGAGAAAACTCAAATCCCCCTCCCCATAATTTTATGTAGGTATGGTTTGAAACACAAAATTTTAATTAACCACTCAGTTCAAAGATGCACACTGAGACATCCTGCTCTAGTTAAGTTTGTTTACTTCATTGAGATTTAGTGCCAAAACATTTTTATGCAGCAGCCTTGGTAGGGAAGTCCCCACAATGATGGCATCCGTGGAACTCGGTTCACCTTCAACTAACCATAACCCTGAAGAGCAAACAGCAATTTATAGCGTAGAATCCTGGAACGGTTTGGGTTGGGAAGGACCTGAAAGATCTTCTAGTTCCAGTCCCTTGCAATTATTCCTTCAACAAGCAGGACTGCCTTTCAAGGCTAGTTTCTGAGTAAATCACTTCAATGAATACAAAATGATAAAGAATGAACAACCTAAAGAATAAGAAGTAAAAAAATTGATGTGACCCCTAAGACCAGCTCCTCTATAATCAACACAAAAACCACAACTGGTAGTTGAAACCAATAGAGCTTACATATTTATATATATATACACACACACACATATATATGTATGTTTCTTTTTAACTGAAAGTCTGATCAGCTAAATCTAATCTTCCTCAACTCTCAGCTACCAAACTAGGCAACTCTAATTGTGATCTTTTACTGATTACTTGGTTCCCATTTATGCTGAATCTGAGACTATGGCTTTAGTAGAATACAGTATTGCATTAAACTATCTGAAACTTCAAGAACTATACATATAAATGCAGAGTTTTCTTTTTTTTTAAGCAGAATCAATCATTTTGGTTGTTGACACACTTGATCGGTCCCTAAAACCTTGCAAGACTGTTTTCATGTGAGTGACATTTTGAAAGATAAGCTGTTTGCATCATTGAAAAAAACAGGATAGTGTTAACATAAGAGATGTAACATAACCAATTTCCTAGACAAAACATGGAAGACTTGACTTAGCTGAAAGCAACGTATTTTTATCTGTAGCCAGGGGAAATGTTAGAGAAACTGGAAACACAGAGAAATGTCATAAAGGTAAATAAAAAATTGGCTAAGTGAGAAGTGGCAAGGCAATGTCAAAAGGGATACTGTCTTGCTGGAGGAACATAACTAATTATTAATCTCTGAAGATCAAGAAACCAGAATAACTCAGGCTTAAGATTTTTATTTTTAATCTTAGAAATGAGAAAGGGTCCTGATGAAATGAAGTGAAGTGAAAAGATGAAGTCAGCAAACTGTCAGGATGCCATCCAGGGAAAATTCAGTGATTTTGAGTATCAGAATGGTAGACATGAGACAAAGCTTGCCATTATGAAATTCAAAGTCATGCAAGGGACCAAAACAATGAACTAACAGGATTTATGCCATAAACAAAGAGTTCAAAGAGAAACACAGGCTGTGCTAACTACTCAAATACGAAAAGATTGAACTGTGTGATGAAGAGATGAGGGAAGGCAGGAGCCTGACAGGCAAGGGATGTCTGTTAGAGAATGGGATGCGTTAAGACCACAGCAAGATTTCTTCAGCAAAACACACCACACAGCTCTGATCAGTATCCCGGGATCCACAACAAAAAACAATGACTTGGGACTGGAAGATGGACAACAATATTACAGCTTTCTTGAATACCATGAAGAAAAGACTGAGTTCCCAAGAGGTTTAGCTCAGCAAAAAAAGAAGGGAAGGGAACTGATTCTTCTCTGCAAGTTTACTGGGGCAATAGTTAGGGAGGTGGAAGTGTTTCCTCAAACTTAAAGGCAATATTTGCACAGAACAACTTTCTAAGTAACCTTCAGGGAGTGGAAGCAGTGAAACAGTCCACGAGCCATGAAAGGAAAACATCTTTTTCAAGGGGTTTATTAAAGAAATCACTCCTCTACCTACAGTAGTTAGTATCTGGGTTTGATTACCCAAGAACATCTTTCCAGGCTCATGCTCACTTTGCAGCACTATTAATTTAAACCAGACACATTTCAAGTTTATTAATAAATATGCCTGGTGCTTCAGTCACCAGCAGTAAAGGCGGCACAGGACAGCCCCAAGACACACCAATGTGCAGCTCAGTGAAACACCCTGCCAGCAAAGGCACTGCACTGGGCTCACCACTGCAGCATCCCGAAGTCTGACCCCAAAGTCAGAGTTTATATGTCATCCCGGTGAAACGGGCAAAAGGCTAGCTAGCCTTTTCAAAATACCGTTTGTGCCTTAGTTTCTCAGCAGGATTGATGACTTCCATAAACATCGAATAGAAGGCAGGCTGGGTTAAGTTACTAAAATTTAACCATGTAATTTTGGGCTATAACCAGCACATGGAGTAAGTCTGAATTTTACAAAAGAGACAAATTTAAAGACAACAAAGAGTTGTATTTACTTAATTATGTATGAAAATCTGGCTTCTCTTACTACTGTATTTTACACTAAACACACTGCAAATAAAAGTATGCTATGAGAATAAGTTAGATGCTTGCCTGTGTGTTAACTGCATCCATGTGACACTATCACTCTTTAAAACATGTATCTGGAGGGACTGTATTTTTCTGTAGGTTCAAACAGTAAATGGAAATCAGCCTTTCAGTTCTTCACTATTACATTTCAGATTTGTGCACTCGGTTGGTTTGAAGAAAACCCACAATATTATACAGCTTTACATTTAAACAAAGTCCATGGTTTGTAGAATACATTCACATTCAGAACAGAAACGTCTCGGCGTGCGATCAGCTGTAACTTACTGACCCAGGCTAGTTTTAAAGGAATAACCTGAAAGGGAAGAGAGCCAAGGTGGTCTCAAGAAGCCAGCCCAGCAGTGCACGTGCCTGTTGCACAGGGTTGGGCTCTAAAGACTCTCTCCCTTAACCTAAGAAAGTTTGATCCCATCAACAACGTTCCACAATTGGCCTTTTTAACAAGTCATTCTGGTTTCCCCTGTCTGGCACCATCCCCCTTCAACAATATTTGCCAAAAAAAACCCTAATTTCAGATTACCTGGGTTTGTATTTGGTTTGTCTCCATGCTGTAAGCCGTAACTGCAGCAGGAGCAATGGCAGGAAGTAGGATGCTGCTATGGTAGCGGTCCAGCTGAACTTGGAAAGGTGACAATGTGACACCATAATACTCCAATACAACAAGAATCCTATTTTAAAGCCACATTTTAATATTAAAGAAGCAGAAGTATCTTTTCTCAAACTTAAGAGAAAACATTCTTACTTCACATCTCAGAGACACTTGACTAAACTGAATAGCCAACTTCGTATTATCTGTGTGTATCAGATGCTTGTTCTCTGCTATCAGGAACGCCCTTGGACTTTCTACCCTGTTGATAAATTGCATTCTACAGCAGCACATCTTAAACTGGCACCAAGAAAGAGATTTTAAAGAACAAAAAGCTGTGTACCAATTAAGGCAGGATACGTGGCATCATATCAAGTACCCAGACACCTCTAACCCTTCTCCTCTGCCAAATCCCATTAACACGGAACAGTTCATACAGCCATTACAGAGAGACGATGAGACCCACAACAGCTTTCTGCTGGAAAACACTGCCACATCTCAGGTCCCAGTGCTCTGCCTGCCAGTTTCTGGTTGGGAAGCAACAACTGTAATGGTTGGCTCAGGAAACCCAAGTTATCCCCCCAGCCTTCCCACTAATGTACCATGTGGCATCATCATTAAGTACCAGTGCATTTTCCTCTTGAATCTGGTAAACAGCCATTTAACATTAGAAGTTTTAATCTGCACAGAAAAAAGGAGTCCAGACGAATAAAATGCCATTGCTTAGTCCTACAGTCATCTCTGAGGAAACTACCAACCCTCTTAAATGCAAGTCACTGTTAAATCTCCAGCAGTTCAGAAAGAGCAGAGAAAGACAGCATGTTTAGCCAGACTCTGGTTTTTCAGGAAGCCAGACTAACCTGAGGGCATGGGAAAACTAACTTGTCTCAGAGAACTACAGAAAATTCTTTTTCAGAATAGACAGGTCAAATACAGTGTGCTCTAGTTAACAGGAAAAAGGTTAAATAACATAAGGAGTTACATGACAAAACAAAATCAAGCATCCCTTCAGGATAATTTCTTCCTTGAAGTGAATTATGTTTTGTTCACTTCCTAGAGTCTCAGGTCACTTCTGTGCCTTGCCAAGTAATTTCTAACTCCATAGTTGCCCACAGCATCAATTGTCTACAGAATTATCTACAGCCCTAAAGCTATATGATCACTCTTAAGGGAGCTGTTAATCTTGCATAGTTTAACAGGCATTGATTAAATGTGAACAGCCAGATGCCTGGTAAGAAATTTCAATTTCTACCCAGCCACCTCCAGGAAGTAGCTTATTTTGCCATCCAGTGCTGCCAAAATGAATGGCCGCATTTATGGAACAGCCTCCTCGACAAACACCAGTGTCTCTGTGCTAGGGAAACCACGCTCCTACCCAGCTCGTTACAGCAGAACAGAACACCTTCCTGTGAGGAGAGACCCACTCTGACCTATCGAGTTGAGCTTTTATCACATCAGATGAAGGCAAGGATGTACCACACAGTATTCATCAACACAAACGGAAAAAGGAAGAGCACATACTTAAAATAATAATCAAACATTGGACTTCGCAGTTTTCAAGAGCAGGGTAAGCCGCACAGCAGCACCCAAAGGGAGCAGAGACCTATTCCAAGAGGACCAGGCAGAGCTCCTGGGGCCAGGAGAGGACAATGGGATCCTGAGCATCCCTCATACCTTGTTTCAGAGTTTATAACACTGGAAAGTCACTAACCTTTTCTTTTCTGATACTCGTTCAGCAATAATTCAGGTAACTTTTATGCTATACTGGGCAAAATCCTGACTATTTCAGAAACACAAACTCTGCTGAAGGTTTACTTGGTATTTTATGGGTTGGAACTGGCAATTAGCTGCCCAAATTGTACCAAAATAGCAGCAAAAAGGGGGATTGCTGATAAGCATATTTATAATATCTTTATTTTTCAGTGAATTACTCATGCAAGACTATGTGAGCTGAATTTGTTCAAAAACATTTCCATAGAGAGTAGTTTTATGGGGTTTAATGAGGAAACACTAGCAGGCAGCTTGCTAAGCGTCTAAGCTGAATTTCCATTTGTTCGGCCATTTAAAAAGCACACTTGCTCTGAGGCGTCAATTTACTCACACTACCAACCACCAAAGACCTCCTCTCGCCCAGCCTCACCCACCGTATCCAGATACATTTCTTAACTGCAAGATTTTCTTTTTCCAGAAAAGCTCAAATTAATCCAAGATTACCCTTGCTACTAGTCAACACCACCAAAACGAGAACACTGCGATAGTAACAGATGCAGCCTAGCTATAAAAGATAAAATGCACAATATAATCAGCCTTAGGCTATTTTCAGTGATGGGACTGAACTGGAAGAAGATTGAAGAGCTAAGGCCTCCGAGTGAGCTACAACTAGAGCCAGGATTAGGGAAGTTTCCTAACCCCCAGGTTCATATTTGGCCCATGTTATATGACCTCTCAAAGCCACTCCGACATCCCAGCACACAATTCTTTCTGAATTTTTTGTAAGCAGGACAGACCCCTATTAAATCAGACTTTACAAACAGAACCCCCAGGTTCTGAAGAACAGGAATTAGAGGTGAAAAAAGGAAGAGCTGTAACGAGAGCGCTGCGGACCATGAAGAGGTGGCAGCTGGAGCAGCACAGCACCTTCCACACACTCCCACCTTCCCTGCCGCAGCTCCCAGCCTGTGTTGGAGCCGCCGGCCATCCACCCAGGCCTGCAGGTGTGCGATGACTAAACCACTGCAAAGATGCATTCCTACTTGCTTTTTGCTGTTAGCTCAGTAGCTTAATCCAGGGGCTTGGCCACATTACTAACTGAAGGCAAATATTTAGATAACTGATCTAATATGAAACATAAATTCTTATTATTAAGCTAAATACTTAACAGCAAAAAGGGAGCAATAAAGTATTCAGACTAAGCTTAATTTTGCTATTGTTTTACAGTACTATTGTCTTCTTTTCCTTTGACAAGTCTCTCAAGCGTACATAGCATATAAATTCCAGTAATCTAAAGGGTCGTTGCAAAAATCGTAGTACAAACTATCAGAATAAGCGAGAAAAAAACCAGGATGTTGTCTGAGGCAATGAAGGCAGGGAGGGGGGTGTGTGAACAACTTTTCAAGCTGCAGTTAAGTTCCAGAGAGACAGTCTAATTAAAGGAAAATTGGGGAACGTTAAGTGTAGGATAAAGGCATGACTTTGGATGACAAAGCAGCAAGAGTAAGCAGTCCTACTTGTTTGCAGCAATAAGCCTCAATCTCTCTTTTGCCTGCCTCAAAAGCTCTTGAAAATACTACTCTATTTTAAAAAGGCTGCCTCAATGTCCAACTGTTTACAGGATTATGTGTACAAAAATATTCTGGGTACACAAACAAAGTTCTGAGAAATGGCAATCAAGCTAATTTTGTGTAAAGGCTAATGAACTTGCAGGACAGACTGAGAGAAAAAGGGATCACGTTTTCTGTTAGATATTTGTCCACATTCTTCTTCAATACTTCTAAAGCACACCTCCACAAACCAGTTGATTTACATGCAGCAGTAAGAAATTAAATTTAAGGTATAAGCTCAAAAGCTCATATTCTAAGTAACAACTACTTGCTCAGGAAATTCAGGCTTCATAAAAACCACATTAATTCATCCAGCTGTCAGACGCTTGCTAGAATGACTCAAGCATACAAAAACTAAAGGTTTTGTATTACCATTTTTTAAATCTCACTAAGCCTTACCATAAAGCTCTTAATAGACTTCTCGACATATGTACTACTTCATTATAAGCTTTCTTATTTTCTATTCAACAAGTCAAGTCAGGATACATTCCACTTTTTAATCAGACTTTAGAAGCAAAAAGCAAAAAGCCAAAGTAGCAGGTTGCTAGGAAAATACCATTTAAGAGAGACACGGCCATGGCAACAGCATTTTTTTTAAACAAAAAGATCCCTCCTTTTACTTGTAGCCATCACTGGGGCTTTCAATACATTCCCAGTAGCTGCACCAGTTCCAACACTTCCTGTCCTTCACGTGTCAGCAGTCTTTTAGGAAGCCAGAGGAATACTCGGTACAAAAGAGTGCTGCCTTTCTGAAAAACTCACACCCTTGCTAATTCCCAGCTCTTCCCTTCCTCATCTCAAGAGCTTTGTTTCCCCACGCCATGACAGTGCCATGGCCCAGTTCAACGACATGCTGGTGCCCCCAGCCTGGCAGGGAGCTGTGTGTGGGCAGACTCCCCTCCATCCCCGGAGACACGGAGCATTTCATAAAGCAGCTCCAGTGGGCCTGCCATGCTCTACTTTCTTGCAAATAACAGAGCTCGTTACACAACTACTTAAGCTGATTTGATACAAGCAGCAAACAAGACTACGACCCAAGAAGAAAAGCTTCTTGAGCATGTCATTTAACGTATGTAAAAAAGCAGACTGTTTTTTTCAGAGTAGACTGAACCTCAGGATCTAATCAGCATTCTGAGCCAGCCAGCCTAAGGGTTATCTTACTTCAACTCTCTTTCCCTCATGTATTAGCAAGCACCCAGCAGGAGCCAACTCAAACCTTGCTGCTAGACACAGCACCTACACTGGAAAACATTCCTTGGCAGGGAAATATTACAAATCATGCATACGCTTCATTGTATAGATGGGCCACACAACCATCTAAGTATTACATTGTTCAGAGTACATGGGCTCGCCTTTTTTTTTTTGGTTGTTGTTATTGTTTGGAAGCTTTTGTTTAGAGTTTTTTGTTTGGTTTTGTTTTGGTTTAGTGTGGGGGTTTTTTCTCCATCACACTACATCATGGTGCAAAACTGCAAACAGAAAGGACATTTTGAATAGTTATTACAGAAAATTACTTGCTTTAAACATGTCTGATAAAGCAGAGAGAAAAAATAATAACAGTTATGAAAAGTTTGATTTTGTTCATCTAAAAATTATTAAAGAGGAAAACTTTTCTGTATTAACTGATTATTTTTTTTCTTAATTGTGATATCCAGCAAGTCATCAGAGCCAAAAGACCATCCTTTCAGCCCTCATATTACCAGTGCTATCATCAATAAAGGGAAAACAATACGGGGTTTTTTGCTATTTTCAGTCTTCACTTGGCTTCTCAGTTACGAATGAACTACTTACTCACTGGACTAGGTAACAGTCACTAGAATTATTAAGCAAATATTTTCTGAACCTGCAGAAAAAGCTGTGACTGTCAAAAGCGAAGCCCTTCCGGCCAGCCCGGCTGGCTCCCCCACCACAGCCTGCCGCTCCCCGAGGGTCTTAATCTGCTCTCTGTAAGACATTCAGCCAGTTCATGTTATTGATCTTTCTGTTGTATTTTAAGAGATCAAAGAATTTAGGCCTAAACAGAGCTCATAAAACCAGACAACTAGCACATTTAAAAGGGTTACATCCAAGTAACATTGCAAATGCACAATATCTTAACTACTCCTTGCTGCAATGGGCTTGAATAGTGCCCAAAATTGTGACCTTTACAATAGTAAAAACCTTGGTATGACACAGAGTGTGCTTTAAACATTTAGTAAAATGATCCCCTAGTAATAACCCAGCAATTTGCTGAATCCAGTAGCCCAAAGGCAACGCAGTACTATCACGCAGGCAAAAAAACCCTCTCCCAGTATTGGGGTTTGACACCTGCTGAACAGCTTCATGCCATCGCACAGCGAGGTGGGCAGGAGAGTCTCCACCAACACAAACCCCCTGAACAGAAGCCTCCTATAATCCAACCCACGTGAGACACAGCCGAAGTCTCACCTAATGTGGATACCTTATCTGTAATGAAGTCACCACCCCCCAGCTTCTTCCTGCCCAAGAGCTGTATTTCATCATTGATCAGATATGACTTCCCAGCCCAAAATACCCACTGCTAGCGGTGTCCATTTATTCCCCTACTATTGCGTTTGGGACCGTCACAAAATTCAGTTTAGTGAAACACTAACTAGAGGACTGTTGTGCAAAAAATGAAGATAGCGATGCAGAGAAAGAAAAAAAAAGCAGCAGTGGCAAAAATATATAAAAAAAATTATGCTTCTATTCCACATCAAGATAGGACATCCATAGCAAAGAATAACTTGCTGTTACATTATTTCTTTTCCCAGTAGATTTCATTAAAATTACCAAAAAACAACTTTTATCACAGAGCCAAGGCTATTACATTTAAATTAGACCCAGAAAGTTTCAGAGAAAGTGTGCTATTTACAACATACATAAAAGAGGCTGTCTGTAGCCATACACCACTCTTGTTGGGCTGATGTTTCTGCTCCAGCCAGCTGCCACGAGGGAGATGCTGAGCAGGGCATGTGCTCTCCTAGGGGCAGACGACGCGGGCAGAAAAGAGTGGGGTTTGGTAGCAGCCAGCAGCCACACTCGCTGGATTTAAGACACTACGTAAGACTTGTTTTGGGGTCAGAACTGAAATTTCAAAGTATGTTCAGACTTGTAATTAGTAAGTAGTTTGACCTTGAAAAGTTATTTCTATTTAACTTATATACGTTACTTCTAGGTACGTAGACATATAACAAGCAAGTTACAGGTGAGAAAGCTATTGCTGCCCAAGCGAGGCATCAGGAACAGGGAGAAATGTCTGTAATCTGTGAAAACAGACAAAGGACCATCTGAGGTATTCCTGGATTGCAGTGTGAAGCAAAGGCACAGGCAGTAGTCTACAGTTCAGAAAAAGGAGTAGATTATTGCACACAGACCCAAATAAGCTTTTAGGGTTTGTCTCCATGAGGTGACAAGCCCTCCAAAGATGCTAACGGCCACTCACTCCTTGCTTCAGCTGCTGGTGCAGGGACCATGCTTTAACTAAGCCTAAACAGCACAAAGTACTCGCTTTCACAAAAGGCACTTTTCACCTGAATTTCTATTTGCTCCTCCGAGCAATGACCTCCAAGACAGAAGGCACGGTGTGTGCATCCCTCCGCAGACAGGGACTTGGCACTCCCAGGTAAAGCAGACATTGAAGAGGTGGCAACTTCTGCAGAAGATGACTTGCACTGTTATGCCTTCCTATGACTTCGTAAGGAAACTGAACACAACAGCTGTTATTCCAAGGGCTTGTCATCAAGTGTGTATGTGTCTATTTAGTGTAATGCACGTGGGAGTCTCCTCTGCTCAGATGGGCAAAGAAAACATGAGTATACCAAGCAGGCAGGGGGCTGACAAGGAAGCTGCATTTCTAGAATCTTCAAAAAAGGTTGATTATATGTCCTCAGAAGCAGTCTGATTTTTGTTACAAATACATATGCACAAGGATGCACTTCTAGGTCCTGGGATTCTGAAATTATCCTGGAATCAAAATAATCTGCCTGTCAATGCCTAACAAAGGTATCATGAACAGACCAACTTACAGCTGCTCGTTGTCAACAGCATTCAGACACCCTTTAAAGAAAGGGGAGGCGAGCTGATCAGTCAGCAACTACCTATACTGGAAGTGAATTTGTCAAAGTTTTGACTGATTTAATTTCACTGAATGTAAAATAGAAATAGGGAAGTGTTCAGGGTTGTTTGGGTTTTTTTAGTTTGTTGGTTTGGGGGTTTAACCAAAAGAACATTTCTGGTAGGAACTACGCCAAACTTACCCCTAGAAAATGGGTTATTGAAAACCTTCAGATGTAAGAAATCAAAATCAGGTATTTATGGCAAAAGAGTGATCAGTTTGGCATGAAACTTACTCTCTGAGGACTACCCTGTGTTGCAGAAGTCAAGGCAGTGGTCACTAGTGGTCCTACCTAGTTTTATGAAAACAGCAAAACACCTCAGAAGTACACCACAACACTTAAGCTTCTTTCCTCTAAAACTTCACCTGCAAAAAAGGCTGGTGTTAGCAGCAGCTTGCTCCTCCTCTAGAGACAAATAAATTTCCCCTGTTTAGTCTTCCAACAGTTCTTCAAGGAACTTACTCTCTTGGTATCAAGACTCGGAGTCATTTGGGGGGTTGACTAGATGATCTTTAAAGGTCCCTTCCAACCCCAATTCTATGAGTCTGTGATTTCAAGGTGCAGATGAAACCAGTATTCTGAAGTGAATATTCATGAAAATATCCAAAGTCTTAAGAGAAAGAAGGATTTAGAAAAATGGCAGCACAAATTACTGTGGTCAATACACATCTACATCACTTCCACATAAATGTGACTACTCAACTCACCAAGATGTGGAAAACAGCGATTCAAGGACTGAAAGTTCTTAAACTCAGTATTTTAAGCACAGATCTGTATGATTTTAATGCCAAGCTACTGCAAGACATGACGTATACTTAAAGAACCACTGTTAAGCAGCTCACAACATACCTTTTCGGTTCACAAGGACTCAAATATCTGTCAGGTACATTGAACTAGTCGGCAGTCAGACAATACAGAAGAGCTTATTAATAAAATGTGCATTTAAGTGACAGATCTGAGCCCTGGTGATCTCATGAGTCACCTTTCACTGCAACATGAGTGCTCAGTGACTTTGTTCCCCTCCATGACACCCCACCGAACACTCCAGCCATGTGAGAATTACAGACTTTGCTCTAATCTGGGGCATGGAAAGAGCTCTTCAGAGCGCTTGGGTTTTCTAAGCAAAGTCCTGTGCCAGGCAGAAATCTACCCTGATGTCTCTTGTGCTTCAACATCTAGGAAGTTTAAGCTTTCAGAACAGCTCGTGAGTAGTGCACGAGTTAAGATTATGCTAACTGCTGCTCAACTCCTTTGCCAGCTGTAGAAAGCCACTAAGATTTTTTGGTTGAAAGTGCACTAGCTCCTTCAGAGCTGGCACAAGGGGCACCCCGCAGAGCACAAGCCTCCATCCTCCTCATTCTCCCTCCAGGAGCAAGGGGGAAAGCTGGCAGCGTCTCCACCTCCCAACCAGGCTCCTCACCTGGAGTCAAGGAGCACAGTGACCTACCACCCCCAACCTCTGCCCCCCCAACTCAGCCTCATCGACACCCCCACCGTCACCTTACTCCATCCATCTTGGGCCTAAAAATAAATCACCCCCAAAAGATCAAAACACACACACACAAAAACCTCTTAGTCATACTTGTCTGAAGAACTAAACAAGCCTTCTGAATTATTCAGTTTGCTACTTTTTTTAGACTGAAGCAACAGAAAACACGAACTCTCCTTTCGTGAATAAGGTTGGATGGAGACCCACTCTGAAAAGCTGAAAAAGCTCTCCCGTAAGTCCAAAAAGCATAAAAGCCTTTATAAATAAAACCTTGCACCAAATGGGAGATATGCAGGCAGGTGAAAGAGGGGAAAACAGGTTTAATTAGAAAAAGCACACCTTTAAGCGTCCTATTTACAAAATGCTAACTATAAGGAATGACTCTTTTTAGGGGGTTTGTGGGTTTTGTTGGGTTTTTTTGTTTTGGTTTGGGTCTCTTGGTGGGGGTTTTTTTGGTTTTGTTCATTTGTTTGTTTTAACTTTGTGCACTAGCAACTTAACTAACAGCAAAAGAGGGTCAGATAACAAAGAGCAAAAATTAAACCTCAGCTGAGGTGGCAGTTAAGTGTTTCCACTGTATACATCATATACTCAGAAATACTGTTAAGTGCAGATTACTGTTCCCACAAACATGTCATTTTTCTGTGAATCCTCACAAAAATCAAGCATCTTAAGCCACAAGAGGTACACTGCCACAAACACTAGACAGCTACTGGCTAGTTCATACGTGTAGATTTAAGGACCTTCTAAGTCTAACATGGAAATGGGCATCCACCTCATCCATCCCCAGTTCCCTTTTTAATCCTTGAGCATCGTGGGCAGTACTCCTTTTTTCTGCAGTGCCACCCCCCAACAGCAACAAATTCATGTGGCTCATTGAAATAATTTCAATTTTAATGTATTAAGTAAAGCAATTTGACAGGCATGTTTTCAAACATCTGTCCAGGTGGCAAACTATTCCAGTTTAAGTCATTTACCTCTTTCAGAAATAACAGCAGAGCAGTTAATCAAGCACGTGCAGCTATCTGCAGACAGTAACTGTGAACAAGCAGCACAATCCAAGGAGATTCTCACCACAGTACAACTATTGAGAGGTTAGTTTGAGATGTTTATTAGGGTGATTTATTCAACAGCGATACACAGCTTCACATCATACAAAGCATTGGAATCATTAAGAAAAATCAGAAGTGATAACAGACAAGTTTGTAAGCACAAGAAAGTTATAGTAGGTTTTGCAAAGATATAGTGTCATCTCCAAAGACTGGAGAAAAGTATGGATAACATGAAATTTAAACAGAGGAACACATTTGGTAGCTACCTGGCTTTCTGAAAATAAAAACTGAAAAATAAAACACACACTCCTGTATATTCATTTACCACACTGAGTTTTCAGCAAGATACACGTACATATTTTCTGGGAGTGACAAAAGATACAACACTGCAACGACCCTCCAACATCCCCTACCTCCCCCCCACCAAAGCATCCAGCCTCCCAGGACAAGCACCTTACGTTTCTACCCCAGAAAAGAGCAAACGCGTGACATTGCGGAGCTTTTGGTAAGAGTTCTGTAAGGAAGAACCACCACAAACACACAGAATCAACCGGCTCTCTGCCTCTATGTACAGTTCACATTCAAATTTGCAAACATTATTATATTTAAAATAAACAGGGATAAAAATATGGGGGAGAAAAAAAAAGTGGTAGTGCAATGGAATGAATTATTCGTGTTAGCAGCTGAGACAGTGACTGAACCCCCGGGGATGCCCCTGTCTGCATTAGCGGTCTTTGCTTTGGTCTGCTCGAGACACTGCTGTGCCTGGTTAGCCCAATGTCACCAAAGTGGGCCAGGCAGACTGCTCCACAATGTCACTGCCTGCCTCGCAAAGCAGCTGACCTAGCAAACTGCTGTTAAGTGCTAGAAACTCCTCTCCAGCCAATACCTTAAAGCATTATTGCATTTCAGTGTAATAAAGCATCTGTGGAGGGAGAAGAAAGTCTGATTTTCAGTTAATCTGAAACCTTCTATTATTCAGTCTAAGAACTTCTCTCTGCAATTTATTATTTACTCTCTATTTCTAGGGCACAAACAGTTAAGCCCGCTTAAGGCAAAAGGTGAGAAAGAACGACTTGTGGAACCAAGTTATAATGCCTCCAAACTAGCTGTGATGCTGCCTGGCTCCAAAATCAACAGCATCTAAAAGGAAAAAAAAATAGCTACAAAGAGGTCTTGAAAAACAAGGCCAAGCCCACAATCTCCTTTTTTGGCAATGGACACCAAGAGGAAAGCACTTCCCAACAAGAAGGACCGAACACCTTTCCCTGCCTCACCCACCGCTGCTGTCTCACCTCTCGGGGCGACTGAGCAGCAGACCCAGTGTGCAAAGTGCAGCTGGAGGA
Source organism: Falco naumanni (assembly GCF_017639655.2). Classification (NCBI taxonomy): domain Eukaryota; kingdom Metazoa; phylum Chordata; class Aves; order Falconiformes; family Falconidae; genus Falco; species Falco naumanni. The sequence goes on from NC_054057.1 coordinate 62,228,888, forward strand.
TGCCGGGCAGAGCTGCACGAGCAGAGCCCCCCACACCCCAAAGGGCACTCGTGAGCCTTTGGAGACTTGTCAGAGGTGGAGGCTGAGATGCATCACTTGTGCGGCATTATCTCCAGTAAAACCAGAAAGACAGAGGGCAATCTGTGACAGCTATACTTGCCAGTGGATCCTGAGTCCCAATTACCATTGTTGCCCTAGTCCATGGGGAAACGCTTATTTTTGTGCCTCAGTCAGGACCTGGTCTCCAAGGCTGCTGGCCTTAAGCAACTGCAGGGTGGCTCTGCCAGGTCGGCACATCAGACCCGGCAAGGGGTGAGCCCAGCTCTGGCAGCTGAGAGCTGGTAGGCAACGGGGTTTTCTCAGAAGTGACAAGCTGTCTTCCTCAGAGAAGCCAATGGTGTTGCTTCTTCAGAAATTGGCACCACAAGGATGTCAGCTACTAATGCGGTTTTGAATGGTAGGTAAAGCAATAAATTGCTACCAAATTAGCGAACAAAAGCCTTGAGTCCTGATGCACATCACTGCACAGGCTGATGACACACAATTCATTGCAGCAACTCTGGCTACTGTCACCCTGGGTGGGGAGCATGTGAGGTCTCAGGTTAAAAAATACATAAATAAAACGATCAAGACTGGATGGATCACTATTTGAGGGAGACCTTCAAAGAAAACCTTCCAGTAGCATTAACAGTAGTATTCACTCAAGGTGCAACACTCTTCCAGTGAATTATTAGTAGACCAGTATCACAATGTAGCCATGGGTACTAGCAGGGTACAAGGAATATTCAGGCGCAAGCTACTCTCTTCACAACAAGAAAATACCATTTTTAGGCAAGTGAAGGTCTTAGTATGCTAGCTTTTGGCAATTTGGATAATCCTGTCCTACCTCTAGCCTGGATTCAGATTCAAATATATCCTGTACTTTTATCAGGTGGTGTAGGCAAAGCACCTTTAGCTACACAGCACAACTATCCTCAAACAAAACGTTCACTCATCTACAAAAGTGCAGGCTAAGCTTGTCTTATCTAAAATACTAAGTAGTCTCTCTACATTATTTCCTTCTTCTGCACTTTGTTTTATGTGTTGAATGACAGTAACTAATACTTCCGTGTTCAGAAAGTTTTGCACCTTTATGGAGACAGCAGGAATTGCAACAGACTCGCTGATCTCTTGTAGTTCTGTTCAGGGTTAAAACAGGCCCATTCCTTTTGGTGTTGCTGGAAACCTGCACAATTATTTCAGTATATATTTAACATTTTAGTCCTACAACTCTTGTTTCTCTCAGTATTTGAAAGGACAGATTGTTTCTCATGGCAGGTAAAATTTCATCCAAGGCTGTCGTTACAAAAAACCAAAAGCTAGAGGTAGGAAGTTAAAGAGAGGCAATTTTCCTTCTTTCTTACAAGGCTCACAGGAAGCAGTATGACAGCAAAGCAGCTTCCTGGGGCAGGAATTTGGGGTTGATCATTTTCCTTTATACTCCCAGTTGATGGCAAGTGCTTGAACCCCATAATCCACCTCTCACAAGCCAGAGACAATCTGCTTGTAGCTCAGGAAACGTGTTTTGGTTTTTTTTTCTAATCTGTTTCTCAAGTCTCTATAGTAAGTGCTGTGATGTGAAAACACCTGTTTTGAAGAAGACAACATTACCAAAGATAAAAACCTCACATGAGAAGGTTTCAAAGCAGCAAGGGTAAAGGCAGGTTAAACTCAGCATTATTCTAAAAGGCTGCGGTGAGTATGGGAAGAAGGGGAAGGAGCTGCAGTCATGGTGGACCCATCCGCTATGAAAGCACAACTTTAGTATCAAACCTTCCATTATTAAGCATCCATGAAAAAGGATATAAATTAAATTTAAAGTGGTTGAACTAAAAATGGAGCTGTAGTTGTGATTTAAAAAACAGTGGGAGTGCTGAAATAGTGCAGTTAAAAACCATCATGCACATTTGTGCTTACACAAAGAAAGGAAGGTTTCAACAAGCACTGCAGAGCAGAGAGGGAGGAGGAGGAGGGCTGATCGGCCGACAGCACAGCTACCCTTTTGGCTTCTTCTACACGTAAAGTCCAAGGATGTAAAGCAAGAGCTCTGTAAAATGCTGAAGATTTTAGAAGTGTAATGGCAGGTAGAAAAGTACACTGGTCTTGTATCAGTGGCAGCCCCAGTGTTAGGAGACAGTCTAGGCTTCTAGGAGGAGAAAATAGAAGAGAGGAAAAGAAGTAGGAGAGGGAAACGGGATGGGGAAAGGGGCAAAAAAGCGCAAGTCATTAGTAAACATGAACATTCAGGTAGCATACTGCACAACAAGCAATATTTCATTTAGTGCAGCCAGGAGATTTGCCAAAAGCCAGATTAGAGACATGTGGAATTTTACTTTTAGAAGTGTCTGAAAATGTATCGCTAGTCATGCTATGGCACGACATTGTGCTACAGACAAAAGTTAGCTGTGATAAATCAAGATTAGCGACAAACAGCTATCAAGAGAGCAGCAGCTCAGGATGCTGCTTAACAGCACAATTTGCACTGAAAACAGTGACAAAGTATTTCTGCAACCCAATCTCAGATGACAGAATGAGAAGCAGGCTGGTTGGAGAGAAAGTCCAGCTAGGGAAAGTATGAACACTGAGTAGCGATACTTCCCTAGGCTACTTCTCATCTGCCTGCAAGATAATGAAAAGAATCTTGGAACAAGAGGTATCCAGATTAAACCATATGATCATCCTTGATGGATTTTGTTCCAGAAATTTGTCTTTTTTATAAATATATAATTCCTTTGAACTCTAGGCAAATATCCTGCAATAAGGAGTTGCAAATGTTGCACTGTTTGAAAATTACGCTTTTTTTAAAAAAAACCCTGATGTTAGACTTTCACTAAGTACTCCCTAACCTTTGCATTGTGCAAGTTAGCAGTTAGTTCCCCAACTCAGCACCTGCATGCCAACAGTGACGATAAACCATGAATGATCTCCCCCGGAATCACATCAGATGTGCCCAGCTCCCTGCCCAGCACGGCCCCGCTGCTCTGCCATTTGTCCTTATTAGGAAGAACAAAACCAACAGAGTGCGGTTCAGCCTGTGTGCCGAGCACCCCAGCCAGAGCTCCTGTCTGCAGCTCTCAAGTTCCCAAAAAAACAGAAACCCACAAACCAAATAAGCAACTGTCACATCAGGCTCAGCACTGCCAAGAACTGAGCCCTTCAGAGAGGCTGCCAGCCTCTCCCTTCCAGGGAAAGCAGGCAGGCACAGAGGGTTCGCAGCCTCACCGCTGCAGGTGTGAACCCCCAAGGAAACAGCCATCATCATTCAACCATTCACTTTTTTCCCTTCAGGTTCTGAAATACCGTATCACCCCTGCATCAACGGTTTAAATACATCACTGTTACAACGAAAATAATTCAACAGTTAATATATAGGGGTTTGCCCCAAGTTACATTAGTTTTGGACTTAGGCCAGCTACTACATTAACAGTATTTTGGAGCAGGGCACCCAGTCAGGAGGCAGCACCGGCTGCCAAACAAGCACCAAGATTTCAGCCCTAATTCTAGCCTCTGCGTACACATACGCCAGCTGTCTGTAGATAATGCTGTGTGTCATAAAACAATAACAAGTCATCACCCTGTTTTATTTGATAGGTGAAAAAACCATGTAGCAATGCTTCCTGTGATCTAGACCAGAGATAAGCAGACATTTGTATTTTCAAACAGCTTAACGACATCTTTCCCCAATACTTTCCTTGAAGTCAGTTTCAGAATCCAATTCAAACACAGCTCTGCTTTTACAAGCTCTCTCTGTAGCTCTTAACACTGCTTTTTGTAGTAAAAATCTGTTTTCCTCGAGTATCACCTTCCTTAGTTCTCTCAGCGACTCCATTCCCCACCTCTGCACTGGGCCCACATTGCACATCCATAAGAATCATTTCAGCTTTAAAGAGACAGATTAGGGAACGCGTCCAGCTGAAAACAAGCAAGCCAGCCAAAACTTGAAGGTGGCTTTGGGCCAGGAACTAAAAGCTTTAGGCAGCACCACCTATTAAATGTAGAACCAGGCACTACTGAAGTCTGTCACCTGGTCTGGAACAACTCGCCTGCATTTCTGCAGAGCATCAACTGCTCCTCAATCTGGAAAAAAAACTCCCCTGTCTGATCAGAAGTCAGCATTTCTCCCTTGCTCTCAAATGTATAAGCACGGATGTTTCAAGCATTCCATAGAGAAGGGGGTAGGGAGAAAGAGTGTGTGAAGTAGTGGTGTTGTATAAATCTTCTGTTATTCTAGAAAACCTAATTAACTTGATGCCCATGACTCCTCATCCTTTGACATGTTGTTTCTACCACTTTGATGTCACTTTTAGACAACCTTTAACAAGAAAAAAAAATACTCAACTCTGCCCACAAAGATGGAACATATTAATAAATTAAAAAGCTTCAGACACATAAAAGTATCTTTGATCAAAGTTGCTAGCATTCAGTGTGTGAAGAGTTAAACCTCCAGAAAGCTTCTATTAAGTAAATAACAAGACATTTTTTAAACACAACTCCTAAGTTCAATAAAAAAATCCCAACACACTTAGTCATACCTGGTATATCATAAATCTGATTTTATTTCTATCTGGTTTTAGTCATATTTATTAAAAAGAGAGGAATTATCCTTAGGAAGGTTCAGAAGTGTTCTTAATTTCAGTTCTATATTAAACTATAGAAGATGCACAGCTTCCTTTTGACCAGGTTTACAATGGCAAATTAAGTACAAATATCAATTTTAAATTCCCATCCTCAATAAGGACATGAAAGTTGCTCACACTCTGAATAGAATGATAGCAAAGAAGTGTTTTAATTCATCTCCATCTCGACTCCCATACATTCATCATCATCTCCTGGATTATTTTTTTTTCTTGGGGCCACACCTATGGACTAGCAGGGATGCTAATGCTGGGACCTTCCAAACAATGTTAGCAATGATCTGTCCTGCTAAAGCTGAGCTAGAGATAGTGAAAAGCGAGACCAAATAAACAGCTCTTACCAATGCCAGGATGACAATCGACTTTGGAATATTTTATCTTCAAGAGAACAGAGGCACTATGGGATGGCCTGTCAAAAATCCACACCCTCCTTACCACAAAAGGAAACAATCTACTGGTTCAAGCACACGGTTGCAGAGTTGGTACTGCTTATCCTAAACAGTTCAGTTGGAATTTGGTAGGAAACCCAATTCACAGTAAAGGAAGTCTCATAAAATGGAACCAGTGTTTGTCACTAAACGTAACTGCTAAAAGACAGCTAACCTCAGCATATCAGCATATGTTGGGCTGATTGGAAAGATCAATTATTTTCCAGATTCCAAACAGGTTTGAAATATCAGTCCATATGAGCCATGACAAGTTTCTTGCAGACAAAGCTATCCTAATGCATTATGAAAAGAGTTTCAGAGGACCTCAATTTCATCTTTGACATTACTAAAGCAAGTATTAGGAGATGTTTACAGAATGGCAGTTTGAGGTGGAAGGATAAGCTGCAGAATAAACAGCTGCTACTGAATTTACACTGCTTTAAGTATAAAAAACTGCATCAAGGGATGATGCACTCTGAAGAAACATCACTGTCAGCCTCATGGGGAACAGAAGTCATACTCACATGTTAGGGTACGGTTCAGCTGTGAATACTACAGTCACTGCAAAGCCATTTAGGTATCGGTACCCTAGATGCTGCCTTCCCAACAGTGACCATGGAGAAAGCATACGTCTTCAGAATGAGGCCATATGCAATTAAGCAATTTCAAACCCAAAAGAGAATGAAGTCCTATTTTGTTTCAAATTCTTTGAGAAGTTCACCAAAACCAGAAACAACCCTCTATGAAGAAATAAGACTCAAAAAGACGACATGTTTGGTCACAATGAAGTTTTACTGCTCCAACAGCAAATAAAGAAGTTGACGTGTTTCCTTCAGACATTAAGCACGTACCTGTGCGGTGATCTTCTATTCCATGGTCACCATTTTCTAGAACTGTTGGCCCAGTAGCTGAAGTATCTGCAAGAAATCAAGAGAAATCTTAGCACTAGATGAAGTTAATCTTAATCCAAAACTTAAACACAATATTGTAAGGATAACACTGTAATGTCATCAAATACAGAAAAGGGTTATTTTCCCCAAAAATTATTTTTGAAATATTAAGGCAGTCATGTGGCACCAAGTCAGTGTAACTTAAAACCCAAAAGGAAGAGGTCTTCAATCACAGAAAATCTAGTCCCATGAAGGAGACTCAAGACATAACAACTAGAATCTGCTTTATCTATTTATACCATCACTTCAACCTAAGCTTTCCTAAAGGCCAGCACTAGACCACTGTGACTCTGGATTTCCTTCAAGCAAATAATGCTTAGCGAAGATGATAAACTTTGATGGGCTTGGTGGATGTGAGGCAAGAGCAGCTGATGCTGTTGACCTTGACCCTAATAAGGCTTTTAACACCATCTCCCTTAACATCCCCATAGACAAACTGACAAAGCATGGGTCAGATAACTGCACAGGGAGGTGGCTGGAAAACTGGCCAAACAGCCAGGTTCAGAGGGTCATGGTCACTAGCACAAAGTCCAGCTGGAGGCCAGTCACTAGCAGTGTCCCCCAGCAATTGACACTGGGGCCAGTACTGTTTAGCATCTTCATTAATGGCCTGAACAATGGAGCAGAACACAGCCTCAGCAAGTTTGCAGATGATACAAAACTGGGAGGAGTGGTTGATATACTGGAGGCTTGTGATGCCATCCAGAGGGGCTTGGACAGGCTGGAGAGATGAGTGGAGAAGAATCTCACGAAGTTCAACAAGGGGAAATACAACGTCCTGCACCATGGCAGGAATAAGCCCAGGAACCAGTATACACTGGGGGTCAACTTGCTGGAAGTCAGGAAAAGCCCTCGGGATCCTGGTGGCCACCAACTTGAACACGAACCAGCAATGTGCCCTTGCAGCACAGAAAATCAACAGCATCCTGGCTACATTCGGCAGAGCACTGCCAGCAGGTGGTGATGGGGGTGTGATTCTTTCGCCCTCTCCAGCAGTGCTGAGATATGTGGACTGCAGAGGCCAGTGTTGGGCTCCCAAGTACAAGAGAGACGGAGCTACTGGAGAGAGGCCGGTGAAAGGCCATGGACAGGATTAAGGGACTGGAGTGTGTCTCACGATGAAAGGCTGAGAGAGCTGGGACGGCTCACCCCGAGAAGATTTGGGGAGGGATGTGTACAAGCCCCTGGAGGCTGCAAAGAAGCCTGAGGCACACTCTTGTTCTACCTCCGGACTGCATTGACAAGAGCTAACAGGTACTAACTCCCCAGAATTGTCATGACTGAAGTGAAGCAGTATTTGCAAAGTTTCTTGCAGACAAAGCTATCCTAATACTATTAGAAAAAAGGAACTGAAGACCTCAGTTTCAGCTTTGACAGCACATTGCTAAAGCAGATATCGGGGAGAGATTTAGAGAAAGGTAGTTCAGGGTAAAAGACCACCAATTAAAAAAAAAAAAGCACATAAGATACTTACCACCAGGAGATCTAGTCTATCTTGGTATGACATTGTAAGATACAATTGTAACAGGCACCAGGATTTACACACTGAACTTGGAAAACACGGCAGCAATACAAGACCTGGTGATAGCTGAGGCAACGTGGACTCACAGAACCGAGTTCTAAACTTGGCTTTGCCACCTGCTCAGCAGGCCACCTTAGAAAAGCCACTCTGCTAACAGGTAGCCATGTCCAAGTGCATGATGTTTTTGAAAATGCTGCTTGGAAACCATCTTTGGGAATAATTAAGGAATTTAATTAACATCATGTACTTGTTTTTAAAAGCACTTGTTCTAGTACTCAAACATTTCTTCCTAATTATCAACATATGCTAGTGAAATTCTGTATTCACCCCCTAATCTCTCCACTGGGCTGCTGAGGGTCAATAACTATAATTGCTTAGGGAAAGTGCTTGAGGAATGAATATTACAAGGTGAGTATTACAGGGCCATTTACCTAAATTGAAGGTATCACCCTTGCACCAAGCCTTAAAATATTTTCTAATACCTTAAATAAATTCTGCTTAATTTCTAAGAATTTATCCCATTTTCCAGTTGTGAAATAGCAAAGACAGGTCATTGCAATAATACTGAGTAGTATTAGTTAAGCTTAAGAAGCAAGGCAAGCTCTAACAGCAGTTCAGCTCCTTTGCCCATCAGTTCTGCTTACTGTGAAGAAACACTCAGGGCAATGGCCTAAACAATTCTGTAAATAAATAAAATAAAATCACTCCCAAAGAGACACATATTCAGTTACCTGGAGTTGCTGCTGTCCCTTCCCTGAGCTGAAGCAGTTTTAAAACAAAGCAACATTACCGGTATACTTTAGACACAGCACTTTAGGGCTTAATCCAACCCCCAGTAAAGCAAAAGGAAAGCTTCCAGTTACTTCAATGGCTCATCCTGGTGTTTTACAAAAATTCAACATGAACTTGCCAGACAGCTTATAGAAAAACATACACCTACATCTTCTTAAAAGTAGCTGAAAAATAGTACAGGAATCCCTGGACCTGTTTCTTAGCAGTTAAACACACCAGCTCCTCCTGCTGTCAGTTTTTACAAGGTCTGGTATTTACTGTAAGGGTAGAACTGTCTTAACTACTAACTGGGGGAACTACTGCCAGCCACTGAACGTACTCATCAGTTCAGGCAAGGAGAAATCAGGGTCATGGGATGGTTTATACAACACTGCTTCAACAGTCACCAGAAGGCATGCTGGTCTTACAACAAAACCTCTGAGGAATTACGTAGAGGAGCTACACAGGTCCCTCTGAACTTTCCAGTTAACAGCAAGAAAGCTTTGCCCAAGTGCAAGAGCTACAAGTTTTCTTAAGTCCTGCTCAAGTGGGCATCATAACACTGGTTTAATGAAGGTAGGTGACAATATCACTGTAACAGGGGCTGTGCAAGTTTTCTATAGTCTTCACTTACGCTGATTGTCTCAAAAAATATCTCTTCGTAGTGGGGAAAATAAACAGCAACTGCCACTACCACGACACGCAAACTCATTCCCATCTCTTCGGTATTTAAACCATAATTGAAAATTTGAGTGCAAATTCTGTTTTAAATTTGACAAAATAATCACATATTGCTTTCAGTTTAATTCAAACCTGATGATTAGACCTGGCACAGACAATACAGCTCTTGAAACATTTCATAGTCTGGTCCTGATGCCATGAACATTATTCATGCATTAAAAACAGGACTCATCTTGATCACAAATATGGCTAAACACCACAAATTTGGTCTGCAACTCTGTGGGCATACTTTAAGCACTTGCTTCAGGTTGCAAAAATTATTCATCTGTAAGACTGGTCTGGCAGCACTTGGAAGGACCAGTTTGTGTGTACCTGAGGTAAGCATTGCACTGCATATAGTCCACTCAGCAGTGCTTCTGGCAATTCAGTGCCTTCCAGCTATTCAGAAAATAAACACTTCATCTGTAGAAAAGTTTCATTTAGAGATTGATCTCCTAGGCAGCAAGTGATCTGAGCCAACTGTCTTCTATGAAAAAGAAAAGCCAGGACACCCCACCCTCTCCTACACCAAGGGCTCTGCAAACTTAAAATGAAACAAACAAAAAAAACCCTACCAAATTATTAGTCAGGTCTACCAAACACTATGGTAGATGAAAACATGGACAGCTCAAAGCCAGCAGTGTTTCTGGCTTAACCATAGAGTTGACAGGGCCCTCGATCTGCAGCTTCTGGACCTTAAAGCACAAGTACATTCCTCCAGAGAAGCTTGAGAAGCTTCACCTTATTCAGTCCCCTATATTCACTCGCTTGGCAGGTGCGTATGTGTGTGTGCATGTGTGTAAATAAGACATATGTATTGAAAATCCTACATTTGCTTCAACAGCACAGGAATTAGGGTAAAAGAATAGGTTAAAGCCATTGTAGCATTCCTCTCCCTCGCCATGCTGAGCAGTAACCGCAGTAGCCGCTCTTCTCTGCGCACATCCCACTAGCTGCAGCTGCCTGCTTCTCTGCCATCAAAACCACGATGGTGGGAAGCGATCTCAAAAGCTCCAGCACTGCAGAGGCACCTGCAAGCACGTCTGATACAGTCAACACCTTTTAGCTTTCTGAAAAAGCTCTTCAAACACACAGGGATAAGGCAGGACACCATTGCATATGCAGGGTCTCTCCAAATCAGACACTTAGCCAGCTGAAATCTAAAGATTTTAGGCTCAACAGTGGGTCCCCAAATGAGCAGAATAATCAGAAATGCCAGGTCTTTCCTTCCGTACTTCTTGGGAAGGCACAAAAAGCAGGTAAAATAGCTTCCTTTATCATTGTTGCTTTTTTGGAAGACAAGCTTCCAGAAACTCAGGTCAAATCTAACAACTCCACCTAGCACTAGTAGTTTTCATTTTTATGTCTCTGAAGGTCAGCTCCTTTGGAGCAAATCAAACATGTTTTAGTTAGCTAGAGTGCAAGTGGGAAAGCACCCAGCAATCTTCTCAAGGCCAGGTCTCCTCCCCTCATATTCTAAATTGTATAAAAACAAAAACATGTCAAGATGTTGTAACTACATAATCCTCATCAGAATCACAAGATAGTATTTGCATCTGGCCAGGGGATCAAAGGATTGTTTTTATATAAACAAATTTAAGGCAGCATTTGCTAAACCGATAATCTCAAGCAAATGGACAGTGTCAATATAAAAAACCCTAATCTCCAGCAGTGACTTGGCATAGTGCACATGGAAGCATAAACACAACGGAGCACATTGCCACCATCACATCTGCAGCTGCTCTGCAGTACACATATCTGCGGGATGCCAGAGGGCAAAAAAGAAAAAAGTGCTCTTAGCTGGCCAGGGTGGGGTGGACAGGTTGTGGACAAGAGTCACTTTGCATGTTTTATCATCCTATCGCACATTTGCATGCACAGACTTTGTCAAACACAATTTTGTGAGAGAGCTTAAGCAAAAAAACACGAGTGGGAACAGAAATGCTAATAGTGTCATACAGTCAAAACTAGCTGGTAACAACTAGCTTAAGCTATTTCAATTCATACATTTAAATATTCTGTCTCAAAATGGCTTCTGAACAGCAGACAAGCTCATCTCCTAGTGTCACACACACACAAAAAAAAGGCTTATAGTTTTGCTTGCCCTTTGGCATTCCAAGATGACACAGATGCTTGGTTTGGATTCTCAAGCTTCTCTCTCTAACCATGAGAATTAAAGAGAATTTGAATTTAAACGGAAGCCAAGGTTTGCTTGGGTTTGTGTTTCAGGAATGCCAGAACTTTCAGAAGCACACGCATACTGTCAGATGGCACTAACAGAAGCACAGCTGCACAGGCAGGTCTGGGGTCCAGAAGCAGGAAAAGGACATCTGACTTACGAATTTGCACCAAGATCCCTCTCACCCCATCCCAATCTCACACCTCTCCTTCTGAAACAGTGGGCTGAATCTTGCAGGTTTAATCACCTTGCCTGATCACTCGATGCCTGTGATGGGATCAAACCCAAGATGGCTACAGTAGAGAATCGCAGCCTGGCCAGGGCTGGAAGGGCCCCCTGGAGCCCCCCCAGCCCAGCCCCTGCTGAAGCAGCTCTCCCAGGGCAGGCTGCACAGAGCCACGTCCTGGCGGGTTGGGATGGCTCCAGAGGAGACCCCACAGCCTCTCCGGGCAGCCTCACTTCCTGAGCTTACCTGTGAGGATGTTATGGGAGACAGTGTGAAAAGCCTTGCTGAAATCAAGGTAGGCAACATCCACCACTCTCCCTTCATCCACCCAGCCAGTCAATCCATCATAGAAGACTACCAGGTTGGTCACACATGATTTCCCCCTGGTGAATCTATGCTGAGTACTCCTGATAACCTTCTTTTCCTCCACATGCTTAGAGACAATACCCAGGATGAGCTGGTCCCTCACCTTTGCAGGGATGGAGGTGAGGCTGACCAGCTTGCAGTTTCCTGGGTCCTGTAGAGAACCCCAAAGGAAGTTCACTACCTGAGCAATGCTAAATCAGTGTAAAGCAACTGAGCTAGAAAAAGATCAATTTTGTTTTGTGAACTGTAACAGCTAGATTAATTTCACCACTTTAGTTCATAAAACATGGAAAAAATTTCAAGAACACTCTGGCTTATCAAGACAATACTTAAGACACTCCTTCCTCTGTAAGAAAACCAATGCATATTACATAGTCAAGCAACCCAACACAAGATCCAGGCAGCTTTACAACACACTGCGCTTTAAACAGAAAGTGCCAAAAAAACCAAACACAACCCTCACACTGAAATAGGCTCCTGACAGACTACTGGTACAAGGCCCTGTGCTGAGATGAACCTGCAGTTTCTGTAGCTGGGCAACGAGGTGCCGGGAAAGCAGCTGAAATCTGGGGCAGAGCGTACAAAACACACACAGCTTAGGAGTGCACCTTTGGTATCACCTGGGTCTCTCTGAACTATTTTTTAATGTTTATTTTGCAAGTGCCTGACAGATCCGAGAGTGCACTCAGATGATGCTTGATACTTGGTTTTGCACAAAACAACAATCTTGGGATTTACATTAATCAGAAGGTTTAACAGCATTGGGGACGGACGTTGATGGACTTAGAGGGAGAATGTGTTTAACATATCATACCAGATAAAAATGCAAGTACCTTCACACCATTTCCTGACTTTATTTAATCCCTCAAACTCTGGGGTATATGGAATATTCTCCATCTTCAGTTTCATATGTGACAAAGTGTCTAGACTTCCTTTTGCAAAAGCAAACCCTGCTGCCTTCTGCAAGAAAGGCACTTACTCCTAGTGCAGAAAGGGAGGTAAAATTAAAGGGAGATTTGGTTTAGCTGCAGGTTTCGGGCTCTGGGGCTGTGTTTGGTTCCCATACAGGGAGGACTGTGTGCTCAGCTGTGCAGCGGTGCCTGTCCGGCAGCATGATGCAGTGCCAGCAGAGCCATCTCGTGGTGACTGCCCACTGCAAATTAAAAGAACTTTATCCCCCTGCATCATTCTCAGTATTTGCTTTCCCATTTAAAAAAAATATACAAAAAGTATACAAAGTTAAGACTCACCACCAAGTTTGTGAACAGCGAGTGCAAGAATGCAAAACGTGTTTATTGTGTACAAGGCCATGAACCATTATGCCGCAGACTTAGTTTTGTACCCGATTCCTCAACAGTAACATAATCAAACATTTCAGAAACAATACTGGTGCTCACTTGAACTAAAACATTTCACAGGAACACCACTGCCTGCGGTAAGCTATTAAAGCACAGTATTTTCCTTTCAGTTGGAACTTGCTCCCACCCAAACATCTCTTCCTTTGCACTTTAGGACACATAACCCTTATTTCACGGGAACACCCTAACAAGAACTGCTGCTACAGCCTCCATGACTTTAATAGGAAGCTCCACAGTATCCTCCAAACTCCTTGGAGCCTTGGAACTGCTAGGGAAAGCCAGCTGCAGACAGCGTAGCACACACCCAAAGTGATCCTTCAGTGTTATGTAAAGCCCACAATGTCATAAGAGGATTACCCCAGAATTTGCCAAATTATGATGTCCAGCCAGGTGCTAGAAAGAGTCAAACCCTTTCTCCTTAAGCTATGCCTTTCCAATGATATTTTAAAAAGTTAACTGTTATTACAGTTTTATTCTAGGACAAATTTGTAGGTGGCCATACAACTGCTCCTCACAGCTCTTTCCTCTTTTCCATCTCTCTGCATTTCCACAGCTCACCCAAGTCCATGACAGGGGCCCCCATCTGATTGTTAAACTTGTCTAATCTGGCTCCTGGGTTTAGGAAAAAAGTGAAAGAAAAACCCTGAGCAGAGATGGAATAGCTCGAGTCTGACGGGACATATGATTAAACCTCTTCTGACTGGGGAAAGACAATCTCAGTAGCAGAGACAGTGCTGTCTGAACACATTCGTGCCTTTTAACATAAATAAATTAACAAGAGGGGGCTGAAAAGCCTGATCCATGAGAGCTATTCTTTTCCCTCAGGAAAGAAAAGCTATTTGCAGACGTACTTGGAGCCAGGGACATAGAACTCTTGCTGCCTTTCACATAGCAGTCTCCTTTCCCTAAAAACTTCGTGTTACACTCAAAGCACTGCACTAGAGCAACACCTAACACCCCCATTAGGACCTTGTAATATCCACCCAGGCTCATTTATTCTATACCCTCAATAAAAGCAAGTCTATTAAGCTTTACTGTATTTTTTTAAAACAGTAATGAACACTGAATAGATCGCATGGAAGAAATAGGCATCTTTATCACTTCAAGAAAGAACAGATTAGACAAGATATAACAGGATCAAATCCTATAAACTGGCCTATAGTAAATTGACACTGTTTTCAGCTGCACAGCTCGACAGTCCTTCCCTTCCTGCTACAAGGTAGGGAAAATGGTAAATATCATCTTATGCGCTCATGGCAAGCAAGCTCTCCAATTTCTTCAGTTAGGGTCTTGTTTTCATCTTGCCAAAGATTTAGATAACGCTCATAACTGTTCTCCAGCTATCCCAAAAAAGGGAAAAACAAATCTCCAAACCAAGAACAAGAAACTGCATCCCCCCTTGACGTGTGGGAGGGAAACAAGTTCTGCTCAAGCAGACAAACAAGCAGCTGTAGAGCCAGAGAAGGCACTGGGGAGGGGAGGGAGGGTTAGAAAAGCCAGGAGAGGCAGAGGAGGAGAAGAGGCTGGCCCAAAGATAACCTGCATGAACACTGCCACATCCCTGCCTCAGCTCTGTATGCAGGAACCAGCAGTTTTCACATAGGGCAGTTCAGTGAGTTTTAATTACTAAGCAAACCCAAAAGGCCTCATTGTACCTGCTTCAAGAACCTGAAGTTATTTGAAATAGTGAGTTACGATTGTAATGTTTAAGGGATAAACATCGGGGAGGACGAGAGAAACTTGTTTTAAAATTCAATACTATATAAAGATTTTAACACTGAGACATTCTGGTGCTGAGATGTTTTAGAATCTGTAACTTCTAGAACAAAGCATTATTTCAAAACATCCTTAAACCATATGCAAAGCATTAACAAGTCTTCATGTTTCTCTGTTACTCCCACTTCTGCAGTGCTAAAATATAAAACACCTAACCGCTAGAGGTACTATAATTGAACCTTTTTCAATTGAATATTCAATTGAAATATTCAGAATACACATCTGAATTGACCAAAGCTCAGTTTTATAATCTTTTTGCCTACTTCCATCCTTCCTACTTCTTTGTTACCATTTAATGAACTATGTTAGTATGGACAATTCAAAATCACATTTTCTGTATTACAAGGCACCTGATACACTTCTAAACAATGCAAATAAGTGTCGTAAACAGACCAGAAATCCCCACTGTATAATCCTCCATTCTGTAGTCCTGGAGGTCCTGTTTATTCTGATGAGTGATCATGACAGTTCTACACATCCCACTTTCGTCAACACTTGATGAGCACCACGATTAATGCAAAAAAAAAAAAAAAAAAAAAAAAGGCAAAACTTTCTTCTGAAACAAGTCACCAGGTTACCTGTTCAGGAGCAAATGTTTTCTTCTTTTACACAGCATAGATCAAGGCCAAAAAAATAATTAAAACAAAAAAAACCAAAAAAAAAAAATCAAGGCACTAGTTGTCACTTAGCTGGCTGGGGGAATACCACACAAAGAATTTAAATTGCTTACCAAGAAAGAAATGTAGTGGACAACCCCCAAATCTGTTTTCCTTTTTACTCAGCTAGGGAAGCAAGTTTCTGTTTAAACCTCTCCTTTTTCTAAGTAGGTTCTGATAAAGCTCTTAGCTCTAACAAACATCAACTGGGCTAGCAAATGTTCATAACAAGCAGGCACAACACTGCATTTTACTATATATGCACATAACCAGCATATACACACAATAAGAAATCAAAGTAAGTAGACCCCTGGATCCATGGGAGAACCAAAGCTTTGGCTATTAAACGTTTGCATCTGAAGGTCACAGCATGGACCTCACGGAGATGCTGATCTGCAGACCTCACCAGCAACAGCTAGTCATCAATCTTTACACCTTGGATTTGCCATTACCCAGAGTGGCGGTACCTTGTACAGTTTCTAGTATTTTGAGATGAAGAGTGCTGTATATATCAGTGTAGCAGTCCCACACTATGGACAGTGCTTTCTCTGAGAAGCCCAAAGCAGCCCCACAAAATATTAACAAATAATAGCATCTTCTGTGGGCCAGCAGTAAGAACTTATTTTACAGGCTGAAGGACTGAACAGAAGGTAGAGCAGAAAAGCAAAAAATGGGATTTGATCTCAATCTTTCCTTTTAAAATAAACTGCTCAGGTTAAAACTACCTACATGTAAGAGTCCTGTTTTAGCAGGCCTAGCAAAATTACAATAAGCAGAAGTGTTCTCTCATGCTTAAGTGGTGCAGCTTTTTGGTCTTGTGCTTTAGACACTTACGTTCCCCCTGAATACCATCTGCATGGGGTTTGCTTTTTGGCTCCTGGCTCCCAGCTTTTTCATCATCATCATCCAGCAGAGGAACATAGTCTGTTTTATCTACTGTTTCTCCAACCACATCATCAAATTTCTCTGCTTCCAGACTGGCAATGAAGTCCCTTTTCACTTCTTCCTCAATCTCGGGAGGCGGCTCTGTCAGAGCATCTGCAAGACTCAGGTTGTGATCCAAGTCAGCCATCCTTTAGCCCCTTTGCAACCTGAAAAGTGATGTGGGGAAGAAGAAAAAGAAACATTTTAATAAGAAACCTTTTAAGTTTACTCAGTTTGATGTTGACAACTGTGTGCCTTCTGCACCCTAACACAGTAAGAAATACTTGCTTTTGAGCTCAGTAATTCCCAGATGCTTACAAAACCCTTACACCAGTACAGAAACAAACAGCTAGATCATCTAAAACAGGTTTTGTTGCATGAACGTTACATTTCATGTGATGTTTTGTCAGAACCTTGTGGGGGCGGGAGGAGAAGGGAGCAAAAAAAAGAAGAAAAAAGGAAAAAAAAAAGAAGAAAAAAGGAAAAAAAAAAAGGGGGGGAAAGGTGGGGGGGAACCCCCAAAACACCATACCTGGCTATCATAAACACAATTTACATTGATTTCTGCCTTGCCCCAGATCTCAGAGTTAATTACACATCCTCAGCAGCAGAAAGACAAATGACGCAAGTGAATTTAGTTCTTGGGTTGGACTCCACCCAGCTTCCCCTATGGAGATTAGGATTTTACATAATCTCTGATGTATATTCAGTGATGCTTTTGATCCCTCCGATAGGGTCCCACAGCATGTTTCTGTCCTCAGCAAACCTTGCTAATACCAGCAAACCCACTCTAGCCCTGGGATTTGTGCTGGAAGGTAAATTTTTAATAATGCTGACATGAAAAAATAAAGTACACACACACACTATACATGAAGCTATAAATTAGAAACCAAGTAAAAAGAATCATCATTTATCTCTTCCTTCCCAGTTCATATCTCAGCATTCAATCTAATTTCCTGGCACTAAACAGAAAAACTGAACTGATTCATCTGTTTTGTAGCTAAAGCTTTCAGGTTGGCATAACAAATACACCCATAAACAATTATTTATTTTTTTTACACGTCATCCTTCTGAAGTTATTATTAGGAACAGCAGCTAAGAAATACTGAGATGAATCTATAGAAAGCTGTCGAAGGCAGCAAAACCCACCACTTCTGCTTGACAAAAGGCACATTTCTGAAGCTTTCAGAGCAGTGATAGTGTTCTGTACACACAACATATAGCTATCCAGGCAGCAAAGACACCAAAAGCTCTAATCAAATATTTTAGCCATTTGCAGAAATTGTCTGGTACAAACTGTAAAAACCAAAACCATAAAGGGCCATTAGAATCTAAATAGGCATACACACAACTCCTACTACAGTAGCTGAGCTTCCTTTAGTTTTGGTCTACGTTTGGAAGCACAAAGTGATTTGATGCTGATCTGTATTACACTCACTACTAGATGTACAATCTATGCCGAGACTCTCCCTGTTAATGAAAGATTTACTCTCTCTTAGGAGTCTGGCAAGCCAATGCAGCAGTACCTGGTTGGGAATCAGCAGAGAACAAGTACATGGAAGTGAAGTTTCAAGTTCCAACAACAAATTCATCCAAACAAAAAGATACACAGGAGCTTAGGTAAAGTGATTCAACATTTTACAACCAATTCTCACTATATTGCACAAGAAACACCAAACCACATTAAGAAGGAAAAAAAAAAATATTGAGCTGAAGATATAGAGCTGCATGAGTAAAGAGGCCCAGACACACTCGCAAGGAAACACAATGGGCATTTGTATGTGCTGGTTAATGAAGGGCTGGATCCAAGTGGCCACTGTGCAGCAGTCCAGGGTCACCGACTTACATGGTGATGGCAGAACACAGATCCTCTTGTTCCGAAAAAACAAAAGCTCCTACTCCTTGAACTACAGGAAATTCTTCGTCAGCAGTATACGGCCACCGACAACATACCTACAGGTTCAAGCCTCTATAAGGCAATATTTCACATTCTTCATAAACAATGGCATCACACTGATATTGTTGTTTATGTAATCGCATGCAAGTATATTATGGAAACTAATTCAGTTAAAGCTATTCTTTTTTTCTTTAACAATAAAAGGTCAAACTTCAAGCCAGATCAGACTTCAAGCAGCAACTGCAGTTTTTGTTGGTTTAGATAAAGGCCTCGAAGAGATACCACTTCATGGAAATCTAGAGGTGAAAGGTTTGGAGTCTTAACCCTTTGTGCAGGGTCAGTTGAATGAATTATGATTATTATAAAAAAAAAAAAGACAGACATCTTTAAGTAAAAGACTTACTAAAAAAAAAAGGTTTCTTTCAGATAGTCTTGACTGTTCTCAAGGCATGCCATTGTACGGATCTGCACACAGTTGACCACACTACCCTTCACTGAGTTTCAAACAGGGAAGTCACTTCTACAATTTTTATCTTTGGATCTGCCAGTCTCTTCAAAGTAAGAAATGTGGCTCTTGAATAGCCATGTTTCCAACCACATCCTCCCTTGCTTTCAACTTGAAAGTGAAATGGTATCTTTTGGGTCAGTCAATCTCAAAAAAAAAAAAAAAAAGAAAGAAAAAAAATTGGAGCTACGAACATTTCATCCTTTTGAAATTTTCATTTAGCATAGGGAAGAAAAGCTATTTAAAATTTTCAACAAGCTGCTTCATGATGCTGCAAGGAAATGCAAGAATTAAGGCTGCAGTCAGAATGTAGCTACAGAACATCCAGTAACTTGGGGAATAAGCAAGCAAAGGCTGGAGTGAACACACCTGATAACAAAAGAAAAACCCAACTCCTCTTCTTCACAGCAGGCATGCCAGGTTGGGCTGAATCAGGCCTTGCAGACTTCACAAGTCCTTCATGTTCACCATATCTTACCTGGTTCTGCACCAACGCCAGCACAGCAAGGTCTACCCATCAAGAACCTGAGCTTTATGTAAATGATATTTAGGAAAACCTCTCATTTTAGCCTCACTCCAAATGCTCATTAGCACTAAGTTCAGTTTACAGACTGTAATCATCAGCTCACAGTTTTCACACGTTCACTTCAGATTAAATATTCCTGCTATTTTAGTTTCAGGAACATGAGCAGCCTTTTAGGAGCATTTCCTCTTGACAGTTTAATTTAGGGTCTCTGTCCAAATAGCAAGACATTGATATCCTCCCACTTTAATGGAAACTACTACCTGCCTATTTTAGAGAGAGGCCCTTTAACATTTAGCATCCTCTCTTCTGCATTATCCAAACCCAGTAACCATCTACAGCCAACACCAGACAGCACAGAAACCTGTATGGCCACAATCATAGGTTTGCAGGCAGAGCAACTTTATCAGCAGTGTTTAGATGGCCCAGAAATTATTTAGTCCTTGTTCCACTGAGACAGTCAGCCACCTTTCCTCTAGACCTAAACAACTGCACTTCAATTAACAGAGCAAATGCCTGTGGAACCCCATGGGAGCCAGACCTGCCGTGTAAGTGGGGTTAGGGAAGCACTGACGAATTCTGAAACCCAATTCCAAGCTAATCCCACCCAGATCATCCTCCAACATAAGCATATTCCACCACAAGCAACTGATGGATTCACATCATGGGTTTTTTGGTCTGCATTAATGTGGTAGCACTTTATGAAATAGTTGCCATAAAATAGCATTGACAATGTCACTATTTCAGACCTACATAGGAGCTAGGACACTACAGGAATCTAGTTTCTGGGGGAAAATAATAATGTTACATAGACTTATCAGCAGGACATTTCCTTGTCTATATTTAACTTCACAGGGAATGCAGAAACTATGTACAAAAAAAATAATAATAAATCAAGAGTAACTAATAAAAGCCATTTTGCATTTTTGTAGCAAATACAGAACTGGTCTCTCAGACACATAAGAGTGCCTGGCAAATAACCGGCTGCCCTAACACAAAGCACCACACTGGCTGCAGGAAGCCTTCCACAGCCCAGGTAGGGTCCAAGGAGAGCCAGAACCCCACTAGAATTGGGACTAGAAACAATTTCTCTGGTTTCCATCTCTGGTGTTAGACCAGCCAAACTACACTAACTCCCAGGCTCCCAGTTTGATCTAGGGCTTATAGAGTTAACTAAGCTAAAAGGAAAATAAATATACTGCAGTCTGCTCAAGAGTAGAAAGCAGAACCTGAAGTATATTCATGTGTTGACCAGCTTAGCAAGACAGATGCTTCCCATACCATTTTTCATTCATATGGAACAAAGTTAGCTACATGCAGGAAGCATTCAAGAACCTTCCTCAAGATGTACCTTAATACACTGTACATTACATCACTGTGCAAAACAGATATCAATGGAGTACAAGGAATATGAATTCTGACATTAACTTTAAAGATGAAAGGGCAAAACTGAGGAATGACTGAGGTTTCAGAAGGCAGCAGTTTAAAAATTTATTAAGTAATTCTTCAGCTGTGACACAGCTGCCTAGATCCTCTTGTTTGTTAAACAACAGAGGGAGTAACAGCAGCAATGGTGTAACACCAACCTGTATGGCTTAAGATTTCTATCTCTGCGAGAGCCTCAGAAGACAGTCAAGTCCTCCCTGAAGAACAACGAGTAAGTATTTTGCTCAGAGGTAAGGTGTGGAAAGGAGCAGACCACTATGTTATCAGTCCCACACCGACAGCTGTACTACAGACAAGGAAAAGTTCTCCTGTAGCTAGACAGTCTTCAGTCCATTCCAGGAAATCTTCAAATTATGCCACAGCAAATAAATCATATTCCCTTAATTCATGCTTTAAAAAAATAATAAATGGTTTAGACTTCTTCATGTTCCAGCAACAGCTGATCTGTTATACCTAGTATTGTCCCATCTGTTCTTTTTTATGCTCAGAATCTTTGTGTACCCAGTGACTAACCCGTTTGTTTCAATAAATTAAATCCACTTTCTTGTTAGCTAATCTGAAAGATACAGAAGAGTTTGTTTTAATCTCCTACCCATATCACGACCCTCTATCCGGGCATATTGCTCCAAAGAGCTCCTGCTATTTACCCAAGTCAATTTGTCTCTCCCTTTCAAAACAAGCTCCTTTCTGGGTGTTCCCACCACCATTTGACCACACACACACAGCTGAAGTTTGCAAATATATGCAGAACTGGTGCTCTGCAAACCAAGTTAGAGAGTCACAGACTTACAACACCCTAGAGATCCCTAAGAAGTTAGTCCAGCACTTCCTTGTAGGGGTCTTACTTTAAGTGACTTAGTAGAATAACTTTGAAGAAACACCATCTTATCCAGCCACGCTCTGAAAGCAGAAGGAATACGAGCCACACTTACTTGCATAAGCCACTGCCTCTAGCTTCCCATCTTGGGAAGAGTGGAATTTATTTCCTGAACTTTGTATTTCCATTTTGTAGCTTCCTTAACTGCACTGTTGTGTACATGCCTCTGGGCATGCACCATCTTTGAATTTAAAGTTATGATCAGTCTGACCCAGATTTTGTGCATCTCATCTGAACAGGGAAAAAGGGAAGAGCAGGCAAGTGGGGGCAGGGGATGCTGCCCACAAGAAGAAAAAAAAAAATACCTGAAAACCTGTGAACTGTTTAAACAGATTCATACTTGGCACATGGCGTTGACTGACTTCCCTTGGCTTTTTGGCAGACGGAATAGGTGATTTTTTCCAGAGCAGCATATACACGACAGGTACCAGCCTCTGCCAGTTATGCAAGCAGAGCGCAGCGCTGCTGCCTGCCAGCCCTGCAGTGACACAGCACCTCAGCCCTCTGCAGAGCCCTGCCAGGCTGCTGCTCTCCTACAGCCCGTACCTCTGCCCCAGACCAGGCGATACGCACTCGGCCTCTCTTTTTCCACTTAACACTGGTCTTGATAGTTGCTGGCTGTATCCGTACCAGCATTAACTACATATTCTCCTCTATGAAAACAAAGTTCGAGCAACCTTCATACCAAAGGGGTAGGAGAAATCTATTCACAAAAGCAGCACATTAAGATGAATAAGAAACAAAGCAACATCTCCTCACTTTTGCTTGTTTGTTTGTTTAAAGAAGACACTGTGATATACATGCTGCTCATAAATCTATGTATTATTTTATCAGATCCACTTGCTCCTTTAAAATTAGCTCCTAACTACATACAGAACAAAATCCCCGACTGGAAGAAACAGCGACAGCTCAGTCATGATTCCCATTTCTCTTGTCCTAAGTCAGCTTGCTTTTCTTAGATGAGGCTCTCATGAGCACTTCGCAGTGCCTGTTGAGGCGTTAAGAAAACAGGCTAGCAGGGAGCAGACATATGCTAAGTCATCTTCCTTCACCATATCCTGAAGGGAGTCCTCTGTGAAAAGGACGTCTGCATCTATCTTTCAAAAGAAGAGGACACATCAATGAATCAAGTTGCTGACATTTCTTACATTCCACGGCTGGGCACAACAAATCTATGACCCAATTTAATTTTTTATCTTTTTTTGGCACATTCTGAACAGGTAGGATTAATTTATTGGGTTTTTTAAAGTTAAACACAGTAAGATCCCTGCTTTATTTCTGTGTTCCAAGCCACAGGAAATCACTCAAATTACTAGAAGCTTCTTCTCAGAAGTAATGAGATGCAGGCCAAGGGTATTAAAGTCTTTCCAGCAACACACACAAATTCACGCTCAACTCACTTGCTAGGTAAACCAGTGCAAGGGCCTCAAAATGGGTGTCCTGAATTATAGGCTTATATTCAGGAATTACTTCCCAAAAAAAAAAGCAGCGATGTACAGTTACCATCTCACTAGTTGAGGGAAGGCTGTCCGGTCCAGATACTCAAGACCTGGTAGACAAGTGTTAAGTACCGGATACCACACATATCATCATACCACTAGTTAAGTGTAAGACTATAGATATATCCATAGCAAAAAACAAACACTGATTTTAAACTTTGAACAGTTGTTTGAACCAGAGCGTAGGCAGCAGCCTTCTCATAACTCTGACAAGCTGAAGCAAACAGCAGCAAGCAGTTTCCAGCTCCAAGCTGCCACACCACTCATGCTGCCAACTGCCATATCACACAAAGGGTCCGCTTACTTAAGGCGTCACACAAAATATCTTATTACTAATTTCAAATGGATATTTGGACTTTCAGCAACATCAGGATTTCAGTAAGAGCCATGTCACACAAAACCACGTTCTCCTTCAGACAACACAAATACAATAAGAGTTTCCAACTATGATGTCTATAGCCTAAGCAATTGCTTCCCTCCTTTATGAAGGCCAAAAGTAGCAAGTGCAGAGAAGGCAGATTTGGAGTATTTGCTGGTTTTACACCTGAACTGCTAGAACAGACAAGGACACCTGCAGAGTTGTTTCCCTTTTCAGCCCAAATTCTCCAACAGCCTTCTGGCTAATTTTAAGTATACAGAATATACTAAAAAGTCCCAGAACCTCCAAGTTCCTATAGATAACAAGCCAAAAAGCACACAACTAAAAGGGAATAAAGTTCCTATTATTACCTCCACAGAGAAAAACAAGGACAATGCAGGCATTTCCACTCTGGACTACCAAGCTGCAGTACACACTATCCCTCACACTGGCAGAGTTTGGCAGCCAGCAATGGACATGAGGGTACTGCAGACGGCTAGGGACAGGGCAAAGTGTCCCTAATTTATACCAAATTCAGTGCCGCTGAACTGCATAGTAATAACCCTAAAACAACAAAGGCTTGATGCAAATCTCAGTTCCCTTCCACAATCAGTTGACAGCCACACATAAGATAATCAACAGGATGTTTTAACTTCTCACTTTAAATGGGTTTAACGAAGTTGTAATTCAGCTTGCCGACACAATTTCAAAGCCAAGGCAGAGCTTCAGCCACTATTGCTTCCTCATAATGGGGTTTGCTCAGAGTAATTTCCTCTTCCCTGTCCAATACCTCACTACTTCCACTTACTAGGTCGCTAATAACCTTTTGATTCTGACTGCTATTCTCATTTGAGCTTTTTTCCCTTGTAGCAAAAAGCCTTCCCAACAAAACAGGTTAAATGAGCTCCAAGTGACACCGCACACACACTGAAACAATCCTGGAGATCCTCAAGCTGTCTGTAGCCTGTTCAGCTGTGGGTAACTGAACTTGAACATCAGGAACACAAGGAACAAAAACAGATCCAAGCAGAAAACAAAATGAGAGCTCCAAGCACTGCTGGTCTCTTACTTGCGAGAGAACAGTTTGAATAAATCTGAACATGAGCAAACACAGCAGAGTGTGGGGCCAGGCGGAACCCCCCAGGGCACCGAGGGGCTGGCAGCAGCGCTCACCGAGCCACTGCCCATCGTCTCGCAGCAGCTCTGGCTCATGAGGGGTCCCCGGTGACTGGGGGTCACCCAACGTGACACCCACCTCACCTGCAGGAAGAAGGATCTGGGGAACTACAGACTCTCAGCCCGACCTCGGTGCCGGGCCAGGCCCCGAGTGCCACCATGTGACACATCCAGCACGACCAGGCGGTCAGGCCCAGGCAGCAGGGATTCATGAAAGGCAGGCCCCGCTCCACCGACCCGATCTCGGTCCACGACAAGGTGACCCGCTCAGTGGATGAGGGACAGGCTGTGGGTGCTGCCCGCCTGGACCTTAGTGGAGCCTTTGGCACCATCTCCCACAGCATCTCCTGGAGAAACTGGCTGCTCACGGCTTGGACAGCTGGACCCTACACTGGGCGAGAAGGTGGCTGGCTGAGCAGTGGGGAGCGGAGCCACGTCCCGCCGGCCCAGGCACACGCGGTGCTCCCCGGGGCTCAGCGCAGGGGCTGTGACTGGGCCAGGGGGCCGGGGGCACCTCAGTGTGTGCAGGCACCACCGAGCTGGGGGGAGCACTGACCTGCCAGGGGGCAGGGGGCTCTGCAGGGGGTCTGGGCGGGCAGGCCGGCCAAGGGGCCGAGCCCAGCTGTGTGCGGGTCACCCTGGCCCTGTGCTGGAGCCTGCCCGGGGGTCACACCAGCCCCAGGAGCTCCAGGCTGGGAGCAGGGGGCTGGGCACTGCCCGGCAGGGAAGGGGCTGGGGGGCAGCAGCTGGGCACGAGCCCCCCCATGCCCAGGTGGCCAAGGGGGCCAGCAGCGCCCTGGCTGGTGTCAGACACGACGTGGCCAGCAGGGCCGGGGCAGTGCCCGTCCCCCTGCGCTGGGCACTGGGGGGGCCACCCCTCGGATGCTGGGCTCAGTTTGGGCCCCTCAGCACCAGCCAGACCCTGAGGGGCTGGAGCGTGTCCAGAGCCGGGCAGGGGGCTGGGGAAGGGGCTGGGGCACAAGCCTGGGGGGGGGGGGGGGGCTCAAGGGGGAGCTGGGGGTTCAGCCTGGAGAGAAGGGGGCTCAGGGGGAACCTTCTCGCTCCCTGCAGCTGCCTGACAGGGGGGGTGCAGCGGGGGGGGGGGGGGGGGGGGGGTGTCGGTCTCTGCTCCCAGGAACAAGTGATTAGATTGGGGGCTGGGGAACATCTTCCCTGAAAGGGTGGTCAGGCACTGGGACAGGCTGCCCACGGAGGTGGTGGGGTCACCATCCCCAGGGGTATTTAAAAGACGTGTAGACATGGCACTTAGGGCCATGGTTTAGTGGTGGGCTTGGCAGGGCTGGGTTAGCAGTTGGACTCTGATCTCAAGGGTCTTTTTCAACATGAACGATTCTGTGGTTCAAGCAAAGTCTTGGGTGGAACACATGTATATACATGTACTTGAGTATGAAAAAAAGCCTAAGGAAAAAAGGCAAAAGAGGAAAGTGAGCACAAGAGCCACAAGAAGACTGAGCAAAGCTTGACTGCAGTACACTTGTTCATCAACTTCCCACTTAGCAATACAGCTCTAAGGTGTGAAAGTGGCACATTGATTTACATGTGGATCCGAGGAAAAGTAGCACAGTATCTTCCAGGTGGGTTCACAAACTTTCCCAAGCACCAGCAGCAAAGACAAACTGGGAAGCAGTTATGCTCTCAGCGGGGACCCGTACTTCAGAATCTGGAAAGTTTGAGGCAATTGAAGTGACCCTGCAAAGATGCTCAGGATGGCTGCAGGCAGGGGGCTGTGCGCACTGCAGGTGGTGAGCACGGCCTGCATGCCAACTGTGCTTTGTTAATACTATTAGTCACTCACTTTCATGGGCATGTTAATATTTTGAATAAACAAAGAGCAACTGTCAGAGCAGAACGGAAACCACCACAGCAAGGCCAATAGACTACGACAGGGAAAGTCATCTGAACAAAACACTCTAGCTGACAATGGCTGGGTTGTGTTTTTTAATGCTATACCTTTAGATTTTCTAAACTGCACCTTCAGAATTTCAAAGCTGATGGCTTTAAAAAGTGCACTTATTTCAATTTCATAATGCCTTGTACGAGTCTACATAATTCTGGGTTTTATTAGTATTTCCAGAGAGTACCATCAATTTGTAGGGTTTCATTACTTAAGATATGAGCCATTTCTCCACTACTTAAAGTAAAGCATTACTTTTTCTGCTAATTGATACTGCAAATATACCCAACTTCTACAACTAGACTGCAAAGGGTCTTTAATGAACGTTTCTGTTGATAAGCCTGAAACATTTTCATCAGCTAGACTTCCCTTAAGAAAGCAATACTAAAGCCAATGAGGCATGCTTTAACCATATTCAATTATTCAGATGGCATGTGAATTAGCAAAGTAAGGCAGCAGACAGTCTGCCAGTATTCATGCCACTTGAGTAATGTTAAAAAGATTCTCTGTTTTCTGGCGATTTGAGACAACTTCTATTTTCTTCCTGCCTTCCAGACATTCATAGCTTGGAGAGCTTACACTTCATGAAATGATAAAGTCTACAAAGATAACTGGGCAGAAATCCTGAACTAGCCAGAGGAAAGCTGTAAAGTAACCTCCTCTCTCCACATGTGCATCTCCTACTCGCTGCCAACATAAAAGCCATAATTAAAGTCAGCCTGCAAGCTGACAGTCCAACATTTTTCAGGTTTACTAAAGCTGTATTTCAGTTTATAGCCACTCTTTCTAGATGTGGACATTCACTTAAATGTAAGTTATCTGTACTTGATTTAACAAAAAACAAGCCATTTTTCTTTAAAGCAAAGGGACCTGAAAAGAAACTGCAGGGACCAGCACAAGGCCATCCCGGGGAAGGAGCAGCAACAAGGACAATTGAAGTCTACTTGGGTTCTCAAACACAGACAGACAAATTGGAAACCTGAGGAAAACCAGCTTGATCTGTCTTTCTGAATAAGATTGTGCCCAGCCTAACAAATGAAATGATCAGACATCAGCTTTTGCATCTCCATTATGGCAGATACATCTCCAACATCAGGCAGATCTACAGAGTGCATTTGAGATATGTTACGCAACTCACACGCCACCAGGTGATGAAAAGCTCCCAAATACAAATAAAAATTTCATTGGAGCTGGCAGAAGGAACACTATTCTAACAGCTACTAAACACTGAAAGACCTCATGAAAGGACTCTATATATTTACAGCTGTAACAAACAACAAGATTACAGGGCTGTTCCACCCTCCCCAGGGCAGAAGCCTTGTGATCCACGATGATGTTTTTCAAGAAACTTTAGCCCTGTGCCAGCAAGGATAGATCAATGCATCACTCAACCTTTCCACCTTTGCACTTGCATCTCCAATAGACTCTTCAAAGACAAATTCAGTGTTCTGTACTGCTCATTTAAAACACAAGCTTTGCATCAGCCAAAAGAATATGCTTTTTAGTCATCTCTGACATGAGGAAGTTGGGTCACTGCAACATTTAACTTGGCTTTAATTTAGTACAGGTATCAACCACATCAGATTTCAACAAAATAGAGGTCTCTGGTGATCCAATCCATGACAATACAGGCCAAAACCTCTCAGCAGTCAAAACCTCTGCTATTTTACAAAGTGCCATTTGCTGCTTGCCATATTGGTGTTTAATGCATCCCACTAAGCATCTGCCTCCCAAGCACAAAGACTAGCCACCCACAGAATCACAGGATTGTTCAGGTTGGAAGAGACCCTTAAGATCATCAAGTCCAACCGCTAACCCAGCGCTGGCAAGCCCACCACTAAACCATGTCCCTGAGCACCGCACCTACACATCTTTTAAATACCCCCGGGGATGGTGACTCCACCATGTCCCTGGGCAGCCTGTTCCAATGCTCAACCACCTTTTTGGTGAAGACATTTTCCTAATATCCAATCTAAACCTCCCCTGGTGCAACTTAAAGCCATTTCCCTCTGTCCTATCACTTGTTACTTGGGAGACAGACTGCACCTCATGGCAACTTCCATTCAGGTCATTGCAGAGAGCAAGGTGGTGTCCCCTCAGCCTCCTTTCCTCCAGGCTAAACACCAGCAGTTCCCTCAGGTGCTCCTCGTAGGACTTGTTCTCTAAACCCTTCACCAGCTTTGTTGTTGCTCTTCGGACACGCTCCAGTACCTCAGTGTCTTGTAGTGAGGGGTCCAAACCTGAAAGCAGTATTTAAGGTGCGGCCTCCCCAGTGCCAAGTACCAGACAACAACCATGCAGCCAGGCTCCTGTCAAGAGATCACCTGCAAGGGAAGGAACGTTCCTGCAAATTCCATCCTGTTCAACTTAATGTTCACCTCTCCCACGGAAGAAAAGCAATGCTGCCTGAGCAAAGTTGCTTGGAAAGGACTAACTGCATTAACTCTAGTTATTATGGAAGCTCTCCAGACAAATTGATCTCTGTAGGCAGACCTGTTATTAGTGGGAAAAAAGAAATAAATAAATAAATACTAGTTCAAAACTTCGAGGAATTTGTATTCTAGTGGCAGGTAAAATGCCTATTATATGTCGCTTATTACAATTATTTTTAATTAAATAAAAGCAGTTTAAAAATAAAGTCTACATTCAGCACTTATGCAAAATAACAATAATTAGCTGGAACTAGATCTCTGTCAAAGATCAAGGCAGAAGGAATACCCAAATGAAAGAGCACAGAAACAATTCTTGTTTGTGCATGCCTAAATATATACATATGCACACACACCTACGGGTGGCTGTGTATCATGGAATCCTACCATAGAACAGTTTGGGTTGGAAGGGACCTTAAAGACCCCCCAGTCCCACCCCTGCCACGCGCAGGGCCCCCTTGCCCCAGCCCCGTCCAGCCTGGCCTTGGGCACTGCCAGGGCTGGGGCACCCACAGCTGCTCTGGGCAGCCCGTGCCGGCGCCTCGCCGCCCTCACAGGGAAGGATTTCTCCCTCAGCTCTGATCTCCATCTGCCCTCTCTCAGCGCAAAGCCGTTCCCCCTTGTCCTGGCGCTGCAGGCCCTTGGGAAAAGCCCCTCCCCAGCTTCCTCGCCGGCCCCTTTGGGTGCTGGAAGGTGCTCCAGGCTCTCCAGGAGCCTTCCCTTCTCCGGGCTGAACAGCCCCAGCGCTCCCAGCCCGGCTGCACAGCAGAGGGGCTCCAGCCCTCTGGCCATCTCCGTGGCCTCCTCTGGCCCCGCTCCAACAGGTCCGTGCCCTCCTTATGCTGGGGGCCCCGGAGCTGGAGGCGGCGCTGCAGGGGGGTCTCAGCAGAGCGGGGCAGAGGGGCAGAGCCCCCTCCCTCGCCCCGCCGGCCACGCTGCTGGGGATGCAGCCCAGGGCACGGGGGGCTTTCTGGGCTGCGAGCGCACGTGGCCGGGTCACGTCCAGCTTCTCGCCCACCAGCACCCCCAGTCCCTTTCCTCAGGGCTGCTCTCAACATGACATTCTTTAGATAGAACAGGGGGACTTCGGAGGCATCAATAGTAGTCTGTCATGTGTCATTCTTAAAATCAAAGATGCGGACTGTGCTAAAGAGGAGATCATTTCTCACTTGGCAAGTATCTGACTGACAGGAAGCTCCTGGATAACCTCTTACAATGGTGTTGTGAGAAAAAAAGAAAGTCAAATCAATCAACCAACCATCTTCCATATAACCAACACTACTGGGTAGTTACTTTGGACTAAGTGTTCAAGAGGTTGCAGGCTGCTCAGAGGTTGTAGATTCTCCATTCTTGGACATCTTCAAAACCCAACAGCACACAATCCTGGGCAACCTGCTCCAGCTGACCCTGCCTTAAGCAGAGAGGGGCTGGACTACGTTATGTCCAGAGGTCACTGCCAACTTCAGCTATTCTGTGATTCTGATATTCTTTGAAGACCACTGTTATTATTTTTGAAACCAGTGAGCCTATGAACAGAACAAGGTATGTCCAGAAGCACTTGCATTTTGCATCTTGACGGCAAGCCTTAAAGGCCTAAAGGCAAACCAAAACCGTCCCAGCCTCGCTGGCCACACAGTTTTGGAGAGGATCCATTTCTGTCCGAGACTCTGAGAGAATCAATTAGTGTCGAGAGCACACAGTAGCGCAGTCCTACAGTAAGTATGCAATTTTGTTCATGCAGTGGCTTTTGCCAAGAACAGAAACAAGACAAAGCGTAAAAAAATTGAGGAATAATTCTGGAATTTGCATCTCTGATACCTGAAAATTTGAACGAACGCGATCAGCCATTGTGTAACTCCCTTGCTCTTAATCTAGGAGCTAAAATTACTTTGGGTGCTGTGAAGCTAGCTCTAGGAGTCCTAACTACTCCTGCAATGGAAAGGCAGCCACCAATCCTGCTAACTAATATACAAAGGTCTTTTTTCTGCTGCTTCAAAAGACCCACAAGTTATTACTTGTCTGCAATTGCTTCAGTTTGTCTACAGTGCAAGGCCAGAAGTCAGTACAGTAGAAAAAGCATGACTTGCAAAACCATGAAGACAACCAGAATTAACGTAGAAGGCCAGCTCTAAAAGCAAGGACTGCATGTATCCACACAAGACAGGCGTTAAGCTTCTTGCTATGCCTCACCTTCTTCCCGCAAGGAAATATATGTGAAAATGCAGCTTTAAGATAAAAGCAAATATTATCTAAAAAGCTTCCACATGTTGTCACTACTCAAATTACTCAGGCTTTTGTTAGCACACTGCTACCAGAGTCATCCTGGCCAGCTGATGGGGCTGAAACAACAGCAGTCACAGGGCTAGGAGCTGCTGTTCCTAACCAAGAGCACCACAGTCCCACACAGCAACATGTGGCCATGGGCAGGGATGCCACAAGTGAGGAGGGAGAGAGCTATATGAAGTCAAGGGGCTTTTTCTTGGTCAATTTTGCTTGTTTTTTAAAGCTCTGGGCTGATATTTTCCTCCCTATAGTTATTTCCTAGTAAAGGATTAGGATGTCAGGGGGAAGGAGTGGACAGGCACAATGCCTCTCCATCAGCTGGGAGCAGCTTTCCCGTTATTATTCACATATGACAAGAATATATATATTCTGCACCTTCCCATAATCACCACAACAGGCAGACAGTATATCAGTGGCAGCTACAGATACGTAATAATTCAGAACTCTCAGAGCACTCTGGATAAATATATTAATTTTATTATCCGACTCTAGTTTGGACTACTAGAGTTCTTCCCTTAAAAGATAAGACACCCTCCTTTTGTGGGTGACATGAGATCATCTACACTAACTTGCAACATTGATTTTTAAGTAAAGATGACTGCATCATGTTTTATTTATGGATTCACATACTCCCCTTAACAGAACTTGGTTGCAAAGTATTGCTTTAGCGGAGACATGAGAGAGGTCACAAAATAGGCCAGTTATTGTTCTGAAAGTGTTCAGAGCTGCTGATAAGCCTGAGAAAGCTGGACTTACCTGTTACTGTTCCAGCTCCCTAACATCACATCATGGGGCTTGAAGATGATGTTCAGAAGATTTACTTCTCTGGAACACAGTATTTACATGGCACAGACTGGCCCTTCCTTGTTCCAAAGATCTCAGTATGAAGTCCAGCGTGCATAGACAGTTGTACTGTGCAGTGAGACTCTGGTCGCTCACTCAGATTTCAGAGGTTCAGTTGCAGGCTTTCCATCATTACACTCCCTTTTGGCCTTAGTTCAGGTTCTTTTCTGCTCAGAGTGAGGAGATACTTTTTGCAGAACTTGACTTCTCTATGCAGGGAAGTAACAACATGCAATGGCTCCAGAAGGAGATGGACAGGAACTCTAGGCATGAAGTACGTGCCTATTTTATCAGTACATTTAACAGCAAGAGCAAAGCCAAGGCAGCAACTCTCTTGCTACCTAGCTTTGAAAAGCCAAATTCTGGTCACTGAACACAGACAGAGAAAACTCCAGACACCCAAGAGAATAACTCTACCACATCCCTGGGAATGACACTCAAGTTGTTCTGCATTTGTCTAAAAGCCTAAAGTGAATTTTGCAATTTCCCCACAGTATGTACCACTAAAGAGTTAGCACAACTCCCTTTAACAGCAAGGGCCCTAAGCCACCTAATAAACCACTTCCACCGACAGAAGATGTGGCACAGCCAAAGCTGACCAGTGCTACCAAAACTGCCAAGAGTGAACAGTCATGAACCAAAGGTAAAATTGTTCAGACTTCCCTCCTGTCTACATCACAAACAAACCCTAAAAGGACAACAAATGGAAGGAAGCCCACCCAAACCAGCCCTGAATGTTTGGAGAAGCTGACTTGGAATCAAAGAAAAGTCTTCGAGCAAGTAAGGACGGTGGGAAGGGGGGAGGCTCGCATAGGAAGAGGGCCTTACATTAGCCCAGCCGCAACTGGA
The DNA here is from genome assembly GCF_017639655.2 of Falco naumanni. NCBI lineage: Eukaryota > Metazoa > Chordata > Aves > Falconiformes > Falconidae > Falco > Falco naumanni. Next base: position 62,262,037 of record NC_054057.1, read on the forward strand.
CAAAAACCAGAACCAGGAGGCTTTAGAGTGTCAAGCTGAGAAAAGCAAGAGTGATACAACTGCAAAGAATCATTCCAGCAGACCACTTCCAACTCTGACTTCACTTGCATCCAACCCCAAAAAAATACATGGTATATATTCATGCCTGCAAAGAGTGTTTTACTATTGTTAATTATACTTGAGATAAGAGAACACCACCCTCCTGAATGATTCCCTTCCTTTGGGCAATTTCACTACTATTAACCACTCAGCAAGATGGGGTAAGACTGTCCAAGTCAGATTGCTACATTATGAGCTGTACCATTTCCAAGCTGATAAAAGAGTCACATTAATAAACTTGCCTTAAGTTACAGCAGGATAGATACTCTGCCAGAGCAGCTTCACGGGGAGTACAAGAATAACTTTCCTATAAACCCCAGCAGGGATTAGGGACTCTAGAAGATGGGGATTAATGGTTTTGGCTGGCCTTCAAAAAAGCCACATGGAAGATGAGTTCATAGATAGTAACTGTGAGGGACTTTCAAGTGTCTAGCTCTGCACAGGCCTACAAGCATTGAAATGAGACCTAAAAAAGCGTGGTATGTCATCTCTAAAAATCATAAATTATCATCTAAGAAAAATAAAGGATTCTGCCCACCTTCTGCACAGACTTTCAACTCTAAAACGACCTATTCCTTAACTTCTTTAAAAAAGAAACTCCCCACAGTCACACTTCTTTGCTGGTTTTCAAGCCAGAAGACAGGATTTTGTGCTGCTCACCAGACAAGGCAGCACCAAATAAGGAGAGTTTCATTAATCATGGCGGGGAACAATCTCCTTTTTTCACTTGGCAGAGGACAGAGGGAAAGACACCCGAAGTGGGGGCAGGGTATGAAAACTCTGACTGTTAGCAAAGCACATTTCTTTCTATGTTGCATATTGACTGCTAAGCCACAAACCAAACAGGCAAGGCAAGCAGCTGTTCCTGTCAGCTGCTTTCCTTTAATAGCACATGCATCAGAAAGGAAAGTAGCTTGTTACCCCCCTAAGAGCAAAACCCAGAAAATACTGGCTTTCTGGCTTTCTTTTACTGAAGAGTCCCTTCTCTTGGGAGGAAGGGAAGGATGGCACATTTCTAATACAGTAGATCGGTCAATAATTCCCATTTTTATTACTTATTTTGTACCTCCTTATTCTTCCCGCAAGATCATCTCACTGCTGTGGCCTGGAAAAGACAACTAATGAACGGATAAAAAGGGAGAAGTTTCACTAATAAAGTTCACCTCAGTCACTTGGTCCTCATGTCAGCTCCTCTAAATTCATCTTACTCCACATTTGTCTTATATATGCAGCTCCCAGAATAACCAATCTTGTGCTTACATAAGAATTTCGGCTTTATTTTCTAACATGATTTCTTCTGTTACTGCTTGTGAAGAATACTGTACAGTATGAACACCGGAATTACAAACCAGGAGATGAGAAAGAGCCCAGTCATGCTGTGACATAAATTTTTCAGAGATCCAGTCCAGCTTAATTATGGTTGTAATACCACTGTGCAGCCCCTCGATGCATTCATGAACCGTCAACATTTAGTCTTATGTCTATACACATCTGAGAGGGTAGGGGAGAAAGTAAGACCATAGAGGACAGATTCTAAAGTTAAGTTAATCAAACAAAGCTCTCACTGAAGAATAATATAAGGAGACACTAAATAGCATTTAATGTGTTACATCCATAGCGTATCTCATACATACACCAAGAAGCCCATTGTAGTAAGTCTTGAAAAATACCAAGTTAAACTTCCTGTAGAACAGCAGAAACAATTCAAGTTTGCGGAAATGGGCTGGCAGAAAGAGGGAAGACTTAGGCCCAGCAACTCTGCTCCTTTATTTCACAAGGGCTCTCAAGAAGAATAAATCAAGTCATAAATGGCACTGGAAAGACCTTCTCAAGTAGAGCTCCTGGAGGCCAATTTTGTGGCTTCTCCTGCTCAAATACACAATCTGATGCCCACAAGAAAGGCTGGGTGCCATCTGCTACAAGCAAACTGACTCTAGAGAAGCGCTCCAAGATCAAGACATTAGTCAGTGTTACTCAAAAAAGCAAGATAAAAGTTGAGCAAGAAGCCTAAAACATCACAGGTTGGGGAGAGCAGCAACTACAACCAATAAAACAGAAGCAGCTCGTTTGGCGACCAGGTATGCACAGTCACTCCTTCCAGGAACTCAGTTTACATAGAAGCTTTACTCCTTTACCTATATTGAATAATTCTAGTTATGTTAGTGACTATATTGAAGTAGCTACTTTATTTTTAATTAAAATAAGCACCTCTGACAACATAATTATATAGCATGAGAACCTGTCGATCAGGACACAGAACTGGTAGCTTCAAAACAAGAAAGGTGACTAGTAAACTATTTTCATCAATGACAACTCATCACCAGCTTGAGGTCTCAGAAACAGATGAGTGAAACAGCAAACCTGTCAGTGCTTTTTCAACTAGATTTGCAAAGAGCAAACAATACTTTAAAGCGTTCCACTACTAGAAGGTCAAAAAACTTTTGAAGAATGAAGCAAAACACGCTGTACTAAGAAATGAATTTTAGCTACTTGCAAATTCTGCAAGATCTTAGCTATAGCAAGTAAGTTAGTTTAAAGACTCATTAGTTTCCCTGGAGAATCATGACCTCCTCTCAGGCTTTTGAGAACCGACAGATATGCCCCAAAAGGAACCTTGAAACAGAACAGACACATTGGAGCTAGTAGAGAGGCAGGGGTTTGCCATTTGGAAACCACAACAAAGCATTATGGAAGCAGACATTTAAAAAGGAGCAGCAAATGCTCTGTTAGTGCCCTGCCAAGGTTTTAGAGCATCAGCCAGATCAGAACTCTGCGACCATGTAGGCAAACTAGAGTCAACGTTCCCATTTACCAAGCATTAGCAGCCTTTTGTTTGCTTCACATGTGTTTGCTTTTCAGGCCAGGAACAAAATTCAAGTCTGTATTTCCACAGAGGCCACTCAGGCGCTCAAAAATTCAAGAAGAAATGAAGTCCCTAGACATATTTAGGGTGGCAAAGTACACCTAGAAGATTCAGAGCTGTGGAGCCTGCTCCTTCTTACTCTTAAGAACAGCTTTGGGATACCTTTGTCTGTCTTTGCTTTAGTAGTGTGTTGCTAGAACATGCTTAGGAAGGGCCTGGCTTTTTGCACCACCTCTTGCAATTCAGTGCATGGATTTTGTTCATCTTGGGGCAATTCCACAACACATATAAAGGAGATTAAACATACTCCATATTACTAGGAATTACTTCTAAGTAGGGATATTTGTACCTACACACAAGTGAGAAAGATAAAAATCATAAGTCCTTTTAAAACAAGGTAGAAGCATACAGCTTTAAAGATGCCAAACCTCTGCATCTTTAAACCAAAGGCACCTCTGCAAGCAGAGCTGAACTCTTTGACTACAATAGCTCAACAAAAGGATTTGCTAGAAGCCTGCAAAGTAAACATTGCCTGCTTGTGATTCAAGAGAAAAAGGCATTCCTATTTTGTAATGTAACAGCTCCAAAACAAAGAAAGGTGGAAAGATAATATTTAGGTTCAGAATCATATGTGAAGCAGGGAAAGGTCCACTGAGTCACTACAAAACTCCCAGAGGGGAGAAAACACACTTTTCTGAAGGACCACAGAATACATGTGCTCCATTACCAGTGTTAATGCACCACAGGCTGGCAGAGCAGTGACCTTCTCCCTCAGCAAGGGAATTGCTTGCAAGATAACATTATCTCAGCATCCATTACTGCTTGTGCCAGAACATAAGCCACATGCAGGCCCACTTGAGGCAACATTACCAGACACCTACACAAGTCCCTGTACCTCCCATGCTACCAAGAGGAATAAAAGAAAGAAAATACAGGTACAGAGAAGTGCTCAGAAATTTGCTCAATAGCCCATTAATAGGTATTTCAGCTGTAGGCCAAGGTCCAATATAAAACACTGCTAGACCAAAAAGTTAAGCAAGTATGTTCACATGTTGTTTCTAATGGTATTTACCAGATCCTTGAATTATAAAAACAGTCCATTCTGAAAGCACTATGTCATCCTGGACTGACAAACTCAATAGCAAGGAAAGCTAAAGGTTACGTGCCAGAGCCTTCTGCCTCCTCTGGACTTGTAGCTTATCCCTTTTAGCCAGAGAGGGATGCCAGCCTAGCCCTTAAGCTGCTGCTGTTATTCTTTACCAGCACGCCATTTTAATTCTCTCAAAGCAGGGAAACACTCCTGCTCTCACATGATGTTTATTCTTAGAGAGGATCCCAGGGATTTTTATTTAGCTAAGTTCAGTCATGCAGTTGGCCAAGTGCCATAAGAGCATCACAGAACTCCTCCATTCTGAAAAGGGAGCAGCATTAGTGCAGTACAGACATATTAACAGCATTATAAGTGGCAGGTTATGCAAAAAAGACCTGGGTAACTGCAAATAAATAACTCTCCCCAGAAAGTTATTGCTGCCATACAAAGGTCATTACAGACTTGATAGAAAAAAAAAGAAGAAAAAAAAAAGGCACAACAGCCATAGGTGAGGTCAATTTAACTGCTTCCACCCATCAAACAGCTGAACCCAGTTTCTCCCGACTAGTCTACCATTTCAGCCTTTCCATTGCCCTGAGCTGGTTTTAATGAAAAAATTCCTGCCTAAGAAAGCAACCAACACTAGCTACTAGTGACCCAACTAGAACAAGAACCACTATATTTAAGAAACAGCATCCCAAAATAACTGCAAACTTAAGTCTGGGAGAAATACACTCAAATCAGTGAAGGCACTGCTCCTAATTTGTTACATTTTTCTTCTAATAAATGTGTTCAAATGTTGCAAGGATGAATGTGTACTTAGTCCAACTAAAATGGTGACTTGTGTGACTTACCTGGTTGGGTAAAGTGGAGGGGGTAAAAAAAAAAAAAAAAAAAAAAAGATGTCCTGTTAGCTAACGCTTGCACATCAGGCTGGACCATGGGAAAATGCTAAAAGAAGCTACAGCAAGAGGCCTTACAGTACTTGTCAGTCTCAAGGAACATATGTGAGAGCAATTGTTTCTCTTCGCGCATACCCTTTGGGTTTTGAAATCTGATGGGGTGGCAACAGGGGGAAGAACACTCATTTCTGACATGAGTTAATGCAGAAGAATAGTTTCCACCTTCCAAAGTGTACGCAGGAAGCCAGCAGAGGAGGAAGGGAGTAACTGCTGCAGTTCAACCACTATTGTATTTACATTTCCGTACTCTTGATAACAAATACATTCAACAACAACTGAAAAACAACACATTGGTTAGAAAACAAAAGCTGAGCTTTCCATGGAAGAAAGAGCAATAAAACAAATTTCAGGTCTCTCCCCGATGTTATTGGGTATGGTCTATTAGTTTCTTTAGAGAATTATTCACTTCCTTATTGCAGGTATGGCTGCAATATCCAGTATAACAGTATTGTGCCCTTTGACACAGGCAGTTTCCCTTACAAAAAAGGAAAGATAAAGCACAAAATAAATAATTTTTCAATGCAGTACTGGGAAAAAAAACCACCAAAACCCTTTTTTTTATATTGTAATTAAAATAAAGGGTTCTGCCCACATCACTTTAAGGAAGTAAAACCGCATGTGGTAAAGTAACACGGTAGCATTACCTTCTTCCCAAGGGTGCGCTCTTCAAGGGCTAAATCTTCTCAGTATTCTCAGCCTAGAAGGTCAGTGCATACTTCCTTAACCAACCCCGTTTTAAAAGGGTGAATGGTAATGCAGCAGCCCCTCATCCAGCAAACTGCAAAACTCTCTTGGAGGACAAGCAATCTCACTTGCTGAAGCAAGTTTGCTGAAGCACAGCGGCAGAGGAAGTTCTTTCTTATTTGCTTGCCTTATCCAAGCAGAATTCTCTGTAAGCAGAGCTCTGCTGCAGGAGGGGAGCAGGGAGTCACATAGCAAGCAGCAGCTACTTCCTTCTATCACAATTATGTCAGCAGCTGCCCCCCATCTCATTCACTTGTCATCAATAAATTTGATCCTAAAGATGTGGGTTTGCACATGTATAACTGCTCTAACTGAGAGGAAACAAAAAATATAAATTAATCCAGCAGGTAGTTTAAAAAATACTTTCTCCCCACCTACTCGCATGTAAACAATACAATAATCAAATCAAGTTCTAGGTGCCACAAGTCATAGTCAGTATCTGTAGTTTAAGAAAGCAAGTAAGATGACCAAACACACAACTGTATTTGGCTGAAAGAGCTCATTACAGAATAAGCAGGAAGATCTAATTTATTTCTGAGTGACAATCCGAGCTGAACAGGTCATTGTTTTGTAAAGAACCCAAGATACTCCCCAATTGGGTCATCCAACAAGAACCAACCAGGCAGGGCCAGACTTGCACAAACACTTCCTCCTTCCTGCCTGCTCTCCCAGGCTTCTCCAAAGGACACTGGGGAGGAAGTTGCCTTTATTCATCTAGGCAGTCAATGAGCATGGATTAAATGTTCCTGGATAAATTACTTCAGGAAGCATTTTTAGCTGCTGAATACAGTCTGTGGGAAACACCTGTTTGGTTTCCATGTCCTGAAACCACAGAACAACAAATGTTGAGAGGTACAACTACCATGTATCCCTGGGACTGTATGAGGCAGCTTACATTGTAACTCATTTTTGTACAATGGAGAAAGGAAAGGATGAAAGTTACAACATAGCAAACTCACCCCCTTACACAACATTGGAGTTAGTAACACGACCAAGTAAATTGAAGTACGAGATCAATTACAAACATCCACGGAGTCTGGCAGACATTAAGACCACATTGGTCAAAGCTAAGTGAAGGAGAAAGGGTGAGGGAGAAAAAAAAAAAAAAAAAGGTTCAAGCCTGGAAGATGCAGGAAAGGCAATGCAGTGCTCTTGCCCTCCTATGTCATTTCTCTGTTCAGCTGTGTATGATACTCACTCCCTCCAGGAGAAGGGGACAGTCCACCTCCCATGACCTCTTTACCTCTGTTGAGGCCACGGTTAAAAGCACGCACAGCATTCTGGGCACCTCCCCTCCCTTCATCCCACCCAGGGGGAGATTAAGCCATCTTATTTGGCTTTTATTCAAATGGCTTTTGGAGAACAACTTAAGATGGTCTGGCAGGCAGCCACAGCACACAGTATAAACAACTGGTGGTGTGGCTGCCCCTAACCGAGCCTGGTTCCAGTCACATCGTGAATGGATACACAAGAGCATCAGCCCAACCAAAGAGACAGGACTTGGCACCTACAAGACTACCTCTGCGCCTGCCATTTCAGGAGAATAAAAGAAAAAGAAACATTTTAGGGAAATTTTATCGCACATCTATAACAAAGTTTTTGGAGACATGCAGTGCTACTGACTTCACTTCAAGACAGCTCTAGTAAATCATAGTAGATACAGTTGGTGATGTAAAAACAAGCTGTAATTGAACTACATTCCACTCCTCTGCATTCCTTACAGCCAAGTATCATTGGATGGTACTGGCAGAGTGACAGTGACAGCTTAGTAGTCATTTTTGTACAAGTCTGTCCCCTGTGTTTCACTGGTTCACATTCTAGACTACCTTAAGATTAAGGCAGAAGGATGCATTAGTTAGCGAAGTAAACAGGCTGATGCTGCTCCTAGGACTTGAAGGAACAGACAGCATTTGAGAACAACCACTGTCAAAACTGCGATGTAAAAGACACCTGCGTACTTCAGTCCATACAAATACCATGAAGAAATTGTATTCCTTCACTAAAACATGTTATCTGAGCACCTGCACCTCAAATACCCTCTGACTGCAGACCTGATGATAGACCCCAATGAAAGTATAGTTTTACGGTGCCTTCCACAAGGACAGCTAGGACAAGAAACTTGGATGATCCACTGCTCCAAATTCCTAACAAATCAAATCAAACTTGGGGTTTTTTTTAGCCTAGCTTGCCCATTTTAATGTTTTGTAGTCCTCTTACTCTAATAAAAAGATTTGTGACCAAGTTAAATAAGACTTCTGCCCTCTGCAGCAGAAAAATCAAGAAAAAGTCCAACTGTCCAGAAAGGCCATCCCTCAAGTCACACACCAGCCCTGCTATCTTGAACAGCAGCAGGGGAATATGTTAGAAACTTTAATAAATACCCAAGAGGAAGGATGCAAAAAGAGTAGTAAATAGAGTGTTTAACGTAACAGAATGGAAAGATAAGTACGTTTCAGATGTTTATTCTGCAGAAGTTCGTCACAGAACTCTCCATATAATACCTTTTAAAGACATGCAGACTCTCCCAGAGTTGATTTAACACTCCACTTGTCATAGCCAGGCGTGCCTGCTCTGCCAAGCCTTGCTACTGAACTTCTGTCAGGGATTTTGACATTTCAGAACTCTAGATAGTAGCTGTATTTCCCAGAACAGATGAAGTTTTGGTGTGTACACATAGCTGTATCAAACCTTTGCTTTAATTAAAGATTTAGTGTTGTGTCATTAAAATAATAGTTCATACCTCAAAAGCAGGTGTTCCCTTTAGCCGGTCCTTCAGTCCTCAGAAACTGCTTATCTGCAAAATACAACACAGGCACAATTAAGAGGAAGCCATATGATTACAGAGTACTTGGATGTAAACTAACTAGGGATGGCTAGGAGATGATTTGTGTTACTCAAAACTAACTAAAACTGAGAAATTTTGTTGTAGCCCCACTACAGTCAGCCAGGCACCTTTCTTTAACGCATGTTCTTCAAGAGGAATACTATCTAGCTATTGCTATTTCACATAAGCACTTGCTCAAGCTATTACGGATATACCATGAAAATTGTGAGCAACTTTTCCCTCATTACACATCTTAATAGGTTTTTACAAACACACCATTAAAGCTGAAGTAATCCAGGATGATTAGAACATCCTTCCACTAAGTAGTATTTCAGGTGCTCATATACCAGCTTAAAAGCTCTCAAAGTCACTGTTAGGCATACATCTGCATAGCCACCGGTGACAGCCAGGTCTGATTCACCAGTTGTTCATCTCCAGATAAAAATCAAAGCTAAAAGAGGCACCAAAACATCTGTGGCCCAATTTATCAGCTAATACTACGTAGATCCACTGTGCAAAGCACCTAAAGGCCTTCATATGGCAGAACTGTCACGTTTTAGTCAGAGACAAACAAGTAGGCAAAGGTGAAGCTTGCTTTCTTTCGGTAAAGGCTGTCCCACTCCAAGCCATTTTCTGTACTTCCAAACTTCAGAGTGGACTCTCTTGCAAAGTTTTTAATACATTCTCAAGGCAAAACCTACAGGCATTGCTAGACATGTTACTCAACTAGGAAAGCATACACTGTATTCTTGTAAGGATTACATTAATGACAAGCGGATTAATATTTTAAGGGGATCTAGATTTTTTAAAAGAAATAAAGAAATTTGGAGCTGCACTGCAGTAGCACACAGCACATTTTCCATGATTTCAGTGAAGCTGTACCCACCAGCTTTACCAGGGAACCATCTACTCATCTACTGGGTATTGGGTCCCAAATGTTTCTATACAGTATTTTATACTATGCTCATTATGTTTCTTTACTGTGAAACCAGCACAGCTACAAAAAAATTCTATCAAAATGACACTCCTTATACTCTACGCAGTGCTCTTCTGCAGAAAAGAGCATTAAGTTGCACAGTCAAGAGTCAGTTAAATATTTCAATCCACATAGAGAGATGTCCAACTCATTCTTCACCACAGCAAGCAATCAAGCCTGTCTCACAACAAAGTATCATCTCAGCACCTGCTTATTAACGCAAAGTCATATAGGAACACTAATGCTAGCTCTTCTCCCTACAGATGTGCATTTCACATTACATGGAAGTAGAATGCCTGAGCTTTTAGTTAAATGAGAAAACAACCCAGTGAAGAGAGTATCACTTCAGCTTTAATAAGTGGTAAAGCATTCAGGAGTGAGAAAAACCTTCTCAAAGCATCCTGTTCCCTTCAGAAGGGGTGGAAAGGAGAGTTAGTAAGTTAATTAAGGAACAGAGAAATATCTTGTGTATGATTCAGATACAAATATTACGGATGAGTTCTTGGTTGTGTGATAACACTAATGCTCCCCTTTCCAACAGAAGGAAGCTCTGCTAAAATAGGTCATTAACCCACATTTTCTTTTTCCACATCATTATTTGCAGTTTAGCCACCTGGTGGTAAATTGGGGCATTGGGGTCCTTCTCCCCAGCTACTTCCCACTGCTGAACAACCAGATCACATCCAAAGGCATCAAGCCCTAATTGCTCGGCCCAACTGCATCTCTAGTTGCTCTTTAAATAAACCCTGAAGGAATGAATCCTATACTACCAGGGTGGTTTTAACTACCCACAGTTGTAAAGATTGCTTTTTCCCCTTAAGTATGGGGTGTTCTTGAATGACAAACAGAAATGCTAAATAACCTTTCTTACTCCAGATTAACAGATTTACTAAAATTGGAGGTGTGGCCACGAAGATTTTTGTGTTAGGTCTTACAGTAGTCTAAGATAGACTCCACCTTGCCCCCTCACATAATTGAGGAAGACTCTGACTACTTACAGAAGCACTGGGGGGGGGGGGGGGGGGTGGGGGGGGGGTGGCAGGGAGAAAAGAAAAAAAAAAGTCACCTATCATCCAGCCAGCAAATACTGGCTCATGTGCTCCATTATTAGCCACAATTGTTTTCCAGTTCGCAGAAATATTTCTGAAAACTGTTAAATGGTATCTGTCTATACATTGCAACCCTGATTCTAAGTTTGCAACTTTATTTCTCCCCAATGCAATTTTTATGCAAGTGACACTGAAACACAACAGAGAAAAAGCAGTTTATTATTTCGTTTGCATCCCACGCCACACCCACTCTTCATTTTTATCTTGCCTGCGCTATCAGAAAGTAGGTAATGCCTGGTATGCATACTGTCCCGTCGTGTTTGCTATGCCTATAATATCCAGTTCCACATCCTGCACCAGTAGTTCTTGTTCCTCAGCTCTTCTGGTTCCCAAGCTCCTTGCACTTTTACTACTAAACATTTCAACAGCTTCTCTAACTTCAACCAGTTTTCTACACAGATTTTTCCACACCACCAACTGAATTACCTGTAACCCATTAATACACTAGACTACTTTCTGCTTACTACCCAGTCTTTTATCTTCTCTTTCTCACCTGAGAGTTCAACAAATCCACCCTATCTATAACAGAAGAGTTATTCCAAGGAGTCCCAAAAGCACACACACATTTCAGTGCAAACATTAACTTTCTGCTTTTTATAATTTTTAAGGTTCTTACTACTTTAAGTAGCAACTACTTGTCTCTACCAGTTTCCAGCAGCAGCCCTTTTGAGGATGGAGTAAATTACCACCTCTCTTTGGTCCATGAGAAAAGCATGCAACTTACCTTGGTAAACCACCCAAAAAAGATGCAAGACAGAAGCAAAGAAGTGATTTCCCCTCCATCCACCTCACAAAATTACTGTGATTAGACAGGCTCCAGTTTAGGTAATGTAGTACTTTCTGTATGAACAGTGCTTGTCTATCTGTGTTTATGTTGCTGGACTGCCAAAGAAAGAGGTAATAGAGCAAACCTCTAGTGACACTCCAGATTATCACTCTTACCCCAGCTAAATGGAACGCAGCACTTCAGTGCAATTAAGTTTATAACAGAAAGTATGTGCAATTTGTTGGATCAGGTGCCCTTATAGGCTCCCTCAATTTCTCTTAACAAGCAACACTTTCTGTTTTCTCCTCCCCAAATTTGTAAGACTGCTTCCCATATACTGCGAAAGCCACTCGATCTGTTTCCTGTTGTCTCTCACCCTACATACTTTGTTTCCAAATCTCTAGATAAACAGCTTCCTTTAAATAGCTCCCTGTCTTAAGTATGCATGGTACATGAAGATCACTTGATATGAAAAGCTAAGAGAGGCGGCACACATTGCAGCTACAGCATTCCACATGCAAAGCAGTATCTCGTTGTTGAATACCATGGGTTCAAACACAAAGTCTTGAAAACCCTGAGCTATATATACATGGTGACCATGAAACCCGGAGATTAAGGCATCTCAGATTTTCATCCCAGTCCTTTCCTAGAGGAATAATACTAGCAGCAAATTAACTACAATTTGATGCAAAGAAACCTGCCTTTATAGCCACAAGTCTCTATGCTGTCTCGCTGCCTGCACCAGAACTTACCAACATCCTAAACCATGAGTTTATTAAAGAATATATGATGGACATTTCTTCATGGGTACCATTGTCAAATATTCAATGAATTTTTGTTAAGCATCAAACTGCTGTTCCCACACTTACATGAGGCATCTCAGATAAAGCTGACAGTATTTGAAAGAGACTTCTTTTAGGTATGATTCTACACCTTTGAGCAGAGCTTCTTCCAAGAGAGAGGGAAAGTGCTGAAGTTAGACTAATAATTTAGAGTATTCCAAACACAAGATGTAGTTCCACTGAACTCTTACAAGTGAATAATCTTCTAGGGAAACATTCATGAACAGCAGGTCAGACTTTCACGGTAAGTCACGCAACTCTTACTACTTGTAGAAAGAGACCGTACCTCCTAATTGCAGGTAGCACACAGAAGAATAAAGGTCTTCAACCATAAAGCAAGCAGATACTCTTCAGCAATATTCACGTTTAATCCTCATTGAGGAGGACAGGCTTTAAAAAAATAGTCTTCTGTAGCAATTCAGGTTGACAAAAGTTAAACAGTGAGGTTCATATAATCAGACAGTAAATAAGCAGCTGCACAAGCGTAGCTGTTTCTATAGCACCATGGATTTTCATATGTCAAGAGCGATTTGACTAAAGGAATGACATGCAATGATTCTAGAAAGTTGGAAGAGTGACTCATGGACTGCCAAATCACTAGTACCAAGGACCAACCAAGGACCTTCCAGAATGATCCTGGAAGGCTAGAAAGTTCAGCAAATGCTAATTAACAATAAGTGCCAGCAGCCAGTGGCCTTTGGTTAGTTAGCGTACAACCAAATAGCACAGGGAGGGTGGGAGAGAGTACTCAACTGTGTTACTAGACAGAGTACACCTGACAAGAAGCTGAAAACACCCAGAGAAGGCAGAGATTAAATACTCTGACAGAAGTGATCTTCAAATCTTTCTACAGATCTTTCAGATGTGTCTAAACAGAAAAAAACCCCACACCTACAAAACCTTAACACACAAGCATCCAGATCCACAAAATGAAAAAAAAAAAAAAAACCACAAAAAACAAAAGGCAGAAAATGCCCTCGGTGAGAAACAACTAAGTGCACTCCTTTTCAACAGAAGCTGAAAAAAGTGATTTAAGCAAGACCAATGTATCTCTTTTCACAGTTAAAAAACTAACAGGACTAAATTAGCTAAAGTTAGCTATCACAGTTGCATTCCCAACAGCATCTCTAGCTTCCTGTGTGGATGAGTAGTTTTGGTGAAAGCAGTTCTAATTCGGATTCAGAGAATGCAAATTTAAGGAGCACAGCAATTTCTGACCAGTTCCTTCCATGAACACTGATACATAAGAAAAACTGTCTTTCACATTCAAGTTTAATCCTCTTCTGAAATATTTATTTTTGGAACAGTTCATTGAACAGTAAGCCTTCAGTCTAGCCAATTACATCTAAAAATAAAGGTATTAAGAATTCAGGAATTCTTCCTACTGTTATAGTTAATCAATACAGATCCACTGCAATTCCTGTCATATGCTTTGTCAATGCATATGCCCATGCCCATGCTTGGACAGCATTACCCAACAACCTGCCATCTTTTTGGGTAGTACAGACCAGAGACAGATATTTTAATGATTTGAGATGTTACCGAGATCCATAGAGCAAAGGTTCAGTTGCAAGCACATCAGAAAAAGGAGCAGTGAGAACCCGAGTCAAGTCCCAAACAGAAACAGGAACACCTCAGTTAAACTATATGCAACTGAAGCTCCTCCAATGGCTTGTTTTGCCTTAGCTGGGGCTAATGAGGACAAAGAAAACACATTTTTCTTCACCAAAAGGGTTGCCAAGCACTGGAACAGGCTGCCCAGGGAAGTGGTGGAATCACCATCCCCAGGGGTATTTAGAAGACATGCAGACATGGTCCTTAGGGACATGGTTTAGTAGTGGGCTAGGCAGTGCTGGGTTAGCAGTTGGACTCTATGATCTTAAAGGTCTTTTCCAACCTAAACCATTCTGTGATTATTCAAATTTCACTTGTGCTCTAATGAAAGGCTGCTCAACAGATTGTGCTTCCTGCAATCAGAATTTCAATTTCACAGTTGACTTAAACATGCCCAGGACCACAGTGACTAGGAAAGGGCTGTACTCACACTTGTACAGCCTCACTTTTTAAACCAGGGTGGCTACCTGCAAACAGCTCTTGAGAATGGTCCTGGTCCATGCTAGCTCCTGAACAGCATCCACCAGCGTCTGGGAGAGTACTGTTGCCCAAGGCCAAAGATTGCAAGAGGAAATATTCTGAAAACAAATCAGCACAGGCACTGTATTCCAGCACTACCAGAACTCACCGAGCATCATGTAATTCACTAGCACCAGTATAGCTGGAGACACAAGACTAAGGGAAGCTTTTACTTGGCAAGTTGTTTGATATTCACATCATCCCAGCTTTCTGGGAAGTCCACTAGTCCAGCTCATCCTCATCTGCCACTACAAAAGAGCATATCACCAAGAAAGTCTCCCCAGCCCACTACAGTAAGAAACAGGGTTGTCTGCCTTTTCAAAAAACTCACATTTTTTTGCTCATCTTTAAATACATCTTTTATAAAGCCTCTCTGCTCTAGATTGTTCCTTTTAGCTAAATCAGATGTCTGGCAGATCTGTTTTTCACAGGTTGTTCATTAGGACAACCAGCAACTCTCCACATACCCTCCTCTAGTTCTCCTCTAGCCCTTCACAGTGTGTGCCACCCAGCCATGACAACAACTGCAGCTAAAGTAGAGGGCGATTTCCAAGGCAACTGCCTCTTCACTCACACTGATTCAATTCTTATACCTTGAAGGTTGTTTAATGAACAGCTGGAAACGTGAAGTGATCACAAGTTTTCACCAGTGTCTAACCTATGACTGCCACCTCTTTAACCTGAATTACTGCTAAGCTGACTGACTCCCCAGATCCTTGTTCTCTCAGTCTCTGTACAGTGATATATGTAGCTTCATTAGCTATATTTTCCAAATGGAAACTCTTGCTCTCACTTTGCAAAGAAACTTCTTCAAGCTCAACCCTATTCAACCCATAGTTAACCGTTCTTTTTTGTTGCACAGAGGCAGCCAGCACCCATTTCTAGACAAAGGTAGAGGACGATAAGGAAGAAGCGTAAGACTTCTCACTGTAAGTCACAAAAAGCACTGAGGTCCCATGTCCAGCAAACAAGCCTCAAATAGGTTTATTAGTACCCAAGTTGAGAACAGCCCTGTGGAGAAATACTCAGGGTGCTGGTGGGCAAGAAGCTGGACGTGACCCAGCCACGTGCGCTCGCAGCCCAGAAAGCACCCCGGTGCCCTGGGCTGCATCCCCAGCAGCGTGGCCGGCGGGGCGAGGGAGGGGGCTCTGCCCCTCTGCCCCGCTCTGCTGAGACCCCCCTGCAGCGCCGCCTCCAGCTCCGGGGCCCCCAGCATAAGGAGGGCACGGACCTGTTGGAGCGGGGCCAGAGGAGGCCACGGAGATGGCCAGAGGGCTGGAGCCCCTCTGCTGTGCAGCCGGGCTGGGAGCGCTGGGGCTGTTCAGCCCGGAGAAGGGAAGGCTCCTGGAGAGCCTGGAGCACCTTCCAGCACCCAAAGGGGCCGGCGAGGAAGCTGGGGAGGGGCTTTTCCCAAGGGCCTGCAGCGCCAGGACAAGGGGGAACGGCTTTGCGCTGAGAGAGGGCAGATGGAGATCAGAGCTGAGGGAGAAATCCTCCCCTGTGAGGGCGGCGAGGCGCCGGCACAGGCTGCCCAGAGCAGCTGTGGGTGCCCCAGCCCTGGCAGTGCCCAAGGCCAGGCTGGACGGGGCTGGGAGCCACCGGGGCTGGGGGAAGGGGGCCCTGCGCGTGGCAGGGGTGGGACTGGGGGGGTCTTTAAGGGTCCTTCAACCCAAACCGTTCTGGGATTCTGTGAAGTTCTAACAGGCTGTCCAACACTAAAAAAAAGCATCCTTCTCTTAGCCATTTCACCTACACTACACCCTCTCAGAAAAGCAGTAACATAGAGAACACCGATGCTTTCCCACAGCCTAATCTGGCAAGTCTTGAGATGGCTCAAGAACAGGACTGTGTGTTTCCTTCCTGCTTTCACAAATGACACTCTCTCACTATGTAGATCCCTATGGAGAGGCCTATACCGCCGGCACGTATGGACTGTGGTGATAAGGGCAGGGGAAAGCTGTGCAACTGCAGGTCACTTTTCAGACATACTGTCAATTGACTTCACTGAGCACTTAAAAAAACACCCATCAAGCCACTGTAAGTGTTTTGTTACAGGATCCACACAGAACAGCCAGTGCTCTTTAAATTGAGGTTTGCTTGGTGCTTGGAAAAGGGTTGTTTTTACAGGGACTTGAGGACTCAAATGTGGCATTACTACTGACCTGTGCTGCTTCACCCTGATTTGCAACTGCCCCAATCTTGACCTGAAAGTACCTTTAAGAGGGAGATTTAGGATTTACTTAATCCTCGGATTTTCAGTTTGGAAATGTATTTATGACAGATTTTACATGGAATGCTTTGGAGGGAAAAGAAAAAAAAAAATCACCACACACACACGAAAAAAAAAAAAAACCCACACACAAACCCCACCAAGCACCAAAACTAAGCAGAATACACACTGGCAGCCTGACTAACACCCTGAGTTAAAACACTCTGAAAGCGCATGTTATTTAGTTAAAAATAAACAAATAAAACAACCATAAGATATCTCCATGCAAAAGGTCATTTATATAGACCAAATTCTCATGCCCAAACGTGCACTACATAAACACCAGTATCTGAGCAAATCAGTTGAACAGGTTTAATACCCTGTGTATTTTAGGTAAAATATCCAAGATGTTTGGGAACACTGAAAAGGAACTGAACTAGGCATTAACCATGCCCTTAAAGATCAGTCACACCACCACGTCAGAAGGTGAGCAAAATTGTAAAACGAACCCACTCCATAGCAAATTCAGTATCTCCTCTGTTTAGTGATGTATTTTATGAACTAGTTGCTCTTTATAGACACAATTCTGTGAGCAGTTCCAAGTTAAGGCCACACATTTCCATAGCAAACATCCTGAAAAAGCTTCCATCATGGCTCTATTTTCTGTCCTAATCACACTTTCAAACATAAGAGGCAGCAACATTTTCAAGAGACAGAGACGCTCATCCCTTGCATGTATAATCAATCACCAAAAGAGATGTGTCTGCTTTCTCAAGGTGCAGAATGGCAGCACAGAACAGAAAGAACAAGGTGGGGGCAACCAGGGGAATAAACAAAACAACAACTCACATACATAGCACTTAAGTACTAGAAATCAATGTGCTTTCCTGCTTGCTTTTTGTGGAATCTGCTCCTGAACACAGATGCTGCTTTACAGGAAATTCTATCTTCCTTCATCCCGTATCTATTACCTCTGCACACATGAGCTTCACAGGTTAGTTTCCAGTGCCTTGTGTCTCCATTACAGAAATTGGAGACGAAGTTGAGCAGAATGGCTCTAAAGGGTACGAACAGCAGGATTGCTGTCAGAACAGCCAGATAAGGCCTTATTAGAAACACCTAACACTCCTCATTAGTCACAGGTGAACAAAAGCATCCCAAGGGCAAGTCACATGCATGCTATTTCTTAAAATAGATGGAAGAAAGAAAACAGCATTTCCTGCATGTGCAAGAGGGCCTGTATTAGAGGTAGATGGAAATGATAAATCTCCTTGTGTCCAACATTTAAGTTTACTGAGTTTTGACATGGACTAATTACATGACAGAATTTGATTTTGCTTTTACATTTTCCATATCAGTTTTGGACTGTGATTTAGCCAAAGAGCATACAGAAGATGCTTCATCAGCTCTTATTAGACAGAGGGAATAACTTTTTATTGTTTTAATGGTGCCAGACAGCAATGCAATTAGTACACCAAAGATTAAAAAAACAAAACCAAGAAAACCCAAAAAAGTTAAGCTTTATTTTCCATTGCACAAAGATTTAGAGTCCCTGCATCATCAATAGACTTCTCTCTGCATTTTCAAGTGCCAAAACATTACTATGGATCAGAAGGAGGAAGGCAAAAAAAGCATTTAAACCCAGTGCACAGACACATGATCATTGCTACTTAAGTGCTAGAAATCATTGAGCTTCCCTACTTGCTTTTCTGGAATTAGCTGCTACTAAACCAGCTGCTGCCTTGCACATTCGTAAGAGAATCTCCACTGATGTCCTGTCAATGGAGAGGACTAGTTGATGGGAACCAAGCCTTACTCTGCAACAGCGCAACTGCAGAGGCAGATTACCCTTCTGAATACAAAGTTAAAACTGTTCAGGGCTAAAGTGATCTGCTACATTTGACAGCTGAATATTTCAAATCTTGCTATTTTAGAGTCTGGATTGCACAGTGAAGAATCACAGATCCTCACTGTAGTTCCATAGCATGCGAAAACATACTCCACTCAACTGTAACAAGCCCTGTAGACAAACCTAGCAGGGTTTTTCTGGTTGGGTCAGGGTGGGTTTTTTTCACCCCCTTCTTCAAGCTAAAAAGCCTTTCTAGGAGTCATGGCTATTCAGTAGCACAAAGACTATATACTTCACCTGGTATCAAAATATTTGCTTTGAAGCTAGAGGGCATCTTCTAACAGAAAAGTTAATGACCTTGAATGTCACTACAGACACAATATAAAGTGTTATAATCAACTAAAAGCAAAACCATTCAGAATACAACTACATTCCAAAAGTTTTCAGAGGACTTGTCGCCCAAAAGCTTTACATGGAAAAGATCTGATTTGCAGTAACAATTAAGCAGTATCTGAGTCCTGAGATACCAAAACTACTACATGGTGGAACTCCTGATTACACATAGGCTTTATCAGGACCTCATCAAGATCCCAGCTGTGCAGGAGTCGCCCATGGAACATCCCACATTCTTCTGGTTAATTCAGGAGAAGTCTCAAGACACCATTTCACCTCTCCTCTGCAGCAACACCTAACTGACCTGGTCAAGTTGGAGCTGGCACTTCAGGTTAGGCAGAGCTGAGAAGTTAGGCCTGCTCTGAGTGATCTCCAATACACAGACCAACCCCTCTGTCACCCACAGAAGAAAGTACTGGGGCCTTAAGAGGGTGCAAGAGAACAAAAGACAACAAACATTCTCCCATTATTATCATACAGCACCAACATTTAAGACTTCCAGCTAAAATCAGAGCAAGCACAAGCGGATTTGTTCTGCAAGGTGTAAGCAGAAAGTGATACTCATAACAGGTGAAAGGGAAGAAGGAGAGATATAGGTGAGAACAGTGTAGCCCGATAGGGTTATGATCATTAATATTTAGTTATTTGCCTCTTAGCTTACACATCACACTTCCAAGACAAAGAAACACATCTTACCCAAGCTTTTGGGGTTTTCCGATTGTCTTAACACATTTATTTTTTTTTTTTTTTTTTAACATCAAAGTCCTGCACAAAAGAAATTGTTGTTTCTTCCCAAGAGAAGCAGTCCTCAGGACTTGGATTGGAAACAAATAAAAAAACAAAGGCTATCTGCAAAAGTTAAGTTCCCCTCTTTCACAAGCGGGTTGAAAAACCAGGCAGTTAGACTAAGACTCAACGCCAGTTTGCAAATAGATTAAACATTTGGTTTGAGTTGGAACATGTTCACGTATTCTCCATCAAAACTATGCCTTTAATGGTTTTAAAAACAGAGTGTCACTCAGCAGTTCAAGACAAAAGTGGGTGCCCTTGAAATTACCTGATAAATCCTTCAGGTGTTTATTCACAACTGTAGAAGAGTAATTAATTAAGGTTTCTAAAGCTAACAAAAAAAATAACTGGAACACAACACCAGTAGTTTCTCATTATACAACTGCCTCCAAAACCAGATTTGTTCAATTCAGCATGAAAAAGTGGGATGGAGTCTTAGCACCCAACATCAGATGACAACAGGTTCCGACAAGGTGCAGACAGATGTGTTAAACCAGAACAGATCAACAAATTGTTTCAAGATCTGAGACACGATATACATAATGGTGTATTTGACACAGGTAGGCTCCTAAATAATACCCTGCAGAAAATGGCTGCAGAGCAAAGCACCATGGTGTAAGACTATTCATCTGACGCTCATTCTACCCTGCCCTAATATGCTGCAATGCATTGTTATACATGAGTTTTAATTTGTATTTTTTAAAACCTATCAGTAGTTATGGGCATGGCAAAACCAGAGGTATGGAGGATGTGATACTCATGCCCTTTTATTTTGCTGCATTTTTGCAAATTGCTGTTCAATCGCAGAAAATAAAAAGTGAGGTGGAAAAGAACTGCAAGAAGAAAAACAAAGGGGAAAAAAAGGAACAGATTCAGCATCTTAGAACATTCCTTCCCCTCAGACTCCATATTATTTTGGTGAAGGCAGAGGAGCAGCATTAGTCTGTCTGTGTTATCACAACAATGATATCCTAAACAAAGGGAGCTTGGTGGAGCTGTTTTCTCAGATACTTGTTCTGTGCTTATCTAGGAAAGCGATACCTGCTCTGAAGACGGAGCAAGAACAGCAGCAGTTTCCTCATCAAGACCAAAAGCAGTACAACATGCATTACTTTACATCTCAATCAAGCAAATCAGTGCACAGATGTACTGCCTTAAAAATTTTGAATGATGTCTTCAGAAATCAAAAGCTACATGACTAACATAAATATTGTACTAGGGCCGAAAAGAAAAATCCCTTGTGAAAATGCTTCAGACATACCAATAAAACTAGTTTCCAAGCAGTATGCTTAACCCATCTATTGCCATTTCTCACAGCTATTGGAATTAAGTTCTGCAGAGCCAAGGGATGCACAAGGACCCTACACACTGGCAGGAGAACACGCATACATACTTGATGTGTCATTTATTCAGCACAACAAGGCCCCAGCTGACCAGTGAAACAATCCCGAGAGCTGCTCCAAGGCCAAAACAGATGTAACTTTCTAACAGAATTCCCTCCCTCCTCCACACAGGGGCCTCGAATCCAGTAACCCCGTCTTGCTCAAGCATGCAGGCTAAGTTCCTTGGGAACAGCCGAGGGTTGCACTGCAACTAGGAGCAGTGACCCCAGCTGCACATCCCCATTGCTCTCTGTGCTGAAATAGCTAGCCAGCTGCTCCACAGGACAACTCAACTCATTGAACGAATCAGAAAGCCTTTTCAGTTTAACGTGTAGGTTAATACAAAGACCAATTCAAAAATAATCATACCATCCTGCTTTTAATCTGAACTTGAAATTTTTCAGCTCAGACTCATTAAGGGTCGGGGGGAGAGCTGCTTATATGTCCATCCACAATTTCACTCCCCTCCTGGCCAAGCCCCAGAGAGCACAGTTCTGCTGCTGGCCACAGAGCAGCTCAGAACAGCACCGGCAGCACGCCAGACTAGACAGGCACAGAGACGCACCTGCTGGCTCTGCCCACACGAGCTGCGTGGCCACCAGCTTCTGCTTAAACATACGAGGCTGGCTTTTGTAGGAGTTACTTATGAACTGGACCTGTTTGCATTTTGAGTTTTGTTTGTTGGGGTTTTTTAATATTTATTTTAAGCTCACTGGCAAGATCCAGCAAAGCTGTTTCACTGTCTGCTGTTTCGACAGGCCAGTATGTGAACAGCAATCCCACACCTACAGGCTCTGCTCCCATGTATCACATTCACCACTAATGAAATGTAACTAGGAGGTGGGGATACAGTGAAACTGGCCTCTGCAACATGCCTGACAGCTACTAACAAAACAAAAAGTTGTATAAACAGCTCTGTTCCTATGCCACCCAGGGTTTGGGGATTTCTAAGTCAACAACATCTAGGGGAAATGTACTCACTCCTGCTGCGTTCAGATTTAGAAGCTGTTATGACTCTAAAATTACTAATTAACTCTTTCATAATTTTTAAGACAAATTCCAACTAAAAGGAAGACAAGTTTAATATATTGTCTCATATACAATTCCATTTTTTTTTTACAGTTCTCAGCATTTTATTAATGGACACAAATATTTGAGTTTCAGCAGACTCTACGCTTTTTAATACTGCGTTTTAAACTGGAACCAGCATGCAGCTCTCAATGCATCCAAGGACAACAAGTAATCATATCAGGGTGAGAAACTCAAAGAATAAAAACAATGAATACTACAACTTCTAGTTTTTAAAGTTGACTTAGAATGAATCAAACTCACTTTATTTCTGGCACATTACTGAATTCTAACTCAGCAAGAAAGGCAGATAAAACTGTCAACTCGCACAAGCGCAGCAGAACTTGAAACACTGCAGTTTGCTCTGTTTTTCCAATTAACTGCATGTTTTAAAGCAACAAATTTGTAATTTTTAAAAAGGAAACAGGTAGAAAGCATGTGGCATTTCACCATGCACCAGCTCTAATAGCTTTCACTACTAAATAAAACCCCATTGTTTCCAGAATTTTTACTGAAAGTCAATAATCTCATACCCAAACTCTGATCATGCAGACAGCAACATGCGAGGAGATGGGGCAAAGGGTCCTCCTCTCAACGGTTTCATTTCAAAAGGCCAGAGGACAGGACTTTAGTCATAGCAGCATGACTACATTGACTGCCAATATTTAGTAGTGAACATATCAGGGTTTACTCCTGAGTATGACTACGCAGCAGCTACAGGAATCATTGAATGTTCTTGTGTAAGTCTGTGACAAAGCTAATCTAAAGGGAATGTTAGATAAACGCTCTAACCCAGTTAAGAGATGAAGTTTCTTACTCAGGCAAGACAAATTCACTGCAAATACAGCTGGGTGAATTGAATACAGAAGGTGTATTGACACACTGGACTAAGCTTCAAAATAAATAACTTAAAACTATACAGCTAGGGATCACTGTTGTATCATCGTTAATTTAAATCTTTCATATAGTCTTAAAATCAAAAGGATTGCCAGTAAAGTAAGTACATCAAAAATCACAGAAAGCTGTCATCGTTTAAGCCACCTCAAACATTTGCTCTTGTATCTGAACTGAAGTGCAAAGCTCTACAGACTGCATCTCCTACCTGCTGCTACGCCACAACTCCATCTGAACGTACACTCGGCTCCCTCTGACACGGCCAAACAGATTACTCTGTGGTCAGCCGATGCAGCATACTTTTGTTTCAGCAAATAGTTTGAGCATTGCACAGTGACCAGTTGGTCACTAGGATGAGATCATTCCCAACAACGAACTTACCAAAAAGCTTTTTGTTACATGCTGTTGTACTTCAGAAAGTTAGCTTCACTTTATGATTAATTAGTACAAAAGATGTTTTACAGGAAGATTCACTTTATTATTCAGAAAATATTCAGTACCCCCTCCCTTTTTTTTTTCCTCTTACATTTAGAATGCTTGTAAGACATTGTTATATTTTTTTTAGCCAAATTATTAGAATCATAAGGGGAAGACTTCTGCGAAGTATCAGAGGAGTTTGGGAAGGGCTTTTTATTTGGAGTTTTTTTCCCTTGGTCTTTGAAAGAAGAAATACTTTCAGATTCTACAACACCACTTCAATTACACTTTGCACTTATTCCAAAAGCGACAAGAAAATATCCTGAACTGCCCAGATCTGTCCTCAGGCTGCAGGAAGAGAATACACCAGTATGTAAGAAGAAAGTTTCTGTTGTGCAAGGAACCCTTGCTGAAGAACAAGCAAGGAAAAAAAGAAAAAAAAAAAAAAGTAGTGACCATAATACACATACACCCCCAATAAAATCCAAATACTGTTCTTGGGCTCCTGACGTTCAGATCAGAGAGGCTGGTTGAGACACTTACTTTCAAAATATCAGTTCAAAGATTACATAGCCTGCTCCGGTGCCCAACAGGCTCTAGACAGCCAAGTCCTCCATACAAAACTTCATCCAGCATTTGAAGTTCTGATGTTGTACCTGTCTGAGGGTGCTGGCAACTGATTAAGCTAGATCCATAGATCTGGCATCCTCACATAGGCCTCCAGAACAGCTGATCCCACATACACTCAAGCACAGTAAACATGCACAAGCAGCATCAGGCTGAAAGAATATCAAAGCATCCACAGCACCCCCATTTTAAGTGAAGTAGGCTCCACACCTTGCATGTTGGAGATCCCAGTTCTATTTCCTCCTCAGCCTGAAAGTATTCAAACCCATCTATCCCACTTCTGGGAAGCACACTACCAACCATATATTTGCTGCAAGCACTTCATGCATAGGGGGTTAACTTCTACATATAAGCCCAAATGCACGAGGTGCACATCCCAGAAGACCTGCAAGACTGCGTCTGCTCGTCCCCCTCCTAACCAAGCACTCACAGTTTTGACTTCTCTTTCAGGAACTGTTCCTGTGTTTCATTTAAGAGGCTTGCTGCATAAAAACAGAAGTAATCCTAGGTATGTAAGCCAGAACCCACAGCTCCTGGCACCTGAGCATCCTATTTACTCTGCTACAACCAAGTATGCCATTTTTCAAACCTCCTTCAAGATATTCCCCATTATTTTATTCCAGTCACGCAAGAATTCTCATCCTGGCCACAAGAAGCAAAAGAAAACTGGATGTGGAATTCAGATTTGCCATTATAGAGCACACAACTGAAACAAATCAAAATGCAGTGGCATTTATTAATGGCTAGATCATAGAACAAAGGCAAAAAACTAGAAGTCATGTAGTATTTAGGAATTAAAGGAAACTTTGATTATGTTCTGTGAAATGATCAATTCTGCAGATCTCTAGTGAGGCACAGGCTGTCTATTCTTAACTTGCTTTTCAGAAGGAAACACAGATGCCTCAGAAAGTTTTGCCCTGTGGTTGGTTTGTTTCTTCTTTCATCCAAGCATCTGCTGCCTGCAGTTCATTCACCTCTGCAGCTTTTCAGCTTTAGTGAGACAGAATGAATGAGTCAATTAACCTAGAGTTTACACAAAGGAAATGTGAAAGCAAGAGAGTGCCTTTAATCTGATCAATCTGGTGAGCATCTCAAACACACTGAACTTTTCTTTCTTTAAATATATATTCTAAAAAGAAAAAAAATCAGTAGACTAACAAAAGTAATTTAGTAAAAACTACTTAAGAGAGAGAACAATTCACAAAATCTCCAGACTTAAACATAAGACTTGAGTCAAATCCATAAACTACAGCCTACATCCCTGTTTAGTAGATGAAAATGGGCCCCTCAGTATGAAACCCCTGTTTCTGGTATTATGCTTCTGAAAAGTATAATACAAAGCATGTCATCTAGAACTTTTGGCTCCCGTACTTTGAAAGATTAGAAGAAAAACTCCTAGCAGAGATAAGCAGGGACATAAGAACGATTACTGTGACCTCCAAGCTGCAAGTGTGGTATGTTGTGCTGATAGGACAAAGGTAACAGTAGTAGCCGAAGATAATGTTTCTTATTTGGAGATACTGAGACTTTTGAGCTGTGTTATTTCCTCAACACCACCAGCACCTGCCTGTTTAGAGATTATTTACCTTCTAGGAACAAAAGGCATTTTTTGTTGCAGTAGGTCAGCGCTGGTAGTGTGAAGAGACTCTGAAGAAGTTGTATTATGCATCTGACCACATAGAATTGCACACGATTCACACACACACAGGCTGCAGTGCAAAAGCTGCTATCAACACCTAAGGCTCCAGCGCAACTAGTTAAGAGGAGACAGCCTACATTTAACTCTCACCTGAGCATGGAAAATGAGAACATAAATAAAGCACAAAACAGAAAATATGCTACAGCACATAGATGAACCTTTTGCCTGACTCTTTGTGGTAGTTCTTATGTTTTGATTTTTTTTCATATGCTATCAAAGTGGAGAGAGTAATACTGCCCTGCTGATATAAAAAAAAACCAAAACGAAACAAATAGTGACTTACTTCACTCTACTCCTCTGCTGTTCATGCTAAGTTATTTGCTTTTATTTCCCCCCTCCCCATACATTCCATTTATTCCTCTGATCCAGAATTTTTTTCTACTCCCAATCCCACAAAAACATTTAGACTTGAATCTAAAGCATTAACAGGACTGCTGAAAGAAAACTACTTTGTAAGAGTCCAGTACCAATAAGTCAGAAGTGCAGCTGGTGGATATACACCTTCCCTTTGTAGTTATACTTCCTTAATAACCCAGTCACATCTTTCAGCTTAATCCAAATCTTATGTTTCATAAATAATTAGATCCAGAAAGCTTTAATTTGAAAGTTAAAGTAATCTAAGGAAAAACATAGGTCCAAGTCGCTTATATACAGTTACCTTTCTTTAAAGGTATGGGTTAAAAATTCAGTATGGAAAAAGATGCTACTCAAGGTGATCTGTAGTTGAATATCTTGTCTATCACAATCAATAAGAGACTACTTCTATTTTACTTTTATCTTTCAGAGGATCGTTTACAAATCTGTGTGTAAATTTATAAACTGAGGAATAAAATTGTGAAGTTTAACTAAGAATACAGCTGTTTAGAAAAATGCATAGGTTTACAGTTGTACAATCAGGATGCTCTACTGCATTTCAACTTAGATTAACTATTTTCATGCACCCGTATTACCCCCTTCACATTTGCAAAGTAAGTTCAGCACAATGTTATTTCAACTCTGTTTTAATAATTAAACAACTCCCACTGAAATTTTAATGAGACGTTAGGGATATATAAGCCCTCTGTCTGGATTCCCCCCACCCTCCTTGAGCATTCAATAAATGATATCGCTTCAATTTTAAAAAATGAACAAAAGTGAAATTAATGGATACCACAAATGCCTACTCTAGAAGTATATAAAAAGAACAAATGCATTTTAATTCTGTACAGATTTTAAAGAGCAGGTTTTGCACTACGTAATTTCCTGTTCAGTTCACGTTCAACCATTTGATTACATCAGCACCTCAAAATGATATTTAGAAGATGTGAAGCTTGCCAGATAATTTCATTTGGGAAACATAACAGGCACAGTCAGCATATTTGGCTGCTGAAACATAAGGCTATAGATAAATTACATACTAGAGAAAATAAACATCTCCTAGACTTGAAAAAAGAAAAACAGTTTAGTTTTGATCAATCTTGGGCATTTTCAATGTTTCTACAGGCGTATCACAGATGAAAAGCAGTTGAAGATCCTTTCATAAACAAACCTGCAAAAGGCAGCCAGTAACTACACATCTCCTCGTTCCGTGGAAGAGCGACTTGTCCGTGGGATCCCAGGTAAACAGAGAATCTGGGCTTAGCAAGCTACACCATCTGAAGTGGGAGTTCTGGGGTGAGCAGTGGGCATTTAGGTCCTATTAGCACAGGAGAGAGACTATTGCTTTCGTTAAGATAGCTGATCAACTACGCCAGGAACATTTCTCTCAGACAATGTGTGTTCCTCCTACTCCGCACATGCAATTTCTTCTGACAAAGAAAAGGATTTTAGAAAACAGACAGAAAGATAGTCTCAGCTGATGATTCCAGAATAGCTGGCCAACATCTACAAGTTCAGGCTTTAAAAATTGCAATTCTCAAACTGGATTCCACACATGGACTTACTACACCTACAGAAATTAGTATCTCCCTTTTCACTTCTCCACATGACAAAATGAAATGGTGCCAAAATTACACTGCTGTTCAAGGGTACCCCATGTCCTGGAGCTTACCAGCATATCTGAGCTCTGCCAAAAATCTAGACATGCTGACCTCAGACTGTACCCCCAAGAGCTATAAACACTGCTTTTTCATATATGCAATCAGACCAAAGTTGTGGCCCAAGAGAAGTAGATACCCCCACTTATTTTCCTGAAGATGACACTTTAAAGTGTCAGCACTATTTCAAAGCTCAACACTTTAGCACAGGTTGCCACGGAAGCAGGAAAGAGAAACAGAACTGGAAACTAAATTAATGCTAGCCTCATTCCCTCCTTCCTGCCTGTATTTCTCCTCTGAGGCAAGGACAGATAAACTGCTACAAAACAAGGGAACAGCATAATAGAAAACAAATCAAAACCACAATGAACAAGAACAATTCTCTCATTACACAACAAAATGTGGATACCTGAAGTTAATCTTAAATTTCTTTAAAAGAGCCATATACAAAAAAAAAAACCTGCAACCAATACTCCATTTCCAATCCATATGAACATCAGACCTGGAAGAACAGCCAGTCACAGTATAGAGTGTATCATCATGTACACAGCACTGAACTTGAACTCCTCCGTCTAAGAGGAGACTACGAAGGCGCAGCAAGTTTAGCAGCCCCCTACCAGAATCCAGTTGGCTTCCCTGCAAGTTTGTATTGCTGCCTCTTAACAATCCCTACTGAGTAAAGGGGATCTGCTTTAGAAACTTCCTATGCCCTACCAATAGCATAAAAAGCTAGTTTTGACTACTGCATAATTCTCTGCAAGACTGCCATACCGGTAAGGGGAAACAGAAAATGTAGGTGGAAGAAAGTAATTCCCTGGTCTGGCATTATTGGCGAGGTGGAGGGAGAACACAAAACCACACACAAAAATTATAAAAAAAACTTCTCTTCAGGTCTTCAAATCAAAAAAGCAAAAGCCAGCATGGCTCTTGGAGATTCAAACTTGAACACATAACAGGGTTCAGAACAACACAGCAGCTTATTGAGGCAATTAAAAGTAGTTTGGAAAGAGTTAAATCTTAAGAGGAATCCTTGAAGTGCACTGTACCACTTTGTCCTTAACATAACCTCCTTTCCTGTGTTCTGACCTAGTCACTCCCTTACTTAATTCCTTAAATGTATTCCTCTCACTTTCCAAAGAGATTTCAAGTTACTCCTGAGCATATTTTCTATTGTCCTATCTAACAGCCAGTTACCAAAATAACTTTCCTATTCTCCTAGTGTCACTTTTGGACCATTTCCTACTCTCATTATATAACCGTAGACCTCTACTTTAAAAGGGAATCTCATTTTATCACAGGAAGTCAATCCCCCAGGGGAAAAACATCAAGTCTGCAGTATGTTTAAATAAGACACAGCATCAGCTGATGCCAGCCAGAGTTAGGATTTTTAGGAGCACTGTATTAAATTATGCGCTCCAATCAACCCTCAAACAGCCGTTTTAAAAGGTCTTTGAAGCAAAAAGAAAACCATCCTACATTCAATACATTCAGATAGCCTACAAACAGGATTTGGTAGGCGAGAAACACTTAAGGGAGGAAAACAGCAGCACAGGTCATCTGCAAGTTTAGCTAATAAGGATACAAAGAACGGAGAAAAAAAGAGAGGAGAGCAGCAGTAGCAGGGTAGCAGAGTAGAACCTGTAGCACAAACACAGCTCATTGTAATTAAGGAAAAAAACAAATCAAAGCTTTAGAACTAAAGGTTTTTGTAGAACATATACGAAGATTTAATGTACAACATGGCTATCTGCTGTGAGTTGACAAATTCCACTTTTCTTGTGTAGTGAATCACAACCATTTACTAATTCATCGTTAGCTGAAAATGATTCCAGGAGCTCCTGCCAGCAGAAAGAAGCATGCATTAACTGCAGACTAGATTAAAATGGAAAAACCCTACTGAAGTTACTGTCTCCAGCAATAACCTCTACTGGATGCAGAAGAGCCTGCAAGAGTTATGTTTAGAGACAAGTATAGAAGGATGTGCCCATAGAGCGAATCTTTTAGCAATACCAGCAATTACTAGTAATTTGGCAAGTTAAAAATCTTAGCTGGAAAAAACTAAGCTTGAAGTTACAAAGGTTTCTTTACATTCCCCAACTCTTAAATTCATATTTATTCATTCTAGGAGAGAGAAATCTCACAGAAGCTGCCAGCAAAGGAACACAACACATCAAAATAATATCAAATACCGTGAATTAGAGTCATTATAGTTTTAAGAACAAGACAACAACTGCTGATGCAACAAAAGAACAGTTGATCAATTTTTTTAAACACTATTATCATCCACAGATCTGAGGTAAACACACAGCTTACTGGACAAATTAGGTTTTCAACAACCAGACAATGCCGTACAATACTCTAAATTCAGATGTAAAACTATTATTCCTAATAAAACCACCATTACTTTTAAGGGAAAATACAAGCCTAAGAATGCTAGTTCAAGGAAAATTATAGGATCTCTCTTTAAAAGTGAATTCCCAGGCTGAAAATAGTTTGAACTAAAAGCAAATAAGCTACAATTACATCAAGCCACTGCTAACGCAGATATACATCCCTATAAATCCAGTCAGTCATTCACCAATTACACCAATGCAAGCTACTAAGAGGGTCACTTCAGGACAAATTTGTAATCCCCAATGTGACACTTGATCCCATTGCCCTACATGCTCTGTCCAAATCCCAATGAAAAAAAAAAAAAAAAAAAGAAAAAAGTACATTTTACCTAAAACACCAGTAAAAAAAACCCCAGTCCTCAGAACATGAGATGGACATATCCTTTAACTCTCATGTCGTAAATGCTTAAATACGTTAAAATACAGACTAAGAAAAAATAATATATGCTTTAAGCATAAAGATATCCTGAAAAAATTAACACTGCAGATTACGTACACTGTCGCTTCATATGTAAATGCAAATTTATAACATAAAATATAGCTTGAGCCACCCTCAGCATCCTACAGAGTTGCCATCATCATGGTGTCACAGTATTACCCCCCCACCCCCCCAATACGTATACCGGGTGACAAGTGTTATGGCATGTCATCCCAAAAGCATTTAATGCAAAATTTAAACCTCAAAAATTATTACTGGTTTTGCAGACACCCTGGTGATGATGTCCCATCATTTTGTCCAACTGTCCTGGTGTAGGTAGAAAGAACTTACACTTCAGAGCTGTGTTCTGCAAGTCTCAGCAGGAATGCAGACACTCAAATCACAAGTACCAATTGCCGTACTGACCAAACATTTTCTCCAGAATCTCAAGATCATTTTAAAAGTCTCCTATTACATCCCACCTTTCTTTCCAGAGGTTTCTCTCTGCCTTTTCAGAGAGAAAAGAGAACATTAGCATGTATGATATTATAGTCAAACTAATACTTCTGAAGCTGTGCATCAATAACTCTATGTCAGGAAACCAACAAATGTAAAAATATTTAAGTTACTACTGCATATCTAAATCCCTTTAAAATCCACAGCTCCCACTTAGCAAGAAGTACAAATCATCTACCTATCAACACCTAGAATCCTTTGTCCAATTGCTTTGATTCATGACCAAAAAGAGAAAACTATTCACTCCTACCACAAGAGTCAAAAGGAAGGAAGAGACAGTGACTCAGTTCTGTCTCATTCTTTGCCTCTCATGTCTGCAGAGCCTGATTCAAAGCCTCTGCTGGAGCTGGCTTGTGAATTTTTGTCTTTGCCCTTCTAAAGTTTCCAATAAATTTCACTACTACTAATTACGTACCTATGGACAGCAGGAAAACTGTTCTGAGATTCCTTAAGACCAGTACAGATAAGCATAGAGTCATCTTTAAAAAGAGCACTACACTTAATAAAGCTGTAGTACATAAATGGCCTTTACAGGGTCAGAAGACTGAGAGAAGTAAAATACTCAAGGTTAAACACAAAAAGCAAGAAGGGGCCAGGAAAGATGAGATAGAAAATAATAACAATCGGCAAGAACAAAAAGTTCCAAATTCAATATTCATGTGTTTGGCATTAACATCATTTCAGACCAACAGAAAGGGACCCTTAGTGTAGACAGCAATCAGGTTACAGGCAGGAATTAAGTACTTAGAACTGTTATGAGCAGTGCTAACAATTACACTTGAAAATGTTTTCTGTAAGCTGCTGTTTGCAATAGCGTTTTCCTGACTATTTCTAACAGCATTTCAAGTCTAACATCACCAATAATTTCACAAGACTACTAAGGCATAGATCAAGCCATACTTACCCACATGGGAACAGAGCACGTGAGAACTTCCTGAGCAGACATCATTAGTCACTGGTATCAAGAGCACCTACTAGACTGGGTGGCCCATGATAAACCTATGATAAACAGCCTTTTACTGAACAGCAGACCTCTTCCTCTTAGCACGACAGAAACTCAAATTTAAACTACTAATAGCTAGACGCTTAGAAAATGCACTGTACTTTCTAGAGGGGATTAAAGGAAAACTGTCAGTAAGGCACAACTTTCAGATTTCCATGAACATCCTGGCAGTTTAAGCCTTTCAAATTCAAGGTATGTACAGTTTGGAGTTGGATTTTCCACCCCTAATCCTTAATGCTTTGCACTGCTCTCATTCAGTTATGCCACTGATCGTGTTTCTCTATGGCATTTCCCCCAACAGAAAGCTGGTTTTATGTATGCTTGGCATCTCCTTCTCCAACTACTTTGTTCTACTTCCACTTTATTAGAAGTGATGCAGCACTTAAAAACATTGCTAGAAATCCCACCTGATCACCAAACCGCTGGAACCTCAAGCTAGTTTTGTTACTAAGAAAAAAAAAAAAAAAAGACATAATATGAAAACAAACTCTCAGTATCACACTCCTAGAAGGACAAACTGCCAGAGTATCTATAGCAAAAAGCTAGACATACCCCAGTGGGCTGGTAGGGGATGAAACCCAGCACATTCAGGAAGCAGCACCCCCAGCATCAGAGGGTTTTCACTAACAAGTATGAATTGATCTCAATTCTAGCACTTCAGCAGTCATAACTCAAGATTATGTAAACATACTTTGAAATTCATCTGATAAATCCTCCCATAGTTTTACTTTGTTTAAAGCAAGCATCAACACCCTAAATTCAGCTGAAAAACAGCTTTTCAGGATGATGTAGCTCTAATGCAATTTTGCAAAAGGAACAATGACTCACTCCCAGGCAGGAACGTGCTGGAAGTGTATGACCTAATACTCAGAGAAAAGCTTGCTTTTTCAAAATGATCTAGCATTCATATGCACAGTATCTCCCAAACCAGTAAACTTTAAAAAATGAGAGTTTCTGCACAAAGGAATTTACAGAATTACCTTTTTTGGCTTTTCTCACTTCTTGTCAAAAATCCAACCAGCCTAACTTGTAGCAGTTCCCAGCTTTAATTCCATCCTAAAACTGGCCATCTTTGCATAGAATTACATCCACGTATGACTCACTCTCCAGCCCATTTTAGCCCTAGCCGTTAGAGGCAAGGACAGCACTGATCCAACATGCCGGCCAACACAAAGAGACCAGCATCAAATGTGGATGGAGGTGTTAAAATTAAAACATTAGTAGGCACTAGATATGAAACACTAGCAAGCCATGAGCACTTGACTGACCAGCAAGACAAGCCTACTTCATGCTCAACTGGATTCCTGACAATCTTCCTGAGGATCCTCTATCTGTGAGGGTCTGAGTTTTAAGATTTTATGTTCAGACAGCAGCTGCACGGCTTACTGAAGAACTTGCCTGTTACAACAATATAAAGCCCAGAATTATTTCATACATTTAAAACCCAGTCACTATCCCTTGGGCTTGAGCCTGCATTGTTCTCAGTCTGTCTTATGCTCATACTTGCAAATACTCCAGGTAAAAGGGGCAAAGTGTAGGTGGAAAATGGGAGTGAGTGACACAGGTTAATCAGGATTTTAATCATGCTAATGGATGTGATTAACTGCATACTTCTCCTAGAACCTTCCTGCAGCTACACATGAGTAGCTTGATAGCCAGAACACAGCACGAGTGAACTGCTCATCCCATTTTAATCTCCAGCTACACCATGTGTGTCACGTCACCCAGCGTGCAAGGATATACCTAATACTTAAACTTATTTCCACCCACATATCAAATCTTCCACCATGCTAACACAGTCATTTTGGGCAGGGTACAAAGACTCCAGACTTGTGTTTGTCTACGCTAAAGTCTCTTTACAAAAAAATTACCACTCCTGGAGACTAGAAATCTAACCTTCGCACAGGAAAGCTAATACAGGGCCTATTGCATTACACAAACCTGCCTGAATAATGCAACTACAACTACTTTTTTCTCTCTTTTTTTTTTTTGCTAGTTTTATCCAAATCACAGGGACATTGCTAGCTTTATCTCAAAGTTAGTATCTTGCTGCTCCCTGGGGTAAGTATTAATTCAGCAGTTGCCACTCTCTCACAGGAAAATTCATGAGGCCAGCAAGGATTAAGAGAGCAACGAGAAATATCGTTTTCTAATAGTGAGGAGGCTGGGTAGGCAGAGAAGAAATCAGACTCTTCCTTCACTATTTCTAGGGGGAGGACACATGCACAGCAAGAGAATAAATAACCCTACATCCTCCCACCTTCCAGCAGGTATTTCAAGGGAAGAATGTGTATTACAGAGTTTGAATATATTAGCATATATATATACACATCCATTTTTCATCTAGGTAGTAGACTTACACTTCCTATTAACGCAGCGTCTCCCTTGTTTTCTAGAGCAACAACTGCAAACATTCTGTTATCAAGCATACCAACATTTATAAAATATGGGCTTGCATGACATATAATTTAACAACTTATTCAGAGGAGTTCCAGACCAGTATTTCTTGGAAACATATTCCACACACACACCCCTTAGCACTATCCCGATACCTTTGAGTGCTAGAGCTTAAATACTGCTTAAATATCCCACTAATGTCTATCCATAATCCTCTGGGGTTAGAATTCCCAATAATTTAAAATAACTGTAATATTTAACAATTTCCAACATAAAACTTTATTAAGGAGCCTCCCCAAGAGCAACAGTGCATAGTGTAAGGCAGAAATATCCTATTCTTATTGTTATCAAGTTAAAAACTGCGTAACATCTACGACAACTGATTTCACTGACCTTTTCTTACCACAAGAAATCCTTCTGCATGTGCAAAACTAAGTCACGAAATTGGCTTCCGAGTTGTAGGAGGCTGGAGAAATCCACCACAGGGGAAACACAGGTTTGCGTGCTGTGCAAGCTTACCTGTACACATTAGTCACATGGGCCGTACTTTGTTCAACCCAGCTTATGCCACCTCCTCAAGAACCTGATCCAAAGAACATCAACCCATTCTGGGCGACGAACTCTGTAGCAGATGACAGCAGCAATGATGGCTCAGGCACAAGACTCAAGCTGTTCTGCCACCATACTGTCTGCTATAATCACAGACACCTGCATTTCTCTGATCTACAGCTGAGTATAATTTAATTTGCCTTCAAGAAAAAAAATTGCACTATTAAAACACAAGAAAGCCATATACACGGCATTTGACTAAGGAAGAGATCGATCTATTTTAGTTGGGACAGGAAGTGTAAACTCGAAGCTACAGGAAATAACTATCTGTCTTCCAGAGTAATATTTGCTTCAAGTTTGCCTCCCCAACTCCAGAAGCACATATACAAAACATAATTTGCCATCTACAATCAGATTGGCAACAACATGGTGAGTAACATGTCTTGAACTCTTCATTCTCAAAGCAAAAGACCAGAATCTTATCTTCCAATCTATGTCTGGACTAGCAAAATAAATTATTGGGGATTTTTCTGGGCCAAACCAACATGCAGTTATACATTATTTGGCTTTTAAGTAACCACCACTTTCATTTAATTGCAAGTAGTTCAAATTCATCTTGACAGACTTATACCCTGTCCAACCAGTGGTTTCCCTTAGTCATATGCCAAACTTGTATCAGAATTTGGAAGTCTGCACATCATCGCTATGTACATTGAGACAAACGCACTTTAAGTACCAAGTTATTAGCTGAAGATATCAATAGTTTAGTGAACAGGAGGTTAGTTTAAGAATAGTACACAACAGCAGGAACAGTACTAACAGCGATGGGTCTACACTAGACCTGAACTCTGCAAGAATTCAGATCTGATTTAATGGCCCAGATTCATTTATTTCTAGGGAAAAAGAGGTAACCACTGAAATACTACAGAGGTTGGGACCTCAAATATAATTATAGCTCCATTTACTAAAATCAGGGCTGCGTCAGCCCTTTTACAAACACCAGAAAGGATACATAACTCATTTGTTTAAACTGAGTATTCATCAGACTTCATAAAATGAGCTTAGGAGTAGAAATTGTTATGTCCCAGCCTCCACACAGCCTTATCTGCTGCTCCTTCAAAAAAACAAAAACAAAAAAAAACCCAAGTTGCTTCTATTTTCATTGGATTTCTGATGGTCAGGTTGTCTTATGCTTCCATTGTTGTTGGTGGGGGGTGTTTAACATCATAATGGAAAAAACAGTTTAAGCAATACTTTGGCATTTAAAACCTAGATTTAACTGTCTCGTGTCCCTGGAAGAGAAATGAATGAGTACTCTAAACTTCAGTTTTCAGAATTAGTATTGCCATCTTTAAATGACACTTACCAGTACTGTAAGGCAGGGCACACAGAGGTACCAGAGTAAGTCCAAGTTGGTTTCAACAGTTTATGGGAGCCTGACACGTGATTATTCACCTCCTGGTCTTTTCACCCCACTCTCTTGCGATGCCCACAGCCAACTCATACAAAGGAGCGGGCAAGGGCTAAAGTTATACATTTACCCACACCACTACACTACTCCTAACCTTCAAAGTTTCCCACAGACAAATTAGGCAACCTGTTAAAACAGATCTCCAGATATCCTGCAAGGGTGAGGTTCTGCAGTTCCCAGAGCTGAGCTGTGGTGTTCAACACTCCTAGGAACCTGCCCAAGGATCACCGGCCAGCAACTTGTAAACTGACTGACAAGAGCCATTAGCTTTTAAGAAACAGTATGATGAAGTCAGATATTAAAGCTTCAGTGAGTATCCGCTGGCACAAGTGTACTACCAACAGGCTTCCCACTTCTTCTTTAAGGACAAGACTGACATAATCCTCTCCTAATATCATCTGAGGACTCAGGGGGAACGAGGGGTAACCCACAAAACTGTACCCATGGCAACACTGTGCTCTAGGCTGAACTTGCAGGGCTGTGATCGTAAAACCACTGACACTTCTTTGTATTATTTGATATTTCCCTGATGTCATCTCTGCAAAGACACATAATACAGATTTAATAATATCCACGTCCTCCAGTTTTAGAGTCAACAATCACATTCACAAACAGATCAACTATTCTGCCTTTAAGCTTATTATTTGTCACTAACGAAGAAAACAAAAGATAAATGATATTGCTGCTGTTTCAAGAGCAAGTCAGATAAGGCCCTTTTAAATCTGAAAAAGCTCATCTCTTCTGGTGTGAGAAGGGCAAAAAAGATTTAAAAAAAATTAAAAGAGCACATGAACCCTCCAAAACGCATCTGAAAAGATAATCAGAAAATTTACCAGTTTTCATAAGGAAAAAAAAAAATGCAAACTTAAAGCAATTTTAACACAGACAGGTCCATCCAGCCAATATCACTTTTATCCTAATAGTATTGCTACATAAAATACTTTTCACTTCCTTTTTTGGAGAAAGACAAATAAATCTAAAAGTTGATCAAGTTGCAAAAGCACCTTATATATATATCTCACCAGTGAAACATACACTACCAGATGGAATAATCAAGCCTTGGCAAAGAGGAAATAAGCTGTACAACACCAGCACACCCCTGTCCTTTCAGTTCACAAAACAAAGCTACAGCAGCGTCACACACAGAGCCCTGCATAAAAGGGGCATAAGGAGGCACCGAGCAAGGCTTGCTATTCCACAGGCTGAAATACTGAGAAAGTACTTGGACATCTATTACATTATTCAAGAAGCCTTTCCGATACTCTGCTGAAATTATAAGCTGGGAAGAATATGGTTCATTAAACATAGGACTCCAGCTTTAAAGAAAAAGAAAACTTTTAAAAAAAGCTAAAATAAATTAGTTTCTTTGTTAAATCCATACAGGAATGGAAACATAAGAACATAAAGGAAGGAAAAGAAACAAGGAAGGGAGCCACCAAGCAAGAGTTATCAAGAAGAACCTAAAAAAACCCAAACCAAACCCCAACATCTAAGTTCAGGTTTAATATGTTCACAGATCATGCACTTAACGCAGCCTTCTAAGAGGGGTAGAGTTTACAACAAAGCATACTACCTACAGCAAGATACACTTAAGAGGTAGCTTCTGGCAGTAGAACAGCATCTTCAGGACCAAAAACTTCACTGTCTAGAGCTTCGGCTTATTATCAGCAACCTTACATCATGCTGTAGCAAACATTTGTTTAATACTTATCACTACAACTGTTCTTTCCAAAAGAAGTTTGCTCATCTTGAAACCGGGCCTGATCTATATAAATAGATGTTTGAATCTGCCGATGACTGGGCAGCGCTACCATGCAGGCCTCGAGTGCCGCATCCACACCGCGCCACACCCAGCGCACCAGGCTGCGAGCAAGCAGCAACTCTGCAAATACTTATCCCTTCTGCGTTACCGAGCTGCGGCGCAAATATCCCCTGATGCAACTCCACAGCGATCCTTATAAAGCAGGGAAGGAGACTGGCCAAGCAGGAGGATAGTGGGGAAGGACGGGGGAAAAAAACACGTTACACAAAGTTTTGAGAGGTCCCAACGAGAAATGCCGATTCGCAGCGTTGCCCTCGACCCCCAAACGCGCCCCCCATGTGTCGGAGGGGGGCAGCTCTAATGGAGCCCCGCCGAACTTACCGCTGCGAGGGCTGCAGCCCGCCCGCCCGCCCGCGGGCCACCTCAGCCTTTCCCCCCCTTGCAACAAAGGCGGCCCCCGGCAGCGCCCACCTCCTCCGGGACGACCCCGGCCGCGCAGATGCTCTCCTGATGCTGCGGGACTTTCCTCCCCCTCGCCCTCCACCCTCTGTCACCCACAGCCCAGCCCGGCCCGCCCTCCCTCCCTCCCGCGCTGCCGGCGGCCGCCGCCACGGCCTGGCCCCCCGGCCCGGCGCCTCCCGCCCCGCGCCCCTCACAAAAGACCCGGCAGCGCCGCCGCCCCCCGCCAGGCCCCCCCACAAGGGCAAGGCCGGAGCCCCCGCCGCCCGGGCCGGGCCGCCCCTCCATCGCCTCACACCGCCTCAGAGGGCGCCACGCCCGCTCCCCACTCGGAGCGGGGTATCCCCACGCCTTCTCGCCGCCCGCAGCTCGGAGCCCGCCGCGGCGGCCCTTACCAGAAGCGGAGGGGGGCGCGGGGGGCTGCCGCCGGGACGGAGCCGCCTGGTCAGTGTCACTCTCCCCTGCGGGCCCGGCTAGGGGAGGAGAAGGAGGGAACGGAGCCGCGCTGGCCTCACGCCGAGCGCACTACCCTGCTAGCGCCGCGGGCGGGCTCTCGGCCGCTCCGCCAATGGCGCCGCGCCGCGCCCGCCGCCCGCCAATCCCCGCGAGCGCGGGCGGCGCAGCGCCGGGAGGGCGGCGGGCGGGGCTGAGGCGGCGCTGCAGTGACAGGGCAGCGAGGTAGGGTGCGGCGCGGAGGGGCCATGGCGCTGGGTGGGGCACGGGGAGAGGGGCCGCGGGGGCGGGCTGAGGGGACCGGCGGAGGAGGGGAGCCGTGGGGCGGTGGGGGTGAGGGGAGAGGCCTGAGGGGGAGCACGGAGGGGATGTGGAGCGGGGGAGTTTGGGCTGAGGGGCGTAGGGGCGCGAGGGGACGTGGCTGAGGGGAAGCAGAAAGTGGGCTGAAGGGATGTGGCTAGGGGGGAGGGTGGCTGAGGGGAACGGTGAGGGGAGATGGCAGCGAGGGTACTTAGAAGTGATAGGGAATGGGCCAAGGAGATATGGTGAGGAAACACGGGGCTGAAGGGAGATGGGACTGTCAGGCAGTGATGGAGCCCAACCTCGACTGCGAAGACCCTCAGGGGTGGCAGGGTGTCTTTGCAGCACTGCTTTGGAGTTGATGCAGTCTTGGAGGGGTGGTATGAGCAGACCCCCTCCCCAGGCAGAGGGAGCAACCCCAGCATGAGCGTGCATACAGCACTGACACACAGTGATGGTCAGCAAGCAGCACATTTCAGTTCCTGGCAGCAAAGCTTTGTCATCTCACCTTTGGAGACCAAGATGGTTGTTCATAGACACAGAGCAGTCTTAGGGTGGATGACGGCTGGCAGGGGATGAAGACATCCCATGGGTTGAGGAGGGTGAGGTGGGGCAGGAGAGGACTATATTTGGCAGGGGAGAGGATGTCCTGGGAGCACGTGCATGCCTGTATTGGACAGGAGGACTCACCGATGTGGTGAAGTAGCTGGAAAGACGTTTGCAATAAAACACAGCATCGAGGGACAGATGCATAGATTCCACTGTGGCCGTTCTGGTGCAGAAATGCAACCCTCCTTGCATGCAGGACAGGAGAACAAGACATAGGGATGAAATGTAGATAGCAGGATGGTAGGTGATGAAAGAACATGCTTTTTATGGCAGGCATAGTTGTAGAATCACAGAATCCCTGAATGGTTTGGGTTGGAAGGGCCCTTAAAGCCCCCCCAGTCCCACCCCTGCCACGCGCAGGGCCCCCTTCCCCCAGCCCCGGTGGCTCCCAGCCCCGTCCAGCCTGGCCTTGGGCACTGCCAGGGCTGGGGCACCCACAGCTGCTCTGGGCAGCCCGTGCCGGCGCCTCGCCGCCCTCACAGGGAAGGATTTCTCCCTCAGCTCTGATCTCCATCTGCCCTCTCTCAGCGCAAAGCCGTTCCCCCTTGTCCTGGCGCTGCAGGCCCTTGGGAAAAGCCCCTCCCCAGCTTCCTCGCCGGCCCCTTTGGGTGCTGGAAGGTGCTCCAGGCTCTCCAGGAGCCTTCCCTTCTCCGGGCTGAACAGCCCCAGCGCTCCCAGCCCGGCTGCACAGCAGAGGGGCTCCAGCCCTCTGGCCATCTCCGTGGCCTCCTCTGGCCCCGCTCCAACAGGTCCGTGCCCTCCTTATGCTGGGGGCCCCGGAGCTGGAGGCGGCGCTGCAGGGGGGTCTCAGCAGAGTGGGGCAGAGGGGCAGAGCCCCCTCCCTCGCCCCGCCGGCCACGCTGCTGGGGATGCAGCCCAGGGCACGGGGGGCTTTCTGGGCTGCGAGCGCACGTGGCCGGGTCACGTCCAGCTTCTCGCCCACCAGCACCCCCAGTCCCTCTCCTCAGAGCTACTCCCAACCCATTCTCTGCCCAGCCTGATACTGGGGCTTGCCCCAACCCAGGTGCAGGACCTTGCACTTGGCCTGGCTGAACTTAATAAGGTTTGCAGGGGCCCACCTCTCCAGCCTGCCCAGGTCCCTCTGGGTGGCATCCCTTCCCTCCAGCATGTCAGCTGCACCACACATCCTGCTGCTGTTGGCAAACTTGCTGAGGGCGGCTTGGTCCCAGTGTCTGTGTCGCCAACAGAGTTGTTAAACAGTGCTGGTCCCAGTACAAACCCCTGAGGAATGCCACTTGTCACTGGTCTCCACCCAGACATTGAGCCATTGACCACAGCTCTTTGAGTGCGATCATCAGCCAATTCCTTACCCACCAAGTGCTCCGTCTCTCAGATCCATGTCTCTCCAGAGACAAGGATGTCGTGTGGGACAGTGTCAAATGCTTTGCACAAGTCCAGGCAGGTGATGTCAGTCACTCTTCCCTCCTCCACCAACACTGTAACCCCACTGTAGAAGGCCACCAAATTTGCCAGGCACAGCTTGCCCTGAGTGAAGCCACGTGGTGCACATGGCTGAAACTCCCTCAGACAAGAGAAAGGTGAGATCATACAGTATTGGTACAGTGACAACAAACATGCAGGAGGAATATTCAGCCTCATTCTTCACGGTTTAAACCATCACAAGCTATTATGCAAATTAAACCACAAGGGAGGGAGATCATCCCCTGTCTGTCGACAGCAAGGCTCCTGCATGTGCCCAAGGGCTGTATGTGTCACTCATCTGACCCGAGGGAGCTACTGAGCTACTAAATCTCATGAAAATATGTGGCATGTTGGCCTGCTAGATAAGAAAATCAGTGTGGTGACTAAATCAAAACAAAAATAGGTGTGTCTCTTATGTCTGGTCACTTGAGGGAGGAAACACCCTTTGCATCAGGCTGTGGAAGGGGGCACACCCCATCCATGTAGAGTTAAGGTTGCAGCTTCTGCCTGACCCCCTCTTCCCAAACCTTGGAGTGTGGGTATATTTCCAGGGCCAGAGCTTGTAAGGGGAAGACAGCAGGGAAATTCTGTGTCCTGATGAAAGTCATATATATAACAACTGCTTGTACCATGTGCTATTTTTAAGGTCTAAGATTAAATAGCATCCTAATGGCTTTCTTTGGAAGGATCAGGCAACGGTTTGAATTTCAGCGCTGTCTCAGCCTACCTTGGGCTTCAGATCATTATAGGCTTAAAGATCGCTCTCTCTCCTTAGCAGATCCACCTCTCTTGTCCTCTGGAGCCTTTCTGCTAACTGTTCTCCAAGATGACGTAGACCCTGGTTCTCGTGCAGGACAGCAATTCCTGTGTCTGTGGAGCAGCCATAGTAATACAACAAAAAGCAGTGGGTTACATCAGCGCCATGTCAGGGAGTACATCTGACGTGCTTTTGGTTTCAAAAAGAACTTCTAGTTCTTCCCTGAGCCTTGAATTTATTCCCCAAAATAAAACCTTAAAGAGTCCAAAGCCTAGTCTTCAATACAGTGGTCACACGGGAGCAACCTATTGGTGTTTTAAGGAGACAGAAGTGTCCAGAGTTCACACTCGCCCTAGTCCCAGCCAGGCACACCTAACCAGCAGAAATCAGAGCAGGCAGCCGCCCTGCAATGCCATAGGTGTGTCCATTATAAACTATGCGTTGCAGCAGACAACTGTCCAATATAATCCAAACATCCTTATTTCATTGCACAAAGGGCTTCCTACTTACAAAATCTGAATTTGTAAACCCTGGGTGGTGGGCTACCATCAGCCCAAAAGCTGTGATCTGTTTCTACAGCATGTAGCATCACAGTCCGGGCAGCTGTCTCCCATCCCTGTTCTTCCATACACATTGCTAGCTAAGAACAAATTCTTCTGGTTGTCTCATCCCCATCTACAGCTTTTTCTTCATAATATGTGGCATGCCCCTTGCACATCTTAAGCTGTTATGGTTTTTTTACCCTATTATGCATAGCTTCTCAGTACACTGAGAACTGGGCTTCCTGGTTTTCTTAGATCCTGTCTTGCTTCAGCTGAAGGCAGTTGAATTTTTGTCATTGGCATTGGAAGGAGCAGGATGGAAGAGAGCATTTCATAGCTCAGCTTACATCTGAAGGACAGAATAACTTGTTCCTGACCAGAAGGAAGGAAGGAAGGAAAAGCAATATATAATATGAGATACACCTCTGTCCTCCACACAGATGAATTCCTGCAACTGTTCAGCAATCATCAACGTAAAGGCAGGATGAAATCCCAGCTGGACTTGTTCCTAAGTGAACAACTGACTGATGTGTTCCCTTAGCTGCTAGCATGCTTACAAGCCTAGCTTCCCCAGAAAAAACTGCTGGCTCCTTTATTATTCTACCTGAGCTTAGCTTCTATGGGGACACTGTTTAATATGAAACTTCCTTGTTTTAGTTCAAAATCTGAAGTCTGCTCTTTGCTTTATGGGAGCAGCTCTAGGACAGACTCCATTTGTTGCCTCCCCACATATTTTTGCTATGCAAAAATTCAGAGCATCTCATTTATCTTTGTTTATCCCTGGAAAGAATATAACCTACTTCTCCACTTGCTTTTCCAGCTGCCTTTCTGGACTCCACGAGTTGTCTCTCAGCTCCGTTTGTCCTAAAAGAGAGGGCAGCAGGAACCACCCTCCTCGGTCATATGGCAGTCAAAGTCTATGAGAAGCTACCGGTGTATCTGTCCTTGTAATAGCAAGGGGGGATCTTTTTTTTTTTTTTTTGCAGGGGGAGGTGGAGGGAGAGAAGGTGTGCTGGCAATGGCTCTGCCCCTTCATCAAGTCAGGCAGTGAAAGTGGATGGGGTAAAAGTAAGGGGACCAGCTTATCTCCCTAACGAGTCCCTCCTGGCCAGGCCCATTAGCCCAGCAGGGCAGGTAAAGCAGGCCAGCAGTCAGGCTGCTCTTCGTGTAGGTCTGACTTGTATCATGTGAGTCACTTGTGAGTGCTGAGGGAGCCAGGCAGGGAGAGCTTGTTTCTGGCAAATGCTTGTTCATGGCCACTTTGATGGGAGACAGTGCAAATTAAGGACACTCGGTAACGTGGCAGGGCTTGGCTTGGCTGTTCCAGGGCATTGACAGTAAGTCTTGGAGAGAAACAGCGATGAACAGTGTGGCTTTCTGGCCCATTTATCAAGAGTTTGTCATTCTCTCTTCGAAGCATATGACATGATAGCCAAAGGTGAATGC
The DNA here is from genome assembly GCF_017639655.2 of Falco naumanni. Lineage (NCBI taxonomy): Eukaryota > Metazoa > Chordata > Aves > Falconiformes > Falconidae > Falco > Falco naumanni. Next base: position 62,306,305 of record NC_054057.1, read on the forward strand.
TCAACATGAGAAGTGCTTGGGAGGCAAGGCTGCTGGGGATTGTCCTGGCTCCGCAGGGATGCTGCTTTAAAAGCCCCGTGTTGCTGAGAGGTTCCTGTCATCCCTCTGATCTCTCAATCATTTCAGACATGCAGCAGAGCCTGTGGAGGGGTCATTTCCAAAAATGAGTGCTCGTCAGTGGCAGTTAGTAAGTAAGGCACCCTGAACCCTCTATAAAGAAGGAGAAAGAAAAAAAAAAGCACCAGTTCTATAAAGTGTTTGAGTGGAGCAAAGAATTGCCTCAGCTCTTACAGTAGCACCCAGGAAACTTAGGTTTCTGTATGCTTTTGAAAGTGAATGCCTGTAAGCATCTTGGAGAATTTAAATACTCCTACAAAAGTAGCCTGCAACTTCCACTCCCATGCTGCTGTCTTCATTTCACATCCACTTCCCTGTGATGAATCAGGCATGCAAGAAGAAGCTAACTAGCCCGAGTGAGGCAGGACGCCGCTCCGGCAAATACAAAAGCATTGTGGGGCGCTGGCAGATATTGGCCGGCCAGCCAGCCAGGGCTGTTATGCTTATCAAAGCTGACTCCAGCACAATGGAAGGCATGGAATTTTGGCCAGGGATCCCTGCCACCCCAGAGACCTGTCAAATCTCTCTGACCGGTCATGGGATTTGCCTTGCAGCTGGCACACCCTGTGATCTTCTGATCTGGGATTGTCTGTCAACTGTAACCTGGTGCGCAGGGCGAGGAGGAGGAGGGTGGCTGCGGTGCCATGCTGAGGCTGTGGGAGCAAGTAGTGCTGCTGAGGGCTCTGCGGTCCCTGGGGCACCATCAGAAAGCACAGCTCTAGCTGCTGTCCTGCATCCCAGGTCCTACTGTGAGTGACCCAGGGTGTGGGATGCTTCCCGCACTCAGCACATGAACCAGAGCATGGGCGTTCGCATGCGGGAAGAGGAGAACCTGCCAAGGCTTGCTATCATGTGGTAGCTGAGGTTTGCATCTAAGCAGAGCCTTGTCCTGGTAAGAGCTCGACAGCCTGGCCTGGAGGGCTTCATCCTGCTCCTCTGCACTGGAGAGGGCGTTTAGCATCAGGTTGGCAGAGTTGATCTCTCCTCCAGCCTGGGCCTCTCGTAAACCAAGCCCAATTATTCTGAGACAGAAAAATTGAGTCTGTGCTGCAATGACAGAATGAGATGTCCTCAGGAGTCTGCGTGTAGCCTTGAGTTACCTTTTATAAATAGGTTAACAGCTGGAGGGCCCGTGTGTGTTTAAAGGGAAAAGACACAGTACATGCCCTATATGATATGCTCTGTCCTAAGCAATTCTGCCATTCTGTTGATTTATATCTGGAGATTAAAGGATTTGCCTTTCAATCAAATTATTCTTCTCAAACTACCAAGTGGGGGAGAGAGGGGATTTTGATCACATTCTCCACTCTGTGCAGCTATCCCCAGTGAAGCCACAGAAATTTTCTCCCTTGCTGTGCAATACATGCAGCTCGCGAATTACTCCCGCTCACTTCGATGGTGATTTGCTATTTCTGTCCTGCTTCTGGTGCACAGGACATTTGCGGCGCAGGAGCGGGTGAGAGGTCTTTGGGCCCCCAGGAGCTTCCAGCCCAAAGCAGACAGAGCATGTAACCAGGACTGACAAAAGCCGTGTGATGAGACAGAAGACGACTGTTCTAGGGAAAAGCAGGCTGCAAAGAGCCCGGCTCCATCAGGCAGGCCCTGCAGGTCTGCAAGAAGTTCTGTGCAAGCCATATCCCTCACCAACAAGGAGAGCGTCCCAGGGATCAGAGCCTAGTTAGCTTTGATTTTACTGTTCTCTTCCTTCCTCAGGCGATCAGATACAAGATAAGGCGCAGAGAGCGGCAGAGGGGGACGTTTTGGTCACTCATCTAGAGGCTGGAAGGAGCAGATCTGAGGGCGATGAGATGGAGGACACGGGTGTCTGGAGGACTGCCATGCCTCTGTTATGAGATGTGCCATCACTGCTTGGACAAAATGAGGGGACTGTGAAAGGCAACGGAACCTCACATCTCTTCAGTGTAGTACCCTGTGTCAGATGGTACTGGGGCCAGGCACAGAAGTTTGCCAGGCCAACACAGAGGTGATCTCCTCACGCTGAATCTCATCCTGCACCTGGATTGCTGCCTGGCTGAAGCTCTGGGACAGGAGGGTTCATACACTTTCCATACAACTCATTATGACTGTTCCAGACATTCCTGGGACCCAACGGTCTACTCCCTTTCTGAGTCCTAATAAGCCAGCAGCAACACTTTCTTGTGGCAACAAGTTACACAGGGTAATGGTACATGTGCAAATTAATGGTTTGGAGTGTGCTGCTTTCCAATTCCTTTGTTTTTGTGTTACAACAAAAAAAGAAGTGAAAGGTTCCTGCTGTACTTTCTGTCAGCCATTCAGCATTTCCTCTGGTTCCATCACATAATTTCTGACTTGCCTTTTTTCCTGAGGTGGCTGATGCCTCAGTGTCCCATCATGTGCTCTTCCCTCTCCCGTGGCTGCCCTCCCGGCTTTTGGTGAACAACCCTGAATTCTCCAACTTCCTTGTCGTGGTGGGATGAGGCAGAACTATGGGTATCATCTTTGGAAAGACATTGCTGTTTACATATATTTCCTACATCCCTCATCTGGGTTCCAGTACTTTCATTATACCTCATCTTACTTCCCTTAAAGCTCTAACAACCTGTTGTTCCCCTTGCTCACAGACAAGGCAAAAGCCGGGGCAGTGCTGTCTACAGAAATGCCCAAGTTCTGTTTCTGAAACGACACAGTCACTTTAGAAACCTGACTCCCATGAAATTCCCCTTGGTTATCAACACAGCTGAGAGCACTTCGGCTGTCTGAAGAATTCCCAGGGCATTTTCTGCTGTTTATTTTCCCTTTGGGCAGTTCGCCCATTTGTGCAAACCCTATGAAAGGGCAGGTGTGATGGAAAGCCCGTATGCGTGATGCTCATCCACAGCTGTGCAGCCACTGCTGGTCCCATTTTGCACACTCATCAGTTCAGACATGCAAATAAAGGGTGTGTAGCTTTCATTTATATGCTTTAGCTTTAAATACGAGCCACACAGGGAAGCTGCATGAAAACCATCTTTTCAGGCTAGAAGCAAGCCCTCGGTGTGAATTAAAGGCAGTGTCATATTATCAGCAAGGACAGAGCTCGGCCCTTCTTGATCAAAAGCTGCTTTCCCTGGCAGCTCGTGCCAATGGAGGCAGCAGGGTGCCAAACCCCGTGCCAAACCCGAATTATTCAGCTACAGTAGAGCAGAAGGCGGAGACCTCCCTATGTAGCACACCCAGCTCACTGCAGCATCACCTGGGAGACCTCGTGAGAAGCCCTTTGCCCAGCTGGAGATGGCCCACTGGCCCTCCAAGGCGCTCAGCACCAGCGCAGCACCACCTGAGTGGGCAGCACAGCCGTGTGCCTCAGCCAGCTGATGAAGCCCGCCCAGCTGAGCAGCCGATGGAGCTCCGGGCTGGGGAAGGATGGACCTTCCAGCACATTCAAAGGTGTTACTCACTGAGATGCGTTTCTCAGGCGTGCGATTGGAGAGGTTTTCTGAATCTGCTCCCAGACCTGGCTGCCAAGAGAGAGCAGCATATATGAAGCAGAGAAAATTAGCTAACCCCTGAGGCTGGGGTTAGAGAGGGGATCTCTGAGGAATTACCTCACATCCAAAACTCTAGTAGGGAAAAAAGGAAGGTACTGGCTGGGGGGAGGGTGTAACTGCGAGAAACAGGCCTGAAGGAGAAAAGAGAAAATGCATCATTGCGCTGCATGACATGGCTGCAGCAGATAGCTGCTTGAATTATACATAGAGCAGAGGGCAGATTACATCAGAATTAAAAGTTGCCTGAAAATGCCAAAGAATGAAACTCAATCGGTTGTATAAAAATTTAATTACCATGTTGTTAAACCCTAGCTTTCCGGAAGAGACAAAGTAAACACGGTTTCTGGAAGACTATTTCTTCCCTTGGGACTCCATGATAGACGTGGAGACCTGATTGCAAAATTTCATCCTTGCCAGTAGGAGGAAAAAAAAAATGCATGCAATATCCAAAGCTTAGGCTCAAAAGCCACAAACTGCAATATTTTTTTCTACATATCTTTCTGCTCTCACTTTAAAAAGAAATGAGAGCTGGGGAAAATGACAGCAGCTTCCATTACTATGGGTGAGAATTCCCATTTAAATTCTTATTCATCTTCCAAAAATGAGACACTTTAAGGAAGGGGGGGGGGGGGGGGGGGGGGGAGGGGGGAGGGAATGCACTCCAGTTGCTTGGAATAGAAATACAACTCGTTCATACAAAGCATGGAAAATAATGATAATCCAATGAAAAAAATCTTGGCAGACTATGAAATTCAGAAAAGGAAGAAGGGGAGAGAAAAGGCAGAGGATGCAGAAAGTCTGAGCGATTGCAGAAGTTAAACTCAGCAAGAAGGCTGAGACAGCCCCTCAATGGCACTTCACAGAGCCATCGGGTAAAACATGCTTCAGGGAGAGCAAGCAGACATTTAGGGCCCAGCAAAGGAGGGCTGTTGGGACTGATTTAAAATATTATTTTGGTGTTTAATTTTTGCAGTCAAGAGGAGTTATCACACAAAATAGCCCGGCAGCAGACAGGCAGAAATTAAGGAAAATATAGGTGCACCTCTGTGAATCAAACCTAATTGGAAGCGTTCACCAGACAAGGATCCAGGCAACCAAATAGCCCAATTCAGCTATTTTCAACTTTTTGATAAGCTGAATTAATCACTATTAGCAGCACTTAACTGTGAAGTGGTATCTGTATTAAAGACTGCCTTTGAAGGTGAAGAAAACAGACTTTGAAGGAATCAGAGCCCCCCTCATCTAAACTACTCCCAGATTATTCGATCTGAAGGTTTGCGGCAGCTGGGAAAATTATGGGTGTGAAATGCCACAAAATAAGTGATAAAGAAATAAGTGATAAAGACTTCTATAAATAGATGTCTTCAGTGCCAGCACCAGTCAATAAACAGAATCATACAGATAGAGCGAGCTTGGGAAAAATGAATCCTACAGACAGAGAGAAGAAGATTACAAGAGCGTTAGGAAGACAGAAGATCAGAAAGCTGTGTCGCAATTAACTCATTTAAGAGTATAGTTTAATACGCTGGCGACAGACGCCAGCAAGCAAACCTTTAGCAACATAAAGATGCCATATGCAAGCAAAGAAGATATTGTCTTGAAAGCCTGAAATGACTCAAGAATTCTTTCCTAAATTAAAAACAATCCCCAAAGGTCATTACACATCATAATGAAATACATGCTACTGTTGCCGCTTAATATAAAATCCTCTAGTCCTCAAATAGCCCCAGTTCTGGAGTCGCTGGAGTAGATCTGCGAGCAGCAGGCTAGCTGAAGATACATGGGATTGATTAAACCTGAAATTTTAGGTAACAGGAGAAACTGTAGAGGCAACAGGGAGTTTGAAAAGCTGTGGGGTCAGACAGTCTCCAGGCAAATGTCACAAGGTGTTGAAGGCATTGTTAGCATCCCTGAGGGGTGACCTTCAGGCCATTCCTTTCAAGAGAAAGGTCCCCAGTCCACGAAAGAAACTGCTGTAGTTGTTCTCCTGGTGAGAGGAGCCTTTGCTGTGTGCAGTTCTTAGAGGCCCATATCATTATTGAATCACTGTTTAAAGATTTTAGCAAAAACACCAGCTAGTGAACTGCAGACTGTGCTTGTGGTTTATATAAACCCCAAATGAAGCTGGATGAAGCAAGGACAGTGTGCAGATCTGCTAGCAGAGCACTGGGAAACCTTCAGAGGGCTTGCTTTTAGCCAGCAGAGAGCCTTTTAATTTTAGCTCTATGAATCTTTCATTGCAGAGAGAGTTTTGGGAAGGGAGCTCTCTGACTGAAGTCATGTCCCATGTGGACATCCCCCCCAGATTTTGTTAATGGACAACTTCTGTCGGTGTCAGCCCCAAAGCAGTTTTAAAACTCAATGGATTAATTCTCCTCTGTGTGAGAACAGGCTCCGACGCCTATTGTCTCCTCTACTTGGCCATGGAGCCTTTGGAAGAAAGAATAAGGGATAATCAGTTTGTCACAACTGTCGGGAGTGCACTGCGCAGAGCTTTGCATGCTGACAGAGTAGTACCGGTTGTAACCAGCCCTAACATTTCCCTAAAATTAGTATCTAAATCAATCCATTGCTTTGGGAAAGCATCTTCTTTTGAATTAAATTATTCCGGATCTGAGTATTAGCAATATTTTTGCTAAACTTGAGCTGTCACCCTACCAGAGCATGATTAAATATTAGTCTGCAATGAATTCCTCAGGAAACCTGAGAAGTAAAATGTGAAACCACTGAGAAAAGCCAAACAACTTAAATGTCAAATTGCTGCTTCAGCAAATGGAAGCAGATTTGGAGCACTCGGGGAATTTCTTTCTGGAGCACATGCAATTTCTTGGTTGAGAAGATGAGCCACAGCCGTAATGAATGTTTTGCCAAGCCTATATCTGGTTTCAAAATCTTCCCACAGTCATCCCAAATAAGCATTGGTGAGAATGCAATGTTATTAGAAAGGGGAGAGGATAAGAACAGCCTGAACATTAATGAATGAATGTAGGTTTGTAACAGAGGCTTGTTGAACTGGGGGATCTAGCTCAAGGGTTTTAAAACGGGGTCACGTCTCCTGCAGAAGCAGGGAGGGGGAAGGCGGGCCATACCCTGAGCCTGCACTTGGTGGGTCCCATGGGAACTGGGAGAGCAGAGCCCGGCCGCCTCACACCCCCACCACAGCCAGCCCCTCGCCCTCCCGACGCGCCCTCTGAGGATGCTCTTCTCTGCATCCTCCCTTCATGGCCCCCAAGGCAGAGCTGTGCCTGTTTGCACAGGTCTGAGGTACACTCCATTGTGTGTGTCCCTGTGTGCGTGTGGGGATCTCCAGGGCTCCCACCCAGGGGGCTGATCCCTGTGGTGACACCAGACTTGTGCCACCACCTCCCAGCAGTCACCAGCTACAGCAGCCCAGTGCAGTGGAAACCCTTGGAGACAGCTCTGACTCCTCCAGATCAGCTGTCCAGAAACAGGAGAGGCAACAAAAATGCCTGGGTGGTGTGATGATGGGTGAGATCCAGCACAGCCAAAGGGCAGAGTATCTGTCTGTTTGGGGAGCTGCCAGACAAGCTCCCCCAGGTGCTGGCGGATGGGACCAAGTTCACGGTCTCGGTGGGCAGAGGGGTTGTTGTGCACCTGACTTCCCTCCTTTACTGGGCAAAAAGCCAGTGAGTGTAATTATTGCTGCACTGCCCTGTGTTAATTAAAGAAAAGAATCGCCACCTCGAAAAATGCATTCATATATTTTAGCAGAGGTTATTCTTTTTCTTTCTTTTTTTTTTTTTTTTTTTGTCTTGGACCGAAGCAGCTAGGCATTGCTCTTGCTCACTGGTTCAAGACCTTAATCATGGAATAGGAGATGTAAGCACTGGGAAAGCAAAGGAATACTTTCAGGAATACAGCCAGGCAGTCGCTACAAAAACTTTCCTGACTTATTTAGAAACGGAAACAAACTCTGCAAGCCCCCCGGTTAAGCCTGCAGGGCCGCATTCAGGCAGCACCCACCACCCTGTGCTGTACGTTACCAGCTGGCTGAGGCCACCAGGGCTGGGAGCACAGCCTGGAGCTGAGCAGCGTGGGGGCATCGGGACCGCTGAGTCCCTGCAGCTCCAAAACCCCATCGTTCCACCACATGATGGTGCCTGCCCAGCGAGGACACTTGCAAGCAAACTATGTAATTTTCCCTTTACTGACAGCTTTGCTGACAAGGTTGTGTACTGAGATCGCCGCGCACTGCCGCAGTCAGGCTTCCATCTGGGAGGGGAGAACCGACGGCTTCACTTGGCAACGTGATGAAAGAGCATCCATGTAAGTATTGCTTCTAAGGTTCCTTGTAGGGTTAGATTAAAAGATAGGTCAGAAGAAATCTTGGAAGGATTGTGATGAAAGAGAAATTTTGTGTTTGCATGGTAAATGCTCCCAGTTATTACAGAGCATTAGGATGCGATTTGTAACCAAATATTACAAATATGGCTATTTATTACCAAATGATCCTGTGGTAATCCCTTGGGCCTTCCCAGCCAGAATGCTCAGGCACAAAGAAAGGAGAGATAATCTCTCTTCTAGCAGTGGACGACAGACAGCCTCTTGTTCAGAGAGGAAAACCAGGCCAGAACTGAAGGAACAGTTCAAAAAAAGGGAGTTTGTTGTTAAGGGACGGCTGGTGTATCAGGGACCTATTGCACAAAACCAAACAGTGCAGAACAGGGGGCCTGGCTCTTTTGTTGCCATTTATTTACTACTGAAAATACACTTAGCTAAAAACAATCATCATATTTTTAAACACTAATGCTTGTTAAAAAAATAGCTTCTTTCCTCTCAGGGCAACAGAGGGGACTTAATAAAATATCAGCAATAACATCCTGATGCTGTGCAGAGGCTCGCTCCACAGCCTCCGGGACAGAGCTCTTTCAGCTGAGTCTTGCAGCAATTACGTCTGGTTCTAATACTTACAGGCCATTAATTTTAAAGCATTTAAAGTTGCTAAACAAAGAGACAGCGTAAAATAGCTATTTTATGCACATACATACATATAATGATGTGCAGTATAGGATTGCTACTATTGTTTCCTCATAAGGCATTCTTGTTGATGAGGAGGTGACACTGCTTTCTGTCATTGACAGAGACCTTTGGATGCCCATGGCAGGTTGCTGCTCAGCGCCAGCACGGCTCCGTGTGTGATGGGGAGGTGGGTGCCTAGAAGAACAAGGGGGTGAGGGGGAAGGGATTCAGGCTGCTGACAGAGGCCACATTGCTAAAAAGACCAGGTCTTTCATGCCTGCATCTCAAACATCCCACATCTGTAGGAGCAAGGCTCAGGGTTTGCTGAAAAGTGTCTTTAGCTCAGTTTGTCCAGCCAAGCGTGCAACGAATGCTAAGGATCATGAGTGCTACCATTAATACAAATGTTGTACCATTTGTACAGATGTAGTACAATCTGCACAAATCTTGGCTGCTTTATTTGAATATTGAAATTCTTTTCAGTGGCAATTTGGTGAAACATGAAAGTGCCCCGGGGCATTGGTTGCGGTGCGGGGAGAAATGGCAAATCTCTGTCTCTCTGGGACTCCTTCAGGTGCTGCATACTGAAAGTCCCTGTGCACACAGCGGAGCCGTGAGGAGTATTCTGTTCTTTTTAACTGGAACAGCTTCTCCTCCTAGGCTGATTAAAATGGCTTGTAATGAATGCTTCAAGCAACCTGATACCGTGACTCAACTGAAATCCAGCTCTGGAGGAGCCAGCTGCCCAGGGATCTGCTGCAGGAGGAGTTCTTGGTGGGCCTGGCATGCCAGAGAGCAGAGCAACGCTCGCCACAGCACAGAGGCAGCCTGATTGCACAGGGGACAGCAGGGAATTATGGCAAAGTCCAGCTCTGTTTGGAAATAACGGAGTTATTTATGAGTGGGTGGGTGTCTGCATACTTTTGTCAATAGCAACATCACTCTAGAGAAAGAAAAGGCTATTCTAGCTGTCCTGCGGTGAGGGAGGAGAGAGCCTGGCTTATTGTGCAGGGATCTCCTCATCACTTCCAGCAGGAAGAAAAAGCTTCTGAACCCCAGTTTTGCCATCAAAGTATTCACCAGGGCACAGCAGCTCCTGCTTGGCTCTGGCCAAAAGCAGTGTGAGCACTTGGCTGCAGAAATGGCAGAGAAAGCGACTTTAAGGCCTCTTAACCTCACGCCTTTTGTTGTTCTCAGGCTTTCTTGCTGTGTTCCCGCTGACACGCAAGAGAGTGTGAATCGTGTGGCAGCCAGCGTTCCCTGCCACCCGCCAGCTGCCTGTGCCTGCCCCCTCCACAGCCCAGCAGCCCTGGGGCAGAGCCCAGGCTCCCATCCAGGCTCCCGCTCCCGACTCGGCACAAACATGCTTCTGGAAAAAAGGACTCGTGCATCTGTCTGGGGAAGAAAAGAGGCAGCACAAGAGCGTCTGGCTCCAAGTCCAGATCCTGCCTCATGGGTATGAAGTCCAGGTTGCTGCAAATTCCTTGCTGCATTCAGCCATACTCAGTGCAGCTCCAGGTCGGTGCTGCTGTGCTCGGGTCGGCTGTGCCAGCCCACTGGAGCAGAGGCAGGGCTCATGGAAAGATGCTCTGCCAGGCAGAAGCAATGTGATCTCAGGGAAGTGGGGTGTGTGAGAAGGCGAAACGCAGCTGAGGTGAATAAGACCTAGAGGCTTGATGACTCACCTGAGCACCAGGGTGCATGCAGACTGCTGTGCAGCGATACCCCAGGGAACTGGATGCCAGAGCTCAGGAGCCCACGTGTGGTCTCAGCCCATCCCATCCGGAGCGCTGCAGCACCCCATAGAGCCAGGCTTTGCCTGCGCCTGGGGGCTCCGTGCAGCCCACCCTGTCCCTCAGATGGGCTGGGTAGATCAAACAAAGGGCAGACCTGAGCATCCTGCAGTCCCCAGCCAGGATCCCAGGCACAGCATGGAGGCTTTGAGCTTGCACAGCAGCTCGGCAGACACACAGCAACGAAGACAGGGAACACAGCAGATATGGCCTTCAGCTTACATATGGCTGCTCCCATCTCGGGGGGCCTGAGCTTTGGCACAGCCTGGGGTCGGGTCTGCCAGCATCCAGCAAAGTCCACGCGGAAATTCCCAGAGTGTTTTTCTGTGAGGCACTGCTGGTTGTTTCTTTTCCAACCGCAGCACCTGTGAGCCAAACCCTGCGCTCCTCCCTCGGCCACAATACCCCCGAAACCTGCGTGTCCCAGCAGCCGCAGGGCTGCACCCCCGGTGGGTCCCCCCTGGCGTGGGCACCACTAGCTAGCTGGCCTCCATGTTCGGGACAGGGCCCAGCCGCCAGGAGCTCCCCGGTGTTGGCAGGGCACTGGGAATTGTTCTCCACAAGCTCCAGCTGCCGTTCAGCAGCAGGCGACAACAGCACGAGAGCCCCGCAGGACTCGGTGGCTCCGCCACAGCCTCCGTGCACCGCAGCCACTTGCCCCTTTGAACCCTGTCCATGCTGCGGCTGTAACAATCGTGCCTTTGTCTCCTCCTTCTGAACGTCTTTATTGTGCCGCCAGCTACCCGGGCAAGGGACCATCCCCAGGCCACAGGTACACGTTCATTTTGCAAACAGCTGCCGCAGTTTAAGATAACACCCCGTCCTGCTGCCCGCTGCCTGAGCTGCTGCAGGTTCCGATGCCCGGTGGAGCTGGCGGAGCTGGAGCCGAGTGCAGTCCCTTCTCTGCTTCGGCCCCCACGGCAGGGCTTGTTCACACAGCACAAAAGCGGGGTTGAAATGGCAGATCAGCTCTTGCCTGATATGAGCGTGGGGTGAAATCCCCTACGAACAGGCCCTGGCCATGGGGTGAGGTCAGGGCAGATGAGAAGCAGGGCGAGGAGCCCAGCACCGCTGGCTGCCCCGTGCCCCCCAGTCCCTGCTGCAGGGGGGCTGCAACTGTGGCTCGTGCCAAAACCAGACTGGGAAACACTCTGATGGTCCCACCAGCGCAGCAGCCGAAGGATCAGCTGTGAGCAGCTGGGAATAGTGATGCATTAAACACCCTCAGCAGGATCCAAAAGACAACTGTGCGCAGCCAGTGCGTGTGCGTGTGCACGTACAGCCCACAGCGCAGCACAGCCAGGATCTCAAGCGATGCTGCTGCTGCGTATCAGAGAGCAACTTCAGGCAATAGTTTGAGCAGGTGGTGCTGTAAATGATGGCTTCCCGAGCCGAGGCAGGAGTGGGTCCTGCTGGTTTCCAACGGGAGAAGCTGGAGGTGTGGAGAGAGCCTCCGAGGGCGGGAGGTGACACTAGGGAAGGGCTCCCCACACCCCCTCTCTGCAGCTGTAGCCCCATCTGCTTGGGCAGAGCCTGGTGACACCGAAGGAAGGGGACACTGGCCGTGCCGTCGGCATTTCACCAGATGCTCCCGGGCCCCTCCGTGCAAGGTCATTGTGGTGTGTTCTTGCTCTCACCCCTGCAGCGGTGCAGCCGGGGAAAGAAGGGGAGACTCCAGCTGGATGTGAGCTCCTGCTGTCACCAAGCTTCCTAAAATAATCCTGCGGCACAGGTCAGGCGCTGTGGGTCTCTGCCCCCCTGCTGCCGGGGGATACCTGTGTAACTGGGGACAGGAATGGCACAGCAAGAGGTCTCCTTCAGAAAGGACAGGCAGCTTCCTGTTGGGAGTACCTTGGTCTGGCCACTGTCCACAGTGCTCCTCAGAGACGGTCTGAAAGCCAACCCGAAGGCTGAGGGGTTCTGCAGCGGGCCTGGCACTGAGCTTGGTGCTGGAAACGGGAATGCTGCAGGTGCTAGAACTGGCGAGGGCGGCGAGGAGGGGAGATGGGCCACCCACCCGTGAGGAGCCCAGCCAGCTCTGGATGCCAGGTCCTGCACGGTCACGGAGGCTGGGCAGGAGGCCGCGGTCTGTCACCCCCGCTGAGCATCTCCAGGATTTAACCGGCATGGTGCGGCGCTTCAGGGACATGTTCCACCCCAGGGGAGAAAGGGACAATGGAAGCTCTGGAGCTGATGCGCGGTTCCTCCAACTAGCCAGACTTGCTTGCACAAGCTGAAGAGGCTGCACTGCTTCCCATTAAAAGATCATTATCTTCCTCAGCAATTGTTTGAGCGCTCGGGATTCTCCAGGCTGCAGGAGGGGGGGGGGTTCCAAGGCCTGTCAGCACAGCCATTTCAGCTGTGATGATGGACGGAGCTGGGACCACCTTTCTGAGGAATTGCTTCTCAGTGGTGTGACGCCTCCACACTGCTGCCGACCCCACCGCTCCAGTTTTGGCACCGCTCCGGTTTTGGCACCGCTCCAGTTTTAGCAGGGCATGCCCTGACCAGGGGCAGCATCGGTGCAGCGGTTCATCAGCAAACCCCACAGTGGTCAATGGTCGGTGGCTGCCGAAGGGCTCCCTGCACTGTGGCTCCCGTGTGAACCCAGGCGGTACGTGGTGCTTCATCCCGAGTCCTGCCGTGATTTTTGGCCGGGTTTCCAAGAGAAACAAGGCTTAGCAGCGCTATGTCCATGGGTCTGCCTTGCGCAACAACTTTCAGACTTTTTACCCAATTCCAACTTGATGTAGGGGAGAGGAGCAGCCAAGGGGGACGCAGACCTGTGGGAGTGGTGGGGATGTGACCAGTTCTCAGTGTGGAGCTTGGGGCACCACTCCTCCTCCTGCAGCAAGGCAAAAACAGCTGGGACCAAACGCAGCAAAGCACCGACTCTGCACCCAGGAAAGCCCCAGACAGCCCCAAATGCACCTTGGGCTGCACATCTCCTGGGGCCACAGTGATGCCTGTGGTTCCCGTGAGCACAGGGGTCCCCCACGGACCTTGCCACGTGCCACACTGGTTAACTTGGTGGTGGGATATAGGTTTGAATCCATCATAGTGCTGCCCCCCAAAGCAGGGCTCTGCTTTCTCCCCTACGTGAGAAGGGCTGTGGTGGGTGGTGGCTGGAGCCAGAGACCTGCGTGGGTCCCGCTCCTGCCCCTGCCCCAGGGAGGAGGTGGCAGGAGGAGGAAGCAGGGCTGAACCAGGGACAAACTGCAGCAGTGCTGGCACCTTCTAATTAGAGTGTTGCTCAGTGTCACGCAGGCCAGGATTGCTGCACTGCGGTGGTGCTGCTGGATCATCCCTCATTAACACGAAGCCCTGGGGTGTTCCCAGGGCACACCCGAAAGGCCCGCGCTCCCACCGTGCCACTGCCCTCTCCCAGGGCACCAAATCCTCGAGATGGGCCAGGGCACAGCCATCTCCTGGCATGCGGAGCCCGTGCCCAGCAAGGGGCTGCAGCTCCTCAGGGAGCCTCCGTGCAGCATCAGCCCATGGCAGCTGATCCGCACGGGGTGGCAAGGAGGCCTGGCACCAGGTGGGTTGCCCAGCGGGGCAGCTGCCAGCATCCCCCCAGCGGCAGCCACTCTTCCCGACCCACCCCCAGCACCAGGGTTTGCTCGTGTGGGGCTCGCTGGGCTGTGGCATGCAGAGAGGCTGCTGGCCAACACAGGGAGCCCAGGCAGGGGGTAGCAGGGGTGTGCACTGCAGGGCCAGGGCTGCGTCCTCACCTGGCAGCTGTTCGGAGACTTGTGCAACCGTCCAGGCCCTGTTTGCACATGCCGATCTCGTCACCACAGAGTAGCCGCTGCCTCCTTCCCCACCCTGCTTAATTCCTTCAGTGGAGACACCCGGGACCCAGCCACAGGGCTCCTCCGCCGCCACACGTGTCCCACCAGGGACCGACCTTCCCGTCCCACCAAAGGCAATGGCAGAAGTCACTGCATGTGGCTGCCCGAGTGGAAGCTGCAGGGTGGTGTCACCCCAGCTCCAGGTGGGAGCTCCCTCCCTGGGCCCCCCTCCTCCAGCCGAGCCGAGCCTCCAGCTCCCTGCCCACCCCGAGACCCCCGAGCTGCCATTGGGGACCCTCCTGTCGCGTGGCCCTGTGGTGGCACAGCTGTGTGGGGTCAGGGCCATGTCTCGCCTGGCACTGGGATGCAACGCAGCCCACAGTCTCAGGGCTTTCCCGCACAGAGCGAAAGAGAAAGAAGGAAAGGGCACTTGGCCGCGTTCCCCTTGGCCTCCTTCCACTTCCCTCTTTGATGTTATTCTCCCTTTTTATGGCTCCTTGCTTGAGCCTTAAGCCCCAGCAAACGTTGCTGGCGAGTTCATCCAACAGAAACAAATGGGATCGTGTCTTCTGCGGGTGGAAACTGGCAATTCCCCCACTGGGACCTGCACATCCTGCCTGCGGCCGTGGGGGCTGTGCCCCCCAAAGCAGCTAAAACCCCCAAAGGCAGACAGACCCACGCCAGCTTGAGCGGCCAAGCCACAGGCACATCGGTGACATCCTTTCTCCAAAGGTGCCTGAGGCTCTGGGGCACCCTGAAACGTTCCTGAGCACGGCGAAGCCTGGACAGTGCACGGAGGTGCCTCTGGGGCTGCCCCCCAAGCAGCCTGCCCTCGCCCCCCTCCTGCCTGCCCACTGCAGGGGCATTTTGGGCAAGGGATACCCCGGCGGCACAGACCCCTGCCTGCTCCCTTCCACAGCCTTGCACCCCTCCGGCAGCAGCCGAGGGCAGTCCGTGCCCGGGGCAGAGCTGCCGCAAGTGACAGGTCTGGTGGCACTGGTGGTTTCCAGGAATAGCTGAGAGTTGCTAGCGATGCAGCAAAAATAAATTTCCTGGGTGCTGCTGCAAGGGAGGAGGGAAGGGTGAGGAGGAGGCGGATGGCAGCACCTGGGGAGCAGCTGCTGTCCCCCAGCATCACCCCACGGCCCCTTCCTAGTGGCAGCAGTGTCACCTGCATCCCATACTTGCAGCCCCGCAGCTTCTCAGGGACAGTTATGCCCTGACCATCGCTGCTGCCCCAGCAGCGGGAGGAGGAGGGCTTATTGCTCCTGGCTCAATGAGAACACAAGTATTTTGGCAAACTCGCCTGCCGGTGGGTTTCTTGGCTCTGTGACATCCCGGTGGGGACGGTGCTGGCAGGGCAGTACAGGAGGAGGGTGCAGGGGACCGGTGCCTGAATCTGCTCTTGACAGAGCTCCCTGGCCAGATGAACGCACCGGAATTAATCTAAAAGCACATTCCTGATCCGGCCCTGACACGCAATCTTGTTTTAGCCAGTTTAATCTGTTTCTGCGTGATTTGCAGGCCCTGTTCCCACAGCAGGAGGGAGAACGAGGGCACTGCGGTCACGTAGGGCCAGGGCCAGCTGCACACCACAGGCAGGAGTGAGCCACCACCAGGACATCCATCGGCCAGGACATCACACCTGCCCGGCCACTGGGTCCCCCCTCACCAGCATGGGTGACAGCAGAGTCTCCAGTGTCTGCGTGACACCGGCTGTATCCCACATGCTAAAAGAGAGCAAATTGTGCCAGACCAAAGCAAAGCACCGGGTGAGCACCGCAGGGCTGAGCCCAGCACCCATCTGCTGCCTGACCCTGGGGGTCTGCAGTCCATGGTGGTGGCTGGCGCAGGTGTTGGGGCACCCCATCCCGGCCGTGGCACAGGGTGACGTGTGCGGCATCAACCAAGAGCAGGTAGCGCCAAAAGAGCGCGGCATCAGCTCTGTGAATCTGAAACAAGCCAAGGGGCTGCCGAGCGCAAGCCGTGGGGGCTCAGCGGAGCGGGCAGTGAGAGCTGCTCGGTGGGCAACAGCAGCCACCAGTGCACGTAGCCCTGGCCCCAGCAGCAAAGGGAATGGGGTGCTGCTGGGAAAACTCATCGTTCCATAATGCGGAGCAGATGGTCTTTGCCACCTGCCCGGGACCGCTGCTGCACAGGTTGGTGGCCAATACATCAGCCCAGAGCAGCCTTAAAAGGCAGAAGCCACCTGGGCCCTCACTCTGGCATGGGCCCCCACGGAGCACGGAGGAAGCCCGTGGCTCCCGGCACCGCTGGCGCAGAGCCATGCCCGTGGCCAGGCCCGGCGGGGAGGTGCAGGGGGCACCCGGCAGGAGTCCCACTGCAGGCACACTGTGGCAGCGGTGCTCGGTGCTCCATGCCCTGCTGCTGTGGTGCTATGCCAGCCTGGCCACCCACACACCTCCCCCTTCGGCACGGGGATGCAGCCACACTGCAGCTGCTCCAGGCCAAGGGCTGGCACCCGCGCCAGGAGTTTTCTCCAGCATGCCTGAAGCTTGGCTCGGCAGCAGATTAGCTTCATTTCCAGCTTTGCCTGGATTTGGTGACCTCTAACAAGGACCTTCCACTCTGCCTTGGCTGGCAGCCTCCGCTCCTTGCTCCTGCTGAAGGGCCCCGCTCCCCGGGGCAGAGCCGTCCCAGTTATCGCTGTTAAGGGGGAAGCAGAGGCACTGGTGCAGAGCTGGGAGCTGGGACTGTTCCCTCACCCTCCCCGGCAAAGCGGTATAACGGTGCCTGAAGCGGAGCAGGGACCACAGGGCTTTTGGCAAGGGACACTGCGATGGCAGGACGTCCCCATGGAGCCATGCAGGACCAAAAGGAAGGCAGGTGGGACACGACACAGCAGGGTCACCCCACACAGGACAGGGCTCACAGGGCACTGGGTTGTGCTGCAGCCCCAGGAACAGCCCCGTGGGACCAGCCGCTGCCCAGCTCCAGTTCAAAGAAAACCCAGATGGCCGCCTGGCCAAACCCTGGTACCGTTTCCCGGAATTCTGTGGCACTGCTGCCCGCCCCAGCCCTCCAGGGGACAGCTTGGTTACGCTTGTCACTAAAAGCCATTGCCAAGACAAGAAGCCAATGGTTTCCTTAACACAGCAGATTCTGCCCAGCATAAGCCACATGAATGTCTTTCAAAGAGCACTGCCTGCATCAAGGATAGCATAGAGCTTCGCCAGAGGTGGCTCCGGTTTCTTCCCCCTGCCGAACCCACCAGCTCTGGGGAGAGTCTCTCACAGCTGCTGCCCTGAAGCACATCCAGCCTCACTGCTTGTGAACTAGCAGGAGCAGGGATGCAGGAACAGGCTCTGAGGGGCCAGGGAAGAGCTGTCGCACAGCCCTCCCAGGCAAAGGAAATGGTGGACGAAGAAAGGCAAAGAAAGGTTTGTTTGAAAAGCTGCAAAAGGATTTCGAACCAGGGAGCTGCCCGGGATCATCAGCATCAGTTTTAAGGATAACGGATGGAAGCAAGGAAAAATCCCAGAAGTGACAAGCAAAGAACATGACAGGAAAAGCAGCAGCTGCAACGTAGGATTCTTTTCCAGCTGCAGCAAGCAATGCCAAGCAGGTCACCGGCACATCTTCTACTGCGAGGTGAGCTGAGTTAGGCAAAGCATTGGGATTTTAAGTACTTTGTTCTCTTAACCCTCAGCTGCCTGTGACAGGCAGGCTGACAGGGCACAGAGCCTGTTCAGAAACGTGAATCTCAGCCGTCTCCCACCCCAGGACTCTTAACACAAGGTGGGGTATAAACCCTCCCAGCGCGCAGCCCCCAGCTCCCTCACCAGCTTCCTCCTGGAGCTCAGATCTCCCAGGGGGGATGTGGGAGGTGAATTGCCCTTTTGGACAGCAGGCTGCCCACGGGCCAGCAGCGTGCCCTCGTGGCCAAGGGGCCAGCGGGACCCTGGGGTGTGTGAGGAGGAGTGTGACCAGCAGATCAAGGAGTTATCCTCCCTCTCTGCTCTGCCCTGGTGAGGCCATGTCTGCAGCGCTGTGTCCAGTGCTGGGCTCCCCAGTTCCAGAGGCAGGGAGCTACTGGAGAGGGGCCAGCAGAGGGCTACAAAGATGATGGGGGCAGGAGAATCTGCCCTATGAGGTGGACCTGTTCACCCTGGAGAAGAGAAGGCTGAGGGGACCTTATCAATGTCTACAAATACCTTAAGGGTGAGTGCCAGGAGGACGGGGCCAGGCTCCTGCCAGGGGTGCCCAGCGGCAGGACAAGGGGCAGCGGGCACAGGCTGCACCACAGGCAGCTCCTGCGGAACCTGGGGACAAACTTCTTTCCCCGGAGAGGCTGTGGTGTCTCCTTCTCTGGAGCCATCCCAACCCGCCGGGACGTGGCTCTGTGCAGCCTGCCCTGGGAGAGCTGCTTCAGCAGGGGGGTGGGCTGGGGGGGCTCCAGGGGGCCCTTCCAGCCCCGGCCAGGCTGCAATTCAGCATGTCACCACCTTCCCATTCAAGGTATTCAGCTTTGAGGAAAGCCAGCAAGATCTCATTTATTATAAATTTTTTTTCAGATGAGAAAGTTAACGTTCAAAGTTTATCCTTTCAGTTTCCAAAGAGGATTAACAGCATGTTTTAAGAAAGTTTTAAAAAAATCAAGTTAAAATTCCACATAAGGCACCTCCATTTCAGTATTTTTTTTGACACAGATACAGTGGCACGCAAGACTAGCTTGCACAGAGCAAGCCCAGCTGTGCAAAGCATGGATTTCTGCTAAAGAGCTGAGAGCTTCCAGGACACACGGCTGTTCCCAGGCTGCGTGCCCAGCCTCAGGAGCACCAGTTTCACCAAGAAGTTTGTGAGCAAGATGAGCTACAGCGATCACCACAGCATTGCTGCAGCGAGCAGCTGGCCTTTCCCTGACATCCCAGGGCTACTGTGAGGTTCAATAGCTGGGTCTTAGGGGACACCAAAGGCTGCAGCAGCAAAGCAGTTTTAGGACTGGTACTGCTGTGCCGTGGAGCCACACATTCTGCTTTAGGTGGGCAATTTGTCGGGCTCAGCCATCAGGTTCAATGCTAGCTGAGGAAGTTCCTTTTACTTCAAGACTTAATTTCCTGCCTTTCCTGGCAGAAGGTGCCTCTGCTGCTAGAGAAGTGGCCAAAAAATCAAACTCACAGCAGCAAAGGCAGGTTCAGAGCAGCCTCTCAGGATCGTTACCGTGATTCCTTACAGCCGGGCTCTTTCTGGACGTAATTCATGCTAGTAACACACAGCCTCGGAGGAAGCAGCTGTTGAGAATCCTGGTAACAACTTTGCAGCCTGGTACTTCTAGGATCACCCAAGACAGCCTATTTCTGTGTTACCCTCAGTTACCAGAAGTTCTCCCTACTTCAAAACTCCTCTAGAACTAAAGCAGCAGCTAAATTCAAACTACTATGAAATAAAGCAATCTAGATTAAGTAAACAAGGTGAATGTGATATTTACGTACAATAAGCATTTTCCCCTTGAACTGTCTTCAAGAGGCTTCCCACAGCGGAACACAGGAGTTCAGCAAGGTGGGAACACCCAGCTGTAATGAACTATTTCCCATTTTACTTCACCACAACACATTATGCTACAAAAACACAGAATCAAAGCTGCAGCTGAGAAAAATAATTAACACACACCCACACATACCCCAACAGCAGGCTGCCCCTTAGCAGAAACAAGGTTTAAGTACAAATCAGATGATGCAACTGCAGCAGTATTAGCTTCATTTGACTGTATTTAAATAAAATAAAGCATTAAAAAAAAAAAACCAAAAACAACAAACAGGCACTAAAATACCCTGAACCGGTGACACCGCGTATCAGCCTCTCCCCCCACCCCGGGCAGGCTGTTGGGCCATCTGTGAAGGTCACAGAACACAAGAAGCCATTTCCACCAAGCAGTGTCACAAGAATATTCAGAAGAGTCAGGTCCCAGCCAGCGTCCAGGTTGTTCAGATCAAGCCTGCAGCCACAAGTCCCATGGTGCTCCCAATAAAACAGACAAGGAGAGAACTGGTACCCCATAACCACAATCAAGGAACAGGCACATCTCCCTCCCGCTGCAGCCTCCCCCTGCTACGACAGGCAGTCTTTGCTTTTGCACTTCAGCCCTTAGAGTTTCTTCAGGCGACTGTACAGTTCCCTTTTGCTCTTCTCACCAGCCCAGGTTCGGCTTTTGGTGCGGAACCTTTTCAAGTCTTCTTTAAAGTCCTCATGGTGCATGGGGCGATAGCTCTGCGGCTCACAGAAACTCTGGGGGGGGGGGGTGTGAAGAAAAAAAAAAAAAGAGAAGCTGGTTTCACTTCAGTGTGTGACAGGAGTGATGATCTCATTGAGACTCACCAACAGAGCCTGGTACCAACCATTCAAACAACTACCGCCAGAATAAACAGAAACGGAGCCATTGCAGGAAGCCAAGCAACGTTCAAGGTTACAGCTACTCCAGAAGCGATAGCTGTTCAACAAAAGACTTCAGCCCTGTGTACAGAGCTCTTACCCCAAATTTCCTGGCAGACATCAACAGACAAACAACATCTGTCTAGTATTCACCTTGGAATAGCACAGATTTGAAGAATCTATCTGGGAACCGGCCAGCCCCTGGCTCACAGACCAGAGCACTCGAGGCTGCCGTCAGCCGTTCCATGCTGCCACCTTGAGGCCCTGGCTCCTTCCACCTCGGGAGAAGACACCCACTGGGCCGAAACAAAATCCAGGCGCCCACCATCACAGGAGAGCCAGCAGATCGCAGGGAGAGCCAAAAAACAGGACAGCACTCACTGCCACAGGCACCGACATCCCCCACAGCAGCCCAAACGCTGGAAGACTCAAACTACCCCTGGGAAAGAGCACTCAGCCCCACGCAGGCAGCCCCAGAAAGGCCAAATACCTCACACCTCTCTGGAAACGCATCAGCTCACACAACAGGAAGGTAGTCTAAGAGATGCTCTTAAGATTTAGACTAAATCTAAATCGCTAAAGTGACAGTCAGGCCACAGTCTAGCTTGTGTCAGAAGAGCAGGACGAACTAGCTGAAGAAAAGAGTACAGCCGCTGAAGTGCCAGAGCGGCAGGAGCGGCAGGAGCTGAGCAATACAAGAAACGCCATCCTTAGTGCTGGCAGGAGAGCTGCTGGGCATTTTTTAGTTCCCTTTCCTCAATTAGAGGCTGAAAACTCAAACCTCAAGTTCTTTGATTTTGCTATTTTAGTATAGTATCAGACTTCAGGGTTCCGTTCTTTATACGGCCATTTCTGTCAAGCCTGTCTTCTCTCCTAGCCCTTGCAGGCCAAGCACTCTTAAGAAATTCCTTCTACAAATGACATTTTGAACTCCTAGTTGTTAGAAAAGGGCAGAAACCAGTTTTATATTTTACTCTTGAGACAAGTGGAAAAACCTTTCAGCTATGGCAGCCAGACAGCTCTGAGGTATAGAACAGGCTCAGCCTCACTGCCGAGCTTCCCCTGCTCTCTCTGTACAGACCACTGTGGAACGGAGCAGGAAAAGCTACCCCAGCAACACCACCCTACTCCAAAGAGAAGGATCAACTACGAATACATGGGTATTATTTATCTATCATTTCTTCTCCTGCGAGTGTGAAAGAGATGAGTTTCAGAGAACGTTACTTACACGGCACCTTAAGAAGAACTCCTTGTAACCCCCCTTCAGGACATACAGCTCTGGGTAATGGAGGTTGGGGTATTCGTTAGCCAGCCTGTCCCGCTCTCTCACAAACCGGCACCTGCAGCAGGAAAAAACCCTGCACTACATCTTGTGTTCAATAAATAATACATGAAAACAGCTGTCGCCCAAAACTGTGATCTGACAAATGGGAAGAAGTAAGGAACAGGCTGACAGGCCACACTGGCCCCAAAACTGTGGCTAGCTGGTTTTTCTTTTCCATCGCCACACATTCCAGTGTGCCAGCCCAACTTTAACGTGGCCATTCACATCGTGGGCTGTCACAACCCTGCCAGAGGTGACAACCAACTTCTACTCATGATAAACCGTGCATTAAGCAGCATGCCGTCACAGTAATCGGTGCCACCCTGAAAGCTTTGCTCTCAGCTGGCTCAGCAGTAAGTCCTTATCTAGGGGAGTATGGAATAACTCACATTCGAGGACCTCGCTCTGAAGAAAACTCGCAGTGGAACACTACTATCACTCGTTTGTTCTCAGATGGCTGGATTGGCTTCTTAAGCAAGTAGTCTTCCACATCCTCTTCCATATGCAGGTTGACAGCACCCTGTAAAGGTAGAGGCACGCCCCAGCACACGCAGTGAGCAGACAACAGGTACAAACCCACTCTACTTCCTTGCAAGCCATCCCCTTGCCTTAGTTTCCCAGAGGAGCGCCGGCAAGCCCCTCCAGCCAGCAGGAACACAGCTGCAAACCCAGAACATTACAGTCCGACACTGACTCTGAGTGACCTGGACCTGTTTCAGGTTGCCATTTCCACAGCTGTAGGTTGTGGCTTGTTGGGTTTCCCTTCCCATCTCATTGCATTCAAGAGGGCTGGCCAGCTTGCTCCAGCAGCAAACCAAGATCAGTTAGGATTTGCATCAACTTTTTTTCTTTGAAGTCTGTGGTTTAAATGTTTAATATTCTAATTCTAGCTTCCCTAGATATCGGGATGCTGCATACCAAGTGTCTTACATTCACCTCTGGAACCATCTTCCCAATCGCCACACAGGCCACCTCCTCTGATTAAGAAAAGCAGAACATTCCCTCCTTTGAAGGAAGAATCACTTTATGAACCAGGTGTGAGCCCAGTGTCCCAAGATTCATGCAGCACATAGGTGTAACAGACTGCAGACCCCAGTGGGGCTCTTGGGCATCTCAGCTGTAACATATCCACGTGGCCTTGGATACTTGCCAGTGGTGCCAAGTGACCCCAGTTTGCAACTTCAGACAACTCTACGTTGCTCTTACAGGGTCAACATACCTTGATGTGTCCTCCTTCATACTCATAGGGGTATCTACAATCAATTATCACACATTCCTTGATGAAGCTTGCAAACTTCCCAGTCAGCACAGACACAATCTGAAAAAACAACCCACCAAAAGAGTTCAGTTGTTGCAGGATGGTTTTGCACAGCTCCCTCCCTGCTCCCAGTAGAGTTTTTCTTACTGTCCCTGGAGCACATACCATTTCCGAGTCGATGTATTTTAAATCTTGATGTTTCCCATCGACAGTGTGGAATAAATAGCCCTTTAAAACAGACAGCATTTAGTTGAGGAAATTCCAAATGAGTCACATAGAGGCAAAAGCACAGTGTCCAGCAGTTAGTTTTGTAGCACAGAGACTTTGTTGACAAGAATCTCTTCAGCAAAGCTCAAGAGCTAAAACCAAGAATTCTAAAATTCAGGGACAGAATTTCAATTTTGTCTCCTATGCTGAAGGGATTTTGTAAATCTTTTTGAATAACCACAAATGAATCGCTTTGTGTCTAAAATAAACCAAAAAAAGAGCACCCTTCTCAGCCTCAGCCTTTCCTGGTAATTTATGTACAGATAAGAAGGAAAGTGCCTTATTTGGGCTGGTTTGAGACATATCTACCAAGAAAGGTCATTAAAACACTTTAGTTAATACTTCAGCATTAAATCATTTGGATTACCTTTGAGAAGTCACCAATAAGGTCTCTCTGGTCATCATCCAAAATGTTTTCGATCTCTGCTGTGGAGGATTCCACCTTTACCATTTTCAGACTCTAGGGGAACACAGGTTAGAGGCCAATGCTGAGCACTGACAGCTGAAAGATCTTTTTCCCCCCCCATAACGTAACAGAAAACTCAGAGTTTACGCTGAAGCCCTGAACTACAACTCCCCAGCTTCCCCTTTAGATTAAGGCATAATTCAGGGTCAGGAGTATGCAACTACTGCACCAGCTTCTCTAAGTCTCCTGCGCTATGCGGAGAACGCAGTTTTGCTAGGCCGGCAATTCACCTGAAAAAAGCACTCTCACTACCCTTCTTAAACTAGACACCTATACTAGATCCTCTCCCAATCATTTCTCCATTACAAAATTGGATGCCAAGCCACCAACCGTTGAGTCCTCAGAAGGTGTTTCAGGCAAGCTTTTCCTCTTCTTGCTTTTCCCTGGAGAATTCTCTTCCTGGGATCTTTCCATCCTTTTCTGGGTGTTTCTTCCTCCACCATTATGGAGAGATGAAGAGCCAAACAACCGGCATCGTTTCAGCTGTGAGGAAGGAGAGAAGCTAAGGGTTGTCTAGCAAAGATTTAGCTTAGAAACTAAGCAAGCCTTAGACTTTTAGACTATTACAAATTTTGCCTTAGATCAGACACCACCACTGCACAGTGACAGCAGAATGTTAATAGGGTCATCTAAATTCAGGACCTACATTTCCAGTAACACTTGTTTCTTGCTGTATAGACCCGGGTGAGCTTGGAGCACCATAAGCAATATGAAGTTTTAGCAGAGTGCTTTATACCAATTAGCAGACAATCTATCAGCAGATTAAGAGCTTTTTGCTGGAGTCTAAACTCCCTTTGCAGTCTATTATCAGATCGAACTACAGGCATTCCAGGTAAATCTGTGCAGAATGTGTTCAAGATATGTCAACAAGTGTCTGATAAGGGAAATCAAAATCTTCTTGAAGTTATGGTTTTGTAAAAAGAAAGTTGATGCCCAGACATGCACACAGTGAGCATTGTTCCACACTGACAGTATTTCAGGTAAACACACTTTTAAGATAACAGAATACTGAAAGAGGTTTATGCCATATCTTGATTTGTTGTTATTAGGGACACAGGATCAGAAACAGCATGATCATTTGTCCCAGCAGTGAAAACGGCTGTTAGAACAAAGTCCCTGTCTCTGTCCTGTGTGCTCTCACAGAACACTCACCCAATTGTCTGTCCCACTCATGACCAGCGGTGCAGTCCAGAGGCTCGCCACATCAGAAGGCATCTCCTCATCATTCTGAGAAAAAGAAAGTTGATTCTCATCAATTTTACCACAGGCAGAGACTGTAAATACAGCTTCTGCACAGCGTGGGCCAGTATTCCAGTTGAGTTCAGCTGTCAGAGCAATTTTATGAGTTTAACTCAATTACTATTCCAATACTCAATGAAATAATGGAACCGAGTTGAGACATGTCAGAGAAGGTAAGCTACATCATTTCATTGATTGATTAACAATGGTCTTCCTCCAAAGCTTTAAGCATTTCAAATTCAGTTAGAAACAATCTTTATTTAAGCACCTCAAAAGAAAATATTGCCTCTAGCTCTCTCAGCAAGTATCTAAAGAAAAATGCTCACTGCTCAAATAATTCTCTCCAGTAATGCAATTCCCATCTGCCAATAGGAACAGCAGCAATTCTTTAACATGCACCACATAAATCCCACTGTCGGCACCAGGAACAAGCACATGTAAGATAGAGACACTGAAATGTAAAAGCTGAAAAAGATGATGATAACTCATCTTCTAGGATTCCCTAGTACCTTGCTTTTTGCAGTTTGACTTACCACACTGACTTCTGCTAGAACATATGTGCATTACCGACAGATATTGTTGGCAGACTTAATATTAGAGCTGATTTTGAAGTGTTTATCTTATTTTCTTTGTACATACCTTCAAGTCTTGCACATCTAACAGCTCTAGGAATCCATCGTCATCTTCACTTTCAGAGGAAGTCAGAGAAGACTGCTGCAGGAAAGCTGGCTGGTAGGTCTCCTGTTCACCCGCAGGTATTGTGCCCATGGGAAACTGAGACAAGAGAGTTAGTTTTAATAACATCCCTTCCCTTTGCTGCGGGATGCTGTAACCACAGAGGTGATGCCATGCCTCCACACTACAGATCAAGAGTACTCAGCAAGATGAAAGACTACCTGACTGAAGGAGTGGAGACGAGAATCAGCCCCCCAGCTCTGTTTCTGTGCAAGGTCCCATCGTGTTTTTTCAGCTGCTTTTTCCAAGCAATAGAATATGAAAACGGTAATATTTTCTTCCTGGATGTCATATCTGGACATAAGATCCAACTGCACCTACACATTCTTCACTGTTTCGAATGCATCTATAAGTATCTACTCTGTAATTGTTTTCACTATCAATAAATTTCTTTATTTCACATCAATGCCCACACCCCCTTGACTTACTGCAGCATAACCTCAGCTCTGTATCAATTGATCTTTCATGTTTTCTATGTGGCACATAAACAGTGGTGACTAACAGCTGATGCAATTTTTCTTCCTCCCAGGCAGCAGGTATGCAGAAGATGAGTTGAGAATTAGTTGTAAACACCGCAGTACTTACTATCTGAGCTGCAGATGAATTCTGCCTTGGTCCAGGAACAGCTTTTCCATCAGGGGAATGGACATGCACATAACAACAAGAAGCTGGTTTGGTTGGCTTCTTAAACTCGAACAATTCCTGAATTAAAAAGGAATAAATCAATCATTTTACCAAAGTTACAAACTGTGTAAGTTGCTAGGATTGTTTTATCTTTTTAGGGTTTTTTTTAAAAACTACCTGACCTTCTGGATTTAAGTTTTCTGCTGCCAACAGGAATAGTCTGATGCCAAATGTTTTCAAATTTATCAAGAGGACACAATCAAGCTTTTATCTTCTTGGTATTCCCTATAGGCTTAAGGCTTTTCTATTTCTTTTGTCAGACAACTGCTCTGCAAAAGAAGTAATTATTAAAGGCAGCAAATGCTGTCTACTGACACCTGCTCTTCTGTAGAGACCTGTGGCAGCCCTACCGATGGGATTTCCAGCAGCATTTGTGCCCTGAGGAGCCAGGGCTCCCCGTGCCAGCAGCAGGAAGAAGAGATGAGGTGGTCTCTCTGAACAGCTTTCTGCAGGCACCCCTCACAGCTAGCTAAAGCTAATGGCATGAATACATTTTCCTTTGCTCAATCTAAAAGGAGTTAGGTTCAGCAGTGCGAAGGCAGAGCTGCACAAAGCCTTCTAAATTTTTTTTAACCTATAATCAGTTTGCAGTTGCTATCATCAGTGCCGTGGCACTTCACTGCAAGTTCCCCTAAGATAAGCTACGCAAAACTGCTACGTCTGACCTGCAGCCTGGCAAAGAATAACAGAAGCCTTTCCCACCACATCCTCTGTTGAAAGGGTGTGCTAATTCAGCTGCCTGGGTACTGGCCTCTTACACCGGATCATCGCAGGCGACAGAAAGAAAGCAACACTTACATTCTCCTTATTTTCATCTTGTTCCAATAGTTGAAAAGCATCACTGTCCAGAGAATCAAAAAGGTTTCTCTTCAGAGCAGGACTGGATCCCAGGAGGCTTTGCTACAACATTCATACAGAGGTGCCAGCTCAGTATTGTGCAATATAGTCTTTGCTCAACATTTTAAGCAAAATAGGTTTTAATGAAGACCGTAAGGTCTCCGACTACAAATTTGTGCAAACTACATGCAGCAGCCTTTTATAGTGACATCTCAGTACGGGTACCAAAGTGCTTCAACTGCATTAATGACAGACCCACGTTGCTGAAACTTCATGCTACCCTAAATGAGATTTTGAGTTTACAAGCTGCAATTCTGACAGTTTTCATTGAGTACCACATCAGTTATTCTTGAAACCAGCAAATTAACAAGTTATGGAACGCATCTATCTAAAACACTTAACATGCTGAATCCTTTAACATATAATACCAGTACCACCCTCACTTACCGGCAGTGAATGTATTCTTCTGAAAGGCATCCGAATGCTACAATAAAGAATAACCAAGATTTATTTCAACATTTTGTTTCAAAAAGACAGCAACATCAGTAGAACTTACTTTCCCCCCCTTCCCAATAAAAGCCCATAAGCTACAAAGGTCACTGCCAAACAAGTTAAAATAGATGTACACTTACTTCAGCCTGCTGGATTCATTAATAGCTTTCTCAAACCTAAAAGCAAGTGAGATGCCCCAGGTTAGCACCAAAAGGTAGTACACTGAAAATCAACCTTGTATTTAAGTCACTGTTATGCCAAGCCAGAGGTCCTCAAACTACGGCCTGCGAGCCGGATACGGCCCCCCAGGGTCCCCAATCCGGCCCCTGGTATTTACAGAACCCCCCGACCCCGTCGGGGGGTTGGGGGCCAGGGGGGGTGGGGGGTGTGTGGAAACCAAGCAGCCGCAGATGACTTCCTGCCACTTCATCCACGTGCCGGCCCCTGTTTAAAAAGTTTGAGGACCCCTGTGCTAAGCAGAAGCCATCATGCTTCTTGATGACACTTTGCCTTTCTCAAAAGCTATTTAGAGCCAGCTTATCCCATCCCAGACTCTGAAACTCTAGCTAGACTCTTTCTGCCCCTCCTTTCCTTAAACTCTTTCCAGGCTTGTTTAGACAAGAAGCTGAGTTGAAGGAAAAAAAGCTCAGTAAACCAGGGACCAAGGGCACTTGTCCCCCTTCCCTGAAGACAGAAGATTAGGAAAAAAAATATATATAATTGAGAGTGGCAAATTCAAAGCTCAGAGCAACTGCTTGCTATCATTTAAGGCATGTAGAAGCATAAATTATAGTTTAAACATTGGGTGAAAACTGCAACGTACATGCAATTTGGTACAGCCTCAGACTCCTGGTAAGGTGCCAATGTCGTGCTCTAACAGCCTGGTTGGTACAACACACTTAACTCACACCCAAGGCTGGTTAAGTAAGTACTCTGGGACGCAAGACAGACAGCCTAGCATCTCAAGCTGCAGAACGCTACAGCACACACTTCTAGAGGTTTAAGAGAGAAGAGCCCACTGCACACATGCCAGCAAGGGGAAAGCCACATCAAGCCTCTCATTAAGCTACATCTGTTAACGGTGCAACATGAAATGCCACAGGTCAGGCTTAGCATAGGGTTACATACGTTTCCTCCGTAATATCATTCAAGGCTGCAGGACCGGGCGAATCCAAAGCACAACCTGGAGAGGAGACACAGACACAGCATTTTCTACCGAGTAATATCTAGGAAACACGAAGTGTCAGACACTGCTACAGATTTCCCCAGAAAGGCCCTGAGCTCAGACAGAAAACTAATGTATAAAGCCCTGCCTGCAGCCTCACCTCAGTGTAGAAGTAACAGTTACAGATATGCCATACCATTGGCTTTGGCCATAGAACAGCCAAGCGTCACTGCTTGGGGAAATACAGGAGTAATTAAAACCAGTACCCCTAGCCCTGCCTAGAATGTCATATAGAACAGAGTCCTGCCACATTTCCTGGAATACTCTTCTTGGCTTATTCTCTCACACACGCATCTTAATAAACAACTTAGTCCTTTAGGGGTTTTTAAGCCATGTTTTTAGTTACACCCCTTCACAGGAAGAAATTTTGGGCTCATTCCATAACAAGTAGTCAGAAGGCCCTTCTTAATGCGTGCTAGTGCACCTGATGCACTTCATAAGCACAAACTGAGAGAAACATTATAGCTACATCACATTTAAGTACTGTCAAATATGAAGCTTATTTAAAACACAGATTCCCCGAGGCACTTTTGTATTATGGAAGTATTCACAAGCCCTAGCAACAGGACAACGGTTACCAGAATACTCTCCATACCATCACGGGAAAACTTGTTGCTACCTCAGTGACTGGGATCTAAACAAACAAGTACAAAGAACTTATGTGACAAACATTGACAGGTAGTGGTCTCAGCACAGCAAAGACCTTAATTATGAGTGTTTTCTGAGCACTTAAGACCTGGTTCGGAGACAGAAAAAGAAAAAAGCCAAAAAGAAAGCGAAGATTTAGCAAGCTTGGTTATTCTATCCCACTCTGTGGTTTGTGAGCTATACTTGTATTTTAGCAGTTTATAAAGCTCCTTTGAAGGCTGGAAGTACCACACAGTCAGACTAGTGTGTGAATTCAGATGGAGACACTGATTTCCATCACTGGGCTGGACTAATGAATTATCAGAAACTTCCCTGGTTCTACAAGGTATACAGCAACAACCTATTCCATTTTCATTGATAAAGAATCTCATCTGAAGAAAAAAAAAATACTTCTAGGCAAGGATCAGTATTAAGATGCAACTCCCCAGGTTTCAGATAAAGAATCAGCTCATGTTAACAAAAAGCTACAAAAAAAACAAACCCCAAACCACAAGACAAACCCTGCTCAGTGGCCTCGATTCAAGCAGGCATGCAGAGCAGGTTCACGCAGTTTGGGTTCAAAGAGAGAAAACAGAGGGTGATGACTTGCTTTCATCAAAGTTATCACCCTCCAAAGGGCAGAAACTCAAATTGGTCCTATTCAGAGCTGAATGCAGATATGCAATGGATCCTAACAATGAAGGATGAAAGGCTATCTCCCCATTTTCCAGATCACAGCCCCAGTGCGCAACTATAAACACTCACAGGCCAATACCTGCAAGACACCACAGACTACAGAATGGTGGGAATCCAATTCACTGGTGAAGTCTATCTTGGGCTATCTTTAGCAGCCATCATCCTCAGCCATCTCCACGGCAAGAAGGGCTGATACACTCATGATAAGGTGTTGACCTACTACCATGTACAGAGCAGAACATCAAGGCAATCAGAAAACGGCAGTGATAAACATCATGCTGGAGTACAAAGCATGACAGGTCAGCAACCACATAGTGTAGTAAGTCATAAAAAGAAAGCTAAGAAAAAAAGGAAAAAGTCATCTCTGTTGAGTTCCCCTGGGGGGAGGGGGCGGCACAGAACCAGTTTTTCCTCCACGTTGGCTCTACTGCTAACATATTCCAAGACAATTAAAGCAAAAAAACCCCTCCCACAACCCAAACCATGAACTGCAGAAGCTTGCTGAGTGATGGTTTGCCTGCCTCCCTCTTTTCAAAAGTGTAGGAATGACAACTGGCTGCACAGATTGCAAACTATCCAAACCCTGGAAGCTGCTTGCAATGAAAGTCATCTAAAGATACAATGCTTTTCATTTCTTACTTGTTAATTGAGAAAACTGTACCTGAGTCTGCTGATTCTGATGATGCTGTTCTTTGTAGACCATTGGTATTCTTGTTTCCCAGATCTTGCTCAGCATTTTCATGCTTACTGTAAAGGAAGTTAGGTATTTGTTTTAAATGCTCATTGAAGCAAGAAATACACAATATAGCTGCACCTGAATGAAGATACACAGCACAGATAATCATAACCCAAAACCTTTATCATTGGCCAAGTGAAAGGATTCCAGCTTGGCAATCAGACCACAGCTCCTTGAGCTCTGTGGGCTGTTCAGTATGGGGACAATGCCAACACCACATTGCCACCCTTACAAAAAGGCTCAGATCTAACACCTACAGGGACTTAAGCTTCAGGGTTTGGTTTGCGTTTTTAAAACAGCACATGCAGTGCTGTTAATATTATAAGTCAGGCTTCCAAAACAGAGCCAAGGAGAGTGTCATTTAAGATGGTAATTGTCCTGGTTGCCTTTCCAGTCAGACACACTCATTTGATGTGTGGGCAGGGGTCACAGCAGCTTCAATACAGACAGACATGCCTATCATACGTAGCCTCACTCTGTATTACCCTAAATAAGGGAAAGGCTACTTGAGTGTGGCTCCTCCATCACATGGCTTAAAAAATGCACCAGGGCACAAGCTAGGGCTACAAACTCAAAGGACAGAATAATGGACTGGTACAAAACCTGTACAGGAATTTCAGGAACCTGAAGGAGGGAAGGCTCATAAAGAAAGCAAATGATTACAGAAATGACAATAATATAAAAGCAGCAAACAAAAAACAAATACTAGGAGAGCCATTGAGCCCAGAGTGGGTCAGGTCAAAACAGGAGCCATACAAGTAGAGAGGCTACTGTAGGAGTAATGAGATTAAAGGAGAAAGGAGTGGCAGAGCCCACAGACCGCAGCACTTCCCATGTGTGAAACAGTGAAGGGGGGGGGGGGGTGCGCAGGAACGAGGAGAGGGTGTGCAGCAGGCTGAAAGAAGTCAGGTCACAGGAGACAGGCAAAAGGTGGCAGTGAGGAGCAAAAACTGAGCTTAGCTGATGCAGCTAGGCAGGAAGTACCCGCATTAATCTGCGGGAGAGGGAAAAACACCCAACCCTGGGGTCAGGCGCAGGGAAGGGCTCAGGAGCGAGGTGGCTGTCCAGAGCAGAACTAGGGGAAGATGGTGGTGGGATAGGGCTGGGGGAAGATGGCCTGCAGTGCAGGAGCCATGGCTACATGCAGGCAGGGAGGAAGGCCAAGTCTCGGGGCTCCCTTGGGAGAAGGGGCTATTTAGAGAGGAAGGCCCCAAGCAGGAGGGGGAAAAGAGCTCTGCAGCGGTGGGGGCACCGGGAGGCGGGGGCTGAGGGAGGCCACCCATGGAGAGGCCTCGGGTCTGCAAGGGGGGAGCGGAGGGGCAGGGCATGGGATGAACACCTCGAGGTCTCATCTTGTGGGGGTGGGGGGGAAACAGCTCCTCGAGGCTTTGCTTTTTTGGGGGGAGGGTTAGGAGAAAAGGTCATCGAGGCCTTAATTTTAAGGGGGGAGGGGTTGGAAGGAGAGAATGCAGGATGAGGTCGTCAAGGCCTCACTTCTGGAGGGAGGAGGTGAAGAGATCCTCAAGGCCTTGGTTTGGCTGGGGTGGCGAGAAGATATCCACGAGGCCTCACTTTTTTTGCTGGGGGTGGTGGTAGATGCAGTCCCCGAGGCCTTGTTCTGGGGTCTGGGGCCAGGGAAGGAGAAAAGCTCCTCGAGGCCTTGCAGCTAAGGGAGGGGGCAGCAGAGGTAGCAGAACACCGGGGGGGTGGGGGGTGTTTTTTCTTTGGGGGGGGTGTGTGTGGGGTGTGTGTAAGGAGAAAAGTTCCACAAGGCCACACCGCAGGGATAGAACTCAAGGCTTTGGGTTTTTTTGGAATGGGGGGAGAAGAGCCGCCCCCAGCCTCGCTTCGGGGCCGGGGAAAAAAGGCCCCGGAAGCCTGGTATGGCGCGGGGGAAGTGGGGCTCCCTCAGGCCACCCTTCGAGTCAAGAAAGGAAGAAGCGGGGGAATAGGCTCTCGGACCTTGGGAGTTGTTGTTTGGTTGTTTTTTTTTAATGGAAGGGGCATGGTAGAAGCCCTCAGTCAAGAGGAAGGGGGGAGCCCCGGGGAGAGCGCACAGCAGCAGAGCCCCCCCTGCTTTGACTGACCCTTGTGCCAGCTGCTCCACGGTGAGGCGGCGATCTAAGACCGGCAAGAGATCGGTGGGAAAGAGAGACTTGACCACGGCGGGTGAAGTGACGGGGACCGGCGAGAGAAGCAGGCGGCGGCGACGGCGGCGGTAAGAACCGCCCGGTGCTGGATCCATAGCGCCGAGCTGAACCTGTCCGTCCTCCTGTCAGCGCGGCCCACACCGCTTTGACCCCCGCCGCTACCCGTCGCCCGCTCCGAAGCTGGCGCCAAACCTCCTCTCAACCAATCAAAACTCTCCCTCTGCGTGACGAAAGCAGGTGTTTTTACTCAAATCGTCCCACCTACAGCGATCGTTTTGACCAGTAAACCGACGGTGAGTGCCCCCCTGCCCGCCTCCAACTGTTGATTGACGTCACTCCGAGCCAATGGGAAAGCCAGCCGGGGGAGGGGCGGGCTCAAGCAGCGCGAAAGTCTGGCAACGGGTGGACTATATTTCCCAGCAGGCAACGCGGGAGGCGGCGTCCCGCCTTGCCTGCTGGGAAATATAGTCCACCGCGCCTGAGGAGAGATCCAGCTTTGGCGCCACATCTCCTCCCGCCCCCAGGCCTGAGGGGAAGCGGCTGTAACTGGGAAAGATGAGGGGGGAAAAGGGCCTCCATGAGCGGAGGAAGCTTTTCCGCATAATTTCTCCTCAAGTGAGGCGCTTGTCAGCGGCATCAGCTGCTTTGGTGAGACATTTGGTAGCGTGAAGGAGAGCCAGCTTACATCCCTGCAGCACTGACACAGGAGTGTTGTGAAATTGCAATGGGAATTGAGAGACGAACATGCACCACATGCTCGCATAGGCATGTGAGGTACCAAAAGCAAGCACACTCAGGCTGCTCCAAACAATCTTGCACCTGTCCTCTACCTTCAGGAGACTGTGATATATACCCAGGTGCTGCTATTTGCCTTTAAAAAGGCACCCAGCTTTTCAAAGGACTCTTTGCCCTGCCTTACCTTTTCCCTGCCCTGTCCTCTGCCCATGGTCACAGAGGAGGATAGATGTGCTGTGAAAAGGAGGAGACTCCTTGTGTGGGTCATCCCTCAGGCCTGGCTGTTTGTGGACTCTGCAAGTGTAGGAAGAGTGGTCCCAGCTCCAAAATACATGGTCCTATTTTACAGCTGGAGAAATGGGATGCTCAGGACATGCAGCGTGGGTTGGCAGATCTCTGCTGTCAAAGCCAAGTCCCTGGCAGATGTGCTCTGCCGGATCTCCCTGTGATGGTTTCAGAGGCCACAGTCTCCAGCTGCAGGGCTGATCCTGTTGGGTTCAGTGTTCCCAGCCTGATGCAGACACATCAGGGGATCCCACACCTCCAGGACATGACCCATGTCCTTCTGCCTGGGCCCTGCCACCCACCAAATTCACATAATGCTCCTGGTTCCTAAATTACACAACTTGGCATTTGGTCCCCCTCTGACAACCCAGGATCTCACAAATCCTCATCACACCCCTGTCCCTGCCACTCTTCCAGCTTGGAGAGCCTCGGGCTATGCCCTCACCCAGCTAACCAGTCGGCCCTGAATATTTTTCTTTCAATCAAGTTTTTACAGTTTTAGGCCAAAGCAGTTAACACTACCATAAGCAGCTCCCTGACTCCACCCTGAGTTCCTGGGTGTGGGATGGCTGCAACCCCACACTGCCTATGATGCAGCACTCCACACCAAGCCAAAGCAAGCCATGCAGCGCTGCCAAAGACTGACATAGGCAATCAAAGCATCTTCCCTGCCTCTCTCCTGCTTATTTGTATGTGTCCTCAGTGGCCACAGGGACAAGCAGGACACCATCACTGCAGGATCTGGCCAGGATAAGAGCATTCAGACACCCCCAGGCAGGACAACACATCTTTAATGCTCCAAAGGACTTGGCAGGAGGAGATGCAGCAACGTGCAGAGGGGATCCAGGCCAGGCAGAGCTGCAGCGAGTTTGCAATGCAATGCTGTCATTCCCACGCCTCTTGCCTGCTCAGCTCGCCAAGGGAACAGGCAGGGGACCGGGAGACATCTGACCCTATCAGGAACACAGCTGGATATAGGTTTCTTGTGACCAGAGCCAAAAATACGGGAAGACCTTCTCAGTGAAGGAGGCCTTGAACTGCAAAATCTCCACCATGTTCTCTGCATTGTAGAAGATCACTTGGCCCTCTTCATAGTCCAGGTGGACCCTGATTCTCCGGGCTTCTTCCATCAGTGCCAGCGGGGAAGGGGGCATGTGGAGTGCCGTGTACTGGCGATCCCAGTCCCGCCGCAGGGCCCAGATCTTCCCCATGGCCATGGTGAGCGAGTCCTTCCTCCGCACAGACTCCACAGCCACCCCTGCAGCCCAGCTGTCCCCATCCCCTACCTCTAGCTCCCAGTAATGCCTCCCAGACGTGAATCCCTGGGAGCCCAGCACGCTGGGGCTGCCTGTGAATCTCTTGGGGTTGTTGGGGAGGTTTTGATGTCCATCTCCCAGCCGCACGGTTCTGCAGTCCTTTGAGAGAGCGAGGTACGGGCTTGCCGTCTCTGGGTCCAGTGTCACCTCCACTAATGCATGACAGAGAGAAATGTCAGTCCATTGCCTGTTGAGGAATGAAGCAGCACCTCTCCCCCCTCTTTTGCGGGACCAGGACATGCCCTGTGAGCACAACAGGCACTCACTCATGCCCCACGGGTGCATGCCTGCAGCACCCACAGCCCCCTCAGGCAGCATGGGACACAGGACCCATGGGCAAAGGAACACTCCCTGAAGCAAGAGTAAGCCAGGCTGCGTCCCCATGCACAGAGGACAGCCATGAAGGACTCTGCTAAACTTGCTTCCAAGTCTGCTGGATATTGCTGGCTCTAAGTGTGATGGGGCTGCAGCCAGACTGGGTGTGGAGGAGCAACATATCCCCGTGGGTGTGAGGAGCATTGCCTGCAAGGCAGCAGTGGTGGCAGGCCAGTCCCTGCTCCAGTGACAAGGGGAACAACTGCTCACCAAAGGGAAAATAAGTTCCTAACCCTGCTCCACCGAGTAACCAGGCAATCTCACTGCAGAGCCAGAGCTGCCTGTTCATGAGGGGTGTTCTGCTGCCATCCCGCGGCCATCCCACAAGGCCGCAGAGGTGTCACACTGCGCAGTGCCACCACCCCAGGTCCTCTGCTAAACCCCCTCCCTCCGAGGCCCCAGCTCACAGCAGGGACCACAGCGCAGGGGAACCTGAGGCACACCTATCCTGTGCCTCGGGTCCTTCATCCCAAAACCTGAGAGGACTGAGACCAGCCTCAGCACAAACGGTGCCTGCAATGCTGTGGGGACCATGTGGCCCCCAAGCACCTGCAAAAGCATTGCCAATCCATGCCTAAAAGCCTTCTCAAAATGCAAACAGCCCCTCTGCTTAACTAGTCACAGCCTTACACATCACAGCATAAGAATAAAGTCTCCAGGGACAAGGAAGCTGAGGGCCTCGTGCTGTCCCAGCCCTCATTTGGTGTTAAGAGGACAGCATTGCTGGGTGCTGCCTGGCATGGGGACAGGTTTTTACAGCAAGCCAAGTCAAAACAGAGGGCCAAGTTTTAGACAGACCCTGGATTCAGATGTTCTGGTGTGAGCCCATCTCTGTGCCGAGGATGTAAGGAAACTCATTCTGGAAAGCTTTTTTCCCTCGTTTGTGCCTACTGGCTCCAGAAACTTACCCCTTTCTCTGTCCATCGTGCTCAGCAGGTTCACTAGAGGAAGGAAAGGAAGATGTATGAGTCTCTCCCCTTGAGGAATCTTTCCTGCTCCCTATCAGGACAGCAAGCCTGATGCAGAGCTCGCTCCCCAGCTCCCACAGCCCCATGCTCCAGCAAATCCCATCTTGGAGACAGGCCCTGTCCGGAGCAGGCCTGTGTTGCTCCCAAAGCCCAGGCAGAGGCACCAGGCAGCAAGGATCTCCCGCTGCACCTGAGCCCAAGGGAAGCACAGCATGGAGAGCAGCCCTGACACCGGCTACACAGCAAGGCATCACAATGCTTCTTTGCTTTACCTTTGAATTGGGCCACCACACCCATGACCAGCTGGCTCATCTCAAAGAGGTTCTTAACGGTCCTCTCCAGCCCTGGGGAAACCAGCTCCGGCATCGGGGCCTTTGCTGCCTCACAGCTGAGTGGGAAACAACACAGAGGAGCTCTGACCCCAGCAGTCAACAAGCACAA
Source organism: Falco naumanni (assembly GCF_017639655.2). Classification (NCBI taxonomy): domain Eukaryota; kingdom Metazoa; phylum Chordata; class Aves; order Falconiformes; family Falconidae; genus Falco; species Falco naumanni. Next base: position 62,343,744 of record NC_054057.1, read on the forward strand.
TGGGCCAGGAGGGAAACGGGGAAAACACCCTACAGCAACAGATCTCAGGGGGGCTGCGTCCCAGCTATTAGCACGGGAACCTCGTCTTAACAGGGGTGCAATGACTGCTGGTTCCAGGTAACATCACATTAAACCCCAAATACCAAGCAGGGCAAAGCCACCTCCCTCCCAGCTGCTGCTGCTCGGCCACCTGCAGTATTTCCAAACCTCTGCCCAAGAGCCGGGCAGGAGGAGAGCGACACTGAGCCTGTTTCATACCTGCTCAGGGTTTTGCCAACATCCTGAAAGAGAGAAAACACCAGGTCAGCTCTGGCACTGCCAAGAAGAACCACGGTCCCCAGGGCAGTGAGTTACAGTCACTCCCCTGCTGCATGAAGCAGAGTGACGGGGATCAGGGGTGTCACACCACTCTCCTGGGGACACTTCAGTGACTCACTCCCCCAAATCCTCGCCTTCCCTCAGCTCACACAGCAGGCCCAGACTCACACCAGCCACACCACGCACCGTGGTGTCACAGCCTGTCTGCTCCCAGGCACTGGGCTGCACGGGCACTGGGATGCAGAGGGTCCTGGGTGGGTGCCCCCAGCCTCGCCAGGGCGGTCACAGCACCCAGGTGGGTGATGCAGCCTCACCATAAGGAACTCAACCATTGGCTGGTCACGTTTCTTCTCTATCTCTGCAATCAGCGTGTCCAGCAGCGATTTCCTCTCCAAAACACTGGAAACATATTCATGGCGCTTCTTGGTGAGGTCCCCATGCACCCCATCGAGCTGGGCCAGCAGGACATCCTCCTGCTCCCGCAGGAACTGCTGCAGCTGCTCAAAGGTGCCTCTCAGTTTCTGCCGCTCCGAGGCCACCTTCTCCTGCAAGGCACCCGCACGGAGGCCCCTGAGCCATCCCATCCTCTGGCTGCCTCCATGCAGGCACGGGGACCCAGCACTGCGCAGAGCTGGGCAAGGATCATGGGGAGAAGGGGAAGGGGTTTTGGAGAGGAAAAGCTGCAAGAGTGGAAGGGGGAGGGGCGTGTCAAGTCTGGATGTTGATGGACCCCAGGCAACAGCAGAGTCTGAAGGAGAGCAGGATGGAAAAATGATATATAGGATGGATAGAGAAGGGGAGAGAAAATAGTGTTGTTATGGAAAAGGAGATAAATATAGATGGGGAAAGATGGGGTGCGCCCCTGAAGACGGGTGGGTAAGCAGGCAGGGGGGGCACGGCATGCAGACGGACACAGAAACACATACCAGCAGGTCACAAATTTTCTCTTCTCCTTTGGGTTTAAATTCTTCTTTCTCTTTTTGTAGAAAAACCAGGTTAGTCTGGAGCGTCTCCTGGAGGGGGGGAGGGAACGTATTTGATGATTTTGGGGTGACGTCTGCAGGAGATGTCACTGAACAGCCCCTGTGGGGGACAGCACCGCTCTGCAGGCTCACCGCGGGTGGGTGTGCAGCTCAGCACTGTTGGAGACAGCACCCACCTCTCGCAGCACACGTTACAGGCTAGGGAGATCCCCACGCACAGCTGTTTTGGCCAGAAATATTTCTAGAACAGCTTCATGAGGAAACCCTGAAGTTTGTGGTTTGTTTGTTTTTGTTGTTGTTTTGTTTTAATTAGGAAAAACAACTTTTGGTATCGGAAGTGGGATCTGTGGGAAGAGGTTTGCAGTGACAGCAGCACTGTGTCTGAGATGCACTCCATAAATTTGCTGGAGTGTTAAATAAAAAAAACTTGGGCTCTTCTGAGCCCTGCCCTGTGGCAGAGCGAGCTGCTGCTGGGGGGGGACCTCAGCCCACACACAGTGGGGAGACCATGTCCCTGTTCCTGGCTGGGGACATACCTGGCGTTAGGGACCTTGTGGGGCCACAAAGGGGTGAGCAGTAAGAGGGACCTGTGCTCCTGCATGGGCTGCGGGGAGGCGATGGACAGCAGGAGCCACGGGAGCACCAGCAGCCCCAGCTGGGTGGCAGGGATAGAGGACCCCCACCCGTGGTGACAGGGACCCCCAACTACAGCCAGATGGGGACTCCCAGCCAGCAGCTGGATGAGGACCAAAATCCATGGCTGGGAAAGGACCCTAACCTGTGCTCTGAGCGGACCCCAGTCCATAAACTGTGGGGTACCTCTGCCTGTGCTCAGAGGGGACCCCAACCTGTGCTGGAGGGGTCCCAAGATCTCTGCCAGTGAAGGGACCCCTGCCTGTGTGCAGAGAGGACCCTGAAATGTGCCTGGAAGGCCCCCCAGCCCATGCCCAGAGGTGACCCTGACCTGTGTGCCCTGAAGGGACCCCAGCCCATACCAGGGAAGAGACTTCAGCCCCTGTCTGGGAGGGACCCTCCACCCATACCAGGGAAGAGACTCAGCCCCGGCCCATACAGGGGAAGGGACCAGCCTCTCACTAGGGAGGACCCCAGCACCTTGTTCAGGGGCACCCCACGCCCTGTCTGGGGAAAGGCCCGCTGCCCCTCTCCGGGAGGGACCCCAGCCCGTACCAGGGAAGGGACCGGCCCCTGCCCCGGGACCCCCGTCCCCCGGGGGCTCCCCCCTACCCGGAGCAGCGGGGCGGCCTCCTCGGCGGGGCGGGCGCGGTGGTGGCGGTGCGGGGAGCCCTCCCGGCACAGGGAGCACAGCGGGGTGCGGCAGCTCTCGCAGAAGAGCCCCAGGATCTCGCCGTGCGCCGGGCAGCGGGGCCGACGCGCCTCGTCCCCCAGCGCCTCGGCCAGCTCGGCCACTGCGCGCAGCGCGCGGTTGGGCCGCAGCGAGCCCGGCGCCACGGGGGCGCGGCACTGCGGGCAGGCGGCGGGACGCGGCGGCGACCCCAGCACGGCCTCCAGGCAGGGCCCGCAGAAACTGTGGCCGCACTCGGTGACGAGGGGCTGGGAGAAGAGCTCCAGGCACACAGGGCAGGTGGCCTCGGCCTGCAGCGCCTCGCCCAGCGCCAGCACGGCCCGCGCCATGCCCCAGCCACCGCTTCCCGGAAAGGGCGCGGGGCGCCGGGCGGCCGCCGGGGGGCGGAGCGGGGCGGGGGCGGGGCTGCGGGCGGGGGCGGGGCGTGTGCCCGTGCGTGGGGTGGGCGCGTCTGTGCACATGGGGGGCGCGTGTGTGTGCGGATGTGTGCGTGTGTGTGTGTGCACATGGGGGAGTGTGCATGCGTGTCTGTGCAGAGGGATCTATATGCATGCCCGTGTGCTGGTGTGTGCACGCATGTCTGTGCACATGGGGGAGTGTGTATGTGAGTCTTTGTACATGGATGTCTGTGCATGTCTATCTGTGGATGTGTGTGCATGCATATGTTCACATGGGTGTCTGTGCGTGTCTGTCTGTGCATGCATATCCGTCCACATGGACGTATGTGTGCATGCGTATCTATGCATATGGGGGGGGTGTATAGGTGTGCCTGTGCACTTGTATGTGCATAGCTGTGCATATATGTTGGCATGTGAATATATGTGTGGAGTCATGAGCATGCATGTGTGCAAGTCTACTTGTGAGTGAATGTGTGTATGCATATGGGCCTTTACATTGGTGTGTGCTTGTGTGTATATGTTGGCATACGTGTATATGTGTATTTGCATGCATGCATCTACATGTGCGTATGTGTATGTGTGTGAATATGTGTGTTGGCACGTGTATGTCAGTGCATATCTTTGTGCATATATGTGTGCATGCATGTGCATATGTGTAGCCATGTGTGTTGGGGTGCGAGTGTGTGTGCATACTTGTGTGCCTTTGCATTGGCATGTGCATGCATGTATGTAAGTATGTGTATGCATCTGTCTGCACATGGATGTACATATATATGTATGCACATGCAGATCTGTGTGTACATGTATCTGTGCATGTGTGTTGGCACGTGTGTGTATATCCGTGCTGGTGTGCTTGTGTGTTGACACGTGGGTGGGTATGAGTCTGCATGTTTGTGTGTGCAAGAACGTGTGTGTCTGTGTACCAATGCGCTGTGCACACGTCTGTTCCCCAGCACAGTCGTAGTCTGCCTGGGCTGTGAGCCGGCATGCTGCAGCACGCTGCTGCCAGCCACCTCGGCTGCTCTGGCCACTTAAATCAATTGAATCATTTACAACATATGTACAACATACACATGCCAGGAGCGCTGGGCAGCTCGTGCCCCATGCCTTCCCTGGGCCTCGGAGCTGCTTCCTGGCCGCGGGGCTGGTGGTTAATGCAGTTGAAGGGATTGGGTCAGTGCGGCAGCTGTGACACACAGGAGCCGAGTGTCATCGGGTCCTCAAGCCACTTCCCAGGCCCACTGCCCGCTGCCAGCCCCCTGCCACAGGGAGATCCCACCAAACTGAGGGGCTGCCCTGGCACCGGGCATCCAGCTTCCATCCTGCGCCCCACGGCTGCTGCCGGCTCTCCACATCCCTCCTGTACTCTCACCCCAGCCCCAAAGCACCCGGGGGGTAGTGGTGATGCTTAGTGATGAGAAGAGGGTCTTCGGGAGCCCCTCAAGCCCCCTCGTCTCCTGCAGGCTGTGGAGGCATGTCCCCTCTGTGCTGCAGCACCTGCAGGTGCTGGGTGCCCAGAATCAGCCCCCTCCCATGTTCAGCTGCCACCCTGGTGTGCTGCCAGCCTGGGCCCAAGGAGCCACCCTGGCATTTCTGGGGACACTGCGCACCACTGGCACGTTGATGGCAGCCAGGCAGTAAGGCAGGCAAAGAACCCCGCTCCCCAGGTGGTTACTGCCCTGTGATAAGCCCCTGCCACCCTGCCACCCGCTTTCCTGCCATGGCAGGTCCCCGAACTCAGTCCCAGCCACTGTGGAGGCACTGGCATGATGCTTTCAGCCCTGGTCCACCGTCACTGTAGTGTTCTGGGGTGACATCCCAGTTTCCCTGCTCAGTCAGAGCCCCTGAGCTGCATCCAGCCCCCCAGCACCCTGGGCCAGGGAGGGCCAGATAAGAGTGACTGAGCCAGGGACAGGAGCACTCGCAGTTGGTCCTGCGGGCCAGTGCCATTAACCCCGACAGCTGAGCAGTGGTTTAGCCGAGGACCGTGCAGCACCCAGCACTCCCCAAACAAACCTGCCTGCAATTAAGTGGAGGGTGCTGATAACCCGCAGACAACTCAGAGGGCAGCAAGGCTGCTCGAGCATGTGCCACCCCCAAATCTGTGCCCTGCAGCACTGCCACCTCTGTGTTTTTTTTGGTGCCACTGCTGCCCCGAGCTCAGCGCCTGTGATGGCTGTCATCCTCCCCAGTGTGGGAGGTGTGGCTGCAGATGGCCTGTTGACATTCTCACCGCTGAAGGTCACCTGGATGTTGTTAAATCCTGGCAGTGTCCACAACACCACTACGTGCGTGCACAGCAGGTGAGGAGCAGCACGACCGGAGAGCAGCTGCTGTGTGAGGCCCAGTGACGCCGAGCAGAGCACGGGCACTGCCAGCCCGGCCATGCTGTGGTGAGGAGGGGGCCGCCTGTCCCCGGGGCTCCCCAGGCAGGTCCCAGCACCGCAGAGGGGCTTGTATGGGCACCTAAGTGCCTGCTTTGCCAAAAAGAAAAAAGCTGAATCCATCCATTTTTAGGAAGAAAAAAGGACAGTGCTGGGTCCGTGGCACTGCCAGCGTGATGACCATCAGCTGCTGAGAATCAGAGTCAGTTCTGCTTTTAATTTCTTTACTCCCCCTAACTGCATTCAGTTCTGATGAGGGGGATGCAGGGAGGCTGCCAAGGGGCACAGGGCAGCCAGCTGGGCTCCAGCACCTCCCTCCAGGGACATCAGCCCCATCACAGCATGTTTAACATACCTGGGACAGTACTGTGACCTGAAACCCCAACCTGCTGCAGGGCGCTTCGGGCACCACCCGGCGGCAGCGGGAACACAGGAACCTCAGCCAGAGCCTGCTCTAGCATCCCTGAAATGCTCCCCTCCACGGCGGTGACCAGCTGGCAGCTCTTGGCACCTCTGCTGTCCTTGGGCGCGTTCTAGCACAGAAGAGGCTGTAAATTACAAATTTAGGAGAGGTTCATACGCATGGAAGGTTCTGGAGTGAGACCTTTGGTTCTGCAAAGACATTAACAGGTCCCAACAACTTATCCCATCATCGCTCTGTTTATTGATGCCACTGTTCAACATGAGATCTGACACCACCTTCCCCACGGCACCCACCCACCAGGAGCCCGGTGGGCACCAGGGAGCTGGTGTCACTGCTTCGGCCACGGCCCTCTGGGTGCCGCTCACCCAGCCACAGCCCAGCTACAGGAGCTGTGACGAGGACAACGAGACCATGGAGAACCAAGCCGCTGGAGCTAGGAGCTCAAACCAACAGTGAGGAGACTCACCCGCGTCCCACCCACCGTGACTATAGCCACAGCCGTGTGGCAAGTGGCCCTGGCAGCGAGCGCCCGGGAGCCAGGTCTCCTGCAGGCAGCCCTGAGCTGGCTGGGGCTCTTCTCGGAGCCAGCGTGGGACCTGCTCCTCCATCTGGGGCAGGAATCCCCCTGCTCCTGCTGCTGAGGAGCGCGCAGTCAACGCCACCAGCAAGGACGAGGGCAACCTGCACGCCGCAGCATGTTTCAAAGAGCAGAAGAGCAGTTAAACATGTCAAGGTCTTGTGCACAGGTACATTGTGACCCCACAGCACCCCACGGCAAGACCCACATCTACAAACCGCTCCTGCGTCCCGTGGTGGCTGGTGATGCCTTCGGTGCAGCTCTCATGGTGGCGGCAGGGCCAGCTGCCCGGGGTCGCCGCTCACCGGAGAGGTGTCTGCCACTGTGGAAGGATTAAAGCGCTAGAAATTAATGTTTGGAGGAGCCTTGCTGATGGGGTCCTACCAGAAAAAGGTTCTTTTACTGCAACTAGTATTTTATTCTATTGTATAATTCAGGAGTGCATCACAGCCCCGACAGCCGGGCAAGCACCTATCAGCGCTTCAAATCTAGACACATGGAGAATTTCCTCATCATCTGGATCTATTTATTACTCACCTCCCCCTGGCTGGGAGCTCCTTGTCGCCACGCACTGCTGAGCGGCTGTCACGTCCAGCCCGGAAAGCTGGGACGAGGCAGCGCCTCTGCAGAGCTCCTGGACAAAAGTGACTGTGCCAGTAACAGCCTACAGAGCATTTAAAAAAAAAATTTAAAAAAAATATCTTGGCGATCCTAAGTTTGCTTATCAAATAAGAAGTTCCTCCACATTTATTAAAAAAACCAAACAGTAGATTTAAAAAGCAGTTAAGAGTCCTACTCCGGCAAAACACCCTGTACAGGTTTCTTTTGTTGTTGGTTTGTTTGCTTTTTTTCGGATGGTGAAGATTCCCCCTAAATCAGCTGCTTCTGTTAATTTTATATATATATAATCTTTTAATTTTGCCGCGCGTTGCTTGCTTTAATTAATTAATTTATTTCCAAACAGCCTAGCTGTCTCCACCAGACCAGCAGCGCTACCACACAAAGCTTCCTTGATGTCCATGCCCTGAGCCGGGGGGGTGGGGAGAGATGGAGGGAGGGTGGGAGAGATGAGTGGAGGAGAAGGAGGTGGAGGAGGATGAGGAGGGATGGAGGGAGGGGAGGGAGGGGAAGCCGTTCGCAGCCCCTCACTCTCCCATGTGCGTCCTCAGGTGGTACTTGAGGGACTGCTTGTAGCGGAAGCACTTGGTGCACTCGGTACAGGGGTAGGGCCGCTCGCCGGTGTGCGCCCGCTGGTGCTCCAGGAGGTGATGCTTCTGGGTGAAGTTCTTGCCGCACTCGGTGCAGTGGTAGGGCCGCTCGCCCGTGTGGATGCGCTGGTGCTCCAGGAGATGGTGCTTGCGGATGAAACCCTTCCCGCAGACAGCGCAGGCGTGCGGGCGCTCCCGGGTGTGGATGCGGTAATGGTTGGTGAGCTTGGACTTCTCGCTGAAGGTCTTCTCGCACTGGCTGCACTGGTAGGGCCGCTCGCCGGTGTGAGTCCGCTGGTGCCGCAGGAGGTGGGAGGGCCGGGTGAAGTTCTTCCCACACTGGGGGCAGAGGAAGGCCATCTCGCTCTTGCCGGCGTGGATCCTCTGGTGCATGATGAGGCTGATCTGCAAGCGGAAGCTCCTCCGGCACTCGCCACAGGTGAAGGGCCGCTCCCCGACGTGGGTGATCTGGTGTTTGCTGAGGCTCGACTTGTGGCTGAAGCTGCTCTCACACTCGGAGCACTTGTAGGGCTTCCCTGGAGGTGGGGGCCGCGCCTGGGGCTTGAGGCCGTGCTCGGGGCGCCGGGGGACCCCCACGCCCCGGCGCGTGTGGCTGCGCTGGTGCAGCAGGAACTGCTGCTTGTTGCGGAAGCTAAGGTCGCAGTCGTGGCACTCATAGGGCCCTTCCTTGAGGTGGTTGCGCTGGTGGATCATGAAGTTGATCTTGAGCATGAAGCTCTTCCCACACTCGGGGCAGATGTAGGGTCTCTCCCTCGTCCGGTTCCGCTGCTGGGCGATGGCCGGCTTCATCTCCCCGGAGTCCCTCTCGCAGGCGGGGGGCTTCCCCACGCGGGCAGCTGCCAGGCTCCTGGGCTGCGTTTTGGAGCTGCACTGCGCCTCACAGCCCAGCCCGGCCTCGTGGCTGGGAAACGCTGGTGGCTCGGTCCTGCCCGAGAACATGGTGCACGGCTCCAGGGTGTCAGGGTCGTCATCCTCCTCCTCCTCCTCTGTCTTGATCACGATCCCATCCTCTGAGGGGGAAAACCGGAACAGCATTAGGGTCACCGGGTGGGACGAGGCAGTCTTTTACACACCTGGGGGTCGACACAGAAACATTTGCATGGGCTTTTGCAGCTGTGTGTACTATGCCTGACCAGCCAGCTGCAGCCCGGAGCCCTGTGCCCCGGCATGGGCCACGTCCTCCCGCAGCAGCGAGGCCAGCCTGTGCGCTCCCCAGCAGGGAGGACGGACAAACCGCCTCCTGGACAGGCTCCTTCCGAGGGGGTGGCGAGACCTGCCTGCCAAAAGGTTTTGTAATTTCACCATGCTATGAGACGGAGAGGGATAAAAGTGCCATCGGTTTGCAAGGACTCCAGCAGCCGAATGATTTTGGAGCAGCTCCATCTGCTGCCCTTGGGCTGGGCTACAACAACGCGCCCCACCGCCGGCACTGCTTGATGGAAGCACAACACAGGGCTGCCGGCCTCCAGCTCCGCTCCCGAGACAGTGCGCCCAGCCTGCTACTGTCCCCTTCCTCCAGCCTCGCAGCAGCGGGGCACGGGGAGAGACCCCCTCCCTCCCAGAGGCAAACAGCGGTGGGATGGGTGGCCGCACCTCAGGCCCCTCCTTGTGTTGCAGATGCCGGGGGTGACCTGGTGTGTGTGTTTGGTGAGACCGGCCCTACTGGGAACGCGCGCAGCAGGACGCGCAGCCACCGTGCCCCGAGGTAAGGCCCATGGTGGATCCCTCACACGTCACCCCACGCTGGACTTTGAGCCAGGCCTATGTACTTTTCTAGGAAGAGCAGCCACACTTTCCCAAGAAGAGGCAGCTGACTGGAGCGGGATGGATCACAGCCACAACCCTCTCCCCTCCGATGGAGGGTTCAGTGGGGAAACCCCACGTTCCCAGTCCCCCTCTGCACCTCCACAGCAAGGAGCTTCCCTTATGCAGACACACGGGCTATCGCCGCTCGAGCGCTGGCTGCCAGCACCTGCACTCAGTGGGAGCATCGCTGCCGCTCCTGCTCAGCCCTGCCAGCCGCGGCCCCACGCATCAGCAGAGGTGCTGGCTCTTGGATAAGCATCGGCTCCAGCCCTGCTGGTGGCTTGGCTGGTTTCCTTTAGAAAACTGTGAGGAGACCACAGAATCTATGAGTCGGAGTTGGGGAAGACCTCAAGAGCCCAGCTCTATCCTTCTCAGTTAGTGTTACGCCATCGCAAAGCCATCAGAAGGCAGGGAACCCAGGGAGGCCAACAGCCCATCTCCCTGCCTTCCCGTCTGTGCCCTCTGAGCACATCCGTAGGGCCTGTCCCATACCTGCCACCCAACTAGCAGCCTCCCACTCATGAAGCACCCAGTGCCATCTTCTCATCTCTCCACTAAAGAACCTCACTTTTCCCCTTTCTTCCTGGCAGCTCGCATGCCACAGACCTCTGGCCGCCCTCCTTCCCATCCTCCAGACCTGCCCGCAGACCCCCACACTGGTCAGCGTGCAGGACTGCACACACTGCTCCAGCAGTCTCCAGTGTGTAAGTGCCTGAGTGGCTTAGACCATTCCTCCGCATGGCTAACACCAGGGCAGGAGTCCTCAACTGACATCCTGCCCTCTGCAACGGCGGGATTTTGGCAGCAGGGGCTCACTGGGGCTCTCACAAAATGCTGCCTGAGACACATCCTCCCCCAGTCTCCACGTGTAACAAGGCCTTTTCCCACCCACCCAGGACTGTGTCACTGCTCACTCCACTCTGGAGCAGTCAGGTGCCCGCAGAGACCACGCTCTGGTGTCCACCACACACGTGCTGCTTCCTCCTCCCAGCCCCAGCTCTGACTGCAGCTGCTTGCGAGGTTGCCACAGCCAGAAACTTCCCTTCTGGTGCTGGTTCTGGGGGCATTTAGCCCTTCTTTTTCGTCCAACCCATTGCCCACTTTTGCCTGGATCCACCACAGCCCCTCCTGGGCCTCCTGTCCCCCCAACACGCCACATGCCGTGCGTCTCACCTGTGCAGCTCCCGTGGTGAACGATGACTCTCTGGATCTCATTGAAGTCAGCTACATACTCAGACGAGTCACCCAGGCTGGTCCCTGGGAGGTCCCTTGGCGGGGAGACGGAGCCGTAGGGGCTCTCGCAGGCTGCCTCCTCATCCGGACTCTGGAAGCTCCCCTCCGACTGCCCTGACATCCCATGCAGCTCCGGGTTCTCAGGGCTGTCCTCAGGAAGGAGCTCCTCCGTTTTGATCACAACCCTTATACCAGCTGCAGCAAAGACAGATTCCCACCCACCATCATTCCTGGGAGCCAGGATGAAGGAAGCGCTCACAGCAATCCCCGCCGGCCTCCCGCAGCCCCGCTCTGGCTGCTGATCCCACAGAGGGGTTTTGTTCACTTGGCCAGTTCCTCCCTCCCTTCAGCCCCTGCCCTTCAGCCGCCCCTGCCACACTCCTGCCTCTCTCCTGGGATCCCCCATAGCACAGGGGACTCACTGCACCTGGCCTGGGGACTCAGCGCCGGTAGTTCAGCACCACTCGGCCACCCCACATCCCCTGGCTGGCAGCTCCCTGCGGGCAGATTATTTTTCTCTTCCCGTTGGCCTCAAGATCCTCAACTTAAAGATCCTTGTGACCAAAAGCACAGGTGGGGGGCGGAGTGACCCCATGCCCACAGCTCAGGGCCAGAGACCAGCAGTGGAGCTGACAGCATCTCTTCTAGAAGACCCCCTTATCCCCTTAGCGACCCCCCTTATCTGAGAGCAGGAGTTGCTCCGGGATGCAGGGTCCCCAGTGCCCCGCTCCCAGCCCAGCCTTGCCCGTGGAGAAACACCTCAGCACCCTGAGTCCCAGTGCACAGGATGGGAGCCGGCTGTCCTGCCCTGGGAGGATGCTCCAAGGATAAACCCAGGCACCATCCGCACAACCAGAGACGATGGAGAGGATTTTTTGGGTGGATGGCTTTTCCCAATGGGACCCGGATTCTCCTTTCTTGCCAAGCACACCAGCTCCCCGAGGACCCGCTCTGGTTGCAGATGCTTCCCTTGCCAATGGCTCCTAGTGCCCAACACTCCAGGCTCCACTTGCCCTGGTTTATATGTTGAGCTGCAGCTGGACATCAAGTCTCTGACCAGCCAAACGTTCCCCGCTCGCATGGAAGGCTCCTCCCGAGAACCTCCCCAGACACAGCTCTCAGCATCACTTGCTTTAGCCTCAGGGTGAGCAGCTCCTCTGGAGGCAACCTACGGCTCCCCTTGTGCTAAGCTGCTGTCTCACCTGCGGTGGCATCGGTAATGATCTCACTCTCCTCCAAGTCCTGCTCGTTCCTGACCCGCGATTCCTCTCCTTGCTCAATCTGAGACAAAACACCAGGTTTGGAAATTGCATAGTCTGTTGAGAGACAGAGGGATGGAGCGAGGGATTACCGCACAAAGAATCCTAATACCGGCTTCCACCTCTCCCCAGTGCCCAGGGGTGGGACACGTGAAGACACTCAGGAACATCCAGAGGGTCTGCAGGCACAAAAGCCCAGTGCTGCCAGCAGGCTGGGCTCCCGGGGTGGGCAGAAGGGATTCATGGAGGCAGGAGCTGGGTGCCTCACACAGAGGAACTACCTTCTAGAAGAAACCCAAGCTGTGTGTTTTTCTGGCAAGGTTTTAGAACTTCTCAGGCAAATTCCTGGCTCTCCTGAAGCCAAAAGCATTTCACCTCTGGTCCCAGCAGTGCCATTTCTCCTGCAGTTTTGGTATGAAATGCCCCAAAGGCGCACAGCTCGGGTAGCATCAGACAATTTTTCCCTCTTGCAAAAGTTTCCTCTACAAGGGGTGCGTGGGCTGGTACCCGCTGCAGAGCCAGAGGATGAAGGGAAGCCCTCCCAGCAGCCCTGGGGAAGGGGTTGCTTTTCAACCGAGTAACCCTGGCTGGAAGGGGCCCCGGGAGGTCTCCAGCCCACCTGCCTGTGGGCAGCCCCCCTGCAGCCAGGACAGCACCGTGCCCCCAGCTGGGAATGAACCTGGGCATTGACACAGGCATGCCCCTACCCAGGTGAGCAACAAGCTCCTGTGGTTTGAAGTCTCCTTTTAAAATGGGACATTTGGGTCTCAAGGGGATCTCCAAGGAGGAATCAGGAGGTGCCCAAGCCTGCAGGCAGCCAGGAGAGCCTGCCTTCGCCAGGGCGAGGACACCCCGTATTTACCCAGGGAGATCAGTGACTCATAGTTCCCCTTCATCACGTTCTTGTACAGCTCCTTCTGCCACTCCTCCAGCTTCTCCCATTCCTTGTTGTTGAAATAGACGGACACATCGTCAAACGTCACCGGCACCTGCAACCACAAGCAGCACAGGTTCAAGTAGCCACCTCGCTCCCCAGTGCATTATCGCCGGCCAGCGGTGGCGGCAGCTCACTCCCACTTGGACACAGCCAGGCTTCAGCTACTCCGCAGCCATCATCAAGGTGGGTTTTGTATTTAGAACAGCTCCTGGACAGGTATTTCTCCAAGATTAAAGGTCTTGGCCAAATGGCCGGTTCTCAGTGATGAACCCAGACTGTGATTTCCCCAAACGATGCCGATCTCCTCCCCCTGGTCCCTGCACCGGCAGGGATGGCTCTGCAGAGGTGACCGGGCTTGCGCCCGCCTGGAGGGAACATAACGGAGATAAAAATCGGGCGCTAGGGCTGGACCTCATCTCTATTGATGAGCTGACGTAAAACCCCAGATTCAATTACCCCAGAACTCGAGGGAAAACTACCCGGGCCTGAAGGGCTCCCAGTTATCATTAGTTATTGTGTGCAAATTGGCCAGGAGCAGGCTGCCGCTTTCAAGCCTGTTGGCCAAGTAATAATTTTTGAGGATAAATTCAGGATGTGCAAGCTGTGCTGCGTTTGAATGGAGCTCTTCAGAGGGAAATGCAGCACTCAGCTTCTGCTCCCCGACCACACTAAGGGGGTGTCGGGGTCAGAACCCCCCTTCTCCAGACCCACTCTACTCTCTCCAGTGACGCTCACTTTGCCACATCCCGCACCTGCACTTTCTTTTAGTGAGAGGGTCGTGAAATGCAAGTAGGAACTGAATACTGATGGTGGGCTCCTTCTGAAGCTCAGCCAAGTGCAGGGAGCCCGTCCATCTTCCCTTGAACCCCAGAAGTTCCCCCTCCCTGCAGCAGCAGCCCCCACTGCTCCTTCCCTGGCCCGGCAGACCCCCACCGCAGCACCACGGTGGTAAAAGAAATGATGGTAAAAAGCAGAGCGCCACATCTGCAGTGTTTCTCTGGAGCGGCGGTTAAAAAAAACCCGAAAAGGTAAATCTGTCCCGGGGTGCACAGGGGGTGAAGCAGAACTGAAACCTCCGGCCTGAGGACGGGGGGATGTTCCCCTCGGGTCCCCAGGGGGGACACACCCGGAAGCTGCGAGGGGCAGCGCCTCCAGGTCCCCACGGCGAGCCACTCGCCTGCGCCAGGGCTCCCCACTGCGTCTCCCCCAGTCCTGCCCTCCGTGAGTGCTTTGGGAGTGTTAAGGGTGCAGAGCGGGGCTCCCGCACCCCGGGACACCGTTACCTTGGGGACTTCCCCCTTCCTGCCAGGGGGCAGCCGCAGGATCCAGAAGTTCCTGTTCTTGAGGAGGTTCTCCATGTTCTCCAGGCGCCGCTGGAGCAGCCCGTACTCCTGGATGAGGGTGCCCAGTGCCGCGCACTTGCTCTCCAGCTGGTTCCCCAGCTCCACTGCCGTCTTCTCGCAATCGATCAGCTTCTTCTCCGCCATCCCCGTCCGACCTTCCAGGTCCAGCAGGCGGGTGGAGTGGGAGTCCACCTTCCTCTCCACCGCCTGCACGGCCGCCACCACCGTCAAGGACAACTCAGCCGTCTGCGTCTCCCGCTCCGAGGTGCGCTCGGGGCCGGCCAGTGGCCGCAGGGGTGAGGGGCAGCGCGGCGGCAGCACTGGCTCCGGCGCCTGCGGGCACAGGGGTGCGGGGTCACGGCGGGGGGGACACACGGACACCCCCAGGGCACGGGGAACCCGGCGGGGGGGGCGGCCGCCGCAGAGCCCGGCGCTGCCCCGTGTCCCTGCTAAGCCGCTTATGGCAGCCCCGGGTGGGTCCCGCGGGACGGGCGGGGGGGCCCCGACACCGCGGGGCCGGGAGGTGACCCGGGGGGACACACACACACCCGCACACACACAGCGGACAGCCGAGCCCAGTTGCCATGGGCACGGCGAGGGGACACTGTGGGGGGGGAGGCGGCTGGCGGGCGCTGTCAGGGCAAGGGCGCCCCGTCGCCATGGGGACCGGGCGGGGACGTGGAGGTGGGGGGGAGCGGCCTGTCACCGGGGGGCGGCCGGTCTGTCACCGGGGGAGGGGGGGGCGGCCCGCAGGGCTGCGGGTTGAGGGGGGGGGCGGCGGGACGGGCAGGCCCGGCCCCCCGACGGCAGCTCGGCTGCCGCCGGCCGCGGAGGCCCTAGCCCGGCCCGGCCCCGGGCGCGCCGCCCCCCCGGGGCTGCCTGCCCCGCCGGCGGCCCTGCCCGTCCCTGCGCGTGCCCCCGGGGGGGGCGGCCGCGGCCCCGAGCACTGACAGCCCCCCGCCGCCCGCCCGCCCCGCCGCCTCCCGCCGCCTCCCGCCGCGGCCCCGACGGCGCGGCCCGCCCCGACGTGCGGCCCAGGGGCGCCGGGCCGGGCCGCGACCCGCGGCGGGCGGGCAGGCGGGAGGGCGGGCGGGGTGCGGTGGGCGCCCTTACCTGAGCGGGAGCCCCCTCGGCCATGGCCCTTTGTTCCCTGCCCGGGGCCCCGGGGGCCGCGGCCGGGAGGATCCAGCGCCCGCTCGCTCCTTCACCTCCGCCCGCCGCCGGGCATCGGGCTGGGCCCGGGGCGGCGCGGCGCGGCGGGGCGGCGGCGGGGCGGGGGCGCGGCGGGGCGGCGCGGCGGGGCGGGGCGGGCGGCCCGGCCCGGCCCGGCCGGGGGAGGCGGGGGAGGCGGGGGGGCGGCGGCGAGAGACCGAGCGCGGCTCCGGGTCCCGGCTCCGCCGCTCCGCGCTGGGCGCTCCGGCCCCGCCGCTGCCCCGCCGAGCCGGCAGGGGGCGGGCGGGCCGCCGCCGCCGCGCGGGGCCGCGCCGGGGGCCGCGCCGGGCGGGGCGGAGCGGGGAGCCCGCCCGCGCTACAGCGCCCCCTGCCGCGCCGACGGCATCACCGCGCCGCCGCCGCCGCGCACCGTCGGGGCCCCCCCGCCGGCACCGCCCGGCCCCGCCACCGGCCCCGCGGCGCGGGGGGCGGCGCGGGGGGGGGGGGGGCAGGGGGGGCGGAATCGGGCCCGGGGGCGCCTCGCGCGGCGCGGGGTAGCGGGAGGACCGGGGGGGCGGGGGAAGGGATGAGTGGGGGGCGAGGAACTGGGGGGGCTGGAGGGAACTGGGAAGCGGCTGTGGGGAACTGGGCAGGAGCGGTGGGTACTGGGGGGCACTGGGGGGGCGGGTGAGCGGGGGAAGGGTCGAGCGGGGGCTGAAAAACTGGGGAAACTGGGGAGGAACGGGGGGCAGGGGAAGTAGGGAGCGACTGGGGTGACTGGTGGGGCTCAGGGAACTGGTGAGGGACTTGGGGAAACTAGGGGGATGCTAGGCGGAACTAGGGGAGATGGAGGAAGGTTTGAGGGAACTGGAGGAACTGGGAAAGGACTGGGGGCAACTGGGGAGAGACTCAGGGTGACTGGAGAGCGACTGGGGCGACTAGTGGGGCAGAGGAAGGGTTGAGCAGGGGGTGAGCAACTGGGGAACTGGGGAGGGGCTTGAGGGGAGACTGGGGGAAACTGGAGGGTCTGGGGGAACTGAGGAAGGACTGGGAGCAACTGGGGGGAGACTGGGGTCAACTAGAGAGGAACTGGGATGACAAGAGGCAACTGAGGAGGTGCTGGGAGGAACTGGGGCAGCCCCAGGGGTAACTGGGGTGACAGGGAGGACTGGAGAGGGGCTGTGGGTGACTGGGGGGAACTGGGAGGGGCTTGAGGCGTCTGGGGAGGCACGGGGGGAACTGGAGAGGCTGGGAGAACTGGGGAGGGCCTGGGAGTAACTGGGCGGATTGGGAAGACACTGGAGGGACTGGGGAGGGGCTGCGCATAACGGGGGCTGTTCCCGGGGTGAGTGGGCTGACAGGCGGACTGGGGGGGGACTGGGGAAGGACTGGGTTGACTGGTGGGGGTGGTGGGGAAACTGGGGAGGGGGTGGGGTGTAACTGGGAAGGCCCTGAGGGAACTGGGGATGGGGGGGTGACTGGGGGTAACGCGGGGCACCGGGGGGTCCCGGGGTCGGCGCTGACTGGGGAGAGTGAAAGAGACTGGAGGGAACTGGTGGGAGGTCGGCGCGGCACGGAGGGGCCAGGGGCGCCGCGGGGAGCGGGGCGAGGCTGGGGGGCACCAGGGGGAGCACCGAGGGGGGCACGGGGGACGGGGCGGAAGGGGGCGGGGGGCGGCCCCGCCCCGTCGGGAGCCGCCATGGCCGGGGGCGTGGCGGGGGGCGCCCCCTGGCGGCCCGGTCTGAGCGCGACCCCCGGCGCTGCGGCCTCGCGCCCCGCGGGCCCGTGAAATGGCGGCCGGAGGCGGCGGCGCCATGGAAACCGCCCTCCCCGCCCCCCCCCGCGGCCGCGCGCTCCCGGGCTGTCGGGGCTCCGCGGCACGGCCTGGCCCTGGCCCCTCCTGTGCTGCCCCATCCCGTCCTGGGCGTCCCTGTCCCCTCCTGCCCTGGCACGTCCCTCCTGGCCCTGCCCCGACCCCTCCTGTCCTGGCACTGTCACATCCCTCCTGTCCCCTCCTGGTCCATCCTGTCCTGTCTTCTCCTGCCCCTATTCTGACTCATCCCATCCCATCCCACCCCCATCCCGTTCCCATCCCAATCCCATTCCCATTCCATCCCAGTCACCTTCCATCCTGTTGTGCCCTGTCCAGTTTTGTCACATCCCATCCTGTCCCACCTGATCCATCCCTCCACACCGTGTCCCATCCCATCCATCCTGTCCCCATCCCACCATGTCCCCTCTGGCCCCAGCACAGCCGCGTGCCCATGCCCAGCCCGCCAGGCCCCGTGTGCAGCAGCAGCCCCCCAGCACGTAGCCGTGCTCCCACTCCTGATCTCGAGGACCCCCAGTGTGGGGTGACAATGGGGGGAAGTCGGTGACACCAAACGCAGGGATGGGCTGGAAACCCTTTGGTTTGTGGAAGAAGGGAGGGGACGAGGGGGACCAGGATGAGGCAGTGATGCTGGGGGGAGGCGCATGGGTGCCCACCAGTGCCTGCGCTGGGGAGGGGGGACAGTGCCCACCTCCGCCCAGGGGGGCACCAACACGATAGCAGATGGGGACCCCCGTCCACCCACCCCCCATGCTGTCCCAGGACCACCCTCGGCCAGGAGTGACACCCATCGAAGGGGACACTGGGAGCAGCTCTGGGATTGGGGTCCACTGCCCAGGGCTTGTGTGTCCCAGTGCAACTGGGGAGACTGGGATTGCGGGGCAGTGACTGGGGTGAGCGAGCACTTGAGCCCAGCTGTGGAGGGACACCCGCTGTGCCCATGGGGACGTGGACATTTACCCCAGGGGTGGGTTCATCATCGCCAGCCGCCAGGGGATCAGGATGCAGTCAGTGGTGCTGCGGTTGTGCGAGTGCCACGTGCCCGCGACCAGCGCTGCAGGCCACATGTGTACACGCATATGTACGCACACAGAATTACATACGTGTGTATTTACGGTATCTCTGCATGCCAGGAGCCGTGCTGCCGCCCTGCACTCCCGCTGGCAGAGCCAGTGCGACGCTGCGTCCCCTGCCATGAGCCTCCCCCTTCCCTCCTCTTCCTCCCCAGCACCTCCATCCCCACAGCCCCCCAGCATGGGGCAGCCCCATCCCACCTGGTTGCCCCAGAAAACACGGCACGGGCTTCAGTGCTGATCACTCGCTCTGGCTCCATGGGCACCCTCTGGCCTCACCTTGGTGGCGATGGCGAAGCCAGGGAACCTTTGGGCCACAAGTGCCACGTCCCTGCGCTGGCTCTGACCCACGGACAGGCCCCACGGGGGCCCTGCCCACCCCCACAACCCATCACAAAGCCAGAACAGCTCCATGGGCCTCACCACAGCTCTAGGGGGGCTCCGGTGGCTGCCCCCGGGGATGCCAGGCTACACCACGGGCAGAGCTGGGAGAGGGGACTGTGCCCCTGCACTGGGCTCAGGGAAGAGCCTGGGGGACGCTGGGCAGGGGAGAAAGCCCCTGGAGGGGCCATGGTCTTCCCCCCCCAGCACCTTGTGTGGCCCCAACCAGCAGCTCCTTGCAGCAAAAGGGGAGCGGTAGCCAGGGGGCTGCCCCATCCCCGCTCCAGGATGGGAATGGGGGAATAAACAGGAGCTTCCACCAGCCGTGGCCACCACCGTGCAGAGCCAGTCACTGGGGCAGGGGGAAGGTGGAAGAGGGGACATGGGGACAGTTAAGGTCTGGGAGCAACCCAGGATGCTGGTGGCAGGCCAGCCAGACCCACCGTCTGGGCAGGGGGGCCTGGGGCTATGCTGCTGTCCCCTTCGCAAATACCCCAGGAGAGAGGGGACCCCCCAGCACAAGGAGGGGTGAAGGCAGAAGGGGCGCAGCTGGGGAAGAGCAGGACCCTCCCAGGACACTGCAGGGCACCCGCCGCCCCTGCCAGCCCCAGGGCCACGCAGCTCAGCCCCGGCACCGCACCACGTGCCCCAGGACGCACAAGCCCATGGCGCAGCAAGACAAAAGGGCGCAGTGCCCGGCGTGGCCAGCCTGGCAGGAACAGTTTATTGGCAGCCCCGGTACAAACAGCTTGGGTATGTGCGAGCGAGGAAGCAGCGATGCAAAGGCAGCGCGGTCTGGCTCGGCGGCCCCGCTGGTGGGCAGCGGGCATGAGTGAGCCAAGGTCCCTCCAGCTGTGCCAGGATGCCACGCGGCACTGCCGGGCCAGGCCTGCCTGGTGAGAGATGAACCCGCAGCGCCAGCAGCCAGAGCCTCAGCAGAGCACGCCGGGGCTCCTCCGGCTGCTGTCAGTGCCGGAGGGCCAGTCCACAACATCCCAGCTCCGAGGCCTGGGGCAGCGCCACAGCCGCACACGCTGGTGCTTCTCCTGGCTCTGCCTCACAGCACAGCCTGGCTGCGGCCGGCGACTCCTCAGCCATCGCTGCAGCCCTGTTTGTGCGTGGCGCAGGCCAGCTCCCGGAGTAGTGACAGTATCCTCACATAAAACCAAAGTCTGCTTCCAGCCATAGCGGCAGGAGAGAAAAAGCTTAAAAACAAGAACCCCGAATGCCAGACGCCGGCCCCAGCAGCCCCAGATCCGCACCGAGCAGGCTTGTTTGCCGGACCTGCCTCCCCAGATGCTCGGCTTGGCTCATGCGGTTCATCAGCTCTGCAAGTTACCTGGAAAAAGCTAATAAATAACAGCCAGGTGGCAGGCAAGGGGGCTCAGGCGTCAGCGCAGGAGAGGGGCAAGCAAGGACGAAACACAGCGGCTGGCGAGGGGAGCGGGGCTGCGATCACTCACCCGACACGGGCTTCAGAATGGAAACACTGTATTGACAGACTTTACAAAAGTTATTACAAAACACGATCACAAACCAGCAGCTGACAATACACTGCGAAAGGGACACCACTTACAGCCACCTCAGGAACAACACCAATTAGCTCCGAGAAGTCAACCAATATTTACACAGACGCCTGAAAAACTCCGGTCAGTTATCTCATACATTTAAGTGTTTTAGATCAATTGTGAAATATAGTGCCACAAGCTTCCTTGTAGTATAATAATAATAATAATAATAATAATTAGTAATAATAATAATAATAATATACTACTTCTAGAATAACTAAAACCCAAACAGCTCTTTACAGGGGTTAGGAGAAGTTGCTTTCACTCATCTGACTTACCTGAGTGTGAGACCAAACCCAGTTAAAAAATATAATAAAATCACCTTCATTGACAGGAGTTTGTGTGACAGACCAGCAGCACTGTTCCCTCGGGCCAGAGGGAAGCTACAGCCTGACTGGTGCCAGTAACATCCTTCAAAAGAACAGAGACGTGTCCTCCCCGGGTGAGGTCCTCGACTGTGCCTCCACACGCTGCCCTTCCCGACTCCTCCTGCTCCAATGTCCTCAGCCCCTTCTCCTGCTCATCCTTTCCTCCTGCATCTACTTTTTCTCACCTTG
Organism: Falco naumanni; assembly: GCF_017639655.2. NCBI lineage: Eukaryota > Metazoa > Chordata > Aves > Falconiformes > Falconidae > Falco > Falco naumanni. The sequence continues at coordinate 62,364,521 of NC_054057.1, forward strand.
CTCTTCGCCGCTCTCTCCTCTCTGCTTTTCCGCCTTCGAAAAATCCTGCGTCGTGTCCCTGACCACGTCTCTGCCTCGCCTCTCTTCCCTTCATTCCAGCCTTGGCCTCGTAGCATGGGGCTGCCGTTCGAGGTACGGCAACGCAACGGGAGCAGGCGGCCAGCTGCCTGGGAATGGCACCTTCCTTCCCTCCCTCCCTCCCTCACGCTTCCAGCCTTGCGGTGAAACGAGTGGAAAAAAGAAAGCGAAGCTCGTCACTCTTGAATATGCACAAAGATAGGTGGGGAAACACCTGCTAAATACGGACCCCAGCGAATCGCTCGGGATTATTCTCTACAGGCAAAATCCAAACCTGCGTAGGGGACAATGAGTACAAGGCCTACGCCGCTATGGAAGCCCCACGTCACCCCGCGGGGTTGAAGAGGTGCCTAGGCTGTCCAGTCAGAGTTTTAAGAGGAATTCCTTTGATGCTTCAACAAAGCGGGCTTTGTAGCATGACCACATGGAATAGCTGCGATACAAGTTCACCTCCCATCATGCTGCACGTCCACCTGCTAGACCGCTATCGTAACCGCACACCCTTCTGACCTGGCCTCCCACCACAGCACTACTGCTTAGTTTCTTTTTTCACGCAGAAATGGCTGGTTTGAGTTGTCGACTCCAGGTTGTGCTGCGTATCCTCCATGGGCCGGGGGTTGCGGGAGTGGATTTTCTGGTGGCAATTCAGAGATTCTTTGTAGCGGAAGTGCTTCCCGCAGACAGGACACTGGTAGGGGGTCTCTCCGGTGTGGACCCGCCAGTGCTTGAGCAGGTGGTCCCGCCGGATGAAGCTCTTCCCGCACTCGGTGCACTGGTACGGCCTCTCCCCAGTGTGGATGCGCTGATGGCGGATGGCTTTGGAGAGGTCTCGGAAGTCCTTCCCGCAGTAGGTGCACGTCAGCGGCCCGTCACCCTTCCCCGTGTGGAGCTTCTGATGCAAGATAAGGCTCACTTCCAGGCTGAAGCTCTCCTTGCATTGGGAGCAGGTGTACGGTCTCTCCACCATGTTGTTCACCTGGTGCCTGACAAAGCCGTACTTGAACCCAGAGCTCTTCTCCCCATCAGGGCGCTTGGACGGCTTGGAGCGGGAGGGCCCTTGGGCTTTCGTAGTGGCTGTTTTGGATTTCTGCCTGAAGCTTTCTCCATGCTCCAGGGAAGTGCAGGCTTCCTCACTGGCATGCGCTTTCTGATGGGTGGCAAAGAGCTCCTTGTCCAGGAAGCTCTCCCCACACTCACAGCAGATGTACGGCCCCTCTACTGCAGCCATGTCCTCAGGAACATCCTTCTTGGCCAAGTCTCTCCCACGGCGGGCGGAGCGCCTCAGCCCGTTGCCTGTTGTGGCTCTCTGCTGCGGGGTCGATCCACTCCGGCTCTTGCTGCTGGGCTTGAGCTCTTCCTCTGGGCTTGAGAAAACCTCCTCCCACTTCCCTGTCAACGAGCTAGGAAGCTCAAGGCTTTCGGAACCTTCCTCATCACACTGCTGTTCATCTGGCAGGGCAGAGACATTCATGTCATTTCTCTGAGATAAGAACTGCCTCGTCATTCAGAGCGCCATTCCCTTGGGGCAGAGGTGGTCTCTGCTTTGCACACTCGGGACAGTACCTGACACTACGGGGTTGCAACTCCCGTCTGGGAGCTACCTAAGCAGTACAGAAATACAAAGAAGGCCAAAGTATTTTGACTTCAAATCATAAATTGTTTAAGTTGGAAAAAACCTTCAAGATTGTGGAGTACAACTGTTAGCCCAGCACTGCCAAGCCCACCACTAAACCATATCCCTGAGCACCGCATCTACAAGTATTTTAAATCCCTCCAGGGATGGCGACTCCACCACCTCCCTGGGCAACCTGTTCCAGCACTTGGCAACCCTTGTGGGCAAGAGATTTTTCCCAGCCCCCAATCTAAACCTCCCCTGGTGCAACTTGAGGCCGTTTCCTCTTGTCCAGTCACTTGTTACCTGGGAGAAGAAACCGACCCCTCCCTCGCTCCAACCCCCTGTCAGGTGGTTGTAGAGACCGAGAAGGTCTCCCCTGAGCCTCCTTTTCTCCAGGCTAAACACCCTCAGCCGCTCCTTATAAGTTCTCTAGACCCTTCTCCTTGTTCTCTAGATGCTTCCTCAGCTCCCTGCCCAGCTCTGGACACGCTCCAGCCCCTCAGGGTCTGGCTGGTGCTGAGGGGCCCAAACTGAGCCCAGCATCCAAGGGGCGGCCCCCCCAGTGCCCAGCGCAGGGGGACGGGCACTGCCCCGGCCCTGCTGGCCACGCCGTGTCTGACACCAGCCAGGGCGCTGCTGGCCCACTTGGCCACACTGCTGGCTCATGTTTAGCCATTGCTGACCAGCCTCCCCAGGCCCTTCCCCAGTGGGCAGCTTTCCAGCCATGCTGCCCCGAGCCTGTAGCGTTGCGTGGCGCTGTCATGCCTCAAAAGCCTTGTTGACCCTCAAACATCTGCCATCAGCAGCCCATAGGCCCTGCCTGCCCAGATCCCTCTGTGGAGCCTTCCTACCCTCAAGCAGATCAACACTCCCCCCCAGCTTGGTGTTGTCTGCAAACTTACTGAGGGTGCACTCGATCCCCTCGTCCAGATCACTGATAAAGACTTCCTGGGAAAGCTCACAGTACAATGATGAGACCTCTATATATAGCTAGACAAAGGGAAAAAAGTGGGTTTCTCAGCAGGAGGTGAAGCAGAACAAGTCTTTAAGAACACGTAGTTTAGGATAAAGTTTAAAAAAAACTGAAGGAAGGGGAATAAAACCTCTTTTCCTCCTGGGCTTGTACAGTGCCTGGGGCTGAAGGAGCTCCCACAGTATAGACAGTAACTGAGAGCAACCGCCAAGGACCCTGGCAAAGGGAGGATGGAAAGAGCCCAGAGGATCTGGGAATGTGGAAGAGAGGGCTGAAAAACCACAGGTTTCTGCAGAGCATGAGAAGGTAAAGCTCTGCCAAGCATCTGCATGCCCAGAGAAGGCCACTAGGCACTCCCTAGCACAGGCCTCTTCATCTACTTGTCTGGCAGAGTGACATCTTAACACACGGCTTGAAAACAGGCCGCTTCGTTTGCATCAGGCTGAAGTTCTGGAAAAGCATCACCCAGGATGGTTGAGTTGCTTCTGAAAACGAGGCTGGGAAGCCAAAAGCACATCCTAGCACGGGTCGCTTCGCAAAGCAGCTCATGTGTCCCCACGCTTCAGAGCGGGGACCTGGAGCAACAGGGCGGTGACAAGGACACATCTTTTGTTGCACCACGAGAAGCCTCACATTTGGCTGACAGAGAAAGCTGGGAAAAGCATCACTTTACATACTGGTGGAAAAGACTTTTAAAAACTTTGTTGCTAATGCCATCAAAGCTTGCCTACACTACGCACGCTCCTGCTCATCTCCACTTCAAGGCTGACCAAACACGCTACCTTGCCAAGTGATGTGACACTGTACAGGTGATCTGCATCCCCTAGCCAGTCCACAGCTGCTTGTGTACCACAGCTGCTTCTGCTCATGCACTATCCATCTGCCTCAGCTGCTGTCCAGCTCCCACGCTGGCCCTCAAGGCAAGCCTGACCGAGACCACTGCGAAGGCAGGATCTCGCCCCGGGCAATCCCCAGCCAGTGCCAGAAGCCCGAGCCTGCCTCTAGTTCCAGCTCTGTGCAACGCTCGGTGAAGCTCTGCACTTCTAACTCACATGTACTAGGGACCTCCATGCTTTCCTCTTCTTCAGAGCCCTCGTGGCTTTCAGCCAGAGTCTCTTCATATTTACTCCATGAGTTGTCATCCGGGCCAGGAAAGGAAAACTCTGTACACAAGAGAAAGAGTGACAGAAGTTTACACTGAGGGTTCCCAGCTGCTTTACAGGGGATTTCAGGAGAGATGGCCGCATCGGGCAAGAGCCAGCTGGGAAAGCAAAGTCACCCCGGTGCCCAAGGCTGGAGCTGGCAAACTCCACCACAGAGGCAAGTGGACGAGTGCAGGCAGGTGGTGGCAGCCACATGTCTGCTTTCCACCTCCCCACCGAGTCCCAGGGATGTTATGGCTCACCAGTGCTGGGGTCTGTAGGGGTTTCTCCTCCCTCAGAGTCATCTGGATCCTCCACGTTGGGATCCTCTCCTTGCTCAATCCGTGACAGGAGGTCGGGCTTTGAGATGGCAGCATCTGTACATAAAAAGAAAATCAGAATGTTTCCTTTGCCCTCGCAGGAGAGAGACTCTCAGACCTTCGCCCACCAACCTTCCTTCGCTGCTGGGGATGACGGGTAATGGAAAGAGGCTTAAGAAGATGCTCTCACACATCTGCACCGCTCACCTTGTCTGGGCCCTGGGAACATGAGCGGACTGCAGGAGCACACTCTGCTCAGGTGAGGAGCACCTCCCAGCCTGCAGCGTGAGGAGGAGAATAAGAAAATGCATCTGTGCTTACCTCCAGGCTTCCTTTCTTCTCCTCTCTGCTAAGGTCCGCGGATCCATTACAATGGGGACTTCAGCTCAGGAACAGCACCAGAGCTGTCAGCCAGCGGCAGCAGGGGAAGTGCCCTCCCCATGCGGTTCCCTCCAGCCAGGACCGCTTCATCCTACTCGTCCGAGTCACAGGCTGCTTGCGGATTTTGGTGGGGGAAAGGGGACAATCACAATCTCTCCTAGGGTGGAGAGCGGAAAACTTCATTTCCAAACAAGCATGAGTCTCTGGGTGTTAATTTCCACTGCTGCTCTGGTGGATCCATTTGCCTTATGCGAGGGTCAAACTCCTAAGCCTCATTACTCAAAGGAAACTTTCAGACGAAGCACAGATACATTTTTCTAAGCTCCAGGCTCAGATCCACAGATCCCCTTCAGCAGGACTGCTACATTCCTGCACCTCTAGAGCAGGATGCAGGACTGTTTTAAAAAACAGGAGAATGGGGGCCAGTATTTACCCTTCACCTTTTTACCTTGCACACAGGGACCACAGAAGACCTCTGTTCAAAAAAATAAAAGAAGAAACAGAGAGGAAAAAAAAGGACAAAAAAGCCTGGACTGGCCAGAGTGGGATGGCAGGGTGGCGAGTGAGCCTGCCTGCCAGCGGCCTCAGCACAGGGAGGGGATGTCTGTCTACCAGGGGTTGTGCCTGTGCTCCCACCCACCACACGCGGACGCCAAGGCAAAGTGATTTCTCAGAACACACATAGGTGCTTGTGAAGGCACCATGTCCCCCAGAGGGAATCCCCGCAGCTGGGATTGGAAGGAGTGAGCAGAGTGCGTTGGTTTAGCTGTGAACTCGCTGCCCTCAGCTGCTGGAGGGGACAGCAGAAGGCAGAGCTTGCCTTTGCCCCCTGCCCCTCCCCAGCTCTACCCTGGCACTACAGTAGCAGATACCACAACAGCTTGTGCGAGAAGCATTCCCTAAGATGAGGCTGGGGTCAGACAGAGCACCAAGGCCGGCAGCTGACAAACCTCGCTCTCCTCCCTTACGAAAGGCTCTGCAGCTGAAGGACCGATCACCCACAGAAAGGGCTGGAAGGAACCTCAGAGGCAGGGCACCCCTCTGCTGCCCTATGTGGCCAGCAGGCTGATGCACCCAGCGCAGTGGATCTGTGGACCTTTGCGTGACAAAGAAACTTCTCTCTTCCTCACCTCTACTTGGCTTGAGGGTCCTCTGGCTTCCCCTCCTCCTCACAACCCAGGTGCTTGCTTGGCTGCTACCAGCCACAGAGACCGTCAGGGAAACACGGTCACTGTGGTGAGGCTCATGACCTCCATCCACGGCTAAACTGAACCGGTGAGGGCTGAAGGAACTGCCAGGGCTGCTGGTGATGGCCAGCATAACACGTTCCTGGCCCAGCACACCATCCATCCTCCCCGACCTTGCCAGGCACAGCTGTGCTTCCATCCACCAGGCCCCAGGAAAACCTGGTGCATCAGGAGACTCAGGACAAACCCCAGCCCGTCTTTACCCATCGAGATGACGGCGTCGTAGTTGCCTTTCATGATATGCCTGTAAAGCTCCTTCTGCCACTCGTTCAAGCTCTTCCACTCCTCCTCAGAGAAGTTAAACGAAGCATCGTTGAATGCCACAGGGACCTGCAATTAAAAGTATCATACGCTCAGACGTTTTGCCTCCTGTCACAGAAAGCACCAGGGATGTTTTCTCATTCAAACTCCTCAAGCACTGGGCAGGACAGTCCCAGGTAGCAACGCCCGCTCCTTCCACATACCTCGTTTGGCCCCTGGGCCTGGCTTCACCCCTGCGTGCAAAGAACATGATGGGGTTTTCCCTCATCACTTGCCTGCCCCTCGCCCTCTGCTCAGCCTCCTCATGCTGCAGGTGACGCCCTGTGCACAACACAGACTCTTTTCCCCACTTCATTTTTTACATGGTTCTGCCACCAAGTGCCTCCAAACAGGCACTGGGGACGTTACCAAAGCCACCAGGCAGTGGGACTGAGCCACGTGGTTCTGCATGACTCAAAACACAGCTCCAGCCACACCAAGGAGTTTGCAACCCTGCACAGAGCGGTCAATGTGTTTTGGGAAGCATTGTGTGTCTATAACGAGCAGTGTGTAATTAATACAAAGGAACCCGTGCTGGTGCTTCTTGCCAAGCACCAAAGGAGATACACTGCTGCGGGGAAGCTGGGCCCTGCTCAGCACCACAGCTGCCCTGGAACCAGGCTGTGAGCGCCAAGTGCATGCGGAAAGAGCCCGTTTGGAAAATGGAGCAGAGGACACCGTTACCTTGGGGACGTCTCCCTTCGCCCCCGGGGGCAGCCGCAGGATCCAGAAGTTCCTGTTCTTTAGCAGGTTTTCCATGTTCTCCAGTCTCTTCTGCAGCTGCCCATACTCCTGGATGAGGGTACCCAGTGCAGTCCACTTGCTCTCCAGCTGGTTCCCGAACTCCACCGCCGTCTTCTCGCAGCCGATCAACTTGGTTTCTGCCATCCTCATCCTCCCCTCCAGGTTCATCAGCTGGGCAGCCTGGGCATCCACCTTCCTGTCCACGGCCTGGATCTCGGTGACCAGAGTCAGAGAGATCTCGGCGGCCGGCAGCTCGCTCTCCGCGGCGGGGCCCTGCTCGGCGGCGGGCAGGGGCTGCTCCAGAGCCAGCTCCTGCGGCTCCATGTCCCACTCCAGGTCCTGCGGGGACACGCACAGGCCGTGGGCTCCACCGCCCGAGCGAGGCGGTCCCCGGCCCGCCGCCGGCCGGCCGAGGGGCGAACGGGGCTCCGTGGGGGAGGGGACAGGCCCGCACCGCCGCCGAGCGCCCTCGGGCCGGGCCGCCGCCGGGGAACGGGAGACGGGGACAGGCCGGGGGGCGGCGGGCGGGGAGCGGGGTGGGGCGGCGGCGGCGCTTACCTGAGCGGGGGCCCAGTCGGCCATGGCCGTGCGGGGCGCGGCGGGAGGCGGCGGCGGCAGCGGGGGGAGGGGGGGGGGCGGCGGAGCGGAGCGGGCGGCGGCGGCGCGGGCCCGGCGCCTCCTCAGCAGCGGCGGGGCAGAGCGGCCATGCCGAGAACGCAGCGGACGCTGGGAGCGGCGGCGGCGACGTGCAGCGCCGCAGCGACACCTGGCGGCGGGCGGAGCGCGCAGCGCCAACGAGCAGGGAGGCGCCGAGCAGGGGCAGCCGCCGCCGCAGCCTCCGGCCCCGCGGTGATTGGGCGGTAGCGCCACCAATCCGCGCCGCGCCCGCTGGCGGCGGCCCAATAGGTGGGCAGAGCGGAGGGGGGCGGGACGTGCCGGGACGCTCGCTCCCGCCGCCGGTAGCGGGGCCGCGCGGGGCGGGGGCGGCGGGGCTGGGGCGGCGGTGGGCCCGGCCGGGCGGGAGGGGACAGGGCCCGGCCCGGGTACGGCACCGCCACCGCGGCCCGGCGGGGCTCGGCGGCTCCGGTACCGGGGCCCGGCGGGGCTCGGCGGCTCCGGCGCCTCTCACACCCCTCCGCAGGCGCCCCCGCAGGCTCCCCCGCCGGCGACCCGGCCCCCTGCCCGCGCCGCGAGGTCGCTGGCCGCCGGCCGTGCGCCATCATCCCGGTGCGGCTCAGCGCTCAGCCGCCGCCATCCCTCCCGCAGGTGAGGCCTGGCCGGGAGCAGCACCAGGAGCAGCCGCCGCGTCTCCCCGAGGACCAGGCTGGTGCCGGTGCCATGAAGGAGGACCGCGAGCATCCCGTCGCCCTGGGTGAGGCACGCGGGTGCTGCCCGCTACCAGCCCCGGTGCTGCTGGTCACGACCCGGCCGTTAGCGAGGCCAGTGGCACCGGCCCGGCGGGTGGCGGGAGCAGGTTGCCGTGGGCGGCGCCGGGGTCACCGTGGGACCACACCAACCGGCTGTCCCATCCCCACAGGCGAGCGGTGGCGGGGGGATGCTAGTACAGGCCTGTGGTGACTGGCCGTGGTCACCGGCGGCATCACCGGCTGTCCCTCCTCTTGTCTCTGTGACAGGTTATGCCATCACCAAGCCCGACATCCTGGCCGAGGTGGAGCGAGGTGAGGAGGTGGCAGGGTGCTACGGGGAGCACCGGGGCCCCCGGCCGCCTTTGGCACCCGCCGGCCCCTCCCAGGGTGAGCGGGACACAGGGCCCAGTGGGACCGGGGACAGGGCTCGGGTGATGGGCTGAGCACTGCTGAGCCAGAGGGCTTGATCCGGCGGGATTCCCAGGGCGGGGGGCGCTCCCCAACACCTTCCTGTCTCTGCAGGGGACTGGCTGGGGAAGGAGGTGAAGAGCGAGGAGAGGGTGTCCCCACCACCCACCTCTCCCCCGTCACGCCGTGCCAGCCCCGGTGACTTCCCTGCTCCGCTGCGGGAGCGGGGCTGCAGCTACTGCAGCCTCCTCGAGCCGGAGCCGAGTCCCAGTGCCAGTAACGGGGGGTTCCTCTCGCCACCCGCTGCCTTCGAGAGTCGCCGCTGCCGACCCGAGGAGCTGCTGCTCGAGTGCGCCGAGTGCGGACGCGGCTTTGGGCAGAAGCCGGACCTGGTGCGGCACCGGCTGGCACATGGCGGGCAGCGTCCCTACGCCTGCAGCCGCTGCGGGAGACGTTTCGCCGAGCCGGTGGGGCTGGGGGCCACGGGCAGCCCCTGCCGGCCAGCACCCTGTGCCGGCCGCTCCCCAGGGACGGCAGAGGGGGGCACGGCAGCGCCCCGGAAGGAGCGGAAGGAGCTGTCACTGACAGAGAAGGTGCGGGTGCTGGAGATGCTGGAGGGCCCCAAGGTGTCACAGAGCGAGCTGGCCAAGCGCTTCGGGGTGTCGCAGCCCCAGATCTGCCGCATCATCAAGAACAAGGAGCGGATCCTGAATGAGTGGCACTGCAATGGCGACCCTGAGCGCAAACGCAAGCGGGAGGGGAAGGACACGGCCCTGGAGGCTGCCTTGCTGCGCTGGGTGGAGGGCGCCCGCGCCACCGACCTGCCTATCAGCCGCCCGCTCCTCCAGCTCAAGGCCAAACACCTCGCCGAGGCGCTTGGCCGGCCTGACCCGGAGCCCAGCGGCGGCTGGCTGGCTCGCTTCGGGGCACGCCACAACCTCGCCTTCAAGAAGCCACCGGTGGAGAAGGGGGATGCAGAGCAGCCCACGGCTGAGCACTGGGCCGGTGTGGTGCTGCCCAGCCTCCTCCGCAGCTACGCGCCCTCTGAGATCTATGCCTGTGGGGAGACGGGGGTCCTCCTCCCCGTCAGCCCTCCTGGCAAGGGTGAGAGTGCTGGCGACCAGCTGACGCTCCTCCTCTGCGCCAACGCCAACGGCTCAGAGAAGGTCCTGCTGCGGGCAGTGGGGGAGAGCCCCCAGCCACGCTGCCTGCAGGGTGTCAACCTGGCACAGATGCCCTGGAGCTACCGCGCTGGCAGCCTGGCCGGCATGACTGCCCCCCTCTTCGCCGAGTGGCTGCGGGAGTTCAACGAGGGGATGCAGCGGCAGGGGAAGAGTGTCCTCCTCCTCCTCACCAAGCATGAGGCGCACCCTTACCTCCAGCTTTCCAATGTCAGGATGGTCTTCATCCCATCGGCCACCGCTATGGCCCAGCCGCTGGACCGCGGCATTGCCGGTGACCTCAAGGGCCACTACAGGCGCCGGTTGCTGCGGTGGCAGCTGGTGGAGCGCAGCGTGGGGCAGCCAACCCTCCTGGATGTCCTGCACATGCTGGCACAAGCCTGGGGCGACGTGCACCCAGAGCTCATCGCCGGCTGCTTCCGTGCTGCTGGCTTCAGCCCCGATGCTGGTGCTGAGGCTCTGGCCCTGGCCCCGGCACCCAGCCCACTCAGCCAGGAGCAGCTGGAGCGCCGTGCGCTGCTGGACAAGGAGCTGGAGCGTGATGGGGAACTGGCAGAGGTAGACAGGGATGAGGGGACAGCGGAGGGTGAGGACGCAGGAGAGCTGGCAGTGGTGCAGCCCTGTCCCTCGGAGCAGGAGGTCTGGGGGAGCCTGGCCACACTGCGGCGGTACCTGGAGTGCCAGGCCACCTCGCCGGACCTCTTCCAGGCCTTCTATGAGCTGGAGGACGTGGTGCACATGGTGTCGGCCGGCACCAGGCGAGCCCTCCTCGGGGATGCCCCTCCCAAGCAGTGAGCGGAGTGGCCAGCACATGCCAGGGATGGGGGCTGGTGCTCATCTGGGCCATCACCAGACCAGCCTGGCCGCTGTCTCCTGCAGCAGTGCCAGCTGAGTGGTGCCGTGGGGTTTGCTGTGGGTCTGTGTGGCTCAGGGGCAAAGGGGGTGTCCAGCAGGGAGCACCATGCCTGGCAGCTGTGGAGCCACTGCTCTGGATGTCACCCACTGGTGTGGTGCTGGGGGCTGGTGGTGGCAGCCAAAAAACTACTGCCAAAACCTCTTGGGGGTGGCTTCTGCAGCAAGCAGAAGCTGTCTGGTGGAGCTGCCCCCGGGGGGAATTTGCCCTGAGTGGGGTGGCTGTGTTTGCCGGGGGCGGGTCCTGGGGTGATGGTGGGGTGTCCCCATACCAGGGACAGTGGCTCCTTCCCACAGGGGTTTGGGGGAACTGGGTGCCAACAGCTGCTGTCACGACGTGGTGCCCGGAGGTTTGCAACAGGCATTAAAAAGGTGGAATTCAGCAAAGCGCACATGGGTGGTGTTTGTAAATATTTTAAAGTCACATCCAGCCCTGCTGTGAGCCGGGCAGAGCCCCCACACTTCCCTGGGGCCACCAGGAGCAGCAGGGACACCCCAGACCTGTCCTTTCCCTCCCTAACCCTGGCCTGGGGATGCAGACAGCCTGGCCCGGTGGCACCGCAGCCACCCCTGGGACCCTGCAGCACTCCAACCAGTGCTGTGTGTCCCCTGGGTACCAGGGCCACAGGCAGCAGGGACCGGGCTGACAGCCCCATCATGGCTGTTAATTAGGAGCCCTGGGGTGTATGCCAGGGTGTCCCGTGTGGCGTGGCTGGCACCCATGTGCTCCCTGAGGGTCTCCTGCACAGCCCCCCATGTGTACCCTGGGCTGCACACCCTAACAGGCACCCACCGGTTACCCTGTCCCCGGCATGGCGACTGCTCCTGCCCTGGGGTCCCTGAGGTGGGATGGGACACCGGTAGGACACCCCTGTGTGCGCCAGGGGCAGCTGGAGGGCCGTACCCCGCAGCGGGGACAGGTGTGTCCCTACAGCACTGTGGCACCCAGGGGTGCTCTGCACCCAGCCCTTACAACCAGCCCTGCAGAGGGAACCCTGGCCAGAACCCAGCGGAATGGGCCCAGTGGGAGCATGGTGGGAGGTTGGGCAGGAGCTGCTTGTTGGACGCACAAGGGGTGCTCACCAGGGTACCCAGGGCGGGGGGCTCATGGGGGCAACCAGGGCAGGGGACCATTGGGACGCGGTGAGTGGTGCGTGCAAGGGTGCCAGTTGGGGTGGAGGGGGCAGGGGTGCAAGGGGCACCCGTTGCATGGGACAGGGTGCACCCCAGGGCCTCGGGGGGTGCTTGGTGATTTTGCCTGGGGGGGTGCATGGGGTGAGGGTGCACGGGTTGCACAGGGCAAAGGGTGCAAGGAGCACCCACAGAGGTGCAGGAGGTACTGAGCACCATCAGGGTGCATGGGACAGAGTGCAACGAGCACCCTTAGGGGTGCAGGGGCAGGGTGCACCGGGACATGTCCATCTGGGTGCAGGGGCTGCCAGGGGCCCTCCAGGGTGCAGGGGACACCCGGATGCCTGCCAGAGGGAAGGTGGCACCCAGGGGTGCACAGAGCAGCACCCATTGGCATGCATGAGCACAGGATGCAAAGCGGGGGGGCACCGGGATGCTGGGAAGTACCACAAGCACCCCTGGGTGTGCAGCGATAGGGCACGGGATGCAGCGGGACGTGTCCATCGGGTATGCAATCCCGGAGGCTCACGCAGCAGCCCGGCGGGGTGCCTGCGAGGGTGCCCACGGAGGTGCCCTGTCCCGGGGTTGCACGGGGCTCTGCCGGAGGTGCAGGGAAGGTGCGTGCCGCGGGTGGGGGCAACGGGCTGCACGGGAGGGGGCACCCGAGACCGGCTGCACGGGGGAATCCCCACGGGGATGCGCGATCGTGGGGGTGGGTGCGCGCAGCACCCGGGCGGGAGGGGCTGCAGGGCCGGGGCGCGCAGGGCAGTGCCCAGGGGGATGCACAGCCACGGAGGTGCCCGCGTGTCCCCGCAGCGCGGCGCGGCGGGGCGGGGGGTGCCCGGTGCCGCCCCCGCGGAGCCCGGGGCGCGGCGGTGCCGCCAGGGGGCGCCCAAGGGCGGGCGCGCAGGGCCCGCGCCGCGCCGCGCCGCGCCGCTCGGAGGCGGAGGAAATGAAGGCGAGTTCCGCCGAGGCGGGAGCCATTACCCGCCGCCGCCGCCGGAGCTGAGCCCCCCTCCGCGCCCGGCCCCTCCGCCGCCAGCCCCCGCTCCCCCCCCCCCCCCCCCTTCGCACGCCCGTCCCGGCACAGGTAGGCGCCGCCGCCCTGCCCTGGGGGGTGTTGAGGGCGGGGGGAGGGAAGGGCTGCGGCCGGGGCCGGTGCTTGCCCCCGGCCCCCCCCCCGGCAGGCCCCGGCCCCGGCCCCTTTGTCCCCGGTGCCCGGCGGAAGCGCGAACAAAAGCCGCCTGCCGCAGGCCCCGGCCCGGCCCCGGGGGTGCAGCCGGGAACCGGTCGCCCCCCCCCCGCCCCGGGGCTCCCCCTCCTCGGAGGGGGCAGAAGCCGCTGCGGCGGGGGGCAACCGGCTGGGGCGCTGAGGCGGCCGGCCGGGGCGCTGAGGGGGCCGCCGGCGGGGCTCGGCAGGGCCCGGGGGTGCTGAAGGCTTTGCCATGGGGCTGAGGGGCTGAGGGGGTCGGCGGGGCCGCGGCCTGTGCCGTGGGCGAGGGCCTTGGCGGGGCCGTGACGGGGCCCTGAGGGGGTTTCGCTGCGGGCCCGGGACTTGCAGCATCTTTGCCAGGGTCTTGATGCACCCGGTGGCAGCTGGAGGTGTTCGCCCAGTCCCCGGTCTTTGCCATGGCCCCACGGCCCACGTTGGGGGCTGGAGACATTTGCCATGGCCAAGGGCTTTGCTAAGGGCCCAAGGCCCTCGTGAGAGTTGGAGTTGGTCACCATGGCCAAGGCTTTCACCGTGGTTTTGAAGCGCTTGCCACAGCTGTGATCTTTGCCATGGCACTAAGAGCCCTAACTGGAGCTTGAAGTGTTCACCGTGGCCAAGGCCTTCCATAATGTCTTTGCCGTGGCCTTGAGGGGCTTGCCGTGGCCAAGGGCTTCTCCGTGACCCCAAGGTCCTCGCTAAAAATCTGAGGTGCTCGCTGGGGTCTTGAGGTTCTCACTGTGGCCAAGACACTTGCTAAAGTCTGCATCTTGGCCAAGGTCTTCACCATGGCCTTGAGATGCTCACCATGGCCAAGGCCTTTGCTGTGGCGCCTAGACCTGTCTGATGGCCAAGGTCTGTGCCATGGCCCTGAGGCCCATGCTGGGAACCTGAAGTACTTGCTGTGGCCAAGGCCTCCACCATGCCCCTGAGGCTTCATGCGGTGGCTCTAGTGCTTTTACCATGTCGGTAGTCCACGCCATGGTGCTGAGGTGCTTGCCATCACTGAGGTCCTGCTGTGGGCCTAAGGTGCTGGCCATAGCCCAAGCCCTCATTGTGCTTGCTGTAGCCCAGAAGCGATGGCCATGGCTCTGAAGTTGTTGCCGTGGCTCCTGTCGTGGTCCTGGGGTGCTTGCCAAGGCCGTGTCCTGGAGGCACTTGCTGTGCAACCAGAGGCAGTCCCCATCACTGTCAACATGGCCATGAAGCCCTCACTGCAGCCTTGAGGCGCTCCCCATCGCCCTCAGCCTGGCCCTGAGGTGCTCCTCAGCACCCTCTGTGTGGCCCTGAGACACCGGCCACAGCCCCAGGTCACATGCCATGGCAGAGGCACTCACCATGGCCCTGTGGTGTGTGCCGTGGCCCTCACTGTGGCCTCTGTCGTGGTCCCAATGTGCACACCATGACCCTGACCCTCTCCGTGGCCCTGGTGGTAGCTGGCTGGGGGCCCCTGGGTGCCTGTGGTTGGAGAGGACCAGGGGCCCTTGCCATCACCCCGTGCTGCCGCCACCCACCGCTGCCCTTTCCTTTTCTCCCCTCCCAGGTGCTCTCGAGCTGGGGCGAGGGGATGAGGTGCCCCCGTGCCGCGTGGTGTGCCGAAGCGGCTCTTTAGATCCTCCCCGGCCCAAGCCTCCCCTGCCATGGATGCCTCGGGGGCTCTTGCTTCGGCTCCCTCCTCTGCGGCTCCCTCGGGCTCCCGCAGCCCCATGTTCCCCCCAGGAGCTGACAGAGAGGAGTGGGGACCGAGGTTCAATTGTGCCCCTTCCACCTCTGCCGCAGCCTCGCAGGCGATGCCAGCATCTGGCCGGAAGAGGAAGGCCAACTTCTCCAATGACGAGACTGAGACGTTGGTCTGGAATGTGGTCCGGCATTTCAGCGCCCTGTATGGGTCTGAAGCCCTGCGGGCTCACCCCGTGCGGCGGAAGCAGCTCTGGACCCAAATCCAAAGCCGCGTCAACTTCCTGGGCTACACCGAACGCTCCATCGACGACCTCAAGCACAAGTGGCGTGACCTGCGACTGGACGTCAAGAAGAAGATCACCTCCAAGAAGCACCTGCCCATGAACCGTGCCGGTGGGCCACTCCACAAGCCACGCCTGACGCCCCTGGAGAAGATGGTGGCTTCCACCTTCTTACAGGCCAGCCACGACTCAGAGCCTGAAATCATCTTGGACCCAGGTCAGTTGTGGTGGTTCTCTGGGGAGAAAAGAGTTGGAGTAGTGGAGTCCCATGCTGTGCCCTACCTGCGCTCTCTGAGTGATGTCCAGCCTCATAACATCACCAGGCCGTGGTCCTCCCGAGCTCCAGGGTCTGTCGAGTGTTTGTGTTCTGTGCTAGCCCGCGCGGCATGGATTGTGGAAGGAAGCTTTCGGGTTTCGTGTCGTACGTGGTTTGTGCCGGGATTACAGCATCCAGCAGGGCTGTGGTCCCATTGTGTCTGGGTAGCTAACCACCAGGGTTGGAAACAGCATGCATTGGAATTAAAAATCCACTGTGGAAATAACCTGGGGTCAACAGGAACACCTCAGACTTTGTCGGATCAGGTCTTCTCTGGTTTTGTTTTTCCTCTTTAATTTGATACAGTGCCTGGCCTTGCTGGATACTGTCTAAAGGCAGCTGTTAAAAGATGGGATGGGATTTTACTTCCCCTGTTCTTTTCAGGGTTGGCATCCCCCCATGGGTAGCTGAGGCCAGAGGGAGCGGGAGCAGGAGCAGGAGCAGCTGCTTCGGAGCAAAGTCACAGCAACCTCCTGCAGCATCTCGCAGCTTGGTGCTGTGTGTGGCCAGGGGTGCCAGAGGGTCCCTGGGTGGGCTATGCCTTCTTGATGGGGCTGTGCCTTTGACCCCTCTGTTGCTTGCACAGCAAACCTGTGTCTTGGCCTACCGCTGAGCACGGAGCCCTCTCGCTGGTCCTGCTCTTGGCTAATGCCTTTAGTTCAAATGCCCGAGAGTTGCTTGAGGGGAGAGGATGTTGGTGGAAGACCCAACATTGGTCTTGCGGTAGCACTGAGCTGGGCCCACAGGTACACCCCAGCTGGGCTTTGTTGCTGCCCAGGAGGCATGTACCCACCCTGGCCTTTCATTTGCGCAAAAGGAATATGTCTGACTTCTTTGCGTTCCTAGGGGCTGCCAGGGTTAATTGTTCCTGCTTCTTCCCCTGGTCTTTGATTTCAGCGTGGCCTGTCAGGTTTCACTGGAGATGGGTGGGTGGCATGGGTGTCTCTGAACCAGACACCCGCCTTGCTGCAGAGCAGAAGATCTCTGGGCTGAAGGAAGAAGTCCTGTGGGACATTACAGGATGTTGACTCTCACAGGGCTGGGCAAGTTCAGGATGGTCCTGGGGGAGATGAGGGTGAGCGGTCTGGCCTCCCAGGAGGAGCATCTGTGCCTTGGTACAACCATGTCCTCTGCAGGTTCCCGTGGGACCCTTCTCCTTGGGAGCCCTATCCGCCCTTCTGCGGGGACATGTGAACTGCCAGTGCCGTCATCGCAGTGGCTGAGGCTGGATTCTCTCTGTCCCACAGATCTGTTCTTCCCCGGTGCGACCAAGCAGTCCTTCATGCACCTGCAGCCCGGCGTCAGCCACCCCAGCATCTACATCGACACCAACGGGCAGCCCTCATCCCTGCCAGATGTGGAGGGCTCTGCTGTGCCCCGGCTGGCAGTGCAGAGCCCCGACCCCTCCATCATCTGCGAGTACAGCCGAGGAGAAGGGCAGAGCAGTTCGGGTGAGGCTGTGGGACAGGCTGCAGCGGGGCTTCAGGCAGTGGAGGGAGGGCGCGGGGTCTGGCTGGAGACCCCCTGGGAGCGTGGCAGATGGTAAAAGGTTGTGGTGGTGGTTTGCACCGTGAACCTGGTCCTGGTGTGGCAGAGTGCTTCTGGTGGGGCTGGATGCAGCTCTCGGCATGGCGCTGGGGGTGGCGCTGCGGGGGACACCCCGACAGGAGACACTTCCCTGTGCCTGCCCCGTCTGTGTGATTAACTCCTGGCCTGTGAGTCCCGAAGGGCTGCGGATGCATAACGGGAACCTGGAGCACAGTTCCGTAACCACTGAGGGTTGTTCAGTGGCAGGAGAAGGCGGCAGATCCCAGGAAAGGCAAAGGCCATGGCCATCCCTGTGTTACGTGGGGACCTGGGGAGCTCGTTGTGGTGGGACAGGGGGTGTGCGAGGCAGGCAGGGCGAGGGCTGCACGGCTGGGGCACGTTGGCCTGCTGTGTCCATCAGGGACGTGCATGAGGGGGGCAGTCCATGTGTTGGGGAGGGGCAGGGGGACAGAGCGGTGGCTGGGGCTCACCTGAGGGCTTCTCTTCTGTTCCAGCGGAGTCGGGACCAGAGCTGCGGACTCCAGACGTGTCAGCCATTTCCCCGTCCCTGCGAAACGAGTCCCTCGTCTCCTACGCCTCCATGTCAGAGGAGGAGGAACGGGAAGGCCGGGAGGTGGAGAGGGGCCACGGCGGGGCCGTAGGGATGCAGCCCGGGCCTGAGGCCCCCATGACTGCGGAGGAAGACATGAAACTGTCCCGCCAGGCCATGCTGATCCGCAGGTGCAGCTCCCAGGGCTCCGTCACCTCCCTGCCTGAGGACCCTCTCAACCCTGTGGACGCTCACTCGGACTGGGGCCACGAAGGGGTGTCCGACCTTCCCCCCCTGGGCCGCGGGCTCGACTCCTCGCACCCCGAGGAGCAGGCGGGGGGCCCCGGCCCGGATATGGGCGCTTTGCCCAGGGTACTGATGGGGCCCACCTGGGAGAAGCCAACTGCAGAGGAGGAGCCCCCGGCCCGCTCCCCGCTGCACGGCGCCCTGACCGAGGAGTCGCTGCCCTCCTCCGCCTCTCCCCCAGGGGACGCCCCAGCTGCCCCTGGCCCGCCCCGCGGCCTGGGCTGCTCCCGCCTGCGGGAGGACCGCCAGGAGAGCTGGAGGACTAACATCCATCACCTGCTCGACCTGGAGGAGCAGTGGGACCAGCTGTACCATCAGGAGCTGGCCATGTGGCAGGAGGAGCGGGCCACCCAGCGCGAGGAGAGGGCCCGCGACCGCGAGCTCCAGTTCCGCCTGCTGGGCGTCCTGACGGACATCCGTGACGAGCTGCGCTACCTGCGTCAGGAGAGGGCCAGCGCCCGGCAGAGCCAGGCGCCACCGGCCGAGCCCCGGCCAGACCCCAGCCCGCTCCTTGAGCAGCCCAAAGCCGAGCCCGGCTTCCCCGAGCCGCAGGCCGGAAGCGCCAGCTGGGGAGAGACCGCCGTGCCCAGCCGAAGCCCCTTCGGCAACCGGGGCCGGGGCCGGCGTCGGGGCCGGCCGCGTGGCTCTGCCTCCAGACACAGACGGCTCTTCCTCACCAACAGCTAGGGACGGGCAGGGACGCTGTCCCGCGAAGGACATGGTGTGCCTGCGGCCCTCCCGGCGCCTGCACGCAGGGCTCCGGCCACACCGTGCGTGCCTGGCCACGGACAGAGGGGCGTGCACGTGGGGGAACGGTGTGCAGGGGTGTGCGTGGGAGCCGCCTGGGTTGTGGGAGGCATGCACAAGCATGCGGCCGCCGGCAAGGTTGGCACCTGCCCCCCGGCATGGCCAGGCCCCCACGAGCACGGGGAAGGTACAAAGGGGCACGAGTGGCTGGCGCTGGGAGCGCGCTGGGCACATGCCCGGGGAGGGAGGTGGCGATACACACGTGTGTAAGTCGTGCAGGTGCCCAGGAGGCCTGCCTGCACCCGTGGCCGTGCCTCTGCTGCTGTGGGCAGCCTGGGGCAGGGCCCACGAGCATGGCTGGCCGGGTGCGTGTGAGCAAGCGGGGCGCTGGCACACAGTGAGGAGGCGTGTGCGTGCGTGGGTGTCAGTGGGGCCGTGTGACAGCGCTAGTGAGTAGGATTACTACCTTCGGGGGGTGGGGAGTTAGGAACACTTAGTCGCTGATGTGCGAACATTTTATGCAAATCATTTAATGACCTAATTTGCATATAACCATAAACTTCTGTTTAAAAAAAATCCCCAAAAAACAGAAAAGACGTCTCTGTGTGTGAACTCAGTGCTGCAGCGGTTTGGTGAGGAGGGTCCTGAGCGAGCGGGACCTGCTGTCCCTCAGGAACCTTCCCATGCCACCTGCTCTTGGCCAGGAGCTGTGCGGAGCTGCCCATATCGGGCACCTGAGGATTAATCCTGCCCTTGCCAAGGCAGCCCATTGCCGGGCCAGGGGGGCTGTGTGCTCCCCCCATCCTCCTCCCGGGTTCACCCCACAGACAGGCAGCTGCCTGCTTCCCCAGATGAGGGGCCATGTGAACAGCTGCTGCCTGTGGGGAGACCCCTACTCACCTGCTCTGCCTCCCCACAGCACGTGTGGTGTCCCCTGTCCCCTCCTAGCTCCCCACGTAGCCTCATGGAAGTTCTGGTCTCCTTTGCTACTCGGGTCCCTGCTTACTTGTGCCACCGCTGCTCTGCTGCTGTGTCATGCTGCTAATTCACCGCCTGCTCGCGGTTCCTCCCTGCTCAAATCCCCGGTGCTGCCGGCATGCTGCCATGCTGGCCTGGCCTGCTTCTGGGCTGCCCTGAGCTGGCCAGGGGGAGCGTGCCAGCAGCCCCCTGCCACACAGCCTGCATGGGCTGGCTGCTGGCATATGGGGCAAAATGACCCCAGGCTTGGTGGCACCCAGTTCACCCTGCTCCTTTGGGGGAGCCCCAGATCAGGGCTGGGGGGAATAGGACCTGCAGCCTCGGCCTGGGCTGTCCAGACTCAGAACCGAGGCCCCGGCTGCCTGTGTGGCTCTGGGGTGGGGTGACAGCATGCACAGCTTGGTGGCAGTGTGCAGGGTCCCCAGGAGTGTGTAGGGTCCCGACATCATGCAAGACCCCCTTGGGCAGCCTGCAGTGTCACCAGGGAGTGTGCAAGGTCCCAAGCAGCGCGCAGTCCCCAGGAATGCACAGGGTCCCCAGGAGTGTGCAGGGTCCTCAAGTAGCGTGCAGGGTCCCCAGGACTGTGCAGGGTCCCCAGGAGTATATGGGGTCCCCAAGCAGCGTGCAGGGTCCCTGACATCATGCAAGACCCCCTTGGGGAGGCAGCATGCAGGGTCCCCAGGGAGCGTGCAAGGTCCCAGGCTGTGTGCAGGGTCCCTAGGGAATATGCAGTGTCCCCAGGGAATGTGCATGATCCCTAGGGAACGTGCAGGGTCCCCAGGACTGTGCAGGGCCCCCGGGCAGGGTGCAGGGTGCCAGGCAGGGTGCAAGGCCCCTTGGGCAGCATGCAGTGTCCCCAGCTCCCTGGCAGTGTGTGGTGTCTCCCCCCAGCAGCCTGTAGGGTCCCCAGCAGCTTGCAGAGTTTCCCCCCCAGCAGCAGGCAGGGTCTCCCCCTGCCAGCAGTGTGCAAAGTCCCCCCCCAGCGGTGTGCAGGGTCCCCCCCGCAGCGTGCAGTGTCCCCAAGGAGCTCCTGCCGCCTCCTCCCGCTGCAGCCCACCCTGGATGGGGAGCACAGCCGGCCAGGCCACCCTGGGCCGATGCCCCCCACCCCCTGCAGCACACAGGGACTCACCGCCGCAGCCCCTCGCTGGATTCCTCGGCTCTGGTGGGGACCATCTCCCTCGGGTGGGGACGGACAGTGACACCCAGCTTGGGGTCCCAGCGTGCCTGGGGAAGGGGCACAGCTTACCCGGCTGTAAAGAAAACGGGTGAAACAACCGATACGCCCAGATCGGCGGGGGAGCCGGGACCGGTTTGGTGCCGGTGGGCAGCGGGGGGGGGGTCAGCGGGCCACAGTGGGAGCGGGCGCGCTGCCCGCACCGCAGCCACCGCGTTGGGTCAGTCACCGAAATGATGCGCCAGGGGGTGTGGGAGCGCAGGGGCGGGGGCGCTGGGCCGGTGCCCCGGGGAGGGCTTGGCCACAGCCTGCCGGGGGAAAGTGGGAAACGCTGGGAATCAGCGATGCTAGAAAGGGTTCGCTGGGGGACAGGACCCTGTGGATCAGGGGCTGCAGTCGTCTGGGAGGCCCCAGGACCCGCACGGCCCCGAGAGCACGACGGCCTCTGGCAGCCCTTGCACACCCATGGCTGGTGTGTGCACACACGTGTGCACCCAGGCACCCACCCACCCTGCAGCATCACTGCCTGCTCCCCCCTCTCCCTGCAGGGTTTCACCCATGGGTGCAGCCACCTCCCCTGGCTCTGGGGGGTTCTCTGTGCCACCCCACCAGCACAGGGGTGCCACAGCTGGTGACACAGGAGCACCTGGCAGCCTAGCACCCCATGGTGCCACTGATCCCCCTGCTCTGTACCCCATACCCCTGCCCCGTACCCCACGCTGTGCTGCAATCGTCCCCTCCTTCCCCAGCCCCAAGCTCGCGGGTCCCGGGGAGCAGGGGCATGGCCACAGCGCCCGGGCCGGGGGACAGTCCCCAGGGCGGGGGGCAAAGGCGCTGCAGCCCAACATGACTTTATTCCATATCGCATCGTCCATACAAAACTACACCCCAAGCACTGTACAGAGCGGGACGGCGAGGGCAGTAAAAATAAGCAGCGGGGGCCGAGGAGCAGAGCGGCAGGCGGGGGGGCTGGCAGCGGGGGGACGTGGCGGGGGGCTGCTTCCCGGCCCATGCAGCGAGATTGTCTGGTGGCGGGGGCAGTGGGGGCCAAAGCATGTCCGTTCATGATAGGGGCCGGACCTGGGTCTGCGGGTGCATGGCCCCCCCGGGCTCCCCACGTGCCCCCCGTCCCGGCCGGGCACCTGTATTTGGTAGGCAGCTGCATGGCCAGCGGCTGCCCCGTCCCGGGGGGTGTCAGTCCACGGGGTGGACGGCCCCTAGTCCCCGGGGGGCATGATGCCAGGGGGCGGCAGCGGGGGGGGGGCCTGCCTCAGCCCCGTGGACCCGCTGGTGGTCCTTGAGGGACTCCTTGTAGCGGAAGCTGCGGCCACAGGCCGGGCACTGGTAGGGCCGCTCGCCGGTGTGGATGCGCTGGTGCTTGAGCAGGTTCTGCTTGCGGATGAAGCTCTTGCCGCACGCGGCGCAGGCGAAGGGCCGCTCACCCGTGTGCAGCCGCTGGTGGTTCTGCAGGTGCTCCTTGCGGCTGTAGCACTTGCCGCACTCGGTGCACTTGTAGGGCCGCTCACCACGGTGGATCATCTGGTGCCGCACCAGCCCCGAGTGGCAGTTGAAGCTCTTGCCGCACTCGGCGCAGGGGTACGGGCGCTCGGCTGCATGGCTCCGCTGGTGAATCCGCAGGCTCTTCTTCCCGCTGAAGCTCTTCCCGCACTCGGCACAGCCATGCGGCCGCTCCTCGATGGCTCCCGGCGTCGCGGTGGGGACCCCCACTGCTTCGGCCCCTGGCCCCGGCTCTGAGCCTGGAGCTTTGCCCAGTCTGTGCTGTGCCGGCAGAGCCACCACTGCCGCCGTTGTCACCGCTGCTTGTCCCTCAGGGTTCCCGAAGCTGGCACCGGGGAAAAGCAGTTCCCCGGAGCTGCCTGGCAAGCCCACCTCCTCGGGGGGCTCGGTGTGGGGGCACCGCTCCTCTGTCTTCACCAGCAGCCCCTCACTGGCTGCAGGGGAGGGAAAGGCTCTGGTCAGTGCCCACTGGGGACACCGGGGCTGTCCCCAAGCGACAGCCCAGCCTGGGTGGGTGCTCCCTTTCCCAGCCCCATGGGGTTGGGCTCAGCATCACTCACCAGGACCGGGACCCGTCAGCATCTCCCTCTCTGGCAGCTCCCAGGGCTCGCGGACGCAGGGCTCTTCCTCCTGCTTGATCCATGACAAGAAGTCGTGTGCCGTGATCAGGGCATCTGCGCCTGCGAGGAAAGATGGGGACAGGGACTCAGCTGAGCAGGGCCGCATCCTGTGCTGGGCAGGCTGTGGGAGGCAATGGCTCCAGAAGGCAGCAGCTGCTGCTAGTGCTGAGCAGCTGGTGTGTGTGCAGCACCGCCCCAGGCTCACCTGCACAGGGGTCTGGCGGCATCCCCCGCTCCTCTGTGAACTGCTGCTCCCCCACAAAGGCCACCTCCTGCTTGATGCGCGACAGGATGTCGGAGGTGGAGATCATCGACTCTGTTCACAAGGAAACACTTGGCTGGTGCCAGGATGTGGCCACCCAGTGCGACCCACAGCCAACGCACCTCACAGTGCAGGACCCCCAGCTCCAGCCGTGTGGGACATCCCTGTCCCAAAGCAGTTATGGGGCAACAGACACCCCCAGGGGTGCTGTGGGGAGAGGTGACCACGGGACAGCCTTTGGGGAGGGATGGGTGGCCGTGGCACAGTCCTTGGGGAGACGTGACCATGGGACAGCCCTTGGGAACAGGTGACCATGGAACAGCCCATGGGGATGAATGGGTGACAACGGCACAGCTGATGGGGATGGGTGACTGTGACACAACCCCTGGGCTCTGACACGACGACGTGGTGGCAGTGGGGGACACATGGATCACACAGCAATGAATGCCCAATGCCCCAGGCACATCAGTCATGGGATTTTCCAGGGTTACTCTCAGTGGTCCCCAGTCATGCAGCAGGGAGCAGAGTCTGGCCACAGCTTGAAAACCGGGCCCTGGGGTGTGGGGACCACCGGAGAAGGACGAGGGACATCCCCAGGGCAAGCAGTGTGGTGGGGGAAACATGAGGTAGGGGGCAGCGAGGAGGGGGGACCCGGCACTGCCCCCGCTCCTGGCCGGTGCCTCACCTGTACAGGTGTCCGGCGGCAGCTCCCGCTGCTCCAGCTCCCTCTGCTCAGGGATGCAGGGTCCCTCCCCACGCTCACTGCGGGGCTGCGCCTCACTTCTGGAGAGGGCACCGTCTGCATGGGGAGACAGCGCAACTGGCACCGGCGTGGGGCTGCACCCACCCACCGTGCCAGGGACACATGGGGCTGCCAGGCCCTAGCATCCCTCCTGCCAGAGAACCTGCCTGCATTAGGCAGGACCCCCATGCCCAAAGCAAGACCCCCATGCCCAAAACCTGTACAGTACAGATGCTCCGACCCTGGGTTTTGGGAGATGAGGAGCCAGGCGGCACGGGCTGTCCCAGATAGCAGCACCAGCATGGCATGGCACAGCACATGGCCCCGTCCCCACATGTCCCTGTTTCCCTCTGTGACAGGAGGCTCCGCGGTCATGGCGAGTGCAACCACCAATGCTTGCAGGGGACCAGGTCACACACATCCAGGACTCCCAAGGAGGCGCAGGCATCACCCCAGCCTGCCAGGAAAGGGGCAGAAAGGGACATTTACCCAGGGAGAGCAGAGACTCGTAGTTCTCCTTCACCAGGTTATTGTACAGCTCCTTCTGCCACTCCTCCAAATTCTTCCACTCCTCCGCCGAGAAGTAGACAGCAATGTCAACAAATGTCACCGGCACCTGCAGGGACAAGCCCCCGGCAGCTCAGTGACATCCACTCCCCAGGGGGCTGAGGGTCCCCCCACCTGGCCTGCAGCGTCCCCCTGGAGCCGTTACCTTGGGCACCTCACCCCGGGGGCCAGGGGGCAGCCGCAGCACCCAGAAGTTCCTGTTCTTCAGGAGGTTCTCCACATTCTCCAAGCGCCGCTGGAGCAGCCCATACTCCTGGATGAGGGTGCCCAGCACAGCCCACTTGCTCTCCAGCTGGTTCCCGAACTCCATGGCCGTCTTCTCGCAGTCCAGGAGCTTCTTCTCAGCTGTGCCGGACCGACCCTCCAGGCTGAGCAGGCGGGTGGCGAGCAGGTCGATCTTCCTCTCCATCGCCTGCACTGTGGCCACCACGGTCCAGAGCGAGGCCTCAGCGGAGTGGAGCTGTGCCTCCCGCACATGCGCCCGCTCCGGCAGCAGCGGGGGCTGCAGTGGCATCAGATGGGGAGCCTCCACATTCCATTCCTGCACCTGGGCCGTGGGGAGGGCACAGGTGGAAGGGGGCCCTTGGTCACCCCCCTGGGTCATGCCTGGAGCCTCAGCCCCATGGCAGGCACCGCTCCCCCCCAGACTGGTGGCTTTCAACCACCACCGCCCACCAGCAGCACAGCTTCAGGGACGTCTGCGCGCGATGCCCACTGTCACCCACCTACCCAAAGCCAGCAGCACTGCCCTTGCCCTGCCTGCCCAGGCTGCAGGAAGGGCACCACTCGGGACCTGCCACCATGTCATCCCCCACTAACAACTCGGCCGGGCAAGATTTGGCCCCTGGAGTGGTTGGCGCTGCCCAAGCAAGACAGGAGCTGCCAAGGCTGGGTCTCAGCCCCAGAAGGGGACAGGGCAGATAGATGCAGCAGGCCTGAGGGGATGGTGAGGGGCAGATGAGGAAGGCCCACCAGTGCCACTGGGCTGGATGCATCCCACTCAGCCGGCAGGCTGGGGAGGGACTGCAGCACAGCCATGGCAGCTGTGGGGTCAGTGCTGATCACTGTCCCCATGGACGCTGGCCAGCATCGGGCAGGTCAACATGCTGTGTGCAGCTGCCAGACCTGCAGGGCAGCAGCCCCACCCCTGGCACCCCACACCCCCACCCACTGCAGGGGCTGCCCTGGGCCTGCCCTGGCAGGAGCCCCCCAGGAGGTGGATAGGGCTGGGTGGGCAGGGAGCAGCTGGGGGCACGGGCAGCCTGGACCAGGGGTGCCCAGCGACATCCTGGGGACACACAGGCATCCTGGGTCAGAGCTGCCTAGGGCACTCCAGGCCTACAGCCTGCACGGAGCATTCCGGGGCACTGGGACATCCCAGGGCAGAGGTGCCTGGGGACATCCTGGGGACACAACAGGCATCCCAGGGCAGATGTGCCCAGCCACATCCTGGGGCACCCCAGGGATCACGGGGACATCCTGAGCCAGAGGTGCCCAGCCACATCCCCTGGACACCGGGGCATCCCGAGGCTGGAGCCTGCACGGAGCATCCTGGGGCTGGAGCCTGCATGGAGCATCCCGGGGTTATCGGGGCATCCCGGGGATCCCGGGGCCATCCCGGGGCAGAGGTGCCTGGCCACATCCCGTGGGCATCGGGGCATCCCGGGGCAGAGCTGCCCAGAGCATCCCGGGGATCCCGGGGCCATTCCAGGGCAGAGGTGTCCGGCCACATCCCGGGGGCACCGGGGCATCCCGGGGCCATCCTAGGGCAAAGGTGTCCAGCCACATCCCGGGGCACCGGCGCATCCCGGGAATGCCGGGGCAGGTCCCCGGGGGCAGCCCGGGACTGGGGCCGGGCGGGCTGGGGGTGCCGGGGGGCCCGGGGGGGAGGGGGCCCGGCGGCGGGGAGCGGCCGGCGGGGCGGGCGGGGCGGCTCCGGCGGCGGTGCCGGTGCCCCCGGGCCGGGCCGGGCCGGGCCGGGCCGCTCTTACCTGGGCGGGCGCCCACTCGGCCATGGCCCCGCGGTGCTGGGCCGGGCCCCGGCGGCTGGGGCCGGGCCGCGGCGGGGAGAGCGCGGAGCGGAGCGGGGCCGCGCTGCCGCCCGCCGCCGCGCCGGGGCCGGGGCCGGTACCGGGGCCGGGGCCGGGGCCGCTGTCGGTGCCTGCGCGCTGCGGGCCGGGCCCCGCCGCCCCGCCGAGGAGCAAGGGGCAGCCGGGGAATTGCATCCGCCTCCGCCGGGCTTCGCGGCAGCGGGCGGGGGGGGAGCGGCGCCGAGCGCGGAGCACTGCCGCCTACCGGCACCGGCAGCCCCGGCCGCCCTCCACCGCCACCGGCACCGCCACCGGCAGCCCCGGCCGCCCTCCACCGGCCCCGCCACTGACACTGGTACTGCCCCCGGCACCAGCACCGGCAGCCCTGGCCACCCAGCCACCAGCATTGGCTCCGCCACCAGTATCAGTATGGACACAAGCACCGGCACGGACACAGGCATTGGCACCAGTGTCAGCAGCACGGGCATCAGTATCCGCTCTGGCTCCAGCACCAGTACCAGACACCAGCACTGGTACCAAGCCCCACCACCAGGATGAGCACTGGCACTGGTGTCAGCACAGGCACCAATATCAGCTCCAGCACCAGCATCGGCACCAGTACCAGGCACCGGCACTGCCACTGGCACCACTAGCAACACAAGCACCACCACCGGCACCAGCACCAGCATTATCATGAGCACAGACACAGGCACTGGCACGGCACTGGTGTCAGCACGGGTACCAGTATCCGCCCCAGGACCAGCATCAGTGCCAGTACCAGGCACCAGCACCACTACCAAGCCCCCCACAGCAGTATGAGCATCAGCACTGGTGTCAGCATGGGCATCAGTATCAGCTCCAGCACCAGCATTGTCACAAGTACCAAGCACCAGCATTGGCACCAAGCCCCAATACAAGTACAAGCATTGGCACTGGTGTTGGCACAGGCATTGGTACCAGGCACCAGCACCTGTACCAAGCTCCAGCACCAGCATCACGATTGGCACCAGTGTGGGCATCGGCATGGGCATCAGTATCAGCACTGGCACCAGCATCAGCACCAAGCTCCAGCACCAATATCAGCATCAGTATCAGCACTGGCACTAGTGTCAGCACTGGTATCAGCACCAGCACCAAACCCTGGCACTGGCATCAGCACCAGCGTTGGCACTGACACTGGCATCAACACTGGCACCAGCATCACCACCAGTATCAGCACCAAGCCCCAGCCCAGCACCAGCACCAACACTGAGCCCAGTGGGTACTCTGCACCCAAAGCCTCCTGGGCTACCCCAGGGTCCCGGCCCCACAGGTGGCAGTTTGCGGTGGGGGCAGGGGGTGTCTGTCCCCCCCCACTCCTTGGACTGTGCTGCTGGGACCCCCCTGCTCCCTCCAGCACACAGCTGGCAACACCGGAGTGCCACGAGCCGGGGCCACAGGGTGAATGCCCGGTGTGGGGAGAGGAGCACCCGGCCACCCACACCAGGACCCCCACCCCAGCCAGAGGCAGGCAGGACACCCATGCATGGGGATGTACCGGGTTTGGGGACCCCCCACGCACTCACCCCAATCTGGGGACCCTTCGGTCTGACAGCGCCAGGGGCCAGGGCTGGTGCCAGAGCCGGGAAAAGCGTCGCGGCCCTGCCTTCACAGAAACCTGCTAGGAAAAGCTCCTACGGCACCCCGGGGCACCAGGGTCCCAGGGACAGGGGGCCATGGCAGGGGTCCCCTCTGCCACACACGGACCGGGGCCCTGGGCGGAGAGCGTGGTGGGACAAGAAGGGTTAACGGGCTGAGCAGGCGTCATGGGAGCCTGGGCAGCCATTTCGATTGAGGATGGGATGGGGTTGCTCCCTCATCCCCTCCAGCACCGGGCCAGAGGCCGGGGCACCTGAAGCCCCCCAGAACCCCCGCAGCCCCGTGCCCAGTGCCCTGCAGCTGCCACCCTCCCAGCCCTGGGCCCGAGCTGGGGCAGGGGGCATCCACTGGTGCCCTGGGCAGGAGGGAGGGTCCCAGGGGTCCCCTGGGAGCACAGCCCAAGGTGTGAGCTGTTGGGCCGCAAGTGGTGGCCCATGGGGACCCCAAGGGGAACCTCTGAAAGCAGCTTCATGGCAGCTGGTACCCTCTGTGCAATTAAGGGGAGGGGGTGGGAAACCATGGTCTTTGGCAGAATAAACAAAAATTAAAATCAACTCAGGCACCTGCCTGGTGCTGCTCCCTCCACCCTGGTGCCAGGGTCCACCTGCAAACCCCCCCGGGACCTCAGCATGCAGCACCTCTGGCACAGCCGCCAGGACCGGGAGGGCTCCAGGGGCCAGCGCTTGGTGGTGGGGACCAGCAGGCAGACACAGCACAGCCACAGAAACCCCGTTCCTTTGGGAAACCAGCAAATAATGGCAGTTTACTGGGTTTTGTGGCTGCCCACCATCCCCTCATGCCCAGCAGCTCCGGGTGGGAAGAAGGCAGCTCCCGGCGAAGGGCATGGCTGTCCCTGCTGGTTGGGGATGTGGACCAGCTGCCCTGCCACCTCCTCAACAGCTCCAGGGCACAGCTCACGGCTCATCGGGAGCCAGTGATGAATGAATGCAAAACTGACACCTCGACGTATGGGAGACAACAGGGACCCACGAGGTCACCGTTGCCAGCAGCAGTGTCAGTCACCAAGCGGCTGTCAGGCCAAGGCCCGTGGGCCGTATGCAGCAGAATAAAACCAAACCCACCCAAACCTGCGTCCCCATAAAACCTGCTCCAGGCTGCTCAGCTTCAGTGTCGCTCAGAGAGCAGGGTATGAAACCGAGCCCATCTGTGATGGGGGGTGGAGGGAGGGACCCTCTGTGTCGCTGCTGCTGCTCCCTGGGGGCTGCTGGCATCCCCCCGGTGCCTGGCGGGTTTGTCCCTGGTGGTTCTGCAAACAGCACAAATGGCCACACACATCCCACTGCACCGGGGTTTCCCTCACGTCTCCTCCGAGATTCCTCTGCCGTGTTTATGGACACCCGCCAGGCAAGGCCACAGACCCGGCAGCGAGCCCCTCGTGTCAGCCACCCCTCCCCAGGACCTCTCCGTGGGCAGGGCTATGGTGAGATTTGGGGTTATGGCTGCTCCTGTGCCCTGTGAAATTAAGAGCCAGGCAGCAGCGGGCGGCGCTGCCCACGATGGCTCACCCGGGATGGAGAATCCTGGAGCTGGCGTTGAGATGGTGCTCGGCCACTGCTGGAGTGGACCAGGAGTTCCCATGCTGGGGACACTGGGAAGAAACATAAAATCCCTGCTGGGACCTGGGCATTTCTTTTTCCCAGCCATGGATTCAGCGGGTGTCAGCTCAGGCAGGGTTTCCTGGGTTTATCCCTCAGATTTTTCAAATGTGTTTTCCCACCCAGGCAATATTTCCCTGGGAACGCCAAGTCCTCCTGGGGGAAGTTTGATCCGCCAGGACAGCATTTGCAAAAGACCCTACTCTTTGTGGCAGTGGGGAATTAAAAGCATGATCCAATGCAGTGGCTTTACCCCCTCAGGAGCATCCCATGGGATCCAGCAGGCTGAGACAGAGGAATGGACGGAGCTGCCCCCCGGCCCGGGAGGACGTCCGCTCTCCTGCTGGGGCTCTGGGGGGACTGTGGGCTGTGCAGGACCCCCAGGCTGTGAAACCATGTCCCACGCTGGAGCATCCTGAGCGTCTCCAGGGCTGGGTGGGTTTTGCCCATTTGGGGTCTGATGCCTCAGGAGCTGCCCGCTTGTGGCCACGCACCCAGGGCTCCCTCAAGGGGGATGCTGCACCCACACAGCCCCCCACACTGCTGCCCCCCATGTCCTCACCCCAGTGTCCCTCCTGAAAGGTCCCTCGAGGACACAACTCCACAAGAGCAGCAGGTCGGATCCAAGATCCAGCTGAGCTCGGACCTGCCCCAGGAGCAGCTAAGGCATCGCCTAAGGAGGGTGTAAAACCCTTCCGAGGGTGCTGAAGTCCCTCCATCACTCTGCAGCTCGGGGACATCCTCAGCCAGAAGTGGCATCTCTGTATTTTAAAAGTTTCTATCATTTTCTTTTCCTTCTGGGAATTTATCCGGCTGATTCAGGACCCTGCACCTGCAGCACCTTGCTGCGGGTGCCACCAGCGTGACGAAGCATTGCGTGAAGAACCGCTGCCTCCCCGTGGCTTTAAACCTGCCGCTTGCCTGTTTCACTTGACGTCTCCCTCTGAAACCATCTCCAGTTCTGCCTCTAAACTGGGACAACAGGAAGCGCCTGGGGTGTGTAACACGTGGGCACAGCCCAGATCCACTCGGGATGGGGTGACGATAGAATAGAAATTATGCACAATAAACATGACAAGGTCTAACTCCCACAAAAGCAGATGGAGCTTTCTGGGAAAGGGGCTCTTTTTCCAGTTGCTTTTACTAAAAAAGCCACATCGAGAAGTGAAGACCACCTCTTCCCAGAAAGCACTGGTACAAGACCTCAAGTTTCTGTAGTTTTGTGTTTATTTGCATCATGGCAGTGGCCACAGCCCACGAGGCACTGACCGAACACACGTGGTGAGACCCTTCATCTGAAGGGGCAAGGGGGGAGAGGGACAGACGCAGAGAAACTTAAAAAGAAATAATCTTTTATCAACATTAATCAGGAAATGCCAGAGCTCTCAGTTTGCAAAGCGAGGAGAACACAATGGGAGAGGACACTTCAGACAGCAACCCATAAAGGGCAACTAAACCAGAAGGGGCAGGAAAGCCCCACATGCTACAGCCTGACCTTGCCGCTACTGTTTAGAGAACGTAGGGGCTCTTAAAATTAAAAATGTTTTATTCTCAGACATGTTTCTGATCCCACTGCTCCTGACAAGGTGGTACATGGCAGGGCGAGCTTTACATTTGCAGATTAAACATGACGTAAAGCTTTTCAAACATCAATAAATAAACAAATGCATTGGAAACACTCTTGAAAGAAAACCTGTCTTGCTAAAGATCCAGGGTTTTGTCCCCTGACTGCATGACCCGCAATTTATGCAGCCACTTGTATTTCCCAACGCATGAACATTACCTCTCATGGAAAGTACCTGGAGTCTCAGCTTAAGTTCCTTACTAAATGACATGGTCTGCGAAAAGCTCTTACTCTCCCTGCTACAGGAGAAACAAGACAGTTTCTCAGAGAGGAATCTGGAGAATTTCATGATTCCCATGTGCTCTCCTGGGATAAGGCTCGGGCAAGGAACAGCAAGTTTCCACAGCCTTGCTGCCTGGTTCCCTCCACAGCTACTGGGCACCCGGCCGATGCCGCACTGAAGGATTCCCCGGGTTTCACCCCGTCTCAGGCAGGTTTGTCCTGCTCTCCCTTAGGCTGAGCTTTGGGCTGGAATCGGTTTTAGCTCCCTGCGCTTTCCGATGCTTACCTTATGCTGCTGCTCTTGTGGGTTTTTTTCAATTTAAGCAGTATATCCACTGCGATGGTTATTTAAGTGCAGTGACAAGGGGGACCACGCTGCGTCAGATTTAAGTAATTGCCTGGCTGGTTGGATGCTCCTGCAAGCATCCTCGCAAGCGAGGAAGGAGGCAGAGCCTCCTGCATGAGGCCTTTCACCCCAGACTCACTTTCAGCCACTCCTGAACCCACAGCTGCTGGCATGTGACTGCCCCCAGCCCCGCCGTGCTGCTGCTATGCAAAGGAACGAGGCTTGGGAGGACAGAGTTTTACAGGATTTTTCTACAAAGAATCTCCTCGCTCCAAAGGGCCTTCCCTCAGGAGCACACAGCGCACTTGGGACCACTAAGGCTTTAAGCTGCATGGGAGAAACTATGCTAAGGCACATGGAAACCAAGGTGACGGGTGACAGCCGGCATGGTGTCACTCAGTGCAAGCTGTGCCTGGCAAATTCGGTGGCCTTCTACAGTGGGGTTACAGTGTTGGTGGAGGGAAGAGCGACTGACATCACCTGCCTGGACTTGTGCAAAGCATTTGACACTGTCCCACACGACATCCTTGTCTCTGGAGAGACATGGATCTGAGAGACGGAGCACTTGGTGGGTAAGGAATTGGCTGATGATCGCACTCAAAGAGCTGTGGTCAATGGCTCAATGTCTGGGTGGAGACCAGTGACAAGTGGCATTCCTCAGGGGTTTGTACTGGGACCAGCACTGTTTAACAACTCTGTTGGCGACACAGACACTGGGACCAAGCCGCCCTCAGCAAGTTTGCCAACAGCAGCAGGATGTGTGGTGCAGCTGACATGCTGGAGGGAAGGGATGCCACCCAGAGGGACCTGGGCAGGCTGGAGAGGTGGGCCCCTGCAAACCTTATTAAGTTCAATTCAGGCTGGGCAGAGAATGGGTTGGGAGCAGCCCTGAGGAGAGGGACTGGGCGTGCTGGTGGGTGAGAAGCTGGACGCGACCCGGCCACATGCGCTTGCAGCCCAGAAAGCCCCTTGTGCCCTGGGCTGCATCCCCAGCAGCGCGGCCGGCGGGGCGAGGGAGGGGGCTCTGCCCCTCTGCCCCACTCTGCTGAGACCCCCCTGCAGCGCCGCCTCCAGCTCCGGGGCCCCCAGCATAAAGAGGGCACGGACCTGTTGGAGCAGGGCCAGAGGAGGCCACGGAGATGGCCAGAGGGCTGGAGCCCCTCTGCTGTGCAGCCGGGCTGGGAGCGCTGGGGCTGTTCAGCCCGGAGAAGGGAAGGCTCCTGGAGAGCCTGGAGCACCTTCCAGCACCCAGAGGGGCCAGCGAGGAAGCTGGGGAGGGGCTTTTCCCAAGGGCCTGCAGCGCCAGGACAAGGGGGAACGGCTTTGCGCTGAGAGAGGGCAGATGGAGATCAGAGCTGAGGGAGAAATCCTTCCCTGTGAGGGCGGCGAGGCGCCGGCACGGGCTGCCCAGAGCAGCTGTGGGTGCCCCAGCCCTGGCAGTGCCCAAGGCCAGGCTGGACGGGGCTGGGAGCCACCGGGGCTGGGGGAAGGGGGCCCTGCGCGTGGCAGGGGTGGGACTGGGGGGTCTTTAAGGTCCCTTCCAAACCACACCAATCAGGGATTCTATGAAGAATAAAAGAAAAGCTGTCCCAGGGCAATTTTAAGAAGGAAATAACGAGAAGCCAGTGCTAAAAACTTTCTGGACATTACTCCTGTACTTGGGATGGGCAGGGATCCTTTGGTCCCAAGTGTATCCTGCCAGTCCCCTTCAGAACTTATTGAATTGCATCACAGCACCAGCTGTCTCTTGCTCTACTGCTCCTCATGGGAAGCTGAGGACATCACTCACGGGTTCACTGCAAAGCAGGTGCTTGAACTGGAGGCAACACAACTTTTTGACTCTTTGCATTCAACTGGAAAAGCAAAAATGCTAAATATCCCCAGCCTGCGTAGAGAATATGTGACTGACAAACACTGTCTCCGCAGGACCCCCTCCTGCCTGCTGAACTCATCCCCATAGCCGAAGCCACTGCTTTCTTTTCAGTTTACAGAGCGATGTTACCTGTACTTTGTACTTACATTAAGAATATATCCATGCTCTTTTCCAGAATCTCAGAAATTAAATTGGCATCTTGCCCCCAGTAAACAGATGTTTGAAGCAACTGATTCTGGTCGTTATTTCCACATGACAGTGCTTTCACTGCCACTGCTGCTGTCCTATGACTGAAACTGCTGAACTAATTTTTTTGTTGTTACTGTTTTTAAATCAAACCCAACCACTCACCTTAACCTAAGCTTTTAAAAGCGCCATTTCCTGCTTACAGCTCTGTGGACCATCCTGTTCTGATGGCAACACTTTCTCAGTCTTCCCATACTCAAAAAGCTTTGAGCATTTTCCTGCATTAATACATTCTCCAGCACATGCTGTTTGGTGCACCAGAAGACTTTTTTTAACAGTGCTTTTGGTACCATCAACACTGCTCTACACAACTCCTCCTCCCAGATATTAATAATCATTCTAGCTGCTAATTAAAATCAGGTCCTAATCGATGACCGTTAGCCTGGCACCAACAAGCTTTTATGCTTGAACTTGATTCAGTTTAGTAAAACCCTTATCCTAAAGCTTCCTCTACAATCAATATATGACTATCAACCATCATCTCTGGATGGAGGGATTTTTTGATAACCAAATGGAAAAAAAAAAAAAATCTACCCCAGGAAAGCTTCTGGCACACTGATTACATGTATATGTTATGAGTTCGCAAGTGATTAGTGAGTCTCGGTTTTTCCATAAAACTTTTTTTCACATTCCGTACACTTGTAAGGCCGCTCTCCTGTGTGAGTTCTCTGGTGGCGAATCAAGACTGCGTGGTGACCAAAGTTTTTACCGCAGTCTGTGCATATATAAGATGATACCCGATGATGTTTAGTGTGAATTTGTTTGTATTTTAGAAGTCCAATCTTCAATTTAAAAATTTTAAAAAAATTAAAAAAAAATTAAAAAAAAAATTCTGACGTTCTGTACACAGATACAGTCTTTCTCCTGCATAGGTCTGCTGATAAAAGAGGATCTCTTTGAATTCATTAGGTTCTTCCTCAAGAGAGCCATTGCCTCTTCTGCTTCCCATTGGATTTGCCTGACCTGTTGCTGAATTATGATGACTCTTGCATGTTACCCCTTGTCCAAAATTTGGCAACTCTGGTCTCAAGTTCCTCCTGAGAATGATCCCTGCAGTTCTGTATTTTCTGCACTCTTTGCGTGACTCTGCAACTCGGATCTGATCACAGGACCGCCGCAGCCTGGAACAAAAAGATTCCAAACATTCCCTTTAACTGATGTGATAGAACATAAATCTCCAAAGAACAACAATTCCTGATTCACCATGACCACATCCGTACAAAGAAAACAAGTCTTGGGTAAAAAAGCAGGGATGCACTAGAATCCCCCTCCCTCTAATCCTACAAGCTTGTGCAGTTTGAATGTGTCACCAGTTTGATTTCTGACAAGTCTCAGGCCACCATGCACCTGCACCAAGACTTGTGGAAATCTGCCTTTCCTCAAAATCCTGCTGATGCTTGACAGGCAGTGTTTCTCTCACCTGGATATTGCTTTTGGGAACAGCATAGTCTGCACAAGGAACAGAACACGGAGATGACAGTTATTGTTGTCCTCTGATTTTTTTTTTCCCCCTGTTATTACAAAGACATTTCCTAAGCTACTTTAATTGTATCGATGCAGACAAAGGATACGTTGCACAAAGACCCGTCCTGAGGACAGCTTGTCAGCCTCTTCACTCTAAGCTTCTGAGCCCTGTAGTTTACTTGTGCCTTCCTTCTGTAACATGAGTCATTTTTGTTAATTTACATCAAAAATATTGTTCTTTGAGAAGGCAAAAGGCAGAATTTTTCCAGTTGTTCCTAAAACTGTAAGAAAAGACTTAGTGATACTGTTTTCTAGCAAATCCCTGCACAACCCACTGTCTAAAAAGCACATCTCCCTTGTCCTCCAGGGAAAGACCCAGCAAGGGGGTAACAGCAAATGCAGTTGCTCTGGCATCTGCAGAGGGTGGCTGGGAAGCAGGCGAGCAGCATTTGTCTTCCAATTTTTCAACTTTTGAATATGATTTCTGGAATATTTTTAAAAGTTAGATGTTCAAAAGTGGAAAGTCTTGAACTCATTGCACCCTTAAAACCTAATTCAGCTGTTTGGTGCCAAATTCAGTCCTAACTGTCTTTCTGATACATGAACTTATTTTCCCCCAACTAATCCCTCCCCATGCAACACACAGCACATACTTTTTTAACAGATCAGAGCTTTAGAGCAGCTGTCTGCAGACTCTAGCTTTTCTGCTATAAAAAATAGAAGGTATGTAAAGAATAAAAAAGAAAATGGAATCACATTGTCTCATTACTTTATGTAATTCAAATTTGAAAGTGCAGAAGTAGTAACAGAATGAGGTAAGGCTAAATCAGTGTTTCTTAAACGGAACCGAAGTGTGGCACCAAGTGCAAACTAGAGTATGTGACAACTCAGGCTCTAGGGGTTCACAGCACTTCTGTTCCTGCAGTCTAAAGGACAAGTAAAGGCACTTCTAGCTCCTAAATACAGCAAGTTCTTCTTCTGTTAATCCAGGGAATTACCTGAATGCTGAGGAGCCATTGAGGGCTCACATCTTCAAATTAAAAAACAACTACTTCCAACAAATGTATCGTTGGGCACTTAAAACTAACCAGTAAGACTTCTTCATTTTCTCGGTCATCATTCATGTTATCTAACTATTTCTGCAGCAAAAGTAGTTCAACACTCTTCAGCAAATCACAAGAACAAACATACATCGGGATTTGGGGCTGATGAAAATACTAACTATAACAAGTCCACAGGACTCAGGATACCACATGCCACTGCTGCTCCTGAGCTCATGTCTCTTAACCTCTTCCACTCTCCTTTGTTCCTCGTTTTAGTCAACACGTGCATCACCAGCGGCAGAGCCTTCCACTCGCCACTGTTCTACCCGTATCACACAGACAAGGTATCACCTACACACACAGACTGAGTACCTGACAACAACAGAGCGCAGGGAGGCAGCAGTTGCGGAAGCATTAGAAAAGCCACTGTCCTTCAATCTTTAAAGAAAAGATTGTGGAGCTTATCATCTCACAAAGATTCCGAAGCATCTAAATATTAATTCAGCGGGAATCAAGGGATTTGAGGAGTGACTGTTAGACAAGAGCCAGGCCAGAAACTGCATAGATCTGTGAGCCTTCAGCGAGAAAGGAAAAACTAACCTTTACCCAGCGTGGTTAAAGATTCATAATTCTCCTTTATCACCTTCTTGTAAAGTTCTTTCTGCCAATCTTCCAAGTCCTTCCCCTCACACACTGCACCATTATTAAATGTCCCAGGCACCTAAACCAAGGTGTTCAATAGTTGACACCATTAGCAAGCTGTACATCCTTGAAAGCCCTCTTCGTCACACAGTATTAAACAAGCGCTCACCAGCCAACCTTACGTACAACCAGCACACTAGCTGAGGGCTTTATACACAAATCCTCTGCTGTTATTTCTGCATGCAACTCAGAATGAGTAAAATTACTTAATAATGTGACTCAACTGAAATTATGATTCTATAATGACTGTGGCAAAAGTTAGTCGTAAAAAAAAAAATATCTGTGGTCACATCAATACCTAGCCCCATCAAGGAATTTGGCTCTTCCTTTCACTGAAAAACAGAAAATACTCCAGAGTGTATTTTAAATAAGCCCTGAGGCAGTGCCACAGTCTGTCAGATCTGGCTGTAAGAGTTCTTCCCTAATAATAAAAGTTAACACAAACAAAAAATTAAGCCCTACAAATACAAAGAGATTAATACTGTGGTTATTTTGCAATGTATATATACATTCTGTGTACATACTTTGTATCTGTACTTTATATCTACAGAGTACCACATTTCTACATGCTTGCCTTTGAACATGTTTTAATTTGCCTTTCAATCTAATGCCCAGCTCACTGGTTCAGATGTTTGCAGATTCCATCATGTATAAGCTTGCATCAGGTATAAACTCAATTGTACAAATCTGCTGCCAAAAATTTCATTAATTTGTCACTAGATGGGATCGCAATCCAAACCAAATACACCAGGGAGAAGGTTGAGCAGTTAAACCTTTGTCTTAGCCCCAAACACCCACGCTATGGAAACTCCACCACCACCAAATCATCTCAGTGACTCTAAACATAATTTTTCCAAGCATGAGGGCTGTCATGTACAAATGCAGCTCTGCAGGGAGCAAATCCATTTTACAGCACAAAGTGGGGCTGTGTTTCTAACAAATAGCACAGATTTTCTCCCTAACATTTAGGCACAAAATTAGAATTCAAGCCCAAAGAGCACGAAGATGCCTTTCATTTCCCCCCAGTTACCAGCCTCCCAGTGCCACCTCCACACTCTGCAGTACCAGGGAGAAAAACAAAACCACTGGCAACTTTTTACTGCCAGGTAGCATGTTTCACCTACTGTTGCTTACTTGAAG
This sequence comes from Falco naumanni, assembly GCF_017639655.2. Classification (NCBI taxonomy): domain Eukaryota; kingdom Metazoa; phylum Chordata; class Aves; order Falconiformes; family Falconidae; genus Falco; species Falco naumanni. The sequence continues at coordinate 62,402,745 of NC_054057.1, forward strand.
TGCTTCATGTGTAAATCTTCCTTTAATTTAAGGGAAGTAAATACAACAGCAAACATCTTAGTGCACCCTCAAGTGCTCAGGATTCCAGATTCGGTTTTGGGTTTTATTACTTATCCTACCACAGAAACCCTGAGGTGTGCCAACAAGCCAGTTTCCGTCTTCACCCAAAATGATTTTTTTGGGAACAGCTTCTTTCAACAGACGTCTGTTTTTTCTAATTTTTAAGGGGTCAATTTCAAAAGAACTGTCCTCAAAATGCTTTGAACACAGTCGCTGATGCTTGAAAGGCGTTCCCATGTCCTGGCCCATGTTGTGAATCCACTGCTTCAAGAGAGGTTTATTTTGTAAATGGAAGCCACAGAAAGTTACAGTACTGCTCTTGTACGCCCCGCTGGTGGCATTTTGAGAATTCAGTGCTGAGCAATAAACCATTGTAAAACAAGAAATGGGAACAAATCAAAAAACAACGTGCCTGGAAGATGGTTTAAAGAGTTTCCAATAAACTTCAGTTGATTGAAATGGAACTAAACTTCTCAAGAAAAACCACGGTTTTGAAAAACAGAAAGAGCTGAGGTCACAAAGAAGTGAAACATGGTGCCAAACTTCACTGCCAGGGACATGGAGCTCAACACAGCTGATGTCCGCTGTGCAGGGACAGAAGGAACCAGGACCGCTTCCGCAGCATGTGGCTTCCCTGCTTCAAAGCGACAGTGTACAACCTGAAAGACAAAAAGGTTTAAAATCAACTTAATGGACCATTACTGTGCAATTTGCATTTAAAGTAAGTTCTGCTACGTACGCATATATATACACTTCATTAATTTGCGTATCCGTGAGGAATTCGCCCATGCTCCACAACAAAGCATGTTATACAGAAGGCAGGAACAGAAGGGTGACGGCCAAATAACGTCCAAAAAATGAAAACAGGTTTATCCACGGGCTCTGGACAAGGACTTCCCCACCGTATCAGCTGCGTGCGGGAGGAGGCGAGTCTGGGGGACGTCAGCTCGAGAGGAGCTGCTCGGGCAGACGCATTGAAAGAGGAGAAAACCGCACACCCAGAGGCATCGTTAGAAAAGGACGATGACAGAAATCATCAGGGCGTAAAGGGCTCCGCAGAGCCCACGGGGCACGGCCCTGGAAACAGACACCGCCCGGCTGCAGTGCCAGCAACTCCCCGCCCCACCGCACGGCTCTGGGGGCCGGTGCGGGTCGCGGCCCGCTCTGGTACCAGGCGCGGAGGAAGCCAGGCACCCCCGTGCCATGGCTGCCCCTCCAGCCGGTCCGGCTGCAGGCCCCCCGCTCCCGGCTCCCCGCGCCGGCGAGGCTAAGGCGGCTGTTGCCCCCTCCGGGGCCGGCGTCCCGGCTCTGCGGAGAGGCACTGGAGAGCGGGGCACCCATCGCCCCGAGGCGCAGAGAGCAGCCGCCCCGTTGCGGGAAGCACGCACCAAGCTCCCCCGCGCCGCCGGGCCCCGCGGGCAGGCCCGGGGCCGGGCCCCGCCCGAACGGGCCCGCGCAGCCACCAGGGCACAGGCCTCTCCCGCAGGACAGCTGCTCCCCTCCTACCAGCCCCGCCGGTGCCGAGGTGGAGGACGCGTACCTCCCCTCTGAACCCCCCTCCCACCCCGGCCCCTCACCGTCCGCCGGACCGCCATCTTCCTCCGCGGCGCCGCGCCCCGCCCCTCAGCCGGGACACCGGCCAATCGCGTGGGGCCTCAGCTGTCAAACGCTTTCCGCCCCCTCACCATTGGCCGCCTGCCCTACCCATGGCGCGCTGTGCCCCGCGCCAGCCAATCACCACCAGCGCTTGCGGCGTGGCTTCCCCTACGAGGAGGGGCGGGCGGGTGCATATATTCCCATTGGCCAGCACAGAAAGAAACAAAACCCTGATTGGAGGAAACGAGCGTGACCTCACGGGAAGGGACGCAAGGTTTACGACCCCGCTTCTTCTCGTTGTCATAGCAACGGCGGAGCGGCGGCGGCCCGGGCTGGGCCCGGCCGGGAGCGGGGCGGCGAGGCGCCGGTAAACGCCCGGGAGGATCCCGGGAAGCGGCTCAGCCACGTGCCCACTGGGGGGAGGAGGGGGGCAGGCCCGGGGCCCCTCACGGAGGAGCGGCGGCGGGAAGCGGGCTGCGCAGTCCCGCAGCGCGGGGCTGGCTCCGCGCGCCCCTGGCCCGGGGAGGGGGTCGCGGCCGCAGCTCCCCCTCCTCGAGGGCAGGCTGAGCCCAGGGGCTCGCCCCGCTCCCGCCGGGGAGAATCCTGCCGTTCCCCTTCTCCACTGCCGGTTACTCCCACATCTAAAGCCAAGACCTGTCCTGAAAACGGGGCCCTGGGGGAAAGCAGGCCCAGAGCTCCTCCTCCTGTGTCAGCCCCGCTCGTCTTTCCTCTTCCTCCTGTAGAACAACCCACGGCATTTCTCTAACAATTTTATTTTTAAAAAACATGACATTTCCAACCAACAAGAATGCAGAACAAACTTTAGCAGAAACATGCACATTAAAAAAGGCCGTTTAACAATTTTGTCACAACTGTCTGACAGTGTAGGAGCCCTGAATCAAACCGGGCTCTTGCCTGACTGCCACTGCTGCCACTTTGTTTCCCACAAGGCTCAACGCCACCGACAACCAATGTGACTGATGGTACATCCAGACCCTTACTACTAAAGGAATTAATTGTGCCCTTGCAATGTCACAACACATCAGACTGCCAGCAGCACTCCCCTCTTCAAGAGATATTAAAGAGGAGCAAAAATAAAGTTTCTGAAGGAGAATGTTTAACAAGCATCTAAACGTTCTGTTTTCACAGGATTCGGAAAATTGAACAAACACAGAAGACCTGTAACAACGTGGCAAAGTAAGTACAACACAACTTTAAGGCTATGCAAAATTTAAACCATATTCCAGGCTCCCCAGTCATTTTACAATGCCAGGGTGAGGATCCAGCCTTCAGGAACTCTCTCTTAATGTTCAGCAGAAAGGAGCCCTAAGAGCTCTGTGATTTAACTGTGGGACCAAGCTGCCTCTCAGGCTCTACTCCCCTCTGTCTCATTGCCACTTCCTGAAGAGGCTTCTTTCAAACAGCCACAGGATCAACACTTCCTTTCTCAAAGCATTTCACACAAGTAGGTGTCTCCTGGCACTGTTTCACTGTTTGGTGGACAATTAGTAAATGACTCACTTGTTTTCAGCCCTGTCCCTGGACTGTGGCCTCTCAGTAGCTGAGGGGTAACATTTCAGCTAGTCTCCAGCCAGAAGCATTACAAATTGTTCTGTGTGTCACCGTCATTTCTCTCTGGCATGGATTCACGGCTCGCAGTAACTCCAAGCATCGCAGACTTCCTACACAGCTCCAACACATCCCAAACAGCTACAGGCACCAGTGAAAGCTGTGAAACAGCTCTGCACACCATTTCAATGTGATCTGTGGAAAATATCCCCCCCACCAACCTTCTCCCTTTGCCTGGGAGGGGGCTCAGGATGGCCGTTCAACAGCCTCCTCCTCCCGCCACAGTCCAGCACAGAGCTGGGGGTTCCTGCCACAGCCCTGCAAGGCTGATGGCCAAGGGGGTCTGCGAAACCCCCGGCTGGACGGGATTTTCTATATGGAGTGCATCACAGACCCCCTGATCTCTGTGCAGGGCCAACCGGCCAATGTCAGGTGTGTTTCTTGCATGTGAGTTTCCTGATGTTTCATCAAACTCCTCCTGAGCACAAATCTTTTCCTGCAGAGGGGGCACTGGAAGAGCCCCTCTCCTGAGTGCCGGCGCTGGTGGTTTAGAAGGTAATCCTTTCTCCTGTAGCTTTTATCACACTCAGAGCACTTGTATGGCCTCTCTCCTGTATGAGTCATCTGGTGCCTAACAAGCCACGAATGGCAAATGAAGCTTTTCCCACAGTCACTGCAGATGTAGGATTTGCCCCTGCCCTGGCTCTGCTGCTGGCCTGCGGGGCTGCCCCGGGGCATGAAGTGCTGCCTGCAGCGGGTGCAGGACTCCGACCTGTCCTGCCCGTGATCACAGCAGGGGCTGGCTAATGCGTTTTCTGTGGGGAAGTTCTCCTCGCTTTCTGCAGATGGCTGCTCCTCTCCGCTGAGGCTGTTGTAGTCACGAAGCCTGGTGCCACCCGCAGGGTTTTGTCCTCCGCATTCGGTACGGGCCACCAGCTGCGGCCCTGCAGGCAGCCCCTCGCAGGTGGCAGGAGCAGCCCCCTGCCCGATTCCTTTCTCACCCAGAGCACACGGCTGTGGGTGCAGTGGATGGAACACCCTTTCGTTGAGATTCTTCTCACATGCATGGCCCGGAAATATCTCCCCTTCTCGGGCTCCCTGGGGAGTCTGAAGATGATCCTGCTGGGTGGAGTTTCTCTCACATTTGTTGTACGTGCATGGTCTCTTTCCAACACTATTTTCCTGAGTGCTAAAGAAATCTAAGCGCTCATCAAACCCTTGGTCGTACTGAGTGTCACCCCCAAGGCCATTCCTGGTGGTGTTTGTTTCCATCATTTCTGAATTCCACTGACTGTCCCATGTCACTCCAGGACTAGGATCCTTGGAAAACTTCTCTCCAGGTCTTCTCGGTACCTCTGCATCACACACCATGCTCTCAAGGCAATCTTCTGGAGGGTCCCTCTTTGTGTTTTCATCGTGCACTGAAACAGATAGATTTCAGTCTTTCAGTTAAGGAAGCCTCTTAACAGTATCCCTCCAAGCCAACAGCCATGCTGAAGTAATAAGATGGGAGGTTTTAATACTGAGGGGAGAAAGTACCATTATTCCATGGAAACGAAATCTCCAAGAAAACAGAAGATCTTTTTGCAACTTTTTAAAAAAAATCTACATTAAAAAATCATTAATGCAATGTCTTATTTTCATCCTCTTGGTCAGATGTCTGAAGTGTGAGGTTAGTTCCCTGACAGAGCCGACACCATCGCACCTCAGTGCTCTCAGCTGCTCTCCAGACAATCCAGCGAGCACCTAGAGAAGCAAAGGGTCCGAGCCGAGGCACTGAAGCCAGCCCAGTGGCTCAATGGGGATGCCCCTCTCTTGTACCTTGTCTCTGCAGGCTGGACTTCTGCAGGGAGACATTCTCTGGCTGTGTCCTTGTTCAGACTGCTCAGAGCAGTGCTGCGTAGTGGCAGCTCTCACACCTTACGAGTGATCCCCAGACAGGGAGGCAGCTCTGGCTGGATGCAGAGGCACGCCTAGACTGAGAGCTGTCAGTCAGACTGCCTCTCCTCCAGACGCCTCTCCTGCTTTCCTTGGAAAAAGTTTACAATTCCTGATAATATAACCTAAAAAGGTATCCGGCACCTGAGCCACTTAGGCACAGCTCTAGATGTGCCATTGAACAAAACTGTTCTGCTGACCAGCAAATCCCCTCATTCTGTAATTACTCTTTCCTGTGACCAACCTCCAGTGTTCCATTTTCCAGATTATTTCCACCAATGCTCTTCAGCTTTCTAACACCGTGATTTTTCTGCACCCTAAGGCCTGTGATCCTTCCCACATCTGCAGGTTGCTACAAAAAGACTCCACCAAGCACCATGAAGGACCATGGGTCTCTCAGCAGTGTCAACCAGCCAAGTCCAAAGTTAACTGCGCTACATAAACATCCTGAGCAATTATTTCTCCAGCTGCGTACTGGGACATCAGCACACAAACATGTTACCACAGGCCAAACTCAAGCATGATTTGAGTGCTGTAAAAGGCACCAGCTGCTCTACGGTAATTGTCTAAGCACGTCCTCTCACCCCAGAAACTCCAGATTACATGTAAGCACAAACTGGAAGGCCTGGAACAGGCTTACTCGGCTGGAAAGCCCACCCTGGGAGTGCCCTCAGAGCAGCTGCAACAGGTCTTCCTCAGCAAGGAGTTGGTGGGAGCTGATCCAGCCTTACACCAGGGCAATATTCTGGATGGCCTTTTTCAGTGGGGCAAAAATCTTTGATGCTGGTAGCTCCCATGCAGTTACTGGCACGCTGAGAGTTTACCCCTTGATTTACTCTATAGTAACTTCATCACGTGCCATGGATGTTTAAATAGCTTACATGACATGAAGGAATTCCAGGCTACCAACTGATTTCTACACAGAATATTCCTCTGCACCCCCTCCTCAGTTATCCAAGTGACAGCTATACTGACTGGCCCCGGGTTATGGCCCAGGAAATTGTATTTAATTAATAACCCCATCCAAATTTGCACACCCATCGCCTGACGCTAAGCCTTGATCCAAAGATGAATCTCTACTAACTCCACGTCAGGCATGATCCATACTTCAAGTGCGCTCTTCAGAAAAACTCTGAATGAATGCTAGCACCTACATCTCCGAACAACACTTCCTAAAATCGTTTTGCATTAAAGCTGCCTTCTCTTTTGCTGCAGGACAGCTCTCCCGCTTGGGAATGCAAAGTCAGTGCTCTATGTTCATCAGTAACAGGTTTAGACACCACCAAGCCAGCTGGAAGCACAAACTTGATCCATAAAGCCTGAGCACACCACTGTGCCTGCCTTAAACAGACACCCCAGACAGAGCCTGTGACAGTTTTAGGCCAGCTGAAGGAGGAACAAGTCTCTGCCGCTGACAGAACCTGAAATTTTTGTGAACAAATACTAACCAGCAGACTGAGGTTTGTTCGAGTTCTTTCATGGCTTATGTTATAAGGTCATGACATTTAGTATAGTATTAAAAAAATGCCCTAAATTAGATTTAGTGTCCCAGAATTCTCAGCTGAAATCCATTACTGACCTGCACTTGGATCCGTAGAGATTTCTTCTTCTTTCTCCAAGTCTTGTCGTTCAGGGCAGCGTGGCTCCTCCTCTTGTTTAATCCATGATAAAACGTCAGTTGCATAAGTCTGAAATCCTGCTCATTGGGGAGAATTTACACAACTGAGAAACACTGGGGAAAGACGCAAAGCACGGAAGATTTGGGAATTCACAAAGGTAAGAAAAGTGCTGACAAAAGCAGGGAAGAAAGGACATCAAAAGCCACCTGAGGGGCAACTCCTGCAGTAGGAGTTTTTACCAGGGAATCCTCACCTGCATCAGGGCCTCTTGGGAGGTCCTCACCCTCTGCACCTGGCAGCTCCCTGGCACATGCTTCTTTGCCTTTCTTGGTCTGACTTGAAGCTTCAGGCTCACAAAACGCTTGCTTGGCTAAAGGAGAAAATTCAAGACGAGCATGTCACAACTGCATAAGCTCAGGATTTCACAAGGGTGAAACTGGCATTTGTTTTGGTTTTTGTTGACCCCCAAGTCAAGCTCCCACAATCCCAGTTTCTTAATGAAACCTGATGGAAAAGTCTAAAAATCCCAGTTTCCTACATAGGCAGGAAGCAGAGTAAAACAACAGTGGAGTCAACCAGTAGAGCTGCTAACCCTTTGTAAAGAGTAAGGACAGCCAAGCTCCAAAGCAGAATAGTTTCTTTGTAATACAAAGAGGTACCACCAAACGAGAAGGCAAGAAACAGGTCCCCGGGCTGTGTAGCCTCCCCATACAGCAACAGAATTTCCAAGGAGTTGGTGCACTCGCTCATGTACACAGAAAAAACACAGAAGAGGCGAGGAGGGAAAAGGCAATCTGAAGCCTCTGGACAGGCAGGAGAGGCACTGCCGCCCTGCAAGAGAAGGCTGCAGGGGACGTGGAGCTAAGGAGCTGCCAGCGTCCCCGGTTCCCCCTGAACCAGAGCAGCACGGAGTCCTGCCTTCATGCAATCACAGCCCCACACGGGAGATGGCACCAGCCACAGACCTCATTCTACCACTGATTTTTGCCTCCTCCAAGTTAACCCATCGGCCCCAAAAAGTCACTAATGGCCCACTGCACTAGATATTTAATCGGCATAGAGCTATCAACTCAAGGGAAGGACTTTAACGGGGAATGAAACATTTCCTATTCTGCACTGGATTGCTTGGATGAAAACCAGCCACATACTCTGCAAACTCCAAAACTGCTGTGAGAAGGGAAAGACGAAATACCAGCCCTTACTGGTCAGGACTGGTGGCAAGTCTATTCAAAACTTGTGAGCTCTTTGTGAAAGGTTTGGAATACATGAGAAGAGGTGGAGAAAAAAAAAAGTGCACCTTGGAATTTAATCCCTGTTTTATTTTCCCTCCAAGGTATGCAGTTACTCACCCGGGCAGGGCTCTTCAGGAACTTCTTCAGCTCCCCTTTTCTGCTGATCTGCAACGCACAACTCCTCCTCTTGCTTAATATGGATTGGGCCATCTTCTGTTAATAGGAACCAATGTTATTTCAATTCCATACACAAAATTAATTCCGATTCTCATCCCACCCCAGCCACAGCAGCTCTGTCCTGGCTCACATTACAGAGAAAATTTCAGTTCAGTTCTAGTTCTTGCTGACCAAAGTCTGTTAAACAGATCCAAAATATTTGTCACAAAACCTTCACCGGTTGAGCCTCAGAAACACACAAATTTTTCATGCAAGTGTAACGTCCATTTTGTTGTGGCACCCATTAGCAAATGAAAACACATTCTATATGGCCCTGGGAGAGGACAGTGCCACCCGAGTTCTTGTTCTCCAGTTTTGTTTCTTTTTTGGCTCTGCCAGAATTACGCCGTTCCCTTTACAGTCACCATTGGTAAAATGCACACCACTTTTAACCCATCAGAAAAACACTCGTGAGAATTATCAATGAAAATTATTGGGGCGAGGGGGAAGTCTATGAAATAAATGAGGATAAACAAGTATTCGAGGCCAGGCTGGACAGGGCTTGGAGCCACCGGGGCTAGTGGAAGGCGTCCCTGCCCGTGGCAGGGGTGGGCCTGGGTGGGCCTTAAGGTCCCTTCAACCCAAACTGTTCAGAGATTCTGTGCTCTGCACATTATCATTCCACCTCCGTCACACAAGCAATGAATTGGAGGCACACTTCACACATGTGTAAAACCAACTACATTGTGCACGTTTGTGCACAGGGAATAGAAAGTCCTCTTGACGGCCTGCCTTCAGGCTGGAAAACCAAACGTCATCCCACTTCGACGGGTGAAGCAGGCACAGCCGAACGGCAAGGGGATGGCTGGTGTGACAAAGGTGACCCAGCATCTGGGAGAGGTAGAAGAAGCGGTTTAACGCCATGTGCTGGTAGCGCTGGTAGGGATGAGATGCCCAGCAGCCACGTCTGAAAGATCAGGCTCGACACAGCGAGTGCCCAGGGGAGCGCGGCCACCCCGGCGCTGCCCGGCCGCCCCGAGGCCACTCACCGGCGCAGGTCTCTGCAGGCTCGGCGCTGTCATCACCGCCCTCGCTGCCCGGAGCGTATGGCTGGCTCCCGTCCTCCGCCTGGGCCTGCGCGTCCCCGCCGGCGCCGTCCAGCTCTGCGGGGGGCGGGGGGTGAGCAGCAGCCGGGGGTCCCGCCGCCGGGGGTCCCGCCGCCCGCCGCCGGCCCCCGCCGCCCGCCGGGCCCTTACCGAGGGACAGCAGCATGTGGTAGTTGCTCCTCATGACGGCGCGGTGCAGGGCCCGCTGCCAGCCGCGCAGCGCCCGCCACTCACGCTCGCTGAACTGCAGCCACACGTCCTCCAGGCTCAGCGGCAGCCGCGCCGTGCCGCGCCGCGCCGCCTCCCGCCCGCCGCCGGCCGCCCCGCGCCTCACCGGCACCCGGCTGGCCCCGCCGCCGCCGCCGCTCTCCAGCCGCCGCTCCAGCGCCTGCAGCCGGCCGCGCAGGGCCAGCGCGGCCCGCAGCTGCCGCTCCGCCCGCGCCAGGCGGGCCTCCAGGCGGAGCAGCCGCGCCGCCACCGCCTCCGCTCGCCCGACACGGGGACCGGCCATGGCCTCTGCCGCCGGCCCGACGCCGGCGCGACACCGGCGCGACGCCGCCGTACTCCGCGGCCGCCGCGCAGCGCCCCCTGCCGCCGCCCTGCGCCGCGCACTGTGGCGCCCCCCGGCGGGAGGGCCCGAGGCGCGGGCGGCACCGCACCGCCGGAGGCACGGGGCGGATCTGGGGTCTCCTCAGAGCCGTGGGGGACCAGGATCCCCTCGGAGCCATGAGGGACCAGGATCCCTTCGGAGCCGTGGGGTCCCTCGGAGCCATGAGGGACCAGGATCCCCTCACAGCCGTGAGGGACTGAGGATCCCCTCAGAGCTGTGAGGGTCTGGGGGCTCCCTCATAGGCATGAGGGATCAGGGATCCTCTCAGAATCGTGAGGCATAAGTTCTCTACAGAGCTGTGATCACACAGTATCCTCAGAGCTGTGAGGGACCAGGATCCCCTCACAGCCGTGGAGGACTGGGATCCTCTTGGAGCCATGAGGGATCCAAGGACCCCTTGGAGCCATGAGGGACCAGGATCCCCTCACAGCTGTGGGGGACTGAGGATTCCCTCAGAGCTGTGAGGGACTGGGGGCTCCCTCATAGGCATGAAGGACTGGGGATCCTCTCAGAGCTGTGAGGAGTAAGTTCCCCACAGTGCTGTGACCACACAGAATCCTCAGAGCTGGAAGGGATCAGGGTCCCCACAGAGCTGGGAGGGATTGGAATCCCCTCACAGCTGTGAAAGCTTCAAGATCCCCCAGAGCAATGAAGGAATAGGGCACCCTCAGAACCATGAAGCCTGGGGGTCCTCTCAGCTGTGAGGGCCCAGTGTCTCCTCAGAGCTATGGGGGCTCAGGACCCCTCCAGAGCCATGAAGGCTGTGGTGTCCCCTCGTGGCTGTGAGGGATCGCTTTACCACTGACTTGCGAGGGTGCAGGATCCCCTCAGAGCCATGGGGCTTTTCTGTCCTCTCAGAGCCATGAGGGTACAAGATTCCCTCAAGCTATGAGGACACAGCCTCCTCTCACAGTCCCGAGGAATCAGGATCCCCTCAGAGCCGTGGGGACTCGGGATCCCCTCTGAGCCCCAGGCCCACCCTGCTGGCATGCAGTGCAGGGTCTCTGTGGTGCATCTTGGTGTGGCTCCAGGTGCCACCATGGCCTTGGGTGGGGTGGTGGCAAAGCTGTGTGGCGCAGCCTGGCCCTGGGCTGCAGTTTGCAGGACGCTGCCTGTGCAGCTGCACTCGTGACTTGCTGAGGGGGAGCCCCCTGCGGTGGCAGCCCTCTGAATGGTCCCATCTGTGGTGGCAGCAGCCCCCCAGCTCTGCTGGTCTGCACAAGCATCAGGAGGAGCTCATGCCTTGGGTATCTTGCACAAACGAAGGTGAAGCTGAGGTGGTTGGAACTTTTTATTGAATCTTGTGCACTGGGTACAGCCACCACAGGAGAACTCTGCAAATTCAAGCCTTCCACAAGCATCTGGGATCTCCACTGCAGGTGTCCCCACAGAGACACCTTCAGTTAGGTTGGGTGACACTCCCAGGCCTTCCCTCTGTGACTGACAGCCACCATGTGACCCACGCTCTGCTTGGAATCACCACCTCACCTTATCCTCCTGATCTGGTAAGTTCACTGAACTGCCTGGCAATCAGCTATGAAAAACGGGACCTCCCTTAGGGTAAGAGGTGATCAGAACTGCAAAGGTACAAGTTTGCTTGTACATCACCTCTGTGGCTGACATGCAACTCGGTGGCTGACATTCTTGCTACAGGTAGGTCTCAGGATGGTGCCTATGTCAGGTCCAGCCCAGGAAGGGACAGAAAGGCTTAAAAACCTAGAAACAGTGTTAGGTGACACCTGTTGGTGCCTTTGGCAGGGGACAGGCCTGTGGTGAGAACCTCTCCAGGGGACGACAAGGCTCCTCTGTACTTACATGTTTTCTTCTTGCCTTGCATTTAATAGTTATGTCAGGAGCTGGATGCAGGAGAGCCGGTGTACCTCTCTCAAATACAGAAGCAACAGCGTTACACAGGACGTAAAGAATTCCTACTTCTATGCGGTAAGATACACAGAGAGGCTTTTATAAACAAAGATCTGAAGTCATAAAGCAATAAAAACATGGAGTTGCTTTAACAACAGCACTTGTAGAATGAACAAAAGCTTGAGTTGCTAGTTGCTCTTAACCAAAATAGTTTGCATTTGCCAGAACCTGAGAATCCAGTAAGATGCTGCTGCCCTGGGTGTACCTTGATCAGTTTGGGTGTTGTGTGTCGTCATTGTCTGTCTCCCCGCCCCCCCCCCCCCCCCCCTTTCTGTGCATGACTTTGTCTTCTTTTGTGAAGAATATCTCAGCCTAGATATGTGGTTTTGCAGTGGAGGCTGCTGCCCTACTGCAGCCTAAGCTATAGCAGCCCAACTAACAGAAGATCAGGAACAAGTTGCACGCTGAGGCATGCTACCCAAGGATGATAAAAGCTCAGCGTTTGTTCATGGAGGGTGCAGACTCCACAATGCATCTCAGTGTGGGTGTAGGAGAACCTGTGCTCTCAAAAACCTCCCTCCTTCCCCATCACCACAGCTTCTCTGACCTTCCCACACTTCTGCTCTTCCCTGTAAGCATTACTCTATCTGTGCACAGGGATGTTTTATCTTCTTTATCTTGGTCTTGGAAAAGCAGCACATTTCTGTATCACTTGATGCTTCTTCTTGGATTGTCAAATTTTCGCTATTTAAGCAGCCATGTATCTCAAAATAGCTCTGAGATTTGTTATAAATGTACGTATTTGTCTCTGAAATACAAAGGAGCTGGGCTAGAATAGGGCAACTATGACTCACCGTGCAAAATACTGCTTCATCTGTATTATCAAAGGCAGCATCAAGAAGTTATGAAACATGGAGCACATCAAGTGCTTCTGATGCTCAGACAGTGGTTAACATATGAAATCTCCCAGTCAAAAACAGGAGAGTGCTGTAGAGATGGGACATCTGGAGTGCCCATGTTTTCACCACCCAAACACTGATTCTTTTACAGTTGCAGATACAGAGACACCTCTCAGATGTGAGCATGACATCAGCTGTCAGGTAGCTTCTTCATTTTAACTGATGTTTAATATATCTAATAACAACAAAGTGGTAGGAGGCCAGCACTGGAACATACACAGCAATAGTGCAACAGGCGAGATGGCAACATAGCAGGACTTTGATGTTTCCCATTATTGCCTTTTTCTACGAGACTGAAACAGCCCAGAAAAGGCACCTGTAACTGTAGAATAATCTAAGAGTGCTGCCAAAGTGATCCTAAGATTCAGGATGTTCTGGTCACAGGGGAATCTGTGACAAGCACCCCTCCACTGCTTTATGTGGCAGCATCTTTATCCCAGAATACATCCTGCTCTTCCTGGACTCAACCAGGCTAAACAGATGACAACTGCAACACTGCAGTTGCTGAAAACTTTTTGCCAGCAACAGGATTGATGTGACCTGCCTGCGAGATGAGAATTGTGTAAGCAAGCTTATCTACATCCTGGTTTTGGATACTCTTACCATTCAGGCCCTGTTTGGATCTCAGATAGGCATACGGAAAAGAGTTCTCGCGCTCAGGTTCCACTGCAATATTAAAAAAGGATTAAACAATGAAAACGCACTCCATTCTTTTTCCTGATTCAAGGCAGGTTTCTGTCTCTCCATCAGTAAGGCATGATACTACAAATCACCCTTACCAATGAGTAAAATGATTTTTTTACAAAAGAAACATTTAGAACTTTACAGCTTTCATTTGCTCAAGTTTGACATTATTGTTATGAAAAATCAAGTATCTGCTGCTGCAAATTTAATTGGCATTTTACAAAGAGATAGAAACAAGTTCCCTGCCTTGAGGGCTCACAGTCTAAGTAATAAAGGTGTAAAACGGAAATAAGCAGTTTATCTGGAGTCAGTAGAAAGCCACTGGAGAACTCATTTTTTTACCTGCTTATTGGACAAGACCCAAACTGCTCATCTGGGTATCAAATGCCCCACACTGCTAACTGCGAAGAGACCCTCCTCCTTCAGCATGTCAAACAATGGAGAAAAAACAGTCCATGTTCCCTGCTTTATGGTAGCAAGTGGCCACTGAACACCAAGAAGTGATAAAACCCTGTCCTCACAGATTTCTTATCTGGAGGGGTGGGGTGGGTGTGTGTGTAGAAACACAGATAGGTGCACAGAAAAGGGCTCACCACACGCAGATCTACTCAGACACAGCAGAAGCTGTGAAATCACAGACCTCAGCAGCACTAGGACAAGAAAAGGTGGCAGGCAGTTAGTCACCAGGCAAACAGCTGCAGTGGCTAAAGATGCTTTGGCACACGTGGCTCTGTGCCAGCTCCCACAGCGTGGGTCCAGAGGTTCACACAGGCTCACCCCGATCTGCTCTGGGCAAGAATCAAATTAACTTAAACAGCCCGGAGCTTGGCCAGAGCTGGGCCAAAGCGAACACAGGAGTGCTCGTGTCTTATGCTCCGCTGGCAGGGCAGGTGACAACAAACCTGGAAAGAGACCTTGCTCCTGAGCCAAAGGAGTTTCCAGACTAAAATACCTGCCACAGCAGCCAGCTAGAGCCAGAAGAACATCTCTCTCTGAGGGGACAAGCCAGCCACCTGCACCCCGGCCTTGGCAAACACCCTGGGACCAGGAAGCAACAGAAGGGTTTCTAAAGCCATCCCTGAACCTGCACTACACATTTGGGTAATTTGCTAAACACATGTCAGAAGCTGGGAATTTCTTAACGGTTTGGGATACGATGAAAGCTCATCCTCAAGAACAAAAAACATCTGTACCTCAAGCTACCAGGAGGAGAGGGAGATGAAGACCATAATGAAATACAAAGGAAAGAAGCAGCGTTAATATATAGGCAGTCAGCAGGAAGTCATCCCAACATTCACTTCAGCATGTGAATACAGGTGTACCCCACCTCTGGCTTATGGGTGGCTTCCCTGTTCAGTTCCACTGGGAGCATTGCAGAGGTATGAGAAGCAGTTTGGGCAATGCCACCTCCTTTGGGCGTGCTCAGAGGCGACAGACAACAGAGCAAACTCCCCTTGGTCACTGCAGTGCAAGCCCAGAGTCTCCAGCAGAGCGTGTCCCAGTGTCTCCAAGCAGTATGTGGCCCTATCATCGTAATTTACTGCAAATTAAATCCAATTTCAAGCTCTAGAGAAAGAACTGAATCTATCTTTTCCAGCTCACTTCCAGAATAGAAGCAGCAGTGAAAACCATCTGGCCTGTGCTGAAGCATGGAGAGAGCTGGGAACTGACTGCCTGCTTCTCTTTGGCAAACGGGGGAACTGTGCAAGCCATCAGGGAGGCCTCACCCTGTGCACATGTTTAGTTGCCAGGAGCCTTTTGTGAACGTGCAACTCAAACTCACCCACGAAAAGGAGCAGAGCAGAACTTTGTCCAGGGAAGCCTGGGAAACTCCAGATGAATTGTTTCAAAAAAACCCCCAACCAACCAACCAACCAACCCCTCAGCCTTGCTGGAACCAGTTCAGCCAGACTAAAACTCAGAGAGGCCCAAAACACTTTATTCTGGAGAGCTTTTGGGGTGGACTATGAAGTACTGTGGCATACCACCACAATGAAGAAAAGGGTGGTGGTGCCAAGGTGGATCCTAATTCTACTTTGCTTGGATCTTTAGGATAAAATGTTAAAGAGCCTTTAATACTGAGCAATGGAGACTGTCTCCTCTCCTACCTCCTCAAGGGGCTGCCTGAGCCTGTGCAACCTAGCAGCTGGGTAGTGGTGCCTTCCTCACACTCTGCGTGACCACACAGTTCCTCTTGCGCAGGTGGATCTTCTCATGCTGGAGGAGGTGCTGCTTCTGGTTGAGGTGCTTTGGGCACTCGTTGCATTGGTACGGCCTCTCCCCTGTGTGGACCCTCTGATGCTGGAGCAGCTCAGAGGGGTGGGTGAAGGTCTTCCCACAGTATGAGCACCAGAAGATCCTTCCGCTCCGGCCCAAGTGTACGCGCTGGTGGATGATGAGAGTTTTCTTTTGGGAGAAGTACTCCTGACACTTTTCACACTTGTAAGGCCTCCCCTGTGGGCAGTCCCTCTGACTTGGCTTGCAACTGCCGTTGGCGTCAATGCTTTTCATGTGCCTGGGACTGCTGTACACCTTGTCCATGGCTGGGACACTGGTGTGGGCTTTTGCATTCTGGTTCTGCTTGAATCTCTCCTTGGCCACGTGGGTCCTGTCTTCTGCACGGGTCCGCTGGCGCTGCTGATGGAGGAAGCCCTCCTCTCCAGCGTGCGCACTTCTGCACTGCATGCCATGGCTCTCCTGGTGAGTCGTCACCATCTTCCTCAGACAAAAGCCCTTCCCACACGCTGTACATGAGTGAGGTCTCTTCTTGGGACAGCTATGTCCATAGAAGGTGACAGCGTTGCTTTTGCCAGGACCCTCTTTCCCCAGAGTGGACGGTACCAGCCTGCTCTCGCTCTGGCTTCCCTGCTGCACAGGAGACCTGCACTGACTATCAAGAGGCAGCGCCTTGCTGGGACCTTGGAAAAGCAGGTCCTCTGACTTTATTGCAGGGGGCTCTGAGCTTTGGGGGTGTCCCTCAGAGTCCAGCTGCTCTGTTTGGAATGTTACCATGTTATCTGCTGGAACTGACAAGAACAACAAAAGGGACATTCACTGACATGAGACACAAGATGCTTCCGAAATGCTTCCCACTCCTTCCCCCACCAGAAAGGCCCATCTCACACAGGGAGTGTGAAAGGCAGCTGTGCTCACCGAACAACAGCCAGCTGAAAGGCCAAAAGAGAGAATACAAGTGAAAAGCACAGGAATGCTTCCCTTTCAGTGGGCCAGAGTGCGAGCAGAAGTGAGGGAGGAGGCAGAGGGAAGTGCTGCCTTCCAAGACAACAGAGTCTGGCAGTTTCCAAAATCATCCCCAGCCATCTTACTTCCCCTAAGTGTCAAGACCCCATGGACCTGGGATGGACCTTTGCTTCTCTCATCAACACGTCTGCCTCCCTCCCCACACCAACGACTCTATTTCTCACTCTAAAGAGAGCACCAGCTTATTCCCCAAGATCCACCTCCCCTCCACTCCCAGGACATGGTGACTCACCTGCGTAGCCCTCTTCTTGAAAGGGGACATGCAAACACTGGCTGTTTTGACTAGATACATGCCTGCTACTGCTCAGGATATGTATGTAACGAGGAAGCCTTCTCTGCAGTCCTCCCTAAAGCAGTACAAATACATTTTCTCCAAGGGTTCGCTGCTTTTCATCTCTGAGCTAGGTGCCTGGGGTTCTCTATTCATGCTAAACCTATCTCAGATCTTCTCTTGACTCTCATTTCTGCCTGAACATTCAATTTTAGTTGACCTGGGTACATATATGACCCATAGGTGGAAAACCAACCAAAGGTCAAGGATGGAGACTGCCAACACAACCATTTTAAACACTGTTGACAGTGTGAGGGCAAAATCTAAGCAGGGATCAGCCTCCTGTCTGGAAAGCATTGCTCCCCGGTTCACCAGCGCTTTGCAGTGACTGACAGCGGAGAGATGACAATGTGACACAAGGGGCCTGAGAAAAAGCAGCTAAGATTTAGTCACGGCAGGGCAAATGCCATCAAAAACTGAGCAAGCCCCGCTGACACCTCTGACGTGGCACAAGAAGAACAAACAAAAACCAGGACTGAGGGAAAAGAGGTGACTGGTGAGCTGGGGACAGTCTGTTAATAATGGCATGTTTACTCAATTATTGGGAAAAACAGAGTCATTCCAGCTGACCAGTGACTTCCCTAGCCCTAGGTAGTTATTGAGGCACTGCTCTGGAGTGCAGCTCCCTCTTCTGAGGATGTAGCCACCAAGCAGAAGAAATTCCAGGAGAAAAGCAGATATACTCTAGAGGATATGAGACAAGACCCACACAAGGGAGCTGAGCATTCTAGGCCAGGTGCTGAGAAGCCCAGGGGCCGCAGGGAAGAGGCAAGCTCTGCACCAGCCAGGGTCCTGCTGGGGATGGGGGACAGCCTCTTGCTGCAGAATGGAAGCCAGAGGTGACATTCCATCTGGGAATCGGCCCAAACCCCTTCTAAGCCTGCTTTGCTGTGTCCTGTGACAGTAGGTTCTACAGCTTGCACACATAATGATAACAGCCTTTGCCCTGCTTGGTTTAAGCAAATCCCTGCTCTCTGGTTCTCAGAGGGCAAGGAAGAGCGAAGGCTTGTTCCTTCGGTTCCTGCTGTGCACTGCTCAGCCAGGCAGCACTGTGTTGCATCACCCTCTCTGCCATACCTTCCTTAGGCTGAGGAGTCCTACTGCGTTCAGTCTCTCCCAACACAGCAGCTCACCACCTTGCTGCTCTGCTCTGGACCGCAGCCTTAACTACTGTATTCCTTTCAAGACTGAGTGAGCAAAGCTTCACTCAGTTCCCCAGGTAATCTGGCATAACCCCACCATCTCTGGAGAAGACTGAGAATTTTCTTGACTTCTATTCCTAAGGATTCCTGTATTCCATTTGATTTACCTCACAAGTGCCTGCCTCCTCACATGCAGGGTCTCATCTACCTAGCACTTCTACATCTACCTACTAGTAAAACTGTCCGTACACTTTCTGCCTGCTTTCCTAACCTCAGCACAGCTCTTGCTCTTTCCGCACTGCCCCAGCTGCCCGTCCTCGGTCTCCATGTCTTGGTGTACTCTGCCCCACAGCAGGAACATTGGGGACTCCCTGCATCTCCAGCTGCACAGCATGCTGCACAACTGCTCGCAACTCACCCGCACTGAGCTCTGTAAACTCTGCATTCTCCATGGCTCCCTGCTCCTCTGCACACTGCTCTTCCTCTTGCTTCACAGAGCCCACAAAGCTCAGCTCTGGAATGCTGTGGTCTGGTAAGGTAGAGAGGAAACTACTGGTTATCATAGCACTGCTCGGCTCTTGACTCACTGTGCCCAGGTTTGCTCCCAGCCACCCTTTCACATACAAGCATCTCTCCAGCACCTCCTGTTCCTACTTCTGGGAGCGTTACTCTGCCACGCAGAGCAGTGGTTTTCCCCTTAACCTCCATTTCAGGAAAGCGTCCTCCCTGCCCTTGAGTCCAAATGCACCCTTTCCAAACAACGCTCACCAGCTCCAGGTTCCTCCGGCATCGTTCCTCCTTTCAGGCTTTCCTGCGCTCCTTCTCTGCTGTCCTGCCTGCTCTCCTCAAGTTTAAACAGCAGAGGATCTGCTAATGAGAAAAATCAAACCCATTACATTTTTTTTTTCTAACACCCTTTTACTCCCCCTGAACCTGCTCCTCCGGACATCTGAGAAGTTCTCCCCACATCAAATAAAAACTTATCACCTTGCGACATCCTCTGTCTGGTGATACCAACACCCAAACATTACGATTGAGAATAAAGCTGTAATTCGCCTCTTGCCTGCACCTGGTTCTGCTGGAATCTCTGGTGAAGCTGCCTCATCCCCCTCGCAAGGCACTTCTCCTCTCTGAAGCTGGGACAGGAGGTCAGGTTTGGAGATTACATAATCTGTTCAGGGGCACAAATATTAAGGTTTCCATGCCACATCAAAATGGCTGCTGCATCCACGGGAAGGAACATGCTCAGCTGTGCTCCCAAAATTGCCTCCATGGGTGACAACACACCGCTCAGCAGTGCGGCGAGCCCTCCACGGCCCGCCAGGAGACAGCTTCCAACCTACCCCGCGGGGAAAGCCCCGCCAGCCCCAGGGAAGGGGCTGTGCTGGCACCAGGCAATGCGGGGGGCGTAGAGGTGACTGCAGCCAGCGCCCACGTCCCAGCGAGTGCCAGTGTGACTGGATGTGACACGTGCTGCGCGCTGCCCCCAACAACAGGCACCAGCTTCTCTACCCCCTCTACAGATCTGCTTCCCAGGTGTGGGAGAAAGACACCAAGGGAGCTCATCCAGAAGCACCGGTAACTGACTAGAACAGCGATACTTACCCAGAGAGATCAGGGATTCATTCTTCCCTCTCAGCACGTTTTTGTACAGCTCCCTCTGCCATTCCTCCAGGTTCTCCCAGTCCTGTGCAGAGAAGCAAGTGGCAGTGCTTTCAAACACCACCGGGCCCTGCAATCGTAACAGTGACACACTCGGCACCTGGTCTAGGACCTGGAGCCAGGGTACCCTCCTTTCTATTTATTACTGCCATCAGGCATCAAGAAAGGAGAAAAAAATTCCTGCCTTGGGGCACCCTCAGGACATGGAGTAGCGGCTCAGATACTCTGTTTACAGAAGTTTGCTAATTCTTGGGAGGACAAACTGAATTCCACTATATTCCCGCCTCCCTGTGCGCAGAGCCCGAATCCATCACACGGGACCTGCCGTTTCTCCTTAAAACTTGACCACCTCTCCCTTTGCAGGGGGGTACTGCTGGATCTAAACATGTACGTGAGCAGGGAGGTGAGCGACCGCTGCCCCAACGCTTCGGCACGGCGGGCGATGAGGGTGATGAGAAGGTGGGCTGCTCCTGCGGTGCCCACCGAACGGTTCGGGAGATGTCGAGGGGCTGCGCCCCGAGGGACAAAGCGCCTGCGGCTGCCGATGCGTCCCTCAGAGCCGCTAACGAGCTGTTTGTTACCTTGGGGACCGCATCCCCCGGGGGCAGCTGCAGGATCCTAAAATTCTTGTTCTTCAGGAGGTTCTCCATGCTCTCCAGGCGCTGCTGGAGCTGCCTGTACTCCTGGATGAGGGTGCCCAGCACGGCCAGCTTACTTTCCAGCTGGCTCCCGAACTCCACCACCGTTTTCTCGCAGTCGAAGTACTTCTTCTCGGTGGTCACCGTCCGGCGCTCCAAGCTGAGCAGCCGCGCGGCGTGGGCGTCCACGCTCCGCTCCACTGCCTGCACGGCCGCCACCACCGTCCACAGCGAGATGCTGGAGCCGCCGGGTCGCGGGGCTCTGCTCGCGGCGGGCAAGCAGAGGCCGGCCGGATGCGGGGGCTCCATCGCCGCGGCTCTGCCCGCCGGCCGGACACCGGGACCGGGGCCCGCGAGGCTGCAGCGCGGCTCCTGCCGCCGCCGGGCGCCTTCGGGGCTGCGGGTCAGCAGCGCCCCGGGACGGGCCCGCCCGCTCCTCCCGCCAGGCACCCGGCCCCAGTACCTTCGTGGGGCCGCGGGTGCCCCCTGCCCAGGCTCCCGGGCCCGGCCCTTGTCCTCCCCGCTCCCTCCCCGCCCACCCCCGCCCGCTCCTCGCACGCCCCCGCCCGCTCCTCGCACGCTCCCGCCACCGCCCCGGCCGTGGCACGCCGCTGCCGCCGCTCCGCCTCTCCGCGGCGCTTTGCCTGCTGGGGGTGACGCTCCCGCCGCCGCTCGCCGCAGCGCCCCCGCCGGCCGGCGGCCCGCAGCGCCGCGCCGCTGCCGTGATGGACAGCTGTCCGTCACCGAGAAATCGCTGATCTGAGGGGGACAGCCAGCGGGGAGGCAATCCGCCGAAATCCCCCCGCAGCGGCGTTTTCCGGCGGGGGAGCCTGGCGCCGGGAGCCCCCGCCCCGCAGAGGTACCGGCAAGGGAGGGCAGTGCGCGGCGGCGCCCGGCCAGCAGGGGGCGCTGTGCGGCTCGGAGGGAGGGCGGGCCGGGGGCACGGGCTGGCCCCTGCGTGGCCGCGGCCGGGCCATGGCGGAGCTGCACGCCCACCTCGGGGCGCCGGAGCGGGCGGAGGCGGCGGTGTGGGACGCGCTCCCCTGGGAGCTGCCGCTCCCCGCGGTACGGCCGGACCGAGGGAAGCGTGGGATGGGGGTCCCTGTGGGGCTTGGGGGGGGGGCCCTGGGGCCACTTAGGGGGCTGGGGGCGGGTGGTGGGGGCTGGAAGTGGGTCTGGCGGGTCACTTAGGGGGGGGCTGCTGTGCGTCTGAGGAGGGGCTGGTGATGGGCCATGGGGGCTACTTAGGGGGTTGGAAGCAGGCCGGGGGTGGGTCACGTAGGGGTGTATTGTGGGGCTGAGGGGGGTGGGTGGGCTGATAATGAGTGGGGGGGGGCACTTAGGGGGCTGGGGGTGGGGCAGTGGGGCTGGAAGCGGACCTGGGGGGTCACATAGGCTTTTGTGGGGCTGAGGTGGGGGCCCACTTACGGGGATGGAAAGAGGCCTGGGGCGTCACATAGGGGGCCATTGTGGGGCTGAGGGGTGGCTGGGGGCCAGTGATGAGCCATGGGGCAACATAGGGGGCTGGGGGGGGATGATGGGGGCTGGAAGTGGACCTGGGGGCTCACTTAGGGAGCTGGTGGGAGGTTGAAGAGGCTGAGAGTGAGCCTGGGGCACGCTTATGGGACCATTGAGGGGCTGGGAGCTGTTTGGGTGGGAGCTGCCCCCTCCTACAGCCCAGCCCCTCCTGTGTTCCCAGGTGCCAGTGAGTTTCGAGGACATCACGGTGCACTTCAGCAAGCAGGAGTGGGCGAGCCTGGACGATGGGCAGAAGGAGCTGTACAGGACTGTGATGGAGGGCAACTACGAGACACTGGTGTCCTTGTGTAGGCTCCGTTTGTGCTGGTTTGGCAGCTGCCATCACTGCCCAGAGAGCTCTCTCTTGGGGTTACTTTACTGCCTCTCTGCATGTCACTAGGCTCTCCAGCCCTCAAAGGACCCCCTGAATTCCCTGTCCCCTCTGGCAGTGGTCACAGGAGGGGGTAGTAAGCACTCAGTGTCTCCTCCACTTGGAGAACAGTGAACTCCCTGGGTTGTCATCACAGAAATTCCTTCTTCCACACCTGTCTAGATCCTGGTGTGACCTGCTGTTGGCCCAGCAGATGTGCCGTGTGTTGGTCCCAGCGTGGGGCATGAGGCTGGCTGTGCTCCCTCAGTGCAGGGGGGCAGCTAGGCAGGGGAGCAGATCTGGGGCAGTGGCTGGCGTGCTTCTGGGTGGATTTTCAAATGCATGGCCCTCACAGCTGGGAATGGACTTCCCAAAAGGTCCAGTTGGACTCAATCTTAAAGGTCTTTTCCATTCTAAATGATTCTGTGACACCCCGCTTAGCCTGCCAGGGCCTTGTGCTTGTAATTAATTCTCTCCAGTGCTCAGGTGATGGAGCGGGGGCCTGGAACTCCCAGCCAGGGCTGTCCCCTCTTGCCGTGGGACATCCCTGCAAGCGCAGCCCGAGGAGGCAGAGCAAAAGCTCTGAGGAAGGAGGCGAGGGGTGAGTGTGTCCCAAGGCAGGGCAGGGAACTCCTGCCTTCCCATGGCCGTGCCACTTGTTGCAGCGGGGTGAGCTAGCCCTTCGCCCTCAGCCAGTGCTGCCTGCTGGGGCGGAGCAGCAGTACCAGTATGTGGTGGTTGGAGCCAGTACAGGCAGTGGGGCAGACTGTGGGGAGGTGCACTCAGGTAATGTTCAGTCAGGAGCCTTACAGTTCTCTTCCCGTGCTTCAGGGTATTTTCGGGTCTGCAAGGTGAATTTCTGGGAGAACAGGGGGGCCTCTGTAGCAGGGATTTTCCCCGCATGGAGCAAGGATGGATTTTCTTGCCGTTGTTGCTGGGGGACGTGCCAGAGGGGTCTTTTCATATTCCCCCTAGAAGCACTGCCTGACGGTCCCTTTTCGCATCCATAACTCCCTGTGTGCCAGAACTGCTACTGCCGCGGTTAGAGATGAAGTTTCTCCAGGCTAGGACTGACTCTCTGTTGACAGGCTGTGGGTGCACCCACAAAGATGCTGTCGCACCTTGCCTCTGATGTCTGTCTTGCTCTTGAACAGACTGTGCCCTGTTCAAGCCTGAACTCTTATTTCGGCTCGAAAGAGGAGAAGAGCTGTGCATGCCAGCAGAGTCAGACCTGAAGGCAGCAGACGTGTCCCCGGAGCCAGCCGCAGGTGTGTGATGCTGAGTTCTTCATGTCAGACTCCTGGCACCTGGCTGCTGGCCGGGACGGTTGTCCCCAACCACAGGGACTGAGGTGTCTCCTGTGATCGCTGTGGACAGTGTGCTGAGAGAGGACACCGGGAATGTATGCTGGGACACATAAATAGCCAGGCAACACTCCCCTGACCCAGCAGCTGCGGTGTGCTGCAGAGATCCTGGTGCCCGGTGGGCCCAGGAGGGGGGACCCCCGCCTCTGCACTTCCTGCTCTGAGCTCCCAGCTGGCTGCTGGTAAAGCCATGTGCCCTTCTCCTCTGCAGAGCCGGGCTGCCTGAGCAATGACAGTCTGCTGGAGCAGGTGACAAAGGAGTCTTGCGAGGAGAACTGTAGGGACCTGAAGGAAAGCAGGAGCCTGGCGATGACGGCAGACTGCATTGCCCGTGAGTGGCTGGTGAACCCGGTATATGCGAGGGGTCCTAGGCCCCTGCCTGCCTGTTTCTCACCCAGCATCACCATCGCTCCTCTTGCCTTTACAGCACACATCCCTCACGAAGCCACCGCTATCCCAGCAGATCTCAGGCAGCCAACCCTGTTACCTTCCTGCCCGGTCCCTACACGTTGTCACGAAGAGGTGAATCCGAGCTCGTCTCCAGCGCCGCCTCCTGCAGCAGGTACTGGGGCAGAGCCCCGCATCCCTCCTTGGCAGGGCTGGCAGCCTCAAGGAACACCGGCCGGCTCAGAGAGTGGCGGGAGGTTTGCACAGGGCTCACTCTGGGGCTTTCAGGAAGGGTTTTTACACAATTCAGGCCAAGAAAAGGTTCTGACAGTAAATCCTGTTGCTGGCCTCGAAGCCATAAAGGGTGAGGCGTGGTATGGTGTCAGCCAGCCCACCCAGTTGATTTGCTTTGAAGGACGACCCCTGATGTTTCTGTTGAATGCCCTCGATCCTACCTAGGTGACATTGCCACTTCAGACTGCCCTTGCGGTGTCTGTGGGGATGAGCTGTAGCTGTGCTCATCTTTTACGCGGTCCAGGTGTGAAGATGCGGAGTTGGAAGAGGAGGGCAGGGCCAAGATGTGTGCTGTGTGCTGGCTGGGGAGGTTGTGGGAGGCGAGGGGAGGGTTGGGAGGAAAGCCCTTTGCTGTTTATGCCTTCTCAGAACCACATGGAAAAGTAATACTTGGGTTCTGAAAAATTTCCAGCTGATGCCAATGTGGGGGTCCCAATGGAGGTACCGCAGGAGGAGGTTGTTGCGGAGAAGCAGGCAGTGCCTGTAACACCCTCGAAGGGTCTGGAAGAGGAGGAGACGAAAGATTCAGGGAATGATGGCCAAGGTCTGGCGGCAGATGTTCCCAATGAACTGGTTAAGGAGGCAATACCAGATGTCCACAGAACGATGCCGCAGGCAGATCCCAGCTGCACCATCACCTCCCCAAGAAAGCCCATAGAGAGCCCCTGCGTGGGCCGGACTGCAACCTGCCAGCGAAATTCCACCCGGGAGAAATCCTACTCCTGCCCTGTGTGCAGGAAAAACTTTCTGCTGAAGATCAACCTGATCATCCACCAGCGGAACCACAGGAACAGCGTGCCTTACGTCTGTACCCACTGCGGCTGCAACTTCATGTCCAAAAAGAAGATCCGACGTCACCTGCGGTTCTGGGCGTCCAAGGGGTTCTGCCAGCCCTTGGAGGGGGAGCAGTGCCCCGGCCGGGCGGTGGGCCCTGCCTCCCAGCCCTGCACCCAGAGCAGTACCATGTGGCAGGTGCCCAACCCCAACCAGTACCCGCTGTCGCCTGGGGTGATGTACACGTGCAACCTGTGCGCGGAGAACTACTCCAGCCAGCGCTTCCTGGTGCTGCGCCAGCACAGGCTAACCACCGCCTGATCCTCTGGCCCTGCTGTGTCAGGTGCCTCACTCAGCCTGCTGACTTTGTCCGCTGCTGGCAGACCCTAGCAGGCGCTGGCACAAACCAAAAGACTTCCAAGTGATGCTGCCACCTGATAGCACATCAGAGGGTCCACGTGTGGCAACGTGCCCCTGCAGGGACCAGCTCCCTGTCACCCATTGAGGTGGAGGTGGGAGGCACAGCAAAAGCGCAGGTGGGAGACCAGCGGGTGTGCTGGTGATGGGCTGCGCTCCTGCCATCTCCTCACCCCCTTCAGCTGTGGGTGTGAGCTGACCGAGGAAGGCTGGAGCACCGGCCGCGTCACCCAGCTCCTGCCCACCACCGGGATGGATGGTGCCTGGCCCTGTCCACGCAGACCCTTCATGTGCCAGTTGCTCCTTGTTCCTTGGCCCCGGGATGGTGGGACAGCGGGAGTGGGACCCTGTTTCTGGAGGGCACCAATAGATGCTGTAGTCACCAGGATGTCTCCCATGGCTCCATGTGGCTTCCTTCGGCTCTGGGGGGGCCTTGCTGTGCCTGGCTGGGGTGGGGTACTGGGAATGCCGGTGGGTTCCTCCTGGTGGGATGTGATGGGGGAGTGATGCCAGGGGAGCACTGGTGTGTGTGGGTCAGCTGGTGGTGGGGGTCTTGTGGGCTGGAATAGTGGCAGGTGGGAGCTGCAGTGTCAGGGCGGGGGTGGGGATGGGATGGAGGTGAGGATAGCGTGGGATGAGGACGGAATGGGATGGGATGGGGATAGGATGGGGTGGGGACAGGGATGGGACGGGGATAGGATGGGATGGGATTGGAATGGGATGACGGGATGGGGACACGATGGGCCGGGCCGGGGTGGGGATGGGCGGGGGGTGCGTGGCGTGGCGGCGCCGCGGGCGGGCCGGCAGGGGGCGCTGTGGCGCGGCGGAGGCGGCGGTGCGGGCGGCCATGGCCCGCTGGGGCCCCGCGCAGGTACCGGCTCCCCTCACCCCCTCGCCCCCCGCCCCCCGGCTCCGGGCGGCCGGTCCCGGCCCTGGCCCTCGCCCGTCCCCACCCCGGCGTCAGCCCGCGGGGGCGGCGGGCCCGGGCGGGCCCTGGGCCGCGGCGAGGGGCCCGGCCCGCCGGTATGGCGGCCCCTCACGGCCCGTCTCCTCTCCGCAGCAGGAGCCCGAGTGGGCGCCCGAGGCCTGGCAGCCGCCGCCGCCCCCCGCGCCCGGCCCCGAGGCGGCCAAGCCGGCCGCGGCCGAGATCTCGCTGTGGACGGTGGTGGCGGCCGTGCAGGCGGTGGAGCGGAAGGTGGAGTCGCAGGCGCTGCGGCTGCTCAGCCTGGAGGGGCGGGCGGAGACGGCGGAGCAGAAGGTGTCGGGGCTGGAGGCGGCCGTGCGGGACTTCGGCGGGCGGCTGGAGCGCAAGTGGGCGGCGCTGGCCGCGCTGCTGCGGGACAACGCGCGGCGCCTGGAGCACGTCGAGCGGCAGCTGCAGCACCGCAGCGGCTGGGCGGCCCGCCCCGGCCCCGGCCCCGGCCCCGGCCCCGGCGACCACCAGCCCAAGGTAACGGTGGCGAGCCCGCGGGGGCGTCCCTCGGGCGGCAGGGACGAGCCCACGGGGACAAGCCCCAGGTGACAGGGACGTGCCCACGGGGACGTGCCCACGGGGACATGCCCACGGGGACGGGGACGAGCCCATGGGGATGTGCTCACAGGCACAGGGATGAGCCCACGGGGATGGGGATGAGCCCACGGAGACAAGCCCCAGGTGACAGGGACATGCCCACAGGGATGAGCCCACGGGGACGTGCCCACAGGGATGGGGACATGCCCACAGGGATGGGGACGTGCCCACAGGGATGGGGACGAGCCCCGGGTGACAGGGACATGCCCATGGTGATGGGGACGAGCCCTGGGTGATGGGGACGAGGCCTGGGTGATGGGGACATGCCCACGGTGACGAGGATGAGCCAAGGCAGACAGGGATGAGCCAAGGGTGACAGAGGTAAGCCTTCAGTAACAGGGATGTGCCCGTGGTGGCAGGCATGAGCCCCCACTAACAGTAACATGCCCACAGTGACGGGGACAAGCCCCTGCTAATGGGGACTAGCCCCAGCTAACAGGAATGTGCCCAAGGTGATGGGGAGGAGCCCCAGATAATAGGGATGTGCCCAAGGTGACAAACAGGGACAAGCCCCAGCTAACAGAAATGTGCCCAAGCTAACGAGGACAAACCCCAGCTAATGGGCATGTGCCCAGGGTAACGGGGACAAGGCTCAGATAACAGGGACAAGCCCCAGCTAACGGGGATGTGCCCTGGGCACCCGTGTGGCCAGTGAGATGTGGCATGGGCTCTTGTGGAGAGCTGCCCACAGCAGCATGGATGCGGCCCTGCCAGTGCTCCGCGTCGAGAGCCAAGGCAGCACCTGGGGACCTCCTGCTCTCCCCTGTCCCCGCTGAAGAGGGGGAGCAGAACACGACCCCCCTGAGCATTTTCAGCCTTGTTGGGTCCTACTGGTCACCTACCAGTGGGACGGTGCCTTCCCACTTTGAGGGGGTTACTGCTCACCCAGCTGTTCCAGGCTGCCCGTGCGGCTCAAGGGAACGAGAGGTGCTCGTGACCCTGTCCCGGTTGTGTGGGGGGACACAGCTGAGCCTCACTGGGCCGCCTTGACATTGTTCCCTGTGTTCAGGCTGTGACACGACTCCTTCCACAGGAGTGCTGGGCCCGCACTGCCTTACCCCCCAGTCCGCTTTCCTGGGGGAGCGGTGGAGCTCGGGGGATGGATGCGGTGGGGCAGCGCCAAGGCAGTGCCTCCTGCGGTTTCAGGTGCCAGCAGCGTGTGAAGATGATGCAGCCACTTTGCCGGAGCAGGAGTGGGGGAGCTTGGACAGCCAGCAGAAGGAGCTCTACAGGGTTGCGATGAAGGGGAATTACGAGGCTGCGGTCTCTCTGGGTGAGGATCAGTCTCAGCTCACGTGTCAGATGCGTTAGTGTCCCTTGGGCTGAATCCAGCTTATGGCTGCTTGTAGGCTGCGGTGTTGTCTGGGCAATTGGAGAACAAGTGGTGAGAGGTGAAATCGTTACACCTTTAAGGTTTGGTGCCCTTTGGTTGTGGGTGACAGCTGTGCTTCATGCTCACCCTGTGCATCTGAAGAACACCTTGTCTCACCAACATCACGGTGCTGTCAGTCGGGGCACACGGACACTGCCAGGATTCGGCCCTCTGTCACTCCTGACTTGCCCTGTGAGGCTTTGCCCCCGTGGGCAGGAGCACTGCCAGAGGAGCCAGTGCCCACTGGAGTCCCGGGACTCAGCACAGTGTCTGCAGGAGCAGAGGAGACCTTTCCCATGCGGTCAGGACAGCGTGTGGTGGGGATTTCAGGAGACGTGTCCATGCTGTGTTCTGCAGCCTGTGTTTGTGTGCCATTCTTTGCCAGGATGTGGGCCATACGTATACCACCCTGTAGGGCTTTGCTGTAGACAGGCCTAAATTTTAGCACTAATTATTTTTGGCTGAAATTTTGAAGGCCAAGTGGCTGACGGTTGCTTCTTGGGGTAATTGAAATCATTTGCATGGTTTGGCCAACACCAGCCTGCTTGCTGGGACGGTCCTGGGACACCTGAGCAAGCCACTGCTCTGGGACCCCAGAACCCCTCTGGGTGTCCCGCAGCAGTCCTTTATCGAGGAGAGCTGGTGCTGGTCCCCAACATCAGCAGCTGCTACTGCCAGTTCTTCCTTCCCAGGACCCGGGGATGCCAGCTCCAAACCTGCACTGCTGCAGCCAGCCGAGGACGGGGAGGATTCAGGTATGACAACCCACAGGCTGCGGGGAAGGGAGCGGTGTCAGGGCACCTCGGTGGCCGTGAGTCACGGCAGTGAAGGCTGAGAACGACCACTAACGACACACCTGGGCTGGGCAGGGTCTGTGCTGGTGTGCTGCTCTCCTGCTGCCCACACGCCGCTGCTGCCTGCCCACAAAGCAGCGGGGCAGGAGCCTGTGTGTCTGCAGCACTGCCCCTGCCACTCCTACTGGAGACAGGACCAGCCAAGCCCATCGGGTCCACACAGGGAGTGCCTCCAGTCTTGCACGGGGTTGGAAGCTGTTGGGATTTAAGCCATGTGATTAGGGCCTCCTTAAAACTTTTAAGACCAAATCTTTAAGCCCAGAAGAGCCCCCTTGCCAGAAAGAGCCCAAAATAGGGAGACTTGAGGCAAGGCTTAGCATGGGGGTGGCTCTGTGGCTGTATGCCTGCAGGCAGATGCTCCCTCCTGCTCCTGGAAGGTTTTGCTTTGATCCTTTTCCCCAGATTCACCCACCTAAACTCTGCCATTCCTGACAAAGTTCCTTCCAGGACAGAGGAGTCTGCAGCCTCAACTTTGCCTTCACATTTCCTCTGTTTTGGTTTCTTTATGCGTATTGCGTTGTCAGTCCATCAAATGTCCCCAAGGTCCAACAAGATACCCAGATAACCCCCAAAAGGTGCCAACACTCCCCTCCACCCCATGTGCCCTTTTCCCGCTTTGCTCTCGGTAAAACCTTCCTGCTCCATTTCTAGTAGTGTGTTTGCTGGTTCGTCTTGCCAGTGTGCTGCTGGGGAAGCTCAGCCTCCGCTCCTGCGCTGGGGGTGCGGGCACGGGCAAGCTTCCTCTGCTGGGAATGAATTGCTGTCTTTCAGCAGGTGAGAAGGTCGTGATCAAGACAGAAGAGCAGCAGCCCCTGGAGGAAGGATCTGAAATCCTGGCTCTGCCACCAGCACCCTCAGTGAGACTGGAAGAGGAGGTTCCCCTGGGCCAGGTGCAGCCGATGCCCTGGGAGAGCCACGCTGGCTTGGATGGGCAGAAGGCAGGAGAGGGCTTAGGCGAGTTCTGCAAGGATGGGACCGCCCAGCCGGAATTTAAGCCTGTGGTGGTGCCAGTGGAAGCTCACCCGGCCCCAGGCTTGCCCTTCCCAACAGAGCACGTGCTCGGTGTGGGGACTGACCAGCTGTTTGCGCTGCCCCAAGGAATGCCTCTGGGGGAAGACACCACCGCAGAGGTGGCCTCGGAGCAGCCCAGCTCAGAGCAGCATCGTCCCTGTGACGCAGGGGAAGAACCTCGTGCCCTCCCGCTGGGCTGGAAGAGCGTCCGGCTGAAGCGCAACCTCCTGGTGCGGCAGCAGAGCCAGGCGAGGAAGAGCAATGGCTCCTTCATCTGCACAGCCTGTGGGAAGAGCCTGGCTCACCACGCTGCGCTGCTGCGGCACCAGCGCCTGCACACGGGTGAGCGTCCTTTCCAGTGCCCTGCCTGCGGGAAGAGCTTCAACGAGAAGTCCAACCTCAACAAGCACTACCGCATCCACACCGGGGAGCGTCCCTACCGCTGCCCGGCCTGCGGCAAGGGCTTCATCCAGAAGCACCACCTCCAGAAGCACCAGCGCATCCATGGGGTGCAGCTGCGGGGTGGGTGGGCCGGCCGGCCTACGCGGGCCAGCGCCGCCGGGGAGCGGCTCTACCGCTGCATCGAGTGCACGGAGAGCTTTCCCCAGAAAGCGTCACTGGAGGAGCACCAGCGCCGGCACACCCAGCAGCGGCCCTTCCAATGCAACAGCTGCACCAAGAGCTTCCGGCACCGGCAGTCTCTGAACCACCACCAGAAGGTCCACGCCGTAGCCAGCTCTCCTGCCGTCAGCTTGCCGAGCCGTGGCCGGGAGCTGGAGACCAGCCCCTGCAAGGCTGTGACCCAGGATAACCGGTAGCGTGCAGGCCCGAGAAGGGAAGGGGCAGCATTTCTCCAGGCTGTTCCGCAGAGGTGCGGCGCCAGGCAGCTGGTGCCACATGCCGTGGGGCTGGCTGCAACGCCGTGGGGCTCTGCACCGCCTGGCCTGAGAGGAGCAGGATGGGGGCAGGCTGCTGCAGTGTGCGGCAGGGGAGTGGGCAGGGGGGGCAGGGACTGGCCCGGGGAGAGGCAGAGGTCCGGCAGCCAGAGCTGAGCCGGGTTGTGCCACTGCCCTGCGGGAGGGAGGTCTGGCTGAGGGGCAGCTGTCAGGTACCACGGAGCGGTTGAACTCAGGGTTATTTAAACACTACCGGTGTGGAGGTGGCGTGGGGGCGTTCGGTGGCCCAGGTAGGGGCTGTTGTGGCTGGGCAACAGCCAGGGTCGTCGGATGAGCCGGGAAGAGACTCAGATAAAGGACTGGGCTGACATGGTCTCCTCTTGTGCTCGGGGGCGTTGGCGAGGGGGGCTGGCGCCGCACCACCGCTGCCTTGCGAAGGAGCCTCTCCTGTGGGTGCAGTCCCGTGCGCAGCTCCGGCTTGGAGCCATCACCCACTGCTTCCTACCACCTTCCCAAAGGGTGCGAGGCCCTTTGCTCTCGGGTGTGGGGAAGGAGCCCAACCGTCCGTGCCCCCCCTCCCTGAGTCCTCACCGTTAACGCAAGCCAGGAGCTGGAGTGCAACCCCTACACCGTGGGACCCCCCAGCAGTGTTGAGGGTGCAGCGCTGGCAGGACAGAGTGCTGCCTCCCGCGTACAGCCCTGCCCCTGGCGCTCAGCACCGCTCCATCACCCGCCTTTCCATGGTCCCTTTGGCCGCTTGTCCTCCCAGCTGGGGAGAGCCCGGGCGACCTTCCCAGCCGTGGTCCCTGTGGGGTGTCCCCAAGCAGTGCTCATGCCCCCTGCTTTGGCCCTCGTGTGGGGGTAGGCTGGGGTGGTGGTGGCCACATCCGCTGAGGGCACCCCTGCGGCTTCGGCAGCCATGTTGGGCACTGGCAGGACCATCCAGCAGGTGCAGGAGCTGGGGGGAGCATCCTGCCCCTCTGCCCAGCCCCAGGGCATCCACCAGGGTGCTGTCCCCAGTGCAGAAGACTGGGACATGCTGGGGGTCTCCAGTGAGGATGAGGATGGTGGCAAAGTGCCAGTGTCCCCCTGCAGCAGCTCAGGGGCTGCTCAGAGCAGAGGCAGCACAGAGACAGGCCCAGGCTCTGTGGGAGGCTATGGGGCCTTGTGGTCCAGCTGCCCCAGGCAGAGCCCTGCTGTGGGAGCTCCCCGAGCCCCCCAGCAGTGGCAGATGGCAGTCCCACACCTTACCCACATTCACCCTTGGGACATTCCCCAGGGTCCTGACCAGCAGAAGGGGGTAACAGAGCTGCCAGCAGTGACCCCCATGGCACCCCCAGGCTAGAGATGCCCTTTGCCTCGCTCTGCCCAGGCTGACCGAGGTTACTCCTGCAGCAGCAACGCACGACGGGGCCAGCTCAGCCCCCTCTCCAAAACAGACAGATGTACAGACAAATACTTTATTGATTCCATAGCCTGACAACAGGGCCTGGGATTTCACAGGAAAGGCCAGTCCCAGTTACAACAGCTTTGGGAGAGATGCCCCAGCTGGGGCAGTCAGTCTGGGAGAGGCCGGCCCCTCCACGCCCCCCACACTGCCCTTAGAGGTGCTGCCCACCAGCACTACTGCCACACCAGCCAACTCACGTCACTGGGATCAACTAGGGGTCTCTGGGATCTACCCTACTGGGGCGGGGAAAACCAGCTCGGTCACTACAGCCCATGCTGCTGTGCCGTGCCAGAGCCACCATCGCTGCACAACCATAAGGCATCACCCGCCCCTGTACCCTACCAGTGCCATCCCTTTGGGGAGACAGCGCTGACCTGTCTGCCCCAGTCACCCCCTCATGGCTAACGCTACAGTGCCCACACGCGCTGCACCACAATCACAGGGGACAGGAATCGAGTGAGAAACTGACTCAGAGGAGCAGTGGCATGATCTTCATGTCCCCAAGGAGAAGCAGCAATGACACTGCTGCCCCTCCCGCAGGGCAGGGAGGTGGCCAGGCACTGCTCGCTCGGTGCTGAGGATTAAGCCAGGACCCAGCACAGGCATTTCCTCAGTACCCAAAGTGCACCACCCGCAGCAGCGTCCCATCAGACCTTGTGAGTGACCAGGAATAAAAAATGCGATAAGCAAACTTGTTCCCAAGCTCCCTGCCCAGAGAGGGATAGAGACTTAGTGATATCAAATAATTACATCAGTGGAAAGAACAAAACAACACAACTGGAAAACTAAATTCAAGAGTCCCAACAACTGCTCCATTTGGTCTGCACGGCGACACCACCAGGACCAGTGTCCTCTCTCTGTAGAGTCTGTGCTTCCCAGCAGTGCACATGACGCATGCAGGGCTCTGGCCATGGATACGCATGGTTCAAGTGATTCGGGGAACACGGGAGCCACACCTGGCCCAGCTCTTGACACTTACCAGGTTCCAGGTACCCATCTGCCTCTGGGCAGGTCTCACACCACAAGATGTTTGAGGTAGCTAGCAGAACTACTTCCATAGGATTAGTTTTGGTGGATTCTGCACACGACTAAAGGAGACGACCTGCAGTTTGGAGAGTGGGGGCTTCCTTCCGCAGCGGGGCCAAGCAGAGCTGCTGTTCCTGTGCAAGAGCCAGCATCGGCACGCAGCAGCCGGCATGCCTGAGCCCCAGGGAGGGATCCACGCAGACTGCTGCTGCAGTGCAGGGCTAGTCTTACCCGTGAAGTATTTCTAAAGTGACTCTATCTGTGCAGCCTGGTCCTGAGGGAACTGACTCTCACAGGGTGTTTCTGGCTCTCGCAGGCTGGCCTTGTTGGAGGAAGGAGTGCTGCTGGGAGCTCAGAAACACCCGCAAGCACCCTCACAAGAAGAAAATATTGTGGTTTGATTTGTTCTACAGATCTTCCAGTGCAAAGCTCAGGTACTCCCAACTTGATCAAGAAGTTAGCAGGAGTTCCTCACCAGGGCAGGTTATTACACAAAAGCATGACCAGGATGCGATGGGGCCTCGGAGATGCCACGCTTGTCTTCATCTGGTGTCTTGGCCAAGAAACTTTGTCAGCGAAGAGCTCTTCGGGAGCTTGGCTCACCAGCTTGATTCCCTCCTCTCCATCATCTTCACCGTGTAATTGTATTTCCAAAGATGAGGGGTCAGCTGCAGCATCAAGTAATGGGTGAACTCAGCTGCTGTTTGCAGTTCCTCTCACTGGGCTGCAGGAGATGTACCTGTTAATCTCCCAGGAAGGTCAGCTTGGGAAGATTTTGTGCATCAGCCAGCAGACACAAGAGTCAGTGGAATGGTAAAGCATTTTGGATCACTGGAGGCTTCTGTAATTTGCTCACTGTGGTGTGGTATCCAACCTTTTGATTCCTCTTCCAGTTCAGGAAAGCTCCTAAAATCCAGTGGACAGTTCAGAACTCCAGCGCCCCACCACATGCAAGATCAACACTCAC
This sequence comes from Falco naumanni, assembly GCF_017639655.2. Taxonomy (NCBI): domain Eukaryota; kingdom Metazoa; phylum Chordata; class Aves; order Falconiformes; family Falconidae; genus Falco; species Falco naumanni. Next base: position 62,437,441 of record NC_054057.1, read on the forward strand.
AGTTTCTCTCCAGGGACAGAGACAGTTCAGATCTTTCCTCTTGTCATTTCTGTCACCCCTGAAACTGCTGCCCTACTTCCTTGCCTAACCACAGGTCGGACGGGTCTCCCACCCAAGCTGGGGATGTGGCAGTTCTTGTCCTGCAGCTTGAGTTCTGCAGGAGCAACCAGGAGCACACTCGCTGGAACTGCTTTGGCTGCGGTGGCTGCAGGACTAACATTTTTCTCGGATGCCTGGGCTGGTGAGCGAGGAACGCGCCCACTCGCAGACACCTTCGGCGCCGCTTGCGGTTGGGGCTGCTGGGGTGCTAGCACCACGGTTGCGGGCTGTGCCACCGTGGGCTGCTGAGGCGCAGCCAGGGCTCTCTGGCGGTCGTGTATTTTCTCGTGGCGTGAGAGGTGAGTCCTACGGGTGAAGCACTTCTTGCAAGTGGCGCAGCAATACGGCCTGTCCACCGAGTGGGTCTGCAGGTGCCGCTGAAGGCTGAAGGTGCAAGAGAAAAACTTTTTGCAAAGATTGCATTTCACCACAGACTTCCTGTGAGACTTCGGGCTCTGCTGTCGGGGGAGACATGCACCGGACAGGCTCCCTCTGTCCAGCTCCGCCTTGGCCTGGCCCAGCCAGGGCCCCCCAGTCCCATTGCCCAGGCTGTGGGTGCCTCCAAAGAAAGCCCCGCAGAACTTCCCCCTCGGCCGGATCCTCAGCTCCGGGTGGACATTCCCCCAGACCTTGGCCCCAAAGGCCCTGTCTTTTATGTGGATGCTCTGGTGAAGGTCCAGGTGGCGCTTGTCCGCGAAGCTGATCTCGCACATGGTGCATTCGTAGGGCCCCTCTTTGGCGTGGTTCCGCTGGTGGATGATGAGGTTGATTTTCAGACGGAAACGCTTCCCGCACTCGGTGCAGGGGTGCGACCACTCGCGCACGTAGCCACGCCGACAGCTGCCCATCAGCAGGCTGCTGCTTGTGCACTTGCTTGGCTTCTTCTTGCTCTTGGCCTTAGTCTGCTCATCTTTGGGACACTTCTGGGCCTCTGGGCTGGGAGAAGATGCCTCAGGCTTCTCTTCCTTCACCTTGGCGTTTTCAGAAGAATCCCCTTCACATGCCATTTCATTTTTCGTTAAAAAGCCTTTCTCTGAAACAGAACAACATGGGCATCAGTCATTCCTGCTCCCAGGACAAACCGAGGTTGTGGTTAAGCCGCAAAGCACCAAGCAGGCTTTTAGCAATAAAGGAGCTACCAACAAATCTAAGAACACAGTTTGGAAAGATGCAAATGCCACCAGTGTTCTGCCCACGTGCCCTCAGCAACCCCAGCATGGTCTCAGGGGACAGATCTCTTGCTCCCAAGAAGAGCCAGGCTGTGGCCTGCTGCAGTGCCAACAGCACAAAGGGATCCACATCTAAAATGATGACACCAATGACGGCCACAAGGTGTAGCAGGAAAAAAGATCACTGAAAAGCGACTGCCTGCAGTACCTCAGGCTCTTCGCTTCTGTCAAGTTTGGGACTGCCAGCAAATGCCAAATGTTGCAGGCAAACTGGCTCACTTGAGTGCTGTGCAGCACTGAGAGCTGTGGGGAACTCTCCACCCCCTGCCGCCACCAGGCCATTCAGCTGGCACGCACCATGCCCAGAACCAGTGCCACTTGCACACAAGTGCCAGACACAGGCTCAGAGTCCCTGGAAGAGGGCAGTGCTCGGTGTGTTAGCTTGGCAAAGCTTCAGGACCAGAACAGAGGGTGTCTGCAGACAGCTGCCACCCCCTTCCCACACTCCCTGCTCTCTGCTTCTGGCATGGAGAAGAGGACTGTGCCCCTGGAAGCATTAGGCCACCCTGAGCTCAAGGCCAGCTCTGCCATAACGCAGCAGAGCTGGAGGAAGAAAGCATGCTACTGCTACCAGCTCTCCCCCAGTTCCTGATAGAAGGAACCTCACTGGACTGCTTTCCTTTCTGCAGGGATGATAGGGCTGAAACGCCTGACACCAGCCCCCTCCCTCACTCAGTGATAAGAAAGAGGCCCAATGCTCCCATCTCCCTCCCCATTTCAAGCACACTGGCGAGCTGGGAGCTGCCTCCTGCCTGCAGGTGCCTGTGCCTCTCCTGCACAGCATTACTCACTGGTGTTGGACTCAGCTGGGTCCTCTTCCATCCCCGTCTCAGGCTGATTTTCACTGTGCAGCTGCTCTTTCTGTGCATTCAGGGACATGATGTTCATCACCAGGATGGGGAGTTCTGTTTGCAGAGAACAATGTTAAAGACCTGTGGAGAGCTCACATTTTCCTGCTTTGGTATGACGCTGACTGGAGATAAACCGGGGGCACGTAGGAGTCAGAGAGAGCTGTGGCTTGAGAAGCCACAACATGTTGTACCAGGGGAGGTTTAGACTGGGTATTAGGAAAAATTTCTTCCCCGAAAGGGTAGTCAAGCACTGGAACAGGCTGTCCAGGGAGATGATGGAGTCACCATCCCTGGGGGTACTTAAAACAGATGTAGACGTGGTGCTTAGGGATGTGGTTTAGTGGTGGGCTTGGCAGTGCTGGGTTAGCAGTTGGACTCAATCATAAAGGTCTTTTCCAACCCAAACGACTCTAGGATTCTATGGAAAGCATGTGAGGCGTTAAAAGGAGCTGGAGCAAAGCCAAACGCAAGTACCAAAAGCAGAGGGAGGGCTGGGTGGAAGGACACCAAGGTGCTGTTGCCGTTGCAGAGCAACCTCATCCCTCCTAAACCCTCTCCGTCAACTCTACAGGTAGTGTTCCCATATTGCCTTGTGTTCAGGCCCTTGAACTCCTTCCATTTTCCCTGACAGCACCTTGCCCATGCACCCCAAGGCTTCTGCTTTTCCCTGGTGACGCTCCTCTTAAGCACAGTGACCTGCCATGCCCTCTCCCACGGACACTGCTAGGAGAGCTCCTGAGAGAGCTGGGACGGGAATGGCCTGGGAAAGCAAGTCCTCCTTGCACCCATGTAACTTACCTGTGTGAGCTTTGATGGAGACTTTATCTTGTCCTAAAGCCTTTTCCTTCTGGTCCATCTGTTCTGGTGTCTGCGGAGGCTCCTGACTGTCTCCAGCATGTGTCTGTGGCTTCCCCTGACCATCTTGGATGCTTGTCTGTGGGGACTTCTGACCGCCTCCGATACATGTCTGTGGCTTCTCCTGACCATCCTGGATGGTTGCCTGCAGGGACTTCTGACCAGCTCCAGTACGTGTCTGTGGGGGCTTCTGACTGTCTCCAGTACGCATCTGCGGGGATGTCTGACCATCTTTGACGCAGAGCTCTTCATCCCTCTCGATCTGGCAGAGGACGTCAGGCTTGGACACAGCGTCGTCTGCTCACGGGGCAGAGGACCGTATGCTTTATTAGGAACTGGCTACGCCTTCATTCTGTCAAAGTCTCAAACATTTTCAAGCGACCCTTCTCTCCCTGACCCCAGAGCTAGCAGGCAGCACAGACAGACACAAATATGTTACCCACGCTCTAACCAGAAAGGTGGTGCTGTTGGCCCTGCAGCAGGATTCACCCAGGAGCACAGCTGTAGCTCAAGCACAGAGAAGATCTAAGTAACAGAACATGAACTAAAATCTCAAAAGTGAGTGACAGCCTCTATGTAACATCCCTTCCCTCTCTTACCGGGAGCACTTGACAAACAAGCTCCCGAACATGCACCTGGGGTTTGTATTGTTTCTGGGTAACATTCCCCAAAGGACGGAGCCTGCCCTGCCTTCTCCCCTCCGCCAGTGCTCACCCAGCCTCTCCTGGGGCTCCTTCAACCCCCAGCCCCTCAGTCCTACAGAAAAGGGCTCCTGATCACAGCTCTGCCCACACATTTCTTTTTCTCCTGGCTCTGTCAGGGTCTGCCAGTCCCCTTCCAGCATCTCCTACCTTCTTGCCCAGCCTTTACACTCTTAACAATTATTTTTTCCAACTCTCCCACGGCATGCCCCACGGCTCTCCTGACCGCTTCTGCCCCCCCAGCAGTAGCAGAGCGGCTCCCACCTCCTCCTCCCGCTGCAGGCTCCCAGGTTCCTCACTTCCCACCATGTCTCCTCTCACCAAGGCAAGCAGGAGTGTCTCTGGAAGCCCTAGGGCTCATGCATGCAATCTGGTGAAGGACTGCCAAACTGCATGGACACAGGACTAAAAGGGATCACAAGTCGTCTGTCCCACCACTCCACACTCCATCCCAGTCCCTCCTGACAAGCTTTGTCTGTTTTTATCCACAGGATTCACCTGTCCAAGCATATACGTTCCTCTGTGGTGTGGTGGTTTAGTCAATTCAGTCAACAGACCCTCAGAATTCATTTCTAACAAAGACACGGCTGGGACATCTCCTGACAAAGCTGAGACAGGAACTGCCACCTCCTCCTGGCACCCACAGAATTTACCTGTGTCATCTTCCATGGGGACTTCATCTTCTCCCGAAGCCTCTTCCACCTGGTCCATCTCTTCTGGTGTCTTTGGGGGCTCCTGACCATCTCCACTATGTGTCTGTGGGGATGTGTGACCATCTTTGACGCAGAGCTCTTCATCCCTCTCAATCCGGCAGAGGATGTCAGGCTTGGACACAGCATAGTCTGTTCATGGGGCAGAGGACCGTATGCTTTATTAGGAACTGGCTACGCCTTCATTCTGTCAAACTCTCACACGTCTTCAAGCGACCCTTCTCTCCCTGACCCCAGAGCTAGCAGGCAGCACAGACAGACACAAATACGTTACCCACGCTCTAACCAGAAAGGTGGTGCCTCTTTCTTGGCCCTGCGGCAGGATTCACCCACGAGCACAGCTGTGGCTCAAGCACAGACCAAATCTAAATAGCAGAGCATGAACTAAATTCTTACAGGAATGGGAAAGGCTATAACATTTTCCTCCCATTTAAACTTTAGCAGTGACCTGAAGAGCAATTCTTTGGAGCTGTCATTCTGGTGTAGGGACAGAAAACTTTCTGCTCTGTAGAAATGTCTGTGTCAGATGGACAAAAGGAACAAGTTTATTCTGTTTCTACAGAATATTATTGAGAAAAGTGAAGCCTCAACTTCAGCAGCTGCACAGCGCAGCACGTTACTAGTCATGCCCAAGAAACAGCTTCTGGTGGGGAACATCTTACAGCCCAAATCATCCAAGAATGTGTTGGGTGTCCTTTGAAAGACTGAGTATGGTCATGCTTGTTAGTTCTTAGTTAGGTTAGATTGTTGTTAGTTAGATTAGTTGTTTAACCAAGGCAGATGGAAACATCCCTGTGACTTTGTATGGGGGCTAAATACACAGATAACAAGAACTAGTTCAAGGTGCAGTTATCAGACTTCACCCAGGTAATTCCTGAACTGTGCTGGAAGATCACGATGCTTCCCTGACCGTGGAATTCACTCAGGATTCACTGCTGCTCACTAGGAACAGCACCTAACATGGATTTTTTTTTTAACAATAGATACAGTTTGTATTATTATCACTCCTGTTATTTACTACAGATATTGTTCGTTGCTTACAAGCAGGAAGGAGGGAAAATGCATGGGTCTGACTGCCTGGGAGAGGTTCTGCTAGCTATGGGTGTCCTGCCCCACCAAACCAGACCATCAGCGGGGCCACGATGGGAAGCATCCAGCCTACCCACAAGAGCTCATCCAGAGACACAAACTCTGTGCCTCACCCAGGGAGATGAGCGTCTCGTAGTTCCCCCGCATCACAGCCTTGTACAGATCCTTCTGCCAGCGGTCCAGTCTCTCCCACTCCTGCTCGTTGAAGTAAACTGAAATATCATCGAATGTGAGCGGTACCTAGAATCACAAATATTACGTGCTTGGTGACTTACGATGCAGCTAGATAACGGGAAACCACGGGCCTGGATGCCAGTGCTTGTCTTTGGCTGCTGGAGCTCAGGGCAGGTACAGAGCAAGGCAGGCCTGGCCAAGCCTGGGGCTCGGGGGTGCTCGCCGGGCGGGCAGGCCGGCCGGGCGCCCTTACCTTGGGCACCTCGCCCCGGGAGCTGGGGGGCAGCCGCAGGATCCAAAAGTTCCTGTTCTTCAGGAGGTTCTCCACGTTGTCCAGGCGCTGCTGGAGCTGCCCGCAGCGCGGCAGGAGGCCGCCCAGCGCCGCCAGGCTGCTACCCAGCTCCCCCAGCAGGGTCTCGCAGGCCACCAGCCGCCGCTCGGCCCGCTCCGTGCGGCTGCGCAGCTCCCGCAGCTCCTGCCCCGCCGCCGCCTGCGGGCCCATGGCCGGCGCCTTCTGCGTGGGGGGGCGCGGGGCCTGGGGGGGCAGCGGTCAACCGCGGCAGGGGCAGGCCCCGGCCCGGCCCAAGCGCGGCCGCGGCCCGGGAACGCGCCCGCGGCGCCCCCGGCCCCCCAAGGGCCTTCCCCGGCCCCCGGCCCCCCGCCTCCCATCGCCGCGGCTGGCCCCCCGGGCCCGCTCTCCCCCGCCCCTAGCCTGTCCCCCGGAGCCCCCCCGCCGCCGCCCCCCCCCCCGGGCCAGGGCCCGCCGCGGCCCCGGGCGCAGACAGCCCCGGCCCCGGCCCCCGGCGCGACCCCAACCTGCGCTGGATCCCGGCGGGACATGGCGGCCTGCCCGCGCGCCCTGCAGCAGCACCGCCTGCAGGGGCGGAGCCTCGCCCGCGCTGCGGCGCCCCCTGGCGGCCGGGAGGAGGCGCGGCGGGTCGGGGCCACCGACCCCCGCGCCCCGTCGGCTGCCCCAGTCCCCCGGTGCCACCGACCGCCGGACGCCCCAGACTCCCACGGATCCGCCGGTGCCACCGACACCCGGTGCCCTGGTGCCACCGACCACCGGACCCCGTCAACTTCCCCAGTGCCTCGGTGCCCCAGACCTCGCTGCCCACCGACCGCCCGGGCCTGCCGGTGCCCCCGAGCCCAGCCCCGCCGCCCCCCGCTGTCCCCCCGCGGAACCCCCCGGTCCCTTCGCGCCCCCCAGCCCCGCGGGACCGGGCCGGGGGCTTTGCTCCGGGGGTGGTGGGAACCCCCGCACCGGCAGCGGCACTGCCCACCGCGGGGCGGAGCGGGGGCACCGGGGCGGGACTGCGGCCGCGCTCCGAGCCGCGCGGGGGGACGGGCGGCAGCTCCAGCCGCGTTCCGCCCGGAACCGGGAGCGGGGAGCCGGAGCGGGACTGCTCCGCCGCTGCCCCCCGGCCCGGAGCGGGTACCGGCCCCGCGCCGCCGAGCCATGGCCGCGCCTCGGCAGGTAGGAGCGGGAGCGCCCCGGGATGGGGAGCACCTCTGGGGCAGTTTTGGGAGAGGGTCCCGCCGGCAGTGTGGGGCGGGGTCGCTGCCAGTTCTGCCCGTGGCTGCCCGTCCGGGGGGTCCCTGTCCCTGCGGGTGGCCGAGGGCACGGCGGGAGCGGGGCCCCCCCAGGAGCAGGGACCAAATACTCCCACGAGACACGGGTGCTGCCGGGCTGGCCGTGGGCTTGGGCAAGCAAAGCAGGGGGGGAAGCCCCGGACTTGGGGGGGCACGGCACTCTGGTCGGGGGGCTGGTCCTCGCCGCCCCAGCTTGGCGCAGGGCAAGTGCTGACTGGTGCATCCACCGGAGCTGCTAGAGGTCTGGTCTGCGTCCCCCCCACACACACAAGGAGCTCCAGAGGGGCCTCGACCCCCCCAGGGGTGCCCTCCCTGGGCGGGGAGGGGGGATTAAGCACCCCCATGTGAACAGTCTGTGCATGCGCTGAGCCCGGTTCTGCCGCTCTCGGGGGCAAGCTGCCGTGGGCATTGGTGGCAAAGCCTGGCTTCGCCCACGGCCACTCACGCCTCCTGCTTGGAGGACGTGGGGAGGGGGTGTCCCCATCCCCCAGGACAGGGGCTGGTGGCAGGACAGGGCCAGACACTGCGACCCGCTTCCCCCGGCACCACTCAGCACAGCCTTGTCTTGGCAGAACCCTGCACGGCTGATGTCAGCGGGATGCGTTTGGTGGCACCGGGCTGGCCATGACCATCGTGTGGTGGTGACGTTGGACCCCGGCCCATCCAGTGCCGGCAGGGGGAAAGACTGGACAAAGCGACTCCTGCTGCAAATACCAGCATGTCAGGGTGGGTTATCTCATCTCCTCCCTGACAGAGCATGAAGCATGCAGGGACCTGACGGGAAGCGTGTCGGGAAGCGTGCTGGGACACCTTCACCCCCCTGCCCATGCAGGATGGGTGCAGCAGCACACCTTACCCAGCCATGTGCCAGCCCGGCGCCTGGTGCAGCTGGTTGCACCTGCTGTCCCTGCACACCTTGGGCCCGGCCAGGGGTCCTGCTGCCAACTGGCACAACTCTGTGAGGGGCTGGGGTGCTCTGGGCGTTTCTGGGGACACGAGTGCCTTCATCCTGTCCCTGGCACCTGCTCCCCTTCCCCCAGCTGACTGGCTCTGCTGCCCAGCCCCACAGCATTGCCCTGCAGCCAGCAAGCGCATCCCCATGCCCCACAGACACAGGTGGCTCATCTCCGGCCCCCTGCCCTGGCAGGAGGTGGGCAGGAACTCCCAGTTATGTCCCTGCAGGCACCAGTGACGTTCGAGGACATGACGGTCCAGTTCTCAATGGAGGAGTGGGAGCTGCTGGAGGAACGGCAGTGGGACCTGCACCGGGAGATGACAGAGGGGACATGCTGGCTGCTGGCCTCCCTTGGTAGGACCCTGCCCTGGTGCTTGTCCCAGCCAGAGCAGGGGCAGCACGGGGGTCCACTCCTCTAGCCAGGGAGCACTTGGCATCCACCTCCCCGGTCCCACAGGGCCCCCCGGTAGCCCAGCCCTCGGCACCCTGGTGCGGCTGGTGAAGGAGATCTCTGAGTTTCTCTTCGGTGGCCCAAAGGCCAGCACGGAGCCGTGTGCTGCCGGCAGCAGGGACACGGCAGCGGGGTCTGAGCAGATGGGTGCAGGCAGTGAGCACCAGGGCTGTACTAGGTGGGTGAGAGCCTGGTCCTGCCCTGCTGGGCACCGGCATGGGGGGCTCTGCCTTGGTGGCCAGCTGTGCCTGACAGCAGGGTCGTGGCTATGCTGGAGGCGAAGCCGCCTTGCAGCCCCTGCCAGCCCCGGCACTGCCATCAGGGACCTGGGTACGTCCTGGCGGTGTGTGGGGGCCAGGGGAGCTGAGTGCTGAGCCATGGTGGGTGGGGGGCACACCCCCTGGCTGTGCCCAGGAAGGGCTGGGCAGGGGGTCCCGGCATCGGCACCCTGGGAGCACCCTGCCCTGAGCAGGGGTCTCTTCTAATGCCGGCACAGGTGCCCCTGCAGAGCTAGAGTCTCCCTGGGAGCAGCCCACCCGCCCTCAGGAAGACACCCCCAGCAGACCCCAGCCCCAGCTGAGAGCGAGTGGCTGGCAGGACCTCATGGTACAGCCAGTGATGGTGGGTGCAGCAGGTGAGCCACAGGGCTGGGGACCCTGGCACAGGGGTGAGGGGATGCGAGTGTCCAGTATTGCAGATCTGGGTGGCCCCCTGGCCCCAGCCACATCTGGGGATGCCAGGCTGCTCTGGGGACAGGGACTGAAATTTGCTTTTGCAGTTATAACGGAGACTGCCAGTGGAGAGCTGCCCACTCCACAGCCTGGAGAAGTGCCTGGAGGAGCTGGTGGTGAGGGGGTCTGGCCCCCCTGGCCCCCCAGTGAGCAGCTCCCACACCCCTAGGGAGAGCCCGGTGGCCACAAGCCTCTGCCAGGGAGATGCTCACTCAGAGGTGCAGCACAGCACGGCATCATGCCCACATCTTGGCACAGCATGGCATTGTACCATGCAGCCTGGCAAGGCACAGCACTATGCACACAGCACAGCAAGGCATAGCCTGACACGGCATTGAGCACGTGCCGTGGTGTCACAGCACTCTCCAAACCATCAAGCTGCAACAAGGTCTTTTACCATCTCATACCAACATACTCTTCATGCCAGTCCCTCTGCTGCCTTCTCCTAGTCTCTCCTCATTCAGGACACATGTTCTTTCTCCTCTCTCTTCACTGACTGCCCAACCTCTTCATAGAACCAGCCACAGCTGCACCTTATCTACACCAGCCAACCCACCGCCCCTGAAGCCAGCCCACAGCTGTATGTTATCAATATTAATTAACCTGCCTTCAGTCTACAGCACGGCACAGTACTGTGCACACACCAGGGCACAGCACGGCATGGCATGGCACAGCATGATGTGGACCATGCAACATGGCATGGTGTGGCACAGCACGGCACAACATGGCACGGGACCTTGCAGCAAGGCATAGCATGGCACAGTATGGCACGGCACAGCATGGCATGACAGGGCTGGGTGCCAATCTCCAGTCTCGGCAGAGGCAGCTGCCTGGACCCTGCACTCTCTGGCACTGGGGTTCATGTACCCCCCTGTGTCCCTCGCGGGTGGGTGCCAGGGATGTCCTCTGCACCCTGGGGTGGCAGCAGGACTCGGTGCTGGTGCCAATCCTGCCCAGCCAGGGTGGGTGCTGGGCACATGGCGCTTGGCACTCCCTGCAGCTCCCGACCTGTTCCGGAGGTTTCTCCGGTGTGGGGGTGGGATGCTCCAGGTCCTGTTGGCTCTTGCCCTGAGTGTGCCTCCCAGGCCTGGCCGCCCTCTGTGGCCCCTCGCGAGCTGAGTCACTGGCAGCCACTGCCCACTGCTGCCCACAAGCTGGGGATGGTGCTGGGCGTGCTGGCTCCCTTGGCTGGCATCTCCTTCACCAGCAGCGCTGCGGGCTGGGGCTGGGCTAGTGGGCTCTGCCACAGCCCCACACTGCTGGCTGGTGAGGTCTCAGGGGGTCCTGGGGGGTCTTGGGGGATCCTGGGCAACCTGGGAATACGGTGCTGGGGCTGGGGTCACGCAGCAGGACACTGGGGTGGGACTCGGTCCTGCGGGGGGGGAGTGTCTCCCCTCTCACAGCCTGACACGCTGTCCCTGGGGGGCACGTGTTTCATTGCTGGGAATTCAGACCCCCCCTGCAAGGTCCAGGGTTGTGCGAGGATGTGCTTGGGAGTGCTGAGCCCGAGTCCTGCGTGGGGAGTGCTGCCCCTGGGGAGCAGGGGCTTCCCTGGGGGCTCTGGGCTTTGGGGCGGGGCATCCCTGTGGATATAGTCCATGGGGGCATCCCTGGGGGGTCTGGGCTTTTATGGGCATCCCTGTGAGGTCTGGGCTTTGGGCGGCATCCCTGCAGGGTCTGGTCCCTGGGGAATCCTGGAGAGGGGGAGTGGGGGCAGGTCTGATTTTCAGTGGAGGGGAAATCCTTGTGGGGGTCTAGGCTTTGGGGGAGCATCCTTAGGGAGTCCAGTCCGCCAGGGCACCCCTGTGGGGCCAGATCCCCCTTGTGCTGCCCGAGGAGGGGGGCTGAAGGCTCCCTCTGCCCATCACACCTCGGAGTGACACTGTGGGGTCTCATCAGCTGGGAGCATGGGGCAGAGTCCCCTGCAAGGGCTGCTTGGCTGCCTGCGGGACATTGGCACCCCCAAGCACAGCCCAGCCTGGCCGGTGCCTGCTGGTGGCACACGGGGGGCTGGGGGGCTGGGTGCTGGAGGCTGCAGCCCCTCTGCAGCAGGTGGGTGGCATGAGGGGTGCTGGCAGGGGCTTGGTGGCACTTGTAGCTCCTCTCCTGCTGCAGGGTCAGTGTGGGGGGAAAAGATGCTCAGGGTGAGAGAAGGGGCTGAACTCCCCAGGGTGGAGGGAATGGCCATGCCTGGGAGCGCAGTGCCGGTGGCTCTGGGCTGTGGCACCAGGCAGGGGTAACCCTGTGGCCACATGTCCCCTGTGCCATGTGCCCCATGGTGCAGAGCAGAGCCATGGCCAGGCCTTGGCGTTGCCCTGACCCGGTGGGCATGGCGGCCCCTTGTCCCCCAAGGCTGGGCCCTGGGCAGCACTGCAGGCTGGGGAGTTTTCAGGGGGCTGCCCCCACTCATGGGGTGTCTGTGCCGCTTCCCAGGGGTGACAGCACCAGCAGTGCCCCCCCGGAGCCCCACCAACACCCAAACGCTGGGGGCACAGGCCCTGCCAGCAGCACACGGCTGCCTGCCCATCCTGGGGTGGCAACCAAGAGGCCCTTTGCTGAAGGTACCGGGGGGCTGGGCTGCAACGTGGTGGGGGGCTGATGACACCAGGGCATGGAGTGAGCTCCCACCCTCTGCCTTGCCGCAGGGACGGCGGGTGCCGCATCCCCCCGGGCTCCAGCACGTGTCCTGGCGGCCGTGGCTAGACGAGCTCCCCCAAGAAGGGCTGCCCTGGGCTGAGGCCCCCAGCCCCGCGGGAGCCCCCCGGTGAGGCCCAGGACCTGCAGGCTGAGGTTGGCCAGGTCTGCACTGTCCTGGCGAAGGAGCTGGAGCAGCTGTGCTGAGACCTGGGCTCGGTGTGCAGCTGGTGTGGGGCATGTGGAGCCGCCTGGAGCGGGGCCGGGCACCAGGGCTGGCTGTGCTGGCCTGCGGCCGCTGGCATCTCCACCAGGGACGGTGCCGGGCACTGCAGAGCCGCTCCTGGCTGCTGGGGCTGCGCGACGGGTGGAGCGCACCCACACCGACACCATCGCCGTCCTGCAGACCTTGCTGCCGGAGCGTGCGTGGCCCTGCCGCCCTGCCATGGCCGCGGCTCCTCAGCCTGCCTGGCTTTGCTGATAAGCCAGCGCTGTTGCAGGCAGCTCGGTGGTGCCCCGAGCCCCCCGGCTGGGCTGGCACCCGCTTCGCCATCATCCCCACTGCCTGTGCCCTCCACCACCAGATCCCCCTCGCTGCCGGCCCCAGCTGTGGCCATGTGGTGCCATGACCGAGCCCAGCCCAGCGGTGCTGGATCCTTCCCCCCACCGTGGCCGGTCCCAGCCACCGCTGAGCCCTAGTGTCACATCGCAGCATCCCTGCATCGCTGTCCTGAGCCCAGGTGGAGGGGCGGCCTGCAGCAGGATCCGGCCCCGGCTGAGGGGGTGGCCAAGCCGCCTTGCGGCCATGGCGGAGGGGCCAGCCCCGGTCCTGGCCTCCAGGCAGAGCCCAACTTCCCCAGGGAGACCCCTCCTGCCCCCTCACTGCTGTGGGCTCTGCCCCCCAGGCCCCGTGGGTGTCTGTGGTGTCTCCCCATCCTGCTCCCTGCGTTAAAACAGTGATGGTAACACTGCTGCTGCCTGCTCCATGGCTCCTGCGGCTGGTGGCCCCAGTGAGCGCCATGGAGGGCTGGGAAGTGCCACACAGCTCCGCCAGGCACAGGGCAGGAGGTGGGCAGGGGGTGGGCTGGGCAGGCTGCTGCCTGCAACCATGGGGGTCCCAACCAGCAGCAACCCTGCCCATGCTGTGCTCCCACCCCGGGCACACTGTGCTCACTGGAGCGGATGGATGACACCGTGTTCCACCTCCTGCACCAGGCAGCTTCTTGGCTCAGGCAGCCCATCGCCACTGTGCTGTGAAGTGGGTGCCCAAGGGGCAAAGGCAGGAGAGGGGCTGCAAGTGCTGCAGAGCTGCTGCCCCCACCCCAGCCCCGTGCCAGCACCAAGCCCACCATGGGTCCGCGGCACTGCCTGGCATGTCAGTGCCCAGCCCTCACTGCTGAGTGATGTGGTGACCTTTCCCATGTGCGCTCTTGGGCTGGTGGTGTGTCACCATCCCACCACCACCACTGCCACCACTCTGCAGCCCACGGCTGCTGGCGGGAGCCCCCTGGCCCGTGGTGGGGACCGGGATGGGGACAGGGACAGGGATGGGACTGGTCAGAGTCAACAGCCCCACGGCCGCTCCTACAGGACATCAGGAGCCGCTGTCCCCAGTTGCCCCAGCCAGGACCTCCCTGGCCAGCTGCTGTTGCCCAGTGCCTGGGGTCTCTGCCCCAGCTGGGGGATGTGGCTGCCACCTTCCCCACCAGAGAGTCAGCCAGCAGCAAAGCTGAGCTTGTGTGCCAGGGACACACGGCCAGGACACATGGACAGGACACATGGCCAGGTCAGAACATACAGACAGGACATGGGGACAGGACACACAGACAGGACGCACAGTCAGCGCTCCCCTGCCCCTGCACCTCCCCCCCGCAGATCCTCCCCACCCCGGTTACAGCCCGATCACCTGTGATGTCCCAGTTACTGCCATTGCCTGGTAGCCCATTGAGCCATGTGGCTGCACCCATTTGCTTCTGGTTACTGTCTTCATTCATGCTAATTAGGCAGGGGTTGGGGCCCTGGTTTTGGGGGTGCTGGGGCAGGCGCTGGGAGTGAGGGGCAGTGCTTGCTGGGGCAGATCCCTCTGTGGGCTGGGGCAGGCAGCACCAGCTGGGGGAAGGAGGGATGTGAGCAGGGGCCGAGCAGGATGGGATCATCCTGCTGCCACCCTGTCCCCCTGCCGAGAGGGTCCCCAGGGCACCGTGTGTGGGTGTGTCTGTGTCTGCAGCCACTCGTGCGGGCACCAGTGGGGCACGACCTCGGGCTGGGTCCCAGCCACACTGACGAGGGGATCCCTGGGGACGAGAGGTGCCCCTGGGGTGGGCACCCCACCCTGGTGGTGTGGGAGCTGGGCCGCTGTGGAAGCAGCATCCTCAGTGCCGGGGCTGCCCTGTTAGAGGGTCACCCACCATGTCCCCCCGCAGGCACACTCACTCCCTCTGGCTCACCAGTTTTATTTGGTGGCTTGGCAAAGGGGGGCAGGGGGGGCCGCTCCACGAAGCACTTTGGGGGCACACATGGCAGTCAGCAGGGCTCAGCTTGCAGAGGCACAGGCTCATTTGTGCCCGAGGGGGGGGCACAGGCCCCCCTGGCTGCCTCAGAGCTGGGAGTGGGTGGATGTGCCCCATGGCACAGCCTGGGGGCGGCCGGGTCCCTGGCTCTCTCCTGGTATGGGGCTGTGCCCAGCCAGCAGCACTGCTCCTCGCCGCGCCAGCCAGGGCTTCAGCACCGCCTGCAAGACACAGTGGGGTTTGCTGGGAGGTCCCTGCTGTGGCAGGGGTCCCCAGCACTGGGTCTCGCTGCTTTCAGCAGACTGGATCGGGGGGGCTTTGCCATTACCTGCCGCAGCAGTGGGACGCTGCCAGGGTGTCTTGCAGGCCATGCTGGTTCCTTGTCCTCCCTCCTGGCTCTCACCTGCGGGAGTGGGCACAGCATCACCCCAAGCCCCAGGCGAGAGAGACACCTGAGGCCAGCCTGTGCTGGCAGGGGGACATGACCAGGGGCTGGCCGTGGGCAGGGCTGGGTACAGTGACCCCCCGGGCAGCTCCAGGCCCAGGGCTGGCACTTCCTGGTGCATTGCGGCACCTCTGGACCTTTCACCTTCCACCGCCAGCTCTGTACGCACCCGCCTGCCTGGCTGAGCCTCATCATCCTCGCTGGCACGCCAGGACACTGACCGCGACTCCTGCGGGGAGAGATGTGGCTGCAGCAGCGGCTGGTGCTGCAGGGCCGTCGGATATTGTCAGGGTGACACCGATAAGTGGTGGCACCAATTTCCCTCCTCTTCCCACACGCTGCTTCCCCCGGCCCCCATGGCAGCCACCTCGGTGGTGCGGCATGGCTGTGGCTCACCTCGCTCAGGACGGAGAAGCACCCTGAGCAGGGTCGGTGGGGCCGGTGCCGGCGCCCGCTGCTCGTCACCTGTGGAGAGAAGATCTGTTACCGGTTCTGCCCAAGCCCGCTGCTGCCCAGGGTTGCTTTGGTGGCTGCATAAGTGCCCCCAGGTCTGGCCGGGTGGTAGGAGTGTGGGCAGGGAGGTGCAGGCAGGGAGCACCCCAGTGAGCAGGATCCAATGGGCAAATAGCCGGCCAGCCCCCTTTGCCACTGCTCCAGGATGGGGACAGGATTGCTGCCGTGCCCAGGTCACCCCCAGCTTCTCCTGGTCCATCCCTGCTCGGACACACAATCCGCAGCTGTGATTTGGGCTGTGTTTGCAAACAACACCCTTCCCCTGCCTTCCACCTGTGCCTTGAGCCACCACCCTGTGCCACAGCCCCTGTCCCCCCATGCAGCGCCAGACCACCCGCTGCCACCTCCCTGCTCCCCTGCACAGCCCCTCACCACCTCCATGATGAAATATTTGCCAGTTGTGCAATGCTGTGGCTGGCAGAGCACACGGCCCACAGGCAAAGCGCAGCCCCACCATGGCGGTGACCCTCAGGGGTGAAGGGCTCGGCCAGACCCCCGTGCGCTGAGCTTGTCCCCAGCCCCACTGGCAGCTGGCGCAGCGCAGGGAACGGGGGCGCTGCAAGAGCTGCTCCCCCGGCCCCTGTGCAGGGGCTTGGCGCAGGGTGCTGGTGCTGGAGCACCCGGTGTCCCTGGGGACTGGGCCAGGGGTGCAAGCTTTGCTTCGCGCCGTGCCCGCTGTGCCAGGGGAGGTTTCCCCCCCACATGGTCTCCCCTGCGCCTGGCCCCATTATTCCCCAGCTTTAACCCCCCTCTACATGCGACCAACCTCTCTCCCCCGTGCCACTTTCTTCAAGTCACCATGGTCGGCTCCAGCCACGGCCATGAGGGCCACGGCAGCAGCCAAGATGCAGAGCAGCCACAGCCTCATGGCGCTGCGCGGGGCACGGCCGCCCAGCTGGGCTGTCTCGGTGCTGCTGCACACTTGCCTGCCTGGACCTTGGCCCCTGATGTCAGTGCTGCTCCACTGCGGTCGATTGGCGCAAGCTGTTGCCACAGGATGCCAGGGAGAGCGGGGGACCTCGGTGGGGCTGGAGGGACGGGCAGGAGCGGGCAACGCTGCCACTTCTGGGCAAGGGATGGGGCAGATCCACCTCTGCTACCCCGAAGGTTGGGTTGGAGGAAACATCTCCCCAAAACTGGTGTGCTGGGGCACCTCCTCTGCCTCTACCCACTTCTTCACCCCCTCTGCAATCCCAGGCATCAAACAACTGGGGTCTTGGAAGAGCTCCAGGTGCCAGGGAGCCCTGAGCTCCCAAAAAAACTACTCTGCACTTGCTGGTGCTGGGATGTGAATGCTACAGACAGAACAAAGGGTGCAACCTTGCACAAAGCAAGGGGAAGAAAAGACAAAGGATAAACTAAGAGAACAACTCACACAACATCATGGAAAAGAGAATTGAGGAGGAACCATGCATGGGAGATAGGGTATCTTTAGGACATTTGTCTTTACGAAGGAAAACAAAGAGATACAGAGATGTGGTTGTTACACAGAGGCAGGTTTAAAGAGGGCTGCCGAGAGACTGGCTGGAAAACATGAGCAACAGCCTCAGTGCACAACACTGTGGAACTGTGGAAGTAAGTCGGAAAAAACCCTGGAGGTCTCATTGGATTAGATCCAAGATTATTTGTAGCAAGAACCCATGGATCTTGTGATTATCAGGAGAATCAACCACCTTTTAGACAGAAAGGAGGCTGCAGCATGTTTGGTCGCCTCAGAAAAGGAGATTTTATTGCTCATGCACCATTTTCATCAAAAACTGGGAGACATTAGAGCATTTACTCAGGCAGTCATCTCCAGAATTATTCTTGGGTCCTTGTAGTCGAGGTCCAGCGCTCAGATTTGCAGGCCAACGGCAGAGCAATTAGTCAATCCATCGGATCCAAGTTCTAGTCTAACATTAACCCACGTATTCCATCCTGCTGGAGAAGCAAGCGCAGCGGCTGGGGCCTGGCCACAGGCGGGTCTGCAGCCTGAGGCTGGGTGCTTCAACACATGGAGAAACCACCACTGCCCCAGAACATGTCCCCCACAGGCAGCTCCTCCCCCACTGCAAACCCACCAAAGCTTCACATCCTGCTCCAGCTTCCAGGCCCTGCCCTGCTCCTGCCGCGCTGTATTTTCTGCCAGCAAAGTCCTTGGCTATCATTGTTTATTCAGATAAATACACAGAGTGCTGACACCTGTCAATCACCTCTCCACTCCCTAAACTCAAGGACAGCATGTCTTGATCTGGGACGTTGTCCCACATCACTTGTGCCTACCCTATCGATCAAGCCCTTCTTGGTGCCAAGGGTGCTTCGTCCACACGCTGCAGCCCCAGGGAGGGCTGGGACCCTGGGCACATCTCTCCTGAACTCACTTGAATTTATTACTTTGAGGTTTGGGTCACACAGAGGTCTACAGCTGCAGCTGGGCGATGGTACTCCTAATCGCCCAGATTTCCTGAATTCCAGAAATATCTTCAGGTAGGTTGAGTGGTTAAAGGCTAATCTCCACAATCACAATGGGGCAGAGGAACAAAGACAGGTGGAGGAACCCAGTCGCTCTAAGGGAACATGGCTGCCGCCAGGGGCACCCAGCTGAGATGGTACCGGCAGGGGTTACTGGCTACCAGGGCACAGGGCATTTGGAGACCGCATGGAATTTATCAGGGGATGTTTAGGGGAAGGTGCAGAAGCAGGGGATCATGGAATCATAAAAGATCTCAAGTTAGAGTGGACTTGTAAGGATCAAGTCCAACTCCCTGCTCCGTGCAGAAGCCTTACTAAAAAAATTACTCTTTACAACCATGGTAGAATGTCTAAAAACATGAGTGAAGTGCACCACAATGGCTCAAAACCAAATGGCATAGAAACGAAACAAAAAAGCTTTTAGTTTTTGAACTAGTATTTTTTCAGTCAAGCTCATAATTCTGGGAGTCTGGTGCAATTTGAGCTTGGCAGCAAAAGGAGAAGACAAGATGCCAGTTTAAAGTGGTTAGACGGCACGTTGAGACACACCCACATGCTCAATGCCCAAGGGAAAGAAGGACAGGAAAACAAGAGAGAAGAGGAGGTAAAGAATATGAAATGGGTTGGTGAAGTGCAAAGAGGTCAGGTTGACACGTTTGTGTGTTTCTGTTTGCACCCATCTTCCTGTTACGTGCGCAAAGAACAGCAGGATTTACACCTGTGCTTCTGCTAGTTTCCCCTTTTCCACACTAATCACTTTCCCTGCACTGTTACACATTTACTTCTTCCATTTTTAATGAAGGTGGAGGGAGAAAACCCCCCAAGCCCCTGGACACAAGTGCCTCTTGCACCACAGAGCAGCATCACTGCCTGAGCACCCAGGTGAGATGGGGCCAGGACCCGCGCCAGGTCCCTGCCTGGCCTCAGGGCAGGAAGCTGCCAAGCATCACACTGTCAGTGGCAGTGGCGGCCACCAGCTCACAGAGACCCAGTCCCCGTGTTTCCCCAGCACAGGGCTCCCCCGGGGCGCTGAGAGCAGTCACCCCAACACCACAGCCATTCACTGTTCCCAACATGCTCATCAGCCCTTTTGGGCTGAGGCAGCGTGGCCCCGATGGATTCCAACATGAAAGAAGCCCCCGCCACATCCCGTGCTGGGGAACTGGATCTGCCCATCACCCTGGGACTGACTCTTGGCTCTGGCTGAGAGACCACGGGCGATCTGGGCACCGGCTGCAGCCACGGCCCCACACAACCCACTCCCAGCAAGGCACCACTCCCTGGGTCATCTAAACTCCCCAGTCACCAAACTCTGATTCTCCAGTGTAGTGTTTAACTGTATGTTAAACAAATCTGTGCCCAAGGTTTAGGCCGAGGTGACTCTTTAAAGCTGTTAAAAGTGAAGAACGATGGGACTTCTGCTCAAGGGAGGCAGCCTTGGGAAGGGCAGGGAACAAAGACAGTGTCAGGAACACCATTATCTGAGCTATGCAGAAAGATGCTCCTGAGGGAGGAAAGCAGGAGCTTTGGCCACGGGAGGAGACAGGCTGATAAGGTGTTGCAATCCACTGATGTCAACAAAAACTAGTCGAAAATAGGACAAAGATAATTGTGGCAGTGGGAGATCACAACCACCGGCTCAAACCGCCGCCCCCAAAGCGGGTGAGCCCCACCGGGGAGCATGTGGGGTCCATGAGAAGCATCCGTGGTGCTGCCCGAGGGCACGCACTGGAAGCAGGACACCTGTGAGCAACCACATACGTGAACAGGAACGGGCACGCAACACGCTGCCGATTTGCAAATCCCCCCTGCAAACAGTGAGTGCCGACCCGGCCCGGGGCCTGCCACGGGAGGAGGCACCCAGCACCGCTGAGCACCACAGCTGGGTGGCCTGGTGAGCCTCTGAGGGGGGGTGTCCCCGGTTACGGTGCTGGGTAACACCCGCCGTCGGGCCCTGCGCCTGCCCTCGGCCTGGCCTCTGCCCGGGTGGGGCCCGTAGCCGGTACCAGCGGTCCGGCAGGGCTGAGCGCTCCCAGGCCCGAAACGGACCAGCGGCCCCGGCCCCGCCGGCCGCATGGGGCCCCGCCCCCCGCTTCCAGCGGAAGCAGCAAGTAGCTCCCGCGTTACCACGGCAACGGCGGCAGAAGGGACGTGTGCAAACATCCGGATCACGTACTTCAGGTGGCGAGTCCCGCCCGAAGGGGGCCTTCCCTCCCGTGACCCGGAAGTCGTACGGCTGCCCCAGAACCCCCTGCGCCACACCGCACCACGTGACACCACCCGCCTGCGCGATTGGCCGCTCTCACCGGCGGCGCCATTTTGTGGCGCCCCTGCAGGGCCCGGCCATGGCGGCGGCCCTGTGATCCCCTCCGGGACAGGCCTGCCGCGGCGGGGGCCGAGCCTGGCCCGCAGGGGGCACCGGGGCCATTCCTCATCCTGCCCCGAGTGCAACCCCTGCTTTGAGAGCCGTGGCCACAAAGGCGTGGACAAAACACGCCACCCCACGAGCTCCACTCCCCTCACACTGCATCAGTCAATCCCGAGAAAACACAGAGGGCGCGAACACACCGGGGATTCCTCCCCGCCAGGGCCCAGCAAGCAGCTGCTCCATTGTGAGCACAGTTAGCACACAGATGGACCCACCAGGGGCTGTGACAATACTGACAATAATTTAGAATAGTTTAATAAGCAGAGAGGAAGAACCGCTGCAATCAAGCGCAGCCCAGCCAGAAACAGTCTGACCAGGTGCCTGTTCACACATGGCTGTCCATCCTTCCCCCTCTGCACCATTTTTCCATGCTATCT
Source organism: Falco naumanni (assembly GCF_017639655.2). Classification (NCBI taxonomy): domain Eukaryota; kingdom Metazoa; phylum Chordata; class Aves; order Falconiformes; family Falconidae; genus Falco; species Falco naumanni. Next base: position 62,458,237 of record NC_054057.1, read on the forward strand.
CATTTTATCCACACCAATCCTTCCCTTCCCCTTGGCCTTTCCCCCTGAGCATCCCAGCATGGTGGTTCCCCAGCAGGCACTGCACCCCAAGTTTTATACCCACTGATCTGCCCCTGCATGCCTTTCAGAGCGTTTCTTCTCTCAGATCGCTTCAGTGGGTTTTGCTGCAGGGAAGACAGTCCTGACTGTCAGCTCGACAGGTCCCCGCAGTGCCACCCATCAGCTGTCGATCTGAATGATGATGGGCCACCGATCCTTACACAGAGCAGCCATGAAGCTCAAAGTTCTGGTATACAGAGTCCAATAAGCGGTCAACAGTCTGCATCAATAGTTTGTATGCATCACGCAGTGATACATAATTTGAATTCACTAGTTCACGTTCTTCAATGTTTTGCTTAGTGCAGGGGCTCTGGACCTGCAGTGTGCTCTGCACCTCATGATGTACAGGCACCTTGGGCTGTGTCACTTTGCTCTTCACCTCTGCAGCTGCATTTGAGGGTGGGGGTTCAAAAGACACCGCAAGGGCACTGAGTGCTTCTGGCGACAGCCCTAGGGAGCTACCTTCACTCTGATGCTTGGGGGACACAGCTTTCCGATTTGCAGGAGAACAAAATGCCTCGCATGTTCCCTTTGCAGGGCTGTCTTCTGCCTTAGCAGGAGGGGCAGCAGGCTCAGGTGGACAGGCGGGGCTAGAGGAGCCTTGAGGCAACTTCAACCTCTTGTTGTCAAAAGACTTGTAATGCCACAGAATTCTGTTGGCTTTCCTGATGATTCGCTCTGTTTGGGTTCTTCGCTTTTCCAGCCTGTGCAGCATGACCCGAGCCTTACCGGTAAGACGATCAATTTTTTTAACTCTACCCTGATAAGCAATCCCTTGTATGTGATGGTTCTGGTGGCCCTTAAACACAGAGACACCAACCTCGTGGCTTCTGCAGTAGCTGTGCTCTCTCACAGGACACAGCTGTGAGGCGCAATGCAAGAGCCATGTCTCCCTCACACAGTAACAGTGGTCTTTCAAAATAATCTCATTCAGTTCCTTGACAGACAGTTTCCTGTTTCCCTGCAGAAATGTCACTTTTCCCAGGTCGCACCGACTTTTTGGGCCACTCCTCTGAAACCTCTCCCTAGGCTTACCATCCAGGTGCTCCCAAGGATGTGCCTTCTTGTTCCGCTGTTCTGTCACTGGCTGAAGGGGGAATCCTCTGCTCTGGGTTGTGCTTGCTGTGACCTCTTCTTCATCTTCTCCTCTCTCCCCAGGACACAACGCTGTCTGTGCCTTCTCTCCACTTTCCACTGGCCCCGCTCCTCTGCCAGCCGCCTCCGACAGCGACTCACTCTGACCTGCAAGACACCTGAACTTGTTCAGTGGTCTGAAGACTGGAGACACCACTGCATGCACCATCCTCCTGCTGAGAGTGGGCTGGAAAGAGTTTGCCTTCTTCCTGGTGGGGGCATTGTGGCAGGACAGGGAGAGAGGGGCCGTACTGAATGGGGGAGACACTGAAAGTAAGAAAAATCCACTCTCCCTGGTTCAGGGGCCACCCATGACACACGTCCCTGTCCTCTACCTGGCTGGACAGGGGAGTTGAGCTCTGCCTGAGCATGTTGCATGCACAGGACAGGAGAACTCCTGGCAGCACTGACCAGGTACAGCGCAAGCAGCTGGGGACAGGGACGGGGCTGGAGCCCACCTCAGGCTCTTTGCTCCAGAGTCCGGTGGCGAGCAAGAAGGGGGACCAGGACTCACCTTGGAAGGGTGTCTGTGTCTTCTTCTCCTCCCGCATGCAACGCTCACCAGCACAGGGCCACCAGCCCAAGGGAGGCTCTTCCAGCCAGCTCACGTCCCTGCCATACCCTGTAGGGAAACCAGACGGACATCACCTTCCCAGCATGGGAAGCCCTGCCATGGGGCTGGACGAGGATGATGAAGAAGCCCTGTCCACCATCAGCAGCCAGAAAGCCTCCACCTCTGCAGAGTTGCAGCGTTTGCACAGGGAGAGAGGCAACCTCCGTTTCCCTTGGATGTTGCTACTGTGTGGGGAGGGCTGCAGGGCCAGAGGGAAAGGAGAGAGATGCCTCACAACAGACCATGGGGAGGGGAAGGATTTGGACAGGAGAGCAAGTGGGAACCCTGGAGACATGCTGGGCACTGCTACAGAAAAAGAGAAGCTTGAAGTGGCCTTTGGAACATGCCACCACGCCCTGGCGAGCCAAGGGGTTGGATTGTTTCTGCTCACCTGGAGAGGGGCAGTCAGGTCCGTCCCACATCACTGGGCTGTGCGGCATGCAGAGCCACGGCTCTTCCCCATGCTCTATCCGGTACAAAATGTCAGGTTTTGGGCCTGGATAACCTGGGGGGCAGAACAGAGCGTGTCATTCTAACACAAATGGCAGCAATAATCTGTTAACATGAAAAAATAAAGGTCTTCTCTGTGACCCCAAGCTGCACTGCACCGTGACCAGAAGAGGCCAAGAAGAAACAACACCAGAACATGGGGAAAAAAAAAAAAAAAAAAAAAAAAAAGGAGAGAGATACTGGAGCTGCTGCTGGAGATTAATTTGCAAGGGCAGAGCTCTGATGGGAATACAGGAACCAACTCCCAACTCTACTGACAGGATTTTCCTGTGAGGGGTTACTTGCTGCTCAGCCTAGGAGCAGCTTCTGGGCATGGGATGTCCTCCTAGGTGCCTGGCCCAGACCCTTTATGCTGGTAATCAGAGATCTCTGTCCTGTTGTGGTGGCAGTGGGACCTCACTGGTTCAGGGAACTGTACTGTCCTCTGACAGGTGTGAAATCCTTCCCTGTGAGGGCGGCGAGGCGCCGGCACAGGCTGCCCAGAGCAGCTGTGGGTGCCCCAGCCCTGGCAGTGCCCAAGGCCAGGCTGGACGGGGCTGGGAGCCACCTGGGCTGGTGGAAGGTGTCCCTGCGCGTGGCAGGGGTGGGACCAGATGGTCTTTAAGGTCCCTTCCAACCCACATCATCGGCCTGTGGCCAGGACCCCCCAGTGGGTCCCTGCCTGACCTCAGGGGAGGCAGCTCACCTGCCGTTGTTTTCAGAGACAGCCATCAGCTCAACAAGACCCAAATCCTGCATTTTTCCAGCATTAAACTCCCCCAGGAGCACAGGTGCTGGAAGCAGTTACCCCCACGCTGCAGCCATAACTCTGATCAGCCCCTCAGAAGGAGTCAAATGTAACACAAAATCCCTGCCCCAGCTGTGCCCTCCCTGGATGCAGCCTGAACCCAGTAGTTAAAGCTTTGGGTTACCCAGGGACGTCAAGAGCTTGTAGTTGTCCAGCATGACGCTGCAGTACAGATCCCTTTGTCTCACTGCAATGGCCTCCCACTCCGCCCGGCTCAGATAGACAGCGACGTCCTCAAAGGTCACTGGCTCCTGCCACACAAGGATTGCACCATGAGGAATTGCAGAACTGCACCACCTTTGGACAGGGAAGCCCACCACCATGGGGGAGAGGGCGTTCTTACATGTTTTATTTTCCGGGTGCTACTTCCACCCTTGGGTGAAAAACCAAATCATGCAGTTTGAAGCACCAATGGACAGCACTTTCTGAGGAAGCCGCACGCCCCGGAGGGGGGTGGGGGATAAAGGTCTTGGGGATTTTAGTAGAGCCTGTAGGCCAGGACAAAGGCTGAAAGAGGATAGATTGAGATCAGATATGAGGGAGAAACTCTTCCCTGTGAGAACAAGGCACCAGCATAGGCTGCTCAGACCAGCTGTGGGTGCCCCAGCCCTGGCAGTGCCCAAGGCCAGGCTGAACGGGGCTGGGAGCCACCGGGGCTGGGGGAAGGGGGCCCTGTGTGTGGCAGAGGGGGAACTGGGGGGTCTTCAAGGTCCCAACCCAAACCATTCAGGGATTCTGCAGTCTTCAGAGAACGACACCTCAGCGAGATGCTGCCTAGAGCTTGGCTCTATTTCCTGGCAGCCCATGGTGCACCAGCAGCTGGAGCCACCCACACAGACCTGCTGCAGCCATCACACCACGTGCCACAGGCCAGGCTCTGGCTTTGTGTGGCCACATGACTGAAGACGTGGCATGGCAGGGCCAGCTAGTGAGGCCATGCTGGGGGCGCAGGTGGGGGGTTGGGGGGGCTTTAGCTCAGGGGGTGGCATGAGGCCACGCTGTGGCTAGGCCAGGGGGCCAACAGTGCCAGCCACGATGGCAGCCACTGCGCAAAGCCGCAGGGAGGCGGGAGGGGGGTACAGAGCTTCAGGCATTGAGGGCTGCGGCACTGGGGATGGCACAGCAGGCCATCCTGCACCAGGGCACGGCTCCTACCTGCGTGTGCCCCGCCATGGCAGCCGGGGGAGCACTGCCCGGGGCCTCTACACGGCGCTACTAGCGTGCCTTCCTCCCGTAGGCTCTATGCCGGAAGTAGGCCACACGATGCAAACGGCCGCGCCACTTCCGCGCGAGTACCGCCTCCCGCCGGCACAGCCCCGCACGTTTCCGGCCGGAGCCCCGCGCCTCCCGGAAGTAGGCCGCGCCAACCAGAGGCGTGGCTAGCGTGCACATGACCTGCGGAAGCACTCGCGGAGGAGGGGCCGCAGGTGGAGCGCGCTACTGTCGGTGCCGCCATTTTGAACGTCGCCCTCCTGTCACGTGACCGCCAGCGAGGCCGCCATTGGCCCGTCGGGGCCGCCACAGGGGGTGGCTTCATGAACAGCCTCTTGAGGCCTCGGCCTTGCTCGCAGGTTGGCCCCCGCTGGTGGTAGCCAATGCTGGGGGTCCTCTCCTTGGTGAGTGCCCGCAGGTGGCACCAAGTTGGGGGGAGCACTAACCTGCCAGGGGGCTCTGCAGGGGGTCTGGGCAGGCAGGCAGGCAGGCAGGCTGAGGGGCCGAGCCCAGCTGTGTGAGGGTCACCCCAGCCCCATGCCAGGCCCTGCCCAGGGGTCACACCAGCACCAGGAGCTGAGGGCAGGGGGTTGGGGACTGCCCGGCAGGGAAGGGGCTGGGGGGCAGCAGCTGGGCACGAGCCCCCCGCGTGCCCAGGTGGCCAAGGGGGCCAGCAGCGCCCTGGCTGGTGTCAGACACGGCGTGGCCAACAGGGCCGGGGCAGTGCCTGTCCCCCTGTGCTGGGCACTGGGGGGGGCCGCCCCTCGGATGCTGGGCTCAGTTTGGGCCCCTCAGCACCAGCCAGACCCTGAGGGGCTGGAGCGTGTCCAGAGCCGGGCAGGGCGCTGGGGAAGGGGCTGGGGCACCAGCCTGGGGGGGGGTGGCTCAGGGAACTGAACTGAGCCTGGGGCCTAGACAAGCAGCACTCAGGAAGGTGGGCATGGTTTCCAAGCATAACCCCTGTATGTAGCTGGAGCCTGGCAAGGCCAGGGAGGTACTGGGGCTCATCCTGTCCCACTAGTGGCACCCGCTGAGCCCTAGCAACACTTTCACCTTAAAAAAAACATGTTTGTCAGGGACCACTCATAATCATAGAAGCACAGAATCATTGAGGTTGGAAAAGACCTTTAAGATCATAAAGTCCAACCATTAACTGAGCACTGCCAAGCCCACTGCTAAACCATGTCCCTACCAGAGGTGCAGCTACTTCATGAATAGCCTTTATATTTTGGTATGTGGACACCCAGCCTGGGAACTTTGAAGCCAAAACTTGTTCCAGTAAAAGCCTCTTCAGTCTGATGAGCCCAGAAAATGGGCAGCCCTGCTCTTGTGTGACTGAAGAGGACAGAGCTGATGTGCTGGCTGTGGGCACGGAGCAGTGGGGAGAAGAACCCAACTGAAACATGACCCATAGCAAGGAGGTGATGTTTTTCCATACTTGCCCATTTCTGTGACCGTTGTGCAGATTCTGCTGTTAAGAGTACAAGAGTGGCTCCTTGATGAAAGCCAATACAAGGCAGTTTGCTCAGCGCAGCTGATTTGCAATTCAGAGAAATCTCTTCCCACACACGTTCTCTCTAACATGCTCTGCTACACTTGACAGGCAGCAGTTAAACTCCAGCCATTGTATCTGGAGGAGAAAACCCAAACCGTCAGAAGCTGCAAAATTCAAAGTGTGGCACAAAGCAGACAGGTGACTTTGGTAAATAGTTTTAAATTATGCTACTGTTATTCCTGGAGCATCAAGGGGAAGAAACAAGATTGTTATACCTGCTTTTAGGGTGTGGGTTGTGATTTTCATGAATAAGGAATATTGACTTGGCCAGTAGTTCTTTCCAAATGAGAACTGAAAGTCAACAGAGATGGAAGTTTTGATTGTGTTTCCATAATGGCAGTTTAATAAATGGCTTGTTTTCAAGTTTGTTTGTACTGGTATCACACACTGGGTCATTACAGGAACATTAACTTCTCACGGTTATCTGCACCCTAAAAATATCTTGGTCAAAAGAGTGAAAAAGCAGTTCTCTGTCCTGCCTGAATGTTTTTAGAAGGAAATTCCTTCATTTTAACATCAATGAAGTTTTTTAAAAAGTTATTTTCCTCTAAACTTGTCATGAGTCTTCCACATACTTTCTGATTACTTAAGCCATTTTTAATCCTTTGCTTATTTTTCTGAAAGGAAATTAGAATAGAAATAGAATAGAATATAATAGAAGTAGAATAGAGTAAAATAAAACAGAGGTAGAAAATAATAGAGTAGAATTAGAGTAGAATAGAAATAGAAAGGAACAGAAAAAGAAAAAAGGAAAGGGAAAGAGAAGGGAAAAAAAAGAAAAGAAAGGAAAGGAATAGAAGAATTCCATTGGAAGGGACCTACACAGATCATCTAGTCCAACTGCCTGACCACTTCAGGGCTGACCATACCATGCAGGATTTAGAAATGCTGTACTTGTCCCAGTTTTTTGTTTTGATTATGGTTTGTTCTGTCTGGTGGCTTTACAATGGCATTTCCCAGTTGTGACAAGGGCTGTAGCTGGTTTCTCATGTAACTTTTTTCACTGTGCTGCTGAGCCATGGGAGGCTCAGTTGGATGGCGATCAGACCCTGTTCCCCAGGGAGCAGAGGTGTTTCGGCCCTGTGAACTCTATGGGGATGGCACTGTGGGGGCTGTCCTGGGCCACGGGCAGGGCAAGGGCAGCCTCCCACTCAGATCACCCGGGCCTGTGGGCTGTTTAGGGAACATGGACAGGGAGCGAGGAGGTGGAGCTGCCCTTTGTGCAAAAGCTGAGGTTATCTGTGCTTCCCTTTGCCTGCCCTGAGCTTTGCTATCTGCAAACCCTGGAGCTCGCTGCATCCACGGGAAAAGCCTATTCACAGGGCCTTTGGTTGAGGGCTCACACCCTGGGCTGGTTTCACAGAATCCCAGAATGGTTTGGGTTAGAAGGGTCCTTAAAGACCCCCCAGTCCCACCTCTGCCACGCACAGGGCCCCCTTCCCCCAGCCCCGGTGACTCCCAGCCCCGTCCAGCCTGGCCTTGGGCACTGCCAGGGCTGGGGCACCCACAGCTGCTCTGGGCAAACCTGTACACCAATTAGCAGACCATGCCAACAGCTGTTAAGTGACTACTGCTGCAGAGGAAGTTCCTAGGCAAAGAGGACATCCCGGAGACTAAGTGTTTCCCAGCCACCCTTTAGAGAGGATTTTCTCAAAGAAAAAACCAGATAGAGCATCTCACTGTAAGGAAAACTGTCTTTGGACTCTCCCTTGCATCATAACACATTGATGGACACTTTGCAAACCAAAGTGTTCTTTTCTATTACAAAGGGACACATTCGGCTACCAAGAGAGTCAGAAGGTATGTATGTGTGACAGCAAGATTATTGTGAACATCCTGATTTAACTTTGGGTTTCTAGTCCTGGCAGTAATAATAAATGCTATTTGAAAATTAGGATGACAACTTTAGCACGTTGTAGCCCAGGGTTTTTGGTAGCCCAGCCCACGCCCACACTGTGCTGCGTCTTTGTGCTGACCACAAACCTCCAGCCTATGGCCGTGTGTCTGGCACCTTGAGCAGGAGCTAAAACTGTGGGGTGGGCAGGGCTGGAAGGGCCGAGGGAAGGGATGCTGTCCGGAGGGACCTGGGCAGGCTGGAGAGGTGACTTCATGGGGTTCAACAGGGTCAAGCGCAAAATCCTGCACCCAGGTCAGGGCACCCCGAGTATCAGGGGCTCTGCCCCTCTGCCCCGCTCTGCTGAGACCCCCCTGCAGCACCGCCTCCAGCTCCGGGGCCCCCAGCATAAGGAGGGCACGGACCTGTTGGAGCGGGGCCAGAGGAGGCCACGGAGATGGCCAGAGGGCTGGAGCCCCTCTGCTGTGCAGCCGGGCTGGGAGCGCTGGGGCTGTTCAGCCCGGAGAAGGGAAGGCTCCTGGAGAGCCTGGAGCACCTTCCAGCACCCAAAGGGGCCGGCGAGGAAGCTGGGGAGGGGCTTTTCCCAAGGGCCTGCAGCGCCAGGACAAGGGGGAACGGCTTTGCGCTGAGAGAGGGCAGATGGAGATCAGAGCTGAGGGAGAAATCCTTCCCTGTGAGGGCGGCGAGGCGCCGGCACGGGCTGCCCAGAGCAGCTGTGGGTGCCCCAGCCCTGGCAGTGCCCAAGGCCAGGCTGGACGGGGCTGGGAGCCACCGGGGCTGGGGGAAGGGGGCCCTGCGCGTGGCAGGGGTGGGACTGGGGGGTCTTTAAGGTCCCTTCCAACCCAAACCATTCTGGGATTCTGTGACTGGTGTGCCCTGCAGTCCTGGGCTACTCCTGGTACCACTGCATGCCGCCGCTGGTGCCCATACGATGCTCCCAGTGTTGTCACAGGCACCAGCCCCAGGCACAGCCCGGCACAGCATGGCACAGCCGGCAGCAGCTCCTGGGCTGGCTGAGGCCACCACAGCCCTGCTGTCATCGGAGCTGTACCCCAGGGGGTGTGCTGCTCTGGCATGACACTCCCAGGGAGGGATACTCGGTGCTGTGCCCTGGTCCCCTCAGGGGTGGGAGAGCATGGGGGACATACTGCTCCAGAGTCCCCATCATCACTTCAGGAGCAGTTTGGGTCAGTGGAAAGCAGGATGGGTGAAACAGCAGCCTGTGGTGGTGCTTCTGTGGGGGGGCTGCCCCATGAGAGCTGCTTCAGCCCAAGACCCCCGTGGGAAGGAGGATCTTGCATGTCCTTGGGGGTGAGCGGTCCGGCTGTGGGGCTGGGGCAGCTCCAGCAGGGCTCTGCCAGGCAGCCACCACGCGGCAGCCGGCTCATGGGCTGACACCTCCCCAGGGGACCCGCTTCCCACCATGAAGGAGACTTGCTAAGCCTCAGGCATCTCTGGGGCCCCCGGATGCCACACTCGTTAGCGGGGTCTTGCATGTCCCCACCCCCTGCCCTCCGGGGCGGTCCAGCCACCTGCGGCTCCCGGGGCCCTGCAGGATGTGTGTGCCCTGGCCAGGTGCAGTGAAAGCCCCAAACTGCACAGGAATGGGGAAGAAGCTGAGTTCAGCCTGTTACTGGAAATGAAAGGGGTGGGAAGGAGAAAGGGAGACCTTGCCCACCAGCGTGGCCAAGGTGGGGCAATGACGTCCCCCTAGTGGGGTGGGTGACCTGTCCTGTGACACTGAGTTTCCCCCAAAACCTCTCTGGGTTCTCAGATGTTTGTGATTTCTGCCACTGGGGATGTTCCCCTGTTCCCATCTGTGTAGGCATGACCCACGTCCTGCCTTTCTGTGCCCCCCCTGCCTCTGCAGCCCACTGGGACCTGCCACGGGGACGTGGCCATGTCTGGCTGCTTGAAGGTGGGAAGACACACTGGCACCCTCCCTGGCCCCCAGAACCTGCCTGAGCTCACACTCCAGCTTGGCTCTGGTACCTGCCAACCCCGGTACCCGATGGCCCCAGTACCTGCCTGCTGGCGCGGGGGGGCAACTCTGGCCACGGAGCCCCTGGAGCAGAGCTGCAACACTGGGTGTCAGCATGGAGAACAGCAGGGCTGGGGCACTGGGACATCGGGACACTGGGTGTTGGGAACATCGGGATAAGGGACATGGGGACACAGGGACCTCAGAGACTCAGGGATCCCAAGGATCCACCAACTGCAGAGATCGAGGGCCACACAGTCCCAGAGAATCAGAGATCCCAGGGATGTCAGGGACCCCAGGACATGGGACTGCCCCCCACGCATGCACAGCCTCGGGTGACGGTGCTGCAGGGGGGCCCAGTTCCGCCGATGGTTTTCCCCGTTGGCAGCTCGGGCGCTCTGTGTTGGCGGCTGCACGAGGGCAGGTGTCAGGCAAAAGGGAACCGCTGCTGTAAAACCGGTGAGGGCGGCAGGGGCAGAGCCTGGCAGTGAGGAGAGGCAGGGCAGGGGTGGGAGGTGTTGAGCTGGGGATGTGCTGGGATGGTGACTGTGTTGCCCGAGTTTATGGGGCAGGGACAGCCATGGGGCACCAGGACGTTCCTCTTGCCCCCCACAGCCCATATTCTGGCAGCAGAGCTTCAGCCATGCTCCCCACACTGGCAGCCAATGTCCTTTGCCCACTGCATAAGCCATGCCAGGAACCTGCTCCGGCACAGCACCCTCAAAATACCGGTGATGAGTGGTGCTCCAGCGGCACCAAGCACAAAAAGGATTTCCTGGGTGCCCAGGGCTGGCAGCACCCAGGGTGGGGTGCTTGGGGGCCAGCAGTGAAGGCTGAGCTCATGGCACAGCCCCAGCTCACCACAGCAGCCAGCACGCCAGGCCTGAGCCCGTGGAGGTGTCCCCAAGCTCATGCTGGGTGTTCCCCTGCTCTGGCTGCTGCTCATCCCAGTGACATCCCTCCCTGGGGATAGTGGTGGTGCGGGCACACTCTGCCGGTCCCCAGTACAGGGTCCAGCAACAGTGGTAGGCACCGAGCCAGGCAAGGGGGGGCTGGGACGGATGCCTGCAAGGGGCTTGCTGCAGACGGTGAGCTGGTGTCTCGCTCCACCATCATCCCACCAGTGACGTGGGGCCTTTGGCAACGTGGAGAGCCCGGAAAAGCGAGTGGGAGACAGGAGCAAACACCACTGCAGCTGGCACAAGGCTCAAACGCCCACTCACGAGAGAGAAACGCCCCCCGGCCATGCCAGAGGGGAAGGAGCCATATGGAGCCGGTGCCTTGATGAGCGGGGCCATGCGGCCCGTTGCTCACTGGCAGGCGGTGGTGCAGAGCTGGTCACACCGGCATCCAAGGGGCTCCATCCCCAGTGAGGGGTGGCCTCAGTGAGCCTGAGCAGCAGCTGCCCCTGCCCCCCGCCCCCAGCCCCAGCAGAGCAGCCCCTGCCGCTGTGCAGCACCCAGAGCCATCACTCGAATGTGGTTCCTGGCTTGACTGCACATTGTGAACCACAACCATGGAACGTGACTTGGGGGCTTTGCTAAATACATGTTTGCATTTGTTCTCCAGGACACTCCGGCGGGGTCGGAGTGCCGATGGGAAGGCCGGGACAGTTCTCCCAGCTTTGCTCTGCGTGCCCAGCACAGGGATGGGCTGACCCAGCAGGGCTCCCCATGTTCCCAGTGAGATGGAGACGTGGGATTTTCCAGGCTTTAATTCGTTTAATGATACATATCGAAGTACCTGCATTTCCACACAACAGCAGCAAAGGAGATGGTGGGGGGACAGGGCAGTGCGGGGGGTCCCTGTGCAGGCACCCGTGAGGGCTTCGCTCCTTGTCTGGGAGTACTGGGAGCTGGGGGGAAGCGCGTGGGCAGCGTGGTGCCAGCCCACCAGGACGGCCCTGTGCTGAGTGACACGCTCGGGAAACAACGTCCCTGGGTTTGGAAAATGCATTTCTGCTGCTCTGGTTCATTGTTCCATGCATGGAGCATCCTGCCCCGGGACAGGCAGCGCTGCTGGCACCAGGTGAAGGCTGGGGTGTTGTGAAGTGCCACATGTCCCCCCCAGTGGGGACACTTGACCTGGATCCTGCGGCTGGCCCAGGGTGTCACACAAGGGTGCAGGGAGGGTCTGCAGGAGGGAGCCCTGGCTCAGCTCCCTCAGGATTCAGCAGCGACCAGGACGTTGGCCTCATCAGGAGCCAGAGCTGTGCCATGTGCCAGTCCTCTCCTGCAGCCGCATGTGCCCGGCATGGCAGAGGTTTTCCCACCCTGGTGCATCTCACTTCTCCCAGCCAGGCTCTGGCTTGCCACCGCGGTTTGGTGTCAGAGTGGAGACTTCCCACCCTGCGTCCTCCCTGCCGCCCTCACCCCACACCTTCCTGGCCAGGTGCTACCCGCCGCTGTCATCCTTCAGCTCCTCACCGCTGGTACCGTGCTGGGACCTCTGCGCTGCCTGGGCTGGGGGTCTCTGCCTTGCCGCAGCAGGGTGCAGCCCCCTACCTCACTGCAGTCCCTCCTCCATGCTGGAGCTGCTGCCAGTGGGGAAGCAGTCTCCACCCTCGAGCTTTGTGTTTTATGTAATTTTTATTTCGTGTGATTTCTGCACCACTGGGGGCTCTCCATGCAGCCGGGGCGAGCCACTGCCTCCTCCTCTTCATGCCCGGTGGTGCGGCTCCATCCCTGCAGGATGTGGCATGGGGCTGGCAGCTGCTGAGGTCCGGCTCTGCTCCGGCAGTCACAGCTGTCATTTCCTGGGTGAGCAATCACAGCAGAGGTTACCCTGCGCCAGCACCTGGCACTTCGGCCATGCTGGCTGGCGAGTGGGTTCACCGCAGTGGACTGCAGCCATGCCAGCCAGGGCAGGGGGACGGCGTGCGGATGCCCTGGGGAAACCTCCCTCCTCTTCCTCCTCCTCCTCCATGGTCTCTCACCCTGATCCAAGGGGTTTAGGCTGCAGCACGAGGCTGCACCACTGTGGTGCTGGGCAAGGGGGAGGAAGGGCTCCCAGGGAACTGCGGGGGCTGCATGAGGCTCCTCCTGGCACAGGGGACAGGAGAGCCTGAGGCTCCTGGTGCTGGTAGGAATGGCCTCCTAGCCATCAGGAGAAAAAACCCAGCAGGAGGACGAGGGGTGGGAAGCAGGCGAGCAGCACGGCCCTGGGCGTTCCCTGGCATCCTGTCAGGCTGGACACGGCTGTGTGTGCGGCTGAGCCGTGTGACGTGCCCCGAGCAGGTATGCTGGTGGCTTCCCTGCACCGTGCCGACAGCGCTGTCCCGTAACCCCAGGGAAGCGTCTAGTGACCCCCAGCTCCCGCAGGACAGAATTCCCCGTTGCAGGAGGGAGTGCGAGTGGAGCACCCTGTGGTGGGAACTGGCTGAGGGGGGCAGCCCCAAAGGTGGCACGGGCACCGCAGGACCTGTGGTTGGAGGGGGGCCGGTGTGGGCAGGGGGTGTCGAGGTGGGGCGGGGGCTCATGTGAGGGCAGCCCCAGCCCCATGGGTGCACTGGTGCGCGGTGAAGTTGCCCTTCTGGGCAAAGCTCTGGCCACACTGGGCGCAGGCGAAGGGGGCCTCACTGGTGTGGGTGCGCCGGTGGATCCTCAGGGAGCCCTTTTGGCTGAAGGTCTTGCCGCAGTCGGGGCAGGTGAAGGGCCGCTCCCCACCATGGCTGCGCTGGTGCATGGCCAGGCTGCTCCTGCAGCTGAAGCTCTTCCCACACCGGGCACAGGCGAAGGGGCCGCTGGCTGCCTCATGAGGCTCTGGTGAGCGGCTGCCGCCGGGCTGGACATCGGTGTCAGTGGTAGTGCCAGGCCGGTCCTCGGCGTGGGTGCGCTGGTGGTTGAGGAGGAAGCGCTGCTCACGGAAGCGCTTCCCGCAGCGCTGACAGGAGAAGGGCTTCTCACCGCTGTGGATGCGCTGGTGGGTGAGCAGGTTCTGCTTGAGGCTGAAGCTCTTCTGGCAGACGCCGCACTGGTAGGGACGCTCCCCAGTGTGGATGCGCTGGTGGATGATGAGGTTGTGCTTGAGGCTGAAGGCTTTGCCGCACTCGGCACAGATGAAGGTGCGTTCCCCAGCGTGGTGCTTCTGGTGTCGGGCAAGGCTGGGCTGCTGGCCGAAGCATTCCCCGCAGAGGATGCACTTGAACTCCTTCTCCGCCTCCTCCTCTGCCTGGCTGTGGATCACCAGCGCCTTCTCGTCCCCCAGCCCCTCCTCGCCGCCTGGGAAGGCGAAGGGGCTCTCGCCCATGGGCGAAGCCAGGTCTGTCATGGGCACCCACTGTGAGTCACGGCACCCGCATCCCTGGGGGGGGGAAACACCAGGGCTGCAGCCCCCGCACTGGCCCTGCGCCTCTGCCGACCGGCCAGGCTGGGCTGTGCCAGGACCACCAGCACCCACCGAGCCACCCCTGGGGTGCTCCCACCCACCTGTGCCCCCTGCCCTGCCCCGGCTGCCGTGTCGAGGTATCCCAGTGTGGGTGGTACAGGGGGTACAGGGGATATAGGGGGTACAGGAGGTGTGGGTGGTATGGGGGATATGAGGGATATGGGGGATATGGGAGCTGCAGCAGCCCCAAGGGGGAAGGTGCCAGGGCCCGGCCTCAACCGGAGCAGCAATGAGGGCCGAGCCAGGCCGGGCTGGGCCAAGCCGGGCAGAGCACACCCGAGCAGAGCTGAGCCCACCCAAACCAAGCCAGGCTGAGCCCAGCCGGGCTGAGCCCACCCAAGCCCAGCCGAGCCGAGCCCACCCGCGCCGGGCAAGCCCAGCCGAACCGAGCCGGGCCCACCTGGGCTGAGCCGAGCCGAGCCGAGCCCAGCGGGGCCGGGCCCAACCGCGCCGCCCGCGCCCGCCCCGCTCCCGGCTCCCCCCGCGCAGCCCGGGCCGGCGGCTCCCACGCGTGTCCGCGGCGCTTCCAGGCGGGGGGGGCCGGCCCGGGGCTGGCCGGAGCGCGTGTTGGGGGGTCCCGGTTCCCGTCCCCGCTACCCCCGCCCCGCCCCCGGGGCTCCCCGGTGCCCCCCGGCGGCGCGTCTGTCCCCCCTCCCCGGCACCGACCTGCCCCGCTCCGCCGCCGCGCCGCGTCCCGCCGGCCCCGCCCGCCTGACGCACCGGCGCCCGTCACCCCGGCCTTGCGGCGGCTCCGCCCGCGGGCCCCGGCGGAGCGGGCCCGGCAGCACCCCCGGACCCCTCCCCGGACACCCCCGCGCCCCAGCCCACCGCAGCGCGGCCCCCCCGGGCGCAGGGCCCGGCCTCAAGTGCTGCAAACCCCGGGGCCGGGAGCGGCGGGGGTCCCACGGGGGGACCGACCGGGGTGCTCAGCCACGTGGCTCCGAGCCCACGGGTGACTCGGGTGGGCGCGGGACTGCCGAGCGCCCCTTCATGCGGGAGTGGCCCCCTTGCGCCGGCCGGGGTCAGGGTCCCGGGTGCGTTCGGTGCCGCAGGACCCTTGTCCAGCATGTGGGGCAGCTGTCGCGGCAGCTTCAGGGCTGGGACACCCTGGTGACAGCGAGTTACCCCAGCCCACGCGGGACCCGCAGCTTCTCCCACACTGAGACCGGCTCGCCTGTGCCGGGCCTGGCCATGCTGGGGGGCTGCCAGCATGGGGGGATCCCCCCACCAGCGCAGGGAGCTGCAGCCCAGTGGTGCCCGTGTGCCACCGGCCATCGTCAGGAGCACTGGCCCACGTTTCGGTGGTGGTGTGGCAGACATGACAGTTACCCTGGCACAAAGCTGGCGGTAGCACCGGTCCCTGCTGAGCCACAGGCTGGTGGTGATGGCAGCAGCGCTATGACACAGGCCCCACGGCACAGAGCCTGGCACCCGCCTGCCACATTGGGGCCGAGCACAGGGATGTCACGGGGATAGGAGCCCATGGCTGGGCACTGGGGCCACACCATGCAGGGCTTGGGGCCATGCTGGCCCTGAGCTCCTGCTGCAGCAGGGACCAGGCGTTTCTCCCTGTCGAGGTCTCCTGGCATCCCCAGCTGCCGCACTGGGGCACCGGCACCACCGGGAGCTGGTGGCACCACCTGCACCTCCAGGCCATAACTGAGCCTGGGTGTCCTGGAGAGGTTCAGTGGCCACAGAGCGCACGGGAGGGTGGCGGCAGCGCGGCACAGCCGGGGCCAGCCCTGGGCACCCGCCAGGCACGCTCGGCACAAAGGCTCCCTGCAGGCCGCAGCTTGTCAGCATTCGGCAGCCAGGCGGGCTGGGATGCCGTCGGCAGAGATTGCTATCACCCCATTGCCCAGGCCTGACATGCCGGGTGATGCCAAAACACCATCCACACCTGCCTTCCAGAGCCAAAGCCAGGAACTGGCTGGCGGGGAACAAGTGGGGACATGTCCTCTCCCCAATGGGACTGTGACGATGAGTGCTGAAGCAGGCCGGGGGTGACATTGCAGGTCTAGTGGGGACAGCCAGGATGCAGCTGGCAGCCACAGACCTGGTACTGCTCCCATTCTGGTGGAGGTGTGCGGCCAGGGGCTGCCGTGGGACAGGACAGGGGACATCTGTCCGGGTACAGTGATAGGGGGATAGCCAGAGGTCACCTCGGCTTCATGTCCCCGCCAGAGCGTGGTGAGCAGCGCAGCCATGTGCAGCTCGTGGCTAAAGCACCCATGGAGCAGCCTGGGCAGTGCTGGGGGCATTCGCCAGGGGATGCCGTGCTCCGTGGGGCAAGGGGAGCCCAGGGCTGGTGGCTTTGGCAAAGGCTTCCTCCGCAGAGGGGCTTCCCAGCCAGTGGCATTACTGGTAACGAGGCCCAACACAACCCTGAGCCCCAGCTTGCCCTCCTGCAGAGCCACGGCCGCAGAACAGAGGCCAGGTGCCATCCAGTGCTGTGCTCTGTCTGTCAGTAGGGGAGAAAGCCAGGCCCAGTGCCCCTCCCTTGGCTGTGCTGGTGGTCCCTGTGAGTGGGGCCAGGGGCCAGCAGAGCTGGCACGCAGCGTGCCCACCGAGCTGCAGGTGGCCAGGCACCCTGGCTCAACCAGGAAGGTGGCTGGTGGCCCAGGGACACGGCTCTGGCCTCAAGGGTCAGGAAGAGCTTTGGATCGAGCCAGAAACTCGCATGCCTTCGCCCAAGCCCACACTCCAGCCCGGGTGCAAGCCCAGGGCAGACCCTGCTGCCGCAGACTGGCCCCAGCTCCCAGGCCAGGCTCATGCCGCAGCACAGCCCCGACGCTTCCCAGGCCAGAGCCAGGAACCTGCTGTGAGAAAGCTTTTATTTTAAATAACCTCAAAAAAATAGAATTGCAAGGACCTGAAATGCTGCTGGAGCGGGGCAGAGGGGAGGAGGGTGGCACACGTGCCCTGGGGAGAGCGGGTGAGGGGGGACAGGGGTGGACACCCACCCCCACCTACCAGATTTTGGGTTCCAGGCAGCTCCCAGCTGGCTGCTGTTGGCTCAGGGTGCTGCACCCCAGCCGAAGCTCCAGTCGTGATCATCCCGGCGTCCCCCCAGCTGCCGCCCTGGTCCCCGGCAGGTGACAAAGCCTCCCCTTACGCTGCACCCCCAGAACATACGCAAGTAGCTGGGTGCTGGTGGTGAGCAGCGTGGTGCTGAGCTGGGCTGCGGTAACGCCATCCCAGGTGTTTGCAAAGAAGGTCACTGTCCAGTGGTTGCAGCCACGTGGCTCTACAGACCAGCGCGGCAAGACACGGCTGCTGTGGCACAGCCGGGCAGAGCTGGTGGCACATGGGAGGGGAGCGGTGGGCCAGTGGCGCCCCTCGGACGCAACAGCCGAGGTGGGTTTCCCCTCCCAGACAAAGTGCCCTCCGCAACCACGCTGGCTTTCAGGCGCTCGGTTCCCATTTCTAAAGCTCTGCCCCGCCAACATGGCTCCCCAGCTTCGCCTCCCGGTACCATGGGCTCTGCTGCGCCGACAGGGAAGCAGAGATGCACCAGGCAAGCCCTGGCAAGCAACCTGTGCCTCCCAGGCACCCCTGCCGCTGCCGGCAGCCAGGAACCCATGCCAGCAGGGAAACAGTGGACACCACTGCCACAAGCTACCACCACAGCTCCACAGGCTATGGCCACCACCCCAGTGCATGTGGGTTACTTATCCAGAAGTTAACTGAGTACCAGAAAGAGGTGCTAGTCAGAAAGATTATCCACAGAGCAAGTAGAGAAGCAAAAGCTACACCCCCCCTTCCCCACCCCCCCATCACCCTGCGTGCCCCCCCCCTCCCCGGGCTCAGAGGGCAGGCTCCTCCCGGGTCCCTTTGGGAAGCAGAGGTGAGCAGAGATGCTTCCACGCCGTTTTCCCGGCTGTTTCTCATTTTTCCGGTGCTCGGCCAGCGCCTCTGCTCCACCCCCACGGAAGCCACCAGCTGGACCCTGCCACATTGGCCAGGGAGCGCTGGCAGGAGGTGGCCCCCCAGGCAGGAAGGGCCCAGACACCTCTCCCCAGCTCTCCCTGCCTCCTGCAGTGCTCTCCTCCCACCCAGCCTGGCCAGGCTGCTCCCCTCCACTGGCAGCTGCCAGCGGGTCTCGGCTCTTCCAGTCCAAACGCATTCTTGTGGAATGATGTCCAGTCTGGAGGAGAAGGATGGAGGGTTCTGGAAAGAAACCTGTGACCCACAGAGGCCCCTCTCTGCCCCATGGCTGTCTCTGGGCCTCTGCTTGGACCAAAGGCAGGAGCAGGCAGGCGTGCCACTGCAAGGTCTGCTGCATGATGGAAGCAGTTTTTAAGCCGATAGATCCCAGATCCCAAGCTCTTCCCACTCCCTACAGTCTGTGCGGCCACAGCAGGAGCGAAGATCGTGGACCCAGGGCCCTGCCACTGCTCCTTAGCTCCGTCCCCTCCATAGATTTGGTATGTTCACCAGACAGAAAGCTCATGCGGTGCATCAGAGTCGGTCTCCTGCTTCACCCCATTCGATACCCACCCGCAGGGTCCTCAGTTCCCAAAACCACCACGCTCCTCCTGAGCCCCCACCACCGCCACCACCACATCCTGGTAGGCACCACGAGTCCCAGCTTGCAGCTTTCCCTCGGCACTGTCCTTGTTTGGTCAGCAATGGGCCCCCAGCGCCAGCCGCCGCCTCATTAGGTTTGGTGTCTTTTAGTGCAAGAGCGATGAGGTCCAGTCCCTCGCCCAGAGGCAGGTTTTCAGCAGCCTGCGCGGGCGTTACAAGCAGCTGGGGCATGGCGAGGGCTTCTCGTCACCATGCGCTCTCTCAGGCACTCTCAGGACTCGTTTCTCCTCAAAGCTTCTGCCGCAGCCACCGTACTTGCACCAGAGCTCCGCTCGGCAGTCGGGCTGGGGCTTGAGGAGCAGCTGTCGCTGGCTCACGCAGTCGGCGCAGCAGCACTGCGGTGGCAGGCTCGGTGGCTTCGGGCTCAAGCCTTCCCCGCCCTCGGTGCACTTACAGGGGCACTGCCCCGCGGGACCCTCCTGCGGGTGGTGGGAACCGGGCACAAGGTGGTGGTCTTCCTGCATCAGCTGCAGGAGGATGTCGGCCGCCCCAGAGGGGCTCTCCGGTCTGTTGGGGGGCTGCGCTCCCGGCCGGAGCTCCTCCCGAGCCAGTGATCCATGAGCAGCTCCACGGGAGCAGGGGGGCAGCAGCATGCTGGGCGGCTCTGCCCCTTTTCCCAGGGGAGCGCCGCTCCCATCTGGCTGCTCCTGGTGCGCTGGGCAGGTCCCCTCGCAGCAGGAGGGCGGGATACCGCCGGCATGCGTCCGGCGGTGCCGGAGAAGGTGAGCCTTCTGGCTGAAGCCCTTCCCGCATTCAGCGCAACGGAATGGCCGCTCCCCAGTGTGGGTCCTCTGGTGTACGGCCAGATTCACCTTCTGCCGGAATCTCTTCCCACACTCGGCACAGGCATGCGGCCGCTCTCCGGTGTGGCCTTGCCGGTGCAGCTGCAGCTCCCCGTGCTCCTCGAAGGTCTCCCCACAGAGCGAGCAGGGGTAGGGGCTCCCAGGGTGGGTCTGCAGGCTGGGGGCCTGGCCTGGCTCACTCTGGGGTCTCTCAGCCACGTGCACTCGCTGGTGGACCCGCAGGGAGAGCTTGCTCTTGAAGCGCTTGGGACACTCCAGGCAGGTGAAGGGCTGCCTGCCGGTGTGGGTCTTCTGGTGGGCAATGAGGTTGGGCTTCTGGGCGAAGCGCTTGCCGCACTGGGTGCAGGCAAAGGGGCGCTCCCCGGTGTGCGTACGGTAGTGGGTGACCAGGTTGCCCTTCTGGTTGAAGCGGCGGCCGCAGACCCCGCAGGTGAAGGGACGCTCACCAGTGTGGATGCGTTGGTGGGTCACCAGGTTGGTCTTCAGGCTGAACCTCTTCCCACAGACATCGCAGCGGTAGGGCCCTCGGCCCCGGTGGTTTTGCCTGTGTTTTACCAAACGCTCGTACTGGACGAAGCTTCTCCCGCACTCAGGGCACACCCAGGCCCTCCCCTCCACCTGCTTCTCCTGGGGAGCTTTGGGAGACAGCTCATCACTGGAGCTCTTCTCATGCTCGGGGCAGGGGTAGGGCTTCTGCCCGACGTGGGTCTTCTGGTGGGCCACAAGGGAGAGCCAGAGGCCAAAGCTGTTGCCGCACTGGTTGCAGATGAAGGGCTTCTCCGCCCCGGGGGCCTGGGGAGCCGGGGGGGTTGCATCCCCGAGGACAGGCTGCACCCCCAGGTGCCCCAGGAGGTGCGGGCCGTGGCTGAAGGCTGCGGTGCACCCCCCGGCAGCCTCGGTGGCAGGGCCATGCTGTGGCCGGAGGAGAGTCACCTTCTGGCAAAACCCCTCCCCGCACTGGACACAGGGGAAGGTCTGCTCACCCAGTGGGGCCTGCTGGTGTGGCAGGAGTGGTTCCTTCGGGGGAAAGCTCTTCTCCGTACACGAATACAGCTCCTGGCCCTCAGGGATCTTCTGAATGGGCAGCGGTGGCATGGGGCTGAAAGGGCCCTCTTGCTCAGGACCCCCGGGCTGCAGCAGGGTGGGCGCAGCGCCATAGGGCAGGCCGGCGGCTGGGCTGCGGCCTGGGCAGCGCCGCTGTCGTGGTGCGTGAGTCTTCTGGTGGGCTTTGAGGGAGACTTTGTCCTTGAAGCACTTCTGGCACTGCCCACAGGGGTAGGGGCGGAGGTCAGTGTGGGTGCTCTGGTGTGTCACCAGGTTGGTTTTCTGGGTGAAGCGCTTGCCACACTGGGTGCAGGCGAAGGGGCGCTCCCCAGTGTGCACGCGGTAATGGGTGACCAGGTTGGTTTTCTGGTTGAAGCTCCTGCCACAGAGGAAGCAGGTGAAGGGACGCTCGCCGGTGTGGATCCTCCGGTGAGTGATGAGGTTGGGCTTCTGCCTGAAGCTCTTCCCACACTCGGGGCAGACAAAAGGGGTGTCCTCCTGGTAATTCCTCTGCTGGGATCGCAGCTTGGGCTTGCTGGAAGCCCCATCTTCCTGCTCACCCCCTGCCAGCGCCTTCTCGCCGGCAGCATGGATGCGCTGGTGGGCCAGGAGGTTGGCTTTCTGGCTGAAGCTCTTGCCGCACTGGGCACAGGGGAAGGGACGCTCACCCGTGTGTACACGGCGGTGGGTCAGGAGGTTGGGCCGTTGGCTGAAGCTCTTCCCGCAGTCCCCACACCTGTAGGGTTTCTCTCCAGTGTGGATCCTCTCATGCGTGATGAGGCTTTGCTTCTGGCGGAAGCCTTTCCCACACTGGGCGCAGCGGAAAGGGCCAGCACCAAGCTGTGGCACCCAGCAGGCCACCCGGGTGGAGAGCGGGCTGAGGTTGGTGGCACCATCTCTCTCCACGCTCGCCCGCTCAGGCACACGCTGCCCACCATGAAACCAGCGGCCGGAACTGCTGGCGGCTGCGGGATACAGCTCCAAGGAGCCAGCAGCTGCCCCGGGTTTCTCCTCAGGCTGCTCAACTTTATTCACTCGACCAGGCTCAACTAGATTTCAAAAAGATTCAAGACATTAATTTCAGAGTCTTTCATAGAACCACAGAATGTCTCAAGTTGGAAGGGATCCGTAAGGATCAGAGTCCAACTCCCTGATCCTCGCAGTACTGCCTAAAACCTAAATCACTGCAGTTCGTAACTGCAGTGCAGAGCAGAACCCCGATGAGCTCACTCCACCCCCGACTTGCCAGGAACGGCAGCAACAGCAATAGCAAAAACTTGCCATTAACTGGCCCAAAATGACCACAAACTGGCTCAGAATGCTCAAAACGGCTGCAAAATGGCTCAAAATGGCCACAAACTGGCCCAGAGTGGCCAAAAACTGGCCTCTGCCTACAAGAGGAACATCCCCTGCCAAGGCCAGTTTCCCACGCCTCCCACAGCCACCTCTGGGACACATGGAGCACCTACCTGCACAGGGGCTGACAAGGATCTTGCTCTCCTCCTGCATCTGCTGGCCTTCAGTGTACGGCTCCTCCGACTGTTTAATACCAAACAAACCACCGGGCTTGAAAAATCTGTAGCCTGGTTGAAGGGATAAGAGCTGGTCACCATGAACTGTCACACTGCAAAACACGCATTCGGCACAGGCGTCGTTACGCTGGAGATGCCTGCGTTAATTCACAAACAAGCTAAAATTAACGAGGCCTGGGGGCATCGCTTTCATCTATTTTAAGCTTCTGATGCCTGAAGTGTAATTAAAGATAAAAGGAAATACCAGCACCAGGCTCCCTTCTTCTGGCAATGCGAAAGGTGGGAAGGAGCGCCGTTCTTTGGAAAACTATTCCTTCCACAGCCTTTCACACACTCACCCAGGTAACCTTAGATCCCGCACAATGCTTTTATGATCAGATTTCAAAGGTTACCACAAAAATGCGATTAGTTCCAACCTGAGCCTCCCAAGCAGAAGAGAAGTCTCTGCCTTTAGCAGGGCTCGGCTGGCAGAGAGGCCAAAGGACCTGCCTCCAGTTCCCAGATGGTGCCACATATGCATATATTTACATATGGTATTTGTGTCACCCCCTGCGCCGCCCCACCTTGCTCAGGAGGAGACCATTGCCAGCACTCAGTTGGAATTGGTGTTACCGCAGGGCTACCTACAACTGTGCCGCTGCAGTTTGTAACACCCTAAATGATCAGAAACCTTCCCAGGCAGAGCCTGCTCCAGCCCTGCCTCGCCAAGAGCGGTGTTGGCAGCAGCAGCAATGGCAAAACACTCCAAAGAACACACAAGTGTACCCACAAACACTCCCTCCCATGGCAGTGAAGCATGTCTGGCACGAGGCCACCCGCCCACCACCCACCAGCCCCAGCAGTCACCTGTGCAGGGGTCAGATGGGATCTCCGTGCTAACAGCATCCAGCTCGTGTCCGGCTCTCGGCACCTCGCTCAGCCTGGGGTAAGGGAGCAGGTTCAGGGCATGGGCAGGCTGGTCCAGGAGAGAGAAGAGTTTCAGCAGATCACCATCACCTTCTAGGGGTTTGTTTCTTTGGGTTTTGGCCAGCAGGAC
This sequence comes from Falco naumanni, assembly GCF_017639655.2. NCBI lineage: Eukaryota > Metazoa > Chordata > Aves > Falconiformes > Falconidae > Falco > Falco naumanni. Next base: position 62,481,374 of record NC_054057.1, read on the forward strand.
CAGGGCAGCGACCATCCCCCTGCGCTGGGCACTGGGGGGGCCGCCCCTCAAATGCTGGGCTCAGTTTGGGCCCCTCAGCACCAGCCAGACCCTGAGGGGCTGGAGCGTGTCCAGAGCCGGGCAGGGGGCTGGGGCACCAGCCTGGGGGGGGGGGGGGGGGGGACTCAGGGGAAAGCTGGGGGTTCAGCCTGGAGAGAAGGGGGCTCAGGGGGGACCTTCTCGCTCCCTGCAGCTGCCTGACAGGGGGGTGCAGCGAGGGGGGGGGTCGTCTCTGCTCCCAGGAACAAGTGACAGGACAAGAGGAAACAGCCTCAAGTTGCACCAGGGGAAGTTTAGACTGGGGGTTGGGGAACATCTTCCCTGAAAGGGTGGTCAGGCACTGGGACAGGCTGCCCAGGGACATGGTGAAGTTACCATCCCCGGCGATATTTAAAAGACATGTACACGTGGCACTTAGAAACATGGTTTAGTGGTGGGCTTGGCAGTGCTGGGTTAATGGTTGGACTCAATGATTTTAAAGCTCTTTTCCAACCTCAACAATCTGACAGCGGTGGGGTTTTGGATCGGTACCCAATGCCCATGGGCTGCCACCAGCAAGATCTGCCCCACAGCGAGGCGTGCACCTGGCCCGGGGTGACAGACATGCCGCACCACTTCAAACACCTGGGCCCTCAGAGAGCCCCTGCACCTCTTTGAACCTGAACTTGAGAGCTAACAGGGTCCTGACTCAGCAGGATCACCACCAGGGTGTTCTCCTCGGACTCCAGAGCTCCTGCAGCGCGAGTGGGAGAACTCCTGGGCCCTCTTCCCTGTGGAGGGCTGGGAAAAGCTGATGCGACACTGGAGGAGGCAGAAGGGCTGGCTCTGCCCAGCAGACCAGCCGCAACACTGGGCACTGCTGCCCCTGAGCCGTGACACACGGCGTGTCAAAAGGTAGCTCTAATCCTTCAGGAAAGGAGCAGGGAGGTGCAGGCAGAGGTGTGGGAGGGCAGGGCAGAGCTCCAGGCAGGCACAAGGGCTCAGGCTAAGACCTCCCGCTTTGCCACTGACTTGTTTTGGCACAGGAATTCTCCGTGCCTCAGTTTCTTCATCAGCAAAACCCTTGAATGGAGCTCACTAAGGGCTGAAGCCACACGCTCGTCACCCTCTCTAACAAGATCACTTCTCTCCCAAGTGGATCCCTTGCCTGGGTGCAATCACCCGGCCCCGCTGCCAACCCAGCCTGGACCTCGACCAAAGGAGGAGACCTCCTTAAGGAGGCAAAGTGGCTTCTCCTGGGAAGCTCGACACCCAATCCACCCACCCTCCCTCCCCAGGATTCCTCTCTTCCCTCAAAACTCCTCTGTAGCTTGGCAGGAGCACAAGGAGAGCAGATGGCAGGAGACACGGAGCCCAGCCCGCGCTCTGACGGCTGCCGTAACTTTAAGAAGCGCCAATTTAAAAGAAAAAAAGTCTCACACGGGGTTAGCGCGGCTCCTTGGGCACCAGTATTTCCAAATGACGAGGAGAAATCACCAGAAGAGCTCCCAGCCCCTGGGAAAACCCCAAGAGCCCCCCCCCAAAATGTCGCGGCATGAAAGCGGAGCAGGGCTCCTCCCAACCGTACCAGCAGCCGCCCTGCCCTGCCGCAGAGGGACCCGGCCAGAGCTGGCCCCGCTTCGGGCTTTCCCCTCCCCAGGGACGGCGGGGAAGCCACTGCCCTCCGCCAGTGCCCCGCACGTACCTGGGGCGCTCCCCCCGCAGACATCGCTCCCCTCAGGGCCGCCCGGCGAGGGGAGAGGACATCAGCTCCGAGGAGCGCACGGGGCGGCGGCTGTCCTCCGCCTTCCGCCAGGGTCGCGGGCTCCGAGCTTCCTCGACTTCCTCCAAATGGCTGCTGCAGGTCCCTGCGAGGGCGAGAGAGAGGAGCGGGTGAGCAGAGCAAGCAGCGCAGCACGCCGGCAGGCAAAGCTGGAGCGGCGCGCCGGCCTCGGGAGAGGCTCTGCCAGTGTCTGTATCCCTCCTCCTCCTCCGAGTTATTTTAGGGGAGAGGAAGGCGCTGACCCCAGGGTCTGGCCCGGATTCATTCTGTTTACAGCGAAGCTTCCCCGCAGCGCTACTGGGATTTGTAGTCCACGCCGAGAGGCCTGTCACCACACGCCGAGCGCTGCGTGCGGCCGTAGGGACTGGCAGCGACAGCTCCCGGCACCGCCTCGCCAGCCATGCCCGCTCCTGTGCCACCCAGCCCCGCTCCGGCTGACCTCCCCCCCCAGCACCCGCTCCGTGACCCACCAGCAAAACGCCTTCTGCCCAGTGCTGGTCGGAAAGGAACCTCTTGCCCACCTTTTCCGGGGGTGCCCGCTCTGTTCCCTCCTCTCCAGCGTCCTGTGCAGGACACGGTGCCTCGAGGAGGGGGCTACTGCAGCGACACTTCGGATTAGACCCCCCCCATCCACGCGCAAGCCCCACATCACCCTTAAAAAGCCCCGGCAGCGACTGGGACGCTTTGACAAATGCCTAATTAGAACTATTTTTGGAATCTGGCTGCAGAGCCACACCGCGTGGGAGCCGGCTGGGATCCCACCCCTCCCTGGCAGCGTACCGCACTCAGGGCCCCGGACCCTCTGGTGCGGACACCTGCCGGGGGGCATGTCCCAGGGGGTGTCACAGCAGCGGGACACAGCTCTCTGCTGCGTGAGGCGTCACTAGCTCCCGATCGCTAATGCCACCAGGCACTGATGGATCCCGCAGCCAGCTCAGCCCTGGTGAGCGGCCCTGCCAGGGCTTTGTGTATGTGTTTCACCACACCGCATCGCTCCCCACAGCCGGTTACAGAGCCGGCACAGCCAAGGAGAGGCAGTAACGGGAATTCGGGGGGCGGGGGGAGTCCTCCGAGGCTTGCTGGAGCAGCAGGAAGAAGGTGGCAGCGGCGCAGGCAGGGCCTTGAGGCCACGGCACAAACCCAGTCCCTTGGCAGTGAGCTGCCTGCAAACCCTGCCCCAAGGGGAAGAACCAGCTTCAGGGGAGAACTCTTGACGCCAAAACATGAAAATTCCCCTGGACCTGAATCTGCTTACGGCCCGGGAAGCCCCGGGCTAGCAGGCAGCTGTCTGAGGGCATGCAGGTGGGGAGAGGGGCCGGGGCTGCGGTGGGGGGCTGAGGCATGCCAGGTACAATCCGGAGAGGGGCTCTGCGCTGGTGGTCACAGCTGGGTTGTGCTGCCACTCGACAGGGACAGGACACCAGTGACAATAAGCTGGGTGTGGGGGTGGCCGCAGGCGCCAGATCCTGTGCTCAGCTCAGCAGATTTTGGCCACGACATCCGTTGTGTGGCAAGTGGGTTGGCCAGCACAGCACTGCCCGGGGGGGCGCTCCCAGGGGGGCTGCCCACGGCAGGACAAACGCGACCTCCCCTCCTCTGCCTCCTTTCCTCTCAGCTCTCCCCCGTCACTTTTCCCACACCAAACCCGTTTCTAATGTCCCGGGAAGTCATGAAGCGTTTCCCGCCTCCCTCTTGGAGCGAGGACAGGGCAATGGCGGGGAACGCCCGGGGGTTCCTGAGTGTTGCCCCCCCGCTGGGGAGCCCCGCGCCCAGAGGGACTGCGTGGCTGGGCGCTGCCGGTGCTTCCCGGGGCAGGAGGAACCCGGTTCCCTGGGACTCGGGTGACAGCAAAGTCCCCCGCGCCGCCAAACCACGACCCGACGCCAGGGAAGAGACCGCGGTCGGGTTGGGGGGAAAGCCGGGTGCCCCCTCTGCAAAGCCCCGCACCAGAGCGGCACCCCCCGGGGGAGCCCAGCCGCCCTGCTGCCCCCGGTGTCACCCCCCCAACACCCTGACACCCCTCTGGCCGCCCCATCGACCCTCCCCGCCTTGCCCCGGGCCCCCGGGCCCCCCAGCCAGGCCCCAGCCGCCCCCCCAGCCCCGGGCTCCAGGTCTCACCGCGCGGGGCTACTCACCGTGCCCCACCCCACCCCCGGGCCCGGGCTCTCACTGTGCCCCGCCCCGGCCCGGGCCCTCACTATGCACCCCCCCCCGGGCGCCGCCCCTCACCGAGACCCCCCCACGGGCCGGGCCGCACGTTGCCATGACGACACCCCACCCCACCCCCCGGCCCCCGGAGTCGCCTCCCCGGGGAAACTCACGGGCGAACGATGTCCCGCGACACGATGACGTCGTCCTAGCGGTGACGTCACCGCGGCGGCAACGCACCGGGAGGAGGAGGAGGAGGAGAAGGCCTGCCCCGCCCTCTGCGGGTCCAGAGCACTTCCGGGTCAGCGGCCGTGACGTGCGGAGGCACCCGTCGTGCGGCCGGCAGCGCCCTCTGTCGGCGCCACGGCACACCGCACCATCGAGCCCTCGGCGCGCTGCCAGAGCGCCCCCCCACCCCCGGACCCATCATAGAGTGCCGCAAGCTGGGCCAGAGCGTCCCCCCGCCGCCATTTCCCCGTGTGGCCGTCGGCCCCCGGTATCGGGGAGGCCCGGCTGAGCCTCCGCTAGGGGGCGGCTGTACTCGTCCCGGGGCCCGGCCCTGCAGCCCCCGCCGGCGGGAGGCGCTGTCGGTGCGGGGCCCTTGGCCTGGCCTTCCCCCTCCCCCTCCCTCCGGCGACTGGCTCCGGGGGGCGGCCGGTGCGTGACACCGCGGCCCGGCCCTTGGGGGCTGTTCGTCCTCCGGCACCCGCAGCTCCCGCCTCCCGCACCGGGGGGGGAGGCCTTGCCACCGCCACGGCACCGGCCGCGGGGACCGGGGGGGGCAGGGGCGGAGGGACCGGCGGCTTTGCAGTGCCCCGGGGCGGCGGCATGCAGGGGACCCGGTACCAGTCGCACGGCCCCGCGGGGCCAGCAGGGCGGGAGAGCTCCGGTGGCCCGGCCAGCCCGCGCTGCCCAGTTGCACGGCGGGGGCGGCCGGTACCGAGCCCGGGCGGTCCTTGTGGCCCAGGTGGGAGGGCCGCTCCCCCCCTCCGGCCCCCGGGCCCCTTCCCGGGGGTGGCAGCCCCCCGGGACGCAGCTGCCTGCGTGTGTGCGCCCCCGGTAGCCGTGACCGGGCTGTCGGTAGCCACGCCTGGGTCCCCGGTAGCCGTGACCGGGGCCTCCCCCCGGGGGCTGTGCCGGGGGGCCGTGCGGGGGCTGTGCCGGGGGGGCTGTGCGGGGGGGGGCGGCCCGGGGGCGGAACGGGGCAGTGCCCAGGAAACGGGTTAATGAACGACCGGGAGCCCCGCGGGCAGCTCGGCTCGGCGCGGCTCGCAGGGCCAGGGAGCCCCCCCGCCGCAGGGATGAGGCTGCTCCCGCTAGCCCTGTGCCTGGGTTTGGTGGCCCTGGCGGCCGGCGGCCAGAGCCCGCTGCAGCGGCGGGTGGTGCGGGACGTGCTGGACTCCTTCCACGGGCGCAGCAGCGTGCGGGCGCTCTTCAGGGAGCGGGCGGTGGAGGGGGTGGTCGAGCGGGTGAGCGGGGGCTGCCCGGTCCCGGGGGTGGGGGCGGCCGGGACCCCGGCCAGGCCTCGGCGGGGAGGGGCGTCCCCAGGGAGGGGCGGTGGGTACGGGGGTGTCCTGGAGGGAGGGAGTGTCCTGGAGGGGGGTGGCAGTGGGTACAGGGGTGTCATGGAAGAGTGGCAGGGGGTGCCAGGGGTGTCCCAGAAGAGTGGCGGTGGGTGCAGGGGGGTCCCAGAGGGACGAGGTGTCACGGAGGGGGGGCAGTGGCTACAGGGGTCATGGAAGAGCAGCAGTGGGTGCCAGGGGGTCCCAGAGGAGTGGTGGTGGCTGCGGAGGGGGGGGTGGCTGTGGGACGGCCCTGGTGGCAGGGCGGGGCGGGGGGGGCACAGGGGCGGGGGGGGGGGGGGGGGGGCAGAGTGCAGCTACTCATTAACCTTGGCTGGCCGTGGGGCAAGCAGTGCTGGTGCCCGGCCAGGGGGCACCGACGGCAGCAGCTTGCATGTGCCAGGTCTTCGGGAGAGACAGGGGGGCTCTGGTGAGCCCAACCCCCCACGGCTGACGCGCTGTCCCCTCTGCCCCCAGGAAGACCCCTCGGGGACGTTCATCGAGCTGCGGGTGACCCTGGTGCAGACAGCCTGCAGCAAGAGGGCACCGCGGCGGCAGAACTGCAGGACCCTGGAGAACCAGGTGGGCTCTTGGGCCACCCCCCGTGGGGACACGGCCCCCTGCCCACCCCAGCCCCCGCTGTGCCACTGCCCGTGCCGGCAAGGGCTGAGGGTGCCAGCAGTTCATGGTGAGGCGGCAGTGCCACAGCAAGCGGCAGCGATGTCCCCAGGCCTGGCAGGGCAGAGGGCTGGCCGGGACACGCCAGGTGTCCCTAGGGGGCTGGCAGTGACAGGCCGTGCTCTGTCCCCAGCGGAAGCCGACCTGCCTGGCTTGCTACAAGTTTGACAACAGCGATGTCCCCAAAGTGCTGGACAAGTACCAAAACTGCGGCCCCAGCCATCATCTGGCGGTGAAGGTGAGCTGTCCCCGGGCGGCACCAGCGTGGGTCCCCACCGGCTGCCGGGACCCCGGCGGTGCCACGGTGCCAGCCCACATGCTCTGCCCCACAGGAGATCAAGCACCGGGACGAGGCGGAGTGCAGGGCAGTGGAAGAGACCGGCAAGGCGGTGGACGCGCTCTACCTCCCTGGAATGTACGCCTTCTCCAAGGGGCTGCCGGCCTAGGCGCCGGCCCAGCCGACATGGTAGGTGCTGCAGGGCTCTGACATCCCCTGCCACTGCTGGGATGTAGGTACTCCTCTGCTAAGAGAGGAGCCAGATTGTGGGGAGTCACCACAACCCACCCCCCTGGCGCATCACCAGCCAGGCCTGCCACCAGCAGGGTGAGCTGGTGCTGGGGACAGGGGGACGGGGACAAGGGGACACAGAGATGCATGTGGGTGTGTGCAGGGGGCTTCTCCCTTCTCCCACAGTGAGCCCCTCCCCATGTCCCCTCTCCAGGCCACCACCTCCGCCAGCTTGAGGAGACAGATGCTGCCATGGGGGCCCAGCCCCGCCCCCTGCTCTCGCTTGCCACCCCCCAGCACCCTGTGGCCAAAGGACGGTCCTGGACGCAACCCCTCCGCACCTGCCCCCAGCTCTCCAGTAAACCCCAGCTCTGGCACCCACTGTCACCGGCATTATTCATACTGGGGATCGCTGGGGAGGGAGGGGGCCAATGGGGGGCTCAGCCCCGCATCCCTCCAGCCACAGGGGCTCCATGCTAGCTCCCCCTCTGCCACCAGGTGCGTCCCCTCCCTGCCTGTTGTCCCCAGCCCAGGAGGAGGGATGGGGACACGGTGGGTCCAGGCAGAACTATGGGTAGAAGCAGTTCCCCCCCACCCCCAGCTGCTTGAGGCCCAGGACAACGCAGCCAAGAGGGGTCTCAGAGGATGGCATGGCTTTACTGCACGGCACCACAATGCCCCCTGGTCCCTGCCGTGTCCCTGTGTGTGGCCCGGTGCCAGGACAGCAGCGGCACAGGGTGGGGGGGTCTCCCCTCATGGGACTGGGGGTCTTGTGGCTCAGAAGACGAAGGAGCTGGGGTCAGGGCGGCCGCTCAGCACCCGTTCCGCCTGGGTGATGGCATTGTCGGCACGGTGGCTCAGCTCCCGGCACTCCTGCAGCGCCTCCCCGAACTGCCTGTAGGCCTCCTCCATGATGGAGCTGTGCCGTGGCGGCCGCGGCTCCCAGAAACCTGCCTCCACCCAGGGCTGAGCAGCACGGACCGGTTCGGCACCAGCGCCGGCACCACGGCCCAGCGAGCTGTCCAGATCCCGGCAGAGCTGGTAGAGCTCGCTGCCGCGACCAGACACCCGCTCACCATCGATGGCTTTGAGGCCGGGGAACATGTCGGCCAAGGTGGTGCGGTACGCCGGGGCAGCGCAGAGGGGGTTGGTGAGATGGGCGAGTGGGTCGTGGAGGCGCAGGCTTTCCAGGCGCCGCAGCCCCGTCAGGCAGCGCAGCTGCTGCAGGCTGCTCACCAGGTTACCAGCGACGTTGAGGCTCTGGAGGTTATGGCAAGAGCCAAGCGGCTCCAGGCTGGTGATGCGGTTGCAGGAGAGGTTGAGGACGGTGAGGGACTTGAGGGCAGCCAGTGGCCCCAGCTGGGTGATGGCATTGCCGGAGAGGTCCAGCCACTCCAGGTTGGTGCAGTCACCCAGGCAGCCCAGGTGGGCGATGCCGCGGCACCGCAGCTTCAGCAGCAGGATGGACTCCAGGGCAAACTCCCCGGTGCTGGCCTTCAGCAGCTGGGGGGTGATTCGCACCCCCTCCTCTTCCCCCTCTGCCTCCTCCTCCTCCTCCTCCTCGCCCGCCTCCCCACGACCCTCCATCCTAGCCGGGGACCCCCAGATCCGCTTGGTGCCAGCAGCTGGAGGGAAGGAAGTGGTTGGGCCCTGTGCCCCCTGCACTGCCTGGCTGGGGAGGGTGGGGGGCCTGGCACCTGTGGGGTGCCCTGGGGTGTGGAACACACATGGGACACATCTGTGGGGTGTCCAGGGGTGCAGGGACACACATGGGGAATGTCTGTGGGGTGTCCCTGGGCATGGGGACGCCCGTGGGGCACGTCTGTGGGATGCCCTGGGGTGTGGTGACACATGGGGAATGTCCTGGGAGGGCCCTGGGTTGTGGGGACGTGTGGGGCACATCTGTGGGGTACCCTGGGATGTGGGGACATGTGGGGTCCAGAGCCCACGGGGAGGCCTAGGGACATGTGTGGGGCATGTCTGGGGGGGGGCATGGGTCACAGGAACACCGGTGGGGTATCGGGGGGGCGCAGGGGCATGCATGTGGTCCAGAGCCTGTGGGGTGGCTGCCTGGGGCTTGTCCGTGGGGCGCCTTGGGCCGCGGGGACACGCATGGGGCACGTCTGCGGGGTATGTGGGGACACGCGTGGGGCCCGGAGCCCATGGGGTGCACTGGGCCGCGGGGACATGCGTGGGGCCCGGTGCCCGTGGGCCCCCCCGCCCCGGTGCCCCATCCCGCACTCACCGCACGGCTCCCGGCGGCCCCCGAAGCCCCGCCCTCAGCCCCGCCCCCAGCCCTGCATGCATCCTGCCTGTCCCCTCCCTGTCCCCCCTGCCTGCATCCTGCCCGCAACCCTGCCTGTCCCCTCCCTGTCCCCCCTGCCTGCATCCTGCCCGCAACCCTGCCTGTCCCCTCCCTGTCCCCCCTGCCTGCATCCTGCCTGCAACCCTGCCTGTCCCCTCCCTGTCCCGCCTGCCTGCATCCTGCCCATAATCCTGCCTGTCCCCCACCCACAACCCTGCGTGTCCCCCTGCCTGCCGGCCCAGGGCCCCAGAGGTGAGGTCTGCCAACAAAGCGGGCAGCAGCGGCATGTCCTGGCATGGCCCCCTCCTCCTGTGGCCTCCAGCAGCCGCAGGCTGTCACGCTGCCACCGCAGGAAGGCAATGCGACCCCAGCCCCCAGCTGAGACCCCCGCTGTCTGCCCCTGCCTGTGCCCACCCACCCCCCCCCCCCCCGCTCGGCCCTCAGACACCCGCTGGGAACTGCGGCAAAAGTTGGTTTATTGGCAGTTTTGGCTCATTCCTGCCAGCACCAGGTGGGTTGGTGCCCCTCTGCCCCACGGCACCCCCACAAACCGGCACCACCACGGGGACAGCCCCTGCCCTAAGAGGGGCCGGGACAGGGCTCCCCCCGTACCCCAACTCCCCCGCCAGCCCTGGCACAGTGTGCCACGGGCCGGACCCTACTCATGCGTTTGTGAGACCATTTTAGAGCCAGGGCTTGGCCACCGGCCACATCGCTGCCGGCACGGTCAGGAGCTGCACTCCACACCGTGTGCTGCATCTCCAGCGGGCACGGGGGGGGCCCTGCCTGGGCAAGGGGCCATGGGCAGGGCTGGGGTCTGCAGGCAGTGCCTGCAGGAGGCTGCGGCGCTGCGTGCCACCAGGGTCCCCGGCATGTCCCGGTGCTCAGTGCTCAGGGGCAGAGGGTGGCTGGGGGGGCTGGGGCAGCAGGGGCTGGCCAGCTCTGCCGGGGCGTGGTGGCGGCGTGGGTACGCTCATGGCGCAGCAGGTGGGTTTTGCGGCTGAAGCTCTTGCCGCACTGGGTGCAGATGTAGGGCCGGTGGCCGGTGTGCACTGCCTGATGCCGCACCAGGTTGGTCTTGGAGCTGAAGCGCTTGCCGCACTGGGTGCAGGCGTGGGGCCGGGTGCCGGTGTGCACCGCCTGGTGCCGTGCCAGGTGGGACTTTCGGCTGAAGGTGTGGCCACACTGCTCACAGGCAAAGGGCCGGGCACCGGTGTGCGCCTTGGCGTGGGCGATGAGGTTGGGGCGGGAGCTGAAGCAGCGGCCGCACTGGGGGCAGGCAAAGGGGCGCTCACCAGTGTGCACCCGCAGGTGCCGCAGCAGGTGCTGGTTGTGGGCGAAGCCGCGGGTGCAGTGCGGGCAGGCGAACGGCCGCTCGCCAGTGTGGGTGCGCTGGTGCGTGGTGAGGTTGGGCTTGTGGCTGAAGGTCTTCTCGCAGTGCGGGCAGGCGTAGGGCTTCAGCCCCATGTGCCCCCGCAGGTGCGCCGTCAGGTGCCGCTTGTCGCTGAAGCCGCGGCCGCATTCAGCGCAGGCAAAGGGCTGTCCTTCCTGGTGCAGCCGGCGGTGGGATGCCAGGTTCTTCTTCCAGCTGAAGCTCTTCCCGCACTCGGGGCAGGGGAAGGGCTTCTGCTCGGCAGGCAGCCCCCCATCCCCGTCCCCCGGCACCGGCTCGGTGTGCAGCTGCTGGTGCCGGAGGAGGTGCTGCTTGTGGGCGAAGCAGCGGCCGCAGTGGGCACAGGCGAAGGGCCGCTCGCCGGTGTGGGTGCGTTGGTGCCGCACCAGGTGGGTTTTCTTGCGGAAGCGGCGGCCGCATTCGGGGCAGGGGAAGGGCCGCTCGCCTGTGTGCGTCTTCTGGTGGGAGCGCAGGTGGATCTTCTGGCGGAACCGGCGGCCACACTGCCCACAGGGGAAGGGCCGCTCACCTGTGTGCACCCGCAGGTGCCGTGTCAGATGCGCCTTCTTGCCAAAGCCCTTCCCACACTGGGTGCAGGCGAAGGGGCGTGGGGGGGCCGGGGTCCCGCAGCCCCCACAAGGCTGGGGCTCACCCTCGCTCACTGGCAGCTGCAGGCTGAGCCGCGCCTGAAAGCAGTGCTCACAGCCACCGGCGCCGGCTGGGCTCTGGCTAAGCAGCGGCCAGGATGGCAGGGTGAAGGCGGGCAGCCCACCACAGCCCAGCTCCTCCGGGCATGGCTGCTCTGTCTTGCAGGTACCCGTGCAGTCCAGCGTGCCAGCAGCAGGGGGAAAGACGCTGGCCGGGGGCTGCCCCGCCAGCAGGGCTTCGGTGCCGGGGCCAGCTGGCCACTCCTCGAACTCATCTTCCACCTTCACCTTCCTCACCAGCCAGTCCTCTGCAGGGCACACGTGGCAGGGTGGTGGGCACAGTGCGCTCCCCCCAGCACATGCCACACCAAGCATGGGCAGCCCTGGCACTGCTGCTGGCCACGGGGACAGAGCGACAGCACCGTGCCATGGCCCCAGCATGCCCAGCGGCCAGGAGGGTTGCCATGTGCCAGCACCACGCCCTCACCTGAGCAGCTGTGCTCCAGGCTCCCCGGCTCCCCTGCAGCCCCCGGCTCTTCTCCATCACCCTCAGGGATTGCCTCCACCTTGGGGACCACCAGCCATGCTGGGAAGACAAAGGTGGCAAAGCCAGGGTCCCTCCCCAGCTCTGGGGCGGCCCCTTGCCCTGCCGGGACCCCGGGAGACCCCCAGGAGCAGGGGGATGGGCAGGGGGACAGGCAGCGCCGCCTCAGCACCCACCTGAGCCGGCACAACCCGGTGCCTCCATCTCCTCTGCCAGTGGGACCGGCTCCGGCTTGGCCACGGGGGAACCTGCACAGGGTGGGATGGCACCAGGCTGAGCCCCCCAGGGACCCTGACACCCTGTCACCGCGCTGTCTACCCAGGGCAGGGGCAGGCACCCCCTGCTCAGCCGGTGGTGGGGGGTGGCAGGAGCGGGGCTGGGACCCCCGGGGCGTACCCAGGGCACGCAGGGCGTCGAAGCTCTCCCTCATGGCACGGCTCCAGCTGCGGTGTGGCTCACAGTGCTGCAGCGGGGGACACACGGCCACAGCCTCGCGCAGAGGAATGGCGGGGTGAGGGTCTCTGGGGGGGCTCAGCCAGGGAGACCCCAGCCCCGCTGCCCCGAGGGCCCAGCCGAGGGGCTTAGGGGGGCAGGCAGCGGTGCAGGGGGTCCCCAGCCAGCCCTGCCCCGCCCCCCCCCCCCCAGCTTCTCCCAGCACCCCGGGGACACGGCCCGGGGGGTCCCCGCCGCTGACACCAGTGGGGTGTCCCCGGCTCAGCCCCCCCGAGCAGTGCGCAGCCCCCCCCCCACGTGCCCCCCGCGCGCCCCTGTCCCCCCCCCAAGCCGCTGCCCCCGCGGCCCGCGCTCGCGGTGTGTCGTGCCCCGCCCCCCCGTCCCCCCGTCCCCGCGCCGATCCCGGTCCCGGTGCCTGTCCCCGCCGGCCGATCCGGGTCCCGGTCCCGGTCCCGGTCCCCGACCGCCGCGCCCGTCGCCGCGCCCTCGGGGCGGGAGCACCCCCCCCGCCGCCCCTACCCGCTCCGCCGCCGCCGCCGCCGGGCCCTGCCTTCCCCGCGGTGGCCGCCGGTCCCCCCGCCCCCCCCGGTCCCGCCCGTTCCCCCCGCCCCGCCCCCGGGCACCGGCAGCGCCAGCGGGGCGGGCACCGGAGGCACCGGGGGCACCGGGCACCAGGCGGCACCGGGGCTACATCCCGCCGCGGGGCGGTACCGAGCCGAGCCTCCGCGTGTGTGTCCCCGTGATCTCCAGTACCGAGCCGAGCCGTGCGGTACTGAGCCGTGCCGTGCCGAGCCACCCTGCTGCACCCCTGGAAAACCGGGTCCTGCCCCCCCGCCGGCTCCGGAGGGGCACGAGGCGACGGGGCCACGGCCATGGCGTGGGGACACGGGACAGCAAGAGGACACGGGGACACACGGCCGTGGGGGGGGGAGGTGGTGTGGGGACACGGGGCAAGGACATGGGGACACGAGGGGGCATGGCTGAGGGGCCAGAGATGGAGTGGGGACACGAAGGGACACAGGACAGGGAGGTGGAGACACAGGAGGACATGGGGACACGGGACAGGGAGGGTGGGACACAGGGGCATGGCCGTGGGGCTGGCAGCGGATGGGGGTGATGCCCCATGGGGCAGCAGGGTGGCCCTGGCCCCGTGGGGTGGGTGTGGGGGTCCCCATCCCGGGGCACTCCTGGGGGAGGTGAGTGGGACCAGGACATGCAGGGGCACAGCCAGTCTGTGTCCTGGTCCAAGGGGGCTGTGGTGCAGAGCCCTAATCCCTAATCCCCAAATATGCCGGATGCAGGATGCAGCCCTGCTGGGCAGAACCTCCCGGGGGGCTCTGGATCCAGCACCCCCACCACAATCCTGAGTGCTTTGCCCTGGAGACGGGGCGATGAAGGGGTCCCACAGCAGCCCGTCCCACCCAGCCGGCAGCTGGGCCCAATCACCAGCCCCACAGATGGTCCCTGCTGACCGGTACCAACCCATAAAACCCGCAGCCCCTCGGGTGGGCTGGGAGGAGGCTGGGGGCCGCGGGGACGACGGAGCCAGCCGGGACAGAGCGAGGAGCTGGGTGGCCCCAGGTAAGAGAGGCCAGTGTGGGGACTGAGCCCCGTTGTGGGGGGCTGCCCATGGCATCTGGGGGTGCCCCTGTCCCCGTGTCCCCATCACGACGCCTCACTCCCAGTGGGGATGGCACATGCCAGGCGTCCCTGCATCGGGTAACATGGGTCCTCCCCTGCCAAGGTGGCCGGTGCGGTGCGGCATGGCCAGGTCGCGACGGTCCTGGGTGCCTGGTGTGGTCCTGGCTTCCCTGCTGCTCTGGGTGGCTGTGGTGGAAGCAGCCACGGGGTGAGTGCCACGGTCCTGTGCCGGCACTGGGGACACTGGCCTTAGCCTGGGTTTGGGGGGTGGGTGCCGTGGGTGACAGGATGCCACATAGGCGGTGGTGCGAGCGGACGGTGCAGGTGACGGCAGAGGAGGAGGTGACGCCGCGGCGTGAGGATGTGGTGCCCTGTGCCAGCCTCTACCACTACAGCCTGGCAGGCTGGCGGATCGACCAGGACCGCATGCGCCAGGTCTATGGCGGGGACCGCGGTGAGCCCCACCGCAACCCCCAGCCCAGCTCTGGCACCCCGCTCTGCTACATCTACAGGTGGGTGCTGGGGGGCACGGTGCAGGTGCCACACCATCCCCCTGCACCCACCCCCATGCTATGCACCCCCTGTCCCCTCACCTGATGTCGGTGCTCCACCCCGGCGCAGGCCCCCAGAGATGCGGCCGGTGGCGTGGAACCGCACGGTGCGGGGCTGCTGCCCAGGCTGGAGCGGGTCTCGCTGCACCGAAGGTAGGTGTGGGTGTGGTGGCACCACCGTGCCATCCCTGTCAGCCAGCATCCACCTGGTGCTCGCTGGTGGGGACGAGGTGCTTCCCTGTGCCGCAGGCGAAGGCTCGCTGGGGCGCTGCTACGGCACGTGGCAGTGCCAGGAAGCTGAGGGCAGCCGCAACCTCTCTGCCATGAGCCTGGCCGAGTGCTGCCGGCACCCCTGGGGGCACAGCTGGCGGAACGGCTCCGCTGCAGCCTGCCTCGACTGCACCCACTTGCCCCTTGATGGTGGGTCTGGGGGTCCCAGGGAGGGTGTGGGGGTTCCTGCAGGGCCATTTGCCAAGTGGCATCACCTCCCGGCTGCAGGAGAGGCGTCGCCGTGGCTGGTGTCCCTGCGGGGAGCGGCTGCCCGGCACCGGGGCCCCTCAGCCAGCTGCCTCACCTGGGCTGGCTCCCGCTACCGCACCTTCGACGGGACACACTTCCACTTCTCTGGCGAGTGCTCCTACAGCCTGGCCGCCGCCACCGACGGCACCTGGGCCATCTCCATTGCTGACGGCAATCCCCGGGTACCAGCTGCCCCTGCAGTGGGGGGTGTTTGTGGGTGGGAGGATGGGGACCCTCCCTGTGGCCTCTGCTCCCCCCACGGACGGTCACTCTGTGGGCGGCTGGGGCCATTGGTCCATCCCCACACCACGTGGTGTTACCCGGCATGGCTGTGGCACCCCTGGGCATCACCAGCTGCCAGCAGCCACGGGGGTCCCATGGCCCCGGCATGTACCGCTGGCGGCTGGCCCCGGTCCGCTGACACTGCGCTGCCTTAGGCACTGCACATGGCCCTCGGGATGGACACGGTGCTGGCCCGGGGCCAAAACATCTCTGTGAATGGCGTGGCAGTGCCAGTGGGACAGCCATACCTGCACAACGGTGAGGGCTGTGGGATGCTCTGTCCCCTGCTGCTACCGATCCCAGGGTCCTGGTGGGGCTGAGCCCACGCGTGATGCTGGGTGACACAGGGAGATGGTGCTCAGCAGTGGCAAAGCCGCAGCTGGAGGTGCCTGTGCCTCCCTGTCCCCGTCCCCATCCCACTGCCATGCCAAGCTGAGCCACCTGCTGCGGTGCTGGCAGGGATCAGTGTGACATGGCTGGGCAACTGGGTGGCCGTGGCCAGTGGACTGGGTGTGCGGGTGACCTCAGATGGGGGCCAGACTGTCACTGTGAAGGTCGATGCTGACCTGTGGGGCAGCACACAGGGGCTCTGCGGCCCCTACAACGACGACCCTGCCGGTAAGCGTCGCCTCACCTGCGGTGCCTCCGCCATCCCCGGGCTGGCGCAGATGCAGTGCGGGGGCAGCTGTGCCCCACTGCGCCCCCCCACCTGCCCCAGCCCTCCCTGTGCCCCCAGATGATTTCCTGCGTCCAGGGGGGGATGTGGCCCCCTTTGCCGCCAGCTTTGGCAACTCCTGGAAGATCCCCGATGCCAGCTCAGAGGTACTGGGGCAGCTGGGGCTGTTGATCCCCCATCTCCGGCTGGGTGTCTCTGTGGGGGCCACCCCAGCTCTGAGTGTGCCCCCCGGGCTCAGCCTGCCTGCAGGGATGCGGTGGAGCCCAGCCCCGGCTGCGCAGCGGGCGATGCAGCACGGCAGGTGGCCGAGGCCATCTGCGGGAAGCTGCTGGCCGAGCCCTTCCGCCAGTGCCAGGACATGGTGAGCAGGCACTCACTGCTGGGGGGGACGGGGGGGCTGGGGGGCCAGGGGGGCCGGGCCTGCCATCCTCATCTGCTGCTCCCGTGCCAGGTGGATCCCAGCGGCTTTTACGCGGCGTGCTTGGAGGTGCTGTGCCAGGAGGGGGACGCCAGTCCCTCGCCACCACCCGCTGCCTGCGACACCTTTGCTGCCTACGCACAGGACTGCGCCCGGCACCAAGCCTACCTGGAATGGCGCCAGCCAGGATTCTGTGGTAGGGACCCAGGGGGACGTGATGGCTCTGACACAGCTGCTCCCCGTCCTCCGTGCTCCCCATGCTCCCACCCCGCTGAGCACCCCAAAGGCTTAGGCGTGCACCGCTCTGTCCTGTGCACCCCACAGATTTCTGCTTGCACCCCTCAGTTGTGTGCACCCTGACTGCTTGTGCATGCACCCCTCCGTTGCATGCACCCCAAAGATTTCTGCTTGCATCCCTTGGCTGCCTGCACCCCAGCTGTTTGGGTGCGCAGCCCTCCACCGCATGTACCCCTCAGTCGTGTGCACCCCAGAGCATGCAGCGCTCAGTGGGGTGCACCCCAGAGCCGGTGCCAAGCCCACCAGTGCTGAGCATGGCACCTGACCCAGCAGAGCGGCAGTGCGGCGCGGGGAAACGCTTCTCGGACTGTGTCTCCTCCTGCCCTGCCAGTTGTGCAGCTGTGGCCAGTGCCGAGGAGGGCCCATGCCACGAGGACTGTGCTGGTGGCTGTGAGTGTGTGCCGGGGCTCTACCAGGATGGGGGTCTCTGTGTCCCCCCAAGTGCCTGCCCCTGCCACCACCGCCGCCAGCGCTATGCCCCAGGCCAGAGCATCCGCCAGCGCTGCAACCAGTGGTAAGCAATGCCAGGGTGCCAGCACTGATCCTGCACTGCCTGCCAGGGTCTCTGCGCCCTACGGATGGGTGCAGCGCCCATCGCACCCCAGTGTTTGGGGTGCAGGGCAAGCGCCCACATGTCCATGCCCAGTGTGGTGGGAGGCACAGTGGCTGCGGCGTGTCCCCGCCTGCCCCGGTGAGCCCGGTGTCCCCTCCTGTGCCCACAGCACGTGCCATGGCGGCCGCTGGCTCTGCAGCCAGGAGCGGTGCCCGGGGGAGTGCACGGTGCTGGGGGGCCGCCACTACATCACCTTTGATGGCCAACACTTCTCCTTCCGTGGCGCCTGTGCCTACACCCTGGTGCAGGTGAGGGTGGCTGCCACGCTGGCCAGGGTGGGGGCTGTGGTGGTGGGGACCTGGGGGGGGGACTCTGCCCCAGGGGACGGTGGCACGGGGGTACTCACTGGGATCTCTCCCCCCAAGGACTTTGCAGAGGGGCAGCTGCTGATCACAGCCGAGTACGAGGCTTGCAATGGCCACTGGCCCATCGGCTGCCTTCGGTCCCTCTCCGTCAGCTCCCGCCAGACCACCACCCACCTCCGTGGCACAGGTGACCCTTGGGGACAGTCCCCATGCCGCGGCGGGGTGCTGGGTGCCAGCCCAGTGGCTGTGACCTGACATACGCCAGCTCTCCTGGTGCAGGCGAGGTGACGGTGGATGGGCGGGAGGTGACACTGCCCTTTGCCGGTGCCGAGCTGAGCGTGCGCCGGGCGTCCTCCTCCTTCCTGCTGCTCCGGACCCTGGGGGCCCATGTCCTCTGGGGGCTGGAGACCCCTGCCACCTACATCACCCTCCAGCCCACTTTTGCTGGCAAGGTGAGCCCCACTTGCTGGCTGTGCCACATCACCACCATGGTACTGGGGTCCGGTGGGACGCGCCCCGGCTGCAGGGGTCCCAGGAGCCCATCCTGAGCCATGTGCCACCATGGCAGGTGCGGGGGCTTTGCGGAACCTACAACTGGAACCAGCAGGATGAGTTCACCACACCAGCAGGTGACGTGGAGACCAGCATCACTGCCTTCGCCAACAAGTATCGGGTGGCTGGTGACTGCCCGGCACTCGGGCCCTTCCCCCTTGACCCCTGCGGTGCCTTTGCCGGGCGGCGGGAGCTCGCCGAGGCCGCCTGTGCCGTGCTGTATGGCCCTGCCTTCCAGGTGCCCAGTGCCCCCCCCACCCCCCCGCTGCGTGCCCAGTGCCTGGTGCCAGCAGGGATGCTGAGTGCCAGTGCCATGTCCCAACCTGTCCCTCCTGCCCCCAGCCCTGTCACCAGGTTGTGGAGCCGGAGCCATTCCTCCAGCTCTGCCTGTATGATGCCTGCAGCTGCCGGGGTGGGCAGCACTGCCTGTGCCCTGTGCTGGCTGCCTACGCCCAGCGCTGCGCCCAGGAGGGAGCCGTGCTCACCTGGAGGAACCAGAGCTTTTGCGGTGAGTGTGGGGTGGGATGGGTTGGAGATGGGGACAGGAATGAGGATGGGAATGGGATGGAGATGGGATGGGACTGGGGATGGAGTGGGGATGGGGATGGGGTGGGATGGGGTGGGGATGGAGATGGGGATGGGAATGGGAATAGGATGGGATGAAGATGGGGATGGGGATGGAATGAAGACAGAATGGGGATGAGATGGAATGGGAAAGGGATGCTGCCACCAGATGCGAGGGGCTAGGTGCTGAGGGTGCAGGTGGAAGGCCAGGGCAGAGCAGGGATGCCACCATAAGAGATGTCCCCATCCCTGTCCCCGCAGGCATGCCATGCAGCGGCGGGCAGCAGTACCTGGAGTGCAGTCGTCCCTGCAGCCAGAGCTGTGCCGAGCTGCACCTGGATGGGGCCGGCCCCTGCCCCGACCTGGGGGGGCTCTGTGTCCCCGGCTGCAACTGCCCTGCCGGGCTGGTGCTGGCCCAGGATGGGCAGTGTGTCCCACCGGGCACCTGCCCCTGCCAGCGTGGCACTGAGCTCTACCCTCCCGGCAGCCAGATCCGCCGTGGCTGCAGCACCTGGTGTGTGGCCCAGCCAGCGCCCAGGGAGTGACAGGGACCAGAGTGGGGACACGGCAGGTGGCAGGGGCCTGGCAGGACAAGGGATGCCACTCCAGTGTGGAGGGACACGGCAGTGGCAGGAGACATCTGATGAAATCCTCCTACGGCCCGTTTGGGACAGCACCGCGGGATAGGCGGCTTTCATTGAATGTCCCTGCCACCAGGCACCGACGCCACCAACAAAGAGCCCATCCCAGCCCCCGTCATGGCTGGCACAGGGAGGTGGCTTGGAGCTGGGAGGTGCCCAGGGCAGCTCTGCTGGGGAGGGGGGATATGGGATGGGATGGGATGAGGATAGGGATGGGGATGGGATGGGAAGGCAATGAGGATGGGACAGGATGGGATGGAATGGGGATAAAACAGGATGGGATGGGGATGGGATGGGGATGGGATGGGGATGGGATGGGGATGGGATGGGGATGGGATGGGGATGGGATATGAAGGGGATGCAGGGACTCCAGCATGGGGCCTGCAGGGTGGGGGCTCCCTGGGCCAGGGGGTGCTGAGGGGCTGCCCTCACCACATCCCCTCCCTGCAGCGTCTGTGCTGGTGGGTCCTGGCGCTGTGCTGAAGCCCCCTGCCCCATGACTGCCCTCTGCCCTGGAGGGCTGGTTCACGCCCCAGGATCCTGCCTGCGCCGCTGTGACAGCTCCGAGCCCAACGGCACCTGCACCGGCATCGCTGATGGCTGCGTCTGCCCCCCTGGCACCCTCTTCCTGGTGGGTGACCCCCTCCAGGAGGGGCACTCCCAGGGGGCTGCAGAAGTTGGGGGGTCAGGAGAGCTGGGCAGGGAGGACCAGGGAGGCAGGAGGCCAGCGACTGGGGGGCATTAGGGATGTGGAGGGCTGGCGAAGGGCACTGGGGAGGTCCCAGCCCGGGAGGTTCCGAGCCCCTCTGCTGGTGCCTGCCCAGAGCCCCCATGCCCCAGGGGGGCTGGCTGCCGCTGCTGCCCCCCAGGCCCTGCTTACCAGGGTCTCTCACACTGGCAGGATGGGCGCTGTGTGTCCCCCGAGGAGTGTCCCTGCCACCACGGTGGGCAGCTGTACCGCCCCAACGCAACCATCATCCGGGACTGCAACACCTGGTGAGCCCCCCTCGCCCCTCCCCAGTGACACGGTGGGTGCTGCAGTGGTGCTCAGCTCTGTCCCCCACAGCGTGTGCCGGCAGCAGCATTGGCATTGCGGCCAGGAGGAGTGTGCGGGGACCTGTGTGGCCACAGGGGACCCCCACTATATCACCTTTGACGGGCGAGCCTTCTCCTTCCCGGGGGACTGCGAGTACCTGCTGACACGCGAGACCACCGGCCTCTTCACTGTCACCGCAGAGAATGTCCCCTGTGGCACCAGCGGCGTCACCTGCACCAAGTCGGTGGTGGTGGTGACAGGCAACACTGTGGTGCACATGCTGAGGGGTGAGTGGCCAGGGGAGCACGGGGGTGGGGGATGGGGGTGTGCTGGAGGTCACCGCTGCTGATGGCTCACCCTGTGCTGGCAGGGAGGGGTGTGACGGTGAACGGGATCTCAATCCGACCCCCCAAAGTCTACAGTGGGACCGGGCTGACTCTGGAGCGCGCCGGCCTCTTCCTCCTCCTCCTCGTCTCCCGCCTGGGGTTGGCGGTGCTCTGGGATGGAGGTGAGCCCTGCTGGGGGTGGGGGTCCAGAAGGGTCCCCAGGCCAGCTGTGCCACTGGTGCCAAGCGCCATGCCGTGCCATGCCAGGCACACGGGTGTACGTCCGGCTGGAACCACAGCACCGGGGCCGCGTGTCTGGGCTCTGTGGCAACTTTGACGGCGATACCGAGAACGATTTCACCAGCCGGCAAGGGGTGCTGGAGCCCACCGCCCCACTCTTCGGCAACTCCTGGCGCCTCAGCCTGCTCTGTCCCGAGGTCGACAGCACTGATGTGCGGCACCCCTGCACCGTACGGACAGGGACCCAGGGTGGCTGTGGGGGGGCAGTGTCAGGGGGCAGCCCCGGTGCCCGGCTGGCCAAAGGATGGCATGTGACAGTGTCACTGGCCCCCCAGGAGAGCCCCCACAGGGCGACGTGGGCCAGAAGGCGCTGCAGCATCCTCCGGCAGCGGCTCTTTGCGCCATGCCACGACACGGTGCCATGCCAGCGCTTCTACGACTGGTGCGTCTTCGACGCCTGCGGGTAAGTGTCAGCAATGGGCAGTGGGTCCCTGCGTGGGATGTGGCAGGGGGTGTCCCACCACCCCCATCCCGCTGGACCTGGCGCCCACCCACTGCACTGTGATGGCAGCTGCGACTCTGGGGGGGACTGCGAGTGCCTGTGCACGGCCATTGCTGCCTATGCTGAGGAGTGCGGCCGGCGCGGCGTCCACGTCCGATGGAGGAGCCAGGAGCTGTGCCGTGAGTCCCGGCCCCGGTCCGTGGGCTCCTGGCGAGGCAGGGGGTGCAGGTGGCTGTGGGGCAGGGGATCCCTGCCTGACTCAGCCCCACTGTCTCCAGCCCTGCAGTGTGACCGGGGGCTGGAGTACAGCGCCTGCGGCCCCCCCTGCCCCCCCACCTGCCGTGACCTCGGCCGGGAGCCCCCTGAGCACTGCCAGGGGCTGTCCTGCCTGGAGGGGTGCTTCTGCCCCCCGGGGAGGGTCCTGCATGGTGAGGCCTGGCAGCGGCATGGGGCTGGCATGGAACTGCTGTGGGGCTGGAGTGTGACCGGGGGGGGCTGGTGTGGGGCTGCATGGTGTGGCATGGGGACAGTGTGGGGCTGGCATGGAGTGGCCTGGGGCCAGCATGGGACCGGCGTGGGGCTGGTGTGGGGCCACCCTACGCTGTGCGTGCCCCCACCTGGGCATGGGGCTCTGTGCCCACCTTGCACCAGCCCCTCCCAGCACCCAGCTACAGGGTGCTGGGTTCCCCCCGGCTTCATGCCCAGTGTGGGGTGCCAGCAGCTCAGCCTGGCTTGGCCAGGTCACTGTGTCCCAACGCATCCCCTCCCTGCTGGCAGAGGGCGGCTGCATTGAGCCCACCGCGTGCCCATGTTTCTGGGATGGCTTCGCCTTCCCAGCCGGTGCCACGGTGCAGCAGGGCTGCAAGAACTGGTGAGTCCACGCCTGGCACATGGCACCGCGCCAGCACAGCCACCCCAGTGCCTGTCACGATGCCGGGCCATCAGGTGTCACCGCGGGGCTGAGCCGCTGCCGTCCCCACAGCACATGCATGGTGGGTGGGTGGCACTGCCCGTCCTCACCGGAGCCGTGCCAACCTGAGCCGCACTGTGCCGAGTGGGAGTTTGCCTGCCGTGCCGACGGGCGCTGCGTGCCGGGTGCCTGGGTCTGCGACGACGAGGAGGACTGCAAGGATGGCTCGGATGAGCTGTGCGCTCCACGCTGTGCCCCACACCAGCACCGCTGCGCCAGCGGGCAGTGCCTGGCCTGGGCTGCCCGCTGCGATGGCATGCCCGACTGCCCCGACGGCTCCGACGAGGCTGGCTGCCCCCCTGCCGCCTGCGTGCCCCCCGAGTTCAGCTGTGCCAGCGGCCACTGCCTCCCCCCGCAGCGCGTCTGCGATGGGGAGTTGGACTGTGGCTTCACCGATGACTCGGACGAGGCAGGCGAGTGGCCCCATGGCTGCGCTCGGGGGTCCCGGGGAGCTGGGGGGTATTGTGAGGGTCCCAGAGAGGTGGAGTGCAGGAGTGAGCTGTGGGTGGGCTGTCCCCCAGGGCAAGAGGGTCTGAGCCTCACGGTGGGGGTCCCTGAGCCCCTATCCCTGGGGGTCCGTGCCCCACAGCAGGGAGGCTGAGCCCCACAGTGGGGGGTGTGAGCCCCACGCCCTGCGGGTCTGTAGGGGGCCCTGATGGTGCCACGGTCACAGGCTGCAGCCCGAGCTGTGAGGCGGGTGAGTTCCGCTGTGCAGTGGGCCGGTGTGTGCCCTACCCCCATCGCTGTGATGGCCACGACGACTGCGGTGACTTCAGTGACGAGCGCGGCTGCATCTGCCCCCCCGGCCACGTCCAGTGCCCTGACACCCGGTGCCTGCCCCCCTCCGCCATCTGCGACGGCCACCATGACTGCGCCAATGGCACAGATGAGGCTTTCTGCCCAGGTGAGGGGCACGGGGCTGAGCCCCCCATGCTGGGGACCCCCTGCCTGCAGCAGCATCGCCCCGTGGGACTGAGTTTCGCCCCCCTAGACCGGGTGACCTGCGCCCCTGGGAAGCTGCCCTGCCCTGACAGCTCCTGCATTGGTGAGGATGCCGTGTGTGATGGCATCCGCGACTGCCGGGACGGCTGGGACGAGAGCGCGGCAGGGTGCGCGGCGGCACTGCCTGCTGCTGTGCCCACCACCCTTGCCAACGCCTCGGCAGGTAAGGGGGGCTGGTCCCAGGGGTCCCGCACAGCTTCCCCCCACCCTGCGCCAGCATGGTGCCAGGAGCGCCAGGATGGCAGCAGGTGGGCGCGAGGCATGCCAGGGACCTGCCACCCCATGGTGACCCACCACCGCAGCACCAGCGTGCGGCCCCTCTGCCTTTGCCTGCGGCAGTGGGGAGTGCGCACCGCGGGGCTGGCTCTGTGATGGCGAGGCCGACTGCCTCGACGGCAGCGATGAGCTGGGCTGCGATGGCGGCTGCGAGCCCGGCCATTTCCCCTGTGCCCGCGGCACCGGCTGCGTCCCCTACAGCCACCTCTGCGATGGTGTCCCCCACTGCCATGACCACTCCGACGAGAGCCCTGACCACTGTGGTGAGCTGCAGTGGGGATCCCCGCAGTGTCCCCCTCCTTGGTGGCACCCAGCATGGTGGGAGCCTCCCCAGTGTCCCTCCCTCCGGTGACCCTCAGCATGGTGGGGTGCTCCTGAGAGGTCCCCTTGGTGTCCCCCTCCCTGCTGACCCCCAGCATGGTGGGATGCTCCTGGGGTGTCCCCCAGTGTCCTTTTCCCTGGCAACCCCCAGTAAGGTGGGATGCTCTTGGGGGTCCCTCTGGTGTCCCCAACCCCAGTGACACCCAGCACGGTGGGACGCTCTGGGGGGTCCCTGTGCGGCATTGTGCCTGACGGTGCCTGGTGCAGGCTCCACCGCCATCCCATCGTGCCTGGGGCACTTCGCCTGTGCCAATGGTGTGTGCCTCAACGCCTCGCGGGTCTGCAACGGTGCCCCCGACTGTCCCCGCGGAGAAGACGAGCTGGCCTGTGGTGAGGGGCTCCCCAGCAAGGAGAGGGGGGCTGTGGCAGGGGGCTGCGGCCACCCCACCACGGCCGCCCCATGTGCCCTCTGCAGAGAGACGCATCCCGGCTGGTGGAAGCAACCGGACAGGGGGTCCCTGTGTGGAATTTGCCTGCGGGGAGGGGGAGTGCCTAGCCTTCCAGCAGGTATGGGGGAGCACGGGGGACCCCTGCCTTACCCGGAGCTGCCACGAGGCCCCTCAGGTCCCCAGCTCAGCATCGCTGTGGTGCCACAGGTGTGCGATGGGGTGCCGGACTGTGGGGCCCGGGGGGGCCCCTCCCGCGACGAGCGGGATTGTGGGGTCTGGGGGCCCTGGGGGCCCTGGGGGGACTGCAGCCGCTCCTGTGGCCCCGGCCTGCAGCGGCGCGTGAGGAGCTGCCACCAGCACCGGCCTGGTGTGCTGCACCGGTGTCGCGGCCACGCCATGCAGGAGCAGCAGTGCTTCAGCCTTGCCTGCCCCGGTGAGCCCCGGGGGGGGGGGGGGGGCTCAGGGGAGTCTGGGGGGGGCCAAGGAAGACCAGAGGACCCTGCAGCTGGGATGCTGGGGAGGGTTGGGGGCTCCCATGGCTGGGGTGCCAAGGGCTTTGGGGTGCCCATGGGGGGTTCCCATGGCCGGGGTGCAGGGGGGTTCTCATGGGGGGTCCCATGGCTGGGGTGCCAGGGGAATTCGAGGGTTCCCGTAGCTGAGGCTGCTAGGGGAGTCTGGGTGTCCCCATGGGGGGTCCCATGGCTGGGGTGCCAGTGGGTTGGGGGTTCCCATGGCTGGGGTGCAGGGGGAGTTTAGGTGTCCCCATGGCTGGGATGCCAGGGAGTTTGGGGGTTCCCATGGGGGTTTCCCATGGCTGGGATGCCAGGGAGTTTGGGGGTTCCCATGGCTGAGGCTGCTGGGAGGGTTTGGGGATTCCCATGGGCATTCCCAGCACACCTCAGGGACACCACAGTGCTCCCCTAGAGCACCCTGATATCCCCCTAGACCACCCCAATCTCCAGTGGGACACTCCATTACCCCTTGGGGTGCCCCAGTACCCTCCTCTGAGACCTCAGTACTACCCGGGGCACACCAATACACCCCTCTGGCACTGCAACACCCCCCTCTGGAACCCCCATACCCCCCTCAGGGACCCCAATATCCCCTATAAAACCCGGATATCTCTGTAGAGCACCCCACCACCGCAGTGCTGGAGTCAGGGTGCAGGCAGGGGGTGCGGGTGGGGGCTGCCCCCCTCACACCTCCCCCTGCCCGCAGTGGACGGTGCCTGGGGTGAGTGGGAGACATGGTCCAATTGCACGGGGGGCTGCAGTGGGGTGCGGCTGCGGCAGCGGGGCTGCCAGCCCCCCCAGAACGGCGGTCGCCACTGCACCGAGCTGCCCGGGGTGGCCCCTGCCGCCTTCGAAATGGGTGGGTGCTGGTGGGGCAAGGGGGCTGCAGGGGTCCCAGCAGGCAGGGGTCTCTGTGGCTGGGGGTCTCTGTGGGGCAGCGGGATCCCAGTGGGGCAGAGGGTCCTTGTGGGATGGTTGGGCTCCATGGGTCAGTGGGCTCCATGGGGAGGGTGGGCTCCACAAAATGGGGGTCCCAGTGGGACAGGTAGGGTCCATGGGGTGTGAGGTCCCAGTGCGACAAATGGGCTCCATGTGTGGGTGGGTTCCATGGGGCAGGGGTATCCCAGTGGGATGGGTGGGCTCTGTGGGTGGGTGGGTTCCATGGGTGGGTGGGCTCCATGGGGCAGAGGTTACCTGTGGGGCAGGTGGGCTCCGTGGGGTAGGGCGTCCCAGTGGGATGGGTGCGTTCTCTGTGTGGGTGGGCTCCATGAGGCTGACCCTGCTCCCCCTGCTCCAGGAGCCTGCGAGCTGGGGGACTGCTCCAACACCTCTGCCTGCGCCGGGGGACTGCGGCCCTGGCCCTGTGCCCCCTGCCCTGCATCCTGCGCCGACCTCGCCGCTGGCATCAAGTGCCGGAAGGACCAACCCTGCCACCCCGGTGAGTGGGGGGTCATGGGGGGCTGCGGAGACCCTGGGAGACCCCTTATCTTGGGGCAGGCGAGGGGCCAGTCGCAGCGCACCCACCCACCCACCGGCTGTGGCAGGGTGCTGGTGCGCAGCGGGGCTGGTGCTGGACGCCGGTGGCCGGTGTGTGCGCCCACGGCAGTGCCCGTGCCAGGCTGGGGGGCTGTGGCACCGGCCAGGGCAGCTGGTGAAGGTGAACTGCCGCCTCTGCACCTGCCTGGACGGGCAACTGCGGCGCTGCCGCCAGAACCCCGACTGCACCGGTGGGTCCCAGCACGTGGCGGCACTGTGCCAGCAGGAAGGGGCGGCGGGACCCCTTGTGACCCTGTGCCCCCCGTGCCGGCAGTGCACTGTGGCTGGTCGGCGTGGTCGGCGTGGGGCGAGTGCCCAGGTCCCTGCGGTGCCCAGAGTGTCCAGTGGTCCTTCCGCAGCCCCACCAACCCCAGCCGGCGCGGTGGTGGCCAGCAGTGCCGTGGCATCTACCGCAAGGCCCGCCGGTGAGATGGTGGGTGGGCAGGCGGGTGGGCTCCCTGACGACGCCCCCTCTCCTGTGACACCCCCTGTCCCCCAACACCCCCGTCCCGCAGGTGCCACACAGCACCGTGCCGGCAGTGCCAGCACCAGGGCCGGCGGCACGCACTGGGAGAGCGCTGGCGCAGGGGGCCCTGCCACGTCTGCCAGTGCTTGCCCACCCTGGCTGTCCACTGCTCGTCGTACTGCCCGCACCGCGCCACTGGCTGCCCCCCGGTGAGTGCTGCGGCATCCCGTGGGGGGCACCCACCCAGCCGGTGATGGTGACGGTGGCGGTGACGGTGGCGGTGTCCCCCCCAGGGCCAGGTGCTGGTGGAGGGCCGTGGGGACTCCTGCTGCTTCTGTGCCCTGGCGGGTGAGTTGGGGGGAGCAGGTGCCATGGCTGAGGGGGTCCCACCGACGGTGCCCTTCTGGGGGCGGGCTACCCCAGCACCGTGGCATGGTGGCTGTCCCTCTGCAGGTGACAACGGGACAGCTGTCCCTCCCATGCTGACGACAGAGCCCCCCAGCAGCCCCCTCCTCACCTTCCCGCTGCCTTCCCTCAGTGGTAAGTGAGCCCCCTCCCTGCAGGGCTGCCGGCTGCGACAGGGTGTGCGCCCCCCAACCCCGCACCCTCCATCCTGCAGACCCCTGCTACCACCCACTCGGTGCCACCCCCCTGGAGCTGGCAGGGACCCTCTCCCGCATCACCCGGCTGCCCGGCAGCTCCCCCAGCCAGGGACTGTGGGGCTGGGCCCCCGCAGACGGCACCTACCCGGCACTGCCCTCCTCACCCCCAGTCCTGCAGCTGGACCTGCTGGAGCCCACCAACATCACTGGTGGGTCACCGCACTGCCTGCCAGGCTGGTTGCTGGTGGTGCCACCATGTGCCACAGTGTGCCATCGTGTGCCACCACGTGCCGTGCTGTGCCCTGGCAGGGGTGCTGGTGCAGGGGACCGGCCGTGCCGACACCTTCAGCAGCACCTTCCTGCTGCAGTTCAGCACCAACGGCACCCACTGGCACCGCTACCACCAGGTCACCACCAGCTGGCTGTGGGGCTGGGTGCTGTGGGGCCGGGGTGCCACAGGGCTGAGTGCCGTGGAGCTGTAGGTGCCATAGGGCTGGGGTGCTGTGTGGTTGGGGTGCTGTAAGTCAGAGGTGCCATGGGGCTGGGGATGCTGTGGGTCTGGATGCTGTGGGTCAGGAGTGCCATGGTGCTGGGGATGCCATGGGTGTAGGGGTGCTGTGGGTCGGGGTGCTGTGGGGCTGGGTGTTGTGGGTGTAGGGGTTTGGGGGTGCCATGGTGCTGGGTACCATGGGCCAGGGTGCTGTGGGGTGGGTGCTGTGGGGCTGGGTGCCGGTGCACCACGGGTGTGTGAATGCCCCACTGCCCGTCCCTGCCTGCACACCACTGCCTGTCCCCGTCCCGTCCCCCCCCCCCCCCCCCGTGCCCCCCAGCTGTTCCAGGGACCCCCGGACCCCAGCACGCCGGCGGTGTGGCTGCTGGGCCGCATGGTGCAGGCACGGCACGTCCGCCTCCTCCCCCAGGACCCCCTGCCCCGCATCGCCCTGCACGCTGAGCTGCTGGGCTGCCCCTCTGGTACGGGGACACCCTGAGTCCCCCCAAGCCCCCTCCCCCCGCCTCTGCCCCCCCACAGTGCCAGCAGCCCAGCTCAGTGCTGGTGCTGACGTGGCTGCAGTGCAGGTGTCTGTGCCACGGTGATGCCACTGTCCCCCCATAGGGCTGGCCCACCCGGTGACCCCCCTGGTGCCCGGGCCGTGCCCCCCACCCCACTTGGCCTGTCCAGGCTCGGGCAGCTGCCTGGCAACATCCCAGAGGTGCGATGGTGTCACCGACTGTGCCGATGGCACCGACGAGGCTGGCTGCCAGACCCCCGGCACCACCAGGTACCAGCATCAGGATGGGGGTCCGAGGGGAAGGGGGAGGGGGGGGCAACCCCTAATCACGGGATTTGCTTCTTCCAGCCCCGCGGCAGCCAGTGTGCTGGGACCAAGCATCCAGCCGCCATCGGTGCCACCGACCGTGGTGAGCTGGGGGGCTGGGGGGGCTGGGGGTGGCCAGGGCGGCAGCAGGTGACCCTGTCTGTGCCCTCACAGGTGTCCCCCAGGGTGGGCGCCCAGCTGGCCCCCAAACACACCGAGCCCACCCCTCCAGGTACCTGCTGTGGGGCAGGGGGGGCAGAGCCTGGGGGGCCCTGGGGGGTAGCCAGGGGGGTCCTGGGATGGGGGGCTCTGGGATGGGGATCCTGGGCTTGGGGAGCTCTGGGCTGAGAGGGGTCTGATCTGGGGGGGCTGTGGGCTGGGGGGCCTTGAGCTGGGGGGGGTCTGGGCTGGGGGTCTGAAATAGGGGGGCTCTGGGCTGGGGACTGTGCCCCCCAGTTCCTCCTGTCTCTGCGTGCAGGGGTGGGGGCTACCAGGGAACTCTCCCACCCACCCCAACCTGTCCTGCCCCCCCTCAGGGCAGCCGGGGGCCGAGCTCCCCCCCCAGCCCCCCACTGCGGCAAAGGCCCCCCCCCCAGCTGGAGCCAGCAGTCCCGCAGTACCAGGGGTCACGGAGTCGGCAGCAGCTGCCCTGGGGGGCTCTGGGCAGCCGGAGCTGAGCGGTGCCCCCCACGCTGGGCTGCCAGGCACCCCGACACCCCCCAGCACCCTGCCCACTGGCACTGGCCCCCCCGGGGGGACACCCTCCGCCCTCCCCCCATGGCTCCCGGCGCTGCCCTCCCAGGCTCTGCCGGGGGTCCCCCCGGCGACCCCCCCAGGTGAGGGGACCCCAGGTGTGGGGTGTGGGGTGGGCACAGCCCCCTCGGCGGGCATAGCAGGGGCCAAGGGGGAGCAGCGCCCCGGCTCCGGGCCGTGGGGCTGGGGGCGCCGTGGGTTAGGGTGCCGTGGGGCTGGCCCTCTGGGTCCCCCCTGCCCACCCCCGCGGGTCCCCTGCGGCAGTGGGCGCTGCCTGCCCCCACCCCGAGAGCCGCTGCGACGGGCGCCCCGACGGCTCCGAGGGCTCCGACGAGCGCAGCTGTGGGACGGAGCCGAGGGGGGTGCGGGACGGAGCCGAGGGGGGGACCCACCCACCCTGTCCCGCTGTGTCCTGCCCCCTGCGTCCCGCAGTGCCCTGTCCCCCCATCCCGGTGTGTCCTGCCCCACCGCCCCCCGCCCCTGCCCCGCCGGCGCTTGTGTCCCTGTCTACGCTGCCCTGGAGGGGCGGGGAGCCGGGGGGCACTGGGGCTGGGGTTCTGAGGCTGGGGACCCGAGGGTAGGGGCTGGGGACCCCCGACACGCGGGGTGCCCCCCCTCCCCCGCAGCCCTGACCCCCGCCCGCCCCCCCAGCCGAGTGCGCCCTGTCGCCCTGGGGCAGCTGGGGTCCCTGCTCGCGCTCCTGCGGGCTAGGGGTCACCCTGCGGCGGCGGGATCTGCCCGGGGGAGGCTGTGCCCGCCCCGACACCCGCCCCTGCTTCCTCCGCGCCTGCCCAGGTACCCGCTCCCACTCAGCCCGGCCCCCCGCACTGGGACACCCCGGGCTGGGACCTCCCGGGCTGGGACCCCCCCTCACGGGCCAGGACCCCCACGGGCTGGGACCCCATTAGGGGTTGGGACCCTTGTGCCTGGGCTGGGACCCCAATTACGAGCCAGGACCCCCCCAGGCTGGGACGCCCCTCGCGAGCCGGGACCCCCATCACGGGCTGAGACCTGCCCTGGGCTGGGACCCCCACCCCGGTGTTGGGACCCCCATCATGGGCCAGGACGCCCATTATGTGTTGGGACTGCCATCATGGGCCGGGCCCCCTGTTATGGGTTGGGACCCCCATCACAGGCCGGGACCCCCATCCCTGGGCTGGGCCCCCCAACCACAAGCCAGGACCCCCCTGGGCTGGGACCCCCCCACCATCCCCAGGCTGGCTGAGGGGTCCCTGACTGCGGGGGGGTTGGGGGGGGGCCATGCCCGCGGTGAGGGACAGGAGGGTGCAGGGTGTGCCCGCCTCCCCCCAGTGCCCGGCGGGTGGGCGGCCTGGGAGCCCTGGTCCCCCTGCGACGCCGCGTGCGGCGGTGGTGTGCGGAGCCGGGCGCGGAGCTGCAGCGACCCCCCCGCCAAGAACGGGGGGCAGCCGTGCCCCGGGGGGGCCCTCCAGACACAGCCCTGCAACCTGCACCCCTGCGGGGACCCCCCAGGTACCGGGGGGCGGGGGGGCCGGGGGGCCGAGGGGAGCCCCACAGTGCTGAGGTCCCTGCTGCCCCCCAGCCTGCAGCCCCCCGATGGTGTTTGTGCCGGCGGGGGGGTGCGAGGAGGGGCGAGTGCCCCCCTGCCCCCAGACCTGCGGGGACCTGAGCGGCAACGGCACCTGCCCGAGCCCCTGCCAGCACGGTGCGGGGGGCACGGGGGGCGGGGGGCACAGCGGGGGCTTTGGGGACACAGTGCGGGGCTTGGGGCACAACGGGGTGCTGGGGGAGGTTGGGTACACAAGGGGGGTGTCACTGGTACGGCAGGGGCAGGGGGGTCCATGGGACTGAGGCACGGTGGGTGGGGGGCCTAGGGGTCACAGGGGGCTGGGGGGCACGGGGAGCTCCCGGGGGTCCCCTCGGGGGCTGAGGCATGGGGCAGGGGCTGGGGTCCCGCGGGTGTCCCGGGGGTCCCCGCGGGGGCTGAGGCGCGGGGGGCTCTGGGGGGTCCCGGAGGTCTCGCGGGGGCTGAGGCGCGGGGTGGTCCCGTGGCAGGGGCTGAGGCGCGGGGGGGTCCCGGGGGGTCTCGGGAGTCCCGCGGGAGCTGAGGCGTGGGGCAGGAGCTGGGGAGCAGGGGGGGTCCCGGGGGTCCCGCGGGGGCTGAGGCGCGGGGCAGGCTGCCGGTGCCCCCCCGGGCTGTACCTGCAGGACGGCGGCTGCGTGGGCGCCCACGATTGCCGGTGCCTCCTGCCGCGGGAGCGGCGGCTGCCCGGGGAGAGCTTCCAGCGGGGCTGCCGCCGATGGTGAGACCCCCCCCGACCCCCGACCCCCGGGGGCCCGGCCGCCCCGCTGCTGAGCCCCCCCGCTCCCCCCAGCGTCTGTCGCGACGGGGCGGTGACATGCGAGAACGCGACGTGCGCCGTGGACTGCGGCTGGTCCTCGTGGTCGCCCTGGAGCCGCTGCGGCTGCGGCGTGGGGCTGCAGGAGAGGTTCAGGTAGGGCCGGGGGTTGCCCCACGGGGGTCCTGCCCCACGGCGGGGTGTCCTGCCCCATGGCAGGGGTGTCCTGCCCCAGCGGGATGGCCCTGACCCAGCGGGATGGGGGTCCTGCATCACGGGGGGACCTGCCCCACAGGGGTCCTCCCTCACGGGGGGTCCTGCCCCACGGACGGTGCTTTCCTGCAGGTCACCCACCAACCCCCCGGCAGCGGCCGGCGGAGCCCCCTGTGCCGGGGAGCCCCGGGAGGTGCGGGAGTGCCAGGAGCCCTGCAGCACTGGTGTGGGCACCAGCCGGGCACCAGGTGGGCACTGGAACCCCCACACCGGGGGGGCCACTGGGACGGGCACCAGCGCAGGCACCAGCACCTCCACACCAGGATCTCCACACCGGGACCCCCCACCTGGCACTGCCAGGGACACTGGGGCCCAGTAGAGCGGGGACACTGGTGCTAGGTGGGGGTCCTGGGGTGCTGGGGGGGTTCATGCCCTGGCATGGGGGTTCCTGCGGTGGGGATCCCTGCACTGGGGGTCTCTGCAGGGCAGTGCCACCTGGGTATGGCACGGTGCCATGTGGAGCAGGGAGGTGACATAGTGCCACACGGTGCCATGTGCCAGCAGGCTGTGCCTCCAGCTGCCATGCTGCGCAGTGCTGTGCGGCAGCGTCACACAGTGCCATGTGGTGTGGGGTGCCATGCAGTGTCACACCGTGCCATGTGGTGTGGGGTGCCATGCAGTGCCATGTGGTGCCATGTGGCAACAAGCAGTGCTACTGTGCTGTGCAGCGTGGTGTGGCACAGTGTGGTGCATGCTGTGCCATGCCATGCTGTGCCAGGTGATGCAGCGGGGCTGAGCGGACCCCTGGCCCCTTCCCCAAGGCCATGAGTGCCAGGGCTGGTGTTGGCACCGATGCTGCCCCCGGTGCCACCCGGCTCTGCCTCCCGTGTCCGCAGAGGTGCCGTGGGGCACGGGAGCCCCGTGGGGTGAGGGGTCCCTGTGGGGCACCTGGTCGCCGTGGGGGCCCTGCAGTGTGTCCTGTGGCGGTGGTGAGCAGCTGCGGCGGCGGCAGTGCCAGCACCCAGCGTGCCCGGGGTTCGGCCTGCAGAGCCAGCTCTGCAACACCCACGTGTGCCGTGGTGAGTGTGCCCTGCCCCATGGCACTGCCCCACGGCACTGTCCATACCCCTGCCCCATGGCCCGTGGGTGCAGCGCGGTGCTGAGTCCCGGTGCTGGTGCAGAGGCAGGCTGCCCGGCGGGGCGGCTGTACCGCGAGTGCCAGCAGGGCGAGGGTTGCCCCTACAGCTGCGCTCATCTGGCCGGCCAGGTGGGCTGCGCTGGGGGGGGCTGCCAGGAGGGGTGCCACTGCCCCCCCGGCACCTACCTGCACCGTGGCACCTGCCTCGCGGTGAGCCCCGGCACCCCAAAGTGCCATGTCCTCCCAACCCTTCCCTGTGGGACAGCCTTGGGGGCTGGGCCCTGCTGGGGGGGGTACGGCGGGGGGAGTCCTGGGGTGGTGGGTGCTACCTGGGGGTCATGGATGCTACCTGGGGGGAGGGGGAATCCCAGGGCTGGGGGGGCTCCTCAAGTTCATGGGTGCTGCCTGGGTTGGTGGATGGGTGCTCCCTGGGGACACTGGGTGCCCCCCAGGACCATGGGTGCTTTCCAGGACCATGGGTACCCCGCAGGGTGGTGGGTGCCCCCCAGGGTGGTGGGTGCCCTCTGGCCATGGGTTCTCCTGGGGTGGTGGGTCTCCCTGGGGTGGTAGGTGCACCTGGACATGGGTGTCCCTGGACATGGGTGCCCGGGGTGTGCAGGAGTGCCCCTGCGAGCTGCCAGCGGAGCTGCTGGAGGAGCTGCACAACGGCTCGGCCCCCACCACAGGCCCCCCCGGACCCCTCCTCACCCCAGGCCAGGAGCTGCCCTCAGGGGCCACCCTGCTCATGGCCTGCAGCAACTGGTGAGTGCAGCACCCACACCGGCACCCAGCCCCCTGCCCCGGCACCCAGCCCCCCGCTCCCCACCTGACGGCTGCCGCCCACAGCACGTGCCAGCGGGGGCGGCTGCGGTGCAAGGCTGTGCCAGGCTGCCGGCGGGCCTGGGGCTTCGGGCCCTGGGGGCCCTGGGGGCCCTGCTCGCCCTCCTGCGGGGGGCTGGGGGTGGCCACACGCCGGCGCAGCTGCACCAGCCCCGACTGCGAGGGACCCCGCACCGACAGCCAGTACTGCCGCAGCCCCCCCTGCCCCGGTGGGTGCCTGACCCTCCACCAGGGGTCCCAGCCCCTCATAGTGCTGAGGATCCCAGTCTCTGCCGGGGGTCCCAGCCCCATGCCCATGTCATCCCGCGGGTCCCAGCCCCATGTCATGCCGTGGGTCACAGCCCCTGCGTTGGGGGTCCTAGCCCCTCCACTGTGGGTCACAGCCCCCTCCCCATGACATGCCACGGGTCCCAGCCCCTCTGCGGGGGGTCCCAGCCCCATGCCAATGTCATTTCACGGGTCCCAGCCCCTCTGCCGGGGGTCCCAGCCCCCTCCCCATCCCCCTCACTCCATGGGGCTGGGGGTCCCACCACCCCAGCCAGGCGGGGCCAGATGCCCCCAGGCATGGGGGCCGGGGGGTGTCACATTTGATTTCCCCCTGCAGCGGTGACTGTCCCCGTGCCGGAGCCCACCCCCACGGCCCCAGGTGAGGGCTGCGTCTCAGGACCCCCGCCCCAGGGGGCTCCGGCACACGGGGGTCTCGCTGACTGGGAGCCTTTGCCCCATGCCAGGCACCGAGGAGGAGGAGGGGGGCTTCGGCCCCTGGTCGTCCTGGACCCCCTGCTCCGGAACCTGCACCCGCCCTGAGGCGCCGGCCACCAAGAGCCGCAGCCGGGCCTGCGGGCGGGCGGGGGGCTGCAGGGGGGCCAGCATCCAGCAGCTGGCCTGCAACCTGCCCCACTGTGCCGGTGGGCTGGGGGCCTGCCCCCCTGCACGGGAAGGGGGGCTGCTCCACTGCGCGGGGGGGGCGCCGGGGGGGTCCCACTTCACTGGGAAGGGCGCTATGGGGAGGGGTGTCCTGCCCCACTGTGCAGGTGGGCTTGAGTGGGTCCCTGCCTCACTGTGCAGGTGGGCTATAGGGCGGGGGTCCCCACCTCACTGCGGGATAGGCTATGAGGGGGGTCCCTGCCCCACTGCACAGGGAGCCTATGGGGGGGGGGTGTCCCTGCCCTACTCGGGGTCCCTGCCCCACTGCACGGGTGAGCTATGGGAGGGGTCCCTGCCCCACTGCTGACACCGGGGGTTTCCTGCAGCCCCCCAATGCCGGGACGAGACCTGTGCCAGCCGGGACTGCCAGTGGATGCCGTGGGGGCCATGGGGGGGCTGCTCCCGCAGCTGCGGGGGGGGGCTGCAGCTCCGGCTCCGCGCGTACAGCCCCCCCGGGCCGGGGGGCCGCTGGTGCCCTGTCATGCTCAGCGCCAACGCCCAGCGCCGCGCCTGTGGGCTGCGTCCATGCACAGGTGCGGGGGGCTGGGGGGGGGGGGGGCGGGTTTTGGGGTGGGGAAGACTGTGGGGTCTGGGAGGCTGGTTGGGGTCTGGATGGCCTAAGTGAGGGGCTGGGGGGCTGTTTGGGGGAGTCGGGGGCTGGAGGGGGGTTCTGGGGGGCTGTTTGGGGTCTGGAGGGTGATTGGGGGTCCAGGAGTCCCTCCTGTGTGACTTCTCCCCCCCGGCTGGCAGTGGACGGCGACTGGTCGCCCTGGGGCCCCTGGTCGCGCTGTGACCGGAGCTGCGGGGGAGGCCGCTCCATCCGCAGCCGCTCCTGCACCCGCCCCCCCCCCAAAAATGGGGGGCAGCCCTGCCCCGGCGAGCGGCACCACCTGCGCCTCTGCAACCCGCAGCCCTGCGGTGCGGCTCGGGGCCTGGGGGGGGCTGGGGGCGGCACGGGGGCTCAGGGGTCTTGGGAGGCTGTTGGGCACAGGGGGGA
The DNA here is from genome assembly GCF_017639655.2 of Falco naumanni. NCBI lineage: Eukaryota > Metazoa > Chordata > Aves > Falconiformes > Falconidae > Falco > Falco naumanni. Next base: position 62,517,212 of record NC_054057.1, read on the forward strand.
CACAGGGGGCTCAGGGGACTCAGGGAGCACAGGGGGACTGGGGGGGCTCAGGGGCCTTGGAGAGCTCCAGGAGCTTGGGGGACTCACTGGACTGGGCAGGCTGGGGGCACAGGGGGCTCGGGGGACACAGAGGGCTTGGGGGGGCTGGGGGGCTTGGGGTGCTCAGGGGGGCAGAGGGGGTCAGGGGGGACTTGTGGGGCAGAGGGGGCTTGGGGGACACAGAGGACTTGGGGTGCTCAGGGGGGCAGAGGGGGTCAGGGGGGATTTGTGAGGCACGGGGGGCTCGGGGGACACAGAGGGCTTGGGGGGGCTGGGGGGCTTGGGGTGCTCAGGGGGGCAGAGGGGGTCGGGGGGGACTTGTGGGGCACAGGGGGCATGGGGGACTCGGGGGGCTGGGGTAGGGGCACGCGTGGCACGGGGGGCTGGATGGGCTGTGGGCCGTGGCGTGGCGTGACAGGCGCGCGCAGGGGGGGGGCTGCCCTCCTGGTATGGCACGGGTGGGCTGCGCCAGCCGCTGCCCGCGGAGCTGCCGGGACCTGCAGGAGGGGCTGCGCTGCGGGGCCGAGCGCTGCCAGCCCGGCTGCCGCTGCCCCGACGGTGCGTCCGCCCACCGGGACCCCTCGCCCCGCCCCGGGACCCCCCGGCTCCCCCGGCCCCGGGGCTGGCAGGGCTCTGCGGCGGGGGATCCCCGCCCACCCCGTGCCCCGAGGGGGGGTCCCGGCCCCCCGCCGCCCCTGACCCCCCGGCCCCCCTCCGTAGGCACGCTGGAGCAGGATGGGGGCTGCGTGCCCCCTGCCCACTGCGAGTGCACGGACGCGGCAGGACACGCGTGGGAGCCGGGCAGCCAGCACCGCCGCGGCTGCCAGAGCTGCCTCTGCGCCGGGGGGCGTCTGCGCTGCGACCCCCCCAGCTGCCCGTCCCCTCCCTGCACCTGGGGCCCCTGGGGCCGCTGGGCCCCCTGCAGTGTCACCTGTGGGCACGGCCAGCAGGCCCGCCTCAGGTGGCACCACCTGGGGGCACGGGGGGCACGGAGGGGTGCTCGGCAGTCGAGGGGGGGACACATGGCACCCGCAAGGGGACATGGCACTCGGGGGGAATATGGGACCTGGGGGGACATGGGACCTGGGGGGACATGGTACCCACGTGGAGGACCTGGGACCCCAGGGGGGATATGACACCGGAGGGAGGGGGGACGACACGGCACTCAGGAAGGACAATGGGACCCAGGGAGCTACAGCGCTAGGGGAGGGTATGGGATCCAGGGGGACACAGCGCCCAGGGGGACATGGGATCCGGGGGGCATGTGGCATCCAGGGGGACACACCCAGGACCTGGAGGAGACCTGGGACTTGGCGGGGGGACATTGCACTTCATGGGAACATGGGACCTGGGAGAGCACAGCACCCAGGGGGGGACAGGGCACCCAGGGCGCCCAGTGGGGTCATGACACCCAGGGGGAGACATGGCACACAGGGCATTTGGGGGTGTGTGTGTCATGGTGCCTGGTGGGACACAGCATCTGGGGGGCACATGGGACCGGGGGTGGGGGGGACGTGGCACCCAGGGCACCTGGGGGTGGGCAGCAGGGTGGGAGCTGGTATGACCCCAGTACTCCATGTTCCCCCAGGACCCCTGTGGGGGACGACGAGTGTGGGGGGGCCGCAGGAGCAGAGCCGGGACTGTGCACTAGGGCCCTGCCCTCCGCTCTGCTTGGAGGGGGGCACCGAGCGCAGCCTGGGGGACACCTGGCCACAGGGTCACTGCCAGCAATGGTCAGTGCTGGGGCACGGGGGGGCTGGCGTGAGCTGCCCCCCCTGACCCATCCACCCTGTCCTGTGTTCCCTCAGCACCTGCACCCCTGAGGGCACCCAGTGCCAGGACATCCCCTGTGCCGGTGAGTGCCCCCCACGCCCCCCGCAGCGAAGGGGAGTGGTCAGGGGCATCACCGGCATCCCCAAGGGGTGCTGGGATGGTGCGACCCCCCCCAAACCCTGCGTGGCTGGTGCGACCCCCAGACCCTCCAGGAGGGTGCAGGACAGGACTGGGGTCCTGGTGGGACAAGGGGACCTGGGGTGCCGCATCCCCTTGTAACACGGCATATGTCCCCCCAGAGCCGGGGGATTGCGTGTGGGGTGCCTGGAGCCCCTGCTCCCGCTCCTGCGGCACTGGCCTGGCCACCCGGGAGGCCACCTGCCCCTGCCCCACCACCGGCGCCGCCTGCCACCGTGGCCGTGACCATGACCTCGGCCATGAGCTTGGCACACGCCGTGAGGTGCAGGCCTGCTACCTGCGCCCCTGCCCAGGTGGGCTGCCGGGGTGGCCAGGGGAAGGTCCCAGTAGGGTCCCTGGCCACCGTCACCCCATGCCCTGCTTGCCTGCAGCTGCCTGTCCCTGGAGCCCCTGGGGCCCCTGGAGCCCCTGCACCTGCCAGGACCCCCGGCAGCACCGGCACCGGCATCGGCTGGGCCCCGCTGGCTGTGCTGGCCTGGATGGGCAGAGCCGGGACTGCGACACCTCGGGGTGCTCAGGTGAGTGGTGGGGCTGCCTGCACCCCCTGCCCGCACCTCTGCCTGCCCTTCCTGGCTCCCTGCCTGCGCCCCCTGCCCATCCTGTGTGCTGCCTGCCCTGCCCCTGCCCGTCCCGGGGGGTGCGGGGGTGCCCTGCCCAGGGGCTCCCGCGTGACCCCTCCCACCGCAGAGGCCAGCTGTGCCCCCCCCCTTTGAGTTCCGGCCCTGTGGCCCCCCCTGCGACCAGCTCTGCTCCAGCCACCAGCGCCCCGAGCGCTGCCCGCAGCAGCCCCCCTGCCTGCCCGGCTGTGCCTGCCCACAGGTACGGGGAGGGGGGGGGGTTGGGGATGGGGGGGGTGGGGATGGGAGGGGGGAGGGATGGGGATGGGGATGGGATGGAGTGGGGTGGGGTGGGATGGGGATGGGATGGGGTGGGATGGGATTGAGATGAGGTGGGGACGAGATGGGGATGGGATGGGACAGGATGTGGTGGGGACAGGAACGGATGGGGTGGAGATGGGACCAGATGGAGTAGGGATGGGACGGGATGGGGATGGGGGTGGGATGGGGGAGGATGGGGTGGGGATGGGATGGATGAGCTGGGGCACAGCCCCACAGGATCGGGGGCCAGGAGAGCCTCTTCCCCGCATGGCCATGGCCAGGGTCAGGTGCTGATGCCCAACTGCTGCTGAAGAGGCAGGAGGGGTGGGGGTTGGGCTGTGGGGAGCAGATCTGCCCCCCTCACCCCCCCCCGCCATGGCCCCTATCCTGGCAGGGGCTGATGGAGCAGTCTGGGGGCTGCTTCCCCCCCACCCATTGCGGCTGCCTGCACCCCAGCAGCCCCCAGCCCCTGGCTGCTGGTGACACTGTGCTGCTGGGCTGCAAGGAGTGGTGAGTGGCGTGGGGGGGCACTGGGGGGCAGCCCCTCATGTGGGGGGCTGGGGGGCCGCGCCATGGCTCACCCACTGTTCTTCCCCACAGCATGTGTCAGAATGGGACCCTTCAGTGCAGCAGTGAGGGCTGCCAGGGTGAGTGCGGCCCCCTGGGCCCCCAGCCCCTTCCCCCTGCTTGGGGACCCCCTGTATCCCCCCTGGATGGGTGCGCTACATGCCCCACACATGGGGGGTCCCGAGGGGTTCCCAGCGGCTCCGTGTCCCCCCAGGGCTGCTACCGCTGAGCCCCTGGTCGGAGTGGGCGCCCTGCGGCCCCTGCCTGCCCCTGACCACGCTCGACCCCCGTGCCCTCGCCCAGCTGCTGGCCCAGCCGGTGCAGCAGTGGCTGGCGGAGGGGACACCGGCGAGGGTCTCGGCCCTGGCTGCTGTGCAGCATCGGTACCGAGCCTGCCTGGACCCCCAGACCGGGCTGCCCTGGGGTGGTGACGGGGCCGCCTGCTCAGCTGAGCTGCGGCAGGAGCGGCTCTGCCCGGACCCCCACATCTGCCAAGGTACTGGGGGGCTGCGGGGGGCTGCGGGTGCTGTGCAGTGCCATGCTGTGCCGGAGGTGTCCCCATGGGGTTGGTGCCGGCTGTGTCCCGCAGACCTCTGCCTCTGGAGCCCCTGGGGGCCCTGGGGGCCCTGCTGGGACCCCTGCGGTGGGGGCTACCGCCTGCGCCAGCGCCGGCCCCAGCACCCGGAGGGTGGTCAGCGGTGCCGCGGTGCCCGCTCCCAGAGCGAGAGCTGCAACACCACCGTGTGCCCAGGTAACCCCCAGCGCCCTGGGACCCCCGTGTGGCAGGTGAGGGTCGAGGTGAGCACTGTACCCCCGCTGCACCCCAACACCTGGCCGTGTGTCCAGGGGAGGTGTGCGAGAAGCAGGCACGGGTCTTTGCCGCACCCTGCGCCAACACCTGCCCCCGTGCCTGCGCTGACCTCTGGCCCCATGTCGAGTGTCTGCAGGGCCCCTGCGAACCGGGTACGTTCCCCCCCCGGCCCCCTGCAGCCCCATAGCACCGCGCCCCATCCCACAGGGCGGCCGCCAGAGCCCCCTGCCTCACAGCACTGGCTGCACCAGGTGCACTGGTGCACCCACCCCTTGCTCCTTCTGTCCCCACGACGGGGTCCCCCAGTCCCGCAGGGGGCTCGGGGCCACCCACAGCATCCATGGGTGCAGCCCCACTGCTCTCTGCCCCCAGGGTGCCGGTGCCCCCCGGGGCAGCTGCTGCAGGACGGGGCGTGCGTGCCCATCACCGAGTGCCGCTGCGGGCTGCCCGGCACCAACAGCAGCCAGGAGCTGCAGCCGGGACAGGCAGCTGAGCTGGAGTGCCACAGCTGGTGGGTGCCACGGTGGGGGGTGTGGTGGCAGGGTGGGCACGGCTGTGCCACCTGGCAGAGCCCCCGGGCAGGATGCTCATGCCGGCGTGGCTCCCGATGCAGCAAGTGCCAGAACGGGACTCTCACCTGCCCGGCTGCGGCATGTCCCTCCTATGGGCCTTGGTCCCTGTGGAGCCCCTGCTCCCGCAGCTGTGGCGGCGGCAACAGCTCCCGGCACCGTGACTGCCAGGAGAGCGCCGGAGGGGTGCCCTGCAGTGCTGAGGGCACAGAGGAGACGGCCAAGTGCAACCCACAGCCCTGCCCTGGTGAGTACCACCATGGTGGGCTGGGTGATGGGATGGTGGGATGGTGGGATGGATGGTGGGATGGCAGGATGGTGTGACAATGGAACAGTGGGATGGATGGTGGGATGGTGGGACAGTGGGATGGTGAGATGGACAGTAGGACAGTAAGGCAGTGGGATGGATGGTGGGACAGTGGGATGGTGCGACAGCGGGACAGTGTGATGGCAGGATGGTGGGATGGATGGCGGGACAGTGGGATGGTGGGATGGCAGCATTAATGGTAGGATGGTGGCACAGTGGGACAATGGAATGGATAGTGGGACAGGAGGACAGTGTGACAGCAGGATAGTGGGACAGCGAGATAGCAGGATGGATGCTGGAGAGTGTAAGGATTGATAGCAGGATGGTGGGACAGTGGGATGGTGGGATGGCAGGGGCTGGTGCTGAGCCCCTGCTCCCCCTGCAGCAGGTTGCCAGCTGAGCCCCTGGTCCCCGTGGAGCCCCTGCAGTGCCAGCTGTGGCGGGGGCACCTCTGAGCGGCACCGGGAGCTGCTGCCGGGCCCAGGGGGCCAGGATGAACCGTGCCCCCTCCTGCCGCTGCTGCTGCACCGCATCTGCAACCCCCGCAACTGCTCGCCGGGTATGGGGGGGGCCAGCGGCTTTGCCAGTTGGGCCACGGGTGTTGGGCCGGGGTGGGGGGCTCCTGGCTGCAGCTGCCACCTCCTCACCCTGCAGAGTGCCCCGGTGGGCAGGTGTACGGGGACTGCGCCAATGCCTGCCCCCGCACCTGCACCCACCTGCGCCCAGGGACGAGGTGCTTGCCGGAGAGCTGCCAGCCTGGCTGCGCCTGCCCGCCCGGACAGGTCCAGCTGCATCCCCAGAGCCCTCCCCACAGCCCCTGGGGACCCCTGCCACCATGAGGACCCCCTGCCACCCCAGGGACCACCCTGCCATTCACCTCTCCAGGGACCCACCACCACCTTGGGAACCACCCTGCCACCCACCTTCCCATGGCCACCGTGCCACCCCAGGGACACCCCTGCCACAAACCTCCCCATGCCCCACCTGCCACATACCTCCCTGGAGACCCACCACCACCCTGGGAACCCCCTGCCACCCACCACCCAGAGACCCTCCTGCCACCCACTTGCCTGCTCCTCACCTCCTACCCAGAACCCCTCTAGGCTGGGGGTCCTGGGGGGCTGGGATGGCTCAGCCCAGGCTTGGGTCAGGGGCGTCGGGTCACTGCTGGGTGTCGCACAGGTGCTGCAGGATGGGGCCTGTGTCCCCCCTGAGCAGTGCCGCTGCCAGCTGCCCCCCACCCTGCCCGGGGCCCACAACCTCTCGCAGGCGCAGGCACAGCAGGAGCATGCGCCGGGCAGCCGCATCCAGCATGGCTGCAGCAGCTGGTGGGTGCTGCGGCCCCTGGCATCGCCCCCCGGCATCGTCCCATGGCTGCCTCACCCCTGGAGGGGCCGAGCCAGAGTCCGGGGGCTCAGCGGGTGCTGATCCCCTTGTTCTGTCTGCAGCGTCTGCATTCGCGGTGCCTTCAACTGCTCCCAGGAGGACTGTGATGGTGAGACCCCCGTCCCTGTCCCTGTGCTGCAGCCCCCATGCCGCAGCCCCCACATCTCACCCCCTCTGCAGCGGACTGCCTGTGGTCCCCATGGTCCCCCTGGTCCCCCTGCTCGGTGACGTGCGGGACGGGCGAGCGGGTCTCCCGCCGGCACCTGCTCCGGCAGCACCTGTACGAGGGGGCAGAGTGCCTGGGGCCCCCCACCCGCCGGACCCTCTGCAGCCTCCCTGCCTGCCGTGAGTCTGCCACACCGTGCCTTGACCCTGGGCAGGAGGCATCAGGGGGCTGCGAGGTGCCGGGGCTGCGGTGCCTGTGCCGGGGTGTCAAGGCACTGGTGCCATGCGCTGTGTCATGTGCAGCCTGCCCGGTGGGTGAGCGCTGGCAGGGCCCCCATGAGCCGGCCAGCTGCCAGTGGAGCTGCCAGGAACTCTCCAGCGACCCCCCCAGCAACTGCAGTGGCCCCCCCACCCCCGGCTGTGCTTGCCAGCCTGGCCGCTACCGCAACAGCACCGGGCACTGTGTGCTGGCCGCCCACTGCGAGTGCTGGCACCGCGGGCAGCTCCGCCAGGTGAGCACTGCAGGGGGGCTGGCTTGGGGGTGCCCCGCTGCACCCTCTGGTGAGGCTGAGGCCCGTCTGTCTGTGCCCCCCCCAGGCTGGCAGCGAGTGGCAGGAGGGGTGCGAGACCTGCCGCTGCCTCGACGGGCAGGTGGCCTGCGCCGCCCGGTGCCCCCGCCTCATTTGCTCCGAGGTGTGGGGCATGCGGGGGGAGGGGGCCCGCGTGGGGAGGGGGCATGAATAGGGAGGGGAAATGTGTGGGAGGGGGTATGCGTGGGGAGGAGGCGTGTGTGGGGAGCATGCATAGGGAGGGGGCACATGTCGGGAGAGGGCATTTGGGCAGTGGGGAGGGGGCATGTGTGGGGAGAAGGCATGAGTGGGGAGGGAGCATGTGGGGGGGCATGTGAGGAGGGGGCACTTGTGGGGAGGGGGCATATATGGGAACAGAGCACTGGGGGGGAGGCATGCATGGGAAGGGAGCACCCGTGGGGAAGGGGCACGCATGGGGCTGGGGTTCATGTGGCACTGGGGCACGTGTGGGGAGAAGACACGTGGGGGGTCACGTGTGAGGAGGGGTCGTGTGTGAGGAGGAGACACCTGTGGGGGGGGACACCCGTGGGGAGAAGACACCTGTGGGGGGTCACACGTGGGGAAGGGACACTCGTGGGGAGGAGTCACCTGCAGAGGTCGCGCATGGGGAGGGGACACCCGTGGGGGGGTCAGGCGCGGGGCTGAGGCGGGGTCCGCAGGGCGCGGTGAAGGTGCGGGACCCGGGCGGCTGCTGCCCCGTGTGCCGGGAGGAGTGGCCCGGTAAGTCCCCGCGGGGCCGCGCTGCGAGTGGGGGGGCCGCGCGTGGGGCACGGCCGCCGCCAGCATCCCGGCCGTGCCCCGCCCCCGCAGAGGACCCCCCCTCCTCCTGCCGCCGCTTCACCGAGCGCCGCACGATCGTGGCGGGACCCTGCGCGCTGCCCGGTGTCGAGGTCGCCTATTGCGCCGGACGCTGCCGCTCCCGCACCGCCGTCACCGCCGAGGTTAGCGGGGGGGTGCAGGAGCTGGGGTGGGTTCCCGGTGCCGCCCCCCCACCGCAGCTGCCCGCCCCCCGCAGGAGCCGTACCTGCAGAGCGTCTGCGAGTGCTGCAGCTACCGGCTGGACGCCGGCAGCCCGGTGCGCGTCCTGCAGCTGCCGTGCCCCGCCGGGCCCCCCCGCGCCGTGCTGCTGCCGCTCATCCGCGCCTGCCACTGCGGCCGCTGCCAGGGTGAGCGGGGGGGGGGGGCTCCAGCCCCCCCGCGGGGTGCGGCATCCCGAGCCCGCCCGAACCCCTCTCTCCCTCAGGCGGGGATTTCTCCCGGCGCTGAGGACCCCCCGGGATGTGCCCCGTCCCGCCCCGCCCGGCAGCGAACCTGCGGGAACGGCCCCACACCTGGCACCCGGCGGGGGGGGCGGGGGGCTCGGGTGGGGACTGGGGGATACTGGGAGGGTGACCGGGGGGACTGGGAAAAGCCTGGGGGAGGTGACCGGAGGGGGAGACTGGGGGAACTGGGAAGGGCTCCGGGAGTGACTGGGGGGACTGGGAAGGGTTCAGGGAAGAACTGGGGGGCACTGGGAGGGGGACTGGGAAAAGCTTGGGAGAGGCGACCGGAGGGGGAGACTGGGGAACTGGGAAGGGCTCCGGGAGCGACTGGAGGGACTGAGAAGAGTTCAGGGAAGAACTGGGGGGCACTGGGAGGGGGACTGGGAAAGGCTTGGGGGAGGTGACCCAGGGGGCAGACTGGGAGAACTGGGAAGGGCTCCGGGAGCAACTGGGGGGACTGGGAAGGGTTCAGGAAGAACTGGGGGGCACTGGGAGGGGGACTGGGAAAGGCTTGGGGGAGGCGACCCAGGGGACAGACTGGGGGAACTGGGAAGGGCTGAAGGAGGAACTAGGAAGGGCTCAGGGTGGGACTGGGGGGCACTGGGAGGGGGACTGAGGGCACTGGGAAAGGCTTGGGGGAGGCTACCAGGGGGCAGACTGAAGGAACTGGGAAGGGCTGAGGGAGGGTCTGGGCAGGATCAGGGAGGGTACTGGAGCAACTGGGAAAGCCTCAGGGAGGGACTGGGCGGCACCAGGGAGGGGACTGGGGGAACTGGTGAGGTCTGGCGGAGGGACTGGGGGAGGATCGGGGGATGAAGGGGGACCAAGAGGATCCAGGGGGAACTGGGGGTCACAGGGAGGGACTGGGGTGACCGGGGGGGGGTACAGGGGGTGGCTCAGGGAGGGGCCAGAGAGAGGGCTCAGATGGACCGGGAGGGGCTGGGCGGGACAGGGAAGGACTGGGGGGGACACGGGAGGGACCGTGAAGGGCTCGGGGAGGCCAGGGGCACCGGGGGGCCGCAGCAGCAGCCTCACGGCAGATGCACAGCTGGGGGGGGGGGGGCATATCCCGCCCCCTCCCCAGAGCATCCCGGCGGGGGGAGGGGGGCACTGGCTGTGGAAATAAAGCTCACGGTGGGGGAACGCTGGGAACCAGCAGCAAAGTGCAGCAGCGTCTTTAAAAGGAGCCCCGGTGGGCTCAGAGGTGGTGACCCCCTCCCTTCCCCCCGGGACCACCACCCCAGCCCGTGGTACCCTCGGGCTGGATGAAGGTGAAACGACCCCAACCCACTGGTTCCTTATGCACCAACACGCAGCTCAGGGGTGGGGGCAGGGGCCGGGGGCTCAGGGTGGTGCCTTTGGGCCAGTCCCGCTGGGGGCTGCTCACCGGTGGGTAATTGGGGGGGGGGAGGGCAGAAGTGGCACCCACCGAGCCACACTTCTGGCACTAACGGATCTATGGGTGGCGGCATGTCCTGGGTCTGGCTGCCTTTAGAAATGGAGACAGGCCCTCTCGTGGGGGGGGCTGGGGGTGTTTGGGGCCCTCTGGGGGCTTTTGGTGAGGAGCTGGGGGGGCAGAGTGGCTGCAGGGGGAGTGGGTGATGTGACTCAGATCGACTGTGTTTGCGGGGACTAAGACCGCGGCAGTGCCTGGGATGCTGTGAGGGATGACGCCCATCCCGGCTTTCTTGGTGTGACACCTGCAAACTCCTTCACTGGCTGCCACTAACCCAGCTCTGCAGGAGCCCCTGACCTCACCCTAGCCCAGCAACGCCCCCATCCAAGCTCTGTAACCCTCTCCAGGCCCCCCAGCTCAGCAGCCCCCCTAAGCCCAGCAGGTCCCACCAGACACACACACACACACCCAGTTCCACAGCCCCCCAAGCCCAGCAGCCCCTGCCAGACCCACCCCAGCTGCCTGGCACCCATCTGAAGCCAAACCTGAGAGCTGAGCTTTGACTGATGCACCCACCAACCCCCAGCTCCAGCTTTTTTGGGGGAAATAAAGGGAAATTTGGAGCACAAGTGGTTTTCTGCTTCTGTCTGATTGAAAAAAAAAAACCCCAACTAAAATTACAAACAGCTGATGGGAAGAGCAGTTGGGTCTGGGAGGGTCCGGCACCTCTCGACAAGATGAGCCCCCAACCCTCGGGACGCTGCTTCAGCCCTGGGCAGACCCCACCGCTCACTGCTCCTGGCTGGGCAAGGGGCTTCCTAGGGACGAGCAGGGGGATGCCCGCCCCGGCGCTGCTGCAGCGCTCCTTGCTTGTCCTCAGCGTTGAGAAGACTTTTATTTACTTTCCCGGTGGAAAAATAAAGCAGCACCTTCCCCTCTGTCCTGTAATCCATCCTGACCACACCGTGGGTTATTGCGCTTCCCCCATCCCAGCAGCTAGTCCCGCACCCATGGCTCTACCGCAGCAGCTGCCGGTGCCGTGGGGCCCAGCGTGGTGGGGAAGGGGCTGCGGTGACAGCTCCCCCACCGGCAGGTGCCATGTGTCCCCAGGGAGCGGCTGAGGAGGAGGCAGCCCACACCTGTGAGGATGCTTCTCCAGGCTCACGTGTGGCTGCTCTGGTGGCTGGTGCTGTGGGTGACCCCCCCGCAGCCCCCCCCTGCAGCAGCCCCTCGCACCCCAGGGACCCTTCAGCAGCAGCTTCAGGGGGCAGTGGGCTGCAGGGGCAGCCACGGGCCAGGGGTGCCATGGGTGCGCTGGTGGGCCAGCATGATCCGCTCATCTTGAAACCGCTTCTTGTGGCTGCTGCGCTGGTAAGGATTGACCTTCCCCACCCCCTGCCGGGGGCAGACACCCCCGCCCCATCCCACCAGCCACCCTCCAGCATGGCCAGCAAGCCCCCGTGCACCCGCTGGTGGCTCTTCAGGTGCTGCTTCTGGCTGCAGGTCTTGCCGCACTCGCCGCTTCTCACCGGTGTGGATGTGCTGGTACAAGGTGAGGGTCTTCTTGTCCCGGAAGGCCTTGGGGCAGTGGGTGCAGGCGAAGGGGTACTCCCTGCTGCGGATGCACTGGTGGCTGACCAGGTTGTGCTCCTGGCTGAAGTGGTGGCCACAGTGGCTGCAGGCGAAGGGCTTCTCGCCAGTGTGAATGCACCAGTGGCTCAGCAGGTGATGCTTCTGAGTGAAGTGCTTGCCGCAGTCGGCACAGCCGAAGGGCTTCTCCCCACCGTGCACCTTCTGGTGCGATGCCAGGACCTGCCTCAGCCAAAAGCAGCAGCCACACTGCAGGCAGGGGAAGGGCCATGCCGCCATGTGCATCTGCTGGTGTTTCCACAGGTCCCGGCTCTTGCCCAAGCTCTTCCCCCTCCACGCAGCTGCAGGGCTCTTGGGGGCCAGGGGCCTGCAGGGCGGCAGCGGCTTGGCCAGGATGCCAGGCTGGTGTCGGGGGGTGTCCGGCTTCCTGGCGTGGGTCTTCTGGTGACACAAGGTTCCCTGGGAGGGGAAGCCCTTCCTGCAGCAGGGGCAGCCAAAGGGCCGCTCGCCCATGTGGCTCCGCTCGTGAATGGCCAGCGCTGTCTGGCTCTTGAAGCTCTTGTTGCACTCGGGGCATGTCGGGGGGGGGGTGTCTTCTCCAGCAGCTGGGGGGTGGGGAGCAGGTGGTGGTGCCCCAATGGGCCCCCCTGGCTCCTGCCCAGCTGGCTGTGAGCCAAGCACCCCTGCCGCCTCCTGCCCCACTTGGGCAGCACAGTGGGTGTCAGCATCCCTGCAGGGACCCCCCCAGCCTCCCACTGCCTCCAGGCATCACTGGCTGCTGGGGAGGATGGAGGGGTCAGTGCTGGGGCTGAGCACGTGGGACCACTCCCCGTGGGGAGCAGCACAGGCACCCTGCCAGCCGCCCACCCTCCCCAGTGTATGGAGCACCCAAGGCCGAGGGGACAATGCTGGCAGATCCTCCCCCCCGCCCCCCCCCCCCAGCGCCCTAGTACCTGCCTGGGATGGGAGTCCAGCGCCTCTGCTGTGCCCCAGAGGGTTGACATGCATGGTGTCTCTTCTCGCTCCATCTTGCAGATGATCTCAGGCTTGAAGGCAGGCCAACCTGTCCAGGCAGAGAGCCAAGGACCCCCCACCTGCACCCCTGGGACGGCTTGCGGCCCCCTCAGCCCTGCACCTGCAGCCCCCTTGCCCCTCGCTTTCGGCACCCCAGCAGCTCTCCCTCAGGCAGGATGCTGGGGAGGGCTCAGGGTGGTGTGGGGGGCTTAGGCTGGGCAGGAGGGAGTGTGGTGGTGCTGAGAGGGGTCTGAACGCTGTAGAGGAATCATAGAGGAATGACGGCAAGTTAATTAACATTGATAATATACAGCTGTGGGCTGGCTTCAGGGGCGGTGGGTTGGCTGACTTGGATAAGGTGCAGCTGTGGCTGGTTCCTGCTGAGTAGTTAAATAGCTGTAAGGGGGATGGAAGGGGAGCACTGGGTGAAAAGAGACCTGGAAGAAGCAGAGGGAGGAGAGACAAGGGGAAGGATGCAGGTGAGGCAAGAAGCAGAGGGACTGGGCTGAAGAGGCTGAAGAAACAGCACAGACAGTAGATAAACTGTTGAAACCTTGTGGGGTTTTGGTGGCTGTGCCAGGGCAAGGTGTGGGAGCTACTTATTGAAGTTAACCTGGTATGTGATGGTAAAAGCCTTGTTACAGCCAGCTAGTTTGTTAGTGCTGTGACAGAACCCCAGCACAGGCTGCCAGTGGGGCAATGCCCCAGGCCGGACAGGGCTGGGGGCATTTGGGTGATGCCCTTAACATGGTTTGGCTTTTGGTCAGGCTTGAAGTGCTCAGGTGGGGCGGTGGGGGGGGGGATATGATTATTGGTGTGGGGCCCTTCCCACTGAAACAAGCCATCCCACACCACCCCAGGCCTGCTCCCAGTTGGAAGCTGCCCAGCTGGGTAAAACCTGCCGGCAGCTGCTGCAGCAGTGCTTGGGCAGCACCAGTTGCTGCCAGCTTTTCTATTTTAGGGCCCCCAGCCGATGAGGGGGGATTCTGGCTCAACCCTGGCCCAGTAGCACCGGAGAGTCCTCACCTAGCGAGGTTACTGCCTGGTAGTTGTCCAGCATCGCCTCCTGGTAGAGCCGCCGCTGCCATGCCACCAGCTGTGCCCGCACCTTCGGGGAGAAGTACATGGCCATGTTCTCGCGCGTCACTAGCACCTGGAGCGAGTAGCATGCCTGGCTCAGTGCTGGCAGGCGTGCTGGGGGCAGTGGCACCACGAGGAGCGCTTGGAGCATCCCATGCCAGTGAAGGCAACAGGTGGTGCAGCAGGGTCACTGTGGCATGGGGGGCTCGCTCAGCCTGTCCCAGGTGGGGGCAGCCCACCAGCCGCACCAGGAGAGGGCAGACTGGCAGGCCTGCGGGGGTTCCCGTGACCCACGCAGAGCAGCGGGGACCTGTGTCGCACACCGGAGCCCTCGCCAGGGCAGGGTGCAGCTCTGCGACACCAGGCCTGGCAGCAGGCATGCTCCTGCCCACGGTGTGGCTCGGCAGGTAACGCCGGGGGTACCATGCACCGTGCCAGGTCTCCAAGCGCTTCCCTCCCACCTTGTAGCAACCGGACCCCTGGCCCTGGGGGTTCTGCACCATGGCACCAACCACAGGGAGCTCAGCCTGTGGCACACTGGCTGCCATGGCTCTGCATGCCGGCAGCAAGGGGCGAGCAGCTGGGCTTATGGTGTGTGCCAGGGCAGTGCTGGCACCCACCTCACCAGAGCTGTTGGCGAGTGGGCAGGGGCACCCACTGTGTATCTGGGAGGGCGGAGGTGGGATGTGCTGGACTCCGCAGGAGCTTCCAGTCCCGTGACCAGCTGCACCAGCACAGCAAGGATGGCTGTTCCATGCCAAACACAATATTTGGACTAATGAATTGGGGCAGAATGCACCCACACGCCACCAGCTGCACTGCCCCAGGCCCCAACAACCACCAGCACAGGTACCGTCCCTGAGCCCATTGCCTGCACTGCCGGCCGGGCTGGCACAGTGGTGAGAATTGCCAATACAGACAGGGGTTTGGGGGGCTCCTGGTGCCCCAAAGCTGGCTATGTCCATCTGGGGGGGCTGACCATCCATCCCTCCATCCTGGGGGGCTAAACATCCATCTGGGGTAGCAGGGGGGCTGAGCACCCATCTTGGGGTACTGACCATCCATTCCCCCCCAGTCTGGGTGGCTGACCATCCACCCCGCCACACCCTGGGGGGCTGAGCACCCTTGGTGTGTGGGAGTGCAGTGCTCCCCAGGCTGGATGGGGGGGGCGGTGCAGGGGAGGGCAGTGGGGAGCCCGGTGGGGGGTGTTTGCAGCAGCCCTGAGGGTGGTGGGGGCAGTGCCCACCCCAGTACCGCAGGCTGCCACCCCTACCTGTGCCGAGAGAGGCAGCCCCAGGGTGGGAGCGGCACGTCAGCACGGTAGGCACCGGTGCCCACGGGAGGTGTAGTCCCACCGGTGGGAGACCAGCACCCTGCCTGCCCCCATGGCCCCAGCACAGGGATGGGGGGGCACCCCCTGCCCCGTCCCCACGGGCCCACTGCAGGGATGTCCCCCACACACACACACTGCAGAGATGCAGGTGCCCCCCCACCCCCGGGGATGAGGGTGCCTCCCACAGCCTTGCTGCAGGGATGTGGATGCCCTCCCCCCATGCTGTGAGATGTGAGTGTCCCCCATGCTCCCACCCTTAGGGACACCTGTGCCCCCTGCGGCCCCCCACTGCAGGGCTGTGAGTGGCCCCCCCCCGGGGTGTGTGCCCCCCCTGGTCCCACTGCAGGGCTGTGGGTGCCCTGTTGTGCTTTGGGCACTGCACTGGGGGCAACCTCTCTGGGGGGTTGGGCATGGGGCACTACCTGTGTCAGGACAGCAGCTGGCTGAGTGGCCCCCTCACACCTGGGCCTGCACTCAGGGCTTGAGCTGTTCTTTTCCTTCTTCCTCTTTTCCTTACAATTTACAATTTTTTTATTATTCTTTCATTATTAAACTCTTTTGATGCCAACCTCCAGGGAGACGGGCTGCATGGTGCTGCCCAGGTCAAAGCGTGGTGGGTAGCAAGGCAGGGGCAGCTGGGGGGTTCTGCACACACCGGGCTGTTACCGTGAGCCAGTGGCTGCTGGCCATGCATGTGATGCTTGCAATGCTTGGGTGAGTGGTTCCTTCCTGTGCCCCGTGCTGCCAAGGTGCCTTCCTGTGAGCCAGGGCGGGGGGTGATGCTTCTGTCCCCCCCAAGCAGGTCCACAGTCATGGATGGGGCTGGGTGCTGGGGAGAGGCAGTGGGACCCCGTGGCAAGGAGGGATGAGAGGTCCCACCTCTCCCACGGGGGGTGAGCAGAAATAAGCAGCAAATGGGTTCTCTTATATTTGCACTTTTTATTAGTGTCTAGGTTAGGAAAAACCAACAGTGCCATAAATACATGTGGTCCCTGCACACTGTGTCCCATGGTGGGGGCTCCTATGTGTCAGCTAAGCCACCAGCTGTCCTTTGTCCCTGGCAGCTGCAACACGCCCCAGCCCAGCACTTGCCCCCCATGGGACTCCGCATGGTCAGGAAGGGGTTAACACGCCCTCTGGGAGGCAGCACGTAGTGTTACCCCCCCTTCACAGATGGGGAAACTGAGGCAGGGATGTGACAAGCATAACCTTGAGCCCCAGGGCAAAGCTGTGGAGACAGCCAGGTCGGGGTCCCTGTGTGCCCCAGGGCCTCTCGCCTCCATGGCCCCTCCAAAAGCAGCCCCCCCTGCAGAACCAGTGGCCGAGGGAAGAGGTTTGCCCCCCAGCAGAATACTCAGGTTTCCATCAAAGCCCCAAAGCGCAGGGCCCTGCTCCCCGGCACACAGCAGGTGCTGGGGCAGGAAGGGAGCCAAAGGCATGCCAGATGGGACTTTGGGGGGACAAAGAAGGGTGCTGGCTCACCCCCGCACAGGGGCTGGTCACTGTGCACAGAGCATAGTGGTGAGGGGCTGTGCCTGGTAGCCATGGGCTCCTCATTGAGTCCAGCATCCTTGATGGGGATGAGGGGAAACAGGGGTGCTCAGCCCCAGACCTGCCCCATTCCCCCAGCTGCACCTGGCCCCTCAGCACAGGACGGGGTGGCCACACCTGCCACAGCACAGATGGTGGCACCGGCATTGGGGACAGCAAACCTGGCAAGGGGACCCATCTCTTCACACCTACTCGTTGTGATCCACTTTGAAAAGGTTTCCAACAGCAAACAGGATGGCGGACTCTCGGGTCGGGGACAACATCTCCTGCCATAATAGAAAGCCCCCCATCACCTGGGGGTGTGATTGGTGCTGGTGTGGTGGCAGGCCACCAGCCCCGCACGTCCAGGGTCCCAGCCCAGCTGCCTGTCCCTGCCACTGGCCCCTGGCCCCCGCCATGGCAGGGCAGCCCCTCTGGCACTGCTGAAAGCCAGTGGCATCCTCAGCGGGCGCCTTGTCCCCAGGACCCGCCAGTGTCCCATGGCACTGGCCCTGCAGCGGGGCCAAGTCTCTGACATTGGTTCCTCCTCTGGCTGCTTGAGCCACGGGGACGTGCCACAGGCAGGACAGTGGGCTGTCCCTGCTGCCACCAGCCCTCCTACTTGTACTTAGACAAGGCTTCCAGTGGCACCGGAAGCTGGGCGCAGGACATGAGGAGGGGGTGCACGGGGAGGAAGGGGTTGAAGGACTCTCCCTCCTGGTAGCAGGAGAGGATCCTCTCCTCTGTGTGCACGCCCTGGTGCACTGTCAGCTCCTTCTTGTGGCTGAAGATCTTGCCACACTCAGTGCAGGGGTAGACCCGCTCCACTGTATGGGTGAGGTGGTGGGTTCGGAGGTTGCCCTTGTACTTGAAGCTCTTCCCACACTCCAGGCAGGTGAAGGGACGCTCGCCAGTGTGGATGCGCTTGTGCTTCATCAGCGTCGTCTTCAAGTTGAAGGTCTTGCCGCACTCGGGGCAGACGAAGGGTCGCTCACCGGTGTGAATGCGCTGGTGGGTGATGAGGGTGCCTTTGCGGTTGAAGCTCTTGCCGCACTCGGTGCAGGTGAAGGGCTTCTCGCCGGTGTGGATGCGCTGGTGCTTGATCAGCTCACCATTGTGGCTGAAGCTCTTGCCACAGTCAGTGCAGGCAAAGGGGCGCTCGCCGGTGTGGATGCGCTGGTGCCGCGTCAGGTCACCATTGCGGCTGAAGCTCTTGCCACACTCTGAGCAGCCAAAGGGCCGGTCGCCGATGTGGATTTTCTGGTGGAGGATGAAGGTCTTCTTGGCACAGAAGCCCTTGCCACACTCAGCACAGATGAAGGGGCGCTCACCACGGTGGATCTTCTGGTGGGTGATGAAGTTGGCCTTGCGGTTGAAGCTCTTGCCACACTCAGTGCAGGAGAAGGGCTTCTCGCCAGTGTGGATGCGCTGGTGCAGGATGAAGGTCTGCTTGGAGCAGAAGCTCTTGCCACAGACTGTGCATTTGAATGGCTTCTCACCGGTGTGGATGCGCTGGTGCCGCATCAGGTCACCCTTCTGGCTGAAGCTCTTGCCACAGATGGTGCAAGTGAAGGGCTTCTCGCCTGTGTGCACCCGCAAGTGGGTGATGAGGTTCCCCCGGTGCTGGAAGCTCTTCCCACACTCACTGCAGGTGAAGGGACGCTCGGCTGTGTGGCCACAGGGACGCCGTGCCGGCTCGGTACCGGAGGCCGTGGCACTGCCCACCCCGCAGGCAGAGGGAGGTTTCTGCCTGGCGCTGCTCACTGGCACCACCGGAGCTGTGCCCCTCTCCAGGCAGAGCACCCAGGGCTCGGGGGCAGCCCGTCGCTCCCTGGGCACTGCCGGGCTGCACCGGAGCTCAGCAACGGTGCCCTGTGCCTGCTGCACCGTCCACTGGCTGACATGGGGCCAAGGTCCGAGCGAGCCCCCCAAGGCAGCCCCCAGGCTCTTCTCCAGCTCAGCTGCCTCTGGCTTCACCTCCTCTGGCTCCTCCTTGGGTCGCTGCTCGCCGTCAGGGCCTGCCAAGAGAAGGTGACCCCACCGTTACCTGCCGCAGCTCCAGAGATCCCCTGGGAGACCCCTGCAGCCACATTCAGCCCCTTCCCGCAGCCCCCCTCAGGGTGTCCTAGCACGGGCTGGGCAGAGCTGCACCCACCCTCACAGGCACCGAGCTGTGCCCACCTTTGACCTGTCCCGTGTGATGGAGCAGCAGGACAAGGCCGCCCTGCCCTCGGCACCCAGCCAGGCCCATGCCCGCTCGGGCCCACCGCCAGGTCCCAGCACACCCGAAGGTGCCATGTGCGATCCCTCCCCCACAGCCAAAATGGCACAGATCCCCCCGGCCTAAGCCCAAGTCCCTGTTCTGCGACGGGGGGCACCTCTGGAGCCCCGAGCCAGGTGGCACCAGCACATGCCAAGCAGAGTGGCAAGGCTGGCACAGCAGCGTCACTGTGGAGTCAGTTTCGGGAGTTCAGGGCAGGGATGATTCCTGGCTGCCGAGGCTGCCCAGAGAGGCAGAAGCGCAGCACAATGATCTGCCAGCACCTGCATGACCAGCGGCTCGCCCAGACCATCTGGAATGTTGCTGGGAGTGGGACGGGGGGCTGCGGGGGCCACGTCAGGTGCAGCCCCAGCCCTGGGGACAGTTGCTCCCCCAACCACTGAAAGCCATCAGCGAGGCTGCCCCAAGCCCACCACGCAGCCCAGGCTCAGCTCCTACAGCTGAGAGGCTCTGGGGACACCCGCGCAGTCACCTCTGCCTGCTGCCAGCTCACGGCCAAGTCCCAGCCAGGACTGGCGCGGGGAGCACAGGCACCGCACACCATGTGTGAATTAGGCTCGTGGCAGGGTCACACCAAACCCCGAGGAACACTGAAATGCCAAATAAAGCCGCAAACATAAAGATGAAAAATCCATCCTGCAGCTGCGACCAGCATCGCCTGCCGGTGCTGCCCATGACCGCCCACTCGCCCTCCAGCCCACGGCTTCCACCGCAGCCTCACTCAGCACTGTGGCCACCTTGGCGTGTTGCCTGGCAGTGGCTCCATGGTGACAAATGTCAAAGGTCCCCACTGAGGAGGGCGGCTGCCTTCCCCTTCCACCACCTGCAGCGTACAAGGGGAGCAGGGGTCCTGGCACAGTGCCGCACCACCAGCCCCCCAGCCCCAGCCGAGGGCACCACCGAAGGCTCTGGTCCGGTTCAGGGGCTGTTTCCAGCCAAGCCTGGTGGCGCCTGTCCCTGTACCAGCTCTGGTTGAAGCTTTCAGCTTCCACTGGCTTCCAGACTCCTTCCCCGAGCCTACTGCGCCCCTCCTCGCAAGGACATTTTGGCCAAACCCACTGCTCAGGCGGTGCTTCAGGACCCTGCGCCCTGGGCTCCCAGCAGAGTGACCGGCACCAACACCGCCCCCATCCCCCCCGGTGCTCACCTGCGCTGCCACAGTGGCTGGGAGCACCTGGGCCAGCCAGATCCTGGGGACACCCAATGTGTGACTCCTCCTCTGGCTCCACCTTCACGATGACCTCGGGCCTGGCATCACCTGCACGTGGAGAGCGTGGAGAGCGTGGTGCTCGGTGGGCGCAGGCAGCTGCCAGTGGGCTTTGGGCCCTGGCTGGCAGCACTGCCGGCAGGGAGGGCAGGGCTGGGCTCTTGTGGGACCTCACTGTCCCCAGGGTGGCACAGGACAGTGTCACCATGCCCTGGGTGGCACAGATCAGAGTGCCACCATCCCCAGGGAGGCACAGATCAGAGTCTTGCCATGCCCAGGGTGGCACAGGACAGAGTGCCACCATCCCCAGGTGTAGAAGAATGGCTGCAGAAGCATGGCCTTAGAATCTCTGAAGATCTGCACAGTCCAGGCCTGGTATTAAAATAGGCCTGTAATCAGAATTGTGCTGAAGTCAACAAGAAAGGTGGCCTTGAACTATTATTGAATCCTGAAACCAAGTAATTAGGTTGTGCCAACCGGCCGTGGCTGTAACAAGCTACAGCTGCTGGGAAAGCAGGTGCAGGGCCAAGCAAGATAGGGACCGGTACGGGAAAATAGGGAGTAACAAACCACAAGGCTGAAGCACAGCAACACAATTAGCTACATGGATAGAACGCTTATTTTAGTCATGATAATTAGGGGTGTGAGAACCACGCGTGTTTAGAGACTACTAAACAATTATATTTCTGCTTTACGAATATGCATGTCTATCAGTTCTATATAAGTAGTGTTAGAAACTAATAAAGTTGAGCAAGATGCGTAACTCATATTGAGTGTCTTCTTGACTCCAGCAAACCCTTCTTCCAACACCCAGAGAGGCAGGGGACAGTGTCACCATCCCCAGGGAGGCAGGGGACAGCCACAACAGGCAGAGTTTCCAGGCAGGCAGAGCAGACAGCATCAGGCCAGTGGGCAGGTGAAGTGGATCAAGGTTCTTGGCTGGGTGCCCACTGCCGAGCTTGACTCCCTGCCCAGCCCTCCACCCACCCTGGCCCCCAGCCCCTCTCCTGCAGCCTGCAAAGCCTTGGAACACGCCAGCTGCACTCCCCCGGACCCCAGCTCCACTCACCGGCAGCATGGTGGTGCGGCGCGTCCCGCTCCTGGCAGCCGGGGCAGCCGCTGCCGTACGCCTCGGCCCCAGGCTCACTTTTGATGCTGGTCTCCGCTTTGATGCCTGCCAGGGGGAAAGCGTGGTGTGTCTGCTGTGGGGACAGACTCTGTGCTTGGAGACGTCCCTGTGCTTTGCCAGTGCTGACACTGGCTCCAGGCACCACTTGCAAATCCTGGGTTCCCAGGAGCTCCCCACAGCCACTGGGTATCTCCTAGTGCTGGGACACTCCTGCAGGAAAGGAGGTGGGTGCCCTGGCCAGAGAGCCCTGGGGAACCAGGACACCTGGAGTCATCAAATATTTGTGCAAGAGAAGGAACCCCATTTCCTCCAGGAGGGAATACCTGGTTACTGATCAGCACTGGGCACATACTGTGCGAGCAAAGCTCCCGGGTGCAGCGGCCTTTCCCACGTTCCCACACAGGTATCGCCCTAAGCAGTCAGTATACGGGATGCCACCCACAGCAGTTGGCATGAGACACCAGCCACAGCAGTTGGTATGGAACCAGGGACTCAATCCCCCAGGGGCTGCGGGTCTTGCTGAGCCCCCAGCCCCTTGCTCTGCTCACCAGTGCTGGGAACCCTGGGGACAGTGGCATCCAGGCCCTGGTGACAGCTGACGTAGGACTCATCCTCTGGCTCCGTTTTCACCACGATCTCACGCTTCACACCAGCCCAGCCCTTTCCTGAGGAAGACAGAGCT
The DNA here is from genome assembly GCF_017639655.2 of Falco naumanni. NCBI lineage: Eukaryota > Metazoa > Chordata > Aves > Falconiformes > Falconidae > Falco > Falco naumanni. The sequence goes on from NC_054057.1 coordinate 62,538,999, forward strand.
GCTCTCGGGCTCCTGGGCAGCACGGCGTCATGCCGGCAGCTGCGAGGTCCCTGTGGTGCCAGGGCAGCTGGGTCCCCGCAGGAGCTCTCGGCAGCCTCACCTGTGTCACAGGCATCCGGCAGGTCCCCCCTCCACGACTTCTCCTCTGGCTCCATCAGTGGGGTCCTGGCACTGCCTCCAGGTGAAACTGCCTGAGTGATGGGAAAGTCTCTTCCAGCCTCCCCTCATCCCCTCCACTCTGGCAGCCCGGGCTGTGCCAACTACCCCCCTGACCCCTGCCCCAGACCCCAGTTGCCCCCTGCCCGTCCCTGGCTGTCGGCAGGGCCAAGGAGGGTGGCGCGGGTGTGATGCGGCACAGGGTGGCACAGGACGGTGCCAGCTCACCCTACCATTGCCCAAATTGCCACGTGCAGCAGCCACGCGCCCCCCGCAGCCCCCCCAGCCCCCGTGCCTCTGGCTTCCAGGCCAGGCGAAGGCAAGCATCGTGCCAAAGTCACCAGCAGCACCGGGGCCCAGACCCGACCGCAGGGGCTGGGGGGTGCAGGGGTGCACCCCACCCCGGTGGCTCTGGGCAGGGCAACGGGCCCCTTGGGTGCTCCCCAGACATCATGGCACGGACCACCGAGCGGTTCGGGGAGCGCCAGCAGCGCTGGCAGGCGGGAAGCCGTGCGGGGCCTCGCCCCCCCCAGCCCTCCTCCTGCCTGGCTGCCCGCCCCCGCGGGCGGGGGTCCTGCCACGGGCAGCGCCGGGCAAGCGGGCACAGGGCTGGGGGCTGCTGGGGCTGCCTCCGGTGCCCCCGGCCGGGGGATTGCGGCGGAGCTCCGGGCAGGGGCCAGCCGGGAGCCGCAAGCCCGCAGCTCTCCGCGGGGCCACGGGGAGCCCCGGGTGCTGCCCCCCACCCCGCGGGGCAAGGGGCCGGGAGAGGCGGCCACGCCGCCCACCCTGCGTCACAGCAGGGTTGGGGGGACCCCCCTCGGGTCGCTGCCCCCCCCGCCCCCCCTGGTCCCGCGCCCCCCTCCCCGCCCGGCCGGCGGTGGCGGCCCCCAGCGAGCACGGCCCGGACTGGAGCTCGTCCCGGGGGCGGGGGGTGTCGGGGGGCGGGGGCTCAGCCAGGCACCAGCACCGCCGCGGGAGGCGGCCGGGCCCCGGTAGCCCCGCACGCTGTACCCCTCGCTCCCGGTGCCCCCCGCCTGGCCCGATGCCCCCCTCCCGGTGTCCCCCCCCCGCCGCGCCGGTGTCCGCTCTCCCGGTACCCCCCCACCCCGCCTGCTCCGGTGTCCCTTCTCCCGGTACCCCCCCGTCTCCGGTGCCCCCCTCCTGGCGTGTCCCCCCCTCGCCTGCTCCGGTGCCCCCCACCCCGTGCCGCGCCCCCCCCCCGCGCTCACCGGGCGCTGCCGGCGCGGGCCGAGGCCGCAGGACGCGGCGGGCGCGGCAGGACAAAGGCTCCGCCCGCTGCCTGCCGGGAGCTGTAGTGCGGCCGGGGCGGGGGCGGGGGGCACTGGGGGCGCGGGGCACCGGCGGTACGGGGCGGGGGGGCACCGGGAGGTGCGGGGTACCGGCGGTACGGGGCGGCTGCGGTAAGGGGTCGCAGCCAGCCTCCGCCTCCTCCCCGCTGCCTGCTGGCTCCCGGGGAGCGGTGGCTGCTGCCGCCCTCCTTGGACCCCCGGGCTCAGCGACGGGCTGTGGGGACACCCGCCGGGACGCGGTGCCCAGCCGCCGAGGGTCGGCCAGAGGGGCCCCGGCGCCCACGGCGCGGGCGGCGGCTTCGGGGCGGTGGGGCTGGCGGTGGGGCGCGCAGGGTGAGCAACCGGCCAGGCAGTCAAGGGCATAGTTTGGGTGCCCGGCGGCAGCCACCGGTTTGCCAGCTCCTGGCACCGTGCCGGGCTGCGGCCACGGGACGGGTGCCCACAGCCCCTGGGGAGCGTAGTGTTGGCTTTGCCATTACTGTGCATTATTCCATTGCTGGTAAAAAAGCAAACGGTGGGGTGTCTGGTGAGTGGCTGGGCAACATGAGCAGGGCAGGGAGGCGGTGTGTGTTCTCCACCAAGACGGGCACCGCAGTGGGCAGCACCGCCACTCCTGGGGCTCCACCACCAGCCATCACTTAGCACCATGTTATAGAGTCGTCGCCAAGCTCTGCTGGGCCTGGGAGCTCTGGGCAGACAGTGCGAGCAGGTGTGCGGGGCGGCCATGCCCTCCACGTGCAGCTGCAGCTCCGGCCTCAGTGCCCCCAGAGCAGGGCTGGGGAGCAGCACCCGTGGAGTGGGGCTCCAAGCACCCACCGCCAGCCATGGGGCCAGGGGCTGCACCCCTGCGCCTATTCGTAGGTGCTAGTAAGTACAAGGAACTACTAACAAGTATGAGCAAGGACTAGTAAGCAGTAGTAAGTGCAAATAAGTACACCTGAGTACTAACATACTTGTATTTTCCAAGCATTTTCCAGCTGGAGGGAGGTTGAGCATCCCATGCCAGCAGCAGAGGCCCGCGCAGGATGGACCCCTGCCCCAGGGCAGCCCCCCCAGACTGAGTTTGATTCACTGCAAAACTTGGACTAGCCTCTGACAGAGGGGCCTGGTGGCCATTCCTGGCTCCCTGCACCAGCATGGCCACTCCAGTGACGAAGGAGCCAGCACCAAAATGGCAAGTGGCTGTGGCACTGCCTGCCCGGTCTCAGCCACCGGTCCCACAGCTTGGCTAGCAGGGAGCAGGCAGGGCAGCATGACCCTGCAGCAGGCAGGGCACAGGCAGGGCAGCATGGCCGGTGCATGGTTCCTGGTGTCACAGTGGGCAAGCGCAGGGGCTCACTGAGCCAGCACTTGCCCCTGCTGGGCTGGGGGGCTGCCCCAGTACGCGAGCACTGGCTGCTGCAGCCCCTCTCTGATGCATGTTGCCTTCGAGGCCATAGTTCAGAGAACAGCACAGCATGCTGTATTGTATTGTACTGTATTATATTACATTATGTTATGTTATAGCATGTTATGTTATGTTACATTTCAGCTGGAAGGGACCTACAGCAACTACCTAGTCCAACGGCACCTAGTCCCTCCAGCCCTCGGGAACAGACACCTTTGGGGGTCCCTGGGCAATGCCAGGCCAAGGACTGGGGAAGGCTGGGCTGAGCAGCTGGTCCCGCACTGGAGAAGGAGGAGGAAGAGGAGGAGGAGAGCAGCGTACTTGCTCACTGGGTGCTGCTGTAGCACTGGCAACTACTCATCCAAACCAACAGCCACGTTCCTGCCAAAGCAATTTATTAAATAATGAGCAAGCACTGAGGGCATGGTGCTCCGTGACTTCAAACACACCAGCAGACTGCCACTTCCCTGGGGACAGGGGAACCACTGCTGGGTGGTGCCCGAGGGAAAAGCCACAACCTGGGCTCAGTGGCCATGCTCCCCAAGACTGGGAGAAGCAACTCCTTGCCCCAGGCACTGCCCCCATCTCTAATGTACAAGGCAGCTCAGAATGCAGTGGGTCCCAGGACGCTCCTGGGGACATGTCGGGGCACCCACGACGACTCAGCCCTTTGTGTCGTGTCATCAGCCCTGCACAGTTTAGGGAACCCATTTTCTGAAAGGTGGCTTTGATCTTAGGGGTGTCCTTCACTGCCTTAAGGATTGTGTCCCACCCTCACCCTGCCAGACCCATGCCACCATGCCCATGCCAAGCCAGCTGCCCCACCGAGGCACTCAGGGGCAGGGAGGTGAGCAGCACGCACAGACCCTTGAGTTGCAACCACTAAAATCTGCTTTTTGCTTCAGCTCCTGCCAGTGAGTGCTGGGACACGAGCACACAGGGGATGCAACAGGCCCGGAGGAGCTGGGCAGCCAGCAGCACCATCTCTGAGGAAAATACAGCTGGATTTCTGCGCCCAGGCTCCACCACTCCACAGCACTGGCACCTTCTGCTCTGGGGACCAGCACCACAACGTTTGGGGAGCAAAAGCCGTGCCCTCACTGCAAGTGGGAGCCCCAACACCAGCTCCAGCCACAGCCTGGCCCATGTGCTGGGCCTGCCGGCAGCCCGGTGTGCCCACAGCTGCAGGGATTACAGTGTCCTTTGACAAGTGATCAGGCACACTCATGACACCCTATTCCAGACGTTTCACGTCCAGGGCATGGGGCCATGCATCCATCTCCCTGCCAGGCACCCCAGCCCTCAGGCCATGTGGACCCTGGCACAGCCACCTTCCAAAGGCACACAGGGACTCACCCTCGAGAGATACCCGGCATGGTGACCACTGCTGTGCTCACAGGCCCTGGGACCACGATGCTGTGACAGTGGGAAACTCCCCACACCAGCTCACCACAACCTGGCACAGCAGACCCCAGCCCACTCCTCCCAGGAGTGATGGGTAACCGTGTCCCCAAGCATCGCCGGGAGCTGCTCAGGGCCCTGCTCCACACCCTGGCAGCAGAGTGGCCACAGAAGACAAGCCTGGGGGGTCCCACTCCCACCTCAGCTACCCAAGTGCTGCCCCTCCCTTTGGGCAGCGCTACGGGGCAGGAACAAACCCCCACACACGTGTCTGGGCTTGGGGACACTGGTACAGGGACAGCTATGTCCCCACAAGGACCCCCAGGAGCTGCCCCATGCCTCCGAGCCCTGTGGGGGAGGGATCACAGCCTGAGCCCCAGGCAGAGCTGGGACAGCCCACCAACCCTGGGTTGGCCATGCTCCAACAGACCAGGGGTCCCACTGGCTGGGCACATGGCCATGCTCTGCACCCCAGCTTTGCACTGCAGGGTCCCCAGGCCCTGCACACCCAGCTTTGGGCAACTCACAGCCCCAGCTGGGCTCACAGCTCCCGTGGAGCCTGGCACAGCTCTGCTGGTGAACAGCCCCAGCTGGGCAAGGGGACAGGGGACAAAGTGGCCACCCCAGCTTCGCCCAGCCCGTGCCAATGGGCAGCGCTGCTGGGAGTGGGTCGGGATGGGGGTCTGTTCATCCCCCAAGCCACCCAGCCCACCCCCGGCACTGCTCTGAGGGGAAGACCAGGGCGCTGGGCAGCAGGGAAAGGCTCTTGGGCTGCCACCCCAAGCACAGGATGGGGCCCTTCCACCCCACTGCCAGAGACCAGACCTCACACTGGCATCGCTCTCTTCTGGCTTTAAATACAGGGCACCAGTGGGACTGGGGGAACTGAGAAGTGCCTTGGAGGGATTTTTTTGAGGTCCAAAGGAGTGCGGAGTGGGGCTCACAGGTCCTGGATGTGCCCTGGGGCTGAGCGACGGGGCAGGCAGCAGGCAGAGCACCGCAAAGTCACATCCTCTCCCACCCTGCCACAGCCTTCATGGCCCCTCGGCACAGGGATAAGCCCCCAGTCAAGGTGGCCGCAGCTACTGCTGGCAGTCCTGAGGGTCGTCTCCCGCCCTGAGGGTCCCCTCATCCCCCTCCCCGTGCACTTGTTGGTGCAGCAGCAGCCTGCTCTTGGACCTGAAGCCCAGACAGCACTGGGAGCAGGAGAAGGTCTTGTAGCGCCGGTGGAGCTTCTTGTGCGTGATGAGGTTGGCCTTGTTGCAGAAGGACTTGTCGCACTGGGGGCAGGCGAAGGGCCGCTCGCCTGTGTGCACGCGCTGGTGCACCAGCAGGTTCCCGCTGCGGCTGAAGCCGCGGCCACAGTCGGGGCACTTGTGGGAGCGCTCCTGTGCGTGGCTGCGCTGGTGGATGATCAGGCTCTCCTTCCAGCTGAAGCTGCGGTCGCAGCGCCTGCAGAGGAAGGGCCGCTCCTCGGAGTGGGCAGCCCGGTGCTGGCTCAGGCTGGCTTCGTCCTCAAAGCGCTTCTCGCACTCGGGGCACTTGCGGCACACAGCGCCAGCGTGCCCCTTGCGATGCGCCTGCAGGTCACGTTTATGGCGGCAGCTGCCCCGGCAGAGTGGGCAGGCGTAGCCGCTGTCACCGCCGTGGCTCGCCCGGTGCCGCAGCAGGTCCCCTTTCAAGCAGAAAGTCCTGCTGCACCCCATGCAGGTGTGCCGGCGCCGGCCTCGGTGCTTCTTGTGTGTCAGGAGGTTGCAATGGTGGCGGAAAGCCTTGCCACAGGCGCCGCACTGGTAGGAGGGCGCTGGGCGCATATGCTCACGCTGGTGCACGCTCAGCCTGGCTGCATCCTCGAAGCTCTGCCCACAGATGCCGCAGATGAGGAGCCCCCCACCCCCCTCCACGGGCACTTCCAGCAGCTTCTCCCCCTGCTCCCACCCCGGCAGCACCTGTGGGGCATCCCTGGCCAAGGCCCCCGGCACCATGTCGCACCAGCCAGAGCAGAGTGTGGGGTACCCCCACTCCTCGGCTGCCCTGGCTGGTGATGCACACGGGACCCAGCGTCCCCGGTCGTCGTCCTCAGACAGGTCCTCGCCGGCAGTCCTGCCCCAGGCAGCTGTCAGGAACAGGGGCACAGTCATGGCGTGGATGTCCCGGCACGGGGGCACCACCAGACTCGCGATATTCCCCATGCCCACAGCACCAGCCCCTCATCCACCGCGGCTTCCCCTTGCCCCTGCAATGCCCGTGGGACAGCTGGGGCTGGGGGGCCAGGGTGGGACATCTGAACCCACCCAGCGAGGAAGTCAGGTGGAAGCTCGCCTCTGCGGGATCTGGCCGGGGCCAGGTGCCTCATGCCACGCTCGAGGCTGCCGTCTCTGGCTACATCGGCACCAATTCCCCAGCCCAGAGCCCCCAGCCACACGGAGCGTCCCTGCAGTCACTCACGGGTGCCAGAGGCGTTGGGAGCTCTGCCGTCCCCCCTGCCGATAGGGACGCCCCCATGTGACTCTTCCCCAGGCTCCATTCTGTGGATGCGCTTGGATTTGAAGCCTGTGCGGGAGAGAGGAACCTCAGCATCCCCCCAACCGCCCGAGGGGTGTCACTGTCACCGGGGGCCGTGCCCCAGGGATGCCGGCTGTGGGAGCAGTGGGGCCAGGGGGCTGCCACGTCTGGGCCCTGGGGAGTCACTGGCGCCAGCCCCAGCCATGGCAGCAAAGCAGGGGGGGGCCAGGGTGGAGGGCAGCGGGGCCGGGGTACCTGCAGCAGTTATTCCTCACAGACCAGGGACGGACTCGGCAGGCCCGGGGGGGGGCAGCGGGCACGCCACGGTCCCGCTCTGCATGGAGAGACGGCAGGTCGAGCTCTGCCCGCGCGGCTGGCCCGAGGGGCTCCAGCTGCAGACCCCCGGCTGAGCCCGTGGACCCCCGGCTGAGCCACTGGCCGTGCTCCCGGCCCGGCAGCGCTGCCGGCTCCGTCCTGGGGCGTCCCCGGCGCCCCCGCTTACCTAGGCTGGCTACCAGGTCGTAGTTGTCCAGCATCACCTCTCGGTAGAGCCGCCGCTGCCACGCTGCCAGCTGTGCCCACTCCTCGGGGGAGAAGTACACGGCCACGTCCTCGAACGTCACCGGCACCTGCTCCTGCAAAACAGGGCAGGGGCTGAGGGGGCCGCCGGGGCTGAGGGGCGCCAGCCGCCCGTCGGGGGTGCCAGCACCGCGCCCCCGCCCTGCCGCGTCCCCACCGCCGGGCCGCCTGCTGCTGGGCTGCCGCGGCCCCGCTGTGTCCAGCCGGGGGGTCCCGGCTCCGCAGCCAGCCCCGAGGGTCCCGCCGCCACAGACCGGGGCCCCCACCGCCGAGCCCGGCCAGGGCGGCCCGGGCCACAGCCTGCCTGCACCGGGAGCGGGGCCGGGGGTTGCGGCAGCTGCCGGGGGGCTGCAGGCCGGAGCCCAACCCCCCCACGGGCACCGGCAGACGTGGGGCCGGGGGCTGCCCGGGACCCCCCCCATGGCCACAGGCAGACGCTGGGCCGAGGACTGGCTGCCCGCCCCCCCGCCCCCGGGCACCGGCAGCCGCAGACCCGGGGGGCTCCGTCCGGTGCTTGCCGCCGAGCGCGGCCCGACCCCCCGCTGCCTCCCGCCCGGCCTTACCCGCTGCATCGCTGCCCGGGCCGGCGGCTGCGACGCCCGAGCGCGCCCCGGCCCGCAGCCGCAATGGCGCCGGCCCCGCCTCGGCGCGCCCGGAAGGGGCGGTGGGGACGCGGCGGCGGCGGGCGGGAGCCGGGCCGCCGGGCACGGGGACCCACGGGAGCATCGGCCCCGGGCGAGGGGACCCTCGGGCGAGGGGATCCGCGTGCCAGAGCATCCTGCCCGGGCGCGGGGAGCCCCAGGTGTGGGGAGCGCTGGCGCCGGGCATGGGGAGCCCCCGGCAACGGCCGTCCCGGGCACTGGCAGCCTCGGTCCCAGCGGTGGGGAGCCCCGGGGACCGGGAACCACAGGGAGCACCGGCCCCGGGTACCAGGGCTCACGGGGAGCGCTGGTGAGGGTGTTTGTTGAGCCAGTTGCCAGAATCAGTGAACAAAGACAGACCCAGGGAAGAGGACACAGTTGTGCTCGTTGGAGGGAGGCCACGGGAGCCACAAGGGAATTTAAGATACAGGACATTGTCAACAGAGCTTGTGGCCTTGTAGATAAGGGAGCTGCTGAGCTGCTGTGTCTGTGCAGTAAAAAAGAGCCACATGGCAAATTACTGAGCACGGTTACAGGCTGGTACGTCAGCCCGCTGTAAAGGTATGAAAAGGCTCGCTTGATTTTAATAGAGCCCACAAGCAAAGGAAGTAGATGCAGCATCTTCAGCTCCTTCTCCGCCACCTCCTTCGGCAGACCTTGCCGTAAGACCAAAAACTAAACCTGATGCTACTGCTCTTGTGGCTCTATTACCAGATAATCATGACCTGGATGACCCTTTTGACCCAGGCCTTATTTATCCAGAGAAGAAGCCTGATTTATATCCTCCAGATCCTCATGATAAATGGGTGGCTGTAAAGGGGGAAGCGAGACGAGCGGGGGACGCAGCAGTGCTGCGTGCTTTCCCTGTGGTGTATATGCCTGATCAAGACCCACGATGGGAAAGTCTCATATGCTCTTATCAAAGAGATCAGGTGAACAGTGACGGGCCATGGCTTGGGGCTCCTTATACAACCTGTTTGATACAATCTCTGTGATACTCATGTGTTTACCCCAAATGATTTTAAAATGTTGTTTCGCTTGATAATGACAGACGTGCAATACAGTATGTGGGAGTCAAAAATGAAGCAGCTTGCAGGTGTCCAAGCTGCTGAGAACTCAGTGTTGGGGGTGCACGACCCATTGTGAGTGGTCAATGCTGATGTATCACTAGGGCAAGCTGAACATAGCACCAGTGCTGCACAAGCTAGGATTTGCCAGTTAGGTTTGCATCAAGTTAAACAACTGGCACTCCATGCTTTGAAAGCTGTCCCTGAAGCCGGTAAACAGGGGCAGACTTTTGTCCGTATTAAAAAAGAAGCAAATGAACCAATTATGAAGTTTTTAGACCGACTTAATGAGGCATTGGAAAAGCCGATTGATAATGAGCAAGTACGTGAATATTTTTTTAAACAATTTGCTATTGAAAATGCCAACGCTGAGTGTCAGTAAGTACTACGACCTTTAAGGAATCCTAGCATGGATGATATGTTGAACGCTTGTAGGAGTGCTGGGTCTGGGCAATACGGTGTCCCTGCTCAGGGAAGCGTTCGCTGCACTGGCAGTTCGGTCCCGGCAACATTCTGGTGCGGTCAGCACGGCCCCTGCGAAAGGGCTGTCTCAAGGGAAAGCAGATGACCAAGGGCTGTCCCAAGGGGAAGCTCGGGGAGGGGGGGGGGGGGGGGCGCGCCTGGGATCTGCCCGCGCGGCGAAGGGCGCGTTCCGCAGATCGGTGTCGGTCACCACTGACCGGGACGGCCGGTCCCCAGCCTTAGCGCGGAACCGCAAGCGCAGCGCCACGAGGGGTCGCGCTACGACAGCAGTTACCCCCCATGCCCCCCACCCGCGCTATGGCAGCAGATCAACCCCCATGCTCCCCCGCTATGACAGCAGATCACCCTCACGCCCCCCAGCTATGGCAGCAGACCCCCCCATGCCCTCCCGAGAGGCCTCGCAGGCGGTGCCCAGGCCACCCAGCCCCCTCTACACCTGCAGCCCCAGACACGATGGGCTTGTTCCAGGGGGCACACAGGGTCCGCCCAGTGGGGGGGCAGCGCTGCCAAGGGGACCACCCCCACACTGAGAGGCCTCGTTGTGCTGTTGGGGCCACAGGCGCTGACTGCAAGGCAGAAATACCAGTAACGCCATGGGCACCAGTGCCACCGTGTGCGGTGCCAGCAGGAGCCAAATGGTGCAGTGGGGGCATTGCTGCCCCACTCACCCAGCGCCACCCGCGCAGCGCCAGGCTCAGCAACCTGGGATCTACAGGGTTGCCAGAAACTTATTGGACTCAACAATTAACTGTGGATCGACCCAAATCATCCTGCACTTTACAGCCAGGACAGACAAGAATTACTATGTGAGGAATCACTGATAGTGGAGCAGATGTCGCTGTCTTTTCTGTGTCACACTGGCCTGGTCAGTGGCCTTCGGTGGATGCTGGTGCTTCCTTATTGGGAATCGGTGGTCAGACTTTCCCAAAACCCAGTAAAGTGCTTGTTGCCATTATTGGACCAGATGGGAGATCTGCTCTGACCAGCTCCTACGTGCTGCCTGGACCTCCTGCCCTGTGGGGCAGGGGCTGTGCAGGCCATGGGGTACACTCCTCGGCATGGGCTCTGCCTTGGGGCTGCTGTCCTGCAGGTCCCACCACTGACCTGGAGCCTCCACTGAGCCCCGTGGGAGATCAGTGGCCCCCGCTGAAAGAAAAACTGCTGCAGCTACACAGACTGGTGGGTGAACAGCTAGAGGGTGGTTGCACAGCCCCCACAACGAGCCCATGGAACATGCCTGTCTTTGTGATGCAGAAGAAAATTAATTCTTGGAGGCTTTTACATGATCTAGGAAAAATAAATGAGGTCACTGAAGATATGGGAGCTTTGCAGCCTGGGCTCCCCTCACTGACAGTGTTACCACAACCATGGGCTCTCACCGTCAGTGACCTAAAAGGCTGTTTCTTCACATACCTCGCGCCTCACAAGATGAACCGTGAATTTGCCTTCTCTGTACCTTCCATCAATGCTGCAGAGCCACATCAAAGCTGCTGTCGAAAAGCGTTGCCGCAAGGCACGAATAACAGCCCCACATTCCGCCAACAATGTGTAGTGGCAGTTTTAAGCCCAATATGAGAGTATTTTGAAAATGTTCTAATCTACCATTATATGGATGACATCTTAATTGCTGCGGAATCAAAACAAACAATCCAAGAAGTGAAACGGTTCTGGCCCAAGATGAGTGCCCGCTTGATGGATCAAGCCATCGTTACCTCAGTCATCGCCATCATCTGTGCCACGACATCAGCTGCATCAATATGGATCCCACCTCAACCCAAACCCAACATCTGGGTAAACTTGGCCAATCCCACGGGACAGGGCATATTATGTCTGCCAACCGCTTCTCCGGAAAATCCTTTTACAACCTGTCTGTCTGGACCACCTGTCGAAGGTTGGCCCATCCCCTCAGGACAAGAGGATGCGGCTAAGGAGTTTGGCGATGTGGTTAACAATTAGGATGGTTGGGTTCCATATTTACTGTACGGTGGGACTGAACCACAGGAACTGGACTTAATAGGATCTGTAAAAAGGGATTATCATTTATATTTTAGCTATACAGGCAAAAATGATACAAAAACAATTCAATGGCTAAATGCTACCATACCTGCATATAGAAATGCTAGTGCTTGGGGTAATTGTACTTCTCCCAACATATCAAAGTCTAGCAATCGCCCACTTAAACTGCCCACAGGATTATTTCTAATTTGTGGAGATTGCACATGGCCTGGCACTCCTGCCCATACAAAAGGAGGACCACGTAGCACTGGAAGGTTAACCTTGTTAACACCCAATGCATCCATGGTTATAACTCACAAGTTACACCACCACAAACATGCCTTGCAGACTGATTGTAAGGATAATATAAAGTTTTGGAGCTCTGGTGAAATTATAGCAGCATCTATATTGGCTCCAGGAGTAGGAGCAGCACAAGCACTAACCACCTTGAATAAGCCTGGCTACTGGCTTGCGAAACAAACTTGTGTGACTTCGTTGGCCCCAAGTGGACTATTGCTGGATGTCAGTTCAGTGAGGCGTGCTACGCTGCAGAAGAGAGCCACAGCAGTTTTTATTGTTAGCGCAGGGTCATGGTTGTCAGCATTTTGATGGGCTTTGTTGTATGAATCTGTCTGGTCATTCTGAATCTATTCACAAAAGTATCAAAAACTTGCAAGAAGGAGAACAGAAATTACAACAAAATTATGGTTTTAATGTTTTCAGAAATCTTTTTAGTGGATTAGGCTTAACTAGATGGATAAAAATCTTATTACAAATAGGTGTAATCAGGACAGCATCAGTGAACAAATACAGACCCAGGGAAGAGGACACAGTTGTGCTCATTGGAAGGAGGCCATGGGAGCCACAAGGGAAACTAAGATACAGGACATCATCAACAGAGCTTGTGGCCTTGTAGATAAGGGAGCTGCTGAGCTGCTGTGTCTGTGCAGTAAAAAAGAGCCACATGGCAAATTACTGAGCATGGTTACAGGCTGGTACGTCAGCCCGCTGTAAAGGTATGAAAAGGCTCGCTTGATTTTAATAGAGGGTCTTCGACCCGCATTCAGAGCCCGTGTGTCAGTATGCCACACACCAGCCCCAGGCACCGGGGATCACAGGGAGCTGGCCCCAGTGAGCTCCAGGCTGGTCAGCAGCTCCTGATTGCCTGGGGGGGCAGAGGGAACCGAGCAGGACCCAGGGGCTCCCCAGCAGACCCTCCCCATCACACTGATTGGGGCAGGAGCCAGTTATCACAAACCTGAGAACTGGGGGCTCAGATTTATTCCACACTTTGAGGACACCTCTCTCCGTCCTGCCACTGAGCTGTTGCAGATGAGTGATTGGTTGCCTGAAGAATTGCCGTTGAAGGTAACACCACAGCACCACTGGCCAGGCTTGCCCCATCCCATGCTGCATGAAAGGGCTGTGCAGGGGTACATTGAGGCAGTGTGAGGCCGGGGTGATTTACAGGGGACCAGAGCTGCCAGGGGGTGGGGGAAGAGCCTTGGAACAGACCCCCTCACCCAGGGGGACAGGATCACCCATGCTCTGGCCACCACACTACAGTAATTTTCTTACCAAGATGAGGTTCATCCTCAAGGGGTGGGGGGTGTCAATCTTGGCAAAACATGTAGTTTGATGGACAGGAACTGAATAAAGTCACATTCCATAGTTTTGGTAGAGTTACAGCTATTTGAGTGATTTTTTTGTCTGTGGTGATTGTGTCTGCGAATACAGAATTATGGTGGGTTCCCATACAAACACCCTCCTTGTCACAGCACTAACAAACTAGCCAGCTGTAACAAGGCTTTTACCATCACATACCAGGTTAACTTCAATAAGTAGCTCCCACACCTTGCCCTGGCACAGCCACCAATCCCCCACAAGGTTTCAACAGTTCATCTACTGTCTGTGCTGTTTCTTCAGCCTCTTCAGCCCAGTCCCTCTGCTTCTTGCCTCACCTGCATCCTTCCCCTTGTCTCTCCTCCCTCTGCTTCTTCCAGGTCTCTTTTCACCCAGTGCTCCCCTTCCATCCCCCTTAGAGCTATTTAACTACTCAGCAGGAACCAGCCACAGCTGCACCTTATCCATGTCAGCCAACCCACCGCCCCTGAAGCCAGCCCACAGCTGTATATTATCAATGTTAATTAACCTGCCTTCATTCCTCTATAATTCCTTTACAACCCCTGACCCCCACTCGGTGGCTCCGTCAGGGTCCATATCAAAATGACAGACACTTGCTTCAGGGGCAGAGGACACGTCCTGGGCCTTGATGCTGTCCCTTTCACGGACAAATCCCCGTCGTTCCCGCACACCACGTGCATCAACGTCGGCATGTTGCTCCTGGCTTGAGCCCAGAGCCTAACGGAGAGGGGGCGCTTGGTTTTGCCGATTGGCAGGGTCAGTAGATAGCACACAGACACCAATGAAGAGAATAACCTTAATTTATTGTTCGTTTTAAGTTAATACAGAAAATTAGGCAATATGCACATGCAAAGGGATTAACCCATGATACCCTGGTTCAAGCAATAGACCAGATCAGCAAGGCAACACACCTAATCATTATTCCTCCAGGTTAGCTATAGTGATTAAGAAAGATACATCACCAATTGCCCTAATACGTTACCATGGCCCAGATCCGCAGTCACAGGGAAGCCCCGGTTGTAGTGAGGATTTGGAGACCCTCTCCCGGAAGTGGGGAAGTCCCACGCAGGGCGTCCCCTAGTCGATAAGGTCTCCAAACTCGCTGCAAGAGGGCCCAGCTGTTACATAGTTGAACAAGCACCTTTCATGATTTCAAAGGCGGAAACATCTGGAGCAACTTCCCCCTGTTGGATTCTGTCCCAAGCCTGGCCAGGGCTCAGGGAGGAGCCCCAGAGAGGTATTTTTGACTATTACAAAACTGACTATAATAAACAAGACGTCTGGTCAAACCATCTGGGGCTTTTCACAAGACAATTTCAAGTACCAAAGTATCTGGAGTGTCTTGTGACATGCTCCCAGACGAGGACTGACCATTTCTGCTTAGATTGCTTCCTTTTCTTGTTGTTTATCATTATTTCAAAATGGTAATCATCAGCTTAATATACCAAAATAGCAAAGCTGACATTGTATACGCTTAGGCAGATGGTCAGGCTGTTGGATTCATCTAAAGGCCAACTTCATTCAGGGCCTGGTACGAGGTCCCCAGTACTTCACACTTCCACGGCGATTCCATCCAGCGTGGCTTGGGTGGGATCCCACCTCTGCTCTCGGCTGCTGCTGCATCCTCTGCCATTTCAGGGCAGCCCCCTCCCCTTGGAACAGCCTCTCTCCCTGGTGCAATGCCACATCCTGGGGAAGCGGGGCTGCCTGGGAAAGCCCAGTGAGTGCAGCGCGACCCAGCGTGGGTGTTTATAGCCCCGCTGGAGCCTGTTGACGGCAGATTGTATCCCCTCCTAAGTCAAAACAAATTGCTTTTTATCCTCCTCTTGCAAGGGGACCAGAAAGAGCGCATCTTCTCCATCCAGCGCTGCCATCCCCAGGTGCACGGCTGCTTGGGCAGCAGCACTGGGTGCTGCAGCCGTTGTTGGGGCTGTGTTGGCATTTAACCACTGGGAATCCTTAGTTGCCTTCTCCCACCTGGCCTTTGGATCACCTGGGGTGGTGAGGTGTACACGGAGTGGGTTCTGGGAATGGTGGGCTGTTTGTCCCAGTCTGCTATTGCATTAGAAATTCCATGTTGTGCCACAGCAGGAATGGGATCCTACAGGACGCTGGTGGGTTTTGCGTTGGGGTGTGTGGGTCTGCGTGGAGTGCACGTGCTGTTGCCCCCCAGTTTCTGCCGGGGCTGGGGTCCATGCTCATGCTGAAGGGCCATGTGCTGGTGGCTGGCAAGTGCCAGTTTGGTCCGGTCAGAGTATAAAAACCCAAAACGCCTTCACTACGCTCTTTGACAGCAAAGGGAGCAGAGGCGTTGCACTTCTGCTTGGAGTCATAAATTAACTTCTGCGGTTTGGCAAAGAGCTCTGGCTCTCTGCTCCCTCTGGCAGTTTAACTCCCTGCTCTGGGGCACACGTCCTGCTTCCCAGCACCCAGCCTGGCAGGCCAGCCCATGGATCTGGCACCACTTCATGGCTGTGGACGGCACAGCAAGCACCTCTGATGGGGCTCCTGGCCTCCAGCTCACCCTTCTCCACCTCCCTGCCCACAGCCCCCATGTCCCACCAGCCCTGCTGTGCCAGCAAGCAATCCTCGTCTGCCACCTCACCCGCAGCCGGCTCCACCGCATCCATGTCGGTGAAGGCCAGCAGGTCCTGCTTGTGGATGAAGGGCAGCCACGACACATCTGCCAGTAGCTGCACATTGGCCTCTCAGTGCTCCAGCAGCATCAGGCAGAAGCTGGCTTTCTGAAACCAGCTCTGCACCGTGCCCAGCTGCACCAGCCTCCAGGCCTTGTGCAGGAGGTAGGTGGTATCCTGCAGTGTCACCCAGACAGCAATCTCAGCTGCCTGCCCTGCTCAGGCCATCACCAGCTCCTGCGCTGCCTTGGCCAGCACCAGCACCTGGCAGTGGCCCTTCAAGCTGGGGATGACACTGGCGTCCATGGGCTGAGTGATGCTGGAGGTGTTGGGTGGAAGAAAACCAGCTCGACACTGCACAGCTTGGCACTCAGCTCGGGAGGGTGGGCACTACTGTGGCCCATGAAGAGCATGACCCTGTGGTGGTGCCAGCAGAGCTTCTGGTTCCGCTGCAGGATCCACTCCTGGAAGATGCGCGCCGTGACCCAGGCGTTGGCTGAGCTGGTGTAGGTGACGGCAGTGTGCAGGGGTCCTCAGGCAGGTAGCGTGGTCACCGGCTCCTGCCCACCGCCAGCAAGCTTCACTTCTCCATGCCAGTGTGGCTGGTGCAGCAGAGGACGGAGACATGGTCCCTCGCCCTCTTGCTGCCTGGTGCCCACAGGTCCGCAGGGCCCTGCTCCCGCTGCAGGGAGCCATGGTACAGCAGCCCCATCTCCCCCACACCGAAGATGTCCTGAGTGCGGTAGCTGGCTGGGAGGGGAGGCAGCACCTTGCTCACCCAGCTCTGGGCACTGCCAACGTCTGCGTCTGCCTTCTCACCCTGGTGCCGCTTGAGGATGATGTTGTGGCGCGTCTTCCAGCGGCACAGACAGCTGTCGGTGGCCTCAAAGTCCCAGCCCAAGCTCAGGGCCAGCTCCTGCACCTTGGCCTTCAGGATGGGTCCCAAGAGGCGCTCGCCATGGGCCAGCACCTGCCAAACCAGGTGAAAATTATGTCCTCCACCTCCCCACCTTTGCTCTCCCACTCCCACTCCCACACCAGAGCTTGCACTGGCCCCATTCAAGGAAAGCCCTTTGGGCTCTCCCTCTGGGAGGTTACCGGGACAGGTATCCCTTCCCTGTGCTCTGCTCCGTGCTCCTCATCCCCACACAGAACAGCCCTGAAAACGCCAGCACCAGCATCGACCTGTGGGCAGCACTGGCAGGGAGCTGGCAGTGCTGCTCTGGGCACCAGCACTGCTGCAAAATTCCCGGGGTGGAGCAAAGCCAGAGAGCAGCCCGGCAGATGGGGAAGCCGTGAACACCCCCGGTGCCCGAGGAGATCACCTCCCTTGGCACAGCACGGCAGGTGCCGAATCAGAGATTTTCCTGGCACAGGGAGCCAAGAACTGCTCTCCACATGCTGCAGCCCCCAGACCTGCTGTCACAGAGCACAGGGCCATGTCCTGGGCTGGGAACCACCGCCCCGGTGCATCCCACATCCCCTTCTCTCCCCTGTCCCACATGAGGTGGCAGGGGCTGGCACAGACTCTTGCTGATGCTCCTGGCAGCCCAGCCACCTTCCCAGGGCAGGAGGAGGGATGTGGTCCCCATACCACATCCCGCTGTCCCTCTGCCCTCCCCTGCCCACAGCTGCGGGGCACACAGCAGGAGGGATGGGCCTGCACATGTGGGAGCTGTGACACTGCTGGAAACACCAAAACCACAGAAGAAGCTTTTTCCCTGATTTTTTCTGCAGTAGAGAATGGAAATTTTGCAGACAGCTGAAACACTCCTGCAAGATGCCAGAGTTCTGCTGCTGTCAATACACGTGAGAAATCCCCACCCCCACGCGCCCACCCAGCAGATGTGGGTGGCCCGGGAGGCTGAGCCGTGCTGAGCTGTGCTATGCTGTGCCGTGCCGTGCCATGCCAGGGAACATGGGCACCCACTGACATGCTGGGGCAGTGAGCTCTGGTTAGAGCGGTGCTGGCTCCAGGCCAGGGGGAAGGTCAAGAGCCACATCTGCAGGCCTGGCATTACAATGCAAAATAAGCAGGCGAGGAAGAGCGCGGTGCGAGGAGGGCTCACGCCTGGCGTGGGAGCACGGTGGCACAGTTCGTCCCTAGGGAGGCAAAGCCTGGGTGCCCCGGTGCCGGCAGCAGGCAGGGACCGCAGCCAAGGGGCAGCAGGGGGGCAGTCCTGCCCAGGGTGCGGTGGGAGCTGAGAGCAGCAGGGCCACTGCCATCCCACCATGTCCCCTGTATTTTCTTCCCAACAAGACCCTTCCCCAGCCTCCCGTGGGATTTGCTGCTTGTTTCACAGCAAGCCTGGTGAGAAACCTCCCCTCCACCATCCTGGTGCCTGGGGTCCATTTTAGGGGCTGTGTTAATTGCTGCCCAGAAGGAAAATCAAGCAGATAAAAGGACAGCTGAGTCCTTGCAAGAGGCAGGTAACTCCTTGTGAGAGCAGTTAAGAAACTTGCAGAGGCAACGCACCGCTGCACGCGATGCCGCCCAGCGGCTTCACACTGGCCCCGAGGGAGCCCTGCGGACCCAGCCGGACAAGGCCAGGCAGGAGGCATCTGGCCTCGGACCAGATGGCGAACCAGGAATCCTGAGTCTGGCGAAACCTGATGGAAAACAGGCTTGTGATCTAAAAGCCACATATCCTGCTGGGAGTTGGGGACAGTAGGAACCGCTGTTATCCTGAGGCTCTTAATTAAAACTGAAACCGTTGATAACGGTCAGAGGTGGGGGTGGGGGGTGTTCAGCAACACACCGCATGCACCATCCCCTGGTCCCCTGCAGATTTGGCGATCAGCCCCAAGGGGAGGGACGTCCTAAATGACCCCTTTCAGGTTGTGACAACCTGGTGCCCAGGACCCCCCAGAGCACCAGGGTGGCAGGGCTGGACACGCCGACCAGGGCACAGGCCCTGGTCTTGTGCAGAAGATGCCTGGTGACAGCCAGCGGTACCCCCACCATTGCCCTGTAGCCACGCACAACACGGGGCCCTGGTGGGGTCCAGAGCCCCCCTTGATGGTCGAACAGCAGAGTGCTGATTCTAACAGCCATGCTCACGTGGGACTGTGGCACACCGCACCACCATGTACCAAACCACTCCAGCTTCCCTCCAGGGGTGCCCACAGTCCATATGCTGCCCTACTCCACGCTGCCTGCCCTCCCGCTGCTCCACTTCTGGGAGAACAGGGGCTTCCCAAGCACTGACAGATGTGCTGTGGCCTGGAAAACCCTGCTCCTCCAGCCGTGACCTGACCACCCATGCTGGCCTCCACGCCGCTCCATGCGGGCATCCCAAAGGCATAAATTGAGGAATATTTTTTCTCCAGTTTCTAGCAAGCAGGCCAGGCTGCTTCAGTGCACTTGCAGGACAAGGAAATTAAGACCCAGTCAAGGAATTTAAGACCCAGTAGCCAGAAGCTTTTCATGAAGCAGAAGATGACATATTGCAAACATTCACACTTGTATGAGATCATCGAGAAGGAGCAAACCCCCCTCGGTGTTGCTGGCGGCCTCATGTCTCCCCATCTGCCCGTGACCCCCTGCTCCAGAGCTGTTAGGCAGGGCGAGAACATGTCAGCAGGAACTGGGACAGCTGAATCAGGAGAAGTCAGAGCTCAGCGCCGCGGCAGCATGGGAGGAGCATTTCCAGGCCAGCGTTCGGCGGTGGGGGGATGTACCACTGGTGATTTATGCTGGTTATTACACAGATGCTTCTCCTTTTGCTGATTTCTGTGCCACCTCTGAGCGCAGCACACGCCGTGGCCCTAGGTGGCTTTTTTTTGGATGCCCTAGTTGTCCCACAAATGTGCCAGGTGTACACATGATGCAGCCAATGGTAACCAGGCCGAGTGCCAGTCACGTGCAGGGGGGTCAGGGAGCATGGGACCGCGAAGCAGATCTCACTTGGACATGAATGCTCATTTGTGCTTTATGACTCAAAAAATCACAGAAAGTCCCAAACTCACTTTCTTCTTTCTTTGCCATTCAGAACGAATTCATGAGGCTGTGAGACATTTTCCCAATTCTAATTCTGGAATGAGACCAGAGCTGGAAGGGGCGGGGGAGTTTAAGACACTGAAGAGTGTCCATCAGTCTCTCCTTAATACCCATAAGGACACAGATTTCTTGGTCTACATGTTCTTAGTGCTAAAAATTATGGCGATTACCTCACTGTGAACCAAGTGCTGAAGGATAAGGAGAGGTTGGATGTGGCTTGCCCAGAGCCGTAAGCTGCAGTCCACACAGCATTTGTCACCCAGCAGGACCTGCGTGCTCTTCCCAGTGAGAGGGCAGAAGTCTGGAAAGGACATTTCCTCCAGTTTTCTTATATGCTGAAAAATCAGACTGTCACCAGGCTGGCACCTGCAGCAGCACCAGCTGGGAGGAGAAATCCGTCTCCGGGAGGTCGGTGGGATGGGGCACAAAGGCTGCTGAGCTCAGGGAAGAGCTGGAGCTGCTCTGCTCTGTCAGACACCGAGGCAGGCACTGGATGGAGCAGGGCAACGGCAGCAGACACCTGCCTCAGGAAGGAGACACTCCTGTTGGCTTTGAGGCAGCAGACAATGCACAGAGCCTCTCTAGCACACCACCCTCGTGCCTGCATGCCAGTTCATGTCCTCAGGGCCCTCAGGGATCACACATCTTCCCCGGGCAGCTGCAACAGGCAGAGGGATGTACCTCCTAACCTACAGCAGCTGCAGTGCAAAGCAACTGCCCTTAGACAAAAACTATCCAGATCGGTCAAATATTCCCAGAGAGCATCACAGACAGTGATGTCGCAGTTGGTTATGTGGTCCCCATGTTCCATCGTTAGTTGTCCCTGCCAGTATGTGTCCCCGCTTACCAGGGACACTGCACAGCCCTCTGTTACCAGACCCAGGGAGGGAGGGGGGCTGCCCCGAGGGCCAGTGGGGCGCGGGGGAGGCCACCCTGCAGCTGGCTTCCAGCTTTCCCTAGGAAAATCCAGTTACCAAAGCTGCAGGTGCCTAGGGATGCTGGAAGCACCAACACTTCTCCCTGTAAGACATCTCATCCCAGGAACAATATCCACTAGGACTTCCCAGTACAGAAATCTCCTGATCTGTGGAGAAAAAGAAAGTCCAAACAATAAAAGTCTTCACAATTGGCCAAACATTTTTCATGACAAATTGCCCCTCATTTGTACTATTTTGGCACTGCCAGGGTTAATGGCAGAACGGTTTGGGTCGAAGGGACCTTAAAGACCGCCCAGTCCCACCCCTGCCACGCACAGGGCCCCCTTCCCCCAGCCCCGGTGGCTCCCAGCCCCGTCCAGCCTGGCCTTGGGCACTGCCAGGGCTGGGGCACCCACAGCTGCTCTGGGCAGCCCGTGCCGGCGCCTCGCCGCCCTCACAGGGAAGGATTTCTCCCTCAGCTCTGATCTCCATCTGCCCTCTCTCAGCGCAAAGCCGTTCCCCCTTGTCCTGGCGCTGCAGGCCCTTGGGAAAAGCCCCTCCCCAGCTTCCTCGCCGGCCCCTTTGGGTGCTGGAAGGTGCTCCAGGCTCTCCAGGAGCCTTCCCTTCTCCGGGCTGAACAGCCCCAGCGCTCCCAGCCCGGCTGCACAGCAGAGGGGCTCCAGATCTCTGGCCATCTCCGTGGCCTCCTCTGGACCAAAGCCCTTGCAAGATTGCAAGATCTCCTCCTCCCTGTGCTCCACAGTGCGGGCAGCAGCCAGCATGTTCATCGCCACCGCAGGGGCCCATGCTCCGCGGGCCTGGCTACAGCAGCCAGGAAGACACAGGGGACAGCAAAGCCTGCAGCAGCCAGTCCCTCTTCTCAGGACAGAGAAAATGCTGTCTCTCACAGGGATATGAGCCCACTGCCCACTTCACATAGGGCACCAGAGAAGGAAAAGAGGAGGACAGCATCACAGTCGGCAACAAAAATAGATGAACAGAATGAAAAATTGCTCAGTTGTTCCAAAACACTTTGCCAGGTATTTTTGGCCAAAGATCATGCTTCCCTGCCTCCCACACAGCAAGCTTTCAATTAACCTTTGTGTGATTAGCTTTCCCCAGATGAGACTTCATTACATGCATACCAATAAGGGAATACAGAGCACATCTTGGAGGGATGCCACAGAGCATGCCGTGCTCACACAGACATGCCACCTCCTCCTGCTCAGGATCATGCCAGAGATGTTGCAGGCTTGCTGTGGTGCTGCTTGGTGTAGGTGCGTGCCGCTCGGTAGGGCTGGAGCTACCGCGGGGCTGGCAGAGGACACCTTGTAGGTGAGGTCTGGATGCATCAGCCCAAGTGCTGACATCGCAAGGACACCCCATCAGATGGAGAGGCCTGTAGGAAAGCAGAAGGGCTTGCTCCAGAGGCTGCAAAGTCCAGAGGAAAAAACAAAAACCCACACTTGGACAGTTGGGAAGATGTAGCTCTTGATATTCAGTCACAGAGAAGACCCTAAAAACACAGGAGACACGGTGACAAATGCCCTTGGTGACACAGATAAACTCACAGTGGTCAGAGGATTATGGAGGTTCAATCTCCATCTCATTTGCCCACAGAGAAATGTCACTCTGAAATTCTTGATGGAACTTCCACAGCTGTAAGTGCTACTTTAACGAAACAGCACGGGCAAAGCTAAGGGAAGAACCTGAAGACAGCGCGTGGGCAGCCCCTGCAAGGGCAGTGCGGTGCAGTGTCCCCTAGGAGCTGCAGAGCACCGTTTTGCTCTCAGAGATAACCGGCTACACTCAATTGATAAAACAATCTCGTCACCGCCGATGCCATGAAGGGCTCGGTTAGTGACAAACGACAGAACTGAGGCAGTCTGGGGCACGCAGGCACGCTGCCAGGCTTCGCCAGCAGGGCCCGCGGGATGCGGGATGCTCTGTCAGCAGGGAGGAGCTGCAGCAGCAGGAATCCAGCGTGCAGGATGGTGGGGAAGCTGCAGACAGGGACTGCGGTAGGCTGGAGGCAGCCGGGAGCGTGCAGGTTCTCTCCAGAAGCCGCCAAGGTGCAACCAGGAGGCTCTGCAGGTCCTTCTCCTGCCCAAAGGGGATTGAGAAGGGACAGGCTTAGCAGCATCCACACCCAGGGGCTGAGTGGGACTGATCCTCTGGCAGGGACAACAGTCTGCACTGTAAAACGGAGGCGCTGTGGTGGCAAACTGACATACCAGAGCCTGGGGTGGGCAGCAA
Organism: Falco naumanni; assembly: GCF_017639655.2. Lineage (NCBI taxonomy): Eukaryota > Metazoa > Chordata > Aves > Falconiformes > Falconidae > Falco > Falco naumanni. The sequence continues at coordinate 62,561,976 of NC_054057.1, forward strand.
GGAAAGCTGCACTTGCAGGGAGAGGCGGTTGGGCACTTAAAACCATTTATCCCGTTTTCTCCAGCAGCAAGGGCACAGCTCAGCTCAGGTGATTTAGTAACTGCCTTTCCCAAAGCAGACCTCTGCACCTGAAAAGGAAATGTCCCTTCGGTGAAATGCTGAACCCAGGCCCCAGAAAGAAGCATAGTCTTGTAAAAGGCCTGAGTAATGGAAGATTTTCTCTTAAAAGAAAGAAACAGCTGGCAGAAGAGATGAGGGAGTTTATGGGGCCATTGTGCGTTTTATTATTCTTTTGATTACAAGGTTTTTGACTGCAGTTATGGAACAGTTGGAAAAAAGCTGCATCTGGTGCGAAGGCACCAGATGGAGTAATTCAAACCCTCCTCCGAAGGGGGAGATCTGAGAACTGCAGCAACCGCACTGCACCATGAGCGGAGGGGTTGGCTCCGAAGGACAGCATTGAAGGAGACGGGAAAGCTCAGCTTCACACCTCCATGCTTTAAAAGCAACGTGCCCTGAAGGCACAGGACAACCAACTCTGTTTTATGCTGAGCAGGAGCAAAGTGTAGCCTCTCGGGTCTAACAGGGATTAGTATAAAGGGATGGCTTAGGAAGAGGAGATGTTTGGTAAAAGGGGACAAATAACCCCATTTCTGTGGCTTGCCAGGTACATGGTGTAAGAGACTGTGTTGGTGAAAAACCACCAACCAACACCAGCTGACACCATGGAACAACAGGGGGGCTAACTCTGAGAAACTTGACCAAACCCCTGTGCATGCACCCAGACCCAGAGTCAGGAGATTGAGGGGCCTGGAGACACCTGAGGATCACCTAACGGTGTTAGGCGCACGTACCACCACCGGGTGGAAGGTGTGGTTAAGCAGAACAGCTCGTGACAACCCTGTAAAAAACACCAACATCAGAAAGAACATTCCCCCATCAGAACTTGGACACTGCAGCTCCGGGGGAGTAGCTATTGCTGTGAACTCATTCATTCCTTCCTCTTTCCTTCCTTCCTCCCTCCTCCCAGACTGCGCCTTTGCATTTGCAAACCTGTTGTTGGGCAAATAAAGTTCCTTGGCACTGGAGTCCATTTTGGGTCTTAATTCTGCTCCTGAGAATATGAGCAAAATCTCACTTGCCTTTGACCAGCATGCAACACAGTTTCCAGAAGGCTGCTCTAATTGTGGAGGGGGGTGATGGCAAATAATATTTTCTCATAAACAAGAGGTCTTCTGATAAGAAATACAACAGTGAAAGGTCTCACAACACACACAGTGGAGCTCTGGAAACATGTTTGAAGCTTTCCAGACATGTCCAATCCCTGTGTTTGCTTTTCACAAGTTGCACCACAATCCAGCCCTGTATGTAACTAAAATCTTCATATTTTTCCCCTCCAGCCTGCTCTGATGGCGGTCCTTGCTGCGATAGCGAAGGGAATGCAGGATGACAGCTCAAGGCCACAGAAGCATCGCAGAGGTTTATTTTGAAAATGCCACATTTGATAAATCACTCTGCTCCAGGAGGTGGCTGCTCGGACAGGACCTGCCCACCACAGGTGCAGGCAGGCACGCTGCCAGCCGGTGCTCACCAGATGATGGCACATTTCTTCTCTGGTTTGTCTTGTTGTCAGAGCCCCTGTGTATGGCCATGCTGCAAAACCCGTGGGAAACATACAACTGCTCCCTGCCCCATCCTAACGGGTGAGCAGCAGCCAGGGCACACCTCAGAGACACACCAAAGGCATGAAACATGAGGTAAAAAACCAATGCAGATGTCAGGTCACCTGAGACACAAGAAGAACAAGAGACAATGTCCCTGCCACCAGCGCTTTCCTTTATGTTCACCCAACTCTCCAGCAGAGCAAGCACTCCTGGGCCCCCTTTTCCCAAAAGGGATCAGCTGGAACAGCTTCCACTTGAGGAACAACAGGCCAGGAGGCTTCAGATTTGGGGAAGAGGTTGTCAGGAAGGTGACGGAGCTCTGCTTAGTCACAAGCATCTGGAGAGGGCGGACAGAGATCACCTGCCTGTTCACTGTCTCTCCTGCACAGGAATGGGAGCCTCTAGGCAAAGCAAGCAGGACCCAATTTCAAAACTCAGTGTCAGGAGGAGAGTGATGTGTTCAGAAGCAAGAACCTCATTGCAGGTTCTCACCCTAACCCTAACCCTAACTCTCACCTCACTGAAAACCAGAGATGTGCCTGATGCACCTCCAGCGATACTGCGAGCAGCTGCTTTTGCAAAGTCTTCATGTTTCTCCGGCCTCCTCTCAAAGCCTTTCAGAGGCCATGGATCTGCTGCCGCCTCCTCCAGAGAACTGGGTTATCTCAAAACCCAGGCTCCAACACAAGGGAGAATCTCTCCAATTCTTGCTGCCACCAGACCACCTATCCCCTACGAACATGAAGCCTTTGAGATGGGCACCTTAAAAAAATCAGAAAGAGGTGTTTGTCTGGTCCACCCTGACTGTTGCGATAATGGCATCACCATGCCCTCCAGGAACAGAAATAACACAGCTTGGCATGTGCAACAGTGACAAATTCTTTCATCCTTTCCCTGGTGGGACATACCATAACAGGACATGGAAAAGCTCCTGCAGGTGGCCATTGTGTGATATGGCAGGAAAGGATGCCTATGGCTGCCGCTCCCAAAAGTGAGGGTGAGCTGCTGAGGGACAGTGTAAAAGCATCAAAGCAGGGATCAAGATACTCCTCCTGCTGCTCCACTCCTGATCCAGGAGACACTGAAGACAGACTACTACCTCATCATACATCATCAGCCCATACTGCTTGCCTGTGGAGGCTCTGACAGTTAACTAGCTGTGCTGTGAAACACAATTTTCTGCTCTACACAAAACCCCCTACAGCCCATTCCTGGACAGAGAGGCACAAACCCTGCAGGACTAGACACCCTCCCACTGCAGCAGACTTTCTGCCTTCCGCAGGCTCAAGCAGCTCCAGTTAACTATTGGGTTTATTCAGCTGCCTCTGCTGTTTCCCTGGTCCTTGCTTTCCTCTCGCCCTTCCTTTGGCACAAGTGAGTTCATCAACACAAGGAGCTCTGCCCTGGTTTCTGCCTGGCAGGAGGAAGCACCGGCCTCCGGTCTCCCATGGCCATTTATCACCTGTGCCGCGCTCTGCATGCGGCTGATAACTTAATCTGTTATGAAACACAAACACCCGCCCAGAAGTTTTGTTTCAAAGGCTCCTTTGATTCCAGGCATCCTTGTGTGGTTTCCTTTTATAGAAACAGAGGAATTTTGCTTTTAAAACTGTAACAGTTTTCCATACCCTCAGTGAGACTGAGTTTATAACCCAGCAGCTGGTGCGTATGGCTCTGCAGGAGCTGCGACGGTAAACACTCTGTACTGTGTGAGGACACCAGGGCCACACAAGGGATCACTGTCTGCATCTCAGAATTTAGAATGCTGCTAAAGCGCTCTACAACCACAGCTTCGCCTCGGCATTACCAAGAAAATGGCAAATACAATGCTTTTGCCAGCCAAGCAGCTGTTGCTGCCAAGAAGCACTTCAAACTCCCACCGGGGAACTGCCACACACGCACCATGCCAGCCTGCTGCTCCCCATCCACGACTGGTGAAACCTTTCTGCTTCTACAAGGTCCTTGTGCCCTCTGTGTCACCCGGTGGCACCAAGCCTGCCAGCCACATGCCTTTTTGTCTTCTGGGGCTTACTCCCCCGAAGACACAAGCTTTGCTGGAATTGCACTCGGTGTTGCTGAGGGACCCCCCGGCCCTCCTCAGGCACGGCTGGGGGAGTCCGGGAGCCCTCCGCGCTGCTGCCCGGCCGGGGTGCCGCAGGGCCCGCGGGAGGCCGCGAACCGGCGCCAGGGACCGGGAGGGCGGGGGGGGAGGGGGGGGCGTCATGGCGCTGTCCAGCGTCGAGGGCTTCCCAGCTCCACCAGCAGGAGCGCGGCCTGGCCTGCGCCAGGCTCGCTGGCTGCCGTCGCCCCTCACCGGCACGGAGAGGTGCCCGCACCCCTCCGCGGGGGCCCTGCCCGCGCCCCTCGGCCCTGCCGCGGGTCCCGGGACCCGCAGCGCGCAGGCCGCCCCGGCCCGGCCCTGCTGGGCCTGCCCGCACGGAGCGGCCCCGCCGCCCGCCGCCGGGGCTGGGGGCACGCCGCGCTGCAGCCGCAGGGAGCGGCCCGCGGCGGGGTAAAGCTGCCCCCAGCACCGCCACCCGCCCGGGCCGCGTTGCCATAGCGACGGAGCCGCTCTAGCCGACCATAGAGCGGCGGCGGCCTCGCGACCCCTGCCGGGCCGCCCGCCCCACAGCCGCCCCCACGGAGGCCTGAGGGGGCGGGACCGCAGGGAGTGGGAGGCGGAGCTAAGGGAGGCGTTGCCATGTGAACGGTGCGGGACGGAGCGGGAGGGGCGGGGTGGGGGTGAGGAGAGGCGTTGCCATGGGGATGGGGGGGTCGGGAACGCGTTGCCATGGGGACGGATAAGGCTGTAGGGGCGTGGGTCACGGATGCGTTGCCATGAGGACGGATGTACCCACAGGGATGGGGGTTTGGGGATGCGTTGCCATTGGAACGGGTGTAGGAGGGACAAGCCGGGGCATTGCCATGGGGCTGCGGGCCCTCCCGGCCTCAGGGAGCTCCCCGGACCCCCCCATCCCGTGAGGGGGAGCTGGACAGGGTGGGATGGCCCCAGGGCAGGGTCCAGCACCCAGAGGGATAGTCAGTCTCCAGGAGGGGTGCCAGCTTGCCACCCCTGGCCCTATTGCACGTGGCCCCTAGTGGGGTGGCAGCACCCAGAGGTGGGGAAATGGGGGATCCAGCCCCCCGGAGCATCCTGGCATGGTGGGCATTGCCATGGGGAGCACGGCGGGAAACTGACAGGTGGGCAGTGGCAGTCCGTGTCCCTGTCACCCTGGCCAGCTGTAAAGCCTGCGGGAGGTCACCAAAGTGCCCGAGGCAGGGGCCAGCATCAGTGTCACCGCAGGGTGCAGACACCCACTGTACCAAAAAACCCCAGGCCGGCCAGGGATGTCCCACACCCCAGTGCTAGCAGCTGCGGAGCGGGAAATATCTCCATCATCACAATATTTAATTTGTGGGGGGGCTTGGAAACACCACGGCTGCTGCAGGCCCAGGGAATGGCAGGCTGGAGTTTGATCGCGGCAGAGCTCAGGCCCCCAGTCCCAGGCTTGCTCCCCCTGCACAGCCCCGCTGGGCTTCGGGCTGGGGGTGGCCCTGGGATGCTGGGGGGATGCCCCAGGGGTGGGTCCCAAGGTGTCCCCCAGCATCCCATCCCAGCTCCAGGGCTGTGCCCTGCTCCCGCAGTGTCCCCCACCTGTACAGGGCCCATTGGGTGCCACGGAGAGCACTGCCCGTGGGGAGGGGGCTGCTTGGGGTGGGGAGCGCCTGGGGGGGCAGGAGGCACCAGGGCTCTGGGAGCCGGGGGTCACCTCCCCACCCCCACCCCCCGCTTTACCACACATCCAGTTTTTCCTTTTTCCCTGGATTTCTGGTTCCAAATCCGTTCCCCTCACCCGTCTCGCAGCGGGGGGGGGGGGGGGGGGGGCAAACGAGACAAACCCTTCATGGCACCCCTTGTCCCCAGGGACAGTTGAGCCCCCCGTGCCTGCCCCTGCCTGGGAGAACAGCGGCACGTGTGGGTGCGGGGCCGTGCGGGCCATGTCGCCGCCGGTGCTGTGTGTCGTGGGCGACCAGGGCCAGAGTCCCCCCCGGGTGCGGGGTCCTCTCCCCTCCTCCTGCCGGCCCCGGGGGGAACGGGCTGTGCCCCCACGCGCTGCAGCACGGCTGTGCCGCCCCGCCCCGCCCCCCGCCATCGCTCCCCTCCACCCCGGTGTGTCCCGGGGGTCGCTGCCCACGTGCGGACCCCCCTGCCGACCCCCGCCGGAGCAGCACCAGGCTGCTCTGACATCGACCCCCCGCGGGCAGCCCCCCGCAGCCTTTCCCCCAGGAGCTGCCCCGGCCCTGCGACCCGCGGGTGGAGCCGTGGGAGCTCTGAGCCCCCGCGCGTCCCCGCGGCACGCTGCCCTCCCTCGGCCCCCCGCACAGCTCCGCTCTACCGGGGCCACCCGCAGCGACCCGGAGCCTGTCCAGCCCCGGTGCTGCCCCCGCCGAGACCCCGTCCCTCCTCACCCACCCCAGCAGACCCACCGGACCCCTTTAGCGCCCGCCCCCCCGCGGAGCCCCGCACCGTGTCACCCGCTCCTGCAGAGCTCCCCCGCTCCTGCCCCCCACGTCCAGACCCACTGCCGCCCGTGGCAGCTCCGGGGGCGGGGAGCAGCGGGATGCGGGGGGTGCCGGCGGGGTGGGGGTCCCCTCCCCGGGGTCAGCGGCACGAAGCGGGCACGGCTGGGGCCGGGCAGCCCCGGGGGGGCACGGCCGGGCAGCGGGACCCGCCTGACCCCGGCAATCATTAACCCGGCCGTGGGGCGGGGGGGGCGCCGCCTCCTCCTCCACTCCCCCTCCCCCCGGAGAGCCCGCCCCCCCCCCAGGTTGCTAGAGCTGGGGGCTCTCCAGGGCACCGAGGGAACCCGCATGGATCGTCCCACTTCCCACGCGGGACAGAGACGCGATGACCCACGGGGGGCACTCGGGGTGTATGTGGAAGAGGGGTCTGGGGCTTCTGCGCTTGCTGAGGCCGCCGGGGGAGGGGGCTTTGCGTGGCCGTGGTCTCGCGTGGGTTCCTCCCGGCCGTTATCTCGGCTCGTCCCTGGAGTTTGATCGCGGCGGGGTCATAAAGCGCCGAGCCCTGGAGGGGGTGAACGACCGGGCGGGCGGGGGTGGGGGCCGGTACCCACCGGGTGTTCATTAACCCGCGGCCCTGGGCCGCGGCCCCACGCGTGGAGCGGGCCCCCCTCCCCCGCACGCCCGTCCCCGCGGGGGGGCGCGGGGAGCACCGCCAAGGACCCCCCACGCCGCACACAGCACGGGGGCTGCAGCCACGGGGCGCGGGTTGCGCCCCTCTGGTACCCAGCTCCAGGGTGCGAGGCGGGGGTGCTCCGGGGTCCCTCCCCCCTCCCCACGCGTGGGGCCCCTCCCGCGTGGGCGTGTCGGGCAGGAGCGCGGCGGCGAGCGGCGGCGGGAGCGCGCAGGTGCGGGGCGGCGGCGAGGGGGCCGCATCCCCGGGGGGGGCCGTGGGAAACCCGGGGAGGGGGGTTGGCGCATCCCCCAGGGGTGAGAAACCCTGAATGGGGGTGCCGCATCCCGCGAGAGGAGGTGTGGGAAACCCGTAGCGGGAGGCCGCATCCCCCCGGGGGGGCGGGCGTGGAAAACCCGGCGGGGGCGCATCCCCCGGGGGTTAGAAACCCTGGGCGGCCCCCGCATCCCCCGGGCGCGGGTGTGTGGGGAACCCATAGCGGGGGGGCCGCATGCGCCGGGGGGGGGCGATGGGGGAAACCCATACCGGGGGGCCGCATATCTCCGGGGGGGAGTGGGAAACCCGGGGGGTGGTGCGGCCCCGGGGTGTGGCGGAGCGGGGGGGGGCCGGGCCCCGGCGGCAGCGGCCTTGACCCCGGGCAGGCTCGCGCAGGGCGGGGGGGGTGTCAGCACCCCCAGGGCGGCGGGGCCGGGGCAGAGAGCGGGCAGCCACCGCGCAGGCAGGTCCCCGGAGCGGGAGCAGGTGAGCGGCGGGCTGAGGAGGGGGCCTGGGGGGTGTTGAGGGCCGGCGGCAGCTGCCTGCAAGGGGTGTGTGTGTGTGCTCCTCAGGCTCCAGGGGTCCTGCCTAGTCCGCCCCGGTGGGGTGCTTGGCCCCGGGGTGGGGTCCAGCAGCCGCCCTGGGGGGGTACAGAGCCCCCTTGCACCCTGCCCAGAGCCGTGGTGTGTGGGTGCTTTGGGGTCCAAGGCAGCCCCAAGGCAGCACGGCAGGGTCTGGGGGCAGCTGGCTGGGCTCCAGGGGGAGCAGCCCCCCAGCAGGACCTGGCATGGTTCGGGGCTACCAGCGTCAGGGCTTTGGCTGTGCCCCTGTGCCGCTGTCCCACTGGAGTGAGGTCTGAGCCCCCATCTGTCCGCACATGCCATGGGCCCCCTCCCTGCCCCAAAAGCTCCCCGGCGCTGCAAGCCAGTGTACCCCCCTGGCCAAAGCTGCTACGTTTGATGGGTCCCATGTGCTGGCAGGCCTGGGCCAGAGAGGCTGTGCAGCCCCCGTGGGGGGTGCCAGCTGTTGCGGGGTACTGCCGAGTGCCTGTGCTGGCTGGCTGGGACCATGGTGCCCCCAGCAGAGCCCATTCCCGCTGCTGTGGCCAGCCCAGCCCCCCCCTGCTCCCCTCCTGTTACCCACCACTGCGGGCTTTGCTGGGCACCCCCTGGGCCAGGCTCCAGCAGAGCCCCCCCCGGGCTCCAGCTGGTATCAGGGATCCCTCAACGGGGGCGACTGTGCCCGTGGCTGGACCACCAGCACCTGTCCAGCTCCCTCTGGGCTCCTGGGGTTGGGTGCTGCCATGGGGCAGGTGCTCAGCACCCGTAGGGTCATGCTCCTCAGGTACAGGAGAGCCGGCACGGCACAGCACGGCATGGTGCCCTGCCTGCTGCGCTGGCACAGTGTTGCAGAGCAGGACGGGATGGGACACATGTGCTGGTGTCACCCAGAGGTGCCTGTGCCATATTTTGCTGTGGTGCCAGTGCAGCCAGCAGCAGCTGGCTGCAGGCAGGGACATGGCCCCACGGCCGACCACCACCTCTGCCCCCAGGTCCCCCAAGGATGTGGCTGCTCCGGCTCGCCTGGGCACTGGCTGTGCTGGGCATTGCGGCTGGCTCTGGCCCTGGCCCCACTGTGCCGCCTCCAGACAAGGCATCCATCTTCGCTGACCTGTCTCCAGCAGAGCTGAGGGCCGTGCGGACCTTCCTGATGAGCCGCCCAGAGCTGGGGTTGTCCCCGAGCCGGGGGGCGCCCCTGGCCAAGAACACCCTCTTCTTGGTGGAGCTGCTGCCCCCCAAGAAGCGGCTGGCCCTGCGCTACCTGGACCAGGACGGCCCCCGGCCCCGGCGCCAGGCTCGGGCAGTCATCTTCTTTGGGGGGCAGGCAGAGCCCAATGTCACCGAATTCGCTGTGGGGCCCCTGCCGCAACCCAGCTCCTACCAGCCGCTGCGCTTCAAGGGGGGCTGCGCCGTGCCCTTTGCCGCCCGGCCCATGACCCAACTGGAGTATGAGCTGCTGCACCGCACACTGGCAGAGGCGATGGAGCCACTCTACCGGCTGCTGCGCGACTCCACCGGCTTCTGGTACCACAACTGCTCCCAGCGCTGCCTGACCTTCTCGGACATCGCGCCGCGGGGGCTGGCACCCGGTGAGCGGCGCAGCTGGCTGGTGCTGCAGCGCTTTGTGGAGGGCTTCTTCCTGCACCCGGTGGGGCTGGAGGTGCTGGTGGACCATGGGGACCCCGACCCGCGGCGCTGGGCAGTGCAGCGGCTCTGGTACAATGGGCAGTACTTCTCCAGCGCACAAGAGCTGGCCGAGCGCTATGAGCGGGGGACACTGGCGGTGGCCTACCTGGCTGAGCCCCCGCTCCGGCAGCTTTTCTCCAGCTATGAGCCCCGTGGGCACTTTGCCACTGGCACCCCCACTGAGGTGCACGGGGCCAAGGTGTGCGAGCCCCAGGGCCGGCGGTACCGGCTGCAGGGCAACCAGCTGGAGTACGGGGGCTGGAGCCTGGCCTTCCGCCTGCGCTCCTCCGCCGGCCTCCAGCTCTTTGACCTGCGCTTCAATGGGGAGCGCCTGGCCTACGAGGTGAGCGTGCAGGAGGCCATTGCCTTCTACGGTGGCCACACGCCGGCTGCCATGCAGACCAAGTACATGGATGCTGGCTGGGGCATGGGCTCTGTCACCTATGAGCTGGCCCGTGGCATTGACTGCCCCGAGACAGCCACCTACCTGGATGCCCACCACCTCTACGACGCCGACGGGCCAGTGCGCTTCTCCCATGCCATCTGCATCTTCGAGCTGCCCACCGGTGTCCCGCTCCGCCGCCACTTTGACAGCGACTTCCAGGGGGGGTTCCACTTCTATGCCGGCCTGGAGGGGCACGCGCTGGTCCTGCGCACCACCTCCACTGTCTACAACTATGACTACATCTGGGACTTCCTCCTCTACCCCAACGGCGTGATGGAGGCCAAAGTCCATGCCACTGGCTTCATCCATGCCACCTTCTACACACCACAGGGACGGCGCTATGGCAGCCGTGTCCACAGTCACGTCTTGGGCAACCTCCACACCCACCTGGTGCACTACAAGGTGGACCTGGACATCGCAGGTGCAGCCCCCTGCTGCCCCCCAGCTGGACCCATGGCTTTGGGGAGGGTGCCGGGAGGCGGGACCATACCCCATGTGGAGTGCCAGGGGCTTGGGAGTCTGGGCCCCAGGGGAGCACTGCTGTCTGGGCACATCTGGACCCTCTGAAGATGATCCCCCCCTCCTTGGGGTGGCATCTCTGCGGGGTCCCAGCCCCACGCTGGGGCCACCGGGCGGGCTGCCGTCTGTGCCAGTGCAGCCCAGGCCCTGCTGCTGCTCACGGCCTCTCTGCTTGCAGGCACCAGCAACAGCTTCGAGACGATGGACGTGCGCTTTGAGAACATCTCCAACCCCTGGAGCCCGGGTGCCCGCGTGGTGCAGCCTTGGCTGCACCGGCAGCCCCGTCGCAGCGAGCGCCAGGCTGCCTTCCCCTTTGGCAAGGCGCTGCCACGCTATCTGCTCTTCTACAACCCGCACCAGCGCAACCGCTGGGGCCACCCACGCAGCTACCGCATCCAGCACAGCTCCCATGCCGGGCGGGTGCTGCCACGTGGCTGGCAGGAGGAGAAGGGCGTCTCCTGGGGCAGGTGGGCTGGGGGGTCCCTGCAGCACAAGGACGGGGCTCCCGCCAGCCTCCACGGGCTGTGGCACGGCCCCCAACGTCACTCAGCTGCCACGAACATGGTGCAGGGACTGTCTCCTGGCAGCACCTCGTGCCCTCGGCTCCCTGTCCCCACCCCAGCAGCCGTGCTGCCAGCTGAGCTGGTCATAGCCGTGGCTGCCACCATCCCTGGCTGCTGGGTGACCACCAGAGACACCTCACTTCTTGCCATGCACCCCGGAGCAGGTGGTAGCACCCACCCACACAGCATTGGGGTCCCAGCTGTGAGCACCCTGGCCAAGGGGGACCCTGGCCCCCTGTCCTGCCATAGTGGGGATGTGGCCAGTGGCCTCACTAGTGCAGGCTGCTGTGCCAAGTACCCCCAGAGCTGGGGACCCCTCGCCTCCCACCAGCTCCATGTCTCCCCTGTGCAGCTGGGCAGTGGGTGGCACAGCTGGGGGAGCCTGGGCAGGGGTGGGAGGTGGCACCCATGCACATGGGTGGGTCTGCCCCCTGCCCCCAGCAGTGGGCCTGATCCTGCTCCTGGCCCTTGCAGGTATCACCTGGCTGTGACGCGGCACCATGAGAATGAGCCCAGCAGCAGCAGCATCTACGCCCAGAACAACCCCTGGGAGCCCCTGGTCAGCTTCGAGGGCTTCATCCACAACAACGAGACCATCGAGGACCAGGTGACAGCCAGGGGACACAGGGCAGTGGGGACAGGTCTGGGCGGGTGGGTGGCAATATCCACCACCGCTCACTGTGGGCGTCTGCCGTGCCATGTGCCCTGCCAATGGCCACGGTCCCCTCTGCACAGGACTTGGTGGCCTGGGTGACCGTTGGCTTCCTGCATGTCCCTCACGCTGAGGACATCCCCAACACAGCCACCCCTGGCAACGCCGTCGGCTTCTTCCTGCGCCCCTTCAATTTCTTCGACGAGGACCCCTCGGTGGCCTCGCGCAGCCCTGTCATCGTCCGGCCACTGGACTCCCCCACCTTCTCCCGGCTGGAGATCCAGCGCTGGACACCCGCCAGCCCCGGCCCCTGCGTCGCCCCGGAGCCTTTCACCTACAATGGCACCTACCGGCAGGAGTGACCTGCCCTGGGGCTGGCGGGGGTCCTGCGCACCCCATGCCACACAGAACAAGGGCAGCCACGGGGACACCGAGGTGTGGGCCATGCCCTGCTGCATCCCGAACTCAGTAAAAGTGATGCCACCTTCTCCAGCACCGTCTCTGCCTGGGCCACGTGGCAGCACTGGCACCACTGTAGGCACTGGAGCCTGCATGGGCAAGGGGCACGCACCCCCTCCCCAATTACGCAGTGCAATATTTAATTACACCACTGTTCAAGGCTGCTCCCCCCCTCCCTTTGCACCTGAGGCCACGGCCCACCTGGGGCAGGTGCTGTCATCACACCCCCACCCCATGGTGGGGGGGACTCTTCCCTCCCGCAGGTACCTGGCCCCCTCCTGGTACCCGCCGTGGGGGCACAGCTCTGCCATGGCCCCATCCCGCAGTGCAGCCGCACACAGAGCTGGGGTGTCTGTCCGGTTTATTGGGGGGGGGGAGGGGGGGGCAGGCAGGGGGCACCTACCGTGGAAGGCGACATGCAGGGCTGTGTGAAACAGGGGGGTTGGGCACACACGGCACCCGGTTACGGGACAACGGCACAAACACGGCACACACTACCAGGAGCCAGCAAGCAAGCGGGTGGGTGGGCAGGAGCCCCCCAGCCCTGCCTGCACCCCCCTCCCTGCCAGGGTGTCCCCTTCCCTGTGTGTAGGGTGGCACCGCAGGCTGGGGCGATGCTGGGGGGGCTGCACCCTGCTGCCCCGTGCCACCAGCTGTGGGGGGGTGTTCCAGGGATCTGGGGGAGGGGCACCGGTGGCTGGCAAGGGGGGCACCCCCCAGCCACGCAGCGCTGTCCTGTGGGCATACAGACTTCCCCGGCCAGCAGGGCCACCTGCAGCTGGGACAAGGACAGGGACACAGCTTGGGGGGGTTCCACACGCCCACCATGCACTTCACCTCTGCCCCATGCTGTGGCTTAGCGAGCACGGGTGTGCACACGCACATGCATGCACACACGTGCACACGCATGCCATGGCAAGCGGGGAAGCATGGTTGGGGTGGACATATGGACACACGCACACATACACACAGGCACAGCCTGGCCCAGGAGCATGGTCTGGCATCCTGACTCAGCAGGAGTCCCCCCGAGACACACGCGGCATCCTGGGGCGCTGGACATGGGTATGTGCACGCACACGCACACATGTGCACACACATGCACGCAGGCACACACAGGGCGAGTGCAGGCAAGCAGACCCGCAGCACATGGAAACACACAATGCACACACACGCGTGTGCAGCCCCTGCCATGCGCCCCTGCCACGCTGCCCCCCGTGTCCCCAGGAGGGCTCTGGCCGTGGGGCAGCACGGCCCCGGCCGGCCGGGGGTCTCACTGGGGAGGGGGCTGCGGCACTACGGGGAGGAGGAGGAGGAAGGAGGGGAGGCGATGAGCAGCACACGTCCGACAGTCCCACAGTCCCGCCGGCCGAGCCCTGGGAGCGCCGGCATGGCGGCGGGGCGGGGGGCCTGGTCCCCCGGGTTAGGCCAGCTAACTAACGTGGGGGAGCCGAGGGGCTCCCGCTGCCCCCCGCCCCGTGGGCTGCCAGCGGCGGGAGGGATTGTCCGTGGGGGACGGAGGCCTGGAGCCCACCGGCCTGGCCAGCGTCCTGGGACAGGGGTCCCGCGTCCCGTCGCGCCGGGGGGTCCCGTCCCCGTCCCTGCCCATTAACTGCCGGGGTCGGAGCAGTGTCTGTGCAGGGGCTGTGCCCCGGGCGCGGGGGGCAGCTGTCCGGGCAGCGAGCGGCGACGCGGGGCGGCGCCTGCCGGCTCCACCAGCAGCACCACGTCCGGCGGCGGGGGGCGGCTCGTCGTGGGGGTCCGGGGTGCGCGGCAGCTCCAGCGGCACCGGGTAGCTGGGAACCTGCGGGAGCAAGGGCAGCCGGCATCAGCGCCATGCAGGGGCAGCTGGGCATGGGAGAGGGGGCGCGGTGTGCCCCCCACCCAGCGCCAGGCTGTGCCGGTGGGCAGTGGGGCAGGGGGACAGGGAGATGGGGCACAGGCGGGGGGCTTCCCCAAGCCTGAGGGCGCAGGGTCGACCCCAACCCACAGTGGAGCTGGAAGACTGGGTGATGGGGCACAGGAGAGGGGCTGCCCCAAGCCAGGGGGCTCGCGGTGATCCCAGCCTGCAGTGGGGTGGAGGGACAGGGAGATGGGGCACAGGAGGGGGATGGCCCCAGGCCTGGGGGTGCAGGGTTGACCCCAGCCCGCAGTGGAGCTGGAAGATGGGGTGATGGGGTGCAGGAGGGGGGCTTCCCCAAGCTGGGGGGCATAGGGGTAACCCCAACCTGCAGTGGGGCTGGGAGACAGGGAGATGGGGTACAGGCTGGGGGCTGCCCCAAGCCTGGGGGACTCAGGGGTGACCCCAACCCACAGTGGGGCTGGAGGACAGGGAGATGGGGCACAGGCAGGGGGCTGCCCCAAGCCTGGGGAGCTCAGGCATGACCTCAACCTGCAGTAGAGCTGGAAGATGGGGTGATGGGGCACAGGAGAGGGACTGCCCCAAACTTGGGGGTCTGGGGAGCAGGCTGCACTCACCTGAGAAAGTGGCTGGATGGGGGTGATGGGGAGGACGGGCTGTAGTGGACACGGGGGGCCGGGGGGCTGGTGGGGGGATGAGACCGTGCTGTAGGCGGGCGGCACCAGTGCAGCCTGACGCTGCAGCAGCTGCACGATGGAGCTGATGTCTGTGGCCATGCGGGTCTCCAGCCTGCAGACAAACATGCATCGGGGTATATGGAGAGCACTGCATGCCGTGGGGCAGCACAACCTCATGGCAGCCCCCTAATCGCCCCGTTGGGAGCGACTGGGAGGCTCCCATGTGGTCGTGCTGCCATTAAAGCCCCACAAGTACCTGTTGAGCTGCTTCTGGAGCAGGTCGAGGCGCATCTCCACCTCAGAACGCTGGCGGCGGTTCATGGACGGCAGCGGGATGCTGAGGGCGGCATGAGCTGGGATGGTGCAGCGCGGCAGCTCCTGGTACTGCCGCCCCCGGCTTTCCCCCCAGAAGCTGAAGATGTTGGAGACCCCCGAGAAAGCTCCTGTAAGGGCAGCAGCAGGGGGTGGGGGGAGAATCAGTGGCCTTAGGGTCTCTTGGCAGATGCATGGGAGCAGGGATGCATCCCAGCAGGCAAACGCTCCCCTAGGCATGCCATGGGGATGCAAAAGCAAAGGGGGTGCAGGGTGGTAGGGGCTGCATGGAATGGGGATCCAGAGGGTGGGTGGAATTGTGGGTATGGGGGTTCGGGAGCTGCCAGCGGGGGCTGGTAGAGCCCTAAGCAAGGAGGGGAAGAACAGCGGGGGGACCCCAGGGACCCCCCCACCCTGAGCCCCCTGGTCCCCATCTCCACCTGAGAGGGGATTGCACATATCGCTGCCCTTGCACTCTTCGGCCTCGGTGGGTGCAGGCGCCTCACTGCCTGGGCGGGCGCTGCAGAAGGGCGAGAGCGCGGTGGCCCCCGGCCCGGGCCCGGGCAGCTCGTCCTCGTCACTGGAGGGGGAGCTGGAGGGCGAGCTGGAGTGGCAGGGCTCCCACTCGGCCGGCCCGTGTGGGGCACCAGGCGCCTGGCAGCTCCTGCCCAGCCGCAGTGTCTTCTGCCCACTGCGCAGCTCCCCGGTGCTGGCCGCGTCTGCGGGGGACAGATGTCGGGTCACCATGGCCCCCCGGGGCCCGCCCCCCCCCCCCCCGGCCCCCTAGCTGCACCGCCCCCCCGGCCTCACCTTTCTCCGTGCGCCGGCGGAAGGACAGCTTGCGCTTTCGCAGGCGGTTGAAGCCGCTGTCCAGTTCATCGCTGCCCGGGGAGCCAGGGATCATGTTGGTCTACGGGGAACAGGGGGTGAGACTGGGGGGAAAACCAGGTGTAACCCCCCCAGGCTGGCAGGGACTGGGGGCAGAAGGAAGCTGGTGGGGTGACGCTGGGGGGCTTTTGGTGCCGTGCCCCCCTATCAGCCAAGCACTGCCGGTGGGCATCCCAGTGTGAGTGTCCCCCATCCCTGAGCACGCCCCACACCAGGAACCCCCAGTTTGCTCAGGACCCCCCCCCCGGCCCAGCAGGATGGGTGCCCCACACTGCAGCCTCTCACATCGCGCAGGTTGAAGGTGATCTCCAGACTGGACCAGAAGTGGTCGGAGAACTCGGGGTACATGTCCAGCACCTCCAGCAGGTCCTCGCGGTGGATCTTGTGCAAGTCACAGTAGGTCAGCGCCCGCACGTCCGCATTGGACTTCCCTGGCCGTGCGTACAGGTTCAGCGGCTCCCCAAAAATGTCGTTCTTCCCTGGGAGAGGAGGCACCGGTGAGGAGGGGCGGTCAGCCCATGGGGCACGGCTGTGCCCGGGGCTGGAGGGGACTCCCAGGGCTCACCCAGGATGGCCACTACCACGTCCCCACGCAGGATCTCGATGGAGCCGCGGGAGATGAAGTAGAGGGCAGTGAGGACGTCCCCGGCATGCACCAGTGTGTCCCCGGGGGGGGCGTGTGTGGTCTTGAACTTCATGGCCAGGGCGCGCAGGCAGCCCTTGGTGGCCCCCTTGAAGGGCTTGCAGTTCTGCAGCAGACTGCGGTTCAGGTGCAGGCAGATGTCTGCCTGCAGGCACTCAGGGAAGCCCTTCAGCACCTGTGAGACATGGTGGGGGTCACAGGGTGCCGGGATGGGGGCACACAGAAGGGCAGGGGGGAGCTGTGCTGCCAGGCACTCACCGCATTCATGTCGATGCCGTTGGTGTAGGACCAGGCATGCTGGAAGTACTCCTCCAGGCGCTGGCGCAGAGGGTTGGGGATCTGGTGGAAGCGGATGAACTCGCGGACGCGCAGCATTTGTGTGTGGTAGCGTGCCGTGCCGGAGTACAACCGCTGGATGATGGCCGACACGTTCCCGAAGATGCTGGCGTACATCAGGGCTGCGGTGGGGTGAGCAGTGTGAGGGGCAGCCCCCAGCACCGCTCCCCCAGACCCCCCCCTGCCAATGGGGGCTGAGGGTGCAGGGAATCCATCATCGTGGGGGCACCCATCATCATTGGGGCACCCACCATCATGGGGGGCACCCATCATTGTGGGGGCGCACCTCTGCAGACATGCCCCCCCTGCCCTGGGCAGCCCTGCGCACGCACGTGAGCACAGCCCCCTGCCTAGCCCTGGCAGGCACAAGGGGTCCCACTGGCCTCCCCCTGGTGTTGTGACCCTTGCACCCACCCTCACTGCTGTGCCCGCACCCACAGCGGTGCCCAGGCCTGCAGGCACCCCGTGAGCCCACTGAGCCGTGCACACACGCACATGCGCACGTGCATGCAGAGCTGTCTCATAGACGTGCTCTGGCCATCGCACACTCGCAGACACACGCTCGCGTGCAGAGGCACAGCAGTGTGTGCTCACACGTGCACATGCTCTATGACATGTACAGATGTTCACATGTGCACAGGCACACTCACACACATGCACACTCACACACACCCCACACACACGCACACACCCACACATACGCACACACACACATACGCACACACACACATACGCACACACACATGCACGCTCACATGCACATATGCATGCCCACACGTACACGTGCATGGTCCCACACGCACATGTATACCCACACACATGGACCCACACATGGATGCATACTCACACACATGCATGCCCCCACACACACGTGCATGCATGTTCACATGTGCTTGCACATGCATGACCCCACTCACATGTACACCCACACATATGCACAGGCACATGTACACTCACACACACCCCAACACACACAGTCACGCACAGTCACATGCTTGCACACACACACCCCCCCATGCTCACATGGATGCCCACGCACACGGACACCCACACACCCCCAGACTCACACACATGCACACATGTGTGTCTGCAGTTTCCCGCCCCCCCCTCCAGGCATGTGCCCCCCACAGCCCCCGCAGCGAGCCCGCCAGGGTGCACGCCGGGGGCACTCACAGCCAATGAGCATGACACAGATGGAGAAGATCTTCTCAGAGTTGGTGTTGGGGGAGACGTTGCCAAAGCCGACGCTGGTCAGGCTGCTGAAGGTGAAGTAGAGCGCAGTGACGTACTTGTCCTTGATGGTGGGGCCATAGAGGGGGTTGCTGGCGTTGAGGGGCTTGCCGATCTGGTCACCCAGGGAGTGCAGCCAGCCGATGCGCTGCCCCTCCACGTTGCCAATGGCGTACCAGATGCAGGCCAGCCAGTGGGCGATGAGGGCGAAGGTGCACATCAGGAGGAAGAGCACAGCTGCCCCGTACTCTGAGTAGCGGTCCAGCTTGCGGGCCACCCGCACCAGGCGCAGCAGCCGTGCTGTCTTCAGCAGCCCAATCAGCGTGGTGGTCTGCAGGGGAGAGGGGCCACAGCAGGGGTCACCGAGGGCTACTGCCACAGAGACTCCCACCCAGCCCTCCAGGAGAGAGGGGGGGGGCCTGCCCCAACCCGGGGACCCCCCAGCCTCTCTGCAGGCAAGGCAGCCCTGGCCCCTCTCCCCACTTCAGGCTCCGGTGACCCCAGTGCCCCACCCACACCCCCCCCTGGGGGAAAGACCCCCCCGGTGCTAGGGGGCCCCACAGAGGTGCGTGGCAGGGCGGCAGTTAAGCCCACTCCCCCACTGCACGTGGCACTGCTCCATCAGTGCTGGGGGTGGGGGTCCCCCAGGGCCAGATCCAGATTCGCTTGCACCTGCGCTCAGTGCCACATGCTGCCTGCGCCTTCCCTGGCACCTACTGCCCCAGCACCCCCCATGACATCGCAAGTGCCAGCCTTGGTCTGGGGGCATGTGCAGGACCCCCAGGAACCACCCCATAGGAGGACCTGGCACCCAGGAACAGCACCCACTGCCCTGGCTCCCACTGTGGCACCACAGGCACCTAGCCTTGGCCTGGAGGTGTGTGGAGGACCCCCAGGCATCACCCTATGGGAGGACTCGGCACCTGGGGAACAGCACCCACTGCCGTAATACCCACCATGGCACAGTGGGGCCCCAGCCCCAGCCTGGGGGCACACACGGGACCCCCCATGCATCACCCTAGGGGAGGACCCAGCACTGAAACAGCACCCAGCCCAGAAAGGGCATGGCGCAGCCAGTGCCATAATGGCACTGTGGCACTCCGTGGGGCAGCTGATACCTCCTCAGAGCCAGAGCCAAAGATGAGCAGGTCAAAGGGGATGGCAGCGACCATGTCAATGAGGAACCAGCCTTTGAAGTAGTGGATGGCGATCTTGGCAGGGTGGCTGACCACCTCCTCGTTGGAGTTGACGTAGGTGGTGCGGAAGTTAATGAGGATGTCGATGATGAACATGATGTCCACAATGAGATCGACGACGTTGAGGGGGCTGCAGGAGTAGCCGCAGTTGTGGCGCTGGACCTCCTCCTGGTCATTGAGCAGGAAGGCGGCGGAGTAGGGGGTGAAGATGGCCGTGTAGATGACCAACAGCAGGATAAGCCAGTCCCACACTGCCTTGAAGGGGCTGTAGTGCAGGATGGTCCATTTGTGGATGCGTGGTGCCTGCAGCTTGTACTCCGGGAGGACATCGGCACCCAGCGACAGCACCTGGGCAGGCAGGTGGGCAGGGGCTCAGCTCCTGCAGCTCCCCGCTGCCCCATGGGGCTGAGCCCCCCAGCCCCCCCGAGTTGCCTTTGCCAGCCACAGACAGAATATCCCTGGGACAGGGCTGCTCTGGTGGGTACCAGCGGCCCAAGGGTGCTCTGGGGTGACAACATGGCTCTCTGCAACCGCCTGGAAGGAGGCTGTTGCGACATGGCGTCGGGCTCTTCTCCCAGGTTACAAGTGACAGGACAAGAGGAAATGGCCTCAAGTTGTGCCAGAGGAGGTTTAGATTGGATATGGGGAAAAATGTCTTGCCTGAAAGGGTGGTCAAGCACTGGAACAGGCTGCCCAGGGAAGGGGTGGAGTCACCATCCCTGGAGGGATTCGACAAGTGTACATGTGGCACTTAGGGACATGGTTTAGTGGTGGGTTTGGCAGTGTTAATGGTTGGACTTGGTGATCTTAAAGCTCTTTTCCAACCTCAACGATTCTGTGATTCTATGGGGTGCAGCATGACCCCAGAGCTGGTGGTGAGGGATGCGGAGGAGACAGTTGGCAGGCACGGCTGGAAAAAAGCCACTCCACACCGCAGACCAACCCACGAGCCCCCCTGCCCCACCGGTGCTGCCCAGGTGCAGTTCCCCCTGCAAACACTCGCACCTCCCTGCATGGACACGATGCTACCCCTCAGCAAGGCACATCCCTGTGCCCCCCTGCCCATGCCACCTCCAAAGCGGCAGCAGCCGCCCCAGAGCTCTGCTCCAGCAGGACCCTGGCACAGCTGCTGCCAGACTGGGGCCGGCAGCCCCAGAGGCACACAGTGACGCAGCTGTGGGCTGCCACGGGTGCCCCAGCCTGTCCCCGTGCCAGGCCAGCTGGCAGAAGCGTCACAGAGCCCCGACCACGCCACGGGGCTGGGCTATGGGACTGGGGCTGTTGCCAGCCAGGTCCCAGCTCAGGGAGTGGGACTCCTGCAGCTGGCACAGCGGATGCAGCGAGGTGCAGCAGGCACAGTGGGTGCAGAGGGCACAGTGGGGTGCAGCATGTACAGTGGTTGCAGCTGGCACAGTAGGGTGCAGCAGGTGCAGAGGGTGCAGCTGGTACAGTGGGGTGCAGCAGGCACAGCTGGGTGCAGCAGGCACAGTGGGCACAGTGGGGTGCAGTGGGTGCGGCCAGTTCCCGCATCCTCAGCAGGACGCTGCCTGATGAAAGCCATCCCCCACCCTGTCCTTCCCCAGGCAGGGATGGGCAGGCAGCACCCATAGAAATGAGGGCTGGCATGCAAAACACCCCAGCACGGTACTGACATATGGGGGGGCACACCCCCCCCAGGTGTTGCCTCGCCTGCCCCACGGCACCCCACTGCCCTCAGCACTGCACCCCATCCTCCTGGGTCCCACAGGGCCACTGCCCACCCCATCCCTGCTGCACACACACGTGCATGCACAGGCAGAGCCCAAGTACAGGGGTCTGAGGGGCACCACTGTGCCCCGGCAGCTGTGCCCATCCGTCCCAGCCGCCTGGCATGGGGATTAGATGTACCGGCTGTGGGGCGAGGGGCACCAGCTATAAATAGGGACCGGGTGAGTGGGTGCCGGGGGGCAGATGGGCCCTGCGGTGGGGAGAGGGTGCCGGGGCCCCACAAGGCAGAGCCAGGCTGGGCATGGTACCAGCCACACGGGACCCGCTCAGAGCAGCTGCCGGGCTCAGGCAGCCGGGGTCTGGTGGCCACCGGCTGCGTCCAGTGGCTCTGCACGGAGCGCCGGGTACCCAAGGGCAGGGGTGGGAGCCGGGGTGATGCCAACCCAGATCACCAGGTGGCAGGACACCCGGCACAGCCCTGCCCGGCTGAGGGGGCACAGCCTGGGAGCATGATCCCGGGGGCCCCCTGGGAGTCCCTGAGGGGGTCGCTCCCTGTGCTGTCCCGCTCTCAGCCACCACGTGTCCCCGCACCGCCACCGAGGCGCAGGTGAGAAGCGACGGGGGCGACCCGCAGCCCTTGCCCACCACCCCACCACGGCCAAGGGCCACAGCCCCCGCCCCCCGTGCCGTGCAGTTCTGCCTGTGCCCGCAGCGGCCGGGCACTTGCCCGCCGGCCGCATCACAACAGCTGCGCCACGGCCGCACAAGCACGCGGCAGGGCCCCATCCAGCCCCCAGCCCGGGGGGGTCCACCGTTCCGGGGGGTCTGGGGAGGGCTCCCCGTGCCGGGTCGCCCCGGGGGGATGTGGTCCGAGCGGGGGTCAGAGCGAGAGGCAGCTTTACATAACCACCCCAAACCCAGAGCCGGTGGCAGTCACGGGGGGACAGAGCCCGAGCCCACCCGCGGCCACCGCCAGGATGCAGGTCCCCCGGGGTAGGCACAGCACCCGGACCCTCCTGCCACCCGTGTGGCAGCACCCACCACCCCTCGCCGGGGCTGGGCGGCGGCGGTACCGGTACCTTCTCCTCCTGGCTCTGCCCCGCGGAGCGGGCCGTGTCGCTGTCAAGGCACAGGCAGGTGCTGCAGAGGGAGATGCCGGGCATGGGTCCTGCTCCGGCCCGGGGAGGGGCGGCGGGGGGGCCCGGCAACTCCTGGAGCAGCTGCAGGAGCGACGCCAGCATCCTCACGGCTGCCCGCGGCCCCGGCCCCGGCCCATGGCGCACCGGCGGCGCTCACTCCCTGCCGCCCGCCCGCCACCCGCGCCCCGGGCACCGGGCACTCGGCCCTCCGCCGGCGGCGCCCGTGCCCATCCTGCCGCCCCTCCGGCCCCCGGCACCGGGCGCGCCTCGCGGGTCGGCTCGGCGGGAGCGGCGGGAGGCGGCACGCGCCACCGGCAGCCGAGAGGAAAATTATTGGGGCGGAAATTTTTCCCAGCCTGCTCCGCTCCCGCAGGACGGCGGTGCTGCCCCCAGCCCTTAACCCCCCGCACCCGGGCGCGGCGCGGCACGGCTCGGCGCGGCACGGCACGGCACGGAACCGCACGGCACGGCGCGGCGCTTGGCCGGGCGCGGGGCCGCGGGGCCGCCGTGGCGCAGACCCTGGTGCGGCCGCGGGTGGCCACAGGCAGCCAGCCCAGGCGGCAGTTGTCCTGTCACGGCACGGGGTGGGACGCATCTTGACCCCATCAGCATCCTTCGGCCAACCGGGCACCGCACTAGTGCCAGCACCCGCGCCTGGCACGGGGGGACGCAGCCTGGCCCTGCAGCGGTGAACAGGGCATCACGGCGTGCAAGCACACCGCGGACACAGCGCGGGCACCTGCGCGGTGCTCACGGGCTGGGGAACACGGCTCCCACCCCGCCGGTTCAGCCAAAACATCCCCTCCTACCACCACCGCCACCCCCTCGGGCCACGGGGCAGCAAGCGATGTCGCCGGAGGGTACACGTGCAGCCAGTGTCACCCCCCGTCCCCAGGTGCCACAGTGGCCTCACGGGGTGCGTGGTGCCCGGGGCTGAGCTCGGGGAAGTGGCACGGCGCCGCAGGAGCTGCCGTACTGATGCGGCAGCAGCGCCGGGGATGCGCCGCAGTTCCCGTCGGCCCTGGCTCACCCGCCGCCACCCACGCGCAGGGGTTTCCCGCTGGCACCCGTGTCCCCACGCACCGCGTGATGGTGACGGACGAGGCCACGCGTGCGGCGGGCGCGGTGGGTGGTCCCGGCGGCGCTGCTGGGGGGGGGCTGCGTGCTGAAACTGCACAGGGGCCATTCGCATGCCCCTTCCCACATGGGATCACGCTGATGTGGGGTCATATGGGGTCATGCTCCCACGGGGGCACATGAGGTCATGGGTACGGGGAGGGGGGACAGGGGGTGAGGATGCTGTGAGATGGGGCTGGGGTCCCACGGGGATACATAGGGTCAAGGACAACGCAGGAGCGCAGGTACCGTGGGGCACAGCCCCCCCCGCCCCAGGCTCCAGCACACCCAATGGCGGGTGGGAGCCCTGGGGGTGTCCCAGCCGTGGCCCCCAGCCCCAGGAGCCAACGGTGGCCCGGTCCCGGCTGCCCCTTTAAGCTGCGGCTCTGCCAGCCCGGCTCCATTTTTAGCCAGGGCAGGGGGGCCGGGGGGGGGCGGCTCCAACAGCCAGCCGGCTCCTGCCTCTAAAATTAACGCAGCTGCCGCGCCAAATTGGGACAAATCCCTGCCTGCAGCAGGCAGGACGGGCAGTGCGGGCAGCTGCCCACGGCCCCAGCAATGCCACACTCTGCCTCCTCCAGTCCCACCAGCCCCACCGGCACCGTGTCCCTACTCAGCCTGGTGTGATCCCTCTGCCCAAGACTCCCCCACGCTGCTCCCCCCTGCCCAGCACAGGGGCCGTTCGCATGCCCCTTCCCACACGGGATCACGCTGTGTGGGGCAGGGTGGACCTCCCGGGGGCTGGATGGCGGTAGAGGGCCCCAAAGCCTGCACAAGCCCCAGACCCCCAGGGACGTGGCAGGTACCATGGTACCACAGACCCCTGCCCAAACCCCAGCACACATCGATCATCCGGATCCCATGGGCATGGAGTGGGGGCAGTCCAGATCCCCAGGGGTGGCACAGACTCTGCACCCCTCTCCCACCTGGACACCTCCCCCCCCAGAAAAATCCCATTTGAGGAAACTCCTGGCTGTGCTGGCAGCTGAGAACGGATGGCTGAAGGACACAAGGGAACAGGCACTGTCAGCCCCACGGATACACCCCCCACCCCACCCCACTCCACTCCCCCAAACACACCATCAACCCCCAGCATCTGGCCACCCCCCCTGACGTGGCCCCAGCCCCAAGGCTGCACTGCTAGTGGGAAGCAGCCCTGGCTTCCCCACCTCCTGGTGCTAGCCCATGCCTCAGCCCCAGGCAGAGCTGGGGACTCCCAGCATGGCAGGGGCACAGCCACCAGCCCCCCCAGCCATGGGGACAGCACATCCCCATGGCTGGCACTGTCACAGACCCGCACCCACAACAAGAGCACCTGACCCACCCCATGGGCACAGACCCTCAGCCCAGACCCCGCACTGGGGCTGGCACATGGCGACCTCATGGCCCCTCAACCCACACCGGCCCGGCAGGTCATGATACCACACCAATGATGCCGACAGGCAGCAGGACCACTGGTGGTGACACAACACCTATCAGTCACCGTGACACAGATACTGGTGGTGCCGACACTCGGTGACACATACACCGCCCCAGCACAGGCACGCAGCACCTCACACTCACGGTGACACGTACACCGACACCTGCTGTGACACTGGCACACAACACCCAGCCCGCACACCCGGAGACACCCAGCACGGCACCTGCTGCGACCCAGACACCCGCGCCCACGGGGCACAGCCCCCTTGCTGCCACAAATACCCCAACCCGTGGCCAGGGGCCACCCCCCGGCACCCCCAGCCACTGCCACCTGGCACACTGGTGCACCTGCACCCTGCCATGACCCAGTACCCTGATAACCCCCACCCCAGCAGACACTGTGCACCATGGCAAAACTGCCCGGCACCAAGACCAGGCAGGTGTCAACGTGCTGGTACCCCCCCGGACCCCAAGACCCACACTGACAGACACCCCCAACCAGACACCCAGCATCCACGCGCTGATAACGACATCCAGCACCCGCAGGTACCCAAGACCCACATCGGCAGCCAACAACTGCACCTGCAGGTACCCAACAGCCACAGGCACCCAACACTGGCACCGGCACTCAGCCGACACCTGCACAGCGACCCCCCACCAGCACCAACACAGGCACCCAACACTAGCACCAGCACCCACCTGACACCTGCCCAGGGACCCCCCACCAGCAGGTTTCCAGCACTGTCCAGAACACCCAACACCAGAACACCGGCACCCAACACGCACTGACCGCAGCATCCGCGGTACCAAACAATGCCGTGCTTCCCAGCATTGACAGCTCCCACGCCAGCGCTGATGGGGGACTCAGCACCCTTGGGGACACCCAAAGCAGGACAGGCACTGACACCCAGGGCCCACATTGCCCCACAGCTGCAGTGGCCACCACAAGTGCAGGTGCCTGACACCAGCTGTGACACCCCTGCCACCCTCACAGGTGCCAGTGTCCGCATCACCTAACTCGCTCTCCACAGCAGTGGGCACCGGCCATTGGCAAGGCACCAGCACAGCCCTGGCAGTGCGGACGGCAGGTGCTGCAGCAGTGGGGACACCCCAACACCCGACTGTCCCCACCTCAGCAGTAGTGGCCGGTACTTACAGCGTTGAGCTGCGGCAGCGGTGCGGTTCCCTTGGCACCCCCCGACATGGGCGCCAGGGATGGGTGGCCACCCTAGGCCAGGAGGCAATGCAGGCACCCTGCTACGGACAGCACGGCAGCAGCACCGACACCCTGCGGTACCGGCGGCACAGCGGGGTGACGAGCCCTGTGACGGGGTGACGTCCCCACGGGGCGGTGCGTCCGCCCCAACACCCGAGCCCCACCTGCTGACACAGACACCCAGGGGCCCCGGCGCTGACCCACACAGCCCACAGCCACCGTGCCACAAACCACCATCGATGGGACAGCCATGGGGACCACCTGGGGACATGGTAGCCACTGCAAACTGCAGATGCTGCCCCAGCTGGCAACACCCCTTGCCACTGCCACGGCCACGCTAGAGCCGCCGTGGCAGAGCCGGTCGCAGCACCGAGCCTGGCAGCGTGCCCATGGGTGGGCAGTGCCCCTGCCACCCTGGCTTACGGAACCCACAGCAGTTGGCAGGAGCCCGGCTGTCGCGACAGCTCTCGCGGCTCCCCGGCTCCCCAGGATGCTCAGCCCCCCGCTGCCCCCCAGCCCCCTGGAGCGCGGCCGCCGCCTGCTCCGACGCCTGGTGCCCCCTCCCATCCCGGTTGCGCCCCAACCCAGCGTGGGAACGGCCCCGGGACACCCACACCTACTCGCGACGGGACAAGCCCCGGGAGCCCGGGACACCCCCCCTGTACCCCCCCGTACCTCCTGGGCCACCAGGCTGGAGATGCGGACGGCGCGGCGGACGCGGTCGCTCCTCCGTTCCCCGTCGGGGCGGTCGCCGCTGTCGCGCCGCGCCGGGGCCATAATCGCGATTAGCGGGGAAAGCCCTGCGGTCCCCCCCGCCGCCCCCCGGCCCGGCCGAGCCCAGCCCGGCCCGGCCCGGCGCTGCCCGAGCTAGCGGCAGATGGAGCGGGCGGGCGCCCCCCCGAGCCCCCCCGCCGCCGCCCGCCTCCGCCGGTCCCGCTCCCCGCCCGGCAGCCGCCGCCCCCCCGGCTCCAGCTTCCGCCACTCCCCGTGGGCCCGTCACGCCGCGGGGAGGGACTGAAAACCACCCCCCGCGGGGAAACTGAGGCACGGGGGGCAGGGGGGGGCACTCCCTGGGGTGCCCCTGCCTGCTGCTGCCCGCAGAGCCTGGACCCCCAGGGATCCCCCAGCCCCATCTGCTGCGGGGTGGGGATGGGGAGGCGCTGGCAGCCCCCCCGGCTGGTTCCCGGCACTGCCAGTGCCCGGTGTCCCTGGCTGCTGCCCAGCCCTGGCAGCGAGACACTGCTGCGCCTGCCCACCGCCTCTGCCCGCTCCCCTCGCCGAGGGGCAGCCCTGGGGGGCAGCATCTTCACCCAGCGGGGCCGGGGGAGCACCTGCCCCATCACCTGGGGGCTCCCCTGCGCCCCCCACCCTTACTCCCGCCCACCACCACCAGCCAGCGAGCCCCGGGCCTGTGGCAACTCCCGATGACACTCCTCCCAGCCGGTGTCCCGGCAGGGGCACCCACTAGCCCTGAGCAGGGCTGGGGGTCCCCCCAGATGTGCCGCCCCAGCCTCCACCACAGTCACAGCAGGCAGTGGCACATGCTCCATTGCCCTGCTACACCGGAGACCCGCTCTGTCCGGGCCGGTCAGTCAGCACGGTGCCGGCAGCACTCAGCACCAGCACTGTCCCACCACACTGTGGGCAGGGGTTCCTGCTGGAGCAGGCTGGGGGTCCCCAGGGCTGCCGCAAGCTACCGAGATGCCACAGAGCCCGTCCCAGCGTGGCAGTGGGGCCTCCTGCCTCCCCGTCCGCACCACCCAGCGCCAGCCACGCAGCCATGCCAGGCCCCGTCCGTGTCCCTGTCCCCACCAGGCTGGCACAGCACGCTGGCCGCGGCGAGCTGGCAGGCCCAGCAGTGCGGTGACCTTGACGGGCTGCAGGAGCAGGCGGTGTGGGAGCGGGCAGTGCGTGGGCTCCTTCACCTGCCGTTACTGTGGGTGATTCATGGTGCCGCTGCCCGGGATCCCTGGCCCCTCCAGTGCTGCCAGCCCGGTGGCTCACTGCGCCTGAGCCGGGGCTGCCCCACAACCCGCTGGCAAGGTCCTGAGCATGGTGGCCACCCCTACGTGGCCCACCCGCTCCCCATGCCACACCGGCATGTGGTGTCCCCCAGGCCACAGCAGGCACACACTGCACAGCAAGGACCCCCATCCCATCCCGGGGAGGTGGTGGGTGCTCCCGCCCAAGGGAGCCCAGCGCAGCTGAGGCACAGCCAAGCCCCCTGACCTGGCACCATGGGCCAAGGCTACTGTGCCCCCCCACCCGCTGGGCACTGCGTGACAATGCCGGTCACGGGCAGGAGGGAACGACCGAGGTTTGGTGCAGGCTGCTGCCTGCCCACACAGCAGCAGCCACCACAGCATCAGAATTAATTACACAGCAATCAGGATGCTTTGCTTGTTAGCGCACTATAGAGGAACAGGGCAGGCCAGCCAGAACATCATGAGGAGTGGGGAGGGGGTTTGGGGGGGCTTTGAGGGAGTTTGGGGAGGCCCCACCCCTGTGTCTGTGGGGCTGGGGTCCCCAACCCCCCAGAGGGGTCCTGCAGCTGCCCCAGCACCCCGCGAGGTGGGAGGGGCTGGGTGCCCACCGCAGCACTGCCTGGAGAGGAGCCCCAGCAGCAGGGCTGGGAGTTCCCCATGGGATCAGGGGGTTCCTGCATGGGGCCCCCCTCACCTGTGCGAGCAGACGCAGGGCAGGGGGCGGGGCTGTTCGAGGACCAGCAGCTGGGCAGACATACCCAAGCAGCTCCATCCCCTGCCAGCTGCTGGGGCCCCTGGGGAGAGGGGATGTCAAGGGGCTGCCTGGGTGGCTTGGGGATGAGGCAAAAGGGACTGGGAGAGCTCCCCGTCCCTGCAACCTCATCCCCAACCCCCCCGGGCAGCCCTCCCTGTGGGGGTAGACAGAGGTCCCGGGAGCCCAGCAGCCCCCAGCAGCTTTCAGTTCATTAGCTGGAGCCAGCATCAGGGTGTAATTAAGCATCCACCGCCGCCTGCTCCCCACAGCCAGATGGCAGTTACACAACGTGCCAAGGATTAGCCACCACTTCCAGCCCCCTGGGCACCCCCAGCACGAGCTGTGGCAAGCTGGAGGCATGGAACAGCCTGCCATGATGCCAGGGCTTGTGTCCTCACCAGGACAGAGCCGGGGCCGAGGGATGCTCCAGTCCCAGGGGGCGCCTGCCCCGTTGCTCCCCACTAGGAGCCCCCTGGGGATCCCATGTGCCATGTGGAGTCTGTCCCAGCCACATGCCACCCAGCCATGGCATCCATCCCACCCATCCTCACGCCCTGACACAAGGGGCAAGGACCACCCCAGCCAATTGCCCCGGAGGCGAGGAGCAATGGGGACCCTCTGGACCCCAGAGGGGGAATGACAAAGGCCATATGGCACAACCAGCACCAGCCTGCACCTCCAACCTGCCCCAGCATGCCCTGCTCAAGCCAGCCCCCCCAGCACGCCACTGGGCCAGGGCACCCTGGGGACCCGGCCCTGCCCTCGGCTCCCTCCTGCAGCGCCCAGCCCCATCCTGCAGCCCCCTGCACCTCCCAGTGAGCTCTAGCACCATCTGGCACACTCCAGCACCTCCCTGCACACTCCAGCATCATGCTGCATGCTCCAGCATCATCCCACAAGCTCCAGTATTGCCTTGTGTGTTCCAGCATCGGCCTGCACATTCCAGCATCACCCTGAGAGCTCCAGCATTATCCCACAAGCTCCAGCACCTCCCTGCATGCTCCAGCATCATCCTGCACGCTCCAACACATCCCTGCGAGCTCCGGCAGCCAGCTGCCGTGCAGAGCATCCTCTGGGCTCTGGCCATACCCCGAGCCCCACCCAACCGCCTCTGGCGCTGCCCAGCCACCTCCGTTGGCGTGGCAGGTGCCGGTGGGCTCACCTGGGTGACCTTCTCGGTGACATTGTGGGTGCGGTCCTTCAGCTTGGTGGGGGCGATGATCTCCTTCTCGCCGGGTGGTGCAGCCAGAAAGGCATCCGCTTTGAAGTCCACGAAGTTGAGGGTGATCTGGGGGATCTTGCTGATGGCCCGGTAGCGCATCAGGTCCGAGTCGGAGGTGGAGTTCAGCAGGGCACTCCGGACGTTGTTCATGGCCCCTGGGCACGGGGACTGTCACCATAGGGGACCATAGTCCCGCTGTTCCCCAGGGCTGGGGTCCCACAGCAGGGCGAGGGGAGCAGGGAACCCCAGGGCTCAGGGGGTCATGATGGCAGATGAAGGGAGCGAGAAGCCCCGGCACAGGGGGGCACCCCCAGCCAGGCGCTGCAGGGCTGTGACCCAACAGCTTGCTATCATTTACCATTAATATAATTATTTTTCCCTTCCTAATGCACTTAGCAGGATTGGGGGTTAACAAGGCAATTGCTGGTGGCTCTGTGCTGCCAAGGGGATCATGGGCTGCAGCAGCTGGGGCCGGGCACCGCGGGGGGGGGGCAGGGGGCTGCACGATGAAGGGAGCCAGGGAGCCCCTCACCCCATGCGCTGCAGCCAGGCAGGGGGTGTGCACTGGGCAGCCACACCAGGGTGGCGCCGGGGTCCCTGCCACGCAAGGGCGGGGCTTGGTGCCGGGGCGGGGGGCGGGGCTCAAGGCTGCCCCAGCCCACCCCATGCCAGGTGCCAGGCCCCACCAGGCGCCGGAGCTGCCGGCAGCGCAGAGCATCACAGCAATGAGGAGCCTGACAGTGACAAGTGCCGCGGCAACCCCGTGCTGGCACTGCTGCCAAGCTGCCGGCAGCTCCCTCCGGCTGCGCTTGAAAGCTGCCCCGGCACCCTGCGTGCCAGGAGATGGCCCTGGCCCTAATGAGCTGCCAGCCATAATGACTTCACCCCATGGCCACACGCTGCGCCTGGGCAAGAAGCTGCAGGTGCTGGCACTGGTGTGTGCAACACCCGCGGTGTGCCAGCAGTGCCGTACCAGTGCTGGAGCCACGATGCATGCTGGTGCCAGTGCTGGCGTGGCGGTTGTGGCAGCGCTTGTCACCCTCGCCCTTCATGGTCTCGATGTCGTCAACGGAGGAAGCACGGCGCACACTGTGGATGCTCTCGTGGGAGCGGCTCCGTGCCAGGCTGCAGTTGGAGAAGGCGGCGTGCAGGGCCAGGCGGTCAGCGCATGGCGAGGAGTGGGTGACGGGTGGCTCAGGGGGTCTGTCCCCCATCAGTGCTGCCTGGTCCTCAGGCTGGGCCCCCCCCAGGCAGCTGGGCTCCAGCGAGGAGGTGGCCTCCTCAGCACCAGACTCGCTGCTCTGCTTGGAGAAGTCCACGACAACGGCGTCAGGTGGCTCCTGCGGCAGTGACTGCTTGCTGCCCGCCAGTGCCAGCAGCGCTGGCAGCTTCAGCCTGAAGGACTTGCTGCGCCCTGGAGGGAGGAAGGGGCACGGTCAGGGTTGGGGTCCACCCACCAAACCCACTCCATGGGTGCTTGGCGACCTGGGCACCCACTGCCCTCGCCACATGCTGTGTGGCACAGCGCTTTTGGCACAGCACCCGGGATGTGGGGTCAGTGGTAGCAGTATCAGCACCACCTTGGTAGGACTCAGTGCTGCAACTGGCACGGCAGTGCCAGCACAAGTCCCCCCAGTCATGCCACATGCACTGGCACCAGCCCTACCTGCAGGGAACCAGTTGGCGGGGGTGACCCAATGGTTGGCATCCTTGTCGGGTGAGCCTGGGTGCTCCTTCTCCATCACCACCTCAAAGTTCAGGATGAACATGATGACGGCCCCATCCTCATTCTTCACCGGCACCACGTCCACCAGGCACAGGAAGCAGCTGCCTATGGTGCAGGGGGTGCTCAGCACCGTGGCAGCATTGCCCCCCATCCCTGCTGGGCACCCCCTGCTGCCATCTGCCTTGGTGGGGGGTGGGGGGCAAGAACTTGCTGACTCAGCAGGATGCCAGCCCCCCTGCAGCCACATCACAGGGAGACGCTGAGGCACCAAGAGGGTGGAAGGGGCCCTCAATTCCCCAGAGCCCCCCAAAAACATTCCAGAGAGCATGTGGGGTGAGCGTGGGGCCTGCAGGAGGTGGGGGCTGTGGTGGGAGCAGCGCTGGGGGCAGCCAGGGTGCCAGGCCAGGCTTAAGCTGCTCAGGACTTGTTAACAGCTGCAGCGTTAATCCTGCTGCCACAGCTGCAAACTCAGCTGGGCCGGGGGGGGGGGGGGGGGGGGGGGGGGCGCGGGGGGGCACGGGTGGGCAGGGCAGAGGCAGCCCAGGGTAACGGCTCCAGCATCCCGCATCCCCACCATTGCCCCACGGAGCCACTGCCCTTCCCTCTGCAGGGGTCCTTGTCCGCCCTGGGGATGCATGGGGTGGCCTCTGCAGCTCCCCCCCCCCCCCAGCATCCCAGTGATGCCCCAGCACCTGCAATGGCTGCAGTAGGACACGGGATGGGGTGACAAGCACATAATGCCAGAGCGCTGCATCATCAGCACGCGGCTCCTCTGAGCCGCAGCCCCCACTGCACCCCCACACGGCATCCCCCCAGCTGGCAGCGGGCCCGGTAGCCTGCGCCGTGGAGCCCAGTATGGCAGGCGCCAGCTGGCGCCAGCACCATCCCCAGCCCCGCATGGGGAATCCCTGCCCGCACGTGGGGCTGTGGGCAGGGGGCCAGTACCACAGGAGGCATGTGGCATGCCACGGGCATGGCACACCAGGGCACAGAATGGCACGCCATGGGCCACAGCAGGGTCCCCAGCTGGGCCACCCGCTGCAGGGGGATTAGCGGCACTGACACATGGCCACCCTGTGCCGCCAGCAGCTTTATTTCATCCTCGCCCACCCAGTACCCAGCTCCCGTGGGAAAACCTAATACCCCTGATCCCCCACACTGGGATGCATGCCAGCACCGGCCACGGGCACCTCCGGCCCTCCCACCCGTGGCAGCCCCATCCCACTCCCTGCAGGCAGCCAGCCCTGGGGCAGGGGCAATGGCAGGACCCCTGCACCGGGTGCATGCACCTCACCTTGCTGCCGCCAGGGCCTCCGGGGGGGGGGGGGGTCAGGGTCCCCCAGCACCCGCCCCATGCACCCCTGGGGCTGCAGGCATGCGGACCCACACCCACGTGGGCTGGAGAGGTGCAGGGGGGCCTGAGTCTGGCCGTGGCCTTGGCCAGCCCAGGTCACACACACCCCCACGGTGTGCAGCACCCCCGTCGGCTGCCCCCCCAGCCCAGCTGCTGAGCTCAGGGGCTGCGGCCCTTGGCACCGCCGCTGTGCCGGCTTTATGCCTAAATATGGCTGCGGGCAGCAGCTGCCGGCGCCACGGGACGGCCACGCCATGCCATGCCATGTGCCCTGGTCCAGCTGCCAGCTGCCTCCAGCCCCCCCGGCACCAGCTGCCCGTGGGGAAATGGGGTGCAGGGCTTTGGGGCACGGGGATGCCCAGGGCGAAAGTTGAGGGCTCAGGGCACCAAAACACCAGACCTACACATGCCTGTACTGCGGTACTGGCTGGGGGGAGAGGTGGGGGCTGTGCTGAGACCCCTGCCCCTCCAGTGTCCCCCTGTATCCCCCCCCACCATTCCACTGCCTCCCCCAGCATCCCTGTCCTGCTCCAGCATCCTACTGCCCCCCCAGCATCCCCCTGTCCTGCCCCAGCATCCCACTTCCCCCCCCCAAGCATCCCCCAGCCCCCCTCCCAGCATCCCCCCCAAGCCAGACCCCAGTACCCTCCAGCCCTGCAACACGTCCCCCTCCCCTGGCCACACACTCCCAGTACCCTGCCCAGCCCGGCACAGGCCCTGCGCCAGGAGTTGCACAAAGTGGCTGCCGTCCCTGCCCTAGCAGGTCTGGGGGCTCTTGCACCCCCGGGCCCTCCCGGCCTCTGGGACTGCAGTCACGAGTGGCAGGGACGGAATGTACCCCGCGGGAGGGAGGCTGCTCCCGCCCCCCAAATGCACCCACACACCTCCAGACCAACGCCTCAAATCCATGCACCCCCCTACGCTGCAGCCCCCGCCCCCCCAAGCTGAGGCTGAGCTGCTCCCCACGACCGCCAGGGGGCAGCACCGGGAGCACTGAGCACCCTGCCGCCGACCCTGCACCCCTACCGTGCACCCCCAAACGCACCAAGCACTCCGCATCCCTCCCTGCACCGAGCACCCTGTGCCCCCACCCTGCACGACACTGAGCACCCAGCACCCTGACACCCTGCGCCCTGCAGTGCACTGTGCACCCCCACATCACGCACCACGCACTGTGCCATGTTGTGCGCCCTGCACCCCACATTGCATCATACACCCCCACACCCTGCCCAGCACCGCGCAACCCTACACCACCCACCCCACCCTGCATCCACACCACACCAGGCACCCCATGGCACAGCTCAGCCCGCACCACGCACCCCTCCCTGCTGCACAGCCCCCACCATGCCGCGGGACCCACACC
Organism: Falco naumanni; assembly: GCF_017639655.2. NCBI lineage: Eukaryota > Metazoa > Chordata > Aves > Falconiformes > Falconidae > Falco > Falco naumanni. The sequence continues at coordinate 62,596,135 of NC_054057.1, forward strand.
CTGCACCATGGTGCTGTGACCCAAAGGCCAGGCAGGGGCACCCAGACACATGCACCTCCATGCTCCCCCATGCAAACCCCGCTGGCATCCCCGTCCCCGCAGCACCCACCGTGCCGGCACTGGCATGCTGCCTGCCACACCCCCCCCCCCGGCGCTGAGGCTGCCGGCGCCTGGCCTGGCTCCCACCGCGGTGAGGACATGACCTTGCCCAGGCAGCGCTGGCAACACCAGCGAGAGCCACCGTGTACTGATGCTCCTCGCCAGCACTACTGGCCCATGGCCACCCAGCCACAAGTGCGGTGCCAGCGCGGTGCCTGGCTGGGCCAGGGCAGCCCCACTGGCACAGGGCAAGCACCTGCACCTGGCTGCGCCAGCTCGTGCCAGGCTGGTGGGGACTGGGGGCCTGATCCGGCTCCTTCACGCTCCCGGGCCAGCACCCAGCCTGTGCCAGCAGACAGGGACAGGCGCTGCTGCAGCTGGCCCTGGCCCCAGGCCATCAGCCTCCCCAGCCATGGGTGGCAGGGGTCTCTGCCCACTCCCTGCCCCAGATGTGGTGTGGCACCACGGCAGCTGCCCCTGTGCCCAAGGCTGTCCCCGCAGGGCCCTGGCTCCTCTGTGGCTGCCACGACCTTCTGGCGTCCCCGGCAGCACCAGGGCTGTATAAACAACGTCGCTCAAAACTAATGGCTGCAGCAGCGGCTGGCGACACGGCAGGGCCCAGCCACCTGCCTGCAGCACAGCACGGCACTTCCGTGTGCCACACCATGGCAGTCCAGGGCCGTGCCAGGACAGGCTGGCCGGGCACTGTGGCAGGGCTTGGTGCCAGGGGGATGCCAGGGCAGCGGAGCGGGGTTCAGCACAACCACAAAGACACAGATGGGATGAGCAATGGCAGCCACGCCAGGGAGATGCCGGGGCTGCCAGGGCCAGCAGCAAGGCCACAGCCAGTGGCAGCAGGGTCCCTGCTCGGGGTTCAGGTGCCCCAGTGCAGCAAGAGGCAGCAGGTGGGACCCCACCTCCCAAGCACCTGGCAGCCTCCCCGCCCCAGTGCTAGCCCCACCGTGGCAGGCGGCACCAGCACTGCAGCACACTGCAAAGGGGATGCCCATGAGTGGTGCCACTGCAGCCAGGACCCACCACACCAGCCCCCTGGACACAGGGCCAATCTGTGGGTACAGGAAAACCCCATACCCCAAGGGCAGTGGGACTCTGCCACCAACGCTGCTCCTGCCCACTCCCCTGCCCCATGCAGCTCTGCCCCGTGGGCCAGGGCAGCCAGGTCCCCACAGATCCCTCGTCCTGGCCCCCTGCCCCAGGGAGGTCCCGGCCATGACAGAGAGAGTTAAGCAGCAGCTCCCCAGCCACTGCACACACCCGCCACTGCTGCTGCCTATAAATATCCCATCGGAAACACCACGCTCCCCAGGGACATGGCACGGGCAGCGCTGCTGCAGCACCAGCCACTGCCAGCACCTGCTGCCACATGCCCTGGGTGCCCCCGCTGGCCTGTGGGCAGGGGAAGCCCCATCCCCACCCGGGGTCTGGGGCTGCAGGACAGAGCTGCCCCCTCGGGGTCAGCCCTGCCATCCAGGGCAAAGTCAGGCCCTGGGCTAGGGGACCCCCCTGACATCACCCCCAGGACCCTACATCCCACCTGCTTACAGGTTTCACAGCAGCACCCAAGAGCCCAGGCTGGGGAGGGGGCTGGCAGAGGACTGACAGCTGTCCTGCTGCAGCACTGCCCTGGCAGCCTTAGTGCTGGGGGGGCACAAGCCCAGATCAGATCCCCCAACTTGTGCCAGGGCCGCAGCCCCCGGCCCGGGGACACAGATCTCATCCCCTGCTCTCTGGAGATGGGGTGCCTCGTCCCATCCTGGCTGGCAGCTGAGGGCCACAGGCACCCCTGGGCTGCTGGCTCAGCCTGCCCACCACTGCCCAGAGCCAGGGCTGGAGGCACCAAGTGCAGGCAGGCAGCAGGTGGGCACGGGTGCTGCTTGCAAGCACAGCAGCTGGGGGGTCCTAGCAAGGGCCCCAGCAGGAGCCTGAGCCTGGTCCCAGTCTGCTGGCACACACCAGCCAGCAAGCAATGGGCAGGGTAATTAGCACAGCCCTAATGAGAACTAACAAAGCATTGCCCACACTGCTGGCAGGGAACAGCCATGTGCTGCCTGTGCCCTGCCAGAACCCAGCACCATGCACAGGTCCGAAGGGCACTGGCACCAGGTACGCCCGCCTCGGCGCCACTGCCCCAGCTGCCAGCCCTGGCTGTGCCAGGCACCACAGTGCCCAGCTGCCTGGCCAGCACCGCAGAGCCGCAGCCAGCTGCGGCAGGACAGGGGCACGGCAGGGACTGGGGTGTCCTCCCACCCCAGCTCAGTCCTCAGAGCCTCTGGCAGCCACCCCAGCCGGGACCCCTGGCACCCCGCACCCCAGAAGCCAGGTGGCACCAGGAAGCCAAAGCCATCGTTGCAGCACGTGGTGGCTGCCGGCAAAGCCGACATGGGGCCAGCAGCTGGGAACCAGCTTTGTTTACTCTGCCGCCGGAACCAGGGCCGGGTGCCGAGAGCCGGGACAGCTGCCATGAGAGCCGGGACACCTGGTGGAGGCACAAATGGGGCTGCGGTGCGGGGCAGCCCCAGCACCGCCAACGTGGAGCTGCACCCACCTGCTGTCACCGTCCACTGGCACAGGGACCCCCAGGACTGGCAGCACTGGGGCAAGGCAGGGGGTGCAGCACGGCCCTTGTGCCCAGCCTGGGCAGTGACCCCCCCCCATGCACCACATGCTCCGGGGTGGCAGCACTGCGATGTCCACTGCAGGCTTAAGCCCCACAGCCTCAGTGGCTTGCTCCAGGGCTGGGTGCAGCACAGCACCCACATCCCACCCAGCCATGGGGCAGCCAGACCCCCAGGACAAGGCAGGCTGTGTGGCTGCTGGTGGGGCAGGAGCTGGCCCAGGCCAGCAAAGCCATGCAGCACAGCAGCACAGAGGCTGCCACTCTGCTACCCCCTCCGCTTCCCCAGCACTCAGACCACGCTGCCCCAAATCGTGTCCCCCCACTGCTCCCCATGTCCTTGCTGGCAGGCAGCACAGTGCCCCCACACCCCACGTCATCCCCCACTGGGTCACAGCACGCTGCTCCCACCCCACAGCTGCAGCCCCATGGCACATGGATTCCTGGCACCCCACTGGTGCCCCCAGCACCATCGCTCTGCTGCGAGCCAGGGCAGCAGCCAGGGCAGCCGGCAGAGCTCCAGTAGTGCCAGAGAGGCAGGACAAATCCCCACCTGCGAGGCCAGAGGTGCTGCCCTTCAGCACACAGGCACCAGCTGCTGGTGCCAGGCTCCCACCCACGCTGATGCCACCCACAATGCAGCAGGGCCCGGCACAGCTGATGGATGGCCACAACTCAAGGGTCTGTCTGCCCATGACACAACGAACAGCCACCTTCACCCCCACGCAAATAACCATCAATTTTCGCTGGCGGCCGCATGGCGCAGGTCCCTACCATCCTTGCGGTAGAAGCAGATTTCCACCTTGCGCTCCTCAGCGCCCAGCAGCGCCTGGGCGATCTGGGCAGCGGCACCGCGCTGGGTGCGGGGCCCATGGAGGAAGTCACAGGTGCTGGGCTTCTGCATCACCTCCGCCCGTGAGTACCCGCACAGCTGGCAGAAGCCGTCGTTGCAGTAGATCACCGCGCAGTTCTCCACCCGGGCGTTGGCAATGATGAACTTGCGGCCTGGGGGAGAGGGAAGGGTCACTCCCTCACGCCCCCCCCAGCCCAGCACCCCACCGGGATGCTTCGCTCCATCCATCCATCCATCCTTCCATCCACCCACGGCTCTGGGCTCCCAGTGACCGAACACCTGCAAGCTGCCCTACTCGCTCCCTGGAGAGCCCCCCCAAGGCTGCCAGCACTGCCACCATCACCGAGGGGACCCCCCGCCATGGGGACCCCCCCGCCACCGCGGCCTGAGGACAGAGGCTCAGCTGGGCCAGCCCAGCCCTCCCCAGGACACCATGCTGCCACCAGCCCCTGGCTCATGGCCTGTCCCCCAGCACGGTGACACCCCACAGCTCAGCCCCACGGGGTGGTATCGCCCCCGGGCCACCGCCCAGCCCTGCCGGGATGCCGTGCCCGATCCCCCCCAGCACTGGGGCCCCCCGCAGGCCCCGCTGCCGGCACAACGGCACGGCTCGGGGGGACCGCGGACAGCCGGGGTGCCCTGACCGGGCGGCAGCCGCAGCGGACGAGCCGCCGCCGGCGTCTCCATCACCGCTGGCGCTGGGCCCCCCCCGAGGGGCAGGGGGACCCCGGCACGGCCGCCCTGGGGCCGGCGGGGGCCAGGAGCCGGGGCGCTGCCTCATCACCCGCACCCCAAACCCTGCCCGGAGCCATGCGCGCGCGCGCCCGCCCCCCCGGCTCCCGGCGCCCCCCCACCCCCGGCCCCACTCACTCTGCCCCTCGAACTTGCGGATGATGGTGTCCAGGAAGGTGTTCTGGGGGGCGACGTGCCCCCGCCGCACCGGCATGCTGCCCGTCCCATGGGCAGCGCAGCCGCCCGCGCCGCACCGCCGGGCCCCGGGCACGGGGGGGGCCGGGGGGGAGGCGGCCCCGCGCCGCGGGGGGTCCCGCTGCCCTTGAGCCAAGGACGGCGCCGGCGGGGCGGCTACGGCGGGGCTGGGGGGCCCCGGCCCGGCCCCGGGGAAGGCGGGATGCAGGGGGGGAGCACGCAAGGGGTTAAGACGGGGCCCTCCCCCGCCGGGGCCGGGGCCGGACCCTGCCCGGCCGGGGCCGGGGCCGGGGCCGGGCCCCCCCGCACTACCCGCTGGGTGCGCGCCGCGGCGGTCGCAGCATCGGCCTTATTTAGTCAAGGAGAGGCCGGGGGGGATGGAACCCCCGCCCCGCCCCGCCCCGGCCCGGCTCGGCCCGGCTTCGTTCAGCCCGGCCTGTCTCCGTTCGGTTCGGCTCAGCCCGGCTCGGTTCGGTTCGGCTCGGCTCGGCCCGGCTCGGCCCGGATCCGTTCGGCTCGGCTCGGCCCGGCCCGGCCCGGCCCAGCTGGGTTCCGTTCCGCCCGGCAGGGGCTAGGCTCGGCAGGGCTGGGCTGGGTTGGGCTCGGCGGGGCGGGGCTCGGCTCGGCCCGGCCCGGCCCGGCTCGGCTCGGCGGGGCTCGGCTCGGCTCGGCTCGGCGGGCGGCGGCAGGCGCTGCGTGTTGACAGCCGGGCCCGCGGGGCGGAGCGAGCGCGGCCGCAGCCAATGGCCGGGGGGGGAGCCCGAGGGGGCCCCCCGCCACGCCCGGCCCGGGGGCGCCCATAGGCCCCGTCCCCCGGCGCGCCCCGCAAGCACAGACCCTCCGGACCCCCCCCGCGCCCCAGGGCCGGGCACACCGGCACCCCCAGCAGCCCCACCCACCTGCGACCCCAGCGCTCACCGGCCCACCTACCTGCCCTGCCCTGCTCTCCTTGCCTTGTCTGCCCTGACTGCCTGCCCTGCCCCCGTCTGCCCTGCCCTGCCTGCCCTGCCCCCCCCACCTGCCCTGCCCTGCCCTCTCTGCCTGCCCTGCCTGCACCCCTTACCACACCCCTGCCTGCACCCTCAGGGCCGCAGACCAGCAGCCCCTGCCCACATCCCCCTGCCTGCTGCTGCCCACCCACCCCTCCTGCAGGTGGGCTGGGATGGGATGGATGTACTGGGACACCAGGACACTGGGATGCCAGGGTGCCAGGACGGCAAGATGCCTGCACACCAGGACACTGGGATACTGGGATGCCAGGACACCAGGATGCTGGGATGCCAGGATGGCAGGACCCTGCGATACTGGGATGCCAGGATGCTGCGACACTAGCAGGGCCGGTGCCAGCTGCTGGGAGCAAGCAAGCGGGCTGCCCCCCCCACGCTGCTGGGACCCTGTCCACACAGCTGTGTGGTGCCATCCCTGTGCCGCACTGCCCACACTGGGCCCCTCCCGCTGTGGGACCCCCCTCCCTCGGCCTGGGGTCCTGTGCCCCTTCTAGAGGCAGGTGCCAGGGTCCCCCAAGATGCTGGTGACCAGCCAGTCTCAACGCATCCCAGCCCTGCTCCTCAGTGGGGTTACATGGGGTCATGTAGGCTCAGGGCACGGCCGTACTCCGGGGTCTGGGTGACTATGTGTGGTCTGGCCACGGTGGGGCCCATGGGGGCAGGTGCATGTCCCCCCATCCCTCCCCTTGCCCTCACAGAACCAGCCACCACCAGCACCCCCTGCCCCCCCAGGTCTCAGTATGGCCCAGTGCCTGGCCCACTCCCAGTGCTGGTTCCAGTCCCAGTGCTGATCCCACTGCTGGGCCCAGGTCTGATCCCATTCCCAGTGCTGGGTCCCAGTCCCAGTCTAGCTCTAGTTCCAGTCCTGGTGCTGGTCCCAGTCTCAGTCTGGGTCCCAGTCACAGTCCTGGCTGCACTCCCAGTTTCAGTCTCAGTCCCAGTCCCACTCCTAATGCAGTCCTGGTGCTGGTCCCAGTCCTGGTCCCAATACCAGTTCTGGGTCCTTGTTACAGGCTCATTCCTGGTCCCAGCCTAGTTCCAGTCCCAGACCTGGTCCCTGTCCCAGTCTCATTCCAGTTCTGGTCCCAGTCATGATGCTGGTCCTGGTGCTGGTCCCAGTCCATGTTGCAGTCCACTCCTGTCCCAGTTCCAGTGCCTGTCCCCATCCCAGTCCCAGTTTCAGTCCCCATTCCAATCCCAGTCCAGTCCCAGTCTCAGTCTAATCCTGGTCCCAACCATGATGCTGGTGCTGGTCCAAGTCCCTGTCCAGCCCAGGCACCAGTCCCTGTCCCAGTCTCAGCCTCTGCCTTAGTCCAAATCCAGACCAGGTACCACTCCTGGTCCCAGTCCCAGTTTCAGTCCCTAGTGCCAGACCCAGGCCAGGTTAGGTCAGGTCCTGGTCCCCACCCCAGTTTCATTCCAATCCCAGTCCCAGTCATGATGCTGGTCCTGGTGCTCATCCAATTCCCTGTCCTAGTCCCAGTTCAGTCCAGTCCCACACCCAGTCCCAATCCTAGTCCCATCCCTGTCCAGTTCAATCCCAGTCCCAATAATGATGCTGGTCCCAGTGCTAGTCCCAGTCCCAGTCCAGTCTAGTCCAGGTACCACTCTCAGTTCCAGAATCAGTCCAGTTCCAGCCCCAATCATGATCTGTTACTGTTGCTGGGCTTAGTCCCAGTCCCAGTCCTAGTTCAGTTCCGATCCCAGTCCCAGTTCAGTTCCAGACCCAGTCCCAATCCCAGTGCCAGTCTCATTCCAGTCCCATTTCCAGTCTCAGTCCCAGTCCCAGTCCCTGTCCCAGTCCAGTCTCAGTCCAGTCCGAGTCCAGTCACATTCCCAGTCCTATCCTGGTCCCAGTCATGATACTGGTCCCAGTCCCTGTTCCAGTTCCAGTTCCAGTCCCAGTCCTAGTCTCATTCCAATCCTGGACCCTATCATGATGCTGCTTCTGGTACTGGCTCCAGTCCCAGTTCCAGTTCAGTCCAGTCCCACTCCAAATCCCAATCCAGTCCTGTCCCAGTCTTTTTCCCATCCCAGTACATTCCCAGTCCCAGTCCAGCCCTTGTCCCGGTCTGAGTCCAGTCCTTATCCCAGTGCAGTCTCAGTCCCAGTTCTTGTCCCAGTCCAGTCCCATCTCAGTCTCACTCCCCATCCAGTCTAATCCTAGTCCAGTCCTTGTCCAGTCCAGGTTCTGGTACCAGTCTAGTCCTGGTCCCAGTCATGATGCTGGTCCCAGCCACAGTCCAGTCCCGGTCCTTGTCTCAGTCCAGTCTCTGATTAGTTCCAGTTCAGTCCAGTCCAGGTTCTGGTCCCGGTCCTGGTCCTGGTCCCAGTTCAGCACCAGTCCCAGTCCCAGTCCAGTCCTCTCCCAGTCCTTGTCTCAGTCCAGTCCCGGATTAGTTCCAGTTCCAGTCCAGTCCAGTCCACTCCCTGTAAAGTCCTAGTCCTGGTCCCAGTTCAGCACCAGTCCCAGTCCCAATGCAGTCCTGTCACAGGCCCAATCTCCATCTCAATCTGAGTCCAGGTCCACGCCGGATCCCTGTCCCTGTCCAGTCCCAGCCCCAGTTTCAGTCCAGTCTCGGTCCCAGTCGTGATGCTGGTCCTGGGCCCTGCCCCAGTCCAATCACAATCCCAGTCTCAGTCCAGTCCAGCCCAGTCCCGGTCGAGTCCCTGTGCAGTCCCAGATCCAGTTCAGCACCAGTCCACCCCGGTCTCCCTCCGCTCCTATCCCAGTCCGGCCGCCCCGCCGGGCGCTGTCCTTGGTGCTGAAACTGGAGCCGGACCCGGCCCGGACGCGCGGTCGGAGCTGTGACCGCCAGGACCCTGCTCAGCTCACCCTAGCCCAGCTCAGCCCAGCTCAGCCCGGCTCAGCTCGGCTCAGCCCGGCTCAGCCCGGCTCAGCTCAGCCCAGCTCAGCCCAGCTCAGCCCTGCCCAGCTCAGCTCAGCCCGGCCCAGCCCTGCCCAACTCAGCCCAGCTCAGTCTAGCTCCGCCCAGCTCAGCTCAGCCCAGCTCAGCCCATCTCAGCCCTGCCAAGCTCAGCCCAGCTCAGCCCAGCTCAGCCCTGCGCAGCTCAGCCTGGCTCAGCCCAGCTCAGCTCAGCCCTGCCCAGATCAGCCCGGTTCACCTCAGTCCAGCCCAGCCCAGCTCGGCCCAGTTCATCTCAGCCCTGCCCAGCCCAGCTTGGGTCAGCTCAGCTCAGCCCTGCCCAACTCAGCCCAGCTCAGCCCGGCTCAGCTCGGCCCAGCTCCGCCTGGCTCAGCCCGGCTCAGCCCAGCTCAGCCCAGCTCAGCCCTGTCCAGCTCAGCCCAGCTCAGCTCAGCCCAGCTCAGCCCAGCTCAGCTCAGCCCAGCTCAGCCCGGCTCAGCCCGGCTCAGCCCAGCTCAGCCCGGCTCAGCCCGGCTCAGCTCAGCCCAGCTCAGCTCGGCCCAGCTCAGCCCAGCTCGGCCCAGTTCAGCTCAGCCCAGCTCAGCCCAGCTCAGCCCTGCCCAGCTCAGCCCAGCTCGGCCCAGTTCAGCTCAGCCCGGCTCAGCCCAGCTCAGCCCAGCTCAGCCCTGCCCAGCTCAACCCAGTCCAGCCCGGCTCAGCTCGGCCGAGCTCAGCCCAGCTCGGCCCAGTTCAGCTCAGCCCAGCTCAGCCCAGCTCAGCCCAACTCAGCCCAGCTCGGCCTAGCTCAGCCCAGCTCGGCTCAGCCCGGCTCAACGCGGCCCCGCTCAGCTGGCCCGGCCGAGCCGAGCCCCACCCCGGGCTGCCCCGCGGGGGACACGAGTGGGGAGGGGCGGGGCGCAGCCTTGGGGCAGGGGGCGCAGCCGTGGGGCAAGACCAGTCCTGAGCACCCTCACCCGCCCCCTCCCCAGGGCCGAGTCCCCGCCCCCCAGAAAGGGCAGCCAATCGCATGGGCGCTCTGCAGTGACGGACAGACCTGTCCCGCCCCCCGTGGAGGGCGCGGCGCGGGGGGGGCGCGAAACAGCCCGGGCAGCGGGGGCCGCGGAGACCCCCTTGGGACGGGGTGACCCGGCATTGTCCCCGAGCCGGGAGGGGGAGCGGGGCTGGAACCCCGGCACCCAGCCCGTGCCCCGCTGGGAGTCCCTGAGCCCCCTCGCTGACCCCGCCCCGCCCGCCCCCTCGCTGCCCCCCGCCTCCCCCCGCCGCAGGAAGGAACCGCCGGCAGCCGCGGCCGGGCGCGGTTTCCCGTCGGTGCGGGGCCCCCCCGAGAACCCCCCAGCCAGGCCTCCTCCCCGTCCCGGGACCCCCTCCTCGGGTGTCACCGTGGGACCCCAGCACCGCCGGCAGCTCGGGTGACCCCCCACCCCAGGGTCACCCCAGTGTGTCCCCCTTCCCGTGCCCCCACCCCCCCCCCCGGAGGGTGCCGGGGCACAGCCCCCCGGGGTGCCCGGCCGGGGGGCCCCTGGGAAGCGGCCTGGCATATCAATGGCAGGAACTGGGTGGGGAGCGGCAGCCCCACACGGGAGGGGCAGGGAAACTGGGGGCTTGCGGTGGACATCCACCCCACAGCCCCCGGGGAGGGGGCTGGGAGGAAGCCTGGGACCCCTGCGGGACATCCAGCCTCCTGGCACGAACGTGGGACCCCCCAAGGAGGGCACACTGCCCATGGCCCCCCAAAGGAGCTGGCAGGAGGGGCGGGGGGGCAGCTGGCCCCATCAGGGGCAGGTGGTGGCAGACTCCAGCCCACAGCCCCTCTCTCCCCTGCTCTGGCATGCCATGGGGCTGGGGCTAGGGGAAATGGACCCCTCTCGGGGACAGTGGCTGGGGGAGGCAGGAAGGGTCCGTGGCTGTGCCAGGGGGGCCATAGCCATGCTTGGAGCTGTGTGGCCATGCTGGGGGTCCTGTGGCTGTGCTGGAGGTCCCGTGGCCGCGCCAGGGGTCCCGTGGCTGTGCTGGGAGCCCTGTGGCTGTGCTGGGGGGGCTGAGGCCACGTCGTGGGTCCCATGGCTGTGCTGTGGTCCTGCAGCCATGCTGAGGGAGCTATGGCCATGCTGGGGGGTTCTGTGGCTGTGCCAGGGCCTGTGGCCATGCTGGGGGGGCCCTTCACCATGCTGGGGGTCCTGTGCATGCCACCCCTGGCACTGCCACCACTGCCTCCCCCCCCCGGCCACCTGCAGGGGTACAGGGAGGGCAGAGCAGGGCTGAAGCACCTCAGCAGTCCCACGGCAGGGTCCGCGGCATGGCCTGTGCCACGTCCTGGTGGGCAGCATCGCAGCAGTGGGCGCCCATTGTGCGCAGGGCGGAGGCGTGCACGGCCGAGGTCACCACTTCCCCGCTGCGGCCGGAGGAAGCGGCCGCTCCCGGCACCGGCGGCTCAGTGGCGGCACGATGGGCAACCTGCCGGCCGTGCTGCCCAGCGCTGCCCGCTCCTGCGGCCTCGGCCTCTGCTCCCGCCAGCTCAGCACCACGCCTGAGGAGACTGCGGGCACCGAGCGGGGCAGGTGGGTGCACAGCGCGGACGGGGCAGGATGGATGGGGTAAATGGGGTGGGGTGGATGGATGGCTGGACGGGGCACCGGCACCCACTGTGCCGCAGTGCACCGTGTCTGCTGGCTGCCATGCCTCAACGGGACTGCTCACTCGGTCCCCTCCTGCCTGACCCCACCATGGCTCATGAGGACATTCCCACATGGCCAGAGCCCACCAGGGATGTGTCCCCACAGCAGAGGTGGCCCAGCTAGGGCGATGCTTGCTGGGGCAGGATGTGGTGCAGCCATGGGCACCCATCGGCAGAGAGCCCTGTGCCTGCGATGCCATGTGGCATCATGCCAGTGTCCCCTGCCCCGTGGCATGTCCCCAGCAGCCCCAGTGTAGTGCCCCCAGCCCCACAGCAGGCTGTGGGATGAGTCAGGACCTACCAGGATATGCTGGGGTGGATGGGACATACAGGGACATATGGGGATGTATGGGGATGTATGGGGACATACGGGGAAGGGGCACAAAGGGTCGAGTTGGGCTGGGAAGTAAAGCTGTGCCGGGATGTGTGGGGTCACCCCAGCGCGGGGGGGGCAGGAGATCGGTTCACCCCCTCAGTGGCCATGAGCCTGCTCTGACTCATGGCCATTGTTCACACACACACACACACACACACACTCACACACACACAGAGACACACACATGAGGCCCAGGAACATCCCACTCCCCCCCAGCCAGCTCCCACAGCTCAACCCCACGGCATTGAGCCAGGGGCCACCACAGCAGCACCAGGGGCCAGGGGAGGTCCCTGGTCACCCCCATGTCCCCTCACAGCCCCCCATCTCCAATGATCCCCGCACCCCAGTGCACCCTGCCCACCCCCCTGAGGGTCACAGTCCCCATGGGCAGCAGGTGCCAGAGCCCCACTGGTCCCAGTTGCTGGACCAAGTGCAGGGTGTGTGGGGGTATACCCCCCCAGATCCCCAGCTGTGCCCCACGTGCAGGGCAGGCTGGCCCCCTTCCCTGTGCCCGGGCAGGGCTCAGGGCCATGTCCCCCCCAGCTTGGTGCCCACCCGCCCAGCGGAGCCCCCTCGCTTTGCCCGGCTGAAGAACTGGGAGACAGGGAGCATCGGCTATGACACTCTCTGTGCCCAGGCCCTGCAGGTGGGGGGGTGAGGGGGTAGGGGGTGTGGGGCTAGAGGGCACAGGGATGCGGGGCATGGGGATAGGGGGTGGGGGCATGGGGATGGGTGTTCAGGGCTGTTGGGGAATGGGGTTGGGGGTTTGGGGATGGGGGGGGTGAGGCTGAGGGTGGGGGGATGGGGTTTACCGGGCTGGGGGCCATGGGGATGCCGGTGTCAGGATGGGGGAGTGCAGGATGGAGGGTCTGGGACTGGGGGTGTGTGGAAGGGCCCCTCTCTAGACCTCCCTCCTCCCACCCAGGAGCTGCCCTGCTCAGGGCAGCGCTGCCTGGGCTCCTTGGTGCTGCCACGGCCACTGCCAGCCCCGGCACCTGATGGCCCCCGGCCCATCGAGGAGCTGCTGGGCCTGGCCCGGGACTTCATCACCCAGTACTACCTGTCCCTGCGCCGGTGAGCAGGGTGCCGGGGGGGCCAGGGCACCGACCTGCCCCGGGGCACCCCACATCCCCATCCCTGCCCTGGGGCACCCCACATCCCTGTCTCTGCCCCAAAGTACCTCAAAGCCCCAGCTGTGCCCTGAGCACCCCACAGCCCCCATCCTGCACAAGACAGGTACCCCAAAACCCCACTGTTACCCCAAAGCACCCCGCATCCCCATTCCTGCCCCACAGTAACCCCACAGCCCACTTGTGCCCTGGGGCACCCCACATCCCCATCTCCCCCCTCAGGGCACCCCCAGCCCTGCACCCCACAGCAGTGCAGGGCGGGTCCCAGTGCGGGGGGTGTCTGTCCCAGTGTGGGGGGGCTGAGGTGTGGGGGTGTCCGCAGGGAGAACTCACCAGCGCACGCCCAGCGGCTGCGAGAGGTGGAAGCTGCCATCATGGCCACCGGCACCTACCAGCTGCTGGAGCCCGAGCTCGTCTTTGGGGCCAAGCAGGCCTGGCGCAACGCTGCACGCTGCGTGGGGCGCATCCAGTGGAACAAGCTGCAGGTGGGGCAGGGGGCACACCATGGTGCTGGCAGGAACCCCGGCCCCATGCCTGCCCCACAGCCACGGGTCACCCTAGTGTGGATGCTCTGCGGATGCTTGTTGGGGGACCAGTGAGATGTCCCCTTGCATCCCCCCCGACCCCCTCCCACAGGTGTTTGACGCCCGGGACTGCGCCAGTGTGGGAGAGATGTTCAGCTTCCTCTGCACCCACATCCAGTACGCCACCAACCGCGGCAACATTCGGTGAGAGCCCTGCCAGGCTGCTGTACTCACCACCGGCCAGACCACCCCACCTGGGGCAGGACCCCCCAGCCCTGCAGCCGGTGGGGGTGCTGGTGACATCCCACCCTGGCCCCTCCAGGTCGGCCATCACCATTTTCCCCCAGCGGATGCCGGGTCGCGGTGATTTCCGCATCTGGAACACGCAGCTGATCCGCTATGCTGGGTACCGGCAGCCCGATGGCTCCGTGCAGGGGGACCCAGCCAACGTTGACATCACCGAGGTGGGGAGACACCCCCTGTCCAGCCCCCTGCCCCAGGCCCCGCCTGGTGCCACCGCTGTCCTGATGCTGCTGCCCCCCAGCTCTGCATCCAGCACGGCTGGAGCCCCGGCGGCGGCCGCTTCGACGTGCTGCCGCTGCTGCTGCAGGGCCCCGACGAGCCCCCCGAGCTCTTCCCGCTCCCGCCGGAGCTGGTCCTCGAGGTGCCCCTCCAGCACCCCACGTGAGTGGGGCTGTGCCCACCCACCCCCCCCCAGCCCTGCCTGCCCCCCACAGCCCCGAGGGACCGGAGCCCTGCCAGCCCCGATGGGACACCCCTGGGGAGGGGAGCGGGGCTGGGATGTGCGGCAGGGACCCACACTAGGGCTGGTGAGGGTCCCTGGCTAGAGCCCACCCACCTCCCCCCATGCAGGCTGGAGTGGTTCGGGGAGCTGGGGCTGCGGTGGTACGCGCTGCCAGCTGTCTCCAACATGCTGCTGGAGGTCGGGGGGCTGGAGTTCCCGGCAGCCCCCTTCAACGGCTGGTACATGAGCAGTGAGATCGGCACTAGGAACCTCTGCGACAGCCAGCGCTACAACCTGCTGCCGGTGAGCCGCACAACTGGGGGGGGCAAGCTGGCCTAGAACCCCCACCGGGACCCCCCAGCTAAGCCCCCCACCATGCCGCTGGCAGGAGGTGGCCCTGCGCATGGGGCTGGACACACGAACGACATCGTCCCTCTGGAAGGACAAGGCAGCAGTGGAGGTGAACATCGCCGTGCTGCACAGCTACCAGGTGGGACGCATGGCTGGAGGGTGATGCTGGCACGGCTGCACCAGGGGAACCCCAACACTGCCACTACCCTGGGCCAGGTGCCAGCCACTCCCCAGCCCATTCTACCCGCAGGTGGCCAAGGTGACAATCGTGGACCACCACGCGGCCACAGAGTCCTTTGTGAAGCACATGGAGAATGAGCTGCGGACACGGGGGGGGTGCCCTGCAGACTGGGTCTGGATCGTGCCCCCCATCTCGGGCAGCCTCACCCCCGTCTTCCACCAGGAGATGGTCAACTACCAGCTCTGCCCCACCTTCCGCTACCAGGTGGGACCAGCCCTCGGCCCCCCCACCCCCCAGCCCCCCAGCCCCCCAGCTGACCCCTCCCGCTTGCCCCACAGCCCGATGCCTGGAAGGTCTACGTCTCTAAGGGCACCACTGTCACCAGGAGAAAGACCTTCAAGGAGGTGGCCAAGTAGGTGCCCACCCTTTGGGGGCTGTCTTTGTAGGGGGGGATTCTTGCCCATGGGTCCCCAAGCCCAAGCTGCTGACCCGGCGATCCCCCCATCCCCAGTGCGGTGAAGATTTCAGCCAAGCTGATGGGACACATGATGGCACGCCGTGTCAAGGCCACCATTCTCTATGCCACCGAGACTGGCAAATCCCGGACCTATGCCTGGAACCTCTGCCAGCTTTTCCGACGTGCCTTCGACCCCAAGGTGGGCAGGGGGAGATGGGGTGGGGAGCAGCAGTCTGGGCTGCAACGGGTGCCTTCATGTGGGGGGTGGTTTGGGTGGTGGGGAAGGCATCTGTTGCAGCCCCCTGTCCATGTCCCAGTCCCATGTCCCCCCCTCCAGGTGCTGTGCATGGATGAGTATGATGTGGTGTCCCTGGAACATGAGACCCTGGTTCTGGTGGTGACCAGCACCTTTGGCAATGGGGACCCCCCTGAGTGCGCGGAGGTAAAGGGCTGCAAGGAGGCAGCGAGAATGGGATGGGATGGGATGGAGATGGGATGGGATGGTGATAGTGACATGCTATCCCCGACAGAGCTTCTCCAAGGCACTGATGGAGATGACCTCACCCTACACCAGCACCTCCCAGGCTGAGCCACCCATGTGAGCACACGAGGGAGGCCAGGGGTGCCTGCCTGGGGCTGGGGAAAGGTCCACCCAGGCAGGGCCCACCCTGCCCTCACCCTCCTGTCCCAAACAGGAGCTACAAGCTGCGGTTCAACAGCGTCTCACAGTCTGACCAGCTCGTCACCTCCTGGAAGAAGAAGCGGCGGCAGCTGAGCAACACTGACAGTGCTGGCACGCTGGGCGCCCTGCGGTACCGCCAGCATGGCCATGGCCACAGGGATGGGGTCCTCTGCCTGAGCACAGTGTCTGGCTGGGGGCTCAGGGTGCCCTGTCTGGGAGGATGGGGGGGCTTCATGGTGCTGGGCCAGGGAGAGGTCAGAGTCTGTGGTGGGCACTGGCCCTGGCACCAGCAGCTTCAGCCACGTCTGTTCCATGGCTGTGGCAGAAGCTGTCCCTAGGGGTCCTCAACCCTGAACCCTGCTTGTGACAGCCCTGACCCACCAGGCTAGGTGCCCCCACCAACATCACTCCCCTTCACAGCCCTAGGCAGCCCCACCCCTGGGTGCCCCCACCCCAGCCCTGAGCACCCCAGCCCACCCCTGAGCATCCACTCCCCATCCCTGGGTGCCCCCACCCCAGCCCTGAGCATATCCCCCACCCATCCCTGAGCATGGCCCCTCCTGCCCTGAGCACCCCCCCACCCATAGTCCTGGGTGCCCCCCCATCTGTGAGTGCTCCCCCTCCCAGTGCAGGCTCCAACCCTCCATCAGAGGGTCTGGGTCTTGGGTCACTGTGCTCAGCCCTCCCCCGCGGTGGTGGCAGGTTCTCGGTGTTCGGGCTGGGGTCCCGGGCATACCCCCACTTCTGTGCCTTCGCCCGGGCGGTGGACACGCGGCTGGAGGAGCTCGGGGGGGAGCGGGTGCTGCCCATGGGCGAGGGCGACGAGCTCTGTGCCCAGGAGGAGTCCTTCCGCACGTGGGCCCGCCTCGTCTTCCAGGTCAGTGGGGGCACCGGGGGGGTGGGAGGCGGGCACCCACCACCTGCAGCACCCACTGGCCCTTTCCTGTGTCCTCAGGCTGCCTGTGAGACCTTCTGCGTGGGGGACGTGGCAGGGGGGGCCGAGGAGCTCTTCGCCCCCCCCCAAAGCTGGAAGCGCCAGAGGCACCGGCTGGTTGGGCAGCCCCAGGCCACGGAGACCCTGGCTGGTACCACCACCACCCTGCCCCCCCCCAGCACCCCTAGGGAGCCCCCAACCCCTCCTTAGCATCACCCTCCACCTGTCGCCAGCATCTGTCCCATGGCCCCCCACCCTGGTCATCCCCACCCAGCTCTGGGGAGAACACCCCACGACCCCCCCGCAGGACACCTACAGCCAGCGCAAACATGGGATCTCGGCAGTGCCCTGCCAAGAGTCTCTCCAGCCACCCCATGACCCCCCCAGCTTCCTCGACCTCGCCAGCCCCTACTGTGCCCCCCTGTGAGTGCTAGCCCCTCGTGCCCCCCCAGGGCTGTCCCACCTGCACAAGCGCCGGGTGTTGCCCTGCACGGTGCTTTCCGTGGAGAACCTGCAGAGCGAGGAGTCCAGGTGAGCCCCTCCCCGCCCCGGGACTCCCCACCCCCATGACCCCCCAGCACACCTGGAACCTCCCATCCCCGAATCCCCCACTGCCGGGACCCCCACCCCTCCCCGTGTCCCTGCAACCCTCCACTCCTGGGCTGCCCCCACCCCTACACCCCCAGAACCCCCCCAACTCTGGGACCCCTCACCTCTGGATCCTCCCTCACCCCAGGACCCTTCCAACTTTTGGCACCCCCCACCTCCGGGACCCGCATCCCTGGATCCCCCCGCACCCCCGGGACCCCCACCCCCGGAGCCCTAAGCCCCTGAGATGCCCCCCCCCCCAACACCGGAACCTCTCACCCCTGGATCCCCCCTCACCCCGGGACCCCCCACCTCCGGGACCCTCACCCCTGCATCCCCCCTCACCCCGGGACCCCACCCCCCAAATCTGGAACCCCCCACGGGCCCCCAGACCCCCCAGCCCCCACCCCAGGACCACCCCTTGCGCCCCGCTGACCCACCCGCGCAGCCGGGCTACCCTGCTGGTGCGGCTGGACTCGGCGGGGCAGGCGGAGCTGCGGTACCAGCCCGGGGACCACCTCGGCGTCTTCCCCGCCAACCGCGCCGAGCTGGTGCGGGGGGTCCTGGGCCGCGTGCGCGACCCGCCGCCCCCCGAGCAGCCTGTCGTGGTGGAGAGTCTGGAGGGGGATCCCGGCGGTAGGACCCGCGGCCGCGGGGAGCGGGGGCCGGGAAGGGGCTGGAGAGGGAGCAGAGAAAGGGGCTGGGGCAGGGGGCAGGAAAGGCAGAAGCCGGGGCAGGGGAAGGAGCAGGGGAAGGGGCCGGGGCAGGGGCTGGAGCAGGGGAAAGGGCAGGAAAAGGGGCTGGGGCAGGGGCGGAAGGGGCTGGGGCAGGAGAAGGGGCTGGGGCAGGGGCAGAGGCTTAGCATGCCTACCATATCGCGCCCCCACCCTCCTCCCGCAGACGGGCCCGTGCCCCCCCAGCCCGGGGTGCCACAGAGCCGCCTGCCCCCCTGCACCCTGGCCCAGGCACTCACCTTCTTCCTGGATGTGGCGGCCCCCCCGAGCCCCCAGTTTCTGCAGCTTCTGGCTACACTGGCACAGGAGCCAGCCGACCGGCAGCGCCTGCAGCAGCTCGGCCAGGTGGGAGCGGGGGCTGGGGCTTGTTCGCTGCTGATTGGGGTGCTGGGCCCCTCCCTGGCTGGGATGCTGGGATACTGGCCCCCTTCATAGCTGGAATACTGGGATGCTGGCCCCTCCCTGGCTGGGAGGCTGGGGTACTGGGAGGCTGGCTCCCTTCCTGCTGAGATACTGGGATGCTGGTGTGCTGGCCTCTCCCTGGCTGGGATGCTGGTTCCCTTCCTGCTAGGATGCTGGGTCCCTGCTGGGCAGGGGTGCTGGGCACAGTGGCCATGGGCCAGCTGGGTGCCTTGCAGGACGCCCGGCTGTATGAGGACTGGAAGTGGTTCCGGTGCCCCACGCTGCTGGAGGTGCTGGAGGAGTTCCCCTCGGTGGGGCTGCCGGCCTCCCTGCTGCTCACCCAGCTGCCACTGCTCCAGCCGCGCTACTACTCCATCAGCTCCGCACCTGGCCCCAGCCCTGGGGAGATCCACCTCACAGTGGCCGTAGTCACCTACCACAGTGAGAGTGAGTGGGGCTGGGGGCTGGTGGGCGCCCCGGGTGGGGGGCTGCTACCTTCTGCCCTGCCACACACACAGCAACGCCTGTCACAGCACCCCTGTGTTGCATGGCCCCAGAGACACCTCCAGGGTCCCCCCCAGAGGCACCTCCAGGTTTCCCCAGGGGCATCTCCAGGGTTCCCCTCCAGAGGTACCTCCAGGACCCCCGAGGGGTATCTGCAGGTCTCCCAGGGCCCCTTGAGGGTCCCGCCCAGCCCTATCACACAGTGCCTGGGAGATGCTGTTGGACGTGGTCCCCTGTCCCCATGCATTGTCCCAGGCTCCTAGGGCCCCCCAGGGCCCCCGTGCAGGGATGGTGGGGGGACTGCCTGCCACAGCCCATGCAGCACCTCCCCCCCGCCTCCGTGTCCCCGCAGATGGGCAGGGCCCCCTGCACTACGGCGTCTGCTCCACCTGGCTGGCACGGCTGCAGCCGGGGGACACCGTGCCCGCCTTCATCCGGGGGTAAGGGACAGGCCCCCCCGCCCCTGCCTGCATGTGCCCCTCGCCCCCGGACTACATTTCCCAGCGTGTCCTACGCACACCACTGGCACGCCCCGCTACATTTCCCAGCATGCCCTGCGTGTTCCCCACCACTCGGACTACATTTCCCAGCATGCTCTGCGCGCACACCCCCGCAACCCGGACTACGTTTCCCAGCATGCCCTGCGCGCACCCACTGCACCCCGGACTCCGTTCCCCGGCACCCCCCGCGCGGGCGCTGCCGGTGACCCGCTGACCCGCCGTCCGCAGCGCCCCGTCGTTCCGGCTGCCGGCCGCCGCGGAGGCGCCCTGCATCCTGGTGGGGCCCGGCACCGGCGTCGCGCCCTTCCGCAGCTTCTGGCAGCACCGGCTGCACCACCTGCGGGCCGGAGGTGGGGGCGGCGGGGGGCTAGGTGGGGTCGGGGTCACGGGGCTGGGGACAAGGGTGGGTGTTGGGGATGCGGTGGCACCGGGATGCAGGACACGGGGGACAGAGGGATGCGGCGACCTGGGGGCAGAAGGTCGGGGGCTGGTGGCACCGGGATGCAGGGTATGGTGACAAGGGGATGTGGGGACACGAGGAAGGAGGTGGAGGGTGGGAGCATGGGGACACAAGAGCAGGATGACGCGGGGGTGGGGGGAACATGGATGTGTGTGGCATGGAGACATGGGGATGGAGGGACATGGGGACAGGGCAGCGTGGGGATGTGTCAGCGCTACAGGACACGGGCAAGTGGGGATATGGAGCATGGGGACAGGGGGACATGGGGCACAGGGTGCAGGGATGGAGGGACATGGCCACCTGGGGACAGAAGGTTGGGGGCCAGGGGCACAGTGGCACAGGGCATGGTGGCGCGGAGATGTGGGCCACGGGGCTGGGGACACAGAGACACAAGGGGATGGGGGCATGTGGGGACAGGGCGGTGTGGGGGGCTGCAGGAGATGGGAGAGCAGGGACGCAGGGTGAGGGAAAATGGGGACATAGGTCACAGGGACAGGTCCCGGCTGCTGCCTCCCCACAGGCGGCCCCCTGGGCAGCATGGTGCTGGTTTTCGGCTGCCGCTCCTCAGCGCTGGACCACATCTACCGGCAGGAGATGCAGGAGGCACAGGAGCAGGGGGCCCTCAGCCAGGTCCTCACTGCCTTCTCCCGTGAGCTGGGGACCCCCAAGGTGGGACTGGAGTGGGGACCAGGTGGGGCTGGGGGCAGCATGGGGCTGCGGCCATGTGCCGGGTGTCAGCAGCAGCCCTGCGCGGTGTCCCCAGACCTACGTGCAGGATGTGCTGCGGATGCAGCTGGCAGCAGAGGTGCACCGGGTGCTGTGCCAGAGCGCTGGGCACATGTATGTCTGCGGGGATGTGACGATGGCCACCGAGGTGCTGCAGACGGTGCAGCACATCCTGGTGCAGCAAGCCGGCATGACGCTAGGGCAGGCTGGGGACTTCATCAGTGAGCTGCGGGTAAGGGCTGGGGGCGTGCAGCACGCTGGCACCATGCCTGGCATGCTGCCATGCTGCCATGCTACCTTTTCCCCCAGGACAAGAACCGCTACCACGAGGACATCTTCGGCCTCACCTTCCGCACGCAGGAGGTGGCCTTCCGCATCCGCAGCCAGTCCTTCTCCATGCAGGAGCGTCAGCAGCCGGCCCCGGCCCCCTGAGTGTGCTAGGGCAGGAGGCACCACCGCTGCTGCTCGCCCCGCCCCGCTGCAGGCAGCGCCGCCTTCCCAGTAAAGGTTTAGTTTTGATAACCCTGGCCTGGCGCTTCACCTCCCCCAGCATGGCACCGTGCGTGTCTGGGAACAGTGGGTGGGCAGGGCTGGGCTGGGGTCTGCAGTGGGGTCTCCCGGCCCTGCTTTGGCCACGAGTGGGGCAGATGTGGGATGGGGGGACACAGCTGTGGTCCTGCTGCTCCAACCTGTGTGGCTGTGGGCGAGTGGCACCACCCTGGCATCACTGCCCCAAACCACCACAGCTCTGTCCACAGCATCACCCCCACCCCCATGATATCCCCCTGCACAGCCCCACAGCATAGCCCCCCACCAGCCCTCTGCCGGCTCCGGGCACAGTCACCACTGGGCACAGCCCCTCTATAAACCTTTATTTCCCATGGCGGCTCGGTGCAGCCGGTGCCCTGGGCAGGGCACTGCGGGGGGCAGTGGCCCCGGCAGGCAGCGCAAGCAGGGATGGCACCAGCTCCAGGAAGGGGCAGCCTGGGCGCACCATGCCCCCCCCTAAATATAGCACCTCGCAGGGCTGGCTGCCTCTGGCAGCAGCCCTGGCCCCACACCACAGCAGGGCCACCCGCAAAGCCCCGCGCCTGAGCTGGGGGCCCATGCGGGCAGGGTCGGCCGGACCACCCCGTGCCCCAGCCCCAGGCAGCACGGTGGGCAGCGGCAAGCATCCCCTCTGTACCCGGTCCCAGCCAGCGCCTCCTGGCAGCTCTCCTGGCACCGGGAGCTCTCAGCATGCCCAGGACCCTGCAGAGGAAAGAGGTCTGTCAGCGGGGACCCCAGCAGTGGCGACCCCAGCAGTGGGGACCCCAGCAGACATACTGCCTGAACACCACCGGGCCCCAGCCCCAGTGGTCACTGACCTTCCCCAGGCCAGGGCTGCCAGGCTGGGCCATGCCCTTACCCACTGAGGCCAGCTAGCCCGTCGTCTGCACTTCCTCCTCCTCCTTCTCTTCCTCCTCTTCCTCGGCCCAGCCACCCAGCGGCATCTCCCGGTGCTGAGCCTGTGAGGCCCTGGCAGCTGAGCCTGGGGCACAGGGTGGGTCAGAACCAGTCCTGCAGCTCCTGCCTGTGGTTCAGGCCCTCAGGACCCCCCAGCTGCCCCACCTCCAGGCTCAGCCCTGTGGGGGCGGGGGGCAGCATGTGTCCCCCGCTCCCCCAGGAGCCCCAGCGCGGTGCTCACCTGTGGTCATGGGGGGAGGCTTGGGTGCTCCTGTGGCCCCCCACACCCCCACGGCCTGGGGTCCAGGGCCTTGCTGCTGCTGCTGGTGGAGCTGGAAGAGTGGAAGAGGCAGTCAGAGCCCCCCACCATGGTAAGCCGCCTCCCCACAGTGTCCCCTTGCAACACCACCCCATCCCCAATGGGGTGGCAGAAGGGAGGACATGGCTGCAGTGATGCCAGCCATGGCAGTTCACCCCCAACACTGTCTGGCAGCACCCATGGGGTCCCCAGCCAAACCCAGGGTGACAGGGGGTGACAGAGCAGAGGACTAGGGACAAGGGCCTGGGAACCAGGGCCAGGGCCAGGCAAGACCCGTGGGGGTGGCAGGCAGGAGGCAAGGGCAGAGCACTCGGCTGGGTACAGCCCCCCCCAGCAATGCTCCTGCAGGCAGGGATATGGGTAGGGCCATGGTGGGGGACCCACACCCCGGGGGCGCCACGGGCAGGGGAGCCAGGGGATGTACCTCGTGCAGGTAGATGGCATGGAGGCTCATCTCGGCCGAGGCCACCTCGGAGAGCAGTGCCGAGTGGCTCAGGCTGTGCAGCCGTGACTTGCTCAGGAGCAGGCTGTGGGCAGAGCCAGTGAGCACCGCGCCGGCACATGGGGCCCCGCCACGACACCCCTTCCCCATGCCCCCTCCCCCAGCCCGCTCCGCACGCAGACCCCGGCCCCCCCCCCCCCCCCCCCATCGGCAGGACCTCTCCTCCGGGAGCAGGCGGTCGCTGTGGCAGCCGGGGCTGTCGGCGGGGGGACCCCGTGCCCGCCCAGGCAGGGGCGATGCCAGGGAGGCCAGGACGCTGGCGGCGGCGCTGGCGGTGCTGCAGGGCTGGGCGAAGTGCCGGTCCCGGGCCACCAGCCCGCTGGCCGAGAGGATGGGCCGGGCCAGGACGCTGGCTAGCAGGCCCTCTGGCTGCGGAGACATGCGTCAGGGCGACCCCGGCTGGAAACCTCCGGACCCCCCCAGCCCCCCGTGCCCGCCCCACTCACCGCAGCTGCCGAGTCGTCGGAGAGGAGGGATGCTCCCAACGGCCCCTCGGCCAGGATGCACTGGGCAGGCGGCGCAGTGGCCGCGTCCTGCTGCACCTTCTCCTTCAGCTGGCTGAGGAAGAGCTCGCTCTGTGGCGGTGGCTGCCAGCGCGGGTTGGTGATAGCGAAGTGCATCAGCGACAGCTCCGTCTTCCCATTCTCTGCTTGCTGGTACACGGAGGCCTCCGTCTGCCCGGCTGACAGCCACTGTGGGGCAGAGGTGAGCAGGGCTGCTGCACCTGGGACCCCCTGACCCCGGGACTCCCCCACCCTGGGACCCCCCCCCGACCTGGGGATTGCCGTGGTTGCGGACATCAAGCTGGGCAAAGGAGCAGATGTCGCCCACTCCTACCACCTCCACCGTGAAGTTGCGGAAGAAGTCGACGATGTCGAGGGCACGAGTGGGCAGGGCAAAGATGAGGATGAGGGGGGTGAGGATGGGGCTCAGCAGCTCCTCCAGGATGAAAACCTGCAGGTGACAGGGGCATCAGGGGGTGTCTGCGGGAGGGGGGGGGGGGGTTGGTCCCACCACCTACCCCTGCCCATGCTCACCGCCTTGTACTGGAAGAGCTGTGCCATCTCACTACGTGTCTCCGACCGGCTGGCATTGCCCTGCCAGTGGTCAGGCATGTAGTGGACGTGGGCCAGGACACGCTGCAGCAGCTGCTCTGGGCACCAGACCGTGTGCTCATCGGGGATGAAGGACCTGCAGGTGGGGGGCAGGCATCCCACCACCCACTCAGCCACTGCACTGCCCACTGTGCCCGCCAGCGGCCCGGCACCGCACAGCCCGGCACCGCACAGCCTGGCGCACCTACCTGGCCAGAGTGACCACCAGCCCCAGCAGCGTGATGGCGGTGAGGATGTGCTGCACCGTCAGCACATCTTCGTCATAGACAGTCAGGACAATGAGCACGGCCAGGATGGAGCCAGCGAAGAAGCCGATGTTCTTGGCCAGCACAGTGAGCAGCGGGCTGGTGAAGGAGTTCATGTACTTGGTGGCCGGCTTGTAGCCGCGGCTCAGCCGTGCCTGCAGCTCGTGGTTGAGCTCATTGAAGTGGCGCAGGTAGTGGCGGCCATAGAGGGACCAGCGGCGGGCACCCAGGCTGCCCGGCTCCCGCTTGATCACCTCGGCGTAGCTGAAGAAGGCATAGAGAAGCTGCCAGACCAGCACGCAGGGGCAGAGCAGCAGGTTGGCCAGCCCCAGCAGCACCATGGCACGTGCCAAGCGCCGGGCCAGCTCCCGCCGGGCACCTGCCCGCTTGCACTGCGGCCGCAGGCTCCACTTGTTCTGGAAGAGCGAGCCGGGGCCCCAGAAAAGGAGCAGCTCCAGGTTGTACTTGAGGCCCTGGGTGAGGAAGACGACGGAGCCCAGCAGCGGCAGGCGGAAGTGGACAGGCAGAAGCGACTTGTTGATCATGGCCACCGTGTAGTTCTTGAAGCGCAGGATGCGGTGGTAGATGTCCAGCTCCGTCAGCTCCTTCTTGTGCACGCACATCTGCTGCTGCCGCTGCAGCAAGATCAGCCGTTCCTGCACCTCCTGCCAGCTGTAGTTGCACAGCCCCTCCTGCGCCAAACAACACGCCCATTGGCTCTGGGTGGGCACAGCTGGCCCTGCAGACCCCCTCCCCATGGCCCCATGAGCCCGCTCCCTGCAGCCCCACTCACCGAGGGGATGTTGAGGGCTTTGATATAGAAGGTTCGGATCTCCCAGTAGCTCAGCAGGCTGCAGAGCACCTTCACCAGCCGGTACAGCCAGAAGACAGCTGCCATCACCAGCAGGAAGATGATCCAGCCACTGGCCTGGATCCTGGCAGGGGACGTGTGTCAGGCACGGCCATGGCGGTGCTGGGACCCTTGCACGGCCATGGCGGCAGCTCCCAGCCCTGCTCCTCACCTCTGGGCACACTGCGGGGCTGGCAGGACAGCATCGGGCAGCGTCACCTTGCTGCGGTCAGGGGCCACCCCCCCGGGGTGGCTGTGGTTGAGTGGCCGGTTGGCAAAGAGGACGTCATAATCCACGCAACACAGCAGGAAGGTGGTGAAGGTGACAACGAACAGGAACTGCCTGGGGGTGGCAGAGGCTCAGTGCAGCCCCTTGCCCCATGGCTGCACAGCATGGCATCGCATGGCACAGCACGGCATGGCACGCAGGGGCGGGTGTCCCGCAGGCACTTACACCAGCTCAAAGATGTCAGAAAGCATCATGCAGGTGAAGCCATTCTTCTGGTGGAAGTGGTAGATGTTGGGGCCACGTTAAGGAGTATGTGCCTGCAGTGCCAGACCCCCCTGCCCCCCCCTCGGCACCAGGTCTCTCCACCCCCCCGCCACAGTGCCGGCCACGGGCAGGGCTGGGCAGCAGCCAGGCAGGGGCCCTGCAAGGATATCTTGGTGAAGAAATTATCCAGGTTCTTGATGTGGTGCCAAGAGTCTGGCAGAGGAGAGAAAAACAGCAGCAACTAAGCCAGGGCCACAGCACAGCCCACCCTGGCCCCCCACACCCCCCACCCTCAGCACATCCCAGCCTGGCACCCACAGTCCCCCCACCTGTGACCAGCTGGAGGCCTGTGGGGTAGCAGTGCCCCCACCCCACATGCAGCAGAGATGGGCCTGTCCCCTCTTCCGGCAGGCTGCCCTCCAGTCAAGCCCCCCAGCTCAGAGCCAGGACCCCTAGGCTGCCGCTGTGACCCCCCAGGGCAGCACCGCCCCCCCAGCAGCCTGGACCCCTCCACCCGCGGCAGGGTCTGAACCCCCCAGTACCTTGCAGCCCCTCGGTGACATGCACCAGCAGCTCTTCCTCGCCTGGGGGTGAGTCTTCCTCAAAGTCCTCCAAGCGCTGGTACTCCCCTTGCGCCTCCATCGCCCACCGTCCCACCTGCTGGGGATACCCATCGGCACCCACCGATGGCAAGGTTGCAGGGTGCAGCCCCTCCGCAACACCATGGGCCGTGGTGCACAGGGCTGCTGGGCTGAGCCTGCCCTGCTGCCGGGAGCCGGAAATGCCGGCGAGGTCACACCGCGCCGCCCGCATGCCCTGAATTCGAGTGGCCTGAGCTGGCCTCCCACACCGCGGCCACGGTCACGGCCATGGCCCCGAGGCAGGGCACGCCACCCAGCCTGGCCACTGGCTGGATCCCTGCCAGCACTCAGCCATGCCCCGCCACAGCAGAGCTCCCTGGGGAGAGACCCCTGCCTGGCCTGGCAGGGACCCCCAATTCATCCCCTCCATGCCCACCCCTCAGGCCATGCCGTGCTGCCCCCTGCAATCTGAGTAGAGTGGACCCCCACCCCACAGACCCACAACCCACGGACATGCATCCCCATGGACCCCCACCCCACTGACACACACACCCCAGACCCCCATCCCCATGGACCCCCATCCCCAAGGACACCTCCCCTCCCAGACCCCCATCCCTGAGCTCAGGGCCAGATCTTGAGCCCCAGTGGACTCTTAATGCCCCGGGGACCCCTGGCCTCAGAGTAGGACCGGACCCCAAGCTCTTTTGGGCAGGAGGGACCCCAAACCCTTGGGACAGGAACCCAAGCCCCTTGGGGAAGCACAGGACTGTGGCTCCTTTGGGGCAGTGTGGGACCCCCACCCCCACTGGGGAAGGGCAGCACCCCCTACCCCTAGGGAAGGACAGGACCCCTGGACAGGATGGGACCCTTAGCCCCTTGGGGAAGCACAGTACCCCAATCCTCTGCGGCAGGATGGGACACCCAGACCCCCAGGGAAGCACAGGACCCCGGGACCCTTGGGGCAGGATGGGACCCCCCTCCCCTTGTGGCAGGACGGGACCCTCACTCCATGGGGAGGGACAGGACCCCCAGCCCCTGGGGAAGGACAGAACCCCCCTGTGCAGCCCTCACTGCCCTCCCCTTACCGCCGCTGGTCGGTGCTCCCGCAGCCCCGCACGTCACCCGTGT
This sequence comes from Falco naumanni, assembly GCF_017639655.2. Lineage (NCBI taxonomy): Eukaryota > Metazoa > Chordata > Aves > Falconiformes > Falconidae > Falco > Falco naumanni. The sequence continues at coordinate 62,623,191 of NC_054057.1, forward strand.
CCCCTCTGGTGGCCCGTGCCAGTGCCCGGCCAGGCCAGGGGCCGCAGGTGATGCCGTCCGGCCCCACCCTGCCGCGGCGCTGCCAGGGCCTGACTCACGGTACCGGGCCAGTGCGACGGGGCCGCGGGCACGAGGGGCCCCGGGGCGGTGATTCAGCAGGAGGAACACGGCTGCAGGGGCCTGGGTGCTGCCGGACGCACCGTCCCCGCACTGACCCCCGCCTTGCGCAACTCCCCGTTGGGGACAGGGCCACCGTGTCCCCCAGGATCGGGTGTCCCAGCCGGTGATGCCGGCACAGTCCTTCCCCCACGTGCCCCGCACCGGGCGGCCAAAAATACCCGCAGGGCTGGGGCACCCGAAAATAGCCCAGGCGGCGTAAACAGCTGGGGGGCCGGGGCCTGGCAAGGGGACCCCTGTGCCAGAGCAGGGCAGCACGGGACCCCTCCTCGGCACACTGCTCCTCGGAGACACAGGCCCTGGCAAGGACCCCTGCGAGGACACACGTACCCCAGTGTCCCCACAGTGGCATTTGTGTCACATAGGGACCGCCACGACCCTGCAGGGACACAGGCATCTCAGTGGGGACACAGGTACACGCATGGGGACACAGGCAGCGTGACAGCCCCATGGTGACACACACCCTGTGGTGACACGTACCCCAATAGCACCGTGGTGACACACACCCCGCAGGGACACAGCCACCCCTCAGGGACAGACACTGGCGTGCCAATGGCCCTGTGGAGTCACCTGGATGCCAGGGGCCCACATGCACCCCGTGGGGACACGGGCACCCCGATGACCCCATGGAGACGTATCTGCTGGTGCGGCAGCCTGTGCCCCCATGTCGCCTGGTGGTCCCCCCCGCAGTGGCCAGGCCAGGGGACTCCAGGAAGGTGCGGGGTGACCCCACACAGGGGGCTCTGGGGCATCGCAGCTGTCCCACTCCCGTGTCCCTGGCCCCCCCGGTCTCCCCTGGCCCAGGCGCCCGCTGGTCCCTCCCGGCTCACCTGGCAGCTCGGTGCTGGTGCGGTCCCCGCGGGACCGGTATCCCCGGTGCCGGGCGCTCATCTGTCCCCGCACCGGCCCCGGGACCGGGACGGCGTCCTGCCGCTGGGCATGGCCGCTGCGGCACCGACACCGACACCGGGGGGTCGGGCGGGGGTCTCGGGGGTGTCCCCCGCTCTAGGGAGCGGGGTCCGAGCAGGAGTAAGGCGGAACCGCTGCAGGGTCCCGGATCAGGGCTCTGGGTCCCGGTGCAGGGCCCGGTGAGCAGCGCGGGCCCCGGCGGGCCCGGTGTGCCGAAGGAGGCGCCGGGGAGTGACGGGGGTGCGGGCCCTGGCGAGTTGTCGGGGTGCGGGGCCCGGGGGGAGCCGAGGGGCTCGTGTGGGGCCGGGGCGGGTCAGGGCCGGCGCAGGGCCCGGGCCGCGGTGCTGGAGCTCCGCCCGTCGCAGCCGGTGCTGCCCGCCCCTGCCCGCCCCGGTGCCGCCCCCGCCCGCCCCTGCCCGCCCCGGTGCCGCCCCCGCCCACCCCGTCGGTGCCCGCCATGCTGCTGCTGCTGCGGGCACTCGGCGCTCGGGCCGGGCTCCGCTGTGTCCACGCTGCGCTGCGGCCGCCCCTCGCCCCGGCCCGGAGGTACCGGGGAGCCTCGGGGTCGGGGGGGCTGGCCGGGCTCGGGGTCGCTGGGGGGGCGGGGCTGGACTCGGGGTCACTGGGGTCAGGGGGTGCGGTGGGGTGGGGGCTGCAGAGGTTCGTGTGTGTCTCGGGGCAGCAGGGCTGGGGGCGTGCAGGGGGCGGTGGGCTCCCAAGCGCTGGGCTGGGGGCAGAGCGGGGGGGCGAGTCCGGGTGCTGGTGCTCAGCCAGGGGGGGAGTATGCGAGCGGGGATGGCGGGAGCACTGGGAGGGGGCCAGGGTGTCCCCTGCCCCGGGGCAGCCCAGGTCAGCATGGGGAGGCTGGCCGTGCCTGGGGGGAGCGGCCCTTGTCCAGGTCCCCTATGTCCCCGGGGCTGGCCCCGGGTTCAGGTGGCCCATGCTCACCCCTCTCCTCAGTTTCAGGTATGGGGGGGTACGCCTCGGGCTTGCTGGCCCCCCTCACCTCTCCCCCAGCCCCACGCCACCAGCCCTGCGCTGCCTGCTCCTGGCTGGCCCAGCCACGGGCTGCATGGTGCTTGGCTTGCTGGGCACAGCTGCGCGCTGCAAGGAGGCCACCGTCCCCACCGTCCCAGCTGTCCTCGAGCCTGCCCAGCCACAGCCGGAGCCCACCTTCAACTGGCCGCTGTTCTGGACCTTCCTGCGCCCCCAGCTCCTGGCCCTCTCGGCAGCCGTGGTGGTAAGGTGGGGCGGGTGGGTGGCCACGGGCCCCTCGTCCCTGTGCCATGGTGTGATGCCCACCATCCCCGATGCCCACTGTTCCCATACTGCAGCATGACGCCCACTGTCCCTGTGCCATGGCATGGACACCCACTGTCCCCATGCCACGGCACTGACACCCGCCATCCCTGTGCTGTGGCACTGACACCCACCGTTCCCGCAGCTGGCGCTGGGTGCAGCCCTGCTCAACGTCCACATCCCGGTGCTGCTGGGGCAGCTGGTCAACGTGGTGGCCCACTGCACCCGCAGCCACGTCACCACCTACCTGCAGGAGGTCCGGTGCCCAGCTCTGCGTCTGCTCGCTGTATACTGCCTGCAGGTGGGTGCCAGCACCCTGAGCCAGGTGGGGGGTGCCGGGGGGCTGCCCCTGTGCCCCTCGCAAGCCTGTTTCCTCCGCAGGGGCTGCTGACCTTTGGGTACATCGCGCTGCTGGCACGGGTTGGGGAGCAGGTGGCGGGCAGCATGCGCAAGGCGCTCTTCATCTCCTTGCTCCGGTAAAACGCCCCACAGGGCAGTGAGGGGACAGGATGCATGAGGGGACCCCCAGCCCACTGCTCCAGCCTGCTGCCACTCCCCCCGGCAGGCAGGATGTGGCATTCTTTGACGCCAACCGGACAGGACAGCTGGTGAACCGGCTGACGGCTGACATCCAGGAGTTCAAGTCCTCTTTCAAGCTGGCCATCTCCCAGGTGAGACGCGCAGCTAGCAGCACCAGACCCCCCCCCAGCCCCTAGCACCCACCCCTGCCGACCCTCCCCCCACCTAGGGCCTGCGCAGTGGCACCCAGACGGCAGGCTGCTTTGTCTCGCTCTACCTGCTCTCTCCGAAGCTGACCGGCCTCCTGCTCGTGGCGCTGCCCACGCTGGTGGGTGCCGGGGCCCTCATTGGCACCATCCTCCGCAGCCTCTCCCGCCGGGCACAGGAGCAGGTAACCCCACACTTTCCCCCTGCACTCCAGCCCTACAACCCCCATCAAGGGACCCCGCCATCCGCCCAGGGCCCGAGCAGGGGGTGTCCCACTCCTGGCCCCCTGCTCCATCCCTCTCCCCGCAGGTGGCCAAGGCCACCGGGATAGCAGATGAGGTGCTGGGAAATGTCCGGACAGTGCGCGCCTTTGCTATGGAGGACCAGCAGGCAGGGTAAGGGGTCAGTGGGGATCGGGGGCAACTGGGAGCTGGGTGGGCATCAGTCCCCATTCCCTGCCCACAGGCTGTACTGTACCGAGGTGGACCGTGCCAGCTGGCTGAATGAGCGGCTGGGGCTGGGCATTGCTGCCTTCCAGGGGCTCTCCAACCTGGCGCTCAACGGTGAGTGGGTGCCATGGGGTGGAACCAAGCAGTGCCATGGGGCAGCACCCCCTCTGGGTCCCAACTCTATCCCGCCCCCCATAGGCATTGTCCTGGGTACCATCTTCGTGGGCGGCTCACTGATGGCTGGGGATGAGCTCTCACCTGGGGACCTCATGTCCTTCCTGGTGGCCTCACAGACGGTGCAAAGGTCAGGGCAGGGCCTGGCACAATGCCTCTCCCGGCACCCCGGTGCGCTGCAGCCCGCTGTGGGCGCAGCCCTGAGTCTCCCCTTGTGCACCACAGGTCCATGGCCAACATCTCCATCCTCTTTGGGCAGGTAGGTGGGGCAGGGGGTCCCACTCCCCCCCCCGGGAGCTGGGGGGGCAGGTGACCGGGGGTCCTGGGGGGTGCTTCCACTGCTGTCCCTGCAGGTGGTGCGAGGTCTGAGTGCTGGCGCCCGCGTCTTTGAGTTGCTGACGCTGGAGCCCAGTGTGGCGCTGCGGGGAGGAGGCTCCATCCCCAGCCACTCCCTGCTGGGCCGCATCTGCTTCCACCACGTCTCCTTCAGGTGAGCCCCTGCATCCCGGCCGGCCACCCAAGCCTCCCCACAGGCTGGGGGGTGCTGGCACGGTGCTCTTGCAGCCCCCCTCTCCTCTACCTGCAGCTACCCCACCCGCCCTGGCTACTCAGTCCTGCGGGACTTCAGCCTCACCTTGCCCCCCTGCAAGACGGTGGCCATCGTGGGACCATCCGGAGGAGGTACCAGCCTGGCCGCAGACTCCCCCTGGCTCTCCCTGCACCCCCAGGGCAGGGGATACCCTGACCTGTGTGTTGCAGCCAGGGTTGGGGGCTAGAGCCAGCCCAGCCACCCCAGGGATGCCAGCTCAGCCCCTCTCCAGTCCCTGGCTGCATCCTCCTGCACCCCAGTCCTCTGCAGTACTACCCAGTCAGCCCAGTGGGTGCCAGGGACTGGGAACTGGCCTCTGTGCCTCTCACCCACCCACCAGCTCTCCATGATGCCGGGGCATGTGGCCAGAGCCGGTGTTGTGGGGCTGAGGGCTCCCTTCTGCAGGGAAGTCGACGGTGGCAGCACTGCTGGAGCGGTTCTATGAGCCCACGCAAGGCACCATCACTCTAGACGGCCATGACATCTCCTCCCTGGACCCTTCCTGGCTGCGAGGGCAGGTCATCGGCTTCATCAGCCAGGTTTGGGGCTGCTGTGGGATGCTTCCCCCACACCCTGGATGGGACACCCGAGGAGGGGAGGGAGGTGGCCTGGTCCAGGCCTCGGTGTTGAGGAGCTGGCTGCTCCTGCAGGAGCCAGTGCTCTTCGGAATGACCATCATGGAGAACATCCGCTTCGGGAAGCCGGGTGCCTCTGACACAGAGGTGTACGCTGCAGCCCAGCTTGCCAACGCGGATGGCTTCATCCGCAGCTTCCCCGATGGCTACAACACCATTGTGGGTATGTGCTGGGCTGCAGGGCATGGCAGGGGGCTGAGCCTGGTGGCGGTGCGGGGCAGGATGGAGCTCAGCTGCCCCGTGGGACAGGCAGACGAGCATGAGACCCTGGCCAAGGTGGCCCAAGTTCCCCTGAGGACACTGGCTGCTAGTCACCGCTGGTGCGAGGCTGTGCTGGGAGGGACAGCAGCTGCGCCAGGCTCCCCGCAGGAGTGGGGCTTCTGGGGGGCTCTCTGGCTGTGGTGCCTGGGGGTGCTGCAGGAACATGGCTGTGCCCCTTGGCTCCTGTCCTCGGGGCCTGGGTCCCTGCCCATCCAGGGGTCCCCCCAGGGTGGGGTGGCACCAGAACACCGCAGTTGTCCCCATCAGGCGAGCGCGGCACGGCACTGTCAGGAGGTCAGAAGCAGCGCATCGCCATCGCCCGTGCCCTGCTGAAGGACCCCGCTATCCTGATCCTGGACGAGGCGACGAGCGCACTGGACGCCCAGTCAGAGAAGGTGGTGCAGGAGGCGCTGGACCGCGCAGCCTCGGGCCGCACGGTGCTGCTCATCGCACACCGCCTCAGCACCATCCGGGGGGCCGACCTCATCGTGGTGCTGGCGCAGGGGCGGGTGGCCGAGGTGAGCGGGGGGCGCTGGGGGGCGTGGGGTGGTGGTGCGCAGCCGCATGGGTGACGCTGTCTCCACCGTCCCCCCAGGCAGGGACCCACGAGGAGCTGGTGCGCCGCGGGGGGCTGTACGCCGAGCTCATCCGTCGGCAGACCAAGGACCAGTCCTGAGCGTGGAGCGGACGCGGAGGGGCACCCGCTGCTCCCCAATAAACCAGGGATGAAAAGCGGCCGTGGGGGCTCTGCTGTGTGCTGCGGGGCTGGGGGGACCCGAGCCGGGGCCGACCGGGCTGCCGAGGGGGGCGCCGGCACCCCCCTCCCCGCCCCCGCTGCGAGGGGCCCTCCGAGCCGCTCGGGGGCGCCCGTCGCAGCGGCGGGAGCGGGGCCTGTGCTCAGCCTCCCGCCCTGCCAGGGGGCGGTGCCGTGGGGTGACGCTTATTTAGGGGCGGGTCGGAGTGTTGGCCCCGCCCCTCCGCGGGGGCCGGGCGGGTGCCTGCTGGCGGCCCGGGGCGGGGGAACGCTTGTATACACCGCTCCCCCTCCCCCGTCGGAGTAAGGAGGGACCCCTGCGTTGTTCCTCTGGGTGTCGGGACCCCCGTGTGCCCCCCGGGGCAGGACAGCCGCCTGCTGACACGCCCCCCCGCTGGGGCTCCCACCCCTCAGTACCCCAGCTCCCCCCGCCCCGCCGCTGCCCCGGGAGGGGCTCCGGGCCACCCCGGCTCTGCGGCCGCCGGTGCGGGGGCCCGGCGCGGTCCAGGGGGATGCTGCAGTGTCCGAGTTCCCCCCCCGCAATGGGCTGAGCGGGGGCTCCGTGCCCGGAGGGAGGGGGGTCGAGCAGGGAGGGAGAGAGGAGGGGGTTGCGGCGAGGCAGCCCCCAACCCTGCCCGGCCCCCGGCTCCGCACCCCCCGCCCGTCCTCGCCGGGGGGCGGTGACGGGTGGAGCCGTCCGGGAGGGCGGGGGCGGGGGGCGGCCGCAGACCGGCAGCGGCTGCGCCGCGGCAGCGGGAGCGGAGCCGGAGCCGGAGCCGGGGCTGGTCCTGGTCCTGCCCTGGCCGCCCGCAGCAGTCTGAGCACGACGCGGCGATGGGCCGGGGGCGGCCGGGGGGCTGAGGGCGGTGGGGAGCGTGGGGGCCCGGCAGCAGCATCATGAGGGCGGGCGCAGAGGGTGGCAGGGAGGGCTCGGGGCTCTCCAGCCTGCGGGCCTTCGCCCACAGCTCCTCGCTGCACGGCATCAGCCACGTCTTCGCCTACGGGGCCGTGTCGCTGCGCCGCGTGCTGTGGGGTGCCTTCTTCCTGGGCTCGCTGGGGTTGCTGCTGCTGGTCTGCGCCGAGCGTGTCGCCTACTTCCTCACCTACCCACATGTCACCAAGCTAGATGAGGTGGCTGCCCACAACCTCACCTTCCCGGCCATCACCATCTGCAACCTCAATGAGTTCCGCTTCTCCAAGATCACCCGCAACGACATGTACCACGTGGGCGAGCTGCTGGCGCTGCTCAATGACCGCTACGAGATCAGCAATCCACAGCTGGCCGAGCCCCACGTCCTGGCTGCCCTGCGTGACAAGGCCAACTTCAAGAACTTCAAGGCGAAGCCCTTCAGCATGGCCGAGTTCTACAACCGCACTGGCCATGACCTGGCCGACATGCTGCTGCAGTGCTCCTTCCGCGGTGCTAACTGCACTGCCCGCAACTTCACCGTGGTGAGTGCCGGCCGCGGGGCGTGATGCCCAGCTGGAGGAGGGGGCTCCACCAGTGACAGGGTGGCCACGTGCCCCTGAGGACCACGAACGGATGCCAGTGTCCTGCCAGGGTCAGGCACCGGCATGCTGAGGCTGCTGCAGCACCGGTGGGTGAGCCCCACAGCCATCCCACTGGCGTGTCCCACCACCCGCAGCCCACCTTCCCAGGCACTGCAGTGGGCCAGCTGAGGTGCCCTCACCCCACCCTCACTGCAGGGGTGCCTGGTGGCTGTGAACGGCACCCAGCCTGGAGCCGTGCTGTGCCAGGACCCTGCACCCGGCTGGGCAGCTCTGCCTGTGTGCAGCCCCTTGCCGCGGGATGCTTAGGGGTACAGCCCCTGCTCCCCCCACGCCAGCCCGAGGTGCCACCCAGGCACCAGCACCAGCCGCTTCCCCGGCTGAGTTTGCAAACAGGCTCCCACTCCCGCAACTCCTCCGCGCAGCTGGCCCTGGGGCGGCCAGGGGTCTCCTATGCCAGAGTCATCCCCCCTGCAGCCGTTGTGCTGCCCTCAGCACTCTCCCACCACTCCTGGGGCTGTGCCCACTCTGCTGCTGAGCCAGGGAGTCACTCTCACCACAGCAGCCGTGCCCCAGCAGCGGGGCCAAGCTGCATCCCCCGGGTTGCAGGCTCGCCCCTGGGTGACATGCAGGGTGCAGGCAGCTGCTGGAGCATGGCAGAGGAGAGCAGGGCTTCCACGTCCCTGTGCAGGTGGGGGCTGCTGTGGGCAGCAGGGCGGCCATGGGAGGGGGTGCCCTCCCTGCCCTGTGCAACCATGGGTGGGAATGGGGACCCCCAGCAAACCTCGGCTGCAGGCAGCCTGTGCCAGGTCCTGTGAGACGCGCCTGTGGCAGTGCCTGCCCAGGAGGGACAGGCAGGAACGGTGGCACGGGCAGGAGAGGGGCATGGACAGGAGACATGTCCTTTGTGCTGCGGCAGTGCCGGGGAGGCAGCATGCTGTGGGAGCTGGGCAGCCTGTGCCCGCTGCTTGGCCACGCTATCACAACAGCAATTACTGTCAGCTTAAGACTACTAATGTGCAAAATTAATTTTCCTTGGGAGCTCAATTGAAAAGCATCCCCTTCGGCAACTCTGCGACCCCTGCGCCCTTTGCTGGAGCAGCTCTGCCGGTGCCCCTCTGGCAGGGCCAGGTGGCAGCCGCCTGGGTTGAGGGCTGGGACATGTGGCGGGAGGGCTGAGGGTCCCCAGGGCAGGACGTGGGGTGGCACAGCTGCCATGGCAGCTGGAGGGCCAGCACCTCTTTGGAGAGTATGGCTGAGCCACAGGGGCCCCAGCTTGCTGCCAGCGTGGGAAACCGGTGCCTGCCCCAGGGGTGCGCAGGCACCCATCTCCATTCCTGTGCTGATGGTGTCGGGGGCGCGTGCTGTGCTGCTCCCACTGCCCTGAGGGTCACCGATGCCTCCGGGAGCATTGGGCTCTGCCCGCATGTGTTGCACAACCGGCACCGCTGCCACCTTGTCTCTGATGGGCAGCGAGAAACTTCTGCCTGAGCAGCCGTGGCCACCCCCGGCACACGCAGCCACACCGTGGGGCTGCCCAGCCCAGCTCAGCCCTGTCTCTGCCTGCACCCACTGCAACTTTCCCGGCTGAAAATCCAGAGCTAATGCCTGGCCTTAGTCACGGATTATGACCCTCTGCCCTGGGCCTCAGTGCTAAGCTGGCAGCTCACGGCACCGCGTCCCCTCCGGTGGCAGTGGGCTCTGGGGCTCCCATCCCGTGCCTGGGCTGGAGAGATCGGCTGTGTGCGGCACCTCATCCCAGCCCCATCCTTGGGGTCCCCAAGGACCCTGGGCACATGGCAAGTGTCCAAAGCAAGGGCTGTCCAGGCTGGGTCTGTGCCCCACAGCTGCCTCCCCCTGGGGCTGGTAGGGATGGGGCAAGCTGGGCTGTGGGAACTGGGGGGGCTTGGGGCCAGCATGGCCCCAGAGTGCAGGGCTGGGGGGCTGATCGTGGGTCACCCTGAGTATGGGGACCAAGAGGGCTGGCAGTAACAGGGCTGTATCCCCATTCCAGTCGTGTCCCCCCCCCAGCAGCTATGTCCCAGCACATCCCTGTGCCGGGCAGCCGTTGCCATGGCAGTCGCCCCCCTCCTCCTCCTTGGGCAGCGTGTTGCCATGGTGACGGCTCCCCTCTTTAGGAACAGCCCATTACCATAGCAACGCCCCTCTCCGTGTCGTGTGGTTCCCCCCCCCCCCCCCCGCCCCCCGTGGGGCAGTATGGGGGGACAACCATACCCGGGGGACAGAGACACACATGCCATAGCTGGGTTGGGGCCTGACCTTATGGGGCAGCGACAGGGCTGGGGGGCCATGGCTGCACCCCCTCCCCCAGGGCAGCCCCTCCGTGGGGTGGAGGCTGTGGCCTCTGCGTGAGAGGGGTTCTGAGGGAGCAGCTCACAGTTGTTCAGCTCAGGGTCATGCTGTGGGCTCTGGGCAGGGTCTCTGCCCCTGGGTGCTGGTCCCTGGAGGCTCCGGGTGCTGGGGTCCCTGGCTGTGGGTGCTGGTCCATGGATGCTGGGTGCTCTGGGGTAGATGGCACAAGGCTGGCTCTCAGGTCCTTGTGGGAGTGACAACCTCTGCCGCCATGGCTAAGCCAAGCCCTGGTCCCTGTCTCTGTCCTGGCTTGTGCCCTCGCCACTCACATGTCCGCACATATCCCCACATACCCCTGGAGCTGTGCTGAAGCCCAGTCCTGCTGCAGAGCCAGGCAGGATGGACCACCATGGCCACTGAGCCACTAGGGCCAGATGAAGGAGCGCAGGGGATGGCCAGCCCAGCCACCTTTCACCTGCTCCTGTGCCCTGCATGGGCTGGGACACATCTTTGTGCCTGGTGCACCGGCGTCGTGCCACGTGCTCCAGGCTGGTGCCTTCCTGGCTTGCTGGGCACCTTCCTGCTGCAGGCTGGGCAGTGGGTGCAGCACTAGGTTGCGTACCCCCGAGTCGCTGTGCTGGCAGGTGGAAAGCCATGGCCTCGTCTTCCCCACCGTCACCCTCTGCAACTACAACTGCTCCCAGCTCACCCCCCGTGACCTGTTCTGGCTGGGGCAGCTGCTGGCAGTGGGGAGGGAGGATTTCCCCCCTGTCTGCGGGCACTGGGGCAGACCCCCCAACCTCGCCGGCTTCTTCCCCAGCAAGAGCCACGACCTGGGCGCCTTCCACCAGCGCGCCTGGCGCCCCATCCATGAGATGCTGCTGCGCTGCTGCTTACGTGCCCAGGACTGCGGCCCCCAGAACTTCACTGCCGTGAGTGCCAGCACCACTGCCACAGCTACAGTCAGTGCCACGGCCACAGCTGGCTCCGCCCCGGGCAGGACCCACAGCAGCCTCAGCTGGCTCTGCCCTGGGCAGGGCTTGGGCAGGACCCCCAGGGCTGAGCAGGTTTTGGAGCAGTGGGGTGATGGGGTGTGTGGGCTGTGGGGCAGCCGTGCCCCCACCCTGTGTTCCCTAGCCCCAGGCACTCGGTGAAGCTCCCACTGCGCTGCCCTGGGGCAGCTCCTCTTGCCCACCCTGCACCCACGGGGCCATGGAGAGATGTGGGGCTGTGGGGAAGTGTGGTGGGGATGGGGAGCCACAGGAGGATGGGGGGGCTGTCGGGCTGCAGTGCAGGTGTAGGGGGCCAGGGCGGGGTGATGGCCAGAGTGTGTGGCTCAGCCCTGCTCCCCACAAGAGAGCCGTCCCCGGGGCATGGGGAAGGGGTGGGAAGTGGCTGTGGGGCAGTGGGGACAAGGTGTGACGGCAGGGGCAGGTGGTCTGTGCTCACTGTGGAGGCTGGTGGGGTCTTTCTCCATGCTGGTGGGCTGTGGGAAGAAGTGGGTCAGCCCTGGGCTGGGGGGGTCTGTGGGCACCTTCCCAGGGGTTGGGGTCCCACATCCTGCCTAGCTGGGGCTGGGGAGGAACTGTCCCTCTGCCATGGCAAGTGCTGGGAGGCAGGATACAGGCCGGGAGTCCCACAGCACCATTGGGACCTGGCAGAGCCAAGGACACTGTGCTGAGGCAAGAGGTAGCAGCAGCCACTCCACGACCCCATCCACAGCCCCCACACCAGCCCCTTCCCTGGTCATGGACTGATGGGGCACTGGGATCCAGCACTGGGGCTGTGCCGGGTCCCCGGGTGCTGCCCCCCAAGCTCTGTTCGGTGGGTGCAGGGCAGGTGCGCACCCAGCACCCCAGATACTGTTGTCTCATGGGTGGCCCCCGTGGTGGGTGCTGAGGGTCCTGCCCTGTCCCCACAGATCTTCACCCGCCTCGGCAAGTGCTACACCTTCAACTCGGGGGGGCCAGGCCGGGAGGTGCTGACCACGCTGCAGGGTGGTGCGGGGAACGGCCTGGAGCTGATGCTCAACGTCCAGCAAGAGGAATACCTGCCCGTCTGGGGGGACACGGGTGAGGGCCCCCCCCAGCTCTGCCCACAGCCTGGCTGAAGCCCCGCACCCCCAACACCTTCCCTGCCTTGCAGACGAGACCTCCTACGAGGCAGGGGTGAAGGTGCAGATCCATAGCCAGGAGGAGCCCCCCTTCATTGACCAGCTGGGCTTTGGTGTGGCACCCGGCTTCCAGACCTTCGTGTCCTGCCAGCAGCAGCGGGTATCCAGCTGCTCTGCCCAAGCGGTGCGTGGAGGGGGCTAGGGGGACACAGCCCCCTCCCCAGGGTTCGGGCAGTCCCGGCACAGGGGCGGCCATGCTGTGCCAAGCCATGCTACATGGCAGGTACCGTGCCACCGGCATGGCAGCTTTGCTGGCAATACCGCAGCACGGTGTGGGGCAGCCCCACGCTGAGGAAGCTCGGTCCTGCGGCACGCATCAGCCCCCGGCAGCGACCCCCCAGCCTCCTGCAGAACAGACCGTTGGCAGGGGCGGCATCCAGCTCGCGCAGCCAGACACCTAAATTTAGGTGTCTGGAGTGGGTGTCTCCATGTGTGCCGGCACTCATGGTGTGGGCTGTGGCAGCAGGAGTGCAGCCCTTGGCGCCCATGGGTGTCTTGCTGGTTCCTGCTGCTGCCTTGCCAAGCACACACCTTGCACTGGCCCCAGCACCACTCCACCGGCCACCACAAGGAGCATGGGGGTCCATGCCGACCCCCAGAACGTCTGGCCCCTGTGTACTCCCAGCTGGTGCCATGTGCCAGGTCTCGCCCAGCACCTTCCCACCCACTGCCACACTGGGTGCAGGTGACACCGGTGCCCCACAAGGAGAGGCAGGGGTGGGAGCAGGGTCTCCGGGGTGGCGTGACCCCCCCAACACCACTGCATGGGGCCAAGCTCTGCCTGAGGGACACAGCACCATGGTGGGCTGGGAGGTGGGCGTTGTGGGCCAGGGATGCGTGTTTTCCTTAGCCCACGGCCGGCAGCTGGTGTACCTGCCCCCACCCTGGGGGGACTGCAAGGCCACCCCCATCGAGTCCGACTTCTTCACCAACTACAGCATCACTGCCTGCCGCCTGGACTGCGAGACCCGCTACCTGGCTGAGAACTGCAACTGCCGCATGGTGCACATGCCGGGTGAGCCGGGGCCGGGGCTGGGGCTGGGGGGTGGCTGCCGCAGGGCCGGGGCGGTGGGGAGACCCTCCTGCCCCTGCGACTGCCGCCTCCCCCCGCAGGCAACGCCAACGTCTGCACCCCGGAGCAGTACAAGGAGTGCGCTGACCCTGCGCTGGGTACGTACTGGCAGCACCCGGACACCTCCAGCTTCCCCCCAGGACCCCTCGGCCACCCCCACACCTTCTGCCAGGCTCTATCATTGCAAACGTGGCATCTTTGTCCCCATGCCCTCGCCACAGGGGGTCCCTGGCTGCTCAGACCCCAGGCACACCAGCCATGCTCATGGCACGCTTGTCCCATGCCACCATCACCCACCACCGCCTGGGTGGCTCCAGTCAGGAGCATCCCAACCCCACATGGGCAGGAGTCCCAGTGTCCCCATCCCACCCATGCTTCCCCCCTCCAGACTTCCTGGTGAAGAAGGACAGTGAGTACTGTGCCTGCCGCACGCCCTGCGCCATGGTGCGCTACGGCAAAGAGCTTTCCATGGTGAAGATCCCCAGCAAGGCCTCAGCACGGTACCTGGCCAAGAAGTTCAACAAAACGGAGCAGTACATCGCGTGAGTGCCCGCGGCTTCGAGAGCACATGGTGTGGCACGGCATCCCCCAGCATGCAGGAACTGGCACGGCATGACAGTGTGACATGGCATGGCACAGCCACACATCCCTACCATATGTGAACTGACACGGCACAGCACGGCACGACCTCCCCTGTGCAAATCTGCCCCAGCACAGGGAAAAACGTGGCACCACACAGCATGGCATGGCACAGTATGGCACAGCACAGCACGGCATCCCCCAGCATGTGTGAACTGGCACGGCACAGCACACCGGTGTGAGACAGCACAACACAGCTGTGTGGCATGCCCCAGCATACATGAACTGGTATAGCACGGTGGTGTGACGGCGTGACATGGCACAGCACGGCCACACGACATCCTCAAGCATACATGAACTGGCACAGCACCACCTCCCCTCTGCAAATCTGCCCCAGCACAGGGAAAAACACACAGCACCACACAACCAGTGTGGCACAGCATGGTGTGGCACAGCGTGGCGTGGCACAGCACAGCACAGCATGGCACAGTACATCCTTGTGCCATGCCAGCTCAGGGCAGACCCAGACCTCTCCACCCCATCCTGCTGGCACAGCACAGCCCCCCGTGGCTGGGGATGCCTCCTGATAGCTCCTCTGTCCGTCCCGGACCCTTCTGTACCTCCCCAGGGACAATGTGCTGGTCCTGGACATCTTCTTTGAGGCCCTGAACTACGAGATGATCGAGCAGAAGAAGGCGTATGAGGTGGCAGGGCTGCTGGGTAAGTGCCCAGGGGGGTCCATGAGGGTCTGGGGGGGCGGGAAAAGCCCCCCCTCTAACACCAACCCTCGGCCAGGCGACATCGGAGGGCAGATGGGGCTCTTCATTGGTGCCAGCCTCCTCACCATACTGGAGATCTTTGACTACCTGTACGAGGTGAGCATCCCCCCAGCCCCCTGCACTGCCCCCCAGCCAGAGGATGCTCAGGGCTGTGGCCAGGGGCCCTGAACCATCTCCCCCAGGTGTTCCGGTACAAACTCCTCAGCTTCTACAAGGAGAAAAAGAGGGCTCCCCGGAGCGACAGCAGCACCCTGGTAACACCCCTCCCCGACAGCCCCCTGCAGCCCCTCATGGCTCAACCTGCCCGGTGCTGCACCCCCTCAGCACCCCCCAACCCCTCCGGGCTGCGACCGGGCCACCCTCTCCCCCCAACCCTGGCACAGGCGGCAAGGGGGGGGGGGGGGCGAGGGGCGGTCCTCACACCTCATCCCACCCATTGCTGCTCGGCCTCATCCCACTGGGACCCCCGCACTCATTCGCTCCTCTCTGTCCGTCCGTCTGCCCGCCCATCCTGCACCCACGCCGCCGGCCAGGAGCATCCAGCGGTCCCGGGCAGCCCCGCTGTCCCGCTCCCTCCGGGGCCCAGGTAGAGATCCCCCTGCTGCACCCGGGGGGGCAGCACCCAGACCCCCACCCCGGCAATGCCAGCACAGGGGGGCCGCGGGGCTGCCTCCCTCCAGGGGGGTGATCGGGATCCCTGGCCAGGGTTGAGGGGCAAGAAAGATGCAGCCACGGTCCCCCTGGGCAGGGACCCCCTTACCCCGTTCCCCTGCAGATGGGCCCTAGGGGTCCACACACCCACTCCCTCCATCCCAGGCTTTTCTTGGCATCATCACCAGGGGCCACCCCCCCACCGGCTCTGCTCACATCCTCATGCATCACTCCCCAGCACCATGTCCCCTGGGTCCCTCCTGCCTAGTGACCCCCATTCCCCCGCAGCTGGGGACCACCCCAACCTCCCCTCTCCTGTCCTGGGGGAGGTTGACCACTCAGGGATGGGACAAGGTGGAGGGACAGCCTTGCTCCATAGCAGCTGTGTGCTGGCCTCCCTGAAACTAGGGGGTTCCCAGGGCAGCCCCAAGGGCATGTGGGGTCAGGGCAAGGGGCAGAGCCCCCCAGCATGGCCCAGTGCAGTGGGATGGGGGTGGTGGCTGCAGCACAGCCCCCTGGAGCCTCCAACAGCTCCCCCCCATCCCCAGAGCCCCCGTCCACCCCTGCGCTGCCACACGGACAGTCTCAGCTTCACCCCGAACGTGCTACCTCGTCACCCGGCTCTAGGCGCCTTCGAGGAGTTTGCCTGCTGAGAGTCCAGCCCTTTGTCCCCGTGTCGGGCTGGGGGGGGGTCCAGCGGGGCCCCCACCAGACTGCCCTGCCGGGACCGGGGGAGCCCATGTGGCTGTGGAGCTGGCACCAGGCCCCAAGGTGCCCCGTTCTGGGCCTCCCACCACCACTGCCTGGGGGTGGTGGCAGTGGTGGTGGGTCCCTCCCGGCCCTCCTCCAGTGTACCTGCATGCGCTGCTTGCGCCCACCCCCCTCCCCACTGCACTGTACATTGCGACGCCTGCTCGCTGTGGCCCCCGCCCCATTAAAGACCTGTCCCAGGCCCTGGCTCCTGTGCTGCTGGCAGGGGGGACAGGGGCTGTGCAGAGCAGGGCAGGCTCTGCAGGGGTTGTGGGGGTTCCCCAGTGCCCTAGGAAAGAGAAGGCAGGCGCTGGGGAGAGGGAAGCTCTTTATGGAGGTAACAAACACGCATGATCACCCACGTACAGCAGCACGGTAGAAAAAAAACAAGGTCCCCCCCCAGCCCTGAGGCTGGTGCCCGGGACCCCCTCTCCTGCCAGGGAAGGGGCCGGGGTGCAGCAGGGAAAGGAGGGGTGGGGGGGTCCCACCCACCCCACCAAGGTCCCTGCACCTGGTCCTGGGAGGGTCCTGCCCCTCCACCAGCACCATGGCCCCATGTCACCGGGGAGGGCTCCAAGCACTCCTGGCCCCACTATGGGGCTGGGAGGGTGAGGGACAGGAGGGGCTGTGCTAGCACCCAGCAGCCAGGGCAGAACTGGGGCAGCACTGGGTTAAAAAACCTAATAAATACTGGAGGCGGGGGGCTGTGGGGCCAGGGTCCTCACCTCACACACCCCGCCACTGCCCTTCCCACCACTGCCAGAAGCATGCCCAGAGCTGGGGTGCTGCCCCTCCAGCTCAGCACGGGGGCTGGGCCAGTGCCAGGGGTGTCCCTAGGGGGGGCAGAAGTCTGTGAAGTAGGGGTGCTGGAGAGCCTCCTCCGCCGATATCCGCTGCACCGGGTTGCACTTCAGCAGGTTCTGGTGATGAGAGGTGAGGCTGAGCCCCCCAGCCCCCACAGACAGGCACCCCCCTCCAAGAAGCCAGAGCCCCTCTCACTCCCAGGGAAGCCCCGTGGGGCAGCAGGATGGATGGGCAGAGCACTCACCTGCAGCAGGTCCCGGCCGGTGGCGTTTAGCTTGGGCACCACGTTGACCAGGGAGGTGGTGGCGGGGTACATGGGGTAGGGCTGGGGACAGAGAGGTGAGCCCTGGCTGCCTGCTCCTGTCACCCACCACCCCTGCCCCCAGCCTGCCCCTGCCTCACCTTGTAGTCTGGCAGCTTGGCCATGGCTGGCCACTGCTCCTCTGTGGGGGTTCCCAGCAACGTGGGGATGGCAGCAGTCAAGGGCCACCACAGGGGTCACCCTGCCCATCCCTGCCTCACCCTACCCTGCTCCCCTGCCCAGGAGAGGGGGATGCACCCCTCCCGACGCATCGGAAGGATATCGGAAAATTCTCTTCAGCTGGTCATCCACATCATTCCCTGGGAACAGGGGCCGCCCCGCGTTGGCCAGCTCTGGGAAAGAGAGAGGGGCTGGGCCCCAAGGCCCCACAGCACCGGCAGCCACAGCCCCCTGTGCTGGCAGCCCCGGCAGCACTACCTGCGAAGATGCAGCCAGCTGACCACATATCGATGGAGGTGGAGTAGAGCTTGGCGCCGAAGAGCACATCTGGGGGCCGGTACCACAGCGTGACAACCTGCGCAGAGGGCCAGGGGGGGATGCTCAGCCAGCCGGGGGACGGGGAAGCTGAGCCTCCATCCAGGAGAAGGCCTCCAGCAAATGTGCGGACCTCCCAGCTCACCTCTGCCGAGTAACAGCGCACAGGGATGCCAAAGGCCCGGGCCAAGCCAAAGTCAGCCAGCTTGAGCTCCCCGTTCTGCAGGGAAAGTGCTGCGTCAGCAGGACAGCGGGGGACACACCCTGTCCTGCACCCCAGGGATGGCAGTGGCCATCACTTCAGGCCCTTCAGCCTTTCCCATCGACCAAAAACATGAGGCAGAGGCAGCACCACAAGCCACGGACAGCCAGGACAGCTCCACAGCATCACCCCCGCCTCAGCCCCCACTAGCAAGCAGCCCCCCGCCGGCACGCAGCCCGCTGCTGGCACGCAGCCTGGCCCTCACCCTGTTGATGAGCAGGTTCTGGGGCTTGAGGTCTCGGTGCAGGACGTTGCGGCTGTGGCAGAACGCGAGGCCCTTCAGCAGCTGGTACATGAAAGACTGCAGAGAAGAGCACGGCCCCAGCGGAATCCATCAGCTCCTGGAGCCCGCGGGCCAGTGCCAGGGGCAGTCCACGGTGCCGCAGCCAGGCAGGACAAGTGCCAGCCCCCCCGAGGGCTTGCCAAGCCCCCCAAGCGCACCTTGACGATCTCCGGGTCCAGGTCCCCGTTGCAGCTGTCGAAGTACTTCTTCAGGTCCTGGGAAGAAGGGAGCAGGGGCCGCGTCGGGCAGGGCCAGGGGCCTGGCACCGTGACCCACTCCCGGTGCCGCCACTCACCTGGTCGCAGAACTCGAAGACCAGAGTCAGCTTCTTGTCGCTGTGCAGAACGTCGTGGAGCCTGCAAGGGGAGGGGGGACCCTGAGGCCCCGCGGCACCCGGCCGAGCCCCCGGAGCCAGGCCAGCCCTGGAGGGGTGCGGGGCTCCCCCGGGGCTCCCCACCCCCCGGCCTGGCAGCCCCCCCTTGCCTGACGATGTTCTTGTGCTTCAGCTCCTTGAGCAGGCAGATCTCCCGCAGCGCCGAGCTAGGGACACCCTGCGAGCGAGCGGAGTGCTCAGGGGGGGCCCAGTACCGGCCCCGGCCCCCACGCCGGCCCCCGCCCCGGCCCCGGCCCCCCCCTCACCTCATCGTCATCGTCCAGCCGCACCCGCTTCAGCGCCACGATCTCGTGCGTCTCCCGGTTCTTGGCCTTGAACACAGTCCCGTAGGTGCCTGCGGACAAGCGGGTCACCGCCGCACCGGCCCCCCAGCCCGCGCGCCCGGCCGGGCCCTCCGGCCGGGCCCTCCGGCACGGCCCCGACCCCGGCCCCCAGTACCGGCACCGGTCCCCGCCCCGATCGCACCTTCCCCGATCTTCTCTAGCTTCTCATATTTCTGCATCTCTCCGCTCCGGTCCGGTCCGGCCCGGCCCCGCCGCCGCCGCCACTCCTCCCGGCAGCCCCCGCGCCGCCCCGCGCCGCCCCGCCCCGCCGCCACTCCTCCCGGCAGCCCCCGCGCCGCCCCGCCCCTGGGCCCCTCCCGGCGCCGGCCCCGCCCCCGGCCACACCTTCCGCCCCACCCCACGCCGTGGTTCCGGGTTCGATTCCCGAGCCCGCCCGCCTCTCCCTAGGACGCTGCGGCACCGGGCCCGGCCGCGGCGGGGATCCCCTGTGGGGCGGCGGTGACCGCACCCGTTGGGAACGGCGCCGGGACTGGTGCGGACCCGCCCGGTGCTGCTCCGCCCCGCCCCGGCGCGCTCCCGCTGCCGCTCCGCCCCGCGGGGCCGCGCAGACCCGCCCGGCGCGGCGGGACTCTCCGGTAAGCGGCGGGCGCGGGAGCGGGAGCCAGCACCGCGCTGGTGCCCAGAGGCGGTGGAGCCGGCCCCTGTCCCGGTCCCATCCCGATGCTGCCCGCTCGCCCGGTGTCGCTAGTGCCATCCTCCGCTTCCCCCCGCTGTGCCTGGGCGGCCCCCCGAGCCCCCGCCCGCCGCTCCATTCCTCTCGCGCCCCGGCCCAACCGGCCCAGAGACACCCCCCCCGGGCCCGCCCCGCTTTCCCTCCCCGGGACGCTGCACCGGACCGGCCCCGCTTCCCCTTGCCGTCCGCTCGGGCCCGGCCGCGGGATGGAGGGACCCGGGGGGGCCGCGGGGCTCCGTGCCTCCCAGCCCGCGCTCCCGGGACCCCCGGCCGGGCTGGAAGCCGCACCCCCGCCCGCCGGCATTTACCCCCCGGGACCTCCCTCCCGACCCCCTCCCGCCCGCGCCCGGCTCCCGCTGATCCACCAGCCAGGGCATCGCGCCTCGTCCCGTCCCCCGCCCCGGGGCACTCCCGCGCGGCCCTGGCGGCGCCCCCGGCCCGGCCCCGGGTTCGGGGCGGTGGCTGCCCCGGGACACGGCGGCAGGGCCGCGGTCGTGCCGCTGCCGCGCTGCAGCCCTTCTCGTCTTTCTATTTTGCAGCGGGTGCCGGAGCAACGCGAGGCAGCTCCATGCCCTTCCCGCCCGGCCTCTGAACCCCACAGCGACCCTCAGCAGGTGAGAAACGTGGGGCCGGGGAGCGGATGCGTCTGTCCTGCACCCGTCCCTCACCCACCGGCTCCCCCCGAGCAGAGGGACCCTCCTGCAAGTCTGCTGTGTCCCGGCGCAGCCCCCTGGCTGCCCAGCCTCATGGCATAGATCTGCTGCTGAGGGGTTCGCGCCCGCCCAGCATGTGCCGTGCTCGGTGGTGAGCAGCACTGCCCGCTTGCGAAACGCTGCCAGGAGTTGAGCAACACCGGGCATGGGTCCAGCCCCGCTGCTTCCCACTTACACACTGGCATGGGCTCCCACGGCCCCAGAGTGGGGACCGTGTGGCCTGGAGTTGTGTCCTGGGGGACACGGCACCTATGGCTGCCCCTGATCCCCTTGGTGCAGGCAGGGATGTGGGCAGAGCTGGGCCCCGGGGGCAAACGGGGCTGCCCCATGCTTCTGCAGCCAGAGAGGCCCCCATAGTCTCTGCTCTGGTGTCGGGAAGCAGGATTGCTCCGGGCAGGGATCATGTCAGTGGGTCAGTGATGGTCGTGGGGGCTGTGGGGAGATGTGTGTCGTCCCCCTGTGCAGTGGCTCTGGGCACAAGCTGCAGAGTCTCTGCCGGGGCATCAGCCCCGAGGGCAGTGGAGACCGCCCAGCTCTGCTGTCGTGCCCTTCGGGGTCGCTGCACCGCTTCAAGCGGCTGCCAGGAGCGCGGGATTTGATCGCTCTAACAACCCTGCTGGCACCGGTGCCTCTGCCTCCCCGCGGGCAGCCCTTCCGTCTGCCCCAGCCTCCTCCGGCACCGGGGGCCAGGAGCAGGGCTGGCCCTGAGCCCAGGTAGGGGATACTCTGGGTGGGCTTTGCCCCATACCCCCTCGCTGCTCCCCAGGCCCTCAGTGCTGCCTCACACTGCCATGGTGGGTTCTGGCTGCCCCCTGCCTCACTGCCCTCCTGCCTGTACCTGGCAGGTGTGGGGCCCTGCTTGGCCACGTGTCCTCCCGACGGTCACTGCTATCGGTGTCTGTGGGTGAAGGTGCACAGCAGAGCTGGCTTGGGGGATCCCTGCACTGGTGAGGGTCACCCCAGGGTTTGGTGCCTCCCCTGCCCTGCTGTGCTCTGTGCCACTGCAGTGAGAGCAGCGAGAGTGCTGCAGGGTGGGCTTGGGGACCCTCAGCGTGGGCAGGCCCGTTACAGGGGACAATCCTGTCACCCTCACCTCCTGCGACGTCCCAGGGATGGGATGGGGGTGGCCCAGCCCAGCCCCACAGCGGTGGCCCCTGGCCCAGGGATACTGGCCCAGCTGCTGGAAAGGAGGGGGGGGGCGCAGGAACTGCTGCCTGGCCGGGTCCTTGTGCTGGGCTGCGGGGTGGGGGGGGGTCTGGCTGCCATCCCCAGTGCAGCCCCCACAATCGGAGCCCTGTCATTAGAGGGGACTGGGTGGCCGCAGGGACTGGGCTGGCTGCCCAAGGATGCCACACTGGGGTTTGCCAGGGGCGCCGAGGCTGGCGGGGGGGCCAGGCTGTTCCCCAGGCCCTCGCTTTCTGCCCCACAGCCCTTGCCCGGCGGGTCATGCTGTCCATTCCCTGCGGGAACCTCATTGCCGGGTCTGTGCAGGCAAAGCCCCCGGCATCCGTTCCTGCCTGCGCCCACGGGGCTGTGGGATGGCCCTCCGCGCCTCCCCCCCCCCCCCCCCCCCCCCCCCGGCTGGCTGGTCTGCGGGGCAGGACCGTGGCCCCTGCGCTGGCACTCGCTGCCGGTGGCGATCGCCGCTGGCTGCCCCCGAGCGCAGCGGGAGCCGCGGCACGGAGGTGGGGCTGACCGAGGAGCCGGGCCGGGGCTTGGCACCGCCGCTGTTTGGACGGAGCGGCCCGGTGCTGGCCGGGACACAGGCGCTGTAGCAGCCGCCGGCGGCGGCGGTTTTTTTTCTTCTACGCCGGTATAAAAGCTGCCGCCGGCGGCCGGCGCTCGGCAGCCCCGGCACAGCGGGGCAGAGCGGCGGCCCTGGCCTCGCCGCGGAGGGAGGGACCCGGCCCACGAGAGAGGCAGGCGGAGGGGCCGCGGGCCCCGTCGCGCCCTGGGCCTCACTCCGTCTCCCGCGGGGGCAGGTCCCCGCCCCGGGGGCGCGCACCGGCCGGACAGGCGCCCGGTACCCCTGCGGGCAGCGGCGGCAACGCAGCAGAAACCGCAGCCTTTCCGGGTCGGCGGGCGATGGGGTGAGTGAGGCCGGGCCGCCCACTCGTGCCGGGGCCCGTGGGGCACAGCCGGGCTCACACACACACCGGCCTCTGGGCAGCCGCGGGTGAGTGGTCATACGGCCCCCAGCCCTACCGTGGGTGACGGCGTGGAGGGCTGCGGCCAGGCACACCCCCCACGGGCAGCCGCCGAGGACCCCGGGGTCGGTGCCAGTGCATCTCCCCGGGGTGGTACGTGGAGCTCGGCACCGTGGCGCGGGGGCAGCGGGTCCGTGGGGGCGGCAGCTGTGCCCACTCCTTCCCGCGGCTGGGAGGGGGACAGCGGTGGGGACCGCGGGCCGGGGCGGCAGGAGCCTCGCACGGGGGGGGCGGTGCCGCACGGGGGGTCCCGGCCTCTCTAGGTCTGGGCCGGGGCGGCGGGGGGCTGCATCCTGCGGGGTCCGCAGGACAGCCCCGGCCCGGGGCGGCTGTGCCTGCCCTGCCTGTCATCCCCCCGGGCCGGTCCCCGGGCGCGGCGGTGGCACCGCGTGGGCGTGGGCGCCGAGCCACGCAGCGCTGTGATTCATCTCCCGGATCTGGCGGTTTCGAGGTCGCGGGGCGGGGGGTGCGGGATGGGGGGAGGATATTTTTGGTGGCGGCTTCTAAAGTTGCAGTGTCTAGAAAACCTCTGCCGGGCTGGGGGCCGCACCGTCGCGGCGTTGTCCTGGCCCAGCTGCGTCCCGCGGGTCCGCCGCGGCCATGAGGGGCAGCGGGACCCCAGCCCGCCACGCCGGGTGGGCGCATGGGCGGCGGGGTCTCCCGGAGCAGCCAGGTGAGCCGGGCAGGAGGGAGTGGGGGGCAGCTGACCCGTGCCATGCGGACCCCACGGAGCTGGGGGGGGGGGGCTGGCAGGGAGCTGCATGGCTGTGCGGGGGTCTGCACCGCCTGCCAGGAGCCCCTGCCCCCCCCACACCCCCTCCACCCCGCCCCATCTTGGGCGGCCTCCGGCCCTTGGGTGCAGGTGCTGCCCGGGAAGTGAGGGGCTGCTGGGGGCTCTGGGTGGTCTCCTGCCCTCAGGTCCTCAGGGGTAGGTGGGGGAGCTGGAGTGTGCTGCCAGCCCCTCCCGGCACCGCTCCCCATTTGGGGGTGCAGGGAGCTGGGGGGCCTGTGCTCTGCCCGTGCCGGTGGGGGGTCGGTGCATGGCCACCGCGGGTGCTAGTGGTGTGTGCCGGGGCTCCCGGTGGTGCGGGGAGCGTGGCAGAGCCCGGGCACTGTTAGGCACGGACACAGCCCTGTTTCGGAGTACTACCATCGGCCGGTGCTGGCGCCGGTGCTGGGCGGCTCTGCCAGGGCCAGCTCGCGTGGGGCAGGAGCACCCCGAGGAGCAGCGGGGGGAGCATGGCCGTGCCAGACCCCTCGCTCCTTCCTGCTGCCGCGGGCAGGGCTGTCCCGGGGCAGCCGTCCCGGTGGGAGCCCGGGCTCCGGGCAGCCCCTGCTGCGGCGAGGGTCTGTGCGGACCCACGGGGACGGGGGACGGGTCTGTGCTCCCCTCTGCCGCGGCGGGGCGGGTCCGGGGGAAGGCGGCCGTGACCGAGGGGCCGTGATGGGCGCTGGCTGTGGCTCTGAGCCTGGGCAGCATCTGCCAGCTGCGCTCTCGACGGTGACGGGCGACCCGGGGGGGAGCGGGTCCTGCTGGGCAGCGGGCGGCGAGCATCACCCCACGGTGGCCGTGCGCCGTGGCCGTGCACCGCCCCTGCTTGGGTGTTCCAGGACCCCGCACGCCGCAGCGGGACGGGCTCCGGTGAGCACCCGTGGCAAGGCGGGGTGTCCCGTGCCAGGGTCCCAGCCCCGGTCGAGGAGCCCAGAGGAGTTCCCGTGCCTGCCAGGGTGCCGGTGCGGCATCGCTGCTGGCAGAGGTGGCAGCAGGAGAACGGGGGGACGGGCCTGGGGGTGCGGAGCACCCCCCGGGCAGCCGTCGCCATCCCTGGGCTCCCCCTGTTCCACGGGGCCCAGGCCCGGGCTCGCCGTGCTGGGCACAGCCTGACCTGCGCTGGGCTCGCCCTGCTGCAATTTCGGCTGGAAATCGGGCACAGGCAGTTCCCGGGGTGGTGGCTGCCAGTGCGGGAGGGGCAGCCAGGGACGCGGTGCGTCCTCCAACACCCGGTGCCAGGCGGGCGGGGCGCGGGCAGGGCCGGCAAACGCGGCCCCGGCTCCCGGCCAGGCGCGGCACGGCGGTCGCCTCGTCCCCGGCAGCGGCCACAAGCGTGGGGCGCGCCCGTGCGTGCTGACCCCGCGGCGGGGGGCCCGACAGCAGGGGGCGGGCAGCGGGGCTCTGGCTGGCCCCCGCCGCCCCGGCCTCGCCTCCCGCCTGGCTCGGCCCGCCGCCGGTCCGGTCTCCCCTCCCGGGTGCCGGCGCGGGGGGCGGGAGCCTGCGGGCCCCCACGGCGGCGTGGGGCGTGGGGCCGGGCCCTCTAATCGCCTCAGCGGATCAGGCAGGCCGGGGCCGGTCCCAGGAATGCGGCTGCGGCAGCGGCGGGAGCCGCCGGGCCGGCTCGCGCACAGGCGCTGATCGGAGCCAGCCGGTAATTAGCGGCGCGGCGCTGGCAGCCGCGGCCCTCTGCGGGCCTGCCCGGCTCGCTGCCCCGGCCCCTTCCTCGCACAAGGGGCCATTGTGTGCGCCGCCGGCCCCACGGGGCGCGGCAGCCTCGGCGCCGCTCCGGTCCCCGCCGCCCCGTTCCCCCGGCACAGCCGGAGCCCCTGGGCCCGGAGCAGGGCGAGGTGGTGGCACTGCGGCCGCGCGGGTGCCCGGAGGCACGGGGCGCTGGTGGCGCAGCCCCGGGCACCGGCGGAGCCCCGCGGCTGCCGGGCGTCCCGGCTCGCCGACCTGCGCCCCCGGCCCGGGGTGCGGTGGGGGCGGGCGGGGACCGATCCGGCGCGGTGCGGGGTCTCCCGGGCGGGCTGGCTCCAGGCGCCGCTCTGCAGGGCTGGCACGAGCCGCTGAGCCGCTGCCGGCCGGCTGCCCAGCTGTGCCTGCCCGGTGACTCAGCCACCACCACGGAAAGCAGAAGTTGCCCCCTCCGGGTGCCCATCACCCTTTCCAGCAGGGTCAGGCCACAGGCTCCGGGGCACTGCGTGTCCCCTGCACGACGGGCCTGGCACCGTGGGCTCATCCACCCTGGCACCAACCTGCCAGGTCCCTGCAGTGGCACTGCTAGAGCCCGGGGGTGAGGGGCTAGTGGCACCTCAGGGGGCCAGGAGCCCCCCTTTTTGGGTGATGGGCTGGCAGCCGGCTGCCCCATGCCGAAAGCCGGTGAGAGTGCAGCTTGGTGCCGCTTCCCAGCCCGGTGTTCCTGGAGAACAATCCCAAGTGTGTTCCCGGGGCCCTAATCCCTGCGAGCTGCCAACGGGATTAAACCCAAAAAGCGGTTTAGGGCTGGGAGCAGCGAGTGCCTTCCCACGCTGGAGCCCTGGCACCTGCCAGCTGCAGTGGCCTGCCACCACATCCCTGTGATGGGTGGGATGGGGCGCTGTCCTGCGGGAGCTCTGCCCAGGCATGACACTGGTGGGGGTCCCACAGTCTGACTGGGCTGGCACGAGGGCGCTGGCTGTGCCCGGCTGGTTGCTCAATGCTGCTGACCTCCCTGTGGGTTCTGCCCCCCCCACCACAATGCCCTGGAGCCCCCTGCTCCCGGCAGCTGCTCTCACCGGCACTGGGGAGCCTCCCCCCCCCTTGCTGGTCCTAGTCCTCAGGGCTGAGGGGGGATGCAGCCGTGTGAGACCCCAGGAGCACAGGGTGCTGGGTGCCCTGTGCTGGAAAGGGACCCCTTGCACCCCCCTCGAGTCACCCAGCAAGGGCAGGCTGGGGGTACCAGCTCCATTTGGGAAGGGAGAACAGAGGTGCTGGCTCCTTCCCCAGTTCTAGCCTTAGTGGGTCGGGCAGGTGCACTGGTGAGACTGGATCAGCTCTCTGCTACCTGTGCCACAGCGGGGGCTGGCTGCAGTCCCTCTCAGGCACGGCACTGCGGGGTGCACAGATCGGGGGGTCCCCATCCCAAGTAGCAGGGGGAGTTCTGGCTGCTGGCTGTGGCTTGGCGTGCGCCCCAGGAGAGCGGTGTGGCAGGTCGGCTAATCTGCACTCGCTGGAATGTGGATGTGCTGGCTCAGGCCCCGCATGGGGAGCAGGGATTAGGGAGCAGCCGGAGCTGGGTGGCACCAAACCTAGGAGATGGTGTGATCTAGTGCGGTGGCTAGGCTCGAGGAGCCACGGCCTCGGCAAATGCCAAGCCTGGCTGTGGCCACCATGCTTGCACCCCAGGGTGCCTGTGAGGCACGGTGTGGCGGGAGGGGTGCCAGTGATGGTGACGAGGATGGTGATGGTGAGCCACCCATGTGAGACGCAGTCATCCGTCACCACCCTCCTCAGTCCCCGCCGTCACGTGGGGCCACCTCCCGCGGCAATAAACCCAGCACGCTGGTGCCGGAGGGGTCAGCCTGGTGCACCGGGAGCTGCCGAGGGGCAAGTGCAGGGCGAAGATGGCCGGTGGGCAGGTGTGGGGGGACGGGATGGGGGTACTGGGGGGCTTTCAGGGCTGGGGGGGGTGTCCGTTCCTGCCGCTGCCCCCCGGGGCCTGGCTCCCTGCCTGCCCTGCGGGTCTGGGTGTGTGCCCAGGGTCCTGCCGGGGGGGCTGGCCCATCCCGCTGCCCCGGCTCTGCTTCCCTCCTGGCATTTGTCTTGGCCACTGCTCTCCCGCTCCCACCGGCAGCCAAGACAAACCAGCCTGGGGCCAGGCCTGCCTGCGCCTCCCCCCGGCCCCTGGGCAGACCCCGACCCCCTGCCTGTGGCTTTGCCGCGGGGGCAGCAGTGGCACCCGGTGCCTGGGAGAAGGGGGGCATCTCCACTGCCGGTGGGGAGCACCAGCTGTGCCCCTGAGCACCCTTCTCTGCCTGCAGGTTATGCTGCCCCGACAGCGTCCCCTGAGCCCCCGTGAGAAGGAGAAGGGCTAAGCCGGCTGTCCTGGGCCGCCACGCCGGCACCATGACCCACTCCCAGGTGTCCTCCGAGATCCACCACATCGTCTCCTCTGCCTTCCAGAGTGTAAGTGCCATGGTGGGCGCAGCCCCACGGCTGCTGGGAGGGGAACAGTGGGGCTGCGTGCATGCCGCTGCCTGGCTGGGCAAGGGGTGCTGCGGCACGTCCCTCCTGCCATGCTGCACTGCAGGGTGGTGCCCCGTGGCTGAGGGGTGCTGGCAGGGCTGCGTGGCGCTCACCCCGTTGGCACTTGTTGCGTTGCATGGCCATGGGGCAGGGCCGTGCCCCACAGCTGCCACCCTGGGGCAGGCTGAGCTGACTGTGCCAGGGCGGTGGGTGGCCTTGAGGCAGGTGCTGCTGGGGCGCGTTGGGCTGGGGCCGCAGGCTCTGCCGGTGCCGCTTGCCTGCCCCAGCTGTGTGCGGTGC
This sequence comes from Falco naumanni, assembly GCF_017639655.2. Lineage (NCBI taxonomy): Eukaryota > Metazoa > Chordata > Aves > Falconiformes > Falconidae > Falco > Falco naumanni. The sequence continues at coordinate 62,650,762 of NC_054057.1, forward strand.
CAGTGCTGCCAGCGCTGCACTCGTGTGGGTTCATGGGGTTGCCCAGGAGCAGAGTTAATGATTAACCCTTTGCATCGTGCTGCGCGGCTGCCTGGTGCCGTTGGGCAAGTCCCCATTGCCACGTGACCGGGGATGGGACCTTGTGTCCCCTTCCTCGCGGCTCCGCTACCTATGGATTTCCTCCTCTGCTCCCGGGTAAGCTGTGGCCTCGCCCCAGCTGGCAGGTCCCTCGCCCCACTGGCACCCATCCTGGGGCTGAAGCTGGGCCCAGCATGGCCGTGGGTGTCCCGTGGGCGAGGGAGCGTGCCGGGGCATGCAGGGACATGGGGCATCGCTCCGGCATGGGGAGCTGGCTTGGGTGCTGTTCAGCCCCACTGACAGCCGTGTGCCCCCCTGGGCCACAGCGCACATGGGGATGTGGGCACTCGGTCACGCCAGGCCAGGGACAAGGCGTGTTCAGCAAGGGGGTCCTGGGTGTCACTGTGGGCACAGTTGGAGTGCAAGTGCTGGGGTCTGGAGGAGCCAGGCCCCTGGGGTGGCAGGGACAGGTGACATGGTCACGGTGTGGGCAGTGGATGGGGAGTCCAAGGTTGTTTTGGAGCAGGCGGGACGCTGGAGTTGCGGTGTGGGGGTGCACTCCCAGGTTGGGGGCTGTCTCGCTGGGAGCCGCAGGAGCTGCTGGGGCACTGCAGGCACTGGGCTGTAGGGGGGGAGGGTCTCAGCGGGCGGGGGCTGTCAGAGGGGTCTCTGGGGGCAGCAGGAGGGATGTGGCAGGAGTGGGGGGATGTGGGCAGAGAATGCGGCCTGACTGCCGCTGTCACAAGGCAGTCATGATGCCATGGGGTGGTGGGTGTAATGGGATGGTACGGGGCTGTCTGTTCCCTGTCACCCCGTGGCGGTAGCAGGGCCTGGGGGCTTTGGAGTCACCGCACAGTGAGGACGGGGGCCAGGAGACCATGGCTCCGCTTGAGGACACGATACTGGGGCTGGGATGTGCCAGGTTGGGGGGGCTGTGGCACCGCCATGGGGCACAGACTCCAGGTGTGGGGCTGTCCCCGGGGAGGGTGGCAGCCCCCACCGCCTTGGCAGGTGTCCCGGCGGGCAGAGCCTGACACCCACCGCCTTGGTAGGGGACAGTGCCTAGGGTGCTCCTGTCCCCATCCCCGCCCCCTGCCATGTCCGGCTGTCACTGTCCTCCCCGGCCCCCTCCTCCTGGTGCCCCCAGCCCCATGTCGTCCTGCCGGGGGGGTCAAGGACCTGCCTCTTCCCGGGGGTCGCTGCGGGTGGCCAGGGCAGGGACCGACCCCCGGGCTGAACACTGCCGGTGGCTCGGGGCGGGGGGTGGGGAAAGCACCTGCCTTACCGGGGAGGACTTGACCGGGAACGGGGGCGTGAGGGGGAAGCCATGCATTACCGGGTGGGTGGCGGCCCGGCCCGGCCCGGCCCGTGCTGCACCGGGGTGGTGGTGCGACCGTTGGGGGGCGTCGTGCGGCCGCGAGCAGAGTCGGTGCGTTCAGGGGGCCCGTGCAAGGCTGGGGGGGGTCGGTGCGTTCGCGGGGGGGTCGGTGCAGTGCCGGGGGAGTCAGAGCTCGGCCGGGGGTCGGTGCATTGTGCCGGGGGGGGGGCGGGGGAGGGCGGGGTCGGTGCGTTCCCCGGGGGAGGGGGTCGGTGCGTTGCCGGGGTGGTCAGTAGGTTCCCGAGGGGGGTCGGTGCATTACCGGGGGTAGGTGCTTTCCCGGGGGCGTCGGTGCATTGCCGGGGGTCGGTGCATTGCCAGGGGGGAAGCCGGAGCTTGGCAGGGGGGCGCAGCCCGATGCTGCGGGCGCAGCCGGTGCCCTCTGCGGGCCGCTGTCACCTTGAGGCGGGCACGGGGCGGCTCCGTCAATATTTGGCGAGGCCGGGGAAGGAACCGCCGCCCCCCGCCCCCCCCGCCGCCCCCCCCCCGCCGCCCCCATCCCCGGCCGTGCCGTGCCGCCCCGATAAAGCGCTGCGGGAGCTGCGGCGGGAGCGCGGCTCCGCCATGACTCAGGTAGGACCAGCCGGGTGGGGACGGCCCCCCCAGCACCCCCCCTGTATCCATTCCTGCATCCCCCCTCTGCACCACCGCACCCCCTGCCCTGCACCCCTCGTCCCGTCCCTACCCCCCAGCCCCGCACCCCTGCACTGCACCCCCCACCCTCCTGCACCACCCCGGCCCCCCTCAGTCCTGCACCCCTGCACCACCTGCACCCACATCCCCCTCGACCCCTGCCCCGGCTCAGGAGCCCACCCCTTGCACCCCAGCACCCACAGCTGGGTAGCACCAGCAGCATGGGGATGGGGGCACAGCAGCGGGGGCACAGCACCAGGGGCACTGCAGGTGCTAGGGCTGGGGTCCACAGGGGGGCATGGCACTGGGGGTTCTGGGAGTACATAGGGGGGCACGGCACCATGGCATGGCACTGGGGGAACCGAGGGTACACAGGGAGCACAGCACTGGGGGTGCCGGGGCTATACACGGGGGCACGGCACCAGGACGCGGCACTGGGGGTGCTGTGTCCAGGCTGACCGGGGAGTATGGCACTGGGGTGCCAGTCTGGGGCTGCAGCAGGGATCCAGGTACTAGGGTGCTGGGCACATGCAGGGGATTGCAGCGCTGAGGCTGGGGTGTGTGGGGGGTGGCCGGCACCCAGCTCAGGGGTGCAGCGGGGGTACATGGCCCGTGGAGCACTGGCAGGCACGTCCCTTGGGTACAATCTGTGGGGAGTCAGGAGAGCCCGTGTCCGGGGTGCCCGTTGTGCGGGGCTGTGTGACCACAGCACGCTGGGAACTGGCAGCATGGTGGGCAACAGTGCCAGTGGTGATGGGTGCCCGCTCAGCCCCGCTGCTGCCCCCACAGCCTGAGCAGGAGACGCCAGGCGCCGGCTCACCTGTATTCGGGGAGGAGGAGGAGGAGAAGGACCTGAACAAGGCGCTGGGGGTCGAGCGCTTCGAGGAGATCCTGTGTGACGCACACCCACGCAACGCGGAGGAGGCCGGGCGCAGCTACGGCGAGGAAGACTTTGAATGTGAGTGTGGCCCGGGGGGCAGCAGGCAGGCAGCAGGCAGGGCACCAACCCACCCTGTCCCCCGCAGACCACCGCCAGTCATCCCACCACATCCATCACCCACTCTCCACGCACCTGCCCCCTGACACCCGCCGCAAGAAGGGGGTGCCAAAAAGGGGCAAGAAGAAGCACCGCCGTGCCTCTGTCCCTGGCGAGACCCCCACCATCGAGGAGGCTGAAGAGGATGAGGATGAGGCATGTGACACGGAGACAGAGCGGTCGGTGGAGGAACTCCTGCAGCCCGGCCCACCTGATGCAGTGCAGGTGAGCCAGGGCTGGGTGTGGGGCGCAGTGCTGTGCTCCCCCTGCTCCAGGGGCTCTTGGGGTGGGCTGGGCTGGGCATGGCCAGGGTGCCAAGGCTGGAGAGGAGCTGGAGCCGGTGGTGCCTGTGGCTGGGGCACACAGCTCCACAGCAGCCAGTTCCTCCCATGCCGCCTCTCAGTTCTTCTTGCAGGAGGATGAGGTGACTGACCGCCGGGTGGAGGAGCCGGCGATGCCCCCTGTACTGCCTGGCTCCCCCTTGGAGCCCCGTGGGTCCATGTCCCCCAAGGAAGCCCGGGTAGGCAGGTGAGTGGGGGCCAGGGCCAAGTAGTGCAGGGGCTTACCTGGAGCTTAGATGGGGATGGGGCTCTCAGGGGCAAGCAGCCCCCTCCAGCTGCCCCACAGCAGGGCTGGGGGCAGAGCAGGGGCTGAGCTCTGAGGTGAGTGCCTGCCTTGCAGCCCCGATGTGGAAGAGGGAGGTTTGGTGGAGGGAGCAGCTGCCACCGAGGCTGGCTCCCCTGGTCGCTCCATTTCCAAGTCGCAGCCGGGGCACCGCAGCTACAACCTGCATGAGCGGCGGCGGATTGGCAGCATGACAGGCGTGGAGCAGGACCGGTACCAGAAGATGCCGACAGACGAGTCAGAGGCCCAGACACTGGCCTCAGCTGACCTGGACTACATGAAGAGTGAGTGGGGGGCACCTTGCACCCTGGGGGCCATGCTGACAGCAGCTGTTGGCGCAGCAGGAGCTGAGCCGTGCACCGGGGCAAGCTGGGCTGGGGCTGGTGGGTCTAGCAGTGCCGGGTCGCCCCACAGCTGCAGCGGAGCCAGGTTGGGCACAAGCTCTGGCCACACTCCAGGGGCTGGGTATGGTCACAGGGGACCACTTCCCAGGATGCCAGGGATGCGCCAGGTCTGCATCCATGTGGAGTGTGGCCAGGAGCCGTAGCCGGGGTGGCTGGAGCCAGAGGCGGTGGTGGTGCCTCCCCTGGGTGCTCGCCAACCCCTGGTGATTCGCAGCTCTGGGGACTCTGAGTGACGCTGCTGCCTCAGAGCTCCCTGGGGAGCGCTGCCTGCAACAGAGCCCGCTCACTGACAGGCACACACAGCCCTTGGCACGGGGGGCTTGGGTGACCCCTCTGCAAGGAGCCACCACAGCTCCTGCCCCTCACCACTGGCACTGGAGAAGCAGTGACCAGGTGCTGCAGCACTCACCAGCTCACAGACCCTGTCCCTGGCTCCCTGTCTCATGCTGTCCTGACGCTGGGTGCTGCCCTGCTGCACTTGGGGACCCTGGGGCTGTGGTGGTCCCTGCCTGGCCCCAGCTCGGGTCCCTCTGCGCCAAGCTGCCCTGGCTGGGCCGCCAGCCCACACCTCCCCGGGCCCCCATGCTGGGGCTTGGTGGTCTTCCTGTGCCAGGGCTCAGGGCGCAGGGCTGTGAGCTCCACAGGTTGCCCACCCGCTGCCATTGCTGTCCTCACTGTCTCTGGCAGGTCACCGCTTTGAGGACGTGCCGGGGGTGCGCCGGCACCTCGTCCGGAAGAGTGCCAAGGCACAGGTGGTCCATGTCAGCAAGGACCATAAGGAGCCCAGCATGAGGCACCGCAAGCAGGACCGGCAGCCCCATGAGGTGCGGGGTCCCGGTGCCCAGGGGGACGGGTAGGGCTGGGAGTCCTGGAGTGCGGTGCCAGATGGGGGGAGCAGCTGGGCAGGCACTGTGGAAGGGGACTGCCAGTGTGCGGCCCCCTCACCCTGCGGGGGTCCCTGCTGTCCTGGCGCTGACCCAGCTGTGCTGGCAGGTGTTCGTGGAGCTGAACGAGCTGGTGGTGGACAAGAACCAGGAGCTGCAGTGGAAGGAGACGGCGCGCTGGATCAAGTTTGAGGAGGATGTGGAGGAGGAGACAGACCGCTGGGGCAAGCCACACGTGGCCTCCCTGTCCTTCCGCAGCCTTCTGGAGCTGCGCAAGACGCTGTCCCACGGTAAGGAGGCAGGGATGGCCCCACTGGGCCTGGGCAGTGGGAGGGTCCCGGCCCCGCTCGCTTCAGCCCCCGGCTTCTCTCGCGCAGGGGCTGTGCTCCTCGACCTGGACCAGAAGACACTGCCAGGGGTAGCTCACCAGGTGGTGGAGCAGATGGTCATCACCGACCAGATCCGGGCCGAGGACCGCGCTAATGTGCTGCGGGCACTGCTGCTCAAGCACAGGTGAGTGTGGGGGGCAGCAGCCCACGGCCCCCGCTTTGCTCGGCTCCACTCCCTGCAGCGGAGGGGACAGCGCTGTCTCTGGGATCACTGGTGTGCAGTGTGCTGGCAGGGGTAGCTCTGCCAGGCTGCTGGCCGTTCTCCTATTGGGCCACCACAGATAGCCCTGGCTTTGTCCTGCAGCCACCCAAGCGACGAGAAGGACTTCTCTTTCCCCCGAAACATCTCGGCTGGCAGCCTGGGCTCCCTGCTTGTGCACCACCACAGCACCAACCACGTGGCTGAGGGCAGCGAGCCGGCTGTCACCGAGCCCCTCATTGCTGGCCACGCTGTGGAGCATGACACACGGGTCGATGTGGAGCGGGAGGTGAGCCTGGCTCCCGTGGCCATGCCCCACCATCCCCAGCCCTTTGCCCATGCCTTCCTCCCAGCCTGCCATGGCTCCTTACCCTTGGGAGGGGCCCTGACCCCAGCCCTGCTCCTCGCTCTGTCCCTGCAGAGGGAGGTACTCACCCCCACGCCCCCAGCTGGCATCACTCGCTCCAAGTCCAAGCACGAGCTGAAGCTGCTGGAGAAGATCCCAGACAATGCCGAGGCCACAGTGGTGCTTGTGGGTACGGAGGAGTGGCAGGGGGGTGGGATTGGGCACTACAAGCTGGGCTCCCATGGTGACGCCCCTGTGCCCACCCAGGGTGCGTGGAGTTCCTGGACCAGCCCACCATGGCCTTCGTGCGGCTGCAGGAGGCGGTGGAGCTGGACTCGGTGCTGGAGGTCCCTGTCCCTGTGCGGTTCCTCTTTGTGCTGCTGGGGCCCAGCAGCACCCACATGGACTACCACGAGATTGGGCGCTCCATCTCCACCCTCATGTCTGACAAGGTGAGTGCTGTATCCCTGCCGGGGCTTGGGAGCCCACAGTGCCCCTGGGCTGGGTGTTCTGACCCCGCTGCTGCCCCGCCAGCAATTCCATGAAGCTGCGTACCTGGCTGATGACCGCCACGACCTCCTCAATGCCATCAATGAGTTCCTGGACTGCAGCGTGGTGCTGCCGCCCTCTGAGGTGCAGGGTGAGGAGCTGCTGCGCAGCGTTGCCCACTTCCAGCGTGAGATGCTGAAGAAGAGGGAGGAGCACGAGCGAAGACTGCTGCTGGAGCCCAAGTCCCCCGAGGAGAAAGGTGCCAGCACAGCAGGGCTCGGGCAGGGTCTGGGTGGGGGCACCTGGCTGGCAGGGTCTCACTGTCCGTCCACCTGTCTGTCCATGGGGCACAGCGCTGCTGAAGTTGAAGGTGGTGGAGGGTGAGGGTGAAGAGGAGGATGACCCCCTGCGGCGCACGGGCCGGCCCTTTGGGGGGCTGATCCGGGACATGCGGCGGCGGTACCCCAAGTACCTGAGCGACTTCAGGGATGCGCTGAACCCCCAGTGCATTGCAGCCGTCATCTTCATCTACTTTGCTGCGCTGTCACCGGCCATCACCTTTGGAGGGCTGCTGGGTGAGTGCTGGGGGCACAGCACTGTGCTGGGGCACTCAGCTGCTGCGTGCTGCCCGGTGGGTAGGAGCTGCAGGGCCAGCGGCTGCGACACTGGGGACGACGGGCCCTGTCCCACGGGGTGTGCCTGAGCCTGTCCTGCCTGCAGGGGAGAAGACGCAGGACCTGATTGGGGTGTCTGAGCTGATCATCTCCACATCACTGCAGGGTGTGCTCTTCTGCCTGCTGGGCGCCCAGCCCCTGCTTGTCATCGGCTTCTCAGGGCCCCTGCTCGTCTTTGAGGAGGCTTTCTTCACAGTGAGAGTGGGGCGAGCCCCTGTGGAGGGTAGCGGGGCGGGGGGACATTCCCAGGTGCTGTGGGACAGACATCCCCCCTTAGCCCCGCTGCTCCTGCTGGAGCCCTCCCCATGCCACTGCCCAGGGCTTTGCCCCAGCCCTGTGGCCATCCCTCCTGCTGACACTTGTCTGTTTGTCTGCATCTGTCCATCTGTCCGCACGGCACCGGCAGTTCTGCACATCCAATGAGCTGGAGTACCTGGTGGGGCGTGTCTGGATCGGCTTCTGGCTCATCCTCATTGTGCTGGTCATGGTGGCCTTCGAGGGCAGCTTCCTGGTGCGCTTCGTCTCCCGCTTTACCCAGGAGATCTTCGCCTTCCTCATCTCTCTCATCTTCATCTATGAGACCTTCTCCAAGCTGGCCAAGGTGAGGTGGCAGGGCTGGGGTTGGGGTGTCTGTGGGGCAGGGGCAGGCAGGCCTGGCCTGAGCACTGTGCTGCCGCAGATCTTCCAGGAGCACCCCCTGCACGGCTGCCTGCGGGTGAACGGCACGGTCACGGAGGCAGAGGCGTGGAGGAACACCAGCGCAGCCCCGGCCAATGGCACGGTCGACCGTGCTGCAGCCAAGGTGACGGGGCAGCCCAACACGGCGCTGCTCTCGCTGGTGCTGATGGCCGGCACCTTCTTCATCGCCTTCTTCCTGCGCAAGTTCAAGAACAGCCGGTTCTTCCCCGGACGGGTGCGTGGGGCAGGCGGGACGGCAGCGCAGGCACTGCGTGGGGCCCTGGGGTGAGCCCAGCTTTGGGGGCAGGGCTGAGCCGGGGTGGAGGGTCGGGCAGTGGGGCTGGGGCTGGGCTGACGCTGCTCTTCCCCCAGATTCGGCGGCTCATCGGGGACTTCGGGGTGCCCATTGCCATCCTGGTGATGGTGCTGGTGGACTACAGCATCCAGGACACCTACACGCAGGTCAGCACCCAACCACCCTCCCCGGGCAGGGCACCCCAACCCTGCACACTCTGGGGGGGTCCCAGCACCACAGAGCCCCAGTCCCACTTGCTGCCGCCATCCTGCTCCCGGCGTCTGCGGTGCTCTGCTACCTCCCGCTCCTGGCATCGCACCTTTCCTCTCCCTGCTTTGCTGGGAGCCCTTTGAGTGCCAGTGCCTCCCCAGCTCACCGCACAACCCTCGGCACCCCTCACTTGGGGGGACCTGCCTGCCAGGGGGCAGAGCTGGTGCCCCTGCCCGAGCGTTTCTTGCCCCCTCCTCACAGAAGCTGAGCGTGCCTAGTGGGTTCTCGGTGACAGCCCCGGACAAGCGGGGCTGGGTGATCAACCCCCTGGGTGAGAAGAGCGACTTCCCGGTCTGGATGATGGTAGCCAGTGGCCTCCCCGCCGTCCTCGTCTTCATCCTCATCTTCATGGAGACACAGATCACCACGTGAGCGCAGCGGGGCTGGGCTGGGGGTCCAGCAGGGCAGTGCGGGGCACGAATGGGGCAGGGTGTGCCGTGCTGTGCTGAGCTGAGCCAAGCTGTGCCATGCTGTGTCAAGCTGTGCTGAGCTGTGCCATGTTATGCTGAGCTGTGCCAAGCCATACTGTGCCAGGCTGAGCCGTGCCAAGCTGTGCTGTGCCATGCTGAACAGTGCCATGCTGAGCCATGCCAAGCTTTGCAGTGCCAAGCCGTGCCAAGCCCTGTCAAGCCATGCCGACGGTCTGCCCTTGTGCCCAGGCTGATCATCAGCAAGAAGGAGCGGATGCTGCAGAAGGGCTCTGGGTTCCACCTTGACCTCCTGCTTATTGTGGCCATGGGTGGCTTCTTCGCACTCTTCGGGCTGCCATGGCTCGCCGCGGCCACGGTGCGCTCCGTCACGCACGCCAATGCCCTCACCGTCATGAGTAAGGCTGTGGCACCTGGGGACAAGCCCAAGATCCAGGAGGTGAAGGAGCAGCGGGTCACCGGGCTGCTGGTGGCTGTGCTCGTTGGTAGGTCCAGCCCTGCCCACTGTGGGTCCCCCACCAGCCCTGCTCCATCCTGCATGGCCGTGGCAGGGCCGGGCAGCCATGGGGAGCTGCAGCAGTGCAGGGAGCAGCATGGAGGTGGGGGGACTGGGTCCACACAAACTGGGGTGCCCTGAGCCCTGGCTGACTTGGCATAGCCACTGGGCACCAGTGATGCAGGAGCCTCCCCAAGCGTGGGGTGTGACAGGGCAGGGAGGAGTGGGGCTGGGGAGGGGGCTTTGTGAGCCCTGGCCCCAGTTGGAGCTCTGGGTACCCCCTGCCTGGGCACTGCAGCTGACCCTGCTCTGGCCCAGGCCTGTCCATCGTCATCGGGGACCTGCTACGACAGATCCCACTGGCTGTGCTCTTCGGGATCTTCCTTTACATGGGTGTCACCTCCCTCAATGGCATCCAGTTCTACGAGCGCCTGCAGCTGCTGCTGATGCCCCCCAAGCACCACCCTGATGTCACCTATGTCAAAAAGGTTGGGGGGGGGGGGATATCTTAGGGGGTGGGACCATTATCTGGGGCACTCTCAGGTTGGGGGTGTCTGCAGGACAGACTCTGGCAAAGCCTTGTTCAGGGGGTTGGGATCGGGGGGGACACAGGGCAGTTCCTGTGAGGCAGCCAGACCCTGGCAGGGGTGTGGGGGAGCTGTGTCTGGGGAGGGGGCGAATGGGGACTGCTGGGGGCCAGTTGTGCTTGGGGTAGGTTGGGGAGTTGGGGGTCTGGCACACGTGTGGCCCCAGCACTGACACCTGTCCCCGTGCAGGTGCGCACACTGCGCATGCACCTCTTCACAGGGCTGCAGCTGGCATGTCTGGCTGTGCTCTGGGCCGTCATGTCCACGGTGGCCTCCCTGGCCTTCCCCTTCATCCTCATCCTAACGGTGCCACTCCGCATGTGCCTGCTCAGCCGTATCTTCACTGACCGGGAGATGAAGTGTGTAAGTACCTGCTCCGTGGCCAGCTGCATCCCTCATCCCCGGGGGTGCTTGGTCTGTGACGGCTGGATCCAGCCAGGTGGGGGGTGACGGGGGCAGACCCTCTGCCTGCTCAGCTGCCATCTCCCCACAGCTGGATGCAGATGAGGCCGAGCCCATCTTCGACGAGCGGGAAGGTGTGGACGAGTACAATGAAATGCCGATGCCGGTGTGACCGCACACCAGCCAGCGAGTCACCCGGGGCCGGGCATGGCCAGGCCCCCGCGTTGCCGTCCTGTGCAGGGCTGGGGGCAGCGGCTGCGCAGCTGTGCCCAGCCAGGGACGGGCACCCCACGCTCCCCACGCCTTCAGGTGGGACCCCTGCCAAAGAGATGCCGGCCCGCAGCCTTGCCCCACCAGGGACCCCCTGCACCCCTCCTGAGCAGTGCAGGGCTGGGCTGTGCCTTCAGTCCCCCTTGGGCACATCCTGACCACACCACGGGGCAGAGCCCCCCCGGTCACCCCCCAGCAGAGCTGCAGGTCCTGGCCCTGCCTCAGCCCCTCTGCAGCCCCAGCCTGGCCCTGGGCTCCCACCAGACAATCAGGTGTTGCCTAAATCTCACCATGTTTTATTTAACAGAGTAATTTAAAAGGCAATAAACAGCTTTGTAGTGAGCATGCCAGGCTGAAGGGGGGCCCGGGTGGGGAGAGGAGGGGGGCGAGCCCCATGCCCCCCTGCCCGCGCTGTGGCCGTGCAGGGGCAGGGCTGCAGGCAGCAGCACCCCCTGCACCACACGCTGCCAGGGCCCGGTACGGGCACTGCTGCCAAGGTGGGGGGGGGGGGCATGGGGGTCACCTTGCAGGGGCCCAGCCCAGCTGCTGCCTCCTACTAATAAACAGAATGGACTTTGCACATTTTTCACCAGTTTTATTGTAAAGTTAACCCCTGCTTCCCAAGCGCCCCCCCCCCCTCCTCCCGCCTCAGGGCCTGGGGAGCAGCCCCCTGTGCAAACCTGCTCCCTGCCATGTGTGGGGGCTGCCGCAGCACCCCCCCCCACCCCCACCCCCCCAGACCCCACAGGTGCTAACCCTCCCTCCCAGTGTTGGGGGCAGAGGGACATCCCCAAGGCTGCCAGGAAGCCAGGCAAGGCCCCCTGGCAATGACTCTTACAGACAGGGCTGGGGTGGCTGGGCTGGGGGGCGGCAGCGAGGGACCTCCCGCCCCCTCCCCACCGCCCCCAGCACCCAAACACTCCCCTATGCACCAGTCAAGTCACACCCCTTCCCCCTGCTAATGGCAATAAATAATCTCACACTACCCCAGCCCCACATCAAGGAGCAGGTGCCCACAGCCTGGCCCTGCGTCCCCCAGGACAGGGGATGGCTCTGTCTCCCCCACCCCACCCCCCACCCCAAGGGGAAAAGGGCTGGCAGCACCCGCCTGCACCCACCCCTGCCCAGGGCCTGGGACTCGGGGCGTCTGTCCCTCAGAAGCGCAGCTCCCTCAGCTTCTGCCGCAGGTAGTGCTTGGCCTCCTCGATGCCACTCACCTTCTCCAGCTCCGTGTAGGGCAGCTGAAAGGGGACAGGGAGAAACCGTCAGAGCAGCCCTGCCACCCCCACCACCCCCTGCAGCCAGCCCCAGCCATCCGTGGGGCAGGGGGAAGAACCAGGACTCGGCACCTTCCCAGGGGAAGGACGGTGCCGTTCCAGCGGAACGGGGGACACGGGAGGAGCAGCCGAGCCCCAGCTCAGCATTCCACCCCACCCCAGGCAAGGTGCTGCCTCCTGGGGGGGCAAAATTCCCCACATGCCTGCCTGCGCTGGCTCTGCTACCCCCGACCCTGGCCACCCACTGGCGAGGGCGGGCGGTCCCATCCCCATCCCCATCCCCGCTGGGGTGAGCCCAGCACACACGTGGGGAGGATGTGCGGCACTGCAGGGCCAGGGGCGCTCTCAAGCCTCCCCTGACCTTTAACCGCAGTCGCCAACCACCCGGGGAGGGGTGAGGAGCGAAACGCAGCTGCCCTCCTGCCGAGCAGGGTCGGGGACCCCGGGGCTAGCGGCAGCAAGGGGCAGCCCCCAACAGCAGGGCTGCAGCAGCGAGCCCAGGTAACAGTTCTGCCCCAACGCATCACTTTAACCACAGCCAGCGAGGGAAAGGCAGCAGTGGGACCCACAGAAAGGGGGACTCCCCTCCCTTTGCCCAGGGGAGCCAGTACAGGGCACCGAGAGGGAGTGGAGACCCCACTGGGAAAGCTGAACTGGATGTCGGTCTGTGGAGCCAGGAGTACTCTGTGACCCCCAACAGCAAATACAACCTGGAGCTGAACACCCACCAGAAGGGCCACAAAGCCCTGGGCCACCCCGACCACAAGACAGATGCACCCACGGGGGGGGGAGCAGAGGTGGGTCTGGGCTTGTGCCCTATCACTGCCCTTGCAGGCACTGTCTGGGGACAACCCGGCAGTCGCTTCTCTAAACAGACCCAGTCCCTAAAAACACCGATTCCCAGTTCAAGGTCCTCTTGCCCCAGGGCTTGTCACCGACAGCCCCTGCTCCAGCCCAGATGCACGCCTGTCCCCACACTCATCTGGGAGCACCAAAGGAATTGTGCAAACCCGCCCACCAGCAGCCGCATGGGAAGGGATCCACAGGGACAACCAGGAGAGTCCAGCCACCACCAGTGCTCCCCTCCACGTTGCTCTCAGGGACCGGGGAGCAAAGCTTGCCAGGGCAGCTGGAAGCTCTGCTGGTCCAGCATCCCCGAAGGCACCATCAGTGCTCATGGAGCACGACTAAGGGTGGCTGTCACCCACACGCCTTGGCTGCCTGGCAGCACCACAGAGGGCTAAAAGCATTACACCGCGGCAACAGGACCCGCACGCTCACCCCACCGCAGTCCAGCTCTCGGCGCGTTTTGCTACCCAGGCACAAGAGGAGTCCTGCCCCATCCCACCTGGGAACATGGAAGTACAGGAGAAGCCTCCTCCAGGCTTGGAGATCCTGCTAAAAGAGGCAGCCGCAGGGGGCTGGGGCCGGAGCTACGCAGGGCAGTGCTCAGCCCAGAACTCACCTGCCCTTCCCAGCCCCTAGGGCTGAGCGGATGAGCCCCGCACACACACCAGGAGGCAGCTCTGGCCACCTTGGAGAGCAGGGGGAAAGCATCCCCCTCTGCGGGGAAGTGACCCACCGCTCGTCTGCGCCGCTCAGGGCTGTGCCACCCAGCTGGTCCTGCACCGTCCATGGACAGCAGGAGACCAGGGCCCTGCAGGGGCTGCATTCATGAAGCCCACTCAGAGCAGGGCTGGGGCCCAGCCTTCTGGAGGAGCCTGCACGGGGCTGGGTCTGCAGGAGAGCTGTTGGGGAAGCGCTCCCTGCATGGCAAGGGGGTGGGTCTACTATACCAGAAGCATCCAAGGCTGCTTGGAGAGGCCACTGCCATCCCTCGGGAGTTGCAGATCATGACACATAGGAGTTGGCCTGCAAAGGAGGAAGCTTTTTCTTACCAGCTCATTGAGAAACAGGGCTAGCAATAGGCATCGTGAGGGGCCAGGATGGGAAAATTTGGCACAGATGACACAGGGACTCCACAGAAAGGCTAGATCCTGACATGGGCGCTGCACAGGGCTCAGGACCTGTTTGCAACCATCACAGATGAGCAAGTGGGATGGGACACATGGACAAACTGCACACACTGCCCCGGGACAGCAGACAGGCGGTGTTCTCCAGCAGTCCCACGCAGGCCAGGGACAAAAAGGTTACTAACTTTGTCCGGGGAGAAGGAACCAAGTCCTCTGGCTCCTGAATCAAAGGTTTCTGGCAGTTCTGCTACAAAGCCATCTCCTTCCACTGCTCCATGCTCATTTCCTCACTGCCCAGCTCTGCAGGGTCTGCCTCCCCAGGAGGCTTGCCCTTCAGACACTATGGAAGGATCAAGAACACAGAAAACTCCTTCACACGCAAACAGACTGGAAGCAAGTAATGCCAGAGCCAGGACAGGGTCTGTGGGAACATCAGATCCAGCCGCTTTTCAGGGCAGGATCCTGGGAAGGAAGGAGCGTGTCCTCACCTAGAAACTTTCAAGGGAAAAGAGCTGGCTGTCAATAAAAGGTCAGGACCACCAGGTAAAAGAACACCTACCTGGGAAAGGGCCAAGAGCCAGAGCACCTGTGGGCAGAGTAGAGGGCCCACAGTAGGTGACCCTGTCACAGCACTCCCACCGCCTGCCAGAGGGGTGGAAGCAGCACACAGGTCGGACCAGAGGACAGAGGCAAGGAAGGGTCCGGGTGCAAGATCCGTCAATGCCCTTTGCAGTCACGGCAGGCAGCCCCTGCGCACTGTGCCACAGCAGCCCTGCTCAGAGGCACTGCCAAACCCACAGCTGCTGCTGCTACAGATCAGCGGCACCCCGAGGAGGAGCCGGCCCTGGCACGGTCACACAGACACAGCCAGACAGCTTAGCAGCATGCCAGACATGACAGGCAGTCCAGCACCCATCGAGCACACACGCTCAATGCAACAGTCAGCAAGAGAAGGCCTTAAATTAAATACAAGGAGGGCTGAACTGTCAGGGTCAAAGAGCTGCAGACAGGCACAACGTCCAGCTGGCCAAGTCACAAGCCACATACCCCAGCAGTCAGTATGGGGGCCAATGCTGATTAGTATCCTCATCAGTGACCCGGACCAAGTGCACCCCCGGCAAGGCCGCACAGTACCAGATGGGGAGGAGTGGCTGACACACGAGATGGTTGTGCTGCCATTCAGAAGGACCCAAAAGGGCTGGAGAAATGGCCCTCAGGCAGGGAAGGGCCAAGCCCTGACCCTAGCGGGGAATAACCCCACGAACCAGGAGAGGCTGGGGCCAACTGGCTGGAAAGTGGCTTTGCAGAAAAGGGACTAAGGGTCCCCAATGGACAAACTGAATGCTGGCCAGCAGTGCTCCCTTGCAGCAAAGGCGCGACAGCATCCCAGGCTGTGTTAGGAAGAGCATGGTGAACAGGCTGAGGGAGCGGATCCTTCTCTGCTGCTCAGCACTGGTGAGACACATCTGGAGTGTCCAAAGCTGGGCTCCCCAGAACAAGACATGGGCATAGCGGAACATGTCTGGTGCAGAGCCACAAAGATGATTATGGGACTAAAGCACATGATACATGAGAAGAGGCTGACAGAGCTGGAGAAGAAAAGGATCGAAGCATCTTATCTATATGTACAAATGCCCAAAGACGACAGATCCAGACTCCTAGTGGTGCCCAGTGACAGAGACTGAGGCAAGGGCACAAACCCAAAATATTGGAAATCCCATTTAAACTTAAGAAAAAGCTACACACAAACATGCTCCCCCAAACACAAGAAAATCCTCTTGTACTGTAAGGGTAAAGCAGCATGGGCCTTGAGTCTGGAACAGGTTACCCAGAAAGCAACCTGTCACTGAGCCATTCAGAACTCGACAGGACATAGTACTGAGCAACCTGCTGTAGGTGAGCCAGAGTTGGGCTGGATGATCTCCAGAAGCCCCTGCTACTACCTCAACTACTCCGTGATTCTGTAAAGGTGTCAGAAGAAGAAATAGAGGAAATAAACCTCAAACAAGAAGAGTAACCACCAAGCTATGAAGCAGCTTCAACTCAAGAAGTTGAACTGCCTGGGGTTCTTTGTCTTAAAGGGAAGCGACCTCTGGAACCACAAGCACAGAAGAAGGTAACCACAGAGCTGCTCTTCACTCCTTTGTGGTTCCAGACCCAGCAGCACCATGCTGGCTAACCAGACAGCAGGTTTAAAACAAACAGAGCCTGTTGCAAGTAGTACTGCCTGAAGCTTGTTGGCACTGGATGCTGCAGGTGTGGAAGAAATACAGGACCAAAGAGGAATACAATGCTGAGAGAAGAGGTCCGTCAGGGTGACTCAACATGGCTGTTCAGACACATGCTCTGTTGCAGGAGTCCTTGGACTATCCACAGTCCATTTCTGACTCATCTTCTCACGATCTGCCACCGTGTGCTGCTGGAGGAGTAGAGGGGATGGGACCAGAGTGCCTGTTGTTACATACCCAAAGGGAGCTAACCATGCCAGCAGCTGCACACTGATAAGGCACGCTGAGCAAAGGGGAAGAGCTCCTGCAGCTTTCATCAGGCGGGTCCCAACACCTCACAGCATGCTGCCGGACGGAGCACCTCCCCGTGCACACGAGGAGCCAGAGCATGCTCTTCCTTGCCTGCACCCATGCCCATTCTGCCTTGCTCCTCAGAGCAAGGGGCTGGTGATCAGCAGCCCTGACCTGCACTGGGGGCGCAGACCCCAGCAGTAGCGGTTACCAGAGACAGCCTGAGATGGGGCATGGACCCCACAGCTGGGCCAACTGCAGGGTGAGCACAGTCCCTGGCTGCTGTGGGTGGCAGGTGTGCTGGGCAGAGGGCAAGCAGAAAAGGGCAGCTTTTGGCTCTCGGACACAGTGGCACAAAGATGGGAGCAGGGGCAGCTGTGCCAAGTGCCTTTCCTCAACCAAGGGCATCCCGGAGCCCAGACATGCAGCGAGAGCCTGCGGCATCGGCCTTGAGCCCAGCAGTGGACACTGGGGAGCCCTCCTCTGCACAACAAAGCTGCTGGTCCCCACTGCTGCCTGGGGACACGGCTGGCCCTGGGCAGCCCGTCCTGAATGCCAGCACAAGAGAGACCCAGGGTGCAGTGCACAGGAGAGCTGGTCCCGCTCCACTGCTCTGCACTTTGGGATCTCCAAGGAAATACCCCAACCTGAGTCACAGGACTGCCAAAGCTATGCATAAACAAAGGGCTTCTGAACTATGTATGTTGCAAATTATGAAATTAGGAGGAGCTTTGTGTTGGCACGCTGTGCCGTCGCAGCAGGGGAGGTAAGAAGCTTTAAGAAATGGTTATGGAACTGCTTGGTAGAGCTATGACTGCAACTCAGGTGATCTCTGAAGTAAAGTAAACAGGAATAAGAGGCCTGCGCTTCTGAGTTGTTTTCCTCAGAAAGATCTGTCCTCAAGCTAAAAATCACCCCACAAATAGGCTTATAGAAGCTGCACACCTTAAAACAACATCTGAAGTTTTCAAAGAAATCTGAAGACAATTGCGAAGGTGTGGCAAAGCCTTGAGGGCTTCTCTGTTCACAGAGGCTGCACCAAATGGACCAGAGCTCCGAGACAGGCACTGAAGGGAGGTTTCCCTCCTTGCCTCGCCTCCACTTGCACATCCATGCTTGCAGAAGTGACAGCCAGGACCACAGCGCAGGTTATCAGGCCGAGCCACATCCCCCACTTGGTTTCCACCCGAGGCCCTGCAGCAGACACTGCTGCTGCTGACATGCCTGCTGGGCCCAGGCTGAGCCAACTTCCCCTTCTCCCCTCCCTGCCCAGCAAGCAGGTTGGGTCCAAGCTCCAGGTGGCAGACCCGCAGGATGGGATTCCTGCTGGACCAGCAGACAGGAGGGGGCTGGCCCCTTGTCTGTACTTTCCACTGGGGCACCAGGGCTGGCATCACCTGCCAGCTGCAATGAAAAAAGTCTTGGGGTGTGGTGGGGGAGGGCAAAAAGGAGTCATGAGGATGAGTCGCTGCTTCCTCTCACGAGCAGCAAGCATGGAAGGATGGCTCCTGTTGGATTGTTTACAGTGGGGATGCCAGCTCTGCCGCCCGCAGCCTGTCACCCATCTTGTTGCACAGCCACGGGCCGTTCCTGCCTGGCGGGAGGAGGGGAAGGGGGCAGTCCCCTGCTTACCTGCACCAGACAGTAGCCCAGCAGTCGCAAGTGCCTGTCCCTCATGGCTCGCGAGCCCACAAGTATGTCGGAGTTCTGGCAGTAATGCCATTTGTCATTGACCGACAGCACCACCCTGCAGAGGACAGAGCCAGGGGAGAAGAGCAGCGTTACCCCACGCCACAGACCCTGCAGGCAGGACGGGCAGCAGTGTGGCCCGCACCTGGTCCCCAGCACTGCAGTGGGTGAAGGGCAGCACCCCTTATGCCTGGCAGCACGCCCAGCTGGGACATGGTGCACCCCGGGGCTGGGGGGTGGTGGGGACAGGGGTCTCTGTAGCACAGCCTGCGTGGCCACCAGGCACCTGGCAGCACAGGGCAGAAGGGGGCTGGGGCTGAATTGGGGACAGCAGGGGCTGCAGCCGGTGCCAGCACGGGCCCAGCTGTGATGCTGGAAGGGAGCGGGGACACAAACCGGCTCTGCTCAGTTACCTCTGAATCTCTTCGGCTCCTTGTGGCCCATTGCCTGGCCCTCGCTTGGGGCTGGGCCGGCACGGAGAGGGTGGAGGGCAGGCATCCTCGACAGGGGGTGGGCTGCTTTCCTCCGGTTCCTCCTGGTCCTGCTCCCCCTGGAAGCAGTTGTGATCATGCCCAGGGCAGCCTGTGGTAGCCTCCTCCTCCTCCTCCAGAATCTTGCTGATGGGGAACTGGAAGAGGGTGGCTGAGGAGGTGCCCCTGGGGGAGCAGTCAGGGGTGCCAGCTGGCTGCGCAGAGAGGCACTCAGAAGGGCTGCTTAACGTGGAGCTGCCCTGGCTCTCCAGGGAAGACTCTTTGCTCAGGCCGCAGTAATAGTCCGAGGGGGGCTGGTAGCAGGGCCCCCCCAGGGCAGGGCAAAGCGTGGGGAGGAACCGCCCAGCCAAGTTGCTCTCCCGGGAGCCCGGGGGGCTGCTTGGCGTCTCTGGAGCAAATGGGGCAAAGTCCTGCAAGTCCGAGGTCAGGGCCAGGACGCTTGTGCGCAAGGAGATGGCGGCAGGGGAAGTTGTAGCATGGGCAGAGGGAGCCTTGGAAGCTGCAGGAACACGGGAGAGAGGCAGCACAGTGCCCGAGCGGTTAATCCACAGCAGGAAGTCTGTGGAGAGAGAGAACAGGGATCAGCACTGGGCCTTGAGACCCCTTTACTGATGGAACACAGGCTCAGGGACCCCGCGTGCCCCACGGTGGGCCGTTGTGCCAGCCAACCCGGCAAACAGGAGCGCAGAAGGAGCTCCCCGCTGCACTGGCCCAGCTGAGCCCTCCTGCGGCAGGGGTGGCTCAGGAAGCTTTGTCCCAAAGTGCCAGGGTAAGGCAGGGACAAAGCAGCTAAATCTAGTTCTGCCCTGAATATTCTCCCAGCCTCAGGCCTCCCCCAAGCAGCTGCAGCTTCTGCTGCACCCACAGCCCCCCAGATCCCAACTGCCAGCCCCCTCCCCAGAGCCACAGCCCTGCCCCAAAGCGCGCGCCCAGCCAGGCAACCTGTGCAGTATCCTGGGGGCAGCACCTCGTCCTGCCGATAGCACTCCTCTCCCACCAGCTGCCGCAGGGCCTCTGCCACCAGCCCCTTGTAACTGAGGGGAAAAAGAAGAGTCGGAGGATACACTAGAGAGGGCCCCCAGCCTGCCCCACCGAGCCCTGCCGACCCACGTTCTCCCTCTGAGCACATCTGTAGAGATGGGAAGGTGCCTGGGAGTGAGAAATAATAACAGCCTTGAGCTTCAGGCTCTGCTGTTCTGGGGCAAGGAGGGGACATGCTTCAACTCATTCAGAAGAAAAGCTCCTCCCAATATTGCTGCACCAACAACGTATTCTTCCTCACTGAAAGGGTTGCCAAGCACTGGAACACACTGCCCAGGGAAGTGGTGGAGTCACCGTCCCTGGAGAAATTTAAAAGACCTGTAGACATGGCACTTAGGGACGTGGTTTAGCAGTGGAGTTGGCAGTGTTAGGTTAATGGTTAGACTCTTGTGATCTTAAGTGTCTTTTCCAACCTCAACAATTCTGTGATTCTAAAGAATTCTAAATGATTCTACACTGCTCCACTACAGGCTTCAGAGCTCACGTACAGGCCTTTACCCCAGCACCGTCCTCAGCTGGGATCCTACCAGTACAACGTCACAGACCACATGTCCCAAGTGACACCACTCTGCCCACCTGCAAGGGACAGGCAGAGGGGTGCCCAGCAGACTGCACTCCCAGCCATGCTCTCCCCTCCCCAGCACACTGCCTGCCGCCACCACTGACCTGTACTTTCTGTTGGCTTCGTCAGCTGTCAGAGCATGCTCAAACATGAGGACACGGTAGCGTGGGTCGAGACGTGGGCCGCTGTAATCATGGAACTCCAGCTCCACTGCTGCATCCAGCAGCGAGAGGTAGCGGCGCACGATCAGCGCGTAGGGGCTGCCTGTGGGGAGAGGATGGCTGGCTAGACACCCCGGCAGCCCCTCCTTGCCCAGCCACACTCCTGGTGGGGCTGCCTGCCAGCAAGGTGGTCCTGCGCTCCCAAGGGGAGTCTGTTCTGCCCAATGCTTTCCAAGTCCATCCCCACCCCAGCCCCAAGCTCTAATGGCTGGGTTTACCCTGGAAAAGACCCAACATACTCATAACATTGGTGATGAATGCTGGGGAGAAGACTTGGTGCAGGACAGTCTGGGGGAAATGGCTAAGCTGAAACATGGACATGAGGATGTTGACTGTTGCCAGGGGCGAGCTGCCGGCTTTCTGCTCCAGGATGGCCTCCAGCTTGGGGAAGAGCTCGCTGTGGTTGGATGGGCGGTAATTCATGCGACTGAAGGGAAACACCAGCTTCTGGATCACCTGCAGGCAGGAGGAGAGGGAGTGGGGCCGGGCCAGGCAGCGGGATGAAGGTCAGGTCAGGCCCAGGCCTGCCCAGAGCCAGGTAGAAACAGGTTCTCACAACCCATATGGGTCAGGCCAGGTCCCGGTTGGTCCCGAGTAAGAACCCCCCGCCCAATGGCACAGAAGGGCCCTGCTTCCCCCCAGCACCAGGGCATCCCCAGAGCCAGCCCCAGGCGTCCCCCACAGACCAGGGCCAACACTCACCTTGCTGTCAAGCTGCTCCCCACGCTTCAGGAGAAAGTTAGCGATGGTATCAAGCAGCCGTGGCTCACGCAGCCGGTGCCGGGCCACATACTTGGCAATGAGGGCCATGGTGTAGGGGGTAAGGTTCTCTGCCTTCCTGGGGAGCCACTCTGCACAGAGCAAACCACAGCAGGGTATCTGTCAGAGGGGCCTGGCTCTGTCCAAAATGCAGCTCTCCAAAAGCCACTACAGCCTGGGCAGGAAAGGCAGTGCAGGCAGGCGGGAGGTAATGAGACCTGGGCAGCAGAGCCACCTCTCCTGAAATCCAGGTGGCTTCCAAAAACCATCAAATTATGGGGCTTGTGAAGAGGCTCGGGCAGATTCCAGTCACATGCACCCAGAAGGCACAGTAGGAACATGCATGGAATGGGGGGCCTTCTGTTAGAAACCCCACTGAAACCAACCTGCTCCCAGTCTTGAGGTGAGGCAGGCTCACAGCCCCAGGAAGGGCTGGGCTGGGATGATGTCAGTGACAGAGTAGCCATAGTGCAGGGCATCTCCTGCTCTGGCCTCACTGGTGCTCAGCCAGGCCCCAGCTGGTGCTGTCACAGACCCAGATATCCTCTGGGGCCAAGAAAGGAGGCTCCAAGGCTGCCACGTGCACAGACAGAGCCCAGCACACCCCACACTGGGGAGGAAGCTCGCACAGTGGGCAAGGTTGGGACCCTGCCTGGGCAGACCCTGCCCTCACCTGCCATACTGCGGATGAATCGCTCTTGGCGGTTCTCGTAGAAGAGCTGAGAGCTGAAGATGGCCTCCAGGGCCTTGTTGTTCGCCTCCTGGGCGCACAGAGCCAGCATCTCGTCCAAGAGGGCCAGCTCATGCTCCCGCATGGCACTCACTTGCCCCAGCGTATGCCTGACAAGGCGCAGGATCTTGCGGTTGTTGATCAGCTGCTGGTCGGAGGCTGGGTGTCCCTGCAGCGCCTGCGCTCGCAGCCGGTAGTAGGAGAGGAGCAGGAAGAGGGTCTGGGGGTGCCGCTCCTTCTCCAGGTGCCGCTCCAAACTGCTGAGGCAGGACTCGACCAGGGGGTGGGGGCTGGACGGGTGCAGCCGCATCACGCTGCTGAAAACCATGGAGACGTCTTTCTGGTTGAAGCGGCCCAGGCGGCTCCGGGATTCGTCCTCCAGCACTCGCACCAGCGGTGATTCCCCAGGCAGGCCTGTGACAGGGAAGGGATTAGGGACAGCCGGACCCCACCTCTCATCTTCACTAGGCACAGCCATCCTCGAAAGCTCAGGCACGAGACTATGGCCAGAGAAGGGCAGATTTGCCATGCCAGTGACAAACCAAGGATGAGAAAGGGAAAGAGGACCGGTCTGGCAAAGCCTGACCAGAACACCACCATGTTTGCACTGCAGAAAAAGTCACGTGGAGGCGTTGGATTATTCCCACCCATTTCACCAAAATGGATGTCCCTTAGTTCATCCACAAATGAAAGGTTTATTTCTTAAGTCTCAAACTGCTTAAAGATAAATAATACACCTCAAAGTACTTTAAAAAAAAATTTCTGTTGGAAGACAAATAAGACAGCCACATATTAAAAAAAAAAAACCTGTCCGTGTATGACAGGAATTAATCCTTTCACATTTCTAATTGTCTCCCATTTTCTACTTTAGCTTTAGTCTTTCAAACTCGGCTCCTGGGGAAAATACTTTCTTCCAACTCTACATATTATTCAGCCACAGAAAGACAGGAGGCCAGGCACACAGCGCGGCTACGAAAAAAGGCAAAGGCCATCCCTCATGTGTCAGGAGAGATATTTTCAGGAGATGCATGAAGCATTATGCACTGTATGAGGCCCTGGTAGCCCACTGGTCTCCTAAGCCAGCTGACAGGATTTTAATTTTCAAAAGCGCTTTAAAGCAACTAAGGCAGCATGGGGTAAGTTGCTGTGTTTTCTCATTAATCAAACATCAGTCAGAAGGTGGAAAAAGTGAAGAATTGGTCTGAGCAGTTGCTTTGTTCCTTAAAAAAGGCCTCAGAAAGGCAGACTGGCGTTTTCATTAACGAGTGGGTAAGCGTGGTGAGCAGGGAAGGGTGACAGATGGAGAACAAAGTGTGGGTCAAAACTAGAGCAGGCCAGGGGGAGCCCAGCTGAGGGGAGAGGCGCCTGGCAGCCCAGAGTTCAGTGTCAACAAACACAAGGTGCTGTGAGGCAGAGGGGGGAAGAGCAGAAACTTCTTCCCTCCCCCCTTTCAGCAGGATCTAGAGTTACTGCATCAACCCACAGCCGGGACTGGGCGTCTCCATACGTGGCTGGGCCAAGGCCTCAGCCCAGCATGCAGCTGCGGTGGAAAAAAAAAGCAAACAGAATGGCAGGAGATGTGCATGTGGGACAGTGGAGCGTGGGGCTGGCAGGAACCACTGGGGTGGGGAGGGCAGCCCCCTGCTGCTGCAGGCAACTGCCAGACATGATCCCCTTCCTCACAGGCCAGGGCATCTGCAGAGAATCTGTGGGGCCCGCAGCTGCCCCTGGCGCAGTCCTGTTCCCAGGACACGCCTGCCCACCAGCCCAGGCTCCTACTGTGCAGGAACCCAGCCAGGCTTGAACCTTTTCTCCTGAATATCAAATGCCCAACACAGGGCTCGTGGCTTGCAAAGGGTTTACCCAAGATCTTGCTTCTCACATTTTGATGCGCAGCTGTTTGCTGATTTTCAGGGACTGGAACAAAACTCAAGGAGTGGTTTATCCCGCAACTTGCCAGGCACTGTTGGCCACTGCTTCGACTGCTCTTTGGGCTGACATGCAGGGTGGTCCAGCCAGCTGAGCCCCCCAGAGTCCACCTGATTCCCTTCCCGCAGAGGGCAGGGCCTCCCCCTTCAAAGGGCACAGCTCTGCCTGCCACAAAGCCACCTTCACACGTAAACCCACACACAAACCCAGACACTAGCCCCTGTTCTGGCACACCCTTCCTCCTTCATAGCAGCCAGAGCAGCAAGCTCTCCTGTTACCTCACAAACCCAAGCGCCAGCCTGCATCCAGTTGCTCTGCCTGCTTTCCCCATTTTCTGTGGACAACCCCGCACAGGCAGATGCTAGCAGCCCGGGACACTCACCCAGTGCAGCAGCGGCGTACAGGCAGTTGACAATGCTGAAGTTATCGAACTTGGAGCAGCCACTGATGATGGCCTGACAGAGAGTCTGAAACTCCGGCTGTTCTAACATCTGGCCAGGCCCGCGACTCTCCCCGTTCAGCGTGGCCTGGCCCTGCTGCTGCTGCAAGAGCTGGCCCAGCTTGTGCAGGGCGATGGGGTAGTGGCTGGCGGACACCTTGCTGGGGTTCTGCGTGACCCACCGCAGCACTTCCCCTACGCTGCGTGAGCGCTCTATCAGACGCTTCATTGTGAAGAAGGTGTCATAACTCATCTTCTCATGAATGAAGTTCCAGCTCTTCCGCTTACCATGGCCTCGAGTCCTGTAGGCATCTGGGGGAAAGGTGTGCAGCAGCCCATGGCCGTAGGGGTCCAGGGGGAGCAGCACAGCCCGCTGCTTAGCTTTGCCTGCACAGTAGCAGGTGGGATACATCCCGGCCCTGCTCCTGTCACCAGCAGCCAGGCCCTGCAGGACGCCAGGCCGCACGCTCTCCCGGGTCAGAGCACGGAGCCATGGCAGCAGGCGCAGCATGGCGAGGGCAGGGCAGCTTGAGAGGCTTCCGAGAACTGGGAGACCCTGGGGATGAGACGGGGGATGAGAGGGGCAGTGAGTTCGTGTCTCTGGGAGGCCTGAAACCAGCAAGGGACACATGGAGCCCACACTGGGACCCCTCCTGCAGGGATCTGCCCCAGTGCAGGGGTGCCTGCCCGCGCCGTTCTGAGGTCCCCCCACCCACAAAGACCCCCTTGGCACCGGGACCCCCGGCCTGCACAGCCGCCCAGGCCGCGGGCCCGCAGCCCACTCGAGCCCCGGTGTTCCGGGACCCCGCTGTCCCCGGCCCACACAAGCCCCTCCCCTCTCCCGGTGCCCCCGGCTCGCACATCTCCCACCTTCCCGGCGCCCCGGCACATACAGAGCCCCGACGGGTACCGGGACCCCTGGGACACCCCGATCTTCCATTATCCCAGTGCCGGCACCCCCGGGCCGGACTGAGCTCTCCTCCCTCGGTACCGGGATCCCAGGGTTGCCCCGATCTTCCCCTCCCCTGGTACCAGGACCCCCGGGCCGGGCCGGGCTGGGCGGCACCGGCACCACGACACCCGGCCCACCACGGGCGCCGTCCCCACCCGCCCAGCGTAGGCGGGCCCCGCGGCGCCCGGCCAGCGACCCGGCCCGGCCTTGTCCCGCCCGGCCCCCGGCCCAGCCCTACATGGCGCTCGCGGCCGCGCTGGGACCCGCCGCCGCCCCGGCCGCTCAGCACCGCCCGGACATCGAGTCCGCCATCTTCCCGACAGCCCCCGTAGGGCCGAAGGAGGCCGTGGCCCCGCCCCCCGCACGGCCCACACTTCCGGGGGCGGTCCGGTCCGCGTGCGTAGCGGCATATGTAAATAAACGCTAACCGCCCTCCAATGAGCAAGCGTCTCGCGAAGGGGCGGGGCGGCTCTGCCGGCGCACGCGCGCGAGCTACAGCCCTGCGGTACGGGCAGCCTGAGGCGCAGGCCCCGCCCCGCCAGAGAACCCCGCCCCCCCGCAAGGGCCCGCCCCCGCCCCTCCCGCCGCCACGGTGCCCCCCCTTCCGCCCTTCCCCCGGCGGCGCAGCAGCAGAACCGGGAGGCCGCGACCGTTCACAGTCCTTTCTCTTTAATCGTAACAGAGCGGCGGGGAGCTCATGTTGCCCCCCGCCAGGAGCCCCGGAATTCCCGGGGAGCAGGCCCCGGGAGGTGCCGGGCGGCCAGACTGTCCTGCCGTGGGCAAGCAGCCCCAGCGGAGTGGCAGAGGCCCAGGCAGGAGGGCTCTCCCGTGCATAGGCCCGGGAGTGGCAGGTGGGGTGGGGGAGCCAGGCAGATGCTCTGCACAGGCTTGGGGGGCACTCGGACCCCGCCCCCCCACCCCACCCCCCCATCCCCAGAGGTAGCACTTGCTCCTGTGACAACCCTGGCTCCAGCTGCATGCGGGCAGGCTGTCTGCCTCCTACCGGGGTACCGGCCCTGCCAGGTCCTGCAGCCCCCGGGGGACACAGTCTGTGGACCCCCAGGCTCAGGTGCAGCAGGCAGTCTCCACCCAGGACCACGCATTCTCCGGGTGTGGCGGCTCCTTTCTGGGCATGGGGCCGTGCTATCTGCGGTACATGGTGAAGGCCATGAAGCTGAAGAGGAGGGTGAGGCCAGCTAGGAAGGTGGTTGCGGTGGCAGTGAAGACATGGCGGTACTGCAGCTGAAAGTACCAGAGCACGGCCAGCATCAGCACGAAGAGTGGCAGCATGAGGCTGCCCACGTTGAGGGCGGCGTGTACGGGGTCGGCAGAGGTGTGGGAGCCGGTGGGCGCGGGGGCCGGGCTGTGCTGGGAGATGTGGCAGTGCAGGACGCTGTTGTGTGCGAGGTGCAGGGCGGCCAGGCTCTGGGTGTCATCGCGGAGCAGCTGCCCCTGGTAGATTAGCCGCACTTGCTGCTCCTGCCCAGGAAAATAGGCCCTGGGGCAGGGGACAAGGAGGGAGTTGTCACACTCCCCCCAGGACACGCACCCCTCCATCCATCCCCCCAGGGGCAGGCGGCAAACCGACCCATCCACCCACCCTGCCTGCACAATGCCTGCACCCCTGTGCCTGCGCTTTGCCATCAGCCGCCCTGGGGGCACTACCAGAAGCCAAGGCACCTGCCAGGACAGGTCACCTGATGGCCCCACCAGAGACAGGCCCAGGCACCAAGGGCACACACCACCCACACAAGGACAAGGGTGGCAGCTCCCAGCTGCTCCAGGGAAGGAAGGCATGGCCAGCGGGGCTCGGGGACGCCCCCAGTCGGGACATCCCCGAGCGGTGCCGCGGGAGAACCGGTGTGCCCTGCCCCTCACCTCTTCAAGGCCCCGACGGTATCGCCGGGGCGCACCCGGGCCAGGCGCTCCGTGTCGTTGAGGAACTTCAGCCGCAGCACCATGGTGGGCTCGGTGGGGCCGCCGTCCCCCTCACTGAGGGGGCCCTGCGCGGGTGTGGGGCCGGCCCGGGGCCGCAGCCCCGCCGCCAGCCCACCCGCCCCATCGGCAGCCGCTGGGGCCGCCGCCGCCGCCGCCGGGGCCTTGTGCTCCACGGGGGTCGGGGCAGCGCTTGGGCCCTCCTCGGAGAGCGGCGCGGCGGCTCGGGGCGGCGCAGCAGGCTCGGGGGCGCGGGTGGAGGCCCAGGCCAGCCCCAACACCACGACCACCAGCAACAACGCGAAGAGCACAGTCACCTCATCGCCAACGCCCTCGATCAGCGCCATGGCGGCACCGCCTACCGACCTGAGGACATAGAGCGGGGCGGTCAGCCCGCCGGGCCGCCGGCAACCGGAGCCGCAAGCGGCCCGGGCCCCTCACCTGCCGCCATCGCAACCGCTTCCGCCTAACTGCAAGGCACTCCGGGAGATGTAGTTCTACTCTGTGCCTGCGCAAAGGCACCCGCCGCGGTGCACCCTGGGAAGTGTAGTCCCGCCCTCTGCCTTGGCACACCCTGTGACAGAGGGCGGGACTACACTTCCCAGCGTGCCCTGCGCCAAGCTGCGCCTGCGCCGTGCGGCTACCTCCGCCAGGGCCCTTCCCCTCCTCCGCCATTAGCGGTTTGAGAAATACTCCGCTTTGCAGGGCCCAGTCTGAGGAGGTGCGGTGCTGCGGGGTGGCTGGAGGAAGGGGTTACGAGGATGGCGGCAGCTGGGCCTGGGTTCACAGGGGGGCGTTGGGGTGTTGGCGTTAATGCGGTGGCGCTTGGCGAGGCTTAGGAGGGAAGGATTGCTGTTGGGGTGTTGACAGGATAGGGTAAAATAGACTATTTCAGTTGGAAGGGATGTACAAGGATCATCTAGTCCAACTGCTGGATCACTTCAGAGCTGACCGACGCTTGAAGTATGTTATTAAGGGCATAAGTGCCTCTTAAAGCACTGACAGGCTTGAGGCAATGACCATTTCTCTAGGAAGCTTGTTTTGGTGTTTAACTGCCCTCTTGGTACAGAATTGCTTCCTAACGTCTGGTCTGGTGCAGCTTGGAGCTATTCCCAGGCATCCTGTCCCTGGATTGCAGCGAGAAGTGATCGGCACCTCCCCCTCCATGTCCTTTCCTCAGTTAAGCTGCAGAGAGCAATGGGGTTGCCCCCCAGCCTCCTTTTCTCCAAACTTGACAAGCTTGAAGTCCTCAGCTGCTCCTCATAGGACATGCTTTGCTGGCCTTCTCTGGACACATTCAAGGACCTTCTCATCCTTCTTAAATGGCTGGGGCCAGAACTGCACTTGAGGTGAGGCTGCACCAACACTGAATACAGTGGGATAATCCCGTCTCTTGAGCGGCTGGTTCTGCTGCATTTGAGGCACCGCTGGATGTGGTTTGCCCTCTTGGCTGACTGCTGTTGAGATGCTGCCACCTAGCACCCCCAGATTCCTTTCTGCAGGGCTGTTCTCCAACCGCTCCTTTCCTGGTTTATGGGGTGTCCTTGGAAATCTGTTGGCGAGTCCAGAGGAGGCCACAGAAATGGTCAGAAGGCTGGAACACATCTTCTGTGAGGGCGGCTGAGAGAGTTGGCATGGAGGAGGCTCCAGGAGACCTCACTGCAGCCTTTCAGTACTTAAAGGGGGCTTAAAAAAAAAGATGGAGAGAGACTTTTTAGCAGGGCCTGTTGCAACAGGACAAGTGGCAATGGTTTTAAAATAAAGGAGGGCAGATTCAGACTAGATTTAAGGAAGAAATCTTTTACACTGAGGGTGGCAAAACACTGGCACAGGTTACCCAGAGAGGTGGTCGATGACCCATCCCTGGAAACATTCAAGGCCAGGTTGGACAGGGCTCTGAGCAACCTGATCTAGTTGAAGATGTCCCTGCCCATGGCAGGGGGCTTGGGCTAGATGACCTTTGAAGGTCCCTTCCTACCCAGACTGTTCTGTGATGATTCTGTGAAACTTTTCAGATGAAATTTCTCATGCAACTGAAGGAGCATGAAGTCATCAGTTCCGCTTAACAGTAGAAGTATTTTTATAATTTAATCGATATCCTGTTCTTTGCTTTATATATAGAAAAGCGGTGAAGGGTCTAGAAAGCAAGTCTTATGAGGAGTGTCTGAGGGCACTGGGGGTGTTTAGCCTGGAGAAAAGGAGGCTTAGGGGAGATCTTCTCACTCTACAACTGTCTGAAAGTA
Source organism: Falco naumanni (assembly GCF_017639655.2). NCBI lineage: Eukaryota > Metazoa > Chordata > Aves > Falconiformes > Falconidae > Falco > Falco naumanni. The sequence continues at coordinate 62,680,082 of NC_054057.1, forward strand.
GGGTGTAGCGAGGTGCGGTTGGTCTCCAAACTAACAAGTGATAGGACAAAGGGAAATAGCCTTAAGTTGCACCAGTGGAGGTTTAGATTGGATATTAGGAAAAATGTCTTCACTGCAAAGGTTGTTAAGCACTGGAACAGGCTGCCCAGCGAGGTGGTGGAGTCACCATCCCTGGAGGGATTTAAAAGACTTGTAGATGTGGCGCTTAGGGATGTGGTTTAGTGGTGGGCTTGGCAGTGCTGGGTTAACAGTTGGACTCAGTGATCTTAAGGGTCTTTTTCAACCTAATTCTATGATTCTAAATTATTCTGTGATTCTAAAACAAGGTGGACAATTGTCAAAGGACAGCAAACTACAGGCAGATCCCACCTCTGGAAGTGCTGTGCTCTGGTGAAGACGTGGTCTCTGGCAGGCAGTAAGCAGATTACAAAGCACAGAGATGACATGGGGCAATGGGAAAAGCTGCAGATTAAAACTGGCTGAGTTCCAGTGATCCTTTGGGGGACTGTAGTTCCCCAGATGCGTTTAAACCTACCTGCAGACTTCATGAAGAAGGAGAGTTTGAAAGAGAGCTGGATATTTGATGTGGAGTAGTTTTTGCCTCCAACTTGGTTTTGATGTTCAACGACATTTCAAATAATTTATGCTGAATTCTCTCTTGGTTGATTAGTATCTGGTATTAAAGCTTAATGCTGGAGACTCAGCTTTTCTGTGTTCCTGAAAAACATTCAGATAATTGTGAACATGGTCAAAAATAGTTTGATCAAAATTTCTGTATTTTGAGGAGAAAAGGCTTGTACCATCAAAACGAGATAGTGGAGGGGGAGACTTGTGGGAGGGGAAAACCTACAGAACCCTGTAAAGGAATGAAGCTGAAAGGGAGATCTTTGGGTGACAATATCCCCTTTCCCCAGGGCATCACCTCCAAGGATCTGTCGTTTTGATGGTATGAGACATTTCCTACAGTAAAATCAGGAGAAATGTGAAGCGGTCATAAACTGCAGCATCCTTTCTGCTGAGGTAATTCCAAGGGGCTGGGTAGCTCTGAGGAATTAATCATTTTCCCTGCCGGGCTCCTGTGTCCAAACTGCCTCCGGGTGGGAGGGACTGGCTGGCTGATGGGTCAGGGGTGGCCCAGGCCTCCTGGCTCCAGCTCAGGTTGAAATCCCAGTTCAGAGCACTGACCGGGAGTCCCAGCATTGGGGCATGGAGCCTGAGGTGGTGATTCTCTCGGCTGCCTCCTTCAGTCCTGATCTGCATTCTTCATTACTGGTTTCAGCTTATCGTTAGACTGCAGCAATGTAGATTGATGAGATGTGTGATAGGAGAGCTTAAGGCTCCAGGCAGCGTAAGTGTAATATTAGCATTAGCAGGAGGCACTGCAAACATAAAATATACTTTTTGTGTGCAGCTGTCTTGCAGAACTCCATAGCAGAACTTGTCCTGCGATCACAGGGAGCAAAGTCTCTAATGACCTGCAAATAGCACTGAGAGAGCTGAAAAGTGGGGCTGCCAAAGCAGAGCTCTTGCATGCACAGCAGAATTTAAAAATAGGCTGCTGCTGGCGTTCTTGCTTACCCGTCATTCCTGGAAGCCCACGGGGAGGACGACTCTCCAGCAGAGGAGAGACGCAGTCCCCTGACGTGACTTCCCTCAGCATCTAAGCCGCAGAGCAGAAAGTTGCAGATTCAGTCATTTTACACCAGAGCATCCCTGACTGTTGTTTGCATCTTTTCCAGCTCCAGGTCTGTGCTGGTGCTGGCTTCCCCTCCCCGGAGCAGCGAGGTGGCAGGGGTACCGGGCAGATGCCCCCTCACCCATGGCACTGCCATCACGGTGGGAGCAAGGAGTCCCTTTAGCTTGACATTTTCAGTGCCTTCAGGGAAGCTCAGCGCATGTGGGAGTAGAGACATGGGGGAGATGAATGCCTCTGCAGATGAAACTGCTTTCAGAAGCTCCCACCAACAGCGAGAGGTGTCAGCCCCAGTCAAAGACTTGTTGTGGGGAATGCAGTTGGGCCAGAAAAAAGAGCTCGAGGGTGGGAGCATGGAGAGTTGAGGATGCTGAGCTGCAGCATCTCCAGGCAAGGATGAGCTCTGCATTTACAAAGGACTGCAGAGAACCAGGCTGTGAAACGCCCCCTCCCCATTAGGAGTGAGGGGTCTGCAAGAAGATCCTGAGAAGCCACCCCTGGGTACCACAGCCTGGTGGCACAGCATCGTCCCTTTGTGGCGAGAGGACCCCAATGCTGTGTGCCGAGGGACTGAGGGAGATGGGCAGCCACTGGCTGAGCTGGGGCTTCTCGCAGCAGCGGCGGGCAGTGCCCGTGGGTGCAGAGGCTGCTGGGGAGCAGGTCGCCCCGCTCTACCTGCCTGGGGTGCTCAAGCTGACCGGTAGGCAGGGAGGTACATGCAAGCGGGCCCCCCCCCCCCCCCCCGAGGTGCTGTGGGGTGGTGGGTGCGCTGCTCCCTCCCACAGCACTGAGCTGTGAGCCTGGTGCCGGGGGTAGAGGCAAGAAGCTGCTGGGAAGAAAGAGCTGCCCCTTCACTGCGTCACTAAGGCTGATGCAGAAAGTGCTGGGCAAAGCCTGGGTCTGTGCCTGGTGTGGAGAAACAAGGGGTGAGGCTGGGGGGGGGGGGGTGGCTGCGGGAGGGTGTGTCGGTGCTGGGCAGGGACTGGCTCGGAGGGCGGGAGGAAGCCAGGTACAGGGATGATCAGAGAGGGAGCTGGTCTGGGTATCACCACCCAAATTAGAAAAAATGCTCCCTGATTTTCTGTTCCCTGATTTTTTTTCAGAGGTGTTGCTTGTGCTGGCCTCCACGCTCGGACAAAGCAGTGCTGCGACCTGCCTGGTCACTGCAGTCATTGAGTGGCCTTGGACCTCCAGTGGCCACAAAGCCAATCCATCCATGGTCACTGGACTAGACCATGGTCACATGGTCACTGGACCACAGCTGGCAACTGGGGTGACTGCTCCAGTGACAGAAAAGGGGCAGAGAGCAGTTAGACATAAGGGAGGACAGGGATGGGACGTGCATTTGCACCAGGGAGAAAGAGGTGGGACCCATGTTAATCTGAGCTGAATAAATCACTACAGACAAAGCTTTGGGAGCAGCAGAGCACCTGCTGAAGAAGACAAAGAGAAAACACACAGAAGAGTCAAAATTTATTAGCTGCTAGTAAGGTGTTTCAATAAGCTGTAGTTAGCAGAGGGTGGTGACCACAAGTTTGCCTCTGGGACAGAAAAGCCCTGGATGCTGGAGATCGTAGAGGCATTTCTGACAAACTGTCTTGGGGAGATGCAGATTCCCCAAACCAGAGCATGGCTGCTTTGACGAGCTCCCAGCAAGAGCAGAGGGTTCCTGAGGAGCCCATCTCACCTCCCTGCCAGTACAGGGCTGACAGAGCTGTCCCACAGCTCCCACCTCCCAGGCTGGCTCTGCTGAGGGTGGAGAAGGCAACCCAGGGCTGTACTAACCCAACAAAGCGCTATAGGATGCCTGTAAGTCCTATAGGACAAGGAACTGAGATGTTCTGGCTCCTTGGCTGTGGGATACCAGCAGCAGAAAACCGGTGGGGAATCTTTTCCACTTGTGTAATAACTTTAAAATACCACCCATGTTTCTTCTGCCGTGGCTGGGCGAGGGTGCACCCCTACCCAAGCAATTTCTAGAATCCGGGCCCGGGTCCAGGTGTGCAGCACCACACAAAGCTTAAATGTGGTCTGAAGAGAAAAAGAATAATAAACACTGATTGAAAAACGTCTCATAATCTTGATGGTTCTGTTTAATACTTTAAAAAGTCAAGCCCTTGGAGATTTGGTGGTGTGGTTTTTTGGAACAAAGTTTTTTTGACAGATGGAGAGCTGGCAAGACTTGACAGAGCAGGTTGTGTGTTGGGGTCGCCCAGGAAGAGGCAAGGAGTGTCGAGCAGGGGCTGTGGGAAGAGTGGACATACGGAGAGGAAGAGCGAGGCAGAGAGAGTTGAGCCCTGGTACATGATGTTTGGAAGAGTCTCTGGGGCCTGGAAGGTGGGAAGAAATCACTGACACTTGATGCACACGCCAGAGAGAGTAAAATGAAGGATTTCAGCAGCCGTGATTCAGCTAAAGCATGCAGCTTTGGGGGCCCGCTGGAGGTAAGGCAGAGCAAGGCTCCAAGAGTGGGGGAGAAGCTGCTGCAAAAACAGAAGAGAAGATCCCAGGGCCGTAAGGGTGCTAGATGCAAGGATGCACAAGAAGCAGCAGATTTAAAAAATACATACACTGTGTAGGAGGCAGAAACAGGATTTATAACTTGCAGGATGTAGAAAATAAGCCATGTCTGAGCAAAATCATTTGAGTGGTTATGACTGTTCAAATTTAATGCATTTTATCCAGTGGTTAATCACCCTTGCTGATAAAATTTTGTGTCTAATTTTCAATGTGGATTTGTCTGGCTTCAGCTTCCAGAGATTGAGTCTTTTTATATCTTTCCTGGCTCGATTAAAGAGCCATTTAATATTTCCCTATGAAAGTACTTCTACAGTGTAATCAAGTCACCCCTCAATCTTCTTTTGGATAAGCTGAACAGATTGTGCTCTTTAAATCTTCTGCTGTAAGGCACTCGCTCTAGCCTGCAAATCATTCTGCGTGGGTCTTTTCAGAATCTCTTTGATTTTTCAATATTCTTCTGAAATATTGTTCATGTAAAGCAATGCCCAGTTCTAGAGCGCTTCTGCTCCAGTGAGATGCAGAGGTGGGGTCACCCCCTGCCCTGCCTGGGCTCCCCGTGCCCCCTGGGGGACTGGCCCGTTCCGCTCTGTGGAAGGTCACCTTTGCCGGCCGGCCCCCACTGTGTTTTGTTTGTGACGTTTGAGTACACACGATGGAAGTGGGAAAGGGCCCAGACCACTCACTGCTGCATTGCTTTTGTCTCCGGCCAGGCTTGGAGTGCGGCAAGGGCAACAGTGCCGAGCCCAGCAGCATCTCTGGCACAGTGCCGGGGTGAGACATGGCAGCTGTGTGGGCCAGGCACCTGTGGGTGCTGGCTCCTGGCCTCATGGTGGGTGCAGTGTCGTGTGCCAGCACCACTGTGAGCGGGGGCCTCCCTCTCTGCTTTCTGCTTCTTTCTGCCTGCTGCACTGCCTCTGCTCCCGGGACAGGACAGGAGAGCTGCTCGCAGGCTGCAGGGCATCACCCAGGTGGGCAAGCAGCCAGTCCTGGCACCCGGTGCTGCTCTGGGTGCCACACGTTTTGGGGAAGGTCGGTCCAGAGACTGAAAACTGCCCCTTTTCTCTCTGGAGCAGGCCTGCCGTGGGAGCAAGGTGGTCTCAGGGTTCAGCAGGGTGGATGGCACCACAGAGGGTGCAGTGACCTGCCACACCTGAGGCAGCTGGCACCCAAGGGAGCCGGGACCGCTTCCTGCAGCTCTGCCCCTCCCTGGGGCTGGGGAGCGTGCTGAGACCAGACCCGCCGGGGGCTGCTCCGGGGACCTCCATGGCAAGAGCTGACGTCTGCTCTTGCCTTACCCAGTCTTCTAGGAAACTGGATGCTTACCCTGTGGCTGTCCTGCCTGTCCCACGGCTGTCTGATTTCCTTAAAGCCCTTTGGGAATCAAAGCAGACTTCACCTTTCGACCATCTTATCTGTGTGTAATCTCTCTTCTCTCTTCAGGGCTCTCTTCAAGGTCAGGACTTCTCTGCACAACTGCCACCCCCATCATAGAATCTCCGAATCCCTGGTTGGTGTGGGTTCGGCTTGGACCTTGAAGACCGCCCAGTCCCACCCCTGCCACGCGCAGGGCCCCCTTCCCCCAGCCCCGGTGGCTCCCAGCCCCGTCCAGCCTGGCCTTGGGCACTGCCAGGGCTGGGGCACCCACAGCTGCTCTGGGCAGCCCGTGCCGGCGCCTCGCCGCCCTCACAGGGAAGGATTTCTCCCTCAGCTCTGATCTCCATCTGCCCTCTCTCAGCGCAAAGCCGTTCCCCCTTGTCCTGGCGCTGCAGGCCCTTGGGAAAAGCCCCTCCCCAGCTTCCTCGCCGGCCCCTCTGGGTGCTGGAAGGTGCTCCAGGCTCTCCAGGAGCCTTCCCTTCTCCGGGCTGAACAGCCCCAGCGCTCCCAGCCCGGCTGCACAGCAGAGGGGCTCCAGCCCTCTGGCCATCTCCGTGGCCTCCTCTGGCCCCGCTCCAACAGGTCCGTGCCCTCCTTATGCTGGGGGCCCCGGAGCTGGAGGCGGCGCTGCAGGGGGGTCTCAGCAGAGCGGGGCAGAGGGGCAGAGCCCCCTCCCTCGCCCCGCCGGCCACGCTGCTGGGGATGCAGCCCAGGGCACGGGGGGCTTTCTGGGCTGCAAGCTCACATCATCGTCCCTAAGCAGATCATATCAGTGCACCTTGCTGTAGCTTTACTCACCGCAGCTCCTACTTGTTTGCAGCTGCTGGACCTACGGGCCTGGATTTCCCGAGAGCTCCCCTGATGCATGGCATCGCTCCTGGGACCCTCCACCACCCAGGTACCCACCAGGTATTGAGACAGCCGCCAGTAAATATCTCTGTGTCTTAGGTCATGCATCCTGGGCTCCCTGCAGCATGGGTCAGCACTGTCCCATCAGCTCTGCTCCTCCAGTGTCTTCTGCAGCCACTGCCCCTCCAAACAGGTCCTCTGCTGCACTCCTGCAAAGAGGAGTGCCTGCCTGCAGGACAACCCCCTCCCAGTGCTTCCTAGGGAATATTGATGCAAAAAATGGGTTTAGCTCCTCTGCAGTGGCCCTGCCCTGTCAGTTTACCTTTTGTGTCTGGGCACCTGTTGGCCCTGCAGAATTCTGGAAGGCAGAAGCAGGGTGCTCCTGATGCATCTGAAGAAAAGATGTATGGTTGGGTATAATCTCTTTGTTCGTTGTTTCTCGGAGCAGTCTCACTGCCTTGCTGTGTTTACACATTTAATCTGCCAGGGTTTATGGTCCTCTCCATTTCCTTTATTACTCACAATTTCACCTTTCCAAAGGATGTCTCAGTGTTTCTACCTGCATCCCCCGCTCTGCTGCTGGGCCGTGCCAGCTCCCTCTCTCCTCATCTGCTGTCCTCATGTCTTTGCTGGGGCTCACCAGGCTCGGGGGGCTCCTTTGCCCTGCACCCCTCTAGCCTCCGCTTCTCACCAGGTTAGGGCTTGTCCTCAGCACTCTGCAGATATGTCTTTGCCCTTGGCTGGGCCAGTGACCATCTCCCGTGCTTAAATAAACCACGTGCAAATCATTAGCACAGTGATTGTAAATGTGGTTTCTTACCTGTAAGGCTCTATGCGGGTCTTGGCGTGAAACAGCTCCATCAGCTGAACTATGTATTTTGGATTTGCAGTTTGCTTGCTGCCTGACAGCCGCACTTTGCACAGATATGGATGGGATTAGTGTGTGCGGTTACCACCAAGCTCCAAAGTAAGATTAAAGAGCTGCAGCTATTCTGGGGAAAAAAGCTCTTGGCCTCATCCCCAGCCCAAAAAGGACAGTTATTGTGACTTGAAGGTGATATCTCATGATGAAACACCTCCCTTCCCACCAAGCCACTGCCACTGACTGCCTGCTTTGTAGCAGGAACCACAGCAGAGGAAAGTCCTGATGGGTTTGGGAAAAGGAGCTGCTAATCTCACAGGGTGTGTGAGGGGGACAGGGCAGCCTAAGCTGAGCCGGGGCTGTGGCCGTGGGGAGGGGATGAGGTTCCCTGCTCCCCCTTTGGCTCCTGGAAAGATGAGCAGCATCTCCCAGCTGTGCCCTGCACAAGCCGGCTCTCCGGGACAGAGCCATCTCCGCAGAAATGAAGCTCCAGTTTTTAACAGCAAGTGTGATTAAGCACCTGAGGGTCCCAAGTGCACCCTGACAAGCCCACCGGCAACACAGACTCTCTGCTGTGGGGCCAGGACACCCATTCTAGCTCAGCCCTGGGCCTTAGCCCTCGCCTCAGCTCTGCTGTGGGACACTGCTTCCCAGCCCCGCACCCCAGACAGACCCTGGGGGTCTGTTGCCAGCGGCTCCTCTGCAGCCCTGTCAGGAGACACCTGCACCGCTCCGTCCCCTCGCTCAGTCCCCTTGCCCATCCCCTCCTGCCTCCTGGGGCTGTTACTGCAGCAGGCTCGGGGCTGGAAAAGGGCTCTGCTCTGCCTGCTGAGCAGATGGCTGTCTTCTTCTTCACCCCCCAGGCTGCCAGGGCCACCTCCCAGCATACCAGATCTGGCAGCCTCCCCGCTGCCAGCAGGGTTCCGAAGAGAGCAGCAAGCCCCCTGCTCCTGTTCCCCCCAGACCCATGCTCGCTGGGTGGACGGGTGGGCCCCCCTGCCACCTGGTGCCCATGTAGGGCCTGTGGCTCTGGCCCCGTGGGGTGGGGGCAGGCTCCCTCCTGCTCAGCGAGCAGCCACGCGTGAGCTGTGTCCAGCACTGGCCAAGCCGATGCTGACCGTCTCCATCTGCCAGGTGGTTCCAGCCGGTTGGGTCTGTGGCCACCAAGGTGCTGGAGCATCTGGTCTGGGGGTGGGAGTGGCAGGAGGAGGAGGAGGAGGAGGAGGAGGAGGAGGAGGGGGCATTGCTTCTCTTGGCAGCAGCACCAGTTTGAGGCACTTGCGAATGGCAGCATCAGATGGAAGTGCTGCAGATGGAGAGCACCCCTGAGCTGAGAAAGTTGGGGTTCTGAGCATGAAATTTACCCTAAAAAACAGCTTCCATTTCCCTGTGGCCCCTGTCTGCAGAAAGTGTCCATCCAACCATCCTTGGGTGCATTTTTCTTCCAGAAAGCACCGGGCTCATCTCCCCTGTGAGCTCTTGCTTTCCTCCCCCACTTCCCCCATGCTGCAGTCATGTGATGTGGCCTCTCAGTACATTTCAGTTCTCTCCTGATTTTTTTTCTTCCTTGTCTATGGTAAGTACCAACTCCATCTGTTTGCCTGCAATTAATGTGGGCCCCTCTCTCCGTGATCTCGTCTGCCTTCTCAGTAACTTTGGGCTCTGATTTTCCAGTGCTGGCAGCACCATGGGAGCCAGCGCCGCAGCTGCTCCCACCGCACCACAGCGTGGGCGCGATGAGGCAGTGGCTCTGGAGCTGCCCGCGGTGGCACGGGTCTTCCCGCTCGCTCCACGGCAGCGCTGCTGGTGGGACATGGGCCTGGGGGGCTGTGCGGAGTGAGAGGCCGGGGCGGCTGTGAGGAGCCTTGCATGTCTGCTGGAAGCGGAGGCGGCCAGTGGGGACTGGGTTAACACTTGGCCTTGATGGTCTTAAAGGTCTTTTCCAACAGGGATGATTCTCTGATGAGTCTGTGATTGTGGAGGGAGGAATGGAGGGTGACCCATCACTTGCTGCAGATAAATCCCAACGCCGTCTCTCATTGCATCCCAGCAGCCGCCCGTGGGTGCTGGTGACGGGGCTGTGCAGAGGGTGCGGGGAAGGGCCGGGTGCTGCCTGCCAGGAGGGTGCTGAGCGCAGCCACCAGCCCCGGGCTGCTCACTGAGGGAGCCAAGCCTGTGTGGGTGCGAGGGCACCACTGGCTGGGATGGTGATGCTGCAAGGGGGCTGCAAGCACTTGGGATGCTGATACCTCAGAAGAGCCCAGGACAGAGGCAATGTATACGTGCTTATAGCCAAGGGTCTGGCGGGGCTGTGCTGGAGCTCGGCGCAGGCTGAATCCGAGCTGCTGGCAAGGCTTGGGGGGCCCAGCCACAAACCTGCCATGGGTCTGTCACTGGGAGGGTGGGACCCTGTGTGACAGGGGGGTCTGGAGGGCCAAGAGAGCCCACATGAGATCAGCCGCAGCGTCTGAGGCCCTCAGCTCTGTTAGCGAGAAAAGCTCGAAAGCTCAGGCTTGTTCCGGCTGAGAAAGGAGACAATTGCAATGACTTTGCCTGTATTGAAATACGGGAAAAGATGATGAAAAGAGGGAGGGAATAATTTAGCAAGAAAAAGGAATCATTGCTGAAGCTCCAGAAAGGGAGCTCAAAGTTTGATAATTTTCTAAGAATAACTGAGCACTGGAATAGAGTGAAAGTTGTCAGATCGCCGCCACTGGCTGTCTGTAAGGGCAGGCTAAACATTCTCAGCAACCTGGTCAGATAACAGAGCCTGGCCTGGGACACGGGGACGAGTGAAAACAGCCTTTTGCAGCCCTTTCCAGCACCACTGTCTAGTTCCTTCTTCTTTTTCATTCCTTTACAAAAACTAGCTTATTTTTAAAATCAATGTATGTATGCAAATCTGTTTATCTTGGCCAAGGCAGGGTAGAGAAGGTGGGAGATGAGCAGAGGTGAGGCCAGTGACAGCCACGGGCTGAGCTGTTGATGTTGTACAATTCCTGTACATTGTTATATGTGGTGTTTAGATCAGCCCCAGGCAAAGCTGCTCAGGGAAAAGTTTGGTTTCACAAAAATGGTGTGTTGCAGCCGTACCACTGGCCCTTTCTTTTCTTCTGTTGGAGGTCCTGGATAGAAGCCACTTGTTCTGGGCGATGGGGACCGTGCCCTTGCCCTTGTCCTGGGATGCACTTGTCCTTTCCTGCACTGAAATGAGATTCCTAATTGCTGTTCAGGCAAATCTTGCCTCCCAGAAAAGCTCTGTTTGGATTTTTATGCATTGAGGATGTTCTGGTAGCAAACCTTCCTAAAACACTACTAAAAATACGTCTTGCTGCTTATTTCTGTTTGTGCTGTTTCCACAGCAGCCAGCAGTTCTTGTTATTCTTCCGAAAGAAGGAACCCTCAGTTCTCAATATTTTCTTCCCTGAATGTGCTTGCCTGCCATAATTTCTACTTCTTGAACCTTTCTGACAAGCTATGCAGGCACAGATTTTTTTTAGTCATGAGCTGAAAATCCTGTTCCAGCTCCCCAGCGCAGCTTTTCCCTTCTGTGCAGCCTCTCCATCCTTCAGCGTGTCTCCACCGGAGCTGGAGGTGTTGTGTCAGTGCAGATCTCGCTGGTGCCGTGGCTGGAAGAAAGATCCACCGTCTGTGCCTGTACCTCATCACATCCACCTTTAAATCCTCAGCAGTTGCTCTGGGCCTTCTTGGGGCAGTTTTGCACCATATTCTGTTACTGTGCCACCCCTGAATCCTTCTCAGATGTTTTTCCTTCCTAGAGCAAAGACCTTGTTTCTTCATCTTGGGGCTACAGTTTTTATTACCAGGGAGATGATTGGTTTGACTATTTAAATATATGTTATCTGAGTGGGACCAGCTTGCCAAGTTAGCTGCATCTCTCTGTGTGCCTGTTCTATGGTTGTGGTTTATCCGCTCCTTTTTTGTAAATTTCATCAGCAGTGATTTCATGATTACACCCAGATGGTGTCTTACCAAGCAATATTTGAATGACGAATAGGGGTAAGCTCTTGTCTTGTGCTAAAGGTGAAAACGCACCCTACAATAATGGAAATGGAGGAGCAGCAGGCGAGAGCACAGGGACCTGGACACGCCTCAGTAATGGTGCTCCCGGTTGCTGTCACCAGCTCCAGCAGGAACAGCTGTGCTTGGGTGTCCTGCTCCTGCATGGCCCATGGCCCGGGACACTGCTGCCCCTGGAGCCCCCACCATGCTACCCCATCCCGATGAGGTCTGGGCGGCGGCATCCTGCATGGGGCAGGAGATGCTCGCTGCCCTGTCCTCTCTGGTCCCACGTATCGCATACCTCTCCCTGTCCTGGCCTTCACACGCGTTTTTTCCTGTTTGTGTCATGTTTTAGAGTGATACCGAAATGTGCAGGTCAGCCCAGGAGACGTGTTGCCCGTCCATCCCCATCCACAAGCTGACACACTCAGCTTCACCGTGCACTTTGCGAGGGGTCCCCTGGCAAGCCACGGTTTGGGTGGTGGGCTGTCGCTCGGTGTGATGTAACACCAGCCCCCTGGTCGCCCCCCACCATCTGGGGAGAGGTTCTGCTCTTGCGGTCCTGCTGTGCCAGAGCAGTGGGGTTTGGTGGGGGGTTTGCTGTCCCCTGGGCACCACACTGGTCAGTGCCCGATACTGCTCTGGGCTTGGGCAGGTTCTCTCTGCTCAGGAGGGCGACGGGTGTCCTGACACCCCTTCGCCTCTGCTGCTGGGGGCTAAGGCGTGGGGGCTAGGCCCCCCTGCCCTGGGCGAGGGGCTGCCACAGCCTGCCAAGGTGGGTCCATTCCTGCCCCATGCTGAGCTCCCACAGCAGGGCCCTCAGCCCCTGCTGCTCTGATGTGGTTTTGCATAAGGAGCGTTGGCTGGCTCCAGCTTCTCCCTCAGGGCTGTCATGCTCTGCGTGGGGTTCGCCCTGTCTCCGCCACAGACTCGCCGTGTCAGTGGTGGAGGGGACATGGCCAGTGCAGCCATCTCCTCCGCAGGATGCATGAGGTGAGCCCGCTACATCCTCTGCTCTCAGTCCCCGCCATCACCCAGCTTTCTGGTGCCTTGGTCTTTGGCTCTGGCTTTGGCAGTCAAGGTCTCTTGCCTCAGCGTTAGCTGTAGCTGCAGATCCCTGCCATGGGAATGCTGTTAGACTGGCTCCCCTGCGTTTGCTTCGCAGGTGAGGCTGTCCTCCAGGCAGTGGTCCTCCCCAGGAGTCCTGCAAATCTATTTCTGCAAACAGCTCCTATTTGAGCCAGGGCTTGTGTTTGTAGAATCCCAGAATGGTGTGGGTTGGAAGGGACCTTGAAGACCGCCCAGTCCCACCCCTGCCACGCGCAGGGCCCCCTTCCCCCAGCCCCGGTGGCTCCCAGCCCCGTCCAGCCTGACCTTGGGCACTGCCAGGGCTGGGGCACCCACAGCTGCTCTGGGCAGCCTGTGCCGGCGCCTCGCCGCCCTCACGGTGGGCTGCTGCGTCCTCGGCTGCTTTATTCAAAGTAAGCAGGAAGCACCAAAAGAAAGTCTGAAGTTTAGCTTGCTTCCTAAGCTGCAGACATGGCCTCAAAATAGCAGTGGCATTTCTACCTGGTGAAGGACAGGTGACTCAGGCTCCTCAACGCACTGGGCACTGCTTTTGTTGCACAAGTGTCACTGGTCTTAGGGGGGAACAGCATCCTCTGTGTCAGCTGCTGGGGTACAGGCAAACACCTGCTGGGCAGCTTCACCTGCATGCAGCCTCCCTCATCACCTGGCCTGGGACCAGGGTGGGAAGCACATCCCCAGCACTGTGGAGCTCTTGCTCAGTCCTGGCTCCAGCTGCTGCACTGTGAGCGATGGCCAAGTGCAGGCATGGCACCAAGGGTAGCCTGCACTCTCACAAGGAAACCTCCAGTCTTACAAAACTGCAGTCCCTCTGCACACTGGGACAAAGCTTTCAGCATCTGGGGTCTGTGGCACTGCTGGGGAAACACTTCAGCTACAGCAGATGATGGGTATTTGAGTGAAGCTTGATTGTGCTGTTGTGTGATAAAGCCTCCCTACATACCCATGGGGAGGCTGGGGGGGGCGGCCCAAATAACACCCCCCCCCCAACACCCGGCAGCAACAGCCTGTCCTGGCCCATCTCTACCCACCCAGGGGAGCACCAGGCACAATAGCAGGCAGGGACCCCCTGTCCAAGCCCCACCAGGCTGTCCTAGGGAGCCACAGCCAGGGGTGACACCCATCAGGAGGGGGCACCAGGAGCAGTGCTAGGACAGGAATGCCACTACCCAGGGTGCAGGACACAGCACAGGATGACACATCCCTGTGGGCTGTAGCTTTTATAACAGGGAGGGGGTTGGGGGTAGTTATCAATCACAATCACGAGTCATAGCTGCTCGCAACAGGCTGTGGCAGGCCAGTCCCTGCCAGGGCTCTCCCTGGCTCTGGACTGAGCTGAATCCAGCCGCCTGCTGCTGAGCAACGCTGCTTCTGCTCAGCCCGTTCCTTCAAGTGTAAATGCTCTTTTTGCCAGCCTCGTTGCTTTCAGTGTTGTTGCAAGGCATTATAAACAAAAGTGCTTATACACTAATGAGGGAAAAGTTTTCTCAATGGTGTGTGAATCCTCTCTGAGCATAAGGATGTGGAAAATGGTGTGTAAGTATGAATGAAAATGTATGTGCAGGGGTGATGCCAGCCCTGCCATGTTGGCTGTTTTGGCACACGCTGGCACCCTGCATGCTACCCCGGCTCTGCCGGTCTTGGCACAGCTTATGGTTCCGGTACTGCATGTCCCTAAGACCCGGGGGTGAGCAGCAGGGATTAAGGATTCAGGCACAACTGAGAAACGTGATGCGAGTGGTGGGGGTGAAACGGGGTGATTTCCACGGCAGAAAGGTAACGTGGCTGTTGGTGGCCTGCTGGAGAGGGCTCCCTCCGATAACCGTGCAGAATGTAGGCATCCCTGATGAAGATATCCCTGCTTCCTCTGAGGGTGCTGATAACATAAATTACAAGGTCTGGAAGGCACGCACTAATGAGCAGTTGCACAAGACTGGGATGTTGCTGTTGGCTGGATCAGGCCCGAGGATGGGCAGAGACACCTCCCCAGAACCACCGTGCCAAGCACCTGTCTCCGTGCACGTCCGCACCACGACGGCTACAGCAGCCTGCTGCAGCTGTGTCCACTGTGCCGGAAAGCAAGAGGTCTGCTCTGCACTTGGGGCACAGGCGTGTCCCCGCAGCCCCCAGCTGACAGGGTGCTGCAAGCAAGGGGCCAGGATCACTTTCCCCACAGTATATCCCACTGCGGCCCCCACCAGCAGTTTATACTGTGTTGGATTAATGTGTGAACTGGGGGAATCTCTCCCAGCTGTGTCGCCTTCACCAGCTGGCCAGGACACTCAGCCACTCTGGTCCAGCCAAGGCAGGGGCCACGGGCAGCTCCTGCCTCTCGCACCGGGATGGTTTCCACTTCATGTTGCCTCAGGGGTATTTTGCAGCACTTCAAGCTCTCCATCCCCTTCGTGCGCTCAGCGGCCCTGCACATCTCGCAGGGCCAGACCCCACTAGTGGGGCAGGCAGGGACACCACATCCCCTGGGGCACTGTGCCGTGCCTGCACCTGAGCCCCCCTCACTTATGGCATCGCTGAGACTGAAGGAAGACAACCAAGACCATTGCCTCAACAGATGACTTCAGGCATGGTTATAGTGTTGCTGGAAAACATTTTCCCTGGTTAGGTTGCAAGTTTGAGTATCAAACTGGACTCAAAGTGCTTGGACAGATGCAGATGTTGGATTTCTGCCTGTGGGTTTTAGGAAAGCCTGTGGTCCCTCACCCACGATGTCAGCTGGCACCAAAACATGCTGCATGGGCACTGCCAGGTACTGCCAAGCTGCATGTCCACGCAGCTCCACACCAGAGGTGGCGGAGGAGACGCTGCCTGCTGGCCCTGGGTTTCCTCACTGCTACCTGTGGCTCAGGATGTTTTTGGTATCGGACTGACAAAATGCTTCTTTGGATGAGGAAGTCCAGCGGCTTTGGGGCATCCTAAATTCCTCTTCCACAAGAAGTTCTGCCTTGCTCAGATTTTTCCCATTCTCGGTCTCCTTGTTTAACCAGCAGCCAGCACAAGGGACAGGGAACTGCAACTCCATTTTCCACTCGTTTCTCCCGAGCTCAGCACTTTTTCTGGGCAGACATGGAATGCTCTCTGGGTTTGCTGCCTGCAAGTGCCAACAAGCAGGTGCTGCATGTCATGGTCCAGGCTTTCCCACTCTCACCTTGGGTACCCGTCTCATGAGAACTTGCCTGCAGAAGAGCTGTCAGTATTTCTGAAAGGGGCAATGTGAGACACAAGGAAGGGAAACTGGAGCTTTGCAGCAGTAACTGGGAAGGGCTGACCCCCTTCAAACTATGCCTGAATTCCTCTACCTGGACACCTGGATTTAGCACGGCAGCAAGGTGTCAGAGATCACTGGTCCAGTGGACCAGCTTGCTTGCATCTTCTGACTGGGGAGGCAAGGGATGTGGGATGAGCAGAGCTGGGTCAGGAGTACCTGCCCCCCGCTGGCTCTCCAGCAGCAGCAGGGCATCTGTGCCTGTGGCCGCATGTGAGAAGGTGGCACACATATCGTGACACAGCCCCATGACGTGCTGCCATGCTCAAAGGCCAGTGGCACGGCAGCTTGCTGGGCACCGGGGATGCCCCTATGGCTGGCAGCTCTCTGCATGGGCTTGTCTTTTCATGTCCTGAGCCCAGGTAAACCCTTTGCATCCCCGGCTGCAGCAGCCAATATCCCAACGCTTGCATCTGTGCCCCCACACTGCTGGTGTCAAAGCCTTTGCACTTTGCAGGGTGTCAGGGTTAGTGCTGGGCCAGAGCCCTCCTCTGAGGATTTCCAGTTTTTGCAAAAAATGTTTCCAGCCATCACCCATCGGAGAGATCCCTGTTGGATGCCTGGCCAATGAAGCATGTGCCACCCTGGTAGCCACCATAACTGGCTGAGCTTGTCCCTGCCTCGAGGTGTCCTACCTGTGTCGCAGTGCAGGGGCGTTCACTGAGCCCCCCAGGAGCTGAACCTCTGGAACTGCTGCCCAGTGAAGTGGGGTGACTCTCCCTCCACCACAGCAATTGCATCCCCCCCAGGTGCTGCGTCTGCACTGGGAGAACGATGTCCTCCCTTTCTCGCTCTGAACCTGGGCATCCCTGGACTCCATCTCCTTCTTCTAGAGGCTTCCTAATCTGCCAGAGTTTCTCCTTCTGAGCTTACATTTTCCTTATGCTGATTGTAATTCCATGCTCAGGAAAGCTCATTTACACATTTTTCTCTGACTTGGCTTTTACCCAAAGCTCTTTTCACCTGGGATGGGGCACCGCTGTCCTGCTAACCCAGGCTGGAGGCAGCACTGACAGCAGGGCTTCCAGTGCCCCGAGACGCAAACTCCTGCCGTGCCTGCAGGTTTCCTTTCAGTGACCTTGCATAAAATCTGTCACCCTGGGACCACCGGCCTGTGCTGCACACATTTAAGATGGGGTCTCTCCTAGAAGGATAATGCAGTTGCTCAGCTTTGCGGGATGCCTGGTGTAATGCAGAAGGCGATCTCTTGAAGGATGGTGAGGTTTTGAGCAGGAGGTTGGAGAAGAGTCCCCTGAGACCCCAACACCCCCTGGACACCGGCTGGGGTCTGCAGCATCCAGCCTGGTGACAGCTCCTCTGCTTACTTCTGTAGTGGAAATGCTACATTTCTTCCTGCAGTTGAAGAAAATGATGACAAAAAGCCAGGTGTCTCTTTTAGTTTAGTTAAAGTCCACCTGTTGGGTATTTTGGATTTACACTGTCCTAAAGAAGGACTTTGTTTTTTCCATCATCTTGTGGAAAGATGATTTCTGAAGCACTCCACTGTTTTCAGCCACTGTAGGACCTTGCTCTCCGTGGGCATTAGCAGACCCTATGGAGCTTTCCTTGGGGTGCTGCCTTCCGCAGCACAGCAGGCACCAGCCTCTCAGGTGGCTGCCAGTGCTGTGGGGAGAGTGGGGGGATTCAGGTTCTGTGGAGAAGCTGCACAGGCAAAGTCACTGTGAGACCCCCCCAGCCCAAGCAGGTGTTGGAGGCTCGTTAGAGCTTCGTTAGAAGCAGAGGCTTGAACAATCCCTGCTGCAGGATCTGTAACTTGTTTCTTTAGGAAGTGGGGACACAAATTGTAATGAATGGAGCTAACAGGAAACAGAAATCACGGTAAATGAGAATTTATAAATGGAGAAAGATAAGGGAAGTGAGAGGCATCAGGAAGAAATCAGGGTCAGGTCCTGCCAAGGATAGTGGGGAGAGGATGTAAGAGCGCGTCAGGAGCAGGAGGGCTGCCAACAGCGGCGTGCCTGTGTGGCTCTGTGCCGGTACTGCTGCTGCTGCTGCTGCTGTGGAAGGGGAGAAGTTTGTCTGCTCTGCCCTGCGAGGGAGGATGGCGGGGCCATGGGCTCGGTTCCCACACAGTGGCTGGCGCTGTGGTTCCCCAGGCAACAGCGATGGCCACGCCCGGGCTGCCCGGGAGCTGTGGGATAACGGCACAGCCCACGGCTGGCTGCTGCCCCCAGCCCAGGGAAGCCCCCAGCCCAAGGCAGCCCCCCAGCCCAGGGCAGCCCCCAGCGCGCTGGAGGGGCCAACGGTGGCGATGAGGTGCTGTGAAGGCTGAAGCTGTTGAGCGAGGCAGGAGGGGCAGCTGGGGGAGGCTCCGCCAGCGCCGGTCCGTTCTCTGCATTATTCGTGATCTGCAGTTTCCAAGAAGAGCCGGGGCCAGTCCAAAGGACAGAGCTGGGCCCTTGGCACCACCGCGGATTTACAGAACATTGCAGCAGGCTGGAAACCAGGATGGCTAGTGCTAAAGTGGCCCAAGGCAGAGGGAGCATGCGGTGCAGTAGCCACCAGCAGCCTGTGGCAGGAGCAGTGGGGCTGGCAGGGGCAGGGGCTGGGACAAGGGAAGTGGCACAGGGACCCACTTGCTCCTCAGCATTGAGCAGCTGCATGAACTGAAGTACAAAGGCAGAGCTGGCACATGTCCTGCTGCAGCGGGATAAGGGTCCCAGCAAGTCCTGGCAGCCCCGGCAGCATGGGGCCAGGACCCCCACCCAGCCTTTCACTCACACTTAACATAGGGCCAGGGCCGGGCCACATCCCATGGCGCAGCAGTGCCCTTGTACTGAGCGTTGGGACGGGGAGAGGGCTATGGTGCCCGGCACCCTTGGTGACTGCACTGGGGTGATTAATTTTCCTCTTTCGGTAATTCCCATTTCCCATTTGTAATCAAGAACAAACCATTTTGCTTTGCAGGAACAATTCCGACTGCTCTTCTCTGAGAGCTCACCTGCTGGGAGCAGTGCCCTCCAACAACCCTCTTTGGTTTCTGAAGACTGTGCTGAAAAGGTAAGTGCAGATGTATCATGCTCTGCTTTGGTAAGAAAATTATCTTAGTGCTGTGAGACATTTTGATTTAAAAACTTAGCAGTGTACAGTGCTAATAAAGAACTATTAATTGACTCTAAAAGTCTAAGTGATGAATTTAAAACGTGTTCATCAACGCAAATTTATTTTTTGGCCAAATGTGTTCCTAGAAAGGTCCCTAAAAGACCTCTGCTGGTGTCGGTGGCATTCAGCATCTTACTCAATGGTCTAAAAGCTAGCAGGAAAAGACAGATGTGGAAAATATGTGGATGACCGACAGTTAAAATCATAGACGGGATCACAAACAAGCAAGGAACCCTCCCAGACACACGTGTGTGAGGCAGTGGTGTAGGTGATACAGGGGCAGCGCTGAGACTGTGTTGCGGCATTCGGCAGAGGTGAGACCAGCACTGGAAAAGGGCATCCAGAGTTTTGCATTTTGAAGTTATTAAGATTCAGGATTCAGGAAAGAAACGTGAAAATTATCTGAGGTTTGGAGAAAATGCCTTATTTAGACCTTTCTAAGCCTTACGATGGCATCAGAGCAGAGATTGAGTGGTGATGATTTCTAGGGAGAGAAGATGGCTCAGGTCTCAGCATAGGGAAGGAGCTGCAAAGCTGCTGGTAAACTGCTCACCAGGACACTGTATCAGCATCTCACCAGCAAAGGGCAGTGAGGTCCCCCTTGCATGACACTCAGAAGTGTTGGGAAATCAGTTCTACCTGGTATTTAAACTGATGATAAGTGCAACATCCACAGGCAAGAAATCCCCAAGCAGAAGAAAGGGAAGAGCGATGTGGGATTATGGACAGCATCATGACAATGAAGGATCCGGGTGGGCAGCAGTGGGGATGAACACACATGCTAATAAAGTCCTTGATAAAAAAGCAAACCTCAACTTTGGGTTGTGTTCATGGGAGACCCAAGAATTTAAAATCAGTTAAAAATGTTTATTAGAATTAGCTTATATTCATTTGATCATCTGAGCTCACCAGCTGATGTACCGAGGTCCATTTCTAATATCAACCCTTCCTGTTCTGTGAGAAGAGCCCCAGCAGGGGTATCAGCACCACAGGGGTCTGGGCAGAGCACGAGGCAGGCAGGGCTCGGGGAGGAAGCATTGCTTTTCTGGGGCCACTGGCATGGCTGGTACCCCATCTCTTTCCCATTCTTTACTGAAGATGTGGCTGAGAGCATCACATGTACCAGTGCAATGCGTTTCTGCTCTGTTCTCTACCTCCTGGTACCTGCAGGTCTCAGCCAGGCACCTCTGGGGGAGTTCCTGCTTTATCCGAACATCAGCTGTGCTTTGGCCAAGAAAAGTTACTGGTCTCACCACAGAGGTCACTGGGTGAGATCTTACAGCTGGTGGAGCCCAGAGTGGGATCCCACAGTACCCTCAAGTTTGTGCATCCTGTAACTCTGTGGAGAAGGTGATGATGGGGCAGCTGTTTTTGGCAAAAAGTGCCACCTGACTGATGCCATACTCAGAAAAAGAGCCTGTGTGTGTTATCTTTGACATTTAAATTTAATTGGGGAAATGACAGAGTAAAGCTAGAAGAAAATAAATTTCATAGAATCGTAGGATCCTAGAATGGTTTGAGTTGGAAGGGCCCTTAAAGACCCCCCAGTCCCACCCCTGCCACGCGCAGGGACCCCTTCCCCCAGCCCCGGTGGCTCCCAGCCCCGTCCAGCCTGGCCTTGGGCACTGCCAGGGCTGGGGCACCCACAGCTGCTCTGGGCAGCCCGTGCCGGCGCCTCGCCGCCCTCACAGGGAAGGATTTCTCCCTCAGCTCTGATCTCCATCTGCCCTCTCTCAGCGCAAAGCCGTTCCCCCTTGTCCTGGCGCTGCAGGCCCTTGGGAAAAGCCCCTCCCCAGCTTCCTCGCCGGCCCCTCTGGGTGCTGGAAGGTGCTCCAGGCTCTCCAGGAGCCTTCCCTTCTCCGGGCTGAACAGCCCCAGCGCTCCCAGCCCGGCTGCACAGCAGAGGGGCTCCAGCCCTCTGGCCATCTCCGTGGCCTCCTCTGGCCCCGCTCCAACAGGTCCGTGCCCTCCTTATGCTGGGGCCCCCGGAGCTGGAGGCGGCGCTGCAGGGGGGTCTCAGCAGAGCGGGGCAGAGGGGCAGAGCCCCCTCCCTCGCCCCGCCGGCCACGCTGCTGGGGATGCAGCCCAGGGCACGGGGGGCTTTCTGGGCTGCGAGCGCACGTGGCCGGGTCACGTCCAGCTTCTCGCCCACCAGCACCCCCAGTCCCTCTCCTCAGGGCTGCTCCCAACCCATTCTCTGCCCAGCCAGTGTTTGTGCTTGGCATTGCCCCCCCACCATGTTTTGGGCAGGAGACGTTCTGCTGACCTCAGTGATCCGGCTGCCACAGAACCACCCCCATCTCCACTGTGATGAGCAGAGGGAAACATTGCCTGAACCAGCCCATCACATGAGACATCCCAAAATTAGACTTCTGACGCCAGTCCTTTCAAGATGGATTTTCAAATCTGTCCTTTTTTCTTGGTCACCCAAGAAATTCTGCTTGGGGTTTGCATTTAAATTCATATTTTTCAGTCTAATCTTTCCTTTCCAGTGATTTTACTCAACCTTCCTCTGTTCAAGGAAATTAAGCCTTTCAAAGCACTACATAAGCGTGTTAGCGGTTGAGATTATCACCTATTTGTCCAGACTAATTGCAATCTCATTTTGATCACTAATTGTAGGATGACCACTCAAGGATTATAGAGTATCCGTCCGGTTCAGAGCATCAGATCACAGGGTTCACTCAGGATCCTGACCTCAAAAGCCCAACACAAATCAAGGGGCAGTGTGAGACCTGCAGCTGTAATACAGACTGGTGCTCTGAGCCCGATCAGAAGGCAAGCAGTCTCAGGCTGAGCAGCTCACCGTAGGCTTGAGGAGGTGCCTACTTCTTAATTAGAGCCACTGGTGTCTGTGGGTTGCAGGATGAATGTGGCTGCTTAGGTTTATCTTTTCAGGTTTCATTTTTCATCCAGCTGCAGATGGCGTTCACTTTCAGTGTTCTGCTGGTGCATGAAGATATGGAGAAACGCAGAAAGCAATGGATTTTTTTTCTCTTTTTCCTTTTCCAAGAAAGAAAGGGAAAAGATTGAAACATATACCGCTCTGTGTATGTATGTAGGTCTGTACATATGTTTATTTAAAACCAGACTAATCCTGCTGCCTGGTCTCCACAGGACTTGCAGAAATACAGGAATCTCCCCGTGGACCTCTCTGGAAGTTCCCTGCGGTGCAATAGCTCATGCTTTCCAGGCGCTAACTTAATGAAGATGTGGCCATTTGCCCGGGAGCTTCCGTGGTGCAGGACCACACACACACTTCAGAAACACCCGGGACCGGCAACTTTCTACTGGGCCTTCACTCCGAGGAGCGGGGAGAAAAGGCCCCCAGGCAGCTATTTTGGATGGACAAACCATCAAAGCCATTTTCTCATTCAGAGATGGATGAAAGGAATGTTCTTAACGCTAACTGGGAGATACCTGCAAGGCGACCTTGCCAGATTGCTCCATCTCTCCACCTGTAGGCAAGCAGTGGACCCCTCAGCACCCCACACCAAAGGGGCTTCCTGAAGAAACAGACCCAACTGCTCTGGTGCAGTGGGTGTGAAGCCATTGAGTACAGTCGATGCACTCAAGGAAATGTCTCAGACTGAAGTCTCCGTTGGGGAGGACACGTGAAATGGACTCGTCGCTCCAGGGCAGGCTCACGGGGGCAGATGCCCTCATGCAGCACTGCCAGAGGGATCTGGGCAGGGGACCCTTGGACCACTTGGTGTCATCTGCAGCCAGCTGTTTCAGATAGCTGCTGTGAACAAGAACAGAAAGACTCAAATGAAAAAAAACAGTACTCAAGCAAGGCTCCAGGCATGGCCTGGGCACCGCAGAGCAGGGCGTGCAGCCCTTGTGCCCACAGCGTCGGCAGAGGCTGCAGCACAGCGCTGACGCAGATGTGGTGGCATGTGACACGCAGGGAAGAGCTGGTCCGGCTTTCGCAGAGCGAGCTCGTGATTCACAAATGCACAAAGAGGGCTTTGGAAGCGTCAGTGAGTGTACAGGTGAGGTTGATCCTGGCGCTATAACAGATGGGGATTTTCTAAAAGCTTTCAACAGAACCCTCATTAAGGGTTTTTCCTAATAAAACACTTCTCGTTGTGTAGGCTGCTGGGACCACACTCTCGAGGAATCCTGGCAGGCCCAGAGAGGGAGGTGAAGAGGGCTTTGCCCACCCACCCACCCTAGCACCCAGCTGCCTGCATCCATGAGGGTGCCAGAGCATGGTTTAGGAACCCTGCAGAAATCTCTCCTCCTCCTCCAACCCTTCCCGCCTCTGGGAAGGGCAGTGGGTGGCAGCCCCCCCGGCTCCGTGGCCCCGGCACAGCCCAGGCCCTGGCTCTGCAGCCACCCCCTGAGCCCCCCAGGTACCGGGGCATCACGGCTCCACAGGACTCTGGTCCTGAAGGGATGGGGGAAGAAATCTGTTGGGACCTTGATCCTCTCAGCTGGCTCTCCATCTCCCTAATCACAGTTTCTCATTTAATCTGCTGGGGTTTATGATCCCGCGTTCTTTGTCGCTCAGCCTGTCGGAAGATGCCATCTTGCTGTGACCTCGGTGGCTTGGCCAGGCCGTGACCTCGCTGGTGGCTGCGCTGTGGGACGCACACAGGGTGCTGCGGGTGCGGGGCCTGCCGGAGCCCCCTGTTCGCACTGGCACCCCTCGCAGGCTGCTCCTGGCAGGGGCACAGCCCGGCTGGGCTTTATCGGCCCCAGCCTCCGAGCATCCTCCTGCAACGGTCCCCGGCTGGCACCGGCACCGCGCGGCCGACGCCGCCGAAGCAGTCCGCAGCGGGCGGCTGGGTAGGGGTCCCGGGGCGGCAGGGCGGGGGCCCCCTGGGGCGCTCCGGGTCCCGGCCGCCTTTCAGGGCTTCGTCGACGGCCTCGGCACGACAGGCGCGACGCTGAAGCCACCGCCGCAGTGCAGCCGGGCGGCCGGCGGGGGGGCCGGGAGGGCGGGGGGCACCGGAGTCCACGCGGGCTGCGCGGGACGGCGCTGCCCTTAGGGCGCCGCTGCCGAGCCGGGGCCCGGTGAGCCGCCCCCCCCCCCCGCGTCCTCGCTGCCCTCAGGCGTGAGCTGGCCGCAGCGGCGAGTGCACGGTGGGGCGGAGCCCGGGGCGGGGGGGACGCAGGGCCGGGGGCTGGCCCGTTCCCCCCCCCCCCGGCCCCAGCTCCGCCGCCCCGCCCCGGGGCCGGTCCCGCTCCCCCCGGTGTGACGCGCGCGCGGGCGGGGCGGGGGCGGTGCGTGACGCGGGGCCGCTGCCGGCGGCGGAGCGGAGCGCGGCGGGGCGGGGGTGGCAGAGCCCGCAGAGCGGCGGAGCCCGCAGAGCGCGGCCATGCAGCGGCTGCCGGCGGCCCCGCGCCGCTGACCGCCGGCTCCGCCGCCGCCGCCGCCGCCATGAACTTCCAGGGCGGGCCCGGGCAGAGCCCGCAGCAGCAGAGCCTGGCGGCGCCGGGCGGGCCGGTGCCGGTGCCGGTGCCCGGCCCCTCAGGCCCGCAGCCCGGCGGGCCGCCGCCGCCGCAGTTTGGGCTCTCCAACTCGGCGGCGATCCGGGCCGAGATCGGGCGCTTCGAGTCGGTGCACCCCAACATCTACGCCATCTACGACCTCATCGAGCGGGTGGAGGACCTGGCGCTGCAGAGCCAGATCCGCGAGCACGTCATCTCCATCGAGGGTGAGGCGGGGGGGCCGGGGCCGGGCTGGGCCGAGCGGGGCCGCGCCGCGCCGTACCGGGCCGCCGCCGCTGCCCTTTGTCCCCGCCGGCCGCTGCACCTGCTCCCGGTGCCCGCCGGGGGCGGCGGCCTCGCCCGCTGCCTGCCCGCGGGGCTCGGCTGGAGCCTGCCTGCCCCGCCGCTCCGCCCCGCGCACGCTGGCCGGGCCGGCATCGGCCGCGCCGCCCGGCGGGCCCCGTGGCGGCGGGAAGCGGCCGGGCCGCGGGGGTGGCCGGAGGCGTGGCGGGGCCGGGCTGAGGCCTGCGCTGAGGCGGGCCGGGGCCTGCGGGGCGCGGCGCCCCCCGCTGCCCGGAGCCGAGAGCCGTGGCCGGGTTGTGAGCCGGGGGAGCTGGGCCGTGGCCCGGGGGCTGCCGACGCCGGCCGGGGGGGAGGGGAGGGGAGGGAAGTGGTGGGGGGGCTGCGCTGCGCTGCCGGCCCTGCCCCGGGGGCCCCGGCCCGGCGCCGCGACCTGCAGCGCCGGTGGTCGCGGCTCGGGAGCCCGCGCAGGGCGGGAGCTCCTGGGCTTCGGCCGGCCCGGGCTCGGTGGGCGGCGGTGTCGGGACGTGCGCTCTGCCGAAGCTAGCTCGAATTAAAAATGCAGAAAACTGCGGGCTCGGCCCACGAGGCTCGCAGCTGGCGGCCGAGCGATCGCCGGGCTGGGCGAGGGGCAGCCTTCGCGTTGGGTGCTGCTCACCACAGCCCACCCCAGAGCCCCTTGGGGTGGCTCGGCGGCCCTGAACGCTGAGGGGTTCGCAGCTTGGCATCGCCCTTCAGCAAGGGGAGCCTCGGCTGGGGGTGCCCATCGGTCTGCGCAAGCAGCGCCGGCCGGCCGGCTGTGGTGGCTCGTGGGGCTCGCCGTCTCCCTGCTGCAGTTGTTGTCTTTGCTGGGTTTTTGGCAGTGTGCTCGGGTCTGCTCCCGCTAACTCGTGCCAGAAACGTCACCGCGGGTGGCACGTGGGACCGATGTCACAGCGAGCGGTGCCCCGCCGTTGTGGGTGCGGGCAAGGAGCAGCACTGGTCTCTGCAGCAGGTGACACTGCACGGGGGTGGCAGCTGGGGCCAGGTGCCTTCCCTGGAGCTGTTCTCCAGATGTCTGCACCACGCTTTGCTCTTTGGGGTGGTTTCTTGGCAAAGAAGAAAAGTAAGAGGGACTGCAATGAAAGGGCAAAAGGCTGCATGGTTGGGGGAATGTAAATTCCAGAATTTGTTTCAGCTGTCCTGCAGTGCGAGGACAAAGGACACTTGGTGGGATCGGAACGGGGACACATGTAAAACCAGTAAAAGGATTGGGCTTTTCTCCACATCTGTGACTGCTCTGTGAGGTCTCATGCCACAGAAGGCTGTTGAATTAATGGAATTTAATGAGGCGAAGAGGGAAGGGATTTGTACTGGAGATCAGCTGGAGTGCACAGGGCTGGCCCAGGCCATGGCAATGCCTTCCACCCTGCGCCTCCTGGCTCCCGCTGGTCTCCAGCTGAGGAAGTCAGGATGTTCCTGGTGAGGGAAGCCCGTCTTGTGTCCATCCCTGTGGGGTTCCTGCAGCTCTTCCTTGTTTGTGCCCCTGATGCTGGCTGCAGTGGAAGACCTGAGGGACTGGTGACTGATAACGTGGTCTGATCCTGCTTGTGATTCCCGTGTTGTGGGACAGAGAAGCTACCAACTCTAATACTGTTGTACAACCCTGCTCATGGGACCAGGGAGTGCGAGTGGCCAACCCTACTGGGCTCCCCCATCCCTGCCTCTCGCACCTCATCTCCCTCCCTGTGGGGTTGTAGAGCTGCTCCTCTGGGTTTTGGGTGCCTGTGTGCCTCTGCAGCAGTGTGTCCTCACTCACTGCTGCCTGCTTGCGCCCTGTCTCGTGCCATGTGAACATGCGTAAGCTGATGGTGAGCATGTTGGCGTTTTAGGTGCGTCTCTTAGCAACTTCACTGGTGGCGCATGTTTTCTTCTGCTGATCAAGGAAAGGTGTGAAAACAAAATTTTTTCATATGCAGCTGCAAATGGTTGGGGCTTCCTGAAGCTGGATGGGGGCTGCCTCATTTTACCCGAAGATGAGGCGTGAAGAGTGACCGGTACACTAGCAGGTGGCCACAATGTGGCTTGCTCGGAGTCACGCAGGGGTGTGTGATGTGGCTGGAGGCTGCGTGTCGTCGGGGGGCTTTGACTGCTCCAGCCACAGGCCCGTCCTGTCTCTTCTGGTCCTTCCCCGCTTCCTCCCTCCTTTCTTCCCAGCTGTGGATTTGGCAGAGCAGGAATCCCACAGATTTCCTTACCTTGGCTACATTCCCTGCTTACCTGCTAGGCACTGGGTTAAACTGTGGTCCTGGTGAAAAGCACACTGTGATTATGCACTTACATGTAATATATTACCAAGCCTATGTGAGAGGCTGAATTAACGGTGGGGGTAATTAACCGCTGCAAGAGTTTTACTAGAGATGTTATCATTGCTTGAAGTGCCTGAGTCTGGAAGGGAATATCCTTCTAAACTGTGTGTTTTGGGCTTGATACAGAAATGACTGGAAGAGGGTTTTTGTTTGTTGGTTTGTTTATGTTCTTGATCCGAAGATCAGATTCTGTGACCGTAACGACTGCTTCTGGTGCTAAAATCTGTTATGTGAGTTGCCAGTGAAATCCCAAATTCAGCTTCCTAACACAGAGTGCTGGCTCTTGCCAGACTTGCTTGTGTCCTCTTAACAGATTCTTTTTCTGCAGGCAATTCCTGCATTTTTAAAAGCGAAGGAGGCCGGGGCCATTTCCTCTCTCCAGCAGTAGTGGTGTGCCAGAGCTGGGGTTGCTGTTGCTTTGGTGCGGGTTTTCACCTCCAGAGCAGTGTTGGCGGGTTGGAGGGGAGGCGTTAGCAGGAGGTGTGTTGTACAGAAATCCTTTGGGTTTGTGGCTTGCGCTGCAGGCGGCATTGCCGAGGAGGGAGATAAAGCGGGTGCTGGGTAGGCTGCTACAGCCAGGAGCCCTGGTAGCCCTGCTGGGCCAGTGGGAAGGAGCCTTTTCCCGAGGAGGAACAAGAAGAGTTTGGGGTTGATGACGGGGTGAAAACCAGCTGTGGAGGGAGCCAGCAGCTGCTGGGTGGTCACCCTCTCCTGGGCTCAAACGGAGGTGGTGTTCAGAGCATTGCTGCGGGAGGAAGGGCGAATCTGCTGTGTTTTGGTCTTCTCCTTGTAGCTGAAGCTTCGCTGAGGGGCTGTGGCGGGAAAGAAGGCTGTTGGGTACCCAGAGCTGGGGAAGGCAGTGGGTTTGGCTGGTCACCAGCATCAGCTGAATCACAGGCAGGGACCCGGTGGTTTTCAGTAGTTTCTAACCACCAAATTTGGACAGATTTTCAGGGGGCTAGCAAAAAGCATTTCTCTCATCCTAGGCTTGTTTCTTTGCCAAATTTCAGAGACTGCTGCAAGCTGCTGAGCTCTATAAAAGATTTTATATGTGCATAAAGCAAAATGATATGCAACTTCAGTTCTGAGGTTGCTACAACCCCTACTTGTAATAAAGTTGAAGTGACCTTCAACTATGTTACTCTGGAACAGACTATAGACAGAAATATATTAATAGAATTTGTAATTAGAACAGTAATAACACAGCACTTCTTTCATAGAAGTGAGTTTTCAGAAGTGACCAAAACACAGGTTCTAGGCAGGGAGAGCAATGCCAGTGGTGCAGAGAATTACCTGAGGGACACGCAGGATGGGGACTGCAAGTTGCACAGGGCACCGGGAGCCAACGTGGATCCACTGACATGCACGGAGATCTGGAAGGAGGATGACTCTGCGGGGCTGAGAAGATGGTTACTGAGAGGTCTTCTGCCTGCATAAAGTAACAAAGGGCAGGAGGGAGGAGATGGAAGATAGGTGAGGAGAAGTAGGTGAGATCCCTCAGCAGAGCTTTTGTCAAATGATCAAAATTTTTTTCCTGACGTTAGCTGTTGTGCACATGTCTTGCAGCCCACCTAAAAGCCTCAGGTCTCTGGAAAAGCATGGACAATCTTGTCAGCCATGGTAAGAGGACTTGGTGGCCAGGTAGCAGGAGCAAGAATTTCTCTCTGTTTGAATGAGGGTAGTCAAAGTTTTACCCGAACCGTGTGTTTTTCCCTTTGTCATCCTCTTATACCCCTGCAACACGCTTCTAAACTTGTTTTGGTTCCTTTCTGCATTTTAAGAAGCAGGATTAGTTTGGAAAAGCTTTCCTCTACGTTTTTCAGCTGTTGCTTCTCTGGCAGAGGCACAGGATGAAAAAAGGCCTGCAGAATGATCTGCTGATAGCAGACTGGCAGCTAAATGTGGCTCTGCATCTGGCTTTTGCTGGGCAGGAGTTACCTGTGAATGTTGGCTTTGCATTGCTCCATGTTGCAGCTGTTTTGCTGGGTTTTAGACCAGAACAGACTCTTGGGTCACTTGGTATGAACACTTTTGTCCCAGGATTTTAGCCTTTTCACAGTCACCTAAATATAAGGCATCTGGTTAAGGCATATCTTTGAGACAGAGTTACGATCTAGGGCCTTGCTGCCTTAGGAGTTTTTCGCCATTATTAACCGTCTCGCTGTTAATAGCATAATTTTTTCAGTAGGCTTCTTCAACATCCTGGATATGTTTTTTTCTTGCATTTCTCTTTCAGAGTAAGTAGTCCTTTGACGCTGGGTATTTTTGTGTTTAAAGCTGCTCGTAGCAGTTAATGAAGTCACTTCTCTGTCTTTCTGATGACTTAAACTGGCTGAACCTTGCCATTGTGTTCAGTTTCAGCTGAAGTTTTATGGCTCAATTCTGTATCCTTTTCCAATGTGTCTTGAAACTGGTTCCTGATGCTGTGATTCACAAAGGAACATCTGAGGTAGAAGTTGTCACTGAGGCAGTATCTTCTTGAGGAAGGTAAGAATGAAGCCCTCTGGAGTCCTCCCAGTGTCCTGCCTGGATTCTGGGGAGCCCCGTGCTGCCAAGCCGCACACAGGGTTTGCTGGCATGTCCTTGCTTAGCTGAATCAGCCTCAAGTAAATTACACTCTTTGGGAAGGAGGGTGTTCTGCTTAGCTAGCTTTTTCCTGCTAATTCCATGACCTCTGCAGAATTGCCCCGTTTATGTGTGCCTCTGAGTTCCCGAAGTCTTGGAAACCACAGGGGATGGTGGCGGGGTGCGGCAGAAGGAGCTGCGCTGTCTCCTCCAAGAGCAGCACACTTCAGAGCCGTCAGCACATCTGTGCTCCCGGGGGCTGGAACTAGGCGTCCTGGGTGGCTGCGTGTCTTCTGCCGCGCTGCTCCTTCTGCATGCTGCGTCATAGCAGGACTCCTCTGTCCCCATAGCCTTGAGCTTTCCTGGAAATCAAGTGCAAAGGTGGTGAAAAGAACACAAAAATGAGAGATTGGGCCAACATTCTGGTCACACAGTCTGTTTTGTTTGGATGAGGGGTGCTGGAGTCTCAGGGCAAAGACTCCCAGGAGAGATTCCTGAGGGTACTTGGAAGGGCTTCTGGAGCTGCGTTACGTGCTAGCAAAGAAAAGTCTTGGGTCCTCTAACACAGACTGTGTCCTTGCCTGGCAGAGGAGTCGGCAGAGCTGATGCTGCTCAGCATCTCCCAGAGCTGATGCCTGATGTGGCACAAGCAGAAAGATCTGTGTGGGGAGAGCTCGAGAGTGCGTCCTGGTGTGGGGGGAGACCTTGGCCCTGTGGGAGTGATGGACAGGGCAGGAGCACAGCTGGAGGAGGCCTGGAGCGTGGCTGGAGAAATACATCTGTGAGCCACCTTTGCCAGATGCACGTCTTACCTCGTGGTGCTTATAGCTAAGGAACAAAGTCTTGTGGAACAGCCAGAAAATCAGAAAAAAGAAATTGCTTGATGCTGTGATTGACAGGAATTGGGAGAGGTGATGAAGCTGGAGCAGGAAGACCAGAGGATGATCTTGATAGCTGAAGACCGAGCAGGATGAAGTTGCAGGTGCTGTGGTGAGGGAAGAAGAGGTTTCTGGTGTTGTGGGGGCAAGAACGTTGTGGCTAAAGGGGAAAAGATGAGCATGTCAGCTATGCTGCAGGGAGAGAATGGGATTTGGATGTGGCTTCGATGAGGGCATCGGAGACTTCCATGGCCACAATTTCACAATTACCTCAATCTAACACAAGTGTGATTGCTGCTAGAGTGGACAATGCAACTCTTCCCACCCAGCAGCCTGCCCTCCCTTTTGGCAGCTGCTTGCTGTGTGGCGAGCTGGAGCAGGGAGCTGCTCTGCTGGAAGCCCAGCTTTGTGCTGGGGTTCGGCTGAATCAGTTTTCAGTTGGTCGCAGGGCTCGCAGTGCCAACACATGAATGCGCATGTGGGCACAGGTGAGGAGGGAGGGGCAATGCATGGTCAGGGCTGGTGGGGAAGGCAAGACAGACCTCTGTTTTGTTGATTCTGAGCTTGTGTGAGACAGCTTACAGCAAGGGCCCATTTACTAAATATCCTGCCTGTGGCTGCGGCACAAGTCAAATGCCTGGGGAAGTATGGGAACCAGTGCCTCTTTAAGGGATGCTTTCTCCGAGTGCTTTGCCAGATGTCTGCAGGTCTTCCCGTGCTCGGTGTGGTTTCTCTGTGTTGCTTCATCCTTGGTGGCTCTCTTGCCTGGGCTTGTTTGGTCTTCCTTGACCCAACGTAAACTCATAGCTTTCATGATTTCTCCCAGCAGGGAATTTCACAGTTTGGTTGCAGAGTTTTTTGCTTGTTTAGGGACGGTCCAAGCAGCGACATCCCACTGACTGACAGCTGCCTGAGCCTCCATTGAAATAGGGATGGCTGCAGTGACCCTGTCCCCAGGAGCTGCCTCGGCGTTTGGTGCATGGCAAGACCTTGGTTTGTAGCTGGGACTGTTGCTTATGTTTTCCTTCTGTGCTTGGGCTGGAGTGGCCAGGGCCTGGCCTGGCGAGGACCCAGTAGGAGAAATTTGAGTGTGGTTAGTTTTTTGGCAGTTGGTCTGCGAATAGCTGATCTTGTCATCCACTTTCAGTAGGTTTCCTAGTGCTCCTGACAGAGTGTGTCTGCTTTCATTGCCGAGACCTTTGAGTCTTGCACAGCACTGGGCTCTCGCCTCCTCTGGAGTGTCACCAAGATGAGGGTTAAAGGCATTTGTGCATCCAGGCTGGCTGTTCAAAGCTGGTGATAGGACTTTTGATTAATTTGGATGGCCAAACTTAGTTTAAATTCTGTCTGATTTGGACCTTAACCTGTGTTTCCAGATGGGCTGGCTGATGTGGAATGGTCCCACCTTCTCTCATCATCTGAAGTAGATCCCAGGGAAGACTAGGTGTTCCTGGTGCCCTTGGGCAATGGGGTGGCAGTCCCTGAGCTAAAATCCCGGTCACGCTCTTAGCTGGTGGTGAGTGCGAGAGATCTGTGGGCAGTGGCTGTGAGTTCTAAAGCAGCAGCAGTGGGCTGAAGGGCTGGTGCAGAAGCTTAACTACTGGAAACTGGGGAATACAAGAACTACCCCAGCAACGTGCTGATGATCAGAGCTTTAACCTTGACGAACACCTCAGTAATACCATTGTGCTGCTATTGCATCCCTCGCTGGGCAGCAAAAGTCCTTTTCTCTTCATGATCCCCTCTTCCTACTTTGGCGTCTGGCTTTTTTAATTATTTATTTTTTTAAAAAAATCCTCCAGGACTTTCTGCGAGTCAGATTGTCCTGTAT
Organism: Falco naumanni; assembly: GCF_017639655.2. Taxonomy (NCBI): domain Eukaryota; kingdom Metazoa; phylum Chordata; class Aves; order Falconiformes; family Falconidae; genus Falco; species Falco naumanni. Next base: position 62,712,253 of record NC_054057.1, read on the forward strand.
AGCAGCTGCACGGAGCGAACAAACCACATCAGTTTTATTCCTGCCTACGGTGCCTTGCACGAAAAAGGCAACTGTGGCCTTATTGCCGCCTTCTTACCTTCGCAGTGCTCTGGGCACCCCAGCAGCACTGAAGCTGGGGTGTGCCGGTTCAGGTGGATTTTCTGCAGTGTTGTGGTGAGAGGAAGGAGCCTTCTGAGGCAGGAAAGCTAAAAATCAAGACAATTTTAGCCTGAGTTTTAGCCTGCTTCCCTATTGAAAGGAGGTTCAAATGAATAAGAGCTCTTCTGTGTTTGCTTGCCTCTCCTGCCCCAGCTTTCAGACCTGCTGTTCAGGTTCAACCTAACCTGGCAAATCTGTGCTGCTTCTGAATTCCTACAAATCCCAAGAAAATAGATACCTAGACAGAGCAGAGTGACCCAGCTTGTGCCACATGAGGGGAAAGGGACGTGTGCATCTGTCTGCAGTGGCTCACTGCCATGGGGCTGCATCTCCGCACTGGAACCTCTGGCTTGCATGAGTCACTCTGGAAGTTCTTGCCTGGGGTTATATGTGAGATCTTGTTCCTTCCATATGATCTGTGGTGATGAAATCCACTCAGTCATCCAGAGCACTGCGCCTCAGTTACAGCTAACTGGCTGCTGTACCCAAGATCCTGCTCTTGTTGTGCTGATGCTGTAGTTCTGGAGTGTTGGGAGCCACCGGCTCTGGGTCCGTCATCTCGCATCTCAACTTGCTGCTAATGTGGGCTGTCAGCCCTGACGCTTGCTCCCTGTAGCATGTTTGTTGCCCACTTGCCTCCTGCTGTTGTTTTTGGGACAGCTTTTGGTATATAGCCCAGCACTGACTCCTGTACTTAATGAAAAGGGTTTTGACCTTCAGATTAGCCTCTAGAGAGTGCACTGCCCTTCCCCAGTATCCAGGTGAATGAATGGAGCGTAAAGGGAGCAGTGCTGCTGGCCAGGCGGCCGAGGCCGGTGCTCTCCCCGGTGGATTCCGGGTACTGCAGGCTCGAAAGTACTATGGCACTTCTGTTTAGGAGCCTGCTTCTTCTGTTACTGGTGTTTTCCTTAGTCACACCTTGGAGCCTTATCTGATCAGGATCCTCCTGCAGCAGATGCTGTGAAAACACAGGACAAAGAGAGCCCTGCTGCAGAGGTGTTGTAGTTCATTTAAAGACGAGAGGCAGATGCCAGTGAGCAATTGGGGAGCGGACAGAGGCAGTGGGACAGCATGGACTGCGTCGTGAATGTGGGCTTAACATGGCAGTCATCTAATCTGTGTTTGTTTTCAATGTTCCTGGTGAGTGCAGAGGCACAGGAGAGCTTTAAGGAGCAATTTGAAAGAGGATAATAAAGGGGATTTCAGGTTGTTTACAGAGAGCTCTTTTCAAACATGAAGTACAAATGGGAGAAAATAGAGAGGTGTTTGCTTGAAATTTAGCAGCTGGGAAGTGGAGATTGCTGTCATGTTTGGGAGGGAGAAGAGTCAGCTCTTCAGCAGCCAAGGAAGGGTAGCTGTTAATGTATGAGTAGTTTGGGAGGGTGAAGACAAGCAGCTTGCAGTTGACGTGACAGAAGAGGAGGACCTGGAGAGGGGATTCAAAGGAAGGGCTGGCCTGCTTAAGAACGAGAGGTTAGGAAAATAATTTTAGCAACAGCATTCTGACTGAATGTGGATGAGGCACGATTTCATGTGTTCTAGACAATTTTGTGGGGGAAGGGTGCAATAGTGATTGATGTAGAGTGGAAGCCTGGGGTCTTTGTGTGGCCAGGTAGTAAAGGCTGTATTTCAGGGGCTATAACTTGTGTAGCTCTGTAGGGGTTTAAGGACAACCAGGATATGGAGACAAGAAGAGAGTTAGGTCTGTGAACTCTGTTCCCTTTCTGAATTGTGTCCTTAACTCACAGACAGGATCTAAGTGATGTCTCCAGGCATCGAGCAGCAAGGGCTTGGGGGAAGAGGGGACAAAGCTGGGATTAGTAACAGCTCTCTTTAATCATGTTGAGCTTGGGCTTGTGGGTACACACTTGAAATGCTGGAGGGGAAAATAAGCTGAGACTTCATTTTGGACAGGAGACAGTCCAGGAATAGAAAGGCAAACTATGAATCATCAACACAGAGCTGAGAGATGGTATTAAATTAAAACATAAGGCTAGCTAGAAGAAGCACGAAGGGAGAAAAGAAGGTGCTATGGGCAGAGCCATGTGAGACGCCTGAAAAACATAGTATAGCTGAAGGTGGGGGGTAAGGATGATCTTTTTGAGGCTGGTGAAAGAAGCAGTAGAGAACTAACAGGAGAACCAAGAGAATAAAAGAATTTCTGGGGCCGGTGAGGACAAGGTGTTGGGGCCAGCTAGGTTCCTGAGGGAGTAGCTGACAGGGTTCGAAAGAGTCCAGAATCTGATGTGAGGGAGGAACAACCTTGTGTGATCCCCCAATGAGATGGGAAGGGCAATGGGAGATCATTTACCCACCTTACTGCCTGGAGTCAAGATGTCTGTCCTTCCTGAGAAATGTTTGTCTAACCAGCTTTTAAAAGACAGTCAGTGACAGTACCTCTGAAGCCTTCCCAGGAAACTGGAGAGAGATGGATTTGATAGATGGACTGTTAGGTTGGTAAGGAATTGGCTGGCTGGCTGCATCCAAAGACTTACAGTCAATGGCTCAATGTCCAAGTGGAAACCAGTGACAAGTGGTGTCCCTCAGGGGGTCCATACTGGGACCAATACTTTTTAATGTCTTTATTAATGACATAAATAGTGGGATTGAGTGCCCCTCAGCATGTTTGCAGACAACATCCAGCCGAGTGGTGCAGCTGACAGGCTGGAGGGAAGGGATGCTGTCCAGAGGGACCCTGACGGGCCGGGGAGTGGGTGCTTGTGAACTTCATGAAGTTCAACAAGGCCAAGTGCAAGGTCATGCCCCTGGGTCAGGGCAATCACCAGTACCAGTACAGACTGGGGGGTGGTGAATGGACTGAGAGCGGCCCAGCAGAGGAGGACCTGGGGGTGCTGGCGGATGAAAAATCAGACGTGACCTGGCCACGTGCGCTCGCAGCCCAGAAAGCCCCCCGTGCCCTGGGCTGCATCCCCAGCAGCGTGGCCGGCAGGGCGAGGGAGGGGGCTCTGCCCCTCTGCCCCACTCTGCTGAGACCCCCCTGCAGCGCCGCCTCCAGCTCCGGGGCCCCCAGCATAAGGAGGGCACGGACCTGTTGGAGCGGGGCCAGAGGAGGCCACGGAGATGGCCAGAGGGCTGGAGCCCCTCTGCTGTGCAGCCGGGCTGGGAGCGCTGGGGCTGTTCAGCCCGGAGAAGGGAAGGCTCCTGGAGAGCCTGGAGCACCTTCCAGCACCCAAAGGGGCCGGCGAGGAAGCTGGGAGGGGCTTTTCCCAAGGGCCTGCAGCGCCAGGACAAGGGGGAACGGCTTTGCGCTGAGAGAGGGCAGATGGAGATCAGAGCTGAGGGAGAAATCCTTCCCTGTGAGGGCGGTGAGGCGCCGGCACGGGCTGCCCAGAGCAGCTGTGGGTGCCCCAGCCCTGGCAGTGCCCAAGGCCAGGCTGGACGGGGCTGGGAGCCACCGGGGCTGGGGGAAGGGGGCCCTGCGTGTGGCAGGGGTGGGACTGGGGGGGGCTTTAAGAGCCCTTCCAACCCAAACCGTTCTGGGATTCTATGAAATCTCTTCTAGTGTTTAACTGACCTTTTCCTTAGAAAGTTTAACCTGAACCTTTTTTGCTCCCGATTTCAGCCACTTACTAAGGACAAAGGGAACAGGTTGCTCCCTTCCTTTTTGCAGCAGGCTGTTTTCATGCTTGAAAACTCTTCTTTAGGCTTAATAACTTCATGTCTTTGTGATATTTTCTGATCCTCTGTTCATCTTCATGCTCCTCTGGACTCTCTCCCCTTGATCATATCCCCCTTGAAAAGTGGTACCCTTGGCCAGTGCTGGAAAAAGCACAAAGCAGGACTTCTTCTGCAGACTTGTCTGTGTTCACATGATTCAACATGGTGGTTGTCCTTTCTCAGAAATACAGTATTGCTGAATCCTGTTGGTTTGTGATCCACTTTGACCTCCCCACCCACCACCATCCCTTTATGAAGAGCTGCTAACTACAGCTCTCTGTCCTGTTCTTGGGAAATGATTAATGCTGTGCAAGTGTAGACCCTCATAACTGCTCCTTCATAGACAGCTTCTCTAATTTGAGAAAGCCATTTAGGATTCTAATCCTTGCAGTCACTCTTAGTTTCATGCCACCTGCAGTTTCAATAAGTATAGTTTCTTCCATTGTCTGGTTGGTTAATAAGAATATTGAACAGAGCTGAACCTAGGAGAAGCCTTGCCCAATCCAAGTTGATACTCATTTCAATTTCTTGGGTTATCTTTGATAACTTTTCTGAGAATTTTTATCAGATCAGTTTTGTTCTGAGCCTGTAGTAGGTTTATCCTTCCTTAAATTAATTCAGAAAATACCACATAAAGCAGTTAGAAATGTTACTTAAGTTATGATGCTTGACATCTGCTTCTTCGCTGTGCTGAAGGTCTGCTACCCTGCTGCAGAAGGAACTGACGTTGGTTAGACACCATTTGTTCCTAATAAATCTGTATGTACTAATGCTTGCCTTGTGTTTCAGGGACTTATGGGTCGTTGCTTTTTTTAAACATTTTGAATCAGTGATCTGTGAGTTCTTTGCTTCCCTATTTGTTTTTAAAGGTGGGCGCTACTCTTGCCTTTTTCAGTGTAGTTGCCTTTCATCAGTCAAGAGCTCTCGGGGCTTGAGCTCTTCGAGGTTGCTCCAGACAATTAAGCATTCCAGGGTCAAGTTAATCAAAATCTGATATTGCATTTTTTTTTAACTGAAAGCTTACGAATATTCTTTGGCAACTACTTTTTGTGCTAGACACTTCTTCGCTGTTTATAGTGAATACTTAAGCAAAAAGGCCTAAGACACTTTGTCCTCAGGGTCATTTCTCAGTTGCGTCTACTGTCCACTGAGAACAGATCAATTTTTTTCATGTTGTTACGTTGATTACTAAGGTACATGAGACTTGCTGCTTGTCTTTGATGGCTCTGTGTTGCCAGTTGCCTCTTACTCTTTGCATAGCTGTTTTGAGTTCAGTCTGTAGTACTGATGCTACTCTTTTGTATTTATCCTTGTTAATCTGACCTAATTTCCACTTCCCACATGCATGCCTTCCTGTGCCCGAGACCAATAAGGAGTTCATGTGAGCTACCCAAGTTGGTCTCCTACCAGACTTGTTATTCCTTTGCACCAGCATAATTCCTGTTTGTGCCATTAGCACCATTGCTTTGAGGATCTGCCATCTTTTTGTAATATCTTTTAAAATTTTTTTCTCTGCCTTGTGGATTTGCCTCCAATAAGATCTTGCATACAGAGTTTAGTAATGTCTGCCTTCGTGGAGTCTCTTGTATTGGAGGAAGGGCAGCAAACTATAAACATCAGAAGAACTTCTGATGGTCTTTTTTCTGCTCTGCCTCCTCCCGACAGCTTTCTTCAGAGGATTTGGTGAAGGATGGCTTTGGTAGACTGTAAGATGTGGATATTAAGTTGGAGAGAGTCTACAAAAAAATTGGAGGACAAAATGACATGTGGCCTGGTGTAAATAAGTTAGAAATGGGTGTGGGAGAATCTGCCCAACCCCTCCTGCTTGGGAGCCCAGGCTTGAAAGTGGGTTGGCAAAGAGAGCATTGCGCAGTGGCTGCGATGAGACGTTCACTGAGCTTGTAGTGGAAAGGTATGAGGAGATTGTGGTGGTGAGAGGCGAGGGGTGAGACTGAAGTAGGTTCCTCTTGTGAGGAAAAAATAACCTGGAAGTACGTTGAGCTCAGTCAACCAGGTTTTGTTTTTAAATACGGAGTTTGATACTGGAGTGTCTGTTGAATTGTTTTCGCGTGTATTGCAAACTAATAAAACTTGCGTTATTATCCCACTATTTAGCTTAATAAATTGGCTGAAGTGTTTCCTGGACAAACGTGTAGGTCAGACTGAAAAACATTAAGGGGTAGAGAATGGCAGAACTGTCCCTGTTAGAAGGGACCTTGGGAGGTCTCTAGTGCAATGTCCTACTTGATGTGACGTCAGCTTTGCCATCCAAGCAGGTTGTGAAGGGCTTTGTCCAGCTGAAAAGGTCTTGAAAACCTCTAGGGATGGGGGTTCCATACTCTCCCTGGGCAACAGTGCCCAATGCACTGTTTTCTTTGGTCGGTTGTTCCAGCTGCTAATTCCTCTAGCTACTAATAGTTAGCATTTAATTTCTAATTTGCATTAATCTATTTTAAAGTTCCATTTTTGTACTTGTTTCTTTAGATTGGACTAAATAGAACTTTGTTACCTGAATGTTACTCCCCGAAAAGTTTACTTTTACTTTATAATCAATTATCTCTTGATGTTCTTTTTGGAAAGTTAATCACATAACGCTTGTTAAATATCTCTTTGTGGATTCATTTATTGTGGCCTTCAAATAATTTTTATGGCTCTTCATTACCCAGTGTTCTTAAAATAAAAAAAAAATATCAGACTATAGGCAGGATGCTGTTATTTGACCCAAACACAGTTATATTTACTGTAAATGCATCTCCTTTCTCTATTGACTGTGATCTGAGGATCATTTAGCTCTTTTGCTTTAGCATTGCGTTACTGGCTAAGGATGAACTACTCATTTGCTCAGACCTGTGACCCTTTCCCAGGGTTTGAGCCTCTGTCTTGTGGGGGTGGCTGGTAACCCTTGGTCAGAACACCTTGCACTGGGCAGTAGGAAAAGGTGCTTCAGCTGAATGGGCTCAGCTTGCAAAGTGATTTGGGTCACTCAGTCCTGTCCTAGTCCTAGATTCTCCAAGTCAGATCAACCAGATGTTTTTCAACTGCTATCTTACTTGCATTATTGCATCCCATAGAGAAGGCATTGAATGGCATCAGGTCTGATACTGATTCGTTTGTGCCGTCAGAGGAGTGTTTGGGTCTCTGGAGATCTCCAGGCCAGCCAACTCAAAGCCAGACTCTCAACAACACTAGATCATGTTGGCTGTGGCTTTCTCTGGCTAAATCTAGAAAATTCTTTGGAATGGGAATTATTCCATGTCTCTGCAGGTACTCCTCCCTTAGCGGAGAGGTTTTTTCTAATACTCAGTCCTTGTGGTCCAAAGCAATGGCATGTGGCCCTTGTCCCTTGTTGCACTGTCTGCTGTTGCCGAGAAGGGTTCAAGTACATCTTTTGCACAGCTGAAGGCCGCTGTTAGATTGCCGCATTGCCTCCTCTTTGACAGACTGAGGAAGGTCATCTTCTCTGTGTCATTGTGTAGATCAAGCCCCTCACCGCTTGCTAGCCATTTCTTGGACCCTCACCGGTTTTTCAACATCCCTCTTGAATGGGGGAGCCCCAGACTGGTGCAGCCTCATCAGCGTTGAGTAGAGAGGCATGATACACTCCCTCAATCCGCTGACCATGCTGCTTCTGATGTGACCCAGGATGCAGTTTGCTTTTCTCACTGTGAGCACGTGTTCTTGGCTCATGCTCAACCTGGTGTGTGCCTTGACCCCAAGCTCTTCTCTGGGAGGCTGCTCTCAGCCAGCAGCTTCCCAGCTGGCACCGTCGCATGGGTGTCCTTAAGCTCAAACACAGACGGCTGTGTGTCTCCATACTGAGCTTCATGAGGTTTCCCACCACCCAGTCTGAGTTAATCATGGTACTCGTGCAGCAAAGCCCTGCTGTTTGGCACATCCACCTGCCCCCTTTGCTGGGGGTGCACCCTGCCATTACACAGGTGCTTGATGAAGGTGGCATGGTGTTGGCCCAGTATTGACCTGTGGGCTTCTGCTCATTGCTAGCTGACGGCTGGTTATTGAGCCATTGATCGCTGCCCTCAGCCTGGTGCTGCAGGCAGTTTCTGCTCATCCTTGCTCTGTGTGTCCAGCCCGCGCTTCCTCAGTCCGGCCATTGTGTGAGGCAGTCGGATTGATGGTGGATTGTCTGCCACGACAAATCCATACTGACAGCTCCTGGTCACCCACTCGTTCCTCATGTGTTTGGAAATGGCCTCCAAAAGGATGCGCTCCATGGTCCTTGCTGGGGAGGAGCTGGCTGGCTTGGCATTTCTGGCAATTGCTGCCTTGCGTGTCTTGGAGATGGGCATGGCAACAGCATTGTCCAACTCTCTGGAGCTTCTCCTCATCACCGGGATGGCTCCAGAGCGTCACTAGAGATCCTTTTACCTGTTAGTGTGAAGTTGCTCTGGCTGTTTTCTGAGACGAGTAATTTAGCCGGTTCTTGCTGCACTTATCATTAGTGACTTTGCAAAGTGTTAATTTGTAACAGAAATATTGTTTTGTTACACATTTGTCTCTGTGTTTACTCTTTATGAGTATTTCAGTCTGCTCCTTTAATGAATTCGATGTGAGGACTGAAGGACGATGTCTGCTCTTGTGTCTGCTGCCGTGATTTGGCTGTGCCTGCCCGCAGGAGCTCTGTGAAGGTACCTTATTTTGCAAAGCTGCTTCCTGTTGTACTTAGCATTGTTGAAAAAATTTTTCCTGAAGTCTTTGGCTTCCTATACCAATTTTTGATACTTCCTGCATTCAAGATCTTATTGACATCTGTTTCCTCCTCTTTTTTTCATATTTCTTACCCTTTTTTGGTTATTTCGGATGTTAATAACCTCTAAGCTAGTTCAGGCCTTTTAGCCAAATTGTCCTCTTTATTTTATTTATAGAGTATTGGCTTTTTGGCTATCCAGTAAATTATCATGAAAATGTAAAAAAGCTAAACAACAACAAAACTCCCAAACAAATGAAAAACCGAGCAAAGCCCCACAGTGCCAAACCCCATTGTCCCAGCTTTACATTCTCCCACAAGTACTTTTGTTATCCAAGAGGACCAGGAGTGAGGAGGTGCTTGCTTGCTGCAGGAGGTGTTGCTGCAGGGCGTGCAGGACCAGGACCAGGTTCTCGGCCTGGTGCAGGGGGCGTTCCATGAAGGGTGCTCCGCACTGGGGCTGCCTGGCCCTGCGCCGAAGGCAGCCGTGGCTGCAGTCTTGCTCTCAGCCCCCTTGCCCAGACAGAGGGGCCTGCAGAGCTGAGGAGCAGCTCCCACCTCCCCTGGTCACTGGGCTGGGCTGGAAGAGATGCTGGCTGGGCTCTGGCTTTGGCAGCCCACGTGGAGGTCCACGGGCTATGCCTGAGCTGGAGCTGTTGGCTCTGTTTCCAACAGCCCCCCAGTCCTGGGCAGCACCTGTCAGCCTTCAGAAAGCCCGTTGCATCTGCTGTTGCCAACTGTTCTCTGCGTTACGTGGGAAGAAGCTGCTTGTGTGCCCATGGCCCCGGTTCCACTGCCAGTGACAGGGTGTAGGAAGGGGTCGTCACCACACCACTTCCTCCTTCGCACGGTTTGTCAGTGAGCAAAGCCCCTGTCGCTGCTTTCCTCTTTGGGTGGTGGGTTGTACCGCTGCTCCTGCCACTGTCTTGGGCTGTCTGCGTGCCTGGGGCTGTCCCACTGCTGGCAGCGACGGGTCTGCCAGGCTCCTCGGCAGCGCTGGCCCCAGCTCGCGTCCCTCCTCTCCTTGAGCTAATTCTGCTGGTCCCAAACCACAGTGGTGGGTGCCGGATTTAAGTGACACACTAAAATAAATGCCCAGTTAATGAGATTTTGGGTTACTTTATTGCTGAAGTAGGTGGTGTGTGGTTTCCTCCAGCCAAAGACGGTGGCAGTGGTTGGAGGGACTGGGCATGTGAGGTCCCCTCTGTCCCAGTACCTTCGTGCTGCCAGCTACCTGGGCTGGGGAAGGTGGTGTGGGCAGGCCAAGGAGCGGGTGGGTGGCATGTGGGGCGCAGGGTGGGTGGCCATGGTAGCATGCCCTGGGAGCCAACGCAGGGTGGCTGTTGCGGTCAGGCTGAGGGCTCGTCCAACCCGTGGCTTCATTCCTGGCGTGGGGGCAGATGATGGGGACCGCAGCAGGGACACTGGAACAGGTGTCGCACATCAGGCATGGCACCCCTGGTCAGCATCCCTGGAGCACCACTGGTGGCCTGGGGGACCTCCTGCCCAGGCCGCTGCCAGGTCGCTGCTCTGCACTGCACTGGGGCCCTTGGGGAACTGCTGTCAGCGGAATGGTGCAGCAGGGAGGAAACCTGCACCTGGAGCTGCCGTGGCAGCATCTGCTGGCCAGCCAGCATCCATCCGTCCTGCAGCGCTGTGTCCAAGGGTGAGTCAGCCCGTCTCCACGCTGGGTGACTCAGCTGGCAGACACCCACATGCAGTGCTGCCTGTGCCTGACTCACTGCCGCTGCCAGGCACCCGCCGCCTGCTCCCCTCCACCAGCTGAGGCGGTGTCAGCCCCGGCTGGCCAGATGAGGGGGAGAGAAGGGGTGGGAGAGGAGGATGGGCAGGCTGCAGGCAGCAGAGGAAAGGACAGAGTGAGGAGCCGTATGCAAGGCAGCCCGATGGCTTGGCTGATGAACCCTTGGGGTGGGGAGGATGTGCTGGGGTATGTACCCCAGGGGTAGTTTGATCTTGCAGTGTCCTGACAGCGTCTCCTCTCCATCATCACCCCAGTCCCATCTGCAGTGGCTTTGTGGAGAAGCAGGCTGGGTCTCGTGCATGACGTGAGAAGCTCGGGTGACTGCAGGGTTCAGGATGCTCAAGGGCTCTGTGTGGGGAGCAGCAGGCATGGACCAGGGGCCAGAGAGGCTCTTCCCTGCCCGTTCTTGTCATTACAGGCGGTCTTGGGTTGGCAGGCCTGTAACTGTACCCTGGGGAATTCTCTTCAGAGGCTGAAGGAGAGTCTGGCCTAAACCACACCCAGCTTTCATGGTCTATCAGCTGGAGACGTAGTTTTCAGCCATGCTTATGTGTCTTTATGATGGAGCTTTGCTGACACGAGGGAGGAGATGGCTCCATGTGAGCTCTCACTGGAGCAGGGCAGCCTTGCCATGTCCCACAGACTCAGCTGCAGAAGATTACTTCCCTCCATCTTCTCCAATTCTGAGCTTTCCGTCTCTGAGCAAGGTTAAGGTTTCTGTGGGTGAGAAGTTGGTTTCCTAGAGGAAAACAGAAACTAGACAATGTTGCTGTCCTGACCTGGCAGGAAGGGCTTAAGGAGTGTGGTTATAATCACAGCAGGAATTCGGCTGATGGTCAGGTTTCCAGTGCCTTCCAGGCATGGGCAAGGCAGCAGATAGTATGTGCTACAGAAAATTGCTCTCAGTTAGCATGTTACCCACTGTCTGCCTGTTTGTGTGGCGACACGTGATCGGAACTGGGCTGAGCAATTTTCGTCCTTGGACTTGGGTGTAATGGCCAAGAAGAGAAAGACTTGTGCAAGACTCCCTGGACCCATTACGAATGGTCATGCCAATCACAGCGATGCCAAGGCATCAGAGCACCAAGAGAAGATTTTAGGGCAGTAACCCCTCAAAGCAGACCCCTGGCTGGGCAGAAGACAGAGGTGCAGCTCTTCTCTCTCGTGGGAGATGCCTCTGTGTTACCTGAGTGTTTCCTGGGTGTAGGTAGCTCCCCTGATCTAGCTCAACAGCCTTGATGATGCTGCCAGTATCATAGCTTAAGTTGAGTTTTGCAGACCGAAGGTACTTGTTTCAGAAGGCTTGTGATGCTGCCTAGCTCCTTCTCAGCTTTGTTTTCAGGAAAGGCTCGTGGTGCAGGTGGAGTGACAACTGTAGGGTTGGACAGGGTAACCCTCAGCTGGCGATGGTAATTAGCACCTTGGCTTCACACCACTCTTTGTGTTGACCATGACAGTTGCAGTGCTTTGCTGTGTCAGGTGAAAGAGGAGCCATTAGCGTCTCTTTGTGCTGGCTGATACTCATATTAGTGCCTGAAGCCACCCAGTAACTCGCTGAACGACTCACAAGTACACAAAGCCTTTTCCTTCTGCTGAAACATCAGGGAAGCCCTGGTCAGCAGGACCACTGCATGTCGGGGGTCACGGGGGTCAGTTACCAGTGCACAAGCAGGCGCTGGGGTCAGTCCCCACCAGTCAGGAACTTCCATTTCCTCATATACTGATGCAAGGTAAGCCCTCTGGGAGCCTGACTGACTGGTAAGTGAAACAAGAGTAACTGCCAACGGGATGGCCCCGCTCTCAGTGGCACAACACGAGTGTGGCCAGGCACGGTGCTGTGACGGAGAGCGGCTCGGCAGCATTGCTACTGTGCAGCTGTCGGTGTGGGGAAGCGCCGTCTCCTCTCCTGGCGTTGGAGATGGGAGTGCTGACAGGTTTAACAGTTAAACACCCAACATTGGTAATTTTCTTTAAACTGAAGTCCCTAATTCTGCTGTTTCCATGGAAATAGAACGATCTTGTGATTAAGATGTAAGGCTGGGGCGGCAAGCACTGCAGTCCTTCGGAGCTGCAGGCCCTTGCTTCGTTCCCAGCATTGCTGCTCCGAGGTGTGGTGTGTCTGTCTACCTGGACTGCGAGGGGAGGCGCAGACCTGCCCTTGCGCAGAAATGTGGATACCTGCTTTCAGAAAGGTGGTCCGGAAAACCCTGCCTAGATCTCGAGGATCCTGACAGAAACATCTTCAGGTGCCTCAAATGATGGTGTTGCTCATGCTGTGTCAGCTGAGCAGGCTGTCACTGAAGGAGGTGTGGGATCTAGAAGTTGGAGGAGTTGTCTAACTCTGCATTGGGTGGCTGTGGTGGGGGTGACACCACCTGAGTCAGTTCTCCCAGGCTCCTCCGCAGTCAGTCTCTGCCTGCAGTAGGAGCGCAAAGTAGGTTGGATGACTTGTGCACTAAAAGTGCTTATTTTTCTCCGTTGACTGTAGGAGAGCTGAGGGTGATGAGATCAGATGTAGGTATCTAAAACACAGATGGCTTTGAGTTCAGCTTGAAAAGAGGAGGAGGAAAATATGTGATGGGACCCACTTTTTTTATGGTGGCTTCCTGAGCAGGGTGTCAGTGCAGAAGAGGCACTTGGGCCAGTGGGGTTCAGCAGAGCATCTCCCTGCAGAGCTGCCCCATGGAAACCAGCGTCTCCTGAGCGGATCCATTCACAGGTGGCTCGGAGAGCTGGTACTTTCAGCCCACCTCTCCCTGGTCCACCAGCTGCGTTGCCTTGCCTAGTGCCCTGACCTTGGCCTTTCTCCTGTTTTTGTAGTGCTTTGGCTGACATGGAGTGAAATCTCGCAGCCGCCGTTGTCTCCTGTGGGTGGAGGTGGTTTCAGTCCCATGAAACACAAATCACGGTGATTCTGCTGGTCTGTTTGCTTTGTTGAGAGAGCTTTACTGCGGGGCTTGCAGATTAAGCTGTAGCATCTTGCTGACTTCAGAAGACCGTGTCGTGGTGGAAGGTCAGAAGGGAAGAGGGTTCCATTCCTTCCTGGGACTTGCGTCCTTGTCTTTCAGGCACAGAGACCTCACACAAATTTAAGAAGTGTAGCTTCTGTGTAAACTGTCCCGCGTAAACTCTCGGTTCCTTAATTAGTTTGTATGTCTACCTTTACTGGCTTTCCTGTAAGCCATGGCAGTTTTAAGCTGGTACAGTATTCTGTGCGTCATACAATGTAAGAAAGTTATTAAACAAATACCTCATTAACTTTCAACTCATCCCAGGCATTATGTAAAATGGTAGATGATTTATAGTCCAATAGAAAGTGCATTTGAGTTTGGCCGTGTTTAGATTGTGCAACATCCCAATCATTGTGTTAGTCTGGGAGAAACGCTCCGCAGTACCCTGCTACACAGGCTTTTAGCGCGAGTTGGAACTTACCTCATGGATGTGTAAGGGAGGGCTGATGTTTTTATGGCTTTGACCAGGCCATCACCAGGTACTGTATGTAGTTTGATGTATATAATTTTTTTATTGTTTAAAAAAATGTGAGTAGTTACAAAAAGAATCATAAAAACATTTTAAGATTTGTGGAAAAGGTATTTCAAAGCAATCATGTCAGTTTAGAAGCTGGAAGCAGAATGTGACCCGCTGGGCAGAGCCCAAAGCTATGCAGATGCAACTTTGAAGTACTCGTTTACATCAGAGAGCATCTAACCATTGGAATAACTTTGCTAGAGATGCAGTAAATACCTGCAGGGCCTCAAATCAAAGCCCGGTGTTTCTTCGCAGATAAAAGTCCACGGTAGTTCAAGTATAAGAGGTGATTTTGGTGCTGAATTTGAGTGGGGTTTTTCTAACCTGTGCTGTGCAGCAAGTGCCACTAAATGGCACAGGGATGATTGCTGCTGTTCTCATAATCTGTTATCAGTGACAAAATATACAGGATTCAATAGGAGCCCTCGATCTCAGCTGAAGAGCCTGACTGCATGTGTAATACAACTGGTCACATTCAAATAAACTTAAGCAATGGCAATAAAGTTATGAGCCGAGCACTCAAAACCTGAGAAGTGCTAAAGTCAAAAGTGCCTTTGTATTTCTTTGTATTTTGAAATTCTTTTCTTAGGCTGTCAGTGAGGGAGCTATCTAGCAGATCAAGATAGGAACTGTTCTGCTGCAGCCCGTATCTTGGTGTAGCCCAACCAAAAGTTTAGGCTCTTGTGCATCTTCAGCTTGAGCTGTTGATGTGTGGAAGCCAAAGGCAGGGCTGCCTCCCTGCTGTGTTGGTTCCTTCTCTGTTAGTTTGAATCGAGCCCAAGGGGTCTGGTCTCTTGCATCCAGCAGCATGACCTGAGATGTGTGAACAGCAGCTCTTGAAGAGGGTGTCCCCGCCTGCTGGCCCAGGTTTGGTTGGATGCACATTTACAGACAGCAAAAGTAGTCCCCTTGAACAAAGGATGACCCCGGGCCAGCCACTTGGTGCCAGCTCTGAACTATGGAGGTCGATTAGCTCTTCAGATAACTCAGTCAAAGCTGGAAAAATGTACAACTTTGGCAAAGCTACCTTATTTTTCCCTAACCTCATTTTTGGAAATGTCTGAATTGCTTTTGCTGAAACTTCTAAAAATACCAGTCTAATGCAGAGAGCAAGCATGGAAAATTTCAGCTTGAATAGGTAGTTTGGCAAAGTTTGAAGGCCCTGATTCTCAGCTGCTGCAGTGACTGTTTGACAACCCAAAGCACAGATACTGCCAGCAGCTCTGCTTGCACAGGCAGAGGCCGGCAGGGGAGAGGAGAGACGAGCCCGCTCTTCATGCCAAAGGGGCTCCGTGGGTGGCTCAGCCTATTGCCCTGGCCTCTGCTGCCTGTGCCCAGGGGGCCAGGGCGCCAGCTGGGCTGTGGGCCGTTTGTTTTCCCAGCGTGGAGCCATTTGCCTGTCATGGATTTCCTGAGCCCAAAGCAGCATCTCCGTGTTTCTGTAGCCTTGCGCAGAGCTTTCATCCTTGAATTTGCCTAATCATCTTCTGAGAGCGTGTTAGCTTAGCATCACTGCATCCCTTGACAAGGCATTTTACAGCTTAGTGATGTTTTATATGAAGAGATCTCTTTCTGTTTTGAACCTGCCTTCTGATTAATTGGATTTGATGTCCCCTAGTTTGTGTTTTGAAAGAAACAGTGAACAAATTGTTCCCTGGTGGCCTTCTCCTTTTTTCTGACTTGGAAGACTTGATTCCCCCTCTGCCATCTTCATTTTCGTGTACAGAAGCTGTTCTGTCCTTTTGATTATCTCCTGCCCTTCTTGGTACCTTTTCTAGTTCCCTTCTATCTGTTCTTGAGATCTGGGTCAGAAGCGCCAGGGAGGGTGAGGAGCGGCACTTGAGCAATGCACAGCCTTCAACTGCAGGCACGCCGTGGATCAGGGCAAGAGCGTCATGATGTTCCCTGTTCTGTTCTTCATCCTTTTCTTAGTAATTGCTAGTACTCTGTTTGCTCTCTGATTGCTGTGGAGCAGCAAACTGATGTTTTCATAGAATGGTTTAGAATAACCTCAAGATTTCATTTGAGGGGTTAAGAAGAAGTTGGAGCTCATTATTCTGTATGTAAAATAAGAATGATTTTGTTTCTGAGCATGCCACTTTACATTGATCTAGATATCAATTCTGTCACCCAGTTACTCAGGATTTTAAGATCCTTTCACAAAGCTTTGTCTTCATTTCTGCTATCCTGACTAATGCTTTGGAGCTGATCTGTGGGGTTTTTTTTGTTTTGTTTGTTCTTACTGTGCTTGCCTGCAAACACTGCGCTTGTTCTAGCACCTTCCTCCTCCTGAAGCGCTGGGGCTGCCACAGCCTGAGCTGCAGCAGAATGAGGATGTGCTGCCTGCGGAGAGACTCGTTCTGTCCGGCCGGCTGAGCAGAGGTTTCTCTGTGAACCCAAGTCTCTTGTCTGAGCTTGATTTAATTTATTCTTTCTCTGAAGTTCCTTTCAACCAGCTGGCTGTTCCTCTGTGTGTTGGAGGCCTAGGCAGGCTCTCTGTTTGCAGTCCTTCCAGTGGCGTACCGCGGTGCAGTATGCATTACTGCGGCACACTGTGCCGTGGGACCTGCAGCTGGCTCCCACTGTGGGCTGGACCCCCATCCTGGGAGCTGCTGCTGCCACCACAGCCATTCCTTTCCAGCAGCTTTTATGTTCCCTCTCCAAGAACTGTGCAGCAGCCTCCTTTCAGTGCAGTTGTTCCCCGAGGAGAGAAGGTCCTGGGGATCATGCCGTGGTCCCAGGGAGCATGCTGTGGTCTCCAGCGTTGCTGTTCCCCAGTGCAAGTGGTGCAGCGAGGTTTTGGTAGCGGAGGCCCAGGGAGAGCTGAGCAGTGCTGGCACATGGCTCCCTGCAGAAAATCGCTCCTGCTTTCAGGACTTGCCAGCCTGCACCAGAGCCTGTGGTGCAGCTCACTGGCTCAGGGAGGATTTGTGGTTTGGCCAGGGAGACCTTGGACGTCAAAGATGTTTAAAGGTGGAGTGAGTGTTGTAGTTGTGTGTGTATTTTCTCTGATGACTTCAGTACAGGGGAAAGGAGGTTACGGGCACAGGAACCCAGACCTGCCTTCCTAAGTGCTTCAGTACCTGGAGCTCCCGAGTTTTGCAGTAAGCTCTCCAGGCAGCGGAGAGCCAGCGTGCTCACTCAGTCATTGCCTGTAGCGTTGGAAAGCTGGAATGAAGCTGTGGGCAAATGCAGATGGTTGAAGGGACTCTGCTCTTGAAGCATGGCTCCCTATGGCCCCTGAGCAGCCCAGCAATATTTAATGCGATGCCAGCTCTTCCTCAATATCTACATTAGTCTGACTGCCCATTCAAAGATAGGTCAGGGCTCAGTCCACCTCAAGGACCCTGGTAGGTGATGAGGAGCCAAAAGCAGCTCTTCTCTAGGCTGATAAGGCTCCGGTTCCCTCAGCTTTTCTTCCAGGGTGAACGCCCCCACCCTGGACATCCCCATTCCCTCCACGAAACCTCCCCACATGCTGTCCAGAAGCATGTTGTGTGTGGAGTGGTGAGAGCACTCGCTCCCTGGTAGCGCTCTCCCTCCAGCCTTGATGGCTCAGTCTGTTCCTTCCCACTTTGTCCACAGCACAGCACCGGCAGAAACAAGAGATATAAACAGGTAGGTGGTGGTGTGAATCGTTGTTGCGTTTGTTTGGTGCTCATGCCAGACAATATTCTGGTGCTCTGATCACACCATGATTTTAGACGTGAGCTGCGTCACACAGTGAATGCCAAAGTTGCCAGGTCTGGTGTCATGGTGTTACCAATGGTACCAGTCTGGCCCTAGCCTTGGGCATCCCTGGGGGAGATTCTCAGCAGTGTTTCTTGCTACACCTCCACCAAAGCAATCTCTTGGGAGCCATCCTAGCCCCTTCCTCGCTACTGGCTTGTGGCTTGTCTGAAGATGGGAAAGGAGGGCAGGACACTTCCCTTCCCCTTACCGCCCTCCGTAACTGCCTGAATCTTTCTCCCAGAAGTGTTGAGTAGTGACTTGATGCTCTTTCTGGTAATGGTGTTTGTGTGACTCTCACCTGTTACTATTTGTTTTAGAAGGGTTGATGTTGCAAAGTCAAAAAAAAAAAAAAAAAAAAAGCCGAAGTACTTGGGAGAAGGAACATAAATAGAAATTACAAGCAATAATTACGCATTTCTAAAGAATGTCTTGTTTGTGCCCAGAACACCCAAACCCCACAATTAATGAAAAAGGCTGCACTATTTCAAAATTCAGCCTGGGATACAAAAGAGGTGGTACATCTGTCATACCATGGATTGTTAAAAGAAGTTGATATTGTGGAACGTAAACCAAGACTGAAAGTGAGCAGATGGAAGGAGTAAGATACAAACAGCAGTCTGTATCCAGCTTGGTTAGTGACTATCAGGAATAACGAGGTTTATTAGGAACAGGGATGTTTTTTAACTATGGTATTGGTCTATGGCTGGCTAACAAGCATGGAATGTCGGTAGCCATGCGGTATAAGCATTTCTGTCCTGTGCCTGGAGAGGTGAAGTACTTTCCCTTGAATGGTTGTTCAGTCTTGACCAGCAGCTCCCAGAACCAGGCATGTTAAGGTTGCCAGCTGCGGGTAGCTTGCGCCCAGAGCCGTGGGGAGCTGGCTGCGGAGCTCTCTAATCGCTGGCCTCTTGGTGGCTCCCGACGATAGGATGGCTGTGACTGGAGCAGGCTAACGCTCTGCCAGCCTGTAACAGGATAAATGGGATGACTCAGGTATTTATGATACAGTTAGCTTGATACTGATCCCTGGGAAAGCAGCGGAGTGGCTGACATAATCTGAATTAATGAAGAATTAAAGGAGGTGAAATGAGTGCCAAGTAACATGGTTTGATGGGATCTGTTTTATGTAACACTGATAACCACACCTGAGCAGAGTGATTAGGTACAGGTGTTAAGGATTCAATATGTTTAGACTTCTTTATGATACTTGGTTTAGGACAGAGTGACCTTCTGATGAAGGAACTAGAAGAGTCTATGGTCAACATGAAACGTGTAAAATGAAGTAAGAATTAGGACCTCAAAATGTTGTTGTAAATAAAAACAGTATTTGAGCAGCTGGATTTGTGGTGGGTTTTGTGGGATCTGTTCTTCACCTTGTAGCATTTAGCATTTGTATCAATTACTGGGAAAAAAATAATCAAGAATGGTGATTGAATTAATAAAGATTACGTAAAGTGACAAAAGCAGGAGGAATCCAAGCAGTGAGGTGGGCAAGTCTCTGACAGTGGGGGGTGAGGGACTGTGCCTGGAGAGCCAGGGACTGGGAAGACTTGAACTATGCTCTTTTCTTAGTGGAAAATGAGTTTCCGGTGCAGTGCCAAGGACAGCAGGGGTAGTGTGGATTCTGCGTGTGCAGGTGTGGTTTTCTATAGGGAATGTGGTGGGAGAGGAGGCTGGGTGCCGGGATGATCCTTGCTGGGAAGGTGCCTGCTTCTGCTGTGCCTGTACCAGAAGAAAAGCATTGGGAGATCAGGGAGGATTCAAAAAAACGTGTAAATGAGTGTCCAGACTGTGGGATGTCCTCGTAGGAGGGGCCCTGAGTAGCCCTGCTGTATCACAGGGACTGTTCAGAGGTTATTTGGTCGGTCAGGTATCTTTAAGGGAGCAAAGTTTTGATGGCTGTCCCTTCATGTTGCAGACAAAAGGGTGATTAGAGGCTGAAGCTGAAAGGTGCCATCTGTAAGGCAGGCACGAGTTCTGGAGAGGTGAGGGCAGTAATTCAGGGGTGAGGAGGATGTACGAAGGTCACATCTCTGGCCCCTGGGGCAGGGTGGTGCGTGATGAGTGGGCAGAGGATGTCCCATGTGCTGCTCACAGCATGGGTGCCAGGGGTGTTGTTGGTGGCCAGTGTGCCACTGACTGGGCACCAGCAGCATGGGGTGCATGGATGAAGAGGGATCTCAAGTGGGATTTCTAAAGTCAGCAGGATTTGGCTGGGATGGCTGGGAGGCCCTGTGGTCCCGGGGCAGGTGCCGATCCGGGGAAGGGGACTAGGGCACAAGGGTCTCTCGAAAGACACCATGTATTAGCGTGACCTTGAGAGACTGGCTCTGGGGAGAGCATAAATGAACGTCCCTCTCAGTGTGGTCGCAGGGTGGCAGTCCATGCCCGAGCCGCCGTGCCTGCTCCTCTGCCAAGCCATGGGGCAGTGCTGCCCTGTGCTCAGCCTGGCTGGGGGAGCAGGAGCTGTTTGCAGCCGGAGCTGCTTGCCTGGCGTGGCTGGAAGGAGATGCCAGGGAGTGTCTGGTGCTGCTGGGCTGTGCGAGGGGCTATGCTGCCAGGGGATGCTCGTTAGGGGTTCAATCTTTCCTGAGCAGCCTTGTGCCACTGTGGGGGCAGTGGCTGCGTGCTGCCTGCCCCAGCTCCATGTCGCCAGTGTGCTTGGAAGGAGAACATGTCGATCCCGCTCTGCCGCTGCCCCTTGGCTGGGCTGCAGGCAGGGCCTTCGCTGTGCCCAGGCAGCGATTGCATTGCAGTTACAGCACCAGGCTCGCACAGCCTGGTGCCACTGGGAGGGCAGGAGGGGAGGTGTTTCTTTGATCTTCAAAGATGAACTTTGGTGTGAAGGAGGGAGGGGTGGACAGACGGTGCTCTCCTGTTGTGCGCAGGCATGCAGCCTGTTGGTCACCAGCCGCTCTGCCACAAATGGGGGAAACCTCCTCCATGTTTGTGTGCTGGGGGACAGGCTGGTGACAGCTCTTCATAGGTCTTCTTGCTGGCCCAAAGTCTGCCGTGCCCTCCGTGACGTGCTTAGCTGGTTTCGGGGCGGTGAGAGGCACTCAGAGGTGTCATCTCCTGCCCCAACCGCAGGGGAAGTTCATATTGGTGCCGGTGTGGTTGAAGCCTTCCGCTGCGCGCGCCTGTGGTCAGGCAACGGGGACCTGGCAGCTGCTGGGGCGGTGTCAGTGGGGAGGGCGGTGATGCTCAGGGTGGCACTGTGCGGGACAGGGCAGAGCGACGAGGAGGCTGCTCCCTCCCGGGGGTCCGGGTGGGATGCTGCACATTGGCCCTTCCGGGAGGACGAGCAGACTGCAGGCTGAGGCATCTGCGGCTGCAGCAGGAGACTCTGGGGGACTGTGAGAACGCAGGTGGGAGGCCAGCACCTTCGCTTGTGTGTGGCTTGGTGGTTTGTTTTTTTTTTCTCTTTTTTTTTTTTCTCACTCCATCTGTCGTTGGTGGTTTGGTCTTTG
Source organism: Falco naumanni (assembly GCF_017639655.2). NCBI lineage: Eukaryota > Metazoa > Chordata > Aves > Falconiformes > Falconidae > Falco > Falco naumanni. Next base: position 62,733,287 of record NC_054057.1, read on the forward strand.
TGCACAGGCCCTGGGGAGAAACCTGATATTGCCATGTCTGACGGAGCCCTTTTCGCCTGGGTGCTGTTGTATATAATGGCTACATCAATGGAGACAGACTGTGTGGTGAGGCTGCTCGAGGGGTCTGCCCTCCCGTGTCACGCTGCAGAGCCTCTGGCACCCTGGCAGTGCAGCCTGGGCACCCCACCGGGGCAGAAGCAGTGCTGCCGCTCAGCGGGGATGCAGGCAGTGCAGTAAAGGCGCTTGGGTGGAATTCTTCCAGGACAGCCTCATGTGCTGGGGCTGGCAGGGCTGGTGTGTGTACAGGGGAATAAAGCAAGAGCATGCTCGCCTGGGGGCTTTGGCAATATGGCCATTTTTCCTAGGTTGCGATCCCTATCTGATGACCAGCATCCAAATCTGCAGCTCAGCTGACAGCGGCTGTACCACGGTACCACAGCTTTGTAGTTCAAGCTCTCTGGATTATGTGAAACGAGTTAGATAAAACCTGATTTTCTTACATAAAATGGAAAAGTCATACAAAATGGCGCACCAGAAAACTGCACCAAAACTAAACATTACTTTGGTTCCGAAAGTCAGCCTTGTGAACATTTACTTTTGCTTTTACATCCTAATTTGGGCTTTTTTGCATATGAGTTTTGATGCAGCCTTTAATTACATGCTTGTATATTTTCCACAAAGCACTGACTTACTCAGGATGAAAACACGCGCACGCAGGCCTGAGGTAACATCGTGTGGGCAGCGGCAGGGCAGGCGCTGCTGCTCTCAGACCTCAGTCACCCTGTGAATCTAAATGACCTCCCGATGCACTAGCCTAAGCCGTGCCAGAAGTGAGCTGGTGGGTTAGGGTGTTCACTGCTGAGAACTGGTGAGCTCTCGGTACCCCCTTTTGGCCTTTGAGGAAGGACTGTCTTCAGGGTGTTCCTCTTCACCTGGGAATCTGGAACTCGACCACCCAAATAAGCCCCGTTTCTGGAGGGCTGCTGCAGCAGCCTCTCATTCATCCACTGGTGATGGTGTCCAGCTCCTGAGTGCTGCATCAGCATCAGGATACAGAGCTCCTCTCCTGCTGCTGTGTTACAGCCTGCGGTTGATTAAGGATTATCATGAGCTTAGATTAAAACTGTGAATGACCCCCTCGGCCCATCTGGGACAGCATCTGCAGTGTCCCCTCCTGCCAGCTCTGCAGCTCTGGCAGCCCTGTGGCAGTTACCGGTGCTGTGCTATACTGGGTCAGGAAGGGGCTCTGGGGCTGGCAGGGAGGGCTGTACCCCTTCCATGCCTCCCGGCTGCCTCCGTTCAGGTGGTTGGGTCATCCCCTGTAGTGCTGCACGCGTTCTGTTTGGGTGACACAGCGGCCCCTTAGGACAGGGCCACCCTTGTGTGCGGCTCGGCTGCTGAGCAGGCAGGTGAGGGTTGAGTAATATTCCTTGTGCCCTCTCCTCAGTCTCTGGCTATTTCCACCCATCCTGGCCCTGTCAATGGGTGGGGGTCCTGGCAGGTGGTGGCCCTGCTCTGCGTGGGTAAGTTGGGTTCCTGGTGGGGCTGGCCCTGGCTGGGGCTGCTCTGCCTGGCCCGGTGGAGCCCACTTCTCCTGCTGACAGTCATGGTGGGAACTGCTGGGGTCCCAGCAGGAGATCCTTCCTGCTGAGATGTGGGGTGGCTTCTCTCTCCCTCTCTCTGACAGCAGGGTCAGTTTTCAGGACCCTGTAGGGGCTCAGCAGCTGGGGCAGGGTCAAGGGAAAGCTCTGTTTTATGAGGGGCTTGTCCCATCTTTCCTCAGCTGCGGGTGGTTGCAGACTGTGAGCCAGGTCTCGCACCCCCGGGTCTGCAGTGCTGCAGGGTGTCACAGAGCGAGCATCTCCGCTCAGACCTGCTCTCTGAGGCATTCGTGTCTGCAGCTGTCCCAGCCATCGCAGGAGCTGCTGGGTCGGGGCAGAGAAGGGAGCAAGGCGCTGGGCTGGGAGGCTGCTCGTTCTGAGCTGTGCCCTCACAGCAGCTTCTGCCCCACCTGCACATCCCTGCTGTCCCAGCTGATGCCCCAGGGAAATGCAGAACTGCCCCTGGCAGCCTCCCTGTGCTTGGTGGGTCTCTAAAGCATGGCTTGTAGCTTTGAGGCGAGACTCGAGACTCTGACTGGATGCTTTCTTCCTGTGGGCTCACCGGTAGGTGTTTTTGCTGTATTTGTTCAGTTGGCTTTAGGGCTGGGAACTGCTGAGCAGTGAGGGAAGTGTGTGAAAGGCTGGGCTAGTGGCCCCTGCAGAAGTCTTAATTAACAAGCTAAAATCTGGATAGAAAGCAGGGTTATTCTTCCCATTCTTTGGAGCAGTGGTGCAGGATCTGGGACAGTTTGAGTCGTTACTGGTCATTCCTGAGACCCTGGGAGCTAATCTGCAGAGTAATGGTTAGCTCTTGAGTGCTGTCAGTGTCTGCTAACAAACTACATTATAAACATTTTAATTAAAAACACTGATCATGATTGCAGCAAAAGTGGGATTAAAAAATAAAGCATAGCTAAATATGTGTTTAGTCCCATGTTTACTGCCTCCTCCCACTGATGTCCTTTGGAAAGCTGCCATGGTCTCGCTGCTGCAGGGCTTGCGGGGCGCTGCTGCTGGGGTCCGAGTCTTGCCAGGCTCTGCTCCACAGGCTTCCCGGCCCATGTCCATGGGAGAGCCCGTCTGCTGCAGAGCCAGGTCTTCCTCAGCCCTTCCCCAGCGGTCCCAGGTTTTGGCAGCCTGGCCTTGCTCAGGTGTAGGGGAGGGTCCTGCCCAGAAACCACCACTTGGCTCCCGGATATTCAGGCTCCCCGCCTTCCCCATCCTGGGTGGCAGCTGAGACCGATGCTGGGAGACGGTGGTGGGTGATGTGGTCTCAGGGTGACTGGGGACCCCATTTGCTGGAGAGGGCCTTGCGGGGTGGCAGTGTGGGAGCGCCTCAGCCAGCTGGGCGTTGGGGAAGGCTCTGTGCTGGTGTGGTGCTGGAAGCTCACCTTCCTTGGCCGATGGGCACCATGTTCCCGCAGCCTGCAGTCCTGCGGCCCCACTCAGGCGAGGATTGATGGGCTTCCTAGCCTTCTCCTCCCCTCTGTTCTGGGCAGTCACAGCCCTGGTCACCTGATGGCCTCCATCTGCTGGGCACGTTCCTGCTGTGTCCCTCTGGACCATCTCTCCTGGAAAGCCCAGATGTGATGCCTTCTGCCGTGAGGGCAGGGTAGTCCCCAGGGCCAGAGGCATCTGAGGAACTTGTCATCTGGAAGCTGCTGGGTCTGAGGCTCCCAGGCTTGCAGAGAGAGTGTGTTTAGAGCTCCAGGACTAATAAACTGTTGTGGGAATTTTGGCTTACTTGGTATTATTTTCCCTTGAAGTTGTGCTGCACTGTTCACTCTGAAATCATAATCTGGGTTGGTTTGGGCTGTGGCATTTCTTAGAGCAAGAGATTTACAGTGGCGTGTCCAGCAAAATGCAAAGAGCGGCCCTGTGCTATATAGGGAGAATATATGACATGGAAGCAGCAGTGTCCTTGTGCAGGGCATTGCTGAGATTTCCTCCCGGAGGCTTTGTACGATGCCTGCTATGGGAAAGAGGACTTTGATGGAAACAGAAAGGGGTTATGAGGGTGGTCAGGAGAACCCAGGGTCTGTGTGAGGAATCATAGAATCATTTAGGTTGGAAAAGACCATTGAAAAGATTATCAGGTGCAATCATTTAACCCAGCACTGCCAAGCCCACTGCTAAACCACGTCCCTAAGCACTGGATCGCTGTTTTTTAAACACTTCCAGGGATGGTGATTCCATTGAGTCTGTGGGCAGCCTGTTCCAATGTGAGGAAGGTTGTGCTGGTTTAGACCAAAGTTTGGTTTCGCCCCAGTATCGTCTTAGAAGATGGCTGGGAGCACGTGCCTCAGGAATCGGACAAAACCAGGAAAAGGATATAGTAATATTTCTCTGGTTGACTCAGCATCCAGTGGTGTGTGGCTTATGGACTCCTGTGCCAGTAGTAGTGTCTTCAGATTTAATAGTGCTGGTTAGATTTTCTTCTGTGATTTTGTTTAATTGCTTTTGAACTGGGTGAACTTTGGAGTATCCACAGCCTCCTGTGGCAGGGGGTCCACAGTCTGACGGCACAGCCTGTGAAGAAGTACCTGCCTTTGTTTTGAAACTCGCCGATTTAACCTAACTTTCCCCAGGTCTTCTAAGATACTGTTTGTTATGTGTGGAGTGCTCTGGATATCAAATCATAGACTGGGAGTCTCACCCCACTCAGCTGCCTCTTCCTTAGTCTGACAGATCCTTCTGCATTGGCTTCATGGAAGCTCTTTGTGTCCCTGCTGAGCTGGGGACCAGAACATGGCATTCAGGGTGGGGGTAAAGCACTACTGCTGACAGGATGCTCTCGGTCTCGTTCCCTATTCTTCCTCTATGCTTTACACGTCTGGCTGCAGCCAAGCTGTTGCAGCTGAGGGCTCTGTGCCTGGGCAGGAATAGCTGGCCCAGCAGCCACGTTTTGCTTGTGAAGTCAAGGATCTTCACCTTGATGGGCATGCCTGTCTTCAAATCCCAGGACTGATACCCTTGGCAGTGTAGTGCTCCCTGCCGAGGCCATCACCCCACCACTCGCCCCTGGCCCAGACCAGGCGTGGGTGGAGGAGCACAGGTCCCAGCACCAGCTTCTCAGCACTGACTGAGACAGTGGCCTTCTGGTGGTCCTTTTCCCCTTGTAACCAGCTCTTCATCTGCCCAAGGGCTCCCCTTCCCCTTCCAGAGAACCTTGAGAACATTTGGTGGAGGGACCTGGTCAGGCTGGACATCCACAGTGTGGCTGGACCAGCTGCATCTCCTGAGTTGAGATGGGTTTGTTCATCTTTCATAAGGAGGTGACATCTTTCTGCAAGGTGCAACTGTTGCTGGCAGAACCCATACTGATGCTTTCCCAGGACATTGCATCTACTTAGGTGTCTGCTTGCTCTGTTCTTGATCATTGTTCTGACTGATTTTCCCATTACAGATGGTAGCTGGCTGGTCCCAGGTTCCCAGGATTGCCCCCAACCTGCTGCGTAACACGTGTTGCGTTTGCTACTTCCCTCGTCCTGGACACAGAGGCAGTTTTGGGTCACAGCATGTACATCGCAGTGAAGAGTTTGGCTTTTTTATTGAGTATAATCAACCAGAGTTACTGGAAGTTCAGTGTTAGCAGGCCCATGCCCTGAAAGCGCTTGGTCTATTTAATCTGTAGATGGAAACTTTATGGTTGTTGCAGTAATATCCACCTTTCTCATGTTAACTTCTTTTTTTCCCTTTCCGCTGTGTGAAATACTTTGTTGAAGTTCACATTCTGCAAATGCCTTATAGTTTTCTGTTAGCTGAGGCTGATAGACTGTGTGGCTTGGTGGATGTTTGGATGGCCACCTAAAGTTAAGTTGGTTAATGGGCAATCAGGTACTGAAAATAAAACTGCACGTGACTGTTGGCATGGGTGGATGGTCAAAGGGAGCTGCCCTGTGCCTCTGTGAGCGAGTGCTGCGTCTGTGGGAGGGTGGTGGGAGGAGATGCTGTGCTGCTTGTGAAGACCTGTGCAGGAATTCCCTTTCTGGGTGCCTGCTGTCAGAGCCTGGGACCCTTGCACCTGGGCAAGAGCAGGAGGAGACATCTAATCCTCATCCAGCCTGGAGCAGAGGCTGTGGCTCGGCACCTGCTGTGGGATGCTGCTGCATTGCAGGCCAGAGGCTGCCCCTGGCTTGCTCTGAGATCCGTCCTCATTGCAGCACCTGAAGATGGGAGTGGGTTTAATGAAACGCATGTTCTCACCAATACCATTTTATTTTAAGTGTTAGTTTCGTATGATAGATGACATCTATGTTTTTTAACATCCTGAGAGTTATATTTCCTTTTCTAAATCCAATTGCTAATGAGTGTTTAAGCTAAAACATGGGGTCTGGGGCTTGTTTTGCTGGGAGGAGGCTGGTTTGGCTCTTCCAGAGAACTTTTTTGCTGGCTAGAGTGCTGTAATTACCCTGCACCAGGTGTGATGCAGAAGAGTTTGCTAATACTGCTCTCACCGCTGAGTCTTGTTTGTGGCAAAACAATCTCTGCATTTGTGTGCTGACGTTATTAGTCACTGAGCTGTTCCTCGGGAGGATGACGAGGTAGAAGCACTAGGTAAAATGGTATTTGAAGGCATTTGTTGGGGTGCTTAGTTCCATGTGAGCATCTCATGTTGTTATCAGTCTGTTTTTTTAGTTTGTTTTTTGAAAAGACTTAGTTTACCTCCCCTCTTGTTCTCGAGCAGGTGCCTGGAGGGAGCAGGGAAAGACGAGACCTTTCCATGGCTTCTTACAGTGTAATTGAGCATGTTTTCCAGGGAGGACAGGTCTCAGATAGCTTTGGGAAGCTCTGTTGGAAACATCCTGTTTGGGGATCTGGGCTTCTCTCCTTTCTGTAGAGCTGAACGCCCTTCCAGTCTTACCTGCTGCTGGTGTCTGCTGCTCCCGTAGTTCTGTGCAGGTCACCAGTGGTGTCGCAGCAATGCTGCGTGTGGCAGAACGAGAAGGAGCTGAGGAGGGGTGGTCTGTCTGGCCAGTGCAGACCTGGTTTGGGGGATCCAGGCTCCATCCTCTGCCAGGGTGGGGGCTTTTCATACGGCTGTAGGAATGTCCTTATCCACCGGATGTGCAAATGGGACAGTGGCGCAGTCATGTGTAAAAGACAGCTCAGCTAGAAGCGGGGCAGAGAGGCTGTATGTGTGCATTGCTGCACGGTGCTGTGCTCCGTTGTGACTGCGTGGCCTTCGATCCTCAGCCCGTGTCTGTCTGGGGTGTGACAAGCGCTGCCCGGCCCCGCAGGTGCAAGGCAAGGGCAGCAGAGCATTTTGAGAACTGTGACAGTCTGCACAGACATCCTTCAGCATCAGTGTTCGGCACAGCTGGTTCCCCTCAGTTGTGGGGCAGGACTGTTTCATTTTTGAGGTTCTCTGTACCTGAGAAGGGTTTTGTTTCCTCCTGCTGTATGCAGTGCTTTGCCTGGGTGTCCTGCTGCCCTGGCAAGGCCAGCGAGCACTGCCCTGAGCCAGCCGCTTGATGGGGAATTGCAAAGAGGGGCTGCTCCCCTGTGCAGCTCCCTCCTTGGGAGACATCTTGGCTTCAATCCTCTGGGCAAACTCCCTAGCCTTCTGTGAGGGCTGCTCTGGAGCTGGGAGGGTCTGGAGCAATCCTCTGCGCTCCTGATCCCTGAGGAGCTGGCTCTGTGGCCGCCCTTTGCAGGCTGCTACAGGGTCGATGCCTTTCTGGTGAGGCAGAGGGGGATTTGCCAGCCTCTTCCATTGCCTGGCCAGGAGGCTGTGTTCTCTTGACCTCCAGATTTATTTACCTGTCCTCTGAATCTTATTTCTGCACTGTCAGTCTCTCACTTTCACCCCTTTGGTATTTTTCTTCTAATTTATCCTTTCCTCCGCTGCTTTTGGAATAAGCCAGAGGATTTTCACTGTTGTAAGTGATGATCATGGGAGGGACTTTAAAGCCAGGGCAAGGGCTGGGCTTGAGGACCAGACGAGGTCTCCTTTAGTCCTCTTCCCAAATTTCCAAATGGGCTTTTTTATTGGGATTTCAAAACACTGAGGAGATTTCACAATATCTAGCCTAATCAGGTTGAGTCTGCTCATACCTGCAGCCATTGCCCGAGCATCTCCTGTGAGGCCAGTGATGTGTGCAGGACTGCGTAAATACAGCCTGGGAGCAGCCTGGTGCCTACGCTGGCATTACAGCGAGTCTGCCCTGTGGCTTGGAGCGGAGGTACCGGACTAACTGCAGCTAAGGAGAGGCTGAGATTTAGTCAGAACGCTGGTATTAACTTCCCGGCTTGCAGAAGTGCCCAGGAGGTGGTGGTTTAATGAGCATAAGTGATTGCTGCCCCAATCTTCTATTACACCCAGGAGATAAACATCTCAAAGAGTTATCTTCCAGGGCCTCCCTGTGGCATCGGGGTCTGGACCTGCCTAGGAAGCCTGTCTCAGCATCTGTCTCGCAGATGCTGTCACGCACGGGTCCGCAGCACAGCTGCCCTGGCTGGAGGAGGTCTGGTGCTCAGTTTCTCTTCTTCGTGGGCAAGAGGATGCCTGTGCCCGGCGTGCGGGGTGCTGCAGAGATGGGATGCTCTGGGGTGGTTTGGGTGACATGGGCATGACCTCATGGTGTGTAGGAGGGAGCTGGTTTGCTTCAGCGCTGTGAACCCCAGGGGGGAGAAAGCGGTAATTTCCTTGTCATCGTCAGCAGTGGCAAGGTTTGCAGGCAGGATTTGAGCTGGGGGTGTGCGGAGCGTGTGGGAGGAGGGAGATAGCTGCTGCTGAAGTCAGGCTCTTGTGTGTGCTTTTTCTGTTTACTTCCTGGCTTTTGTTAACTGTTTGCTGGCTGGGCCTGTTCCCCCTCTCTCCATGGAAACCGTAGGGAACAGCCTGCTCTTTGTGGTCTCTGACTTCAGCCCGCAGGTGTCGGACCCCGGGCTCCGGGGCTGCGGAGGGGCAGGGACAGGGAACAGGGGTCCTGCGGGTCTCGACCCGGAGCGATGCCTCGTTCTCCAGCCTGAGAGCCTGGGGATCTACGGGGGGGCGGCGGATGCTTTGCTGGTGGGGAGGGTGGGGATATTGCCTTTTGTGGAGGGGTCGGTTGGGGTGACCAGAAGGGGCTATCACAGCCCAGCTGGCGTGGCTTGGGGTCTCCGGCTGTGCTGGCTGCCTAGAGCCCAGCTGTGGCTGACCTCAGCCGTGAACAGTGGCCCTCCGCCCAGGGTCCGGCGAAACGCCTCCGCCTCCTGCACCCTCCTCTTGTTTGGGCAGAGGACATCTCGGTCCCTGCCCTGCGGGGCCGGCCGGCAGGGCCTTGCCCCCGCCCCCGCCTCCGAGCGAGGGCTGCGGCAGGCTGCTGCTGCTGCCGCGCTGGCAGCCGGGCTGTGACGCAGGGCTGCGGGGGCTGCGGCACTGTGCACCCCGGGCCGGGCAGCGGGGCTGCGCTCCCGGACCTGCCCTGTTTGGGCAGAGCCTCATCAGTATTCCGGGTGCGTGGCCGAGCCGGCTGGAGCCGGTCTGCGGAGCCTGGCAGCTCCGGCGCGGTTCTGGCACGGCGCTCGGGGTGCTCCCGCCGCTGCGGATGGGCTCAGCCGCTGTCCTGTGGCACTGCATGGAGCCCTCCTGCTCCGCTGCTCCAGCCTTGCACTGTTGGCATGGGTCAGGCTGGGGAACATGTGCCGGGGGTCCTGGGCATCCCACAGCCTGGCTTGAGTGTGGTGCTGTCATCCCGCTCTGTCCTGTCTTTGCCTGGGCAGCAGCACTAAGCTGGGTCTTCCCCAGTGCCACCACCAGCACGGTCTGCGTGGGGCTGCGGGCCTCTGCAGCCCCACTAGCATGTAGGTCCTGGGGCTGGCTGATGTCTGTCCTGTCCTGGTCTGCTGCTGGCATCTGCCCACTGCCAGGGCACTCAGAACTTAACAGCTCCAGCCATGCTAGGAGCCTCACCCCTCCATTCCTGACTGCCGAGGCATTCTTAGATGCTGCAGCACCAGTCCCTCAAGCTGGGTATGTGGCTTGCTGCAGGGGATCCCCCAGACTTGGGGCCCTCTGCGAAGCGACAGCACCTTCAAGCCCAGGTGGGATGGTGAATGCAGCCATCCCACCCCCCATCCTTGCAACAAAACTCTTGCATCTGCAGACAGCTGGAGCAAAACCACCGATGCCAGTTAGGTCTGGAGGAGCACAGTGGAGCATTTGACCAGTCACGGTTCAGACTCCTTTTCCGTTTCGGGACTCCACCCTGAACTTCACTCTGGGGACCAGCCAGCAGTGGAAAGTTCCCTGACTTTTGGACTGCCTTCCAGTGCAGCTGCTGTTTAGCCTCTCATGGCTTTTTGTTAATTTAAGCCAGATGTTCATTGCCATAATATTTGTAACATGAGTGTGACTCACAAAAATACTGGTGTAAGAGACTAACTTGCTTCTGTCCCCAAGCACCTGCCCCAGGTCAGGATTGCAAAAGCACGGTGTCCCTGTTACATCCTCTGAGCTCGTCTGCTTCTGGAGGCCTGCATGGCACAGGGGACTCTGGCCCAGCCGCCTTCCCACCAGGTGGGTGGATTGTAGTCTTTTATTTGCATTAGATACACAGCACCAGTCAAACCCAGTATAGTCATGGAGTAAACTATCTAAAGAAGAGACACTTGAAGGGTGCATGGGGGATATTTCAGTGGTGGCTGTCTGTAAATGCTGGTGGCTTCTGGTTTCCTGGTCTCATTCTCAGAACAGTTCCTCCATCACTCGGTGTTTCAGCTGTGGTGGCTGAAGAGGCAGCCAGAGCCCACATGCTGTCGAGATCTCTTGGGGTTTGAGCCTTCCTTGGGTGCAAGTGCCCTGCCTGCAGCCCTCTGCCACCTGAAGTTGTGTCTGAGGTTCCGTTTTACTCTGTTTTAGAGGGTCTTGTTCTTTCTGTGTGAATAATACCAGGAGGATCATATCAATGTATATAGCATATGGAAACCTTTGGCTCTTAACAGGCTAATTCGGTAAAAATATCATTATGTTGTTACTGTAGTAAAGACCAGTATCTTCTTGGGATGTGGCTGTACAGCTGTTTGAAGTGTATTTCTTCTCAATGCTGCTGGATGCCCCAGATGAGTATTGTGCCTGGGTTCTGGCACTGCATTTTAAAAAAAGTAGTATACAAACTGTAGAGAATTGAAGGGAATGCATTAAAAGCACTAACAGCTTTAAAAATACCATCTTTGGTGGGATAGTGAAGGAGGCATTGTCAGCTGATGGGAATTCTCCGTGTTTCTCAGTACATTTCAGACTGTAGGGAAGAATGTGGTCTGCTTTTCTTCCCAGCTGATAAGGGTATTGTTGAAGAAACTGGCTTTATATGCAGGCAAGGGGATTTGGACAAGATCGTGGAGGAGGCAGGGTGGGAGCTTTGAGGACAGTGTGGTACTGCAGTGGGCTTTGGAAGGTTGTTGAGGATGGGTCAGGCAGATGCCTGTTGGGGTGATCCATGCACGCTTGGTCCCACCTCAGCAGGGGAGTGTGTGGTACATCATCTCTTCCAGCAGATACTTCTGCGATTTAGTGATACCTTAAAGCCCAGAACTTGCCAGAATATTTTAAAAAGATGAGATTCATATGGAAGGTGTACCATCTGGCGTTGTTACAGTGACAGTTAAACCCAGGATTTTGGGAAGGGATGAATATAGATGGTCCTGCTTCATTACAGGAACAATTTCCAGTCCCTGGGAGCAAGGAGCTGTCAGAGCACAGCTAGGAAGGAGCTTGTGGGGTTAGTGGTCTGGTTCCTGCCCAAAGGCTGGTTACCTGCGTCTGAACTACTACTGACAGATGTCTGTGCGATTGGTTCTAACATCTCCAGTGATGGAGACGCCACTGCCTCCACCAGCCTCACCTGGAGTTTGGCACTCTTTGGAAGACCTTCCCTCGTAATTGCTTTCTGCAGAATTCCTTGCTCCTCGCTGCAGTGCGGCTGCTTCTGGGAGACAGGACACCAGATGATGTGGATGAGGGTTGAATCCAGTCTGGCAGCTCGTGTGTTCCTGTGACCTTGGCACAGATGGCAGAGCCGTAGCTTTGGCGGGTTGTCAGGCACCTTCTGCTCGGTTTCAGACATTGGTGCCCATTGGCTTGGGAGGGAGGGGAGCTGGGTGCATTCCGCCTTCTGCCCAAGAAGCACTGACTTGGTGTGGAAAGGGGCATCTTTGAGCTGATCCTAGGTCTGGGCAGCTGCCGCACATGTTCAGCACCGTGTAGCTGGGAGGGTGTACTGCTCAATGAGAGATTACTGTCTGAAAAGTGCAGAATGGTTGAGGGAAGAGAAAGACCTCCAGCTAAGGCAAGGAGGTGGCTGGGCGATGCCTCTGCTTGTGCAGCATGGTGAATGGTGGTCTGTCAGTAATAGGGGCAGTGGTGGAAGAGGAGGCAGCTGGTGCAACTTGTGGGCTTAGGAGGGGACTGAGGAGGGAGAGGAAGGGGCTGAGCTGAGGTGTTGGCTGTGCCCTGGGAAAGGGAGAGGCTGAACCTGGTGGTGCCTCGTGGCAAAGTGGGATTCGGCCGTGTCTGAGGGCTGCAGGCAATGACCAGGGCTGGGCGCATCCACAGCGAGCTGGAGAGGAGATGGGTGTTGCTTAAGAAAATTGTGAGGGCGTACTGTGAAGGAGGATGAGGGATGGAAGAAAAGGGCCAATTCCAGAAAGGTGGTGGGATTTCAAGAGTCGAGGCAGTGGGGTCAAAGACTCCTGGATAAGGAGGGCGAAAGGAGTTGCTGATGTTAAGATGTTATCTTCTCCTTGAGAGGCAGAAGGCCTAGGCTGGTTTAGCAAACCACTTTCAGAAAGGTAAGAATAATTTAAGGGGAGTCAAGCATCTTTTTTTTTTTTTTTTGCCCCCTCCCTAGAGGGAGCACAGATGAAGCTTGCACTGAGGAGGACAGCCAGAGAGAGCGAAAACATGTTAGGAGAAGGGGAGGAGGAGGAGGGTCCTGGGGCGATGCTGGAGATGGGGGAGTGCTGCAGGCAGCAAAGGTGGGGGGTGCCAGGGAGGATGTGGGTGCTGCCATGGGGGACTCTGGAGGCAGCGGCCGGGAAGGAGGAGCAGAGCTTAACGACGGTGCGTTTGATCAATGAAAAACACTTTGCTCGGGAGCAAGGCAGGAGTGGAGCTGTGGCGGAGACGGTCCGGGCCCTGGCCGCCGTCGGTGCGGGTCCGGGGAGCTGCTGGGTGCCGGCGTCCGGACGCTGCGGGGGTCTCGGAGCCGGTGGGCTGTCAGACACCATCGCCCACGGCACAAGAGCAGCTGCCGGCGACGAGGTGCGGGTTGCAGAAGGGGGAGAGGGGAGCCTAGGAGCAGCTGAGTCTCCGGGGCCCGGGGCCAGGCACGGGAGCGATGGGCGGGCGATAGGGGGGCGGCGGCGGCGGTGGTGGTACCCGCCAGGGGCGGGGGGCGGCCGCGGGGCGGAGTGTGCTTGTGCCGGCTTCTCTCTGCCGGTGCTGGCCCCCAGCCCGAGCCGCGCGGGGGCGCCCGGCGGCAGCGGCGAGCGGGAGCGTTGCGCCCCCTGGTGGGCACTCCGGGTCCCGGTCCCGGCCCGCGGCGGCCCTGCCCGGCGCTCGGTGGTGCCCCGGCGGGGCCAAGGCCGGGCGGGGCGGGTGCGGGCGGCCGGGCGGTGACGGGGCCCTGCCCCGGGGCTGCGGCCGAGCGCCGGCCCGGCGCGGCTCCGCTGCCTCCGCCCGCGGCCCGGCCAAGCGGTGCCTGCCCGCAGCCGGGCGCCGAGCACCCCGGGAGGGCGCGGCCCCGGCCCGGCCCCGGCCCCGTTCCGGGGCGGGCCCGGCCCCAGCCCCAGTCCCAGCCCCAGCCCCCGCGCTGGCGGCGCGCCGGAGCGCGGCCCGGGCATGCCGGCGCGGCGTGGGAGCCGGCAGGCAGCGGGGCGGCGTGCGGGGGTCCCGCTGCGCTGCCTTCCCGGGGCCGGCTGCCCGCGCCGGCAGCGGCCCAGAGCGGCGGGCGGCCCGGGGCCATGGGGCAGCCCCGCAGCTGACGATGGCGGAGGGCTGGCGTTGGAGCGAGGCGGGCCGGGGCCCCCCGCGACCGAGCCCCCCGCCGCGCCGTCAGTGTGTGCGAGTCGCTGGACCTGCAGGGCGTCCCCGCCGTCCACGCCGCGCTGCGGGCTGCCCAGCAGCAGCGGCGGCGGCCCAAGAGCTTCTGCGTGGCGGGGGAACGGGCTGGCGGCTGGGGCGCTGATCCCCCCCGCCGCCACCCGGCCGGGCCCGCGGTGGCCTGCTGGACTTCTTCAGGCTGCGCTCGCCCCGCAAGCCGGGGCCGGAGGGCGAGGGCGAGGCGGCGGCGGCCCTGCTCGCCGGGCCCGACGGGACGCAGCGCCCGCGCCCCAGCAGCATGACTTTCCTGCCGTCGGCCCGGCAGCCGCCCCCCGGCGAGAGCCCCGGCTTCCTCCGGGGGGGCTCCCTGTGGGGCAGCCGCCGCTGGAACCTCTTCGGAGGCAGCGGCTGGAGCGGCTCCAGCCCCAGGAAGAATTTCAGCTCCCTGCGGAAAAGCTTCAGCTTCCGCCTGCGCCGGGGCCACGAGCTGCGGCGGTCGGAGTCGGGGGGGCTCCTGCGCCCTGCACGCCTCCGCACCAAGAGCGAGGGGGACGCCAGCTCCCTGCACACTTGCCCCAGCAAGCGGGACCTGCTCTACCCGGAGCTGGCCAGGGTCGGGGGCCGGCTGCACACTGAGCCCGGGCAGGCGGGGGGACTCTGGAGACTCCTCACGAGCCGCTTCCGAAGGCGAGAGCGTGGCAGCACCAGCGGCATGTGCCCCAAGGACCCCCACGGCGCCACTGAGCCTGTCCTCCTGGGCAGCGGTCCGCTGCGAGCGCTGGGTAAGTGAGCGCAGGAGCGCTGCTGGCCTGGTGAGAGCCCCCCTGTGCTTGTGGGGTCTGTGGCAATGGGCAGCCGTGGCCCGTCCCAGCCGTGGCCCATCCCAGCTGAGGCCCTGGTGTGGGCAGGGCACAACTGTGCCCTGGTGCACTGTGAGGTGGGCACTCAGGAAGGCTTGGTTGCAGCGAGGTAGCCTGAGCATTCATGGGGCCGTTCCGTACTCCAGCACCCGGTGGCCCTGGGCACCGCCATTGTCATTGGTGCCAAAGGAGCTGCAGCGTGGCTTGCTGGGAGTAGGTGCCACAGGGATCTGGGTTCCTTTGCCAGCCATGCACCTGGGAGCCGACTGCGTGTTCCATATCCTTCTTGCCCCAGTGGTGTTCCAGCAGGGATGGGGAGAGCTTCACCTTGCATAGCAGCACCGGTGGAGCACAGGGAACTGAAACTCCGTGGGATGGGGAGAGGAGTCCTGTTAGTGGGCTCCTGAGCAAGCCTGAGCTGTTTGGGAGATTGCCAGAGCAGTGGTGCAGAGCAGCGCGAAGGGGCTGGGGAGCACAGAGGTGCATCTGCACCTCCCTGGTGCCAGGCTGTGTCTGGGCGAAGCTCTGATGGGTCCTTCCTTAGGGCAAGTGGAGGCCGTGCGTTCAGGAGCACAGTGGTGCTTGCCAAGTGTGGGACAGCCTGTGGAGAGTGGGGGTGGCATCCTGAGTGATGGCACCAAGGTCAGGACTGGCTGGAGAGGGATGCCAGGACCCCCGTGGGCACTGGGCATGCAATGGGGACTGGTAGCTGGGCCAGCCGTCAGATCTCGACTTTCTAGTGTTTGGCCTCACTGCCGTGGGCTGTTCTCCCATGCCAGAGCTGCCTGGGCATGCGGGGGGCCTCTACAGGGGCCGCGTTACCTGTTCCTCTGCGCCCCATTCCGTTCCCTGGCTGTGCAGTGTGCCCAGCCCTGCAGAAGCAAATGTGCGGGTGAGCCCTGCTGCCTGGCACGGGCTGGGGGGTGAGAACAGCATCCATGGGTTTTTTAAGGTGTTGAACGCTGGCCTGCACCCGCAGAGCTGGGCTCTGTGCTGGGACCTGCCGCTCTCGGGGGGGCAGGGCAGCCGCTTCCTGGCACCTGCGAGCCTCTCTGGGTTTCCATCACTCTGCTCTGGAGTCTGGGCGTTGTGGAGGCAGTTCACTGGTGTGGCTCACATGCCAGAGGGGTGGGTTGGGGCTGGTGGGCTCCCCGAGGAATCTGCACTCTCCCGAGGCAGTGGCTGCTCAGAGGAGCTTTGTGCCCAGGATGCTTTCTGGAAGGCTGGGCTTCTGTGACCAGCAGAGGAGCAGTGCTGCCGGCAGCCTGAGCTTTGCTGCTGTGCAGGTGCTACACAGGGAGGTCAAGGGGTTCATTCCTGACAGTCCCCCTTGTCCCAGGGGCTCACTGTGTTCCAAGGGAAGGTCCTGGAGGCTCCGTCTGGGTGGGTGGCCGAGGCTGCCTTTGGGTGCTGTGAGGCAAAGGGATGGGATGCTGCCTCGCTCCCTGCGCATGCTCCTCCAGGGGGGCCATGCGCTGGCAGGGGTGCCCAGGGCTGGGTGCCTGGTTCTGGCTGGGTGGCGGGAGATTCCCAGGCGAGGGGAGGCTGCGCTTATGGCTGGGGAATGTGGGTGTATCCCGACAGGGAGGGCCAGGCCCTGCCCGCGCAGCAGGGGGCCTGTTCCTGCTTGCCGGTGGCTTCCAGTGGGAGCTGCATCAGCAGCAGCCAGCCTGGCGGCCTCATTCCCAAAGAAGCAACTGAGGTTGAGCGCTCCTGGTGGTGTCCTCACCCTTCACCTGGGTGCTCTGCTGGGGCAGCTGGGGCTTCCTGTGCATCCTTCTGCTAGAGAACCTTCTGACACTTGGCTGGGGAGCGGCAGAGAGGGCTTGGAGCCCTCCTAGCGGTGGCCAGCCAGCTGATGTGAGACCCCTGCTTGTCAGGGTCATTTGCATTTGCCACCATGGCTCATACTGGAGGTGTGGGCTCAGGAATGACCTTTCTGGACAGCCTCTGGGAACAGCAGAATGAGCCCTGCTTGCTGGAGCTGCAAAGTTCACACGTTGGTTAGGTCTTTGCTTGTAACACCGTTTTTGCCATTATCTGCCTGGTGCCCAGGACAGGCCTCTGTAGCCAGTCGAACTAGGTTCTCCTGGGGTCAGTGAGATGTGAAGAAGCAGCGGTGAAGCCTGCAGAGCAGAGCTGCTGTTGCTTGTCCTGGCTTATGTCCTGTCTCCCCGTTGTCTATCCACTCAGCATGTTGGTCAGTGGGCTCTGGCTCACTGCGGTGGGAGCTGTGAGCCTCTAAGCCAGGACACTGTAGACTGGAGGTGCACAGCCTTAATGCTCCAACGTGGGCTTGCTGGATACAGCAGCTCAGGAGATCTCTGCCCTGTTCCTATTTCAGACTTGCAGGCCAATAGTGTGTCTAACACCCTCTCGACATTTCAAAAACTTTGATGCTTTATGCTAGTGCTGCCCACCTTAGCCCTAGGAAAGCTGATGGTACCGTCCCAACACGCCCTCCTGAGGGGGTGCAGCTGCAGTTGCGGTTATCAGCTCTTTGGAAGAGCTGGATATATGAGTCCAGGTGGAGATCCAAGCCAACACTGCTACCCTGTTTCCAGTACCTGGAGTATTTTGTTTATAGCAAGCTGAGATACCATCCAGTGCTGCATTCTGCCATGTAGACATACTCAAGGGCCAAAAAACCCAGCCCGCTGGAGAGTTGGAAGATGGTCCCAGTGCTGCTCCCCCAGCCCTGCTGAGACCTCCTCTGGGCTGTGTGGGTGACGTTCGCTCCCTGCTGATGCAGAGGTTCAGCTGGGACCAAGCGCAGGGAGGGGTGATCAGGGGAATGCAGAGTCTGTTGCCCAAAAACGGCTTTTAAAGAGCTGATCTTTGTGTAGCAGGGTGAAGGCTGACAGGGGGTATGATTTTCTGTTAATGCACCAAGACAGGGCAAGAGCCCTTGGATCTTGAGAGCCGAGTCAACACAGAGTCCAGCCAGCTTGGACTGATCACAGATAATCGTGGTCAGTGGTTCAGAGGAACGCTTCAAGGTACCGAGGTATTGGTTGATGCAGTTTTGAAGAAGCCTGATGGGCACAGGCTTGGAAAAACTTGACTGGTTTGGGACTGGAGTTTTTCTGGCACACAGAGGGATTATGTGGTGGGTATAGTATTGCTGACAGCTCAGGAAGTGTTTCTCCTAACCATATTCCCCTCTTCCAGAAAAATGCCCTGCTTTTTAAAATGCCTTAAGGTTTTAAGGTAACTCCCTTTACTCTCCTGTTTGGTGTTTGGCCATGCAGAAGACTAATGTGTAGGGCAGGGGTCCTCAAACTTTTTAAACAGGGGCCGGCGCGCGGATGAAGTGGCAGGAAGTCATCTGCGGCTGCTTGGTTGCTTGGTTTCCCCCCCCCAACCCCTGGCGGTGTGTGTGTGTGTGTCTCTGTAAATACCGGGGGACCAGACTGAGGACCCTGGGGGGCCGTATTGAGGATCCCTGGTGTAGGGCATGTGTGAGAGAAGACTGCTGGGAGATGAGGTGGGTGTTTCTACATTAATAAGGTGAAGTTTGCATAGTGAATTGAGTAGGCAATGATATGCGTCATCTCTTGTTGGTACCTGCCTCGGCTTAGCTGGGAGTGTTGGTGAGAAGCAGAAATTCGTGATGAGTTTAGAGACCATGCCTCAAGATGATTAATCCAGTCTGGTGTCCACGCTTCAGAAAAACTTAAGTCTGGAAAGTATCAAGGAAGGAGCTGCTGGGACACCAGTCTGAGAGGCCTGATTCTCAGGGCGAGAT
The DNA here is from genome assembly GCF_017639655.2 of Falco naumanni. Taxonomy (NCBI): domain Eukaryota; kingdom Metazoa; phylum Chordata; class Aves; order Falconiformes; family Falconidae; genus Falco; species Falco naumanni. The sequence goes on from NC_054057.1 coordinate 62,751,524, forward strand.
CGGAGGAGGCGTGTGCAGGAGGTGCAGAGGTGTTCTGATTAGTCTACAGGCATCCATAGGAAGAGGGAACTTCAAAAAACTGCCTTTTTAATCTTGACCTGCCTTTGCTCATGGGGTTAAACAGCTAGAGCTGAGGTCAGCCAGTCTTGGAACAGGTTGTTACCGGAGAGGTAGGTCCCCAATAGAGCAGTTGTGCTGAGGAAGCGGTGGGTTATCTGTCTGTCCACGTCACTAGCTCTGCCGGCTTGTCCCTTCCAGCAGACCCTGTCTGGCTGTCAGAGCAGAGAATTTGGTACAGTTCTTTCATTGCGTGTATTTGGATGTGGACTGGAAAGTAGTAGGTGCTGAGAGGCTTAAGTCTTCTTCTGAAGCCTGTGTGCTGTACAGCATACGTGGTCTGATGTCCCCGCTGCTGCGGTGTGCGGTATAGCTAAGGAACAGGGGTGGCCGTTGGTGATCACGCCCTGGTTTCCCAGAGATACACAAGGTGCTCTCCTTTCACTGCTTCAAGGTGGTTAAAAAGCTCCAGTGAGATAATCCTTGCTGAGATCATGTCCTGCGCTGGGTGTCCGTATTGGCTGCGCTTTCGGACAGGAACACTAGCCTTGCCCGTGTTGGTCCTTGACCTGGAGAGATCTTTCCTTCTGCCAGCGCTGCCAGGGTTGAGCCTTTATCAAGGCTGGCTGGGGAAGGGCGGCTCTGCCCAGGCACGTTGCACCCCGCTGCCCTTTCATCTGCGTGTGCGGGCAGATGGGTACTTTGGAGCGTGGTTGGTGTGGGCCCTGCTGTGTTTGCTCAGCCTCTGACCTGATTTCAAGGCTGGTTTTAGTGTCCAGGGTTTTGCTGTCCAAGTTAGTTCCACAGTGGCTTGGATAATGAGTTGGTTAATTATTAGTTGCTCTGTGTGGAGACCACATGTGTCTGGCACTAGTTCTTCTGAAGAACAAGGTAGATGAACCTGCTATGCTTCACTTTATGAAGGGAGCAGCCTGGGTGAGGAGTCGGTTCTGCCTGGCCAGCTCCTTCGCCCCCCAGCTTGGTGGCAGCAGGAGGATGCAGGCGGCAGTGGGCCTGTGCTGCCGGGGCTGAGTTCCCACTGAGCTGTCCGTAGAGGTAGAGGAGGCCATTGCATCCAGCTTCCGAGGTGGAGGATTTCTGGCCTTCCCTCCATCATGTGTGATGCTGCCCGTCTCATAGCTGTGGTCTGGTCTGTAGGTCACTGAAGGTGTCCGCGGTGACCGGCTGGCTGAGGACCATCAGCTATATAGCGTGCCTGCTTTATGCCCATATCTGCTGCTCTTCATGGTAGAGACGCTGTCTGCCATAACATCCAGACTGCCACATTGTTTTCCACCTTCTGCAGTAGAGCTGCCTATGCCTGGGAATCTCCACGAGCAGAAGCTTCTAGCTTCTAGGCAGTAACAAAATTGGCCTGAATGTGTTTTTTTCAGGACAGGTTGGGCTGTGCCTCTCATGTGTGGTTGTGTCTTGGAGCCAAGGCCGTTTGGCTGTGCCAAGGCTCTCGGTGTGCAAGTGGTGCTGTAAGTCCACTGCTTCTGCTTTTGAGGTGAGATGCACCTGGGGAGGGTGTGCTGACTGGCCTGATTTTGGTTAGTGCGTTAGATCAGGTCAGGTCACTGGGGGCTTGCTGTGTGCTTCCATGTGGTCACTGTTTCTCGGCAGGAGAAGACCGGGGTCTCGTGCCACTTCCAGTGGGAAATGGTGCCCGAGTGGCTGGTGTCACCCCCTGCACCTCCCACTGCCCAGCGCACCAGCTGGGCGGGTGGGGGGGAGCTCTGGCAGCCCTGGAGGGCAGCGGTGCTGTCCGAGGTGGGGCTCCCACACTCAAACTGAGCTCCTGCAGCTGTGGGCTGAGACCTCTCTTAGGCTGATGTGGGTGTGTAACAGCCACGCAAATGCAGAGTGTGTAGTACTATACTAACAGAGTTTATACCGATGGAGGGCAGGGAATTGCCATATGCTGCATTTTAGTAGCAAATGATCAATGCTTGGAGTGGACGAAGCCAACATCAGCGAGTTGTGTCAGCATTTTTCGGGAGCCAGGTACTTGGCCTGTGGCTCTTTTGGGTGGTTGAGAAACTGCTCTGGAGGTGCCTTTCTGACAGCTCCGTGGGCGTCATCCACGCCCGCCTGCACAGGCTGCTGCTGGCGGGGGAGGAAAGAAAGTGCAAGAAAACGGCGGGCGGGGGGGCTCTGTGCTGAAAAGTGAGCAATGGAGCCGTCTGCGGTACAGGCGGCTGCAGGGCGCAGGGGCTTTCGGTGACCTGAGGGCTGGCGGACAAGGCCTGCGAGTGGGCACATCGTGTCACCCAGATGTCAGTGTACATGCATGAGTTGTGTGTGTCCCCTTGCCTGGTGAGAGAGGGGTGACCGGTGTGCCCTGGGAGCAGAGCAGCAGGGGGGTATGAAGGACCGAGGGCCAGTTACAGTGACAGATTTGACTTATTTGTGGCACAGACCCCAGCCTGACACATGGAAGTGGGTTGTGCTCCACATGCTCAGGCCTTCCTGGGCTAGCTGGTGGTCTTGACAGTCTTGAGTACCTTGTCTAGGTGGTAGGTGGGAATGGTATGTGTCAAGGCTTCATGTTTGGTAATGGTGATTCTTCAGGTGCTGCAGGAACCACTACATCTTCTGGAGCCTGCTCTTCGGGGTACTGGAAGTGCATGCTATGGGCTGCTGGTTGGTGCACCTGAAAACATTTATTTTTCCTCCTTTTGACAACCAGAGCCAAGCTTCTTCCCATGGTCTGCAGGGAGTGCTAGAAGTCTGTGTGTGGAAATGCTACTTTGTTAAATGCACAACTTGGGGAAGCTACGCTAACACCACCTGGTTTTGAGGAGTTTCAGCTTTCAGGCACCACTACAGAAGACCCCCAGACTCTGCAGGCAGCTCACCCGGAGTCAGTGTTGAGGGCTGGCTGGTGCCAGCAGTCAGGCGTGCAGCGGGGCTTGATCTGAGCACTCTTCCTCGGTGACTGGCTGGCTGTGGGGTGGGCAGGGTGCTTTGGGAAGTGGCTCTGGAGGGCATGCTGCAGGACACTGTGACGCTCCTTCTGTGCTCTTGCAGAAGCTCAGGAGCACCCAGACATGTCACAAGGTGCCGGCACATGCCCACCCCGGTGCATGGGCACATGTGGCCTCCTCGCTCACTTCCCTGCCTTGCCCCATCCCCAGTCCCTGCAGCAGGAGGAACCTCCGGCAGTGCCACCCGCTTGGCTGGTGGGGAAGGGCAGAGGGTGAGCGGGTTGGTTCGGGGAGTTGTGCTCCGTGCAGGCAGTTTAAAGTCAGGGTGGGATGTCCTCCTGAACAAGGGGTGCTTTTGTTTGTGTAGAAATTCATTGATGGAGGGGTTTGTGTGTACGGGTACAGCCTGGGACGGCAGGTGGATGCGAGGGTCTTCTGATCCTGACACCTGTGACCTTGGCTCTGGAGGAGGTAACAGGGAGCTGGCTCCTCTAAGATCTGTGTCTCAGTAACTTTTCTAGGCAATTGTGAAGGAATGCTGTGACTGTCTTGAGGTCAAGGCCATTTTCACCTTAGTCTCCGTTCCTTTGATCTGTAAGCTCTTTCTTTTACCCTCCTGGGTACTGGAGTAAGAGTGGGTTTATCCATACCTCTGTGAGCGCTTACAGTGAGGGTGTCTTGTCCACAAAACACTGCAGGTAAGCACCTTATCCTTACAGCTGCAGTGAAATGGCTGGATGGTCTGGGCAGGGTCAGTCACTGGAGCCACGTGAGACCTTCCACTGCAGCCACCTACCTTCCTCCTGTTGTGGGCGAGGTGCTTTACACAGCAACATGTGCAGTGGACATGTCCTCTTCTGCTTAACAGGAGGTACTGGAGGAGAATAGCAGGGAGAGTGGGAGGTGCACAGCAGCTTCTGCGTGAGGGTTGATCCAATGGCTGGGAGTCCACAGTGTGGAAACGAGGGGCTGCAGGGAATGATGGGGCAGTACTGGCTGGTCAGGCTGGCTAGGGGTGTTAGCTCACCGCCTCTGGTACAGAAGCTGGGCACCCCATGAAGTCAAGCCTAAAACAGAAGAAAGCGGGTGTTCAAGGAATGGGTGTTGATACTGCTGAAAAAAATATTTACATGGTTTTAAAAGGAGACAGAACAGTTACTCGAGTAAGATTTTTTTGAGGTTTACTAAATAGGCAACCTGTGGGAGATCCGTGAGCTGAAGAAGTCAGCAGCCGCAAACACACGTGGGGTCAGTGTCATGTACTCTTACCATGTTCCTACTCTTCCTGGGCTCCCACATGCCAGCTGATGCTGGAGATGGTGTGCTGGGCAGACCCTTGGTCCAAATCCAAATGGGCATCTCTGGTAATGTGCTGGGCAGCCTCTTGCCTTCAGCAGAAGCTGCTGCTGGGACAAAGCAGCCCCCATCACCCCCAAGGAGGGGCAGTGGCCCCCGGGCTGTGCCAGGAGGGCTCCCTGCTCCTGGAGGGGCCAAGCAGACTCTGTCAAGCTGCACTGGTGGATGGGTTTCCCAGCAGCAGTGCGAGAGCTGCTGGGCAGCGATGGCCGCTGCAGGCGGGGGCATGGCACAGCTTAGAGCGGTCTGGTGCGGGTGAGCCAGTGGCGCTGAGTGCGTCCTCCCTGGTGTTGAGCGGTGGCATGGGGGTGTCGCTGCTGGTGTTTCCATCCCGCTCCTTCACGCCAGTGGGGCTGTGGCTTGGGTGCAGGGATTTGTGGCAGCGGGAGCTCTGCTCTGGCTGCAGCATGCAGAGGGGTGCCAGCGCCCTGACGCGCACTGCCAAGCAGAGGTGGCAGGGCTTGTGCCAGCTGCCAGGCTGCTCTGGGACCCATGGGCTGGCAGTGCCGTGTGTGGGCTGGGGCATGCCGAGTCCATCACCAGGGCTGGCCACTGGCCTGGGCTAAAATTCAGACTTGACACACGTTGGGAGCTGATGGACAAGCAGAGCTGCACAGGTTGTATGTCTGTGCTTCGGGATAGGCATGCTAGTGATAGTTAACAATTCAATGTGTTATATGGCTGAATTGGCATTGTGTTGCCGTTATTTCTGTTAAGATTTACTCAGAGGTTTTCACAGCAAGTTAAAAAGCAAGCTCTTGCTAACAAATTCCTGAACCTTGTTAAAAACCGAAGATCTGCTGGAATGGTTAGCAAAGGAGGCGACTAGTAAAAATCTGGACAGTTTCTCTATCCTAAGTATCTGAGGACAGAAAAAGAGAATAGCCTGCCCTCGCCAGGTCTCACTGCCTCTCTCTTCTTTCTTAAGGCCAAATCAGTGAGTACGTGTGGCTTATGCTCTGCTCAGAACCCCTTGAAAAACCCGCTCGGTTTTTGCCAGTTTTGTGTAGTTCGAGAGCAACGTGCATATAGTGAAACAGTGTAAGTGTGCTGCTCTGTCTGATCAGGAGGGAGGGAATGCCAGTAAAGGCAAAAGTATGGGGGGCGCTGTACCCATTGCACCTAACTGACAAAGGGACTAAGTGCAGCAGAAGTTAAGGGTGGAGACAGCTTTTTCTAGACCAAGTTGAAGATACAGGTGTGCTGTTACCTTTCCGAAAGGGCTCAAGAACATATCATTTTCCTCCTGACTAACCCATTGTTTTAATAAAAATTTTACCTCTGCCTAAAAGAAAGATAGGTGAAAGAGCACGTGAAGAAACAATTCCTCCTAAGAACCTTCATGATGATTATAAATAACCTTGTTTCACTGCATCAGACTTGTGTTTTATTTGTCTGTAGCTTCTGCAAAAGAAGTGTTACTTACCTAGAATTTACCATTCATATACTCTTTATGAGTGCCCTATTCTTACCTGTTTTTGGCTTGATGGAAAAAACACGCTGTAGCCCACAGGTGCTGCGGCTGCCCAAGTGCCATGATAAAGGCATAGGGGCTGATCACCTTTTTCCCCCTCGTGCACACCGAGCAGCAGCAGACCAGGGTGCAGACATGGAGGCAGGAGGTGCAAGGCAGGAGCAGCAGGAGCAGACCCTGCCCCACGCAGCTTTGGGCTGCACATCTCCCACCGGTTCCCCAGGCGAGGTGGGGAGAGACAAGGCAAGGCATTAGTCTGGAGATAGAGGGTTGCTGCTGTTGCGTGTCCAGCCTTCCCTTGGGAGTTACAAGGGCAGGAACATAAACCGGGGTGAAGATAGTCATCGACAGACTTCTGCCAGGGCTGAAGAGCCTGGCGTTGCCCTCCGATCCTGCCTTGGTCTGGCGGCACCTCCTGCGCTGCTCTGGTTTCAGCCTGCGGTGCCTGGCACAGCCCCAGATGAAACACCCACTCGGCAGAGACCTGCAGCCGCCAGCTTGCCCAGCTGGTTTGGCCAGTGCCGGTGCAGATGCTGAGAGCTGGGACTGGCACCGAAGTGGTGGGGTCAGGGCTGCAGGCAGGCAGGAGCTTCTGGGACGGGGTAGTGGGGCAGCTCCAGGGCCACACTCCCCTTTGGCCTGGCGTCCTGCTGCGGCCTCGGGTGACCTTGGAGCAGCAGTAGCACCCAGGCCATCACGCTCGGTTGCTGCCCGCAGCTGGTTGTTGTGGATTCGCCTCTTCCCTGTTTAAGCCCATCTGAGATTTCCATTTCTGCAATCGTGTGTGGCAGTGAATTTGGCAAGGTTATTATGGGTTCTTGAAGAATCAGTGCTCCCACAGGTTTCCGGTCTCCAAAAATCCTTTATTTGTTTTTATGCTATTAATGTACAGCAAATGCTGCTCTTTTGTTTTGGCCCCCTACCCCGTAGCCATCTGGCTGTGGGTGGAGGATGTACTTCCTCGTCCAAGGCAAATGAAGGACTCCAGTTTTGTTAGGAGTGGCTGCTGGCTACTTGTGATACTCAAGGTGCTCTCCAGGCTCTTGCTCCTCCTCCTCCGAGTCTGGTTTTATTTGGGAAGTCTGTTGTTTGACCAGCTCCTGGAGATTGTTTGGATGTAAATGAAGTGTTTGTGATTTCTGTGGCAGGAGAGAGGGTGTTTCCTGCGCCGCTCAAAGACGTGCCTGACAGTTAAAACCTTCTTAAGCTTATTACAATGTTCTGCGAATTACATAACATACACATAATTAATTGTGTTCACTTTCAATCACGAACACAGATTATAGTGTACTTTCAGCTATTAATCTGCACTGTGTACGACATGCTACCGTTGCAGCCTGGGTGCAGTGCTCAGGGTGCTGCTTTCGTGGCTATGGGCCCTCAGTTCTGGGGTCCTTTACAGCGTATGCTCCGCAAAAAGGTGTCTGGTGCTTCCCTTGTCCCATGTGCCTCCAGCAAGGGGATGCCATAGGGCTTTCTGTGCTCCTGCAGGACAGGAGGGAGGGTCCCCAGCCCACGGTGCGTGGGCTCTGTGCTGCCTGGCTGCTCTCAGCTCGGCCGCTTCTTCCCATCTGGAGCTCCGGCTGCAGAGCCTCCCAGGAACAGGCAGCGTCAGGACCTCGTGCAGCTTTGTGTCTCTGGGTGAGGTGGAAGGGAGAGAAGAGCCATAAATCTCCTGCCTGGAGGGAGCAGGGAGAGCATGGCAAGACCCTTGTTGGCGTCGTGAGGGAGGCCACACTGACCTGATGATTTCTTCTCTCTGTTCTGCAGATTCGTTTGTAAACAGCCAGGAATGGACTCTGAGTCGCTCTGTGCCTGAGCTGAAAGTGGTGAGTACTTGCGAGTCATGCCTCTGCGGATACCTCTGGTTCTCTGATGCTTCTCCAAACCCCCAAGAAAAGCCCATGTTTTAATGTGGCCAAGTGGAAATGCATAGAGGCTTCAGCCTCACGCGACAGAGGATCTGGGACTGCCATCATGCTGGGGGAAGGCGAGGGCTTCTCAGTGGCTCACGCTTGTAAGGGAGAGGGTGTTGATCTGGGAGAGCGCTGGGATGTGAAGGTTGAAAGGCAGTATTTGACCACCTCACCCTTCCTGCTGGCCATAGCAGAGCTGTGATCCCCAAACAGGTACTGCTGCATGGGGCCAGACCTTCAGGATCTGCCCCTGCTTCTGCTATGCCAGAACGATGGTTTGGGCATGCATCCACAGCCGTAACCCTCAGAGCAGCTGTCCACACGTGGGAGTTGCCCGTGTGAGAGGTGTGACCTCTCCATTTGAGCCTCACTGACTTCAGCTCTCTCCTGGTGCTTCCCTGGCCTTTGCTACTGGTCACCTCCCAGACATGGCTGCCCCACGGTGTCCCTGCTGTGGAGCGATGCTGGTGGGATGAAACTGTCACCTCTGGTGTTTTGTTCTGCCAAACAGAGGGGATGAAGCTCCTGGTTTGTCAGCATGAGGCGGGTTTCCCAGGGCACGCTGTTACCAGGCTTCGTCACCTACTTACGGGATATGGTCTCTGGCAGGGGGTGTCTGGCTGCCTCTGCCCCCTTCTTGCCCCTGACACAGCATGTTCACGTGGGGTGAGGTCATGAGGGAGGGGGCCTGAACTTGGGGTGCAGCACCTCTGGGACGGGAGGTGTTTCCCACGGCCTGCCGTCGCTGGTGGCCACTTGCCAGCTGGCCGGGGCCATCTGTGAGCCGGCAGAGGTTGGTAGTGCAGGAAGACATGGAGGGCGTTCTGCTCCAGCCGAGCTGGCTGGCGAGCACAAGGGGCAGAATCTGTGCCTGGGGGCGAGGTGTGAAGCGGGACGCCCTGCTGGTGGCGATGAGCTGGTGGGCTGGTTTAGGCCTTCACAGCAGGGCACCCTCAGCAGCCGTGTGTGAGTGCTGGGGTAATGCTAGAAGGGACATCGGGGCAGGCAGGACGCTGCAGGCGCTTCCAAGTGTCTGCTGGCTGTTGTCAGGGACCTCGGCAATCTGTTCCACCACACCACTCTTCTCGCACTCTCCATGGCAGCCCTTAATTCCCTTGGAAGACTGTTGGCACATCTCCCCTTCAGCCCATTCAAGATTATTTTTTTCAGTCTTACTCTGAGAAATAAGCCATTTTGTAAAACATAGCAGCACCGTACTGCCGCTCTTTTTCTTATGTGCAGTTAAGTCAAAATTGTAACAAACTTTGAATATTCATTTGTTAGTTTAGCTACTTAAATGTGTCTCTGTTCAAAAATATTCTTGCAGCTATTTTGTATGTTGCCTTCTGATATTTTAACATCCTGTAGGCTACAAAACAGTGCTGCAAGCTAAACAGACCTAAAGCTTTTAGTTCTTCCTCAATTAGCACAATCCTTTTCCCATGTTTTCCATGACCTCTGGGATCTCTGTTGCTGTGGGGTTTCATCTGGCCAATGCAGCTCTTCCTAAAATAAAAGCCTGGAGGCCTTTCAGAGTCCTGGTTCAGTCCTTGCTGGGCTGAAGCCCCTTCCGTCGTGTCTCTGGGGTTAGGCTGCAGTAGCCGATGGTGGTGGGGGACCCTGTGCCTGGGCAAGCAGACCCCTGGGCGGTGGGGTGATCATTCGGGACTTTGTCTTTCTGCAGCTGTGAAGGGTCTGCTGCTCCAGCCTGGGGCTGGGGTGATCATCAGCCAGAGGGGTGAGGAAGGCCAGGTGGGTCCTGAGCTCTCAGGTGGGTCTGTTCTGCACACACTGCCACAGCTCTGGCCACCAGTGCTTCTCTTTCTCGGCTCCCACCTCACCACCCTAGCGGTGTGGCTGTCCCTGTTTGTCACAGGGCCCGGCTCTTCTTGTCAGGGCTCTGCAGACAGGTTGGTCTTTGCGGAAGCGTCCCAAGTTACCACAGAGTTAACAGTGGTGCAGAAGGAGTCCCCATGTGGACCTGGGGTCTGTATGGGATTCACTAAATAAATGGCTTGAGACTTGGCAACAAGTGTCCCCAGGCTTTGCTCCCTTTCAGTTTTCCAGCAACCCTCTCCTCGATTCCCACCTCAGCTTCACCGGCCCCATTCTCCACAGCACGCTCGGCACAGGGAGGTGCTCCTGGTGGAGCAAGGTCTTGCCTGCGCAGCTGGCACGAGGCTTGGCAGCAGTGTCAGCTGCAGAAGTGGCTTCCACGGCAGAGCTGCCCAGTCATTGGTCCTGCATGTGTGATGCTTCACCAGATGTACCATGTGCCCCTGTGACAAATGTGTCTGAAACAAAATGACCTCGTAGTGCAGGGCAAATGCAGGGTCTTTTGATAAAAGCCAGAGTGTACGTACTGTTGGTGGAGACGCTTGCACGAAGTACCTGCCCTGTCTCTGATCTGCCAGTCATTGTCCCCAAGGAAGACCTACAGTGAGCCTGTGAACCAAGATTCACAGTGTGTGGAAAACCACAGACTCATTGGGGGCTTCTTTTTCATGGCACAGAAAGCTTTGACCGCAGCCCACATCCCTCTGCCTTCAACGGGAAGGAGCCATTGCCTTTACTTCCTCTGCTGGAGGTAAGGGTCTTGCCGCTTTCTTCCCTGCTCACGTTCCCGTTTGCGACACACGTGGTCAGTGCACTTTCTCTAAGATGTTTTAGAAGCTTGATGTGATTAAGTTACGTTCAGCAATTCTTCCCACCTCAATTTTATCCTGTAGCTTCCTCCATCTGCTGGAGGCTGTGCCTAGAAGAGGCGGTGGTCCTGTGGGCAGGCACAAATGAGGCCCCTTGGCAGGGACTCGTCCCCTAGACCCGGTGCTGGGCGGCACCAGCCGTTCAGTGGCCAGCACAGGGGCAGGCTGCCTGCCCTCATCACCCTGCCTGTCTCGGTACAGAGGTTTCCATGGTGCCTACACCATGTTTTACTTCAATTTGCTACCTCTCAAGGGTTTTGTTCTTCCAGACTGTCAGCTCTGTTTGAGCTTGTTCAATACACCAGATGCACTTGAGGATAAGACAATGCAGAAGTTGGTTTCAGCAAGGTGTAAGTCAGGATTTTGGTTATAAGCAGAGTGTAAATGCAACCTCCATCCAAGTTTGAGAGAGTGAAATATTGTTGGTGTGTTCAGTCCCTGGTGTGGCATGGAGTCCTAGCTGCTGGGTGGCCTTGGGGAGCCTCCCTGTTTTGCAGAGGTTGCCCCGGGGCTGCAGCTGGCCTGGGTACTGAGCTGGGCCTCGAGCTGCCTGCTCTGTGCAGTGCTCGCCACGGTTTCTTCCCTGACTCCAGTTTGTATCCTAGGCTGTTCACGCTGCTGTCCCAGTGTAACTGGGGGAAAGGGGTGTTGCCTTCCTTCATGACACGGGTATGGCGTTCGTGCAGCCCTTGTGTCTCCGCAGATCGCTTGGCTCCGGGAGCATGCATGTGTTACCTCTGAGGTTTGCAGTCTGGTACATGTTCCCATCTGTCTGAACGCGCTGTGTGTGTGATCTGTAATTACTATAGTGGGTGACAGACCTGGCAGCAATGTGTTCGGCCTGGGCATGCCCGTGGGAGCACGTTGACCTGCACTTCCTAGTCCCAGGCTCCTGGCACCTTGGTTCTGCCACTTGCTGGCTCCGTGCAGTATGGCCATGGGTGGTGTGGGCAAGCCGGGCAATTCCGTGCCCCCGGCGCACAGTCTGCTGCTGGCCAAATGTCCACCGGAGCGTCTTTGCCTCTCACCGGGAGCGTGCAGGCAGTCTAGGGCAGGGCCCGGGACAGCGGGAGCTTTCAAGCACTGGCTGAAAGCTAGAGAACCTGGGCTGGGGGTGACACACTCGCCAAACTCATCCCTTTGCCTGGAAAAGGTTGGCCATAAACTTCTCTTTGATGGCAAGAGGCAGTGTTGATGTTCCCAGTCACTGCTCTCTCCTCACCCCCTGCTTCTTTCGGCGCTGGTGTGGCTGTGTGTGCGGCTGTACTGCAGACCTGCTCCGGCAACTGAGCAGCTTTGAAAGTAGCGCTGCGAACACGTGTGGGGCCAGACCAACTCTTCACTCCTTTTGCCTGGCAGCGGCACAAAGCGTGTGGGTGGTGTGGCCGGGGCTGCAGTGGGAGGCGGGTGCCAGGGGCAGGCTTGGGTGCGGTGGGACAGTCCCTGCAGGCAGGCCAGCTGGAGCAGAGCACTGGGCTGCTGCAGTTAGGTGGCTCCTGGCAGCATGGTATGTCTGCCCTGTGCCACAGCTTGCCACCTGGGTGCCGCCACACATGGGTCATGTCTGTGAGACTTGTCCCTGAGTACCAAGATAGGGAGAAGATCTTGGTGAGCAGGGAAGAGCCGGTGGCCAGAGCTGAAATCATCATGGTCCATGCTTGGGCATCGTGAGCAAGCCTTACCAGAGTGTGGTGTTGGGCTCTGGAGGACCTGCCCTGAGCCAGGGGATGCCTGGGGCCAGCTGCCCCCTTCCCCAGCCCTAGGAGCATGGGAGCAGGCTCAGCCCGAGGCAACAGGATGGGCAGGGGGAGCAGCCCCCAGCCCCAACACAGGGCTCGGGTCTCTTGGCGCGGCGTGTCCCTCGCCAGGCTGGGTCTGCGCTGAGTGTGCCGCAGGTTTCATTCCTGGTGCTCGGAGGGGCTGGGCTCAGCAGGCTGTGGATGGGGCGAAGGCAGAGCATGTGGCACCTGCTGGGGAAGGAGCTGCTTCTCACTCAGCTGCATGGGCTCTCCCCTGGGTCGGCCGGCAGTGCCATGTCACGTTTCCAGGAGTTGGACTCACTGGAACCTGGGAGGAAGGTTCTTCCGTGACAGTAGATGAGTGGAGAGCTCTGACACCACCGTGCCTTGTGCTGGCTTCCCATACCCAAGTGACACTTGGAGACACGTGATGGGACTTCGAATTTTGATTTTGTCTTTCGTGTGTAATGGTATGTGCTGTTTTCACAGATGCTGTTACCTGTTCAGTGTTGTGTGCCTGCTTGAAATTTTCGTCATAAAGATACTGTATTTCTGCCTGGGACTTCCTGTGCAGAAACACACCCACTGTGCACAGCTCCGTGGAGACTCCGGTGTTTCCAGCAAATGCGGGCCCTCCACCTGTGCCCAGTGAATCTCGTGGTCTGGTCCAGTGGTGGGTTGAGGAAGGATGCACAGACCGCAGATGCACAGAAAGCACTGCCGGATGCTTTTGTGTCACTGTGCATTTGCTGTGAAGTAGCCATGGACATGCAGGGGATGTTGGATTTTCCAGAAGCACAACAGCCCCATTTGGAGATTTGCACAGGGATGTCTCTAGTGGCTTCTGTCTGGTAGATGTACCAGATGTCTTAAATCCCACTGAAACAGCAAGTCCCTACAGTCCATGCTAACTGGTCTTGGGGCCAGAAGGAGGATGTCTGCACAGGCATCTGTGTGGATGGTATGGGGAACAACAACAACAACAAGTCTGTTCCAGTCATGTGTTCACTGGGGCAGAGTGAACCTTCAGTAGAGGAGAAACCCCCAGGCTCCAGGTTGCGCAGGACAGTGTGGGCTGGTGCTTGGAATGGCAATGTTGGTGTGCTGGACACCCACCCGCAGAATGTCTCTGTAGGAGCACTGCCAGTGTGGTTTAGACACAGGAGGAGGTGTAGAGTGCCCTAAAGCAGGAGTCAGTTATGTGCTAGAAGCTCTGTGGCAAGGTCAGACTATCCAAAGCCAAAGGTAGTTTAGATGCTTTTGGGGAAGCTGTGTGGAAAAGGAGCAGGAGCCTGCTTCGCCCAGGTACGGTGAACCGTGGCCCTGGCTCGGCCAGGACGGCTCCCTGGGCTCTGCATGTTAAACGGCTGGTAGGAGCTTGCCTGCCTGCTTCACCAGCAAGGGTTTTGAGGTGCACAGGCCTATGTAAAAGTGAGTTAGGAACGTCTTTTATGGCTCTTGGCTGAGAGCGTCTCTCCACAGGCCTGGGGCATCAGGAGGAGGTAGAAGAATATGCTGTGGGTGAAGGGCACCTCTGCATCACCCCGGCATTTCCACTCCAGCTCTATCAGAGCAACGCTGCAGCTGAGGCTAGAGGAGTGCAAGGCGGGATGGTTGGTAACACAAGAGCCTATCCCACAAGCTGTGTTGTCCCTGTGGATGTGGGGAATAGCTGTGGATATACGCTGACCAGTTGGAGCTAGGTTTTTTGCAAGGATGGCAGAAGATGTGCCTTTACCCCAGGACTGCTCTCCCATCAGCAGGCAGGGCCACTTGCAAGCACTGGAGGCTCTTTCGCTGGGAAGATGCCGACGTCAGGAAGAACTGGGTCAGGGGTCCTCAAACTTTTTAAACAGGGGGCTGGTGCGTGGATGAAGTGGCAGGAAGTCATCTGCGGCTGCTTGGTTCCCCCCCCCAACCCCCGGTGGGGGGGGGGGGGGGGGGGGGGCAGGGGGTTTCTGTAAATACCGGGGGCCGGATTGAGGACCCTGGGGGGCCGTATCTGGCCCGTGGGCTGTAGTTTGAGAACCCCTGAACTGGGTCTTCAGGCTGACCCATTCAGAGACAGCTGCATTCATTCGGTAGCAAATCTGTGGGATGATCCAGACTGACAGACCCCCAGCTTAGTGTGTTTCAACCCAGTTAAAAATTAGTGCTAGGTATCTTTATTTTTCAACTCGGTTAAAAATTGGTGCAAGATGTCCTTCTGTGTTGGCAGCCCAGCCAGCTCTGCCAGGAAGTGTGCACCCTGCTACAGCAGCCGTGCCGCCGCAGCAAGGAGCAAGTGCTGTGCCTTGCTGCTGGTGTTAGCAGCAGCAGCTGTACCAAACGCATGGCCAGTCTCCGCTCTCGTTCTTCTTCTGGCAGGTATTGTCAAGAGCTGTAACACCCCAAAATTTGGGATGTGTGAGCTGGGAGGAGAAGGTTTTTTCCTTCTGTGGAAATGACTGGCTTGGGAGGGCAAGTGTCCCCCTGAGGAGCAGGGGAGCTGTGGGAAGAGCTAGCGCAGTGCTGATGAGGCTGCGCCTGTTTGGGAGAGGATGAGGGTCCTCACCACTCTCTGGGAAGCTGCACCCAGTACCTGCTGCTTTCTGCCCAGCTGAGACCAGTTAATGTCCCCAGGCTTCACACCAAGTACTGGGCTGGATTATGTCATCCCCTGTGTCCTCTTGGGAGCACCTCTGCCCATTGTCCACATGTGCCCAGGCACTGGTGGTCTTGACTCACAGGGGGTGGCCTCGTGTAGAGGGAGACGTTCTGGGCACACAGGCAGTGGGTGACATGTGCCTCTGTTTCAGGGCATTGTGGGGAACCTGTCCAGCGGCAAGTCAGCCCTCGTGCACCGCTACCTGACCGGCACCTACGTGCAGGAGGAGTCTCCAGAGGGTAAGGTCTGGTTCCCAGGGCACCCGGGGGCTGGTCTGGGTCCTTGCTCCTTTCTCCACTCTAAAGGTGACCCCTGTCTCTGAACCTCATCTGCCACTGCTGCAGGGCTCCCCAGCCTCCCCTGGCCTTCATTAAGGGTTTCCCCTCCTTGCTTCCCCCTGTCGCTTGACTTGCTGCTTTGCTCTTTTCCCAAGGTGGCAGATTTAAGAAGGAGATTGTAGTGGATGGTCAGAGTTACTTGCTGCTGATTCGAGATGAAGGGGGCCCCCCCGAACTCCAGGTAGGAGACCTGTGCTTCCTGCAGTCTCTTCCCACCCATCCTGCTGGTGGGATTGGAGGGCTCCTGGGGAGGGACCTACCCGGCTGCCTCTTGAGAGCTCGGTTGTGATAAAACATGACTCTGAGGCCCAAGGAGAGGCTACCTCTACGGTGGTGTCCCCAGGGCCTCCTTGCGGTGCCAGGGAGCTCGTGCCGCAGGGCCTGGGCACACACTTGGCTGAGCCCAGCCACAGCACCCCACTTGCCCGCTGTGTGGCTGCCCTTGCCACGGCTCTGGGCACAGGGCTCGGGGGTGCCTTTGCAGGCTGTAACGGGTGGCGTGTCTCCCTCAGTTTGCTGCCTGGGTCGATGCGGTGGTGTTTGTCTTCAGCCTGGAGGACGAGATCAGTTTCCAGACAGTGTACAACTACTACCTGCGGCTCTGCAGCTACCGGAACACAGCGGAGGTGCCAATGGTGCTGGTGGGCACACAGGGTGAGAGCAGGGCGGCCGGGCTTCCTCCCTACATCCTCCCTGCCTCAGCTGGGAGCACTGGTGAGGTGTCCACGCTGACAAGCGAGCACGGGGTGCTAGCCCTGCCAGCGCATTGGGGAACACCAGTGTGTAAGCCATACGTGGGACCGAATGATGCTGGGGCCCCCGGAGTTGCTGAGTAATTCCTTCTCAGACCATCTTGGCTTCCCTGCAGAGAAGGGCCTTACTTCATGGAGCCACTTTCCTCTTTGAAATGTCCAAACCTCCTGGAATTGCCTGCCTTCCTCAATTCTGCCTGCAGCAGCTGGGTGCCCGCAGGAGCCAGGGCCTGGGTGTGGGAGGGTTTCTGCATCGGTAGGGCATGCTGCCCTTTGTCCTCTGGGGCAAGCTGCAGCCAACAAGGATTGGGGGGAGTGGCGACTTGCTTTGAGCACCCTGAGAAGAGGCCTGAGCCATGGAGTACCATCTCCCCTGAGGTGCTGCCAGCACATGTGGATGGGGAGAAGTGCAGCAGCAACCCAGAACTGTCCTCCCCGTCATGTCCCCTGCAGGGCTGGGGCCTGGAGCCAGCTGGGACTGGGATGGAGACAATAAGGGAGCTGTCAGGAAACCACAGCTGAGGCTGCCGGTGGGCGCAGGCAGCAGAGACACGGTGCAGGTGTGCCTGGGCAAGGGGCTGCTGATGGAGAGGGGCTGCCCGGAGAGAGGGCAGCCCTGGAGCGGGATTGCTGCCTGGTGCAGCGTGGGTCGGAGGCAGCCTGGCTTCCAAAAGCCTTGCTGTGGGTGTCCAGGAGGCAAGGAGGGGCAGCAGTGAGGGCACTGCTTCAAGTGTCGGAGCTCTGCTCTTCCAGAATGGGTGTCCTTCCTGCTGGTAGTTGGTAACATGTAGAGGAGGAGTAGAGGATTGAGGATATGAGGAAAAAAATGTTTTGGCAAGGCCCAGTTCCTAAGCAGTGTGACCCATTCCTGGCGAAGAAGGAACTCTGAGGCTGGGAAGAGGTGGTGACAGCGGGTGGGGAGTTGCAGGGGTGTCTGCTTTGGACCCCAGTTTAAGAGTAGAACAAAATTGTTAAACTTTGGATATTTAAAGATTGTGAAATTAATTGTAGGACTGAGTGATCTTGATTCAGGACTGGGCTGGGGTTGCAGGCACGTGCTTGTGGAGGCTCAGGAGTGGCAGAGGGGTTGGTGATCATTGTTGTTCCAGAATTAGACCCAGGTAAGGTTGCAGCCTTGGTATGGTCACACTAAGCAACCCACTGGAGAGTTCAAGGGGACTTCTTTACAGTGTGAGTCCCACAACTCCTTCAGCTCCTCCTGTCAGGGTTTATCTACAGCCTCTGCTTGTCCCAGGCATAGAATCCCAGAATCCCAGAATGTTTTGGATAGGAAAGGACCCTAAAGACCACCCAGTCCCACCCCTGCCACAGGCAGGGACACCTTCCACTAGCTCAGGTCGCTCCAAGCCCCATCCAGCCTGGCCTTGTGAAGCAAATATTTTCTTCTGTGGTCGGTGCTCATCAGCATGTGTTAGCTCTAGAATTGCCAGTTATCCAAGCAGTGGGAGAGGAGTGACCAAAGAAACCGTAACTGATGTAATGAGCCATTCACAGTTTCATTGTACTGCCTGTGTGTACTTAGATGTGCTTGGCTTCAGCTTTGAGACAAGCATATGCTACTGGCAGGATCAGCCAGGTAACTGGCATGTCTTCAAGGAATGGGATTCCTCTTGGGAAAGTAGTTTTTCCAAAACATGCAAGCACTGAGCAACCATCTGGGATACAAATTAAGCCCATTTTTTAGTATTGTCCACCAAGGCCCTCAACTGTGACTATGTGCTAGCAGAGCTGTCTTTCCCAGCTAACTGAGGATGATTTCTCCCTTTTGATTCTATAACGTGTAGGGTATGGCCATGAGACCTAAAACAACTGAGACTGGCAAGTCCATTTTACTCTGCAACTGGGGCTGCCTTGCCTTGCCAGACACACCTCCCACTGGTTTCTGCCCTCTGTCTTCAGAAACATTGGTGGCTGGACGGTTAGGAGAGTTAAATAAGGTTCATTTAGAAAAGGTTAATTTAACAAATCCATTTTTCTACAAATGTGGGATGTGATTATCTAAGACATTGGTAAGAGAGGGGTTGTACTGTGAAGGTGGGTATATCTCGGTGCGTGAAGTGGGAGAGGGAGGGAGGCCAGGAGCGTGCCCTGGGAGCTGTGGCTAGATGGGACACAGGCACTTGCCTTTTAATCTCCTCTCCCTTTTGTTTCCAGATGCCATCAGCGCCACAAACCCCCGGGTCATTGATGATTCTCGGGCACGAAAGCTTTCCAACGATCTGAAGCGCTGCACATATTACGAGACCTGTGCCACCTACGGACTGAATGTGGAGAGAGTCTTCCAGGATGGTAACTGCAGCCAGTGGAGGGTGTCCAGGCGAGGCGGGGCAGCAGTGCTGTCCCGCACAGGGGGTTTACGCTAACTAGACTGCTGGTTCTCTCTCGCTGCCTAGACTGCCGGCTCTCCGTTAGAAGGGCGTGCTGCCCTGAGGCCAAGGCGGTTAGGCATGCACTCGTGTGCAGTGCCTTGCTTTACACGCACAGACCTGGTCCAAGGAGTAGGATGTGCTTTTTGCATGGAATGATTCCTCTGTGTGTGGCATGTAGGTGAACTGCACACGGATGTGCATGAGGGTCCGCAGAGCAGGGCCAGGCAGCACCTTTCTACTGCCCTTCTTGTAGGGGACAGTGGCATCCCGTGGTGGGCCCGTGCAGCCCAGCAGTCTGTATGACCCTGCAGAGGACATGAGAGGCTGCAGAGGGGGTTTTGATTGCCTTTTGTGGAGGGGAGGAGGAAGCACAGCCGAACCTTTGGGTGCTAGGGGAGCAGCAACTGAATGGCTAGACAGGGCAGCTGTTCCTCATGGGAACGGTGTGTGGGGAGCATTTCTGCCTAGCTTTAGAGAGGGGTCTGCATGACAGGGATGCTGCAGCTGGGAGAGGGAGCCTGCACCATGTCCTGGGAGTTTGCATTCTGCTTAAATAAGCCAGGATCCTGACTGCACATATCCCTGTCCTCTTTCTCTACCTTGTCTTACAGAGTGCAGCAGAGGTTCTGCATTTAGTGTGCGAGAAAGGGTCTGTGTGGAGCTGAGTGGCTGGGCAGGACAGAGTTGCTCTTGGAAAGGAGAGCTGCTAGTGTTTGCAAGTGGAACAAGTGCATGGAATAAAGTTTGGAAATCGTATTTGATTGGGAAATCAGGCAGCAGGACTGCCTGAAGGCAAAAATGCAGCTTGGTTCATTGCAGCACAGTGTAATAGGCTGAGGGCACACCAGAGGACTGAGCCTGTCATTGGCTTCACGTGCTTCCTTCATCTGAGCTGGAGCTGGTGATCATCCTTCCCCTGCATAAGTCTGTGACCTTCCAGTAATCTCCTGCTGCAGGGCTGAGGATCAGTCACAGTGCTGCTTTTATGCAGGGGCATGTAGAGATGGTCCCCTCTTCTGCTGCTTTTCCGCCTCTTGGGACGGTGTGACAAGTCAGCCCAGAGAGCAACCTTTCAAACTGTCCTACCTGCAGGGAACCCTCAGCACCCAGGAGCCTCTGCCTTGGTGTGGTGTTCTTGAGGACACAGGGGTGACTCTGTCAGGCAGGGTGCTTGTAAGTCTCCCCTTCTTCCTTCCTCCTCTTCGTGAGGAATGGAGGGAATGAACAGCTGGGAATAGTTGGGGACAGTGAATACTGCAGCAGAGCTCCAAGGGGAGGATCTACTAAACCAACTCAGAGGTTTGCAGAGCAAGTCTGGGGAGAGCAACAGTGGGTGGGCTGTGTGCGCATCTCATCCTGGCTTCTGAAATGTGTCTGGTACTGTGTGTCAGCAATTCCGTTCAGGTTATTCCTTCAAATTCATTCTGTTGTGTCCCTTCCCTGGAGAATGGTAGTGAGCAATAGCAGCCGATGGGTTTGGGAAGGAGCTGGGGAAGGCACTGCAGGATTAGGTGCTGCTGTTTGTTAGGCTGCTTTTCAGCCTTTCTTGTATCAAGAGGGAATGAATTGTCGTCTGGGGTTATTTTTTTTCTTTGTTGACCCTGGGAGCATAAACAGCACAACTTTTAAGTGGTGCAATGTGTGAGATGAAAGCTCTCATGTGAGTCTTGGGATTCAGCTTCTAGCACCATTGCTGCTTAGCAAGCTTGGTGGGAGACCTTGAACGGCTGCTTGAAGGCTCAGGAGTGAGCACCTGCAAAGTGCTGTGCTTCATCTTTTGTCTGGACTTATTCACGGCCTGTATGTGTGGTCAGGAAGAAGGCAAGGGAGCAGGTTTGTCCACATAAGGAGCAGCCAGCGAGGCTGAGGAAATCCAGAAGACCCCAAGGACTGTGGTAATCGGAGACTAATCAAATAAAACCGATGTCAGTCTGGGCAAATGCTGATGCTGTATGGAACAAGGAGCGTGGGCCGTCCTGCTGGGAGGGCTGGTGCTGGCCCCGGGTGGGGAAGCAGGGCAACACCGAGTGGAAGTCCAGATGGGTTCTTGCCTTCATACAGGGCAGCAGGAGGACCATTACCAGAGTGTTGTCAAACTCGAGTGTCAGCACTTCAAAAGGACACAGAAGAAACTGAGAAGACTTTTTTTTTTTTTTTTTAAAAAAGCTACAAATATTAATCAAAGGCTGGAAAAAGTACCTGATCGCGAGACAGTGAAAGAGCTTATCCTTAAATCAGAAAGAAGATTGAAAGGTGACTTGATTACAATGTAAGAGTAACTATGTACCTATCTGCATGGGGAGAAAATCAAGAGACACTAAGACTTTGCAGGCTGGCTGGGAGTTCATGCTAGAAGCCAAAGCCAGCTGAATTCAAATTTTGAAGTACCCTTGTTCTTTTTATTAGTAGCCCTTTCTTCATTAGCTGTTGGAAAAAATGCGTAGGAAAGTGCTGTGTTCTACATCTCTTGTACTGTCTCCAAATCTGGACCAAATCCCTTTGTGGAAGAGGCTCGCTGCATGCCCAGGTGACTGGTGCAGTATAGGCTGGGCGAAGTTTAGAGGCTGGCAGTATACATAGGTCAGCCCTTGTACCAGCCTGAGAGATCCTTCTGGCCTTTGAGTCTGTGCACACAAGAGCCATCTGTGTTGCTGCGGTTCCCTGGGCCATGCCATGTTTCCTGCAGTAGGCTGCCTCTGAATGCCATGCTGTGCTGCATGCCTGCCAGTGCAGTTTTGCCATTGTCAGTGCCGTTATGCAGTGTGCTGCTCAGAGCTGTGGAGAAAGCAGTGTGATAACTGGGAGGTGCAAATGGAGCAGAGGGATCTGCCGTTTCACAGGAGATATGGAGTAAATCCCAGGTATTCAGTGCTCTCACCTGCCTGCTCAACTGCAGGACCATGCAGATGCTCCTGAGCACAGCTGTGGGAGGGACAGAATGAGGCAGGGGGTGCTGGCAAGGAGCTGAGGAGAGCTGAGCCCAACGGGTTGGCCCCCAACATCGCTGGCATCTGAGAACTAATCAGGGACTTCCCAGGATCCCGTTTCAGATAACACTGAGTTGATGGGATGAGGTGTTTTCGCAGCAGGTAAGCGGCTTTTCCCAACGAGCACTGCTGTGTGCTGATGCACCAGTGTACGATCTGCTGGAGTGCTGCAGTCATGGGCTGTGTGAGGAGCTTGCCTCGTGTGGCGATACAGTTACCAGGCAGAACTCATCTTTATGTGGTTTCTCCAACACAAGTTACTTGGCCCAGGTTGTGGTAGACCTGTCCCTTGCAGGCAGGGGAAGATGTTGACTTTCCACAGCAGAAACAGGAAGACTTCTCTAAGCGGTGGTCTTTGCTTTCATTGCTAAGGTTTGCTTGCTTGTCCATGCTGTGCCGAGCGTATGCTGCACCTCTGTTCGCAGAGACCCTTTCCGTGCCAGTGGCTCATCTAACAACAAGCAGTCACTGACCATTTTGGACAGCAGGTGAATGTCGTGCTGGTCTAGCATGACAGCTTGAGGGAGTGACCATCCTACCTCTCGGTAGTCAGTTGAAGTCTGAGGCTAGCGCTCTTCCTCTGCAAATGCCCCACAGTCTGCACATGCTGCTGCTGAGCACGAGAGAAGCTCCAAGAAGGAGAACCTCAGATCTCCACATTCACCGACTGTTCAGAGGTTCCCCACGAACTGGGTGGCCCCAGCTGTGGTGATGCCCTCCTTCCTGCTCAGGCAGGTGCAGCAGAGAACCTCCTTCCATGCCCCGCACAGCTCCTGGGTGTTTGGTCTAAGTTTTGGGTTGTGTCGTGCTGGGATCTAGATCAGGTACGTTACGTTACGGTGTGTAACTGTCATTGTGTTGAATCTTTTGGAGCAGCAGAAGCTTTGTCCAGGCAGTCAGGCTTCTGAGGGTTGCTGTGAGAAGGATGCATGGCTTGTGGAAAAGGGGCAGCTGTCCCCTTGCTGGTTTCTCATGTGCAGCCTGGCAAAAGTCCCCCTGGAAATCTGTTCGCTGTGTGGGAATGACACTTCTCTCATCCTTTCCAAGTTGCTTCCAGCACCAGATGTTGTCACAGTTACTGCTTCTGTGAAAAGGTGGGACAACCTGCCTGTGGCTTTAGATCCTGTGAGGAGATGACTCTGCAGGTGCAGGCTAAGTGACACGGGCTGGGCAGTGCTGCAGTGCCTGGTGCTTCTCAGAATGCCAGCGGGGTGAGCCTGCCCTGAGGGTCGGGTCAGCGTGGTCCCCTCGCTCACAGCAGAGCTCCTGGTGAGGTGGGAGGCTGCTATGGAACGTGCCTTTTGACTTCTTGGCTCTGGATAGGTACAGTTAAAGAGCTTCCTTCTCAGAATTGCCTTCAGAGAGCTCCTGTATGCAGAAGTCTCCTAGAGTTTAGAGGATGTCAGGACAACAGCAAGAAGCTGTCGGTGTGTGGGTGCCTTAGCTCTTGGCCTTTACCTTAAGAATATTTCTGTACCAAACAAAGGTTAGAAAGCAAATTGTCTATAGAGCCCTTCGGCAGTGATTTATCTCGGTGCTGTTCCTGAAGAGGAAGAATGGCCCAGGTCCGGTGCTGGAAGGGCACAGGAGGGACAGCAGCCGGGCTGCCTGCTGCTGTGGGTGCCTTCTCTAGCTTCAGCTCCTCAGCAAGCCCACGGTGAGTGGCCCTCTCCTCCCACTGGCCCCGAGCATCAGTGAGGACAGCCAGCGGTGCGAGGCAGCTTCCTCCTGTCACCTGCCAGAACCTGCTGGTGGCATCGCTGCTCTCCATCGCTCCCCTGAGCCGCAGGGCTGCAGGCCTGGACTTCAGCTAGAAAGCCCAGGGTGGTTCTGGCTCTCCTGCCTGGGCGGGATTTGGGTTTCTGCACCCTGAGCAGGACAACGGCATCCTGCCTTATGTTCTGGAGCGGGTTGGGTTATTCCTGGCTGTTAGGGTGATAGACAGCATTTCTGTGTCTTCCAGCCCAGTGAGTGATGCTTCTGAGGAAGGTTTTGGCAGGAGCATTTCAGTGGAGAGGCCAAGGGTTTTGTGCACAGGAGGGTGTGCAAGGCCCTGCAACTCCATAAGGTGCTACCCCACCCTGAGGTGTTTTTTGTGGTGTCCCTGGTACATTGCTGGGGACCTTCACATGCACCTTTTCTCTGTCCGGGTGCTCCTCCCAGAGCTTGACCGGTCCTGGCAGTGCCTGTACAGGGATTTATCAAAAATGTCTAGGACAGGGTGCTTTGTTTTGCTATAAAATACTGTGTGATGCTCAAGTGCTAACAGCAGCAGCACCATGTGTATCTGGACAGAGGTTCTGCACACAGGGCAGGGCTTGTTGGTTGTACATCAGACAGCTGCCTGTAGCAACCAAAGGAAGCGTGGTAAACAACCAATCCAAGAGACTGGCTTAAGGGATCATAGAGTCCTGGAATGGTTTGGGTTGGAAGGGATCTTAAAGATCATCTAGTTCCAACCCTGCTGCCATGGGCAGGGACACCTTTCACTAGATCAGGTTGCTCAAAGCCCCATGAGATTGGAGTGACAGAAATTGTCCTTGCAAAAGTCTGGCTGATGTTCCAGAAGTGGAAGAACCTCTGCCTGGCAAGCAGAAACAGGAAGGATGCCTCAGTTAAGGGTTGGTGAGATTTTATCACCACCAGTGAGGTCTTGCTGGACTCATGATTAATTCTGTTACCACTAATGGTACAGGGTGAGTGACAAGGCAGAGCCTCTGCCAGGTGTTGTGCCTAGGACAAGAACTGCTGAGGAGTTTTTCTCAACTTCCTTGGGTCCCTGGGGTGCCTGAGCCCGCAGTGTGCCTGGCCAGTGTTTGAAGGAGAGATGGTTCCCACAGCGAACAGTGGATGAAGCTGGCCAGAGGAGAGGATGGAGGGGAGGAGAGCAGGGAAAACCAGCCAGTTAATACTGTCTGTTGGGTGGGTGTAGGAGGGGTTCCTGCTATTTATGGGACTAATATTTGTCTTGGGAGTCTGGAGAGGCTCCCGGCTTTGTCAGATGAGCAAGTAGCCATGGCCCAATAGGCCTTCATCTGTCTCTGTAGGGACATGGCACTGCAGCTGTGAGGTGGCAGGATTTTGCAGTTGCTGTCAGCATCTGACTTTTGCAGATGGGTTCAGTCTCACCACATGTGGTGCAGTATCTTTTACCTCTCTGGAAAGGAGCGTGGCAGCTCCTTTATTGCAAGGGTGCATGATATGAGGCGCGCTGGGTTGGACGTGTGACATTGCCAGTGCCTTCAGTCATGTTCATCTGAAAGGTCCTTCCTTCTCTGAGGGTGGATACCTGGCCAGTGTGCAAGAGAAAACGAGGACTGGTGATGTGTTGTTCTGAATTCCCCAACAGCCCAGCTTGTTTGCTGTTACACTCTTTGGTCAAGATGTTTCTTTCCAGAAAAGGTAGGAGACTGGGAAGATTGAAATGCAATTTTGGGCTGTTGGCATCAGACAGCATGGTCACAGGAACTGGGAAATTTGTTCCTCACGTTAGTTTTTCAAACATTTGGAGACTGTAAGGGTCACAAGGGCCTGGACTGATGGAGGTGGCATTGCCCAAGCTGTTCAGTTTGGTAACTGGCTCCTGTAGCTGCTGTGAGGGGGTGACCAAGACAGGACTCTGGCTGCCCAGGGATTCTCCTGCAGCAGCCCAGGGCTCTGGGTGGCTCCTTGGTGCCCGCATGAAGTCACTGCTCTGTGTAAGACCCGAGAGAGTGGGTGGTCTCTGGGGACTCAGCATGACTGGCATGGGAAGCCTGCACTGCTGCCTGCTGGAACGTCCATGGGCAAAGGCTGTCCCTTGCAGCTGGGTTGCCCAGCGGTGGCCGGCAGTGGGGGTTGTGAGGCTGGGTGTGCTGCAGAGATCCTCCCTGCTGATACTGGGCAGTGCAGCTTGCACCCCAGGTGTTGGCATCGAGCGGAGGAAGGGTTTGGGTCTCACTGAAGCCCTCAAGAAATCTGTGTGTGGAGAAAGTTGCTTTCTGGACTCTGACCCTGTCCCCTTCTCCCTTCTTCCAGTGGCTCAGAAGGTGGTGGCTCTGCGGAAGAAACAGCAGCTTTCCATTGGCCCCTGCAAGTCCCTGCCCAATTCACCCAGCCATTCATCTGTCTCTGCGGCCTCCATTCCTTCTGTTCACATCAACCAGGTGGGAAACGGGACCGGGGAAAGCTGGGGACTCCACATGCTTCTCTGCACCCCCTCAATTCACTCAATACACAGCACATTTAGGCTGGCCTTAGACTTGTGGCTAGAGCCCTGGAGCTTTTGGGAAGAGCAGAGCCGTGGTCACCCTGGCACTTCTGTCTGTAGCCCAGAGCAGCCTGATGCTTGCCCTGAGGTCAAGTTTTGAGTCTAAACCACAGAGTCTGGCTCACGATCTCCAAAGATTGTGGCATGCTTCTAGAGACTCAGTGGCAGAGCCGTGAGCAGCCCCCAGGGAAGCTGCAGGGCAGGTCAGGTCCGTGGGAGGGGTCTCGGTCTGGCTGCCCTGGCCAGGCAGGCAAGCCTGGGTGGTCACAGCTGCCCACCAGCCTGCTGCCCCCGGAGGTGGGAAGCTGATGGTCTCCCATGCATGTACGGGTGGGCTTCTTAGGAGGTGTATTTGTGGAGGGGCAAATTCAGTAGTGAATTGAAGCAGTAGCACAGAGAAGGAGGTTCTCCTCCCCTTGGCTAGATGAAGGGCTCGGTGCTGTTCTTCTGGCATGGTGTTATCTTGACAGGGACTGCCAAGGTCTCTGTGCTGGGAGGATGGTGAAACCAGAGGTGTTTGTTCCGTGGCTCTGGAGGAGCAGAACTGATGCAGGGGAGGCAGGTCAGAAACCAAAGCAAGCAGCCATGGTGAGTGGCTCGGTGAAGCAGACTCTTTGGGCAGCTGCCTGTTTGCATTAGGCTTTGCTGCATGTTTCCAGCACCCACATAAGTGCTGAGCTGGCGCTCTGATGAGGACAGGGAGGTCCTGGGCTCTGCTGCTTCTCTGGGGCAGTCAAGCCAACAGATTCCAGCTCTGAAGCAACCAGCGTATGAAATCACAGGGTCTGTAGCAGGGACTTTGGGAAATCTGTCTGTCTGGCACAGTGCTGTCAGGCTGAGGAACAGCAAGTGTAGCGATGGGATACAGCATAGCTGGAGTAGTTGTGAGCCCCTCGGCTGCCTCAGCAGTGAGCAGCACTTGAAGCGGTCTTTTTCTCAAAGACACTAGCTAAGGATTCAGAGGAGCATGTAAAACTGAAGAAAATGCAAAGCAAGTTTAGCAAAATAAATTCTGCTGGACTGACAGTTTTTTTCATAAGGAGATGGGCTTTTAACCTTCAGGTGTATCTGAGCCTCTCAGCCCTGGGAGGGCTTCCAGTAAACCACGACTGGGGAGATTGTTCTGTACACACCTGAGTAGTGTCCGTAGCCAATGGCTGGACCCCTAGATAAAGAATTTTTAAATACCCATGTGAAGTTAATACCTGTGCATATAGGCTGCTAAAGCTGGACTGCGAGTAGGTGCGTACAGGTTTTTGGTGACACCTGTGCCACCTTCCTGGTGCTCCAGGTCACCAGGGCCCTAGCAAGTTCAGATGAAGTCTCTGTGTGCATGCAAATAAGCTGAGCCCTGCTGACAGCCAGAGCTGCCTGATGAAGTACTATGTAGTTTTCTGATCAGCGCTTGCTTGTGTCCAGCGAGCTTGAGATACAAGCAGAGTGAGCACAGCTGCTTGCAAAACATACACAGCCGTTCCATGCCCTGCAGTATGTCTGCATGTCAGTGCTTTCGGGGAAGTTTAATCGGAGGCATCCAAGGTGGAGAGCAAAGTCCAGGGAAGATGCGGATTTGAGTGTATCTGGTAATTTGAGGATTTTATTAGCAGGCAAATTGTAAACAGTCAGAGGCTGGCTGGGGAGGAGAGGCAGTCTGTGCTGAAAGGGGGAGCAGGGTGGAAGATGGCCTAGAGCAGCATTCCCCAGGGAGGAGCTGAACACTCGCTTAGTATTTTCTTCAGTGTTCGAAGTATGAGAAGAATAGCAAATACGTACTAATGGCACTTGCTCTGCTGGGCAGTGTGTTTGTGGTAAAGCTAAAAATGTGTGAGGGGTGTGGGGATACCAGACCCCTCAGGCTGATTGCAGTTGCTCATGTAAGTATGTGTTGAGATGGGTGTAGGAACAGCAAAAAGCAGGTGGGAGGGAAAAGAGACCCTAACACAAGAGGAAGTTAAGCACCTGGCTTGTTTAGCCAAGGAGAGTGAAGGCTGAAATGGACCAAACCTGATGTGTAATACACAGCTGTGAAAGGAAATAACTTTTTAAGAAAAGAAAATGCTAGAATAAAAGGAATGGATTTAAGGCTGGCCTTGGGGAAGCAACATTTGGGCATCAGAAGAGGTTTCTAACTGCATGTCATGAGCTTTGTTAGAGGTTTTTGCTCAGAAACCTCCTTTCCTTCCTGCAGAGTACCTTTCAGCCCGGTTTGCAGATGCGGTCTGTGTAGAGGTGAATGCTGGCTCCTTGGCTCTTGAGACAGGACCTTTACTCTCAGTACCTTGCTGTCTCCTGGGGCTTTGCCAGAGGGACCTGAGTAGTTCTGGTGGGAAACGAGAGCTGTTAAAGGGAAGTAACGCAGCATGCAGCTAAAAGGGAATTGCAGCTAACTGTGAGGCCTTTCCAAGCAAGAAATATTGATTGATTGCTTGTGTTGTAGAGGTGTCAGCAGTAATGATAGGCCATGTCCTTCTGGAGCTTCCTCCCTCTGTCCTCCCTCCCTGGTATGCGCTCTGTGCCTGTCTGACACTGTGTCCCCCCTGCACTTGGCAAACCTGGACGCTGCAGTGGGGATCAAAGTTAATTCCCATTCCCTGGGCCTTCTGTGGCTCAACAACAAATGCTTTCAGTTCCCAGTGACCTGCTGCAGTAATCTTTGCTGTGGTGTTTACACACCCCTCTTCCATTACAAAACCACTTCTCTTAAAAATAGAATATGAAGTAATGGAACTGGTAAGTGATGGTAAAATGCTGTGGAGCATTTCCCCATTCTTGCTTGGGCTCAGGAATGAGGTTCTGGAACTGCTTCCTGCTGTCCTCAGGGAAAATCCAGCTGGCTTTAAGAAACGCAAGTTCACTGGTTGCTGATGTTTCTGACATGGACCTGGGCAGAGCAACCCACGCACTCTGGTGCATATGGGCTTGCCGCCCGTGTGGGAGGATGCACATCCAATACTGAGCACATTGACCAGGCAGGTAGTGCAGCAGGGATGCAAAAGAGCCCGGAATTGCCGCTCAGGAGTGCGCTGTGATGGTGGTGACACGCTGAGGGGTATGGCCTCCAGCACGAGCTGGAGCAGCTGTCCCTAACACAGGAGGGAGCAGGGTGCAGACAGCTCTGAGCCCGGCCAGGCACTGCTGTCCGGGTCTGGACTGCAGAAGTGCCAGCGCCTCTCGTCAGACTGGGTGATAGTGGCCTCGCTCCTGGGAGGTGTCCTCTGCTCCTGGCACTGCGCTACCCCCTGGGGCTCTGGGAGGAGATGGACAGGCTGTACACGGTCTGGAGGGACGAAGGAGAGAGTGACAAGTTCTTTGCAGAGTAGTGCCCTGTTCTGTCTTTTTCCACCTGAGGGTATGGGGCTCTTGCCAAGGTTTTTTACTTGCCTTTGTGAGTAAGAGAGCAGGAGCTGGCACAGGGAAAAGGATCTCAAGGAAGGGCTTGGGAACACAGGGTTTAACATGAAGATGAGATGGAAAGAAGCCAGACAAAGAGTTAAAGAGCTTTTGTTTGCCTTGTTCTGCAGCTAGGTATTGGCGTAAGCAGGCAGGACACACGAACTGGGACAGAAGGGTCTCTTTCTTCTTGGTACCGCTTGTGGGAGCAGTGGGACTGGCATTTGTATCTGGAGTGCTTGGGCAGGAGGAGCCCCTGGGAGCCTGTGCGCTGCTTTGTCCTCCTGGGGCCTGATTTTGGGTGTCGAGAGCTGCTGCCCGCAGCTGCTGGCTGTGTGTGGTGGCAGCGTTGCTCTGTTCCTTCCAGGCCGTTACGGCATCTTGGGCAGCATTTTGCTCCCCTTAGCAGGCTGCCTTTCCGAGGGCTGTTAGCAACAGCGTTCCCTTACCCCTGGAAGGGGAAGTTAATAAACAGTATGCCCTTCCCATCTTGTCTTCTGCCAGTAGCTATGGTTGAGGTCTGCTTCCCTTCATAGCTCTGTGCCTGCAGAGGTGATGGTGCCATCTGAGATGGGAGGGATGTCCTGCTCATTGCCTGCTCTCCTGGCCTGTGCAGGCAGGGACAGCTCAGTCTTCTGGAGCTGTCAGTGAAGAAGGCACTTGTCTCCTGGAAATGGGAGCAAAGGGACCCTGCAAAGGATTGCTTAGGGGAGGCAGGAGCTGGGAGCCAGCCCTGCCTCTCATCCCAGTCCTGGGGACATCTGTTCTGGAAGTAGTTTGGTGCTACTAGTTGAGCCAAATTAAGATTTTTGGAAATGACCACTGCTTGTCTGGTCTCCTGACAATCTGGCCAGTCCATTGCGATTACTGGGACAGGAGAGACCCCAGAGGACCTTGGTGATTTTGTCACCTGTCGGGGGGCTTTATTGTCCTGGCATGAGGTGGTGGCCAGTTTCTGAACCTTCATGATTGTGCCAGGTTCCCAGGTTGGCAGGGCTCTGGGACAGCGGTGCTGCATGAGGTGTTTTGGTGTCCTTGCACAGTGGATGATCCTCTTTGTGATACAGTTCTTGGACCAGTCAAAGGCCTTGGTTTCATTTCTGTCTTTGGAATTGTTGAGGTTTTTTGCTTGTATTCCATAGCAGTGCCTGGTGCCTCAGGGGACACTGCTTCCACCAAGGTGGAGAGGAAGGGAGCTGTAGTAGCTGGTCAGCTGTGGTCAGGGTTTTCCACCAGCACTGTTGGGTGTGCCAGTCATGCTCGTCAGGTCTGTGACCCTGAGTACTGTGTTCAGCACCTCCCTGGTCCTCTGGCATGGCCGAAGCCAGGGCCAGCCCCAGGAGTCCTGCATGCTTCCTCAGGGTTGCCACGTCTGCGGCTCGGGGATGCCACATCTGTCCCTCAGGCCTTCCCAGCAGCTTGTGGGATGCAGATCTGCACTTGTTTGAACAGGCACCTGGACCCTGCAGCTCCCACAGGGAGCTTTTGCTTGCCTACTGGTTCGGACTCTCCCCTCCTGTGTCCTGCCCACACCCATCACTGGGCGAGCAGGTTGGATGGGTTTGGGAGCCCCATTCCTTGGCTTGGCCTCGACTTCCACCCTGCTGCCTTCTGGCAGCTGCCTGTCCCTTGCCTGCAGGGCGTGGGTGGGAGTTTCTCAGGCCAGTGGGTGCTTGCAGTACTTGCAGAGCTATTCCACCTGATTTCCTTACCGTTGTTACCCCTTTCTCCGTCTTTCTTCAGGGACCCTGAGATGCCTTTAGGAATACCCCAGGCTGTGGGATGAGTCACCATTGCCTCTTTGCTGTGGGACTGAAATTTGCCTTTCTGCCAGGGAACTGGTTCCCAGCAGCTGGCAGGAGGTAACACAGGCACCCCGTGCCAAGCCCCGCCGTGCTGCCTGGATGCCCGGGCATGCCTGGCCCTGCTCAGCTGCCTTCCTGGTGTGGGCTGGCCCAGTGTCATGGCTTGACTCTCATGGCCTTGGTCTGTGTGCCTGCACTGGCTCTTCGGTGACACTGGGAAGTGCATTTGCTGAGACTTTAGTAAGAGAGTGGATGAAAGAGGTGAAAAGTTAAAGTTTGCAAGTGAAATGAAACACAAGCTGCAGCTCACCTGTGCTTGGTAACAAGCGCTTCCCTGCCTGTCACAGCACGTTTCAGCAGGGTTCAGTCAGCATGTGTGCCTCGGCAGGTGAAGCAATGGGTGTTTGCATTTCCTCGTGGAAGCCTGTGTTCTGTAGCCTGCTCAGCTTGCTGTGCCCTCCACAGTCTGTACACTTCTCTGGCTTCTTCCGCTGAGTTGGTGGCTGATGTTCGTTTGTACTCTTCCGTTCAGAGCCCTTCCCATATTTCACTCCATGTTCTGCCTTATGCCTTTTTATACCGAGAGTTGCTGCATCTTAACTTCAGCTGAGTTTTTCCCTGCTTAGACACCCTATGGCACTGTCAGTATTCTTTGAAGTTCATGATGTTCACCCATTACACACTAACGGGAAGGATTTGTGATTTTTCAGCTTCTGCTGTGTTCTTATTCAGTAGCAACCACAGGTGGTTGTTCAGGTACATCAGTAAAGTAGCTGCCAGGAGCAAAAATACAGTATTTGCCCAGACCCGTCATCTTGTCAGGGTTCTCCCACATCCCTGCAATTTGTTCTGGGTGCCTGGATCACTCCTGAATTCTTGGAGCAGTCTGCTTCAGTTGAGCAGTGTGGTGGCTCAGGAGTGCTTGTGTAGCCAGAGGCTGTACTGCTGTCTGCCTTTGGGGGAATTTCTCCCCTGCCCCCAAACTCACAGGTGGCACCAGACCTCACATTTCCCTCTGTAGCTTGGTGCAAGGCATCCTTTAGCCCCAGTACCTTTCCTGAGGTTTGGGTGTCTGCAGTGTCCTTTGTCACTCAAGAAAGACAATAACTTTGTCTTGTCTCCATCACTAGGCAAGTTTATGGGCTAAGGAAAATTATTCTGGCCAGGCAAAAACTATAAACAAGGTTACAGGGAGTATGTAAAATATAAACCACAATTTAGCAAGATTCCTTTCTAGGAGCTTTAGTGTCCATCAGCTAACATCCATAGGGTTTGTCCCAGCTGCTATGTCAGGAGCTCAACCTCTACAGCCTCTTCTGAACTGAATCCTTCCCACAGTCGTAGCTTCTTAAATGTGCTGACAGGGTGACTGAAATGTGCAGAGCTTAGCCAGGAGACTACCTCAGAGTGGTTTCTGGACTCCTGGCAGCCTTAGCTGGCTCATCTTCCTGGGTAGCAGGTTCTCTCTGTTGCAGCACCGGCCATTTCTTCTCTCCCTTCAAATCCTTTTCTTTTTTTGGCATGGTTCACACATTATACATTAATTAAATGCTGATTCTACGTGCATTGTTATGGCTGATGTTAAACTTGAGCTGCCTCAGCAAATTCTTTTTGACTTTGTAGCCCGAGCTTTCTCCATCTATTCCTTCATCACAGCATTTGCAGAACACTTCTTCATGCAGTGTTGAATCCATGGTTTGCAGGATCTCTCTCTGTTAAGGATTCAGAAATCACTGGCAGGGTGGCACGTTGCTTTGCTTCTCCATGTCCCTGGTGGTCCCCCCTTCCCGGGGACATGGTAGCAGGACTCCCTTTCATCGCAGGGTTCGTCAGCTGGACAGCCTGCAGGGAAGCTCCCTGGCAACGTTTGCTTCTGCGGTCGGAACGCCCAGCCTCTTTTCACGCATGGAGTGGTACAAGTAGACCGGTTTCCCACTCATTCTGCATTTCTGGGCAGCAGAAGCTTTCCTGTCTCTAGACAGGCTTGGGACAGCCGGAGTCCTATACTGGCAGGGAGGCTGCCTGCTCTCGGTAAGGCTTTCCTGAAAGCCACGGAGCAGCCTTGGGGCCTCCAGCTCCTGGGCTGGTGCCATGCATGCTGTCAGGCGGGTGGCAGGCAGGAGCTCAGCCTGATGGGTCCCTTTCAGCACGAGGCTCCCTCTCCCCATGAGCAGTCAGCAGAGCTGGGCAGGCTGCGGAGAATCTGTCGCTTGGGCTGCCTTGGCTCCAGCGTGATGTTAGGGTCTTCCAGACCCACCTGGAAGTGGTGGCCTTCAGGGCAGCGTCCCTCCCCACAGGCTTCACCTCCCTGCTGTGAAAGGATGTTTTCACCATGCTGCAGGCAGGCTGCTCCGGAGCTGCTTGGAGCCTGGGGTGGCCCTGGCAAGTCGGGCCACTGTAACTTCCCAGAAGCAGCTGCCAGCTCCCTGAATGCAGCTGTGAAGGAGGCAATCTCAGAGTCCTTCCAGAGCAGGGTTTCCCTGTGGCACACCTTGCTGCCCGCAGTCAGAAGTCCCTTGCTCCACTTCAGAGAGGAAG
This sequence comes from Falco naumanni, assembly GCF_017639655.2. Classification (NCBI taxonomy): domain Eukaryota; kingdom Metazoa; phylum Chordata; class Aves; order Falconiformes; family Falconidae; genus Falco; species Falco naumanni. The sequence goes on from NC_054057.1 coordinate 62,784,797, forward strand.
AAGTTGCCTTGCTCTATTTCAGTGGCTCTCTTCTAGGAAAAGTTATCTTTCATGCCTTTTCTCCCATTTCTCTCGTCAAAGATGAGGCAGTCCATAGCTTGAGTGAACATTGCATCCTTTCTAGGAGACTGGGCTGTGGATCACGGCCACTGCTCCGCCTGCACCGCCTCTTTCACGCTTCTTAATGTTTCTTAACTGCTTGTCTCAGAATAAGGCTGAGATCCCATCGGGCACAGCCTGCGCACGCGGGTATTTTCTCACTGAGCACCTCTGGCAGATCTGCATCCTGCATCTGCTTGCACTTTCTGCTGTAAGCAGTAGGTGGGAGTGGAGGAAATCCCGTGGCCCTCGGATGCTGCTGCTCTGTGAGCATGTGAGCTGGGAGGAGGTGGGCTGCTCTCTGCAAGGGGTGCTGGAGCTCTCCTAGCCATCTAGGGGCAGCTTTTTCAATGTATTTTTTAAATACTGTTCAAAGATCAGCAGAACTGCCAAAGAAAGCACAGGCTGCCACGTGCCTTTTCATAGTAAGTTGTCCTGGGCTGCAGATCTGAAATGCTTTTGTGCAGGTGTTGCTCCTTGGGACCTCTTGTAAGCTCATTTCCAGGTCATCGCCTGCAGAGCTTGCGTGAGCAGAATGGGAGTGAGCAGCCTACTTGTCTGAAAGAAATGCACTGCGGAGGTGGTTGCACAAATGGCACAGTTAGATTTTCCCCTCTCCCTGAAGTCGAGCAAGTTGCTAGTGAAGACACGGTGTGTTGTCCCATGTGTTCCCAGGCATGGGCCACTGCAGCCAAGGCCACGGTGGTCCACAGCCATGAGAGGTGTGTACCACCCGTGAGGGTATTATCCTTGCTTGGATAAATCTCAAAACCAGCAGGAGAGATATGTTTTACATAGAGCATGAGTTTAGCTTGTGGCACCCTGTCCTGGAAAGGCGAAGGCTTGAGTCACAGGGACACACGTCCTCGTTTGTATTGTAGCTGTCATTGTGAGACAGGGAAGGGACCAAGTGGGACTGTGAGCCAGGCAGACTCTGGGCTGCCTCACAGCTCCATGTCTGATGGCCTCTGTAGAGAGTAGGGTTCTCACCAGCAGACTGTCTGAGGCATAGCTACACAGGTCCTGTGTTCTGGAGAGGAAGTATCCCCAGCTATGCCCCCTCGAGAAGAAAGGCTGCTGTTCAGGGCTGCGTGGTTGATTGCTGCCTTCCACGCCTTTGCTCCAGACCTTTGTCTGGAAGGGCTTCTGTGTCTGCTGGCCAACAGCCAGCAGTCAGGTCTCTGTTTGCTGCTCTTCACTGTTGATTTCAGAATTTTAACGTTTTACCAGTGGAAAAAATAGAGCAGAAAGAATGGCTTTCCCAAGGTCCCCTGTTGGGCAGGAGCCATGCATGGCGTAGGATGTTTCCCCTATCCCAGTCCTATGCTGCACTTCCTTGCCCTGTGTGCAGGGCTGCAAAGGCAGAAGGTGTTTCCGCAGTCGTGCCCCCGGGCAGCTGTCTGCCTCTGACTGCCCTGTCTCGTTCTGCCCTAGGCCACCAATGGTGGAGGAGCCTTCAGCGATTACTCCTCCTCTGTGCCCTCCACACCTAGCATCAGCCAGCGGGAGCTGCGGATTGAGACCATCGCTGCCTCCAACACCCCTACCCCCATCCGCAAGCAGTCAAAGCGGCGCTCCAACATATTCACGGTAAGTGGCACTGGGGTCGGAGGAACTTTGGGATGAGTTTTCTGAGGGTCAGGCAAGGAGAGGGGAAGGGAGCTGGTTTGTAGCGGTCTCGCCCCACAGGCTTTTTTGCACTAGTCTCTAGGTGAACCTTGCTGTGCTGGCCAGGGAGGGGCGGGTGGCTGGGGGCACAGAGCGAGTGCGTGGAGGGGTCTCCCTGCAGCAGTGTGTGTGTGCAGCAGGGAGGGAGGGAGCCTTCTGCGTGTGTAGGGCCCGTGCTGCTGAGAGCAGCTTCTGGTGTGCATGGGGGGAGTGCCTGAGAGCAAGCCATTCCTTGCACACGTAGGAGTGTGCACGGGGTATGCTCGTGTGTGTGTCTTTATAGTGTGTGTGTGCGAGCATGAGTAGAACTCCTTGAGCTTTACTGGGGAGAGCTGCACTTTGTGCGTGCACAGCACCAGTGACCTCTGCTGTACCTCTCCTTGGGGCCATGTACCCTGAGCGTGGCATGAAGCCCCTGGTGACTGGGCCTCCTCTTTGGTGCCAGCTGTGCTGTGCCAAGTGGTGCTGTGCAGAGCCTAGTGCGTGGCACTGGGCCCCATTCGCTCCAGTACCCAAACCCTGCGTCTGTGTGACTTGAGCAGTGCGTCTGGGAACTGCTGTGGGGCATGGAGGGAGGGGAGGCGTTAGGGAGCCAGCAAAGCTGTGGGCCCCAGTGGTGCAGGGTACGTTTGCAGCTGTTATCTCTGCCGGTTGAATCGCAGCCTGCCTCTCAGCATGCTCTCACACCATGCACACACCCGTCCACGCAGCGTGCACACAGTCCTACCCACACACTTGCTCTCACTGTTGACGCAGCCCATGAGTTTCCCCTTGCTCTCAGCACACATGTACTCCTAGTCCCCACGTCTAGCGTAGATAGCCTCTGTTCCCCATGTAAATGTGCTCCTCTCCCCCTGTGCCCCTGTAAATGTGCCGGGCTCAGGCCTTTCTCCTCCTCCCCATCTAAATGTGCTTTCCAGCCACCATTGCTCGGTACGCCTGTGTCTGCTGTCTGTGGAACTGGCCACCACAAAGTCCTTGTATGTGTTGCACCATGTTACCCTGTCTGAACAGCCACCATTGCTCTGGACTCAGGCAACATAAATTCACAGTGCCCCATGCCCCGTCCCTCTCACTGCACTATTGGCATCCCAGATTCCCCCATCTCCTTGTACTGGGAGTGTACCCATCTCCCCCAGCTTCTGACATCCTAGAAGCATCTGCTCTGATGTCCTGAATGCTCTGTGCGCTCCCCACTGTTTGCATCTCGTGCACCTCCCAGTTCTCTGTATGCATGTGTTCCCAGCCCTGCTGCAGCACACGTGCTCGCCCCTGCTCCCTGTGCTCCCTGGCAGGTAGGCTCTCCCCCGCCAGCCCCCTCCTCCCAGCACACATCGCCCTTTGCAGCGGATTCACTGCTGCAGACGCATGGTTGTTTCCTTACTAGCCCTCCCTTCCTCTGTGTGCTCACGCCTACCTGAAGATGCCGTGTAGGTCTCCTGTTGTCGATGGTCATGCTTACTGTTGCACTTCAGTGCTGATGGATGCTTCTTCTCCCTCCCCGCCGTTTCTCTTGCTCATGCTTGCTGCTGTGCACCAGTGCACGTGGGCGCTCATGCACTGCCCCCCATCCTTCTGCTCGCCTGTGTGCCAATGGGTTCTGGACTCGCCGTCAGCTCATATTCACGCTCTCTCACACTTCCCAGAGCCCCATGCTCAGCTCACTTGGTGTGGGAACACACTCATGGGGGGAGGAGGAGGGTGGCTTGCTGCGGGCTTACGCTTATTTGCTGTGGATGTCATCATCTGTCTAGGGCTCTCACTTGCTCGCTCATTCTGGGCTCAAGCTTGCTCACTCTCACTGTGGGGCTCACCTGTGCTCATCCGGGCTCGCGCTCACTTGCCGTGGTGCTGGGGCTCACGCTCACTTGCTTGCTCTTGTGCTGGTGCACCTACATAGCTCACATTGAAGTCTTCACCCCATTTGGTCGTGGCAGCAGCAGCAGCTCCTGACACCTCCTCCCGCAGTGGGACAGGGCCAGGGAGGATAGGGAGGGGAAGGGAAGGCTGTTCTTCTGCCGCTAGCTTTTCCCAGACAGGCAGCGTAGGTGTAGCCAGCAGCCCCCGTCCTCACGGGGTCCCCCAGGTGGGCACGGGCCCCTCCAAGGTCCAGTGCTGGGCAGGGCTGCGCTCCACTCAGCTCCCGGAGCAGCTGCAGCCCCAGCCCCGAGCTGTGCCGGCTCCTTTGCATCCAATCCTCTTCCTCCTCTTCCTCTTCCTCCTCTGCCTTCTCCTCTCCTCCTCCTCCTCTCCTGCCCTCGCTCCCCTCCTGCTCCCCTCCTGCTCCCCACGCCGGATCGTACCGCCGCTGCAGAGGCGGGGGTCTGCGTGCCGGAGACCACCAGGTGGAGACAGACTCTGCCCGAGGGGCACCCACCCTGTCCCCGCAAACCCCGACTGCTGCTGCCGCCGGTGCCTCGCTCCATGGCCTGTCTGTCTGCCTGTCTGCTGGTGCCCATCGCTGACAGACTCGTGTCCGTGTTCTGAGTATAACTTGCCAAACTCTTTATTCTTTCGATATTTGCAGATATGTGCCACTGTTTCCAACTTTTCATCAACAAAAAGGCCTTTCCAACTCCTTCCAAATTAGAAGATCCAGGTGGTTACACACGGCACCTCTGTACAAATTCTCTCACTTTTCATTGCCTCTCCAGGGCCGGATAAGGGATGGGCACTGGGATTGATCTAAGATTAGAGGCTCGCCCGCCCTCCAGCCAGCATGGGTCCCCCCCTCGGAGACACGCAGGAGCCTTTTAAATCCCCCCAATGTAAAGTCTAGGAAGCGCTGAGACGGCCTGCGCCTGCACTTTAAGCTGGGACATTTCTGGGCCTGCTGGATGCTGTCTAGGCACTTTCCATGCTCGGGGATGCCAGGCGGACGACCCTCATGGGATGGGAAGACCTGCAGACCCACCGGGACCGGGCGACAGCAGCGAGTGGAGCTGGATGGGCCAAAAGACGCTTTGCTGCTGCCTGTGGGAGCTGCTGCTAGCGCCTGCTGCTAGCACTCAGCTCCTTCCTCCCTACTGCACCTCCTGCAGCCTGCATGGACTCCTGCTCCTCCTCCTCTTCCTCCTCGCAGCAGAGCAGCCATCTATGTCTCTTTAGTTTTCTTCTCTTTCAATCTCTTTGTTTTGTTCTGGGCCCAAAAGCAAGTGAATTGGTGTCCCAGGCGTGTGGGCTCGTGTCCCTTTCTGATCCAAAGCACATGGGGCGCTCCCGGACTGAGGGGGTGTGTAGGACGCTCCAGAGAGACGCTGCCGCTGCCCTTCTGCCATTGTTGTGATTCTGAATGTATTGATTGTGCTCCATGCCGTGTATGACTTGATATTTTCCTCTGTCCTGAGCACTTTGAATGAGTTCTGCTCAACAGACTGTATATTTCATATTGTATTTATTGGAGTTTGCTCTCACCGCAGCTGCCCTCGGGGGCTGGCGGGTTTTGCTCTCAACTCTCTAGACGTGTGATAGATATTTATTGTCCATGCTCTTTTGTAAGGGGCTGGTATCTCTGCCCAGTGACCTGTGCTACTTTGTATGGTGCAAGTGTGTTAACAGAATAAATCTGTTGGATTAGTAGAGGTGTGAGTTCCTTCACTGCCTTAGCCTCTCCTGCTTCCATCCATGCTCCACCTGCATCCCATGCCATTTCTGTCTGTCGCCATGTCCTGTGTGCCCCCGCGGGAGGCGGGTCAGAGGTAGCCCCATTCTGCTAGGAGAACAGCACTGCTGACAGTTGTGGGGGGAGAAGGCAGCTTGCCAGGGGACAGGTGGTGGGGAGGCTGGGGCTGGAGTGTCCTTAGAGGGGACGGGCGAGATGCTGGCTGCTCCATGCGCTGGGAGACCTGGCCTTGGGGGAGAGTGGTCCGGTCTGGTCTGGTCTGGCAGCCCGCCTGGGGGTGGTGGGGCTGTGTGTTTCCATCTCCTGTGCCCTGTCTCTAATGGACCTGTGTCTCTTCTCTTCCAGTCTCGAAAGGGCGCGGACCCAGAGCGGGAGAAGAAGGTGCCGGAGTGTAAAGCGGACAGTATCGGCAGCGGGCGGGCCATTCCCATGAAGCAGGTTCGATCCTCCTCCCTTCACCCCCAAGCGAGAGCAGGCTCCCTGGGGAGGTGCCGTGAGGCTTTTTGGTGCGGTCCAGAGTGCCTCTCCTGGGCACAGGGGAGCATGGAGGAGCCGGCCGTCCCTTGGCCCAGCTGGTCGGGCATCCTGGGGGGCTGCATGCCTGCTAGGCTCCAGTAGCGTTGTACTGGGGGTGCTGGTGCAGACCCTGTGCCATGTGCGGGTGCTGGGTGCGGAGTGGGGTGCTCCGGCCAGCTGGCGGAGCAGTTCCAGCAGAGGGCATCCACACCCTGCGCCTGCTCCCCGGCTGCACACACCACCCCCCCCGCCCCCGCCGCGGCCCCCACTGCAGCCCTCCTTGCCTTGCTCCTCTTCATCTCTTCTCTCCTTTCCGCTCCCGCTCCGCGCCAGCCCAGCTGCCCCCTGGCAGAACAGGCAGGCTCTCCTCATCGTGGGCAATGGTAAAAAGCAGCGAGCACAGCACCCACACCATGAACTGTCATGGATCAGAGGGAGACAGCCACTTGCTCTGGCAGCAGGGCGTCCAGCTCCTGCCTCTGGGCTTCCAGGGAAGCTCAAGCTGCCTGGAACAGACCCTGAATATTGCCTGCCCCTGTGTCCCATCAGCTGGAAGGCAGTAATGGGTAATGTCCAAGACAGCCAAGTAGTATGGATTGCCTGGATGGTGTCTCCACCAGGATTTCCTTGCACTACTGGCAAGGCTCATCCATACATTGCTTTGCAACACCTGGCTGTGCTTCTGCTTTGCACCCTGTGCACTCTATTTTTCTTCCTGTGGCCCCAGCTGGCCTCTCTGTGCCCCATCTGCCTGTGCTATGCATGAGGCCAGTTCACGTCTGCATCGCAGGAGCACTGGGGCAGGAGGGCAGAGTCTGCATCCCAGCTGGGTACTGTCTTCATGGCACCATTTCGTGCTGAGTATTCACTGGGGAAAGAGATCCCTGGGAAGGACTCGGTGAGGCCAGGCTGACTGAGGAATGGGATGGAGGGTCAAAAGAGGGAGACCCTGCTTGCTGCTGGAGCTCCCAAAGCTTCCTGCCCTTTCTAGTCCATGTAGTAATGTTGTGAAAGGTTTGCAAAGGGCTGTTAGTGCTGCGGACAGGGGAGTGCCATGGAGCATCTGGAAGGAGGGCTCTGGTGTCAAAGGGGAGCAGTGGTAGGGGCAGCAATGCCAGGGCAGGGGCTGTGGGGCCTTGCACGGAGGGACTCTCCTTCCAGAGTGCCAAAGCTTTGAGCAGACCCTGCAGGAAGGGACGTACCAGCTGCATGCCCCTTCTCTCTATGTAGCACAGTTCCTTTTCTTCCTCAGTCTCCTGTTTGGAGCAAGGATCAAAGCTCCTTAACTGGTTTTTCCACTGGTTCTGCTGCTGGAGTGCTTGCCTCTGTATCCGCACTGCTCCTCTCATTTCCAAGCAGAGCTGGCTGCCTCCGCGCACACTTTGGTAGGGAACATGTGCCAGAGACGATGGGCATGCCCACTCCAGCACCCCTCGCGCTGACTGGGAGGGCTGTGAGCTGCACAGTCCGAGGCCTGCCTCTGTGCCTCATGTGCTGCCCTTTGGCTGCCAGTACAAGTACTCGGTGGGTACTTGGTGTGCAGCAGCAGCGCCTGCATGCTCTGGTTTTGAGTCAGCACAGCATGGCGGGTGGGGGAAGCAGCGGGCTGTTGGTCTGTAGTGCCGAAGGGGAGGCTGAGAGCAGAGCAACTGGAGCCTTGAGATAGACCTGACTTGGCTCCCCAGAACCACGCTGCTTGCTGCAGGGGGTCTGGCTGTGGGAGCATTTCCATGACCTTTGGTTTCTGGACCTTTGGGTTGCTTTTTCCAGGACTTCACTCAGCAGGGCGAGATGCTTTCTTTACCTGCTCCTGTGTCTGTCTGTGTTGTTAACTGGGCCTGGCCTTGTCCAGTCTGCTGGCAATTACAGTGTTTTAGTGTACGTATTAAGTTGTTCCTTTGTGTAGGCAGAGTAGTGCTTACTGTGTTGAACAGTTGAACTGAGACAGACAAAGGTCCAGGTCTGCAAAACAAAGCTTTCATGTCATTTCTGTGCTTTGCAAGAAGTAGGTGCCAAACCACTTGCCTGGTTCAGGACCCAAGTGAAGTGACCGGTGGGCACGGCAGCAGCTTGCCAGGAGAGCCCACAGCAAAATGTTACCATGTGAGATCTGGGTCCGTGCCTGGGCTTTGGGCTGGCACCTCCTGTAGCCAGAGCTCCAGGAGGTGATTTTGCAGAGGAGATCCTGTCAGTCTTTATATAGGAACATGTACTGACGCTGGGGGAAGCAATGTCTTGTTGGAAAGGTAGGCACCAGTTTATGTAAATGGCTCTCCCTCCCTGGGCTCTGGCTGACTGTGTCTTACACTGTACTGGAGTTGCTGCCTCGGGGGCAATGCTCAGGCCACCAAGCGCGTCAGTGACCTGTCTCTTGAGATACTGTGGCATGCTGAAATTGCTGCCCTCCCACTGCTTGAATTAAACGGTTGTGCTACAGCATCTTAGGAAGGCGCAGAGCTTTGTTGCTAAAGGAGAAAACAGGCCAATATTCATATGCAGGTTACAGGAGATGAGGCTGGTGTAAACATGCAGTGTGGCTGATCCAGAGTAGTGTGAGACTGCTGTGCACCATCCCTGCTGTGCCATCACCCCTCCAGGAGGAGCCATGGCTCAGTACCACCAATGTGAAATGGAACACAGACTTCAAGGAGCTGTAGCTCCATATCACAGATATTCGGGACAGGTGATGGTCTGCTCTCTGATTCAGACCTGCCCTTTCTGGAAGGCTGTGGAGATCTTGTTGCTTGCTGTCTCTTTGAAGGGCAGTGAAAGAGCAAGACCTTTCACTAGTTTTACTCTTAAGTGGTCTGGTGGTCCTGCCCAGCCATAAAAGAGCAGAGAAGCCAGTCATTTTGGGGGCTGTAGAGTGGCAAATGTGCCAGATCTTCTGCCTGGGCGCTTGGCTGCTTTCAGACTGCTTCGTTTCCCTCAGCATGTGCACTGCTGGGCTGATGGCAAGAAACGCTGTGTTTGGGGTGCTGCGGGCACTGGTGGGTAACCTTGGGAGAAGTCTGATTCCTCTGCTTGGAAGAACAAGACTGGTGCATGCTTAAGTTACCTGAAGATACTTGCAGTCTGTGGGTGATGTGGGGCAGCAGTAGAGGTAGTTGCCCTGCAGATTCCTTCCATGGTCCCTGGGGCTGTGGTTGCTGTGACTGGTGCATGAACCCCTCCAGGACTCTGCAGGGAGAGAACTGGCCCTAGGGACTGCGGGCAGCCTTGCTGGGCACTCGCTGCTCTGGGTGTCCGCACTGAGCCGAGTCTGCTGGCAGGGAAGGCTGGTGGCGAAGTGGGAGGCCAGGTCGGGTGCTGCAGAAAGGAGGAACGTTGGATGGAGGGTTTGCTTGGCTGAGGGGAGGACTTACGCTGCCATGGAGGTGTGGTGGCGGGCTGTAACTTGTCACCACCTTCCCTAGCACAGCTGAGAACAACACCTCTGGGTGACACACTCTTGTCTCCCTTACACCCCATGCACACCTAGAAAAGAGAAATTCCTGATGGGACAAGTGATACCATGGGTGCTGGCCCCCCTCTATGCCTGGGACAGTACCTCCTCTCCCTCCAGGCAGCCAGTGCCTCTGCTGTGGACTCGGGGTCCCTTTCCTGCGGTGTCCTGTTGGTGATACGTAGGTTCAGATAGTCTTGCAAGGTCGGAAGAGCTTCATAGCTGGACGCTTGTCACTGAGAAGTGGGTTAATTAGGCCAGGAGACTAAGCTTCCCCAGCTGTTCATTACTAGGAATGAACTCCTAATTGCACATGCACCAGATTCGTTCCAGGAAGGCTGTACTGAACACACAGGCAGCCCAGGGGTCCCCAGGCCCCTGGCCCGGCTCAGTTTGGGCCATGCACTCCAGTAGGGCCCAAGGCGGATGACTCCTCCTCCTTGGGAGCTGGGATCATGCTGGGAGCTTAGATTACATTTAAATTGCCATTTGCATTTTCCAATCAATACACGACTTTACAATTAAGTTTGGTGTTAAAATTCTTAGCAAAAAGTGAGTGAAAGGGAGATTTGTGGAGTAAACGAGTCCTTTGGGGGCCATCGCTGCTCCCTGCTTCATTACGCTGCATATTGCTGCTGCTGCTTTTACTGTGCACCACCACAATCCAAACACAACACAGAGACGCTGGCGCTGGCCAACAAAATGCTGGGAAAGAAAGGAAGAGTGGGGAGAGGAAGAGGACTGGGCTGTCTTGCCTTTCATCTCTGGCAGCTTCTTCCCTTCGTGCATGACTTCCACACTTGGGAAGAAACTTGTGGAAGAGTTACGTCTTGTTAAGTCTTTCCATGAGAAGCAGAGGGAGCTTGATGTGTTGCCGGGCGCGCCGGCGCAGGGGTCTCAGCAGATCTGAGGAACCCGGCCAGGAGGTGCATCAGGGTGCATGCGCAGGAGCACGTCAAGGACGTGCATGGAGGAGACAAGTTGAGCTGTGGGGATGCGCCTGCCTCTGGCCTGTTCCCCTGCGTTCCGCCTGGCTTTTCCCTCCTTGCTGCTTCTCGCTTCTCTGAGCTGCAGTGGGGGCTGTCTGCCAGGAACACCAGGGTTCTCGGGATGCTGCTGGACCAAACCGCCACATTCTGCCATCACAACAGAAGAAGCTGGGCTACAGAGTTGTAACCTTGATGCAGTCAGCACAGCATCACCGTTAAAACCTGGAATCCTCTCAGCTTCTGTCCCCTGCCTCTTAATCTCCAATACAGCAGCGAACAACAAGTCTAACTGAGCTCTATCCCTTGATGCAGCTGTTCCTTGCAAATGTTTGGCCTTGAGGGCCCCTTCTCCTCCCCCCCATTTTATTAGATGTTTAGTTAGACTGTGTAGTTGCTCCCAATTTGGATTCTTGTGCCTTCTGGCTTGAAAAAATGGGCTGCCAGTGCTCGAGTCTGTGTTTCCAGGTCTGGTTTTGCTTGTGTTTCAATTTGCAAAGTTCCAGATTTGTAGCTGAACTAACTGCAGCTGAACTCTTCTCTGCAGACAACATATTTTTGGGGCTTGACAGAAGATGCAGCAGCCTGAAAGTGTTGAAGTGGGTATTTTGTAGCACCAAGGTGCGTCAAGTCAAAGACACATCAAGGAGAGGAAAGGTGGCCAGAGTTGTTTTGCAGTATGTATTGACAGGTCAGACCGCAGAACTGAGCCAGGTTTAAGGCCAGAAGGGATCATTATGCCCAGAAGCCAGAGAATTTCAGCCTGTGACTTTGAGCTAAATTTGTAACTTCAGCCTGGTCTGGAGCAGATTTATTTGAAGGATATCAAACGGATGTTCTCAAATTCAGAGTCCACCATTTGTTTATATTAGTTGCTCTGATATTTAATGACTGTATATGTGAGGAGGAATAATCATTTTCATATGCTGCGTGGGAAATGCGTGGCTAGAGAAGGTGATTTTGTGTAGGTCAGAGCCAGAGCAGAGCCAGCCGTGCCCTGGTGTTGAGAAAACGCAGGTACCGCTCGCTGCGTGTGAGGATGGCTTATGAGACCCAAGAAGCAGTCTTGCCTCTTGGCATGGTAAAGCCCCAGGTGGGCTGCCGTGTCCCAGTCAGGACACTGCCCTTCGAGCTTGGGGACGGCCGGGAACTCTGCGGGACAGGCAGGTTAATGCTCTCAGAAGCACCTTTTGCAGCGCAGGAGTGATGGATTTGGGGCTGCGAGTGCGGAGGAGAGAAGAGCGCGTGGAGATGTAATTGAAGTCGATAAAGGCTGCTGTGGAGGTCTGGGGACCGAGCTGTGTGGTCGCTATGGCAGGACAAGTGCTGTAGTGCCATTTTGTTGTGGAGGTGCAGGAAACGTGTGGATCCAGTCTCTGGTGGGGAGGACCGCAGTCTCCATCGCTGGTGGGTGTTGTGAAGAGTTGGAGTGGCATGGGTGCACCTGGGCTGGCCCTGGGCAGGGATGTGGCAAGGTGACCTCTGAGCACCCTTCCAGCTCTGCTTTGCTATGATGATGTCGCGCCTGGGGGTAATGCTGTCTGCTGTGTCCGACCTGAGCCCACTGCTGGGTGGTGTTACTTCCCCGGCTGAACACCGGGAGCTCAGGAGCCACATGGTGCTGGTGCTCTCTGTCCCCAAGAGCCCACACTGCATGGGTTGGGCAGTCTGGCCCCAGGAGTGGGACCTTGCCCGAGCTGCGCTAAAATCCTTCTCAAGAGCCCAGTTTGCCAAGCGATAGGAGGCAATTTGTGTTAACGACCAGCCGCCGCAGTCATTTATGCTGTGCAGTTTCTATGTTTCCTTCAAGTTTTCTGGGTTTGTGTTTTCTTTGAGCTCATTTGGGGAAGACGCTGATTAAATAGTGTGAATCAAATGCAGACTGGCTGGACCTCTGTACAGGTGCTTCTGTTGGATGTTGATTTGCCATTTATGATTACACTTGTTCTCATTTACGATTATGTTTTGAGACCTTTCACTTGACCAGTTTTTACTCTGTACATTAATGGCTTTATGGATTTTGTACAGTTGGTTTTTAATGGCGTGTGCTGCTCAGTTAAAATCCTGACAGAAAACTCAAAATGCTGTGTCAACACAGCCACCTTTGTCATCAGATACAGCCATCTTACCAAAAGCAGGATCAGACTTCTCTGATGACCTGTTTCTGCCTTGGATGGCATTAGTTAACACTGCTGTCCTCTCGTTCCTTGCTGATCACTTCTTGCGGTGGCTTTTCCACTGTTTTGCCCAGCGTAAGTGTCCAGCTAAGTGGCCGTAATTACAAGGGTCATTGCTTCTTCCCTTGTAGATCTTGGCAAAACATGAGCTTTTGGACTGCTGCCATGTTCCAAGGCATGTTAAAATCAGCACCTTTTAACCACTGCTGAGTGAGCTCTTGTAGCTCTTGAAGGCAAGGGATCGGGTCCTGCCACCAACACAGCTCAGTTTTTGCTGCTCTGTTCTAACTTTCTCTCCCTCGCATGAGTAGGAGGCATTTCCTTCTCGCACTGTTTGCTTCCCAAGTACTGAACATAAGCAGTCATGGAGCACTTCTGCCTTTTCTGCATCATTTATTGCCGATTTCATGGTCATGTCTGGCAGTGTTGTTACCCCAGCAAGTGCCAAACCCTACAGCATTTTGTTGTGTTTTTCCATCGTGCGGGCGCAGCAGCATCAGTCTCTAGGCAGTGGGACGGGGGCCCCAAATATGCCAAGGCTGGCAGGACAGAGACTTTCTGTCCAGGTTTTTGAGGAGGTGCTGGCCTGGGGCCCAGATTTTTACCCTATTAGGAACAGCCAGTCTGGATGTCTGTCCAGACGGTGCTTTTGGAGGGCCTGGGCCCAACAGTTGGTAGATCGAGTTTTTCCCAGACTCTCTTATTCATTCATACTTCTGTCCCCCCGTGCTTTCCTTTCCCCCTTGCTGGCAGAATACTTGATGTTCTTTCCCTGGTCCCTGCTCCAGAGCAGTTGCACCTGGCTTCTTGCCCCGCTTTCCTTCTCCCCTTCCACCTCTGGTCTCACCTGGTGCATGATGAATTGCTGCTAGAAGCAGATTCCCTGGGGAGACGGGACTGGATGGTTAGGGGGGTTCGAGCCCTGAGCATTGGTTCAGATCAGTGGGAGTTAGTTCTGGGTTGGGCTGGTGGGCAGATGGAGCTTCAGGGCACCATTGTTCTCAGGCCCTGCGAGCGTGCTGTGCCTGAAGGCCACAGGATGGATCTCATGTAAAATCTTGATGGGGAGAGGGGATGAACTGACCCCTCAGCTGCCCAGGACCTGCTCCACCTCCTGGAGTGTGTCCCTGGCTCCGTTTGTTTGAATGCTAAGAAAGAATGGTGAGCAGGCAGGAGAATATGCATCTCTTGTGAGACCTACACCTTGGCATGTTGTTCCGTTGATCAGCCCCTGCCTGTCCGATTGTCCTTGCCTTGACCTCTGGCTGTGCTTTTGGTGGTGGAAGAACGTCTGTGGGCACGGTGGAAACAGAGCAAGCAGTGTCGAGTGGTGATGAGGCTGGCTTCTGCCTTGTGTTGGCACTGTCTTTCAGCACAAGAAGAGTTGCCCAGAGGGGGTGATTTGGGACAGCAGAGTATGTGATGGGTCCCTCAGAGGATCTGAGCATTTACACCAGCATGTAGAGACCCTTACCTCTGAGAATGGCAGAGGCGCTGTCTGTGGAGGCATGCTGGGGTTGGTGAGGAAAGGGCTCCAGCACTTTTCCTAGGGAAGATGCCGTTGGGAAGGCCAGCCTAGAAGATGTTTTCTTGATCCTGATCTTCCTGTCTCTTAAGAGACCAGTCTCCTACAAGGGGTAATGCTGGAGCTGCTCAGGAGGTGCCTGGGCCAAAGACTGAGACTCTTGATGCTTCTCTTTTAGGGCATTCTCCTCAAACGCAGTGGCAAGTCTCTCAACAAGGAGTGGAAGAAGAAGTACGTGACGCTGTGTGACAACGGAGTCCTCACCTACCACCCCAGCCTGCATGTAAGTACTGCGCTGGGTTGGGAGAGGAGTGGGGTGGCACAGAGCAGTGTCCTCCTCCGTGCTGTGGCTGCTGCTGCAGGTCCTCTTGTGGATGCCAGTCGCAGAGGGCTGCTTGGGAAGGGTCTGGCAGCTGACGAAAGCCCCGGCCGCGCTGGCAGCAGGGCCCTGCAGCCCTCAGCACAGCAGGTGTGTTCGCAGCGCTGCTTTCTGCTGCGGTGTGCGGGACACCTCTTCCCTCTCGTGAAGGCTGTCTCTGTGGTGCCAGGCTGGGTGGGAAAAGCTGATAGGAACACGCTCTGCAGAGAATTACACTAAGTAAATGCATCTTTTCTCTGTTTCCCTCACTCAGCCTGTTAAAGCAGGGATTGCTGCCTCCCTGCATCTGGGGTGAGGAGCAGGCAGAGGGCTCTTTGCAGCCACAGCTGATGGTGCCATTTGGGTGTGGAATAATTTTCCTGGCTGCTAGGTATTGGGTAATGGAGATGAGGTGCCTGTGCAGAGCCTGCCGAGCTGAGCTGTCACTCGGTGCATCTCTGATCCTCTTCACTGCTTGGCTCAGGCGCACAGCTGCCTCCCCATCCATCTCTGTCGCCTCCCCACTGTGGGGCTAATGACTTCTTCCCCATTCCCTCTTGAGCACAGTTTGCTGCTGAGGCAGCGAGCCACGGACAGGCACACCTGTGACATGGAGGCCACTGCCCCCTCTGCAGAGAGGCCGCGCTGCAGCAGGACAGCCAGGGAGCAGCTGGGGAGCGCAGGGCAGAGCTTTGGAAGCAGTGTGCTTTAGGGGCTGCTGGAGCACCTCCGGGGCTAAGGGGAGAGGAGCGAGGGGTTGCAGCTCCTGTGCTTCCTGCGTGCTCCCAGGCCCTCGGTTTGCCCCAGATCTCCTCAGACTTATGTGTATTGGAGTGCCCTGAGCCTCAAGTCTTTCTCCTCATTTCTCACCCTGTATCTCTGACTCAGGCTTACAGCGCTCAGTTGTCTGGCTCCTGAGCCACTGAGCCTTTTAACCCTCCTGTCCTTACACTGGAAAGCCAGTCATTGCATTCCCTTGCCTTCGTTTGTGGGAGCATTGAGAACAGGCTTTTTTTCTTTCAGTGTTTGATCCCTGTACCATATTGTGGTTCTGCAGTTCCCTAACTTCATAACCCCGTTTTTGGTCTTTGTATAGAACCAAACTGGGAGGGAATGGCTGCTGCTACTGCCTGCTCTGCGTGTGTGCTCACACACGTGTGTGGGTTTATCACATTTCCATTGTAGACATCGTAGACCATTATTACAATCAGCTGTAGAGGCAGAGTAATTTCTGGGATGTTGTTTAACCGCCCTCAGATGCTGCTGCTACACACTAGGTTTCTCTCCTTTTTACACCATTTCTTCCTCAGGGGGTGATCTAGATTGATGTCACTTGCTTTCCTTACTTCACTTCTTCAGCGTTTCATTTCATTATTGTGTTGCCCCAAGCAAAAATCTGGTTTGCTTCTACCTGGTGCTACTGGTGATCCACACGGCCCCGTTGCTAAGGAAGGTACGAGATGGGCCTCTCCTCCCCTAGGTTTCACTGAAAGCTTTGAACCTTGCACCCAAGATAGGTAGTGTATTGCCCTATGTGTTTACCTAGGGCAAGGACTAATTATATGCAGGCCACAGAACGCAGAGCTGCTTGCTGCCCGGCTCTGACTTCTGCGAGGATGGGGGTCTGCACGCTCCCTCTGTGCCATTTGGGGATAAGAGCCACACCACCTACCATCGTGTCATGTTTTTTATTGCAATGCTGACAAAGACTTTGGTGAGCAGCATGCTCACAGGATGACACAAGCAGGGCATGTTAGGGTTGCACAGCCTGGGTCACTAACGGAACCTGTGTTCCTGAGGAAGGGCACACACTGCTTTGTCACTTCCATTTGCAACAGCAGCTCTCAGGCCAGCAGGCACGTGGTGAGTTTAGCTGCCGGCAAGAACAAGTATGCAGATCCTCGGTCAAGGAGACACTCGGCATCCTGAAGTTCCTTTCCTGACATGTGAAGTCTCAGCTTCAGCCCTGCCTCACTCAGGTTGAGTCTGACTGCCTTGTGTCTGGAGATGGCAGAATTCAGGGCGCAGCAGAGGTCCCTGAGGGCATGGCTGGGCACCATTCGAAGGGTTTTTTCCAAGCCCCTGTCAGGATGTCCAAGCCCCAGAGCATTTTTTTGCTGCTTTTGTGTTCCCAATGGCATTTCTTGGCATTATTCAGGGCAATTCCTGCCTAGGCTTCTCTTCTCTTGCACCTCTGTTGTGTTTTCTCCCTGTCCCTCTTGGGATGGGTGTGGGTCCCCCAGGGATCAGCAGCCCTGTCTGTCTTCTTTTTCCTACAGCAGACTTATCTGCCCCAGATATGTCTGTGCCCCATCGGGTGGTTACTGGCTGGGTGATACTTCTGATTTTATAAACCAAAAACTTCCTGGCAGGGCTATTCATCTGCTTTTGGGTGTTTGTCACAGTCTGCTTCTGGATCTGTATCTTGACACCTCCAGCCTGACTTTGAAGTTTCCTCACTGGGAGTCAGGCTGAAACTGTGGGTTTACAGTCACAGGCTGACAGAGAGCACTCTGGTGAGCTGGGTCCAGCCCTGAAATTAAGTGTTCTGTGGATTCTCGGTGGAAGCGTATCTGCCTTGACTGTCAGCCTGGGCCAGTGCATGGGTCCTACAGAGCTGTGTGTTCCTGCTGTGAGGTGCCACCTTTGCCTCCTCTTTGGAGCAGTGAGTGGTTTCAGAGGTTTTGCATGCAGAATGGCTGGGGCTGGAGCAGTGGGCAGCAGCTCTTGCTGAAGGCGGGAGCGCCTGGGGGCCTGGTGTCTGGATTCAGCACAGCTTTCCTCCTTGCAACTATATTTTTCTTACCCTTCTGTGAGTGTGTTCAATTTCTATGAAGAGACCGGTGCGGCATCCTATCACTTTCCTAAAGCCTTGGAGACTAAATTCTTCTGCTCATGAGGAAGGCTTATGTGGTTCAGCCCAACTTCACTGGCCAGGCTGTTGTGCTGCACAGAGCTAGAGAGAAAGCATCTCCCATTTTGCAGCCAGTGGAGCCATTCACACAATCACCTTCTGTTAATTCTATCTGCAACATCAATTAAATTGTTTGTAGAAACTAATTGAATGTGGCTTAATCACACATCTTAATAGCTTTCCACGCTTTGAACTCGTTGTTAATTCCAGTAATAAAATGAAATGAGAGAACTGGCTGGGTAATTAGCGAGGAGGCTTGGGAAGAAATTGCTGTTTTATAGCATGTAATAAAAGCAGTGTGCTGGTGACCGCTCTCTCCGGCAGGCAGCCGGCTACCGCAGCAATTGTGCTGAGTTAGGGAAAATCCTTCAGCCCCTCTGAGATTCACTGCCCAGGGGTGCCACCAGGCTCCCACCCCACCAGGAACAACTTGGAGCAGTGTTTGGTTGGGCCAGTATCTCGGAATCGCCCAGGGCACTAAAGGCTGCGTGCATGTCATTTGAGGTCAAGTCACCCAGAAGCTGGAAGCCCAGAAGGGTGTGCTGCCACGCTGCCCTGTCTTTTGGGTTTGCCGTGCAGACTGGATGCCTGCCCAGGGGTCTGTGAAAAGACGAGCATTGAAACCAAGGTGCTGAGGTGCTGCTGCGAGGTTGTAACCCTTGCAGGTTAGTCACCTGAGACCACAGCATTGCACATACAGTGCCCATTCACCTGCTTCTTGGAGGCAAGGACTGGGAGAATGGTTGCTCTTTGCTCTTAAACTGATCTTGTTCTTGTCTTTATCTTCTTGGATATGGAAGCAGATGGGAACCAGCTCTGAGTTAATCTTTTCGGTGACCTCCTTGTGAACTGGAGCGAGCCCAAGCCTCCCTGCAGCAGCCACGGTCTCAGCCTGGACGGTTTCTGCCATTCCTCTCCCCATAGTAGTGCACACCCCCAGTGCAGAGAGCTGGGGGGATGCACCCACATCTTGATGCCTCCCAGGGTCCCTAGCTCAGCTTTTGATCACCCCTCCCTTGAGGTCTGCCCACCAGCAGGGCAGGGCAGTTCCCTTCCATGTGTCTCTGGAGATCACATGGATCAGTCACCTCCTGGGGGCAGGAGCCCAAGGAGGAGCCAGCCATGTGCGAGGGGGTTAGGGGAGAGCTACAGTGCCCTGTGGAGCAGGGAAGGGGCAGAATACATGGGAAAGGATGCAGCTCTCAGGAGACGTGGAGGGCTGAAGCCTTATTTTGACTGAAAGTTGAGATACTGTTAATAGACAGAGCAGAGTGATATTAACAGTCCACATGTGGAATTTTTGGTTATATAGTAGTCTACCAGAAGAAATGGTGGAAGCACCAAGTTTTGAGTAATGTAAAGCTATGCAGGTGGATATACAAGGGACTTACCCTGAGCTGTGTTGTTCTGGGCTTGAGTTACCCTGGGTGTGACCCGAGAGGGAATTTCCAGGTATCCAATTATTTACACTGTGTACTATATTATATTATTAGCTCTTACAGCTGAGTGCTGTGATTAAAAAGACAACGGATGACAGGGAAGAAGAACTGTCTGCCACCTAAGTGCTCTTTTGCTCCATCTAATCTCTGATCCCCAGCCAGGCTTTCACACATGGGCTTGTCGTGGCATCTGACTGCCCATGGCAACATCCCGATGCTATTCATATCAGAGCTGACTAGTTCTGGGCACTGAAAGTGAGACCTGGCACTTCTCCGGAGCCAGTTCTCAGGCACGAGCTAGTCATGGGAAGAAGGCAGGTTGGAGTCAAGGCTCTGCATGCGTGTTGTCAGAAAACAGTTGGCTGTGGACATGGGGGAAGTCGGAGGGTCTGGAATTTTCCTCCTCATCTGCACTCTCTAGCCCATCTGACTTGGGACTTCAGTATAGTGCAAGAGAAACCAGCATGTGGTGAGCTCCCAGCTCACCTCCCGGTTGCTGGCTGACCCTCTGTTAACCAGTTACCACGTGGATGAATGCATCTGGATTTTAGTTTAGGTTATGGGGCTGAGAGGGCTGGGCTGGGGCAGGGCTGATCCTGAACCACTCTGCCTCTCTGCTGTAGGATTACATGCAGAACATCCATGGGAAGGAAATCGATCTGCTGAGAACTACAGTGAAGGTACCGGGCAAGCGGCTACCCAGGGCAACAACAGCAGCAGCACCCAGCGCTAGCCCCAAAGCCAACGGGCTTGTGAAGGAGAGGAGCAGCACGCAGCTGACGGGAGGCACAGGTAAGGGGTGCTGTGGGTGCACAGATCTGGCGGCCGTCCTTCCCTCGGATGCATCAGCAGTGCCTTGCTTTGCTGAGCTGGCAGCAAAAGCTGTTCTGAAGTTTCTTGCTTTCACCACTCTTGAGAGCGCCTTTGGTGGGTGTTGGCATTTCTCTGTGTGTCTCAGGTAAGCTCCTGTTGGGATTTTATGCTGGTTAGTGTCCAGGACAGAAGAAAGAGTTGAAGGGCTTTACCTAGTGATGTGAACTCCCTGAGAGGAAACAGTCGGGTCCAATGAGCTGCCCTGCGTGGGGGAAGCTGTTCCTCCGTAAACCAAAAGAAATCTCAACCAAGGATGTCCTTTGATCCCTGGAAAGTTGTCTTCTGTTTCTTTCCTTTTCCGTGACCCTCTTTTTCCTACTTGCTTTCCCCTGGAGAAACACTAATGTGAGGGGCTTGTTTTGTAATTATTATTCTTCTGTGTGCACGTTCAAGCGGCGTAGCTGCCGCGGAGACTGGTGAGAGGAGGTGGGGTTGGGAGGCTCTCTGGATTCTCAGGGGTTCATGCCACACCGCTTACTGCTTCTCCTGCCACGGGAGGTATTTTGCCCTGCCCAGGGGAACTGTTGAACTCCGGGTTTTCCTGCCTGTTTCCCAGGGCACTGACATGCCTCTACTTTGTCCTCAGGGCTGGTATCCTTGGCCAGGGTGGGCAGTTTCCACACGCATTCTTCCCAGGCAGCTGTTGGCAGCAGCCTGGTCCAGCAGGGTATGGGTACCTCCGCACTCTACAGGAACACAAGGGAGTGCTGATACTGCTGCTGCTAAGAGAAACCCTTCGTAACCTGGTACTGTGCGCTGTGCCACCGAGGGTGAGCTTGGGTGGCCACGTATGTCCTCGTTTCTGTTCAGTCCTGCTGTGCATCCGGGTTGTGTCCTGCCGTCAGGGTGTTGTCGGCACCATGCTTCACAGCTTTCTGGAGCTGAGGACTCGTGAGATGGGGTGCAGCTGGAGCAGACGCCAGGAGCTGGCTGGGGTCCTCAGCGTCACAGATGACATGGGGAACACGGCATGCTGACATCGCTGTGTTCGCATGGTATCAAGTGTGAAATAATCAGCCTTTTGAACCCAAGCCGCTGTTTCTGTAGAGTCACCCTGCAGACCAGATAAACTGCCAGCGAATGATTGCAACTGCTGTCTTTTTTGACCAAGGATGCGGAACTCTGCCGGTGCTCTGCTGCAGCTCTCCGCCGCACACTGTCATTTCCCCGCCCCCGCTGTGCCCCCCAGCAGGCCCACCCCAGTGTGTAGCAATTCCTGCCCCTGGACAGAGGCACTTCACAGGCATGCACTTATAGGGTGCTTTGTCTGAGCTCCCGGAGAAGGTTATCAGAGCTCTAGGAAGAATTCAAAAGCAAACCACAGAAAGGCTTGTGCCAGTGTCAAACCAAATGCTCGCATAACCCTGTATCCGGCTTTCAACAGTCATCTCAGTCCTGTTGGGCTCACAAGAGCAGATTGAGATGTGACTTGATTACTGATTACTGCTGCTTGGAAAAGCAGCACCTAGAAGTGAGCGCTGTGCAAGGACTTTCAGTCTGGTTCACAAAGCTTGAGGAGACGCAGTGCACGGAGGCTGAAGTTAGAACAATTTATACTTGAGAGGAGATGGAGTTTCCTAGCAGGGAGGGTAATTAAATGTTATAATAGTGTATCTGGAGAGGTAGTGGACTTAGCACTGCTTGAAGCCTTTAAAATGAGATTAGTTATCTTTCTACAAGATATGGTTTAATCCTGCTCACGTGTGCGTCGCCGCATACATGTGTGTAGGAGACCAGACTGGAGGATACGACAGTCTTTTCTCATGTAGAAATCTGTGAATTTGAGACCCTCGTGTCCAGCATCTTCTCTTGGGAGCCCTGGGCAGAATAGTGCTACTGTGCTACCCACAGCACATGCATCAGCATGGGGCTCGGTGTTAAGACAGCAACCAAGATTTTATGTGTCTTGGCTTTGGGTGGTTGTCTGCACTGGTCAGAAAGGTTTTTTCTCCTGGTACACAAATGGTAAGATGTTTTCTGAGGAATTTTTTCAACTCGCTCAGATGCCTCTGAGACTGATTGCAGCTGACGATGCAGTCGTCACGGTAAGTGCACTGACATGATAAAAAATCCTCTGAGGTGTCTCATTCATATCCCTGTGTAATGCAGAGTACTGGATTTGGGGTTGGTAAAGCATCTGCCCTGCTTCAAATTAGCAGGGACTTGGCAGTTTTGCTGCCTTTGGGGCTAGGGACGGGACTGTTGCTGGGGTCTGCTGGCCATCTCTCATCTAACACGTGCTTTTGGGCAGCTGGAGAGGGAGTACCTCAAAATCTGCACAGTGCACAAGTTGCGTCTAACAGTGCACAAGTTAATCTTCAGAGGACAGGAGCTCTGGAGACCTGAAGGATTGCTGTCTTACACCAGGAGTGTCTGGGTAAAACTACACGTCCTGTGTTTAGAGTTCAAAACAGGTGGTCCATGGTTTTTTACTGACCCGAGTTCCGCCAAGGTGAGTGTGCTAACTAATGTCCACTATGTGCACAGTCCTTACCCAGGGTCAGGAAAAGAAGTAGTAGATAAAGGGGAGGAGGAGAAAAAAAAGATGAAATATCTCAGAGTGCCCTGTATTCGGTTAAAATACATGTATGCAGCACTCCGGTGATGATTCAAAATAACCCCCAAAGTAGGTACAGGCAGTACAGGCTGGAGCTAAATAAAGTAAGAATGGGGAAGGAACTTACATTTGTGAAACCTGTGGGACTCTGAGCTCAATGGATGATTGTACCCCGGTACTTTAACCTTTAAAAAACGCAACTTTACTGTAGTCAGAGTTGGTTTTATTTTAGATTGCATGTGTTTCCATTGTAAACCCTGTTCTCAGAGGCACAGAACCTTGTCAGGCTTTGCAGCTGCCTTATGTCCACCTAAGGCTTACCTTTTGTGGAATGTACATGCAGATGTGATGTTGTACGTGCCCAGGGAGGCTGTGTGGTCTCCCTCCTGAGGGGTAATCAAAAACTGTCCTGACGCAGCCTGGGGCAGTTGGCTGTGGGTGGCCCCACTTGAGCAGGGGTGGACAGGACAATCTCGAGGTCCCAGCCAGCCTCAGCTGTGCTTGGGACTCTGTATTCGTTTTGTCAATACTGAAAATTTGTCTCCAAGAGCTGTAAAACTTCAGAGATTTGGTGCAGAAATTGTCTGAAAGCAGAAGGTTTGTCCTCAATTAGAAGCTTTCTTTTTTCTTTGTCCCTTGAAAAATATATTGGGATTTGATCAAAGTTTTGGAAGTTGGTTACTTGAAAGCACCTAATCTCCTGGACTGTCAAGGGCTCCTGGCAGAGCAATCTCTGCTTTTCTTCACTTTCCAACTGTAATGTCCTCCTAACATTTATTCTTGTATGGAATTTTACTGGTAAAGAGACTGTCTGGAGATGGAAGAGTAGCTGAGATCAAGCCCAGGTTCTGTGAACAGGTTTAGAGCTAACTAAATGCAATAGCATTAGTACAACATACGTGTCTGAGCCCTAAATCAAGCCCTTCAGCATCAAGAGATCCTAAAGGGCAGGCGGCTGGCCGTGTCATCTCTGCCCACTCGCACTCCTGGCCCGTGTTGCTAGCAGTGGGCAGCGTGGGGTGCGAGGTGCCTGACCCAGTGGACCGGCCAGGGAAGCAAAGCCCCACGCCTGCACCTCCATGGGCTCGAGTGCCGTGTTCTTCATCTGGGTTTTGGCGCAGGATTTGCTGGTTGTCCGTCATGCTCACTGTTCGTGTCCAGGAAGACCAAGAGGACACCTGGGAAATGCCAGCCAAGGAGAGCTTGTCCAGGAACATTTTGGGTATGCCTTCCAGAAGCCTTTCTCATATACCCGCGTATTTCCGTGGCTCTTTCCTGCCACCTTCTTGTCCCCTGGGTTTTCTTTGGACACTTGTTGCGGACTACCACGGAACCACTTGATGTCTGACATTATGGTTCAGCCATGCTGGCTGCAGAGCCTTTGGGCGTTCCTGACATGGTTCTGGCTTACGGCAAGGATTCTCCTGGAGAATGGCCTCGGGAGCAGTGCAGGCTGGCACACAGATTGGGTGCAGCTTTTGAGGAGAGCGAGTTACTGTGTGTAGGCAAAAGCTCAGTTGTGCCATGGGGTCTTGACCAAGGGATGGTGTTCAGTGGTCTCCAGAGGGACCTGTCTGGCAGGTGGCCAGGGCACGGCTGCAGGCTGGCCTCCCCTGCTGGAGCAGCAAACCTTGTGCAAACAGTGCAGCCCTGTAGCTGGCACAGGTCAGGGGCCAGCCTGCACCCTGCAGGCCACGAGAGGGGTCCACCCCAGCACATGCTGCTGTCCCACGCACTACCCCAGGCTGCACAGGCTTTTAAGTGAGGGCTCTGATGGCTTTTGTGTCCACTACAGAAGAATTCCTTTAGTGGAACAGATGTGGTCAGGACTGTGATGAAGTCATTTGTCTGTTCAAGCCACCACTCCTTTGCCCGGGGCGGGAAGGTGTTGCATGTACGTGCTGCATCTTCTGCAGTCGTGGTCACAAAACTTCTTTGGGCCAAGCATCCTACATCAGGAAAAGGAGCGGCCTCACCTTGGGAGACGCAGGGAGGAAGGGGAATGTAACACTGGAAAGCTGCAAGCGTGGAGGGGAGGAACTTGCCTTCATGAGCACACATGAACAAAACATCTCATCACTTAGAGGAGAATATATTGTGACTGATGGGCATGAAGGCTAAGAATACGTTAAAGTTATAAGCGATACATGATATAGGTATAAAGAGAGTAAATGCTTCTTATGATTTGTAAAGTGTTACTCTTAATACAAAAAACAGTCCAAGAAGTGCTTTGAGGAGCAAAGGCACCGGTGCCTCAATAAGCCATCGGTACTGCACTGGCATGAAACGGGAGCGCAGGTGGGCCTGGCAGAAGGAGAGAGACACCAGGGACAGCTTAAGGTTACCCGGGGAAGCACGCTGCGGCAGAGAGGGCTGGCTGCCCGCTTCAGCGTATGGATTAGTTAGCTCTCTGATGGAGGGGGTGGCCATGCAGATGCTGAACCCCAGCTTTCAGAGCTAGATGGGGGTGCAGACATGAAGTGGTCTGGCTGACGGACACTAAGACAGCATTATGTGTTTTTACTCTCTGTAACAATTTCTTTCTGAACTTGAAAAGTCAGATGGTTTAGCACAGCTTAGTGAACCTTTATTTTACGGTAAGTCTTCCTTCTTGTTGAGGTGAGATGAACTAGGGTGGAAAATTCAGGGTGTATTGCATGGAGGTATCTAGTCAAAACAGAGCAGGAGGCACTGGCACTTGTGGTCAGCTGCACCCTGAGATGTGAGGAGGGTACCCCAAAGCAGGCGGGCAGCTCCTGGTGCTGCCTAAAGGCTCTGTGTAAAATGGGCACTACCTGGGGTCCACCTGGGGAGAAATCCTCCCTAGTTTGTGCTGGTCGGCACCTGCCAAATGCACCTGAAGCCGATGGACATGCATGTCCCCATCCCACCAGCCCCTTCTCCCTTCCTCCCCAGCCCGGGTGGGCTGTCCTGCCCCGTGGCCCCCAGGGGGTCCCTGCCTGGCTGGTGCCCAGTGTCCGTGGAACACCCAACCCCTTGGGCTGCATTGCAGTGTGTATGCATGTGGCTCATGCTACAACTGTCCTGACAGATGCAGTCTTGGCATTTTCCAAGTTTTGTTTTCTTAACTTTATTTAAAAGTTGCAGGTTTTTTCCCTTTAATACCTTTTTGAACACAGCTAGAAGACTGCCCTTCCTCGATGAGCAGACTTGCTCTCTGTCCCGTGGCAGGTTTGGACCCTCGCCCTGGCGAGGGGCTGGGGCAGCTGGACACCACTGCTCTCCGAGCAGCCGCCCGCGTGGGAGGCGGGAGGCTCCACTGGCTGGGAAGATGTGCACTGGGATGTAGGAATAGGGCACTTGTTCCAACAGCTGGTGGATGTGGCTCCTTTATTCCTGACCTCCGCTGTTCTGCCTGTGCTCTCCTCTTCTGCTTGCTTCTTCCTGCTCCCAGCTGTTCTGCCTGCCTGCCTCTCCCACCAGCAGCTCCATCCCTTGCTCGCTTTGCCTCCTCCTCAACACTGCTGGGACGCTGGTGATGGGCAGCCCAAGCACGGAAGATGCATCCTGGTGCTCTCATTCCCCAGAGCTGATACTGCAGCAGCACCAGGTGCCAGAAGAAGCAGTTATTCATGCTGCAAATCAGGCTGCATAGAAATAGGGACGTATACTTACCCTGTTTGTGTCAAAGACTCCCAGAGACTGGGAAGAATCCATATGTGCGTGTCTGTCTGCCTAATTTTCCACAACTAGAAATGAGACCACCAAAAGCACACAGGTTACTCAAAGCATCCCTGCATCTGGGTTGCTGGGTCAGATGTGTCCTAAAAGGACAGTGATACTTGATAAACCACTAGTAGAAATTCTCCACAAGCGACAGGAACTGTGGAGACCCCTAAAGTCTCAAAGGAAGAGCACAAGTGGGTACTGGCCTTTGGGGAAAGCTGAGAAAGAGTTCTTGCCAGTCACTTCTTGGTCTTGTGAATCTCTGGTCAGGTGGGAGTGCTGGCTGTGGTCCAGTGATGAAACACCTGCATTATCCTGGGTTTTGGGACTGGAGCAGCGCAGGGCCACATGCTGGGCGCTCCAGGCATGGGCAGCTTCTGCGGACCACAGCTGGAGCAGAGGTGCCCAGCAGTGCCCCAGGTGAGCTCTGGGCATGTTGCTTCACAAGGTGGCATGGGTCCCTCGTTGGCCAGGCTGTGAGCAGCACCTTGCAGCGTCTCCTGCGCGGGCAAACCCACGTGGTGGTTGGGTTGGAGAGGGCAGGGAAGGGATGTGCAGATCTCGCTACCAGAGCTTAAGGGTGCTGCTTTCTGGGTGTAAATTGGCTGTGAGTATGGAGCCTGGAGATATTTTCACTGCATGTGTGGCCGTGCTGGTTCAGGTGTCTCCTTCAGATCCCTGCAGGCCCTTATCCCACTGGAATATCACTTCTGTTGCACTCTTCTTCAGGGCTCCCCAGCTGTATCTTTGCTGTAGTTCAGCGTGCTCACCCTTTCTGCTTCTTTGCCCCATCTGTGTCTTGCTTGGTGTTTGTTTCTGGCTTGAAGAATGAGGGCAGCTCTTACTCAGTGTAGACTGGATGAAAAGGAATTTTTTCAGTGGGGGAGGACAGATGGTAGGACAAGAAAAATACAGAGACAATGTCAATCAGTGTGAGGGACCAGTCTTGGCGCAGCTATAGCCCTGAGTCTTGCTTTGCAGAGGTTTGTAGGGACTGGCTGCAAAGCAGTCAACACAGGGGGAAAGGGCGTGAAGCATATTGCCTGAAAATGTGGTATGTGATGCCTGTGCACGTACTGACATGCACACTTAACGTGGCCACGCACAGAGCACACGAGTCTATTCCTTGACACTGCATTGCGGCTGAGCAATGTAAAAGGAAGCCAAGCAGCTGAACGCTGGAAAACCTGAAGCTGAAGTGTAAGGAGAAATCAGCAGATTGCTGAGACTGTGTGGTTGTGAGCAGCTACACGGAGGCATAGCTGACAGCAGAAGGCTGGCTGATCTCACAGGCAGGAGCAGTGCAGATGCTCTACCTCAGCCAGCAGCACTGAGCCTAAGGCAGCCGTCCCAGCGAGGGTTTCTGGCCAGCGCTGCACAGGAGCCAGCCTGGGTGGCTCAGGGCTGGGACTGAAGCACCGGGTGGGAGAGCCAGAGCACGGCCTTAGGGGAGGAGATTGAAGGAGAAAGCTGTGCCTGTCTCGGTGGTGGCTCGGTAGCTTGCTGAGGACCACAAGCCTCCTGAGGGATTTGTGCCAAGCCATGCGGGAGGGCTGCCCCGGAGTCTCTGTTGCAGAGGAGGACAGGCAGAAGGAGCCGAGTTGGTCTCAGCGCCGACATGGGAGCTTAAGCACTGGAGTCTTCCATGTGGGGCAAGAGTTGGAAGGGGCTGAGGCTGCTTGGTTGCCTTGGCCCTGAGCAGTCCACATGGTGTGACACGTGTCAGGGCAGGCTGCGTGGGAGCCCTTCTCCTGCTGCAGGGTTACCTCTGTAGCCAAAGAAGAGCATTTTCTTCAGCGTGTCTGTGGTGGTGGTGGAGGCACTGCCTGGTTTTGTCTGATGCTCACAATTGCTCTGAAGTGAGGAGGGTCCAGCCCTCCCCTGGCTGAGCTGTGAGCGCCTGCGTTGACGCACAGCGCTGCTGGCTAGAGCTGCTGGCCATGCTCCTCGGGCACAGGCAGGAGAGCCCTCAGTGTGCGGTGCCCAGGCAGCTGCCCATGCCCCTTGGCTGTTGTGCCGGCTGGGGTGGTGGAGAGCCTGTGCTGGCCTCGGCCGTGCCACAAAGCACCTGGGACCCCAGCCTGGGCTGGAGGTGGTGCTGGGCTTCCAGGCGGCTGCAGGATTTTTGCTGGGCTCGTGCTGATGACTAGCAGCACGCTTGGCTGTTGTTCCTGGAGCAGGTAGCCCCGGAGTGTGTTTGCACCAGGCCGGCAGGAGGAGAGCGTCGTGCTGGTGCCGGTGCTGCCTGGCCAGCGGTGCTGGGGGAGATTGCGGCAGCGGGCCCCCCCCCCTGCCTGGCCCGGTGCATGTGCGCTGCCCCCCGATGCTCTGCCTCTGCAGAGTGAGGGATTGGCTCCCCCAGGCCGGGGTTGCTGAGCCTGCTGTGATCATGTCACGTCGGGCTCCGTCGATGTTAACATCTCATTATCTTTGTTACTGTAATTACATTATCCGCTGCTTTATGCAGAATTATTCTCCGAGGACTAATTGATGGATCCATGTTTAATTCATT
The DNA here is from genome assembly GCF_017639655.2 of Falco naumanni. Lineage (NCBI taxonomy): Eukaryota > Metazoa > Chordata > Aves > Falconiformes > Falconidae > Falco > Falco naumanni. The sequence continues at coordinate 62,813,175 of NC_054057.1, forward strand.
AATCATTAGCATCAAATTCGACAATTACAGTGCACACTGATTGTGGAATTTCAAATGTAATGAGGGAAGAATTAACAAAGAAAAGGGAAAACCTGTTTCTCTGGCATACCGCTGCTCGCCATGGGGGACAATGACATTGAGGGAAGAAGAGGCAGCAGAGAGCAGGGTGACGCAGGTCATGGCAGACAGGAGGCTGGTGGGATCATCCTCTGCCTTTCTCCTGGTTGTGGCTGCTTAACGTGTTCTTTCAGGTCAGAGCAGGGTCATTGATCTCCTGTGAAAGAATGGATATTTGGGTAGAGGAGGAAAAGCTCAGCTCTCACTTGTGGAACAAAGTTGCCTTCCCCACCCTGCAAATAGCCTGTGGGTGCAGGAGCAGTGCATCTTACCTTGCTGTGGCAGGTTTCCAGGATTATGAAGACCATCCCCAGTGTACACATGTGCTCACACACTGCGGGGAAAGCCAGCTGGTCAAGGTATGGTGTCTTCAAAACGAACTTGCTGCTCCCATCGTTTGGCCAAAATCCCGTGGCTGGTCTGTTCCCTGCATGGTGCATAGGACCTGCTCTTAAAATCTGTGGCTACCTCTCGGTTTCAGCATTTCCTACTCTGGGGCAGGAATCCTCTCGTCGTTTTGGTGCCTGTGAACTAGTTAGAAAGAAAACCAGAGCAGTCTTTCCATTCCTGCCCCATCAGCCAGTGGACCTGCTCAGGACCAGGGTTGGTGCAATACCCCTGCACAGCTGTTTCAGTGCCAGATGTGGATATGCTTCTTCCCTCCCTTCAGACGTGCTACTGCAGGGTCTCGTTGTCTATGGAAATGGGCAGCTTCTGCTTCATCTTTCGGTGATCCTTGTCACTTTGCTCAGTCCGAGGATGTAGACAGGCTTTGCCTGGCACCTTGTGTTAAGTCAGTTAAATACCCGGGGACACTCAGTTTTCTATTGTCACCTTTGATGGAAAGGTTGGAACGGGCTGCCAGCTTGTGCCCATTCAGCTTCAGTGCAGTGCAGTGCAGTTCAATGTAAACAGAGGTTTCCAGCTTGCTTTTCCTGGCTACCACAGCTCCCTTGGTGGCAAGCAGTTCTGCGGACAGTGGCAGCAGCAGCATCTTCCAAAGTGGCCAGGGTGCGTGCACAGGGCCGAGAGATCCGCTTCCAGCTGGGCTCCCATCACCTCCTGCCTCTCTGAGTGGGGCCACATGCTGCTGGCTGGGAGCCAGATGTTAAACCACCGCACGCCAGGATTTTGGCTAGCTCCCTTTGCTTTCTGTTGAGTCCACCTGGAAAAGTTCAATGTTAGTTGCTGCTGTTCAGCCAAGGGCCAAGAACTGGGATGGGGGGGACGCCAAATCTGAACGGAAGAGGGTGCGGGTCTGTGTGCAGTGTTTGCCGGTGCGGGACTTTTATCCTTCCCAATAATATGTTAAAGGGTTGTTTGTAGTCTGAAGATGAAGCAGAGATCAGAGATTTAGTAAAATTTATCTGTAATTAATATTTTGCATCATGAATCATGTATAAAATACTGCAAATTCATATGTATATTACAACTATTATAAATTCACTATAACATTCATATGGTAACATCTTACGAATGTTTATCTGGCTGCTTGAAGTAGGAGGATGAATCCAAATGGGAGGCTGGGAGCCATTGCATTCAAGGACTTGCACTGGGTAGAAGCTAGAAATTGTCAGGACTTCACAGGGGAGAGGAGTGCATTGGGAACTTGAAGGGATGACCTGAGGCAGGACAGTTCCAGCAAACCTTGGCACCCAGTTCTTGCAGAACTTCAGGCAGAAGCCTGAAGGACTGAGAGATGCTGCATCAGCTTCAGGTTTTATTTGCTAGGCTTATGCTAGAATTAGGATGAATTTCATGTTTCCAAGCCTTGTAACTCCATTCTCTCAGCAATTATTTATTTCTATAGAAGGAAGACTGAGGCAAAGAGAAGATAAAGCCAAAATTGTCAAAAGCGTCTGCTAAGGATGTGCCCCCAGTTTAAAGCCCAAGAATTGCTTTTTCTTTCCCAAGAACTTAACTGTTTTTTCACCTTTAAAGTATAGCTGTGAACAGTGAGCTCCTGGTTGTTAGTCCTCAGTCTCCACCTGGGCACTTGGAGCAGGAGGAACACATGATTAGTGGCTGGTTTTGACGAGCGTTGGTGTAAGTGACTTGAACTTCTGGCTGTTCGGGGAATTTTGCAGTGGTGTATGGATTAGATCCCCTGTCCCCAAAGGAAATGCTCAGTTCCTTAGCTTTGGGCTGCCCCTGCTTTTCCTGCTGCCTTCTGCATTGTTCTTTAGGGCACGTTGATCCTGCAAGAAATTTTTTGGAGGTCTTGAAGGTAACAGACCACCTCGCTCCTCATCATCATCCACATTATCTTCAGGTGTATGCTGGCCCCCAGTCTGCCAATTCATCTCCAGCCCTCCATCCTTCATGCGGGCAGATGTGCGAGTGCTGGCCTATGTCACGATCTCCTTCGTGCCTTGGTGAGGTGGCACTTGTGTAGTGCTGCTGGTTGACGTGATCGTACCGTGCTGTGCTGTGTCTCCACTGTAGGGGAGTACACTGTAGGGGATGGGACTTTTCGGGCAGCATGGGTGAAGATGTGCTAGCTGCACCGTACCCATTGCCAGGGGCGCAGGGAGCGTAGCCCAGTGCAGTTCCAGCCTGGTCTGGGCACCTGGGTGTGCAGCAGTGGTTGGAGCATGTAGGGCGCAGTGCTGCAGCAGGTATTCTTGCTTAGTTCCACCTGAAAGGCATCCATTTTGTGCACTCAGAGGCCACTCAGGCACATGAACCAAAGGCCCCGGCCTGGCCTAAGCTCAGCACTGCTGCAGACTTGACTTGGAGGCTGTGCCACCTGGCCATGGCTCCCTCGGCCGTGTGCCCAGGTGGAGCGCAGGCGGCACTGTCCACTTGATCCCAGTCCTGCATGCCCCTGTGAATCCCAGATGTGGGCCCGTTCTGAGCGCAGGACCTCTCCCAGTGACTCCCATGGCAGGGTTGGCTAACGTAGGGTTAAACCCTCAGTTTGCCAAGGTGTTACCTGTGGTTGTGGGTCAGTCAGCGTTGGCTGTTCCTGCACCACCTCTGACTGGCAAACTGGTGATTCCAGGATGAGTGTCCTCTCCCTGCTCAAGGGACCCAGTTGCCTGTAACATCTTTAGTGATTTACAGTATTCCATACACCGTAAAAGTGTTAATGTTCTGTGTGTTTTACGGAACTTTGGCTCATCCTCAGCTTTTGATAAATGCCACAGGGTCTCTGTGGATGTGCTAGTAGATGGCAGACCCAGGAGCGAGGTGCTTGCCAGCCGTGTCTCCGAGGCCTGGCCATCCTACTGCCACCTGGTCAGCTCTCAGGCTCCAGGGTTATGCAGGGCTGTGACAACTCGAAGACTCAGGTTGTCTCTTTGGTTTTGTTAGGGACTCCTGGGGTGACTGGCAAACTGCCTCTCGTGGTCTCTCAGTTTTTCCGTATGCCCAACAAGAGTGGCTATGCACAGCGTTCCTGCTTCCCAGAGGGGCACAGCAGCCCTGACACTGCCACGTCCTCCCTGCGGATCCCAGGGGCAAAGCGCAGCACTGTGTTGTGCTTCCTAAGTTCTGAGCAAGGCCACAGTCACACAGTGTTATCAGGACGTGCCAGGTCTTGGTGGTGATAGTGATGGCAAACAGCCGAAGGATGAATGTGAAATAATCTGAGGAGCTCATAGGGCTGAACCCTGATTTTGTGACAACAGTAGTATTTATGGTCTTGCAACGTATTGCGTCCTTAGGTTTTACCATGGTTTTGTCTGCCTTTAGGCAGCCAGCTGACTCACTCCAGCTTGTAGGTAGGCAGTGGAGTGATTTTTCCAGAATGAGTCTGTCCTTGTGGGAGGAAGGAAATGCTTGCTTCTAGGGGTGAAATCAGGTACACTGGGGTGTTTGAGATTTCTCTGGAGTGACGAAGGTGTGTACCAGTACCAGCTCTGAATTGGGGCATGCTGTGGCACATCGGCGGAAAGGGCTGGTCTGTTGGTTGTGGGTTGGAAAGGCATACTGAGCTGCTCCTCTGGGAGATCCTGTGCTCGGTGTGAGTGTGCGGAGCTGTTACAGAGTTGTGCAGATTGGATTGTGCGTGCACCAGCCAAGAGAGGAGAGATGTGGGAATCTCTGTGAGGCAGAGCAACAAGGAGCAACGCAGATGAAACCCCTTGCAGAAACCCACAGTTTGTACACAGTCCACAGCAGCTCCTCGCCTGCCGGTCCACATCCCTCCACGGTCTGTCTTCATTGCATCTGAGGGCCATTTTATCTGCACTTGAACCATTACGTGGAAGTACTGGTAGCCTATTCGGTCATACAAGACCACCATTACCATTGTATCATTTTCAGCTTCACTGGTGACTTTGCAGATGTTTGGAAAGACACTACCATTCTCATTCTCAGAGAGCTGATGACCCACCTACCTTGAGCATATTAAGTAGCTTCATCTATCGCTTGGTTTTCAAAGGGCTCGTGCTCCCCTTGTCAGAGCATGACTCCTCCGTGGAGCTGGTGAGCCAGGAATTGTGCTTGGGAGCAGAGTGGCGCGCTCCCACTGTTCCTAGGAGCCACAGAAGCTGTCACCAAGCCACGAAAATGAGGTTTCGCCTCCTGTCCAGTGGCTGGGGTTCTGTACAAGCGTGGGGAGAAGGGCAGCACCTTCTTGCTTCAGACCTGCTCTTCTTCTTGTGGTCTTCCTTTGCCAGAAATCTGGATGCTGTTCTTCGTTTTGACCTGCCAGTTGTCAGAGGTTTGTGTCCAGAACCTGTTCTGTCTTGGTGCATCTTTTTTCGGAGAGCTGCTCAGCCATCCCTCTGCTTTGTATGTCCATCTTGCTGCTTGGGAGGTGTGAACACTCAGCTCACTGAACTTCTAGGTTGGGCATCACAGACACACTTTAGAGTTTTCTCAAAAGAGCTTCTCTGGTGTGCAACAGACTGCTCTGGCTGTTTCTCTTTGGTTTTCACCTTCATCCACAGCTGCCTTCCAGCATATTCAACCCTTCTGCCTTTTGCCCTTCAGACCATGGCCGTGGCATGGCTCACAGGGCAGCAGTCGTGTTCTCCAGGAGTGTGCGGGGTAAGCGTGCCACAATACAACTTGAGGCGCTGACCTCAGGCTTCAGTCAGATGGCAGAGCATCGCTCTGGGGGGCTGCCGTCACCTGGCGCACCCCGTACCCAGGGGAGCTGCGGGACCTCCTCAGGTCTCTGCTCCACGCTGTCCTTTGGGGAGCGCAGCCTCAGTGGCTCCAGCACCCCACACGGTGTCTTGCCTCTAGCCACAGGGCACGAGCCCCGGTGCCCCTGTGAGAGGGACCTGCAGGCGCAGCCCGCGCTGTGAGGTGGCCGCTGGTGGTGCCTGGGGTGGGCTGCCCTCTGCCCACCCGGAGCTCCTGGTCCTCGGGCTGAGCATGCCAGGAGCAGCACGGGCAGCAGGGAGCTCGCGGGAGCCGTCGGAGCACGGGAGGGAGCTGCCAGTGCTTCCTCCCCTCCCTACCCCGACTCTCTCTGCCCTCCCTGATGGGAAACCAGAGATTGATTTTCTCCGACCCAACAGTATAATCACTAACCCTAATTAGAGATAATTACTTGGACTTGATACACTTATTACTTGCTAGAACACTAAAGGAGCTGTGCATTGCAGGGCTGAACAGGGAAAAGGGCCTCAGAGAAAGTGAGGAGGAGAGGAGCAGAGAGGAGAAAAGAACCAGGCAGACAGAACGCTGTGATGATCAGAACCCTGCCCAGGGACGATGGAGGTGCCGAGGGAAGCCAGATGGGCATGCGGCTTCGTCACACAGGGGCAGCAAGCCAGACCCATCGGCTGCAGTTGTAGATGGAAGCATCCTGCATTTCTGAACATCTGGCTCTGGGTGTCTTGCACAGGGCACCTGGAAAAATGAAGAGGGTATACTTAGTAGCCACCTGTGAAAATCTCAGTATAAATAACATGCCCTACATTGCCAAGGAAGACTGGTGGCGGGGTAGCTGGTATTCTCCTGGGGTGGACCGAGGACCTTTTCCAGAAAACCATGCTTTCTCTTCCATTTGGACCGCGCTTGCGCTGCAAGAGGCAGAGGGGCAGCGGAGCAACTTCCTGCAGGCAACAAACTCGTGCTCTTTCTGCTGTCACCCTGTCTTCCTGCCAGCTCGTCCCTTCCCGAGCACAAGCTGCCTCTCCTGCCTTGATTCCCGCTTGCTGACCTCTCCTCTGCCACCCCACACTGCGGGCACATGGGCCTGGTGCCTGGGGTCGTTGTTGTGCTGCTGGACAGTCAGGTGCCCCAGAGGAAGGTGCAAAACCCCTTTGCTAGCAGGCAAGTCGAGTCATCCCATTACGGGCTTGCTCCAAATAGAGCAATGCTTGCCCTGTCCCCTCCAAGGAACCTGTGCAGAACTTTAAGCAGATCCATGGTCTCCCTGGGTATTGTGCACGCCGGCTGGTTGTGTTGCTGTATGCCTCTGGGCAAAGCACGCAGGGGTGTATAAAATGTTATGAGTGAATAGCTTTAGAAACAGGAGTTACGTAAGAAAATATAATACAATTCTAGCGTAAGCTGAATGGCCTTTTCGGTTGCCAGCATTCGTGAGCTGTGTGCAAATGCAGTTTTTTCATCATTGACTGCAATACTTGTCCAGATCCACAGTTTGCTTCTGCAGCAAACCCAGAAAGTTCTGAGTCTGTTTCCTTCCTTCCTGCAATTTTGTATTAGGCTTCCTGCTTCTGACTGTAAATGCAAATGGTGATTCGTATTGTTGCAACCTGTTGTGAGTGTCTGTTTCCCACCGTGGTCTTGCTGATCTCTTTTGGGCTTTTTGGCTACACAGAAAATTTTCTGGTTTGTATTTTAAACAGTATTACTTATACATTACTTTCTGCAGTTGGTGATTTCAGGTTTCTACAGAGACTGTAAGTGACACCTCTGGTTGTATTGACAGATCAGGAGAGAGATCCAAGACAAGGACCATCACGCACTCCCCTCTGCTCATTCCCAGTGCTTTGGTTTGCGTGTCTCAGAAACAGTTTCTGAAGTATTTCGTTATAATGTGTTGGAGAGGAAATTAGTTATTGTGGTAATAGTCACTGAAGAACTTCTAGCCAAGTGACACTAAAGCTTCCTCAGACTTTCTGAATCCTGCTGGTTCAAACAATGCAGCCCCCATGGAGAATGCCATAGTTACCTTCGTCTAAGCAAATGAGAATGAATCACAAAACTACAGTTTAGTAGTGGCTTAGCTAAAAGTAACCTTGACTTTGTTGTACTGGTCTTCAGGCAGAGTAAAATTCAAATCAGAAATACAGAGTATTAAATACACACATGCACAGACACACACACAAAACTATAAATCTGAGCCAATTTCACAAAGCTGAAAGCAATTATGAGCCAGATCATTTGGGAGAAAGAACTTAAACAGAAAAAAAAAAAAAGTGAAGCATAATTAGGAGTTTTTAAAGAACATTTTACTGGATGCTAGAAAGTTAAAATCAAAAGGAAGGTTGCAGTGCTTTAAAATGTACAAATCTGGGTTAAGAGGAGATGTAAACTGTTCACTCTCTCTGTGCCCAGATAGTGAAGAATGCACAGGAACAAAAGCAAGTGGACGGGAGCAAGCTGTATTGTGCTAAAGTATTTTGTACATCTGTGTATCTGCATGTATACAAAAAGCAATAAAAATAACGGCAACATAATACAGTAATCAGTAAGTATTGAGCAGCAGTTGCAAGCCCCGGTAGGTAGTAGTTGGTAACGCCGGTGTGGTCCTGCATGGCCAGCTGGAACCACGGGTGGAGGCTCTCTCTGCCATTTAGCCCTTTGCCAGAGCTCTGCAGATGAACATCCGCCACGAGTGATTAATTATGAGCAGCCCTCAAAGTGACCCTTTTGGCTTTGTGGGAAGCATTCCGGCTCCTGACGTTCCCAGACTTGCTCTGGTTACAACCGCACAAAGGGTTTGTTTCATCGTTTTATCTGGGTTCATTGCTTGTGGGGAAACCATGCACCTTGTGCCTGGCCAGCTTCCCCAGACCACGCCGGGTACCGATTGCATTTAGGGAAGGAGTTAAATGCATTTAGCAGAGTATGCTGTTGACTAAGAACTTGGAAACAAAGTCACCAGCAAGGTAAGAATACCGACACGCCACAGTTGCTGGGTGCAGCTCCCCACCACCTTCCCTGTGGGGACATCAGTGCCTCAGCTGAGGGGATGGCTGGCACTGCCATCCTGCTGCCTTTCTCCTCCAGGGAATTTTCTCTTTCCCTCTCTGTCTTGTAGCTGCTTCACTTGAAAAAAAGACAGATCTTGCATCTTGGTTCCTCCTCCAATACAGACGCAGATGGAGGAGCCCACAGCAGTTCCTGGGTCCTCCCTGGTGTTGTTCTGGTCTCAGTGGTGCAGCCTGGGAATGCAGCGGGGCCTCGGCTGCTGATTGATGCGCTCTGACTTCACGCTTGTCCTGTGCCTTGTACTTGGTGAGCTGCTGCTGAAGCGGCTTGCTTGTCCACAGCATCTTGGCCACCGTGTGACAGGATTTTCAGCCTGTGAATCATGAGAATAGTCACTGTTCGTATAGTTTACTGAGTTCCTAATCTTCAACTTTTACATGTTCCATGGAGACTCTACGTAACTTACAAATAAAAGTGATGGATTTAGTACCTGAATTTGATTTCTCAGCTCACCTTCCCCCTTCTTGGCTAGCGTCAGGAGCCTGCAGTACCGTGGTTGCACAAGAGGATACAGAAAAGGTAACCAGCAGAGTTAAAGACAGTGAAAGTTGGGTTTTTTCAAGTGTATTAGAAACTAATGAATCCTAAAACTAGCATTCGTTCCTTACTGTATAGAAATAGTAGAATGATTAATAAAGGAGGAAAAAAAAAAGTGTTCAGTGAGCACTTCTGTTTGGTGTCTGGGAAGACGCAAGGTGATGTATCTTATCACAGAACGATGAATTCTTCATCTTCCAACTGTAATTAGGAAGCATATTAAACAGCAGGTAGGAGATTTAGACATGTTTGAATCAGCACGTCTGAATTATTTAATTCAGGAATTCTAGAAGACATGGTCAAGGTCTTTCTGACATGTTGATGGTGACTGTCAATTTTGGGATGGAGAGGACTTCTAGAGGGCTGAAGTTCATGCATTTCATATGTCCACGGTACGAGAACGAAACCGATGATTGGAAAGGACTCAGAGAATACCTGTAAGAACAATGAAATGCTTGCAAATGCACCTTTTAGGGAATGATTCAAAGGAGCTTGATTTGTTTAGTTTATCGGAGAAAAGGTTAAGAGATTATTTCAACACCATCTGTAAGTACCTGCATAGGAGCAAGAATTTGGTAATAGAGAGCTCTTTATCAGATAAAAATAAACCGAGATCCAATGACGGGTAGCAGAAGCAAGACAATTCAGACTAGAAATAAGGTGCAGTTTTCAACAGTGAGTGTAATTAACCACGGGAACTACTTATCAAGAGCTGCTGTGATTTCTCTGCCACTGACAATATTCTAATCAAGATTAGATTTTCTAAAAGATAGGCTGTAGTTCAGGCAGGAGTAAATTAGTGGAAGACCTATGGTGTAATTTTATGCTATGCAGAAAAGATCAGACAACCAGAGGGCTACTTCTGGCTGCTTCTGACTCCCTCTCCCCATGTGCTCTCGCTGGCTCTCCTGGCGGATTCGCCTCTTCCCACACATCTCTGGCCACCCTCCCATGGCAGTGGAGCTGCGTGGTGAGCGGATGAGGTGTGCTGCAGCAGGCTGCACGGGCTCTGCGCAGTGCTCGGTGCGGGCACAGCTCAGGCTGGAGGGACACTGAGTGGTTGCGGCTGCCTGCGGTTCCTGGGCTGTCAGCGTGCTCTTTGTGCCTGGGGATTTTGCATCACTGTTCACAGGCTTCTGGGGTTTGTTGGGGTCCTGCTGACCCTGTACGTGGAGCTGGTCACCATCTGAACCAGAGATGAGTCTGCTGTGCCGGCTTGAGATGCCTTGGCTCATCTGGGTTGTGGCTAGGAGATGGGAGTATAAAACGGTAATGGTGTCATGGCCAGCTCTTCCCACCCTGCTGCTGGCAGCTTGGGTTTTCCTCCCTTCCACCCAGAGATGCCTGGACTACGCAGAGCTGTTTTTCCTGGCAGTTCGTACCCACTGTGGATTAGCTTCAGTAGGAGCTGGGGGGCTACAGAGGCACTTACCATGTGCATATGTCCAAAAACACGCTCTCCAAATGCAGTGCTAAGAAAGGAGGACGATTCCCCAGTGTCAGAGCATCTGTGAGGCCCAGTGAAAGGCAATGGCTCCCACTGTGTGCAAGCTGGCAGATCTGATGGCCTTGCTCAGAAGCAGGGCTGGGAAACCTTGGTCGCCTGCAGTTTGGATCGGTGATTTCCCACAGGCATTCGCTGTTAGCGGAGCTGGGAAGGACATGTGTCATCCCAGGACATGCCCTGCCATGCCTGTGGGGCTGTGTAGGTGCTCGGCATTGTTGCCACCTCCCAAGGAGAACTTGGAAGTTAATGTCTTTCAAATGGTACGTCTCCATCCTGGTGCTCCTGGTTGATAAGAGCTAGCCTACGTGTTTTGGCCTTGTTGCTGGTAGGAATTGTTCAAGAGGAAGGGAGCAGCTATGTCCAGCAAAACAGCAGGCAGTGCTTTGTTCAGAAAACCAACCTGATGGAGACTCTTCTGGCTCTGGACCTGCTCCGGGGGTGGGGGCAGCTCTGGGAAAGGCAGCCGTGGGGTGCTCCCAGGACAGCTGCATTCCTGTGCACATGGCAGCTGACCGCCCATTGACGGAGAGTGGTGAATTATGTCTTTACCAGCGGGGATTTCACAGGCAGTCAGCTTAACCAGGCTCACTGGCTCTCGCCTTCCCAGAAGAACTGGTTGGTTTCTCACAAGTGAGGAGTTTCCCACCAGCTGGAGGTGGATCCCCGTCCAGCGCACTCCACACAGCCCAGGAGCAGCATGCCGGGGTCCCAGAGCCGCCACGGCTGCCCCACACACGCGGCTCTCGGGGGGCTGCAAGGCATGTTCCGGCGGCAGGCACCCGCAGAGTGCTTGAGCATCGGTGCACTACGGTGACCTGCAGTCATTCTGATTTCTGCTTGGAATAAGTGATGATCGGTTGGCAACAAGTACCTTAGAGTTTTGGTTAATGGGTAGTGGTAACTGATGACTCTTCAGGACGTGGTTTGGCAGGCAGTGAATAGCATTAATCTGCAGCGTGCTGTTGGCCTACGGCAGCACTAGAGAAAACAGGATTTGCTTTGTGCCAGGGTGTCCTCGCCCCGCCCTGGGGTGGCTTCATCACCGTCCCATGTTGTGCAGCTGGCAGTCTCTGCTGTGAGGTAGCCTGGTGGCAGCCCTCCTCCTGTGCCGGAGCAAGGCCTGGCACTCCAGAGAAAAGACCTGTGCTGTCCTTGGCCGTTAAAAAAGGGGGAATTTCCCAACTGCTGTCCAGCTTGTGCCTCTTCAAAATTCAGCATAGCCCTGTTCCACCAAAGGAACGTGGTTTCTTCCATGTTATAAAGGCAGAGTAGCAGCCCACGTTTGCCCCAGGGGAGAGGTCCTGAGGTGGGGGTGGGCAGTTGGGGGCTGCTCAGAAAAACATAATTGCAGGTAATTGCCTGGCTGTGCCCTCAGCTCCGCAGGGCCTCGGGGCAGTCACGGGGTGCGGGTGCTGGGGGACCTATCCCTTTGTGTTTCTGGGAGGTGGAGGAACCCAGAAGCAGTCTGAGCTGGGGTGGAGTATCCGGCCAGCCTCCTGCTTTCTCTAAAATCACCTGCCACTGCTGCCTCAGCCTGGGCTCGTGGTGGCTTCATACACGGGGAAGGAGCGTGCTGGGATGTTCCAGCTGAGAAACGATGGAAGCATGAAGAGCTGAGGCCAAGCTGATGAGACCCAGTCTGCTGCTCGAGGAAGAGCAATGACCCCATCCAAGAGTAATTACGCTGTGCCAGAACATAGCTCCAGTGAAGGAACCAAGAGCGAAGCTCACTCCAGACAGTAGCAGCTGGTTCAGAAGTCGGCACCTTCAGTTTTCATGGGAGCTGCAAACTTCTCCAAGGGTTTCCTCTGCTACCTTTGCCATGCTCACTTTGCCATGCCTGATAATCGTGTCTAACTGAGCCATCCTGACCACAGTAGTGTGGAGATGTGCAGGCAGAGCAGAATTTAGCTGCCATCTGACCATCCTCCCGTTGGCTGTATTTTGGTGTTGAATAAATCCAGCAAGAGACAGCCCTTCCTTTGAGTTGTCGCCAGGCAGGGTCTGAGGGTGTGCAGACACTTTGGTGTTGCAGGAAGATGAGCCTTTGGGATCCTGTCCCCTTTCTCAGGTTGAAATGGCAGTGTTCCTGGCTTCACGACATCAAACACAGCAAAGGGATTAGCCCAGGCCCATAATCACTGGTATCTGTCCTGTGTCTGTTGGCACACAGAGTGTAGCCATCTGTGCCACTGAGGCAGTCTCTGTCCCGGGCCCTGGCCAGCCTGCAGACACTCAGTGACTTGTACATCCAGGCGCTTGCTCAGAAATGGGTGTCGAAAGCTGGTGGTAGGAAGTAGTGCTGATGTGTCATGGCTTGGTTTCTCCAGTGCTGGTCAGGTTCTTGCATGTTGAAGGAGGAGAAAGAACTGTTCTTTTCCTCAGTGAAGCTGTAAAGAATGTAAGTATTTCTGTTACTCCTATTAAAAAAATGTATGTGCTTTGCTTAGCAGATCCATACACTTTGTACTGCTATTACTGGCAGTTGACAGTAGTTCAGGACTGCTGTCTGTGGGGAGCTGGGCGAATGGGATCAATAGGAATGGAAAGTCACCTTTGTCTTCTGTACCTGTTCCACCTTGAATTTTTTTCAAGGTGATGGGTTGTGCGAGGATCCAGGTGACGTATCACACCAGCTTTGTGCAGCAAGTGTGCGTGTTTCCCAGTTATGGAAGACATACTTCATCTTGCACATGTGGGATCACACTCAGCTTTCCAGCCTTGGTGGTGGTGTGGTTTGGTGATACTTGCAGAATTCCTTTTCCTCTGGTGTTCCCAGCCTAGTGCAGACATTCTTGTCACTGAGCTGCAATCCAGATCCTGTAGACAGCAGTACATACTTTCCAGGACTTTCTGAATCAGGCCCCTTAGTTCCAGAGTACATCCTTGCATTTTGTACTAAAAGATTTTGTTGTGGTTTTGTTAGCTCACTTTTCAAAAGCATCTAGTCCTGCATGATGTCTTCATTGCCAAAATACTGGCAGTGCTTCCAGCTTAATGTCACCAGGAAATCTCACCAGAACCTGTGTATTATTTTGCCAAATTGCTGTTGAAAATGCTAAATTTATCCAAAGATTTGTCCAAGAATCCTGAAGTGACTCTGCAAATGCTTTCCTTCCCAGCCGATGGTACCCTTTTTTGTTAACTCACCTGAGTTATCCAGTTCCCTGTGCATCTGCACCTTACTGAAGACTTTCCCGTTTGCTTTGATCTGAGTGTTTTACTGAAGTGGCCAGGCTGCCTCACTTCACACTTAGAAAAATGATGGTCTGTTTTTCGGTGATTCTCCATTTACTGCCATGTTATCAGTTAGGCTTTACTTTAAAAGGCATCACAAAGCCTTGCCTGCTGGTGAGTAGACACTATCATGTCTGTGTGAACTGCTTTTTTGGGGGTTTTGAGGAAGTAGTGGTTGGGAGAGCTTTGCTTGAGGGGCTGTAAGGCAGAGTCAGGGAGAGTTCAGTTCCTGGACGCTTTGGCTCAAAGAGGCAATTAGTATTTTACATATAGCCTTTTATTCACCTTTCACTTTGCTTGCCTCATTTAAAGGGAACATATCCAGCAACTGCCGGTGGTGCCACTCCCAAAGGGATGCAATTCCTGAGAGCTTGAGCCTTGCTGGGGCCACCTTGCAGGTCCCTGAGACAAGGTGGAGTGGCGCAGCCGAGAGGTCGGTGAGCCAGGGGCTGTGAGGACATTGCAACTGGGTGACTCCAGGCAGCTGGTGTAAAGTGCAGGGAGCTCCTGGAGAGGCTGCAGAGGCTGATAGAAGCTGTTCCTGGAACTCGTGGCAGCACCCTTTCATTTCAAAATGAAATTTGCAAATTGGCACCGCTTCACGGCATGTGCTGCTGGCAAGGCAGGCGTCAGATTCGAGGGGCTCATGCTGGGCAGTGCTGCAGGGTCGGGTGTTGCTGTGGGTGTGCAGCGTGGGCTCTGAGCATGTGTCAGCGGCTTTCCCAAGTGTGTCTTCTTCTGCACACACTTGGTGTCTTGCAGGCCCGGCGTGACGCCGCAGCTGTGGCCACCTGCCCAGGCAGCACAGCGTACTCCCAGAGCAGGCGGCAGCAGAGCTGAGCAGGGCTGCGGGGCAGTCTCTCGAGGCACCTGGGGCTGCTGTTCGGCGAGTCTGACCGCAGCAGCCTTCCTTTCCTGCTGCCTTTCCTGCAGCCAGCACTCGTTCCTCTGCTCAGCCTCACCCACCACACAGAACCAATGAGATCCATCATGGAGGACAGGTCTGGTGGGTGCCTTGGACACAGCAAAATTGCAGGTCCCTGGCCCTGGTCAGGGCTGGGGTGCTTGGGGTCCTCAGAGGAGTAATGGAGGGGCACATGCCAGCAGGCTGGGGCTTACAGCCTGGCTGGGGTGGGGGTGCAAGGGGCAAACTGGGGCTCTGCAGGGCTTTCCCCTCTGCTGGAAGCTTCTTCCCCGCTCTCCGCGCTCCTCCTGTTTGCCTCCCTCCCCTCCATGGCTGTGGCAATAGACACTGGCTGCGTGCACAGCCTGGGCTGGGGCCGGCAGGCACTGCCTGAGCTCTGGGCACAGCCCGTCCTGTCCCATCCCATCCTGACCTGTCCCGTCCTGTCCCGTCCCATCCCACCCTGTCCTGTCCTGTCCCAGCCCAGCAGCATGGTCCCCAGGGCCCAGCACTTCCCAGCCCCGGGAGAGCAGCGTTGTCCCTGCTCCAGTGGCAGCAGGCTCCCTCCCACGAGGAGGCGAGAGGAGATGGATGCGGCAGTCGGGAGCTGAGCGCCAGCTAATTACCCTTCCGAGTGTGTCTTGTAAATTAAGGGCTAATTAGAGGCAAAGTCAGTGTCACGGTTTTACACGTGTTTCTGTGGTGCTGAACAAGGGGAGGGAGGGGGAGCGCTGCAGCCGGGCTGGAGGCAGTCGAGCCAGTGGCGCTGCTGCTCCTGCCCCACGGGCAGGGGCTGTGGCAGCTCAGGCCGCCCGGCGAGCTCTGCCTCAGAACCGCCGCGCAGGCAGGATCGGCAGGCAGGGCTTGCAGATCGTCCCTCTGCAGTGCAGCAGAGAAGGGGGATTTTTGGTCCAGGGTGGGTGCACGGAGGAGGGTGGGAGGCACCTGCCGCGCTGGCAGTGAGCAATGGGTGCTGGTGGATGGCTGATGGCCCACGTCACCCCTCCCTTCAGCACACGCCTTGGGTCCACCTTTTGCAGGGGGGGATTTGGGCTTCTTGAGCTGTGGTTCCAGGCACTCTGCAGCCTCAGGCAGTGCTCGGGTACCAGTGACAATCAAATCACATTTCTTAGGTTTTCATGGAAACAGCAGGGACAGAAACATGACTTGATGAACAAAATCTGGGGCTCCACATGGGATTTTGTGGGGCTTTGCCCTTGGTGGAGGATGGCTGAGCACTGGAATAGATTGCCCAGAAAGGCTGTGCGGTCCCGGTCCCCCTCCTTGGAGATATTCAAAAAGCATCCTGACGCAGCCCGGCTGCGGGTGGCCCCACTTGAGCACAGGTTGGGCAGGACAGTCTCCCGAGGTCCTGGCCAGCCTCAGCTGTGCTGGAATTCTGTGAGAGCAAAATGAGGCTGGTTTTACACAAGCGAAGACACAGGTGAGCTGTTGTGGCTTTAGCAAATCCATCTGGGACCTACTCTGCAAATTTCCATCTGCTCTCCAGCCTGCTTCTGTGAAAGGATCCCTCTTAAGCACCAGTCCCATGAAACAAGTTGCTTGGTTTCTCTTAGCCTGGCTCCTTGCATGGTCGTGGGGTGGTCAGCTCTGGCAGGCTGGAGCAAGCAGAGGGGTCAGGATGTGGGTGCCCGTCTCATCAGCCAGGCACGCTGCAGCTGGAGCCATTCAGTGGGCCATGCCATCTTCTGTGGCCAGAAGGGCTGGTGTGAGAGTCCCAGCCCAGCATCTGTGCCTCTGGGTGTGGAAGGAGGAAACACAGCTTCAGAGCAGGGACAGGGACCCTTTGCTCAGCCCTGAGCTCCCCAGAGCTCTTGCTCTACGGAGACTGGAGCTGAATGCCCTAAGGGAGGCGCAGGAACGTGCTTGCAGTGGGCAGGTGTAGGGCAGTCCCTCTAGGGCAGCAGCATCCTCCTTGGCAGGTTGCCTGCAGCCTTGCTCCCTGTCAGAACTGTACTGTTTACTAGTCTGGAAATTTTGGATATCCTTGTAATCCGGAAACACTTGACCCATTTTGAATCACTGGGTGATCGTGTCTTCTGTGATAGCCTCTGGTCCCCAAAACACTGCTTTCTTGGGGGTTCAGGCTCCTGGGCTCAGCTCCAGGGGTTTCCAGCTATTGGGAAGAGGCATTTACACCCACGATGTCCACCTTACAGATGTCTGTTCCCCTGCTTGTCACTTTGACATCCTCCATGTGATTTCCCGTTCATTCCTAGTGCCGGCAGCATGGTTGTATTTCTTGCTAGGGACATGCAAGGAGTCAAGTTAAGGAGTAAGGATAAGCATGCTGGCTATGGGGTGGGTGCATGTTTGTCCAGGTGCCTGAGGCTATAGTTAAAATTGTGAGCAGACTGTGAACTCCAGCTGCAAAATCTGGCTGGAGGGGGAAGCTGTGTGCCAGGATGGCTAGCTACTCATCCCAGGGTGCGGCGCTGAAATCCGTCAAGCTGGGTGTCCTCTGAGAAATGGTGTGTGCTGGACAATGCTGTTTTCTCAGCACCTTTGGGGGGTCATGTGCTGGCACCCCTTGGGAGAGGAGAACCAAAGAGAGCCTGTGCTCATGCAGGGCCCCCCAGGAGCATGTCGCATTGGGTACTGCACAGCTTTTCCTTCTTCCATCATGCTTCAGAGCAGCAGTTGGTTCACGCTCAATTCATGCCTCTCTTCCAGGTGCTCCTCACTCGACCAGCAGTACCTCCCTGCACTCAGAGCGCTCCATCAGCGGCATCAACCTTGTGGGCTTCAGCTCCAAGCCAGATGGCATGCACCAGCGCTCCTACTCCATCTCCAGCGCAGACCAGTGGAATGAGGCCGTGGCTATCCCCGGCAGCTGCCCCAACCCTTGTAAGTAGCACTTCTGACCATGCTCCCCTCACCTGCAGCGGCGGGGTGGGGTGGGGGGCTTACTTTGGTGATGGGGGCAGTTGTGAGCTCTGCCCTGTGGCTGCAAGCCCAGAGTTTGCTCGTGGGTGTCAGACACAGCCTTTGCGGCCTCGTTGGGACTGTCCACCTTGTTGAGGGTCAGCCAGCAGCGTCCACCCTGGGGGGGAGAAGCTCTCCTGCCAGGCACAGTAAAGCTTCCCTCCAGCCAAGGGATGCTGCTCTGCGGCAGGACCGGTCTGACCACAGACTCCTCTGCCTGCCCCACTCGACTCACCATGCGAGGGGCAACCATCGCTTTCCCTCATCTCTGCTCCTTGTCAGCACCCCCAGCTCCCAGGTTTCAGGGCAGTTGAACGAATAAGAGTAATTCCTGTCTCTGGAGCACACACTGAATGCAGCCCGCCCCCTCCCCCCACGCTCACTCGCTCTCTGTGATGTTTCAGGACAGTTGAGTGAATTAAAATAATTCATACATTTCCCAACGTAGCCACTTTGCCGAATTGGAAAATAAATGCTTTTGTGCTGCATTCATCACTCCTTCGTTCCTGGCTCTGCCGCCGCACTAAAAAAGCAGTTAAATGCACATCAAGAGTGGAGGAGCCATTTCCATGCCTGCTCGCCCCTTGTAGTTCTCATTAGCGCGGCAGCCGCCCCCCCGCTCGGTCCCAGGGGCTTTCGCAGTTTAAAGAGAGCCTCTTTATGATCATTACCGGAGTCCGACTGTGCGGGCGCCATTTGCAGCTGAGGAGGCTCCTCATTTGTAACTGTGAAAAACTATCAATTTCAGCGCGCCTGATGCAGCGGCTCCATCATTGGCCCCATCAGCTCCCTGCTGGAAGCGAATTAATCAGACTGTTACTGCTGATGGGGCAGCGCAGGCGACGGGAGCGGAAGGGCGCAGCTCTGAGCATTAATGTGCCAGCAGCCCCCCCTCCCCTCGCCTCGGACACGGGGTGCAGCAGGGCAGCCTCTGCTCCTCCAGCACCGGAGGAAGCGGGATGCGAGGGGGGGACCAACACGTCACGCACCGCATCGGACAGGGGCGCATCTGCTGGGACACTGTAGGGCAGGTCCCCCATGCCGGGAGAGGGGTACCCCCACTGCTGAGAGCACCTCGCCCTGCCCTGGGGAGCCGTGCACACCGGCAGCAGGAGCCTTCCGTGCCGCAATGCCAAGTGTGCCCCTGTGCGCGCGGCAGCAGGGTCTGCAGACCCTGGTGCAGCCAAGAAGACGCAGGTGAGTTTTGTGGTGCAGCCCTTCCGGACAGCAGCTGCTGCCTGGATGGCCTTGTGCCCAGGAGCCATTGTGGCAGGGCTTGTCCTCCTCCCAGCAGCGCCGCGGCAGAGCGTGGGGCCTGGCGTGGCTGTGCAGTGCGTTTTGCCTGCCCTGGCTCTGGCCCGAGTGTCACAGGAGAGCAGCTGGCCTCTGCTCCCTGGCCACCCCAAAGCAATCTGCCTCTTTCGTGCAAAGTAACATGAAGGCCGACACAAACGGCTGCTGAGATGGTGCTGCTCTCCCTGCGATGTGGAGGGGTGAGGTGTTTGGCTCACATGTCTCAAGTACCGATGGCTGCTCATCTGCTCCTGGGTCCCGCCACACTATGCTGGACCCCAAGCCCTGCGGGTCGGTCCTGCTTGGCCCTGCCCTGTGTTAGTGGTCCGCAGATGCGTACTGGGCCAGCTGTGCTGACGGGCCTGTAGCCTGCGAGGGGCAACCAGCTCGGCTGTTCGGGGACCTGCTGGAGCAGCCTCCGTCTGTCCCCCAGCTCACAGCTCGCAGTGCTGTCACCGCTGCGCTGGCAGGGACAACAGCGATTTTGTACCTCCCAGCATCTGTCCCCTGCCCACAGGACCACTCAGGACGGCAGGCAGCCCCCTGGGTTCCTGGCACTGCTGGCTGGAGCAGCCCTGGGCTGCGCACGTGCCAGGCGGGCGGCTCGGTGGGCTGCGTACCTGCCCAGCCAGCAGCCAGCAGAACAAGTGCGTTCTTAGCGTCACAAAGCTTTTGGGGGGGCAGGCAGGGCTTCCTGTGCGTGCCAAGCTGAGCCGCCTGTCCCTCTTCTGCCACGGGGCTGAGCTACGGCAGAGCAGGCGTGCCTTGCGACCGGGCCCGGCAATGCCACTGTGCCGCGCAGCCCAGGTCTGAGCGCACCACTGAGCTTCCAGCTCGAAATGGTGGGCAGGGTGAGGAGCCCCGCAGGCTGCCGTCCCGGTGCCAGGGGATGGGCTGACTTCTCCAGTTGTGCCCAGGAAAGCACATGTAAGAGGGGTGGGACAGGCTGTACAGATCATGTAAACATACACCAGCACATTTTGTGTTTGTTCGTTACGGGAAGACCCCCCAGCCGTGGTGACCCAGGGGCTGCCCGTAAGGCCAGCTGGTTCAGAGGGAGGAGCCAGGAGGTCCCACAGGTGCCTGCAGAAGGGTGAGATGGGGACCTGGAAGTCCCCGAGTGGGTCAGAGAAGCTCACTTCTGGCCTGCTGGGGAAAAAGGGAGAGCAAGCAACACCTGGTCTTTTAGAGGAGCATGTTTCATGTTCTGCCCCCGTCCCTTTGCAGTCCCATCCCCATCCCACTGGAGGCCCTGGAGGTCTCCAGCTCTGTGGCTCTGGCTGCTGGGCAGTAAGAAGAGCAGGGACATGGACAGCCTGTGCTCTGTGGAGCAGGAGGTGTCAGGCTCACCACCAGCACGTTGGCAGGAGCTGCAGAAATGCACGAACCCTCACACTGAGCCTGGAAGGGGACAGGATGCCAGCAGTGCCTGGTTTGACCCGGGGGGCAGCCTGGTGAGCAGGTGGGCAGCAGAGGTAGGCTGCAGGCACCACGTGTAGCCTCCGATGAGAAAGTTCAGGTCCCCTGTGACATCTAAGACTGGGAGATGAAGGTGCCTCACACCTGCTCTAAATGTAGTCCTGTTGAACAGTATCAGTAATTTATATTTATAAAACTGGAGTCTGATTTTATTAGATTTATCTCTCTTAATTGTCAAGGGTGAGTTATTTCCCTGTGGATAAATAGCAGCAGAAACACCCTACTAGTGTGTGTCAAACGTAGTAGAAACCAGAGATGGAAGAGCTTTGATGCTGGCTCCTCTCCCAGCCTTGCGAGGACACCAGCTACATGCCAGACCTCTGCATGGGGTAGTCCCTGGCTCCTGCCGGTAGGCCTCTGTCCCGGTGTTGGATGCTGGTTTTGCCACAGAGAGACAGAGCGAGCCCCAGAGAGCCAGGCTGACCAAACGAGGCTGAAATGGGAGGCTGGAGCCTGAGAAGGGTTTGCCAAGTCCCCACTGCTGGAGGATGCTGCCCTTGTTACACACCGTGATTACTTCCTCAATTTCAGGTGTCATAAAGCATGGAAATCAGAGGTTAGGACTTGGTGGGAGACACTGGGTCATTGCAAAGTGGATGGCAAGCTGCCCGGGATGGAAGCAGGCTGGGAGAGGAGCTGCCATACATGCCCGGTGGGTGGGTGGACACTAGAGAGGCAGGAGTGTATTTCGGAGAGGGTTAACAGTGCAGCGAGGGCTCCTGCGCCTCGTTGCCTTCCCCGGAGTCTGCATTTTTATGCTGATTGGAAGCCTGCGCTGTGTGTGCTGCTGAAATTGAATGTCAGGCTTTTGATTTTGTTGCTGGTCTCTAATGAAATTTGACATTTAATGGTGAGTGCAAGCGGCAGCGTGTGTGTGTGTGATCGGAGCTTGATTAGCGCGCTCTAATTGACAGTAATTAGGCAGCTCCCTGATTGTTTCTAATTCTGCTATTAATTGTAAGGAACAGTATGATTGAGGATAAATTTGGTGCGTTGCTGCTGGGGATGCAGCTTCTTCAGCTCCGTATCGGAAGCCTATTGAGACCATCATGCTTAGGTTCCTAAGTGTGGCAGCCCCAGTCACCTCATCTGGTAGAGCAGTGCCGTGGGGTATCGATGTTTCTGCAGCAGCTCTTCAGATCCTGGGACCTGGATCTGCTCCTGGGGGGGCCAGCAGCACCTCCTGGGACTGTCCCTTCCCCAAATGCATGCCCTGCCCTGTGAGGACACTGCCACTGAGCAGTACACATGGGGATGTGTGCTGAGGGATTGGTATGTCAGGCTGCCCCCAGTGATGCCGCTGTGCTCACCCTGGCTACGTAGATGCCAGCGCTGTCTCTGTGTGATCATCCTGAAGGAATTCCAGTGCAGAGTGTGTCCAGCCTGACCCTGCTCAAAGAGCCTGCCAGCCCTGAGCTGGAGTGTGGGTGCTGGAGCTGCCCCATGCAATGGGACTGAGCACGGGTGCTGTCCTGTCTCATAGGGCTGTGCATCTTGAGCCAGGTGGAGCACCAGGGCTGTCTCCAGGACATTTGGTTGTCTCTAGAAAGAGCAGCCTGTCACTGTCTTGCTGTACATTACTTTCTTTATCTTTGTTCCCAGCTAATGGTACTGCAGATTCTCTCAGCTCCAGCCCAAACATTTCCAGTGCTGCCAGCCCGAAGCTGGAGCCACCTCCATCACCACATGCGAACAGGAAGAAGCATCGCAGGAAAAAGAGCACAGGGACTACTCGGCCTGACGGCCCCAGCACAGCAGCAGAAGGTAGGAAAGGTCTTCTGCTTGGGGGAGCTCTGCCGGCTCAGAGGGCACCCAGGAGTCCTGCCAGGGCTTGTCGGGGACCTGGGGCTTAGAGCACTCCTCCTCTGAGCTGGCTGTGCTTGGGCAGAAAGGAGCAACCAGCCCCTCTTGATCTGCCCTTGATTTCTCACCTGCAGCAGAAGCAGGACTGCCATCATGCCTGTGACTGCACATACTGTTAGTGGTAATTACTAACTGTATTAGCAGACCTGAGAGCACACCACATAGTTAAGGCATGCTTAACTATACTTAAGGTGTGCAGACACTTTCTTCCACAAGAAATAACCTATTTCACTCGGCTTGTAAATTGGCCAAACATTCATCATTTAAAAGACCTATGCTGGCCGTCTGCCTCAAGCTGAGGGTCTCTTGGAAAAGTTTATCCATCTACTTCAGGGAACCAGTTGGAGACGTATACATTGCTTTGCTTGTGCTGAAAGTACTGGTGGTTTTTCTGTTGAGAAATTTTGGTGTCTGCGGTTTTTGAAGAGGAACCCAAAGCTTGGCAGGGAGCCTGCAAGACACAGGAAGGTGTATTTTGCTGTGAAAACCCATCCGGTTTTGTCCAGGTAGAGATGAGCTTGGCAACCACATTCTCCAAAGCCTGCATCTATGGTTAGCCAAATCACAGGTCAGCCTGTAGACCAGCAGCCCAGGTTTCCTGTGGCAGAACAACTCTTCTTAAGTTCCCTCTCTTGGAAACACTGGGGTGATGATCTGCATGGGAATTCAGCAGTTCTGTTGTTCAGTCTTTTCTGTTGTAGTTAACTTCATCTGAAAACCACGGAGTTTAGGAAAGACTTGCCCTTTGCAGTGGTTGACTCGGGCGTCTTGAGCATCAGTTGAGTCTATCATAATCACTGGATGTCTCATGAAAAGCAAGAAGTATTATCTGTATTTACAATTTGTTAAACAACTGATGTGTTCTTAGCTATGGGTATATGTTGACTTTTCAGACATGTTACTGCCCTTCCCCACACCGGCTCTTGGTTTGTAGTTCTCTCAGTCCAGTGTTTTGGCAAAAAGAGAGACATGTATTCTTTATGTCTTGTAAAAGCAGGATACAAAAGAGCAGAATGACTTTGTACTTACCCGTGAGACTAAGAAAGCGCATGCTAAAGTACTGTGCCCCATCCTGTAAATAATACTCCAAGAGGGCATGGAAATATTGGACAGAGTTGTAAAGAAGGTCCCAAAACTGACTTGGGTCTGGTGAATGTATTTGTGATGTGGACATTGAGGTATTCAGCTTACCAGAATAAAGACTGGGAGGCAAAGGACTGATGTTTTCAGCACTTATAGAGAAAAGTCTGGTCCTGCAAGGCTACGCAGCGTTAGCTGACAGGGATGTGAGAAGGTGCAGAGGCTGGGATCTCAAGTTACACAAAATTGAATACAATTTCTTAGTGGAAAAGGTAATTAAATGTGGAAACACTTTTATGAAGCAGTAATGTGGACTAACCACTGCTCAAAGTCTTAAAATTAAGTTAGTTACTTTTCCACAAGATGTGTGTGATCTGGCCCCTGGCAGAATTCCCTGCCCTCTGCATCTGGGTGGGCAGGTTGATGGTTGTCATCCTCCTCCTCAGATGCCCAGTCCATGAATCTTTGAGACATCCCAGTTTTTGTGTCATTTCATAGGGAGGTTTTTTCAGTTGCATATTCACCTTTGCTGTCCTTCCCTGTTTGGCAGTATCCTTGGAAGGTGGAATGACTGAGACAGCACATAGTGATGATGTGATACCACGTGATGTGTACGAGGGCAACAGAATATTTTCTGTTATTCCCTGCCCTGGTCCTTGACCATGGTGGTGCGTGGGGCAGAGGTCTTGTGCTATCTGCAGTGATACCCAGGCCTGTCTTGGCTTGATACAGTTAATTTAGAGCCCTGTCAGGTGTTGGAGTAATGTAATTTTTTCCTACAGTGTGCATTACTTTGCATTTATCAACACAGAACTTCATTTGCCAGTGAAGTGTCAGTTACCAAACTTCATTTGTCACTGCACAGACCTTGCACACACGTTGCTTCTGCTGCTGCCAGAAGCCTCTGGCACCAGAACCGGGAGCAGGAAACATACCTCCCCAGTGACCTGCAGTACTGCCGCTGCTGGGACAAGTGGCAGCCGGCTGCTTAGTCCGCACCAGTGCAGTGGTGGGAAGGGAGCAGTGAGGACACCATGTGAGGGGTTAGCAGAGCACAGCGGAGGCGGGAGGGGCACCGCAGAGCAGAAGGGGCACCTGTGATCTGAAGTCACCAGAGCAATCCGGCCTAACACAGCCTTTCCAGGTCCCTGTGTCCTCCTCCAGTCGGTGAATGAGTGCAGTATCCACTGGCCCAGCGCTGTCATTAGGCAGAGATGGCAAGAACCTGCTGCTCCCAGGTTCTGGCTGGGTCAGAGCAGTCCCGTGCAGTGTCCCCCACATGGGTTATTGCATGGTGGGTTTTCTGGCTTTTTGGTCGGCTTTTCAAAAACTTAATTTGTATTATTTTTTTATACAATATACTGTATTAGAAAACTGATCTGATGGCAAAATTTGGCTTCCAAAGGCTGGGTCAGTTCTGTCATCCTCACGGGTTACCTTGCATCAGCATCTCCTGGGCAGGCCAGGCTGTGCGTGCTGCAGGTGCAGAGGGGGCTGTGGGCAGCATCCGTGCCAGTGGCACCCTGCTCCGTGTCCACAGGAGTCAGCCACTGCTGCCGTGCGCAGGCAGCACACACTTCAAGGTTTACAGCTTGGTCCTGCTGAGCCAGCCTGATGTTTCAGTGGCAAACAGCTGTATACTCCATTTTGGGGAGAGGAGGACATCTCTGTTCAGGAGGGGTCCTTGTACCCCCCTGTGCTCAATACAGATTGCAGAGCTGCCTATCACACGCTCCTTTTCAGGCAGACAATCCCCTCACCTGCCGTACGTCTGATTGGCACTGGGTCTCCCTGCTCATGGTACCCTCTCTGAGCGATGCATTTTGTCTCTCTCCTGCTCCCAGCAGCAGGGCTGCTCCCGAGAGCTGACGCAGCTCAGCACCGTGATGGGTCACCAGGAGCAGGCAGGCAGCCCAGGGCAGATGCAGAGGAGTGACTGTGGGACTGATGTTTGGGTTGTCTCCATTCTAGACACTCTGGGTGAGCACGAGACTGGAGTCACACCCAGGTCACTGTCCTGCATGGCAGCCTGCTTTAGAAGTGGAAACTGGCAGCAAGCAAATAAGAGATAATGAGCCTCTATGCAAGGTCCCATCCTGATGTCTTGATGGTCAGCTATTGGTTCCAGCTGTGAACCTGGGGCTGAGCGCTGCTCCACATCAGGAACATGACTGATGACTTATGTTATGGCCTGGTGTCCATACGTATGTCTGATTCTTCCTTGAATCTTTTTTAGCTGCTTTTGAACGGTTACAGTATTTTTTTTTCGTAACAGGATAATCGGAGCTTTTTGCTTTCACATAGTCAGCAAGGTGAAAGTGTAAAAATCCCTGTGCAGAGAGCAGGGCTGCCATGCTCTGTGGTAGAGCTGCCATCCCTCATGGTGCTCATCCCGCATAGGAGGGCACACCGGCCTGGGAGCAGGACAGCTGTGCTCCCCATTGGCTCATGCCAGCCTTGCCAGTTTGGGGGGTGTCGCTGCTGGGAGCCCCCAAAGCAGCAGCTTGGGTGGGCCAGGCACAGGCAAGGTGTCAGGCTCAGCCCTCGGTCACAGCCTCTCCCAGGCAGGAGCAGCAACAGCAGCAGGGGAGTGCGGAGGAACGTGGGCTGCAGCCAGGCTGCCTTCCCATGCACCCAGCCCCATGCCTACGTGTGCAGGGCATGAGCATCTCAGGTTAGCATCCTGGGAAAGTTGGTGAGGTCTGGGGATAAATTGCCATCAGTTTATCTCATTTAGGAGGTAATCAGAGCCAGGGACGTGCAGAGCAATTGAATCTTAGTTGTTCTGAAGTATCATAAATCAAACGAGCTGTTGCTTTTTTACATGGTCGCATGTTAAAGAGAGCGCAGTGTCAGGTTGCTAGGGAGCATCAGCAAACTATGGCAAGCGTGGTATTGGGCTGCCGGGGATGTCACCAAACTGGAGACTATGGCTCAGGCTGTCAGGGAGCACCCACAGGCTGGCAAATGTGGTGTCAGGCTGTCACGGGATGTTGCAGCAGAAATGCTCGCAGCAGAAATGCTCATCACCATGGTGGGGTTGCAGCATCAGCCTGCAGGGACCATCAAGAAAATCTGTTCAAGATCAAAGCCCAGCAAAGCGCTGTGGCCAGGAGTGCCCTGTCCTGCCACAGACAAGCCCAGAGCCCCCGCTGCAGCTGTGTCCCCTCCCTGCCTGGAACCCCAGGCTCCTGTTTTGGGCAGCCAGGAGGACCCTGGGAGCCACCAGGCATGTCTGATGGCAGGAGCACCTTTGCGACGCTCCCTACACTAGCATCCCCATGGCTGCCAGAGCTCCAGGGATAATGAACTTCTCATGTGCTTAAAGAGTGATGCAGGGTGCATGTCGAGAAGCTGACAGCCCCTTAATGTGCTTCTCAGTGGCGGCCAAACGACGCGGTTTTGTCTTTGTTTTTTAGTTTTAAAACCCACGGGAAATTGATGGCCAGTAAAGAGTTGTGTTGGGGCGATGTGCATGATTAATACCAACTGTCGGGGGCTGTCGGAGGCCAATATCGGTGAGCTGGGAGTGCGAGGCTGAGCTGCGCTTACCAGATTGCTGGGGATTCCAGCTGCTATTGCTCAGCTCCCGCCTGCCCCACGCAGCTTGTGTCACCCGTGCACTTCCTTCCACCAGGCCTCTTAATTCAGTGCTAACAAGTCACTCCTGCTCATTACAGACCCCGCGAGCTCCCTGCTGTGTCCTGGGTGGGAGGAAAGCAGCCCGTGCCTGGGCATAGCCATGCCACAGCTGATCCCCCATCTCCATCAGCTCCACACCCACCTCGTTCTGGGATTCCTGGGGGGCACCTCGTACAGCTCTGTGTTACCCCTCTGAGAGACCCTTGTGTGTACAGCCATAGCCCCACCGGTGTGTCTTGCAGCAAGCTTCCACATGCACTGTAAAGCCTGCACTGTCCCATGCCCTCCCTCATGTGCCCACAGCATCATCCCCTGCCCTGATGCATGCACGCATCCTGCATGGTCCTTCTGCTGCTTCCCAGCCCCACTGCACTGTCTGCACACACTGCACCCCATATGGCATCCACCCCATCATACACACAGAAATGACATGCTTGGTCCCTTGCAGTGACCCCCCCGCCCATCAGTCCCACAGGAGCACCTTCTCTTCCTGACATGCAGCCTCAACTGCCTTTGCTATTCTTTCCCGAATGTGCATGCATGTATGTGCATGCACCCGCACACATCTGGTACCCCACGGCATGCCCTCTGTGCGCAGTTGAGCTTGCCCATCTCTGCCAGTGCTGCTGCACAGAGCCCTCCCTGGCCCTGCCACCCCCAGCCCGCCATGCCCCTGTGGGCAGGGCAGGCAGCACGGGGTGGTCGGAATGTGCCAGCTCAGCTTGGGGCTCTCTGGGGTCTGGGGGCACTGGGACAGAAGGCACTGTGGGATCTGCATAGCAATGTTCTTGCTGTGGCTCTCCTGGTGGCTTGTCAATGTGGAGGGGGCCTGTCCCCATTGCACTAATACAGGTTAGGAATATTGGGTTTAATGATCTGCAAAATGAGGAGGCAGCGAGCTGACATTTACGAATGGTGCTGCATCCTTCTCTTCCCAGACGCCTGCTAATTTGTTGATATCCCAAACACCTCATAATGATGTGGTACAGTGGCAGCTTGCAAACAAGCATCCCGGGGCTGGGGGGCCTGCTGGCTGCCCTGCTTCTGGATACTCTGGACAGACTTGGCAGCACAAGAGCAGAGCTGTGGGCCAGGGACTCCCTGCGCTGAAGGCAGGACCAGCCCCTGGTTCCCCACCGTGCACCCCACACACTGGAAGCGTCCCCCCACCTCCTCCCACCCCCTCGCCAGGGCAGCCAGAGGCTGCACCTCTGCTATGCCAGCTCCAAGTGGGAGAGAGGACAGGAGCAGGAGAAGGGCAGTGCAAAGGGGAGATGGGATGTGACTGGAAGCTGGGGGACAGTGCAGGTGAAAGAGGGGACTTCTGCTTCAACAGCAGGACACAGCTCAGTGTGAGCTCCGCTGCTCTTTTTACTGAGATTGAACGGGATCCTGCTCTGCCTTCCTGAACCTGCTGGGATGTAGGGAGAGGCGTCCCACATGGTCCTGCGTGCAGGGCAGGGGCTGCGTCTCATCCCACCAGGGAAGGAGCCAGCTGGGGAGCTGGCTGGCATGGAGGACTCTCTGTTCCTGGTGTGCTGGCATGGAAGTGCTCCTGACCATCCCTTGTGCTGAGCTCCCTCCTGTCCAGCCCGCTGGGGTGGGAAGTGCTGCCCTGTGTCTTGCAGGCTGGCGTGGGCGAGTTCTATCTAGTGTGGGAAGAGAATTGCAGCCCTGTCCCTCACGATCCTGCCGTGCTGGGTGAGGAGCATCACTCCACATCTCCCAAAGTGACTAGAGGGGCATTGCTCCATCTTCTGCGTCCATTCCCCGCAGAACTGCTTTGTGTCATGGTAGGCATGCAGCCTGCCCTGTGTCACTGCTTGTGCTCTGAGAGTGCTGCCCCAACCTGTGCAGGGTCACCTTGGGTACCTGTGTGGGATGTGGCCAGCCTGTCCCACTGCAGCTCTCCAGGGAGACACACTGCCCTAAGGTTTCATGCCACACCCCAGGGAGAAGCAGGGTGTCCTTGGGGAAGGAGGTGGGACGTGCCACTCCCTGGACTCCGTACAGTGGGGTCTCCAGGCTGGCCCCTTCTGCGTCGATGCGGCATGTAGTCTGAGCTCTTCACAGAGCAGGACAGAGCCCTGCGCCCAGCTGTGTGCTAAAGCTAAGGTGTTTTTAGCCACCCTGATGTACCACTTCTGCCCAAAGCTGTGCTTCCTCCCACTGTGAGCAGAGAGAATGGTCCTGGCACCAGTTGTAAGGGCAGCACTCCTGGGACACCACTGCTTCCCTTCCTCACCATGCTGCTTCTCCTCTCCAACGTCCTCTGCTGCTTCCACAGGTGACCGTGACACATCCACCAGTCTGCTGGGCAGCTCAGCCCTAGGGCACCTTTGGGCAGCAGAGCCCTGTCTCACCCTAGCTTCTTGGTGGGGCTCTTCGCTTACCCTCTTCCTTTCACTTTGTGCTGGTTCCTGGCAGCATGCACAGGGTGTCTCTGTTCACGCATTTCTTGCCAGCCCTGTGGAGCTCATCTGCTGCCCTAAGGAGATGCTTCCTCCCAAGGCGGCTTGTTGGTAGTGGGGGCTGCTGGCCTCCCCCCTCTCTAGCCCAGCAGGCTGCTGCAGGGTAATGCCGTGAGGGCTAATCACCT
This sequence comes from Falco naumanni, assembly GCF_017639655.2. Classification (NCBI taxonomy): domain Eukaryota; kingdom Metazoa; phylum Chordata; class Aves; order Falconiformes; family Falconidae; genus Falco; species Falco naumanni. Next base: position 62,842,524 of record NC_054057.1, read on the forward strand.
TGCTGCAGCTGCTGCAGAAGTCCTCAAGCCGCCTCAGCTTGGAGACTCAGTTGTGAGTCAGGTGTCTGAGTGCCGCACAGCCTGGGCCATCCCGGCTGCTGCGCAGTGCCCTCGCTAATTCTGCTCTCGTTTGGAGCACTCATTGCTGGGCAGCGTTGGAGCTGGGTCACGGGGTTAACGCCCATTAGCAGAGCCGGCTTGCACTGAACTCTGCTCAGCGACTCTTCACGGAGCTCAGTCTTTAAAACATCATCAAAAAATCATCAAGAGAGAGACAAGCGCGTTCATTTCCGCTGCCCACTAATTCTAATGGAGCTGGCGTAATGGACTCCCACCAGCACTCCTGCAGGCAGCTGCAGGGCCAGGGAGATGGGCTCTGTCTTCTGGCCCTGGGATAGCCCCTCTACCCTGAGGCAGCTGGAAAGGGGTCCCCATTCCTGTAGGAGTGGCTTCCTCCAGGACCTTAGCCCTGTTGAGTCTGAGCTGGCAAGCTCTGGGGCTCTTCTGGCCACCAGGGAGGAGGCTGTGCCCTACACATGGTGCAGGGAAGGGCATTCTGCCAACTCTGCTTCAACAGAGGTAGTCTGAATCCTTCTGCCTAGGTCATCTCCTTTATGCCACCCTTTCATCTGGCCAGAAATGCCCCTGCCCCATCAGACAGCTGTTCCTTTCTCCCCAGAAAGGTCTGAGAAGGCCCCATACTTTCCCTCAAGCTATGACTTGAGTCTGATTCAACTTGCGTGGGCCCCGAGGGAGCTCGGGAACTCACCCCAGATCGTCCAAGAAGCTGGGTCTGCACACTGTTCAAAGGCACTCCCAAGTCCTGGATTCCCTTCCCAGCTCTGCCAAACCCTGCATGCAAATCTGAGAGTGCGATCCCACAGGTCCCGCCTGCTCTCCTGCCATAGCCATGCTGCGCTCAAGCCTCCAAAGAGGTCTGGCCTTGCAGTGCCGTCCTGTGTTGCTGCAGGGAAAGGGAGGCAGTGATTCTGCTTGGGAAAGAAGCCTTAGTGTGGAAGAAAAGCTGTTGCCTTTGTTAGCTCTTCCCAGGCTCTGCTGAGAGCAACAGGCCCTTTGTTAGGAGTAAAGCTGGAATCCGTGAGGCACAAAGGAGGAAGGGGAATGGAGGCCCTGCGGCTTGCGAAGATGGTGCTGGAGCTTTGATCTGGCTGGGACTGCTGCCAGGGCTGGGACTGGGCAGCCCCAGGGCTCCGGGATGCCCCTGAGCTGTGGCAGTGGGACAGTCTGTCCAAGTGGGGCTGGAGCCTCAGAAGCCTTGCTGTTTGTCAGCAGACAGGTGTGGGCAGCCCAGCAGGGAGCCTGGCAGGAGGGAGCTGCCTGCCCTTCCTCTGTGAGCGTCCTGAGCTCACAGTGCACACACAGTACACACAGTGCCCCGAGCCCTGGCACAGCAACTGAGGTGGAGGGGCCGTGCCTTGGAGGAGCAGCAGCGTGCGAGCCTTGGGGCATGCAGGCGCTGCAGGCAGGCGTTTGCAGCCTTGTCCCTCCTGGGAAGTACGCTGGTGCAGGAAGGCTTGGACTGGGATTCCTGTGTGCATGGGTGTTGGAGAGGTACGGAGCAAGCAAGAGAAAGGAACAAGGATGATGGAGTCATGCGAGCCCATGGCAAGGATCCTCAGCGTGTGCCAGGGACTGTGCCAACCTGCTTGCTGCTGTTTTAGTGGCAGCAGAAGCGGCTCAGCAGCATGGAGCACTTGAAGCGCATCCAGTACTTGCCAGGTCCAGGCAACTGGCCTGGACTCTGCGGCACACTGACAGCAGCCACAGGTGGCTCAGACCAAGGGTGGGAGAGATTTAAGGAGAACAGGGCCCATTCTATGTCACGATGCCCCAGGAGTGGCTTTGTTGGTGGCTGCTCCAACAGTGTGGCCCGATCTGAGATCTGGGAACTGCAGCTGCTGCCTCAAGCACCTGGGCAGTTGCTGCCCCCAGGAAGAAGTGCTGCTTCTTCCTTCCTGGCTGTTAATCCTTCGCCCTGGGCAGCAGTCGATGCTGCAGCTGTCAGGGGCTTGATCCTCGCTCTCTTGTAGCCTCCACAGAGGTGGAAGGGGATGTCTCTCAGAACAGCTGGAGTGCTCAAGTCCCTGGACTGCAGGTCGTAGTGACAGGTTGGGGCGGTGGAAGAGGGGGGCAGCTGCTCGCTTGTGAGTGGGCTGGAGCTGAGCAGGGCCTGGGTAGTAGGTTCCCACATCGCCTGGCTGCTGGCTGCCATCAGTGGCTGGGTGCTCCCTGCCCATGCCCATGGTATGGCAGTGCTCACAGGGAGGATGGTGCCAGCTAGCCAAGAGGGCAGGGCTGTTAGCCTGGATGTTGTCTGGTTATTTCTTCTCCCAGTACTCAGAAATTACCAGCTGTGTGTTTTCCAAGAATCTTGTTTTTGAGCTGGGATTTGGTGTCCTTGGAGTCTCCACAGCAAACTTCCTTAGGGAAGAAGGCACGTTGACTGCAGGGAGCTCCCCAGAGCAGGGACCCTGGGGTCTGTTCTGCAGCTGAGAGCTGGAATAGGGCAAAGTGCTGCTGGGCAAGCTGGATGTCCCGGTTAGGCAAGTGCATCACAGTCCAGCAGCATGACTGACTGCCTGCACCCTGCAGCCTTGTCCTCCTCCTGATGCCCCAGAGTTTCTCATTCCTAGCAGGAGAAAGGCAGTTGCAGGCATCTTTCCCCAGAGGAAGGATCCCGAGCTGATTCTAGGTGACTTGAGTGAAACAGCCTCCCCTTCCTATCTGGGAAAGGCAAGCCAATTGATACTTCACCTGGAGAGCCAGCCATCCTGGAGTCATTCAATCCTCCTAAGGGCCTGCTGGTGTGAAGAGCAAGCCTTGCATTCCTGCACCAGTCCGTTTCATCAGTGCTGATGATCTCCAAGCCCCTGTGGCTACTCCTGGGATCTGTGCAGGACACACCATGGGGTGCTCTCAGCAGCAGCAAAGGGCAGGCATCTTCCCAGCCAGATGTCACTCACACTTTTAACCCCCATGACATGCAAGACCCTAAGCCTCCTGTGTGAGTGACACAACACTCTCCACCATGGCACAGTAGCCGGAGCAGCATTTTACCCTCGGGTTGTTCTGGGTTAAGTAGCTGGGTGTGATGGGAAAGAGAGCGGAGTGCCTGGTACTTGTTAATGTAGGTAGTGGTGCCTGTGGAGGAGGTGAGAACCTGGAAAGAGCACTTGCAAGAGAGGAAGGGCTGTGCTCTCCCACCCCTCGCATCAGAGCTGTCTTCCCTTGAGGAGACTTCCCGTGGCTGCACCCACTTTCTGAGAGTGTTTGTGGACACAGCCCTGCTCAGCCGGGGCCAGGCAGAGCAGCAGCATCTGAGGTTGGCAGTGCCCTTGATGGGACCCGGCTGATGGCCTCTGCACCTGTTTGTTAGCTCTGCTGGGGTGCTGCAAGCTGCAGCACGTTCCTCAGTCACTGCCCTCCTGCTGCTTCCCACCGCAGTAAGGGAATCCTCCAGACACAGCTTGCTGGGGGAGCCAGGCAGAGGAGAGGACCCCCTCCAGACACACTCTGTTTGCCTCCCCGCGTCTGCCCCAGCAGGCACAGACCCCACCAGGCTCGAGGCCAGCACGGCCCTACCTTGCTGCGGACCAGGCTGGGCCCCTCAGCCTCCTTGCTGTCTCTGGAGCTGTGCAGTTGACTCCCTGCTTTTAATAGAGAGCTGGGAAGGCACATTATGGAGATGAGGGTATTATTTGCATAACGCTAATTAGGTAATTACAAATCATTTTGCTATGAGCTGAAGCGTGTGCTGTGACATAACGTTTATTAGTCATTCCATTCAGGCCCCGCTTAGTTAAGTCATTTACTGCACTAACTACTGAAGTTGGCAATAAAAGGTAAATGCTGGTGCTTGGGTGCAAAGCTGAGGCCAGGCGCCCCATGTAAACCTGCGGCCCAGGGGCCCACTTGGTGCAGCCCGCGGCAGGCCAGAGCCCGCACTGGGAGGGAGTTATGGCACTCAGAGCAGTAGCCTGACAAGCCCACATCAGAGTGAGGAAAGCACATTTTAAGCCTTGGCTTTCAGCAGGCTCTTGGTTGTTTGGGGGCTGTTTTCTTAGGTCCGGGGGGCCTGAGGTGCTTTCACACATTTTCGCCATCCCACGTCTCTGCTGCTGGCTCAGCCACCCAGCGCAGAGGTACCTGTGCTCTGACACTCTCCCTGGAAACCCACCAGGCAGCCTGTGTTTGTAGGGATGCTAATGCTTCCATTTGTACCCAGCCTCTCAGTGCCTGGCAGCCTGAGCAGCCCTTGGGGCTCACCAAAAATATCTTCCCTGAAGATGGAAAGTCAGGAATTTGTCCCCATGTGTTTCACAGCCAGAGAAGTGCTTCAACATTGAGGCTGTATCCTCTGGGGTTGCTTGCGGGGCGCAGATGCCGGTGCTGTGTGGAGGAGCGGCTGAGGTGCCTGAGAAGCAAGTTGCCTGGCCCTGGCTTCCCAGGTGCTTTGCCCTGCGTGCGTCCCTGCTGCTGCCCCTGCTGCCTCATGGAAGCAGCTCCCCTTGGCCAGCTTCCATGAACCCCTGTGGCCACCAGCTTTGCAGGTTTGGGAGTCAGAGGCTGCCTGCCCAGCAGGGCACTGAGAGGTGGCAGGGCTGAGAATGGCATCACTCTTGCCTCTCCGTGCCTCCCGCCTGGGTCTCTGTGACTTAGTGCCGCTCTATGGGAAGACAGTGGCTGTGCCCCATCATGTGGGTCTGTGGAGTGCCCAGGCACTGAGGTCCTGCCACGTGGGATCCCTACCCTGCTGCGCTCCTCAGCTGGCGATGATGCCCCTTCTTGATGCATGGGACTGTGAAGAGCTGCCTTCGAGCTCACCACGAGGACACTCTTTGCATCTCCTGGTTCAGCTTGCAGAGCCTTGTCCCTCTAAAGCCACTTGTCAGCAGGCACTGAGTACTCAGTGGGGGTGATGGGACTGTTGGGGGACACCAGCTCTGCAGAGAAGCTTATTTCACTGCTCAAGAGGTCAGCAGCTTCCTCCGAGGGTGGGACATTCAGGGCATGGAGAGCAGAGTGCAGGCAGCATCCAGGAGTGCTACAGCCTCTTGGGTTTCCCAGCCCAGGATGGTGGGGAGTGATGAGGCTGCTGATGTTTGGTGTGAAAGGAAGGGCCAGCCCACACTAGAGGAGCTGGAGCACAAGGAGCTGTGTGAGCAGCAGGAGGGACTGGCTGGCGCAGAGCTCCAGTGCCTCCCTGCAGGCGCTCTCTGCCTGCTCTTCCCTGTCTTTCCTGCAGACCCCTGCTGCCAGCGGTCCTGCCCACACAGGGGCACAGCCATGGCCCACGGGGGTCTGTCTGTGTGCTCACGCCCTGCGAAGCCGGCAGACCTCCTCCTTCCCTGACACATATCATGGCACACCTTTCTTTTCCAGAACCAGACGAGCCATTTGAGTTCATTATCGTGTCCCTAACGGGCCAGACATGGCTCTTTGAGGCCTCAACATCAGAGGAGCGAGAGCTTTGGGTCCAGGCCATCGAGAGCCAGATCTTGGCCAGCCTGCAGGGCTGTGAGAGCAGCAAAAATAAGGTAAGAGGCCTCAGCTGAGTTCTGCTTTGTTCCCTCCTCTCTGGCATCTGCTTTGCTGTGTCCATCACTGCCTTAGCCTTCCCTCTCTGTCCAGGCTGGATCCCATCCTGATCCCTCTGCTCCCAGTCAGGGCTGAGTCCCATCCTTGGGGCTGTGCTGCACCCCTCCCCGGGTTTCCCGTCACCTCTCTGAGCTCCCTGTCCCCTCCCCAGCCTGGCTTGGGCCCCAGGAGCTCTCTGCATCCTGTAAGGGCTGAGTCCTGCACTGTCCTCCTTGGACAGCTCTGCCTTTCGCTCCGCTTCTGGCCCACCACCCCCTGCTCCTCCAGCACCCACCCAGCTACGGATCAGTCTTCCCTCAAGACCCTGTCCTTTGAGTCCCTGTGCTGGACACCCCTCCTGCAGCAGAGCCGGGGAGGGCCTGCGGGAGCCAGGTGCTGGCGGCCCCCCAGCAGGCTCCTGGGGTGGTGATGCGAGGGCGTGTGGCGGGGTGATTGCCTTGAGTAAGCGGGGACCCCGTCTGTTGTGTTTCAGGCTCGGCTGGGCAGCCAGAGCGACGCACAGGCCATGCAGGCCGTCCGCACTGCACGTGGGAACAGCTTCTGCGTGGACTGCGATGCACCGAGTAAGTGATGCTGTTGCAGTGGGAGGGAAGGGGGGGTCACTCATCCAGGGAGGGGAGGGGTCTCCACCCCAGCCACCCCCTCTCTTACCCCAAAGAGACCTACTCTGGGAGCTGTCTCGTCCTCTCCCGCAGTCAACCCGTTCTTGAGGGATGGGGTACGGATCCACCTGCACACTGCTCCGTGACCCCTTGCTAACCAGCCTGGGTTCCCTCCCTCTCTGTGCTGCTGGGACACTGGGCTTGGAAGGGCTCTGGTGGGCAGGTGCCTGCAAATATGGGTCTCCTGGATCGTAGGAGAGAGGCCGGTGAGTCTGCAGCGGTATTAACTCTTCCCCACTGATCTCACTGCCCTCAGATCCAGACTGGGCAAGCCTGAACCTGGGCTCCCTCATGTGCATTGAGTGCTCCGGGATCCACCGCAACCTGGGCACCCACCTGTCCCGTGTGCGCTCCTTGGACCTGGACGACTGGCCTAGTGAGCTTCTCATGGTCATGACAGCCATCGGCAACGCCCTGGCCAATGCTGTCTGGGAAGGAACAGTGGAAGGCTACTTCAAGCCCACCCCTGAGAGCAGTCGGTAAGTGGGATGGGGAACTGCAGAGGTGCTTCTCAGGCAACCACTCCAGGAGGCTTGTGGGCACCACAGGAGGTTGGAAGCAGCCATCCAGTCAGCTGAGCAGGAATCCTTGAGGTACTCCAGGGATCCTGCCTGCTCTCTGGGCACTGGAGGCCCCCTGCCACTGTCCTGGTGGGCCAGCAGGTCTTCATGGCCAGCCATGGCCGTGCAGTGGCTGCTGGAGCCGTCGCTGGCTGCAAAGCAGAAGGGGTTAACAGAGATGGCTTGGCAGCGTTGTGCGGGTCTCAAGGGTGCATCCCTTTCAGGCCCTTGTCTGTCCCTATCGAAGCGACTCTCCTGTCACTCATCCCAACAAGAGCCCATTCTGCAGCTTATCAACGGATAAGAGCGGGTCAGGGGGCGGCAGGAGTGAGCATGCTCCGCGCAGGGCATTGATGGCCGCCCGCCAGATGCAGATGGATAGAATGGCAGCAGATAGCGGCGGCACGGCACAGATCGATCCGCCGGCCCCGCAGCCCCAGGCGGGATGGACGCTGCCACAGCCTTTGTTTGTACCAGGCGAGACGGCAGCAGTGATAACATGCCTCCCGTGGCACTGGGCTGTCATGTGTGGCAGCTAACCTTTTCTTGCCGCTGGCCATGGCCCACACACAAGTATGGGACGGAGATAGTCCCCGCACTGCCACATAATGGGCACGCAGGGGAGTGTAGGGTCACCAACATGGAGGTGCAGGTGTCCCTTTGCACAGTGGCAGGTGTGGGTCTGGGTGTGGGACGGTGCTGCTGCTGCACATGCATGCATGTAAGTGCACAGCATACGCAGAGAGTGAGACAAGTGCATGTTGGGTATGAGTCTGGAGCACCGTGACAGAGCCCCAGTGACAGCCATGGGTGTGGGGGGACACAGCAGGGGAAGTGTCTGCAGCAGGGGCTTACGCAAGGCGTGCCAAATGCTCACTGCTAACACGGGGCGCATTCAGGGTGGCAGTGCCAGCATGCGTGCCCCTTTGCATGTGGGGCCCAGGAAAGCTGGCCCACCTGTGACAGTGACAGTGACAGTATCCCACCTGGCAGGGAGGAGAAGGAGCGCTGGATCCGGGCCAAGTATGAGCAGAAGCTCTTCCTGGCTCCTCTGCCCCAGTCGGACATCCCGCTGGGGCAGCAGCTGCTGCGGGCTGTGGTAGAGGATGACCTGCGCCTTGTGGTGACACTCCTGGCCCATGGCACCAAGGAGGAAGTGAATGAGACCTACGGGGATGGAGATGGACGCACAGCACTGCATCTCTCCTGCGCCATGGCCAACGTAGTCTTCACGCAGCTGCTCATCTGGGTAAGACAGGGCCCTGTAGGCTCCACCACAGTGCTTCTGGCCCTGCTCTGGTACAGCACTGCCCCACTCCCAGGTCTCGCAACACCCCTCATCCATCCCCCGTCCCGTGGGCTCCCCCACATGCCTCCTAGCACTGCCCTTCCCACCCTCCCATCTCCCTTTCCCTGCCCACCCCAGTGCCACAGAGCATCTCTGCCTCTGCCAGTGCTCTTGCTGTGCCACCCCCATGCCCATGGGCTGCATGGCACCCGGGTGCCACTGACCGGCTGCTTTCTCTCCTGCACAGTACGGGGTAGACGTGAAAAGCCAGGACGCTCGGGGCCTGACCCCGCTGGCCTACGCCCGGCGAGCTGGCAGCCAGGAGTGCATCGACATCCTGCTGCAGCACGGATGCCCCAGCGACAGTGCCGTCACCACGCTGACCCCCAGCCTGCCCCGCCGCAACACCAATGCCAACAACAATGCCTGTACCGTGGTGCCAGCTGAGCTCGGCTCCAGCCCCAGTGCTGTCTAGCTCCTCACGGGCCCTGTGCTCGCAGCACAGATGCCTTCCAGGAGACCAGGGCCACAGGAGCGGGTCTGAGAGCAGCACAGCCAGGCCGTCCGCTGTGCTCAGCCCCCACCAAGACCCCTGTTCTGGCCGGGAGGAGGCGGGGACCCAGCAGCCTGCTCCTCTGCGCTGGTTCCTGTGGACTCCTGTCATGCAGCTGGGTTGGGGGGGGAAGTTGTGCAGACCCAGCACTGTCAGCTTGCGGAGGAGCTCCCTCACAGTCACTGGGATGGGGGCTCTAGTACACCCCATTCTCACGACCGGTACAGGGGGAAGAGAGGCAAGTTCTCGGTGCCCCCCACCACACACATATAGATAATAGAGGAGCTGAAGGCAGTTCAGATGTGTGGCCTTCCTCTGCTGGTACCGAGGAGGGCGATTGCTGCACTTGCTGTCCCCAACAATAGGGCAGTTTGGGCACTGCCGTCCTGCCCTCCCTCCTGTGTCGGCCTTGCTATGCACCCCTGGTGCACTGAGGAGGTGAGGGGCAGCAGAAGGTGCATGTTACTCCACTGCACCCCAGTGCTTCTCTCTGCTTCTGGCTGGTGCAGCGAGGGATCCGCTCGCTGGTACCACTCCCCATGTGCTGATGCAAAGGGAGCAGCTCTCCCACGCAGCCCCTGGGCAAAGGCCTCTCCAGCCTCCCTGGTGCCATAGAGGAGGAAGAGGATGATCACCCCAGGATCCCCAGCTGTGTCTGTCTGTCTGTAGAGTCACTGTCCTTCCAGGTTCAAGCCCCAAAGCCATACACAGTGTCTCCATCAGAGCATCCCTGCTGGCTCCCGCTGCTGCCCAGGTGGGGCTGGTCTCCGGCTGAGCAAGAGGAGAGAGACGAGCATCTCCCTTTGGTTTTGGGCCAAGCCTGCAGCTGAGCGCTGGAACCCCAAGGCTTTGGACGCTGCTGTGGAACGTCTCTGTCACTTGTGTATAAAATGTACATTGGAAATATTTATATGGACACTCTGTATATACTGTTTCTTTGCCATGAGTTGCCCTGTGTGTGTTATCTGCAGCCAAGGAGATAAAGGCCAATAAAGCAACCCACCTCCTGTCAGGCCAGCTTTTCTGTGTGCTGCCTTTTGGGCCTCCAGTGCAGCCTCCAGTCTGCTGCTTGCCTGCCCTGTGAGGCTGGTGCATTTTCATCCCAGACTGACAAGCGTTCGGCCGTTTCTCCTCCCGCTTGGGAGTTGGTAACAGCAGTCCTGTGCCGAACTGGGCATGGCAGACTGCTGGGATGGGGAGAGGAGATGTGTCAACCCCAGACACTGTGGGACAATCAAGGAACACAGCCTCGGCCAGAGGGATGCGCGGCTGTGGCGGGATCAGAGGTGGGCACAGCAGAGGTGCGTGCTGCGCAAGGGATGTGCCAGGTCAGAAGTGCTGGGGCCAGCTGGGCCCTGTGCATGATACAGCGAGTTTGAAGCCGAGGGGGGGAAAGCAGAGATGGGCAGGGACTGGTGGGCTGTCCTGGGAGCAAGGTGCCCGGCTGGTTTGCTATGGCAAAAAGGTTGCTGCAGAAAACTGAGGGGTCATCTAGTCCCAAGGTGCAGACAGACCCCAGGCAGTGAAGGGAGCCAGGGGTCTCTGCTCTGTCATCCCTGACCCCACGTGCTTCTCCTGGCTTTTGGCAGAGCAAAGCCTCACTGCTGCTGATTTTCTGCTGGCTGTGCCCAAGGCCGTACCACAAGTGACACTTTGGGGATCCAGTATCCCCTCTTGCCATGCCTGGGTCCAGGCTCTGTGCTGCATTGGCACTGGGCACGGGGCTTGGTCTCCAAGCCTGTGTGGAAGTGCTGCAAGGAAGGGAGGCACCAAGATGCCCTGCTCTGCCTCCGGCCCCCCACCTGTCACAGGTACTCCTCAGCAGCCCCCTTCAGACCTTGTTGCCTCCTCCCCATGCGCCTGCCATGGCAGAGGGCTGCCACACCAGTGGCTGCAGATGGTGGCCCCAGTCCCTTACATCATCCCTGTGTGCTAGTTGCGTGTGCCAGCATCGTGGTCCCCATCCAGGTCGTAGTCCTGGTCCCAGCCCTCCCCACCTGTGCCCATGTCTGCCCCCCATTCCCCATCCCCTCTCCCTCACGGTGCACATTGGTGCCCCCGCACTGGCACCGGCCCCAGCCTGGTGCTGGGTTTGGTTAATTTCCTGGCGACTGCATTAGCAGGAATGGAAGCCGAGGGACGGCAGCTCCTCTGGGGCCCATTAATCATCCCCCTCAGACAAGCTGCCTTGATTACAAGTGGCAAGAAATTCATTAGGGCTGCGGCTCTGACAACTTTTATCTGCGCGGCTGGATCTGACTCATTAGGCAGCCAAATTAAAGCCATGATGGGCCCTGATGAAATTCACTGCTTGTTTATCTTGTGCGATCTGATACATCTGCCCATACATCATCTCCCGTGCGGGATCCCGCCTGGCCCAGCCCCGGCGCCTCCCTTCCCATCCCAGCCCTGCCCTGACACGCTGGGGCACCCCCAGCCCACAGCGCAGCCGGGACCCAGCCCCGGGTCAGGGACTCCACTCGAGCCCCTCACCTGCCCCCACGCTCTGCCTTTGGGGTGGCCCCAGGGCTGGGACTGGGGCAGCAGTCGTGCCCATAGGAGCCACGTGAGGAGAGCCCTGGGGCCACGTGGCCCCGAGCAGCCCCTCCTGAGCCACACAGTGCCCATGGGGTTGTGCAGACCCCTCAGGGCACCCACGGCCCTTGCCAGCTCCCAGCAGTGCGCAGCCTGTGGCAGCAAACCCAGGGTCCTGCTGTTCCCGCATCTTGCAAACGGGTGCTGGGGGTCCAGGGGCTGCTCCTCTACCTGCGCCCAGGGAAGGGAGCGGCAGCAGCTTCCCCGTGGGCTCTGACGTGGTCCCGAAAAGCCAAGACAAAACCCTTCTTCTCCAGCCCATGAGCGGGCAGGCAAGGCCATCCGGGGCTGCTGGCATGGTGGCGGCCCTGGTTTCCTTAAGGGAAAATACCACCCCATACCAGCATGCTGGGCACAGGTGGCCTCTGGGTTGCAGCCCACCATTCCCATCCCCAGTAAGAAGGTGTTGCATTGAACAAGCGTCCCTGTTAAGAAAAATGGCGTGCCCCGATCCGGCCATGAGGCCTGGCCCCAGCAGCACCCCCTCCCTGCCCCCCCTCCATGGTCCAGCACATCTTGGTGCCAAGGTGGCCCGCAAGGCTTCATCAGTCCCGGGCCAAGACAGGCTGGGGCAGGAGCTGCTGTGTCCGTGTTCAGGCTGGTGCCACAGAAGGCACAGGCTGACCCTCCACTCCGCTCTATGCCACAGGAGCGTGCCGAGGCAGCAGCCGAGTGGGGCTGTACCTGCATGGCACAGCCCCTCGCAGCAGCAGCACCATGAGGGCCCTGCCACAGCCAGCTAGCACCACTGAGCTGAAGCAGTGGCTGAAGTGGGGTGTGGGTGCTGCAGGGCTGGGGCATGGGATTCAGATTCATGTCATAAGCACATCCAGGGTGTGCAGCTCGAGGCTGGAAACCAGCTATGCCACAGATCAATAACACTTCCCAGAGAGCCTGGGCACAGCAGACCACACCAGGACAAGCACCATTGGGCACAACTCGCAAACAAAGCCCTGTGGGCCCTCTTGCAGCCCTAGCTGAGCTGGCACAGCCTCCGGGGGGTTATGCAGGTGGGCAGCAGCCATAGTGTCGGGCAGTACTACCCAGCCCTGAGGCAGCTGGGACCACACGCTGGGTACAGGCAGAGGTGCTTTTGCAAGAGGTGGCCAGAGCAGGGATCATGCTACTGGGCTGCACTGCCAATCAGCCCTGCCTCTTGAAAGAGAGGGCAGAGGTGAGCCATAATGTCCCAGCTCCCTTGGCCTGGCTTACCAAGATAGAGCACCCATATGCTCCCCTACAGCACCTGCACCCTATGCCCATGCATGTCTTGGTACCTGTCTTGCCTGTCAGTGCAGAAGTCCACAGCACAGATCCTCGTAAAGTCTTCTGGGGGAAACTTCAGCCTGGCAGCTGAAGACACTGGTATGAGCTGGTAGGCTGTGCAGGGTCCAGCACAGGCAGGCAAGTGGGGCCCCCCTGCTTGGGAAGGGTTTTAGCCACCCTGGCTAGCTGGGGCTCATCAGGCACTGTGGTCTTGTGAAGTGCTTCATAACTTGCCGAGCACCTGGGCAAGCAGCAGCACAGCAGAGTGTGGCTACAGTCTCTCTCTCCTCCCAAGCCCCAATTCCAGCATGCCCATGATAACTTCTTGCAGGTCTTGGGTGATTTTTCCTTTGATCCTGGAGATGCACGCACCATGAGTGTGCACTGTGCTGTTGAGGCCATCATGACCAGACCAACTACTGAATCCCCACAGCATCCGCACCCTGAACTCCGCATGCTGCTGTAGAGGAACTGGAGGTTGGGAGGAGCTCATGACCCTTCCCAGGTCACAATGGGAGGGGAGGCTGTTTCTCTCCTGCCCAGGTCCAGTCAGAGCTCATTTCTTCCCACCTGGGTACAGGTTCATTGCATCGCAGGATTCCTGCAGCAATGACACCCATGTCGCACTTCTGACCCAGGCCAGGAGCATGGTGCACTGCTCCCTAAAGGCAGCCACCAGCAGCATGGAATCCCCACAGGGCAGCACAAGCACCGTGAAGCATTCCTCTGCTCTGCCTCAAGTCTGCTAGTGCTGGGCTCAGTGGGCCCATTACAGCCAACACTACACACCAGCTTTGGAAAAAAAAGCCCAGTGTAATCTCCCAGGGAACTGCTCTGTGAGCCATTAGCAGATCAGCTAAGCATCTGAGCAAGTCCTGGAGAGGTTGACTAATGGAAAAACAGTAGCACCAGCACCATGGTATGGCCCATCAAATCTTCATACAAGCCCACTGTTAGAGAATGCTGTGAACCAGCTTTGTTGCACTGAAAACCTTTTCCTGAGAAGGAAACACTGAGTGAATGACTACCCTGTGGGATGCCATCGCTACGCCTTTCCCAGCTCTTTAATAACCATTGTGCAGGTAAATGTGTGGGCAGGTCTGGGTAGAGAGAATTGTGTTGTAAAGGATGAAACTGTCTTCATGAAGGCAAAATTAGTCTTGTTGTATGTATGTGTGTATATATATATGTGGATAAGCACATACATATAAATAGATGTATAAATAAATGCATGCCTATGTATATACATACCTCTGTGTGTCTACAGTGCTATCTACTTTTCATTCTGTGTGTGCATGCACACATGTGTGTGCATTGTTTGGCTATCCACATAAGAGTTCTTTCCTCCTTCAGTTCCTACTCCAGGACACAAGACAACAGACAGAAGGTGGCACATGGGATATTCCAAATAGATACAAGGGAAAAATACTAGGAAGGTGGCCGGGTACTGGAACAGGGGCCCGAAGAAGTGGGATCACCATCCTTGGAGATACATGAAGTCAGCTGGTCAAGTTCCTCAGCATTCCGATCTAACAGGACCAGCTTTGAGCGAGTGTTGGACCAGAAACCTCCAGAGGTCACTTCCCATCTGCATGGCTCTGTCATGCCAGGCTCTGTCTTTACTGCCCAGTTTTTTGTTGTTGCTTTCCTCCTCACACCCATCCCAGTCTACACGATGCAGCAGCTATAGCTGGGGCATGCTGCATCTTCCACCCCAGCAGCTCTTCTGTTTGGGGATGTGCTGTAGACACTTTGTGCAGTGCGGGCAGTGCCATTCACGGCATTCACTGTGCTGTGTGCAGGAAGCATCAGACTCAGCACACAAGGTTGGCAGGGGAGCCCTGTTCTGCACAGCGCGAGATGCACTCTGCTGTTCTGTGGCTCTCCAACACCACTGGTGACAGCAGTGGGTCTGTCACCTCCATCAGCACCAGACTGAGCTGCAACTCTCGTAGTTATATTAACACAACTGTTTGCAGGGTTGCATTGTGTACTGGCTCTGGGACTGATCTAACTCAACAACAACAAAAAAAGGCAAAACCCAAATAACTTCTAAGCAGCTGAAATCTCCAGTTCTCCAATCCACTCTACAAGCAGTCAACAAAGTATGCAGCCAGAGTTGGGGTGCTTCACACAGAGTTCAGGTTGGCAATGGTGTGCATGGCGGGGGGGGCGGAGTGGGAAGATGGTGAGTTAAGAACACAATAAACGTGCTGTCACTGGGGCAGGACACATCAAACCACAACGTCAGCTAGAAATACCAGGTGAGAATAAAGGGGTTCTTAGACCCTAAAATAAAATTTAACTCCTTCCAGTGTCACTGCCCCAACCCTGGGGCTGTGGACATTTTTCAGAGTGCTGTGCTTAATCTCATACTGCTGTATCGTACTATTGTACTAGGTTGCAGTGGCACAGACCCCTCATGTGGACACATTTATAGTGACAGAGCACTTACAGCTGCACAATTGCTTTATCCTGCCTACCCCCCCCCCCCTTCCCTGATTCCTTCCCCCACTGGCCTAGATGTATGTGCAGGAGCTAATACAGTTGCTGCAAATGGCATGTTATCCCGTTCTGCAGCCAGGTAGCACAGGTAACAGTCTCTGCCTCAGACCAGCTCAGACCCAGGGAGGGAGAAGCAGGGAACACCTAAGCTGTGGCTCTCGGGTACAGGCAGCTCCTGTGTGTTGAAGGGACCTGCCAGTGCCCCTGCAGCCAGGGCAGTCATGGTCAGCTGCTAGAGGACAGTTACCTCCTCTGATCTGGAGTGAATGCCAGCAGATGTTGCTACCTGAGCAGGCCATGCCCATGCAGGGGATGCCCTGAGCAACACAGGGCCAGGCACTTCCTGAGGTCACTGTCTCCTTTCCAGGTCGGTGGTGCAGGGAATGGAGGCAGAAGCTGGCCTGTTGTGGCTGCAGGGAGCCAGCTGTGCTCTGCCGCCCCAGCCAGTGCTCAGAAATCCAGGTCATGAAAGGATCCCACAGAACTGTCTTGGGACCTGCAACAAACATCTCTGTGGAAAGAAGCCCCCACCTAGGACAGCTTTGTTCTAACAGCTGCTCTACTCTGAGCTGTGGCTGTCCCCTTGCAGCCAGGGGTGGGAAGAGCCACCCAGCAGTGCTCCGAGGCTGCAGGGCTCTGCAGGAGGACTCAGCTGCGAAGGCTGAGTGCAGGGTCCACACTCTAGATTAACAGAATGTACCTCCCACAGAGGGAGGGGCCATGGGAGTGAGCACACACCTCCCCACCCCACCCCCAGCAGCATGGAGACAGGCCAGCTCTTGCTGTGGCATCAGAGAGGGCACCCAGAAAGGTGAAATCAGTGCTGACTGGCAGGAATATTGCCTTATAAGCCGTGTCTCCCAGGGAAGGGTGACAACGGCTAACTGGACCCTGTGTGACCCAAAATCCACATCAAACCTTGGAGTAACTGGCATCCCAACAGCACCATGTCCCACACCGTTGAAGAACACCTTCTACCTGCCCAGGAACCTCTGGTGGCATTACAATGGGTGTTGCCAGTACAGCACAGCTGCACAAGCTCCCTCGCCCGATGGGGTGGGCTGGCTGATGTTCATCAAACCAGCAACAGAGGCTGTCATGGCTGGACACCCAGTTAGCGATGGAATCACTTGGCCCTGTGCACTGTCAGCTCAAGACTGTGCATGCAGCTGTGCCCTGTGCAAAACTGGATATTCATCAAGTTCTGGGGTTGAGCTCAGTCATCTGAGATACACCCTGGCCTCAGAAGCAGCATCTCATGCAATAGTTCTCAAGAGCAGACTATTCTGCTCAGGTTGGCCTAGATGTGGGAGCCCTGCTCAAGAAGTCTGAAACCCTTCTCCTGCACCAGCGCAGTGAGGCATAGCAGCGGCTGCAGGCTGGGAGAAGGAGATGATGCAGTGCCAGGGCCAGTAGTGCCTGGCCCACCCTGGTCCTGCTCACTGCTGCAGAGCCTCAGCAGCTTGGTAAGAGAAGCAGCAGCTGGTCCTGGTGCGATAGGCTGAGGTTTCCAAGGAAAGGCAAGACCCTTACTTTCTGCTCAGCCCAGCTGCAGGGCAGGCAGCCCTGGCAGCCACCACTGCCGAAGGGTGCAGTGGCAATAAGGCACTGGAGCTGTAGGAGGCTTCTCCGTTCGTTCCCTGTGGACTGGGCTGCGCTCCTGCAGGCTGAGTGAGGAGGAAGGGTGTTGAGGCAGGGCTCTCCCAGCAGGCAGCACAGCCCTGAAGTGCCAGAGGGCATCGCATCGCCATCGCATCACAGGCCCTCAGAGGTGTCACTGGTATGTGGGCCTGAGCTGGTACAGGGTGGCCCTGGGGACAGCAGGCAGGCAGCCTGCCTCTGTCAGGCGGGGACCCAGGGGGCTGCGGGCACGGACCTCTCCTCAGCTCATGGCCAGCAAAGGCCTGGCCCTAGCCCGAGGCCCACGGGCTGGGCAGGCCTTCAGGGATGGTGGGAAGCTGCCATCGTGCCGAGCAGATCCTGGGGGAGGGGGTCGCTCCTGCCCCAGGGCCTGGGGCACCAGGGATGCAGGCTGTCCCGGGGCTGGGCAGGGGACGCAGCCGTGTCGGGGCTGCGGGGGCAGCGCACACGTCCCTCCCACCCCTGGCAGCGCTGCTGGACTCGGGGGAGGCAGGAGGCAGCGACGGACGGCTCCGGGCCCGGCCCGCGGTGCTCCTGGGCGCTTCCCAAGCCTTCCCCTTCTCTGACCGCTGCCGTGTCTCAGCACCGGCACCGGGGCGAGTCCGACCGAGCCTACAAGGCCACGGCCGCTCCCGGCACAGCCCCGCCCCGGCCCCTCCCGCCGGCCCCGGCCACCGCCCCTGCCCCTCCCCCCGCCGGGCCGGGCCGGGGACCGTGGGCGCTGCTGGCCCCAGCCGCCCGTCCCTGCAGCGCGGCTGGGCGGGCAGAGCCGCGAAAGAACGTCGCCTCGCTCCATAGAAAATAATTTATTGAAATCACAGCTATACATGGGCGGGCGCCCGCGGGCAGAGCGGCCCCGCCCCGGCCCCCGGGCCCCAGCCCCGGACGGCACCCGCGGGGGCCAGGCGGCCCGCGTTCCCCGCGGCACGGACAGACGGACACGCTGCCGTATGTACAGAGTTTACACGGAATAAATAAGGGACATGTACAGAGGAGTGCGAGAGGGTGCCCGGGCCGCGCCCCCGCCGCGCCGGCCCCCTCCGCTGCCGGCGGCCCGCCCGCCCCAGGGTCCGAGAGCCCCGACGGCGCTCAGGGCCGGGCACCCTGCTCGATCTGCTGGTGCTGGCTGCGCACGGCGAAGCGGTTGACGTGCACCGGGATGGGCACCACGATCTTGGGGTTGCGGACAGGCTCGCCTGAGCGGTTGCTCACGTTCCCCGCCTTGATGCGTTTCCACTTGGCGCGGCGGTTCTGGAACCAGATCTTCACCTGCACCTCGCTCAGCTTCAGGGCGTGCGCGATCTGCGAGCGCTCCGTCAGGCTCAGGTACTTCTTGCAGTGGAACTCCTTCTCCAGCTCCAGCAGCTGCTCACTGGTGAAGGCCGTGCGTCGCCGGCGGCTCTTGCCGGCCCCAGAGCCTGGCGGGGCCTGCTCGGCTGCAGGGCCGCCCTTGCCCTTGCCCTTGGTGCCCAGTGCGGCAGCAGCCGCCCCGTCCAGGAAGGGCTCCTCCTCGCTGTCGCCCGCCGAGCTCTCCTCCTCCCGCTCACTGCACGGCGTCGCTGCTGACTTCACCTCCAGCTTCTCCTCGTCCGAGCTGTACGCCTTCCCGTCTGCGGGGCACACAGCATCAGTGGCCGCCGGCGCGACCTGCCACCCCCCCACCCTGCCCGAGGACCCCCTGCACCCGCAGAGCCCCGGAGCCGCAGCCTCACCACCCCATGCCTTGGGAGGGCTCCCTCGCTCCCCCCGGCAGCCTCTCTGCAGCAGCAGGGCACTTGGCAGGAAGCTGCAGTCCCACCGCTGCCACATCCCCACAGCCCCGGGGCCACCCGTGCTGCCTCCCGTGGGAGAAGCAGCTTCCCTGGCACCAGCTGCAGACCCGGCCCCACTGCAGGCCTGGCCCAGACCCCCGTGCAGTCCACTCCACACTGCCTGCAACCCAGTTGGCTCTGTGGGGCAGCACTCACAAACCTGGCACAGCTGTAGGTACCATGGGTCATGAGCCACCACAGCAGCTGCCACCATTGCCATCCCACAACCCAGCCACGGCAGCATCATTGCCTCATTCCAGCACAGCACACCACAACCCTTCCAGGGCTTGTCCAGACCTCCGCATCCAGGGGAGTCTGCACCTTGCCCCACAGCTCAGCCCTCCCTCTGTCCCATCCTACTGCATCATCAGACAATGGATGCTGTTCACCCAGAAAGAAGCCAGCCAGGAAGAGCTGAAGGGCCTGGAAACAGCACCCAGAGCCAGTTTCAGCCCAGCAAATCTCTCTGCAGGGCTCTATGAACATGAGGTGTCCTGCTGCCAGATCTTCCTCCCTAACCCCAGGATGCACAGCAGCAGAGTTGCTCACCTAGGGAGCAGGGTGCTTAGGCAGCTGATGCCAGAGGCTTAGCTCCCCACAGCAGTCTGTGCGGAGGGGCAGGCTAGAGACTGTCAACATCACTCTACAGATAGGACCTTATCCCAGGCCAACCACAGCAGACACCCCTGTTACATTGCCTGCAAGGATGTTGACAGCGTATAGGGGTATGAATCTCCTTCTTGTGAGCTTCTTGTGTCCCAGAGTGCTGCCTGAATGATTAAACAGCCATGGAGCAAGGGAGGAGGTGGTGGGAGACAGTGGAAAGAGGCCTGGAAGCCAGTCACATCTTTGGTAGAAGGGCTCAAAGGCCTCACAGGAGATCGAGCAAGAAGATGCTCCCAGCCATAGCCAGGTGTCATGGAGGGAGAGGACCCACAGCTATGCACAAGCAGATGAAGCAGCTTTTCTGCCATGCTGAGACTAGAAAAGACCAGAAAATTCTCCAGGTCTGAGCCAACAGCAGGAATCACCGCTGGAAGGAAGTGGTCCTGAAGCACTGCCACTCTCAATATAATCCTACACGCAGAAGGAGAAGCACTAGATCTCCAAGCTTCTAAGCAGTGTCCAGGCACATGCATCCTGGGCCACTGGGTCTCCGGACACCTCACCTCAGTGGGTAAGGAAGAACAGCCCTCAGATTCCTGAAGGTGCAGGGTTGCAAACACACTAGCAGCTACTGCAAGAAACTGCTAAGCCCAGGAGACATTCCTAGGATCTGGTTGCTGTGGAGCTCCCACATCCCTTGCTGGTCTTGCAGCAAGTCTGTGGCTTCCTGAGAGTGGGTGGGTGGCTTCGGAGATCTAGAATAATCTCTCTGCTCCTTCTGCTTCATACAGTGGGAAAGAAACATCTTCCTCTCTATTCTGCTCTTTCTTCTTGAGGGTTGGGGGCAAGGAGAGAAATCTCCCATATGCACAGGGAGTGCTTGTGGGGATAAGGATTAGCAGCAGGGAGTACTTTGGCTGCCAATGCACAGTCCCATGCAAGCACTTTGCTGAAGAAAAAGAGAGATTTCATTTCTATGTACCATCTCTGTCAAGTGGAGGACAAGGTAAGAGAGCTTTTATGAGGATGCCAGTGCTTTCACCAAGAGTACTTGTAGGTCCTGCCTGACCCTGCCTTCCCTGGTGACAGAGGATGGCATCCCAGCAGCCACGCTACCACAGTGCCGGTGGGGCAGTGTGCCCAGACCATGCCCCAGGAGACTGGCAGGCAGCTGAGTTACCACCTGCAACACATCACTTGGTAAAGCAGGCACCACTTCTGCATAACTCTGATTAACCAGACCCCATATTTAAAACAGTCTCTAGCAGACTAATGCATCTTGTGTTTGTGTCTTACAAAAGGGCTGGGTTTGCAGTAAGGATCTCAGAACTGTATGATGATAGAGTCTAAACCAGAGGTTTAGAAAATTGTATTTAGAAAATACACAAAGAAAATTGGTATATTGGCCTGTTAGTCATCTAGTATGTCACTATCAAGGAAGTAATGGAGGCAGGGAACCCACCCCTTTGGTGGGAGGGTAGACTGAGACTCTCAAGGCCTTTGAAAAGGAAGCGAAGCTGCCATGAAGCAAAGCGTTGTGACTTTGAAAAACCAAGAAGGCAGTAGATGAAGAATAGGAGCGACCCATTGCTTTGCTCTTCACAAAGTCCCAGCTGTTCATTGATCTTAGGAAGGACACGGACCTGTCAAGTGGGTCCAGAGGAGGCCACAAAAACAATCAGAGGGCCGGAGCACTTCTGCTGTGAAGAAATGCTGAGACAGTTGGGGCTGTCCAGCCTGGAGAAGAGAAGGCTCCAGGGAGACCTTATTGTGGCCCTTCAGTACTTAAAGGGGGCTTATAAGAAAGATGGAGAGAGACTTTTTAGCAGGGCCTGTAGTGACAGGACAAGGGGTGATGTTTTTAAAGTGAAAGAGGGCAGATTTAGACCAGATATAAGGAAGAAATTTTTTACAATGAGGGTGGTGAAACACTGGCACAGGTTACCCAGAAAGGTGGTTGATGCCCCATCCCTGGAAGCATTGAAGGCCAGGCTGGATGAGGCTCTGAGCAACCTGATCTAGTGGAAGATGCCCCTGCTTATGGCAGGGGGTTGGACTAGATGACCTTTAAAGGTCCCTTCTAACCCAAACCTTTCTATGATTATGGGAGTGGTAAGCATGGTGAGGAGAGCTGGGCATCACAGGTGACAAAGTTAGTCAAGCAGGATCAAGGGAACCCAGTCAAGAATGGGTGTTGTGATCCAAAAAAGCCCTGTGTTGGTAAGCACACGAGACCTCTTCATCATGTTCATGAGGAACAACATGAAACTTCACCCTGTCCCTGACCGAGTGTGCAGTTACTACATCAACCCAAGGGAGGGTCTCAGGCCACTGCCTGGATCTCCGTGGAGACCTCTACAGCTCAGGAACAAACATGCTGTCAGGAGAGGTATGAGAGCCGGGGGTGTTGAGTGCCTTTATCCTGGGGGTTCATACTCTTTGTTGCAGCTGTAGTAACAAACCAGACTCCAAGCTTTGCTGCTTCTTGCCACCACTTTCCCTACATGCCTGTCTGAAGAAGTGTGACAACAGCTGGAAGCAAGTTTGAAATACAGTAGATGCAGAAAGAGGCCCTAAAATAGAGCATTGACTCCTTTGCTTGATCAAGCAGGCAGCTGATCTTGTCTCCATAGACACCTGCACGATGGAGATACTAATGGAGCCCAGGGACAGAAATATCCACTTTAGGGTATAATTCACTTGATGTCAGCAAAACAGACCAAAGGAGGCATTTCTTCTTCACTTGGTTCTTCTACAGATAAGAGACCTGTGGTACACCTTGCCCCAGGATGTGGCTGATGCCAGGTTTATCTCCTTTCTGATGGACTCCAGAGGAGACTTAGGTAAGGTCACAGGAGAGGAATTGGTCAAAGGATATGAAATATACAGAAACAACACCTGGCTCAGGAGCCCCTGAAGTGCAGGTGGTTGGATGCTAGGGAAGTGTCATTTTAGAAAATACTGCATAGGTTGTGCTCTCTTACTCTTCCCTGGACAATTGCTTTTGGCCAAGGCCACAGATAGGATGCTAGCACAAACTGCATTATAGATAATTTTTGATGCCTCCTTTTGACACAAATCATCTTTCTCTTCCTTAATTGTGGAAACAGCCCACAGTAACCATCCCAGCTTTCACCTGAGATTGTCGGTAAAACAAGCTCTAGTATCCATCTCCAAGGGCCTTGGCTGGCACAGTCAGGAGAAACAGTAGGTAAAGGAGAAGGTGGGCACATCTGGCCTGACAAATCCTCTTGGACCTGGGTAGAGCAGCCCACAGAATCAGATCCACACAGGTACATGCTTGTGCAGAAGGACAAGCATCCTTCATGGCTCCAGAGCAAGCACAGTGCTAAGAGATGGCTAATAGGCAGCAGTGAACGAACAGCTGTAGCAAGACATATTTTCTTCCATCATATGAGCTAGTCACAACAGGGCAAGTCCTAGAGATGTGACTTCTCGATATCAGAAATGGACACTGTGTGGGAGAGTTGATCTGAATCCCTCAGGAGGGGAGACCAGGTTGGGCTTAGCTATAGAGGAGCCATGGAGGGAGATGAAGCACAGTGCAGTTCATTTCCCCATAGTGTGGCAAGATGTGGTCATGTGGACAGCTGGTTTTGGCTGGGGCAATTCAGTCCCTGGGGAGACTCACAACAGAAGTGTGATCGCACCGGGCTTTTGACTCAGCACAGAGGAGCACCTGGGAGCACCAAAGGAACACCAAAGCCCCAGTAACCCACGAAGGCAATGGGGAGGCAAAATGCCCCAGCTGTCCTGCTGAGGGATGAGGTTCAAGGGGTACCTGAGTGAGGGAAACAGTCCTCTGAGGGAAGAACAAGGCAGGGCAAGGAAAAGACCCGGGCTCACCCAGGAGAGACTAAAGGAAGGATGGAGAACAAACAGCCGTGCACTGCAAGGAGCAGCAGAGATTTCTCAGCACGCATCCACGCCAGAAAGCCTGTGAGACAAAGGTGGATCTCAGGGGTGACCACGGGAGGCAGCTGTCAGGACAGGCCACGTCAGAGAAAGCCAGCGCCTGGTTTGTCTCGGTCCTGGCGCAGAAGGGACACCCCAAGCCCCCTGCCTCAGGAGCCGAGGTGCAAGAGAGCAAGAGCTGGAGCTGGCTGAGAAATACAGAGCAACAAGTCACCCAGGCTGATGCCTGCACACTCGGGGGAGCAGCCGCAGCTCACGAAGGAGAGGACCCCGCGGCCCCACCGCGGCAGCGGCACCGGTCCCGGCCAGCACCTGGGGGCAGCCTGGCAGCGGAGCCGCCACCCGCCCGCGCCGTCGGGCAGAGTCGGTGCCGCGGCCGCGGACGGAGGCGAAGGGGAGCGGGGAGGGGGGCGGCCGCCTTGGCACGGGACCTGCCCCCGCAGCGCGGGCTCGGGGCGCCGGTAAGCCGCAGCACAACGGCGCCGGGGGGGCACGGGGCGGGCTACGGGTGACCGAGGCAGCCCCTAGCCCCGCGCTCCGCGGCATCGTGACGGGGACAAGGAGCAGCCCCGCGCCTCACCGCGGCTGCACCGAACGGGACCGGGGCCGGAGCCTAGAGCGGGCGGGGCGGGGACGGCTGCGCCGGTGCGGCGCCTCGCTGCCCGGGCCGGGTGCCAGGACCTCGGAGAGCTCCGCGCCGCCTGGCCGGCTTCGGCTCCGAGCCCCGCCGGTCCCGCCGGGTGGTCCTTGCCCCGCCGGGGCGGCCGGCCCGGACGGCGGCTCTCGCGGCTCTCCCGCCCCGCGGACCGGGCAGGCCGAGCGCAGTTTGTCTCCCGCCCGTGAAAGTTGCGAGCGGAGCGGAGCCGGCCCGGAACGGGGGGGAGCCGGTGACGGGCCTCCCGACTCGGCCCGACGGGACCGAGCGGGAGCACAGCAGCGGGCAGGTGCCGCCGCCACGGCCCATCGCGGCCCCGCCGTCCCGCCCGCCACGCCTCGGTCCCAGCGGCCCCGGCTCCGCGACCGCTGTCCTGGCGAGCTCGGGGGGGGCCCGCGGTGCCGCCTGCCCGCCCGCCGCCGCCGCAGGGGCGGCGGGGGAGAGTCCGGGCGGGGGCCGGGCTGGCGGCGCTGCCCGCCGCGGGGCCCCTCGAGGCTGCGGGAGTCCCGGGCGAGGCGGGCCAGTGCTCGCCGCAGACAAGTCGCTCTCCGCCGGGCGGGGCTGGCCCGAGCCGCTCTTACCTGCTAGGCCGGGGAAGGGGTCCGGGAAGTGCAGCGGTGGCTCGGGCGGCCCCTTATCGCGCCCCGGGGGCAGCTCCTCCGCCTCCAGGCCCTCGGCGCCCCTCCGGCAGCCGGCGTCGGGGTTGGCGCGCGGCGGGGGCAGCTCCTGCGGCGAGTAGAAGCCGTCGGGGGGCTCGGAGAAGCTGGGCAGGGCCGTGGTGAGCGCCACCATGGAGGGCACGGCCTGGCCCAGGCTGGCGCAGAAGGTGTTGGTGAGGCGGCCGGCGAAGGAGGCCAGCGGCGCCAGCGGCGGCAGCCCCGACTGCAGGGGCGCGTGGGACAGCGCCTGCGGCAGCACCAGCGGCCGGTAGGGCATGAACATGGGGTACCCGGTGTAGAGCAGGTGCCCGGAGCGCGGCGGCGGCGTCCCGATGAGCGAGTCGATGGAGAAGGCGGTCCCTTGGCCGCTGGGTCTCTGCATGGCGAGCGGGCGCCGCCGGCTCAGCCGGCACCAACTTTCCGGCGAGCTCGGGCCGCCGCCAACTCGCCGCGCCGCCGCCGCCGCCGCCGCCGGGCCCCGCCGCCGCGGCCCCGGCTCCGGCCCGCGCCCGCCGCCTCCCGTGGGCTCCGGCGCCCGGCGAGAGCTGCCGCCCGCCCGCCCGCTCGCTGGCTCGGCGCGGCGGAGTGGAGGCGCGCTCGGAGCCGCCCGCCCGCCCGCCCCGCCGCGGGGGGGCCGGGCCGGGCCGCGGAGGGGAGGGGAGGGGAGGCGGGCGGGGGTGTCGCCCTCTGCTCTCATCCATCTTCCGCACATCACGGTCGAGTTCCTCCTTCAGCGCCCGCTCCGGCGGGGCAAGGCTCCCCGCTCCCCCCCGGCGCGGCCGGCCCCTGGGAAGGCGCCTCCCCCTCCCGCCTCATCAGCTGTTATTAATGGTGATTGATGATTAGCAATTACGGGGCCAGCACAAGGGCGCTTTTGTGGGGACAGGATGGGGCTGTGTCGTTAGGCACATCGTTCTCCGGGCCCGGGACAACGGACGGGGCGAGCCGGGCCCGTTCCGCCACGTCCGGCAGCCGGCCCGGGCCGGCGCCGCTGGCGGCTCTCGGTGGCCGAGCCTGGCGAAGAGCGCCCTGGGGACGCCCGCGCCGGCCGGGCCCGAGCGCCCCGACGGACCGGCCCTCACCGGGAACCGGCTGGGCCCTGCAGCCGGGCGCGGCCGCGCCGCTCCGGGTTTACCGCGCCGTGCCGGAGAGCTGCTGGCGTGGGCCGTCGGGCTGGGTCCGGCTGGCCCCTCCCCGGCCGCGGAGTCCGTGCCCCGGAGACCAGGCGGCGGGGCCGAAGTGGAGTCTCCGTGAGAGCGGCGGGCGCGGGCGCCGCGGGGCCGGGAGAGGCCACATGGCCGCCGGGAGACGCGCTCGGGCCAGTGTGGGAAGGGGGGGGGGGGGCTCCCCCGGCCCCCACCGCTGCTCCCCCGCGGCCCTCGTGCACGGCGGGGAGGGAGGGGGGGCTCCCGGTGCTCAGCTCCGTCGGGACAGGGCCAGGCGGGCGGTGCGGAGCCCCGGCCGAACGGGGCCGCAGCCCGGGCACCGGGGAGTGCCTGCCCGGGCTCCTCCGCCACCGGAGCGTCCCGCGGCCGAGCTCTGCCGCGCTGCCCGCGCCGCCGCCGCCCGAAGTTGCGGGGTTCTGCCCCTTCCGCCGCGCACCCGGCCGGGGGCCGGGCAATACCCCGGCCCGGCTGCAGTCGGGCCCCCTGCGCAGCGCTCAGGCTGTTGCGCAAGGGAGACCAGTGCAAGCTGAAAGCTCCCAGGCTGCGGCAAGAGCTCCGCAGCTCTGCCGTGCTCTGCTGCATGTCCTGGGGAGTGCGGCCTGGCCCTCTATGGGGGCCCCCCGCGCTAGACTGGGGTATTGATCCCCCCCCAGCTCAGCACTTAGGTGGTGCCCTTCTTGTCTGCAAGGAGTTTCTCAACAGGTCTGTAATATGCTGAACATATGGCAAAAATGCTCAGAAGATTACCAGTATCAGGACTACTATGTAAAGTACTCAGAAGCCAAGAAATACCAGAGCTGAAGTCATGTCTAAACTCACGTCAGCTGCGTTTTCAGTGGCGCAGCTATGGGCCAGCTCTCACCTAGGGGTACTCCTCAGCACCCCTGCGTGTTCCTGCCTGCGCTCACCCTTTGAGCAGGGATGCAGTACCTCTGGCTGCTTAGCTACCCAGGCTCCCTGGTGGCATCTGTATCTATGTGAGTACATGGATTCCTCCACCACCACCTTCTACTCTGTCCCCAGGGACGTCTGTGGCACCACTTTGCTGCAGCCTTGAATCATGTGTTTTGTGTGGGATGGGACAGTCCAGCTATGGAGCACTTGAATCCTCTCTGGAGCATGTGAGTGAGGCCAAATGGGTCCACCAGGCCAGCAGCGTGGTGCCCAGCCTTCCTTCTAAACAGGCCCAGTCTGAACCCCCAGGGTCCCATTACGACAACATCTGTACCAGGGGCCTGCACAGAGCCTCCTCTTTCTTTCATGGTTTTTATACCATTCTCTATAGCACATCCTTGCAGTTTCAAGAAAATACCCCTCTGTGGCGAGAGCTGCTGTGCCCTCAGCTGGGGAAATGGAGGTATGGAGAAGTCAATGTTAAAATAATCATCCAGACTCAAATACTGAATCTGAAAGTAAGGCTCAGCAAGAGGGATCCCTCTGGCCACAGATGAGGGCACCTCTCACAAGCTGATGGCCCTGGGATCACCAAGGAAGAGGTGTGTGTGTTTGCAGGGCACAGGCCATTTGGCTCCTAGTGTAGGGTGAGGGCCCAGATTTCAGGCTGGGAAGGAAGCTGGCAGTGACAAGCATTTGGATTAATCCCACCTTAGGAATCAGTTGTGACACACTCAAGGTCTGCAGGTCAGCATCCGTGTCCTGTTTGCCCTTGGCCGGTCTCTCCTATCTCATCCACCAAATATCTCTGTGGGAAAGGATCCTTCAGGTTGGAGTCATCTTCATGCATGCAGCTTGGGTTCATTCCACTGCTATCAAAGTACATTAGACCATGGAGGAAATGAAAGCGTAGCCATGCGTAAGTTTGCTGGTCTCGAGACCTGTACTCAAAGGGGTCCAAATCAAGGCTATGCAACTTCCTAACTCCTGAGCAACTGAAATTTAATTCCTTGTTCAATGAACCTTTTATATGTAACCTTCAACCCACGCTGCACACCCTCATGTAAGTTAGCAAGGTATTTTGGGGAAACTGCTTTCTTCAGTGATCTTGCTGAAACTGAGCAGGCTGGGGAATGAACGGCAGCTCCCCCAAGGAAGGATGACTGCCTGCGCCCAAAGCAGCAGGGCCTTCCTGAAGCCAATTACACAAACTCCCATAATCACCTCTGCAAATCAATAGCTTGCAGCTTGCAAGTCCCTACATAGGTCTCCAACATTGAGGTTCTGCTGACTTAATCATACACTGGGATTACCTGCAGCCCCTGTCTCTCTTCAAACACTGAATCTCAGTTCAGCACCAGGAACAGCCAGGGCAGGCTGCTCCGACAGGGAAGGGAATCTGGGAAGCAGAAGTTTGCAGCAGGGCGGGCAGGACAGTGGCTTCATTGACAAGGCTGCAGTGCCACAGGACTCAAGGAAGGTGAGCAGAGCAGATCTCGTGACAGTAACCAGGGTCACCAGTTGTCCAGTGATCACCCAGCAAGTTCCAGTCTCCAAGTGGTGAGGCAGGCCCAAGGCCAAGCCAGAAACTCAGATCAGTGGGTCAGGACCACTGTCAGCATCACGGAGGTACGAGCCCCAGATTAGGCCAGGCAGAGACTAGTCAGGTCAGTCAAGTCAGGTGAGAGCCTGACCTTAAAAGCAGCTCCTCAGCCAAAGTGGGGCAGGCTCCCGCTGAGGTTCCCCAAGGACAGACAGCTGCTGCATCCAAGCTGTCCCTGACCCCGGACAGCCAAACCCCCAACAGCAGGCGAATGTACTCAGGGCCCTGACAACTTACTCCACTCCAGTTTACTGTGTCCCATGAGACTTTGCAGTAAAGGTAGAAATTAATTTGCCAAATTGTAAAGCAAAGACCCAGAGAAGAAAAGGTTGAAGGACTTGGGGGGGGGGGGGGGGGCACGGGGGGGGAGGGTTTCAAGTTAAATAAAGCAAATATTGTACTCTACTATGTAAACTGAACAAGATGCAGATTGAAAGCTCCCACACCCTCCATCCTCTCAGCGTGAGCTAAATTGGAAGCGTGAGGGCCCAGGTTGCACATGGTAACCCTAACCACCTCTTAGACCTCCAGGGGCTTTCCCACTTTCTGCATCCTTTATCTTATCTTCCGCAGCTTCTCACTGTCTAGTGGAAACGCAGTTTCCATGGCTTCCACTTGAGGCTCAGACCTCCGCTGTTCAGTGCGCTCCCTGGGCGTTTCTCCCTCCCCACACACCTTCTCTGTGGGGAGCCACTCTATTCCATTTTATCGGGCTCCATCCCCCACTCACAAGTAGCTGGTTATGTCACCTTCACGTGCTTGAAGATACCCTGTCCAACGCACAAGGTACATGGAAACATTAATTGCATGTGCAATTTGTAAAGCCCCTGGTCTCATTGCACTCTCAGCTGTCCACAGAGACCTCTCAGGGCCTTGCTGGACACATTATCAGACATTGAGCTAAAAAAGAAGTTTCAGGAGAAGACCTGCTTTCTCCCTCCTGTTTTGGGATTGCTGGGTCATAGCTCCATGTTTATCAGCCTCAGCACTTGGTCCTGAGTCTCACCAGGCTGGGCCCCGAGTACTGAATTCAAGTCCAGCCTCTGCAAGCAGCACCTCTAAGCAATTACAGACCAACCTGTCCCATCTCCTCCATTATGTCACTGCCTGAGTTGGCCCTCCTTCCTTGGTCTGCCTTTGCTTCCCACCCTTCTTCTTGTCTGTTTTCTGCATTAGAACTGCTGAAGCTTCTTCCTCCTCTGCTTCTCTGTTCCTTGTTGCAGGCATGTGAGCATGGAAAAGTCAGTTTGCCTGCATTTCTGGAGTCAGTAGGCAGGACTGGAAAGTGTCCTGCTCAACATTTGACACTTTGGACACAGTGTCCATGTTGAAGATGCTACATGACCTGTCTGGTCAGCCCAGAGGATCTGGCGTAACTTCAAACTGCTCAGCATAGGCAGAGGCTTCCTGGGAGAAAACTATCAGCCTCTAAAAGTGTCCTTGCTTGGGGCATGCAAAATAGAATCCTCAGAGGCTGGTAGTTTAAGGGAAGTTGATCTCATGCTACCGTGCAGAAGCAGCAACATCCAGGCCACCTCTCCTTCCCGCACTGGAAGCTCCTCTCCAAGATGGGGAGTCTAGAACATATTCCTGGTACACAGGCTGTTGGCTGAATAGAGGCCAATTAATTTTTGCTGTAGCTGTAACAGGGAAAGTTCAGTCTGAGACAGGCACACAGCATGGCAAACCACAACTGCAACAGTTAAAGTTTAATAACTGAATAGCAAATGAAAGCAGGTCTTTCTAATGGAAACTGCTATGCAACCTTAACTTTATGCCTCTACCTGCTCCACTTACGATCTCTACACAGAACCTAGCACACCAGGACTAAATCTTCTCATGGCCTCTAGGCATTCCTGTAATATAGCCACTAAACATATTAAAAGCAAGGGTAATGTTGCAAAATTATTTACTCAAAGTTTGGAGTCTAGAGAATGGTCTGGTTATGGCTGTGTTGTGTTGACAGAAGCTCGGCTCCCATCAGGCACAGACTCTACTGTTGCACCATACCCATGAAGTGGTCCAAATGAAACAAACCTGACTCGAGTCATCAGGCTCAGGAGGCACACTCATCTGGTGGGTAATAGCTACTGGGCAGGTCCTGCCCCAGCAGGCAACCTAGTTCTAAGGACCATGCAGGCGGCTCCAGCTGGCCCCTGCAAATACAGTCTCACAGGCTTTCACCCTGCTGTCAAGTTGTTCCATGTGATTCTGTCTTCAGATTCCTGCAGCAAAACTTGTCTGCAGCAGCTGAGGAGACACCTTCTCATGCCTGGGGAACATATTTTAGAACTAACCCTGGCAGAGCCATAGCTGGAGCAGTAAGAATCCAGGATCCTCATTAACAGTAGAAAGAGCATTCCCAGGTGCATAGTTTTGCTACTGACAAGATGTTAGAACAGGAAAAGGCTGCTGCCAGGGACTTGTCTCAGGCCACCTCTGTGGTTCAGTGGAGTGCCTAAGAAGCAGCCCCCAAGCTGGGTCCTCCTGACCTGAAAACCACGCATTTTCCCAGACCAGCAAGTGAAGGCTTTCTTCCCAGCTGCAAAAGCCTCCTGGCAGGACCTGCAGTAGCTCAGCTCCCAGTCACCCATGGGCACACACATAGCACAGGAGCACAGCTCCTGCTTGGTGTTAGCAAAGGAACACTTTCTGAGAGCTGGTGACTGAAGGCTGTTGGGTTCACTAAGGGCACACAAGCCATCTAAGACCCCAACCAACTCTTTCAGCAGCCAGGATGACAGCAGCTGAGGCAGGCACCTCTGCACCATCTCCCCTTGCCTTTAGCCCCAGGCCCCACAGGAGAGGCAAAATCCGCAGGCAGCACCATGTGAAGCATGCTCACTCTCCCCAGTTAGCAGGTCTGTCAAGCAAAAGCACACTGCAGCCCAGGCCTGGTCACAGAGTAGAGCACATCCGCACCTGGAGGAGCTCAGCCTTTCCTGGCATCTCTCCTGACTCCTGCACCCACACCTTGAGCAGACAGATTTATTGCACAGAGCACTTTAAATGGTCTTATGTCTTATCAGCAACAGCACTGACACGACAGAGCTTAACCGCCTGTGACCGCTTTCTGAGACCCTTTGCATGCCACCTTGCCTCCCTGGCTGCCTTTCAGCACAAGCTCAGAGTCATCCTCAGCAGACCAGAGCTTATTGAGCCCAGAGAAAGCCACCCATGCTGGCCTTTGCCATGCAAGTTCATGAGCAGTTCAGTGTAAGGCAGGACCCAGGATGAATCGGTGCAGATGTGTGGGCAGTGTGGTTGTCTACTACCTGGTTCCCCTAGGACAGGGGCAAAGACACAATGCTGGGAGCTGGGAGCTTCATTCACCACCTAAACCTGGTAGTAGACATGGCCCCAGCAGCAAATGTCGCTGCTACCCCAGCACCATTGTCAGGCCCACTGAGCCCTGCAGGAACAGGCTGCTCAGCAGCCACAGAGCCACGAGCCTGGGGTTGCAGGCAAATGGCCAAGGCTGTGGGATCTGCAGGTAAGCTGCTGGCAGTGATTGAAGTGATTACACATCCCAGGTAACGTGTTGCACTTACCCTGCTCCAGCCTGCTTGAGGAGCAGCAACGCACAGAGTAAGCACAGAGGGACCAGCCTGATGGGGCCAGTCGCAGGCACCACTTCAGCTGGAAGCTGGGTTGAGCCTTTCAACCCACCCAGAGCGCAGATGAGAGTTCAGCTTGGAAGATGGCACTGTTACCGACACGTCTGCACCTGGCAAGTGTCTCTCATTTTCGTTTCTTTACTTCTGGACAACAAGGTAGGAGCCTTTCACACATCTCTTTGAGGATTGTTCTGTTTAGAAGAGCTGCTACCCCCTTCACTCCTGGGTTTGGATCCTGCTCTGGGAGAGTTCTATTAGCCAAACACTTCAGGTAATTTACTGGGCTCCTAAGGCACAGTGCTGGCTTATACTGGCAGTATTGTGGTACTGTCTCATTTCCATTCTGGCACCGGGTGCTGTTGAAAGTTCTTGGTTGCTTTTGGCTTGTGTTTGTACACCAGAGCAAGACCTTCTTGGCAACATTCCCAAAGCAATGCCCATGC
Organism: Falco naumanni; assembly: GCF_017639655.2. NCBI lineage: Eukaryota > Metazoa > Chordata > Aves > Falconiformes > Falconidae > Falco > Falco naumanni. The sequence goes on from NC_054057.1 coordinate 62,874,603, forward strand.
TTGGGTTGCAAAGCTCTCTTCCTCTACCTGGATGAGGTCTCCTAGGAGCACCAACACGTTCAATCCATCTAGCTTCTCAATTGCGGCATGGCTGTTCCCCATGTTGACCGGAAACTGTTCAGGAAGCTTAACTGGTATCAGACAGAAAGAGAGAGAAAGGGGAGAAGGGAGAACGAGAAGGACAGAAAGAGAGAAAGAAAGCCAGGCAAGTGTGAGATCCCTAGAGGGAAACCATCACCAGAAAGTCATCAGCTTCACAAAAAGGCAACTGCTCAGGGCAGGGTCCTCAGCAGACAAGATGGGACCCAGTTTGTCAGACGGCATACCTGGCATGTTGTGAGGCTCTGGCTGCAAGGAAGGGGCGAGGGAGAAGAGGTATCGCTGCATAACACACCCTTTGGAGGTTACCAAGAAGTCTTTGCAAGGGAGCAATGCCAGAGGAGAGCACGCCTAAGCACTGGGGTTGTGCACATTGCCTTCAGCCAGCATAGGTGTATCTGGCCTGTGAGCAGATGGTCTCTCCCAGGAGCCAGGCCTGATACCTCTTGCACTTTTCACCTAGAAGAAGATTTCTCCAAGTGCACCACTCTGCCCCAGCAGTTACATGAGTGTGGCACTCTGGATCCCTTCATTCAGATGACATCCGTCATCTGCAGGTCACTATAAGTACATATGCTTCATGGCTGTCTGATGGAAGCAAAAAGCCTATAAGAAAAGGTGATGTTCTCAGCGTGCAGGATGCAGGATTTAGAGTAAAATGGATTATACAACACAACCCACAATACCAGCTGGTACATGAATAATGCTGATATGCCTGTCTTCAGCTGAGGGTACGGTACTGGCTTATCACAAGATGTGGTGGCCCTAATTTCTGCGCCACCACTGTTAGTGTGGACTCAGTGTGTAAGAACAGTCCTGCTAGTCCTGCGTTATGAAGAAGAGGGCTCTCTTCATTCAATCACAGCATCACAGCATCACAGACAGACTGGTGGAGGCTCAAAGTGACCTCTGGATGGCACCTTGTCCAACCCTCTGCTCAAGCAGGGCCGCCTACAGCCAGTTGCAAGTCCACATGGAGGGAGATTCAACAAAGTCTCTGGGCAACCTGTGCCAGTGCTCAGTCTCCCTCACAGCGAAGTGTTTCTGGACATTCAGGCAGAGCCTTCTGTGTGTCAGTTCACGCCCATTACCTCTGGTCCTGTTGCTGGGCTCCACTGAAAACAGCCTGGCTCCACCTTTGTTGCGCCCTCTCTTCAGGTATTTATCCACACAGATGGGATCCCCCAAGCCTTCGTTTCTTCAGGCTGCTCTCTCAGCCTTTCCTCATAGGACAGATGCTCAGGTAATTTTTCCATGTTCAGATATTGTTATATTTTCATAGATTCATAGAATCACAGAACGGTTTGGGTTGGAAGGGACCTTAACAACCCCCCAGTGCCACCCCTGCCACGCGCAGGGACCCCTTCCCCCAGCCCCAGTGGCTCCCAGCCCCGTCCAGCCTGGCCTTGGGCACTGCCAGGGCTGGGGCACCCACAGCTGCTCTGGGCAGCCCGTGCCGGCGCCTCGCCGCCCTCACAGGGAAGGATTTCTTCCTAATAGCTAATCTAAATCTATCACTCAGTTTTCTCATCTTCGGAATAGACAGCTCCAAGACCTTGAGGTGTTTTTTGTTGGTCATTTCCTTGCCTTCTTACCATTCTTGATGTCCTCTGCCTCCACCGCAGCCCACCCACTCACTGTCATCACCACACCTCTGGAAGAGAAGACCAGCGGTGGCACTTCTTTACAGACTGGCCTCTGGTCTGTGTGTGCCGTGACAGCTGTGCCTGTTCTGTGCAGCATGTGGCTTGCTCAAGGCCATGTGTAGCACGTTTGCTCCTGCACACCTCGGCATGCACCACCTCTGGCCGGTCAGGCCGTGTAAGGCTTTTGCTGCTGGACTGCCCTGGTGCTGGGGGAGAACTCGGTGTTCACCCTGCTTGCCTTTGCTGCGGCTGGGGCCGCAACCCCAACCAGCGCAGTGTCTTCTGCAGATTAAATAAGCCTAATGTCTATTCTTTCATGCAAGTCTAACAACTGTAGAAGAGTGCCAACTGCAGGACAGACCTCCAGGCAACACCCTCTGTGTATCGCTGCAGTTTGGCTGCTGCTAACTGACTCTGAACAGGGTTTTCTGACAGTTATGCTCCCACATAATAGTAGTTCACTCCATATTGTCTTTTCTTAACTTCATTCTCAGACTTTTATGTGAAACAGTATGAAATTAAGACACTTATGACACATACATCTGCTCCTTCTGTCTCGGTATGGAAGGAAGTAGGACTGGTCTGACCAACTTTGCATGTGTCCAGGCACTTACAGATTGTTCAGTTGCTTGCTGTAGTATTTTCCAGCAATTGAAGTAAAGCTGGCTGGACATGGCACTGAATTTAAGAAGTCATGGGCTACTATCAAACATGTGCCTGCGTTTGGCCCAAGCCCCTGTGCCCAGAAGCCAGAGGGACAGCCTTGCAGCTAGAAGCTGGAGGTGTGTGGGATGGCAGGGATGTGAGCAGCATTACTGACATCTGGTGATGAGCTGGAGGAATCGAGCAGGGGCTAGCAGGCCCCAGGGAGCACCTGTGTACAAAGCGGGTGTGCCCCCTGGGTCTCACCGGCAGAGCATGGTCCCTTAGGAGCATCAGCACCTGCTGCAGAGTGTCTGGATGGAAACAGAAGTGCAGGCAGCGTTGGAATCGTGCTCCTAACGGTGAGGTACCAGAAGCACTCCGCTCAGCACTGGCAGAGCTGCCGTAGGGCCAAAGCAGCCGCTGGCACAAGTCCTGTGGAGCTCTGCATGGGCCTGCTCAAAGAGAGGCTGCATCGCCTGGGGGCTCCTATAGCTACGAGTCAGAGATCCTTGGGGTGCCTCCTCAGGAGGGATGACTCCAAGTGTCATGGGGCAGCCCCACAAGGCCCTTGTGTGCTGGCAGCCTGCTGAGGGAAGGGAGTTTGCCTTTGTGTGCCTCATCCAGCCCCGAGGTCCTTTGGCAACGAACCAGCACCACCCAGCCCCACAGGGTGAAACGTGCTCAAGGCTTCCAAATGGATGACGTCTTAAAGCCAAAGCTCATGAGAGAAACTGAAAAAGACCAAATATTGAAATAAAAATGTAAAGTAGCATCACCATTTACTTCAGAACGTCTTTTTCAGAAACCAGCACAGGCAGCGACTTCAGAGCGAGGACGCTGACGGCACTGGTACAAAGCAGTAGTCACAAAGTGAGGGGAGTGAAGGGGGAGACAGAGGCATCTGTGCAGTACCAGTGAGGGGAGCAGCACTGTGCAGGGAAACATGAAACTGTTCCATTGCCCTAGGGCTGAACACGATCCCAGCGGTGGCAGAGGCCAGTGGCAGACCAGCGTGCATGAGTGACAAGACTGCACATCATAGATCTGTAATTAAGCAGTCTGATCTCTTCGGGATGTGGGCTAAGCACCACGCAGGATGGGGTCTGGCCTGGGCTAGGGCAGGTCTTCTGGTGGTTTTTTAAGAAGCCAGAGACAAGAAATCTACATCCACCCTGATAAGCTATTCTAAGATGCAATTAACTAGTAGATTAATTACCCTTGCTATTAAAAATGTCTCATTTCTAATATGTGTTTGCTCAGCTTCAATTTCCAGCCACTGGATCTAGTTTCACCGCCAAGTGCCACTCGGAACTGGCAATGCTGACCAAACTCTGCAGCCTGCCCCCACAGCAGCTCGGCAAGGCGCTGCCACGGGCCAGCCACAGGTGCAGTGTGGCGACGGAGCTGGCGCTCAGCCTGCGCACCCGCCGTGCTTCGTGAAAGGGCACTGGCAGCCTTCCTGCCTGGGAGCCCAGGACCCAAGGACAGGCGCCTGCAACTGCATGCAGGACTCCAAGGATCAGCAATGGCACATCCAACCACCCCGCTGCAAGGCTCCCGTGCCAGGGATCGCTGGCAATCTGTAACTCACTCATGGCTCTTCCCTGAACCCTATCCAATTTCTCAGCATTTTTGGAAATTCTGACCCCAGAGCAGGATGCCCCGACAGCAGAGAATCCAAAGAACTGCAGTCACTGGGCTCCTGCCCCAGGTTTCTCTGTGTAAACACACGTTCCACATAATGAAAACCAAGAAGCCAATAAATATTTCTGATCTGTATTTGAAACAACAATGGATAATATTAATATTTCATAGTGGTAATGAAACACTTTATTTTCCATCAGTAATGAAGGAAGATGCTGAAGAGACACTGTTTAAGTAACAATTTTTATAATCTGTAAGAGGGTAACTAACATCCAAGAGTATTTAATTGGCTAATGAGTTCACCGAACCACTGATTATTTTTTTTAATAACAAATCATGGCACACTGGGCAACTTAAGGTAACTGGGGGTGGGATGGGGGTGGGGTGGGGGTGTCAGGGGTGTGGAATCCAACGTCTTGTCAGTATTTAAATGTGTTCACATGGATCTCCAAGAAACTACTGAGCAGTTAGTTCAACACACATCCCAAGCAATCACAGACAAGCAGTCAAAGGATGTCCTGGGTAAATTAGTAAACACTAGAACTCAAATTAATGTTATTCAAATTAATGTCATTTGAAAGAGGTACTTTCAAATAATTTTATCTATTTTTTTTGTAAGCCTACCAGTTTGATAGAGCTAACTGGATATATATGGCATGCTTAGACTCCTGTAAGTCATTTGACACAGTTCTGCATGACATTCCAATATGAAAAATCAGCTGTGTGCTACAGTCAGTGTGATCAGTATTAACAGATTTGAAAGAACTGGATAGCTGGGAAGACTTATTCTATATAACCATTTGACAGATGTATTTCTAGTTGTATTCTATTCACATCTCAATGCTAGAAGTTATTAGCAATCAGGGAGAAAATAAAAAACAATTGCTTGCAAAATGATTGGGGTGGTGAAAAATGAATTGTTGGGATGGTAGAAATAACACATGGCACTTGCTGAAGACAACTTGATCTGGATTGCGTGAAAGACCAGGTTCACGAAAAACCCGTTTGGCACATCTAAGTATAAGGTGCAACATATAGGAAAGAAGAATGTGGGCTTCGTTTTAAAACAGGGACAGCATCCTGGATAGCAATATGAATCTGAAAAACATTTAGAGGTTGTGACATATGCTATCTGAACACAAACCATGCTGAATGGGAGGGCATCACTGCCAAGGCTGTCCTCCTCCTGGACAATGTAAATTATCAAGTAATGTCAAATATGAATCCAAGGTTCCTGAGGCATTTGTGTAGCTCTCATACTCACACGGCTAAGAATAACTCTTACACCATCATAGTGCAACCACATTTTGAATGCTGTGCACAGCTGTGCTCCCTTCATCTCAAAGCGATGCATTAGGATCAGTAAAGGGACAGGGAAAGTCTGTGCTTGTGGTTAAGGGTTGGGTGACAGTTTCCAGGCAGGGAATGAGAGCTGAACAGAAACCCAGCCTGAGTAAGGAAAGAAATTACAGGGATTGTTGTTTTGAACAACACAATGAAGAGGAACAGACTAGATTGCCTATGTATTCTTAGAACACAAGAATTAAGGGGCATCAAACGAAACAAGAAGGTGACAGTCTAAAGACAAGTAAGTTACCACTGCCACAAGGATACCAGGATGCTCAAACATACATGGGTCCACAAAAGTGACTGGTCAAATTTATGGAGGAAGAAAAAAAAATAAACCACTCTACAACTGCTAAAGGTGCCCTTTTGACTCAAAAGTACCTGAAATATAATTTACAGAGCTCAGGGGTGGGGATGGACATCCTAGGTAAGAGCTTTTCCATAGCTGCTTTGTCCTTGTACCCTTCTAGATGTACCATTGTGGTTTACTAGCCCACCTTTTATGGCACGTAATGATTTTTACTGAGGAACAGAAAAGATGCAGTAAGAATCAAGCACATATTCGAGGCTGGGAAGCCTGCAGGGAGATACTGATGTAGCTGATCTTTCAGTTAAAGGAAGGGAATGTGTGGGATAGGCAATGCTTTGCCTGCACAGAGGGTCAGAGTAAGACCCAGAGGCTGCAGCTAGGATGGAAACGTCTGCCTAGAAACGGGATGAGGTGGTTTTTTTTCCCTGAGCACATCGCTTGGACAGCCACGCTGAGAATGTGGCAGTGGCCTCACATTACTTCAGCCAGTCATGAGGATGTCTCTTGCTGACTGCCCTGCCAAAAAACCCAGGTGGATGCTGAAGCAGGAACAACAGCATGTGGCCCCGAGTTAACATGGGACAGAGTAGCAATCAGCAGCTGCCTTTGCTTATGGCAGTTGGTAAAAATGCATCAGAACCACATGCCTCTGTGCTAATAATTCCCATGCTTTCTGTCCTCCGTTGTGACCATAGCCCTCACACTCAGGACAGCTACATTTCCCTGGCATAACTCCTGTCCCAGCTAGTACATTCAATGCTGCATTACAAATTTCTCCTTTAGAAACCTAAGAAAAAGTTGCACAGCTTGTTATATCGCCAAAACATGCTCTGAAACATCAAACCTTTTTAATTCCGTCCTTGTAAATGTTTTTAAAAATCAATTGCTAATCGATTAGCATAACTGAGTGAAACTCAGCGCATTTGTTCTCAGCCTGCACTTAGCTTGAACTTTTCTGATTGTTTCAGTTCTGAAAAAAGCCTTGAGTGCCCAAAAGCTTTTCTGGTGGGTTTTTTGGATCTATTTTGTTTTCTTTTCGTGTTGTTTCCCCCCACCCCCACCCCCAATTAAATCAATGCATAAAAGATACTCCCCTTTTCCTTGAACATGGTTACTCAGTGGTATCCTTACACGCAATGAAATCATGCCCTTTTAATTTCAATGGGAACACAGATAGGATCTAGCTTATGGAGATCCGTGCCCAGGGATGGTTTGCCCCTCTCGGCCACCTTCTACTTACACTGGGATCCCAACGTAGCTCTGAAAGGAACCCTGGAAATTCACCCACAGCCCCAGCATGGGTCCTTCGTTACAACAGGTGCCTGCCTGTGCCATGGCACCTTTGTCCAAACAGTAACTGGCCACGCCAGGAGCTGGCCTGCCCATGTGTGTGGTGGCACTGCGTGTGCCTGTGCTTGCAGGAACCTCCGTCAGCCTGGGCTGCCCTCAGCACCCAAGTGCAGAGCAGACTTCAGAACTAGCAAAAGTGATCAGCAAGACCTGAGGCATGGCTTTGAGTCTAACAGCTGCAAGAAACAATTACAAAATAAAGCAAATCATTAAATTCAATCCTTCCCTCTCCTTAAAGTGACACTATCTTAGTGGCTGAGTGCACATTACTGAACATAAGTTATTGCAGGTATATGGACAATGCTGGAAAGAAGAAGGACCAGAAAGCCAGCCCCACATGTGCTGCTGTGCAGACTGCCTTAATACCAAAGGTATCGTAGAACCACGGAATCATTTAGGTTGTAAAAGACCTTTAAGATCATCAAGTCCAACCCTTAACCCAAGCCTGCTAAATCCACCACATCCCAGGCTACGCTGCCACCAAAAGGGACAGACATTCCTTCTTCTGCTTCTCCTCCAGTCACAGACATGATCTGGCTAAAAATGAACACTCTGAAGGGGTGATTAGAATTCAGGAATATGACTCTAGGACCTGATCCCACAAACAGATCATCCTGAACAGACACATGAGCTCAGCCAGCAGGAAGGTGGTGACTTCAGGCTGGGTTCCTGCACCGCTTCAAGGGAAACGTGCTACTGATCCGTGGTAGGACTGCAGGCCATTATCCAGGTATTTTAAAAGCTTTGACTCTCCAGCTCCCTTCATCCCTGTTTTGCAGATAGTCTTGGTACATCACCCTCAAGCCCACACCTCACCTCTCTGCCCATGGATGTCAAAAAGCACATTGTTAAACTTCTTTGAGATATACCATCTCTATACTGTCATAGTAGCACCTACCCATTCAGGCTGCCACAACTGGCTTCCTGACACCTTTTGTAAGCTTGTAATGTGTAAACACACTCCTATTGTATCCCATTAGCATTCATGCTGTGGTGCATCGCTGCTGCAAGCACATTAGGAACAGCACACCAAACCTCACATAGTTATTTCAAGCTTGCTACCTCAGAGCAGCATGGACCACTTGGGTAAGGTGGCGATAATTAAGGTAGTGATAACTAGGGGAGCAGACTTATGCCCTGCATCCCAACAGAGGCAGAAAAAGACAGAAGCATTGGGTTTGTCAAACTGCTTAGCCTTCAGATCTGTGCATTCCAGCATCCTGGAGCTGACATGGACATTAACAGAGGCCTTGAAACATCAGTGCACCAAGAGGAGCAACCTGCAGCACTGCCCCACAAACTTCTGCCAGCCAGCAGTTGTTTAGGTGCTCCTTGAGAAGCAGGAATGGAGCTAGCTTACAGGAAACCTTTAAATGATGGTCAGTGCTTTGATTTCTTTATAACTCTGTCATTAAGTTACCCTTTACCTTGTCTAGAGTGCAGCGCAGCCCAGGCAGAAGCATGTAGACCTGCACTCTGCTCTGGTAGGTGCTGGCTGGGCTGTCACGGGGGCTGGCTGCTCTGCAATCAGGGGACCAGCATCCTCAGGGCACGCTTCCCCCTGGCCCCACATCGCAGTCAGTGCAGGCACAAGCACTGCTGTCGGGCCCCAAGCACAAAACCAGGCAGTCCCAGACACTGTACCTGCATGAGGACTGTTTGTTTAGGAGGCCTGAGCCCACACCCACCGCACATTCCTCTATGTCTTCTGAGAAGCAGATGGATGCATAGGTCCGAGAGTGCACGTCACCATGCATGGCATGTCACATGGACGAGCTCTGTCAGGACAATCTTCAAGGCAAGGCAGAAGTACTCTGGTACGTATAGAGAAGAGCTAGAGTTTATTCCAAACACCTTTGGGCACAAACTGTAAACAACTTGACTACAGAGAGGATCCCAACAAATGCCCGGGGCACTGGAGCTGCCTAGTTCAGGTTAGAGTTTGTAGACTTGGGATAGGGAGACCGATACCCTACAACTGAAACTGATCAATGCAGCATATTTGCTCCTTGTCCCACAAAATGGCCTAATCCCCATATCTTGCTTTTCTTAGTGAGTATGGAGTCTGTCCTGATTAGTATGGGTAAACAGGATGCTCCAAAATAGGTGTGCGAGGCAAAGCACAAGGCTGGCTGGGGCAGGGACACAGCAACAGGTTTGGCACAGGGGGCTGAAGTGGCCTGGAAGGAGGTGTGCGAAGAGAAGGGGTTAGCTGGGAAGGCACAGACGGCACCTGCAGGGATGGAACATATGCAGAGAAAGGTGCAGTAGGATTGGAACCACAGCCCTTAGTAGAGAACATCCTCAAAGCTGAGCAGCAGGAAACGGTGCAGGGCACTTGGCAGGTGCAGCTGAGACAGGACAAGAAGCAACCGGCCCTCCAGGAAGGTCCTGAGTGTGCAGCGAGCCAGGTGCTGCAAGGAGCGAGGTCTCCGCTCCAGGGAGAAAAGTGACTGGTAGAAACATGGGTATTTCTGCAGAGAGAGGAGAGGACCAGAGGCAGATAAAACTGAAAATATCACCCTGGGAGCAGAGAGAGAACCAGACATCCCTTTACCTGAGCCACCACAGTGCGTCCTCCCTATCCCTATCCCCCACACAGCACCACCCTGCAAATCTCCACTCAGCCCCTGTCCTGCCCCAAGCCCCCTCTGGCACACTGCTGCGGCAGCCCAGCTGCATGCCCTCCAGCCAACAGAACGCATTCCCTAACCTGTACGACCTCCGCTGGAACAGCTTCCACCCAGTCCTCGGAGATATGCACATGATCGTAGCTGTTCATCAGGGCTTCGATGACACGTGGGCAGGTATGGCAGTACCGCAGCACCTGCACCAGGGAGAAAGCAGATGAACACCACCTTTGGGCAAGGTCCTGCAAGTCCCACTATGCCTCCAAAAAAGCTGCTCAGAACCAGCTGCAGTAAATCCAGGGGATGAATGTCCTTCCCTCACGCTGCGCCAGAAGATCAAAACCACTGATGGTGGGAAATGCCAGAGCACCACTCCTGCAAGGGGGGCGGCTGAGCCACCACCCAACACACACAGTGCACTCACATTCAGCACCACTGGGCCCCCACAGCCTCTTCTCAGATGTAGGACCAACATAAGTGGCTGGGATGAAGATCTCCTTCAGCTGCCTCATGGCTGCAAGTAGCTTATAAGCAACCAACACTCCCGCTTTACGCCAGGCTCCTTTCCTCACATTTCCCTAGTTAGAGTGCGAGTTGTTCTGGGGCAAGGACCAACCCCCATTTTGCATGCAGCAAGGCTAAGGCATACTGCATCTCTGCCAAGGGCTGCACAGGGGTCTTGGGGATGTGTTGAGCCTGTTTGGCAGGGGACTGCAGTGACCCCTGTATCTGTGCTGTGTGCAATGGGTGGCTGAAGAGGTACTGTGCCCATGCCAGCTGCTACACAGAGCCCCAGAAAGACATTGTGCATATTTTGTGCAACACATCTCCAGTGTGTACCACATCCAAGCTGGTGCTGTGTATCCTACACCACCAATGTGGCCTTCGGAGCACACCCCACCCATGCATAGCTGCGCAGAGGCAGATCCCGCCCCGGCTCTTGGCTCCCACTCCCTACGGCCCAGGCCAGCAGTAGCTGTCAGAGTCTATCCCGGCTGTAGGAGTGATCCTCATTATCTGGCGTTAATAGGAGATTAATTAGTGTTAATTGTTGATTTTCCTGTATTTTCCCAAAGGGGAGAGCAATCTGCTGATCTCCAGGCTGGGTAATTATTGCACTGCTCAGGAATTAAGACAGGAAATTAACCCTTTGTGTGCTGGTGCCTTGCAGAGACAGTATGAGCTGGAGGGTATACCCCAAAGAGGAAACACATCCCCTGACAGGAAAAGGGCCAACACTTTCCAGGGCAAGTGATTAGGGAAACTGGGTAAGTATTGTCCACACAGCTTAGCAGGCAGAAGCAGGAGAGTCCTACAGGAGAACATACCCCAGGAAAAAACCTCAGGGAATCCCTTACCAGTAACACCAGTTCCCCTTCCCCCAGCCACTGGGAAGAGACAGGCAGGACAGCAAGCTGGCTGGCACAGAACAAGCCCTGCTGTGACAGAAACATCACTGGGGCCCTGATGTTGACAGCCTTCCCTTCCCACCATGCACAGCTGTGAGCACCGCACCTTGAGGAGGGAGCCAGGCCAGATGCGGATGGCACCGTGGTTGAGCAGGGCTCGCACCACGAGCTCTGGCTGGTGCTCCAGCTTGTAGGCAGTTGCTTGCAGGATATTGTGCAGTGCTGTGTTGCCGCTGTAGTTCATGACATTGACGTTTGCACCCCGGGCCAGCAGTAACTCTGCTATTTGAGAATTGGCATTCTTGCAGGCCAGGTGAAGTGGGTGCTGACGGTCCCTGTCTGCAGCATTGATGTTAGCACCACTCTCCACCAGCAGCTGGCAGACCTGGTAGTAGCGGTCCATGTCCTGAGGCTGATGGGGCTGAGCACAGGCAGAGTTCAGTGGTGTCTGCCCCTCCTCATTCTCTGCCTCCAGCTCAGCCCCATGGCGCAGAAGCAGCCGGACGTGGTCTGTTAGGCCATACCGTGCTGCTACATGCAGCACTGTGTCATCCTCCTCCTCTGTCCGACTGTTGACGCTGGCGCCATGCTGCAGCAGCTGCTGGACACACCTATGTAGGCCAAGATGACTCAGTGACAGGCTCTCCTCTCCAGTTCCCATACTACCTCCCACCCCCATGCCTGTACCATCCCACAGTTTTCACTTTTCCTGAGTCCAAAAAATCACTGCCAAAGATCCTCTTGTGCCCTGGAGCAGTGGTTATAAGCCAGGATGACTGGTGAGCAGAGATACCATCACCCTAATTCTAGCTAACTCTCCACACATCTTTAATAAAGTGTCATCACACCCAAAGCCTGCCCCCATACCCCCATGGAGGCCTGTCTGCACAAGCAGGCAGCGAGATAGCAGCACTAAGCTCAGCTGCATCAGCTGAGGACTAGAGCTTGCAGTCGTCTGTGGGATTTCAGAGGTGACCCTCGTGCAGGAACAGGCAGCAAGGCCACCCCAATCAGCAGCAGGGATGAGTAGGGACCCTTCTACACAGGGTGAGGCTTGGGGATGGGGAGGCCCACTGTGCCCCTGGGGAAAACTCACTCGATGGAGTCTGGGCTCTTGCAGAGGTGCAGAGGCTTGTAGCCATCCTCAGAGACGGCCTCGGGGTCAGCACCAAAGCTGAGCAGCAGGCGCACACAGTCCACGCTGGCTGCTGCACAAGCCTCGTGCAGGGCAGTCTTACCCCCTGGTGCAAAGTTGACAGCTGCCCCCCTGAGCAGCAGGAGCCGCAGGCAGTCTGTGTAGCCCCGGCTGGCTGTGATGTGCAGTGGCGTGGTGAGCTCCTGCTCGTAGCTCAGAGACCACAGTCCTACAGGGAAAGAGAGGTCAGGGAGCCATGTCCAGCCACACTGCACAAAAACACTGGGCCCAGAGCTGCCCTTTCCCCCAGGGTACCTGAGGTACACCCCCACCCTGAGAGACTCGGGTCCCCCCTCAAGGGACTGCCAATTCCTTCTCTGCCAGGTCGCTGCCTTTGGACCAGCTCAAAGCAAAGATCTGGGGATGACTCTGCACGGCCGTGATGACGGAAGCTCTAAGGAGCAGGAGCCCTGGGCAGGGGCTGCTCCCAGACAGTGCAGCTCAGTCAGGCAGCACACAGGGTTTCTGTTGACAGCGGATGAAGGGGCTGGGGCACAGGCAGGGCTGAAAGCAGCAAGGTGGCTGGCAAGAGCACCATGCATGAAGCACCACAAATACAAGGAACCAGGCAGTAAAACAAAGAGGGGCTGAAGCAGGCTGCCACGTACAAGGGACTCAGACAAGCCTTGACCATGGTGCAGACAAACAAGCTTCAGCAGAGAGGGACATCTAGGGCCTAGGAGAGAGCAAGGGGCTGAAACCTGCCAACTGTCAAAGATGCTGACCTTGCTGGAAGCATTGCTGAACTGGTGTGGTCTGCAGGCAAACACCCTGCAGCTGTTACAGGAAAAGGGCTCCTTAAATCACACTTGTTGCTGCCTACCCAGGCTGGACTAGAGGACCACATCCCAGACTGCATGACATGTTCGACATTACATCCCTCTCACCTCTTTCTCGCAGAAGCAGCACATGATCAACTTTATTTCCCAGGGCCAGTTTCAAACTAGATCATCTCAAGGACCTAACACAGGGCTGTGACAATTCCTTGCCCAGCACAGCCCACAGGGAGAACCAGCAGCACAGAACAGGCTGCAGACAGAAAAGGCACACAGAACCAGGCTACAGGGCCAGTCACAGAAGGAGTACAACCGAGGGCTTGCATCTCCCTTGCCCAGTGGGAGAACTCAAGCAGTTCCCAAGCACTTGCACAACCCCTCTAGAAGGGGCAGGTGCCCTGGACACCTCTCACGCTCCCATACATACTCTCCCGCAAGCAGCACAGAAGAGCCTACCCACACCCCGGTGCTCTCACACCCATCCCCGCTCCTCTGTAACCCAAATAGCACCCATGACACAATCCCAGCAGCAGCAATGCCACGCAGCATAAGCAAAAGGCTCTGAGCCCCTGTTCAGCTGGGCCATGCCACCTGCCCACTGCCTCCCTGCATACTCAGCCGGCGGAGGTTGAAGCGGTAGTTTTTCCACTCTTCCAGGTCGCTGGTGTCAAACACAGTGTTGGGACTCAGGTTATTCTGAGGGTCACTGAGGATCTCTGCCACAACCCCCTGGTCCCCTGTCAGCAGGGCCTGCCAGTAAGCCTGGGGAGGGCCATCCACCTTCCGTGTGCAAATGGGCTCCTGACTCTTATCTCCTCTACCTGTGATGCTACCCATGACGCAGCACCCAGACCCTGCACAGAAGCCAGAGCAGGACCTGCTGCTGCCTCGCTGGCCAGGCTCTGATCCAATGGGTCCAGCCCCACACTCCCTCTGTAGGCTGCCTGCCTGCCCCAGCATGCTCCACAGGGAGGGAGGACATGCCGCGTCACTGTTTGGCCCAGGTTGGGTACAGCTCGGGTCTCGGCTTTTCTATTCTGGGAAACCTTGTGACCAAATGTTGGATCAAGAGGCCAGTAAGGACACTCCTCTCAGGCAGCAGTCACCGGCTGTGAAGGGAAAGCACCTCAGCAGGGCAGCCTGAAGGGCAGAAATGAACCCAGGACATGGCTAAGATAAGAGAGAGAGAAGCAGTCTCATGCCCAGCTACCCTGCTGTCACCCAGCAGCTGCCCAGATCACAGCAGCACACTTTGGTCCAGCCCTTGGCTCCTTGCATGTCTCCAGCACTGCACCCCCTTGACACTTAGGCAGGTTCTTAAACAAGCCACTGGACAGCTCTTTTTAATCAAAGCTCAAAGCCAAAGGACAGGTAGAAACAGGTATGAGGATGGGAAATGGTGCATTACAAGTGAAGTAAAAATGTAGAAGGTAATTATCCTTTAGACCCCTTCCTCTACTCCTCCTTGAAATTCAGCCTGGCAGAGAGCTCCTGCATGGTTTAATACTCCCTTTCCCATCCTCTGACAGTCTCCCTACTTGGGGTTCCCCACTGCTGTCCTTTCACCGGAGATGGCATTTTCCCCTCTCCCCACTTAGTTGTATAAACACACCCTGCCTGTACTTTGGTTACAGAACAGCACACGTTTCTCACACTTCTTCAGCATGGTGTGCATTTTGTTCAGACTGTATGTTCTAAAGAACACATCAAACTGCATGGAGGACTACTAGTGTTTAGTTTAATTTTTTGCCACAGAACTATTCAGATCACGCAGCTAAAAACAAGTGAATTGACCCCCATGGACCACAAGCAACAATTACGTGGGGGACCAGAGAAGAGTGTAAGATAGGGAACTTTACCCTTCTCAGTAATGAAAATAAATGACCAAGTTCTATACTGACAGCCTCCAGCATGCTTTATCTGTGCAGACCTCATCACTTTGTCTAGCTAAAATGTAGTGTGTGAAAGGGTAAAAAGAGGGAAGCACCTGGCAGACTTTCTCACCTGATGGGATCCTCTATTCCCTCAAAGATAAAAGCAGGTATCCCATGAGAGCCTGAGGTTCCCTAATCACAACAACATCGCCAGGGAGGCGAAATGCTGTGTGAGTTAGTGTCAGTAACACCATACAATTTACACTCCTCTGGGCTTCTTAAAATATCAATAGGGATGACTTGGGAAAGACCAGGTCACTAGAATCCGCTTTGAAGGTCACTGGCTGGGTAAGTTTCAAGAAACTGTCCCTACAGACCAGTGAGATACATAACCAAAGCCTTAGGCAGCATGAAGGTTTGCTTTGGGTTTTGTTCTGTACCCTTATCTGATAAACCTGGCAGCACATTTTTGGTTTGTGTTTAATGAATGATCTTGTTCAATTGGGTTTTTCATACCTTGAAACTTGGGTGACAAGAGCAATTTCTGCGTAAAGTTGTTTTACACCAGCTGTTCTGTTTTCTTTGGGGGACAAATCTTTACAAGCAGACTGACTTGCTGTTCAAGCATCTGGCAGCCCAGCACAAGACAGGAGTTAAACCATGCAATTAATATTTTACTGGCAAATGGTCTCAGTTACACAAAGGGTAATACCTTTTGTATTTTTAGTCCTAAGTAGACTGTAACAACTCAAAACCTGGGTTGTACATCTTGGAACTTGGTAAATAATCTTCACCACCCACAAGTAACAGCACTTGCGCCTGCAAGCCCACCCTATCTGTTTGCCTCCTTGCTAGTGTGGACCCCCACAAAAAGCTCTGTCACGGTCAAGCTTTATCAGTGTGCTCCATAGCTTTGTGCCGTGGCACCTTCTGGGAAAGCGGCTTGCATCAACAGCTCTTCCATTCTGGCACAGGGGGATTTTCACCACCAGTCTTCTGTGGAAAAGAGTGGTGCAATTATGGCCCCCACACACCTGACACTCCCCACCTTAAATTCTGTGAGTCTGCCTGCACCACACTACTCACAGACAGAGGCAAGAACAAGCACGCTTCCAGATTGCTAAGTACATCTCCCCCTTTAATGCATCAGCTGTGCCGCTTGCTGAAAAGCTGATAGATGACATCAATGAGAAGGTAAGCAAAAGGGACCAGAGAGTGCAGAAGCCACAAGGTGTATCTGAGCAAGGTACAGATGGGAGGAAACACCAAGGATGACCAGCTTCTGCCTCCTGTCACTTAGGACAAGCTTGCTTCCACCACCTCTCTGGTAGACGAGATTTCTACTCCCCTTGCCCAACCCATCTCACAGAACAGAACAGCTTGCAGGGTGCAAACCCTGCATGTGAAAGTAAGCAAAATAGCAAATTCTTTTGTTCTGGAGCAAAGCTCCCCTCCAGCTGATGACTGTTAACCCTTCCACATCAGCCCTCCCCTGCAGCTTCTCAAAGTCAGCATTAGCAGCACAGATCGATGGCTCTGCTTCATGCCTGGATTTCACCACAGCAGCAGGTAGACATGGAGCCATCGTGGCTTGGTCCCCAAGCAGCTGCCTACAAAGCTGAAACACAGCCATGCCTCTTGCTCAGAATATGGGCCAAGGTCTGCCTGAAGGGCACTGCTAAGACCTCTCCAGTGTTCCCAAAGCACCTTGCTGCCTCTAGTTTCCAATGAACAGATCCAACTTAAGATATAAGGCAGGAAAGCCATCCTTATACCACCTGATGCCTTCTCACCCAAGCATCCTCTCCACCTCGCACATACTTTACATCTATCCCAGCAATCTCTTAACAGGACAGTCCTGATGCTTCTCTCCAGCAGCCCTTCCAAGCGCCCTGTTCTCACCATTTCCCAGTAGATCTGCTTCCGGCCACCTTCATCAAGCTTGCTACCATTTGCTCTACAGCCCTGGAGTCCTCCTTCCTCACCCAAAAGCCTTTCTTCCCAAATCCCTCTTCCACTACCCTGTCTGTCCCCCCGCCTGGGGGTTCCTCTCAACACTCTCCTTGGGCGTCTGTGCTCTTTTTCTGGTCTCCATCCCGGCACTTTCTATCCCCATCATGTCCCAGCCCTGCATACCCACCACGTTTCCTACTAGTCCAACGTAGCTCATCACCCTTGGTCTCAATAATGAGATTGACAGCTGCGCTCTTGGTGAAGTACTTCTGCACCATCTCCAGGTCCCCAGTGAAGAGCGCATTCTGGACCAGCAGGTCCCGGCACTCCAGTGGCTCCAAGCGACTGTTCCGGCATCTCTGGCCAACTAGGCTCAGGCTGTGCTCATGGTGGTAGTAACAGGGCCTTACATGCTGAAAGCACTTGCACTGATCCAGCTGCTCCTCATCCAGCTGCAGCAAGCACTGTGTGGCAGAGCTGAAGGTGCAGTCCATCATGGGGAATGAAAAGGACACATCTGAACCACACAGTAAACAAGCTGCTGCAGGCAAAAACCTCTCATCCAAAGCTATGTCCTTTGCAGGTTGCCCTTGGGTCCCAGCTCCCCGGCGTCCAGCTGGATTCAGGCACAGCCTGACTCACCCAGTATAAATAGCCCTGCTTGGCAGCTCCCCTCCACCACCTCTCCTCCTTCCAAGAGCTTACTTTCAGCTGCTGGATGCAATCACCAGTACAGATTAACCACAGGAGACAAGTAGCAGGCAGCCTTGAAACTCTCTATGTGCTCACTTGTTTGCTCTGCAAAATCTCTGCTCTGCACAGCACTCCCACTTGGAAAGAAACAGGGCAAGATGGGGGCAAGCACAGTGGGGCCGCTAGGGAAAGGCCTGCAGCAAAGTGGTGTCAGAAGTCACGAGGGACTGAGTACAGAGGCCTTCTCCACAGGGACCCAAAAACCTCTCACAAGCACCCACCTCCCTTCCCGCCCCACCCCCCACCTTGGGAACCCAGCATCTCCACCAGGGCAGCAGGGCTGGCTGCTGAGGCACAGCTGAGCAGAAGAAAGGAAGGCACGCAGGCAAGCCCTGGGAATAGCAGCTTGTATGACATGAACCAGGTTTCCTGGCAATAAGGAAGACAGTCTCCTATGCAAACCTCAAGAGGCTGGCAAGTGTCTTTGGGCTTCTGAGGCGTGTATGCCCAGCTATGACTGGAGGGGTGGATTGCATAGCAGGTCACACTTGGAGGGGTGAAAGATGCTGAAAGCACCCTGTCCCACACCAGTTATCACTGCTCATTCTGCAGGACACAGAGCAGATGCCATTAGCTAGGATGTTGTGGTAGCTTGACATAGGTTTGGGACCTGTTAAATTTAGTTTACTCTCAAATTACTTTCCTGCAAATAACCTTTTATTTTGCTGTGTCCCTGCCAACATGAGAACCTTCCAGCTGGGCAGGCTATGAGTGCCAACAGTGGCAACAGGGACTCATTAGCTGCTGGTGGAATTTCAGCCCATATTCTCTACCCAGCCCTATAGCTAAGGGTGTCTGGGATTGCTGAGCTGACAGAGACCTGCCAAGGGTGCCTGAGGGCTAGCAAGGGTGGCCATGCATCCAGACTACATGCCTCTACCCTGAACTGCTACACCGATCCCCTGACTTTCTCCTGGACCATGCTGCCTCACTGGACATGGCTTTGTTGGAAACTATCATGTTGGCCCAACTGACTTACCTCCAGGACCACACCACAGGCAAGTTGTGTCACTTGTTTAATATTAAATAAGTATGTGGCTAGAGGTTTTTGGAGGGTTTGGGTGATTTTTTTCTTTGTTTTGGAGGTTGGGTTTTGGGGGCGGTTGTTGCCGGCTGGTTTTTTTTCTTTGGGGAGGGGGAAAGGTTTGTTTTTTCTTTAAATCTGAACCCATTCAGTCCTTACCTTGTGAACTTGGTTCCAAGCTGTGACAGAGATCTTTCTGGTGTGGCTGCAGGTGCTGACCAGACAAGGAACAAGGGCTTTGCTCATGTTCCTTTTGGTGGCTGTTTCCAGCACAGACAAAAGGCCTACATAAGAACTGGTTCACGAGCCCTTTCGGGCTTCCCAGTTCCAGGTCTGCCAGCTGCCTTCAAGAGTCGTCAGACACATTTCCCATTGCCACTGCAGATACTTTACACCCATGAGCAGTCTGCAGCATCTCACTGGTATAGCACTGGGGTCACAGGCACACTTGTTCTCCTGTGGGATGCAGTGGCTGTATCTCCAGCCACACTTTGGAATCCACATTCAAGCTTATTGAAGTGAGTGTCCAAGCACAGGTGTGAGAGGAGGGCAGATCCACACTGGCCAGAATTACCTGCTGACCCTCTGAAGGGGCTCAGGGCCTGCCTCACACCCTCACATGCTACAGGCCCTGCTGAGGAGTCAGGCAGAAGAGGCACTCATAGGTTCCTCCCTGTGCTCCTCTTCCCTATCAGATTCCTACACCAAAGAGCTGACAGGTCCAGGAGCTCCCAGACTGATGTAGGCATTAAGAATGGCAGTAGATGCCACTACTGTAAGGCTTTCCATATAAGCTCTGGCTCTCCCTTCAGACACAGCCACAATCCAAACAACTAGAGACCTTTCCAGCCTCATCCACATGTGGTGAGCTTCACAGTGCTCACCATGCCACAGAGCCCCATCACACATGTATATGTACACACATGTCCAGTAGCCTTGTTTTAATTCTGTACACACACTGCTTCCAAACCCTCTCCCCACTCGGTGGTTTGTCCTCCTCCTGCACACAGTGGCCAAAACCCGATAAAAACCTGTCCCAAAACAGGATGTACAGAGCTCATCAAAACAACTTATCTTTAGTTGTTTGGGGGTGTGGTGTGTGTGGAGGGTGTTCCTTCTTATTTCTTTTCTTTCTGTGTTTCCTTTGTGCCTCCTTCACTTCTACTGTCTCTTGCACTGCCTGGACCCACCTTTTATCCAGTTGTAATAGTTCAAGACTGTCTTGCCAGTCCTACAGAGAGAGCAAGTATGCAGGGGGTAAAAGAACACTGCAAAGGAGGGTGACAGTGCAGAAGATAGAAATCGGTTTGGGGCAGGAGGAAGGGCTGGCCGTTTGTCCAAAGCACAACATAAGTGAGACAAGCAGGCTGAAAACAACTGGAAAGGAACAGTCAAGGAGGGGAAGGCAGAAGGGACAGGTTAAACTGCCTGCAGCCTCCACCAGCCTCCCCTCTCTGTAGATGGGACCCACTTGTTCAGCAGCTACAGGAGCTCACAGACTTCCACTTCATGCCCCTTAGCCAGCTGCAGCATGTGACAGCATCAGCACCAACACACACAGCTTGCACGATGTGTCCTTGGCTGTAGCTATCTGACACCTTGGCCAGGGCACTGATAGCCAAGCTACTGGTAAGAAAATCCTACTTGCTTTTGCATCAGTCACCACCAGGTCTCTGAACAAAGCAGAGAACCCATGAGAGGACACCATGGCAGGAAGGGTGGAGAGAGCATGACAAATAGGGTATCTGTGTCTGACCAGAACAGAGGCTCAGTGCAACAGCCTCAACTTGGGGAACATGAAGTACAGAGGAAGTTAGATTCTGTTAGAGATGAGGAAAAGGACAAACTAAGGAGAACTCTTAATTTCTCTCAACCTATCTTTCCACCTCCCACTGCTCCTGCCACCAAAACCAATGCAATCATGCTTCCCCCAGCCATGGGCTTGGGCACAGAATCTATCAGATTCTGTAGATCTGGGCACAGAAAATAAAATACACAGTACTATTCATGCACCCTGCAACCACCCAGAAAAGGCATCTAAGAGGAACACCCTGACTGCTAGGCTGAGGCCAGGTCCCTGGACATCACACCCAGAATGCTGGCAGAGCTTGCATACTCAGGCAGTTTCAGAGACCTTGGGCTGAGTGGGTGTGCCTTTTAGCCTTTGCACCAGCTGCCCTGGGAGATCTCCTCCCACTCCCATGGCTAACAACAAAAAAACCAGAACCACCGCACCACAAAAAACAAAAGAACTAGACAAGAGACAAAAAAGCAACACCAAAACCAACAAAAAAACCCTACCAGAAAATAAAACCTACAGAATACAACCAACCACACACACTCCTCTCAGCAGAGCCTTTCCTTCATGTTTGACAGGGCTCTGGCATCTGCCCTGGCCCCACAGCAAAAGAGGTCCTTTGCTTGCTCTGCCTGACAAGTTACAGGAGGGAAGTCAGGACCATCTGTCCCCTCGGCACTGTCATCTGGCAGCTACTGGCACAAGGCTTTACCTTCAAATCCAATTTACTGAGTCTACCTACTGTACACTCCACAGCAGGCTGCATAGTCTGGGTGGGCAAAAAAGCAGGCTTCTCCTCACTGGTTTTGCATAACATCTTCACATCTGGGGCACAGGTCTGTCCGTTGCACAGATCAGCAGCACTCAATCCTCTGGCCTCAGTGATTTCAGGGCATTTAGCAAGTCCTTCCCCAGATGCTTCAGATCTGTCTGTGATGAAGAAGAGGGTCTTCAAAGGTCAAAGTAAAGGGGTTCATGTGCAATCCCATGACCCAAGGCTGGCCAGAGGGAAGATTCATATCCTTGCAACGCATCACAATTTTTTTTTTTTCCAGTGATCTCACAGCTTCTAAACATTGTTGCTGATATTGCAAGAGATTTGTTTTATCTCTTACTAAATAGTCTGTTTTACGATTACACCTGCCTGGTGTTGGGGGCAAGATGAACAGAGTGAGATCAGAAAGGTTACAACATATTTATTGTAATTAACAGAGCATGAGAGACATGTTGGAATGTCCGAGACATTTAGAGAAATTCAGAGGATCAACTCCTGCCTGTAGGTTTGCATGGGCTCAGAGGCTAATAGTCATTGACTTTTGAGAAGACACTCCCTGGAGCATACACAAGCAACCCCACACACCCTCAAGAAGCATTGCATGGGTAACTATCTGCCCATGAGAGATATGTCAAAACAAAACTGAGGTACCCAGCCCCACAGCTGTTACCCAAATTGGTATAGAGACAAGTCTGTCCATGATGCAGGACAGAGCAAGGGTGTTGGAACTGGAATCTCCAGCCCAACAGTAATGCAAGTGTGTCCATTTACATGTGCTCCTGTGTGTAACGAAGTATGTCTGCCCCCAAAAGACAGATATGGGGAGAATACCTTGCTACTGGCAAGGTCATCTGCAAGCTACAAGCCTAGAGACATAGCATATGGCCCTATCAGGTCAGAGACTACTCAGGAAACCATGATATTACATAGATATTAGCTGCTCATATGCACTAACATGACTTATTGAATGCTGCCACCTTCAAAAGGTTCTGATGACACATGGTAAGCTACCAGAGCCCATACGGTGCACTTTGTTTTCAAGTCTTGAACTATTAGCTCTTCATTTTCTACCTTAAGCATTAATAAGCCCTAGTTTTGTTTTACTGTTTAACCTCCCAGGTACACAGAAGCTGTACACTAGATTGAAGCCAAAAGCAAGTACACACCTCTACCATACAACAGATGAAGAGAAAGAGGGATCCAAAAGAACTACCCTGAGCAGAAGAAGGGGGACCAGCAGCTAGCTCCTGCTAGTCTGCAAAAGGTTAACACAATAACTGCAGTAGCCAGCCACTGCTGTTTTGTGAAGGCCTTTACTCCAGCAAGTACAAGGAGTCCCTCCTGTAAGCAGAGGTAGCAGAAAGAGACCTCACAAAGCTTCAGACCAGGCTTCAAGGAACAAGTAAATAGAACATGACTGTTCCTCAAAACACTACTGAGCTGAAGCCCTCATTCACAAGCAGGGCTATGAGATGTGGACCACAGAGACCCTCTTGGGGGTAGAGGAGGCTGTCGTTCAAATGTTTGTCAGGACTGCTCTTACACAGCAGCACACAGGTTGGAGTGGTAGCCACCTGCAGTAATACCTTCTCTGTCAATCAGGAGCAACTTGCTATGGCACAAAGTCATTCAGAAGACCTTTCCAGGCTCACTTCTGTCACAAGCAAAGCCTGCTTCTCATGTCATATTACTGACAGCTGCAGCAACTTTGACAGCTGCAGTGTCAGAAGCAGTAGACAGAGGTCTTAACCAGAGCTAGAGTACAGGTGTCCAAATGGGGATCACCAGTTCTAACAGCCAAAGCAGTCAGTTCCAGGTGATCCAGCCCCTTCTCTACCCACAGCCTCACTCAATTACTAGTTCATAAGCTATGCATTCCTACCCACAGTGCCCGAAACACTGGGATCTCTTCCTGACTTTACTACTTCCCTTGCCTTGCGTGGCTTATCTTCTTGGTCCACTGCCACATTCAGCATCTGTGCTCCTCTCTCAACAGCTCATCAACCTGGATAAAAGATCACCTCAACATAGCACCTGGCAGACTCCTGGTTCACCTCTAACACCACACCCTACTGTTCTTCAGCTCTACCAGGAGCACTGTCCCTAGAGGCCACACCACATTAGCCATTCCCAGCTTAACTCCCCATGGACACAGGCTGCACAAAGCACTAGTAATTCAGAGGAAGTAGTCATGAACACCTCTAAGCCCGAGAGCTCTGGTCTCAAACCCCCCAAGTCATAAAAGCCTTTCCACCCCCCTTCAGAATCTTCAAGCAAAACACCTACAGTTGTCATGCATCCACCAGTACAGGCTGTGACTGACCCACTGGAAGACAGCTCTGTGGAGAAGGGCCTGGGGGTGCTGGTGGGCCCCTGGGGTGTGTGAGGAGGAGAGTGACCAGCAGGTCAAGGGAGGGGATCCTCCCCCTCTACTCTGTCCTGGTGAGGCCATGTCTGCAGCACTGTGTCCAGTGCTGGGCTCCCCAGTTCCAGAGACAGGGAGCTACTGGAGAGGGGCCAGCAGAGGGCTACAAAGGTGATGCAGAGACTGGAGCATCTCCTGCATGAGAAAAGGCTGAGCAAGCTGGGCCTGTTCACCCTGGAGAAGAGAAGGCTGAGGGGACCTTATCAATGTCTACAAATACCTTAAGGGCGGTGGCAGGAGGACGGGGCCAGGCTCCTGCCAGGGGTGCCCAGCGGCAGGACAAGGGGCAGCGGGCACAGGCTGCACCACAGGCAGCTCCTGCAGAACCTGGGGACAAACTTCTTTCCCTGGAGGGTGCCGGGCGCTGGCACAGGCTGCCCGGAGAGGCTGTGGGGTCTCCTCTGGAGCCATCCCAACCCGCCGGGACGTGGCTCTGTGCAGCCTGCCCTGGGAGGGCTGCTTCAGCAGGGGGGTGGGCTGGGGCGGCTCCAGGGGTCCCTTCCAACCCCAGCCATCCTGTGAAGGTCCACAGGGCACATTCAAGACAATGAGAGCCCACAGCCCTCACCTGCAGGCAGATCTTTTTCTACCCCTCTTCTGTGTATTGATCAGCTTCAGGTCACAGTGCTGAACTTCACCAGACTCTTCTAGCTCCATTTTGCCCTACCTCCCAAAGGCACTGGGGCTCTTACCCTGGGCCTCCCCTTCTCCACACCGCATCTGTCAAGAGAACATCTCATCTCCTCATCCACCGTTGTATCACACCCTCTCTGCTTGTGTTTCAGCCCACTGCCACCATCAGGTAAGAACAGCTGCCCTCCCTGTTCCCTACAGCACCTCTGAGCCATCTCCATTTGGGAGGGCAGCTGCACAGGCAGCTGACAGACACGAACACAGCCTGGCTTGGATGAGCTGAACCACAATGCACATGAAAAGAAAAAGCTTGGCAGACAGACCAGCTAGGTTCTCCCCACCTCCAACACACCAGGCGACACTCAGGGTCTCAGCAAGGAAAGCCACGCATCCCATGCACGTGCAAATCCAAATGCCTGCATTTGGCACTGGCCACCATCCACACCAAGATATGCTAACAAGCAAGCACCTGGAAACCTCAAAATGGGCTTATGCCTCTTGCACCACAGCTGTGGCCACAAGAAGTAGCAAGAGAGCAGCTTGTGCATAGCAAGCCCTTTGCACAGAAGATGAAACAGTGTCCTGAAGAAAGAATAAACCACCACAGCCAGTCCTATTCTTTGACAGCAAGGTTAAAGTTTCAGCTGGAGCCTTACTACTCACAGGCACATGCAGAGGGAGAGAACAATCAGGGCATACACCACACAAAACCATCTACAAACTCACACATATAAACCCTGCAAAGTTCCAGCCATAAAATAGCAGCTTCTGGTTTCTTGATCTCTGCTGCATTTACAGCAGCTCCAGTCCCCTCCCAACCACAGCATGCAGCCCCCTTTCTTGGGCAGTACATAGTGACTTTGATTACATTGAGTACATTGATTGCTGGCAGGAACCTGGATGAAAGCAGCATATCCAGGCTTGGCACTTCCTTGCCCCACATTATATCAATTAGCACCCCTTCAGCACAAGGCTGTGGGACCTAGCCCCTCTATTATGAGGCCATCCCACCACGTATGTTTCCCAAACACACTGGAAATTCAGACTCACCAGTCCTGGGGCAGGGTGGTGGAAATCCCACCTCTTGAGAACTTTTGCTGCCTCAGACACAGATAGGCCCCACATTTTATACCCTTTTCTTCCTTCTCTAATCTGACAGCCTTTGCCCCTACTCCAGCTTTGCTTCTGCCCTCATATCTGCTTGGCAGTCTTTTCTGAGACAAGGATGCTAGAGCCATCCATTTCCTGTTCAGGAAAGCAGCCAGCAAGGTGACTGTGCAAGGGACATAGATGTGAGAAACCAACATGCCCTTAAGTATACCTGGGGGCTTGATCCTCACACCACTAACATTTGGTCACAAGGTGGCACCAAGCAAAACCACAGCTGGGACCCTGCCTAGAAGGGGCTGAACATGATCAGGAGGGAGAGGACAAGGGGAGAAGACCAAATACTGCTCATGCCACCAAGGCAAACAGGACAAGGATAAAGTGGCATCACAAGCCTTGTACTACCACATAGTATTTCTATTTCTGTTGGGAGGACGGTGGAGGGTGCTCATGCAGCAGTCTGGCTGCCCTCCCATTCAGCCACTAACCAGCACTCACAGAACCACACTGAAGCTGCTGCTTCATCAGCTCCCCCATACCTAGTCCCTCCAGCCTCTGTAGCTTCCCGTGGACATTCAAGAGCACATGCTGATACTTGGCTTCATAGTCAGCTTGGCACAGGTGCTGTAAACTCTTCTCCACACTGTGCCCAGAGCACAGCAGCTGGAAGCCTTGGGGCTGCAGAGTCTGGAGCCTGCAATAATAGAAGTGCAAGGGCTTGTCAGAAAGTAAGCACAGTTCTTCATTGAGCATGGAGCACAGGTGAAGGACAGGATACCTGAGACATTCCCATCACCAAGCATGCCCCACACATCCCATTCCAGATGCCAGCACCCAATTGCCTGGACCGTGTCCCTCACTCCTCTTGCTGCAGACACCAGGCCTACCTTATCAAGTAAATTTCTCCCTAGAGCCAAGCAGAGGCAGCCATAGTGGGGAAGAAACATTAGAAGCATCAGAAAGAGGTTGTGTGGGGAGTGAGCAGTGTGTGTGTAAACGAGCCTGTAACGAGTTTGTAATATGCATGTGTGGCACGGCCTGCGCAGCGTCATCACAATGGCACAGGCACTTTCCCGCCTCATTGCCTCCCAAATGGATTTTAAATATCATTCTGAGGACACAATTATTTAAAACGCTGAACTAAACACTCACTAATGGGAAAACGGCGTGTGGCCTGCAGCAGCCATTCCTCATGGGGCCACTCTGCCCATGTCGTCCTCTTCTCCAGCCCCACACCCTGCATGGGGGTACATGGAAGCATCCTCTTCCCACTTGGAGACCACACAGGGTACCACTAGGTAATGGTCCTGAGCCCAGCACACATTACTTGTGTGCGAACATACTTTTTTGTCACCATCTCGTTTCTGTCCTCAGGCCCCAGAGGAGGCCTCCACCCTGTCCCAAACTTCTCAGTACTAGGGGCACTGCAAGCCAGTCCCTGGGGCTCTCAGTCCCCAGCTGCAGCTCTGCATCAGGAAGCACCTTACCAGACAGCAGCTTTTTCAGTCTCCCCCCTCATGCCTGACAGCAGGTAATACAGGGCTATACGAGGAACAGACATTACACGAGGATGCCTTCTGACCCCCATTGTTATATGGCTCTGGAAATTATGGATATCAAATAAGACTTACTTTCTCACATAATTAACTTCTGAATACCTCCCCCATCCCCTCTGCACAACCCCAAGCAGGGGAGATTAAGGAAGCAGTATTATTGTTGCCTACATCTAAGACTCCAGAGTGAACAGAAAGAACAAACAGGGAAACAAACTCCTTGCAATAATACTTGGAGAGAACAGGGATGGAGACACAGACCTTCAGTCCCCCTACAGAGCCTCAGACAGCAATGTGTGTGTTCACAGGGGAACATCTGTCTGACCTTTGATCATCAACCTTCTCCCATTCTCCAAGCAGGGATCCTGGGCCGCCATGAGTTAGGGACTCAAGAGTTACCATTACTTATAGACAGCCCACCTCTCAGACCAAACCAGGAAAGGGAAGGGACATAGACCAGCACTGTCCCCACACACCAGCAGCTGAGCACAGAGAGGATGAGAGTTCCTTGCTGGAACCCTGGATGTATTTCAGACGTTCATATTTTAACAGCTTTGGCATCACCAGAGCTATCCATCACCAGCTCATTTTCCTCCAAGTGCTGAACCATTCCTGCCTATGCTATTTGGAACAGTGTCTAATTACACACCAGAGCAGCCACCTGGCAGCACTGCTGCCAAGGGATGCAACAACATGGAAAGAGAAACGCATGCAGGTCTGCACACTGGTGCCAACCTCCATTCCCCAAAACCCTCCCTCTCCTCAAACCTGCACCACTCATCATAGACTAGAGAGATGCTCTGCCTCACAGTCCCCCACTCTATGACAGAAAAGAGCCCATGGTCTTAAAGTCATTGTTCTCCTACAAAAAGGAAAAGATAACACTGGCATTACTGATACTTGTATAAATGCTTTGATTCAGTTTGTCGCACTGGTGTTCTTTTTGAGGGGGTTTGAAGAGTGGACCCAAGGCAAAAAAGAAAAGCTGCTTCTAGCCCACAGGCACATATAGCTTTGTAAGAATGAAACAGATTGACACAGACATGGGGCCAGGGACAGGCAACATGACAGTGCTGCAGTACCAAGAATTCTCTGGGGGACTTGTAAGGACACAGGCAGACCTGGAAAGAGACAGACTCACAAAAAGGCAGTCGAAAGACACTTTGGAAGAGTACCTGCATGGGCTCAAGAGTTAATGTTTGCTTTTTACTGTAAGCCAAGTGCTTCTGGGTCATTCTTGCAGTGACCAATTTCTTGTGAATCCCTGTTGGCTGGCAGTCCACCCACTCCTCCCAAAGCAACTTCATTCAGATCTCATCCGATGCACTAAAGCATCATGGCACAAACAGGACATGGAGCCACAAGTCCACTCTGAGATAATCTGAGCTGCGGAGCCAGTCTTCACAAGAGCTACACTGTGCTAAGCGTGCAGAGCGATCCCTCACAAAAGGAAGGCTGTGTATGACATCCTGTACAAGTGTATCAGGGCAGTTCCATGGGGATGCACTGTGGGGAAACAAGCAGCATGAGCCCCACACAGTGAAAGATGAACCCACGTCCACATGGGAAATGGAAGAAAGACAGTCTGGCAGGCTCAGTGCAGAACTCACCATATCAAGAGCAACCATCTCCCTCCACCTCTCAAGCTTGGCACATCTGGAAGGGCAGCCTGCAGTGCAGATCTGTGAGGAAACGCAGGAAATTTAGTAAGAGGGATATGAGGCTGATCACCAACTCCATTCTGCCAGCCTTTGAGGGGCGGATGGGGGACAACACATGAAGCAGGATGCACAAATTGCAATACTAGAGAATCAAGTAGCTGCACCACTAAAGCCTTACTTCTCTTGGGCTCACCTAACGTCAGATGCTCTACCAGACACTTCCAGGAGATAGCTGCTCATCTCGCCGTAAGTCAGCAGCTTACCCACACAGACGGCCAGGTATCTGCCGAGAGTGCCAGGGTACCACAGAGGGAAGCTGCATGCTCCACTAGCAGCCTGCTTAGAACAGGGCAGCACCAGGCTCCTGCCCATGCAACAGAAGCATATTTGACATCAGGTAGTCAGGGAGAACCACCTCCAGGGCAGAAACAGAACTGCAGTTCCAAGCTACTTGAGAACTCTCCATCCCACCAGAAGCACGACTGCACATTCTACAGCCAGGAAAACGGGAGTGCTGCTGGAAAGGGGGCATAAACACAGACGCTGTGGCCTAGGGAGCGCTAGAACTGGGCAAGGAGATCGACTGCTGACCTTCTAGATGCAAACGGCAGCCTGCTTTTAATTCCGCTCTTTGGCCGGACTCTCCCAAGCCTGCCACTGACATGCCACAGCAGGCAGAGTGTCCCCCGCAAGCCCTGACACAGCCTCTGCCACCTGCATCGCCTCTCCCTGCAGCACAACTGGCCACAAGGGCTAGGAGAAATGGAAGAACTACAGCCCTGCAGGGCCAGATACTGCTCCGACACCTGTGCTCAGGACCAGTTCTGGCTTGCAGGCAGGGCACTACGAAGAAGAACACTCTTCAACACAGTCCTACAGTCAAAAGGAACAGAGTACCCAGTACAACCTCTTCCCTCCCTCCTCCAGCCAGCCCCACACTATAGCAGCAGGGCTGGGACTCACTGAGACTTGCTCAGTCCCAGTTCTGCCACCTCCTGTACTGTCCCTGGGTGTGTCACATACATCTGGTCTGGCCCACACTACTGGGCCAGACTGACTCCAGCATCTGGCACAGCTCTATAGCTCATGAGACTCAGCATCACCAAACAATCGTCGTTAGGTCCAGGGCTGCCCCACACACTGTCACCTGGGACCTACAGCTCTGGTTCCTCCTGATACACCTACCCCAAATTTTGCTGCTATTGGATGACCTCAGAACCAGGTATCTGGTCCCAGTGGGAGGCTGGCAAAGGACCTCCACCACATCTCCACCCAGAACATAGCCCATATCTTTCCTTTGCTCCACCACAGACTGAGGCAGTACCTCCATGCAGGGACCCAGGGACAGCCCTGTGCACTCCAAGATAGTGCTGCACTCATGGGGCAGCTGGGCTGTCCCACCACAGCCCAGGGGGTCATGCTCTCCACCTTCACTCTGCACACAACATGCACTTGGCCCTCTGGGCTGCACAGGCTCCATATGGACAGACAGCATCTGCTAATGCTCCCTCCAGGGTGCTAGCTCACGCACCTAGGAAGCACATGGGGACATGAACTTCCCAGGCAGCCTGAGAAGACACAGACAGGGCCAGTCATTAACACAGTGGTCCAAGGCAGAATGCTGAAGGCTCAGTCCTAGCCCAGTTTATAGACCTGCAGGACAACACTGTCTCTTCAAAGCAAGAAGAGATTATGTTTACAAACCCTAGAAAGAAAATACCCTCTGTTTCTCCTGTCAGTCCAGTTCCTTCCGTACTACCTCTTCCCCCCCTACCTGAAAGGGAGAAGTTTTTCACCAGAGGGGCAAACAAAACCCACCAGAAAAACCAAAACACCTTTAAAAAAATTTATAAGCAGAAGAAAAACCCACTACCCACTGCTAACTGTGCCCCAATGAACTGGAGGGGTTTAGTCTCTGCTCTGACTGGTACAAACAGATAAACAGCATGTGGATAACCTGGGCTGGCAGAAAGAGGACCAGCACAGTAAGGAAGCACTTGAACAGGAAGAACCTCAAAGACAACATAAGCTTTTAGCAATCAGGTACCTGAAAATTGAAATAAGGAATTCAGAGAACCGTGGAAGAGCCCACCCTGCTTCCCAGAATGACCCTAGCTTTCTGGGAGTATGCCCTGTAGCCTCTGCTCCTGGCTGTATTAGGTCGTTTTCAAAGAGCAGCTGTGCATCCAGTCCTACTGAAAATCCAGATGGCAACAGTTCAAACTGCCTCAAGATTTGTGATGCAAAGATTAAAGACATAGTCTGTGTTTTTATACATTTATTTGCAGGCAGTCAACAGGAAGTTTTACTTTTTTAGTTGCCTAAGAAAGTACCAGCTCCTGCAGGACTCCACAAGAAGGAAAGTCTCCATTTATGGTCTCTGTTAACAATTTGTTGAGAACTGAATAGCTCACAGAAATCAGCCTGCTATTGGGTGTTCCATAGTTGACATATAAAGCTAAATAAAGCTAAAGTGACTCTTCCAAAAAATTATAAATAAGTCTGTGACATCATCAATCAAGCCTATGATTGAATAAAATAAGATATTGTACACAAACCACTTCAATTACTTATGTTCAAATCCCATAAACTGTTATCAAGCAAGCTTTAGAGCAGGTTTCCCTTATTTTGCCTGAAATTAATTCTAAGCTAACTGACCCATACCTAAAAACGCTATCCTCCTTTTCTAGATTATAAAATGTTTCCTCCCTGATCTTTTACTTACAGTTTTCTGCTACTCCAGTATTTATTTTTTTTACTAAAAATGCCAGCAGCAAATCAGAAAACTCCAGCACTTTTTTTTTCCAAAACCCAGGTAAAAGTTATGAAGATCCTGCCCTTGAAGCAGTTCTCTCATCTAACTACTGTTTAACAGCTTTTTTAACCTACAAATGGACAAAGAAGTGGGTTTGGTTTTGCTTTAGTAACCTTTTTTTAAATCAAATAGAGAAAAGTTTTAGAAACAAATAGTATTTCTGTACTTACTGCGTACTTTGTCATTCCAATATTGTTGTTGTACTTCACATGTAGAACCTAGGGTTCATGTCTCTACTCCCTGCAGATGCTTTCGAGCTCCTCATGCCCACAGCCAGCAGGTGCCTCAGCTCGCTGCCCACAGGCTCCTGGCACGGCCCTCAGCCCCCTTCTGCCAGGGCACCCAGCCCCATGAACAGCTAGAAGGGCTTTAGAAAACTTCACATTTTATCCTGCCCCTGCCTTCTTGGAACTAATTTAATAGAAAACTCTACTTACAGTTTTCCTCCTTTGAAGTGCGACAGCATTCACGGGGGGTTTCCACCTGCCCACCATGCCGGCGGTGCGGAGGCCCGGCCGCAGGGCCCGGGGCCGGCTGAGGGGCGGCAGGGCTGCCCCGAGCCGGGCCCGGCCGCGCTGGGGGGCGCAGGACGGCGGCCTGCAGACCCCTGCTGGTGCCAGGCTGCCGCCGCAACGCCGGCACCGGAGGCGACGAGCTGCGACGGGCCCATGCCCGGCCCGGGATCGCTGCCCCGCCCCGGCCGCCCGCCGGGCTGGGCCCCGGGCCAGGGCCTGCTGGGCGGCGGCACGGCGACAGCATCCAACCGGCACCCGTGCTGCCCAGCGGCTCGCCCCCGAGGGCCCGGCCCCGCCCGCCGGCTTTCCCGCTTCGCCGGACGGAGCCGGCGGCGGGAGGTGGCGAGGGCCCGCATCGGATCCGGCCCGGCCCGGCCCGGCCCCGCCAGCGCCCGCTCCCCACCGCGGAGGGGCGGCCACGGGAGCCAAGCGCCCGCCCGCGGCGACCACCCGCACCCTCGCCCCGGCCCCTCAGCCCCGCACAGCCCCCGGCGCCAGCCCAGACGCGGTCGGTGCGGGACAGGGGCTTTATTGAGACACGGACGGTCACTTGCTGCTGGTGTACTTGGTGACGGCCTTGGTACCCTCGGAGACGGCGTGCTTGGCCAGCTCACCGGGCAGCAGGAGCCGCACGGCCGTCTGCACCTCGCGGCTGGTGATGGTGGAGCGGCAGGTGTACTGCGCCAGGTGTGAGGCCTCTGAGGCCAGCCGCTCAAAGATATCGTTGATGAAGGAGTTCATGATGCTCATGGCCTTAGAGGAGATGCCAGTGTCCGGATGCACCTGCCAGGTGAGAGTCTCACACAGCCATCACCCTGGAGGGAGCGAGGCCCCCCTTCCCACCACAGACAGGGCACTCCAGCCCTAAAGAGGCCCCCAGATGCCACCCTGAGGGTCTCGAGTCATGTGCCATTTGGGCCACCACAGTACCACAGGGACTATGGCAGCAGGAGCTGCCGTGCATCCCCTACTGAAGACAAGCCTGTCAGGTGGGAATGCCCACACACTCCTCATCCCCCTTACAGGCTCCTGCAGAAGACCGAAGCCTTGACAACTCACAGCCATCTCTGAAAATTCTTTTGTTCATCTCCCCAACAGAAGTTACCACAACAATTTTGGTTCCTATTCATAGGGCCAACAGCAGCTGTTCTTGCCCTATTGACTTCTACTCAATTACTTCCATGCGCTAAAGCTTATCCTCTCTAGGAGACCCTTTCTGATCTAGATTCATCTTTGCCTCCTACACCAAGGATCCCCCCCACCCCCTTTTTGATACTCAGCTAGGGCTCTTCTGTACCCACTCACTTTTTTTCATCTCACTAAAAAGCAGATTTTTCTTCCTTCCTCTTTATAAGGCTAACATGCAATAGGCAGAAGTAACTCCATATGAAGCTTGTAGCAGAAAAGAAAGATTTGCTCACCTGCTTCAGTACTTTGTAGATATAGAGTGAATAGTTTTCCTTCCTCTTAGGCTTCCTTTTAGGCTTCTTGTCCCCAGAAGCTGAAGTATGACCATGCTTCTTCCCAGCTTCTGCACTCATCACAGCCCCCAACAGAGCAAGCCCCAACTGAGAACTGGCAGGTGCCATGGGGCTGGTTATATAGCAAAGGCAGCAGTACCTCACCTGCCTCAGGTGCAACCCCAAGGAGCAGGACGGACACACATCTGTGACTGATGATTCCTTTTTGCGCTAAGCAAAGGGTAGCTGGCCTGATAGGAGCTTGGAAGTAACTGATTCAATTAAATTTTGAGACCTGACAAAAAGTTTGAGGGTAACACGGGCAAAGAGGTGGGCAAGAGAGGCAAGTTTGCTGATGATACAGAACGGGGAGGAGTGGCTGGTACCCCTACCCCAGAGGCTGCGCTGCTGTTCAGCCAGACCTGGGCAGGCTGGAGCTGGGCAGAGGGGACCTCATGGCGTCCAACCAAGGCCAGTGTAAGGTCCTGCTCCTGGGGAGGGACAGCCCCAGCCACCAGCACGGGCTGGGGGTGACTGCTGGGGGGCAGCTCTGTGGAGAAGGGCCTGGGGGTGCTGGTGGGCAGCAAGTCGCCCATGAGCCTACAGTGTGCTCTCGTGGCCAAGGGGCCAGTGGGACCCTGGGGTGTGTGAGGAGGAATGTGACCAGCAGATCAAGGAAAGTTATCCTCCCTCTCTGCTCTGCCCTGGTGAGGCCATGTCTGCAGCACTGTGTCCAGTGCTGGGCCCCCCAGTTACAGAGGCAGGGAGCTACTGGAGAGGGGCCAGCAGAGGGCTACAAAGATGATGGGGGCAGGAGAATCTGCCCTATGAGGTGGACCTGTTCACCCTGGAGAAGAGAAGGCTGAGGGGACCTTATCAATGTCTACAAATACCTTAAGGGTGAGTGCCAGGAGGATGGGGCCAGGCTCCTGCCAGGGGTGCCCAGCGGCAGGACAAGGGGCAGCGGGCACAGGCTGCACCACAGGCAGCTCCTGCGGAACCTGGTGAC
Organism: Falco naumanni; assembly: GCF_017639655.2. Taxonomy (NCBI): domain Eukaryota; kingdom Metazoa; phylum Chordata; class Aves; order Falconiformes; family Falconidae; genus Falco; species Falco naumanni. The sequence goes on from NC_054057.1 coordinate 62,909,009, forward strand.
AAACTTCTTTCCCCAGAGGGTGCTGGGCACTGGCACAGGCTGCCCAGCGAGGCTGTGGGGTCTCCTTCTCTGGAGCCATCCCAACCCGCCGGGACGTGGCTCTGTGCAGCCTGCCCTGGGAGGGCTGCTTCAGCAGGGGTGTGTGCTCCAGGGGTCCCTTCCAACCCCAGCTATTTTGTGACTCTTATGATTCTGTGAAGGGCAGTAGTATCTCATTCACATGGGGCAGAAGTGCCAGAGAAGAGCTATTCCCAGGTCCACCCAGTGTTTTGGTGAAAAGGGGGGTTCCTGCTTTGTTGGAAGCATGTAAATCAGAGTATTCAAGGTATTGCTTCCAGTATCAAATGAGTGGAACCACTTCTGTGCTATGGAATGGATAATGCATTCAGTGGAGGCTCAGTAACTGCAGGGAACATTGGTCCAGTGACTGAATATAAACATCCCAACAGCCAGGGTTCCTCCCACTATCTCAGCTAGCCTGCTTTTGGGAGTCCTGCCCACTACACACAACAGAGTCTCAAAGGACAGAAGGGAGGCAGTGGGAGGGGATGGGTAACACCCAAAGCAGGTATTTGATCTGTCTTGGAAATCAGCAGTCACACTAGTGATGGTAATGATGATGCAGGAATTCAGCTAAGCCAGGAAAAAAAATGTGCAGCAACACAGTACAGGAGTGAGCAGAATAGAAAAAGTTTTCTGTGCCTGAGATAGAAAAGGAAGCCTTTCTCTCAGCAGGCACCACAACAGATGTTCCATAAAAGGATAATACTAGTATGTACTTTTTGGGGAGGGGATGCTGGTATCTCTGCTCTGCCACGTGTGCTGTCTGCTGCTCAGGGGCACATGTTATACTGGCATATCCTTAGCAAATCACATCTTCCAAGGACCAAGTTTGGGAGACCTCATCGGTCACTCTGTCGGCACTCGTACAGCCAACAGTGTTTCACTGAATTTAGTTTTATTCTAGGCCTGTCCTCACAGGGAGGCACCTGGTCACCCACCCCCAGTGCAAATAAATGTCACCGTGACAAATGGCTCCTAATATCACAGAAGGGGTTCTTGCACCTGAGAATCAGAACGTCCCATCAGTGCATTTTTGAAGGGAAACAGGCTTGGACATTGAGGATGTGGGGTAGTGGGATCCTTCTGGGTATGGGAGTGGCATATTCTGGGATATCTAACAATGTCAAGAGATGTTGGTGGATGACTTGTACTGACAAGGAACAGCACAGAGCTTGCCCCTCTGATGTACATTCCAACCACCCACTGATTTACAGAGCTGTAAATAGCTGAGATCTTTGCGCTGGGAGAGACCATTCACTGCAACTAGAACCATTTCACCTTTTCCACTGGTCATAGCACACAAAGGCACTTTCACAATGAAGGAGCTGTTGGCTGTTGTGTCTCTCCACAGCTGCAGCTTGTGTCTGGCACCAGCATTTAGACACACACAGCTTGTTTTTCTGACAAAATGTTTAGTTGGAGGGAAGCCTTTGGTGGACAAGGAGCAGCAACTGGTCACTCAGCACTAAGCACAGGGAGCCATTATATTGCAAGGGCAGAGGTTCATCCACTAAGCAGTACAGTCAAATCTGAACTCCCAGATTTGGGGAATTACCATCTGCTTCCCTGGATGGCATGGGCTAGAGACCATCCTTTGCTAAATCAGGGACCTATCTGCAACTGAGAAGTTCCTCACATTTCCATTCTGGAAGCTGCCTGCTGGGCTTGACTCATCCCTGTGCTATTTTTGTAGTGTATGGATCGACTCACAACACAGGGATTCCCACAACCCTGCGCTTGATGCAGTATCTGCCACTTTTGGCTGTAGCTGTGTTAGAGTCAACCTCACTTCTAGACTACAAGCAAGAGTAACAGTGTAGAGGCTCTAAGCTACTACTTTCACAGAAGTGACCATCTTAGCAACTAAGGAGCAATTCTCAGTGTATCTATACACTGGTTTTGTGCACGACCAGAAAAGCTCTAGTTGAAACAGTTTAAAATGCCACCACCCCAGCTAGTGGCTGCCTCACTCACAGGAATCAGTACTCTAGGACATCAGCCTGCCACAGCTGCGTCTGTGCAATCTAACAAAACTGCCATAACACAACAGGTTTAAACACCAGACTGATAAAGCATGTACGTGTACTCCATTTTACAAGTCTGGCCTACTGAGACCTCTAGTGTGGTTGCAGCTACTTTTGCTTTGAATGTGCATCTGTGGGCCACCTGTGCTAAATCAGGGACCTGTTTGTAACCGAGAAGTTCCTCTCATTCTGCAGCAGCAGACAGCTAACACAGTTCTCCTTTTTGCTACACCAGCTACAAGAATTCTGCAGCTACTGTCCATCATGCTGGCTGTCATCCCAACATTCCCATGGCCTTCTCAGGATTTTCCATTCCCAAAGAACACCAATCAGCCTTTACAATAACTACTTACCCATCCCTGTCTGTTAACTTCAGAGTACTACACTGTGCGATACTCATTCAATTGACTTTTCAATACAATCTAGACTTTTCTGCAGAACTTGTATGGCATTTATGTTAATCTGCATTATTTTCATTAATCTGCATTGTTCTCTTAGAAAAGACTACCCCCCCCCCCCCCAAGATCATTGCTAAAAACACTGAAAAACCCGACTGTTCTGCACTGTCTACTGGAAGCAGCTGCCATGGTGACATTTGTCCTATGGATGATAGACAGCACTTCTGTAGCAGCAGTCAAAACTTGCATGGTCCCTTTGCAAAAAAAAAAAAAGCCAATAACCACCACCCAAGGAAATTACTCAAAATGTCAGCCACAGATGGCCAGCATCTGAGAAAGTACTGCAAGAGAGTAAAACTACTACATATTTTCCCTATCCTTCAATTTGCCTGTCAACATGTACTGTTGGAACAGGTTAGTGGGTTACATGAACCTTTCATGTGACCAGTGCAGCCATTCTCATCTGTCACAAGTAATTAAAACGGTAACTCATGATCACAAGAAGCTACTTGGTTTGATTTCCTGCTCTTTTCTTGATTACCTTTTGTTTTTTAAATACATGAAAAATGTGTTTTGTTCAAGTTTTTGTGGCACAGTGTGAGGTTTAAACATCAACTTTTCTAAAAATTTGTTAAGTCATGAGACCCCACCTGCAGTGCTATGTCCATCTTTCGGACCCCCAACATAAGTACATGGACCTGTTGGAACAAATCCAGAGGAGGCCACGGAGATGGCCAGAGGGCTGGAGCCCCTCTGCTGTGCAGCCAGGCTGGGAGCGCTGGGGCTGTTCAGCCCGGGGAAGGGAAGGCTCCTGGAGAGCCTGGAGCACCTTCCAGCACCCAAAGGGGCCGGCGAGGAAGCTGGGGAGGGGCTTTTCCCAAGGGCCTGCAGCGCCAGGACAAGGGGGAACGGCTTTGCGCTGAGAGGGCAGATGGAGATCAGAGCTGAGGGAGAAATCCTTCCCTGTGAGGGCGGCGAGGCGCCGGCACGGGCTGCCCAGAGCAGCTGTGGGTGCCCCAGCCCTGGCAGTGCCCAAGGCCAGGCTGGACGGGGCTGGGAGCCACCGGGGCTGGGGGAAGGGGGCCCTGCGCGTGGCAGGGGTGGGACTGGGGGGTCTTTAAGGGCCCTTCCAACCCAAACCATTCTGGTTCCAAGACCAAAAATAAATGTTAAACTAACTTTATTGGATTAGTTTTGTTTAGTTAAACTTGTAAGGAACAAATAATTCATAGTCCAAAAATCCTAAATTATTTGGTCTCATTATTAGACCCATACAGTTCAAGGTGAAGGAAAAAGCATACACCTAAGCAACTCTGTTGTAGAAAACATACACTGGTATTTTCTAGATCCACATTGTCTTTAACTTCCAGTCTTCAGAACCCTTTCAGGTTGTACACCAACAGCAAAAAATGCATGTGTGGCTTGCTCCCCCTTCTGTCACTAACTGGAAAACAGTGCTCACTCTGGATTAACAGTTTCCCAGGTGAGGATCCTACTCACTAGTCTGTATCTCCAGAGCTCAGTACTCACTCTTCGGTGTAGCCCACAAATTCTGGTCATTTTGGTTGTACTGAAGAACCGAACCTTCACCCAGGAAGAAAGGACTCCGCAACTTTACTCAAAGCTCAGCACTGATTTGCCCCAGCATGCCCCAATAACTACTACAACTCACAAAACAAGACTGTTCTTCCCTCTTTATTGACTGATGGATTTTCAGGCAGATCTGTTAATTACACTGTTAAATAATAGTTAAAAACAAACCAAGGCCAGAGGAGTTTGAAGTGAAGTATCTAAACTGAAGCAGAAATTGGGAAGGAAGAGGTGGGAGAAGCTGGGCTGGGGTCTCCACTTCTCTATCAACTGCAGCTCAGACACCCTAACTGCCACCACCATAACCCCAGATCATTAGATTCCAAGGCCTGGCTCAGATGGGACATCATCTAAATATGGAAACAGTTGCCCAGACGTAGCCAGATCAGAGGAGATCTGTCCAGATACAGAGGTGCAAGGCAAGTCAAGGGGAAGCAGTATTGCAGCAATCCTAGAACACAGCCAGAGATAGCAGCAGAGTCCCATTCCAGTTGGCAGATGGGTGAGTCAATTGGCCACTGTCAGTCTCCACAGAGCACCTGACCGACTGCTCTAGAGCTCACACATTGTGGGTCTTTTTGGTGAGCTGCGGATCTTCATCCACCAGCTTTGACTTGAGATGTTCCTTGTAGGCAAGGATGTCACCTTGCCACTTTGTGATTGTCTGCTTCTCGCAGACCCAGATCTCCTGTGCAACCTGAAAGCAAGCACACAAGGAGAGCAGCTTTACAGTACAGTATGTTATAATTTCACAAAAATCAATAAAACTAACCAGAATCTACTCTCTGAAGTCTGGTAAGAAATGAGGTTAGTAACTTTCACACTTCAACTACCAAAGAAAAATACCTGCACTGAATGAACTATCTTACCTAGGGTTTTCTGCATAATTTATACAAGATTTTAGAACTAAAAATCCTTGACTTCTCAACATTATTTTTTTTTTTGTTTATGGACTAAGAAAAGCCTTTCCTGCTGTCTTGGTTTCAGCTGTGATAAGCGTTAATTTTCTTCCTATTACCTGGTATAATGCTGTGTTTTGGATTTAGTATGAGAATAGTGTTGATAGCACACTGATGTTTCAGTTGTTGTGAAGTAGTGCTTACTCTCAAGTCAAGGACTTTTCAGTTTCTCATGCTCTGACAGTGAGCAGGTACACAAGCACCTGGGAGAAAGCAGGGCCAGGACAGCTGACCCGAACTGGCCAAAGGGATATTCCACACCACAGACTGTCACAGTCAGTATCTAAAGAGGGCAGAGTTGGCCAGGAAGGACTGATCGCTGCTCGAGAACTGGCTGGGCGTAAGTCAGTGGGTGGTGAGCAGCTGTAATGTGCATCACTTGTTTTTCTTGGCTTTTACTGCTCTCCTTTTTGTTATCTCCTTTTTCACTACTAATATTATATTATACTTTATTTCAGTTATTAAACTGTTCTTATCTCATCCCATGAGTTTCTCCTTTCCCCCATTCTCCTCCCCATCCCACTAGAGCTGTCAGGGAGCGAGCAAGTGGCTGTGTAGTGTTCAGTTGCTGGCTGGGGTTAAACCCCTGACACCTGCTAAACTGGGCGTTGAAAAAAGGTAGTTCTTGACCTGAACTACTTGGATATAACACACTAAAATATAAAATTATACCTGAACTTGCAGACAAAGCTATAGCTGATAGATGAGTACTTGACATTTGTGTGCGTGTGGTGCAAATTCTTTTGCCTGTGCAGACTGAGTGATAAAACACTGGGCTAGAACTACTCCAGTATAATTTTTAAAAAATCTAGTTAAGGCCTCCACAGTGTGTCATGATTTCCATTTAACTTATTCTTCACTTCACTTTTGTGGTGTGAGGTTTTCTTCTTTCAAGTACCTACTGTTCTCCTAGGCTAGGTCAGTAATCATTTCACATGAACATGGCAAGAGAATAGTGTCCAGTGATTTTTTTTTTTTTTTTTTTCACTCACACACCTTTTTGGGGATAAGTAAGAGCCAGTCAGTTGAAGACACCTTGTTTTAATTACTTAAACTGTCAGAAAGGTGCTCTGACAAAATTCACTACTTTTCTTACCTGCTGGATGAGTCTGAAGTCATGGCTGACAAGCATCATTCCTCCTTCAAATTCATTGATAGCATCTGCCAGAGCATCTATTGTTTCTATGTCCAAGTGGTTGGTGGGCTCATCCAGGAAAAGCATGTGAGGATTCTGCCAGGCCAGCCACGCAAAGCACACACGGCATTTCTGTCCATCAGACAGGTTCCTAATGGGGCTCACCTGAGAAACACAAGACACCATTTGCAGCTCTGCAGTGAAACTTAACAGACCACCATCCTGACCACAAAACATTCAGATCTCACACTGTGTTTCCAGCAGCCACATGACACAAGAGGACAGTTTAGTCAGTCTTACACCTAGGCTAAGCTTCTCTCACCAGCAGAACAAGGGGATTCCAGAGGCTTCTGAAGAAGTGTCCATAGTAAGACCCAGCTGGTGTTGAAGGTTCCAAAGGATAGTTAATTGAGGTCTGACTAGTGTTCACTGCATCCTGACACAATCGTAAAACTACTCTCAACTTCTGGATTGATAAATGGGGAAGAACAATGTAAAAATCAGTGTTGAACTGCAGTGATGAAGACAACTCCTGTCATACATGTGATGTGTGATGTACAGGAACATGTCATCTTTGGACTTTAGAGCACCACTGGTGATCCTACCCTCTTGTTTGAGCCAAGAAGTCCCCACTCCCAGCTGAGAATATGTTCTAGCATTTCTGCCTGGTATTCATCTCAGAAGTAAGAGATAAGCAAAGGAGTTCAAGTTACAGTTAAAATATGCTCAAGTCTAGCACTATGCCACAACTTGTCTTCTCTACACCTGGATTCCGAGGAGGTCACCCATTCCAACCCACATACTGCTGCAATGCAAAGAAAGTTCCTATGAGCTATGAGTTATTTTCTTCTCAGCAGAGACGGAAAAAACATTTTGATGCTGTGACAGGCTATGCTGTGTACTGCATCACACTGTCAGACATCCGCAAAGCAACAGAAAATGCAGCAGCTCTACTTTCCTAACGAGCAAAAACCAAACCTCAACAGCTCATACTCACCTGCTGCTTCCCTGTCAGACCATATCTGCCAATGATTTTTCTCATTTCCTCCTTCTCCTTGATCTCTGGGTAGCATTTCAGCATGTACTCCAGGGGTGAGAGGTCCAAGTCCAACTGCTCTTGCAGGTGCTGACAGAGAAGAAAAGTCAGCTTCAGGCTGTGCAGGCCGCCCACTCCATGGCCAAAAGGACGCGCATCCCCACCTTATTCCCCTCTGGTACCAGCTAAGCAGCAGAATACAAGAGCCAGTAACCCCACTCAGTACCACCACTGTGCTGAACTATTATGGAAAGAGCCTCTTGTTTCAGGAGCAGGAGTGCTGCTTCAGAATAGCGTGCTTGTCCACCACCAAGCACAAGGCAGCCATCTCTCCCATAAAAGGTGAGAGGCTAAACAGAAAGGACCACAGCAAGACTCTTTTCAGGGTAGGAACATTTGCTAGAGCCCATTCAGCCAACAGAACAGTTCCATCCCCTATCTCCAGGCACAGTGGGAGGGGCCTTAGATGTAGAAAGAGGGGCAACATTTCTTATGCCTGACAGCTTTTTCCTTAGCATTTCATGTCCCTGGTGTCTGCTGTAGGGAGTACCTGGTGGTATCTACCAATCTTCACATGCGAGTGCTTGCGAATCATCCCATCTGTGGGCAGCAGCTAGAAAGGGAAGATAAAAGTGTTTCACCAGGGAACCCCTCCTTTTGCTGTATGCCAGAAATACAGAGTCCAGCCATCTCTGCTCTGGCACAGAGGAGTTAGCCTGAACAGATAATATCGGGGGGGGAGGGGGGGGGGGGGAGGGGGGGGGGGGGGCGGGGAAAGCCCTATATTATAGCAAGATCTTAGGATTTCCAAGGCCTGATTGGGGTTCTGGCAAATAAGTGCAGCTTCTTTGAAGACTACCTCAAAAATAAAGGGTAGACAATGTAGGGAGCATACCTCTCCTGTGAGCAGTTTCAGCAGTGTTGACTTTCCAGCTCCATTGGGTCCAACAAGAGCTACACGGGTATCCAGGTCAATCCCAAACTCCAGGTTATTATAGATCCATGGCTGCAAACCGGAGAAATCACGACACATACTATGCCTTTCCACTACTACCCAGAACCTCTGGGCTGCACCTGTAATGCTCTATCCTCAGCAGACTGAGTATTAACACTTCCAATAAGTTTGATCCACTAGTCACATGCTGCAACCTGATCAGAAAGCTTAGTCAAAAGCCTCGTGCTCCCAAAGAAGGCAGGGATACAAGTAATCTCCATACTTCCCATGCATACTCCCTATACTCACCCCATCCTTGGTGTATTTGAAGCTGACGTTCTGCACCATGATGACAGGAGGGGGGATTTTCCCACAGGGTGGGAAATAGAATGACAAAGTCTGTTAACACAGAATAGCCACTTGTTAAGAGAACCTGAAGCACAAGACAACCCAGTTATTCTGGTATAACCTTGCCTGACTACAAACACAATCTGCAGACCAAGGCACTAGACTGTAAGCCCCTCTAGCAACTCACAGATTTATTCTGATTAGTTGCTTACAAGCTCATCCACTGGCTAATAAGTCCCTGCTTCTTTCCCCTTGAAATGTGGTCTTACACTTTTCAAACAAATAGGAGTTGCTCTGAGCATCCGCCCCCACCTTCTCCAAACCTTAGACATTCATTTGTGATTTCTGTATCTGCAAAACAGCCTTATTGATATGACAAATCTCCTCCTCTTTCCACTCTTCAGCATTATGCTATCTGCAGTACAGTCATCCTTGGCATCAGAAAGGGTACACCACTGTGGCTTCCAGCTGTGTCAACCATTCCTGCTGTCAGCTAAAGATCATTCTACTATACCTAGCCAATGTTTCTAATATTGATCTCTAGATGCAGTCCCATGTCTGATCCTACCTTATCATTCACAACTCTCTCTGTCAAGCCAGAAGCCATCATTTTTTGAAGGGTCTTCTCCTTGCTCTGAGCTTGCCTGGCCAGCTTCGCACTACCATGACCAAATCGTGCAATGTAATTCTGCAACAAAACCCAGAGTTGGCTGAAAGCCACAACAACAAGGTTGAGGAGGCGCAGGGATGCCCACCTGCATGGGTAGAAAGATGTTCATGCAGCTAGGCAGATACCTTCATATGGGCAATCTGATCTTGCTCCCAGTGGAATCGCTTCATTTGATTTTCTTCGAGTTCCAAACGAGTCTTTACATACTGATCGTAATTTCCCTAGAAGACCACAGAACATCATAGGTTGCCCGGAGAACAGCTCCTCTGTTTTTGCCAGTTGTGCAGGGCACCATTTACTTACTGTGTAGTACTTCAGTTTGCGGTTGTGCATATGGATTATGTTGGTGCAGACACCATTCAAGAAGTCTTGGGAGTGGGATATCAGCACAAGGATCCGCTTGAACCTGTGGTGCCACGCAAGTTATTAGAAACTAAGCTAGGGAAAGAATTCTTGCTCATTGGCCCTGGTGGTGATTGACAGGGGATTTAAAGACACTGCATCTCTCTTGCCTTCAATCTGATTAAGAACAAAAAGATAACAGCCTTGGAGATGCTCTGGGAAATCTGGAGTAAAGCAGCTACAACCAGCTGCGGTAAGCAAATACTGGAAACATCTCTCATTGTGTTAAAACACTCTTCACTGTAAGACAGTTCACAAAGAGTCGAGAGCTGGCTACCCATGTGGTAGATGACTTGTGCTACTGATGCAACTGACTCCATTGGCATCACAGTTTTTGGAAGTTTCAGCCTTTGCTGCTTACTTTCACCATAATACAGACTACCATCTGTTAGGTTTACTATGCATGGCTCCACTCTAAATCTGCACCACGGCTGGTTAAAGCCTCCCAAAAAAAGAGAGGTTCAAATTACTTCCCTAAAACATCTGACTTCTAAAGCAAGCATGCAAACGGTTCAACTGACAAAACTGACAGAAAAACCTCTGCAAATGAAAAGCCCTTCACTTTAAACTTTGTAACTATTCCTAAGCTTTTTACCTTAAGCCTTAACATTTTACCTTTGTTTACAAAAACCAGTCACCTGACATACTAGAACAAGATGAAACCGACACACTTGGGTACCACTGATCTGTGAAAACAGGGGACCAATATGTAGAAAGATGAGCTGGAAGCCAGCTCTGGAAAACTCACAGTACCGGTACAGCACATGGTGCTGGTACACAGGCTGCCCCCAGCTTCCAAGGAAGTAGCTTTAACCAGGTAGCCCCAACCAGCATTTTTCATTTCTTCAGTAAGGGAAAGACAGGGGCTTGTCTTGAATTCACCACCCCTTGCATCAAGAACTCTTCCACAGTCATGTGTAGCAGCAAGCACAAGAAGATGTCACCAGTACCACAATATAGTTATGTAGCCACAGGAACTATAGCCAGTTACCCCTGTAGCACCTGCTCATGTGCTGATTAGGTGTTCCAGCAGAAAAGCACAACTCAGAGAAACAGCAGACTCCTTCATGCTTACGTTTTCAGCTCTTCCTCCAACCACACACAGGCATCCAGGTCAAGGTGGTTTGTGGGCTCATCTAGAAGCAGCATGAAAGGCCGAATGAAGAGGGCTCTGAAAGGAGAAGGGAGATGACACAGTAGGGTAAATGCAGGTAACCCAAAGCCTCTCAGCTCTGCTCCCAGTTCTTAGAACTGTGTATGTGGCTCTGCAGAGTCAAGAGCAGGCAGGCATTCTCCCAGGAACCAGCAGGCAGTATATACCACTCACCTAGCAAGAGCCACCCTCATTCGCCAGCCACCGCTAAAGTCCTTCAGCTTCTTCCTCTGCATGGCTGGTGTGAACCCCAAACCATGAAGGATCCGTGAGGCCCGTGCTTCTGCCTTGTCAGCATCCAGCTCCTCCAGACGTTCATATAACTCCAAGAGTTTCTCACACTCCGCTGAAAGAAAGCCTGCCTGTCAGCACTTCTACCAATAAAGGGCTCTCACCTGCACCTCTATACAGCTGGGAAAGCTCACAGTCCATCTGCTTTATCACCGTTCAGCCCCCTCCATTCCCGAACCTGAGACACTTCTTAAGAAGCTGCATGGAATAATTTCATCTAAAGTGTAATCCTACAGGACTTTTCAACCATTACAGGGCAGCTGGGGGAAATAGATACTGTAACATGTAAAAACTCTGCCAAGGAACCTAAATAAGCCCTTTTCTTCAGTGAGGAGGGAAATGGAGGAAATGTCCCTTGGGACTCCAAGAAGCTTTACCATCTTCATGAGCCAGACGTTCTGCCTCTCGTTCTAACATGGCCCTCTCTGTATCCACCTCCATCACACACTGGAGAGGGGTCTTGTCACTGGGAGGCATCTCTCGAGTCAGGTGATAGATGTCAATATGCTCTGGGATGGGCACTTCTCGCTTCCCAATAGCTGACAAAAGCATGGATTTCCCTGTGTGCAGACAGACACTCCACATCATTGTTGGATTCAGTGAGATACAACATCACAGAGAAATGGATGAGATGCAGTCAGATCCCACCAATTCCCTCCCTTTCCAACCCCTGAAAATCCTTGGGAATTTCTTGCTCAAGAGGCCAGAAGAACTAGAAGCACAGCAGAGCATACTGCCTCACTGCAATAGGCTGCCCCCCCCAGCTAAGGCTCATCACCTGAGGGACAGGACTGAAACAAGAAGAATCTCTTTGGAAACCACTGCAGTTCAGCCCTTGCCCGGATTTAGGGAACCTTCTCTCTGCTGTGTACTTTCTGTTGCCTAACCAGGTCCGACACCTGCTACCAGGACCCCAGATTCTAAAGACTCCTAACATAGAGGAATGTTATGCACCCGTCATTAGGGACCCAGGTATTTTCCTGAAAGTTAAAACAACTGGTCACTCTTACTAGCTCCTCCTCAAGTACACCCATATTCTGCATCTCTCCATGTAGTGTCACCTTCTCCAGGGACTATACAGTTGTTTTCCCACTCAGGCCAAACCACACACTCCCTACTCCTCCACACTGTGCAAGTTCTTTGACCAATACCATCATCATTGGATTTACTGACACTGCTAAACAAGTCCTGCAAACAGGAATAAGGCAGATTCACAGATCCCAGACATCTCACCCAAATCTCACCAGAAACAAGTTCAAATGCACAGTCCAAAGCTAGAATGCAACCTCATACCTCCACCAGCAATACTAGCAATTCCTCTTCCTGGGTGGGGAGAGATGAGAGAATGGAAACTGCCATCTCCCAGCCACATCTGTCTAACAGCCCTATTTCTGGTTTCCAGTATCTACCACCTGCATCTGTCCAGCTTCTCAGCAGGACAGTATCCTCACCGAGCTCCAAGCAGCCCAGGTCACCGTGCCCCACAGCTTACCAATCCCATTCAGTCCAATGAGGCCGTAGCGCCTTCCGGAGTTCAGCTCCAGTTTTGTATCACTCAGCAGCTCCTGACCGTGGAAGGTCAGCGAGAGGTTAATGATGTGCACATCAGTGCTGTTGGGATGGGAGGCCAGCACTCCTGTCACAGCACGGGCAGCAGCTTTCTTTAATTCAAAGTCCTCCAGCTCCTTTGTAAGAGCATCCACCTCTATATGCAGAAACAGACCAGAGGTGTTAGTGATTTACAGATACAAGGGAAGCCATAAGCCCCAATAGGCCCACGACTACAAAAACAACTCCCATGTCCCCATTTCTACAGAAATGTTGAGGAGGCCCAGAAGCAATGACACTCTGCTTTTCAGCTTAGCAGATGGATACGTATGGTCTAACAGGAACTTCCACCTGCTCTCTCTAAAAAAATATGACCATTAGGACCAAGCGAGCTGCCAGAACAGCTAGCCTGTTATCCAAGAATGATGGGACTAGCTCTCACTGCAGGAAGGGCTGGGATGGTAAGAGAATTTATAAAGTGTTGCTTGCAAGCTTAAGGAAGGGCCTGGCCAAAGGAAAACTTGGGTAGAAAATAAATGAAGGGAAAGCTGCAAGAAGAAAAGCAGCAGCAGCATTGGAATAGGCCCTACCAATTTTTGCGAAGCTAATATGCCCATATGCATGCCCCCACCTCTTCCTTTCCTCCCACAGTATAAGCACACCTTTCCTATCATAGTGATCTGTTGCAGCCCAGCATTTGCAGTCCAATTTTTGGTGAAACAATGCCATTAGAAGAAGAAAACGGCACTGAGAATCTCAGCAACATTCCAGCTTCTCAAAGCAGAGACCTGGCATTCAGATTGTTTGTGTTCAGACCACTGAGGGATAGCACCCTGGCTCTCAACGTCTAGCACTCCTGGCAAAAACTCTGCAAAACCACTGTTATTGCCAAGGCTAACGTGCCTTACCCAAGAAGGAGCAAAAGATGCCGACTGTGCTGACACAGGACCCTCTCTGAAATCACGGGCAGCACAAGCAGACCAGTTGGATAAACAAGCAAACCAGATGAGCGAGAAGAGGGCAAGGCAGCTTTATCCTTGATGCATAACAACTTCACAGGGAACTGCTAGTAAGAAACAGGCACATATCGACCCACACTGCCTGCCCTCCGACATCCTCGCTGCTTTACCAGCCTGCCCTGCACTCCCAGCGCCTGCTCACCGCCACGGCTCTGCCGCAAGCCCAGCCGCCTGCCCCGCCCGCAGCCCCCGCCGGCCGTGGCACTGGCAGCCGCAGGCAGAGCGCTCCCGCCCGGCCCGGCCCAGCTCGGCGCGGCTCGACCCGGCGGAAGGCGCAGGGCCCGAAGCCTGAGCCCGCCGCGGCTCCCCAGGCTCCACCAATCGGAAGGCGCTATGCAAATGAACCGCGGGAGCGGACGGCGATTGGCTGATTCGGCGCGGGCGGGCGCCAGGGCCGCCCCGCCGCAAGACCGCCCCGGCTGGGCCAGCGCGCGTCCGGCACCGGCGGCCCCAGCACCGGCCCGGATGGCAGCACCGCGCAGGAGCGCACCCGGGACCGCCAGCAAAGAGCAGGGTCCTCGGGAGACCGCCCCCCCCGCGTCTCTGTCACGCATCGAGTGCCTCTTAAAACTGCACTGTGGGCTGAGTCTGAAAAAAACTTGCGTGCCCATCTGCCGGCGGGTCACCAGGCGGGCTAAAGCAAGGACCGACTCAACCCTCTCTCTCCGTAAGCTTTACCTTGCCTATTTCCTTTAGGGAGGTCAACAGCTCTTTGTTGACACAGTCTCTTTCCTAAGATAGCCAGGCTCTCAGTTTCTGCAAACGAGATATGGCCCAGAAAAACAGAACAGACAGGGCCATAGCCGTAAGAACAGTAAGAATTGAGGCACTACAGTGGTTCCTGCAGCGTGGGGCTGGGGGGGAACCCAACAAAAACTCGAACAGGGCTGGGCATAAAGTACCAGAAGATCAGGACCGTATCTGACAGGGCAAAAACACCATCAGCACCGTCGATCTTCACACTGCAAGTCTGAAGTGAGGGCCGAGGGAGCCCCTCACCTGCACAGCCTACGGACAGCCGCCACGGATCGCTGTAAGTGTCCGGCTGGCTCACAGGAGATGAGGTGGCCCTAACGGGAGGCACCGCGGCTGGCCCAGCTCGGCGCAAGCACGTGCCCACGGGTATCTCATCCGAGGAGAAACGGAAGTCCCAGCTCTCCGAGCCGCGGGCACAACCGATCGCGCACCGTTCTGCCCACCGGCAGCCCCGGCCGGGCGCTGCCAACGCCGGAACGCGCGGGGCTGCCGGGCTGAGCCCCACCGAGGGCTCCGCGGGGGCGCCGGGGAGTTCGGGCACGAGCCAGGCGCCCGCCGGCGCGGCAGCACCGGCATCGCGGCGTGGCCGCCTCTTACCTGGCAGCGACGTCCCGTTGGCCTCCGGGGGCCTGACCTCCTGCGGCTCCGTCCCGGCATCGCCGTTCTCCTCCGGGGCTCGGCGCGGCCGCTGCCGGGCCTTGGCCGCCTCCTTCTTCTTGGCCGCCTTCTTCTTGGCCAGGTCCGAGGGCATGGCGCGGCGGAGGCGCTGCGGCGGAGGTGCGACAGGCGCCGTTAGGCCGCGACGATCCGATCCGGCCCGCCCCGCCCCAGCCCGGCCGCCCCGCCCCGGCGGGCCCGCGAGCCGCCCGGCCCGGACCACGCGGCGCCGCCGGGCCCGGCCGAGGGCCAGCCAGCCGCCCGCCCGCCCGCTAGGCTGCCCTGCCCGGCGGCGGCGGCGCGGCCCGGCCCGCTCCGCTCCTCCTGCTCGCCCCGCCGCGCCGCCAAGCCCCTCCCGCACCGGCGGCTCCGCGCTTTCCTTCTGTCGCAACAGGACAGCTGCTACCGCGTGCGCACGCCCTGCCCCCCGCGGCGGCGACCAATCGTAGCGCGTAGCGTCACCCGCGCCGGGCCGCCGCACGCCTCTGGGAAGCCGAGTCCGCGTGCCCGCCGCCGCCCGGGCCCGGCCGCGCCGCCGCCTGCCGGGCACTGCGCGTCCCGGCATGCCCCGCGCCAGGCCCCGCCCCCGCCGAGAGCCGGGGACTCTGGCCCGCCGTACAATAGAGGCGGTGGTGTTGGAGGGCAGAGCGGCCGCCGCGGCGCTATAGCGCGGAGCGGGGAAGCGGAGCGGAAGCGGAAGGGCGGCTGGTCGCGATGAGGCGGCTGAGGTGGCAGCGGCGGGAGCGGGGCCCGGTGGGAGCCGCTGCCGCCCCCCGCGCCCCCGGCACGGAGCTCTGCACCGGCCCCATCGCCGGCTTGCGCGCTGGAGGGCTGCCGTGCCTTGCCTGCAGGTGAACGAGCCCGGGGGCTGCTGAGCCGCGGGGGCCGGCCCGGAGGGTGGTGCGCGGCGCCGCGCCTCCAGCCGCCCGCTGTCTCGGCAGGGCCCGCCGCGGCCCGCGCCGCGCCGCCTCGGCGCCCTAGGCTAGCGATGCTCCGCGACCGCCGTGTCTCCGAGCGCCGGAGCGGCCCCCGGAGCCCGCCCCGGTCGTAGCGGGCCTGCGGCCGCCACGACCCCCTGCCTTGCCTCGGACCGGGCTGGACCAGACCGGCCCGGCGGCTGGACGTCGCCCCGCTGGCCCCCGCCATGCGCCTGGCTGCGCTGCTGGCCGCGCTGCGGCCCGTGCTGCCGCTCGTCCTGGGCCTCTCGCTGGGCTGCAGCCTGAGCCTGCTGCGCGCCTCCTGGAGCCAGAGCGGGGCCGAGGAGCAGTGCCTGGGGGCGGCGGGCCGCCCCGGGCCCCTCGGCGGCGCAGCTCGCCCAGAGGCCGCAGATGGCACAGGCCACGAGGATTTCAGGCCCAGGATTGTTCCGTACTACCGAGACCCCAACAAGCCTTACAAAAAAGTGCTCAGGTAACATCTGTTCTTTTGGCTTGGCTTTTCTTCGGGGAGGATAATCCCATATGGATGGCACTTGGGGTTCCAAGTCCTCTGGCAAGTTAACAGGCTCAGAGTGGAATACGCCATTTGATGTACCTTGTGTAGTAGCAGCATGGTGCAGCAAGGCAGTGGCTGAGATTGTTACTTCAAAGAGGTGCAAGAGAAGTGTCTTAAGAAGTTAATTAAAAAACAAAAATGCCCAAGAACATTGAGAGTACTTCTCCCTAAGAGAACGTGTTAAATTAGACTTCAAAACTTTTTTAACCCGTCTATTCAATAGGAAAATATTGAGCAATTAATAGTATTATATATAACTTGCAAGTGGTTAGCTCTGGTTTGTTTTTAATTACACTAGCACAGTTTCCTAGCTTAGATAAATGATGTGAGATTGTAGTTTCCTTGAAGGAAGCGAGTGTCTTTACAAAATGGGATTTTTCCTAGTGAGTCTTCTCTTAAAGCTCTACTTCTGGGCTTAATTGTTTCGCCACTGGTAGACTCCAGCAGATAAAGACTTATTCCAAGTTACCATCATCCTTTGATTTTTGTTGTCCAGCTGTTTGTCATGCAGGTATGTCCTTCCTTTACAGAACTCGCTACATCCAGACAGAATTGGGATTCCATGAGAGACTGTTTGTAGCTGTGCTGACCTCCAAGGCTACCTTGAATACGTTGGCAGTGGCAGTGAACAAGACAGTAGCCCATCACTTCCCACGCCTGCTGTACTTTACAGGGTTGCGCAGTGCCAAGGTGCCTCATGGCATGGTGCTGGTGGCCCACGGGGATGAGCGTCCCATTTGGCTCATGTATGAGACCATGAACTATATCCATCAGCATTTTGTTTCTGACTATGACTGGTTCTACGTCATGCAGGATGACACCTATGCCCAGGCTGAACAGGTCAAGGCTCTGGTGACACACCTAAGTATTAACCAGGACGTGTACCTGGGACGAGCAGAGGAGTTTATCGGGGCAGATGAACAGGCCCGCTATTGTCATGGTGGCTTTGGCTACCTGATCTCCCGCAGCCTGCTCCTTAAGCTCCACCCACACCTGGACAACTGTCGCAATGAGATCCTTAGTGTGCGGCCAGATGAGTGGCTGGGGCGCTGCATCATCGATTTCCTTGGCATCACTTGTGTTTCCCAGCTCCAGGTACTCCCCCTTCTCAGGGTTTTGTGTTAGCTAGGCCTGACAACCCATGCTCTTACTAGTTCCCTGCAGCATAGCAAAGGGGCTGGCTTTTTCTGTGAGCCTCTGCTGTGAGTTACAGAGGAAGAAGGGGCTGCGTGGTGTGGTGGCATTGGGGAGAGGCCTGTAATCAAAGCTGAGATGCTGAAGGAGAAAACATATACAGTATTTAATTTTCACCTTGCTAGCAGATGCTGATCCACAGGCTTTTACCCTGGAGGCTAGGTAAAGGGCATGTTGGTACCAAGAACCAAGCGGACATGTAGTATGGGGGGATAAGGTGGGGGACAACGACTCTATTTTCATCTCTGGGTACTGCAGTCAGTGTGGAAGGAGGGACGAATGCATGTCTGGAGTGAGAGAAGGCTTCTCTGTGAACTTTTTCCATGCCAGTCTTTCTGGCTCTTGTCCACTTCAGGGCCAGCAATACCACACCTATGAACTGGCCAAAAATACTGAGCTGGAGAAGGAGGAGGAGGAGGAGTTCCAAGCAGCTCTTGCTGTGCACCCTGTTTCTGATGTGACCCTGATGTACCGGCTGCACAAGCACTTCAGCAGGATCCAGCTGGACAGAGCCTACCAGGAGATCCAGGACCTCCAGGTATGCGGTGAGAGATATCTGCAAAAACTCAACCAAACAGGTTTCCTTTTCTTTCAACGTAGCAAAGGAAGATTACTGCTTCTTTTTGTAGATGACTGTCAGCCAGACACAGGATATAGTCATGTGTCTCAGAAATAGCTCTTCTGACATGATGTTATCCAAAACGACTGTTGTGATACTACCAAGATACAGTTCTAGGTGGTGAGGCAGGCCTGGGTGGGAGAGATGAACCAGATCTCTTTGAGAAAGAGGTAGGGATTTGTATGTGTTCTCTCTTTGCACAGATGCAGATCAGGAACCTGACATCACTGACCCCTGCAGGTGAGGCAGGCTTGACATGGCCTGTGGGCATTAATGCCCCATTTCTTCCAAAGTCACGTTTCGAGGTAATCAGCTGGGAGTACTTCACTGAGCAGCACCTCTTCTCCTGTCCTGATGGCTCCCCCAAGTGTGAGCTCTCTGGAGCCAACAAAGCAGATGTCAGTGAAATCATTGAGTCTGCACTTGAGCAACTTAACAGCCGCTACCAACCGCTGCTCCGTTTCAGCAAGCGGCAGTTGCTGAATGGCTATCGGCGTTTTGACCCCACACGGGGCATGGAGTATACGCTGGACCTGCTGCTGGAGGCAGTGACCCAAAAGGGCCACAGTCATGTTCTGGCCAAACGAGTGAGCTTGGTGAGGCCCTTAAGTAAGGTGGAAATTATTCCCATGCCATATGTGACAGAGGCCACACGGGTGCAACTGGTGCTTCCCTTGACAGTGCAGGACCTGGATTTTGTGGCAAATTTCCTAGATATGTTTGCTATGAACACACTGGACACACATGATAATGCCTTGCTGACTTTGCTTTTCATCTACCATCCCTATGATGCCCAGCGAGTCAGCCAGGTGGATGTTTTTGCTGGAGTCAAAGCTATGGTAGGAGAGCTGGAGAAACGCTATGCAGAAGTTAAAATCCCCTGGATTAGTGTTAAAACTGAGGTGCCATCACAAGTGAAACTCATGGATATAGTCTCAAAGAAGCACCCTGTGGACACACTATTCTTCTTGGCCAGTGTTTGGACAGAAATCAACATGGAGTTCCTGAACCGCTGCCGCATGAATACTATCAGCAATTGGCAGGTCTTTTTCCCAGTGCATTTCCAAGAATTCAACCCTGCACTGGTGTACCGTGGTGAGCAGACAGCTTCCTCCAGCACTGACTTCCTGAGGGATGGGCATTTTGACAGACATTCCTTTGCTGAGGCCTGCTTTTATAACTCTGACTACATGACAGCACGCACGAAGCTAGCAGCTGATATCCTAGATCGAGATGAGGTGCTGGAGAGCATGGAGGTATTTGATGTCTTCCTCCACTATTCTGGTCTGCACCTATTTAGGGCTGTGGAGCCAGGGTTAGTGCAGAAATACGCACTGAGGAGCTGCAATCCCCGACTTAGTGAGGAGTTATACCACCGCTGTGTGGTTAGTAACTTGGAAGGACTTGCATCCCGCTCGCATTTAGCCATGGCCCTCTTTGAGCAGGAACAGGCTAACAGCACTTGAGAGACAAGAAACATCAAGAGCTTCTCAGCACCTTAATACTTGGCACTTTTCATCCCCTTCCCAGCCTTGCCATGGGTGAAGGGCATGTGAGGTCAAGGGAGGAGGAAGACTTTCCCAGCCCTGCTCTGAGGCACTGGCACGGGCTATGGAGAGAGAGGCTGTTTCTGGGAGGGGGTTGTGTGTGGGGGTTTGTTTGTTTGGGTTTTTTTTTTTAAATAAATAAAAGTTTATTTCCAGGCAGACTCAATGTGGTTCCTTGTAAACCTGATAGCATCTGGGATGAGGGATATAAAACAAGCTGTAGTCGACCTTACTTAATTCATGCAATTCTGCCAAGCAGTGCAGAGTGAGTGAATACAAGCTATGTACTGGAACAGTTACCTCAGCTTTGCTACCTTCAGTGCTGCTGTTGCACCCTCTTGTGTGTTTGTGTCCTCATGCATTTATTTTTCAAGGAGGCATAAACACAGCTTGTCTAGTTTGCTGCTGGACAGAGCTATTCAGTGCACTTTCACTTCGCTTTGTTTGGTTCCTCCACAACTGCAGAACATTCATTTTGTAATGTAATCTGGGAAGGTGAAGGAGCAGAAAATTCCCTTTGGCATGCACTAAACTTGCTTCAGTTGGGCTGAGCATGGTGGTGTGATACGGGGCTGCTGTATGCCCTAGAGAGCAACCAGGAACTGTTGGAAGGATCCCATCAACTAACTTTCAGTTCTGCAGATTGAGCAAGTATTATCCCTGAAAGTAACAGATTGTCACTTGCTGTCATAGATGGGCAGATGACAAGGCTAGCAGATTTAGCTGTTCAGCCCCAATTTGATAACTTGGTAAGTCCTGCACCTATTGAAGCAGTAAGTCTGTGCAGCTGTTCCAAGGGACAGAAAATTCCTTGGTTACGCCGCACTTCTTGCTTGTGCTCCTGGCTCTAGATGGCTCCAGGCAGCTTTGGCACCTGGTGATTTCCATTGGGTATATCCTGCTACTTGCCATGTGCATCTTAATGGAAGCAGGCAACTGTTTGCTTATTCTCAGGGGCTGTTATTCCCAGCTGATGTCTAGGTTTTCATTAATGTAATCTGCTAAATAGATTAAAAGATGTCTTTTTAATGACTGGGTATGAGTTTTCAGTGTATTCCTACAGGAACAGGGTTTTGGCCAAATGTTGCTCATTATATTTGGTTATTTGAATGGCAAAAATATTGGTAAAAGCTTGCAGATAACAAAGGTTGACCAGATGGGAGAAAATGAGGACAAATCTGCTATACAGAATGATTCAGATATAAGATGTACAGAAGACAGGTAACTGCAAATTGTTTCTCTAGAAATTAAGCAAATGGCTCATGTTTTAGATTTCCCTGTTCTGTATCACAGAGGAGGAAGGACCTCTGGGGTTCATCTAGTTCAACCCCACCACTGCACAAGGGGTCAGCTAGAGCAAGTTGCTCAGGACTGTGTCCAGTTGCATTTTAAATGTCTCCAGAGATGGACACTCCACAATCTATCCCAGCTATCTGTTCCAGTGTTAAAAAGTTATGTCTCAATACAGCTAAAAAGTTATGTCTCATGTTCAGATGGGATTTCTTGCATATCATTTGGTGCCTGTTGCCTCTTGTCATGTCACTGGACATGCCTGAGAAGCATCTGTTTCTGTTTTCCTTATACTTTCCCATCCATGACTTGTATGAGTGGGTGGGAGCCATGCTGAGCCCATGTTTCTTTAGGCTAAACAATCCCAGCTCTCACAGCCTCACCTGCTATGACAGACACTGTAATTACTTGACCATTTTCACAGCCCTTTGCTGGACTCGCTCCAGTATGTCAATGTCAACCTTGTAGCAGGGAGCCCAGAACTGGGCACAGCGCTCCAAGTGTGCCTTGCCAGTGCTGAGCAGAGGTGGGTTGCTGCCCTCAATCTGCTGGCAACGCTCCTAATGCAGCCCAGGATAATGCTGGCCACCTTTGCTTCAAGGGAATGCTGCTGGCTTATGTTTAATTTGTTGTCCATCAAGACCCCACCAATCTTTTTACTGCAAAGCTTTCAGCTTTCTAGCTCCCTTCCACCCAGTGTCCTAGAAATCAAAGGCCAAAGCCCTGATGTGGACTTGCGCATTTCAGCGTGAGGAGCCAGTGAGAGTGAGGGCGACTAACCCTGTTCATGGCTGTGTAGGCACTGTTTAAGGAGATTGTTACTTGCTATGCTCATGAGGAGTATGAGGTAGAGGTCTGGTGTCAGCATCAGAAGAGGTGCTGAAAGATTAGAAAAGCTTCAGAAGTATTCAGTCTGGCACATTGCTTCAAATTGGATAGAAATCTCAGGTTTGTTTATTTAAAAACGAAGGGATGTCTTGATTACATTTACTTGGGAAGAAGCTGGATCTCTGCTGAATGTCTCACTGGGATGTGTATTTATTGCTAGGCAAACTTCCAAAGGGTGAGAAGCTAAGTGGGAAACTTTTTCTTATTTTGCATGGGAAGTGGTTGTTTTGCGTGAGGTGCTGACCCATTATGGTCCCTGTAGGAAAAGCACTCAGACTGGGTGAAGATATCATTTAAAATGTGATGCATTACACTAACACTATAAAGAGAGGATAGGATAGATAATCTTCCATCCTTTGGATGTGGGCAACCCCAAGTGGCGTAGCAGTGGATGGGCCTCTGACCCACATGCTGCACGCCATGCAGACCCCACCTGTAGAGCAGGGTCTCCCATTTTGGCCCTCAGAGCTATTACAGGATTACAAGAAGACAACTCTATTCATCATTTCTGCTGCCAGACAGAAAGGATGTTTGCATGAGGATTTCTCATCTCACTTTCAGACAAAGGTAAGGCCACCCAGGTGGTGTAATCGCTGCTCAGGACTGAGGACTGCCTGCGGGCTCTTTTACCACGAGCTGACTGTGGTGGTCCTGGGGGCCAGGGATCTGTGCTGCGGACACAGGCTTGAGCATGGCACCATGCGGACAGCCGCAGCACAGGCATGTGGCTCTCGGGTTAACTGTTCAGTGGGTCATCAACACCTCGATGTACGGTGACTGCCTTCCAGTCAGCATTGAACCCCTGCTTCTGCTTGCCTTGGTGATGGTGTGTTTGTCTTCTTGAACACAGAAGAGATTCTGATGCATGAAATAAAACCTCATGGTGCCAGAGAGGATGCAGAGCTTGCAAGTGCAAGGCTCAATATGGTGTAATATCCCAGGAGAATTCCCTCAATCATTGTTCTGGATCACACATTTGGGAGGACTAGCAATAGGTACTGGATGCTGTAGAAAAACTGTGTAAGCAAAGCAAGCAGCTTGGTATGATGCATGGGTGTAAACCAGGTGTCATGCGACCAAGCTGAATGAATAAACACTGAAGAAGATAGAGCAAGTTAACTGTCAGGAAATCTCTCTCTGAGGTAGTGAAACTGGATGCTGTAGGGGATGTAGCAGTTGGGGATATCTGTGGTGCAAAACAAGCTGCTACAGAGAAGGTTTTAAAATTACATAAGGCAAGCCAGAATTACTAGTGAGTCCTCATTAGGGAAGAAAGAGAATCACAGGAACCAAAAGATTGAGATCTGGTGGGCTGTCTTTTAAACAAAACAAAAGACATAAACCAAAAAAAAATGGAACAGATCATTGTTTGGTAAGTCACTGCCCACGTCGGTGCATACAAGACAATGATGCAATACTACATAGAACCTGAGACTCTTCAATCTTGGGAGGAAACTGAGGGAAGCTGGAAGCTGATTTTTAATTTTTTTTTTTTTTTAATCCAGCTGTGTGGGAAAGGAAAGGCAGGAATTACTGCCAGCAGACTGCTGAGTCCATAAACTGAAGATTCTGGTTTATTGATCAAAACTCTGTATTCCAAGGTGAGATTAGGCTATATGAAAGCAACAACTTGCGTCTCACAGGCAGGCAGGTTGGCTGTCACAGTTATGCTCTAGCTGGAATCGCCTGGGGATAATAAACTAAAAATGCAGAAAAAAATCAAATTAAATGTTGAACAAATTGATCCAGTATTACACCAAACAAGAAAAATGTTATTTACTCTTTATCTAACATTAGACTAGAAGCAAATGAAACCAGAAATGCTAACTGACAAGAAATTTGGTGTGGATGGCATTACTGTCAAGTAACTAACTTGACTAGCACTAGTCAGGGTTGTTGTACAGCCAGTAAGACTTGGCAAATGACTTGACTTAAGCCTCTGAAGTTACCTATTAAGTTAAAGATTATTAGACAGCCATTACATGAATATCCATTTGATTTAATGCAATGCTTTAACTATTAAACAGAAAGTTATACAGCAGC
This sequence comes from Falco naumanni, assembly GCF_017639655.2. NCBI lineage: Eukaryota > Metazoa > Chordata > Aves > Falconiformes > Falconidae > Falco > Falco naumanni. Next base: position 62,933,067 of record NC_054057.1, read on the forward strand.
AAACAAGTCATGTGACTTAAGAACTGGTTGGCATATCACCTAAGAGCCACTTGTTGGATTTGGGCAGTTCTGCTCAGGTCCTAGGGGAACAGTTCTCCAGCCAGTGCTGTTTGACATGTAATTGATGATTTGGAAGCAAATGTAAGATCTCTACTGATAAAATCTACAGATGATGGAGAAAATGAGCACTGCAAAAAACAGTCATAAAGGTAGAATAACAGTGGAGAAGAGTGTGTAGCAGAATAAGGCTATTCAAAATGATTTTCTCTTATAAGTGGTTCATTGTAGTTTCACTGGGGAAAATGGAAGCCTGTCACTCCTCCAGAGGAGTGTGTCAAAAGAGGGGAAAAAAAAAGAAAAAAAAAAGAAAAAGGTATATCTGGAAAGAAAGTGACTGACCAGGACCCACTATTTTAGACACTGAAATACAGACCTATCCCAGCCCTGTAACATGTAATATGATGTAGATATATAGATACAAAACATGATATGACTGATTGATACAGGTAGGCAATCTGGGGGAAGCAGATGCCGTTGATGTGAGAGACAGCAATAAGGCCTCTGGTCGCAGAGCCCTTTTATTTTTTTTGTAAGGCTTGAAGGGAACAGAGAGAAAACAAGAAGAATGTACAAGAAGTTCACAAAATTTATCGAAGATTGGAAGAAACATTTTACAATGAGACATGCAGAACTCCTGTAGCAATAAGACAAGGGGTAATGGCTTTAAACTGCTTTTAATGGTTTTAAACTAAAAGAGGGCAGATCGACACTAGATATAAGACTGACATTTTTTATGCTGAGGGCGGCGAGGCGCCGGCACGGGCTGCCCAGAGCAGCTGTGGGTGCCCCAGCCCTGGCAGTGCCCAAGGCCAGGCTGGACGGGGCTGGGAGCCACCGGGGCTGGGGGAAGGGGTCCCTGTGTGTGGCAGGGGTGGGACCAGGGGGTCTTTAAGGTCCCTTCCAACCCAAACCAATCTGGGATTCTATGAACTCTAATTACTTAGAAGGTTGTGAGGTGATCTTATTAGAGTGTATAAGTACTTTTACTGAGCAAAACTGCTGGATGCTAAAGAGGTTTTCAATTGTCTAGGGGTAAGGCACAACAACAGCAACACCAAAACAGCAGCTTTAAAATGTGACAGATAATTCCAGCTGAAAATAGACATATGCTTTTAGTGATGAAAGTGATTAGTTAGTGAAATAACAGAGCAGTAGCTTTTCCAGTATGTTACAATTTGTTTGGTTTGTGTAACAGTGATTATTGGAGGCCCATGAGAAATTGTCATATGTAAGTGGGCAGAATTAATGGTCCTTCATAGCCTTAAATTTCTTGACTGTGAATATATAGTGAATTAAGGTTGCAAAAGAGAAATCCATCAAAGGCTATTAAACACAAAGGCAAAACCTCTGTCACAGTGGGTCTCTGAACCACAAATCACTGTGAACTAGGAGAGCATTCATGGAGGTGTCACTGTACGTCCACCCTACTTTTACAATCTTTTCTAGGCGTTCAGTGTTGGCCACTGTCAGCAACAGGGTGAATAGGCCAAGTGTACACGATTTGACTCTACCACCATTTTTATGTCATTATCTGCAAAAAGGGACTACATTTTTGTCCCCAAGGACAGACTTTAGTTCAGCAGAAAAGAAAATTGTGTGAAGATCATGATACAGAATTCATGGACTACAATGGGGTCATAGTGTGGCCAGGAAGACAAATTACTATGAGTGTCATCTTTGACTTTGTAAAACAGCGAACATGCACACCCTGGCTAGGTGTCTGTGTGCTGCCAGCTGCGCTTACTCGGTCACACTCAGGTCATGCCTGTGCAGCCCCTGGGATGGCTGCCTTTGTGCCAGCCACAGCTGACAGGATGCTGAATTTTCTCACTCAGAAGTGGTTCACAGCCAGTTGCTGGCACTCTGGAACATGCAAGCCAATTGCTTGCAGATGGTCTAGGCTGTTCCATGGAGGTCTGGAGGCTGTTGGTCAGATCAGATGACCAGACACAGAGGATGATACACTCTCATCGATCGGTGCACATTTCCTGAGCAAAAGCAAGGTAATCTTGCTCAGCTGGCTCCTCCATTCTTACCTTCAGCATGGAGACATCTTTTCTGAGGAACCTGCCTTATGCTATTTGGCCTTGAGCATTACCTTGTCACACACATCCCTCGTGAAGCATGCTTTATGGTACTGCGGAACATGTGCAGTCTGCCAGTGCAGCCACTGGCCTGGAGCCCCAACCTGAGCCACAACCCAAGGTGCTTTCTTGCGACACTATGCCAGGGCTTGCCCCTCATGAGTCACCTACCTTGGCCAAGTCACACTCCCTTGCATTCCTCTTTCAGATTGCCTTTCCTGGATGTACCTAGCACTTACGTTATCTTCCCAACATGCACGCTGCACCATTTCTTCCAGGGTGCTCAAAGGCGGCAGTTATTGGATTACAGGTAACACACGCGCTTCTTTTCCATTTGCAACAGTGTTTTTCTAGTGCAAATAGCTGTAGCAAAATGCTTGAAAGTGTGACACACATGAAAAATGCAGGCTGGAAAAGCTGAAGGCAGGTGCAATAGACAGGCTCCATTTCAGAATACCTGGCGAGACACAAATCCACTTCAGAATCTTTGCAACATTTTATTTCAGCTTTTAGACTTGCACGCTTTTTGGACACTTGGAATTGGCAGAATTGCTTGGCTTCTACTCATCCGATAATCCTTGATGGCGCCTTGGAGCACTGGAGCACTGCCAGCGCCCAGCCTGTGCAGCCCCCTCCCACCCCTCCCCGGCCGCAGCGTCCCGCTCTTGGCTAGCACTGCCCTCGGCGCTTCTCCAGCTCGCCCTCGAACAGCGGGGTCCCGCACGCCCTGCGCAGGGCGGCCACGCAGCACCTTCCCTGTCGCTTCCCGTTCCAGCCGGCGCAGCCCGAGGGCCCACGGGCCAGCACCCCCCCCGTCTCCAGGGACCAGACCCCCCACCTCCAGGGGCCAGACCCCCCTCCGGGGCGTGGCTCCAAGCGGCCAGGGGCCGCCAACGCGGGCGGTTAGCGGTGCTGGACGTGCCCACCCGCCGCGCGGGGGCTGCGGCTCTCCAGGCCCCGGCCCCTGCCACCCCCTGCCGCCCCCGAGGCCGTGCCGTGGCTCTGTGCCGCGGGCTCTGCGGTGGGACCCGGCCCGTCCGACGACCGCGCTGGGCAGAGGGGCCGGGGCCGGAGGGCGGTGCGTGGAGGCTGCGGCGGCTGGGGGCGGTGGGGAGCGAGGGGCGCTCAGCGGCGGGAGGGCGCCGTGGCGGTGAGTGGGCTCTGAAGGCGGGGGACTATGACACCGGGCTCGGTGGCGGACCCGCAGCCCGTCCATCCCCCACCAGAGGCTGCCGCGGACGCCGCTGGCTGGCGGGAGCTTCCCCGGGGCGGCCGGCAGGGCCGGGAAGGTGCGGGCGCTGCCCCCGCCCGCCGCGGGAGGAGCTCCGCGCCGCACCGCCCCCGCGGGGCTGGGAAGCGGCCACGGGGGCCGCGGCTCCGCCATCCTCCCCCCTGCCGAAGCGGTGCTAAAAGGCAGGAGGTGGGAGCGCGGCGGGCCCAAGGCGTCGGTCGCTCGGTGGCGGGACCCTCGCCCTGGCGGCGGGGGCGCTGCGGGCCGCCTGCCCCGGCTTCGCGCTGCCGCTCCTGCGCGGGCGGCGAGCGACGCGCACTTTGCAGACGGTCCCTGCGCCGCTCTCTGCAGCGCCGCGCAGGCGCCCCGCGCCCGGCGCTGGGACGGCGGCCCCCGGGAGAGTGGGAGAGCGCCGCGGCGGGGAGGAGCATGGACGGGACGGTGAGCCTTGACCCGGGTGCCGCCGCCCCCCCCCTGCCCCGGGCACCTGCGGGAGCGCTGGCTGCGGGACGCCGCCGCCTGGGCGCTGCCACCTCCCTCCCCCTGCCCCGCCAGCGGCGCCCACTGGCCGGGCACGGGCCCCGGCGCCCGGACCCCGGGCACTGGCGCTGCTCCGGCCCCGGTGCTGCCCGCAGCGCGCGCCTGACCGGGGGCTCGCCGGGTCGGGGCAGCGGACCCCGCGCCGCCGCTGTGCCGCCCGCCGTGCCTTCTGCCCCGCGGGGCCGGGGGCTGGAGCTCTCGGGGGAACCAGCTCGTTCTGCTCTTCCCTTGGGAACTGGCGTCGCGCCGGTGCGGCCGCCCGCCTGGCCCGCCGGTTGTCCCGGGCCGTGCCCCGCATCCTCGGCCCCGCTGCGGCGGCTCTGCTGCCTCGCCGGGTCCCGGTGGCTCAGGGAGGCAGGCGGGGAGGGGCAGCCCGGTGCTCATTTACCGCTCCCAGATGTGGCCTGCAGGCCCCCTCGGGAGGCTTCCCCCGGCAGGGACTGACCTTCCCGGGGGGAATCGTCTAGCCTGCCCTGTCACGGTCGTCTGGAAAGGAGGGTCCTCTTCTCAACACCCTGATCCTGGAGACATGGCGCACCCCAGTGCAACTGACTTGAAGGCTGTCGCCAGCTCCCCAGGAACAAGCAGCCTTCATGTAGGAGGTAGCACCTTTTGAGAGAGAGCATATGTTTTGCTGCCCCTCAGCTCTCTTTTCAGTGGGAGATGTGTAGTCCCAGATACTCAGGACAAACCGATCTGTATCTGTAGGAGACTAATGCTCTGCGTGGCTGTCCAGAAGATCTTGACTTCCTGCACAGGCAAACCATCTCACTGTGGCGCCACGAGCTTGCTGCTGGAGACTGCTGCTCCTTCCCTCCTTCCTGTTCCTTGGGCCTGAACTCTCCTCTATCAGCATCGCCTGTGGAGGGACCCTGTGCTGGACTGAGGCAGAAATTCAGCGGCAGACTGAGGAGAAGGCAGGGTCATTCCCCAGTTAGCATGGTCTGGGGGTGCACTTGTTCAGTATCCTTGCCCAGTGTTGTCATCACTGCCCTTGGAGAGAATGGCTTCATACTACTGCCCATCCAGGCGGAGTCCTGCAGCGTCTGAAAATAACTGGTTCCTTGGTGCTGCCTTGGGAGCAATCGACAACCTGCTGTTTACCATTGGGACGCCATGATGACAAACCAGCCCATCTTCCCCTAGGGCAGGGTGAGGGTGAGATCCCCAACGTCAGCCTTTGGCTGCCTCCTTTTCCACAGTGCTGCAGTGATGTTCCTTTCTGTACCTCATGCGTTCTCCTGGTCAAGCCTTTCTCACTTGCATTGCCTTCATTTGCTGTGTTCTGCCTCAGAACTGCTTTCCCGGACTCCATCCTTCCTTGACATCAGCTCTGTTTTAACACAGTTCACCATGATCTTCTTTCTGCTCTTTGTTCTTCCCTTGTTTTTACCCTGCTGGACCTAGAACATTGTTACTGTCCCTGATGGAGTTGTCTGCTCTTGTGCTGACCAGCCCAGCCTAGGCTGGCACTGTGATGCTTGTGTTTCCCTTTCTGGCCTGTTGGTTCTTTGAGCAGTTGCTTCTAACTGCATGACTAAGTATGAGCTTACACTTGTGAATGCTGTGAGTGCTGGTGTTCACATCTGTTCTGCTGCAATGCTTCTTTTCTTCATCAGCTACAGTAGAGAGCTGGCAGAAGAAGCAGTGCTTTGCATACACAGGTGCAGCTGGCTCAGCTCTTTCTGAGGAGTGGCTCCCTTTTCCTTCTTACCCTGGCTCATCTTCTCTGGGACCTATCATGAATATACAGACACTGAAGCTGCCTGACTAAACCCTAAGTCTGTGGGGTCATTAGTTCTCCCAGTCTGCCACACCTTCATCATCCTACCAGGGCAGCTAACAACACCTGCTGAAATGCTAGAGTACTCTGATAGACTTAAAGGATTTGATTATTTTTTTTTTTTTAAGAATGAAAGCAGGCTGGCTTGCTTGAAGTTCCTGAACTGACCTGCTTTCCCAGAAGTTGCCAGAGATAATCTGATGGCAGAAATGCAACTGAGAACATCTATGTAAGAAGATACCCATGCTTCTTGGTTAGGCCAGACAAATTCCAGGGGTCCTTTCCAATCTTAACCATCCTATGGTTCATACTAGAGCATGTTTCAATATCTTGACAGGTTATAGACAAGTGGTGTGCTTCCTTCAAGTTTATTTCCAGTCTTCCCCAAATATATGCTGGCTCCCACCTGTAAGCTGAATAGCCTATGAGAATAGCCTAGTGCCTGGGCAAAAGTACTGTCTTGGCAGTGTGGGCATGCATTTGTGTGCAGTTGTCTGCAAAGAAGCCCCTAATCACTGTCAGTTGCATCTTTTCTTTCTTGCTTTTTCCCTCTTCTTTTTTTTTTTTTTTTCTTTTTTTTCCCCTCCAGTTGTATTGCTTATGAAGTGTCACATGGGTTGGTGCTGGTCTAGGAAATTTTATTTATATTGTGTATTACTTCCCTCTCACTCAGTATGTACTTTCTCTTTTCAGAGCTGGATCCAAATGCATCCTTGGCTTGCTGTCTTAGAGCTGTTCCTGCTTCAGGTCAATGAGAGTATCTGTTGCTAAATCATCATGACATAGTATCTGGTCTCCTGCTCCCCCCTGCTGGATAAGCTTCCTGCTTCCTCTTGGTCTATACACATGTGACTCCAGGTGTTCATCAGCTACCTAGTCCGGTACAGGTAGGTTTTAGCCCTTTGAAAAATGACCTGTTCTAGGTGGAAAGAATGTGTCTCTGCTTTGTCTTGGGAGTGGAACATGTTTGCCTTTGGACATATGGGAAATGTTATTTTGTGAAATAGATCCTGAACTGCCTGCTTGCTGCTATTGACCTAAGCTGGTCCTTTTACTAGCCAACTAATTCTGTGATAGTTTCTGCTAGTGCTGGCAGGGAGAGTGCTGATTAGGCAGAGTGGGCTGGCTCAGGGTGAGTAACGTTGGAGAATGCAGTTGGTAAGACGAGGCCTAACAGGAAAGAATGAAGAGGAGGAGGACTAGCAGGTACTCTTTGAGGTAATTCATTACTCTGTTAGCTACAAGTAAATGTGATTAGTTCTTGTCAAATAGCTATTGATTTGTAGGGTTACTAGGCTTCTCACAGCAGGTTTAAATTACCATGGTTAGCTCTTCCCAGCTGATAGACTTCTCCAGTACCTGCTGATGTTGGATATGCATTGGTCATCTCCATGATAAGGTACTCAAATCTGCCACTCAGGTCTTTATTTTCTACCGTCAGTTCCATTCTTGTTGCTTCCACTGGTGAATGTCCACTTGTATCCATCTGTCTTTTTTCCCAGTCAGTACACAGTGTACCTGTAAGGGACTTTGTTTTTCCTGCAACTGGATTGGTGCCTTTTCACCTTCTACAGCCTGCACAGGTCGCTTCACTGGTAGCATAAATTGTCTGGTAAAAAAAATGTGTTCTATTTTGCATTGGAAATAAATAGCCTAGCTTGTAACTTTTTTTTTTTTATTTTAAGACATGTTAGGCTTGTTACTGTCATCTGATTTGGCCCTTTAACAACCACATTGCTTAGTCTGCTGCAGCATAGTTACAAACTTTGCCTGATGCCTGCTACCTCTGGCTGTATGATTCTGACTGAGCTAGGGACAGTGTTATGCAGAGGCAGCAGTACTAGTGTACCAGTCGTAACTCACATGAACTTAAGAACTGTGTTGGTGCTGACTCAGACCAAAATACCCTGTCTCTGACTAGCAATGGGTATGTGGAAGCAGCATAGGAAAATGAGGCAAATACGGAATATTTTTTTTTTTCCACATACCTTTTACATTTTTGCTGCCATCTAATTATGGAGTCAGCGGTTTGGAGTAAACAATGTTAGAAAAATCCCCTGAATTCTCAAGTCCGCTGTTTCGATGTTAGGTTTTTTCCTAATTGTCCCAGTTTTCTGTGATTGACTTTTCTGTGATTGTTTTCTGTCAGTATTCTGTCCTTTTCTGTTCAGCTAAATGTTCTTTCGGATTCTGAGTCCAGGGAGAGCTATAGGACCATTTGCTCTGGCATGTTCCTAAAGGTAGTGGGTACCTGTATCCAGCTCGCAGTTGTTGCTGAGTAGGGGTACATCTTTTAGAAAGATAGTTTGGTAGTTCTCCTCATTCCGGTTCCAAATGATAGAAGACTGAGGTATGGATGAGTGTTATTTGGCAGCAGGAGTGACCAGACAAAAAGGGGGTGACTGCAGATGCTAGGCAAAAGAAATTGGAACTAAAGAAAATGAGAATAACAACCTGCTAAGCAGGAAACACTGTTGTGAGTTTTCTTTTTTTTAATTGTGTTTGCACTTATTGATGGTGTTGGGTTCAAGATGACCACTGAATGTCAGGCAGCAAATGTGGCAAAACATTTCTTTTCTAGTTGACATCTAGGAAAGTTTCTTTCCTTTTCAGTTCTGACACCGCACTCCATTTCTTTCTATTCCTGTAACCATCACATGCCATGTTCTGTATGCTTCCAGACTTGTTAAGAACCCGTTGATGTTAAAGTTAACGCAGAACATACCTCCTGACGTATATTCCTGCAGAGAGTCTGCAACCCTTACTGGAATCGGAAGAGCTTATGTATCAAAATTCCTTTAGCTTTTTGATGAAAGCTAGAGTGTTAACTATAACTTTCAGTACTCTTAATCACTTGGAGCTTGCTCCTCTCCCAGTGAGGTATGGCCACAGTGGTTTCCACAGTGCTTGGGCTAACACCTGGAATTTGCTGGTCTCCACTTAAATTGAATCACATACCAGCGACCTAGCTTTTCTGGAATGATACAGTTGGAGGAATTAAATAGTTCTTAATTTAAAATGTAAAGGATTAAGAGTGTTGGTGTTATGCCACGGAATTATCCATGTTTTTTATTTATAGAGTAGTGTCCTAAGTGCATAGAAGCAAGCAAGTAACTATAATTTGCCTGCTGCTTCTTCTAGCTCACAGAGTTACCGCAGTCTTCTCCATAATGCTTTCATAATGTAGACAGTGGCTAGTATGTCTTTATCAGGAAATGTTACTCAGAAGTCACCAAGTGAGTCACGTGTGATTTTTGTGAATTGGCAGCCTGAGATGCCCTTGTCAAATGTTTCTGGTATTCACTGAGTGAACACAAGGGTAACAGTGCATGGTCATTCTTGTACCTTGATATATTGGTATCACTGGCACCTCAATACTGGACAAGGTTCCCATGAGTTTTATGGAAAGCTGTTTTGATCTTCCTTCCTTTTTTAAAAAAACCTCTCTCTTCATTTATTCTAGTGGCGGAGAGACATCCTTCCTGTCCTTGCCTTTATGGCCTTGGGTAGTCCAATAGCCTTTACTGTTTTGTACTCTTACCATAATGATGATGTCTGTGTTTGTCTATGGTAGTTGTGCAAAGCTAGGGGTAGAAGCATATCTCTTCAACTATAACTATCACCATGGCTTAAATGAAGCCCTTAGCTAGACTGAAGAATTTGCCTGCTCCAAGAGTGTCGGAGTCTAATCAACGCTGTATCTTTTCATTTTTACCCTGAAATTTGGCACGCTTATTCTCTGCCTGTGAATGAATCTTTTAAAATATTTGCTTATAAAGGCAGTTCAGCTCCTTTCAAAGTCCTGAACTGCAGAGAAGAAAATACCATTTACCGATCATATATTTTTAAACTTACAGGCACAGCTGTTGCACTGCAGTGGGAAATTGTATAAACTTAACTTTTCATAAGCATGTGGCCTTTGATTTGCAAATGTGCTTTTGATGATGTGGAAGAAATTGGATTTAATTTGGTGAAATTGCAAGGCCTAACAAGGCATAACATTCAAAATTTATTGATTAATGATATTTAAAGATTTAAAACAGTCATTTTCCCCTGGCAAAGCATGTACAGTTCATGGCAACTGCAGAATTTACAGTTAAAAGGTGATGTCTAGATGGGAAGCAAGAGCTATGTTTGCCGTTGTTAGGTGAGTGAGGAATGATTTTTGAATGTTACCTGTAGATAATTTTTTTAAGCTTTCTGTTTTCAATGTGGAGAAAAGACATACTGCAAGGTTACTTGAGGTGTTGTATTCTTGTTTTTTCTTCTTTGAGATCATAGGAATAACCACATAACTGTGCTGGCTGGTATGCTGATCAGACTCTATGTGGACAGTGGCCAATGCGAGTAGTTGCAGGAGAAAGTACAAAGCTCATTCAGTGTGTCGTTCATAGAATGATAGTCCTGTTCCAGTCTCACCACCCTAATTGTAATAAATGTCTTCCTGATGTCAAATCTAAACCCATCATCTTTCAGTTTAAAACCATTGCCCCTTGTCCTCTGACTACAGGCCCTGCTCTCCATCTTTCTTATCAGGCCTCTTTAAGTACTGAAAAGCCACAAAAAGGCCTCCCTGGAGCCTTCCCCTCTCCAGGCTGAACAGCCCCAGATCTCTCATCTTTTCTTCATAGATGGAGAGGTGTTCCAGCCCTCTGATATTTTCATGGGCCTCCTCTGGACCTACTCCAACAGGTCCACATCTGTCTTTTAGTGTGGACTGCAGAGCTGGATACAGGTGGCGTCTCAGCAGAGCAGAGAGGAAAAATCCCTCCCCTCGTCCTGCCGGCCACGCTGCTGGGGATGCAGCCCAGGGCACGGGGGCTTTCTGGGCTGCGAGCGCACGTGGCCGGGCCATGTCTGATTTTTCATCCGCCAGCACCCCCAGGTCCTCCTCCGCAGGGCTGCTCTCAGTCCATTCACCACCCCCAGTCTGTACTGGTAGTGGTGATTGCCCTGACCCAGGGGCATGACCTTGCACTTGGCCTTGTTGAACTTCATGAAGTTCACAAGCACCCACTCCCCGGCCCGTCAGGGTCCCTCTGGACAGCATCCCTTCCCTCCAGCCTGTCAGCTGCACCACTCGGCTGGATGTTGTCTGCAAACATGCTGAGGGGCACTCAATCCCACTATTTATGTAATTAAAAAAGACATTAAAAAGTATTGGTCCCAGTATGGACCCCTGAGGGACACCACTTGATACTGGTCTCGATTTGGACATTGAGCTGACGGCTATTTAAAGACATTTTTCTTAGAGCACAAGAACTATTGCTTACCAGAGTTGAGAAATCAGGTGAGGAAGGTGGGAAACCAGCATGGCTGAGTAAGGACCTCCTGGTAAATCCAAAGCATAGGAGAGAAACTCATAGGCAGTGGAAGCAGGAATGTGTCCTGAGAATAATATGAGGTGCTGCCCACGAGTGTAGGGATGGGATCAGGAAAGCTAAAGTACAGCTGGAATTAAAATTGTCAAGGGATGTGGAGAATAAGAAGAAGGGCTTCTGCAGGTACCCTAGTTAGACAAGGAGGACAAAAGAAATTGTGCCCCCCAATACATGAGACAGGGAATCTGGTCACAGCTGACATGGAGAACGCTGAAGTACTCAACTTTTTTCCCTTCTCAGTTTTCACTGATAGTTGTTCCTCCCAGATCTCTTGAGTTGCTGAATCTCAAGGCAGGGGGCTGGGGGAATGAAGTCCCACCCATCACAGAAGATCAGGTTCTAGACCATCTGAGGAACCTGAACATATACAAGTCCATGGGACCTGGTGGAGTGCATGCCAGGGTCCTGAGGGAACTGACTGATGGTGAATGCTCTCTCCCCCAGTAATCTGTATTCATCATATTCTGTGATCATAGAAGTCAAAGTCCTGGGGTTAACACCAGCATGAAGCCAGGTGTTGATCTGCATGATCATGGTTGTTTACAGATTAATGGATCTTTTGGCTGAAAGAGACTTTTGGATCAGCTGACACCTGTATTTTACTGAGCCCTAATGGACTTTTGTCCTTATTGTGAGCCTTATATCTTCCCGAAAGACAAGCTGCAGTTTGGTTAGCTATTATAAATTAAAAATTGAATATACTGCCTGTAGAGCCCCTATCAGTGGAGGATTTAAGAACTTCAGCAAATATCTGTTAAGAAGGCTCTTGGCAGGTCAATACTGACTTGGGGCAAAGAAGGATTTGAAGAGCTTCTAATGGCCATGCTAGCCCCTTTGCTTGGATTCTTTGTCTTGTTTGTGACTGCTAGACTATCCTGAAGGCAAGAGGTGAAGGTCATAAGCATCATCTGGGCTTATGTAGGAGAGGGTGTTGTAATGGTTAGGAGTGTGGTCACCCCCTACCCCCCACCATGCTCCTAACTGACATGCACTGTGTGGTAACGATTTGTGGCATAGTTTGTCTCACATCAGCTTTTGTCCAGTGGCTCTTCTATTTGTTTTTTTTTTTTTAATGTGTAATTTAAAAGCTTTCTATCACTCGGGATTTTGTGACTGCTTGTACTTACATTGAATGTACTTAAACATCATCATTGTTCTCATCTCTCAACTTCCTTTCATTAAATTTGTCCACCTTTTGTGGACAGCATTTTTCAGACTTCTGGATTGTACTTTGCACTACTTTATTCAGTGTCCCAACATGGACTTCTCTAGTTATCAAAGTATATAGAGAAAATCATCTTATTATCCTTGCTTCCCCTTCATAAATCTAAGGGTTCTTTTGGCTCTCTTTGCCACAGTGTGGCACAGGTAATTCAGTTTGTTTTCCCACTGTGGGTCCATACTTCCTTTTCACATTTTCCACTTCTCAAGACATGATCCCCTGCTTTAGCGGGATGTTCTTCATTCTTTGTTCTTAGATCATTCCTTGCCTTTAAACCACACTTTGAATAGATCTATCTTAATAAAATGGCTCGGTCCAGCAGTTCTGTCCTGTACACCAGTTCATTAGAGCTGACTTTGATTTCCATATGCTGAGTGACACTGGTGAATGTAGTATGAATAGTTACTAACCCTCCCTGTAAAGGTACCTTCACTTTTAACTACATTTACCGTTTGTTGCAGCAAATTGGGGACATTATTGATATTTCATATCATCATTATTATATATATAATATGAATATATATACAATTAAAAAATACAAATTACTCATTTGTAATCAGAAAAAAATAGTCTAATAATACCCAGTCATCTCTAGAATGGTCTTTCAAATCCCTTGTGATTAATGCTAGGCAATAAGCTGCCCCTCACAGAAGGATGCTGTTAGCTCTCAGTAGAGCCTGGCTTCTGTTCTGTGGGCTTTGTTCTTTACAAACTTTCTCATTTTCTCTTAACAACTCTGGATATTCTTGTATGAATCTAAGTGTCTCGTCCAAGCGTATCTGTGTATGGTTTGTAAGTAATTCTGGTGCCATTTTTGTGCTTGGTAGTCCAGATCTATCTTTGGAAGGATGCAAACCAGTGGGGACTGCCAAGAACACCATCACTAGGTCTCCTTGGGATCCAGTGGTATGCACAGACCAGCTAGGGCCCAAGGCAGCGTGGAACATGTGAGACATCTTCTGTCATAACTGTTCTGTGAACTATCTGGTACTTCTCTCTGTCACCCTCTGAAGTATACGGTGGTGGGTGTCTTGTGGCTGTTTGACATGTAAAGATTTTGCTGTGTGGCTTGCAAGGTCAAGAAACCTGGATGCTCCTTACCTCCTTTTGCATCTTCAAAGTCTCTTAGCAAGACCTATGCCAGTTAGTGCCCCAGGCTAACTATTCTGCATGAAAAAGCTTTCACTGATTGTGAGTTTGTTGCCCTCTGGTTTTGTTGGTGGTCCCCTAGTTCTTCTGTTACAAGATAAATGTGTCCTAGTTTTGTCTCAGTGCTAGTCTCAGTTCTGCACATTTTCCCCCTCCCCTGCAATATAAACAAGCACACTTATTCAGTTCCTCTTCATAAGATAATTATTTTGTACCTAGTCTTTCCATATCTGTATCTTTATTAATTCTGCTGTATACTTTTTAGAGATGTGACCAGCACTGGCTGCAGTATGATGAAAGCAAGAGAGAGCTAATGACTGATACCATGTTCTGTAGTATCTTCTGTCAGGCTCATAAGATCTTCTGTCAAGCTCTTCATAACTCCTTCAAATTTTATTTTCTGAGTGAATGCTTCTGTCAAGTGTTGCAGCCATCCTCATCTGTTAGTATGTTTAACAATGTAAACTGCATGTGAAGTTGTAATTACTGGAATCCTGTCTTTTATTCAAAGGATTGGTGTCTAAGCATGCTGTTGCAGATAAGGCATCAGCATGTCTTCTGTAGAGGCAAATGGTGTCCCACAGGTCGTTATGTTCCTATTCTATTATCTTTTGTGCTCCTATCTTAATAGAATTAGAATTCTCTGATGGGTTGTGTGAGTAGGAGTGGGCCTGTCAGTGTGTTGTACTTAAGTGTTTTGCAGATGCTCTCGGCAAGGTTTCTAAAGATTGTAAAAGCTAACACGGGAAGTATATAGTCAATAAGGAAAATTCCTCATAAGCAGTCAGGAAAAGTAGGGAATCACAGAATGGTTGAGGTTGAGAGGGACCTCTGGAGGTTATCTTGTCCATCTCCCCTGCCCAAGCAGAGCTGGTTGCTCAGGACCATGTACAGACCACCTTGGAATCTCTCCAAGGTAGGAGGCTCCACAACCTGTCCGGGCAACCTATTCTAATCCCCGTTGCCCTCACTGTAAAATAGTGTTTGCTGATGTTTAGAGGGGACCTCCAGTGTTTCAGTATGCACCCATTGCCTCTGGTCTGTCACTGGGCACCCCTGAAAAGAGGCTTCGTCCTCTTGCACTTTCCCATCAGGTATTTATAGGTATTAATTAGATCCCCTCTGAGTCTTCTCTTCTCCTGGATAAACACTCACAGTACTCTTGGCTTTTCTTCATAGGAGGGCTGCTCTGGTCCCTTTGTCATCTTCATATCCTTCATTGGGCTCTCCAGTATGTCTGTGTCTCTCCCGTACTGGACAAGCGCAGCACAGGACGCAGCACTCCAGCTGTGGCCTCGCCAATGCCGAGCAGAGGGGAAGGGTCCCCTCTCTTGACCCGTTGGCAACACTGCCCCACACAGCGCAGGGCACCACATGCCCTCTTTGCAGGCAGGGCACACTGCTGGCTGGTGTTCAGCTTGGTGTCCGCCAGAACCCTCATAGCCTTTTCTGACCAGCTGCTTTCCAAGCAGGTGGCCCTCAGCATGTGTTGGTGCCTGGGGTTGTTCCTCCCCAGGTGTGGGACTTTGCATTTCCCTTTGTTGAACATCATGAGGAGATGTAAGAGCATGTGGAAAGTGAGAGAACACCTACTCTTCATTAAGTTTATGCAGTCAGGGATGTTTTCTGTGCAAAGGGGGATAAGAAGTAAATGGGGGAAGCACTAAAGAAAACCCCACAGAGACACAAACCTGCTAGTCTCAGGGATAAGGGACACCAAGACCAAAAGTATACTTTCACTAACTGACAAGCTATTAAGAAACTAACAGACAGAGCTCTGGAAAGGACTGACCTGAACTAGTGGAGTCCCTGGGCCCTGGAGCTGCTGGGGGTGGTGGCTGCAGAAAGACAAATAAATGTTCAGTTTCTGTAATGGAAGGAGTGCCTTTCTGGTTCTTCATGGGTGTTCAGTGGATGACGAATGATATCTAAAGAGGTAAAGAATGAAGCAACAAAATTAGCTGACAATGTGAAGTTATTCAGTGCAGTGGAACCTAAACCTGTCTCTTAAGACTGAGGAAGAGTGTTTCAAAACTGGATGATAATATGGCAGAATAAATTTGAGGTTGATGAATTAATACGCAAAGTGTGTAGAGAAAATAAGCCTGCCAGTGTAGCCGCATTGTTGTCAAAGTTATGTCTTTTGGCTTAAGAAAGAAATCTTAGCATCTTTGTAGATAGCTTTCTGCAAGCATGAGCTTAGCAGTAGCGATTAAAATGGAAAATTTGATGTTACATGTTACAGGAAAAGAATTAACAAAACCGAAGTTATTGTTACAGTATTGTATATATCCATGGTTCACTCATGTGTCCTGAAGAGTGAATGCAGTTCTATATCCCTTAAGATGCCGTGACTAGTAGAACTAGAAGAATTCTAGACTGATAGGGTTAGTGAGAGGTGGAGAGATTTCTGTCAGAGGAGGTATGTGAGATTCTTTAGAAAAATGATAGATGAAGATAACTGCTAGAGATCATCAGTCATCACGGAGGAAAGACAGGCTACTATTTCTGGAACATATGGGCTTAGGATTTGTAGAACATATGGACATGTGATGAAATTATCAGGCAACAGGCTTAAAACGAACACAAAGGGTTGGGATTTTTTTTTTTAGCTCGTGCCAAATTAGATTGTAGCATTTATTACTAAAAGATGTTTCAGCTGTCTACAGTATAAATGGGTTCAAACACAGGTGTTGGACAATTCCATTGCTGGCTATAAAACATGGTAGTCTTGGATCAGGGTGTTAGTAAACCGTGGCTGCTAGAAACAGGAAGATCATGCAGGGGGAATATATATGTCTTGGTTTTTGCAATAATAGTGTTGTGGCTGTAATGCTCTACCCATATAGGAAGGAAAGTTTTAATGTGCCAGGGTATGTTTATTAGAATACCTGATATAGTTGTAAAAAAAATTAAATATATATATATTTACAAGATTTTTTTTAAAATTTTATTTCATATAGTCTTTCTTTGAGCATCTGGTACTAACTGTTGGCTAAGTAGACCTTTGGTCGCAGGTCTGATGGTGTCAGAAATATGAATTTTTCCACAGTCTTTGTTAAAAGTCTCAGGATAGTAAATGATAAAGGGGAATGGCTCCTAGGAAGTGCTTGCATGGTACATGGCAGAGGCATGTACATATGAGAGCCTGACTGTATAGCATCACATAGCATTGGTTACATCTAATACAACCTGTCTGTTAACTCTCTGTCCTGCAACTGACAGGACAGTAGTCACTGACAGTGCTGTCATAGATTGTTTTTAATTTTTTTTTTTTGTCTTGCCAGATCTGTGCTCCATCTTAAGTTTCTGGTCCAAATAACTTTCTTGCACCTTCATTGTAGGCCTCCCACATTCACTTTCTAGTAGTGTATCTTTCTATAAGTCTTTAAATCCTTTCCTGATCCCTTTTCCTTATCTGGTCTTACTGTGCTTTTCCCCCTATCATTGTGTTTTATACTGACTCTATTTTTTCTAGATTTCCTGTGGCTATTTCTATTCCTCCTATTTCACCCCTTACACCTGTGTTTTGGCTTTGTTCTTTATGGCAGTTTCAGGGTACCAGGATGACCTTTCTGCTGCAGTAGTATAGATAGCTGCTTGGACCAGGTTGTCCCTGACTCGTGCACCCACTTTAGCTCTTGCTTTGTATGGACAGTATATGTGCGTTGTTTCTTCCATGTTTCTGAAGATCTTTTTAGGTTTCTTGCTTCCCAAGAGTATACATCCCATGCAACAAGTGGTCTGCCTCCTCTTTCACGCTCTCTGAATGCACATTTATTTATATATAGCTTTTTGTTCCTAATCCACCAAATGACTTGGATAAGAGTATAAATTACTTGTCCTGTCCCCTTGTGACTTATGCAAGCTTAATTAGTGTTCTTTTCAATTTCATACGTTCTCCTGAATCACAGATATATCACATGATGTTAAGCAGACAACAGGTCCTATCTGCTGATGATTCTTCATTTAGCTGTTACTATATAGTTTGCTTTTTTGACATATATTAAGAATGTGTTGTATTGATTTTTGTGGAGGGTTGAATATTTTATTCAAAATGTTACAGGCCAGGGTACAGCAGATATTTCACCAGTGTATACCTGAGTCAGAATCTATGGTTTCTCTTAATCTGATCAGCATTTAAACTGGAAATCCTGAGACTGTCCTCTGATTTTTCTTGATCTTTTTTTCTCCAAAACCCACTCTTCCTGGAGGGCCAGCACTGAGCAAGCAACATGTGGCAATCTTTTATTTTTTTTCTTATACTGCATTAATCCAAATTTGCTTGTTTCAATTGCCTACAAACAGCTAGTTGCAAGTGAATTTTATTGTGAATTTTCTTCACCTTTCCTACTTCTCATTTGTAAAAAAAATGTTCCCAACAGTTCTGCTTCTTTCTTTAGCTTTGTTTGTTAGTTAAGGTTTGACATAAATGGAATTTATCGATAAAGCTGGTTTAAGAAGTTCCCATGCTGCCCTGGCTGCTTATTCTTGCAGTGGTTTGTTTCTCCTCAGCACTGTTTGGTTGTAGGAACTTGAGAGCTGTAAATGAGGTTAGCACTGGTTCTTAACCTGAACAGTATTAATCTGTCACAGTATTCCTCTTACTTCTAACTTGCAAAGAAATTCTTGAAACCTGAAAACATGGACTGTGGCCTAGCTGAAGACAATAAGACAGTGTTCTTCAGCTGGTGCTGCACTGGGCATAAACAGTGTTGCTGGAGTTTGCTCAGCAGTTTTTTATCACAGCAATTCCACAAGTAATTGAAGACTAGCAGTTGACAAATACCAGTCACTTTGCAACTGTGCATCTCAGCACTTGTTAAATAGTTAGGTTATCCAAAATGCTTTTGCAATACCAGTCTGTCATTTCTTGGTTTAAATTCTGGCACCCTGTGCTTCAAGAAGTGCATGAAGATGTGGTTTATTTAACTGTAGGTGTGTACAACTGAATGAGTTGTCATAGGTTCCTTTTACAGTGAGTATAGGGTTTGACACACCACACTGTAATACAAAGACTTGAATAGGTTGTACTGTAATCTCCTGAAACATCCCTAGAAGTGCCTGTTTCTCTCCATTGACTGTCAAGAGCGGTCAGCTCGTAAATATTGCACACACCTGCACTGGGTTGGGATGAAGTCTACCGAATGTCTGTTGTTATAAGCCTCATGTCTAGCCTCAGTTAAACAAAGGTACTCACATGGTCAATGGTTTATGGAAGGCTGTATGAACAAATGGGCAATTTTTTATAAATAGTCTTATGATAAATATTCTTATGAAAATATATCATCTTAGACAAGATATGTTTTCCATAAAACTGCTTTGATTAGCGTTAACTATAAAACATGCTTTAGTAGTACTAATATTTCCTGAGAACTATGGCAGCAATACTGTTAGACTGTCAGACTTACTGGTTTATCCGGTTCGCTATTTTAATTATCTGATACGGCATTAACTTTCTTCCATTCTTTAGTGTTTCCAGATTTCTTAAGTCAATGATAATGGTCTAAGGAATGCGCAAGTTATTTCTCATAAAGCTGTTGAATGGCAGTCGGTATTCAGCTAATAATCCTAAATTGTCCAACTTTAGCACTCTTGTGTAGAAATGGTTTTAGTAATAAGCATTTTGTTATTTCGTCACCAATATAAACCTCTAGCATCTCCTCTGACTTCTTTCTAAATACTTAACAGAATGCTTATTTTCAACAATGTTGTAAATTCTTTTGCTAGTACATCAAACATTAATTATTTCTAGGAGGACATTTTTGTTACTGAAATACTACTTAAATCTTTTTGTATTGTTTTTGGCTTTGTATCACCATGGATTTTGAGTCAATTATGTTAAGTTCTCTAATTGAATATTGTAGCAGAGACTGCAATGTAAAAGTTGTCTGTATGACTTGTACTGTTCATTTTATTGCCTCTTTTTTTTATTCTATTGTTACTTTCCTGTCTAAAGGAGAATCTTTTTAGTTAGGTTGTTATTGTTTGGGATTTTTTTTTGAGTTCTCAATTAAGTGCTCTTAAATGAAGAACTCCCCCATAGTGCTCCTGTTTTCTTAAATGTAAGTAACTGAAATTCAGAGTTTTTGATACTTATGGTTCAGTATTTTCTGTCTGGAGCAATTTGCTCCTTAAAGTACTGTACAGATGTATTTTGGTGATGATTGTTCATATTTTTAAGATATATGTATGCATGAAAGCCATGCGCTACCTCATGTCAGTGACAGAGTGTATTCACAAGTACTACAGTCTATATTCATACTCATTCTATGGATAAGAAGACTACTTGTTCCCTTTAGCTAGGCCCTATTTCGAAAAAGAAAAAAAAAAAAACAAAAAAAACAGTGCAAACCAGCAGATAGCCCACGGGGCAGGCTCATGCTTCTTCCTGCCACCATGCAGTGCAAGGGTTTGTCCCACTGTTGGGTGCATTCTTTTCTTTAAGGCTCTTCCCTGCCATCATCTCCAAACATCTGCTGCCCCAGAAAAAGTTCCTTCACTTTGAGCTTGACAGGAAGGGCAGGTAAATAATTAGATGCCTGTGCATAGCATAGCTCACATCACACAGACTGTGTGATCGAAGACACACACAGGGCTGTGGATTCATTTTTGTAAGCACGGTTCCATTGGGCAGGAGCAGACATTTATCACTTCACCTTTACATTTCCTCATTGCAGTGAAGGTAAATAATACTATCTTCACTTTGACAGCAGAGAGATTTGGGTACCCAGAAACAGAGTGATAGTTAATGATTTTATGTTTCATGATTTTTGAAACATTATGCAGAGGCAATGTGTGTTGGGCATTAGCTTTTGTCTTCCTAGTAAATAACTTGCGGGCTTTGCTTTGGTTTGGTTTTTTTTCAGATACAAATCAGATGAAGTAAAGATAGTAAAGCCCAACATCTTACTAACAATGTCACATATAAGTGCCACTTAGTGACAGCACCCTTTACAAATTTGCAGTTTGTTGTAGCTTTCACTTATTTTAGCATGCACTTCTGTGCAGGAGGGGGCCTGGAAATCAGGACCATGGGTGGCAATCAGTTAGCTGAGGGGAATGTGCTCGAGCTTGTAGGTCACAAACCCTGGGAGGACCAGGAGTGTGAATAGATAACAATTAACAGGATGAGTCATGCCAAGAGAGGATAGGGGAGTGGGGAACTGATGGTGCCAAGGAGTGGTAACACCTTGCTGTTAATTGATGACTGTAAACACTTACTTAAAGTGTCCTTTGTTTGTAGTTAACCACCAATCAGGGATTACCTAGTATGTAATGCTTAGCTTAAAGAACTAATCTGTTTAAAGCACGCAGCTTCTGAAAACATATATAAACTCGTGATTGTGTACAATAAATCGACATTTGCTTGCATCAAGCAGCGTCCCGTCTCTCCATTGCAGCACTTCTCTATTATTTATCTTTCTGTATAAAACCAGTGGCAATGGTAGGATTTCTTAAATACCATAGACTCAGGTGGTACTTCTTCCGGGGCTCAAAGCTGTCTTTGAGGAAAGCTGCTGTTTATGTACAGTCACCAAAGACCTCAAGAGGCCACGTAATGAAGAGGTGGCCAGTATGTATCTCTTGACTTGGCTACATCACCTGGTCAGCAGTGGGGCTGTGTTGTCACAGAGGTTACAGAGCAATCTAAATCCTTGGATGCAGGAGGAAATATAGGGAAGGAGGTGCCAGATGGCAGAATTAATGCAGTGAGGAATAATGGGGAAGAGTATAGATACAGACTGATTTGGACTGTTTATTTAGTTGATTTGTATGTCAGGTTCCTTTTAACACCCCCAGTTTTTTGGTGGAATATACAAGGATCATATATTGAGAAACAAGACATAGATGAATTTGTACAGAGAGAGTAGTTGTAAATGGGCTTTGGGATTGTGGTAGTAAAGGAATAAAAACAGTCCTAGAATGATGCCATTCTAGGGACATTACTGCATATTACTTAATAAAGGTTCCATTTCAAGTATCTGTACTTCAAGAAGGCTGATGGAATATGAAAAAGCATTCAGAAGAGACATATGAAGAAATTAAAGATGTAGTTAATACTGTTTTATAGTGAGCAGCCACAAAGACTCCTTGTATTTCATTCACTCAGGAGAAGTTGACAGAGGGATTTTGTTCTGATCTTGAAGAATCTAAATGGGGAATATAGTTTGCAAGGCCATTTTATGGGAAGACGTGGATTTCTAGTCTGATATGCATAACACAGATTAGTATTGCTGCTTGCTCTGTGTGAATTTAGGAATTATTGCTGCTACTGCCATTAAAGTATGTGGCCACACACAGCCTGGGAAGTCTTGCTAAGGTAGAAAAGGCATGTCTGGGAGCTCTAAGTAGTGAAATTCAAACATTAAGTTAGGCAAAGTTCTACAAGGAGGACAGGTAAACAGTGGAAGAACAGGTGTCAGGACACAGTAGATCCTAGATCATTGGGATTCTTTAAATAAGGATTGTGTGACTTTTCAGCATCTTGATGGCTTTTAAGTTCAAGTAAATTCTGTGAGCAGTCTTTTGGAGTGAGGGAGAATTGTTGGTTGGGGCTGTGTGGGAGCAGCTGTCCTGGATTGTATCGTGGGTATAGCACAGTATTGTGATAGTGGCTGAGAGTAACTTTGAGGAGTATGAAAGCAGGGGAGGAATATGATGGTTCTTGGCCCTGAATACTCTCCCAGGGTGAGCCAGAGGTATGGCACAGAAATGGTGCCATTGTGTATATAAGATAAGGTCCAATTGTAATAGGCCCTCTAGCTTTAGAGTCTATGCAAGCATTTCCTTCAGATAATTAATATATTTGAGTGTTTCTGAAGTACAACATTTAGATGTATGCTTGGAATAATTTACTGAACTTCTTGTTTCCTAGGCTGTGTGTGTTTGTGTGCAGGCACTTAAATTGAGTCCCTTTTGATCTGTTTTATCCTTCCAACGGGTGTTCTTGATTTCATTGCTCTGCAACACATAACTGCCCTTCTTTCTCTGTTCCCTCACTTACTTGCAAGCCATTATCACCTCCCCTGATGTACTGGGTTCTTACCCTTCCTCACCAGATTGGGAAGCCTGTGACCAAAAATGCTCCTGCACCATGTTGTTAAATGAATCCTGTCCTGTGCTAGCAGCTCTCGTTCCTCGAAGAGGGAGCCATGGTCACACAAGCCAAAGCTCTGTCTGTAACAGTCACACAGCTAGCTGTTAACTTGCAGGATAAATCTGCTCCTACCTAAGCCTTTGCCTGCACCCGTAAGGTCAGGAAGATTGCCTGGGGTGCCGTGTTCTTTGCCGTTTCCCCCTGCAGGTCTGTCGTCCCTCCTGGTTTGCTGCAGGGCTTCCTAGGTAGTGGTGGTGGTCACCATGTGGATGAGCAGCAGGGGGCGATGGTTTAAGGCCCGGACAAGTCTCAGCAGTCTCCCTGCAACAACCTGGACCAAGGTCCCTAGTAAGCAGCAGATCTCCCATGACAGCACCTGGCTGGCAGACAGTTGCCTCCACCCCCTGCAGAAGAGCCACTTGCCGTGTTCTCCGGGTGTTAATGCAGGGTTTAGCCCATACAGGGGCTAAGCTTAAGGGATGGGGGGCGATGGTGACAAGTGTCTGCCCAGCGCAGCAGGTTTGTCCTCTCTGTGGCTGCCCCACCCTGGCACGATAGGCATGAGGCTCTGCAAGCAGGACTACACTGTGTCAAAGATGATGGTTCCTCTAGGCTGGAGGTGTCACCAAGGTTAAGTCAGTCTATGCCCTCCATCCAAACCGCTTCCGTAAAGAAAAAAAGATGGGTCACTGTCATAGGAGACTCCCCTGCAGGGGACAGAAGGCCCAATACACAAACTGAAGCCACTAGGGCAGGCTGCTGCTTCCCTGGGGCCTGGGCTGGTGGTGTGAGTGGAAAGCTGCCTACCCTGCTGCAGCCTTCAGGTTATTATCTGTTACTGATTTTTCAGGTAGGCAGCAATGAAGTTGCAACAGGAAGTCCAGGGGCAATCAAGGGAGACTCCAGGGCCTTGGGATGACTGGTTAAGGGATCAGGAGCACAAGCAATGTTCTTCTCTGTCCTTCCAGTTGCAGGGAGTGATGAGGAAAGAAACAAGAAGAGGCAGCAGATCAATACCTGGCTCCCAGCCTGGTGTCACCAGCAGAATTTTGGGTTTTTTGATCATGGGTCAGTCTACATGACACCAGGCCTGCTGGTGACAGATGGGGTACGCCTGTCCCAAAGGGGGAAAAGGATCTTTGTGCAGGAGTTAGCAGGGATCATTGAAAGAGGCCTAAACTAGATTTAAAGGGAGAAAGGGATAAACCCAGGCTTGGTAGAGATAAGCCTCAGGGCAGTCAGCATTTGAGGGTGTGCTAGCGAGGTCCCTAGTGAGGTCTGCCATCTTGGTGGAGGCAGGACACGGAGATCCATGCAGCAGCAAAGGCACAAGGGTTATTGATGTTAGAAACCACAGAAGCTCCTGAGAACAGTCACACAGGAATTGGGGCTTCTCCCCCCAAAAAGGTGGCAGGATCAATAGTCCAACTGAAGTGTATCTACACCAATTTCCACAGCATGGGCCACAAACAGGAGGAGTTGGAAGCCATTGTGCAGCTGGAAAACTATGATATGGTTGCAATCACAGAAGCATGGTGGGTTGGAGAATCTCTTGAGCATAGCGATTGTGAAATTATGGTTTTCAATTTTTTGAGAAATAAGGAGGGAAGCCAGAAGAACTGCTGCCTTGGACTCCCTGAAGGCAGACTTTGGCCTATTTAGGAGACAAGTTGACAGAGTCCCTTGGGAGGCAGTTGTGAAGGGCCAAGGGGTCCAGGAAGGCTGAACATCCTTCAGGAAGAATATCTTCAAGGCACAGGAGCAGGCCATCCGCATGTGCTGAAGGACGAGCTGGTGGGCAAGAAGACCAACCTGGCTGAACAGAGATCTTTGGCTGGAACTTGGGGGAAAAAAAGAGTGTGTGTGACCTTTGGAGGAAGGGGCAGGAAACTCAGGAGGACTGCAAGGATATTGTGAAAGTATGCAGGAAGTAGATTAGAAGGGCTGAAGCCCAGCTAGAACTTAACCTAGCTACTGCTGTAGAAGGCAATAAAAGAATTTTCTATAAATACATCAGCAACAAAAGGAGAATCTCCATCCTTTATTCAATGTGGGCGAAAAACAGTGACAAAGGATGAGGAAAAGTCTGAGGTACTTAATGCCGACTTTGCTTCGGTCTTTAACAGTGAGATCAGTTGTTCTCTGGGCACCCAGCCCCCTGAGCTGGGAGACGGGGACAGGGAGTACAGTGAAACCCCTATAATCCAAGGCAAAATGGTCAGTGACCTGCCACACCACTTAGGCACACACCAGTCTATGGGGCTGGATGGGATCCACCTGAGCGTACTGAGGGAGCTGGGGCACTTCTTGCTGAGGCACTTTCTGTCATTTCTCTGGGAGGTCCCCAGTGACTCGGGGCTAGCCAATGTGACACCCATCTACAAGAAGGGCCAGAAGGATGGATCTGGGGAAGTAAGCACAGGCTTGTCAGCCTGACTTTGGTGCCGCGGAAGGTTACGGAGCAGATCATCCCAAGTGCCAGCACATGGCACATCCAGGATGACCAGGCAATCAGGCCCAGCCAGCGTGGGTTCATGAAAGGCAGGTCCTGCTTGACTGACCTGATCTCCTTCTATGACAAGGTGACCTGCTTAGTGGATGACAGAAAGGCTGTGGACATTGTCTGCATGGAC
This sequence comes from Falco naumanni, assembly GCF_017639655.2. NCBI lineage: Eukaryota > Metazoa > Chordata > Aves > Falconiformes > Falconidae > Falco > Falco naumanni. The sequence continues at coordinate 62,958,250 of NC_054057.1, forward strand.
CGTAGTAAAGTCTTTGACACAATCTCCCACACCATCACCTGGAGACACTGGCTGCTCATGGCTTGGGTGAGTGTACTTTTTGCTGGGTAAAAAACTGGCTGGATGGCCAAGCCCAAAGAGTAGCGGTGAATGGAGATAAATTCGGTTGGCAGCTGGTCACATGTGGTGTTCTCAAGGGCTTGATATTGGGGACAGTTCTTATTTAATATCTTTATCAATAGTCTGGATTAGGGGATCAAGTGCACCCTCAGTCAGTTTGCAAACAACATCAAGTTGGGTGGGAGTGTTGACTTGCTGGTGGGCAGGCAGGCTTTGCAGAGGCATCTGGGCAGGCTGGATCGATGGGCCAAGGCCACTTGTATGAGGTTCAACAAAGCTTAGTGCCAGGCCCTGCTCAGGGGTCACACCAGCCCCCAGCAGCTGTGGGCTGGGGACAGGGGGCTGGGAACTGCTCGTTAGGAAAAGGCCTGGGGGGCTGGGCGGCAGCAGCTGGGCACGAGCCCCCCCATGCCCAGGTGGCCAAGGGGGCCAGCAGCGCCCTGGCTGGTGTCAGACATGGCGTGGCCAGCAGGGTCGGGGCAGTGCCCGTCCCCCTGCGCTGGGCACTGGGGGGGCTGCCCCTTGGATGCTGGGCTCGGTTTGGGCCCCTCAGCACCAGCCAGACCCTGAGGGGCTGGAGCGTGTCCAGAGCCAGGCAGGGGGCTGGGGAAGGGGCTGGGGCACAGCCTGGTGGGGCAAGCTGGGAGGGGGTTCAGCCTGGAGGGAAGGGGGTTCAGGGGAGACCTCACTCTCTGTAGCTGCCTGAAAGGGGGGTGTAGTGAGGTGGGGGTCGGTCTCTTCTCCCAAGTAACAACTGATGGGACGAGAGGAAGATGCTAAGCACTGGAACAGGCTGCCCAGGGAACTGGTGGAGTCACCATCCCTGGGGTATTTAAAGGAACTGTAGATGTGGCACTTAGGGGCATGGTTTAGTGGTGGTGATGTTAGGGTTATGTTGGACTTGATAATCTTAAAGTTTTTTTTCCAACCTCAATGATTCTATGATTAGTGACTGGACCTCATTTCCCTTCACTATTAGGGCACTGCACTCATTCTGTAAATTCAGATATAAGGGTGGAGAAGGGGCCCTTCTGTTGCCAGAAATGCCAAGCTTCCAGGCTCCCCCATTATGGGAGGCTCCATCCATCACCTCTTTGAGCATAGTCTCTCGCTGTCTCTCCTTCCCCACATCACATACACAGGAGTTTGGGCCCCTGTTTCAGTTGCCACTCCCTCCCAAAATTGCAAATCTCAACTAGCAGTGCATTTTTTTCAGAAAGGATGGTGAAGAAGTTGTGCAAGGGAGAACCTAAAAAGAGAGCTGGTGGTACCAGCAGTCTGGTGGCCACTGCTTCCTGCAGCCCAGGGAACTACCTTTGCTCCTCTGCAGCAGCTTGAGGATGTCTTGGTAAGCTTGCAGGGCTGCTCCTGTGTGGCAGCAGCACAGATCCCGCCTACACCGAGCTCCTGCACTGCAGAGCTGCTGTCAGTGAGCTGGTGAAGGCTGCCACACTGGTGCAGCAGGAAATGGTGTCTGCTGACCGTGGCTCCACTGAACCACCTGGCCACTTAACAGCAGAGCTCAGAAGTGTTGCAGGAATCCACCGCTGCCTCCTTTATGCAGGTGCTGCGGTCCAACACCACCGCTACCCTGAGGCCTCGAGGTCGTGGAGCCCCTTCAATTTTACAGACATATTTGCTATTTGAACATAGTGGAAGGGGGAGAAGACAGAGAGGTGGACACTGGCTTTGCTAACCAGCTTTTCTTGAAGTACAGATAGATGAATACCACAGGAAAACCATGGAGAGGAAGGGATTAGTTTTACTGCCAGTTAGGTCAGTGAATCGGAAGAGTTACAGAATAGTAGACAAGACTTCCAGGCATGCAGAGGTGTTTCAGTTGACGATGTAGTTTTAGATGTTGATATCCAAACCAGATGTTAGGAATAATTTGACGTATTATATCAAAATGCTTGAAACGTGTTCTGAAAAACAGGAATGGGGAGAAAGAATGATTGACATGTCTAACTACGGGGGACACGACTGATTATGCCTGTGTAAAGCTCCTTGTGATCTTAAAGATGCTGAAACACTTCGGGCACAATGTTCACCAGTCTAAAAAAACAGTGACTGTCTCCTCGGCAACAAGAAAGGCATGTGTCTGTTCCCATGGAAATGTACTGTGAAGGCTTCACAGGCAAGATTCTGTTCGAAGCTCAACAGCACAGGATCCAGGCTCTTTGTTGCTCGTACCTGAAGCAGAGGCTGTTGGCACATTCAGGTGCTCTGATCCTGCAGCTGACGAGGAGGGGTGAGCTGCAAATAGTGTGGTGCTGTTCCTGGCTCCCTGCATAAAACAGGTTAATGGTGTGCTTGTTTTTCCCATGTGAGAAGTTCCTTCCTCAAGTCACTAATTGCCAGCTTTGAAGTCTCCTTTGCAGCTCTTCATAAGGAAAGCAGTATTCTTGCTAGCCAGAGAGGCTTCAGAGAGTTTCTGATGCTAATTCTTTCAGAGGAGTGGGCAGACAAATCTGAGAAACGGAAACCAAAGGGTATGCAGGGAGTCTGAATCTCAGCAGTCCTTTCTGATGTCTGAAAGGATGTAGAAGCACCAACAGGTATACCTGCACTAGATCCACCAAATGAGAAACTGCTAACACAGTAAATAAATTACATATAATAGTCACTACTTCTAAACTCATTGTGATGCTCTTCTAAGGAAGAAAACTTATATTTAGCAGGAACCAGAAGTAGGATCCAAGCATAGTTTGATCTTTTCGGTTGTTTAAATAGGAGGTGTGGAAATCAGAAGCACTAGTGGAACATTTCAAAGTGATGGACTTGGAAAATTATTTTAGAAGTGGCATGTTGTATGGATTTGTATGTATTATGTATACATATTACTAAGCAGTGTGTGTGTTCTTTTGTTTAAAAGTTTTTTTTCAACAGCCTGCTTTTCATTCCAGCAGCTTCTTCCTACTACTCCTGCATTAAGGGATAGTAAATGAAGTGCATTATTTACCCTCATTATCCTGCTGTTTTGCCCCCTAACACCTACCTTCTGAGGTAAAAAAACCCTAGCATTTTCAATCACTGCTCCTGAACTGGCCTCTCTCACCCCCGATTCTTTTCCCTGCCTCTGTACCCTATAATCTTGCTGTGCTTTTAAAGAGACAGCAGCTAGGTCTGCATATATATTACCAGGTGAGGGCGTTCCAAGTGTTTTGTCATTGCCTTGTTTCTGCTGTCAGTCTCCATTTCATGGTTCTTCATGTGAATCTGCTGCATGTTGATTGGGTATGTGTTTGAGTTACTTTTGTAATGCTTTAGTCTTACCTGAGTAAAATAATAAAATCATAGAATGGTTGAGGTTGAAAGGGACCTCTGGAGATGTGGTCCAGCCTCCCTCCTTGAAGTTGGGTCAGCTAGAGGAACTTGTTGAGTACCAAGTTCAGTGAAGTTTTGCATATCTTCATGGACAGAGCTGAGTTGCTGTCTGGGCAGCCTGTTCTAACTAAAAAAACTCCATTCATCTGTTCACAGTAAAAAAGGTTTTCTTGGGTGTAAATGAAATCTCCTGTATTTCATTCTGTGCCAGTTGCCTCTGGTGCTGTCACTGGGTGCCATTGAGTGACATCTTCTTTACACCCTGCCATCAGGTATTTATGCACATTGGTAAGATACCCCTTGAGCCTTCTCATCTCCATGCTAAAAAACCCCCAGCTCTCTCAGCCTTGCCTCATTATGATAGATGCTCCAGCCCCTTAACTGTATTTGTGAGGACTCACTCCAGTACGGCGATGTACTTGTACTGCCTTGTACGGAGGAGCTCAGAACTGGACAGAGCACTCCAGATGCGGTCTCACCAGTGGCAAGTAGGGAAGGATCACCTCCCTTGACTGGCTGGTAAGGTTCTTACTAATTCAGCTCAGGATGTTGTTGACCACCTGTGCTGCAAGGGAACATAGCTGGCTGATGTTCAATTTGTTGCTCACCAAGACCCTTTAGTCTTTTTCTGCAAAGCTGATTTCCAGCCAGTCACCCCCTGCCTGGCCTGGTGCATGAGTACAATTTCTCCTTCACAAATTTGTGTTGACTGCTCTCAGTCACCTTCTTGTGCTTCATCTGTTGGAAATGGTTTCCAGGAGGATATGCTTCATTACCTCTCCTAGGACTGAGGTGAGTGTGAGGGGAGTTCCTCCTTCTTCCTCTTCTTGAAGATAGAAGTGACATTTCATTTCTTCCAGTCCTCAAGAGCTCTCCCAGTGTCCATGAGTTTTTGGAGATAATTCAGAGGTGTCTCACAATCACGTTGACTAACTCCCATAACACTTGGGGGTACATCCTGTTGGGTCCCATGGACTGCTGTATGTCCAGTTTAAGTGTTCCCTAACTTTGTCCTCTTCAACTGAGGTGCAAGTCTTCCTCGCTCCAGACTTTCTTACTGGTCTCAGGAGCCTGGGATTCCTGATGGCTGATATTGCTAGTAAAGGAGGAGGCAAAGAAGGCATTCAGTATTTCAACCTTTTCTGTGTTCTTTCTCAGCAAGTCCCTTTTCCCATTCAGCAGTAACCCCACGTTTTCCCATGTCTCTCTTTTGCTGCTGACATACTTGTAAAAAGCTTTTTGTCTGCTTTTCATGTTTCTTGCCAGATTCAAGTCCAGGTTTGCTTTTGTTATCCTAATCACATCCCTGCGTGCTTGGACACTGTCTCTGTATTCCTCTTGGGTCACCTATCCCTGCCTCTGCCTCTTGTATGCTTCTTTGCAATGCTTGTGCTCAAGTCAGCAGCTCCTTGTTCGTGCCTGCAGGCCTCCTGCTGCTTTTGCTTGATTTCCTGCCTGTTGAGATGAAAGTCTTGAATTTGGAGGAGGCGATCCTTGAAAATCAACCAGCTCTCCTGGCACCCTCTTCTTCCCTAGGCCATAACTCATTGGGTTCTTCCAAGCAGATCCCTGAACAGGCCAAAATCTGCTCTTCTGAAGCCTGGGGCTGTGACCCTGTTTTCTGCCTTGCTCCACCATCTCATGTTCCTGAAATCCTCCATCTCATGGCCCAGCCAAGGCTGCCCTGACCTTCACATTCTTGACTAGTTCTCCCTTGTTTATAAGAATCAGGTCCAGTAGAGCGCCTCTCCTTCTCTGCTCCTCAGTCACTTGGGTTAGGTATTCAGTGTGCCCCAGAAGCCTCCTAGATTGCTGTGCCCTGTTCTGTCATCCCTTCAGCTGATACTGGGGTGGCTGAAGTCCCCCATGAGAACCAGAGCCTGTGAACATGAGAATTTTCTCCTGCTGTCTTGAGATGTCATCTACTTCTTCCTCAGCAGGTGGCCTGTAGCAGACACCCACCCCAACACTACCTGTGCTGGTCTGCCTGCTAATTCTGACCCATAAGCTCTCAGCTGCTTCACAGTCCATCCCAAGGTGGAGCTGTGAGCACTCTAGCTGCACACTCGGCTAAAGGGCAACTCCCCCTCCTTGCTTCCGCAGGCTGCCCTTCCTAAAGAGCTTGTATTCGTCCATCGCAGCAGTCCAGTCTGCCCGTTGTCAGCTACCTTAGAATTCAGTGCATGTTGAGGATAGGAAAGGGGTTAGATCGAGCAGCACTAACAGTTGCGCAGCTTTCTGTGAGGAGAGGTGGCCTGTCAGTCTAGGAGCAGATACTGCACTATTGCTATAGGAATCAAGAGGATACGTCACATCTTCCTGTCTTAAGAGAGCATCTTCTGTCCTTTAGTCAAAAGCAAATGAATGGAAGAGCATTTGACTGATTTCTGCTCTCTCGGATGCTTTGCTGCAGGAAGGATCCTAACCATTTTTATTTTGGGAGACTGCAACAGGATCAGCAGCTGAAAGACAGTCTATCAACCATTTTATGTGTATGTGATCTGTTCTTCACCAGCTGCTAGACAGAACAGCCATTTTCTGAAGGTCGTCTTCAGGGTTTTTTCTGGTTTGAAATGTCAGAGAACTGTGTCCCATAAGCATGCAAGGGGGTTCACAGAACTGGTCCTTCGATAGATGAACAGAGTTAACATATAAAGAGGGAAACAGGAAAGAACAATGCTAAGCCTTAAACTAAGGCCTTAACAAGGAGAAGAGTATATAGGGCTGTAAGGGATTCTTGATTAAATTATTTCTCATGAGGAATTGTGATTGTTGATTTCTTGCAGCACTGCAGAAGAGGCAAGGTATACTGGAGTTCAGTGGCATTATAAATGTGTGGCAAAGCTGTTGTAGGGTGGGGTAGAATCAGCAAATGAGTAAGACAGGGATACAGAAGAAGCAGGCACCTTCTGACTCCTGTTTTTGCCATTTCAGACAGTTTCAGAGCACATTTTTGCCAGCAGCGTTCCAAGTGGATTTAATCAGAGTAAAAATGTATTTGTGAAATTCAGAAAAAGACAGAATTGCAGTGGTGAGATGTACAGTGGCGCTGGACTCTCACTAGGGAAGGGAAGGGTTGACTCAAATAGCAGGAGGTGAAGAAATTGGGGGGAAAACCAAGGGTAACTGACAAAATCAGCTAAGTGGAAGGGTTGTTATAGGTCAGATGCAGTAGGAAAGGAATCAGTTCTGTTATAGACAAAAGAAGCTTTTCTCAAGAGCAGGAATGTGGCAAGCCTTTTTTTTATTTGGAATTATTTTTCCCCAGTATTCTGCTCCCTGTATTTCTTATGGTTGGAACATTTGCGATCGACCTTCTATTACATAGACTTTTCACTAATTTTTTATGTTTGTTTTATGCTTTTTTAGGCTAGGTGAATATCTTACTCCAGATTAATACCGCAGATCTTAACTAAAGGAATTTGAAGAAATAATTTTCTAATTTTCTTAATATCTTAGGCTTATAACTAACCATTTAGAAAGTCTTTCTCTCCATAACCTTAGCAGAGATTTATGTCTTATTATTTGGCATCATATTTATAATTAGCATCTAGTGTTGCTGTATCATACAGGCATGTACTAGTTTGGTTGTAGCATCGGAGTGCTAGGAAATCTCTTTGAAGAATGAAGCATACTTACTTCCCAAGAGAGAGCAGGGTAGTCAAAATCCCCCATAAGTACATTGTTTCTATGGTTTCAAGTTGCAGGCTGGGTATAAATTGATCAGAAGACAGGTGTCAATGGTGGGGTGCACACAGTAAGAATTTGGTGGCTACTCAAAATAAGTGTAGCTAGACAGCTGGTGTGCCAAGTCTGCTGCCTGTCAGGGTGACTAGTACTCTCTCTGTTCCATTGTGCTCTTCCTATTTCCATCTGTTAGTTTAATTTGTAAATTGCAAGGGCCAGAGACTACATTGTTTTTCATCTGTACCTCCTAGTACTCTCAGGCCCTAGAAACGACTGAGTACCAAGAACGGGAAGAATTGTGAAAAGTGACAGAAAATATGACATAAAATACAGCACATCTCTTCTCCCTCGCACAGTTCATATCCACCTGCAAATGCACCCCTCTACTATTTGGGTTTTACCACTGTAAATTCTGTTTATTTTGCAAAGTGCTGAGTGCCATAATGATTCAGCTAATGTTTCTTCTGCCTATGTTTCTTCTACATTTGTTTTGAAGCCAATTTAACAAAGAACTTGTGCCACCATTTATGTGCCTTGTCATTTAGACAAGTTTTTTTTCTGGAAGCATATGCAGTGTGTTATTGTGCACACTTGACGACTTCATGACCCCATTGCCAAGTGCAGTTTGTTGCTCTAAGCTGTAATCTGCCAGCTTGCTGTGCCCGTGCTCTGGTGAGAGACGAGGAGACAAACCACTGTATTGTGCTGGAGCCAGACTTTCTTGACTTCTGCAACACTCAGTTGCTCAGAAAGAGCCTCAGTTGAAAGCCTGTTGTCCAGCTGAAGCCCAAGTGCTGCAGTCGTGTCTGTGTCATCAGTTGCTGTGCCTGGCATTGCCCTACTTCTGTGATTTCATACATGCACTTATGTACTAGGTGGATGGAACCCTGAAAAGATGAGAAAAACATCTTACCTGCTGCTATAAACATAGCACAGTTCTTTCACCTCAGGATTTGTCTTCCACCACCTGCTTGAGTTTTTCCGGCCTAAATCTTCTGTCTAACATTTTAGGCCTAACATTGCTTTTTTTTGTTTTGTTTATCCTGACTGGCTGTGAAACATCTCCAAAATCTCCTCATTTGAGGATTTAATCAACATGTCTTTACTTCCCTCTTTCAGATCTTTGAAGATGGTAAAACATTCTGGATATAACAACCATCTTTGGAGTCCCTAGTAGCCACTTCCCTTCCACTTGCTTTTGTCATATGTTTGTAATCTTTCAGTAATTTTTATTTTTCCTGGCAATTACATACTAATTATGTTCACGTTAAGAATTTCAAGCATATAATGATGTTTTACTACATTGCATTTAAGTTACATTTGCTGTTTCCCACTGGCTGCCATTTTCCAAAGTCATTGACAATTGCTGTAATTATGTACCATTTGAGATTAACTTCTTTTTTGGGGGGTAATCTGTTTGTAATTGTTGTAATTACCAACAAATAAAATAATTTTAAAAGACATTTGGGCTTGTCTGGCAATGCAGGTTTTTTACCATCACCAGTATTACTTGTTGCTCTCAGTTCCATTCTGCTCTTAAGTCTGATGTGGTTGGTTTCACCTATTAATTGTTCCACCAGTTTAGTTGAAATGGGAGGTGGATTTATTAGACAGTCTATGCCAAGATTGCTCTGTTTTCCTTCTCTGGCTACGTGCTTTCTACAGTCTCCTAGTGCTTTCCTAAGACCATTTCTCAGTTCTTACATAGATTTGCATATTAATGCATCCTTCAGTCAGTATTTACTTATAATTGATTTGCTTAAACTATAGATGTTTTCAAATGATTTTCAGCGAAACAGGATATAATTCCTAGCATTATTAATTAATCAAATAATTACTAATTAATAAAAATGGGCTTTGAAAAAAATTCTTTCCTGATAAGGAAATGAGAAATTCTGTTGGTTTTCCTGTAATACAGAAGGGCAAGAATACTCTTAAGCAGTTGCATTAGTCTGATCCTAAGTCCATGCAAGGCTCAAGAATGGTTTTTTTGAAAGAGAAAGTAAGTGAGCATGAGGAGGACGTAGATGGTACAAAAACACAGCGTAAGTTTACTAACCTACTCTTTCTCAGGTAGCCGATTTTCTACACAAACAGTGTATGTCTTATTTATCTAGACTCCAGTGAAGCCTTTGAACAGTGCTATCTGAAAATTTAGTTGGCACTCAGAAGGCAGATAATAGTAGAGTTGCATGGTAGGTAAGGGGCTCAGTAAAGAAGACACAAAAGACATTGCAGTTTTTTCAGGATTTGCCTTGGGATTGATGTAATTTCATATTTTCAGTAATGTCCATAGCACAAAAATAGGAAGCATAGTGATTAGATTTGTTGGTGATGCAAAATAGACAGGTGTTCTTGAAGCAGAAGAGGGTAAATTATATGGGAAGAACTGGATGGGTCTGAAGACTACCCAAATAGAAATCAGACAGTATCTGATGACAATATAGTGCATAGTCACACACTTGGGGACTCCTAACAGTAATCGGCACTGTAAGATGGAGGCTTTTGTAACAGCAGTGATTAAGAAGGAGAAACAGCCCAGTACATTAGTCCACTTGCAGGAGAACAGGAGTTATCTCTATCCTAACATTGTGGAAGGCATCTGTGAGCCTAGCGGAGTTTGGTAGACATTTCTGCCAGTGAGAGAGGTATTAGTGCCACATGAGTACATGGCCTTCTGGAGACTATAGGTACAGTAACAGGGACTGACATGGAAAAGGCTGATGGAATGATGAGAAATTGGCGCTCAGTTTTAAGAGAGCAAATAACAGTTTCCCTTGCTTAGTCTGAGAAAAGGATGTTTGTATAAATGCTTCAAAGCATAAATATTAGATACAAAGAACCACCATTAAGGGCAGTGTTGGTAAAAGAATAAATAGAAGTACCCAGATACACTGAAAGAACATAATCCATTATCCAAAGAACTCAAGTTTTTTAGCAGCTGTCCCATAGGACTACCAAGGTCTAAAGTGCTGTGCAATAGATTTATGTCTGAAAGGGTTACGTATGACATCGTTGCAACAGTAGACTTGATGACCAGCAGTTTCCCCCATCTGTGTTTTGTCAATTAGTGATAGCAGGTGAATCCTTTATGATGCTCTCATCAAACACACCCCAAAGATATCCTTCTAACCACCAAGTATCATGAAGATACGCTTTTTGGGCGAGGAGGCAGTAGGTTTGGGGATAGTTGCTGATAGTCTTTTTCTGTGTTCCTCCAGGAATCCCCACCAAGAATTACCTCTATTCCTTCACTTTTGAAAAACAAGTCCATACTCCCAACACAATCTCCTGTCTTCTCTGTTCTTATTCTGGGATCAAAGTCTTCCTACTAACTTCTCATACTTTGCAGCTCTGCTGTAGCCCTTGGGTAGAAAATTAACATTGTGGACTGCTGCCTGTAGCGCTCTGCTTCTTTACGAAGAAGATGTGAGAACCCACGCACAGATGTCACTGCACAAGCTGTGCAAAGTAGGTTTGGTGAAGATGGAAAGGTGAAGGTAGAGGCACAGTAGGGCTAGACTGCTTACCATGAGGTCACACAGAACTGTGCAGAGTTGGGTAAGTGTCGACCACACCACACAGCTTGGTGTTGGCAAACTCACTGAAGTTTGTGCTCAATCCGAGTGTCTGTGTCACTGTTAAACAGTGCTGGTGCCAGTTCCCTGAGGAGCACCACTTGTCACGGATCTCCACTTGGACATCAGGCCATTGACCACAGCTCTTTGAGTGCAGTCATGCAGCCAATTCCTTACCCACCAAGTGGTCCATCTGTCAAATCTGTGTCTCTCCAGAGACAAGGATGTCATGCGGGACAGTGGAGAGTGTCAAATGCTTTGAACCAGTCCAGGCAGGTGACGTCAGTTGCTCTTCCCTCCTCCACCAACGGTGTAATCCCGTCATAGAAGGCCACCAAATTTGTCAGGCATGACTTGCCCTTAGAGAAGCTGAGCTGGCTGTCACAATCAACTCCTTTTCCATGTGCCTTGGCGTAGCTCCCAGGAGGATCTGTTCCATGATCTTGCTGGGCACAGAGGTGGGACTGACTGGCCTGTAGTTTCCCAGGTCTTCCTTATTTCCCTTTTTCAAAATGCGGGTTACGTTTCCCCTTTTCCAGTCAGAGGGAACTTCACCAGACTGCCACGACTTCTCAGATATGATGGATAGTGGCTTGGCCGCTTCATCCACCAGTTCCCTCAGGACCCACGGATGCATCTCATCAGGTCCCATGGACTTGTGCACTTTCAGGTTCCTTAGATGGTCTCGAACCTGATCTTCTACAGTGGGTGGTGATTCACTCTCCCAGCCCCTGCCTTTGCCTTCTGCGATGTGGACAATAGTATAACATATCTTCTCCTTCTTCTGGCATCCCTGCTGTTGCCTTTGGTTGCTTTTAAAATAATCAGGTCGTAAGTCTGTAATTATATCTCTATCTCTGCAGAATAATGTTTGAACTTCTGGAGAGAGAGAGAGAGAGAAACACTTTGCCTTCTTTTGTTCTTTTTTTTTTTTTTTTTTGCCTTTATTTCAAGTCTTCTTTCTTTGTGCTTGCTACAGATTGCTTATGATATTTCTTCATTGAAGATAGATTTTTAAAAGTTAGTGGAAAGGCTTAGCTTAAAAAGGTAGGTCTATGAGACAGTGATGCAAAGATTCCTGAATCAAGGAGGGAGCAAAAAGCCACAGCATAAAAAAAGCTATATGATACTTGGGAAATCTCAAAGGGTAATTGGCAGCAATCTGTGTATGTGGATTCCTTATTCTTACATTGTTGTAGCAATCAGATGTGTATTTTTTCCCAAAATAAAAAAATATAAAGGACCTTTTTGATTGGCTTAAACGTGTTTGCATCAAATCTGTGGAATCTGTCAGGGGAAACCACTCTGGATAGAAAAAAGCCTTATATTTGTCTTATGAAATTCCATGCAGTTTCCATAGGGAAGTAAAGCAAAAGGAACCTCTGGGAATCAGCTAGTCCCTTGTTCTGCCCCCAGTCAGAATCTATACTGCCTACATCACCCTGGACAGATGCTTGTCTGACCTGTTCCTGAAACATCTTTGGTGGCAGAAACTCCCATCCTTGCTGGACAAACCATTCTGGTACATCTCTATTTTTACTGCCATACTCTTCCTTAATATCTAACACTGACCTTCCTGGGAGAAATTTCAATCCGTTATTTCTTGTAATGTGTATGGGGAGCAGCTCTTCCCTGTATTTGCAGCAACCTTTTGGATATCTGAAGACTGTTATTTTCTCTTTCTCTTTTTGGGCTTTACAGTTGTTGTCACACTTACTCTTCTTCCCTGTTCCATCTTGATTTCTCCCACAAATACTTTGTCTGATGTACAGAGCCCCAGACTGCAAAGGACAGCCTGGCTGAGACATTAACAATTCATACCACAACAGAAGGGTTACTTTGGAAGGGTTCCTCAGAAATAATGGCAAATTTTAACTTTGCAGCCTTAGGGAAAAGTTGAGCTGGGACTGCTTGTGCCCTGGGGAGAACAAGGGAAGGGGAAGAAACAGAGACAAAATGTGGGGGAGGAAAGGAAGACTCTGGTTGTTGCTGCTTATGCTGCCACCAAGGGGATGAGAGAAGTGGGGCAGCATTCACTTACTGCTCCTTGGTTGGTTGGTTGGGTTTGTGTCACTGTAGTACTGTTAAATCACATTCCATTTATGATCTATTTTATCCCCAAGTATTTTTGATGAAAAAAATACACTTCAGCCAGTTGTCGTCCATCTTCTGTTTTTATAGTTGTTGATTTCTATCTTGATGTGGAACCTCGCAGTATTTCTGGTTGAACTGTGTCCTCTTTTTTTCAGACCACATCCCCAGCTTCTCAGGATTTTAATCGTGTCTCCTAGCATACCTGTAACCCCCACCCCCCAAAACCATTTGTTGCTAGGAAATTTAATATGTGTGTTCTCTAGTTCATTATCCCTATTGTTAATAAGAATATTGAATAATTATGAACATGGGAAAAAGCAGTCATTTCTTTAGAATAAGCAGAGCCTTAAACTTGGGATATCTTCCATATGTTTTCCAGTACATTTTCTATGCTATATTGCATCAATTTCAAAACTGTTGAGAATTAGCGCTGGTGGCATTGCAGGGAGCAGGGGGTAGGTTCCTCCTCAACTAGGTGATGATGTTGGGCAAAGTCACTTCCATCCATTTGTACCTTATTTGCCATTTGCAAAAGAAAAGAGCTACTTCTGCTGACCTCTAAAGTACTTGGTGAACTACAGTCATGCTAAATAAGCACCAGGTTTTATTGTTACATGGTATTTTTTGTTGTTGACTTTTACGCCATTCCTTAGTTCTCAAGTGGCTGCCCTGGTACTTTGATGTTTTTCAGAGGAAATCTCTTTATATAATATAATGCCTGTTAAGAACCTTCAGACTGAGTGCAATACATGTGGTATGGTCTTAAACTGAAAATCAGTAACGTTTCCTAAAGTGTCCTCCTGCCCCACAAGGAAGAGCCGGCAGCTGATGGAGGCCCCGGGAGCAACCGGGGCTCACCGCTGTACCCGGGACTGGCCAGATAACAATAGAACAGTCTCCACCCGCGGCCGCAGCGCGGCCGTTCCGACCGTGCAGCGGGGCCGGGGGTGCCCGGTGCGAGGGCGCTTCTGCAAGAAGCCGTTCCGACGGTGCAGCGGGGCCGGGGCCGGTCTCCGCTCACCAGTCTCCGGCCACTACTGCCGAGTGAACGTGCGGTCACGTGACTGGCGGAGCGCCCGCCAAGGACCCGGTGCCGCTTTGTCTGCCGGCTCCGGCCCGGGAAGCTCGGGGTCAGCCCTGCCTGGCGTGGGGGCGGCCCGTGGCGGCGTCCCCCCTAGCACCCGGCGCTGGCTGTGGGGGAGCGCGGGCAGGCGCAGCCGCCCCCTCCCGCAGCGCGACACCGGCTCGGCCCTGCCCTCCCCTCCCCCGAGGCTCTCCCTGCGCACCGGCCTCGCCGGGCGGGCGGGGCCAGCCGCGGCCCCGGCGCAGAAGGGGTTAAGGCCGCTCCCGCCTGCGCGTCCGGCCGTCCCCGCCCGCGCGTCCCCCGCTAGGCCACGGCTGACCTTCACGGGAGCCGCGCCGGGCATGCGCGCCGCCGCGTTCGGGGCCCGGGGGAACTGCGGCCGGCCCGCTTCGCCCGGCCCGCCCCGCCCCGGCCCGGCTCGGCTCGGCTCGGCTCGGCTCGGCCTGGCCCCAGGGGTGCGGCCCGGCCTTCTGCCCGCCCGCGGCGCGCCCGGGACCGTGGCTGGCGTACGCCCTGCCCGTGCCGGGCGCGCCGTTGCCATTCGGTGCCGATGGTGCTGGCGGAGGAGCGCGGGGGGACGCGAGGGGGGACTGCGCGCCCCGCCGCCGCCTTCAGCCGCGCCCCGCGCCCGCCTTCCCCGCTCCGCGGCGCCGTGCGCGCAGGCCGGGCGGGCGGAGGGCCGGGGCCGCCGCCTGCTGAGCGGGCCGGTGGTTCCCAGCCCCGCTGTGCCGCAGCGGGGGCGGTCGCCCGGCTCCCCCGAGGAGCGGGAATGGCGGCACCTGCGCAGCCTGCACCGGTGTCCCCGCGTCGAGGAGAGCCGCTGCGGCAGCCGTGGTATTAGGCGTCCCCTGCAGCACACGCGTGTTGGCTGCTAGGAGCCGGGGAAGGGGCTCTCGAGGTGGGAGCCAGCGTTGCTGTGTGCTCCTGGGGTCTAACGACCCGCACAGATGCAGTGCCACTGTGCTGGCCACGCGGACACCTAGAACCCTGTAGGTCGGAAAAGACCCTTGTGCTCGAGCCCAGCCGCTGGCCTGGTGCTCCCAAGCCCACCAGACACGTGGTGGTTTGGCTCCAGGTGACGTCTGCCTTTGGCCCAAGTCGGGTGGTTCAGTCCCTGGACGAGGCTGCACATCCCCACTCAACATACTGCTTTGGAGGGGCTGCCAACAATGCCCCCTCATGAGATTTATGTGACTCCTGTGGCTGTTGCCACACAGTGGCACTTGGATTGGGGCTACCCTAAAAACCAGTGGAGGTTGCTGCCGTTATTGCTATGTGCAAGAGGCCGTATGAGCTTCATGGCTTGATTTTTGCCGCTGGCTAACGTGGCATCTCTTCTGTGCTTGTTTTTATTACTGGTTGAGGGTAGAAATTTATTTGTCTCATATCTGATTCTTTTCTGTTTGCAGTCTTGCCAGTAAAGTCACAGCCCCTAGACAAGAATTTCAAGCAGAGGAATAGAATAAACCCCTCTAGTAACCTGGCAACATCTCGTCTGTTGCTGTGTTAGGCAGGCTGGGAAGCATCAGCCCCTTGCAAGCCGCAGACAGGCAGGGAGCTGTTGGTAAGCAGATCGGTGCCGCAGGCCACTGCTGCCTGCTCTGCCATTATGGAGGAGCCATGCTGTTGCTTGTGGAATGGCCGCCGTGCTGCCCGTGCCTGGCGCTACACTGGCCCATGTCCGTCTAGGTCGGGAGGGGGGGTCTGGCGGCTTCTGCCCCCTTCCCCTGGGTGGCAGGTGGGCTCTGTGTTCCCAGCAGCATCCTGAGCTGAGACGCACTGTCATGCAGGGCTTTGTGCGCTAAGCGGCAAGCTGCTGTTTCTGACAGCAGCTGTTGGTGTTAATAATTAGTCTGCATCTGTCAGTCACCTGGAGCCGCTAATGGATCTGTCACGGTGGTACCAAAGCATCCCCAGAGGGGCTGCGGGCAGCGTGGAAGCAGGCCGGATGCTGTGCAGTCACCATGCTGCCCCCCACCCCTTCCCCCCGCTGTTCTCCCACTCTTTCTTTCCCCTTGCTCTCGCATGTTGTCCCTCCCTGTTCCCAGCTCCCTGCCTCCTGCTGTTTCTCTCTCTTGTCCAAAGGGGTTAGTTCTCAGCCTCACATGCTGGAAATGCTGCCAGTGAATGTTTCTGTGCATTGCCTGCCAGGTCCCTGGGGAAAGGGCCTGGAAACGAAGCACAGAAGGAGCAGTGGGAGCAAGGGAAAACCATTGTTTCTCACTGCTCGCCTGCTGCATTTTCTAGTGGCAAAATGCTCTCTGTGAGGTACTGGCTTTCCCTGTTACTGCTGAAATTGCCCCCTCCCCCTTTCCCCTTGCCCCAGAATTTACCATCCCCTGGTGCAGAGGAGAAGTTGCGGCACCTCTAGGAAAGAGCTGAGATGTGTTTTCAATTTGCCTCCCGCTTATCTCTGCTGTTTGGACAGAGAGGTTTAAAAAGCTGGATTTTCTGTCCCTGCAGAGTAAACACACAGAACCCAGCAGCATGAACTATTTCTGGCTTATCAGTGGAGGAATGCAGCAGCTGAGGCTTAGTGCGAGTGGGCCGTCAGGAAGGCCCTGAAGGGGCCCCCTCCCCACTCCGCGCTATTAGAAGTGTGAGAGCCCAGCAGGACTCAGAGGGGAGAGTTGGAGAAAAAGGCAGAAAAGGGAAAGAAAGAGGAAGAGAGAGAGTGAGAGAGGCTGAGCAGACCCTGATGGCTACAGACGAAGTTACAGGAGGGGCTCGCAAAGCTACGAAAAGCAAACTTTTTGAGTTTCTGGTCCATGGGGTGGTGAGTCGGGAAAGTTAGTGAGCTGGCTGGCTCTGAATAGAGGGATGAGTGGAAACTGGAGGCTCTGTGCTGGGCTGGATCGGCTCCTGCGGTGTGCTCCTGGGGCGCTGGTAGCTGCCTTGCCAGGAGAGCACCGGGGTCTGTAAAGCCCCCACAATATGCACTGATTCATTGATAATATAGGCTTGTGTCTGGGGGGATGTGTGCTGTGATTTTTGCTTTGATTCTCCATGAATGGTGAATAGCATGTCTTTGAGCCTGATCATGGTGCAGAATCTGCACTGGATCTGACCCAAATGGGCTTGTAGGACACTTTGTTCTGTAATCAAACTTGTGTTTTTAAAAGCAATTCTGATGAAAGCCTGATGAAGCCTTGTGGTACTGCCTCTGGTTCTTGTCTCCAGTCTTGGCTCTTATATATCCTCTGGCTACTTAACAGGTGACTTTCAGGGTCTTGAAGAGATTAGCTCTGCAGATCTGTAACAGTCTATGGGAACTCACCCATGACAGAATTTCAGGGTGCCATGCTTAATTAAAGCAATCCTTGAGGGTCTTTAAAAATTTTCCAGTTTTTGTTTAAGATTCAGGTCCTCAATCTCCATTTAAGGGGAAGTGCTAACTCTGTTTTGCTGCCATTGGAAATGGTGTTCTTTAAATGACTCTCCGGTGACTGAGAGCAGTAACCATTTATAACATTTGGATTTCTTGCATTGATACACATTTAACAAAAATAAGATTGTTAAAGAGCCCCAAGGAATGCAGATATTGTTTGGATACTGATGGTCCCCAGCATTTTCTCTCTTGAGGATTCTGGCACCTCCTGTGACACCTTTTTGAAGGCATCAGCTGGGGGCTCCTGTGCAAAGATCGTGGAAATGTGTGGAGCTCACAGCAGGTGCCAAAGTTGTCTCCGTAATTCAGGCTTGCTCCATACACGTCAGATCTAGCATGTGTCCTGCAAGTCCCGGGCATGGTGGGTCTTGTGAGGCTGAGGACTTTCAGCCGGCATTCTGTGTCTGTGGGAACAGTGAATGGTGATGCCGTGCATGTGTACAGGAGCACTCTGGCAAGGGTGGCAGAGGTACTGGGTGGCTGCAGAGCAGGCGTGTGGGACTGTGGCGGTGGTTCTGCTGTGAACATGTGGGTTCCTTAAGGTAGTCTGGCTCAGGATGGCTGCAGCTGGGCAGAAATGTAGGTGAGTTGAGAGGGGTGGGTGCATGGGATGCTTTTGCTTTTTCCAAGGTTTGTGTTGGCATTTGCACACCAGTGGTCTTCCTTTAGTATCAAGAAAAGTGGCAAAAATAGTTATGTTAATTTGCTCCTTCTGCATCTAGATGGGCTTCGTGCGAAAGTAGCTTGCTAGCCTCTTAAGCATGGGAATTTTTAATTTATACTGGAATGAATATAGCAGAACTCTTTTCCATTACTTATTTGGATACTAGAAAAGTCTGCCTTTTTTGCCCTGGAAGTTTTGCCACTAGTGGCATCTTACTTGAATATCTGTGTTGTCATCTTCCTGCTACTTGCTGGTGAGACTGGGGCTTCTTGGCTGTTACTCTGTTGCCTAAAGACCTCGTTTATGACCCTCTCCTTTCCTCAATGATGATCTCCTTCAATTCTGCTTCTGTTTCCTTGCTTCTTCTAGTTTCTTCCTCACCTCAGCTTCATTTTGATCACAACACAGGTTGGGGCAGCCAGTCTTCCGTTACTTAAAAAAGATCAAAAAAGTTATAAACTCACTTTATCTCTTTGGGTCCTGTATTCTACCAAATAAGAGAATGTGCCATCACAGCCGTTACCTTGAGTTTACATATTGCTAGCTATTGAGTTTTATTACCATCCAAGTACGTCAGCATTTGAATTAATTCCATGAAAAACCAAGTTCACTTGCAAAAAACTGGAGTTCCTTGGAGTCAGATTCTGCTCTCATTTCAGGGAAAAAGCTCCTCTTCAGATTACTTATTATTTTATCTATTATAACATTATTTGATTTGATTATTGCAGGCTTCTTTCCCCCACCCCTTACCCCCCAAGTGCAGGGAGTTAAATGGAGGTAGAATATTGGGAGAAAATATTTTGCTATGTGAACACTAATAATTTTGCAGTATTTCCTAAGGGCAGTTAGCTTATGGATTCGCTTGATCTTTCTGGAAACATATGTTCCTTTGCTAAGGTCACTTTGCCCTTTGCTCTTGTCCACCTGATCCTGCCTTTGATCTTTTCCATATTGCTAGCTTCGAAGATGTCTTCTTCCTTGTTTATCCCAATCAAATAGGATACCTCTGAAAGGTGTAATCTCTTAATGGTTAAAAATCTCAGGTGTCATAATTAATTCTTGTCCTGCTTGAATTCTAGAGGTTGGTTGGTTGGAAGTTCTTTTTAAAAGGTTAAATTTCTTTCAGTTATTTACTTTTACAATTCTTTTAATCCCGTTTCATCAGGGTCTTGCACACTGCTTTTGTGGAGAGGATTATTTTCTTTTTTTTCCCTAAAGGCTTCATCTTTTGCTTTGTCCTTTTCTGTTGCTCCTCTCTGCTCTATTTCTAGCAATTCTATGGTTAAATGTGGCTTTAGTCATGACATTTATGTTGATTTGTCTCCATATTGATGCAGTTTCTACTGTTCAGTAGTAAATTTTGGGCGGTCCTTATGACATCTCCCTCTAGGTGTCCAGCTGTTGCCTTAAATTTTGCTGACCCAAAACAAATTCCTAATCTTCCTGCAGGCCATTTCTTTCCTCAGTTTCTTCTCTCCTCTGCACCCTATATTATAGGCCTGCCTGCTGGATCCCTTCAATTGATGTTACCTTGCTCTCCGTGTCGGTGTGTGTCCCATCGCTCCTTTTTTTTTCCTAGTCTTTTTTTTTTTTTTTTCTTTTACTCAAGCAGGTATCTTCCCATATAGCCTTGAGAAAGTCCATGGTGCAGATGTTGTTAAAGGTCTTGTCCAGACATCTGTCCTCTTGTGACTCAATTGCAGCAGTCTTCTCCTTGGTGCCTTGTGCTGTCGACCTTGCCTGTGTCATCTTCACACGAGAAGCTGCTGAGAGGTTCGTTTTCTTGTCTTGTTCTGACCTTTTTAATCTGCTTCTCTGTCCTTATTCCATTCTCACTTTATCTTCCTTCCAAAACCAATCTTCTTGCCTTTTATACAGAAGATACACCTATAAAGGTCTATGTCCCTTTTTTAACTATTGAGTAATATCTGTAGTTACAGTATACTTGCTGTCAGTTCAAATCACCTTCTTTTTCCTGTAGTGATCTCATCCTTTGTCCTCTGTGCTGTGCTTAGGAAGCTCTTCCTGTTAATATAAGTCTTTATCCATATTTATTTTCTGCTAATATGTGTTTCATAGTTCCTGCTAATCTCTACAGTTTAATATTGGTTACACATCAGGACTGCTAGTTTATACAAACTGGTGTATCACTTACGTGACTCCCTTGCTTATCCTCAGTCTTCTTTTTTGCTTGGTTATTTGCTTGTCAAACTTGGTCATAGAATTTTATGTTAAGTACAGAAACGTTATGTGCAGTGGTATTTAGTACAGTGAAAGAAAGGTCTCAAAGCATGTCATCACATAACCAAATATTTAATACAGTGGTAACTCATTGCCAGTGTTAAAACAGACAAAAAACTGGGTCTGGTGCCCCAGGGATGTGTGTGGCGTGTCTAATAGATTTGTCAGTGATTTGGAAAAGGGGATGAGCAATGAATTCTTTAAACAAGTTTTGCATCTCCTCATACATTGCTGTGTTTTAAGTGAACTGGAACCGTGCAGGAGGAAGGCTTGGCTGATCCTGGGAGCTGCCTAGTGTGTAGCCGCAGCCACTGCTACTAAGAAAGCAAGTAAACTGCTAGCCTGATTAAGAAACGGGACAGAGAATAATACAGAAGGAGTTGTAAATCTGTGGCATGTACTTATAAGAATGTTTTTTTGATTTTGGTCATCTGTGTGACAAACAAGCAAAAAGAGTGGTACTACTTAGAGGGCAGTAGTAGTAGTGGGAGGCCTGTGAAGACTTAACCAGTAAGAGAATGGGCTTTATTATTAGTATTATTAGTATTTATTTGTAATATTTAAGGGTGGAGACATTAGGCAAGTTGTAAAACCTCTGTCACTGGAGGCTCTTAGACACTGGTTAAAGTAGTAAATATCAGAGGTGATGGAGGTACTGGTGATACGTCCTTGAGATGAGAAAGGACTGGATGACCCCAAGGATGATACTTCAGTGTGTTATAAAAATCGTATTTGTTTATTAAAAGAGGAAGAACTAAAGATAATCTCTCCAAATTGAATGGTGATCTGTTTTAAGTGGATAAAAGTGACTGTTTCTTCTAGCCAGCCTTCGGTTTGTACAAGGTGAGGAGAATATATTAGGTTTGAAAAAAGCAAAACTTTGCTAATGAAAAATATCTCACTAATTTTTATATTATCATGGATATAAATACTTTCTTGCCAGAGCATAAATCAGCTAACACTAGAAAGACTAGAAAAGAGCCTTGTGAACTGTCATTTTTGGACAGTTTGTTCTGCTTCCCTACCACCAGGCTGTCTGCATGGTTCTCTGTGCTGGGACATTATCAGGGAGCAGGTCATGGAATAGGGTCACTGGTTTGTGCATATGTATTCTCTGTTTTGCTAAGCAAGGAGACATGTGGGCTGAGTATAGGGCAGCCTGGAGACATCAAGGGACCTTACTGCAGTAAGAAAATTGGGAAGGTACTTGCAGAAGACTGGTAGAGTGAAAACATTGTACAGCATTCAGCTGTGTAAGCTGCCTGTAGAAAGTGAAAGTCTGTCCTTTCCCAGCCCTGGACTAATTGCAGGCTAACAAATACAGAAAAGTTCACACATAATTAAGAAAAGAAAATAATATTAATTCTAGGTAGGGCTTTACTACAGATCAATGTGATTTTATGCAGTATGGGCTTGTAAAACAAATTTGTGTTGCCCATTGAGAAAACCTGGATTTGCTGATGCATGTAGGTGCACAGATGTAATTGATCTGTGAGATGTTTGAATTGCTCTCCTGTTTTTTAAAAAAGGAGTACTGCAGGAATATGGAAACAGTCATACTGAATAGTTTAGCTCGTTGTCCCTAGTTGCAGGGAGCAGCAGAAGACTGCAGGGAAGTACAGGAGCAAGGCAAAAACCTGATGGTGCTTCATCCAAATACTCTGCACTTTGTAGCTCTGGAACTTTCTGACCCAAAGCTGCCCTCTATGTGTAGTACCTCTATATGGATTTTATTTATGTAGGTTAGTCCACTGATGTCTTCCTGAACCCATGTAAACTTTTAGCATTCACTGTGATTTGTGTCAGGAATTTTTGCAGCTTGTCTTACATAAAGAAGTACCTGATCCTGTCAGCTGCTAGCAATTCTCTAATTCTTGTAAGGGAAGAGACAGTGAGCTCTTGATCAGCTGCCTCTCTGTCCATGCTAGTCATGATGTTGCAGACCTCTGTTGTTGCCTCTCCCCTCCCAAAGCCATCCTTTTTACAGAGTCAAGAAGCACATTATGGTAGTTCTTCACACAAAATCCGTTCTATACATTTTATCACAGTAGTGGATGTGATCTAAACTACTAAAACGAGCAAGCAGATGGAATTCAAAGTTGGTACATAGGGTTTGTAATTTTCAATTCCACAGACTTTAAAATTTATTCTTGGTTGCATCCAAGTGCTTTGTTTGAAGCTTGGCTTGTGATTATTGGGAGCTGTGAATGGACATGCATGAAATAGAAAGGTGGTCACTGAACTTTGTCTCAGGTTACAATTCACAGTTCCATAAATGTGATGTTTTTTTGATTTTCAAGAACATTATTTAAAAAAGAGTGGAACCTGGAACACCCGGACCTTGATTCTAGGATGTGAGAGCTTTTGGCAAACAGAGGAAGGTGAATGTGGCAGACAAGCCAGAATAATTGCAATACCGGTGTTTCTGGTTACTAAATCTCTAGAAGATTCACAGACATTTTAAAAAAGGAACTCATATGAGGTAACATCTGTAGTTACAGGAGAGGAGAGAACCCATCTACAACTTGTTTTCTTGTACTTCTAAGAGTCCATTTTGAAACTGCACATTCAGTTGGGAAACCATTTGTGCAGTCAGAGAGCTCTTGCCATCAGACAGTATCAGTCCAAATTTCTTAACTGTTCCAGATACTACTTAACTATCTTAACTACTTTTAGATACCTCCGGACAGCATCTGGCATCTGCTCTTGCTTACGTTTATGCTTTATAGAAATCCCTAGCTACTGTAATGCTTTGACAGGATATGTTGTCTAGCCAAGGTAGCTTCTATTTTTAGTTAAAAAAAACACATGGTGTTTGTGTACTTGGTGATTGTTGTTGTTCCCAAAATCTGTCAGTTTCTCTGCTAACAAGAAGCCTGTGACTGTTCACTGCCCTGCCATCAGCGTCCTCCTGGGTGCTGCTGAGGTGGATCGGGTCTGTGTCCTTCAGAACAGGACATTGCTGTAGGTATATTGCATTGCAGTGACTCCCCGTGCTCTGTTCAGTCCCTTTCTGAGGCTCTTGTAGGTGGTTTTGCTTTTCTTTTCTTGACACTTTCTTTTACATGTCAGTTCTCCAGGTTATTATTTTCCTCTATCTGGTATGTCCAGACAGGAGCCCTCCTTTGCTCTGCTTCAACATTTTGGCTGCTATGGTGTTGGTGTCCCTTGAGAAGAGTCTGCAGCAGAAATGCAGAGAAAAGCACCACTCCAGCGTGTCTCATTTTTACCATCAGGCAGGAGAAGTTGTCTTGAAGAATGACAAAGAAGAGGAGGAAAGAGGCAGCCCTCTGGTGCGACAGGAGCTTCAGGCAGGGAAGAAAGTAGAAAAGCCAGATGTGTGACTTTGGAAGCTGGGCAGTGGAGGGTCTCAGCAGGGACTTGGCAGCAGTTTGGAGGGAGGTGGCATGCTTGCTGCACAGACACTGTGCTCAGCTTTGGAAGGGTGCAGCCAGGTCAGCGATGGATTGCATGCAGAAGTGCCAGCAGTTGGCAGAATTCTCAGGGACCAGTACACACACATGAACTACTGGTTGTGCGCCTCTCTCCATGTGCTGTACTGTTTGGCCTTGCCTAGCTGTTCTGTGGGCAGCCCTGCTCTGCTCTTCACTTCCATCTTCTCCAAGCTGTGAGACTGGTCCCCTCAGCTGGGGGCATACTGTGGTCTTCCTTGTTTCCTATGGCCCTCAGTGGCTTTGTCTTCTGTCCAGTAATGTGTTTGCAGTACCACAGAGTAATGTCTGTATGTGGAGTCAACAGAGGAAAAAAGGGGACAGGTCTGTGGGTAAGGACAGAGCTGGGTCAGGTGAAGGGCTCCAGGGTAGATGATTTCCCAGGAAGGATGATGTGTCAGTGCTGTTTTGTGCTGCAGCCTTCACTACAGACAATACTGGTTCAGGACAGGTTCCATCCCTCTGAGGAAGTGGGGGGAGGCAGTTCCTATCCCGTAGACAGATACACCTCCAAGATCTCTTTGAAAAGATGTAATGGTATTGCAATACTCTTTAGTATCAAGGCTTTTTTTTTTAATGTCAGTATTGTGAAAAATTCAGTGTATTGTCTGTCACTGTCTTGTCTTGCATAAGTGAGAGTAAAGCAAGCTTTTAGATAAGGCAAGGTACTTCTTGTGTATTCTCCTTTTATAAAGCTTAGACAGAGAAAGCATTTCTGTGCCTGGAGAGTCTGGTGGGCTTGCAGCAGGGAGGTGGCAGTTGTGTAATCATGTAATGAATAATATTTTATCTACAGGTGATATCAGAGATAGGAACATGAGAAGGGAGGGGAAGGAATGAAGCCGGGCAAGGGGTGAGACTGAATATGCTTTTGCTAGAGCTGTCTCGTTTCTCTCAGTTTTGTCCTTTCTCTGCATTTCTCTATTTTGATGCTTAACAAAGGGAACTGAAGGGGGTTCAGAGATGTTGGACTTGGATCGAGAGTAGATTTGGCTTGCTGACCTTGTTGTCCAGGGCTTAGGGTGTCCTTTATGGAAGCAGAAATGCAGGCCTGCCGTCTGGTCCGTGTGGCCAGACAGTCTCCAGGAGGGATGAACATGAGATGGCTGTGCGTAGGATCTCATCTCTTCTGTGTGACTGCCAAATGTCCCCACCTGACTGACAGGCAACAGCAGGCCCAGTGGCCTGCTCTTTGCTGGAGGAAGGCCGCAATGTGTAGATTGGCAGACAACAGAGAGATCTTAAACCAGGCTAAAGTCAGAAGCGTTTTCTGGGCCATTTGTTTCTGCTGACTTTGCCTGGGTCAGAGGGTGGGGGCGAGTATGTGGGAACAGCGGGCGCTGCTCCGTTCCAGCAGTTTGTATAGCTCTGTGTTCATGGGAGGAGATGTTTCCAGCTCTGCACAGAGCCTCGGTTCTGCCTGTTTGCTGCCTCCTGCTGCTGCTCTGCTTGGAGGCCATGCCCACAGCCACTTTCCCACACATATACTTGCTGAATTCACCTGCTTGGCTTCCTGTGCTGGCCTCTCTCCTACCTCAGCCTTCCTTCCCTGTCTGTACTAATTACGGCTCCTGTTTCAGTGCTGATTGTTCATTCCCCTCCTTTCTTTCTCCAGTTTCCTTCACACGTGCAAGTGTGAGAAACAACATAAGGCTTGTGATGATCGGGGAGGGCACTGAACTGGGGCTTTGGGGACTATGGTGGACTTAGGTGGGTAACGTGGAGGTGCAGGTCCAAATTATATTTAGAATTATATGTTATTACTATATATAAATAATTATATATTTAGAAATTATAAAGGGGTGAGATAAAGGTGAAATGAACTATTTTCAGTGGTTTTATTTTATATATTAACAGAGCAGAACCCATTTTCTTCCCACCCACCCTACAATGGACTGCCTTGCATACCTCCTGGGGTGCCCACACCTGGCTTTGGAGACCACTACCCAAGTACTTTCTCAGTCTTCAGCTGTTGATAACTCAGACAGTTTCTGAGCCAAACATCCTTTGCGGGGTTTTGTGGGCTGGCTGCCCGTGCGGGGCTGGTGGGCTGCCCTTGGTGGCCCGATCCTTGCTGTCTTTGCCCTGGTTTGTTGCTCTGGCAGGGGCAGTGAGCAGTCAGCCCCAGCCGCCCTCTCCAGGCCACTCAGGACTTTGCAAAGCTCTAGCAAATGCCCCCTTAGGTTACCTTGGACCACCTCCTTCCAGGTGGAAGACCATGGCATATTTACTTTTACTCTGGTGGATGCAGTTCCATATTTTAATCTGTTCTGTGCCACTCTGTGCCGGTGTCAGAGCTGCTCTGCCGTTACAGACCTGCAGGAACCAGACCTGTGCATGGCATTCAGCCTGTGGGTGTGCCGGGGACAGTGGCACAGTGACGCTTTCTGTTCCCTTCCCTGCCTCTTTTGCTTAGTGGCTTTTTTTGACCTCTAGTAAGCAGTGAACTGCTTTTTTTTTCTTTTTTCTTTCTTTTTTTTTTTTTTTCCTGGAAGTATCTGTTTAAACCCCAAGATCTTGCTTCTGTTGGGCAACAGGCAGCCCAGAGCCCATTGTTTTCCATGGGATGGTTGGTTTGTCTTTTCCCATGCAATTCACTACCGTGTGTACTGAAACCCATTTTCATCTTCAGGTGTTAATTCTGTCTCATAAAGCCCTTCTGCAGTTCTTTGAAGCTGGCCTTCATACTTGCCAGGTTGAATAACAGCATTGCCACCAAACTTTTTCACTTCCTTGCTTTTTCTCTCTTTTCCCCCCTTTTTTTTTTCTTTTCTTTTTTTCCTTTGTCATCCCTGTCCCCTTCCCATCTCCCTCCAGTTGCTTATGAATATGCTGAAAAGCGTAAGTCCCAGCAAAACTCTGCATGTGCCTTACTTTTATTTTCAGAACCAATCACTTTTACCTCATTTCTAGCCTTTAACCAATTATTTAACTGTCATGGATGCCATTGCCTCTTGGTTTCCTTAAGTAGAGGGATTTGACTTTCAAAAGGCTTTTGTGTATGATTACTCTTACTCATATCCCTGGGTCAAATGTCTACAGAATGTTTATGTACTTGTCTGTATTTTCACATATACGTAGACATGTAATAAACATTTTGATAAACCTTAGAATGAAATGAAGCTCTTCTCTCTCTTTTTGGTTGCATTTTACAGGTGGTAATTATTTTACTGATGTTTTTCCTTGACTACTATAAAATTCTAGGGTTTGGAATTGAGTTTACTGTGTGTGTTGTACGGCATTGTGATTTGACCCACAGTGTCTCTCCAGAGCATGCTGAATCAACATATATGTCAGGACTTTAGAATGCCTACAGGGGCTGCTGACAAACTGCTACGTTCCTTTTTTTATTTTTTATTTTTATTTTAGAGGCTTGACCTTTTCTTAAAGGATTCTTGTCACTTCATGAACTTACACTGCTCTGCAGTGTAGGTGAAGGAGAGGGCTCTTAATGGAAAATGTTTTGTCATAGTGTTCTCATGGTTCACCTTTGCTTGCTACAGTCTCCCTACCGATCAAAGCAGCCTGCTAGTCAGTGGAAAGCTGTAGATGTGAGCCTGCTTGTGGCTTTGATTAGCATGTGCACTGCACCAGTTTGGACTGCATATAGCTGCCATGGAGCTTTTTCTTCAGTCTGAAGGTAGAGCTTTCTGCTGTAAGCTGGCCTGGATAAGTTACTGACCACTGAGTGTTTTCCCAAGCCTAGAATTTTTCATCCCTGTTTCCTGTACATCGCTGAATGCCTCTTTACGATGTCCAGAAAATACCAGAGTTCACATGCTCTGCATTGCTGCTTAGTGCTTAGTGGGATGGTCAAAATGAGGAACTTGCTGGAGCTAGTGCCTGATTACGTACAAATGTCTTTGCAGCTTAAGAAGCAGGGACCAAACTGGCTCTTCTTTCTGTTTTGCTTCCCTAGCGACCTGGGATGCCATCAGGAGCTCGAATGCCCCATCAGGGGGCTCCCATGGGTCCCCCAGGCCCCCCGTATGTTGGAAGCCCCTCTGTGCGACCTGGGATGCCCCAGACTGTGATGGAAACAACAAGAAAACGCACTGCACCACAGCAGGTCCAGCAACAGCAGGTGCAGCAAGTGCAACAGCAGCAGCAAGCCACTCAGAACCGAACTAGGAGGTGAGTGTTCCGGAAAGAAAGCATGGAAGGTCAGTCTGAGGAAGAAAAATCAGTATCTTTTTAGCCTTAGGTAAGACCTTTAAGATTGAATGAGACAGAAGGGAAGATTTATGTATTGTCAGTTTCTTAAAGCAGGAAAAACATTGGTAAATTTTACTTTGTGAATGGTCTTGAACAAACTGACCTTTACTAATATCTGGTTTTGCAGTTATAATGCTTTTACCATGCAGGTTTATTGGGCTATAAATCTGGCTGCTATGTTTAGCCTTTAAAGTTAATGAGCAGTTCTCCTCTAATATAGTATAATTTTTGTATTGTTTGCTATCTGTTCTGTGTGGTTTCTCTGATTTCTGACTGGCTAACAAAATGGTTTGTAAATGAGACAAGTGGAAAAAATTTTTGGTCATGTGAATACTTGTACTATGGTCACTCAGGGGAGTGGTCAGAAAACTTGCAATTGTCACAGGGATTCCTATGTATAAAGTAAAAAGAATGGCATAAGAAATAATTTCATAGGGTTAGAGGGATTCTTTTAAAGGAACTTTCTTTTCAAAATGCCCACTTTTTACAGTGCTGAATGCATTCTCTCTTAAATAACAGTTTGCTAATTTCCTTTTGCAACTTATTAGATGTCAGCAGTCTTGAGTTCCAAGTGTGAGCTGGTTCCTGATAAATAGGTAGGGTGCAGTCATCTGGGTTGTCTGCCTTTTGCAAAAATCACTGTAGGTGTGTCTATATAGATTCAGACAGTGTTCTGGTGGTGTTGTTGTATCTAGCTGTAGGTAAAACATGACTCTTTAAGCTCAGTGCTTCAGGAACCCTGCTCTGTCCAGGTTATATGCCTTGGATCAGCAAGCCAGACTGGGGAATTCTTGTGTCTGGAATGCATCTGGAAAGGACACCAATCCTGAGAGTATTAATGCATTATGACTAAATAACATAGAACACAGAAGTAATGTGTGTGAGCGCAGCATGTGAGTACAAGAGGTGCATAGAATCTTGGAGGTCTTGTCCAGCACTAGCCAAAATTACATGTTCCATAGCACCTCCCAGGAGGTACTCCAGGGAACTGCACAAAATAATGCCAAGCCTTCCAATGTACAGGGTAGATATTACCTGAAAATTTGCCACTGCTGGATAATCAAGGTAAACTTTAGTCATTAACTACCTAGTTTCTAGGGATCACTAAAGAAGAGTGTTTTCTAGAAGTTGATGGTCTAACTTATAGAAGGAAGCAGTTCCCCCTCCCCAGTTCAAAATGTCAGTGCTTCTAGTTTGGAACCCAGCAGTAGTCTCGACTGTAGTGAGTCCAGCTCACACCAGTACTTCCTGGGTACTCAGGAAAGTTTATCTGTTTCCTCTGCCATGCCTTCCCTCCAGGTGATGTGTTGAATGTTTTCCCCTTGTTCATTTCCACCCCCCTGTCATTTCCCATTTAAATTTTTCTGGTTTTTGAGGCAAACTTTTCTGGCACCTTGGGTGAAGTTCTGGGAGTAGTTGTATCGTATGTTTTATGGCACAAATGGGCCAAGAAGGCGTAGTCGTCCTGTCTTGGCAGGGTTGGTGGAGACAAAAATCTCATTTCTGTAATAGACTCTTGGAGAACTAGTTCAGACCCAAGTTGTTGCGGGATTTGGATTTTTGTTACTTGCTCTTTAATTGCAAGCCTTTGGGGCTGTTGCAGGTGCATGCATATCCCATTTCCCTTTGGGAGGGTGGAGCTGGCTCAGGCATTACTTCCAGATTCTGTGAGGTGTTTCAGTGCAGGTTTGATTTAGTGAGCCGTTGGAGGTTCACACCATGTAACGTTCCAGTCCCATTATTCCTATGCTTTTAAAAAGGGACATTGTTCACCTATGAAGTTGGGTGTGACTGTGTGGATGAATTTTCTGCCCCTGAGGAAGGCTGTAGCTTGCACCTCTGGGCACAAAGAGTTCTTCAGCCTTGGTTTATATGACGATGAGGAAGAATCTAAGAATCTGGTATTTCAGGCCTGGCCTATTATTAGCAAATGTGGGAAGGGAATATGTCACATCAATGTGTGTGGAAACAGTTTTTATGTGAACGTGGCTGATGACAGACCTTCTCTATGAGAATAGTAAGGAGGGGCATCCTTGTGACCTGGCAGAGTGGCAGCAGGCAGTTTGCTTTCTCCCGTTTGTCTGTCACAGATGGAGTGATTCATCTCCTGCTTAAGATAAATGCCTCATAAATTAGAGAGGTGAAGAATAAGGCCTGAATTCCCTCCTGGCCCTGCTAGGGAAAGCTAGGTGACAGATTTGGTGGGCATGAATGGTTCTTAGACTCTGAAGAATTCAAAAGACAATGTATTTGGCAATCTTCCTGACAATACCATTTCTTAGGCACATATACATTCATGTGTATGTACATGAACACAAGTATGTTTTTAAAAGTGTAGATGTATCAGTGGGCTTATGTATGGGTATGGACACACTATGTATATACACTGCAGGCGCACATGTATCTTCCCACATGTGCATTCATAGAGGTGAGCAAATACAGAACTGTAAACCCGCTTACCTTTGTATATCACTCATGCAAATATGTTACAGTAAAACAAGTGTATATATGTAGGGAAGGATGCATATATATGTATGTATTTCATACATCGAATGAACTACACCTATATATGTGTGTTTCATCAGCACTCAATTTTGGGCACAAATGAATGAATGAATGCACCTCATCTGCTTGAACAAGTTCATGTCCTATTTACAGGCAGTCAACCACTTACACATGCACATGCACAGGTATAGCCGTGCACACTTTGACATGTGCACGCTGTGCTCTTACACATTTTTTCTGTATCTTCAGAGAGCATGTGCACTTGCACGTATTGCTACCCTGCACCGCAGAAGATGCTGTGATCAAAGAACTTGCACACTTCTTTCCAAGATGCATAACAGACAGCACTGATTTGTTCTTAACTACCTACCTCCCCAGGCTGGTGAGAGAAGGGGTCCTAGGTCCTGGGCATGAGTTAGACCCTTTTGCTGATGCATGCACAGCTGTGCACCAGCATGTGGAGATGTCAGGATAATTTAGCAGGTGGCCTCGTTACTCCTAGATCTGTCACCATGGTAACGTGTTTTTTTCTTTAAAAAATGTACAGTGCCAAGAGGAGGAAGATGGCTGACAAAATTCTCCCTCAGAGGGTGAGTCGCTTTCATTTCCTATTCCCTTCACAATCAGTTCAGCATCTTAGTGTAATTAAAGGGATTTTAGAAAACACTTTCACTTTTTGTTTAAAAATCTAATTAAAAAGTAAGTAGGCAGTGGGTGAAAGTCTAGAGAGCAAGGCTGGGGCTGGGGCTGGGGGCTGGGAGCGTGGCGTGCAGCCCGGCCTGTGCTGTCCTCGTGCACTGGGTTAGCCGAGCCAGCACTGCCACTTGCTGGATGGATGGACGGTGGTGCTGGGCTGCAAAGTACGCGACTTGACGCTGGGGCCCTCTGGGTCTTAAGGATGTTTTTGATCAATTTTCGAGGCTGGCCAAAAGCTGGCTCAGAGCGCAGCTGTGCCTGTGGGAGATGGGCTCGATCCCCGGTCTCTCTGGCCTGGCAGAGCTGCCAGGTTCTCCTGTCTGTGGTCATGTCCCGGTAGGGCTGAAGCGAACCTGCATAAACAGCAAAGTTCAAGGGGCCTGCATTGACTGGAGAGTTATTAATTCTCTTATCCTTGGGGATATGTCTAGCTTTTAGTGTCTGCCTGTGCTTGATCCTCAATACTTAAATCTTCTGCTTCCTTCCTGAACATCCGAATGCCTCTCTGCTCCCCTTCTCCTCTTCCATTATTGCCAGACTTTTTCCTTCCTGTGCCGTCTTCAGTGCAGGTGCCCCAGAACCTGCTGTGTCCTGAAAGGCAAGCTTCCTTAATCTTCAAAACACACATCCTCGGCATGTCTTAGTCCCGGTTTCTTTGGCTTCTGGCGCTTTTTCTGGGCTCAGGATCCCTGTGGCAGGTGTGTAGATCTCCATGTCCTTTTCAAGTCTACCCGTCTGCTGCTAGAGTAAGCCCAAACTTTCTGGCAGCCTCCAGATTCTCTTCTTCAACATTCCACAGGTACCTAGTGCTAGCTGCCTGAGGAGGCACGCTCACTTTGGTACTCCTGATGCCATATTATCACTTCTTTTCTTGTAATTCTCACCACCCTCTGGAAGCACAACCTTTCACAGGTCAGCCATTAGTTCTCTCATGCTTCTGTCTTGACAGGACGAAGCTATCATCACATCCAGCCCTTTGAATTACTTGTGGCCTCCACGGTCGTTGTGTTAAAGCCTCATTCCTGCTCTGCTCAGTCTGGGCTTTCCTAGAATGAAAGCTATGTTTCTTGTGCTGTCAGTTCTGTCTGTCCCACACAAATTGTTTTCATTATTATACATCCGGTATGGTGAGGCTGTCACTTTTAAATATATATCTATTTCAGGGCTTTTTTTTTTTTTTTTTTTTTTTTGGTGTCTGATGCCTTTATAAGCTAAAAAGGTCGCAGAACAGAGGTAACCAAGTGTTTTTGGCAACAGAAGACTTGTGCCTCTGTTTATCAAATCTGTGATTATTCTTTAATAGGTAGCCTTATTTAGGTATGTCAAAAACCTATACAGATGTGAACTCCCTCAGAACCGTGCTGTCCCCAAGTCTTCTTGCCTTTCAGTATCTTTCTTGCTGTCAGCCAATAATTTTAACTAATGGAGTGATAAAGCAACACAAATTGCTAGAGTTCTGTCTGCAATAGAGTTTTTATCAGTGCAGCTGGAGTGGAGTGCTGGTATTGATGGTGTGATGTTGTGTCTGGCTGCAGCCAGTGTATCAGAACCTCCTTATGCTCGCCGTTCGTTGTATGGGGAGATGCTGTGTGCATCAGTGTCCTGTCGAGCAAAAGATTTGCACTGGTGGCTGTGGAATGGAATGCATGTGAAACATAGGGTAAAAATTCCAGCTTTCTGGAGCTACTTTTGGAGTATTTTCCAGCCAATCAACATCTGTTACCCACAGACTTTTTTTACAGAATCTTGCTTGTGTTTTCTGGGAACTGTGAAGGGGAGAGGGGAAGATATTTAATACCTTTTATTCTTGACAACCATCTTGTGTAATAGTGGAAGAGGAGGTGGGTTCTCAGTGTTACTTGCTGTGATAGGCAGCTGGCAGAGAGAACCTGCTGTTGGACTTCTGGGCTCTGATCAAGGCTGTGCTATAGTGCTGGAGCGTATTGCTGGTTGGGTAGGGTTGCTCAGCTGCTATGCTTCAGCTATTTGAAAAGGATTTAATTTTGCATGG
The DNA here is from genome assembly GCF_017639655.2 of Falco naumanni. Classification (NCBI taxonomy): domain Eukaryota; kingdom Metazoa; phylum Chordata; class Aves; order Falconiformes; family Falconidae; genus Falco; species Falco naumanni. The sequence goes on from NC_054057.1 coordinate 62,991,291, forward strand.
ATATAATCATATGAGAAGGTTCAACCTAGCAAACTACTTCATGTAGGAGGATAGAATTATGGAACTGCATGGGACCTCCTGTCTGGTTCCCTCTGTCATGGAAGCCATGACACAATTGCTGTCTCAGGACTAGTTAGGCTCCTTACTTTTAGATCTGGCAGTGGGTTTTGGGGTTTTTTTGGTTGTGTTTTTTTTTTTTTTTCCTTTTTTGCTAGGCTTGGCAAGGCAAGTGCTTTTAGTTTGCCAAGTAAGAGGGGCTCCCCACAATTCTAATCATCACAGTCCTTCATTACATCTATTCCAGGTTAAATTCACCTATTTCAAACCTCTTTGCACGTACCTCTTAGGAGACCAGAACTATGCATATTATTACAGATTACCAGTATCACAAGTGCTTGGAAGCCACTAATGCATTTTTATCTCTACTGGAAATATCTAGTGATGCATATTGGGATCACATTTTATTTTTTATGGCCTTACCACATTGATACAGTATATGGTCATTCTGTGACTGACTGATAAAAGTATTTCTGATTTCTGTTGTTTTAACTGATGAATGCTCACATTAGAGCAGGAATTCTGGATATAGACTCTGTGTAATGCTGTTTCATCCTGTTTCTATTATACTGTTCTTAGCTTTCTTTCATTCTCTGTACTATCCTCTGCCTTGTATTGACAGTGCCACCCAAATCTGTCATTCTTAAGTTTTGTTAGCATACTTGTCCTTTTTGCACTGGATCTGTTAATGAAAATATCCAAATAAAATCAGCTTCAGAAATGGTCCATGACGTACTTCCCACTTAATACTTTTTTTTTCTGTGCCCGTTTTTTACCACACATTGTTCTTGTTCTAATCCCTATTTTTCAGTCTTAAGTAGTGGTTCCCTTTATGACTGTATGTCAGATGCTTTACTTAAATGCAAGTTGATTGCATCTACTGCATATCTTTTGTCCGAAATGCAGTTTTAATGAAAAGAAAGACTTGGTTAAGCCCAGGCTGACATACTGTAGCATAACAAGGCTTAGCATTTTTTGTAGCGTATTCACCATTAACTCTAGTTCTGTGCAGCAGGCTATATCCCACCCTATTTTCCTTGCCTCTGGATCCTTCCCTTGTTATCAGGTCACTGAAACCCTCACTGAGTTTCGGAAAAGTTCATAGGCATCTTCATTCATAGCCGGGGATCTAGATCCCTGGAGCTGATGTGGCCTTTGTGGCCCAAGTCTAGCAGTTGTGCCTCAATTTTGACCTCAGGCCACAAACTGTCTGTAGAGAAACACGACTGCACATCACATTGCACCTCTTCTTTCTCCAGGCCTTGTCTCCTCATTACTTCGGGACAGTGTCTTATTTTCTGTTAGTTCTGAGTCATTACATTTTTTCCCAGGCACCGTGACTGTGATTCACTGTACTGTTTCTTCAGCTTCCTTGCCTACCCATTCTGATGCAAGAACCTCAGCTGAAAATCGTTCCGACTCCATAGCTGTGTCTGTCTCTGCTTTTCCTCATTTAACTTGCTGAGTGGAGTGCAACTTTGAAACAGCAAGCTGCTTCTCCTTCAATGGCATGCTTGTCTCTTGGTACTGACTGCTGTTCCAAACTCTCTGGGTCCCAAATTGCTGCGAGGACTTTCTGTCTAGCTGTGCTCATAGGTTTTTGTACAGCTGCCCTCTGCTTTTCATCCTCTCTACTTCATTCTCCTTTACACAAATATTCAGCCAGCTCCTGCTGCTGTTCGCTGACTACCATATGGGATTCTCTGGACAGATCTCATACCATAATAGCTGTCCTCTTGTTGTTTGGTCAGTGTATGGCTGTTGTCCACCTTTCTCCATCTGAGCCAGCTGGAGGTGAGGAACACCTGGATCTGCTATTCACTCATAAGAAAGAAATGGTTAAGGATGTGATAATCAGTGGCAGCCTTGGATGTAGCAACTGTGGAATAATGAATTTTGAGATCTTGAAAGGAATGAAGAAGGAGAGTAGCAAAGCACAGACCCTGGACTTCAGACAAGCAGAGTTTGGCTTATTCAGGGAAGTGGTAGGTGTGATCCCATGGGAAGCAGCTGTGAAGGGCAAAGTGGCTCAGGGAAGCTGGCAGGTCTTTAAGGACTCTCCAAGAACAAGAGCAGTCTGTCTTGATATGCAGGAAAATTAGTGGACTTATGAAGAACCCAGCATAACTAAGCAGTGAACTCACACTTGTTGGAGGTCCCAACATCAGAAGGCAGCGTACAAGAGGTGGAAGCAGGGACAGGCTACGATGGAGGAATTTAGAAATAATGTCTGGGCATATAAGGAATACTATCAGGAAAGTCAAAACTCAGCTGGAATTGAGATTTCCAAGGGGCATTAAGGGCAACAAGAAAAGCTTCTGCTGTTACATGAATAATGAAAGGCTGACCAAGGAAAATGTGTGCCTGATGCTGAGTGGGTGAAGTGATACAGTGATGATGGAGACAGATAAGCCTGAAGTACTCAAAGCCTTCTTTGTCTTGGTCTGTACTAATGATGTCTCCCATGCCTCTGTGATCAGTGAACACGTTCAAAAGGGACAGCCAGCAATGGACAGGGATTGAACCAGGGATTACTTGAGAAAACTGGACCCATACAACTCCATGGTACCCAACAGAGTGCATCTGAGGGTGCTGAGGGAACTGGCCAATATCCTTGCAAGGCCACTCTCTATTGCCTTTGAAATGCCATAAAAATTGGGGTAGGTTCCCGGTGACTAGCAAAAGGTAGTTGTTGCACCCATCTTCACAAAAGGCCAAAAGAACAGTCCAGGGAACTGCAGCCAGTGAGCTCCACTTTGGTCCCTGGGAAAGTCACAGAGCATGTGCTCTTTGGAACGCATTTCTGGACATGTGAAGGACAAGAAGGTAATAGGCAACAGCGAGCATGGATTTACCAAGGGTAAATCATGCTTGACCAACCTGATTGTCTCCTCTGATAAAATGACTGGATCTGTGAGCAAGAGATAGCAGTGGATATAATTTACCTTGGTTTTAGCAAAGTTTTCAACGTTGTGTCCCATAATAGTCTTCAGTTCAAGTTGGGACATTTTGATCTAGATGGACGGACAGTCATCTGTTTGGGTGATTGAGCTTAGAAGGTAGTGGCTAATCGGTTGCACTGTACTGGGAAGACAGCAACAAGCAGAGTACTGCAGGGGTCTGTCCTGGCAGCCATTCAGTTTAGCATCTGTATCTATGACCTGGAGGAGGCAGTGGAGTGCTTGCTTATGAAATTTGCAGATGACACCAAATCACAAAGCGGGGTGGGGGGAACTGGTCGATATGCTTGTGGGACAGGCTGGAGGAATGGGCTGACAGGAACTTTATGATATTCAACAAGGTCAGATGCAAAAGACTGAGGGACTTGATTACCCCTTTTTGCTCATACTCGTTAGCTCACAGCTAGAGCACTGTGTCCAGTTTTGGGACCTCCAATTCAAGAGAAAACATGAGTAAACTGGGCTGCGTTCAGCAGAGAGTTGTCAGGTTGGTCAGAGGGAGAGACTGTGTGAGCTGTCCTTGTTCATCCTGGAGGAAGGATGGCTCTGAGGGGACCTAACAGCAGCTAGCCAGCTACTGAGAGAGGATGGTCAAGAAGATGGAGCCAGGCTTTCCTGTGGAGCATGGCGGGAGAATGAGAGCCAGTGAGCATAAAGTGAAACAGGAGAGGAGCTGGCTATATGTAAGAAGAAACTTTTTCACAAGAGGACAGTCAAGCATTGGAACCCTGAGAGGCTACAGGTTCTCCACCCTTGGAAGTTTTCAAACCGCAACATAACCTCATCGTTGACTCTACTTTGAGCAGGAAGCTGGACTAGAGACCTCCCAGCATCCCTTCAAGCTGGTACCTGTGATCCAGCTTCTGCTCCATTGAGCATCTCTACCAGAAGTCTGCAGAATTATTACTTTCATATTCCATCTGACTCCCTGCTCTGGAGTCAATGCTTTTCCATTCTGATTGACTTTGTGGTCACCTCTCCAGTTTTGGACAGTATGCCTTGAAGGTTCGGTTGGGTCATAGATGCTGCCGGGCCACTGAACATAAAGGAGCTACTGATTTGCTTTTACTAGAACTTTGAGAGTAACTCATAAGGGCTCCTCCCAATCCTAATTCATAAATGTGACCTATACCCTTCTTCCAAGTAATTAAACAATCAAATATTAATAGTGTATAGCTTAGGCGCTTATATGTATTGCTTCTATCTGCCCACATTAGTCTATGCTCAGAACTGATTACCATGAGTGAGTGGTGAAAGACTTGCTTAGCTGTTACTTGTAGTGTTGCAGGATCTTTGCATTTTTGAATGGTGTCTGTATGTGTCCATGAAACTCAGAATGGTGCAGGCTTTAATTGCTTTTGCTATGTTGCTAGACTGTGTTACTGGCTCTGTGGTAGCCAGTCAGAAATCCTTCCTGAAACACTATCTCTTCGGGATCAAAACTTGCAAGATGGCACAGGGTTAGAATTTCTAAGGAGAGTCAGCCCTTAGCTATCCTGCTTTGACCACCACAGAAGCCTCAGTGGTAGAGACACTGTGGCCAATAAGCTATAGGCTTAAGTTTCTTAGCAGGGGAACTGTCCAGTAGCTGCTAAGTCAGACTTCAGTCATTGTCACTTGTAATGTAAAAATGCTGGCTTCTCAACACTATTTGTGAAATTTCTAGGTTGTATGCAACTGCTGTGGGTAGTAAAAAAATTGGCTCAGTATCTAATTGAGCTTGTCAGATGTGGGGGAGCAGGAGGTCTTGGCTTTTGTTGCCTCTCTCAAAAATGGAAATTACAGGCCAGCCTAATTCAAAGGAAGTCGCCCAACCTCTGTTTTTTAAGGATCTGATGATTTTTTTTTTTTTAAAAGCAAATTATTGAGACTGGGATTTTTTTGTCCTGCTCAGGTAGTGAAGAATGCAGCTTCAATTGTTATTTCCTACCTGAAATGGATCAAATTCTATTTATTATTTTTTGTCTGAGGCCTTTAATGATAGCCACCTTTCACCTGGAAAAAAAAAAAATCAGTCTGAAGGGCACACTAGTTTGTATCTGATTTGTTTTGTTTGTTTTTACTTTCTTTAGTTTAAACTAAAATTAAGTTATGCAGGTAATGGCATGGTGGCTCTCTGCTACAGACAACCTGCCTAATCCAGAAGGAGACAAAGCCTTTCCAGGCATCTAGAGGAAGCCTTGTGGCTGCAGGCCCTGGTGCTCATGGGGGAGGCTTCAACTACCCTGCCATCCGCTGTGGGGGCAGGAGCACTGGCCACAGCCACTGCAGGAGATTCCTGGATTGGACTGATGACAGGTTCTTGACATGGGTGATGGACAAGCCAGCAAGGGGAGGTGCTCTGCTGTCCTGTTACTCACAAAGAAGGAAGAACTGGTTGGGGATGTGAAGGTTCAGGGCAGCCCTGGCTGCAGCACCCGTGAGGAGGCAGAGTTTGCAGTCCCGAGAGAAGCAAGCAAGGCCTGCGCTTCCAGAGAGGAGGTTTGGGCTTGTTCAGGGATCTGCCTGGAAGGATCCTACAGGACAGCGGGGATCCCGGGGGGACAAAGGGGCTCAGGGAGGTTGGCTGAACTCCAAGGACAACCTCTCCAAAGCAAAGGGGAACGACCGGATCAATGCACAGAAAGCTGGGTGGGCCTGGCAGGAGGCCGGCAGGGTCAAGCAGTGAATTCCTGACTGGCCTCAAGGCAAGGAGGGAGCACAGGGAGGCATGAGCAGAGTGGTCAGCTAGCGGGAGCAGCGTACCGGTGCCCGAGCACACAGGCGAGAAATTAGGGAGGTCTGAGCTCAGCTGGGATTGAACCTAGGGATGCATGTGCCGGGCAAGGGGAAAGCCGCCTGCAAGCAGCCCAGCAGCAGAAGGCACGCAGAGGAAAAGCCAGGCCAGGGTCTGGTTCTGCCGCTCGCGTCAAAAGCCAGGGAGGAGGCCGAGGCACTGGGCGCTGTCCTCGCCCCGTTTCTGCCAGCAAGCCTGTCTGCGGGCCACCTGGGCGCCTCTGCCAGTGCCCGAGGCAGGGGAGCATGGCTGTGCAGGGGCCTGGCAGGCTGCGGCAGCTCAGCCCTATGAAGCTCAGCAAAGGCAAATACCAAGCGCTGCTGCTGGGCAGAGCGGCGCTGTGTGGCGGGACCAGCGGGTGTCAGGTGGCGGAGGCAGTTTGGCAGGAGAGGACCCGGGGGCCCTCATGGACAGCAAAGGGAGGGCAGGCTGCAAGGTGAGCCAGCTGTGGCAAAGGCCAGCTGCAGAAGGGGCTGCTAGCACAAGCACTGCTGTCGAGTCCACAAAGGAGCCTGTTCCTGGCCACGCTGCACTGGCAAACGTGCACCTGGACTTGTGGGCACCGGCCACCCAGAGGTGACGCTCGGCAGCAAGGCCCACAGAGGACAGCCAGGATATGGCGGGGCTGGAGCACACACCTGCTCGGAGAAGCTGCAGGAGCTGGGTTTGTTCAGCCTTGAGAAGAGGAAAGGGAGGTCTTTCTGGGGAGCGCAACCGCCCCGTGGGGCAGCGAGGGAAGGACGGAGCCGGCCTCCCCTTGGAGGTGCACAGCAGCAGCGTGGGAGGGCAACACGAGCTCGCTGCAATGTGGGCAACCAACTTGGTATAAGGCGCCATTTTGCTTGTTTGGTTGGTTGGCTTTAAAACCATGATGGTATCAAAACACTGGAACAGGCTGCCAAAAGATGCTGTGCAACGTCCTTCCCTGGTTGGAGATATTCAGAACCTAAACTGGACAAGGTCCTGAGCAACCTTATGTAATCTGAACCTGTCTGGTGCCACAGCTGGTCTGCACGACTTCCAAGGGTTCTTCTGATCTACATTACTTTCTGGTTATCGGGGCTTAAACAATTGTCTACCCAAGTCGTGGTTTTGCCTGATATTCAGTGAATCCTTTGTGTGTCTGACAAGTATTCATCAACATAACCCCAGAAGTTCAAATGGACTGTTCCCAGAATGTCATCAACTTTGGTGTTTGTCTTCTGTCAGAAGCAAATGTGGTAGGTGCTTCTGATATGCCCTGACTAGCAAAGGATTACTGATTGCCTGAATGCTGAAGGCTTGTGGAGATCAAGGAAGGCTGAGCTGTGTATAGATTTTTTGTAGCCAGTAGTGTAGAGGAATTATAGAGGAATGAAGGCAGGTTAATTAACACTAATAATTACAGCTGTGGGCTGGCTTCAGGGGCGGTGGGTTGGTTGATGTGGATAAGGTGCAGCTGTGGCTGGTTCCTGCTGAGTAGTTAAATAGCTGTAAGGACTGAAGGAAGAGGAGCGTTGGATGAAGAGAGACCTGGAAGAAGTAGAGGGAGGAGAGAGAGAGAGAGAGAGAGAGAGAGAGTGTGAGTGTGTCCTGGAGGTAGGAGAGTCAAGGAGAAGGATATAGCAGAGGGACTGGCCTGAAGAGGATGAAGAAACAGCACGGACAGTAGATGAACCTTTGAAACCTTGTGGGGTACTGGTGGCTGTGCCAGGGCAAGGTGTGCTAACTACTTATTGAAGTTAACCTGGTATGTGATGGTAGAAGCCTTGTTGCAGCCAGTTAGTTTTGATAGTGCTGTGACAAGTAGTACTCCTATCAGGGCTCCACTTGAAGAGCCTCGAATTCTTTCAGAATTTAGTATCTTATGATATTAAGTTTATGGTAGAACGGGTTATACTCTGTCAGGGGGGAAGACTATACACACAGTCATGCTATCTGTATGTGGCTGGCAGAGATATATTTTTTACTTTTCCTGGTGTCCACACTTCACCTAGGGATGCTAACGAAAACCTGAAGAACCCCTATAGAAAACTGTCTATGCTGAAAATGCACTTCCCAAATCCTATGTTTTCTGATGGCAGAAGTCACAGAAATTATTATTCTAACTTTTTTTTTGAGGGAGAGGAATCAAGCGCTAGCCTGTTTGCAATAGGAGGATATTGGAGGCCTATGTTGTGTTAAAAGCATGGGAAATTGCTTTGTTCCTTGCAGAAATGGGAAATCTCACATCTCTTTCTCCTTATGTGTCTGATCTCTGATGTGTCAGTGGCAGTGAGTGCAACTCAAGAAAGCCTCTATGTCCAGTTTAAGCTCAGGTTTTCCATCACTGACCTGATTCCCTCCCTCCCCCCCGACCCCCCCCACCCCGTCATTTCCTGTATTTTGTCTGTTCTTTATGGTCTACACACTTGTATATCACCTCCTAACAGTTGTATTGAGAGTTCTATTTGATTTTACCAGAGTGGCAAGACTTGTCATGGAAGACCTTGAAAAGAAAGAGCACTCAGTTGATCTTCTTCTGGGAGAAAAAAAAAAAAAAAGTACTAATTTATTTTTAGTGTTATACAACTAGACAATCTGAAGTCCGACATTATCATGAGAACTTAACTGCTTCTTTGTTTTGGTTTTGTTGTTTGTTTTATTTATTTATTTATTTTTATTTCTACCAGACAGGCCTAAGGATTTACTTGTAAGTAGGAGCTTATGTATATAAAATCACTAGTGATGAAATATTCCCTAAAGTCATTGTCAATTTTTTTCAATGTTTGGCTACACTCAATCCTTATTTTGACCTTGTTTCTAATCTGAACTTAAACCAATTTCAAGTTTGTTGTGTTGTCACATTGACAGGCAGAGAAACTTTTTTTTCTTTTTGTGTAGGTAAATACAAACCCATAAGTGAAGCTAAATTAATTGGCTCCATGGAACCTTGTATTATAGAGGATGTTTTCTTGTCTGCTAATCATCTTAATAGCTTTTCTAAGAATTTTCTTGAGTTTGTCAATAGAGTTCTTAATTTGTGACCCTGGTGTTCTTTTAGTGATTAGGAGATTGCCGAGCATGGCATTAATTGTAAAATCCCTAGTCTTGCTCCATGTCTTCCTGCTGATGTATCTAAGAAATGCACAGGACTCTTAGGCTACAGTAGTGTTGTGTGCTATTGCTTCCTCCCATATAATTTCCTAAATCCTTTTAAAATTTCCCTGGGAAACAGAGAGTTGCTGTGCTGTAAGTATGTCTTATGTTCTTTGGTTCTAGCTTTTTGATTGTACAAATACCTTTAATAATTTGTATTGTTTTCTTTCTCACAGTTCACCATGGTGTGGACCCATATCCCTGTCCTCTCCTTTTTTTCTGATTTCCCCATCCTCTGTCACTTGTAGATTCATTTCCTTATGTTCAGGTTAAATCATAAAAGCCCCAGAACCATTCCTCTTCTTTATACCTTGCGTCTTTGTCTGTTACTGTTCATGCAGATGACTTTATTAACTTACCCATAGTGAGTTTTGGTCACTTTTGTCAGTAGCCTTAGCCTCATTAGTACCCACCAGTACAGATACATTGCTTGCTTTATGTGCATCCCATTGTGTGTGTTTGGTATATTGCAACTCATCTGCCACCATGCAGCTCAGTCAGCAAACTCAGAAAAAGCCTTTTCTGAAGTGTCTTGCAGTCTTTTCAGGTTGTGATTAACTAAAAATTTTACAGCTTTTAGTGCATTTATGTTTCTTTTGTCCTCTTCTTGATCATTTAAATAAAAATGCCAAGTCAAAGTTGTTGAAAGATGTAAGGTTTCATGTATCACTTGGCCAAGATGAAAACTGGATCTTTGTCTTGTTGCTTTTTTTCAGTTTTCTTGGACAACACATGGCCAGTATTTGCTTTTTATTTGTGTGTCCCAGTGAATTCCTCGATGTTTTTGTGAAGGATTGTATCCCTAAGGACCACTTGAAAGTCTAAAATACCTGTTCTCCTTTATTTTTTCCATTATTTATGACGTCTTTAAGGAGTGGATGTGACATAATTTTCTTGCAGAAGTCTTTTGATATTTAGAATACATTTGGAATTCACATGATACTTTTAAGTACTATTCCAGCCACAGCAGTAATTAGTTTGGAATGGACACATTAGATCAGTTTTGACATAATGTGTATCTTTCTCTACAGCCCCAGAGACCAAAGCAGAGTTGTTTCTTTGGCATACTTGAGAGAGTTTAGTCTAGATTTAAATGTCCATGACTCTGTGTTTCATGACGTTCTGCTTAAAACATTGTTGGGAAATCAGAGTCCATCTCTCCAAATCTTCATGATCTTACTGGTCTTTTCCAACCTAAACGATTCTATGATTCTAAACCTTGCTTGTGTTTTGTAGTTGTACATAGCAGGCTCATCTGTCCTGGTTCCGTGTTTCTTCTCTGCTTTAAGTCAAAATATGACTTAACTCTTTGGTTTTCTTCCCACAACTCTATGACTATAAACAGGTAACTATTTTCTCACATGAAACTCTTGTTTTCTTTGCTAATATTTACTTGCTGATGAGAAAGCCAAAATAAAGATAACAATCTAAATAAATTTACAAAGGCACCATTCCCTAATACAGTTGCATTATTAGGATGATGATGGTTATGATGGAGTTGGGGCTAAGTGAGGAATAGGACTAGGAGTTAATGGGATGTCAAAGTAAGAAGAGAGGGGGAAAGTTTTTTGATTAGAACAATTAGATTTTTTTGAGGGTGAGGAGGTGAAGACTGAAGTTTCTGCCTCCTGTGCTAAGGATTGCTGAACTAGATTGTTCTCTGCTGCAGGTGGAGGGAGGGAGGGGAGAATGCACTTCTGTTGTTTAAACACTATTTTTCTTAGGTCTTCTCTCTGCCTGACAGCTGCCAAGTCCAGTTAGGGTTCACTCAGAGCCTGCCCTTTTCTTGGTGACAAGCAGACAGCAAAATATAAATTCAGAGTTGGGGAATCTTTCTTCCCTGGAAGGTTTTCCTGCTCTCTAGATGAGGAAGGACCTTTTTGTTCCCTGTTTGGGCTTCTCTTGAGCGTTCTGTTAACTTTTACATTATTTGAGGAGATCCTTGTGCCTCTACCTGAGTGAAGACATCTGAGCACTTTGCTTCCTACAGCCATGTGCAGCTTTGTAAAAAATTAAATCTTGTTCAACAAGCTTGCCTTTTTCTGAAGAGATCACGGGATTCTTTGATAATGTAAATTGTGTTGGTACTGTTGGATTTTTTCAAAACCATTTTATCTGTTATCAATGACATCTCAATTAAAACTTTTATAGTATAAGTAAGCATATTGATTACCTTAAATTAAAAAGTCCCTCACTGTCGGTCTGGAGACGTATCGGTGACTGGGTCATTTCTAGTGGGACTAGAAAGATCAGTTCTTGGCCCAGCGCAGTGTAGCTTTTCTTTTTTCAATTTCATGCATAATATGTGAAATTTAATGGTAAAATTTATGGAACAGTAAATAAATGCAGGGAGGACAGTTATCACTACAAAGTGTTATCTGAATCACCCAATAAAGTGGTCATAACACAGCAAAAATAGTTTTTCTGCAAGTAAGTGCAATACATCTCTAACTCAGGAATCTGGTGGTACCAGAGTCTGTCTTGGACAGCAGTGATACAGACATGCTTGAAGCAGATGAAGTTGGCAGAGCACAAGTAACAGTTCATTCTTAGTTCTGTCTCATACTTTCTTACATAATATTTGTTAAGACCAGGAGGAGCTGGTACATGTCCCGTATAGTGTAGGCCAGACAACTTCAACCTATTACTTTTGTGTTGAATTCAGCACAGGCATAGGGATTATGGTACTCCTGTTTCCATCTCCTACTAGCAGTGTACCTCAAGGCTTCTGTTTCACCAGGACAACCACCAGTCACCTCTTTCCTTAGTGTAATATTACTTCTGCTTCATAGATAGCGACTGTCCTTCTCAAATCATCTAGTAGATAACTGAATTACTGTACACTCGGAGCATTTGTTTCCTGTATCTACTTGTTCTGAAGATTGATGCTGCTATTTCGCAGCATTGTTTAATGATAAGATAAATGTTGCTTTCAACTGTAAATACAGAAGCAGAAATGTAATGGGCACATATCAGATCTAGCATTAACTCCCTGTGACAATGCAAATAACTTTTCAAGTTTTACTAGTTTGACTTTGTACCACCGGACCTTACAAGTGGCTTAAAGTTAGCATGCCTTCTACACCAGGTACTCTAGCCATTTTTACAGAAACCTGCAGCTGATCATTATCAGTGTTTTGAGCAGAATCTGCTACTCTCAGGTGTGAAATAGTAGCCTCAAACATGAAGGAAGGCCACTTCTTCCAGAACTGTTCTTCTCCAGCCATGTTGTTGACCAAGCAAAAGATTTCTGTCTCGCAGCCTTTCCTCTCCGATAACCTTAGATACAGTAGTATTGTGACAGATTAAGTTAATCTATTTTGAATCAAGGATTTCAAGAGGCAGATTATCCCCGACTTGTTTGTCATTACCAAACAGACAAACATATTAGCCATTCCTGTTGGCTAGGGCCAAGTGTGAAGTAAGGAAAAGGACAAGGATGAACTATAGACCGTAATGTCTTGTTTTCAGAGGTGTCAAGGTTAGTTAGCTGGCGTTCTCGAAGGGTGAGTGTCATTATTAGGTTACATCTGGTTGTATAAAGGAAGTTTGATTGAGTAGCTCAGCTTTATGGAGAGTCCCTATTGATGTATGGCTACTCTGTTCTAACTTACTTTTGGTCAGTGTCCTCCACAATATTTGATTTGGAGATATCCTTAAATATGATTAGAGGATATTAGACAGACTGCCCCTTCTATTGGTTCCTCCTGAAGAACTGTAAGCCTTGTTTACATATGTACTCATAATTTCAATATATTCTTGTACATTTTACTTGCAACGTGTGTAGTACATATAACATCTATTCACAGTTGCATAGAATAAAATAACAATTAACTGTAAATTAGTCTCTGTAATGTATAGGCTGAAAGTGATCTCTTAGTCCTTAAACACACAAAGGATTCACTGAATATCTGGCAAAACAACGACTTGGTAGACAACTGTTTAGGCCCCGGTAACCAGAAAGTAAGCTTGGGTTCTGAATACCTCCAACCAGGGAAGGACGTTGCACAGCATCTTTTGGCAGCCTGTTCCAGTGTTTTGATACCATCATGGTTTTAAAGCCAACCAACCAAACAAGCAAAATGGCGCCTTATACCAAGTTGGTTGCCCACATTGCAGCGAGCTCGTGTTGCCCTCCCACGCTGCTGCTGTGCACCTCCAAGGGGAGGCCGGCTCCGTCCTTCCCTCGCTGCCCCACGGGGCGGTTGCGCTCCCCAGAAAGACCTCCCTTTCCTCTTCTCAAGGCTGAACAAACCCAGCTCCTGCAGCTTCTCCGAGCAGGTGTGTGCTCCAGCCCCGCCATATCCTGGCTGTCCTCTGCGGGCCTTGCTGCCGAGCGTCACCTCTGGGTGGCCGGTGCCCACAAGTCCAGGTGCACGTTTGCCAGTGCAGCGTGGCCAGGAACAGGCTCCTTTGTGGACTTGACAGCAGTGCTTGTGCTAGCAGCCCCTTCTGCAGCTGGCCTTTGCCACAGCTGGCTCACCTTGCAGCCTGCCCTCCCTTTGCTGTCCATGAGGGCCCCCGGGTCCTCTCCTGCCAAACTGCCTCCGCCACCTGACACCCGCTGGTCCCGCCACACAGCGCCGCTCTGCCCAGCAGCAGCGCTTGGTATTTGCCTTTGCTGAGCTTCATAGGGCTGAGCTGCCGCAGCCTGCCAGGCCCCTGCACAGCCATGCTCCCCTGCCTCGGGCACTGGCAGAGGCGCCCAGGTGGCCCGCAGACAGGCTTGCTGGCAGAAACGGGGCGAGGACAGCGCCCAGTGCCTCGGCCTCCTCCCTGGCTTTTGACGCGAGCGGCAGAACCAGACCCTGGCCTGGCTTTTCCTCTGCGTGCCTTCTGCTGCTGGGCTGCTTGCAGGCGGCTTTCCCCTTGCCCGGCACGTGCATCCCTAGGTTCAATCCCAGCTGAGCTCAGACCTCCCTAATTTCTCGCCTGTGTGCTCGGGCACCGGTACGCTGCTCCCGCTAGCTGACCACTCTGCTCATGCCTCCCTGTGCTCCCTCCTTGCCTTGAGGCCAGTCAGGAATTCACTGCTTGACCCTGCCGGCCTCCTGCCAGGCCCACCCAGCTTTCTGTGCATTGATCCGGTCGTTCCCCTTTGCTTTGGAGAGGTTGTCCTTGGAGTTCAGCCAACCTCCCTGAGCCCCTTTGTCCCCCCGGGATCCCCGCTGTCCTGTAGGATCCTTCCAGGCAGATCCCTGAACAAGCCCAAACCTCCTCTCTGGAAGCGCAGGCCTTGCTTGCTTCTCTCGGGACTGCAAACTCTGCCTCCTCACGGGTGCTGCAGCCAGGGCTGCCCTGAACCTTCACATCCCCAACCAGTTCTTCCTTCTTTGTGAGTAACAGGACAGCAGAGCACCTCCCCTTGCTGGCTTGTCCATCACCCATGTCAAGAACCTGTCATCAGTCCAATCCAGGAATCTCCTGCAGTGGCTGTGGCCAGTGCTCCTGCCCTCACAGTGGATGACTAAAATTGCATAATTTATTAATTGCTAATTTTTACGATTTTGAAACATTTGAATTTTCACAAGGGGAAAGAAAACCAAACCAGCCTCTAGAAACACACCATCTTCTTTATGTTAATGATAATCTATTCCAATTATCCATATAGTTCTAAGATAAGTTTGTACATACATGCTTCAAGGCATCAGATGGTGAGATGCTACTTCTAGGAGTTTTTTGTAGTTTCTAGAAATAGATAAAGGCCAGGAAGTAGAATTCATGTCCTGAAATATCTGTTACACAATTATAGTTAGTACTTTTGTAGAAGAAGAGAGGGCAGTTGTGTGGAGCTGTGAACTCTTCAGTTAGGGCAAGCCATACAAGAAGGAATTATTAGACAGGCTGCACAGATCCTTATCGCACAAACACCACATTAACTGGGGTTCAGTTATTTGTGGCAAAAACTGAAAAAAATAATTATGTGCTACTGGCTGGAGTGTCAGAGAACCTTGGGGTGTAAGAGTACCTTTATCTTTCTGAGCTAAGGTGTACCAGAAACAAAAAGAAAATTATTCCTCGTGATATACATACTGCTGGGTCCCCCTTTCAGTTTTTCTTGAGGGGAAATTGGGAAAGTATATGAATCTGAAACATTGTCTTGGCTTCAGAAGGTTATTGCAGTAGTAAGGTGAGAAAGCAAAAGATTGTAAGAGCAGCCAAACTGTCCTGAGTGGAACTTTGATGTAGCCTAGTATGCCATCTTCACAGTGACCGTAACACATACCTAGAGAAGAGTACAGACACAGGCAAGTATGATTCTTCTTCCCAGTACTCTCCGAACCTGCAGCTGTTTGCAGTTCAGGGAATTTTGTTCAGTGCAGTAGTATCTTTGTTAGCTGATTTTAGAGTTTATGCTTTCTTAACATCTTATGACGCTTAACATCGAGTTTCATTATAGGAATGGAATAGGAAACACCCTTTCACTTTCATGTGGTGAAAGATGTAAAAGCATGGAATATAAATATTTATTGAAGATTATTGCTGCTTCTACGAACTACAGAAATTTCATTAGATCCTGGGTCCAGTACACAGTGGACCAGTTGGAAAGGTTGTATTCCAGCTGTAGTGTGTGCTTCATCTTGAGGGCTGTGTAGGCCAGCTCCCTGCTTCATGATGTGCCGAGGAGTTCATGAACTGACCATGGTGGAACATGGAGTTAGAAGACTGAAACTATGTTCTGGGTGCAGAATTTTAATTGACTGCATGATTAATTTCCTCTGTGGAAGGAACTGAAGATTCTTTTCTCCTGTGTGGGACAGGACAAAAGCTTTTGGGGTATTTTGTTGAGTCTGAAGATTTGTATTCACTGTGGGGAAGAAGCATTACCTAGCTGCCTTGATTCTGCAAGCTGTCTGGCAACTCCTTGATGTTTCCAGGGCAATGCTTGCTCTTCGTGCTTTGCTCCTGAAAACTTTCATGTTCTTTTATTATTCTGCTGATACTAAGACTTTATGAAAGAATGCAAGCAGTTAAAAACATAGTGGTTCAGTTAAAGCTGAACAGTTTTCGGCTCCATGGTTTTCGCTTCTCCAAAGCATCAGTCCTGCTGTAAATAGAGCAAGTCTTCTAGCGTCTTGAAACAAACAAATAAGGTTGAAAGAGACATTTATTTGGTAGTCTCGATCAGTCTAAATACAGAAGAGAGAAAGTGTTCTGCTTCAGGTTTGAAAAGAAAAATATAAGAAAGGGATGATAAAAAACTCTGAAATGTGTGAGCAGTATGGAGGAGGTGCATGTGGAATGCCTGCCCGCTGCTGCTCCAGCTGTGCCAGAAGGTGGCATCAAAAGAAGCTCACAGAGGGCAGGTTCAGAATGAGCAGAAGGAGGTACTTCTTCACACACCGCCTGCTGAGATTCTGCAACACTGTTGTAGGTACTAAAAGGCAACAACTTTCAAGTGCTGTCAGAGACACAATACTAGGATAGATGACTGTTGGGATGACCTCATACAATAGCTCTTCTGTCCTTGCACAGCATAATGAAGAGGTGTGTACGCCTGGTGTCTCTCATGTAGGTGTTTGTGTCTTATGCCAAATTAAAATGGTAGACTTCTGATTCTAAAGCAAAATGGGAATACCAGCTAGCTTTTAATTCCTATAGAAAAGAAGTATTCTAACAGTTAAATATTTTAGTTATATAGGTGAAACCTAGAGTGAACATCATAGAAATAGACCAGGCAGTTGCGTAGATTTATTTTAATTACTTAGAACTGTAAGTAATTTATTGTGTGATTTGCCTGCATGAGTTACTGCCAATTAAGAACTGACTTTTTTGTGTAAGGGTATACTTGCCCGTTTCTAAGCTCAGATTGTTAGGTCTTCCTCCTAACCTGCTTTGTAGCACCTCACGGCTAATGTCTCTGGAAGAGGGAAAATAAAGAGGGGGTTTGTTAATAGAACTGAGGTAGTTTAGCTAATGTATGAAAATACCAATAAAAGTTGGCAAGACCGTAAGTTGGCGCCTCGTAGCTGGTCACGTCAAAACTTTGTGATGTGAAGGTGAGTTCCACCTCAGCCAGAAAGATGTGTGGACAAAGGCTGGCTTCCTAAATGGCAGTTTTTACTTCAGATGGGTAACATTTGTTTCTCAAAAGTCAAGATGAACCCACCCCCCACCCCCACCCCCTTTATTTTTAGTCTAGAGACATGCAGCGCGTTTGTAGGGCAAATCTGATGCACTTGGATTGCCAAGGCCAGTGGCTCCCAGGCTGCTTGTAGTTAAGCCTGACTTGGAAGCAAGCAGCCCTGGTGTGGGTCCAGCTGGGAACTTCCAGGGTTTGTTAGCATTAGTCCTGTGCTCTGGCTTTCCAGTCACAGGCTTGTGCCCTGCCACTGAGACCTGCCCCACCAGCTGCTGTCTCAGGGATAGCCCCTCAGGGCATGTCTGCCCGAGGGCTGAGCAGGCGGCAGTGTTACTGCTCTGGAACACGGGAGGTGC
The DNA here is from genome assembly GCF_017639655.2 of Falco naumanni. Taxonomy (NCBI): domain Eukaryota; kingdom Metazoa; phylum Chordata; class Aves; order Falconiformes; family Falconidae; genus Falco; species Falco naumanni. The sequence continues at coordinate 63,008,640 of NC_054057.1, forward strand.
TTGTTTCCAGTGCTCGGATATTCCTTGCTTCCTTCTCAGATCCGGGAGCTGGTTCCTGAGTCGCAGGCCTACATGGATCTGTTGGCCTTTGAACGCAAACTAGACCAGACCATAATGCGGAAGCGTGTGGATATTCAGGAAGCACTGAAGAGGCCAATGAAGGTATGTCATGAAAAAATTGCGGTTTGAGTTAGGGGGGAAAGAAATGATCCTTGTATGAAATGGTAGAGTGATCTTTGCAGCAAATGTCATGTTAAGAGAGCTATTTTGAAACAAGTCAGACAAAGTTCCTAAGAATAAGCAGCTGGGGAGCAGCATGCATGGAAAAGTGGTGGAAAAGATTCTGTGGATTCTACCAGTTCTAGCTTCTGAAAGCCTTTAATAAGGGGAATAACAGCTTTTGGATAAGTAAACACTGGTTTTGGAATTTTGCATTGCAATGATTACAAAGAGGAAATGAAGAGACTAGGGGGCTATGCTGAAGAGATTAATTCAGTCAAAAGCCAAACTTGTGGAATAACACAACGTATAATGGGAGGAACTACTTACAGAAAAATTGTTAAAAGATCCTGCAGAAATGTACACATTTACATAGTCTGTAAAAAGATGATTCATATAAGAAAAGAATGGATGACATTTTCTGCAAATTGTATTAGATCAAGTCTAGCACTTTGCTGTTCATAATATCCTACTGAAATGATCTTTTCCTAAATTTTCTGAGTCTATTCAACTGAAGCATGAAAAAGTTTAGGTGGGAGGGAACTGTGGAAGTCATCTAGTTCAACCTCCTGCTCAAAACACGGTTGTCAAGGCCTTGCCTTGTTGAATTTTGAGTCTCTAAGAATGGAGGTTTCAAAGCCACTTCAGGCAGTCTGTTCCAGTGTTTGGCCACTCTTGTTGTGAAGAATTATTTTTCGTGTCTTAAATTTCAGTTCTTGTGACTGTATTGAATGCTCATACTCATTCATGTAGTAAATCCTGTAGTACGAAGAGTTTGTAGCTATATGTCTACTGTGAAGTAAAGCTATCATTCTTGTCTGTACCACAGTAATGGGAATCAGCCCAACTAAGATTGAGGTTCCGTTCTGTTTGTCACTGTGCAGGTATCTGGATAAGATGTGGGAGGCTGTTACCTCTAATGTTTTTCCAGGCGATACATAGGAAGAGGAGGCGGGGGGCGGGGGGGGGGGAGCGGAAATGGAAGAAATGAAATTCCTCTAACATACATATTTTATAGATAGGAAACTGAAGTGTGGATGGTTTAAATTACAAGTTTGTAGTCAAAAAGTGTTGTATATACTAGATTGGACTCTCAGAAGGAATAATTTGGCTTAACTTCTTAATATGGGTAGAATACCATTGTTTTAAACCAGCTAGGAACTTGGCCATGTTTGAAAGTAATTGAAGACTTAGACTTGCATTCATAAATCTGCAGGAAGCTGTTTATTCTGTGGCAAATTCTTTACCTGAGGAATTGACCAGTACATGAGGTCGCAGCTCTGAGCTGTACAGTGGGGATATTCAAGGCCTGTAAAGGGGAAGGGTATAGGAGGCACAACACTAAAGAAACTGCAGACAGAAAATTCTGTTTCCATCTAGGGCTCAGCAAATACATCTTAACTGTCAGTTACTCAGCTAGCTAACATCTAAAGAATGATCAGACAGATGTTTTTCAAATTCATGTCTAGACTTAGCATGTAGCAGCTGTGAAATTCAAGACCTGTCAAAACACAGCTAAGCCTAGACAAATTTGTGTTGTTCTGATGTTAAGTATTTTAATTTTATTATAGCTGGAGCATTGGTAACAGCAATAAAAGTTATCTCTGCATTTCCATCTCTTATCAAAGCTCTTGTAATTTGTAAATATTTGCCTTAAAACAGTGGTTCCCAAACTGGGTTTGTAATCCTCAGAAAGCTTTAAATTTGTGTGAGGTCTGTGCTGATGTGTAGGTAATATGCAGGACTGCTCGGCATTATCAGTTGTAATTGCAGTTATCGTATTGCTCACAGTGATTGAGTTGTAGCTAGAAAGAGTCTTTGGGAACCACAGACGTATGGTCTGGTGTTGCTCAGGCTGGTTTTTTATGTCTGAAGACTAATTATTCTGGAGAAATTTTAGGGAGAAATGTTTCAAGCACTTTAGGTTGTGGGCAGTGCATAAAATACGCTGGGCCTGTTGATCCTGCTTGGATCTTCTGTGAACAGTTGCACTGTTGAAACAGACGACAGCTGTGGGATTGCTTGGAAAGCAAGGAGACCTTGGGGCTGCGAGGCTGGTTGAATGCGGGGAAATGGCCTTCACCACCTGCTGGCTCACTTTGCCACTGTCAGCAGCCCTGCTCAGCTGCCAGATTTTCCAGTCTAGGTCCTGCCTTGTCTTTTTCCTGCCTGTTGGGCACTAGTGTGTTCTCTGCTCCTCTTCTGTCAGTTCTATGTTCTTGGGTTACAACCATCGCAAGATTTTTAGAATTCCATGTCCACAGAGTGGCATTTGCTGCATGACTCATTGCAAGAGTCCTTGCACAGACATTATGGAAGACCCACCTGTTCATGTGCTCAGAATTCCAGAAAGGCCTTTTTAGGAGGGATTTAGGCAGACAAGGGCGGTTTGAGTGCAGTGTGGCTAAAGGTACAGATATAGCAAGCTCTGTGGCCTGAAGGAAACAGAAGCCATATGGCTCAACTGCAGACGAGCAGAGTCATTAAAGAAGAATGCATTACTGAAAATCTGGACGGCTAGGGCCATGGTGGACTTCGGGAGTGGGATTTTTTCAGCTAAGTATAGCATCTACGTCATATTTATTTATATGTAAGCTCATCACTCTAGGTTCCCTTTAGAGTTGAGAGATTTATTTAGTGTAGGCAATGGAGTTCAGGGTTCTTCTCATACAGAAGTGGACATTTAGAAGAATATAGATAAATCATGCCATTAAAAGTGCCTATTTCTCCCCACTGTCTAAGCCTGAGATAACTATAGTCAGTTGTGGACATAAACATAGTTTTAAGACTGAGATTATTTTCATCCCAAGGTTTGAATCAGGGGTCACCTGGCTGAAAGAAGGTCATCTAGTGACCCATCTGACAAGCAAGGCTTTGACTCCAAGCCCTGGCACCACAGACAGTAGTTTGGTTTCACCCAAATCAGACACTATGGTCCAGGGACTGTCACTTTTTCACAGTGAACTAGTGAGGGACATTGAGTTCGCTAGACCTGTGTGTAGTTGCAGTTCCTCAGACTAAATTGTTTACTCCCAGGTTCTCCATTTTTAGGTTAAAAAAGAGTAATAGCATCTGAATACAATCATGATGTCTTTCTGCTGGGTATTGTAAATTGAGATTCATTCCCTGCTTTCAGGTTTTAAGATGACTGAGGAATTGCTGTTGGGTTGTTGGCAGAAGGGAATGTAAATTTCTTCTGGAACACTAAGGTTTCTACCTGATCCTCTGCCCTCTCAGGCATGACTGGGGGTTTTTGCCCGGTATGCCTTGCGTCCGCAGCACCTCATAACTGAGCTCTGCAGTACTGCTATTCTAAGAGACTCTCATCTTTTCCATGTACTTTGTTCTGAACCTTGAACATTCACAGGGTTTTCTTAGGGGCAGAAGAACGAACAATTTGTGTAGATTTTTGTGTCATACTATGAACCCTACTGTCATTGAGCTCCTGGAATCAAACCTGCACTCACTTCAACCAATAAATGCAGTAGGTATCATTTACCCCAACTTGAGCAAAGCATGTTGTTCATTCGTCGTGGGATGTTACAGAGAAAGAGGTGGAGATTACTCAAGAAAATTTAAGGTGACTGAGAGCAGTGGCAGCTCTGTCACTTTTTAGCTTTTGTAGATTCCCCTCTGCATTTTGAGGTCTGTGGCCCATGGGCAGTGTGCTTCCTTTTCTGTGATTATCGTGCTGGTCTTGGTGCTGGCTGGGATTAGTTGGAGGGATTTCTGCTATACAATAGTTTCCAGCTGATTTGAGACATCATTAAAGGTGCGTTTGTTATTTTCGTAATAACAATCTTATATTTAATATGATGTGACTGAGAGAAAATATCTTTGGACAGGTCAGTAGCTTGAATTCCCTGTAGCAACAGAGAAGTTCTAGTGTTGCTGCAGAAGACCCTAGTGACATCTCATCTGGTTGTTAAAGCTGGAATAGTGTCATTGGTGCTCAAAATGAACAGTGCAAACTAGAATGATCATGTGAAAAAAGAACTTCTAGAACAATCTAGGGAAAGGAGGATTCACTTTGTGAATGTCGCTTGGCTGTTATGTGTGAACACAAAAATAATTCAGAGGGACTGGCAGTGGCTTCCTTTTAGGTAGAGAGGAAGAAAAATATTGATATTTAGGTTGAAGGACAATGTTGGCACAAGAATGAATGGGGAGAAGGTGACTGAATAAATGTTATGCTTGAAATTAGAATTGTCAGAGAAGCAAAATTCCTCCAAATCAAGGAGGGGAAAAAAAGATCTCATTTTGAAATTGTATCTTCATGGGTTCTGAAAAGCATTACATGATACGGACCTGTGATCTGGACTTATGTTGCTGCCAGCTCAGTGACCCTGGGGCCCATTGGTGTACTCCATCAAGCACTACAGTGGTTTTGAGAAGGTATTTTAAAGCTCTTCAGGGGAAATGTCTGCACAAGCCACTTAAAGTAGAAATATGTTGAAGGCAAAAGAGAACTTATGGCAATTTCAATTTAAACAAAACAATTTATTGAAGGAATTTTATCAGGATTTCTCATCTTTAATCATCAAGCATAAAATTTACAAAATTAAGAAAAGCCAAATAGCTTACAGTTTCCCTAGTGTGAGGAGATCAGTCTGGCAACAGATACATGCTCCAGTTAGTATGCAGTTATATATTGAGTCATGGCTTGTGGTTGCCTTACCATCCTTAGCCTTAACGTGTGTATTGATCCGCAGCTACCCAGTCTTTGAGGGTCATCTCAGAGTCAGTGGGCTTTAGGTGAGCCCACCTCCTTTTGGACACCCCTGAACTTGGCCCTAGGAGTTGCCAGGTTGTCTTCTCTGGACTGATCTGGCAGTTCTTACACATTATTATTGAGAGGACTGAGTTGCTAATGGGACCACACCAACATGTGTTACTGCATTCCCAGCTGGCTTGCTGCCTGGATAGTTACTCACTGTCAGGGGCTGAGCCTGCAGCCCTACCGTACTACACACTGCTTTTAACTGGTTAGGACTGAATCAAGCCACTGGGCAGCAAGTTCCTTGGCCTCAACGCAAACAGGCAAAGTACATGTGCATTCTTCAGCCATCACAAACTAGCTTAACTGTTTGATGAGAACGTGACTACATCTTGGCTAATCACCCTCCCTCTCCCACATGCAGTGGCAACAGGAGTTATGAGGCTGGTGTGGATCTGTGTCCTTACTAACAGTGACCAGTAACAGGATCACAGATTGATTGAGGTTGGAAGGGACCTTTGGAGGGCATCTTGCCCAATGGCCCTACTCAAGCAGGGCCACCTAGAGCTCGTTGTCCAGGACCATGTCCAGATGGTTTTTGAGTATCTCCAAGGTGGGAGATGCCACAGCCTCTCTGGGTAATTTGTTCTGGTGCTAAATACTTCATAGGAAGGTGCCAGAAACCCTTCCAACTGTAGGTGACTGTACACCTAAATTCCAGTAATTGGAGATCAGTTTATATTAAGACAGAAAGGTCTGACATCTCTTAAAATTCTCATCTATTGATACGACGATATTCCTGGGATCTGTACATAATACAGCCACTCCAACTGCTTCCCTGTTTTTTTGCTGGTTTTGTTTGTTTGTTTGGGGTTTTTTAAAGAGTTCTTGGTTTTGGTCCGACAGGTGGTGGTTCAAAAAGAGACCAGTTAATACTGATTAATGTCCATGTTTATTGCTGCTAGAGTAAGATATCAGAGATGTAATACATTTTTCATTATGTCAGGTCTTCTAAGTCAGTGCTGAATGTCCTTTAAAAAGAACTGCCCTGTTTGATGAATGATTAGTCTGTGCTGCACAGGAAATTGAACAGGACAATAAAGTCTCTTTTGGCTTAAAAACCTGTAAATTCTAAATCTGTGTTCTGTGACAGTGAGTTCCGTGGGTTAACATGTCGTTCATGATGCTTCGTGTAGCATACATGACATACTTCCATTGATCAGGTTTGAATTTATGGTCTTGTGGCATAATTTTGTGTATTCTGCTTCGTGGATGGTGAGATAAGGAAAATACAATCTCCTTCTAATCTCCTAATCTCCTTCTTTAGATCAGCCCATATTTTAAGTACGTCTTTCAGGTTTTCAATGTTCTCTTTTCTTAGGTAAAAATATTGAGTCCTCCCTATCACTGTAGAGAAAGAATTTTTCAGTGCTCCCAGCTATTCATGTAACCTGTCAATATACACCTCCCGATCCTCTTCCCGAGACAGTATAGTCTGCCAAATAAACTGATTTTATAGAGTGTTGTGCATACTATTCTCCATTTTATTCCTCTATAAGATTTGTTTGTCTTTTTTTGAGATTTCTTTTTTAAGAAATTTTTATAGAACTGTATACAGGTGTATTTCATGAGTTGGTGCAATTTTGAACTCACTAAATATTGAGTAGTTTCTTTTAGTGTTCATGATACTTGTATATTCTACCAAGTCACTGATTTTCCTGCTTTGGGTTGGCCATTTTTAAGTTCTTGTCCATCTTTTTGTTGTCATGAGTTACCTAACCGATTTTGTTTCTTTTACAAATTTTGACAAAATCTACCACTACTCTGAGTGATACCTCTATATTCCAGTTCTGATATGGACACTCTCTGTTTAATTTGATGCTTTTATAGTGGTCAGACTTGAAAACTTGTTGTTAATGGTCATTGTTCTTTGTCTCCTGGTTTCTAGGCTCCATGCTACTTTATCTTCCACTGTTCTTTTTGCTTCCTAAAAAGTTTTTCTGAGACCATGAAACAGTTACTGTGTATGCAAAGACAGAAGAAGATTTTAATCTTTCCTGTGCTTTATGCATGAGCTTTTTATGCTGTGTTGAGGTACACAGAAATCCATCCTTAAGATGCACATGGAGAGCTCTTAACACAATATTAGTCATAGGATTAGCAGCCAGATTTCCTTGGTTCAGTCAGCAACAGACTGTCTGCTGATAACTTAGTTAATTTGTTTGAAATCCAGAGCACAACTTCCCTGGAGGGGTCCTGGAGGTATTGTGTCCTGCCTGAGAGTTCACTGAAGAAACTAACTTCAGCAGTCGATGGAGGTGTGTCTTAGGGATATCACGCAGATCGTCATTATCTTTAGATGCTTAGTTTCCGAGTTGACTTTGTAGGGGTTTAATGCTAATGGAAACTGAAAAAAAAAAAAATGCAGCACTATAAAGCAGAGGTAGTTTTCTGAAGAATTTGATGGATTTCCAGCTTTTCACCCATTTACTTCAACTTAAAGCTGTATTGATTTGTGTGAAGATGACATTGAAGAACTTAGGGAAAAAGCTGTAGTTCTGCTGCTCCAGCATTCCTGTCAGCCTCCTGTTTAAATCTGTTTCATTCCACATGAACTCTCCTGCCAATTGTGCTGCTGTTGTAGCTGAGACCTTTGCAGCAGTTATCACTGACATGACCAGTTTTCTGTCACATATGCTTCTTTTTTCCTTTTCTTTTTCTCAAGGAGAAATTGTAAGTGTAATTCAGTGCTTTCTGGGGAAGGCTTTTCTTTTTAATATGACTGCTATGTCGTGTTCATTGCGCTGAAGACAATCTTACACTTAAGAGAATAAGCAGATTAAGCATTTATTGATTTTTGGACAAGAGGTTATTTGATTCACAACGTTGATCAAGTCTCTGTGAAGTTCCGCCCTGCTGAGCTTTGTCTTTGTGGGTAGTAGAGTTCCAGTGTCTGAAGAGATGAAACGTGATGCTTTCTTCTTGCCCTGGAGCTGCAGTTTTTCCCTTTATTTTTTGCTCTAAGCTACTGAGGATCATACCAGTAGAAAACAAGGCCACAGGTTCTGTGGCTTGCTTTTCTGTTCTCTGAGAAGCCACCATACAAACAGGAGAATAGATTTTTAGATCAGTGCTACAATATGCATTGCTAAGAAATTTGCAGAATCTGTTGAAGGGCAGTGGCTTCTTGCCCAAGTATATTGCACTGCTGTATTTAATCTGCAAAATAACCAAGTTGCACATAACTGGTGTTGTTACCATTTCCTGCCTGGGTGAGATGGAGTTCAACGGGGAGATGGAAGAATACCTCACTCTCAGAGCCTTCTGGGTATAAACTTGGCATTATTGTGAAACGCAGGAGTACTGATAAGTGAACTGAGTGCAGTGATTTTGGGTGGGTGTCTTCAGCCAAGGAGACTTTATGGACTGTGCAGTGGCTATAAAACCCCAGCCAGCACCATTTTGGTGCTCTTCTTCCTTGAGCTCGATATTTTCTCTGTATCATCTCCGAGCTGATGTTTTCCAAGGCTGGACATCCTTATGATAACAATGTAGCTGTGAGTGTGAAGTTGTTACTGGGTGGATCCCTTCAGGAGAGATTCAGATGATACTCTTGGATCTCTGCCAGGATCTTACTTCGTCAGGTGAGCTGGTAGTGACTCACAGCTGACAGGAGAAAAGTCATTGTGGTCCAAAGAAAATGTGCATTTGTAGAGCTATGGTTCAGATGTGTTGCTGGAGATTACTACACATATTTTCTTTAAATGCCACTGCTCAGAGTGTGTGTTGCCACTGTTGGTGCTAAGTGTACGTAGGGCAAGTTATAGTGCGCTTGTCTAGTTCCTGGAACTGGAAGGTGAGATAGTCCGCCTCCCAGAATGTCTTGAGCAGAGCTGTTCCCAAGGGTGCAGTGGTGCTGGTAACACTAGGCATGTGTAAGGAAGAGGTGGTAGTGGGAATTCTGGGAAGGACAGAAAGAAGGAAAAAATGGAGCAGCAACTCATAAGGGAGCAAATAGGAAGTTGACATCTTGGCAGCAGCTTCAGAAAGGTATTTGTGGAGGTTTCAGTGTTTCTGGATCAGTACGGCACTGTACAGAGGACTTGTTTGGCTTTTCAGGCAGTGTTCATGGCCAAATACCTTTTTCACTGTTTTTTAGACTGCCTACCAGAACATCTTTGGCAGATCCGGATGCAGTCTGCAGGCCAGGACTAGAGTTACTGCAATTGGGACGGCTGGCACCTGAAAGGAAGGCTAGTGTTTGTCACATCCTAAGGTGCTCCTGGCCCGGTAGAGCCCTCAGAGGGAGGGGGAGGCTGTGCCAGCTGGAGTGCAGGGCAGGGCAGTCAGCAAGGCAACAAGAACAAAAGACTGCCTTGTTGAGTTAAAAGCTGGAAGAAAAAGCAGAGATTTGGAGTCTCCTGAGAGAAGGCACAAACACAGTTGGATCTTAAGGAATAAATAGAGAGGATTCTCTGTTTTTCCCCAGAAATGACCCTACAGAGTTTTCTGCAACCCCGGAAATCACAGAGTTGCTGGAATAAGAGCAAGGCTGAAGAAATGAACCATTTTCAAGGACATGTGAGCAGAGAAAATTTGGTTTACAAAACCTTTTTTTAATTTGTTTTTCATTTTATTTATTCCATTTTACCTGACAAATGTGAGTTTTCCTTCTTTATGTTCCCTTATTCTGCTTTGTGTTCTAATAAAAAGATTTTAATTAGATTTAAAGCCCATTTGGTGTTGGGGTCCTCTTGCAGCTGTGCAGTTGCCCTGTTTGACTGATTTCCTGATGAGTCAGAAGGAAGGATCATCCTGTGGTTGCATTTGGGAGATGATCACTGCCTTAATAGAGTTGCAGATTTGCAGTACCTTTTGGGCCAAAATTTGAAGACAACCCCCACAGTGCACATTACACATTTTGCTTGTTGGATAGAACGTCTTTGCTTAGCAGAGACTAAAGGCTCAGCATTCCACAGAACGTACAGGTTGTCAGTAGTGTCTGTAATGTGTTGGAGTCAAAGGCTAAATGGTTTTTGATCTAAAATCAAGATATGTAGAAAGTAGGACAAAAGATAACTTTAGAGATAGCCGTTACTTAGGATTTTTTATTCGTACTTATTCCAAGTTTCTTTCTGATGACAGTGTGGAAAAAGTGGGCTGATTTATAGAGGTTACAGTGAGGAACGGATTAAATTTGAGAAAGAGAATTTGTTGTGTAGAAGAAAACACCATAAACAGAAGAGAGAGATGTGGGCGAAACGAACAAATGATATGCAGACTCTGACTTTGGCGTAGGGAAAGTGTAAGGAACCCAGCAGGAGACCAGTTCTGAAAATGTAAGCTGCATCTGGCTTGTGCATGTCTTGAAAGAAGAATTGTGAGGGGTTAGCAAAGGGAAACAGTGCAAAGTGACACAGAGAGGTATTTTGTATTTCACAGTGGAGTTAGGTGTTGTGACTACTTGGCATTGGGTGGACTGTACAAGGCAGCTCGAGCCTGAAAGCTAGGAGAAAGGAAGACATCTAAAATATTCAGATTTGAATAAGGATGTTATTGCAGAGGACGACCTTAGTGATGAAATGTCAAACCAGAGGAAACGGACACAGTTCTATCTGGTTATGGGGAGATGGGAGGAGAGGTGTTTCCAGGGTATGAGGGAGAATGGAGAGAATGTCTTTGGAAATCGAAAGAAGAGGGAAATGGAATCAGTGATACAAACCTGAATTATCAGTAGAGTACCTAGGAGGAACTGTTAGGAAAAAAGCTGCTTATGTATATAGATACAGTTTTGCAAATAATCCAGGTGGGGATAAAATCTAGGAACTGTGTGTAAAATGTGCAAGTTAATTTGGTTGTGAATTAAGAAATGTGAAGTCCTTCACAAGGCCTCCACACTAAATAAGGATTCTAGGGCATTAAAAAAAAAAACATTTTATGTAATGAAAGAGCACTTTAGCAACAGAAATCCTGTAGGAAAGGATGGGAAAAGAATATAGATTTCCAGGAATATTTTTCTACCTATCTGACTGTTCTCATCTGTGTCAATCTGTCATTTTCTGGACTCGTGGCACTTCTGAAAATCCTGTTCTGTCAGTGCATGCTATTGACACTCCATTTCCATCAAACCTTTCTGTCACTGTCTTCTTGGATTTGGCAAAATGTAGTCATTTTCTTGCTCCTCTTCAGCCATACATCTCTGCCTCCCACATTTCTCTATGCTATATTAGATTTTTAGTTTCCTGACCTGATGTATATGACTTCCTGCTCTCCTATAAGTATGTCTGTGTGAGTGTGAAAGCTTTACAAGACTACTCCTTTCTTACATTGTATGAAGGTTGTTTTAACTGCGTTAATTTGACAACTGTAGCCTTTTCATCATTATATTATAAGCAGATATTTGAGATTAGAGTCCCAAAGACATTTTTGGCAATATCTTTTCTGGAACCCATGTATCAGAGCTGATGGCCAGGTTTTCCACATGGTGCACAAGAGAGAAGGGCACTGGGAATTAATATAGCTGTAAGCCAGTACAGTGATGGGGAAGTCTTAGATAGCCTGTAAAAATGGCAACAGATAGGCGTGATTGTATCTCTCTCAGACTTGAGCACCTGGGTTAGGGGTGAAGCACGGTGCCTTCCTCTGCTTGGGTTTCACAGCAAGTTGGACCCGCAACATGTCTGGTTAGGGTGAAAGGCAGTTAAAGAGGAGGGTTATGCGGCAGGGCTGTGCGTGTGTGTCTATTTGGGGGTGTGTTTGTAGGTAGAGTTATTTCCAGGCTCTGCATGACAGTAGAATGAAGTTGGGCAGAGATGTGCCCGGCACATCATTTGCAGCATTAGCTGTATTTGTGACTGCCATTTACAAATCTGAACTGATGCAACTATGAAAGGCATTCATGTAGCAAGAGGTTTGTAGCTGAGTTTTAGCAATCTAGCTAGTATCTAGAACAGAAGGACATCATATCATACTTTTCTTACAATGATTTCTCAAATACCTAATGCAGAAGTAGAGGATGTATGGCCTCATGGGCTTGCCCATGCAGCCTGCTGTTTTTCTCTGCTTACAGTGGATCTTTGCATGTTTATATAGCCAATTGTTTTTGAAAGGAACTTTCAGGCTCAGCTCTTCAGTGTGTTCTCTTATACATAACCGTATCTTAAATTCTAGTATAACCTGGTGCAACTGTACTAAACATGCAGATTCTTTACTAAATGTGTAACTCTCACCTTTCCTGTGGCTTCTCAGGTCTTGGACTTAAACTGGACATGTACTTTTCTTTTCTCTATTTGTATAACAGCAAAAGCGGAAACTGAGGCTTTACATCTCCAACACATTTAATCCTGCAAAATCTGACGCTGATGACTCTGATGGCAGCATTGCTTCATGGGAGCTGCGAGTGGAGGGGAAGCTCCTGGATGATGTATGACTCACCTGTGCTTCACTGGGGCTGGCAAGAATCTAGAGATCGTGCTGTGGGGTGGTAGACTTTACTGGGGACATCAACTCAGACAAGATATCTCTGAATGGTAGCATTGGCTTGTTGGTGCTGGGAAGGCACCACGTCCAGCCGGAGTGAGGGATCAGGCCGTAATGGGAATGTTGGGGAGGGGTGGGGAGGGCAGAAAGAAATGGAGCAGATTTAAGCACAGGACCAGTAATACGAGGCAGAGAGAACAGGGCTGAGACAATTGCCTTAAAAGATATGGCAGAGTTCAGGTCATGAGAGGTGTGATAAGTCAGGCCTACAGCACACATCGTATCTTGTGAAGAGTAGGATAACAAGGAGAAGGAAGGACAAGAGGATGTATGGATGGTCAGAGCAAGAATGGAAGAAAAGTGTTAGCAGAAACCTCAGTGATGGATTTAGCTTTCCTCAGGGAAGACTGGACTTTCGCGATAAAGGTGTCACCAATTTGAATAGACCTCACAAGCTAAGTATTTGATAGGATAAACAGATGGAGAACGTGCACGTATGGAGAGGGCAAGGCTTTCAAGGCACATCTCGCTGTCCGGAGATAGCTGTACCTGAATCAGAATCGTAATCTTGCTGGAGTATGAAGGGGCGACAAAGGACAACACTGAAAATTGAAGTTCGACAAACTCAGTTTAGGAATCAGAGTATATATTTTAAAAAGATTCTTTACTGGAACAAAATAGCTTCTCAATTACTGGCAAATTTTAAATCAAAGGACGGTGACTTTCTAAAAGAAATTAAGAAGAAATTAATGGAAATCCTTTGGACTGCATTCTATGGAAAGTCAGATTATGTGATTATAGACACTTCCTAGTTTTTAATTTAGACAGTATGAGCTGCGTAGTAAAGAGCTGTTTACTGGAAATGGGAAAGCAAAATGTAAAAGGAAATACTATTGCTTAGAGTATGATTAATCTGTAAAATTTACCGTCATCTGATAAATCAGACCAAGAAATTAGCAGTCATCAAAAAAACAAAGCTGTTCAAATAAAAGGTATACAGTGGCCTTAGCCATCCTAGAATGGTTTGGGTTGGAAGGGCCCTTAAAGACCCCCCAGTCCCACCCCTGCCACGCGCAGGGCCCCCTTCCCCCAGCCCCGGTGGCTCCCAGCCCCGTCCAGCCTGGCCTTGGGCACTGCCAGGGCTGGGGCACCCACAGCTGCTCTGGGCAGCCTGTGCCGGCGCCTCGCCGCCCTCACAGGGAAGGATTTCTCCCTCAGCTCTGATCTCCATCTGCCCTCTCTCAGTGCAAAGCCGTTCCCCCTTGTCCTGGCGCTGCAGGCCCTTGGGAAAAGCCCCTCCCCAGCTTCCTCGCCGGCCCCTTTGGGTGCTGGAAGGTGCTCCAGGCTCTCCAGGAGCCTTCCCTTCTCCGGGCTGAACAGCCCCAGCGCTCCCAGCCCGGCTGCACAGCAGAGGGGCTCCAGCCCTCTGGCCATCTCCGTGGCCGCCTCTGGTCCCGCTCCAACAGGTGTCGTTCACATTAGAAGCCAGTCCTTTCCAATACGTTAAGAGAGTCATAGAAATCTTCACTTAAGTGTGCAGTTTTCCACCACTGATGAGATTTTTGCATCTTACCCTGCATTTGTCAGAGGGAAAACTCAATTAGATTGATCACATTTGTGGTCTGTGTAGGAATTAGTGTTCAAGAGAAAGAGAAAACCTGAGGAGGAAGCATGGAACACAAGCTAATATATGCAGCCTTAAACATTTATATTTCTTCTAATTGTACAGCTCAGCAAACAGAAACGGAAGTTTTCGTCTTTTTTTAAGAGTTTGGTTATTGAACTGGACAAAGATCTTTATGGACCTGACAACCATCTTGTGGAGGTAAGAAGGTTGTGCACCCTTTGCATACAAACCTGGCAGTAGCACAGATAAATGGCTATGTGCCTGCTGCCTACCTTGTTTGTCACCTTGCATTCATTATCTCATTTAAGGTATTTTCAAAGTTTTCAAAATTCCATTCTTTTCAAGAGTGTTTACTAAGAGAATCTATGTAGTCTAAAAACATAAACATGGTAGTGATACTGCACACCTTAGGACAGAATGTATGAAATAGTGAAATATGTTCCAATTTTTTCCTAACAAGTAAAGCACACTAACAGCAGAGCAGACTGTGCACTAAAGCTGAATCGTAAAGGCAGAGCAAGAAATTATTTGGGGGGCATTTGTTGTGGGTTTTTTTGTGAAATGGCAAGATCTGCAGAAGGCTTGTACTTGTCTTACTCTTTTGCATGGCGCACTGTGCTTTTGTGCATGATGCACCTCTGTGGACATCAGCAAAAAAAAGACTGACCATCTTGCTTCTTCCTTTGGCAGTGGCACAGAACTCCCACAACCCAGGAAACAGATGGCTTCCAGGTAAAAAGACCCGGCGATGTCAGCGTGCGGTGCACATTACTCCTCATGCTGGACTACCAGGTCAGTGCACTGCTTTTGACATGGAAAATGCAGCCATTGGGAGGATGTGCAACAGAGCAAATTCATCCTGTCACATACATCAAAAAACAATATACTTGGACTCAGAATGTCACATAGTCCATTGAGGTTAGAATAATACCAAACTGACAGATTATTTAAAATTTGAAGGGGACGCATCAAGTAAGTTTCTGTTATAGTCTAACACAATTATTTTTCTTGGCACTATGATAATTAGTATTTTTATTGCCTGCCTGCAGAAAGAATATGCATTTCCACCTCAGGCTTCTTAGAGAATAGTCAGATAAGTCACACGCGGGTGATGTGTGCGGTCCTGTACAGAAATTCAAAGGAGTGGCTTTTGCTAGTGGTACCTGAACTAGCTGTGTAGCTGTAGCAGCCTTCTTTTCAGAGCAGACTACACAGCTTTCTTGGTTTGTTAAGTTTTGGTTACACTGTCACCCTAATCTGGCACGAGACAACATTGCCCTGCAAGGGTTAGACTTGCTGTTACTCTTAGGCCTTGTTAGGCATTCCTGCTTTACTTCTTTTGTCATTATTAGTTGTATTGTACTAGCACTATTTGTGAGCTGGACACAAACCAGTCAGGGAACTGATCCATTTGAAAGCTAACAAAACATACTTCCAAATCAGTTCCCTGATCCTGGTCACAGGAAACAAACAAAAAAAACCAACCAGTAGGCAAAATTAGGATATTTTGCCTTTGGACAGAATATAAAAGAGGTTAGTGGGCACAGTTTCAAATTGTTTTATGCTGTTGTAAGGCTAAGCACCTGAAGAGCAGCACAAAGAAATGCCAGCCACTCCAGGCAGTAAGTCAGCTTTACTGGGGGCCCAACTTCAACGCCTCTATGCAAACACGTAGCATGGGGAATGAACAGGAGGAGTTAGAGACGTGTGCACACCTACAGGGCTGTGGTCTTACTGGCATCGCTGAGATGCGGTGGAATGGCTTCTATGACTAGAATCTTGGGATGGAAGGGTACAGGCTCTTTAGGAAGGACAAGCAGGGGAGACGAGGAGGGGGTGTTGCCTTCTATGTCAATGACCAGCTGTCTATGACCAGCTGAAGTGCATAGAACTCTGCCTGAGGATGGATGAGGAGCCTACCGAGAGCTTAGGGGTCAGGATTAAAGGGAGGGCAGGGACAGGTGACAGTATAGTGGGGGTCTACTACAGACTGCCCAACCAGGAAGACCGAGCAGATGAGGCCATCTGTAGACAGATAGGAGCAGCTCCATGTTCACAAGCCCTGATCCTCATGGGGGACTTCAACCACCCTGATATCTGTTGGAGGGACAGCACAGCAGGGCACAGGCAATCCAGGAAGTTCGTGGAGTGCATTGGCAGTAGCTGCCTCCTCCAAGTGATAGAGGAGCCAATGAGGAGAGGTGCCATACTGGACCTTGTTTCCAGCAACAGGGAGAGTGTGAAGCTCAAGAGGAGTCTTGGCTGCAGTGACCATAAAATGGTGGAGGTCATGATCCTTGGGGCAGTGAGGAAGGCTCACAACAAGCTTGCTACCATGGACTTCAGGAGAGCAGACCTTGGCTTCTTCAGGGATCTGCTTGGTAGAGTATCATGGGATAAGACCCTGGAGGAAAGAGGGACCCAAGAAAGCTGGTTGATGTTCAAGGATCCGCCTCCTCCAAGCTCAGGAGCCATAAGCCTCAACAAACAGGAAGTCCAACCAAAATTCCAGGAGGCTGCATGGATGAACAAGGAGCTCTCAGACAAACTCAAACACAAAAAGAAAGCCTACAGGGGGTGGAAGCAAAGACAGGTAGTCTGAAAGGAATACAGAGAAGTTCTCTGAGCAGCCAGGGACCAGGTTAGGAAAGCTGAAGGCCTGATAGAATTAAATCTGGCCACGGACACCAAGGGCAACAAGAAAAGCTTCCATAGGTAGGTGAGTGATATAAGGAAGACTGGGGAAAATGGGAGCCCTCTCCAAAAGGAAATGGGAAACCTGGTTACCTGGGACATGGAGAAGGCTGAGGTACTCAACAACTCAACTCAGTCTTCAACATCAAGTGCTCTGTTCACACCACCCCAGTCATGGAAGGCAAAGGCAGGGGCTGGGAGAGTGAATCACCGCCCACTGTAGGAGAAGATCAGGTTCGAGACCATCTAAGGAACCTGAAAGTGCACAGGTCCATGGGACCTGATGAGATGCATCCGTGGGTCCTGAGGGAACTGGTGGATGAAGCGGCCAAGCCACTATCCATCATATCTGAGAAGTCGTGGCAGTCTGGTGAAGTTCCCGCTGACTGGAAAAGGGGAAACGTAACCCGCATTTTGAAAAAGGGAAATAAGGAAGACCTGGGAAACTACAGGCCAGTCAGTCCCACCTCTGTGCCCAGCAACATCATGGAACAGATCCTCCTGGGAGCTACGCCAAGGCACATGGAGAAGGAGTTGATTGTGACAGCCAGCTCAGCTTCTCTAAGGGCAAGTCATGCCTGACAAATTTGGTGGCCTTCTATGACGGGATTACACCGTTGGTGGAGGAGGGAAGAGCAACTGACGTCACCTGCCTGGACTGGTTCAAAGCATTTGACACTCTCCACTGTCCCGCATGACATCCTTGTCTCTGGAGAGACACAGATTTGACAGATGGACCACTTGGTGGGTAAGGAATTGGCTGCATGACTGCACTCAAAGAGCTGTGGTCAATGGCCTGATGTCCAAGTGGAGATCCGTGACAAGTGGTGCTCCTCAGGGAACTGGCACCAGCACTGTTTAACAGTGACACAGACACTCGGATTGAGCACAAACTTCAGTGAGTTTGCCAACACCAAGCTGTGTGGTGTGGTCAACACACTGGAGGGAAGGGATGCCATCCAGAGGAACCTGGACAGGCTGGATGGGTGGGCCTGAGATACGTTTTGGTTGTATAGCTTTAAGAACTCATTCTGTGCCCTCCTCTTTCCCCCTCTATGCAAACAGTATTTACCCAGGATAAAGACACTCTGTTTTACATTAGCAGAGGTAAAATTTCATTAATTTTAAGGAGCATATGAGCTAACTGAAATGCTGATATAGCCAGTGAGTATCTTTAATGTTAGGACAGTGTTTATTATGTTCATCATCATTAAAAACTCATGCTTTAAAATAGATGTTCTTTTATCCTTAAGTTTTGATTAGTTACAAAAGTAGCTTTGGGTGACCTGGTACCCAACAAAGTAATCCTTGCCTAATAATGTGGCAAATATTGAACTTGAATATGGGTATACACTTGAAGAGGTACCGAATTCCATAGTATCCAAGGAATGTTTATTACTAGAGATGCAGAACAGGGTGGTTGAAGAGTTGTATCACAGAGGTCAGGAGAAGAAATATATTCTGTTGACTAGTTGTGGTTGGGTAAATTTTCTTGTATGCAGCATAATGGTGGGAACATAACTGAAAAACAGAGTTCCAAGGTACTTTGTTGAGCAGCTGAGCAGTTATTAGCAACAGCAGAAGCATCATCCTGACTTCATTCTCCCTATCTGTGATTAACCTCCAGTAGCACGAAGTGAGGACCATTCTTTTTCTTCTCTCACTCCCTAAAGTCAAATGATGCATCAGTGTTGAAAAGGAAAATTCTTCCGAGTCTGCATGCAAGTTTTTATTATCTAAAACATATGATACAGATAGTCTGTGTGTATAGCACATGTAGAGTGTCCCTCTTTCTTTTTAAGCCCTTGTTGTGGTTTAACCCCAGCTGGCAATTAAGTGCCACACACCCATTTATTTCCTCACTTCCCCTTCACCCAGAGGGGTGGGGAGGAGAATTGGAAAGGAATGTAAAACGCAAGGGTTGAGCTAAAAACAATTTAATAATTGAAATACAAAATCCTAAACAAAACAATAGTAATGATAACAATAACAATTATAATGAAAAGCAGGGGGGAGGGGAGAGTTATGAAATCTGAAGGGAAGAGAGAAAAGAAAACTAGTGATGCACAATGCAGTTGCTCACCAATTGCTGACTGATGCTGAGCCAGTCCCTGAGCAGTGACCAGCAGGCCCCAGCTAATCCCCACCCCCCCGTTCATATACCAAGCATGACATCCAATGGTATGGAATATCCCTTTGGTTAGCTTGGGTCAGTTGTCCTGGTTGTGTCCCCTCCTGGCTTCCCATGCCCCTCCGGCCCTCCCACTGGCAGGACCTGAGAGACCAAAAAGTCTTTGACCTAGTACAAACACCACCCACCAACAACCGAAAACATCAGTGTGCCATCAGCATTGTTTTTACACGAAATCCAAGACACTGCACTAGCTACTAAGAGAAAAATTAATTCTGTCCCAGATAAAACCGGGACAGCCCTGCACACAGTTTTTCCAGAGCACCAACAGTGGTACACATCTGAGCAACCTGTATTTTTGCAATCTCTGCTATTTAATGGGGTGCTTCTTGTCAGGAACAGAGTCCCCTGAACATTAAAGCTGAAACTTCATACCTGTGTATGTTTGCTCTTCTCTCTGTTGCCGTCTCCATCTCCTCTTTCTGTTACAGCCTCCACAGTTTAAACTGGACCCACGATTAGCCCGTTTGCTGGGGATACACACACAGACCCGATCGGCCATCATCCAGGCTCTCTGGCAGTACATCAAAACAAATAAGCTGCAAGACTCCCATGATAAGGAATATATTAACTGTGACAAGTACTTCCAGCAGGTAACTCCTTTTTGGACACAGTAGGTCTTTAGAGGCAAATGTAATATCTATCCACACATTTTGGATGGATCAAAATTACTGATTTTTATCTTCCCTTAATGATTTGCAGTATCTTCAGTACTGAATGGTTTTCAGCAGTCACTATAACCAATAAGCACCCTCCCCCTGTGCCAGTTCTGTCAAAAACCTCATCTGGTGATTCAGTGCTCCCACATAAATTGTGGCCTTTCCAGGAAGGAGGACTTTCTCATAATTGTTTCATTGTATTGATTTACCGGGGGTTTCCCCCCCGTGATGTATCATTTCACACTAAGAAATATGAAATAATCTGCTGATTCTGATTGTCAAATCATGCATAGGCCTGTTTTCTTCTCTTTCCCTGTTTACGAAGGGCAGAAGACATGGAGGATATAATTAGAAAAGGTATTTTTTCCCTAAATCTGCTTCAGATTATAAAATACCCTCAATGATCTGCATGATGTTTTGAAAGTAGCATGTTACGACTTTGTCTTTCACAGTGACCTCTAGAATTAACCAAGGTGCCCACTTAAAAGCATCTCCACCTTTTCTGTAAACACGATTGTATTTGTTTTGTAAAAGTAATGTTGTCTGAGCTATCACTATCTTAATTGGCTTGGGTTTTCTCTAGCCTCAGGCTTACCCAATTTAGTTTGAAAGTACCTAAAGGTAGGGTTCGTGACATAATGCTGTTTAGGGAAAGTACTGGCGGTTACAATAAATGAATAATGTTTTAGTGAACATTGAAAGTAAATGTTGCAGTGAAAGTTGTGTCCTAGTTTTCTTTTTAAACTTTTATTTTCTGTTATTAATTTGTCCTACAATGGCTTAAAGTGACCAGTGCTTGAAATAAATGCAGCACTGGAGTTTTCCACATTTGAAAATACAAAATACAACAAAATAATTGTGAGATTCATGGGTATTTTTAGGAATATAGAACCAAAGCGATCTGGATTATATAGTCACTTTCTTGTTTGTTTTGTTGTTTTTTGTTGGGTTGTTTTTTTTTTTTGAGAACTACAGCATATGTAGTGAAAATTCCATCTTAAAACCACATAAGAATTTTTGGCAAAACTTCAAAGCTGTTCGCTCTGTTGCTTAGATGATTTGATTTCCATTCTCTATTTACCTATAGTCAATTTAGATTCCATTTTGTTTGTGCCAGCCCAAAGGGGAAACGAAAGAGGGAAGGTGAAAAACATTTGAAAAATCATAAGCAGAATAAAAAAGGTGAACAAGGAGTAATTACTGTTTATTTTGGTAAATAATTAGAGGCCATCAACTGAAACTGGAGGTAGCAAATTAAAAACAAAGGGAATCAAGCACAGCTAAACTTCGAAACTCCTTGTGACAGGACATTACAAATGCTAAAAGCGTATGTAGATTCCAGAAATGACAGACTAATGGAAGAAAAATCTTGGGCTGTTATAAATGCAAGGTAGTTGCAAAGCTGTGGAGACTGGGAGAGTTTTCTGGGGGAAGGACCAGTATATGTTTCTCCTGTTGTTGCATTTTTCCTTTTGTACCCGCTTTTGGCCGCCATAAAGGGCAGGCTAGTGTGGGAGATGTGTAGGAGATCCTTTGTCTGATCCAGTACAGCAGTTCATACCTTATTTATGGTAAGCAGGAGGGCCTTTTCACTTTTATTGATTTTCATTGTCAGCTGAAGTGCTTTGCTAGAATAAGAACTTGCTAGAGCCACCTTCTCTTCATGTATCTCATCAGAGGCTTATTAGCTCATAGGTCTCTTTTGTGTTAGAACTCTTCAGGAATACCATCAGACCTGGTAATTGTCTTCCCATCCTCAGAAGATTAGTCAGATGAGTTAAACTGAGAAGTAGCTGATTCCTTTTCTAGAAGACTGAACCTCACTCCCTGCAAGAGCTGGCTAATTTGGAATAGATTCATAAGAATGCAGTGCTTTCATAGATTAAAATCATAAATGAGATTGATATGAGTGTTTATGTTTTCCTTAGGTCTCTGGCAAAATTGTCCTAAGTAGCTAATCTTGCTTTCAGAACTGATATTAGTAACTTAGGAAAATGAATCCCATTAAATCAAATGAAACGTTCTGTGATGAATTTTTTTAGTTTTCACCCTAATACTCTAAGATTGAGATATAGAGGGTAAAGAACTTGGGTTAGGAATACCTTCCAGTCTGATGATATTTCTGTAGACTGTGTATTTTTAGGCATGTAACTCCTGGAAAAAAGTCATGGTCATAGCTGGAAGCATGCAGATCACTTAGGGGAGCAGTACATAATGCATCAAAGTCCCTAGCATTCCCGTTTAGATACTGGCCTTCTCATCTGGTATAGCAGCTTTTCTAAATTGTGCACTGGTGTGCTTGTGGTTATATCTAATGACACAATACAGTACAGACTAAAAAATTACCACTGAATTGTGGTACCACCTCACACACCAGAATTACTGTCGTCATATAGGCTTTCAGAGCCAGATTAACTCTGGTTAAGTAGGGATGTAAGAAGCTTTAGGAAAATTCCATCGAGCCTTAGTTTCCAGTCTTCCACCCTTTCCCTCACTATTGTGTATTCTTGCTCCCTTTCCCCTTCTTAAAGCTCTTGTCTCTTGGGCATCCATGTTAGGAGTTTGACATAAGAGTTGAGCCAGTGGTGACAGCAGATTGGATGGAGCTTGGTATGGAAAGATTTTAAGTGGGAATTCTACAGTCGTCTCTATCAAGTGTCAGAATTCAGAAATGAAATAAGAAGAGTGAGTTGCAGGCTCGGTAGCTTTGGTTACTTCCTTGCTCTTTAGAAACTAACTGGCTGAATTGCTAGACGCAGGAAGACCAGAAAATTAGGCAGATTTTAGAGTAGATGCAGAAGGATCCTTTTCTGTTTAAAAACAGTTTACGTCAACTGGGGGATTTGAAATCCACTGTGTTACAAGCAAAAGCAAGAAAAAAGGTCCAAAGGTATTTCAAAAGCCAGAAGCCAGCTTCTAGGTATTTCTGCTACCAAATCCCTTCACTCCAGAAAATTATGGATTTCAGAAGATACTCTGTCTGAGGAACCACAGCAACCTAATTGAACAGCCTGACTTTGTGCATTCTACAACCCAATAATCCATTGTTTTCAGCCCTGCCTGCATCCTTTGTCTCTAGAGCTGCAAAGCATGTTTCTGTCTATAGATGCAATACTGCAAGTAGTATCTCTGTTCTATCAGGTGGAAATACTTTTTCCGAAGAGGCATTTGCATTCGCATAGACCTCAACATTTTCACAAATTGTCTCGGCATAACAGCATTTTTAAAGGCAAATGTTACTATATAGATAGTTTAGGGGGCAGGTTAAGTCAGTTTAGATGGAATATCTTTAGAGAAAAGCCTCTAAAAAAGTGTTCAGAGCATTAAAAATCCCAGAAGGAAAAAAAGGCTGTAATAATTGTATTTCTGAAAACTCCGGGTGTAAGGAATGGTTCTAGATTCATGGCAATACACTGCAATTACTCACAGAAGATTTCAAAACACTATAGATTTTGATCCTTTTCAAAAGATTTTTTTTTTTTTCTGAATTCAATACATGTTTAGCTTCTGGATGATAGTAAAGAGAAGAGAAGGTAACTGTGAGATGTGGATTGGAAAGGAGTGGATCCCTTCCAAGAGGGTGTTTAGATTTTGGTTAAAAATAAGTGAAACCATGTTGACATTTTTTCCCCATAATCTTAAAAAAGAAAATTGCAAATGGTTTTAAAATCCAAAAATGCTTTCTTTAGCACAAAATACTGCAGGAAATATGCCTTGGGAAAAAAAAAACAAACACACAACCTTTTTCTACTTTTATTTCCTCTGGTAAAAAAAAATCTGTTTTCTTTACAATATGCTGCTGCAAACCCTTAGTGGGAGAGGAAGTGTTCACTTCTCTCCCATTATTGATACAGTTGATCCCAATGTCCCATTAAACTGGCCTGTGCCCTTCAGCAGATAAACCGGAAGTGGAACACCTGAAATTGTTTTCATTTGATGTATCTGTCAGCTAGCCTGATTCTAAGTACAGCAGCAATTTGCAGGGGCAGAAGTGACCAAAAATTTATTCTGTGCAAGGAGCCAGAATTATAGCTTTAAAATCACCTTACTTTGGAACTGTTGATTTCTTACTTCCTCATTTAATTGCAAGTTAGCTTTTGGACAAGGATAACATGTTTTATTGTATTCCAGATCTTTGACTGTCCACGGCTAAAGTTTTCTGAAATTCCTCAGAGACTCACTAACCTGCTGCTCCCACCAGACCCTATAGTGATAAACCATATCATCAGGTAAGCTGGTCAGTCTGCTCAGCACTGTCACGTGCGAAACACTCACTATATAAAAATACAGAAACAGCTACAGTATCAGGGACCACCATCCAGTTTTTATAACTTCCAGACTTTGTTTTGTGTTCATTCTCTGTGTCATTCTGGTCAATATAATTCTGAATTATTTTCAATAGAATGGCACCAGTTCTTTAGGAGTATGCAAAACAACTTATTTTTATCCCTAATAGACTACCACTGAGAGTTGGTCAGGTTTTTTCCTAAGGGGAGAGGAATGAGAGTTTGAATCCACTTAGAGGGGAAAAAGGGAACTGAAAAAAGGTACTATACATCATGGGGAATCATTGTAATCACTGAGTTACTATGTAAGATGTACAACATTATTACAGTTTCAAATACAGTGGCCAGTCTGTGCATGCTTTGCTGGGATTGGGTCAGCTCTTTCGGGATTAGCCTTATTCTAAGAATGCCTATTAGTCAGAGATCTCAAGAGATTTACAGTAAAAAATGCCTAGATTCAGAGAAGGTAATGACCAAGATACTGAGCTTCTGGCATCCTTGTCAAAACATGTATTTCTGGCACAGTAGATGAAATACAGCATTCAGCTATCTAGGGCATTTCCGGCACATTCCGTATTGAAGTGACAGCTGTGTGTTTGAAGGTTGGGGATAAAGTGACATCTGGGGATTGCAACCTTGCTGGTAAGATATTTCAGTCGTTCTCAAGTTCCTTTGTGGTCTTGGTAAAAACTCTGATTCTGGGTGTGTAAACGTTATTGTTAATCAACCATAGTGATTTGATTTCTTGCAGAATATTAACAACAAATGTTTCTGAGTATGCTTAAAATTGGATTCTTTAGTTTCAATTTGTAATATATGTGATAAGAAGTTTAAATATTACATAGCCTATCAAAATAAAATTTGCTTTTTGATTCATTTGACTATACAAAACAGAGTAATCAAAAAGAAGCTTGACTACCATGCAGATTGATAGCAGTGTATATGTTGTCACTGAAGTCAGCTCACTGACCTATTTGATGGGCCAAAAAAAGCTGGTCCTCTGAGATACATAGTTATTGTCTTGGAGAAAAATTACGAAGAGCTGATGGTTATGTTTCTAGGGCCAGAGAGATGGCAAAGAGGCCTGGAGGCAGTAGGTTTTCTGTTAGGTACAAGCTAAGGAGCAGGACCTCATGTATCCTGGCTTTGTCTGACACACTGTGTGCAGCACACAGTGCCTGGCATCACTATGGTGCACCAACACAGAGCTCTGCAAAGGGGAAGCACGGATTTCCTGAGAACAGGGAATACTGGGAATACTTTTGCCATAGAGTCTTTACATTCTTGAGCTAAGCTAAAATAAATCTGAAAGTATGGCACTGAGTTTATAGAAAGTAAGTAGGTTTAGATTCATAAAATCACAGAATAATGTGCAGTAAAAGGATCTCTGGTGGTCATCTAGAGCTTCCCCCTCCCAGCTCAAAGCAGGTTCAAATTATATCTGGATCCTGCGGGGCCTAGTCCAGCTGACCTCTAAACGGACTCTCACAGACCCTCTGCCCTGCCCCCCAGCATTACATTTTTAAGAGTGAATGTAGTCAACCACTGAAACAGTTTGCCAAATGCTTGTCATGGTTTAGCCCCAGCCAGCAACTCAGCCCCACACAGACACTCACTCACCACCCCTACGTCAGGATGGGGGAGAGAGTCAGAAAGGTCAAAGTGGGAAAACCTGTGGGCTGAGATAAAGGCAGTTTAATAGGTAAAGCAAAAGCCACGCACACAAGGAAAGCAAACCAAGGAGTTCCTTCACCACATCCCATGGGCAGGCAGGCATTCAGCCATCCCCAGGACAGCAGGGCTCCAGCGTGTGTAATGGTTGCATGGAAAGACAAACACCATCACTTTGAACGTCCCCCCTCTTCTTTCTTCTTTTCCCAGCTTGATGTCCCATGGTATGGAATATCCTTTTGGCCAGTTAAAGTCATCTGTCCTGGCTGTGTGCCCCACAATTTCTTGTGCCCCCCCCAACCCTCTTGCTGGCAGGGCCTGGGGAACTGATAAGTTCTTGACTTAGTATAAACAACTCCCAGCAACAGCCCAAACCATCAGTGGGCCATCAACACTGTTGTCACACCAAATCCAAAACACTGCATGGCACCAGCTACTAAGAAGAAAATTAACTCTATCTCAGCTGAAGCCAGGACATCAGGCCTCTCTTTTATACGGTCAACTAGATCACAATTATTCATTCTAGTTTTAGCGTACGTGCACAGAGACTAAAATGTGAATTATTATAAAGTCATTCTAGAAATAATAGTGTTTTAGGACCAGTCTTCAGACAGCAACCACACCCCCTTTTTGAAAAAGAAAACAAAAAATGCAGTGGGATTGAAGTGGAAATGAGGTATAGATGGACAGAAAGTCTTGGTAAAAATTTAAAATATTAGGTAGACTCAAAGAGAATGCAGAATGCAGGTAAAAAATTCAGCATGTATAGTTTCTGATATGTGCAGTACTGAATGCACCAAATTTAAAACTGTTAGAATTCAAATCTTCTTACCCGAGCTCAAGCTGGAGCTTTCCTTGAGTTTCCCTCTGTGTTGCAGCTGACACACCTGAAATTGGGGTATAAAGAGAAACATCTGTGGAATTTCCAATTTCTACAAAGCAGCAAGCCATCTCCCACACTATTAACATTACATAAGTAGGCTAAAAAGCATAGCTCTCCAATATTCTCCTATTGCAAACAGGTTAGCTCTTGATTTTCCCCTTTTTACCACCATCATCATTTAAACCAAAACATTTTCTTTCTGTTCCTTATACCGAGTTGGTTGCCCACATTGCAGCGAGCTCGTGTTGCCCTCCCACGCTGCTGCTGTGCACCTCCAAGGGGAGGCCGGCTCCGTCCTTCCCTCGCTGCCCCACGGGGCGATTGCGCTCCCCAGCAGGACCTCTCTTTCCTCTTCTCAAGGCTGAACAAACCCAGCTCCTGCAGCTTCTCCGAGCGGGCGTGTGCTCCAGCCCCGCCATATCCTGGCTGTCCTCTGCGGGCCTTGCTGCCGAGCGTCACCTCTGGGTGGCCGGTGCCCACAAGTCCAGGTGCACGTTCGCCAGTGCAGCGTGGCCAGGAACAGGCTCCTTCGTGGACTCGACAGCAGTGCTTGTGCTAGCAGCCCCTTCTGCAGCTGGCCTTTGCCACAGCTGGCTCACCTCTCCGAGAAGCCTGTGCCAGGTGCTTGGTCACCCTTACAGTAAAAAAGTTCCTGGTATACTCGTGTTTCAGTGTGCACCCCTGAGAAGAGCCTGGCTTCATCCTCTTTAAACCCTGCATTCTGGTATCAGCAACTTTTGTCCCAATCCCTGCTTTCTGTCGCCTAGGCTGAACAGTCCCAGATCTTCAGGCTGGGTGTGGGGTGCTCTAATGCCGTGACTATCTTCACAGACCTTCATGTAACTGTCTTGAGTAGCTCCATGTCTCTCTTGTACTGGGAAGCCCAGCACTGAACACAGTACTCGAGGTGTTTCCTCACCAGTGCCAAGTGCAGAGAAGGATTGCTTCCCTCCACCTGCTTGCAACACTTCTGATGCAAATCCATCCATGGAAGTTCTTTTGCTCCCTCATCTTAACAAGCTCAGTTATATCCTGAGCCAATTCTTCTACTACCTACAGCAGATGCACAGAACCTAGACATCTCAAAAATAGTGTCGAGAAGCCAACATTTTTGTATTATGAGTGGCAATGACCAAAGTTCGATTTACGAACTACTGGGCTGAAAAACTGTTTTCTTGCTGAGAAACTTAAGTCTAAAGATAAAGAGAAAGTAAGCATTAAGTCTAAACCCCAACAAATTAAATACAAATTTAAGATAGTACAAGCCAAAGAATAATACTGATACTTAGCTTGTTAAAGATGAAAGAATAATAGTAAAATTGGTTGAAATATATTGGAAATAGGAAGCCTTCTGTTGAAAATGAGAAATTACTAAGGTTTTAAAAACCCTGGGTTTGGAAGAAAAGCAGCTGCTTAAAGTCATATAAGAAGATAAAAAAAAAATCTAATCAGTATTATCTTTAGAGATTAGTGAAGGCCCCATACCTTTGCAGTGTGGGTTTTGGAGGGCAGATGGAACAAGTGTGTCTGACAAACTTTTTAAAGTCATATACATTCAACACACACTGAGTGAGGAGTTGTAAATGGGTTTTAATGTATGACTCTCATGAAATTGCTTAACTGTCAACTACTGTTGCCCTGCGCTGGGCACTGGGGGGGGCCACCCCTCGAATGCTGGGCTCAGTTTGGGCCCCTCAGCACCAGCCAGACCCTGAGGGGCTGGAGCGTGTCCAGAGCCGGGAAGGGGCTGGGGCACCAGCCTGGGAGGGGGCGGTGGGGGGAGCTGGGGGTTCAGCCTGGAGAGAAGGGGGCTCAAGGGGGACCTCGCTTTCTGCAGCTGCCTGACAGGGGGCTGTAGGCAAGGGGGATCAGTCTCTGTTCCCAGGTAACAAGCAACAGGACAAGAGGAAACGGCCTCAAGTTGTGCCAGGGGAGGTTTAGATTCAATATTAGGAAAAAGTTCTTCACCAAAATGGTTGCCAAGTGCTGCAACAGGCTGCCTAGGGAGGTGGTGGAGTCACCGTCCCTGGAGAGACTTAAAAGAGCTGTAGATGTGGCGCTTAGGGACATGGTTTAGTGGTCAGCTTGGCAGTGCTGGGTTAACAGTTGGACTTCATGATCTTAAAATCCAATCTGAATGATTCTGTGATTCTGTACCATGTGTTACTGCTAGAAGGATGGTAGTTAATGTGATACCAAAAACATACCAAGACCAATCCTGAATATTGGAAGCCAATTGGTACTAACTGCAGTAGAGAATGGAGTTAATAGACCTGTAACGTACTGAGGAAGAGTCAATATAGCTTCTGGAACAGGAAGGTATGACTGGCTGTATTCTTTGAAGAATTAAGCAGGCAACTTAACAAAAAAGGTAGTGATCCCCAAATTCACTGCTACCTCTTAAGAAGTATCTAGGAATCATTGCAGTGCTGCATAGCTGCCAAAACAATTACAGTGCTAGGAATTATAAGAGAAGGAACCAGGAACCAAATAAAATGTCATTATGTGCTCACATCCAGAATGGTAGTGTACAGTTCTACTTACCCTATCTCAAAAAAAGTGCAGTCGAGCAGAGACTGTACCAGTATGGTGTTTACCACTGGGGACTGCTTTGGAAGCCAGAGTTACAACTTAGTAACAGAGTTACAGGTCTTAGGAAGATTTTAGACAATTTAATGAAGACTATGTCCATTAGTAGCTATTAAAGTTGATGGTCTGGGCTCCAGCTCAAAAGTCTCTGAATTCTGACTGATGAAAGAAGAGAGGATATGCTACTAGGATATAAAAATATATGAAGATACCCTGTTCCTAAACTCTTCTGACAGCATCTGCAACAGGCTTTAGGCTTTACCAAAGAGTGTGTTCTGGGCTGGATGGCTATTTATTCTGATTCGTTATAGCAGTTCTCATGATCTTCTGTTATACTTTCCATAGTGTTGACCCCAACGATCAGAAGAAGACAGCTTGTTATGATATAGATGTAGAAGTTGAAGACCCATTAAAGGGACAGATGAGTAGTTTTCTTCTCTCAACAGCTAACCAACAGGAGATTACAGCATTGGACAACAAGGTACTAGCCCAGTATCACATGTCAAATATACTCATTGTGTACCTTCATGTGGGTTTGGTGTCACACGTCAAGGTAATGTTGTGAGACAGGGACTTCTCAGTGGGATGTGCTTTCAAGGGATGAATCAGCCACATGCAATGGGAATACGGAGGGGTGGGTCGCATTCCCACTTAGGATTTGATCCAGGCCCAGTTAATGGTTGTCAAGGTGATAGAAGCAGAGTTTCGCAGGTAGTATAATGAGCCTCCTGGCATTCCGGAATCATCTGAACTGTTTGACTATAAATTTTTATTGAGAAGTCATGGTGTCTTGCTAAATTGCTGTAAGGCAAAGCTAAGAAAATCCTATCCTCCGGATGTGTTTTGTGCATACATGGTGGCAGAACAGCCCTTTGCAGTAGATGTAAATACGAAAAATGTATTGGAGCAGTTTGGCAGACTTGTTTTCAGTGTTACTGAAAGAGGACCATGCGTGCTTCAAATAATAGTATCTGTCTTACTGCAGTGGTGAGGTCTGCAGGCTGTATTAAGAGATTCCATCATGAGGACTGTTAGCCAGGTTTTGACACATGTGTAAATGGCTGATGTGGCTTGGTAAGGGGTAAACAAAAGTGGCTTCTCAAAGCCAAGTCAGAAGATGATGGTCATCCTGGACCAGAGATGATTTATGTGACATACCGTCAGGCCCAGTTTCTGTTTGTTTACATCTAATACAAACAAATACATTAAACTCTGGTGTTCGTGTGATTTTAAAGGGGAGTTGGACACCAGCAGTCCTATGGATCCTGGTAACTGTTACAGCATCTTTTGTTTATGGCTCTTGAGAAAGGTCCTATTGGAGCAGAGCAGCTGCTCAGCCAGTTGATTCCTGGCCTGTATAGGCTTGCATGCCACAGACATAGGACTATCCTGTTTCCAGTCCAGCTCACCTTTTCCCATGTCTGTATCACCTCTTTTTTTTGGCATTTGCTACAGCAGCGGGCAAGCTGTGATTAGTGAAGTGACTGAAGTCATTTCTGGGCAAACAGGCACGACTGCTGTCTAATGTCTGTACTATTTATCGCTGTGGTGCTACAAGGTCATCTAGTGGGGAGTCAGTGCATGCCAGCAGATTTCTCTCCAGCATGGCTACATCATTTTCCCAAATAAGGAACGATTTTAAGTTGACAGCAGCTCTCTTTGTTAACATACTGTATAGTTGTGCCTACATTAGTGGCCTCGATGGCATAGCCAGATCAGGGGATTATTTTCTCCCATGTGCCTAGATGTATACAAGAAACTAAACAAGATAGGTTTAGGACCTCAAACTAGAATTTCAGAGGAATAGAATAACAAAAGTTTGCTTCTCTGTGTGTGGTGCAAACGATTCATTAACTGTCCTCTCATTGATTGTACTTGATTTTGTTATCCAGGATAATTATAGGACCTTTACTTCTCTTTGGAGTCTTCATTCTTCCCTGCTGGTTAATGCTAATTTCTTTCCTAATATTGCTGAAGATACAACTCATTTTCTATAAACCTTCAATACTCCCGATTTCTCATTGTTCACACTCCCTTCTTTTTGCAGCCATTGTGACTTTAATAGGCTTTCTCACAAGAAAATGTCTAGAATTCATGGCTCTTATGTGAGTTCATTTAACGTGGACTTCATCTGGCAACCACTAGAGGCTTTAAGGATCACAGCAGGGTATTGAAGATATGCTGATGATTGAACAAGGGAATAACTGCTTTCTTACGTTGGGCACTGTTTAAAGACATACTTATATAACACCTTTCCTGAAAAATCCCAGACTTGGCAGAAAGAGTGATTATACACAGGAAATTACTACATTGTACAGTCACATGACTTAGCTCTTCAGTATTGTACATAGCATGCCATCCAGCAGTTCAGCGCAGGAAGTGAAGAAGAATCCTGTACCTACTTGTATTGCAGAAGTACAAGTGAAACGAAAATGTAATTTCAGGATTGTGGTTAACTCCATCGAAGGGAAAAAGTAGTGGGAACCTGCACAAGTCTGCAGTGCAGAAATGTCACCTTTGTACGTTGGAAGAAGTACAAATATGCTAATGGTGCTGACCTCAGGGTCACTGGAGCATGGGAGGAATTAAGTAACATCTTCTTTGTTCTCTTCTCTTAGATTCATGAGACAATCGAATCCATAAACCAGTTAAAAATTCAACGTGATTTCATGCTGAGTTTCTCCAAAGATCCAAAAGGATACATCCAAGACCTTCTCCGATCCCAAAGTAGGGATCTTAAGGTGAGCTAAGGTTTGGAGAAGAATGAATAGTGGAACAGAATGTAAGAATTTTATATAAATGTGTAATAGAGTTCATAGCTAAAACATCCAGGATGACGAATTGGTGGGAAACAGACAATGAGTGGAACACTGCCATCCCAGAGCAGACAGTACACAGGAAAGACAGTTTCCACTTCCAGTGGAACAGCGCTGCTTAATGGGCGTGGTAGGTGAATTTGTGATTAGACAGTAAGATGGAAGTGCAGGGCTGTGTTGGTGTATTCCATAAAATTAAAGCTGTATAAAACTCATCAGGAACATCCCATGGTATTATAACACATTTTGGATGTTTTTTTAGTTCGTAACTTAATCTGTATAAGAAATAGGCAGATTTCTGCTGCCTTTGGGCTTAGCTTTGAGATATCCAAGAAATGGAATGTGAAGAAGTTAATTTGTTTTGCCAGCAGAAATGATTTTTTTTGTTCCTCATAAAGTTTCACACTTTGTGCCTTTAACTCAGATCCCTCAAAACCAATTATATTAATGAATCCATGAAATTACTTCAATAAAATCCTTCTGTCTTTCAAATATAAATGTCTAGTCTGTCGATAGTCTTCAAAAATCTGCTGTTAAGATTATTATTATTTATATTGTATTCAAAAGGGGACAGGCTTCTGAAAGAATGTTTAAAGCAGCTTTTAGCTTGAAGACCTTACGAACTAAGATATCGTGGAGCTTCTCTAGCTGAAGTCAGGCACTCTACCTGACAACCAGTCCCATAAGGGGTTTTTCTGTAATGTTCTGCCCTGCTAGCATCAGAATTGTGACTGCACAATAGTACTCTACAGAAGATGCTAGTAATTTTGTGTTTACCCTTGTTTCTGTGATGATGGAGACTTAGTCATCAGAATTTAATTTTTTGCTATAGAATAGTTCAAGTTGGAAGGGACCTTAAAGATCATCTAGTTCCAGCCCCCTGCCACAGGCAGGGACACTTTCCACTAGCCCAGGTGGCTCCCAGTCCGATCCAGCCTGGCCTTGGGCACTGCCAGGGCTGGGGCACCCACAGCTGCTCTGGGCAGCCTATGCTGGTGCCTGAGCACTCTCATAAAAAGAGTTTTCTTTATATCTAACTAAACCTACTGTCTTTCAGTTTAAACCCATTCCCTCTTATCCTGTCACTACAGGCCTTGGTAAAAAGTCTCTCTCCGTCTTTCTTATGAGCCCCCTTTAAGTATTTGAAGGCTGCAATAAGGTCTCCCTGGAGCCTTCCCTTCTCCAGGTTTAACAGCCCCAGCTCTCTCAGCCTGTCCTCACAGTAGAGGTGCTCCAGCTCTCTGTTTTTGTGGCCTCCTCTGGACCTACTTTAGCAGGTCCATGTCTTTCTTGTACTGTGGACTGCACAGCTGGGCGCAGTGCTCTGGGTGGCATTTCACCAGAGCAGAATAGAGGAGGAGAATCACCTCCCTTGACCTGCTGGCCACGCTGCTTTGGATGCAGCCCAGGATATGGTTGGCTTTCTGGGCTGCAAGCACACAGGGCCAGATTATATCTAATTTTTGGTCCATCAGTATCCCCAAATCCTTATCTGCAGGGCTGTTCTAAATCTATTCATCCTTCTGTCTGTGTTGGTACTGAGGATTGTCCTGACCCAGGTGATGACATCAGTTGCTCTTCCATTATCCAACAGTGCAGTCACTCCATTGTTGAAGGCCACTAGATGGTCACACACAGTTTGCCTTTGGTGAAGCCATGTTGGCTGTCTCTCATCACCTCCTTGCATTCCGTATGTTCTGACATGTCTTCTAGGAGGATCTGTTCCATAATCTTACTGGGCACAGAGGTGAGGCTGACTGGTCAGTAGTTCCCAGGGTCCTCCTTTGTAAAAATGAGTGAGATGTTTCCCTTTTTCCAGTCACTGGGGACTTTGCCAATACTTTTCAAATATGTTGGAGAGTGGCTTTGTGACTCAGGACCCTGGCATGCATTTTTTCAGGTCCCATGGACTTTTGTATGTTCAAGTTCCTCAGATGGTTTCAAACCTGATCTTCTGTGATGGGAGGGACTTCTTTCCTCCTTGAGCTTCAGGGACTTGAGAGACGTGGGAAGAGAGATTGCCATTGAAAACTGAGGCAAGAAAAAATGGTTGATTAACTTGGCTTTCTCCATATTGGTTGTCCCTAGCTCTCCTATCTTACTTACTGGGGAGGGGAACATTCCTTTTATGACCAATGTACCTGTAGAAGCCCTTATTATTATTCTTCATATCCCTTGCCAAATTCAGCTCCACCTGTGCCTTAGCTTTTCCTGAGCCCATGCCTACACATCTGGGCAGCATCCCTATATTTTTCCCAGGATACATGTTCCTGGTTCCACTGCCTGTGCATTTCCTTCTTAGACCTTGATTTGACCAGGAGGTCCTTACTGAGCCATGCTGGTCTCTGCCTTCCTTGCCTAGTTTCCTACACATTGGAATTTAGAGCTCTTTTACTCCTGAGAAAAATGTCCCTAAAATGCAGCCAGCTCTGTTCAGCTCCTTTGTATCTAAGGGCAGTTTTCCAGGTAGTCCCATTCACTAATTCCTTCAACAACTTGCCAGTTTTTCAAATCTTGCTTTCTTGGCAGTTGCATAGAGACTGAAAAATCAGCTCAGGACTTTGGCCATTTTGGAATGACACAGGTTTTCTGTTCCTTACATTTCAATAGAGTTATTTTTCCTTAATGCTTTCCCCATCAGAACTTTCCTTGAAATTAAGGTAAGGTAAGCTTTGAGATAAGGGCAATGCTGGTGCAGAGTTGTGCTTCAATCTGATGTGAATACCTTAACAATTTCAAGTTATTACCCTGTGTATGGGTGACTACTGAGGTTCTTTGGATACATAGCTTAATAAAATATACAGTACTGGGGAACTTTTCCTGGACACTGGAACTCAATCGTCCATGCTGTTAACTTGTTAGAGATCATGGCACTTAGCTGGGCAACTGCTGGTGTCTAGAACTATTCCTTGGCACAGATGAGGAGCAGAGGTTAGGACCTGTTCAGAGCTGGCAGTTTGTGTGTCACCGTCTTGTTTTGGTAGCAAGCACACATGCCATTCATTGTCCATTTGCCTTGGGCTTAGAGAACTGTCCTGAACATTTTTGATGTAATGTAAATAAATTATGCCTCTAGGTAAATCTGAATGTTTCTCTACGTGGTAGAAGAGCTATAGTGAAAAATGTTTTTATTTTGTCACAGGTGATGACTGATGTAGTTGGAAACCCAGAGGAAGAACGCAGAGCTGAATTTTATCATGAGCCATGGTCTCAAGAGGCTGTGAGCAGATATTTCTACTGCAAGGTATGAAGGAATTATCCATACTGTTGGTTTATAAATAAATCTTCCTGCCACTGGACAACTGAATCTGCTGAACTGTACAGTTTTTCTTTTTCTTTCAGATCCAGCAGCGCCGGCAGGAACTGGAACAGTCTCTGGGCGTGCGCAACACATAAGTACTGCTCACCAAGATCCCATTGGCATCATGACCACCAAACCAGTGGACTTTTCAGTGTTACTTAGCTCACTGTTACACATGGACCTGCTTCCTGACTGGATGAGAATGTACCATCAACACACCAGTCAGAACACCAGCTTTAGAGTGACCCTTGAAAATCTTGCCCATGGGGGGGTGGGGGTGGGTGGGTGTCTTAGACCATTCCAGGCCACAGACAGTGCCATGCAAGTGTCAGTGTTAAAGAAGATTAAAGGTTCATTCATCAACACATATCATTAAGTTTTAGTGGAAAGTTCAGACACTACACAGCAAATCCTAATGGGCTATGCATGGAATCATGGGTGGCATTGATGGGGGAGGTTGAGGTAGGTGTTACAGGAGACTACAGATTTAGAGAAATGCAGTTCTCAGTTACCTAAGAGTCTCAAATAGTAAATTCTCTGAAATTGGACAAGATAGTCTTTCTTATAGCTGTGGAATGCTTTATGTTCCTGAATAGAGTTTTTATTCCAGCTGGAGCAGTGCAAGAAGCCGTCTCACCATGTGTAAGAACAAACTAGGAGGATTTTCATTCCGGGAATGAAGAGCCCCTCTGGAAGAAAGAAGTGTAGTCAGAACATCTCTTCTGCAAACTCTAATACTTCCTCTTTCTATTGTCCCTACAGTGAAGGGTAGACCGAGTTACATATCACTAGATGGTGATAATGTTGTACTGAGAGGAAGAGAATTATCCCCAGGATAAGAGCTGCTTAGGCATCACTAATATCAATGAGGTTAGCAAAGCTGAGGTTGAGGCAAGAAATGAGGCATTCTGAGGAACTTAAAGTAACTTAATGGTGCTTTGCTGATACCTGCCTTGAACACAGCAGATACTAACAAAAAGCATATATGTAAAATACGACATTTCTTAAATGTTTCTCTGTGTGCCAATAGGGATCAGCACTGAATAGAACTTACCTAATTGTTACATTGGTGCAGAATCCAAGAAGCTTAACTTCATATAACGTGGCAGTGCCGCCTTTACTTCAAGATGTTAACAGAGTCCCTGGATTGGTCTCACATGTTGATCATAGGTGAACTGCCTCTTACTATGAATTATTCAGTTCCCCCATAGATGATACATATTGGTTATAAAGGATGCTGTTGAATTATAAAGCACTATCAGCCTTAAACAGCACAGAGAACATATCAGTTGGAAAACATGTTCTTCGTAAATGTATGACAAATTCAGACTACGTGGAATTTATACCATATTTACTTGGAAGCAGGGACATCTTCATTAAGTCCTTTCCCCTCCATTAATTTTTTGTAGTGCATCAACTTGTTTGTAATTGATGGCCCAATATGATTTCTAGTCCAAAAAGCAGCTGCCAAAGTATAATTCTTTGTCCGGGTGATGTGGCGCTCAGATCCTCTTCTGGGTTACTCTCTTTCATCTCCTTTCTTGGAAGGAGAATCAGATTCACATGTGGTACAGAAGGGAGGCAGCTCTTCTGAATAATGCATTTTGGTGTAGTATTGTCCTTTTTTCCTTTTCTCTTCTGCTATCTTTGCCAATCTCTTTCTTAGTTGAGCTTGGAAGTTTCTTCTGTCCAGTCACAGAAGAGATAGTCTACTCTTCCACCCCTTTATTTAATACCTCTGCTTTCACATTAATAGTGCCATAGCTTTTTACTCTGTCCATTGTGTTCAGAGATGCCTTGGAAAATCTACATTTTGTTGCAGTTCTGTGTCATATGATGGCAGTACTGTCATGCAGAGCGACTGGTGTGAGAAGCCTAGCTGTACCTCTTTGCCTGAGGTTTTTACTGGGAATGACTTTGGAACTTTTGTTGTGTTAAAACCTCTTTTTTCAGTGAAACATGAAATCCTGCAGTCTTAAACTGAATAGTGATGGACTGTGAGGCTGCCAGGCAGTGAATGACTTGAAATCTTATTTACTTTAGGATGCAACTAATTGGACTACAAGCAAGCATTATGAGGGAGAACAGTGGGAGTCATCTGCTACTGTGCTTCCATATTTATTACACTGCTGTGTCAGTTGTGTGCATGCTGTCCAGTGTATAAAACTCTTTTCTGTATATGGTAAACAGAGCAGCTACATTCAGGGGATGCATTCAGTCTCCAGGAGTAAGAAATGGAAAGGTATTTAAGGATGTGAGAAGGGCACGGGACTTGGGTAGATGCCTGCAAGATGTCTTCCAGGGAATTCTGGTTTTTGATAACTTTTCCATTGAAGTAGCAAATATTTGTACCAAGAAATTTCAGTTGTGCCACAGCTGGAAGCATAATGGAGTCCAGCCTGCTTTTAGAATCTCTCTGTAGAATTAATTGGGTGGATCTGTTTCAGACTCTCTTTCAGAGCAAATTAACAAAACTAATGTGGCACTGCTGCCCAGTGTTCACAACAGCATCACTGGAAGATGAAGTTGTGTTAAGCACCAATGCTGTGCTGAAGTGTGTGTCCGTCCCTGTGTGTGCACGCATGTGTGCCTGTGCATGAGTCAGCCACTGAAGATGGCAATCCAAAATCTAAATTCTTACATCCCACTGTCCACATTCCTACTGCACATAAAAAGACTGGTCACCAACAGTGAGTGTTAGGAATAGCTGTCAGGTGTCTTGTTTGGTTAAACTGAGGTTTGAGATTTTGGTGCTTGTTTCCTGTGTTTAGAAGCAGGTCAGGCCTTTTACTGAAGAGGCACAGAGAAATTTTGTCCTGTGTTCCAGGAGCACAGCCAGGAGCTTGCTTGTTTGCAAAAAAGAGAAGTTATATTTGAAGTGAAATAATGGAGCAGTACTGGGAGGAACTGGACCAAATGCTGCTTGGGCATACAAAAATGAAAGGCAGTGATACTGACCAGGTATGGAATTGTGTAAGTTCAGGATGATTGTCTTTCTGTGTGTATGACAGATGACAAGATGATGTTTTGGGGTCTTCAGTTGCTGCCACAGTACAATACAAATCTGTGCATACTGCAACAAAACATCATGTGCATAGAAGTCGTAAATGTATAGATGGTGTTAGAAAGCATAGCAACAAAATAGGAAAGGGTTAAAACAATTCTGGAGTATCAAAGAAGAGAAATCTATCCTGGAGCTGAAGTGTTGACATGGCAGGTTTGAAACACTTTTTAGTCCTTTGTGCTTCAGGATTTAGACCAAGTGTTTCTTAGAAATTAGAGGGAAAGCAAATGTTTGAATATGACATAGAAAGAGGAATACAGCAGTGGAAAAGGAAATAAAAAGATGGAGCAGAGCACCACTGAAGTGCCAGTAAGACATAGCACAGGATAATGTGTGGAGTACTGTTGGAAATAGCACAATCCAAGTGAGTCAGTACATTTTGTCTGCGTGTGTGTATGTATACATGTAGAGAGCATGTGGGAGAGAGCCAGTCTCAACTCATATGTAGCCTGGGAAATGGGCGTGTGGGATGGAACCAAATGTTCTGCAAATAACTTTGAGACACATTGTTAAAACATTTTGCACTGTTATCAACAGGGATTCAGTTGTTCAACTTAGAAGGGTTGGTAATTGTAGTGCAGACATTGTTTCAGCTGTCAGTTTTTTTACACCAGGTGTTTAGGATTTAACCTGTGGAAGCTGAGTGAAGATATTGGTGCATATATCAATATCAGTGCATATCCTAGGGCTCCTAATTTTGCCAAAATTGTAGTCAGGTATTGGGGTTTTTTTTTGGCTTGTTTTTGTGTTGGGAACACTTTTATGGCAGTGCAAAGATGACGGGGAAAAGAAAGCTCTCTTCTCCTGAAGAAAGAGGTGTCCTTTCTGTAACTGCTTTGTTGTTTAATAGGATGTATCTGTTCTGCCAGATCCTGTATGATAAACACCTTTTCCAATCTCATTGAAGAAAGGAACTCAATTAAAAAAATATAACTGTGGGTTTGTGAGAGTGCGCGAATACATGTATAAAGGGGGGGGAGCAAGTGGGCGAGC
Source organism: Falco naumanni (assembly GCF_017639655.2). Lineage (NCBI taxonomy): Eukaryota > Metazoa > Chordata > Aves > Falconiformes > Falconidae > Falco > Falco naumanni. The sequence continues at coordinate 63,047,829 of NC_054057.1, forward strand.
GAGAGACTCCTACTCTGTAGCCACCATATCTTCATTGTATGATGCCGAGTGATGCGTAGAAAAGCTTTTAACAATAAATACTTTGTTTCTTTGTATCTCTTGCACTAACCTTATGTGTCTTAACAAAGGCAGGTATGGTGGGTTTCTTTCTGCTCCTGATAATGTTCTCATGGTTTTGGATTTCTGTTAACTTGTATGCGCATGCATGCATGCACACGGGGGGTGGGGGTGGGTGGGTGGGGTGGGGGTGGTTAATGGGACTTGATAAAGGTGAGGACTGTTGCTCTTTAGATCTTTCTTATGTGAATTTGTTTCTTCACTGGACTCTACCTTCAGCTGTTGCCTTGCTGAGTAAGTGAGAAATCCTTGCCATTAGAGAGTTCTGGCTCCTCTCCAGGTCAGTTACTTGATCATTTGGAGTACATTTATCGTTATCACTGTTATTATAGTCAACAAAAAACTTGCAGCTGGGCATAGAGCGTGGATGCTGAGAGTTGTGGGAATAATACAGTTACCACTTAGACTATGGTAGGAATTATGCGGGTGCCACCTCAACGGGGCTCGTCCTTATGTTCCACTTTAATAAAGAATCAGAGTTCCTCTTTCTATTGTGTTTAATATGTCATAGTAGTTACAACTTGAGCTGTTACAACAAGTGTGCCTCTGAAGAGGGACCCGTCTGTCAGTTGTTACTGGGTATTATAGTCTCTGTAGGTCCTTTGATTTCCTGATGGCACTTAATGCCCATCCATTCCTGTTTGTTCTTCTTCGGATTTGCTCCTGCAGCCTCCAGGCTCCCTTCTTGTCTGCATCTTAAGGCATTTCCTTATCTTTTGTTACAGAATATCCTGTAGTTAAAAGCTTTACTTACAGTTCCTTATCTACTGGTTAAATTTCCATAGGTAAAACCAAAGGTTGAAGTAAAATTCATCTGGCCTAAGGCTTCATTTACTTTAGTTGCTAGTGCTAAGCTCAGGACAAATTAGCCTCTAACTAAAGAGGAGCCCGGAGTAAGCAATGCAAACAGCTAGCAGCCTTCCAACAGAGGTACTATACAGCCAATAATACTAGAAACCTTTGTCTGGATGAGCAGCTGCAATTCACCAGCTCAGGGAAGAGGGTTTTGTTTCTGGATAGAGGTTTCTTAGCTCAACAGACTGTCAAGAGAGAGCGATGTAAAGAAGTGGGGTGGGTGAAGAGTACAAAGAGGAGGGTGAAAGAGGAAAGGAAGACCTAGAATTACTTCAGCAACGCAGTGAAAGGGAAAGCAGAAGTAGGAACCTTTCTTTATCTGAGAAGAAAGCAGACTTGAAAAAAAAAAAAAATCCTAAACATCTACATAGATATTCCACCTAACATTGGGAAGATTGTTTCTGAAGGGTCATCTAGGAAATCTCAGCCGCTGAGACTAATGAAAGTTAATTTTGCCTTTGCAAAAATGAGTCTGGATGCTTCTAATAGAAAAGCAAGTAGCAAGAACAGCAATTATCTTGTAACAACAATCTTACACATTGTATCCCCTTCCTTTTGGAGCAGCAACGGGCAGGCTGTTTTTTTCCAGGATTCTGAGAGGAGGAATGCAGATTCTTGGTTTTAGTTTCCTGGTGCTTCTTCCTCACCGGTTCTGTCTGCTCCCCAGCCCTATCCTGTTCACCATCACAATTTTGATCTCTTGGTTTTTTCTTTTTACAAGTTCCCTGTGCCTTTTCTTTCCCTCCCTTATCCCTCTGTCTTCTGCTGTGTCCCATTTTTGAGGCCATGAAAGTGACACCGGGAGTGCTAGGTTGTCAGAAACAGGTCCTCCAGCCCATCTCTGTTTTTATATTCTCTATCTTGTTGTCCCAGTCTGCATCTCTCTATTTCTCAGTCCCTCTCCCCTGTTCTCTGTCCTACTTTTTCTCTCTCCATATGTCCCGCTACCTGTCCCCATCTTTATCCTTCCTTCTTCCTCTCCTTCTTCTGTCTGTCCTTTTGTCCTGCTCCCTGACCCTATTTCTTCCTTCATCTCACTGTCCTTTTCCCCGTTACCCATCTCTCCTTATCAGTTCTTCTCTGTATTTGCTCCCTGAGCCCTTTGTCCTGCTCCCCATCCTGCTCTTTCTCCATCCCTCTGCTGCTCCCTGCCCCATCTTTCTTTCCCCCATATCATTATCTCCCTCTGTCCCTGTCTCCCTCTTTGTCATTGTGTCTACCACTCCATCCTGCCTGCTGCCCCTTTTTTGTCCTCATTCTCTTCCAGTGTCCTGCTCCCCGACCTCTTTTCCTGTTGCTCTGTCCTTCTGTCCTCCCCCCATTCTCTCGTGCTCCCTCTTCCTTCTTGATTCTCTGCCGCTCTGTCTAGGTCCCTGTCCCATCATTCCTCACCGTATCCCTCTGTCCTGCTCTCTGCCCCTATTCTTTTTTAATCCCTCTGTCGTGCTGCCCATCCAAGGTTTTTTTTCTTCATCTCCATCCCACTCCCTGTCCTTATTTTTCTTTCCCTGTACTGCTGCCTCTCCCGCTCCCTGCCTCTCTTCCTCTGCGGCAGCTGCCTCGTTCTCCACCTCTGTCCTGTTCTCTCTCCGTCCCCCTCCCGCTGTGCCTGTGATTTTTCTTGTCCCCGTCTTCGCTGTCCCGTTCCCGGCCTCGCACTCTCACTGCAGCCCCTGCGCCGCCGGCTGCCTCCTTCCTCCTCTCTCCCGGCCTCCGCACCCCGCTCCTCTGCTGCGGCAGCCTCCAGTCCTGCCCAGCGCCCCGCGGCCCCGGGAGCCTGCCGACCCACCGGCAGTCCACGCCAGACGGCCGGGCGCGGCTGCGGCAGCCGGGGTCCCGGGGTAGGGGGGGCGCGGGGGTACCCAGCCCCGCAGCAGGCTCGCTCCCCGTGCTCCGAGTAACGGCTGCGTCCGCGCCCCCTTGGCGCCGGGCGAGGGGCTGCGAGGGAGCCCGGGGCAGGGGTCGGGCCAGGGCCCCTTTCCCCGCGGGGCTCCGACTGAGGGCCGGGGCGGGGGGACCCCGAGGCGGGCAGCGGGGCCGGTGGCGGCGGCCCCGGCCCCTCCCTGTAACGGGACGGCTGCCGGCGGCGGGGCCGAGCCGCGTTGGGAAGCGCGGGGATCGGCGGGGCTCCGGCGTGGGCTGGGGCAGCGGCGTCCGCGAGGGACCCAGGGCGGCTGAGTGCCAGGGGCAGCGCTCCCGGGGCGTTGCGCAGCCGGGCGGCCGTGCCCTCCCGCGGAGCCGCCGGTAGGCGCGGACCCCCGGCACTGGGCTGCTGGGTGGCCACGCCGCGTCACACGGGCCGTGCCGGGAGCTGCGCTTGTTGCGGACCCGGCTGCCGGGTGGCCCCGCTGCCCTTGTCCCAGTGCGGAGCGGTGCAGCTCTTCGCTATAGCCGCGGCCGACGCAGCGCGGCACCAGGTTAATTGCATCGCCGGTTTCGTGATTTTTTTCTGCTCATAAGTGCGGCCGCTCCACGGCCAGCCGAGCGGCGCCGAGCTGCCCGGCACCGGAGGAGCGGTGCTGCAAGGTACGTCACGAATGCGACGGCATGGCGATCCCGCGCATCCTGTGGGGCGGTGCTGCGGCGCCCGCTGCTGCCCCCTGGTACGGAGCCGCCGCTGCCGGCCCCCGAGCGCGGTGCCGACGGGCGCTCCGTGCGCAGAACTGCAGCCCGGCGTTTGCGGCCGGCGCTGGCCCCCGCGGCGCGGCATGCCCGGTGCGCGCTGCAGGAGCAGCATAGCGGCGCGCCGGGTGCGGGCCTGACGTGCGGAATTAGACTCTATAACTCGAAAGTTATAAAGCAGGTATGTTTATTGCGCGCAGATGCACGGGGGATCGCTCCTCCACAAGCGTGCATACCTGAAGTGACGAACCATCTCACATTTATACAATAAAACAAATGAATATTCAATTAACACCTATACATATTCGTTACCTAAACCCCCTTACTCTCACTTCGTATGTTAATTAGCTTATCAGTCCTTTGCCTGGAATGTGGTGGTCTTGCAGGTCTGTAGGTGATTCATGTCCTTGTGACCATCCGATCTTCTTCAGCAGGGAAAGGTGATTCATGTCCTTGTGACCATCCCATCTTCTCCAGCAAGAAGACTTAGCACTCCCTCCCTCTAGATAACATTGGAATGTCTCTCATCCTTTTCTCATCCTTTTTATAAATGGCCCCTTTGTTAGAGGAAGAAGGGCAGGCGTCTCCTCAAAGCTGTGTGCCTATGTGACCATACACCACACCCATGACCAGTCACCATACCCACATTCCTTGAGCAGACATATACAATCACGATCCATGTCCATTGTCCCCATTTCACACTATTTCTCCATATCAGGCCGAGGCGGCGGCAGGGGAGCGCCAGAAGCGACGAGCAAGCCCCTGCGGCGGAGGCGAAGGCGAGGGGGGGGCTCCGGCCCGCCGGCCGCCTGAGCGGGGGGCGGCAGGGGAACCTTCAGCCGCCCGCTGCGTCAGGCTCCCGGTCCGCTGGCGGCGAGCCGGGGCCGGGGGCAGAGGGGAGGGAGGAGGGGAAGCAGGAGGCCGCCCCCCGCCTCCGCCTCCGCCGCAGGGGCTGAGCATCTCCCCCGCAGCCGGGTCCCAAGCTCAGGTGCCCCCGGCGCTGCCGTGGCGGCGGCCAGCCGGCCCCCCGCTGCTGCTCGGGAAGGGCCTGCGGCAGGAGCGGCTCCGGGCAGGGCCGAGCGGCGCCGGTCGCGGTCACTTGTGCTTCTGTCCCTCTGCCGGGGGCCGCGCCGCCTCGGGCTGGCGGAGGTTGTCCCTGCCCGGCCTCGCCCCCGCGGCGCGGCCGCGGGAGGGGACCGGGGGGCACGGCCCGGCTGTGGGCAGGAGCTGGGCCGGCCGGGGAGAGGCGGAGAAGGAACCCGAGGGCGGGCGGGCAGCGGCTGCCTCCTGCTGCGGACACGGAGAGCCTGCCCCTGCGGTGGGGGGGGACCAGCCCCGCAGCCCGCAGCAGCCGGGTGCCAGCGTGCACAGCAGGGTCCGCGTGTCACCCACGGGGTCCGTGTGTCACCCACAGCGTGGGGCGGCCCCCGGTGCACGAGGGAGCTACGCGACGTGTCCGGGAGGCCGCGTCTTGCGAGGAAGAGCTGTGAGACACCCGGGGGTTACCGTAGGTGGTGGGGGCAGCCAAGCGACCGGCGTTCTGCGAGAGGGAGGTCTGAACTGTCACGTTTTCATAGCGGTACCAAAAACGAGAGCTGTGGTGAGTCCGGGTCACTGGGACCCTGTCTCCCCTCTTGTGTGTCCCAGGCCCCCCCTGCCCCTCCTCTGCCCCCCTCCCCCCCCGCCCCTCCTCCCCCCCCCGCCTTTTTCCTGTGCTGCTGTGATTTTGTGTGTGTGTGATGGGGTGATCTGGGCTGGACCAAAGCTGCTCTTACTGCAGGAGCGGGCTGGAATCAGTTAGCTGAGGGGAATGTGCTCGAGCTTGTCTAGACAACAATTGAGAGAGCATAGAGGAGTGGGGGACGGATGGTGCCAAGGATGGCGCCAAGGAAAGATAACACCTTGCTGTTGATTGATGGTAGTTGACCACCAATCGGGGATTGCCTAGTATGCAATGCTTAGCTCAAAAGAAACCAATCTGTTTGAAGTGCGCAATTTCTGAAAGTATATATACCTGTGTTTCTATACAATAAATCGACATTTGCTTGCATCAAGCTGCATCCCGTCTCTTCATTGGCAGCATCTTACTTCTCCCCCTCCTCCGCTGGACAGGGCAGAGAAAATATAACAAAAAGCTTGCAAGTCGGCATACGGATGGGGAGATCATTCCGCTATTACTTTCATGGGCAAAACAGGCTGAACTTGGGGAAATCAGTGCGATTGATTAGCAGTCAAATCAGAGCAGGAGAACGAGCAGTAAAAGCAAATCTTCAAAACACCTTCCCTCCAGCCCTTGCTTCTACTGGGCTTAATTTACTCCCGATTTCCCTGTCTCCTCTGTGCAGGGGGAGGGGGAACGGCAGCTGCGGTCAGTTGATCACACATTGTTTCTTCTTCTTTCTCCTCTTCCTCCTCCCCAAACCTTGCTATACAAACCCATCATGTTTTGATTCCCTGTAGCTCTCCATTCTATTCTTCTGTCCTGCTCCCTCTTCCCTTCTGCCTTTATCTCTCATTCTGCTGCTCCCTTTTTACTGTCTCTGCTATTGTCCTACTCCCTCTCCTTCTCCCCTTTTCTTCATCCTCCATCTCTGTCCTGCAGCCCAGGGCTGGTTTTCCCTTTACACCTCTGTCCTTATCTGTATCCATCTCTTTTAAGGTTTTCTTCCCACCCGAACCCGCCTGTCTACCCCCAGTTTCTCTGGTCTGTTCCCTATCATTCTTTTCCTCTCTGCACCTGTATGTGCTGCTCAGGGTCCAGGGAGATATCTGGAGACAGGGGGCACCTCAGGAAGGTCTGTGTCCAAACAGGCACTTACTACTTTGGAATTCCTGACTTCCCCCAGGCACAGGAATCTCCCAAGGCAACACCACAACTGACCTTTTCTTGGTGTTTTTTAAAGGTGACACTGTGAAAGGATGGGGTAAGAAAACCTAGTGTCCTGAGCACATCATGTCCAGAGAAACATGTTGCCTATACACCTTCATTTGGGAGGAGGACAGGTGAGTACGTTGTGTTGACTTGTTTCAGTGCAGCTGTGCTTTTATTAAGAAGATTAACTTTCTCTTTGTTGTTGAGAGTTAGGGGTTGCTTTTTTTCTGAGAATTCTGCCCATCTGTTCAACAGTCATTGATCTGGTGCATGCTTTTCCCTTGAGGAAAAGGACGCTGTCTCAGTCTGATTTATTCACTGTGGCTCTCTCCATTGTAGAATAAATTTCTCACCATAAGGCTTTGGTGCTTCCAAATGGTGGCTTGGTTGTCTGCATAATGTATCTGTAGTCCCGTCTCACGGAACACGTTAATGGTGTTACAAATTATAAATAAGGTAGCTTCCGGCAGTATGAAGACAGTGTGTTGGGTTTGAAACCTTTGGGTAGGACAGAAGGAGGTTGCCATGCTGGGTCAGTGGTGAGTGCTGGCATGTGTAGTCTGATCTAGAGTTGATGTCTGTCACCACTCTAGCTCTAGAATTACTCTGAGACCCAGGGAACTCCAGTTCCCTTAAGCTGCAACCTTGGAGCTTTTCCAAGCAGTGGGATGAAATTCCTGTCACAAGCTCTAAGGCAACTTAAGGAGAAGGGGACACAGTTTGAGTTTTCCTCCATGTAGGCGTCAGGGAGGTACAGCTCTGAGCTTAGTACTGGCCACTACTAGGAGATGCTTTCAAGTGATCTGAGTGCGGCTCTGGCTACCCAAAGCTGGACAGGGTTGGCAAGTGCTGATGTAGAGTTTTGGTAGTAAACTTGGCTAGCCTGTCTTAACGAGCAGGCATGTTCTTTGTTTGCAAGCACCGTTTAGTCCCGCCTAGGCTTCCTGAGAGTTTGAAGGGCTGTGGCCACATCGTCCCTTGGTCACACACAATGAACGGTTGCCTGTGCATATTTGCTTTTTAAGGAGCATGTTGTGGTTATATTTTCTCTCTTTGCCTTTGCATTTGGGAAATAATGTAACAGTTACAGCTCAGCTGAAGGAGCGGGATACCTGATGTGGCAGAGAAGGAGGCGTGTTTTACTAATTTTTTGGTGTGCATCAGTTTGACCCCATATGACATTGTGTCAATGCTTGCAGCCAGGTTCCACTGTAGACGTTGACTTAGGGTATGAGTGACTCCAAGTGTGCTTTAGGGGAGAGCTCTGTTGGTATAGGTGTGCTGAGCAATTGTGCTGTGTGTGCAGCTGTTCTGGTTTGGCTTCCAGGTGTGAGCACGCAAAAGAAAACTGGCAAGTGTGGTCAGCCTTGCTGTAAAATCAGAACGGTTTCTGCTGCTGTCTGGATATCCGAGAGCCTCCTGAATGTTTCAGGCAGGCCAAGTGTTGTGCCCCAGTATGTCTGTGAGTCCACAGCTCTGCAGTTCCCTATAGGGGCACTACAGGTAAGCTTGTAAGATCCCAGAGCTCTTTGCAAGTGACACTAATGGAGTTTCTTTGGGTATATATTTGGATACAGTGCCAGCTGAAAAGGTATTGTTTCCTTACCTGCTCAGTGAGCATAGATCACTTGGGTGGTCATGGACACTTGTCATTTACTGAGGAAGTTTCCACCCGTTGGATGGAAAGGGAAACAGTTCAGAGGCACTGTTTAGGGTTTGGGTATTTTTTGCTTGTTGTAAAACCTGGGGTTTTTAGCATTTTGTTCCGTATCATCTGTTAAAGAAAATGTATTTTGAATTAAGAAATGTAAAGTGCTGAAGCAGCTGAGTGGCAGAATCAGGCCTCGTCCCTAGCGTAGCCCTAATCCAAGGCTGGTTCAAAACCCAGTCTAGTTAATTGGTGGGAGAACAGAGAAACAACAGATGATCAGTTTGTATACAGAGGTGCTCTCAGAAACACAGGTGGTTTTAGAAAAATTAGTATATTAGAATAGGAATTGCTTGTTCAAAGACTAAGCGCACTTGGAGGAGTGTGTGAGTTAAAGCAGGCAGAAAGAAGATCAAGATCCGAGGAGAAGCCTGGAACCGAGGAAGAGCCTGAAGCTAAGGAGATGAATCACCTGGGACAGTCAGTTGATGGATTTGCAGAACTGACAGGACCAAAGGAAACTCCTAAAACCTTCAGACATTGACTAATGATTTGATAAGCGTATATAAGCTGTGCTGTATTGCTTGGTTCTCTGCCACTCACTGGGGTGGTGGCCTGGCTCTGAGTTGTGACAAAAGCAAGCCCAGTATCTTATAAATATTTGTAAAGTATCCACATCTACGTAAATTTTTCCTTTAACAACAGCAATCGCTGGGGCTTATCCGTAGGACCCCACCACCCACCTGGCCCCCCCTGCACCTTGTGCCATGGGTTCCCCATGCTACTGGCTCTCCCTTGGTAATGGGGTGGGGGCATGGACAGAAAGAACCACCCAACCGTTAAAGCTGTCAGATGCAAAAGATTTAACCGCTCGAGCCATGCGGGTGGTTTTTGGTACGGAGGCAACAGGTAATAGTGGCTGGACTGTGAGTGGGCAAAGGGCAGAGTGAAGTGAACCCTGGAGCTGCAGTGAGCAGTTCCCGTGGCTGGGCGGTGTGAACTGGGCCGAGATCCTGGCCGGCGCTCGCCTGGCCAGTGCTCAGTACAGGGTTGGTGGAGCGCTGCTGCAGCCCTGGTGCCGCGCATTCGTGGTGGCGCCTCCCCACTTGGTGCTGCCAGCCGTTGAAAACGGCATCACGATCCCGTGCTGCCTGCGGGGTGGTGCTGCGGCGCCCGCTGCTGTGCCCATGGTAAGAAGCTACCGCTGCCGTCCCCTGAGCACGTTGCCCGAGCACGTTGCCTGAGCACGTTGCCCCGGGACAAACACAGCTTGTGGGTGCTCGCTGCTGCAACAGCCCCACCCCTAGCGAGAAGCCCCCCACCCTGGAGACCGCGGGGGTGTGGAGCGGCTGCGCCCCTCCATGGTTTCAGTTCCCCCTCGCTCGGCAACGCCAGGGCTCTGCCTTTGTGGGCCTCGAAGCTGCACACCTCTGTGCCAGGCCGCTTCTGCGTATGCACGGTTCGAGCCCCCTACGCGCTAGCGTCAGGCCAGTTCTGCGCATGCGCTGCCCTTAGATTGCCAGTAATACTACTGCGCATGCGCGAATCTCAATGCGTCACACACACACCCAACTGGGAGCCGCGGCCCGAGGCGTCAGGCCAGTTCTGCGTATGCGCTGTCCTGAGCCTTGCCAGTAATGCCACTGCGCATCCACCATGAAGGGAGTGACAGCGGGCCTGCAGAGAGGGCATTGGGGGGTACCAGTGGGTCAAAAAATGGACACGAGCAAGCAACCTGTGCTCGCAGGGCAGAAAGTTGACCATATCCTGGGCTGCATCCAACGAAGCATGACCAGCAGGTCAAGGGAAGCGATTCTGCCTCTCTGTTCTCATGAGACCTGCCTCGAGTACTGCATCCGGCTCCAGAGTCCTTGGCAAAGCAGGTCCAGAGGAGAGCCACAAAAATGATCAGAGGGCTGGAGCACCTCTCCTAAGACAGGCTGAGAGAATTGGGGTTGTTCAGCCCAGAGAAGGCTCCAGGGAGACCTTATTGTGGCCTTTCAGTACTTAAAGGGGGCTTATAAGAAAGATGGGGACAGACGTTTTAGTGTGGCCTGTAGCAATAGGACAAGGCTTAGTGGTTTTAAACTGAAAGAGGGTAGATTCAGACTAGATAGAAGAAATTTTTTATGATGAGGGTGGTGGAACACTGGGAGAGGTTGCCCAGAGAGGTGGCAGATGCCCTGTGCCTGGAAATATTCAAGGTCAGGTTGGACAGGGCTGTAAGCAACCTGATCTAGTTGAAGATGCCCCTGCTTCCTGCAGGGGGGCTGGACTAGGGGGCCTTTAAAGGTCCCTTCCAACACAAACCATTCTATGATTCTGTAAACTACCACTATCATTCTGGCCAATGTGTATTTATAGATATTTGAGGAAGTCCTTCACAACTGAAATTTTACTCTGAAAGTTCTGAATTGTCTTGAAATTCTCAAGAGCTTTTCTCCAAAACATCCCTTTCAGAGATACTGATATTCAGGTCCTAGACCAAACACCGTACCTGAGGTTGCTTTACAGCAGGGAAGCAAAGTTTTGTAGAACAAGTGAGGCTGAGAGACTGCCCAGACACATTCTCCTCCATGTTCTCCCACACCCATGTGGCAGCACCTTCAGAAAACGTTTTTCTATTTGTTCCTGATAGTTCTAAACATCTCTAACAAAATTTCACCATTGTCCTCCCTCCTGAAGCAGTGCTGCTGTTACCACAGATAGCAATGCAAAGATGTTCAAAGGAAATGGTCAGAAACACTTGGAAGCTAAAGGTCACAATAAGCAGGAAAAGAAAATACTTTACCATGTACATGAGACTGTTGGAAACTTTTTGCCGGTGTTTCCAGCTACCTGCAGGAGACAGTAATCTTTCATTAAAAGGCCTGAATCTACATAAATAAAGCAGTCATACCAGCAGTTGGATTTTCAAATTTTTTTTTAATAAGATAAACAATAAGTAAATCATTTTCATGGGTGACAATACCAGCAAATATTGTCCTAAAAGAGATATGAATTTCCCCTCTTCCTCACAGGCAGTCATGTGGAAAGTCATCATCACATACCTATGTTGACAACAACTGTTCTATGCAGAGTATTTTAGTGGACATAAAAATGGGAAGAAGGTGAAATTAAGTCTACTGGGAGGGAACTAACTGCTGCTGTAGGAAATACAAAAAGGTATCACAGAAAAGGAAGGAGAAAGTAACTGAGAGGGTCAGCCGGCAGGGTAAGAAAACCCTTAATGCAATAAACTACAGTGGTCCTATGTATGAAAACAAGCTGCATTCAAAAATAAAGCACTAAACTTACCACAAACATACACAGACCCAAAAAACCCCACCAAAATCTCCAAAATCCCCCAAAAGACAAAGGTAATTAGTATTTTAACCTTGAATATGAAAAGGATATAGATATTAGATGTCAGCCCTCCCTGACGCTTGCTAGCATTCATACATACCCTCCCCTGGAAGATTTCAATGCATCAAGCTCACATCCTACATTACACCTTTGAATGTCCGTGCAAACCTATCACATATGTTAACTGCGGACCCAATGAGAATGGAGATGCGCAGAAGTCCAAGTGCCTAACAAGGGCCCCCAGAAATTTCCCTAGTGACACCCACCCTTGGACCCTTGCTACCCACAGCACTCCCCTTTGAATCTTTCCTGCTCATCACACTTTGTGACAAAGCGTCCTGTAATGGTTCAGCACCCATGATGATGCTCAAAACACGATGTCTGGCCTCATGAGCGAAAGGGTAGGGTGTGTTTGTTTTTGGTTTTTTTTTTTTTTTTTTTCCCAGAAATAATGCTGTCTCCAGGAATAGTACACAGAGATGTAAAAAACCCTCCAGATTTTGAAATAAAAAAGTAAAAAAACCCCCAAAATTAGCCTGGGCCTGGCTGCTAGAATGTACTTGGGTACGTAACCTGCACATCCAAGCGTTTTGAGCTCGGTAACCTGCCAAATGTCAGGGTAGTTACATAGTCATCTGGTGTATCTTGTACTACGTTTTCATACACCAGTTGCAAAAAACGATCTCTTTAAGCATCTTCCAACCTTGACAATCAACTCCAATAGTCTTGCTTCCACTGGTTTTCTAAAGAAGGGAACATTTCACTCCCTCCAGCACCTCTGCTGACAAGTTGTCGGTTACTGTTATCTCCAGCACCCACTGGTGGTCTATGTTTTGAGATTAGAAGGGCAGGTGGGACAACCTAACCTCAAAGAAGCTGCCTCTTGATTTAAAGAATCAGTCACTAATATTTGAGTTAGCGGAGGTTATCTTTATTCGGCAGCGCTGGGTGCATGGGAGATCGCTCCACCAAAGTCACACACACCAAGGGGAGTTTTCAGTCCCTCCTTTATACAAGCAAATCATACCTATTCAATAACTTTCCAGGAAATTGTTTACATATTCATTACAATTCTGAGAATTCATTTACATATCTTGTGCCTGCGCAATGTCCTTGAGGAGTTGCCTCTGCGCAGACTCTATTCCTTAGCAGTCATGTTTAAAGTCTCCATCTTTGCCACGTTGCATGTACAACAGGAATCTAAGACCAGATGTCCTTTCTAAAGATAACCAACCCAAGGACTTAGCAGTCTGTGCATCTGTCATGTTGACAATAAGGGTCCTTGGACATTTCCTGACTTTTAGCTAAACATAGGTGCGTCATCCTTTAGATATGTGGTACAGCATTCACTATTCATTCCCCCCTTTTCTAACAGCTATTGTAAATTCTTTTACAACTACAGAAAATGATCATATCTTATGATCATTCTTCAACAGGACCAAACAAAACATTTAAGTAATATACATATTAATATTCCTAAAACTACTACAATAAGTATTATAACAAAAGCATGCTTTAACCATTCTAAATTAGGTAACCACGAAGTCAGTTTGTTCCATATAGCTTCAAAACTCCATGAGAAATCATCTTTAGTAATTTCATGCAAACTCTGAACCTTGTTCCATATCTTATGGATGTCTGTTTCAATTTGATTACTTTGGTTTATGTATACACAACAACTTTGGTTTATTATCATGCATACTCCCCCTTCCTTTAGGGTAATTAAGTCCAGGGCCATTCTGTTTTGAATTACCACCTTACTCAAAGATTTTACTTTCTGGTTCAATCAGCTGATTGCGTCTGTCGTTAGATTAAACATTTGTTCAATTTCTGCAGACATGTTTACCACGGTCTTTTCTAATTCACTAACTCCTAACCACGGAATAAACCCCCTAACAAAACTGTGGTATCCAGTATGTCTCAAAACAATGGGGTTTTCACTTCTCTTAACATGTCTCCAGACATTATGATAGAACACAAAAAAGCCACAACCAAGAAAAAAAAAAGAAGTCACCTCCTACCTTCTGTATCTCAGGATGAAAAGTTTCCCTTGGGCTCTTCCCAAATTTGTCATGACTCACAGCACTGAAACGCAAATGAAATACTGATTTATAGGAGAGCAAGTATACATTTCAACATTAAACCGCTAACTGGCTGTAGTTAGGACCGATTTAAAAAATAATCGTTCAAAGAGCCTTGCTTACGTGGAATTTTTTGTGGAATTCCCACAATACCACCTCTAAGACTTCCTAAACTTCTTTTGGGTTTTAAAAAGAGAAATAACTAGGACCCTGCATGGAGATCAGGTTTAAGTGTACTGTATTTACTTATAAAGCACAGAATTTTATTCCATCAACCTTCACTTTGGCTTTATACATAATCGTTGTGAGCGTTTTAGGAAGACTCAATAACCTATTCTATGTCATAAGCTTCTCTTCTATCTCTTTGAAAATAATTCAAGGCATGTCAAATGAAAAACGAGCTGTGCAGCATCAAGTTCACACCCCAAAGATCCACAAGCAAGATCAACTGCCTCAATCAACAGAAATACCTAATTTATAGCATTTCTTCTTAACTCGTGTTTCTACATGACTATTATTTTTGCCCATTTTTTTCCCTAGCATTAATTTCTGGAGCTGCACAGCACGCCACGGAGTGCCAAATGCAGTCTGTCTGAGGCACACTGAGCTGACACGGAGGTTACATCTGATGCACCTTTCCATCATTGCTTATGCTAGGCCACCATGCGGACAGGATTTCCCATAGTTCCCTTTGAAAGCAATTAAAATGCTAAAATTAATTTATAAAAATGCAGGTTTATCATGTAACTGAAATCCTTTGAGATAGTCTGTACCTAGACTCACGCTGTCTGTGAACAGGGTGAAATGGCAAAGGACTATCAACCAGGCCCAAGGGAAGGCTCAAAGGCTGTAAAAGCTAAAGAATAGTCAGGGAAGCGATTTTAGTCCAAGCCCAAGCGGGCAAAAGGAGATGACATTAGTCCTGCTGCCTGCAGGTGTGTGGGAAAATCACCTTGGGGTGGGGGGGGAATTCGAGAAAATTGCATCCTAACCAAAGTGTAGTATTATGGAAAGCTTTTTTAGGGTAAAATACAGCTATGGCCTTCAGGATGGTTGGCATGCACAGAATCCGTATCACCACAGTTCCCTAAGCAACACCTCCTGGCAGCTCAGCGCACGTGGATAGCGGTGATGAAGGATGGTGCAGCGTGGAGACACCATGGCCAGCCTTTCATGCTCCCTGCAGGAAAGGGAACCAGATGGCACCACACAGCTGATAAGCTGCACACCAGTTGTCACACGAAGAATCCAGGAGATGTCTGTGGCGAATGTCACCATAATGGTTGGCTCACTTTCCTCAGCTGAAATAATCTCATTGTAATACTAATGCACACCTCCATCTCAAAGATGCCTGCTTGCAAGGTACTACTGCGCCTCAGTAGGCACACAACACCAGTTAGTAACAACAATATGCATGACTAAAGTCACTCAAGCTCCACCTAAATGTGATGGAAATGGACTGGTCCTGGACTGAAATAAGTCCAAAGGCAGGGTGGGGTGGGGGGTGGGGGGTGGGTGGGCAGTGGGGGCGGGGCAGGGCTTGTCTAAATTCCCCGATTACCCAACTCTGATTCAGAGCTCACAAAGCTAGGTCAAGCTGACTCACTCTCTACAGTTGTTATGCAGGGTCTTCTCACCAAGGTAGTCAGCCTTGGGGAGGATGAGAAACAAAGAACAGGTAGTGAAAACAACGCTGTTATCTAGAGTTATGCAGAAAAGAAACCTTCAAGTGAGGAAAGTTCTAGCTACGAGAGGCCTCTTAGGGTTAGGGTTAGGGCCTCTTAGGGTTAGGGTTTGGGTTCGGGTTGGGGTTAGGGCCTCTTAGGGTTAGGGTTTGGGTTAGGGTTAGGGTTAGGGTTCGGGTTTGTGTTAGGGTTAGGGTTGGGTTAGGGTTAGGGTTAGGGTTGGGTTAGGGTTAGGGTTAGGGTTGGGTTAGGGTTAGGGTTAGTGTTTGGGTTCAGGTTCGGGTTAGGGCCTCTTAGGGTTAGGGTTAGGGTTTGGGTTAGGGTTAGGGTTCGGGTTCGGGTTAGGGTTGGGTTAGGGTTAGGGTTGGGTTAGGGTTAGGGTTAAGGTTAGGGTTAGGGTTAGGGTTTGGGTTTGGGTTAGGGTTCGGGTTCGGGTTAGGGCCTCTTAGGGTTAGGGTTAGGGTTAGGGTTTGGGTTAGAGTTAGGATTCGGGTTCGGGTTAGGGTTGGGTTAGGGATAGGGTTGAGTTAGGGATAGGGTTAAGGTTAGGGTTAGGGTTAGGGTTTGGGTTTGGGTTCGGGTTAGGGTTAGGGTTCGGGCCTCTTAGGGTTAGGGTTAGGGTTTGGGTTAGGGTTAGGGTTCGGGTTCGGGTTCGGGTTTGGGTTCAGGTTAGGGTTCGGGTTAGGGTTGGGGTTACGGTTCGGGTTCAGGTTCGGGTTCGGGTTCGGGTTAGGGTTCGGGTTCAGGTTAGGGTTAGGGTTGGGGTTAGTGTTAGCATTTGGGTTAGGGTTAGGTTTTGGGTTAGGGTTCAGGTTCAGGTTCGGGTTTGGTTTAGGGTTCGGGTTAGGTTTAGACTCAGGGTTCGGGTTAGACTCTTAGGGTTCGTGTTAGGGTTTAGGGTTAGGGTTACGGTTAGGATTAGGGTTAGGGTTAGGATTAGGGTTAGGGTTAGGGTTAGGGTTAGTGTTCGGGTTAGGGTTCGGGTTCGGGTTCAGGTTCAGGTTAGTGTTAGGGTTAGGGTTAGGAGTAGGGTTAGGGGTTTGGGGTTATGGTTAGGGTTCGGGTTCGGGTTAGAGTTAGGGTTAGGGTTGGTTAGAGTTAGGGTTAGGGTTAGGTACATGCCATGCACAGCTCAAGCAGAGAAGGTGCCAGGAAGCAATTCTGTTGGTTGTTCTCATACTGCCTCGGTAGCCAGATGAAAGGCACCACAAAAGTTGGGCTACCTGCTTTCTGGGCTGAGATGGTGAACTACTTACTGACTTTTGCACTCGGCCGGAGCCAAACTGCTCCACGGCACGCCCCATGCACAACTCTGCTGGGGAAGGTGCCAGGAAGGATTCTGTTCAGTAGTTCTCCTGATTATATGGAAGCGAATGCAACAGCTACAAACCGGCAAGTTGTGACATGTTTGACAGTGATAAATGTTGGTGAGAGTTGAGCAGTCAGGTAAAGCCTATTCAAATAAAATGTATGTTACTGCAGTACTCCAAAACCCCATTAGGATTATGAAGTGGGGCCCATTTTCTTGTATGTGGGAACTATATCTGTGGTAAGTGATGACTGAGGAGGCTTTAGGTGTAATGGTGGAAAGGTTGGTGTGATGTCATAACAAAAGGGAGTAACTTCATCCTTGAATCTATGTATGGTATAGTAATGAACAGGAATTGAGACATTATTTCATGTCATTAATGAGACAGATGCTGAAATATTATGCTTAGTTCAGTTCTCATAATCTTAAGTTCTTGGAAAACAGTATGTAACACAGAGAAGAGGCATAAAAGTTGAGCTTGGGAAAACAGGTTTTACAATGCAAGAGTTTCAAATTGGTGTCTTTCAAGTTTGTCTGAAAGGTAAGAGATCATCTTAAGTTAGTTGGTGTAGTATTTTATAAATTGATTTTAACAGGAACTGACATTTATGCAAAAGACATATGTGAAGAACCTATTGCTGAACACTAAAACCATTCACATTTAAAAAAAAAAGTGAAACTGAGATCTAAGTGAAGGCAGTTAGCCAATGAAACAACTTCTAAAAGAAGTAGAACATCTGTCCCCTTTGCTTTTGCATCAAAACTGGATTCATTTCTAGGTGGTGTATTCAGGTCTAAATTTAGCCTAAGTTACAGGTCTCTGAACTACAGCGCAGAGAAATCCCCCATAGACAGCATTCTCAAACGAGAAATAAATGCACGTATGATTTTGTTACATATACAAACACATAACATTAGGCATTATATGTTGGTGATGTGGTAATGTGATGGCTATTTAACAATGATCCTTCTTCATCAGGAGAAACAGGATTTCTCTTGTTTGGAGATAGACACAGCTTTGAGGTTAATCCATTTCTTCAGCCAGCTTACATTTTTCTGGACTCTTCAACTTCAGCCATGGCAATTCATCTAAAAAGTAAGCATCATATCTTTCCCTTTTCACATACGCAAATACGATTTTTAAAAAACACAGAAACAACCAAAGGAAAGCGAAGCCAGATACCATTAATGATATTCACAGAGGAGGAATGTATCCCTTAGTCCTCAGAGCAGACTTTAGGGGACAGAAACAGCAACCAATTGTTACCGGTATTTATCCTAGCTAGTGCTAGCCAAGTGGGAAGTCCTCATTCTGTAAGAGTACCTGGTGATACCGAGGGTCTGCTAAATGGCATTTTTGCTTCCTCCTTTCATCAGATTCAGTCACCATAATTCAGAAAAACCTGCTCAGCTATTTTTCTTTCTCAGCATTTGTTATTTTTGATTCCATTCCTATAATAAACTGCGCAGTCTATGTTCGATAGATTGGCTGCAGTACCCATTTGTTTTCGCTAGATGGCAGCAGCGCTCCATCCAAACTAAGGGTCATCGCTCCATCCCAACTAAGGGCAGCGCATTCGCAGAATAGGCTTGATGCCTTGGGGCGGGGTTTCCAGCTACGTACGCGTATGGGCTACGCATACGGCCCCCGGAAGGTGGGTTCATTTCCGGCCCACGCGGCGCGCTGGAGCGGCGGTGGCGGTGCGGGGCCTTCGCCGGGAGCCTGGAAGACTTTCGGGCCGGGACGTGCGGCGGCGCGCTGGGTGAGCGGTCGGGCTGAGGGCAGACGGGGGCCGGTGGGCGAGCCCGGGCGTGGCCGTCAGGCAGCGGCCGGCTGGGGGGGACGTGGCGGGCCGGCGCTCGGCCGCGGCAGGGAGCGCCTGGTGCCGGCGGCGGGCGGGCTGAGGCGGGCGACCCGGCCCGGGACCGGCGGGGCTGCCGGCGGTTCTCGTCTCCCCGGCAGTGACGGTGGTCAGCGGGCTGCTCACGGTGCTGCCTTTTATTTTTTCTCGGAGCTGCCCCGCTACCTCAGCGAGGAGGCGAGGAGCGGCGGCGCGGCGGCCCCGGTGCTCCCTTGTGGCGGCGGGGCCCGGGAGGGGGGTCGGCCCGCGGCGCCCTGCCGCCCCCCCGCCGCCTCCGGGCTGCCCGGGCAGCCGCTGCAGCCGCCGCAGCTCTGCGCGGGGCTTTGTCTTTCCCCCAGCCGCTGGCCGTGGCCGTGGCAGCGGGCTGGGGTCGCCGGCCCCCGCGGGCCGCAGAGGCTGCCTTAGGGCCTGCTGTAGTGCTGTCGCAGGGGGGTGGCTCAGGAGTCTCTTCCCACCCCTGTGAGCGGGCAAGGGAAGGAAAAGAGAGCTGGCGGTGGAATCCCCACCTTTCCCCCCCGACTGCTGATTTCTCTAAAAAGTATTGTGAAGGGCAAGCGTTGAACTACCGGGGAGGGTTGGGAGGCAGTAGCTCAGGTGTCTCGCTGATCCTGTGTCGTGACAGTTCAGCCCCTGGACCAGAGCAGCCGAGGGGAAGAGGCCTTTGGATTTGCTTCCCAGTGAAATGGGGCTCTTGTTTTTTCTTTGTACCTAGGTTCATCCGGAATTGTACGTTGACAGATCAAGGGAAGCTAAACTGAAGGTCAGTCTAGATGTTATTTTTCCGCATGTGCCTTGTGCTTGCGAGTCAGAGTGCTGACTATGGAGGGATAACTTTTGTACTTGCCGAGGGCCCATGAGGCTCCGTGTGCCTGCTGCTTCCGAGAGCTGCGCTGCTGCTTGGGCAATAATTGGACTGTAATGCCAATGCCATGTGTTAGCCTTTCTCCAGAAGTTATAAAAGCAGAATGAGTGTTAAGAATCTGTTACCTTTTAACTACATTCAAAACAAAGTTGAGGGATGAAGTGACTGGAAGCCCTGCAAGTCTGACTGGGAATTGCTGCCCTGCGTGTTATCTGCCTGTCTACCGATCGTTCCTGCCTCTTGTTCTGTTGTGGTAATTCCTTTGGGTAATGCGTTGGGCTCTAGATGTAGAGCATCTTGACTTCCTCCTGACCCCCCGAGATGTTACCGGTCTCTTCCTCACGTTTCACAGGGCGTGGGAAGGCCAGAGAGACTGGAAGCCTCGGCTGTTGTGTGCGGAGAAGCTTTCAGCCTTCTAAGAGAGCATGTAGCCAGCAAGCGCATCGTGGTGCTTCGGTACCAAGCTGATACCACAGGCCTCCATCTTTTTTTTGTGAAAAGGGATCACAAGGAAATGTGCTGATGTTGAAGGGGGAAAGGTGGTGGGGGAAGAGGTAGAAGGCAGCTTTCAGCCACTTACAGGCTTAACTCCTGTGTTCCTGAAAATGGTTCTGGGCTTTGAGGGGTTTGCTTTTGACTTTTTGCCTTAAGCGTGTCTACCTTTCAGGGTAACACTTTCTTGGAAGTTGGAAACGGTTCTTCTAGGACACCAAACCAAACCCTGTACCTGGGAAGGCCATTTAGCGTGCTGCACCGTGCGTTTTATTCCCTGTTGGTCACTTGACCCTAGCCGTACACGCTCTCCCGGTTTGGCATGTTCTTACCCTGCTGGCTGAAAGATGCTGTCTTTTCATTTCTTCAGCTTGCCACAAGCCATAACGCTTGTGTGTTCATAGACCGCTTTCCTTGCTCACTGATTTCAGATTTGAGTGTTGATGCCATGGATGTAACAGGAGAGCAGCAGCAGGACGTAGAGCATAAGCTGTTTAAACAACGTTTGGGTAAAGCTGCCAATTGTGTGACTCCAGAAACCGAGAGACATGGTAAGATGCTCTTCTGCCATTCTTGCATGGATGCTGTCATCGTCTTTCCATCACTGTATGCCTGCTGTGAGATTCATGGGAACAAGGGACGGCTGAATTCACAGCGTTTTAAACACCATAAACTCTTGAAGAGTTTATAGGACACAAATCTATTACACTGGCAGATCAGACAAGCTCCTCTGTATGTGTGAATATATATATTATACTCAGTACTTTTGCGAGGCAAGTCCCTCTGAAATTGGGACAAGGACTCATTGATGCATTTCAGGAGCAAAGCTGCTGAGTGAACAGGCTTTTCCTACTAGAAATCAAGCAGCTGCTCTGGCAGAAAACTGCAATGGAGAGACAGGACGCTGTTTGATGCAAGCAAATGTCAATTTATTGTATAGAAACACAGGTATATATAGTTTCAGCAATCGCACATTTTAAACAGATTGGTTCTTTTGAGCTAAGCATTGCGTACTAGGCAATCCCCGATTGGTGTTCAACTACCATCAATCAACAGCAAGGTGTTATCTTTCCTTGGTGCCATCCGTCCCCCACTCCTCTATGCTCCCTCAAGCATGATTCATCATGTTAATTGTTGTGTCTATACAAGCTCGAGCACCAATCCCTGCTGCAGTTCCAAGGTCCTCCATGGATCATGATCTTCTTTCCGCCTGCTTTAACACACACAATCATTTGTGCACACTTAGTCTTTGAACAAGCAGTTCCTAGTCACATCTACTAATTTTTTTAAAAACACCTGAGAGCACCTGTGTACACAAATTGATCATCTATTGTTCTTCTATTCTCCTACTGAGTAACCTGACTGTTTTCAGCCAGCCTTGGATTAGGGCTGTGTAAGTGATGATGACTGGTACTGCAATGTAGGAGCTTCAGCACATTAAGTTTCTTAATTCAAAATACATTTCCTTTAAGAGACCCACTGCGCAGCAGGTGCAGAATGGGACCACACAGGAAGGGCTTTGGGGTGGCTCTCCAAAAGAAGCCAGCGGGTACTGTGGTGATTAGGCGCAGGGCTCAGGCAAGCAAAGCAGCCAGCACTTTGCTTCTGTGTGATCGGCTCCTTGATCCCCCCTTCTCTCCATTTGCCGTGTGCTGATACGTGCCCCTCATCTTCCCTGAGTGCTGCCTCTCTCAGCCCTGCTCTCCTCCCAGAGACGGGGCCAACCCCAGTTATTTTTTCCCCCCCTTTGCTCCCAGGTTTGCCCCATCTGTCAACACACATGGTCTTTGGGTGTTGTTAGCTAGGTCACCTTGGTCTTGTGTGCCATTACTGACGGGCTTGCCTGGGAACTGCTGTCTCTGCCAGAGTCCTCTCCGCCAAATGACCCCAATCTCTTCCTTCAAGCGTCTGTGAAGTGTGGCCACCTCTGACGGCATTCCCTGCTGGCCACCTGCCAAAACTGGTGCTGAAAGAGCAGGGTTTCCCCAGCAGACAAGTTGTCTTCTCCAAGGCCGCCTTCTGCCTGCTCTCAGCAGACACACGGGAACCGGCAGCCGGTCCCTTTTCAAAACACAAAGCAGCCTTGAGCCCGCTTGCTTGGAGGCCAGTTCTGGGGCCTAGGAAGCCCTGCTGCGCCTCAAGGGCCTTGAGAGCAGCTCTTCCACTTTCAGACAGAGCCTGCCCGCTCCTCCTCCTCGGGACCCGGTTGCTCCCTCCGCTGTGCGCCTTATGCCTCGCCACAGAAGCCAGGATGGCAGCAGGGAGCTGCCGCACCTTTCACAAGCTTGGAGGCTGCCACCCTTCAAGCCATTGCCCTCGACCCTCCAGGGACCTAGCCCTGCTGTGCAAATGCAATGCACATGCCTGGCTCCTGCTTCTCTCCTGCACTCCAGCAGGTGAGTGAGCAAGGCTCCTTCAGTCAGCGGCAGAAGGCAGACTGATGAGACAAGGCTGATGCAGGATTCACCAAAGCCATGGACAGCGATGGCACGTAGGGCTGAGAGCAGGAGCATCCTTCTCTCTTTAGAACTTCACATTGCTTGTCCTTGCCACAAGTGGATGCTCAGTGTGCGCCCAGAACTGCAATCAAGCTCACAGACAGCAAGGACATGACACCTGCCAGAGGGTATTGCTGTGGCTGACATAGCCAGTGAGGAGTGTGCTGCACCTGCATTTCACTGTGCTTTGTGCAGGAAGGTTGACGTTGCTGGGCTGTGCTTGGCTTATTTGGCTTGCCCAGCACTGTTGCCGGCCGCAGCCATAAGAGGCATTGGCTCTTGGACACCGAAGCATGTATGTACTGCCTGTAGTAGCGCTGTTCTCTGGTGTCTGTTTTTTGAGAAGGACCTGGTGGCACAGGGCTGCAGAGAGCAGGGCGGCAGGGAACTTCCCAAAGAGGCTGCGAGGCCACGCTGGGTGCTGCCCTGTGAGCTGTTAGCAGGCAGAGCTGGGAGCCAGGCGCTGCTGCCTGCCACGGGGCCTGCCCACCCTGATCGTGCAAGCAGGGCATTGCGTGGGGCTCTGTCGGAGGTGTGTGATCTCAGCTTCTGCCTCCAGTCCTGCTTGGAACCCCTCCTGTTGCCACCCGTCCCTCCCCCACCGCCACCACGCCCAGCACCTGGAACCAGGCACTCTGTGACATCAGCCCCGTGTCCAAGAGAACCCCAGGCAACAGGAATCCTGCAGGCAGTACGTCGGCAGCCACACTGGTGGTGACAAGCCCTCGTTCTTGCAGCTGCCACATGTGGCTGGTAGTGATGGATGTTCTCCTCCTCCTCGTTGTCCTGCTGGCCATGTGCTGTCCTGTGCACGGCACATGGGATAGCTGTGGGTAAGTGGCCCGAGGCTCTGGGGGGGAGATTGGGCAACCCTTGTGAGCTTCTCTGGAGGGGTCCTGCTTGTCCCCCATGGCCTCCCCAGAGGTTCTTGAAGGCCATGTGGGAGGCTCAGCTGCTTGCCAGCATCCAGGCTACCGGCACAACTCGTCTACGGGCTGAAGCAGAAAGCGGGGCGAGTGGAGCAGGCGCATGCCCCACGGGTTTCCTCAGCCCTTCTGGCCATGTGTTGTGGGGAGGGAAGACGGCTGGACTTTAGCCAGAACGGTGCAAGCCATCCAGCAACATAGTAAGGAATTTCTGGTTACAGGGGGAGCTGTGGGCGGCCCATTGCTTTTCGCTATGGCAAGTTGCGTATCGTGGGTGGCACAGATGCCCAGCCAGGGGTCTGGCCCTGGATTGTCAGCATCGAGGCTCCCTTGGAAGGAGGCATGGCGCACATCTGCGGGGGCTCCCTCATCAGGCCACAGTGGGTCCTCACATCAGCCCAATGCTTCATCGAGGCCAGGTAAGGAGGACCAGGGATCGGGGCTAGCCCCACACACTAGCAAGTGCCCTGAGCGCAACAGCACGTGCTACTCCCGTCCCGTTACTCTGCAGTACGCCCAGTGCCTGGGCACTCCGCAGCCACCTGAGAGGCTGCTCAGGAGAAGGCTGAGCTTGTGCCACTGCTTCCCAGCAGTCCCCAGTTTGACATTCCTTAAGCCCAAGGAGCATGTGGTCTGTCGCACCCTCCCAAGCACTGCTTTCCTCTCTGCCTTGCCAAGCAGAAGGCAGGGCGACTGCTGTGCTGCTGCAGCATGTGGCTCTGCTCCCTCTGAGCCCTCTCTCCATCTGCCTTCCAGGAACATCACCATGTGGCAGGTGGTGGTTGGAGCCACCCGGTTGACTCAGCTGGGCCCTAAGGCCCAGGTGCGCAACATCAAGCGACTGCTGGTTCACCAGCACTACAGTAATGTCACACAGAGGAATGACATTGCCTTGCTGGAACTGGAGCAGCCTGTCCAGTGCAACAGCTATGTACAGCTTGCCTGCGTGCCCGATGCCTCGCTGAGAGTCTCGGAGCTGACAGAGTGCTACGTCAGTGGCTGGGGTGCCAGGATTGCAAGAGGTGAGTTCCCAAAATGTAGTCACGTTGCGAGTGCAAGCTTGGCCAGCTTGGGGAGGCAGGTTGCTCTTCCTGACGGCAGAGGCGAAAGCCAGAATCAGGCTGTGGGGACATATGCCTCTTAGAGAGGGGGGTGTGAGCCACTGACCCAGAGCAAGGCAGAAAGGAAGGAGCGGTCCAGCGCCTCCCCACATGCAAAGCTGAGCCCCGGGATAGGGCTTCAGTCATGCAGGGAAGGAGAACTGGCAATGAGCTGCTGGGTGTTCATTTCTTTCTGTGCTCTTCACAGCTGGAGGATCGGCATATGTGCTGCAGGAGGCCCAGGTCCACCTCATTGATGCCGGGGTCTGTAACAGCAGCGGCTGGTACAAAGGGGCCATCCACACCCACAACATCTGTGCTGGCTATCCGCAGGGTGGCATCGACACTTGCCAGGTAGGAGCGTGCTACAAGCCAAGCCCCGGCAGCACGGGCAGCCCTGCCACAACTGCCCAAACCTGCACCGTCACGGGCTTCTCCTGGCCTCTCACACTCCCATTGCTGTGTCCCCACTGCTGAGGGCCTTACCCCCCTTCCCCTTTTGCACGCCTTTGCCCAGGGCCTGCCTGCCTTGTCCCAAAGGCCTGGCACTATGTCCACAAAGCCCACCCAGTGCACTTGGCAGCCCAGAGCTTCACCATCCCAAATGTGCAACATCCTTCTGCAGCACCTGCAGGACAAGTGTGCCGCAGGGAGAGTGAGCCCTGCCTTACAGGCCCACCGCCCCCTCCCAGGCAAGCTTCTCCAGAGCTTGGCTGGCCACTAAATACAGCTCTGGAAGTGCCACGAGAGGGAAGGAGCCAGCCACTGGGCTGACGGTGGCCACCCAACAACCCCTTCATCCTTTCTCCTCTGCTGCAGGGGGACAGCGGTGGGCCTCTTGTGTGCCAAGACAAGAGCGCTGACTACTTCTGGCTTGTTGGCCTGACCAGCTGGGGGATGGGCTGTGCGAGAGCAAAGAAGCCCGGAGTCTACACCTCCACCCAGCACTTCTACAGCTGGATCCTGGAACAGATGGGCCTGCACACAGCAGTAACGACTACTGCAATGCCGCAGCCAGCCTTCACCTCCACTCCTGTTCAGAGGCCAACACCAACAGAAGTGGGAAGGTTTACACCCTGCCCATTTCCAGTGCAGAAGCTGCGGGATTTACTTACTCGGCTGCAGGAGTTTGTGCATTTCCTAAAGGGAGAAAATTTTTGAGCAGTAGGACGAAGAGGATCCAGGGCTGGCTGCAGCGCGCCACCACCGTTTCCCGCTGGGGCAATGCCTGCTGATGCAAAGGCAGCCTCTGTCCTGCCCGCGCTCCTCTCAACGGAAGAGCTCAGCTGGCTGAGTCCCTGCAATAAAGTGTTTCATTTCTGTGGCTAACCAGGCGCCAGTCCTCTTCAGTCTCGTGTGCAAGGCCAGGACTTCCACACCCGGCACCTGCCGAAAGAGGCAGGTTGCAGGCAGACAAGTCGGGCACAAAGGGTCACAGCAAAGGGCTGAAGCTCTGCCTGCTGAGCAAGAAGGATGAGGGTGCAGTGGAACAAGGGAAGGCAGGTCACTGCGAGGCTCAGGGCCTTGGGGATGGCAGTTGGAAGCACAGAATGCCTTAGGCCCGCTCCTGGTGGGATCCCTGTGTGCGTCTGTATGAGGCGCAAGCGAACTTGAACGTGGACTCTCAGGGCCCAGGAAACAGAGATCTAGAAAAACCCAAGGCTTGCACCAGGCACTGGTGAGGGAGCCTTGGCTTTGAGCCCCACATATGACATGGACTTAATTTCCAGACTGTTATCTGAGGCATCTATGAACACGCTGTGCTTATGAATCCAGGGAGTGAAGCTGTGTTTCTGTTTCAGTAGAACATGCCATCTTGATCCTCTGGAAACCCAGGAAATGCCTGGACTGCATTCACATGGATGTAAGCAGTGGTTACATCTGCCGGGATGCTTGTCAAGGTATTGCTTTGTCTGTGTCAATCTGTTTTGCCCTTCACATTCATTGTGGCACTCTCTCTGTGTGTATGTGTGTGTCTGGCTCTTTGGAATACAGCTGCACGCACGTGGGAATATCCATTTAGGTTGGCATAGGAGCAGCCCCCCAGGTGCCCACCTCATTCAGATCAACCAGACCTGAAAGGAGAAATCCCACAATGTTCAGAAGCCTGCCGGCTCTGGCTGCTCTGTAACAGAGTGGGCAAGGAAACCCAAAGAAACTCTGCGGCAGAGATCACCGGGTGGGCAGGGAGGCAGCACTGGCTCTGTCATATAAACTCCCAAATTAGGGGGCTCTGAGTGAGTGCTAAACTCTCATTTAGTGTTGAACTGCATGTGTAAGACTTGTGTGCACAAAGGTGAGGTTAAGCTGACCCCCTGTAAAGTTGTCAAAATTGATGACTGAAGAGATTCCTAATTAAGGGATTCAGCCTTGGGAAGGACGGGAGAGAAAGAAGAGATGATGAAAAGAGTGGCTCACGTCACTAGTGACATCACAATGGCACCATGAAGCCCCGCTGACTGTGGGCATACTCCCTGGATACCGGCCGGCCCCAGCCCGCAGCGGGAGGGTGGCCATCCCACAGCAGCACCGGCCCCGCATCACCACCACCATGTGCCAGCGGGTCTGCTGGGCACTGCCGCCATGCAGGAGACAGAACAGGAGCCCCCGGACCAGCTGCCAGCGCTGATGACGCAGTGGCACAGGGGCAGAGGTGCTGCTGGTGTTGGCAGTGGCGTTGGTAATGGCACTGGTGCCGGCTGGCCCCACGGCCGAGGGCTGGGAGCAGTGATGGCTGCAGCCGCTCAGCGCTGGTGAGGTGGAGATGTGCTGGCACATGGAGCTGGGCAGGACCAGTTGCCATCCTTTGGCCCAAGTGCACTTGCATGCTTCCACTCAGTCGCCTGCCTGTGTGTGTGTATGTTCTACCCGTTCTTTAAAAAATTGGCCAGAAAGAAAGGAAAGCATTTATGCACGCTCAACACAAAGTAAAGTTTGGCCTTGTGGCCTCTCTTGAGGCCAACCAACCGGCAGACGTCCCCTAAGGATTCTCACAGGAGTCAAAGGCTTCACCATCCCCTCTCTGGAGGAGGAGGAAGTGCATGTTGCTGAAGCGACCACAGAGCATCTGCTCTGCTGTTCAGTGGATGGGCAGGTCAGCGGCAGCATGAGAAATGCTCCCTTGTCCGACATGTGCCAGATCACTCCGAGTTTGCAGGCTCTGGCCAGCAAGTGAAAACCAAAAGCCCAGGAAGGGAGAACTTGGCTGTGCAGGGTGGGGTGACAGCACAAGTGGAAAGAAACACTAAAATACAGAAGCAAGAGGCTTCTGGTGGCCAGAAGATTAAAGAAAAAAAGGACAGAAAGGTGAAGAACAAGGATGAAAGATAAGCAAGCCCTCAGCAGCATCAGGAGAAATTTTTCCTACTCTTTGCTGGCTGTTTCAGGTGCAGGGCTCACAACATTCACTCTTCCCACTTGGCTTCCCACCACCGCCTAGAGCTGCCCATCACAAGCTAGCCAGAAGCTTTATCAGCATGAGGCTAATCTTCCAGACTTGAATTCTGTGACTGACACACAACATTGCCATCAAACCCCAACCCAATCCCAAGTAGTGTTTCTCATTTTGGTCGGGGATTTTCCCAGCTGAGAAAGATCTTTGGGGAGTTTCAACTCCCACGTTCAATTCCACACTTACTGGTTCTGCTGATTCAGCTCTTCCAGGCTGCTCAGTTCCCCAGACCAAAGGAATCGCTGCATTCATGATTTCAGAAGGGGCTTCCATTTCCTCTGCCTTATAGTCAGCTTTCTTCGTTATCGAGTAATATTCCAGATATAACTGTGCCTTCCAGGCATTCTGTTGTGGAATATGTATCCCACCTTCATTCTGATCAAAAGTTATCTGTGCTCCAGTTCCTTCCATAAGCCTCTTCCCATCAGAGGCGGGGGACATTCTGTCATGTACGATCATTCATGTGTAAAGAAAGGTCTGGGTTCTCAATTTCCCATGGCAGCAATCACTGACATAGACAATTTCCTCGTAGGTCCTTTACAGCTCTTAGCACAGACTCTTGCTCCTGTACCAACTAAGAATGTCACTGTTTCACTCCCCAGCTTAACTGAAGCCAGGCTTTCAGCTGGGCAGTAAGTACAATTCCTAAAAACCCCGGTTCCCGTCAATCTGAATCTTTCGTACCAATCACAGGCAGATCTGCCTCTGCAACAGATGCAGGCGGGGGGATCTCATTAGTTGATTGTTTCCTTAGTCATCTATTTTCCCTGTGTTCTTTTTCCTCTCAAATCACACACTGATCTTTCCCCAGAGGGACTCTAGTCCTTAGATTTCCTCCTTCCTCTTCTTTGTCCTCTTCCACGTTCTCGTCCTCTCGGGAAACTCCTCCCTGAGATGAGCTTTGGATTTGGGTAAGTGCCAAGGCTGGGGCATTTTGTTTCTTTTTATTTGCTCTTTTTTTTTTTCTTTTTCTACCACACAACCCCCCCCCCAACACCCCCCCCCATTCCTCTCAGTTATTATAAACCTTTTAAGCAGTTTCTAGCAACCGAGTTACAAACATTTCCACACATAGCAGCGACCTTTTTGCATCTTTCTTCTTCTATCTGGAGCTGACTGCCCCACAAACAAAGCAGCGAAAGCCATTTATCCTCGCATCCTCTTCCTGAGCTTTCCCCAACACCATTCTTTTTCCTTCAGCAAAAATCTCTCCCTATTACCAGCAACACTGCCCTGAAACCAGAAATTGCACATCCTCTTCTTCATTCTCCCCTTTCAAACACCTTTTCCCAATACTACAAGCAGAACAACACCAAGGCAATTAATAATTAACTTCCCCTCCATCATTATTACTACATTACCATCAAGTATCATGAATGTGTATTTACTTCTTGTTCCATGATCCTTTCTCAAGGCCAAAAAACCAAACCCACTTATGGGACTTCTTCCCATTGTCCTTTGCATGTACCAAAAGAACATGAACTGCCATTCTGTATTGGAGCTTCCCTTCCTAGGCCATTTCTCTTGATCACCTAAGGTATACAAGGGCCACCAGTGATGACAATATTCGGCCCATTTTTTCTGAGTGAGGGGTCACCCCAAAACTTGCTCCAGTATCTTAATAAACAACCCAAAAGAACTCTGAAGAACCAACCCCCTCTAGCAGAATGACCAGATCCCATGTGTACAAAGTTTCAAAATCACAAACACTCAATACCTAAACCAAACCCTGCAAACAAAACTGGACAGAGGCAAAATCCAGCAAACAAAATCCAATAAAGTTTCACGTGAGCGTGAGGCAAAATCTGGGCTCTGGGCATCCGTGTAACAGCATATGGATTAGACAATTGTGCACTTCAAATATCCCGGGGGGGACTCTGACCTGCAATGCGATACGACTTCTTTGTAAGCAACCTCAGTGTTTATGACCAATGTCACTATTATCCCAGAGAGCTGTCACAGAGATTCATAGGTGTCATAGGGTGAAGCACGGGGTGCCACGGTGCCAGGCGCTAAGCATCACCGTGCCCCATCCCACAGGGAGCAGATGCCTGAACACCAGTACCCCAGCATGCCGCTGCAGTGTGGCGGAAGGCACACCCTCACCACCTTGCTGCAGCAGTGGCCCAGCCGCCAGCCTCAACCACCCAGCACCCCGCGGCTGCACCAGCCCCACACCCAGCTGCCCATCCAGGTAGGGATGACAAAGGTAGGGACATGGTGGGGGTGATCAAGGCGGGAGGGAGATGCTGAGCATGGGGAGGTGGGTGAGTCTCAGTTTCTGCAGGGAGAGCTGGGTGTGGGAGGGTTGCCTGGGGATGCTGAATTCAGCCCCATGTTTCAGCCAGCCTGCTCTCTCCCTCCCAGCGCAATGACGAGATGGAGCTGTTGGGCCAGGACGGCCGCACCTACAGGGGCTGACGGGACAGGCAGCTTCCTCTGCTCGTGGGCAAGGAGGGTACGGCCAGGGTACACTTGGGGATGGGATCCAGCAACAGCCAAGGGGACGGCAGGGTGGGCAGGGCACCTCTGGGGTGCCAGTGTTCCCCCTGGCTCCCCCCAGCCTATCTCCCACTGCAGTTTTCTGCCAGGATCCCTGATGGATAAGGCCAAGATCAGCAGAGGGACGTGCTGGACACCGGCTGCCTGCTCTCACAGCCCTGCAGGGCGGGACCTCGTGCAGCCAGCTGGGTATGGCCCCGTCAGGGCACTGCGGAGGAGAGGGCACCCTTCTGTAAGCCGGTGGGTGGGGGTGAGCAAGGGTCGGTGCCCCCAGCCGGGCAGGGTGGGAGGGGGTCGGGAATGGGATGGGGAGGGCTGAAACAGGATGGAGGGGGAGGGCTGGCGCATGGGGCAGCTGGTCCCCGCATTGGAGCTGGAGCTGGAGCAAGGTGGGGAGCCATGGCAGGGCAGCCCTGGCCAGTGTGGGACTGCAGCCTGTCTGCTTCAGGGTGGGGGCCAGGACCCCGTTTCGGGGTGTCTCTGGCAGGGCAGGTGCCCCTGCTGCCTGCCCCGTCCTGGGCTGGCAGAGCTGCCCGCAGCCAGCACCCACCCTGGAGGCTACAGGGGGGCTAAGCCCTGATTCTCAACCCCAGGTACTGCCAAGCCAGCCTCGTCCCATGGGCAGCTCTGCCAGGCGCCACCAGGACTCCTCGTCCAGCCCCTTCAGAGTGACTCCAGCACCACGGCAGCTGAGCGGGAGTGGGGGTCCCTGGCCAAACCCCCACCACCCCGGCCACCGAGCAGGAAGTTAGGCAGCTCCAGCCGTCAGCAATAAAGGGTGACGGGCAGCCAAGTGCCTGTGTGGCCTGAGTGGGATGGCTCTGGGTCGGGAACTTCTCATCATGCATAAGGGCGGCTGGCAGCACGCCTCGTTCTGCAGCCATGTGTCACCAGAGGAGCTGCTGGAAAAGGCCACTGTGCAATCCCCTCCTGCTGCCTAAACTCCTGAATTTCCAAACTGATCTCATTAACAGGGATATGCTGGCGGTTTGCACCCTCTCATGGGGTTAGTTCTCAAGTGCCCACCGTCTCAAGTCATCAGAACTGATGACTGAAAGGACTTCTAACCAAGGGAGTCAATCTGGGGAAGGAACAAATAACGATAAGAATACCATTACATAAATGATGCAGAAAGAAGTCTCCAAGTGAAAAAGTTCTGGCTGCAAGAGGAGACGAGGCGGTAAGATGTTGCAGTTACTAATTTGCATTAGAAGCATGAAACTGGTAACCAATTTTGTGCCTGAATGCAATGAATAGTACTGTACAATGCAAGTACTCTACCGTATATACTGTGTACCCCCGAGTATGTTGGTGTGCGTGTTAGGAGGAAAGCTGCCCCATGCACCCCGTGCTGCCATAACCCAGGGTCGGCTTTGTGAACTATCATTTGGTTTGGAGAGTTTTCCTGGGTATAATTTTGGTAGCACTCCCAGGGCCTGCACTGGCCCCGTTCTGCCGGGCTGCTCCTGAACCCCCTGGCTGCCACGAGCCGCGCTTTGGCCCCAGTGGCCCCTGTCAGGGCAGCTGGCGGCCCCAAGGGTGTCTGGGGTAGCCAGGCGGTGCAGCAGGAGGAGAAGGATGCTCAGGTGCTGCTGAAGGTGGTGGTGGGAAAGAGGGAGCTCATCGGGAAGGGCAGCAGCAGGACAGGGCTCTAACATCAACAGGGAATCCCTGGTGTAGTGCCGCCCTCCTCTGAGGGGACGCTCGCTCTGATTGGCCGCCGGGGGCTGTCACTCTCCTCTGCTGTGGGCCGCCTGTTAGCTGGGCTGCGGGAACTATGGCGGAGGCGTCCCGCGGCAGGGGGTGCGCGGAGGCCCCCAGCCCCGCAGCAGGCTCGCTCCCGGGGCTCGCTCCCCGTGCCCCGAGTAACCCGCCGCCTCCCCCCCGGCTGCGTCCGCGCCCCCTTGGCGCCGGGCGAGGGGCTGCGAAGGAGCCCGGGGGAGGCGTCGGGCCAGGGCCCCTTTCCGCACGGGGCTCCGGCTGAGGGCCGGGGCGGGGGGACCCCGGGGCGGGCAGCGGGGCCGGCGGCGGCGGGGCCGGGGCGGGGAGCGGAGCGGCCGCTGAGCGCCGCCGGGCCGCGGCCGCGCCGGGGCCGGTGAGCGGGGGCCGGGGCAGCGAGCGGCGGGCGCGGGGGAGAGCGCCGGGGGGGGCAGCGGGGCCCGGGCCGGGGCGGGGAGCGGGGCCGGGGGTGCCGGAGCCGCGCTGGGGGGCGTGGGGCTGCGCTGTGCCGGGAGCGCCGGGCGCTGCCTTGGCGCAGGTACCCGTAGCCCCGGTGCGGGCAGGGAGCAGCGCCTGCGGAGCCCCCGCGGCAGGGGGGAGTTCGGCCCAGCACCGGCGGGTTACAGAAAAGTGGCGCCTCGTAGGAGCAGGGTATCACAAAAAGCTTTCTTCGGGGAAAGTACGGGTTCTGCTTTCAGGATGGCTGCCAGGCAGAGAATCATTGATTAAAGGGTTTTTTTTGCTATTACACGCTTTCTCAGATGAGCTCGTTCAGAGAGTTCCTTCGGTGCTGGAGCTTCACAGTCAATGAATAACCCAGGTTTGGTGCAGGATTTGTCCTAGTTTGAGCAGGTGCAGAATGAGTCCCCTGATACTGCTGAAAACATTGGGCAGAAGCTTGAGGAGGAGGGGAGATGAAATAACAGTGAGTTCTCAATGAAGCAAAAGCGTGGAGTTTTGTCCTTGTAGCATGCCTTACCTACTCAGATTTTTTTGGATAAGATCCCCAATTTTCATCCATTTGCCATTTTCATCGTTTGATTCTCTCTGTTTTTCTTCTGTGTTGCACAACTGCATGCAGCTGGCTGGGGAAAGCTGGCAGGCCTCATGTGCAGGGAACAGCTCCCGTCCCTCCAGCTCAGCCAGCAGTACTGATTTTCTGCAGCAGCGGGAATGCTTGTCACTTCCTGGAGAAGAAAATGGGTAAAGTAACCAACATTCCTTAGGGAATGTGGTAAGGCTGTTGGGAGGCATTATGGGATACAGCGGGGTGTTACGGGGCATCATGAGATACAGGGGGGTGTCAGGCGTCTGCCTGGGAGCTGACGGTGTGGGGAGTGCCAGGACCATGGGTGAGGCAAGTGAGCCCCTGTGACGGGTTGAGGTGGTCTCCTGCCCGCTGGCTGCCTCGAGGTGATGGTGGTGGGGGGAATGGGAAGCTTCAGCCGCCCATGATCTGTGTCTGGGCAGTCCTGGAGGGGCTGGGGGCTGAGGGGAGGGAGGAGGGGAAGCAGGAGGCCACCCCACAGGCGGTCGCCAGCCCCGGGTGCCTCCCTAGCTCACCAGACCTGCTGAGCCTACTGTGGCCCCACTTGCCCCATGCTGCTGCCCGCCCTGCTGCAGCATCTCTCCCGCAGCTGGGCCCCCAGCTCCAGGCAGCCCCTCAGTGCTGCCATGAAAGCGGCCACTGGCCCCCCACTGCTGCTCAGGAAGGCCCTGCGGCAGGAGGGGCTCCAGCCAGGGCCGAGCGACGCCAATAATGGTCACTTGTGCTTCTTTCCCTCTGCCAGGGGCTGGGCTGAGGACGCTGCAGGCTGTTCCTCCCCTGGGGATGCCGTTGGCTGCACCTACCTTAGGCTGGTGGAGGTTGTTTCTGCCTGGCCTTGCTCCCTCCGCAGTGCGTGTGCAAGAGGGGACCAGGGGGCACAGCCTGGCTGTGGGCAGGAGCTGCTGCGGCAGGAGCTGGACAGGCCAGGGAAAGGCAAAAGAGAAGTCGTCCAAGGCCATGTGGCTAGCAGCTGCCTCCTGCTGCAGGCACCAAAGAGCCTGCCCCTGCGGATGAGGAAGGATCCACCTCTGCAGCCCGCAGCAGGCCTGGCTGCCAGTGTGCACAGCAGGGTCTGTGCGTAACCCAAAGCATATTGCGGCCTCCGGGCATACAAGGGAGCGAGGTTACGTGTCTAGGAGGCCTTGTCTTGTGAGGGAGAGCTGTGAGGTGAGACACCCACAGGTGACCTTAAATGGAGGACAGACGAGCGACCGGGAGGAGAGAAGGAGAAAGAAGCATCTAAAATGTCACATTTTCACAGTGGTACCAAAAGTGAGAGCCGTGGTGAGTCCTGGGTCTGTGGAACGCTGTCTCTCTGTTGTGTCGCTGGCGCTCCCTGCCACTCCTCTGCGCTGCTGTGATTTGTGTGTGTGGTGGGGTGATCCAGGCTGGACTGAAGCTGCTCTTTACCGCTCCCCCTCGTCCGCTGGACAGGGAAGACAAGATACAATAAAAAGCTCATGGGCCTGCGTAAGGATGGGGGGAGATGACTGCCATTACCTTCATGGGCATAACAGGCTGAACTTGGGGAAATGAGTGTGACTGATTAGCCGTCAAATCAGAACAGGAGAATGAGCAGTAAAAGCAAATCTTCAAAACACCTTCCGTCCTGCCCTCTCTTCTACTGGGCTTAACTTTACTCCCAATTTCCCTGTCTCCTCCCTGCAGGGGGATGGGGAACGGCAGCTGTGGTCAGTTGATCACACATTGTTTCTTCTTTCTCCTCCTTTTCCTCCACCTCCCCAAACCTTGCCATACAAACCCATTGTGTTTTGATTCCCTGTAGCTCTCCATCCTATTTGTTTGTCCTGCTTGCTCTTCCATTCTGCCTTTATCTGTCATTCTGTTGCTCCCTTCTCTTTTACTCTCTCCACTTCTGTCCTGCTCCTTTTGCCCTTTTCTTCATCCTCCATCTCTGTCCTGCAGAGGAACAACCTTCTTTTTCTTGCTGGGAGTTAGGGGTTGCTTTTTCTGAGAATTCTGCCTGTCTGTTCAACAGTCATTGATCTGCTGCATGCTTTTCCCTTGAGGAGAAGGACTCAGTCTTTGTTTATTCACCGTTGCTCTCTCTGTTGTAGAAAAAATGTCTCGCCATAAGGCTCCGGTGCTTCCAAATGGCGGCTTGCTTGTCTGCATAATGTATCTGTAGTCCCGTCTCACGGAACACGTTAATGGTGTTACAAATTATAAATAAGGTAGCTTCCGGCAGTATGAAGACAGTGTGTTGGGTTTGAAACCTTTGGGTAGGACAGAAGGAGGTTGCCATGCTGGGTCAGTGGTGAGTGCTGGCATGTGTAGTCTGATCTAGAGTTGATGTCTGTCACCACTCTAGCTCTAGAATTACTCTGAGACCCAGGGAACTCCAGTTCCCTTAAGCTGCAACCTTGGAGCTTTTCCAAGCAGTGGGATGAAATTCCTGTCACAAGCTCTAAGGCAGCTTAAGGAGAAGGGGACACAGTTTGAGTTTTCCTCCATGTAGGCGTCAGGGAGGTACAGCTCTGAGCTTAGTACTGGCCACTACTAGGAGATGCTTTCAAGTGATCTGAGTGCGGCTCTGGCTACCCAAAGCTGGACAGGGTTGGCAAGTGCTGATGTAGAGTTTTGGTAGTAAACTTGACCAGCCTGTCTTAACGAGCAGGCATGTTCTTTGTTTGCAAGCACCGTTTAGTCCCGCCTAGGCTTCCTGAGAGTTTGAAGGGCTGTGGCCACATCGTCCCTTGGTCACACACAATGAACGGTTTCAAGGCATCTTGAAATTTTGAAGGGCTGTGGTCCTGTGGTCACATCTTGCTTTGGTCACAATGAACTGTGTGTGGTGTGCAGATTTGCTTTTTAAGACGCATGTTGTGGCTATATTTTCTCTGTTTGGCTTTGCATTTGGGAAATAATGCAACAGTTACAGCTCAGCTGAAGGAGCGGGATACCTGATGTGGCAGAGAAGGAGGCATGTTTTACTGATTTTTTGGTGTGCATCAGTTTGACCCCATATGACATTGTGTCAAAGCTTGTGGCCAGGTTCCGCTGTAGATGTTGACTTGGCGTATGAGTGACTCCAAGTGTGCTTTAGGAGAGCTCTGTTGGTATAGGTGTGCTGAGCAATTGTTGTGCTGTGTGTGCAGCTGTTCTGGTTTGGCTTCCAGGTGTGAGCACGCAAAAGAAAACTGGCAAGTGTGGTCAGCCTTGCTGTAAAATCAGACCAGTTTCTACTGCTGCCTGGATATCTGAGAGCCTCCTGAACCTTTCAGGCAGGCCAAGCATTGTGCCCCAGTATTTCTGAGTCCACAGCTCTGCGGTTCTCTAGGAGGTGTAAGAGACTGTGCCGGCGAGACCCACCATCGCCACAGCAGAGGTGTTGTCTCAACATTGCTATGGTGGGAAACTCATGCCATCGCCACAGTGGATGATCTATCTATACGTTGTTAAGGCAGGAAGATAACACCACTGCCACCACAGAGATTTATCTATACATTGTTAGAGGAGACTGACTGATGCCATGGAGCAATGGGAGGGCGGGGAAGCTGATCCTGCAAAACTTAAGCAAACCCCTGTGCATGTGCCCAGACCTGGGGTCAGGGGATCAAGGTCCTTGAAGGCCCCTGAGGACCATGTTGGGCACGTACACCATTGCCGAGTGGAAGGTGTGACTAAGCAGAACAGCTTGTAACAACTGTAAAAAAACCCGGAACTAACTAACATTGGACAGAACGTTCCCCCACCGGACTTAGAAACGAATCAAGACTGTTGGGACGCTGTGCATCACTTGGGGTTTTTTTCCCCTTTTCCCTTTTCCTTTGGATTTTACCCTTTTTCCCCACCATTCCATCCTAATTGTACCTATTATTATTGTTATTACTGATGTTCTTACCTCTTTATTCTTATTTTTTATATTTTATATAATTTATATTTAATAATAAAAGTATTAAATTATTCTTATCTCAATCCTCAAGTTTTATATTCTTTTCTGATTCTCCTCCCCAGTCCCTCCGGATGAGGGGGAGTGAGCAAGCCGCTGCTGCGTGGTGCTTGGTTGCCGGCCGGCATTAAACCATGAGACCAGAGGATTAGCTACTGAAAGAGAAACACAGCTTCACTCCCTGGATTCATAAGCACAGCGTGTTCGTAGGCTGCTGGGAAGCAGTGGCACGAGCTCAGCCTTCTCCTGAGCAGCCTCTCAGGTGGCTGCGGAGTGCCCAGGCACTGGGCGTACTGCAGGGCAACAGGACATGCTGCAGCACGTGCTGCTGTGCTCAGGGCACCTGCTAGAGTGTGGGGCTAGCCCCGATCCCTGGTCCTCCTTACCTGGCCTCGATGAAGCACTGGGCTGATGTGAGGACCCACTGTGGGCTGATGAGGGAGCCCCCGCAGATGTGCGCCGTGCCTCCTTCCAAGGGAGCCTCGATGCTGACAATCCAGGGCCAGGCCCCTGGCTGGGCATCTGTGCCACCCACAACGCGCGACATGCCGTAGTGAAAAGCCGCAGGCCGAAGGCCGCAGGTGCCTCTGTAACCAGAAACTCCATTCTGGTTAGCTCCATGCAAGCTTGCGCCATTCCGGCTAAAGGTCAGCCATCTTCCCTCCCCTCAAGGCATGGCCAGAAGGGCCGAGGAAACCCATGGGCTGTGTGCCCGCTCCCCTTTCCCCGCTTTCTGCTTCAGCCCCTAGACAAGCTGTGCCGGTAGCCTGGGTGCTGGCAAGGAGCTGAGCCTCCCACATGGCCTTCAAGAGCCACTGGGGTGGCCATGGGGGACAAGCAGGACCCCTCCAGTGAAGCTCACAAGGGTTGCCCAATCTCCCCCCCAGAGCCTCGGGCCACTTACCCACAGCTGTCCCAAGGGCCGTGCACAGGACAGCACATGGCCAGCAGGACAACGAGGAGGAGGAGAACATCCATCACTACCAGCAACATGTGGCAGCTGCAAGAACGAGGGCTTGTCACCACCAGTGTGGCTGCCGACGTACTGCCTGCAGGATTCCTGTTGCCTGGGCTTCTCTTGGATGCGGGGCTGATGTCACAGAGTGCCTGGTTCCAGGTGCTGGGCACGTGGTGGCGGTGGGGGAGGGACGGGTGGCAACAGGAGGGGTTCCAAGCAGGACTGGAGGCAGAAGCTGGGATTGCACACCCCCGACAGAGCCTTGTGGCATGCCCTGCTTGCACGATCAGGGTGGGCAGGCCCCGTGGCAGGCAGCAGCGCCTGGCTCCCAGCTCTGCCTGCTAACAGCTCACAGGGCAGCACCCAGCGCAGCCTCGCAGCCTCTTTGGGAAGTTCCCTGCCGCCCTGCTCTCTGCAGCCCTGTGCCACTGGCTCCTTCCCAATAAACAGACACACAACAAAGAACACAATGACTACAGCAGCATGCGCGTGCTTGGGTGTTGAAGAGCCAATCTTTTGATGGCCGTGGCAGGCAAGCAGTGCTGGGCAAGCCAAATAAGCCAAGCACAGCCCAGCGACGTCAACCTTCCTGCACAAAGCACAGTGAAATGCAGGTGCAGCACACTCCTCACTGGCTATGTCAGCCACAGCAACGCGCTCTGGCAGGCGTCGTGTCCTTGCTGTCTGTGAGTTGGATTGCTGTTCTGGGCACACACTGACCATGGCACTTGTGGCAAGGGCAATCGTTGTGAAGCTCTAGGGAGAGAAGGATGCTCCTGCTCTCAAACCTACATGCAATCGTTGTCCGTGGCTTTGGTGAATCCTGCATCAGCCTTGTCTCATCAGTCTGCCTTCTGCCGCTGACTGAAGGAGCCTTGCTCACTCACCTGCTGGAGTGCAGGAGAGAAGCAGGAGCCCAGGCATGTGCATTGCATTTGCACAGCAGGGCTAGGTCCCTGGAGGGTCGAGGGCAGTGGCTTGAAGGATGGCAGCCCTCCAAGCTTGTGAAAGGTGCAGCAGCTCCCTGCTGCCATCCTGGCTTCTGTGGCGAGGCATAAGGCGCACAGCGGAAGGGAGCAACCGGGTCCCGAGGAGGAGGAGCGGGCAGGCTCTGTCTGAAAGTGGAAGAGCTGCTCTCAAGGCCCTTGAGGCGCAGCAGGGCTTCCGAGGCCCCAGAACTGGCCTCCAAGCAAGCGGGCTCAAGGCTGCTTTGTGTTTTGAAAAGGGACCGGCTGCCGGTTCCCGTGTGTCTGCTGAGAGCAGGCAGAAGGCGGCCTTGGAGAAGACAACTTGTCTGCTGGGGAAACCCTGCTCTTTCAGCACCAGTTTTGGCAGGTGGCCAGCGGGGAATGCCGTCAGAGGTGGCCACACTTCACAGACGCCTGAAGGAAGAGATTGGGGTCATTTGGCGGAGAGGACTCTGGCAGAGACAGCAGTTCCCAGGCAAGCCCGTCAGTAATGGCACACAAGACCAAGGTGACCTAGCTAACAACACCCAAAGACCATGTGTGTTGACAGATGGGGCAAACCTGGGAGCAAAGGGGGGGAAAAAATAACTGGGGTTGGCCCCGTCTCTGGGAGGAGAGCAGGGCTGAGAGAGGCAGCACTCAGGGAAGATGAGGGGCACGTATAAGCACGGCAAATGGAGAGAAGGGGGGATCAAGGAGCCAGGATTCAGGCATGTGGATGTCCTACAGTGTCAGCCAACGTGCTTGCTCAGCCCCAGCATCCCCACCTTGCAAGAGGACCAGGCCTGCCAACCACTGGCCACCTCTCCACCTCCCAGAGGCAGGAAGGACTTGGAGGTGCTTGAGCATGCATGCCCTCAGCTGCTGCCCACCTAGGCATGCCCCCCCTGCGGGAGCTGCAGAAGGGCCTGCCTCTGAAGCTGCCAGGACCGTCCTCCTCTATGCTCTGTGCTTGGGCCGCGGCAAGCCATGGTGCTGCAGCTCCCAGCTCTGTTCCTACCCAGGACTGCAGGGCATGCCTCCAGCTGAACTTTGATCTCTGGAAACATGGGCATGCCCTTTGCTTCCTCTTGATCATGCAGTGTAAGGAGTTCTTATGGCTCTGCGGATGATGCTGGAGCATGCTCCCTCCCCAAACAAGTCCGGCTTTCTGTCCAGAGGCCTCAGGTGTACCTCGTAGCACAGAGCGCAAAGTCCACTCCCCTGCACTCCTAGCAGGCTTGGTAATGTCCCCAACACACAGTTTGCTACCCCAGTACTCCGATAGTCAGAGGTGTCACGGAGCCAAAGCCACAACGGAGCCCTCAGGCTGAGCGTGGTCAGTTGTGGGCGGAAGGGGGGTCTGCTGGCTCTGCAGCAGGGATCCCATGTGGAGCAACCTGCGGTGACGCAATTGGAGGCAGACTGAAAAAACACTATGTCTGCATGGCTGGGTTTGGACAAAATGGCCTTTCTTGTGTATACAAATTTTTATAACTTAGACAGTACATGTGTCAGTCCCTGACAGGTTTTTGTGTTCGTCTTCTTGCTTGCTATTTGCTGTTGCTGTAGGTGCCCGTATGCTGTGGTTCTAAATTCCAGTTCTTCACATCCTGTTGACATACCTGACAATTTGTGGCTGTCTTAAGGGTACAAGACTAAGTCTTTGAAGTCAACTAACTTGTCTGCAGGTCCTCTGCATTCCCCAACATTCCCCCCTTTTGTTTTTGAACAGCTAGTACCATTTTTGCCGTGTGCTGCAGGGCCCTTGCAAAGACGATGGCAACAAAGGCATTATCAAACAAAGAATACTGCCAATTGAGTGAATTGATGACCAAAAGGATGACATTTTCTCAGATTTTGATAACTTGTTGCTGCAATGGGGTACCTAAAATCCATGCAGCACATACCATCACAATCCTCACAGCCGTGTCCTTGAGCCAACATCAAAAGGCAATAGTTGCTCTGTTTTGTATGTCATAGTGGCAAATTTGACTCAAGTTTTTAACTGCCTAACTGTAGAGGGATTTTTAAAGAACCGAGGACATATGTTACCATTGTCTGGGTTGGACAACCCAGGCCTGTTAGTTGAAGCTGCAGAGCAGCTTTAACTTGTCCTGGGAACAAGCAGTGGGAGAAGGAAAACAAGCTATGCACAAACAAGAAGCCAGGTGCAGAGCAAGTCCTGGGAACCGCGAAATCAGCACACTCTGATCAGGTGCCTGCAGCATGCTCACCAATCAGCGACACAGACCCCTACATGGCCCAGAGACTTTTATCCAATCAGCTGTGTGCAAAGTCGGGTGAGCGGTCGGTTTAAGTTATAAATATGACCTGTTTGTTTAATAAAGGGAGCACGGCATGTAGCCATATTGGTGTGATTGTCGTGACTTGGCCGACTGTCCACGGGGGACCCTCTTTGCCTAACAAACAAGGTGATTTAACTCTTGAATGCTTTCCCTGCTGTTGCTCCGGATAAGAGAAGAACCACTGCAATACGTTCCCATCAGTTCCATAAATCAACTACATCATTACATGCTTCATCCAAAGTTATTTTGCCTTTGAGCACATTATGCTTATCAACAGGTTGACGTGTTGATTTGTGCAGGTGTCATGATCCCATCATGGCTCCTACTACAATAGCATCAACTTAAAAACAACTATCGACATTAAAAGTGCAAACAGTATCAACTTCTTTTGGATTAACATTATACAGAGGTAATCATCCCAAATATCAAAGCTTTCAGTAACATTCTTCATTCCCCACATTCTTTGTCAAAATCGTACATTCACTTTTTTGCAACAATGTCTGCAAGTCAGTTTCGAGGAAGGGCACACCAAACAAGGACTGGTTCAGTAAGGAGACCACACATTAGTGTTTGCGTTGACTGGCAGCAGCAGTGCTCCCACGGTCTGGCACGCTAAGCTCAGGCTGCACACAGCGAGCAGGTATCCATCGCGGACCTTCAGCTGTAGAAACACAAGCATAACTCTCCCCCAAGTTAACAATTCACGCGGTCCCAACCAATGCCCGGTACGAGGGGTCTTTCATGCGTATGAAGACGCCTTTGTGCTTTTGCGGCTTGTCACCAATTGACACCAAGTGCCGCACAATGGGAGGCACCGCATGGTCAGCAGAGATTTTCAGAAAGTGCAAAACATAACATGCTTTCTCTAATCGTGCCCCTGGGGTCATTCCCTTCATTCCCCTTTTTCGTTTTTCAAGCTGGCATTTAAGAGTACCATTCATGCTTTCGGCGATGGCTTGGCATAGGGGAATGGGGAATACCAAAATTGTGGGAGATCCCCCATTGGGAAAGGAACTGACTGACGGGCCTGGAATTATAGGCAGGTCCACGGTCCGTTTTGATTTCAAGAGGGACACCGAGCACAGAAAAAGCACGTTGCCAGTGCCAAATGACGTCACAACTGGTCTCACCTGTGTGGGCAGTAGCAGTCATTGCACTAGAATATGTATCTATTTTTACCATGGACATATTTTTTGTCTGTCAAACTCATTGTAATGAGTTACATCTGTTTGCCAGAGCTGTAAAGCTTGAAGGCCTCTAGGATTAACTCCCTAATTTGGCACAGAAGTAACGTTTTGACAGTCTGGGCAGGCTGCAACAATTCCTGCGTGCAGCTGCCTGAGAGAGACCCTATTGGACAAATTGATGATACAAGAATCGCCAATTCAGATGATAGAATTGGTGGGCTATCACGTCTTTCTGATGGACATCAGGAACAGGCACCGACAGAGCCACAGAAACTAGAGCGTCAACTCTAGCATTGCCTTCAATTACAAAACCAGGTAGGGGAGTATGGCTACTAACATGCATAACATAATACGGAGAATGGCGTTTCCGAATCTCTCCCCAAACTAAAGTCAATATTGCAACAAGCTTGGGATTGTTGACATGGCCAAGGACAGCCCTGTCTCACTTGGGAAGGAGGGCTGCCACATATGCCGAATCAGTAACAAGATTAAGAAGGCCTGGAAAATACTGAAATGCCAAAGCTGCAGCCTGTAACCCTATGACTTGTGGGGATCCTTCCTGATATACAATTTGGGAATGCCATTGCCCATGTTTTTTCCAAGCGACTGCAGGTTTTCCCGTTTTTCCAGACCCGCCTGTAAATACTGTATCACCTTTGACTGGTCGTCTCTGACTTCGTTGCTGTGGCTGCAAAGTTAGATTTACAGTCATTTTCAAAAGTGGATGAGGTGGAAATGTGGTACTGAACTTGCTCTTGAAAACTGGCTAAAGCCACTTGAAGGGCAGTAGAATTTAATAGCGCCCATTCAACATAGAATTGTTGTACAGGGATAATTACAGTTGGTGGATTAAGTCCAGTCAACTCTAAACATCTTTTTCGGATTTTTATGATCAAATCGGCAACAAGTTCGTACAATTCAACAGCACTTTTCTTAGGCTGCAAAGGCAGAAACAACTACTCAGGTACATGCAGTGGATCTTGCCAAGCCTGGTTCCGCTGGGCCAACGTAGCATAAGGGGAAGATTGGTCCATTAAAATAAAACCACTTAAAGGAAGCGTGATAGCTACACGCCACACATGTCGTGAAGAGATCAACTGTTGACTTCTTTCACAAGTGCCAAGGCTGCAGGCATTAAGTACCTTGGGGCTAAAAGATCTGTGTCTCCTTTTAAAAGCTGCAAAAGAGGATGCATTTGTTCATTAGTAAGACCTAAATAAGGCCGTAGCCAATTTAGCATTCCTGCAGGTTTTTGGACATCATTCAAAGTCTTTACATCCAGATTCTATTTGATAGGTTGTGGAGACACAGTTCCCTTCAGCACATTCATGCCCAGATATTTCCAGGGCTCTTGCCTCTGAACTTCTTCAGGAGCTACATTCAATCCAGATTCTGCTAAACTATGTCTGGCACCCTTCTCAGCTGTCTCCAGCAGCTCTTTGGATGGTGCTGCTAACAAAATGCCATCCATGTCATCATGACAGTAAACATCTTGGTATTTGTCTCTCACTGAGCTCAGGGCTTGGGCTATAAACCATTGACAAATGGTTGGCGAGTTTCTCATGCCCTGAGGCGGCACGGGCCAGTGGTACCTTGTTGTGGGCTCAGAGTTAGTTCTAGTTGGTACTGTAAAAGCAAACTTTGCTTTGTCTTTTGGATCTAAAGGAATGGTAAATAAACCAATCTTTCAGATCAATAACTAAAATGTCCCACTCCATTGGTTTCACGGTGGCAGATGGCAACCCTGGCTGTAAGGCCCCCATAGGGGCCATCACTGCATTGACTTTACGCAGGTCATGCAACAATCGCCATTTACCAGGCTTCTTTTTTATCACAACTACAGGGGTGTTCTACGGGCTATGTGATTCTTCAATGTGGCCCGCGTCTAACTGTTCCTCAACCAATTCACGCAGGGCACACAGCTTTTCCTGGGGCAGGGGCCACTGCTCTCCCCATACTGGTTTGTTGATGCACATGGCTCTCGGACACAACTTATACGACCAATGTGATCAAGTTAGTGCTGATTTATTGAAAGGCTTACAGCAATTTATACTCTTAACAAAAGACACACACGCCACGCATGCGTTGTTATTCAGAGGTGATGGGCTAAAGCTACTTGTCCATGCATACTCTAGTCATCTGTGATTGGTCCTGGCGTGGTGTCTACGTGCTGCTCTCTTGTCACGTAGGTCCTGGCGTGGTGTCTACGTGCTGCTCTCTTGTCACGTAGGCATCCTGTTTCACATCTTAGCTCATCATTTTTCAGTTCAACTTCCTTGTCTTCTTGCCACATATGCAGTT
Organism: Falco naumanni; assembly: GCF_017639655.2. Classification (NCBI taxonomy): domain Eukaryota; kingdom Metazoa; phylum Chordata; class Aves; order Falconiformes; family Falconidae; genus Falco; species Falco naumanni. The sequence continues at coordinate 63,092,438 of NC_054057.1, forward strand.
TCACAATCTCCTTGTCCTTGTACACAGTTTCTTTGTCTCTCTTAGCCTTGCACGTGTCCTTCACAACAGCTGTAACTTGCTACAACTTCCGCCTGCTGTTACAATAAAGTTACTCGGTCTGGATTGCTCATAATGTGCCCATGGTCTTCTAGCCGCTCCACAAATCCCCCTTTTTGTTTTTTGAGCAATCCAGACCCCTTTTATCATTCGGTTCATAATTCTCATAAAGCAATTCCACACAGAGCTGTATATCATTAAAAAGATTACAATGGCAATTAATACCGTTATCTCGTGCAGAAACAAATATTTTATCCATCCAGTAATTCCTAGGTCAGGTTGGGTCCTTGTGGAGATAGTTCTTGTGTGCAAGGCACTTGAGGTATTCCTGTGGAGCCCAGTCCTTCCTCACCCTGCCGCCTGGGCTCTGCTCGGGGAACACAACTCACAAAAGGCACAAGCTGAGCAAGGCGTGTATTTTTTGGAATTGTAACAGGAGGCACAGGTGTAGAAAATAAGACACATATTTGACCTGTAAAGTTAAGGGCTTTTAGGGGTTTTAGGGTTATGTGGTTTTGGACTTTAGCATTTTTAGGCTTTAGGGGCTTTAGGATTTTTAGGGTTAAAGGGGATTTTGGTTTGCAGGGTTAAGTGCTTTGGGGGTTATGGATTTTTACTGTTAATGGGCTGTAGGGTTAAGGGTATTTAGTCTTTTTAGGGTTTTTCAGGTTTTGTGTTTTTGGAGTTAAGCATTTTCAGGGATAAGTGTTTTTAGGCTTTAGGGTTTTAACAATTTTTAGGTTTAAAGAGGTTTTTGGGTTTTTTTAGGGTGAAGATTTCTGGGGTTAAGAGTTTTAGGGTTTTTGGGTTTAAGTTTGTTAGGGTTTTTAGGGTTTGTAGGGTTAAGGGGTTTTTGGATTAAGGCATTTTAGGGGTTTTGGCGTTAAAGGTTCTTAGGGCTTTTAGGGTTTTTAGGTATAAGCATTTTTATGTTTTTTAGGGTAAAGTGGTTTTAGGGATTTTACAGTTATTAGGGTTTAGAGTTTTTAGCAGTTTTATGGGGCTTTTTTGCATTAAGTTTTTTTAGGGTTAAGGTTTCTTATGGTTTTTAGGGTTTTTAGATTTAATGGGGTTTAGGATTAAGAGATTTTAGGGGTTTTACTGTTAAGGCATTTCAGGTTTAAGGGTTTTAGGATTATGGTCTTTTAGGCTTAGAAGGTTTTTAGGATTTTTAGGGTTAAGGTTTTTTAAAGAATTTTTAGGTTAAGAGTTTTTAGAGTTAAGTAATTTGGGTTTTTTAGGGTTATTGGTTTCTAGTGGTTTTAGGGTTAGGTTTTTTACCATTTTTAAGGGTTTAGGGTTTTTAGGGTTAAGTGTTTTTAGGGTTTTTGGATTAAGTGAATTTAGTGTTTTTAGTGGTATGGGTGTTAACGGGTATTTAGGGTTAAGAAGTGTTAGGGATTTTAGTGTTAAGGGGTTTTAGGGTTAAAGGTTTTTATGGCTTTTAGGGTTAAGAGGTTTAATGGTTAAGGGTATTAGGTTTTAAGCATTATCAGGGTTTTTAAGATTAAGAGTTTTAATGGTCAAGGGGTTTTAGGGACTTAATGGTTAAGTGTTCTTAGGGTTTGTAGGGTTTATATGTTAATGGGTTTTAGGGTTTTTAAGGTTTTGAACATTAAGGGGTTTTAGGGTTAAGGGATTTTAAGGTTTTTAGGGTTAAGCTTTCTTGGCATTAATGCTTTTTGCCTCTGAAGTTATTTTAGGGTTAAAGGGTTTCTGTGCTTTTAGGGGGTTTGGGGTTAAGGTTTTTTTAGAGTTAAGGGTTCATAGCATTGTTAGCGTTAAGGGGTTTTAGGTTTAAGTATTTTTAGGTTTTTTAGGTTTAAGAGGTTTCAGGGTTATAGGTTATATAGGGTTAAGTGTTTTTAAAAATTTTAGGGTTAAAGGGTTTTTGCGGTTTTTAAGGTCAAGGTTTTAAGGTTGAGGGTGTTTAGGGGTTTTTGGTTGAAGGGGTTTTAGGATTTTCAACATTTTTAGTGTTAAGTGGTTTTAGAGTTAGGCGATTTTGGGGGTTTTAAGCTTAAGAGTTATTGGGGTTAAAGGTTTTTACTGTTAAGGGGTTTTAGGCTTAAGGGTTTAAAGGATTTTTAGGTTTAAGGGTTTCTATGGATAAGGGGTTTTAGGTTTAGAGATTTTTTAGGGGTTTTAGGGTTTAGTATTACGGGAATTTAGTTTTTTTAGGGTTATGGGGTTTTATGGTTTTTAGGGTTAAGGAGTTTTAGGGGGTTTAGGGTTAATGGTTTTTATTGGTTTTAGAGTTAAGGGTTGTTAGGATGTTTCTGGGTTTTATGTTAAAGTTGTTTAGGTTTTAAAAGTTTTCAGTGTTATGTGGTTTTAGGGTTACAAGAGATTAAGGTTTTTAAAGTTTAGCACTTTTGGAGTCAAGGGTTTTTACTGTTAATGGGTTTTAGGTTTAAGGCTATTTAGTGTTTTTAGGGTTAAGGGGGTTTAGGGTTAAGGGTTTTAGTGGTTAAGGGGTTTTAGGGTTAAGCACTTCTACTGTTTTTAAAGGTTAAGAGTTTTTAGTGGGGTTTTTTATGGTTTGTAGGGATATAATTTAAATAGTTTAAGGGGTTTGGGTTAAGGCTTTTTAGGGTTAAGAGTTTTTATAGTTGTTAGGGTTGAAAGTTTTTAGGGTTTTTAAGATTAAGGGATTTTAATGTTTAGGTGTATTAGGGATTTTAGGGCTAATTGTTCCCGGGTTTTTTAGGGTTTGTATGTTACTGAGGTTTAGGGTTTTAAAGCTTTTTAGCATTAAGTGTCTTTAGTGTTAAGGGGCTTTGGGGTTTTTAGGGTTTATGTGTTTTTAGAATTAAGCATTTTTAGGCTTTAGGGGTTTTAGGATTTCTAAGGTCAAAGGTGATTTTGTTTTGTGGGGTTAAGTGTTTTGGGGGTTAAGGCTTTTTACTGGCAATGGGTTTTAGGGTTAATGGCATTTAGCTTTTTTAGGTTTTTTTAGGGTTAAGTGTTTATAGAGTTAAGCATTCTAAGTGGTTTTTGGCTTTAGGGGTTTTACGATTTTTAGATTTAAAGGGGATTTTGGTTTGTTAGGGTTAAGTGGTTTGGGGTTTTTAGGGTTAAGATCTTTACGGGTTTTAGGGTTTGTAGGGCTAAGGGGTTTTTGGATTAAGGCATTTTAGGGGATTTGGGGTTAAGGCGTTTTAGGATTTTTAGGGTTTTTACATTTAAGCGTTTTTAGTTTTTTTAGGGTAAAGTGGTTTTAGGGATTTTACAGTTATTTGGGTTAAGGATTAAGGGGGTTTAGTGCTTTTTTAATTAAGGTTTTTTAGGGTTAATGTTATGTTTTTTAGGGTTTTTAGATTTACATGGGTGTTAAGGTTAAGAGATTTTATTTTATTTACTGTTGAGGGGTTGTAGGTTTAAGGGGGTTTAGGATTACAGGTGTTTAGGCTTAGAGGGTTTTTAAGATTTTTAGGGTTAAGGGTTTTTAAAGAACTTTTAGGTTAAGAGTTTTTAGAGTTAAGTAATTTGGGGTTTTTTAGGGTTATTGGTTTCTAGTGGTTTTAGGGTTAGGTTTTTTTAGCATTTTTAAGGGTTTAGGCTTAAGTGGGTTTAGGGTTTTTAGGATTAAGTGAATGGAGTTTTTTTAATGTTATGGGTCTTAACAAGTTTTTAGGTTTAAGGAGTTTTAGGGATTTGAGGGTTAATGGTTTTTATGGTTTTTAGGGTTAAGGGGTTTAATGGTTAAGGGTATTAGGGTTAAGCATTATTAGGGTTTTTAAGATTAAGGGATTTAATGGTTAAGGGGTTTTAGAGATTTTAGGGTTAATAGTTCTTCGGGTTGTTAGCGTTTATAAGTTATTTGTTTTTAGGGTTTTTAAGGTTTTGAGCGTTAAGGGGTTTTAGGGTTAAGGGTTGCTGGGGTTAAAGTTTTTATAGGATTTTTAGGGTTCTGCTCGGTTCTACTTATATATACTGTTCTGCTTGGTTCTACTTATATATAGTGTGCTCTGCTTTCCACTCATCTCCGTTTTCCTCTTTGCTCCTCTCCGCTCTGCTCTTTCATTTCTCTGCTCTCCTAATCCCTCCTGCCTGCTCTCCTCTTCCTTCCTCTCCGCTCACGACCTATGTCCTCTCCGCCCTCCTCTTCCATCCTCTTCTCTGCTCTCATCATCCATCTTCTCTGATCTCCTCTTCTCTCTTCTCACATCTCCTCACCCATCTTCTATGCTTGTAGAAGAATGGCTGCAGAAGCGTGGCCATGGAACCCCTGAGGGTCTGCACAATCCAGGCCTGGAATTAGAATAGGCCTGGAATTAGAATTGTGCTGAAGTTGTTGTGCTGAAGTTAACAAGAAAGTAGCCTTGATCTATTCTTGAATCCTGAGACCAAGTAACTTTGTGGTGCTAACAGGCCGTGGCTGTAACAAGCTGCAGCTTTTAGGGAAGACAGGTGCAAGGCCAAGGGAGATAGGGAGCGGAATAGGAATAAAGGGAGTAGCAAACCGCAAGGCTAAAACATAGCTAACGCAAATAGCTGCATGGATAGAATGTTTGTTCTAATCATGATAATTAGTGGTGTGAGAGCAGCGCGCTTAGGGGCTAATAACCAATATATGTTTGCTTTGGGAATATGCTTGTGTATCAAGGCTATATAAGAAGTGTTAGAAGGCAATAAAGATGAGCAAGATGCATAACTCATATTGTGTAATTTCTTGACTCTGGCGGACCCCTCTCCCAACATATGCTCCCCTATTACCCCTTCTCCACCCTCCTCTTGCCTCCTCTCCGGTCTCCTCTTCAATCTGCTCTCCACTTCACTATTCTCCATTACCTCTTCCATCTGCGCTCCTCTTCACTAATCTCCGCTCTTATCTTCCCTCCGTTCTGCTCTCCTCTTCCTTCAGCTTGCTCTCATATTTACTCCACATGGCTCTCCTTTTCCTATTTCTCTTCTTTTCCTTTTCCTCCTCTTCCATTTTCTCTGCTCTTCTCTCCCATCTTCACCGTTCTTTTATATACTGCACTCTCCTCCCCATTCATCTCCACTTTCCTCTTCCCTCCTCTCCGCTCTCCTCTTTCATTTTCTCTGCTCTCCTCTTCCCTCCTGTCCGCTCTCCTCTACACTTCTCTCTCTTCTTTACTCCTCTCCACTTTCTGCATCAGCTTTGCTCTCCGCTTCCCTCCTCACCGCTCTCTTCTTCCGTCCTCTCCACTCTCCACCTATGTCTTCTCCACCCTCTTCTTCTGTCCTCTTCTCTACTCTCGTCATCTATCTCCTCTTATCTCCTCTTCCATCTTTTCACATCTCCTCACGCATTTTATGCTCTCCTCATCCATCCTCTGCGTACTCCTCTTACCTCTTTACTGCACTCCTCTTACCTCTTCTACGGTCTCCTCTTCACTCTGCTCTCCTCTTCACTCCTCTACACTTACCTCTTCCATCAGCTTTGCTTTCCTCTTCCCTCCTCTCCACACTCCTCTTCTCTTATCTTTGCGTACCTGTTCCCTTCTCTCTGCACCCATCTTGCCTCCTCATCCATCTTCTCTGATCTCCTCTTCCATCTTCTCCACTCTCTACTTACTTTTATCTCCTTTCTCCTCTTCCCTCCTCTCAACTCTCCTCTTCCCTCCTCTCTGCTCTCCTTTGCACTCGACTCTCCTCTCTGCTCTGATCTCCTCTTCATTCTGTACAACTCTGCCCGCCTCTACGCTCTCCTGTCTTTTCCACTTTTTCCATTCTCCTCTTCCCTGTTATCCATCTCCTCTGTCTGCTCTCCTCTTCCATCCTCTTTGCTTTCGTCTTCCCTCTTCCCTCCTCTCTGCTCTCCTCATGCCTCCTTTCCACTCTACTCTTCCCTTTTCTCCGCACTCTTCTTCCCTCCTGTCCACACTTCTCTTCCCTCCTGTCTGCACTCCTCTTCCGTTCTCTCTGCTCTCCTACCATAACTCTGTTCTCCTCTTCCATCACCTTTGTTTTCCTATTGCCTCCTCTTCCATCCTCTCTGCAATTCTCTTCCACCTTCTCTGCTCTCCTCTTCTCTCTGCTTTGCTCTCCTTTTCTCTCCACATGGCTCTCCTCTTCTCTCATCTGTGCTTTCTTCCCTCTTCTTCCATTTTCTCCACAGTCCTGCTCTTTTTATCCACTCCCATCTTCCTTCCTCTCCGCTCTCATCTTCCCTCCTCTCTGCTCTCAGTTTCCCTCCTCTTCACTCTCCTCTTTCATCTTAACTGCTCTCCTCTTCCCTTCTATAAGCTCTCTTCTTCCCTCCTCTTGCCTATTGCCTCCTCTTCCGTCCTCTCTGCAATCCTCTTCCAACTTCTCTGCTCTCCTTTTTCAGCTTCTTTGTTCTCCTTGTCACCCCTCTCTGCTCTCCTCTTTTTTACTCCACTCTCATTTACCCTCTTCTCCCCTCTCTTCTTTCTTCTCTCCTCTTCTCTCCTCTCCGCCCTCCCCTTCTGTCTCTCCGCTCTCCTCCTACCACCGCTCCACTCTCCTCTTCCTATTTCTCCATTCTAATTTTCACTCTGCTCTCCTCTTCCCATCTCTCCTCTCTACTCTGCTTTCCTCTTCTGTACTCTCCGCTCTCTTCCATCCTCTTTGCTCTCCTCCTCTATTTGCTTTCCTCTTCCCTCCTCTCTGTTCTTCCCTCCTCGCCACTCTCATCTTTCATCTTCTCTTCTCTCTTCTTCCCTCTTCTCCGCTCTCCTCTTTCCTTCCTCCTCTTTTCCCTACCAATACTTGCCAAGGAAATCTCTGAAGACATTTCTTTCCAGCCCTGCACTAGCAGAAAGGATTGCATGGGCACTCACATCCCAGCCTAGGCATCGCCTCCTCTGTCAGGTTGTGGGCAGGAGGCACATATCTCCTGATGGCGGTAGAGTTGTGGATCAACTCAAGAGAACTGGACAATCTGCAGAAATTTGCAAAATGCAAGTGTAAAGTGTGTCTTTTGAAAGTGTTCTGTGTCCATCCAGTTTCACTGGGTTTCCACAGGATGGCAAACCCCCACTTCTCTGACCCTAGGGAGGCTCAGAGACCAAGCCCTCAGTCTGAAGCAGGACATGCTCCTCAGCTGAAGGGCTGCAAACTTTTCAGGTGAGCACTACTTGCTCATTTCCCCGGGGACTTTTTTTTCCTGCTTGTACTCATTTTTAGTAACTCCTGATGTATTTCCCTCAAACAAACAAGCCAAACCTCAAAAGCCTGAGAACAACAGTGCTCCCTCAAAGATGTGGTCCATCTGGCCCAACACTCCGTCTCCAAAGCAGCCAGGCAGCACTGCCTAAAAGAGAGCCTAGGGCAGTGCAGGTCTACGGGTGCCAGGGTCCTGGGGGTGCTCATAGGCCTCAGTGGCTGGGACCAGCCTCCCCTGGGACCCCCAGCGCCCTCATCTCCTGCCAAGGGCACAGGGGACATGTCTCAGCTCAGCCGGGGCCCTTCAGTCCCTGCCTGAGCCGTGTTGTAGCTGTGCCTGTGCCTGCCCCTGCCTCCTGGCTGGGCCGGGGCCCTGCCCTGCAGAGAGCTGCTCTCCTGGAGGGACCCCTCCAACCCCGCTCACAGCTTCTCACGCAGAACTCCAGGCACCGCACAGCGTGACACTTCTGTTCCCTTCTGCTCCTGGCGTTCACTGTAGGTTGAATATCAATGAGACTTTTGCACAGCTCGCTCCTGCTAAAGCTCGGGATGGGCAAGAGAGCCAGAGCACCAGGGCACGATGGTGCCTCAGAGGTGCGAGAGCAGAGGGCGAGAACCTGGCTCAAAGGGCCCCGAGGAGCCCTGCCCAGGGGCTGTGCCCAGTGCTACAGAGGAAAAGCAGCAACCCATGGGGGCTACGCTGGCAGTCCCGCCGGGAGCCTCAAAAGGTTCCTCCCCCCAGATGCAGGACCTGAGGACCACCTTCCTGGAGCACGAGCAGCAGGCACCCTGCCAGAGTGGCCCAAAGCAGCCCTGGCCACGGGCCCTGCTCAGTGCTGCAGAGAAAGGCAAAGGAACCCTGGGGAGGGACACTTGCTAGCCCACCGCGGGGGAAAAAAGCCTTCCTCCCACCAGTTGCAGGGCACGAGAGGCCATCTTTGTGGGGCATGAGCGGCAGGTGGTGACCTGGCCCAAGGGACCCGTGAAGCCCTGACAAGCAGTCGTGCTCAATGCTGCAGGGGAAAGCAAATAACCCCCAGGGGCCAGTGCCCATGTGCCCCAGGGAAAATTCCCTCCTGACCCCAGCCCTGGTGATGGGCTGTTCCCTGAGCATGTGAGTGAGACCTGCCTCCTCGTCCCACGGCCTGGTCGCGCCTCCTGGGAGATGCCAAGCCTCTCCCTCTGACCTAGAGCCATCTCAGGGGCTTCTGAGAGTGGCCAGATATCCCTGGTCCCATCGACTTCAGGGGCCAGAATCCTTCCTGCACCTGGGAGGGCACCAGTGGGTGCTCCAAAGCTCTAGGATCCCGCCAACATCTGTGCATCCTATAACTTATGGCTGCTGCCCCTGGCTTCACAGGGGATGAGGACGGTGTACTCTGCCGTGCTCCTCAAGAAGACATTCCCTTGGTCTTGCCATGGTTGTCCAGCTGAGAAAGATTTCCAGACCTCAGGTGAGCCTTGATTGTGGGCCCACCAGAAGCCTCATCCAGGTTCCAGTCTCCCTCCCTCAGCCCGCCCAGAGAATCCCACCAGCCCCTCGAGGACTCCCCCTCGGGTGTCTTCAGCCTGGTGCCAGGCCAGCTCTGGCCGGGGGACACAGACGATGCCCCTTTTATACTCCCCCGGGGCACTGTGACTGCTGCATTGCCAAGTGACGGCACTGTGACATGGGTGGCACAGGGATGACATGCGCAGCCCCGCCCCTGCCCAGCAGCCTTGGGAGGAAGGGCTTTGGGGTGCCGGTCCCTAGGCAGCCCCTGTGCCCAGGAGGCCCGGGGGGCTGTCCCTGCCCTTGGTGGCCATGCACGGGGCACAGCTGCTGGGCATCCCTGGTGCCTCCTCTCCCACTTGGCTCCCGGGGACAAACCTCGTGCTGTTTCTCCTCTCTCAGGCTGTGGCATGTGATTTAAAGTATCAATCACCAATATTCGAGTTAGCGGAGGTTATCTTTATTCAGCAGTGCTGGGTGCATGGGGGATCTCTCCACCAAAGTCACGCACACCGAGGGGACTTTTCAGTCCCCCCCTTTATACAAGCTACTCATACTTATTCATTAGTTTTCCAAGTAGTCGTTTACACAATCATTATTATTCAGAGAATTCATTTACATATCTCGTGCCTGCGCAATGTCCTTGAGGAGTTGTCTCTGTGCAGACTCTATTCCTTAGCGGCCATGTTTAAATCTTCATCTTCGCCACGTTGCACGTACAACAGGAATCTAAGCCAAAATGTCCCTTCTAAAGATAACCAACCCAAGGACTTAACAGTCTGTGCATCGTCATGTGGCAATAAGGGTCTTTGGACATTTCCCAACTATAAATAAACATAGGTGCATCACCCTTTAGATAAGTGGTACAGCATTCACTATTGACATGGACCATCCCTTGTGCCCAGTGCCCACACTGTGAGCCGCCCCCTCTCTACCACAGGTAACGTCCATGATGTTGACATGTGGAATCGTACACTACAACTCGAGGAGAGTTATAAAGCAGGATGCTATGTGACAAGAGAGCAGTGTGTGGACACCGTGCCAGGACCAATCACAGATGACTAGAGTACGCGTGGACAAGTAGCTTTAGCCCATCACCTCTGAATAACAACGCATGCGTGACGTGTGTGTCTTTTGTTAAGAGTATAAATTGCTGTAAGCCTTTTAATAAATCAGCACTAACTTGATCACATTGGTCGTATAAGTTGTGTCCGAGAGCCATGTGCATCAACAAACCAGTATGGGGAGAGCAGTGGCCCCTGCCCCAGGAAAAGCTGTGTGCCCTGCGTGAATTGGTTGAGGAACAGTTAGACGCGGGCCACATTGAAGAATCACATAGCCCGTAGAACACCCCTGTAGTTGTGATAAAAAAGAAGCCTGGTAAATGGCGATTGTTGCATGACCTGCGTAAAGTCAATGCAGTGATGGCCCCTATGGGGGCCTTACAGCCAGGGTTGCCATCTGCCACCATGAAACCAATGGAGTGGGACATTTTAGTTATTGATCTGAAAGATTGGTTTATTTACCATTCCTTTAGATCCAAAAGACAAAGCAAAGTTTGCTTTTACAGTACCAACTAGAACTAACTCTGAGCCCACAACAAGGTACCACTGGCCCGTGCCGCCTCAGGGCATGAGAAACTCGCCAACCATTTGTCAATGGTTTATAGCCCAAGCCCTGAGCTCAGTGAGAGACAAATACCAAGATGTTTACTGTCATGATGACACGGATGGCATTTTGCTAGCAGCACCATCCAAAGAGCTGCTGGAGACAGCTGAGAAAGGTGCCAGACATAGTTTAGCAGAATCTGGATTGAATGTAGCTCCTGAAGAAGTTCAGAGGCAAGAGCCCTGGAAATATCTGGGCATGAATGTGCTGAAGGGAACTGTGTCTCCACAACTTATCAAATTGAAACTGGATGTAAAGACTTTGAATGATGTCCAAAAACTTGCAGGAATGCTAAATTGGCTACAGCCTTATTTAGGTCTTACTAATGAACAAATGCATCCTCTTTTGCAGCTTTTAAAAGGAGACACAGATCTTTTAGCCCCAAGGTACTTAATGCCTGCAGCCTTGGCACTTGTGAAAGAAGTCAACAGTTGATCTCTTCACGACATGTGTGGCGCGTAGCTATCACGCTTCCTTTAAGTGGTTTTATTTTAATGGACCAATCTTCCCCTTATGCTATGTTGGCCCAGCGGAACCAGGCTTGGCAAGATCCACTGCATGTACCTGAGTGGTTGTTTCTGCCTTTGCAGCCTAAGAAAAGTGCTGTTGAATTGTACGAACTTGTTGCCGATTTGATCATAAAAATCCGAAAAAGATGTTTAGAGTTGACTGGACTTAATCCACCAACTGTAATTATCCCTGTACAACAATTCTATGTTGAATGGGCGCTATTAAATTCTACTGCCCTTCAAGTGGCTCTTGCCAGTTTTCAAGAGCAAGTTCAGTACCACATTTCCACCTCATCCACTTTTGAAAATGACTGTAAATCTAACTTTGCAGCCACAGCAACGAAGTCAGAGACGACCAGTCAAAGGTGATACAGTATTTACAGGCGGGTCTGGAAAAACGGGAAAACCTGCAGTCGCTTGGAAAAAACATGGGCAATGGCATTCCCAAATTGTATATCAGGAAGGATCCCCGCAAGTCATAGAGTTACAGGCTGCAGCTTTGGCATTTCAGTATTTTCCAGGCCTTCTTAATCTTGTTACTGATTCGGCATATGTGGCAGCCCTCCTTCCCAAGTGAGACAGGGCTGTCCTTGGCCATGTCAACAATCCCAAGCTTGTTGCAATATTGACTTTAGTTTGGGGAGAGATTCGGAAACGCCATTCTCCGTATTATGTTATGCATGTTAGTAGCCATACTCCCCTACCTGGTTTTGTAATTGAAGGCAATGCTAGAGTTGACGCTCTAGTTTCTGTGGCTCTGTCGGTGCCTGTTCCTGAGGTCCATCAGCAAGACGTGATAGCCCACCAATTCTATCATCTGAATTGGCGATCCTTGTATCATCAATTTGTCCAATAGGGTCTCTCTCAGGCAGCTGCACGCAGGAATTGTTGCAGCCTGCCCAGACTGTCAAAATGTTACTTCTGTGCCAAATTAGGGAGTTAATCCTAGAGGCCTTCAAGCTTTACAGCTCTGGCAAACAGATGTAACTCATTACAATGAGTTTGACAGACAAAAAATATGTCCATGGTAAAAATAGATACATATTCTAGTGCAATGACTGCTACTGCCCACACAGGTGAGACCAGTTGTGACGTCATTTGGCACTGGCAACGTCCTTTTTCTGTGCTCGGTGTCCCTCTTGAAATCAAAACGGACCGTGGACCTGCCTATAATTCCAGGCCCGTCAGTCAGTTCCTTTCCCAATGGGGGATCTCCCACAAATTTGGTATTCCCCATTCCCCTATGCCAAGCCATCGCCGAAAGCATGAATGGTACTCTTAAATGCCAGCTTGAAAAACGAAAAAGGGGAATGAAGGGAATGACCCCAGGGGCACGATTAGAGAAAGCATGTTATGTTTTGCACTTTCTGAAAATCTCTGCTGACCATGCGGTGCCTCCCATTGTGCGGCACTTGGTGTCAATTGGTGACAAGCCGCAAAAGCACAAAGGCGTCTTCATACGCATGAAAGACCCTCGTACCGGGCATTGGTTGGGACCGCGTGAATTGTTAACTTGGGGGAGAGTTATGCTTGTGTTTCTACAGCTGAAGGTCCGCGATGGATACCTGCTCGCTGTGTGCAGCCTGAGCTTAGCGTGCCAGACCGTGGGAGCACTGCTGCTGCCAGTCAACGCAAACACTAATGTGTGGTCTCCTTACTGAACCAGTCCTTGTTTGGTGTGCCCTTCCTCGAAACTGACTTGCAGACATTGTTGCAAAAAAGTGAATGTACGATTTTGACAAAGAATGTGGGGAATGAAGAATGTTACTGAAAGCTTTGATATTTGGGATGATTACCTCTGTATAATGTTAATCCAAAAGAAGTTGATACTGTTTGCACTTTTAATGTCGATAGTTGTTTTTAAGTTGATGCTATTGTAGTAGGAGCCATGATGGGATCATGACACCTGCACAAATCAACACGTCAACCTGTTGATAAGCATAATGTGCTCAAAGGCAAAATAACTTTGGATGAAGCATGTAATGATGTAGTTGATTTATGGAACTGATGGGAACGTATTGCAGTGGTTCTTCTCTTATCCGGAGCAACAGCAGGGAAAGCATTCAAGAGTTAAATCACCTTGTTTGTTAGGCAAAGAGGGTCCCCCGTGGACAGTCGGCCAAGTCACGACAATCACACCAATATGGCTACATGCCGTGCTCCCTTTATTAAACAAACAGGTCATATTTATAACTTAAACCGACCGCTCACCCGACTTTGCACACAGCTGATTGGATAAAAGTCTCTGGGCCATGTAGGGGTCTGTGTCGCTGATTGGTGAGCATGCTGCAGGCACCTGATCAGAGTGTGCTGATTTCGCGGTTCCCAGGACTTGCTCTGCACCTGGCTTCTTGTTTGTGCATAGATTGTTTCCTTCTCCCACTGCTTGTTCCCAGGACAAGTTAAAGCTGCTCTGCAGCTTCAACTAACAGGCCTGGGTTGTCCAACCCAGACAATGGTAACATATGTCCTCGGTTCTTTAAAAATCCCTCTACAGTTAGGCAGTTAAAAACTTGAGTCAAATTTGCCACTATGACATACAAAACAGAGCAACTATTGCCTTTTGATGTTGGCTCAAGGACACGGCTGTGAGGATTGTGATGGTATGTGCTGCATGGATTTTAGGTACCCCATTGCAGCAACAAGTTATCAAAATCTGAGAAAATGTCATCCTTTTGGTCATCAATTCACTCAATTGGCAGTATTCTTTGTTTGATAATGCCTTTGTTGCCATCGTCTTTGCAAGGGCCCTGCAGCACACGGCAAAAATGGTACTAGTTGTTCAGAAACAAAAAGGGGGAAAAGTTGGTGAATTCAGTGGGTCTGCAGACAAGTTAGTTGACTTCAAAGACTTAGTCTTGTACCCTTAAGACAGCCACAAATTGTCAGGTATGTCAACAGGATGTGAAGAACTGGAATTTAGAACCACAGCATACGGGCACCTACAGCAACAGCAAATAGCAAGCAAGAAGACGAACACAAAAACCTGTCAGGGACTGACACATGTACTGTCTAAGTTATAAAAATTTGTATAAACAAGAAAGGCCATTTTGTCCAAACCCAGCCATGCAGACATAGTGTTTTTTCAGTCTGCCTCCAATTGCGTCACCGCAGGTTGCTCCACATGGGATCCCTGCTGCAGAGCCAGCAGACCCCCTTCCGCCCACAACTGACCACGCTCAGCCTGAGGGCTCCGTTGTGGCTTTGGCTCCGTGACACCTCTGACTATCGGAGTACTGGGGTAGCAAACTGTGTGTTGGGGACATTACCAAGCCTGCTAGGAGTGCAGGGGAGTGGACTTTGCGCTCTGTGCTACGAGGTACACCTGAGGCCTCTGGACAGAAAGCCGGACTTGTTTGGGGAGGGAGCATGCTCCAGCATCATCCGCAGAGCCATAAGAACTCCTTACACTGCATGATCAAGAGGAAGCAAAGGGCATGCCCATGTTTCCAGAGATCAAAGTTCAGCTGGAGGCATGCCCTGCAGTCCTGGGTAGGAACAGAGCTGGGAGCTGCAGCACCATGGCTTGCCGCGGCCCAAGCACAGAGCAAGAGGAGGACGGTCCTGGCAGCTTCAGAGGCAGGCCCTTCTGCAGCTCCCACAGGGGGGGCATGCCTAGGTGGGCAGCAGCTGAGGGCATGCATGCTCAAGCACCTCCAAGTCCTTCCTGCCTCTGGGAGGTGGAGAGGTGGCCAGTGGTTGGCAGGCCTGGTCCTCTTGCAAGGTGGGGATGCTGGGGCTGAGCAAGCACGTTGGCTGACACTGTAGGACATCCACATGCCTGAATCCTGGCTCCTTGATCCCCCCTTCTCTCCATTTGCCGTGCTTATACGTGCCCCTCATCTTCCCTGAGTGCTGCCTCTCTCAGCCCTGCTCTCCTCCCAGAGACGGGGCCAACCCCAGTTATTTTTTCCCCCCTTTGCTCCCAGGTTTGCCCCATCTGTCAACACACATGGTCTTTGGGTGTTGTTAGCTAGGTCACCTTGGTCTTGTGTGCCATTACTGACGGGCTTGCCTGGGAACTGCTGTCTCTGCCAGAGTCCTCTCCGCCAAATGACCCCAATCTCTTCCTTCAGGCGTCTGTGAAGTGTGGCCACCTCTGACGGCATTCCCCCGCTGGCCACCTGCCAAAACTGGTGCTGAAAGAGCAGGGTTTCCCCAGCAGACAAGTTGTCTTCTCCAAGGCCGCCTTCTGCCTGCTCTCAGCAGACACACGGGAACCGGCAGCCGGTCCCTTTTCAAAACACAAAGCAGCCTTGAGCCCACTTGCTTGGAGGCCAGTTCTGGGGCCTCGGAAGCCCTGCTGCGCCTCAAGGGCCTTGAGAGCAGCTCTTCCACTTTCAGACAGAGCCTGCCCGCTCCTCCTCCTCGGGACCCGGTTGCTCCCTCCGCTGTGCGCCTTATGCCTCGCCACAGAAGCCAGGATGGCAGCAGGGAGCTGCTGCACCTTTCACAAGCTTGGAGGCTGCCATCCTTCAAGCCACTGCCCTCGACCCTCCAGGGACCTAGCCCTGCTGTGCAAATGCAATGCACATGCCTGGCTCCTGCTTCTCTCCTGCACTCCAGCAGGTGAGTGAGCAAGGCTCCTTCAGTCAGCGGCAGAAGGCAGACTGATGAGACAAGGCTGATGCAGGATTCACCAAAGCCACGGACAACGATTGCATGTAGGTTTGAGAGCAGGAGCATCCTTCTCTCCCTAGAGCTTCACAACGATTGCCCTTGCCACAAGTGCCATGGTCAGTGTGTGCCCAGAACAGCAATCCAACTCACAGACAGCAAGGACACGACGCCTGCCAGAGCGCGTTGCTGTGGCTGACATAGCCAGTGAGGAGTGTGCTGCACCTGCATTTCACTGTGCTTTGTGCAGGAAGGTTGACGTCGCTGGGCTGTGCTTGGCTTATTTGGCTTGCCCAGCACTGCTTGCCTGCCACGGCCATCAAAAGATTGGCTCTTCAACACCCAAGCACGCGCATGCTGCTGTAGTCATTGTGTTCTTTGTTGTGTGTCTGTTTATTGGGAAGGAGCCAGTGGCACAGGGCTGCAGAGAGCAGGGCGGCAGGGAACTTCCCAAAGAGGCTGCGAGGCCGCGCTGGGTGCTGCCCTGTGAGCTGTTAGCAGGCAGAGCTGGGAGCCAGGCGCTGCTGCCTGCCACGGGGCCTGCCCACCCTGATCGTGCAAGCAGGGCATGCCACAAGGCTCTGTCGGGGGCGTGCAATCCCAGCTTCTGCCTCCAGTCCTGCTTGGAACCCCTCCTGTTGCCACCCGTCCCTCCCCCACCGCCACCACGCCCAGCACCTGGAACCAGGCACTCTGTGACATCAGCCCCGCATCCAAGAGAACCCCAGGCAACAGGAATCCTGCAGGCAGTACGTCGGCAGCCACACTGGTGGTGACAAGCCCTCGTTCTTGCAGCTGCCACATGTTGCTGGTAGTGATGGATGTTCTCCTCCTCCTCGTTGTCCTGCTGGCCATGTGCTGTCCTGTGCACGGCACATGGGATAGCTGTGGGTAAGTGGCCCGAGGCTCTGGGGGGGAGATTGGGCAACCCTTGTGAGCTTCTCTGGAGGGGTCCTGCTTGTCCCCCATGGCCACCCCAGTGGCTCTTGAAGGCCATGTGGGAGGCTCAGCTCCTTGCCATCACCCAGGCTGCCAGCACAGCTCATCTACGGGCTGAAGCAGAAAGCGGGGAAAGGGGAGCGGGCACACAGCCCACGGGTTTCCTCGGCCCTTCTGGCCATGCCTTGAGGGGAGGAAAGGAGCTGGAACGGCACAAGCTTGCATGGATCTAACCAGAATGGAGTTTCTGGTTACAGAGGCACCTGCGGCCTTCAGCCTGCGGCTTTTCACAACGGCATGTCGCGCGTTGTGGGTGGCAGAGATGCCCAGCCAGGGGCCTGGCCTTGGATCGTCAGCATCGAGGCTCCCTTGGAAGGAGGCACGGCGCACATCTGTGGGGGCTCCCTCATCAGCCCACAGTGGGTCCTCACATCAGCCCAATGCTTCATCGAGGCCAGGTAAGGAGGACCAGGGATCGGGGCTAGCCCCACACTCTAGCAGGTGCCCTGAGCACAGCAGCACGTGCTGCAGCATGTCCTGTTGCCCTGCAGTACGCCCAGTGCCTGGGCACTCCGCAGCCACCTGAGAGGCTGCTCAGAAGAAGGCTGAGCTCGTGCCACTGCTTCCCAGCAGCCTCCAGCTCGACACTGCTTGAGCCCAAGGAGCATGTGGTCTGTCGCACCCTCCCAAGCACTGCTTTCCTCTCTGCCTTGCCAAGCAGAAGGCAGGGCGACTGCTGTGCTGCTGCAGCATGTGGCTCTGCTCCCTCTGAGCCCTCTCTCCATCTGCCTTCCAGGAACATCACCATGTGGCAGGTGGTGGTAGGTGCCACCCGGCTGACCCAGCTGGGACCTGAGGCCCAGGTGCGCAACATCAAGCGACTGCTGGTTCACCAGCACTACAGTAATGTTACGCAAAGAAACGACATTGCCTTGCTGGAACTGGAGCAGCCTGTCCAGTGCAACAGCTATGTACAGCTTGCCTGCGTGCCCGATGCCTCGCTGAGAGTCTCGGAGCTGACAGAGTGCTACGTCAGTGGCTGGGGTGCCAGGATTGCAAGAGGTGAGTTCCCAAAATGTAGTCACGTTGCGAGTGCAAGCTTGGCCAGCTTGGGGAGGCAGGTTGCTCTTCCTGACGGTAGAGGCGAAAGCCAGATTCAGGCTGTGGGGACATATGCCTCTTAGAGAGGGGGGTGTGAGCCACTGACCCAGAGCAAGGCAGAAAGGAAGGAGCGGTCCAGCGCCTCCCCACATGCAAAGCTGAGACCCGGGATAGGGCTTCAGTCATGCAGGGAAGGAGAACTGGCAATGAGCTGCTGGGTGTTCATTTCTTTCTGTGCTCTTCACAGATGGAGGATCGGCATATGTGCTGCAGGAGGCCCAGGTCCACCTCATTGATGCCGGGGTCTGTAACAGCAGCGGCTGGTACAAAGGGGCCATCCACACCCACAACATCTGTGCTGGCTATCCGCAGGGTGGCATCGACACCTGCCAGGTAGGAGCGTGCTACAAGCCAAGCCCCGGCAGCACGGGCAGCCCCGCCACAACCGCCCAAACCTGCACCGTCACGGGCTTTTCCTGGCCACTCACACTCCCATTGCTGTGTCCCCACTGCTGAGGGCCTTACCCCCCTTCCCCTTTTGCACGCCTTTGCCCAGGGCCTGCCTGCCTTGTCCCAGAGGCCTGGCACTATGTCCACAAAGCCCACCCAGTGCCCTTGGCAGCCCAGAGCTTCACCATCCCAAACGTGCAACATCCTTCTGCAGCACCTGCAGGACAAGTGTGCCGCAGGGAGAGTGAGCCCTGCCTTACAGGCCCACCGCCCCCTCCCAGGCAAGCTTCTCCAGAGCTTGGCTGGCCACTAAATACAGCTCTGGAAGTGCCACGAGAGGGAAGGAGCCAGCCACTGGGCTGACGGTGGCCACCCAACAACCCCTTCATCCTTTCTCCTCTGCTGCAGGGGGACAGCGGTGGGCCTCTTGTGTGCCAAGACAAGAGCGCTGACTACTTCTGGCTTGTTGGTGTGACCAGCTGGGGGATGGGCTGTGCGAGAGCAAAGAAGCCCGGAGTCTACACCTCCACCCAGCACTTCTACAGCTGGATCCTGGAACAGATGGGCCTGCACACAGCAGTAGCGACTACTGCAAGGCCGCAGCCAGCCTTCACCTCCACCCCCGTTCACAGGCCAACACCAACAGAAGCAGGAAGGTTTACACCCTGCCTATTTAGAGGACAGAAGCTGTGGGATTTCCTTACTTGGCTGCATGAACTTCTGCAGTACCTAAGCAGAAAATAGGTTTTTTCAGCAGGACAAAGAGGATCCAGGGCTGTCTGCAGCGCGCCACCACCATTTCCCGCTGGGGCACTGCCTGCTGATGCAATGGCAGCCTCAGTGTCAAAGGCCTGCTCTGTCCTGCCCGCGCTCCTCTCAACGGAAGAGCTCAGCTGGCTGAGTCCCTGCAATAAAGTGTTTCATTTCTGTGGCTAACCAGGCGCCAGTCCTCTTCAGTCTCGTGTGCAAGGCCAGGACTTCCACACCCGGCACCTGCCGAAGGAAGCAGGCTGCGGGCAGACAAGTCGGGCACAAAGGGTCACAGCAAAGGGCTGAAGCTCTGCCTGCTGAGCAAGAAGGATGAGGGTGCAGTGGAGCAAGGGAAGGCAGGTCACTGCGAGGCTCAGGGCCTTGGGGATGGCAGTTGGAAGCACAGAATGCCTTAGGCCCGCTCCTGGTGGGATCCCTGTGTGCGTCTGTATGAGGCGCAAGCGAACTTGAACGTGGACTCTCAGGGCCCAGGAAACAGAGATCTAGAAAGACCCAAGGCTTGCACCAGGCACTGGTGAGGGAGCCTTGGCTTTGAGCCCCACATATGACATGGACTTAATTTCCAGACTGTTATCTGAGGCATCTACGAACACGCTGTGCTTATGAATCCAGGGAGTGAAGCTGTGTTTCTCTCTCAGTAGCCTCATCCTCTGGTCTCATGGTTTCATGCCGGCCGGCAACCAAGCACCACGCAGCCGCCTGCTCACTCCCCCTCATCCGGAGGGCTGGGGAGGAGAATCAGAAAGGAATGTAAAACTTGAGGGTTGAGATAAGAACAATTTAATAATTTAAACAGAATAAAGAGGTAGGAACATCAGTAATAACAATGATAATAGTAACAATTAGGATGGAAAGGTGGGGGAAAAGGGTAAAATCCAAAGGAAAAGGGAAAAGGGGAGAAAACCCCCAAGTGATGCACAGTACAACTGCTCACCACGTGCTGACTGATGCGCAGCCAGTCTCCGAGCAACGATCCCTCCCCAGCTAACCCTCCTACTTTCTATACCAAGCATGACGTCCCATGGTATGGAATACCTCTTTGGCTGGTTCAGGGCAGCTGACCTGGCTGTGTCCCTTCCCAGTCTCTTGTGCTCCCCCAGCACTCTGGCTGGCAAGGCCCAAGAATCCAAAAAGCCCTTGACTTTAGTATAAACATTACCCAGCAACAACTAAGAACATCAGTGCGGCTATCAACATTGTTCTCACATCACAGGCAAAACACAGCACTGTACTAGCCACTAAGAAGAAAATTAACTCTATCCCAACTGAAACCAGGACATCTGGAAACCCAGGAAAGGCCTGGACTGCATTCACATGGGTGTAAGCAGTGGTTCCATCTGCAGGGATACTTGTCAAGGTATTGCTTTGTCTGTGTCAATCTGTTTTGCCCTTCACATTCATTGTGGTGCTCTCTCTGTGTGTATGTGTGTGTCTGGCTCTTTGGAATGCAGCTGCACGCGCGTGGGAAGATCCATTTAGGCTGGCATAGGAGCAGCCCCCCAGGTGCCCACCTCATTCAGATCAACCAGACCTGAAAGGAGAAATCCCACAGTGTTCAGAAGCCTGCCGGCTCTAGCTGCTCCGTAACAGAGTGGGCAAGGAAACCCAAAGCAACTCTGCAGCAGAGAGCACCGGGTGGGCAGGGAGGCAGCACTGGCTCTGTCATATAAACTCCCAAATTAGGGGGCTCTGAGTGAGTGCTAAACTCTCATTTAGTGTTGAACTGCATGTGTAAGACTTGTGTGCACAAAGGTGAGGTCAAGCTGACCCCCTGTAAAGTTGTCAAAATTGATGACTGAAGAGATTCCTAATTAAGGGATTCAGCCTTGGGAAGGATGGGAGAGAAAGAAGAGATGGTGAAAAGAGTGGCTCACGTCACTAGTGACATCACAATGGCACCATGAAGCCCCGCTGACTGTGGGCATACTCCCTGGATACCGGCCGGCCCCAGCCCGCAGCGGGAGGGTGGCCATCCCACAGCAGCACCGGCCCCGCATCACCACCACCATGTGCCAGCGGGTCTGCTGGGCACTGCCGCCATGCAGGAGACAGAACAGGAGCCCCTGGACCAGCTACCAGCGCTGACGGTGCAGTGGCACAGGGGCAGAGGATGCTGCTGGTGTTGGCAGTGGCGTTGGTAATGGCACTGGTGCCGGCTGGCCCCACGGCCGAGGGCTGGGAGCAGTGATGGCTGCAGCCGCTCAGTGCTGGTGAGGTGGAGATGTGCTGACACATAGAGATGGGCTGAAGCGGTTGCCATCCTTTGGCCCAAATGCACTTGCATGCTTCCACTCAGTCGCCTGCCTGTGTGTGTGTATGTTCTACCTGTTCTTTAAAAAATTGGCCAGAAAGAAAGGAAAGCATTTATGCGTGCTCGACACAAAGTAAAGTTTGGCCTTGTGGCCCCTCTTGAGGCCAACCAACCGGCAGACGTCCCCTAAGGATTCTCACAGGAGTCAAAGGCTTCACCATCCCCTCTCTGGAGGAGGAGGAAGTGCATGTTGCTGAAGCGACCACAGAGCATCTGCTCTGCTGTTCAGTGGATGGGCAGGTCAGCGGCAGCATGAGAAATGCTCCCTTGTCCGACATGTGCCAGATCACTCCGAGTTTGCAGGCTCTGGCCAGCAAGTGAAAACCAAAAGCCCAGGAAGGGAGGACTTGGCTGTGCAGGGTGGGGTGACAGCACAAGTGGAAAGAAACGCCAAAAGACAGAAGCAAGAGGCTTCTGGCGGCCAGAAGATTAAAGAAAACAAGGACAGAAAGGTGAAGAACAAGGATGAAAGATAAGCAAGCCCTCAGCAGCATCAGGAGAAATATTTCCTAACTCCTTGCTGGCTGTTTCAGGTGCATGGGTGTTGCATGCTGGTCTGTGACCAGGGCATGGTTCTCTCTGTATTCTCGGGAACAGAATTAAGACTCAAAATGGAGTCAAGAGCCAAGGAACTTTATTTGCCCAACAAGAAATCTGCGAATGCCAAGGGAGAGAGAGAGAGAGATACAGAGAGAAAAAGGAGGGAAAAAAGAAGGGAAGAAAGAAAGAATTCACAGCAATAGCTACACCCCAGTGCTGTGGTGTCCCAACAGTCCGATTCGTTTCCAAGTCTGGTGCGGGAATGTTCCGTCCGACGTTAGTTGCTTCCAGCTTTTATACAGTTGTTTCAAGCTGTTCTGCTTCGCCACACCTTCCACCCAGCAATGGTGTACGTGCCCAGCATGGTCCTCAGGGGCCTCCAAGCACCTTTACCCCCCCTGACCCCAAGGTCTGGGTGCATGCACAGGGGTTTGGTTAAGTTTTGCAGGATCAGCATCCCCTCATTGCTCCATGGCATCAATCGGTCTCCTCCTTTAACAATGTATAGATAAATCTCTGCGGTGGCAGTGGTGTTATCTTCCTGCCTTAACAACGTATAGGTAGATCATTCACTGTGGCGATGGCATGAGTTTCCTGCCATAGCAATGTTGAGACAACACCTCTGCTGTGGCGATGATGGGTCTCACCGGCGCAGTCTCTTACACCACCCTGTGGCTCAACATCGCTAACTTATGAATTGTTCTCTGAGGTGGCATGAACGATAGAGTAGAGAAAGGAGGAAGGAATAGAGACATGGTCCCTGGTTTCAGGAGGAGAAGAAGAAGAAGAAGAAGAAGAAGAAGTAAAGGTTTACAAGGATAATTACAAGATAATGTGCATTCACAAGGGCAAGTAGAAGTATCATAATAAAAATCAAAGCGATAGTTAGCACAACAAAGGTGGCAAAATAAACTGGTACAAGAAACATACAGGTATTCCATTATTTCCTGCAAATTCAACGACACAAAGCGAAGCAATTGCAGTCCTCGTGGTTAAAGCAGTCTGCTGCCCTGCTTTGCTAAAGTCGCGGTCAGGATACGCAGTAGGAAAATAGGAAAATAGATTTCCACGCCCCCCCTTAGCTTAATGCGCGTGTACCGTCTGGGTCTAGAAACTTCGGTCGCCAATTTAGGTAAAAGAAAATAAGCAATAACACTATACAATCTGTATTACTGATGGTGTGGTTTGGTGCACAGCACGAATTTGTTTAACACCGTTGAACAGTGTTAATATGGTATAAACTCTGAGTTTATAAGTTGAGAGTATAAACAGAGTGTAAACAGCGTTAAACACAGACAGTAGTTATAAAATGCATCTTAGCTACAACATGTTGAATCAATTGTATAAAACATGGAATGATACAGGGTAAAAACATCAGCATGGCAAGACCACATAACAAATAAAATAGGGTTCGCTTAACTCATGGACCACCAGGGAGCCAGGAAAACATGTCAATGTCCCAGCCTTTCCATGTCTGGACAGGAACACGGGCCAGCTTTCATATTCCTGCAGTAACCCGTTCAACATTTTTGCCGCTATCATCAATTTTTAAGCAGCAATTAGAATCATTTAGTTTACCACAAACACCTCCTTCTTTGGCTAGCAGGTAATCAAGAACCGTGCGATGCTGCATATGTTTGCATTTGTGTAGCCTGATCTGCCAATAGGCCAAGGGCATGTGCTGTCTCGTTAGTAATGATCTGCAGCACAACTTGCAATGGAATAATGCGATTTAGATTATAGATAGGTTCTCGAGCACCGCTGAGCCACTCATTGGGGTTCCATGTGGCAGGTCCACAGTGTTTTATGATACGTTGAGGGGTCCACTTCTCTTGGCCCCAAGTTTGATCACTACCACCTGTTACAGAAGTGTCAATGGACCGCCGATGTCGATTAAGGTCATCATATCTCCTAACTCCCAAACTGTCTCCATTTTCCTCTGGTAGCAGGCAACAGAAGGGGCGCATATAACCCACAGAACATGTTCCACTCCAATTATTTGGCAATTTTCGATAGGCATGATGACCACAAATCCAATAATGACCTTTCAGGGTCAGAGTTCCATTTATAAATGGTCCATCCCCTTTGCGCCTTACATCGGAATTACATGGAGTTTCAAAATAAGTGGTATCTTTTAAGCCAAAGGGTGCTTAATTCAATTATTTGCCTTTTTCCCCTTTAATCCAAAGATCACATTTCCATGCTCCTACGGGGCTACTATAGTTACACTTAACGGTAACTGTGTGGTTAGTTATGCCACGGATGGCACAAGTCCAAGGGTCAGGTTCCCTTAATACCTTAGCTCCACTAAGATTGCTACTAGACCAAAAGTTATCAAATAGTTTTGTATGTCCAGTTCATGGACCCGTGCCCAACTTAGCCTGCGAGAGATAACTTTTCCATTGGTGGTGTTGCTTTACAAACACCATAACATGTCACCCTCGGCATGAAGAGACTGGTTATAAGTTGAACAATTAATAGGTCGACAGCCTGGATTAATACAAAGATTTCCATATTTAAATGTCTAGTTACACACTCTGTGACCCACAAAAATTCCATTGCTGTTGTTCCGATTAAGACAGTGTTCTCCTTTTCCTGGAACTTGGATTTATCTGTAGGACAAGGCCTCAAGGACAAGAGTCCAAGTACTGATAGCCAGAAGAATAGAGTCTCATTAGAACTTGTAGGGCACTAGCCCTGGGAACAAAGGAACAAGCTGACTGCAGACCCCTGAGCCGTTACTGTTGAGGAGGCAACCAGACGGACAGAGAAACAAGTAGCCAGATAAGGGAACGCTTAGCGCCGATATGTAACTTTGCTAATCAAGAAAGCCGCCTAGAAAGAAACCCCCTAACTTTGGAATAGAAATTGTTGCTATGTCAAGGTAAACCAATAAGCTCCTATTGTTCTAACGGTGTGCCTTAAATATCAACCAATCAGTGTTTTTTACGCTTAAGATTTAACCAATCAGTGTGTAATATGTAGAAGGTAGAAACGTATATATGTGTAAGAAAATCACTCATAAAGGGACAACTTGCTTGCATCAAGCTGCGTCCCGTCTCTTCATTTGCCGCACCAAGCCTGCTAGGAGTGCAGAGGAGTTGCGCTCTGTGCTACGAGGAGCACCTGAGGCCTCTGGACAGAAAGCCGGACTTGTTTGGGGAGGGAGCATGCTCCAGCATCATCCGCAGAGCCATAAGAACTCCTTTCACTGCATGATCAAGAGGAGGCAAAGGGCATGCCCATGTTTCCAGAGATCAAAGTTCAGCTGGAGGCATGCCCTGCAGTCCTGGGTAGGAACAGAGCTGGGAGCTGCAGCACCATGGCTTGCCGCGGCCCAAGCACAGAGCAAGAGGAGGACGGTCCTGGCAGCTTCAGAGGCAGGCCCTTCTGCAGCTCCCGCAGGGGGGGCATGCCTAGGTGGGCAGCAGCTGAGGGCATGCATGCTCAAGCACCTCCAAGTCCTTCCTGCCTCTGGGAGGTGGAGAGGTGGCCAGTGGTTGGCCAGGTGGGGATGCTGGGGCTGAGCAAGCACGTTGGCTGACACTGTAGGACATCCACATGCCTGAATCCTGGCTCCTTGATCCCCCCTTCTCTCCATTTGCCGTGCTTATACGTGCCCCTCATCTTCCCTGAGTGCTGCCTCTCTCAGCCCTGCTCTCCTCCCAGAGACGGGGCCAACCCCAGTTATTTTTTCCCCCCTTTGCTCCCAGGTTTGCCCCATCTGTCAACACACATGGTCTTTGGGTGTTGTTAGCTAGGTCACCTTGGTCTTGTGTGCCATTACTGACGGGCTTGCCTGGGAACTGCTGTCTCTGCCAGAGTCCTCTCCGCCAAATGACCCCAATCTCTTCCTTCAAGCGTCTGTGAAGTGTGGCCACCTCTGACGGCATTCCCCGCTGGCCACCTGCCAAAACTGGTGCTGTAAGAGCAGGGTTTCCCCAGCAGACAAGTTGTCTTCTCCAAGGCCGCCTTCTGCCTGCTCTCAGCAGACACACGGGAACCGGCAGCCGGTCCCTTTTCAAAACACAAAGCAGCCTTGAGCCCGCTTGCTTGGAGGCCAGTTCTGGGGCCTAGGAAGCCCTGCTGCGCCTCAAGGGCCTTGAGAGCAGCTCTTCCACTTTCAGACAGAGCCTGCCCGCTCCTCCTCCTCGGGACCCGGTTGCTCCCTCCGCTGTGCGCCTTATGCCTCGCCACAGAAGCCAGGATGGCAGCAGGGAGCTGCTGCACCTTTCACAAGCTTGGAGGCTGCCATCCTTCAAGCCACTGCCCTCGACCCTCCAGGGACCTAGCCCTGCTGTGCAAATGCAATGCACATGCCTGGCTCCTGCTTCTCTCCTGCACTCCAGCAGGTGAGTGAGCAAGGCTCCTTCAGTCAGCGGCAGAAGGCAGACTGATGAGACAAGGCTGATGCAGGATTCACCAAAGCCACGGACAACGATTGCATGTAGGTTTGAGAGCAGGAGCATCCTTCTCTCCCTAGAGCTTCACAACGATTGCCCTTGCCACAAGTGCCATGGTCAGTGTGTGCCCAGAACAGCAATCCAACTCACAGACAGCAAGGACACGACGCCTGCCAGAGCGCGTTGCTGTGGCTGACATAGCCAGTGAGGAGTGTGCTGCACCTGCATTTCACTGTGCTTTGTGCAGGAAGGTTGACGTTGCTGGGCTGTGCTTGGCTTATTTGGCTTGCCCAGCACTGCTTGCCTGCCACGGCCATCAAAAGATTGGCTCTTCAACACCCAAGCACGCGCATGCTGCTGTAGTCATTGTGTTCTTTGTTGTGTGTCTGTTTATTGGGAAGGAGCCAGTGGCACAGGGCTGCAGAGAGCAGGGCGGCAGGGAACTTCCCAAAGAGGCTGCGAGGCCGCGCTGGGTGCTGCCCTGTGAGCTGTTAGCAGGCAGAGCTGGGAGCCAGGCGCTGCTGCCTGCCACGGGGCCTGCCCACCCTGATCGTGCAAGCAGGGCATGCCACAAGGCTCTGTCGGGGGCGTGCAATCCCAGCTTCTGCCTCCAGTCCTGCTTGGAACCCCTCCTGTTGCCACCCGTCCCTCCCCCACCGCCCCCACGCCCAGCACCTGGAACCAGGCACACTGTGACATCAGCCCCCCAACCAAGAGAACCCCAGGCAACAGGAATCCTGCAGGCAGTACGTCGGCAGCCACACTGGTGGTGACAAGCCCTCGTTCTTGCAGCTGCCACATGTTGCTGGTAGTGATGGATGTTCTCCTCCTCCTAGTTGTCCTGCTGGCCATGTGCTGTCCTGTTCATGGCTCATGGGACAGCTGTGGGTAAGTGGCCCGAGGCTCTGGGGGGGAGATTGGGCAACCCTTGTGAGCTTCTCTGGAGGGGTCCTGCTTGTCCCCCATGGCCACCCCAGTGGCTCTTGAAGGCCATGTGGGAGGCTCAGCTCCTTGCCATCACCCAGGCTGCCAGCACAGCTCATCTACGGGCTGAAGCAGAAAGCGGGGAAAGGGGAGCGGGCACACAGCCCACGGGTTTGCTCGGCCCTTCTGGCCATGCCTTGAGGGGAGGGAAGATGGCTGACCTTTAGCCGGAATGGCGCAAGCTTGCATGGAGCTAACCAGAATGGAGTTTCTGGTTACAGAGGCACCTGCGGCCTTCGGCCTGCGGCTTTCAACTACGGCATGTCGCGTGTTGTGGGTGGCAGAGATGCCCAGCCAGGGGCCTGGCCTTGGATCGTCAGCATCGAGGCTCCCTTGGAAGGAGGCACGGCGCACATCTGCGGGGGCTCCCTCATCAGCCCACAGTGGGTCCTCACATCAGCCCACTGCTTCATCGAGGCCAGGTAAGGAGGACCAGGGATCGGGGCTAGCCCCACACTCTAGCAGGTGCCCTGAGCACAGCAGCACGTGCTGCTCCCATCCTGTTGCCCTGCAGTACGCCCAGTGCCTGGGCACTCCGCAGCCACCTGAGAGGCTGCTCAGGAGAAGGCTGAGCTTGTGCCACTGCTTCCCAGCAGCCTCCAGCTCGACACTGCTTGAGCCCAAGGAGCATGTGGTCTGTCGCACCCTCCCAAGCACTGCTTTCCTCTCTGCCTTGCCAAGCAGAAGGCAGGGCGACTGCTGTGCTGCTGCAGCATGTGGCTCTGCTCCCTCTGAGCCCTCTCTCCATCTGCCTTCCAGGAACATCACCATGTGGCAGGTGGTGGTAGGTGCCACCCGGCTGACCCAGCTGGGACCTGAGGCCCAGGCGCGCAACATCAAGCAGCTGCTGGTTCACCAGCACTTCAATAATATCACACGGAGGAACGACATTGCCTTGCTGGAACTGGAGCAGCCTGTCCAGTGCAACAACTATGTACAGCTTGCCTGCGTGCCCGATGCCTCGCTGAGAGTCTCGGAGCTGACAGAGTGCTACGTCAGTGGCTGGGGTGCCAGGACTGCAAGAGGTGAGCTCCCAAAATGTAGTCACGTTGCGAGTGCAAGCTTGGCCAGCTTGGGGAGGCAGGTTGCTCTTCCTGACGGCAGAGGCGAAAGCCAGAATCAGGCTGTGGGGACGTATGCCTCTTAGAGAGGGGGGTGTGAGCCACTGACCCAGAGCAAGGCAGAAAGGAAGGAGCGGTCCAGCGCCTCCCCACATGCAAAGCCGAGCCCCGGGATAGGGCTTCAATCACGCAGGGAAGGAGAACTGGCAATGAGCTGCTGGGTGTTCATTTCTTTCTGTGCTCTTCACAGATGGAGGATCGGCATATGTGCTGCAGGAGGCCCAGGTCCACCTCATTGATGCCGGGGTCTGTAACAGCAGCGGCTGGTACAAAGGGGCCATCCACACCCACAACATCTGTGCTGGCTATCCGCAGGGTGGTATCGACACCTGCCAGGTAGGAGCGTGCTACAAGCCATGCCCCGGCAGCATGGGCAGCCCCGCCACAACCGCCCAAACCTGCACCGTCACGGGCTTTTCCTGGCCACTCACACTCCCATTGCTGTGTCCCCACTGCTGAGGGCCTTACCCCCCTTCCCCTTTTGCACGCCTTTGCCCAGGGCCTGCCTGCCTTGTCCCAGAGGCCTGGCACTATGTCCACAACGCCCACCCGGTGCCCTTGGCAGCCCAGAGCTTCACCGTCCCAAGCCAGACACAGCCATCTCACACACCTGCAGCAACAACGTGCCGCAGGGAGAGTGAGCCCTGCCTTACAGGCCCACCGCCCCCTCCCAGGCAAGCTTCTCCAGAGCTTGGCTGGCCACTAAATACAGCTCTGGAAGTGCCACGAGAGGGAAGGAGCCAGCCACTGGGCTGACGGTGGCCACCCAACAACCCCTTCATCCTTTCTCCTCTGCTGCAGGGGGACAGCGGTGGGCCTCTTGTGTGCCAAGACAAGAGCGCTGACTACTTCTGGCTTGTTGGCCTGACCAGCTGGGGGATGGGCTGTGCGAGAGCAAAGAAGCCCGGAGTCTACACCTCCACCCAGCACTTCTACAGCTGGATCCTGGAACAGATGGGCCTGCACACAGCAGTAGCGACTACTGCAATGCCGCAGCCAGCCTTCACCTCCACCCCCGTTCACAGGCCAACACCAACAGAAGCAGGAAGGTTTATACCCTGCCCACTTCCAGTGCAGAAGCTGTGGGATTTCCTTACTTGGCTGCAGAAGTTGGTGCAGTTCCTAATAGGAGAAAAGGTTTGAGCAGCAGGACAAAGAGGATCCAGGGCTGGCTGCAGCGCACCACCACCATTTCCCGCTGGGGCACTGCCTGCTGATGCAAAGGCAGCCTCAGTGTCAAAGGCCTGCTCTGTCCTGCCTGCGCTCCTCTCAACGGAAGAGCTCAGCTGGCTGAGTCCCTGCAATAAAGTGTTTCATTTCTGTGGCTAACCAGGCGCCAGTCCTCTTCAGTCTCGTGTGCAAGGCCAGGACTTCCACACCCGGCACCTGCCGAAGGAAGCAGGCTGCGGGCAGACAAGTCGGGCACAAAGGGTCACAGCAAAGGGTTGAAGCTCTGCCTGCTGAGCAAGGAGGATGAGGGTGCAGTGGAGCAAGGGAAGGCAGGTCACTGCGGGGCTCAGGGCCTTGGGGATGGCAGTTGGAAGCACAGAATGCCTTAGGCCCGCTCCTGGTGGGATCCCTGTGTGCGTCTGTATGAGGCGCAAGCGAACTTGAACGTGGACTCTCAGGGCCCAGGAAACACAGATCTAGAAAGACCCAAGGCTTGCACCAGGCACTGCTGAGGGAGCCTTGGCTTTGAGCCCCACATATGACATGGACTTAATTTCCAGACTGTTATCTGAGGCATCTACGAACACGCTGTGCTTATGAATCCAGGGAGTGAAGCTGTGTTTCTCTTTCAGTAGCCTCATCCTCTGGTCTCATGGTTTCATGCCGGCCGGCAACCAAGCACCACGCAGCCGCCTGCTCACTCCCCCTCATCCGGAGGGCTGGGGAGGAGAATCAGAAAGGAATGTAAAACTTGAGGGTTGAGATAAGAACAATTTAATAATTTAAACAGAATAAAGAGGTAGGAACATCAGTAATAACAATGATAATAGTAACAATTAGGATGGAAAGGTGGGGGAAAAGGGTAAAATCCAAAGGAAAAGGGAAAAGGGGAGAAAACCCCCAAGTGATGCACAGTACAACTGCTCACCACGTGCTGACTGATGCGCAGCCAGTCTCCGAGCAACGATCCCTCCCCAGCTAACCCTCCTACTTTCTATACCAAGCATGACGTCCCATGGTATGGAATACCTCTTTGGCTGGTTCAGGGCAGCTGACCTGGCTGTGTCCCTTCCCAGTCTCTTGTGCTCCCCCAGCACTCTGGCTGGCAAGGCCCAAGAATCCAAAAAGCCCTTGACTTTAGTATAAACATTACCCAGCAACAACTAAGAACATCAGTGCGGCTATCAACATTGTTCTCACATCACAGGCAAAACACAGCACTGTACTAGCCACTAAGAAGAAAATTAACTCTATCCCAACTGAAACCAGGACATCTGGAAACCCAGGAAAGGCCTGGACTGCATTCACATGGGTGTAAGCAGTGGTTCCATCTGCAGGGATACTTGTCAAGGTATTGCTTTGTCTGTGTCAATCTGTTTTGCCCTTCACATTCATTGTGGTGCTCTCTCTGTGTGTATGTGTGTGTCTGGCTCTTTGGAATGCAGCTGCACGCGCGTGGGAAGATCCATTTAGGCTGGCATAGGAGCAGCCCCCCAGGTGCCCACCTCATTCAGATCAACCAGACCTGAAAGGAGAAATCCCACAGTGTTCAGAAGCCTGCCGGCTCTAGCTGCTCCGTAACAGAGTGGGCAAGGAAACCCAAAGCAACTCTGCAGCAGAGAGCACCGGGTGGGCAGGGAGGCAGCACTGGCTCTGTCATATAAACTCCCAAATTAGGGGGCTCTGAGTGAGTGCTAAACTCTCATTTAGTGTTGAACTGCATGTGTAAGACTTGTGTGCACAAAGGTGAGGTCAAGCTGACCCCCTGTAAAGTTGTCAAAATTGATGACTGAAGAGATTCCTAATTAAGGGATTCAGCCTTGGGAAGGATGGGAGAGAAAGAAGAGATGGTGAAAAGAGTGGCTCACGTCACTAGTGACATCACAATGGCACCATGAAGCCCCGCTGACTGTGGGCATACTCCCTGGATACCGGCCGGCCCCAGCCCGCAGCGGGAGGGTGGCCATCCCACAGCAGCACCGGCCCCGCATCACCACCACCATGTGCCAGCGGGTCTGCTGGGCACTGCCGCCATGCAGGAGACAGAACAGGAGCCCCCGGACCAGCTGCCAGCGCTGACGGTGCAGTGGCACAGGGGCAGAGGATGCTGCTGGTGTTGGCAGTGGCGTTGGTAATGGCACTGGTGCCGGCTGGCCCCACGGCCGAGGGCTGGGAGCAGTGATGGCTGCAGCCGCTCAGTGCTGGTGAGGTGGAGATGTGCTGGCACATAGAGATGGGCTGAAGCGGTTGCCATCCTTTGGCCCAAATGCACTTGCATGCTTCCACTCAGTCGCCTGCCTGTGTGTGTGTATGTTCTACCCGTTCTTTAAAAAATTGGCCAGAAAGAAAGGAAAGCATTTATGCGTGCTCGACACAAAGTAAAGTTTGGCCTTGTGGCCCCTCTTGAGGCCAACCAACCGGCAGACGTCCCCTAAGGATTCTCACAGGAGTCAAAGGCTTCACCATCCCCTCTCTGGAGGAGGAGGAAGTGCATGTTGCTGAAGCGACCACAGAGCATCTGCTCTGCTGTTCAGTGGATGGGCAGGTCAGCGGCAGCATGAGAAATGCTCCCTTGTCCGACATGTGCCAGATCACTCCGAGTTTGCAGGCTCTGGCCAGCAAGTGAAAACCAAAAGCCCAGGAAGGGAGGACTTGGCTGTGCAGGGTGGGGTGACAGCACAAGTGGAAAGAAACGCCAAAAGACAGAAGCAAGAGGCTTCTGGCGGCCAGAAGATTAAAGAAAACAAGGACAGAAAGGTGAAGAACAAGGATGAAAGATAAGCAAGCCCTCAGCAGCATCAGGAGAAATATTTCCTAACTCCTTGCTGGCTGTTTCAGGTGCATGGGTGTTGCATGCTGGTCTGTGACCAGGGCATGGTTCTCTCTGTATTCTCGGGAACAGAATTAAGACTCAAAACGGAGTCAAGAGCCAAGGAACTTTATTTGCCCAACAAGAAATCTGCGAATGCCAAGGGAGAGAGAGAGAGAGATACAGAGAGAAAAAGGAGGGAAAAAAGAAGGGAAGAAAGAAAGAATTCACAGCAATAGCTACACCCCAGTGCTGTGGTGTCCCAACAGTCCGATTCGTTTCCAAGTCTGGTGCGGGAATGTTCCGTCCGACGTTAGTTGCTTCCAGCTTTTATACAGTTGTTTCAAGCTGTTCTGCTTCGCCACACCTTCCACCCAGCAATGGTGTACGTGCCCAGCATGGTCCTCAGGGGCCTCCAAGCACCTTTACCCCCCTGACCCCAAGGTCTGGGTGCATGCACAGGGGTTTGGTTAAGTTTTGCAGGATCAGCATCCCCTCATTGCTCCATGGCATCAATCGGTCTCCTCCTTTAACAATGTATAGATAAATCTCTGCGGTGGCAGTGGTGTTATCTTCCTGCCTTAACAACGTATAGGTAGATCATTCACTGTGGCGATGGCATGAGTTTCCTGCCATAGCAATGTTGAGACAACACCTCTGCTGTGGCGATGATGGGTCTCACCGGCGCAGTCTCTTACACCACCCTGTGGCTCAACATCGCTAACTTATGAATTGTTCTCTGAGGTGGCATGAACGATAGAGTAGAGAAAGGAGGAAGGAATAGAGACATGGTCCCTGGTTTCAGGAGGAGAAGAAGAAGAAGAAGAAGAAGAAGAAGTAAAGGTTTACAAGGATAATTACAAGATAATGTGCATTCACAAGGGCAAGTAGAAGTATCATAATAAAAATCAAAGCGATAGTTAGCACAACAAAGGTGGCAAAATAAACTGGTACAAGAACATACAGGTATTCCATTATTTCCTGCAAATTCAACGACACAAAGCGAAGCAATTGCAGTCCTCGTGGTTAAAGCAGTCTGCTGCCCTGCTTTGCTAAAGTCGCGGTCAGGATACGCAGTAGGAAAATAGGAAAATAGATTTCCACGCCCCCTTAGCTTAATGCGCGTGTACCGTCTGGGTCTAGAAACTTCGGTCGCCAATTTAGGTAAAAGAAAATAAGCAATAACACTATACAATCTGTATTACTGATGGTGTGGTTTGGTGCACAGCACGAATTTGTTTAACACCGTTGAACAGTGTTAATATGGTATAAACTCTGAGTTTATAAGTTGAGAGTATAAACAGAGTGTAAACAGCGTTAAACACAGACAGTAGTTATAAAATGCATCTTAGCTACAACATGTTGAATCAATTGTATAAAACATGGAATGATACAGGGTAAAAACATCAGCATGGCAAGACCACATAACAAATAAAATAGGGTTCGCTTAACTCATGGACCACCAGGGAGCCAGGAAAACATGTCAATGTCCCAGCCTTTCCATGTCTGGACAGGAACACGGGCCAGCTTTCATATTCCTGCAGTAACCCGTTCAACATTTTTGCCGCTATCATCAATTTTTAAGCAGCAATTAGAATCATTTAGTTTACCACAAACACCTCCTTCTTTGGCTAGCAGGTAATCAAGAACCGTGCGATGCTGCATATGTTTGCATTTGTGTAGCCTGATCTGCCAATAGGCCAAGGGCATGTGCTGTCTCGTTAGTAATGATCTGCAGCACAACTTGCAATGGAATAATGCGATTTAGATTATAGATAGGTTCTCGAGCACCGCTGAGCCACTCATTGGGGTTCCATGTGGCAGGTCCACAGTGTTTTATGATACGTTGAGGGGTCCACTTCTCTTGGCCCCAAGTTTGATCACTACCACCCGTTACAGAAGTGTCAATGGACCGCCGATGTCGATTAAGGTCATCATATCTCCTAACTCCCAAACTGTCTCCATTTTCCTCTGGTAGCAGGCAACAGAAGGGGCGCATATAACCCACAGAACATGTTCCACTCCAATTATTTGGCAATTTTCGATAGGCATGATGACCACAAATCCAATAATGACCTTTCAGGGTCAGAGTTCCATTTATAAATGGTCCATCCCCTTTGCGCCTTACATCGGAATTACATGGAGTTTCAAAATAAGTGGTATCTTTTAAGCCAAAGGGTGCTTAATTCAATTATTTGCCTTTTTCCCTTTAATCCAAAGATCACATTTCCATGCTCCTACGGGGCTACTATAGTTACACTTAACGGTAACTGTGTGGTTAGTTATGCCACGGATGGCACAAGTCCAAGGGTCAGGTTCCCTTAATACCTTAGCTCCACTAAGATTGCTACTAGACCAAAAGTTATCAAATAGTTTTGTAAGTCCAGTTCATGGACCCGTGCCCAACTTAGCCTGCGAGAGATAACTTTTCCATTGGTGGTGTTGCTTTACAAACACCATAACATGTCACCCTCGGCATGAAGAGACTGGTTATAAGTTGAACAATTAATAGGTCGACAGCCTGGATTAATACAAAGATTTCCATATTTAAATGTCTAGTTACACACTCTGTGACCCACAAAAATTCCATTGCTGTTGTTCCGATTAAGACAGTGTTCTCCTTTTCCTGGAACTTGGATTTATCTGTAGGACAAGGCCTCAAGGACAAGAGTCCAAGTACTGATAGCCAGAAGAATAGAGTCTCGTTAGAACTTGTAGGGCACTAGCCCTGGGAACAAAGGAACAAGCTGACTGCAGACCCCTGAGCCGTTACTGTTGAGGAGGCAACCAGACGGACAGAGAAACAAGTAGCCAGATAAGGGAACGCTTAGCGCCGATATGTAACTTTGCTAATCAAGAAAGCCGCCTAGAAAGAAACCCCCTAACTTTGGAATAGAAATTGTTGCTATGTCAAGGTAAACCAATAAGCTCCTATTGTTCTAACGGTGTGCCTTAAATATCAACCAATCAGTGTTTTTTACGCTTAAGATTTAACCAATCAGTGTGTAATATGTAGAAGGTAGAAACGTATATATGTGTAAGAAAATCACTCATAAAGGGACAACTTGCTTGCATCAAGCTGCGTCCCGTCTCTTCATTTGCCGCACCAAGCCTGCTAGGAGTGCAGAGGAGTTGCGCTCTGTGCTACGAGGTACACCTGAGGCCTCTGGACAGAAAGCCGGACTTGTTTGGGGAGGGAGCATGCTCCAGCATCATCCGCAGAGCCATAAGAACTCCTTACACTGCATGATCAAGAGGAAGCAAAGGGCATGCCCATGTTTCCAGAGATCAAAGTTCAGCTGGAGGCATGCCCTGCAGTCCTGGGTAGGAACAGAGCTGGGAGCTGCAGCACCATGGCTTGCCGCGGCCCAAGCACAGAGCAAGAGGAGGACGGTCCTGGCAGCTTCAGAGGCAGGCCCTTCTGCAGCTCCCGCAGGGGGGGCATGCCTAGGTGGGCAGCAGCTGAGGGCATGCATGCTCAAGCACCTCCAAGTCCTTCCTGCCTCTGGGAGGTGGAGAGGTGGCCAGTGGTTGGCAGGCCTGGTCCTCTTGCAAGGTGGGGATGCTGGGGCTGAGCAAGCACGTTGGCTGACACTGTAGGACATCCACATGCCTGAATCCTGGCTCCTTGATCCCCCCTTCTCTCCATTTGCCGTGCTTATACGTGCCCCTCATCTTCCCTGAGTGCTGCCTCTCTCAGCCCTGCTCTCCTCCCAGAGACGGGCCAACCCCAGTTATTTTTTCCCCCCTTTGCTCCCAGGTTTGCCCCATCTGTCAACACACATGGTCTTTGGGTGTTGTTAGCTAGGTCACCTTGGTCTTGTGTGCCATTACTGACGGGCTTGCCTGGGAACTGCTGTCTCTGCCAGAGTCCTCTCCGCCAAATGACCCCAATCTCTTCCTTCAAGCGTCTGTGAAGTGTGGCCACCTCTGACGGCATTCCCCGCTGGCCACCTGCCAAAACTGGTGCTGAAAGAGCAGGGTTTCCCCAGCAGACAAGTTGTCTTCTCCAAGGCCGCCTTCTGCCTGCTCTCAGCAGACACACGGGAACCGGCAGCCGGTCCCTTTTCAAAACACAAAGCAGCCTTGAGCCCGCTTGCTTGGAGGCCAGTTCTGGGGCCTCGGAAGCCCTGCTGCGCCTCAAGGGCCTTGAGAGCAGCTCTTCCACTTTCAGACAGAGCCTGCCCGCTCCTCCTCCTCGGGACCCGGTTGCTCCCTCCGCTGTGCGCCTTATGCCTCGCCACAGAAGCCAGGATGGCAGCAGGGAGCTGCTGCACCTTTCACAAGCTTGGAGGCTGCCATCCTTCAAGCCATTGCCCTCGACCCTCCAGGGACCTAGCCCTGCTGTGCAAATGCAATGCACATGCCTGGCTCCTGCTTCTCTCCTGCACTCCAGCAGGTGAGTGAGCAAGGCTCCTTCAGTCAGCGGCAGAAGGCAGACTGATGAGACAAGGCTGATGCAGGATTCACCAAAGCCACGGAAAACGATTGCATGTAGGTTTGAGAGCAGGAGCATCCTTCTCTCCCTAGAGCTTCACAACGATTGCCCTTGCCACAAGTGCCATGGTCAGTGTGTGCCCAGAACAGCAATCCAACTCACAGACAGCAAGGACACGACGCCTGCCAGAGCGCGTTGCTGTGGCTGACATAGCCAGTGAGGAGTGTGCTGCACCTGCATTTCACTGTGCTTTGTGCAGGAAGGTTGACGTTGCTGGGCTGTGCTTGGCTTATTTGGCTTGCCCAGCACTGCTTGCCTGCCACGGCCATCAAAAGATTGGCTCTTCAACACCCAAGCACGCGCATGCTGCTGTAGTCATTGTGTTCTTTGTTGTGTGTCTGTTTATTGGGAAGGAGCCAGTGGCACAGGGCTGCAGAGAGCAGGGCGGCAGGGAACTTCCCAAAGAGGCTGCGAGGCCGTGCTGGGTGCTGCCCTGTGAGCTGTTAGCAGGCAGAGCTGGGAGCCAGGCGCTGCTGCCTGCCACGGGGCCTGCCCACCCTGATCGTGCAAGCAGGGCATGCCACAAGGCTCTGTCGGGGGCGTGCAATCCCAGCTTCTGCCTCCAGTCCTGCTTGGAACCCCTCCTGTTGCCACCCGTCCCTCCCCCACCGCCACCACGCCCAGCACCTGGAACCAGGCACTCTGTGACATCAGCCCCGCATCCAAGAGAACCCCAGGCAACAGGAATCCTGCAGGCAGTACGTCGGCAGCCACACTGGTGGTGACAAGCCCTCGTTCTTGCAGCTGCCACATGTTGCTGGTAGTGATGGATGTTCTCCTCCTCCTCGTTGTCCTGCTGGCCATGTGCTGTCCTGTGCACGGCACATGGGATAGCTGTGGGTAAGTGGCCCGAGGCTCTGGGGGGGAGATTGGGCAACCCTTGTGAGCTTCTCTGGAGGGGTCCTGCTTGTCCCCCATGGCCACCCCAGTGGCTCTTGAAGGCCATGTGGGAGGCTCAGCTCCTTGCCATCACCCAGGCTGCCAGCACAGCTCATCTACGGGCTGAAGCAGAAAGCGGGGAAAGGGGAGCGGGCACACAGCCCACGGGTTTCCTCGGCCCTTCTGGCCATGCCTTGAGGGGAGGGAAGATGGCTGGCCTTTAGCCGGAATGGCGCAAGCTTCCATGGAGCTAACCAGAATGGAGTTTCTGGTTACAGAGGCACCTGCGGCCTTCGGCCTGCGGCTTTTCACTACGGCATGTCGCGCGTTGTGGGTGGCAGAGATGCCCAGCCAGGGGCCTGGCCTTGGATCGTCAGCATCGAGGCTCCCTTGGAAGGAGGCACGGCGCACATCTGCGGGGGCTCCCTCATCAGCCCACAGTGGGTCCTCACATCAGCCCACTGCTTCATCGAGGCCAGGTAAGGAGGACCAGGGATCGGGGCTAGCCCCACACTCTAGCAGGTGCCCTGAGCACAGCAGCACGTGCTGCAGCATGTCCTGTTGCCCTGCAGTACGCCCAGTGCCTGGGCACTCCGCAGCCACCTGAGAGGCTGCTCAGGAGAAGGCTGAGCTCGTGCCACTGCTTCCCAGCAGCCTCCAGCTCGACACTGCTTGAGCCCAAGGAGCATGTGGTCTGTCGCACCCTCCCAAGCACTGCTTTCCTCTCTGCCTTGCCAAGCAGAAGGCAGGGCGACTGCTGTGCTGCTGCAGCATGTGGCTCTGCTCCCTCTGAGCCCTCTCTCCATCTGCCTTCCAGGAACATCACCATGTGGCAGGTGGTGGTAGGTGCCACCCGGCTGACCCAGCTGGGACCTGAGGCCCAGGCGCGTAACATCAAGCAGCTGCTGGTTCACCAGCACTTCAATAATATCACACGGAGGAACGACATTGCCTTGCTGGAACTGGAGCAGCCTGTCCAGTGCAACAACTATGTACAGCTTGCCTGCGTGCCCGATGCCTCGCTGAGAGTCTCGGAGCTGACAGAGTGCTACGTCAGTGGCTGGGGTGCCAGGACTGCAAGAGGTGAGCTCCCAAAATGTAGTCACGTTGCGAGTGCAAGCTTGGCCAGCTTGGGGAGGCAGGTTGCTCTTCCTGACGGCAGAGGCGAAAGCCAGAATCAGGCTGTGGGGACGTATGCCTCTTAGAGAGGGGGGTGTGAGCCACTGACCCAGAGCAAGGCAGAAAGGAAGGAGCGGTCCAGCGCCTCCCCACATGCAAAGCCGAGCCCCGGGATAGGGCTTCAGTCACGCAGGGAAGGAGAACTGGCAATGAGCTGCTGGGTGTTCATTTCTTTCTGTGCTCTTCACAGATGGAGGATCGGCATATGTGCTGCAGGAGGCCCAGGTCCACCTCATTGATGCCGGGGTCTGTAACAGCAGCGGCTGGTACAAAGGGGCCATCCACACCCACAACATCTGTGCTGGCTATCCGCAGGGTGGCATCGACACTTGCCAGGTAGGAGCGTGCTACAAGCCAAGCCCCGGCAGCACGGGCAGCCCCGCCACAACCGCCCAAACCTGCACCGTCACGGGCTTTTCCTGGCCACTCACACTCCCATTGCTGTGTCCCCACTGCTGAGGGCCTTACCCCCCTTCCCCTTTTGCACGCCTTTGCCCAGGGCCTGCCTGCCTTGTCCCAGAGGCCTGGCACTATGTCCACAACGCCCACCCGGTGCCCTTGGCAGCCCAGAGCTTCACTGTCCCAAGCCAGACACAGCCATCTCACACACCTGCAGCAACAACGTGCCGCAGGGAGAGCGAGCCCTGCCTTACAGGCCCACCGCCCCCTCCCAGGCAAGCTTCTCCAGAGCTTGGCTGGCCACTAAATACAGCTCTGGAAGTGCCACGAGAGGGAAGGAGCCAGCCACTGGGCTGACGGTGGCCACCCAACAACCCCTTCATCCTTTCTCCTCTGCTGCAGGGGGACAGCGGTGGGCCTCTTGTGTGCCAAGACAAGAGCGCTGACTACTTCTGGCTTGTTGGCCTGACCAGCTGGGGGATGGGCTGTGCGAGAGCAAAGAAGCCCGGAGTCTACACCTCCACCCAGCACTTCTACAGCTGGATCCTGGAACAGATGGGCCTGCACACAGCAGTAGCGACTACTGCAATGCCGCAGCCAGCCTTCACCTCCACCCCCGTTCACAGGCCAACACCAACAGAAGCAGGAAGGTTTATACCCTGCCCACTTCCAGTGCAGAAGCTGTGGGATTTCCTTACTTGGCTGCAGAAGTTGGTGCAGTTCCTAATAGGAGAAAAGGTTTGAGCAGCAGGACAAAGAGGATCCAGGGCTGGCTGCAGCGCACCACCACCATTTCCCGCTGGGGCACTGCCTGCTGATGCAAAGGCAGCCTCAGTGTCAAAGGCCTGCTCTGTCCTGCCCGCGCTCCTCTCAACGGAAGAGCTCAGCTGGCTGAGTCCCTGCAATAAAGTGTTTCATTTCTGTGGCTAACCAGGCGCCAGTCCTCTTCAGTCTCGTGTGCAAGGCCAGGACTTCCACACCCGGCACCTGCCGAAGGAAGCAGGCTGCGGGCAGGCAAGTCGGGCACAAAGGGTCACAGCAAAGGGTTGAAGCTCTGCCTGCTGAGCAAGAAGGATGAGGGTGCAGTGGAGCAAGGGAAGGCAGGTCACTGCGGGGCTCAGGGCCTTGGGGATGGCAGTTGGAAGCACAGAATGCCTTAGGCCCGCTCCTGGTGGGATCCCTGTGTGCGTCTGTATGAGGCGCAAGCGAACTTGAACGTGGACCCTCAGGGCCCAGGAAACACAGATCTAGAAAGACCCAAGGCTTGCACCAGGCACTGCTGAGGGAGCCTTGGCTTTGAGCCCCACATATGACATGGACTTAATTTCCAGACTGTTATCTGAGGCATCTACGAACACGCTGTGCTTATGAATCCAGGGAGTGAAGCTGTGTTTCTCTTTCAGTAGCCTCATCCTCTGGTCTCATGGTTTCATGCCGGCCGGCAACCAAGCACCACGCAGCCGCCTGCTCACTCCCCCTCATCCGGAGGGCTGGGGAGGAGAATCAGAAAGGAATGTAAAACTTGAGGGTTGAGATAAGAACAATTTAATAATTTAAACAGAATAAAGAGGTAGGAACATCAGTAATAACAATGATAATAGTAACAATTAGGATGGAAAGGTGGGGGAAAAGGGTAAAATCCAAAGGAAAAGGGAAAAGGGGAGAAAACCCCCAAGTGATGCACAGTACAACTGCTCTCCACGTGCTGACTGATGCGCAGCCAGTCTCCGAGCAACGATCCCTCCCCAGCTAACCCTCCTACTTTCTATACCAAGCATGACGTCCCATGGTATGGAATACCTCTTTGGCTGGTTCAGGGCAGCTGACCTGGCTGTGTCCCTTCCCAGTCTCTTGTGCTCCCCCAGCACTCTGGCTGGCAAGGCCCAAGAATCCAAAAAGCCCTTGACTTTAGTATAAACATTACCCAGCAACAACTAAGAACATCAGTGCGGCTATCAACATTGTTCTCACATCACAGGCAAAACACAGCACTGTACTAGCCACTAAGAAGAAAATTAACTCTATCCCAACTGAAACCAGGACATCTGGAAACCCAGGAAAGGCCTGGACTGCATTCACATGGGTGTAAGCAGTGGTTCCATCTGCAGGGATACTTGTCAAGGTATTGCTTTGTCTGTGTCAATCTGTTTTGCCCTTCACATTCATTGTGGTGCTCTCTCTGTGTGTATGTGTGTGTCTGGCTCTTTGGAATGCAGCTGCACGCGCGTGGGAAGATCCATTTAGGCTGGCATAGGAGCAGCCCCCCAGGTGCCCACCTCATTCAGATCAACCAGACCTGAAAGGAGAAATCCCACAGTGTTCAGAAGCCTGCCGGCTCTGGCTGCTCCGTAACAGAGTGGGCAAGGAAACCCAAAGCAACTCTGCAGCAGAGAGCACCGGGTGGGCAGGGAGGCAGCACTGGCTCTGTCATATAAACTCCCAAATTAGGGGGCTCTGAGTGAGTGCTAAACTCTCATTTAGTGTTGAACTGCATGTGTAAGACTTGTGTGCACAAAGGTGAGGTCAAGCTGACCCCCTGTAAAGTTGTCAAAATTGATGACTGAAGAGATTCCTAATTAAGGGATTCAGCCTTGGGAAGGATGGGAGAGAAAGAAGAGATGGTGAAAAGAGTGGCTCACGTCACTAGTGACATCACAATGGCACCATGAAGCCCCGCTGACTGTGGGCATACTCCCTGGATACCGGCCGGCCCCAGCCCGCAGCGGGAGGGTGGCCATCCCACAGCAGCACCGGCCCCGCATCACCACCACCATGTGCCAGCGGGTCTGCTGGGCACTGCCGCCATGCAGGAGACAGAACAGGAGCCCCCGGACCAGCTGCCAGCGCTGACGGTGCAGTGGCACAGGGGCAGAGGATGCTGCTGGTGTTGGCAGTGGCGTTGGTAATGGCACTGGTGCCGGCTGGCCCCACGGCCGAGGGCTGGGAGCAGTGATGGCTGCAGCCGCTCAGTGCTGGTGAGGTGGAGATGTGCTGACACATAGAGATGGGCTGAAGCGGTTGCCATCCTTTGGCCCAAATGCACTTGCATGCTTCCACTCAGTCGCCTGCCTGTGTGTGTGTATGTTCTACCCGTTCTTTAAAAAATTGGCCAGAAAGAAAGGAAAGCATTTATGCGTGCTCGACACAAAGTAAAGTTTGGCCTTGTGGCCCCTCTTGAGGCCAACCAACCGGCAGACGTCCCCTAAGGATTCTCACAGGAGTCGAAGGCTTCACCATCCCCTCTCTGGAGGAGGAGGAAGTGCATGTTGCTGAAGCGACCACAGAGCATCTGCTCTGCTGTTCAGTGGATGGGCAGGTCAGCGGCAGCATGAGAAATGCTCCCTTGTCCGACATGTGCCAGATCACTCCGAGTTTGCAGGCTCTGGCCAGCAAGTGAAAACCAAAAGCCCAGGAAGGGAGGACTTGGCTGTGCAGGGTGGGGTGACAGCACAAGTGGAAAGAAACGCCAAAAGATAGAAGCAAGAGGCTTCTGGCGGCCAGAAGATTAAAGAAAACAAGGACAGAAAGGTGAAGAACAAGGATGAAAGATAAGCAAGCCCTCAGCAGCATCAGGAGAAATATTTCCTAACTCCTTGCTGGCTGTTTCAGGTGCATGGGTGTTGCATGCTGGTCTGTGACCAGGGCATGGTTCTCTCTGTATTCTCGGGAACAGAATTAAGACTCAAAATGGAGTCAAGAGCCAAGGAACTTTATTTGCCCAACAAGAAATCTGCGAATGCCAAGGGAGAGAGAGAGAGAGATACAGAGAGAAAAAGGAGGGAAAAAAGAAGGGAAGAAAGAAAGAATTCACAGCAATAGCTACACCCCAGTGCTGTGGTGTCCCAACAGTCCGATTCGTTTCCAAGTCTGGTGCGGGAATGTTCCGTCCGACGTTAGTTGCTTCCAGCTTTTATACAGTTGTTTCAAGCTGTTCTGCTTCGCCACACCTTCCACCCAGCAATGGTGTACGTGCCCAGCATGGTCCTCAGGGGCCTCCAAGCACCTTTACCCCCCTGACCCCAAGGTCTGGGTGCATGCACAGGGGTTTGGTTAAGTTTTGCAGGATCAGCATCCCCTCATTGCTCCATGGCATCAATCGGTCTCCTCCTTTAACAATGTATAGATAAATCTCTGCGGTGGCAGTGGTGTTATCTTCCTGCCTTAACAACGTATAGGTAGATCATTCACTGTGGCGATGGCATGAGTTTCCTGCCATAGCAATGTTGAGACAACACCTCTGCTGTGGCGATGATGGGTCTCACCGGCGCAGTCTCTTACACCACCCTGTGGCTCAACATCGCTAACTTATGAATTGTTCTCTGAGGTGGCATGAACGATAGAGTAGAGAAAGGAGGAAGGAATAGAGACATGGTCCCTGGTTTCAGGAGGAGAAGAAGAAGAAGAAGAAGAAGAAGAAGAAGTAAAGGTTTACAAGGATAATTACAAGATAATGTGCATTCACAAGGGCAAGTAGAAGTATCATAATAAAAATCAAAGCGATAGTTAGCACAACAAAGGTGGCAAAATAAACTGGTACAAGAACATACAGGTATTCCATTATTTCCTGCAAATTCAACGACACAAAGCGAAGCAATTGCAGTCCTCGTGGTTAAAGCAGTCTGCTGCCCTGCTTTGCTAAAGTCGCGGTCAGGATACGCAGTAGGAAAATAGATTTCCACGCCCCCTTAGCTTAATGCGCGTGTACCGTCTGGGTCTAGAAACTTCGGTCGCCAATTTAGGTAAAAGAAAATAAGCAATAACACTATACAATCTGTATTACTGATGGTGTGGTTTGGTGCACAGCACGAATTTGTTTAACACCGTTGAACAGTGTTAATATGGTATAAACTCTGAGTTTATAAGTTGAGAGTATAAACAGAGTGTAAACAGCGTTAAACACAGACAGTAGTTATAAAATGCATCTTAGCTACAACATGTTGAA
The DNA here is from genome assembly GCF_017639655.2 of Falco naumanni. Taxonomy (NCBI): domain Eukaryota; kingdom Metazoa; phylum Chordata; class Aves; order Falconiformes; family Falconidae; genus Falco; species Falco naumanni. The sequence goes on from NC_054057.1 coordinate 63,136,375, forward strand.
TCAATTGTATAAAACATGGAATGATACAGGGTAAAAACATCAGCATGGCAAGACCACATAACAAATAAAATAGGGTTCGCTTAACTCATGGACCACCAGGGAGCCAGGAAAACATGTCAATGTCCCAGCCTTTCCATGTCTGGACAGGAACACGGGCCAGCTTTCATATTCCTGCAGTAACCCGTTCAACATTTTTGCCGCTATCATCAATTTTTAAGCAGCAATTAGAATCATTTAGTTTACCACAAACACCTCCTTCTTTGGCTAGCAGGTAATCAAGAACCGTGCGATGCTGCATATGTTTGCATTTGTGTAGCCTGATCTGCCAATAGGCCAAGGGCATGTGCTGTCTCGTTAGTAATGATCTGCAGCACAACTTGCAATGGAATAATGCGATTTAGATTATAGATAGGTTCTCGAGCACCGCTGAGCCACTCATTGGGGTTCCATGTGGCAGGTCCACAGTGTTTTATGACACGTTGAGGGGTCCACTTCTCTTGGCCCCAAGTTTGATCACTACCACCTGTTACAGAAGTGTCAATGGACCGCCGATGTTGATTAAGGTCATCATATCTCCTAACTCCCAAACTGTCTCCATTTTCCTCTGGTAGCAGGCAACAGAAGGGGCGCATATAACCCACAGAACATGTTCCACTCCAATTATTTGGCAATTTTCGATAGGCATGATGACCACAAATCCAATAATGACCTTTCAGGGTCAGAGTTCCATTTATAAATGGTCCATCCCCTTTGCGCCTTACATCGGAATTACATGGAGTTTCAAAATAAGTGGTATCTTTTAAGCCAAAGGGTGCTTAATTCAATTATTTGCCTTTTCCCCTTTAATCCAAAGATCACATTTCCATGCTCCTACGGGGCTACTATAGTTACACTTAACGGTAACTGTGTGGTTAGTTATGCCACGGATGGCACAAGTCCAAGGGTCAGGTTCCCTTAATACCTTAGCTCCACTAAGATTGCTACTAGACCAAAAGTTATCAAATAGTTTTGTATGTCCAGTTCATGGACCCGTGCCCAACTTAGCCTGCGAGAGATAACTTTTCCATTGGTGGTGTTGCTTTACAAACACCATAACATGTCACCCTCGGCATGAAGAGACTGGTTATAAGTTGAACAATTAATAGGTCGACAGCCTGGATTAATACAAAGATTTCCATATTTAAATGTCTAGTTACACACTCTGTGACCCACAAAAATTCCATTGCTGTTGTTCCGATTAAGACAGTGTTCTCCTTTTCCTGGAACTTGGATTTATCTGTAGGACAAGGCCTCAAGGACAAGAGTCCAAGTACTGATAGCCAGAAGAATAGAGTCTCGTTAGAACTTGTAGGGCACTAGCCCTGGGAACAAAGGAACAAGCTAACTGCAGACCCCTGAGCCGTTACTGTTGAGGAGGCAACCAGACGGACAGAGAAACAAGTAGCCAGATAAGGGAACGCTTAGCGCCGATATGTAACTTTGCTAATCAAGAAAGCCGCCTAGAAAGAAACCCCCTAACTTTGGAATAGAAATTGTTGCTATGTCAAGGTAAACCAATAAGCTCCTATTGTTCTAACGGTGTGCCTTAAATATCAACCAATCAGTGTTTTTTACGCTTAAGATTTAACCAATCAGTGTGTAATATGTAGAAGGTAGAAACGTATATATGTGTAAGAAAATCACTCATAAAGGGACAACTTGCTTGCATCAAGCTGCGTCCCGTCTCTTCATTTGCCGCACCAAGCCTGCTAGGAGTGCAGAGGAGTTGCGCTCTGTGCTACGAGGTACACCTGAGGCCTCTGGACAGAAAGCCGGACTTGTTTGGGGAGGGAGCATGCTCCAGCATCATCCGCAGAGCCATAAGAACTCCTTACACTGCATGATCAAGAGGAAGCAAAGGGCATGCCCATGTTTCCAGAGATCAAAGTTCAGCTGGAGGCATGCCCTGCAGTCCTGGGTAGGAACAGAGCTGGGAGCTGCAGCACCATGGCTTGCCGCGGCCCAAGCACAGAGCAAGAGGAGGACGGTCCTGGCAGCTTCAGAGGCAGGCCCTTCTGCAGCTCCCGCAGGGGGGGCATGCCTAGGTGGGCAGCAGCTGAGGGCATGCATGCTCAAGCACCTCCAAGTCCTTCCTGCCTCTGGGAGGTGGAGAGGTGGCCAGTGGTTGGCAGGCCTGGTCCTCTTGCAAGGTGGGGATGCTGGGGCTGAGCAAGCACGTTGGCTGACACTGTAGGACATCCACATGCCTGAATCCTGGCTCCTTGATCCCCCCTTCTCTCCATTTGCCGTGCTTATACGTGCCCCTCATCTTCCCTGAGTGCTGCCTCTCTCAGCCCTGCTCTCCTCCCAGAGACGGGCCAACCCCAGTTATTTTTTCCCCCCTTTGCTCCCAGGTTTGCCCCATCTGTCAACACACATGGTCTTTGGGTGTTGTTAGCTAGGTCACCTTGGTCTTGTGTGCCATTACTGACGGGCTTGCCTGGGAACTGCTGTCTCTGCCAGAGTCCTCTCCGCCAAATGACCCCAATCTCTTCCTTCAGGCGTCTGTGAAGTGTGGCCACCTCTGACGGCATTCCCCGCTGGCCACCTGCCAAAACTGGTGCTGAAAGAGCAGGGTTTCCCCAGCAGACAAGTTGTCTTCTCCAAGGCCGCCTTCTGCCTGCTCTCAGCAGACACACGGGAACCGGCAGCCGGTCCCTTTTCAAAACACAAAGCAGCCTTGAGCCCGCTTGCTTGGAGGCCAGTTCTGGGGCCTAGGAAGCCCTGCTGCGCCTCAAGGGCCTTGAGAGCAGCTCTTCCACTTTCAGACAGAGCCTGCCCGCTCCTCCTCCTCGGGACCCGGTTGCTCCCTCCGCTGTGCGCCTTATGCCTCGCCACAGAAGCCAGGATGGCAGCAGGGAGCTGCTGCACCTTTCACAAGCTTGGAGGCTGCCATCCTTCAAGCCATTGCCCTCGACCCTCCAGGGACCTAGCCCTGCTGTGCAAATGCAATGCACATGCCTGGCTCCTGCTTCTCTCCTGCACTCCAGCAGGTGAGTGAGCAAGGCTCCTTCAGTCAGCGGCAGAAGGCAGACTGATGAGACAAGGCTGATGCAGGATTCACCAAAGCCACGGAAAACGATTGCATGTAGGTTTGAGAGCAGGAGCATCCTTCTCTCCCTAGAGCTTCACAACGATTGCCCTTGCCACAAGTGCCATGGTCAGTGTGTGCCCAGAACAGCAATCCAACTCACAGACAGCAAGGACACGACGCCTGCCAGAGCGCGTTGCTGTGGCTGACATAGCCAGTGAGGAGTGTGCTGCACCTGCATTTCACTGTGCTTTGTGCAGGAAGGTTGACGTTGCTGGGCTGTGCTTGGCTTATTTGGCTTGCCCAGCACTGCTTGCCTGCCACGGCCATCAAAAGATTGGCTCTTCAACACCCAAGCACGCGCATGCTGCTGTAGTCATTGTGTTCTTTGTTGTGTGTCTGTTTATTGGGAAGGAGCCAGTGGCACAGGGCTGCAGAGAGCAGGGCGGCAGGGAACTTCCCAAAGAGGCTGCGAGGCCGCGCTGGGTGCTGCCCTGTGAGCTGTTAGCAGGCAGAGCTGGGAGCCAGGCGCTGCTGCCTGCCACGGGGCCTGCCCACCCTGATCGTGCAAGCAGGGCATGCCACAAGGCTCTGTCGGGGGCGTGCAATCCCAGCTTCTGCCTCCAGTCCTGCTTGGAACCCCTCCTGTTGCCCCCCGTCCCTCCCCCACCGCCACCACGCCCAGCACCTGGAACCAGGCACTCTGTGACATCAGCCCCGCATCCAAGAGAACCCCAGGCAACAGGAATCCTGCAGGCAGTACGTCGGCAGCCACACTGGTGGTGACAAGCCCTCGTTCTTGCAGCTGCCACATGTTGCTGGTAGTGATGGATGTTCTCCTCCTCCTCTTTGTCCTGCTGGCCATGTGCTGTCCTGTGCACGGCACATGGGATAGCTGTGGGTAAGTGGCCCGAGGCTCTGGGGGGGAGATTGGGCAACCCTTGTGAGCTTCTCTGGAGGGGTCCTGCTTGTCCCCCATGGCCACCCCAGTGGCTCTTGAAGGCCATGTGGGAGGCTCAGCTCCTTGCCATCACCCAGGCTGCCAGCACAGCTCATCTACGGGCTGAAGCAGAAAGCGGGGAAAGGGGAGCGGGCACACAGCCCACGGGTTTCCTCGGCCCTTCTGGCCATGCCTTGAGGGGAGGGAAGATGGCTGACCTTTAGCCGGAATGGCGCAAGCTTGCATGGAGCTAACCAGAATGGAGTTTCTGGTTACAGAGGCACCTGCGGCCTTCGGCCTGCGGCTTTTCACTACGGCATGTCGCGCGTTGTGGGTGGCAGAGATGCCCAGCCAGGGGCCTGGCCTTGGATCGTCAGCATCGAGGCTCCCTTGGAAGGAGGCACGGCGCACATCTGCGGGGGCTCCCTCATCAGCCCACAGTGGGTCCTCACATCAGCCCACTGCTTCATCGAGGCCAGGTAAGGAGGACCAGGGATCGGGGCTAGCCCCACACTCTAGCAGGTGCCCTGAGCACAGCAGCACGTGCTGCAGCATGTCCTGTTGCCCTGCAGTACGCCCAGTGCCTGGGCACTCCGCAGCCACCTGAGAGGCTGCTCAGGAGAAGGCTGAGCTTGTGCCACTGCTTCCCAGCAGCCTCCAGCTCGACACTGCTTGAGCCCAAGGAGCATGTGGTCTGTCGCACCCTCCCAAGCACTGCTTCCCTCTCTGCCTTGCCAAGCAGAAGGCAGGGCGACTGCTGTGCTGCTGCAGCATGTGGCTCTGCTCCCTCTGAGCCCTCTCTCCATCTGCCTTCCAGGAACATCACCATGTGGCAGGTGGTGGTAGGTGCCACCCGGCTGACCCAGCTGGGACCTGAGGCCCAGGCGCGCAACATCAAGCAGCTGCTGGTTCACCAGCACTTCAATAATATCACACGGAGGAACGACATTGCCTTGCTGGAACTGGAGCAGCCTGTCCAGTGCAACAACTATGTACAGCTTGCCTGCGTGCCCGATGCCTCGCTGAGAGTCTCGGAGCTGACAGAGTGCTACGTCAGTGGCTGGGGGTGCCAGGACTGCAAGAGGTGAGCTCCCAAAATGTAGTCACGTTGCGAGTGCAAGCTTGGCCAGCTTGGGGAGGCAGGTTGCTCTTCCTGACGGCAGAGGCGAAAGCCAGAATCAGGCTGTGGGGACGTATGCCTCTTAGAGAGGGGGGTGTGAGCCACTGACCCAGAGCAAGGCAGAAAGGAAGGAGCGGTCCAGCGCCTCCCCACATGCAAAGCCGAGCCCCGGGATAGGGCTTCAGTCACGCAGGGAAGGAGAACTGGCAATGAGCTGCTGGGTGTTCATTTCTTTCTGTGCTCTTCATAGATGGAGGATTGGCGTATGTGCTGCAGGAGGCCCAGGTCCACCTCATTGATGCCGGGGTCTGTAACAGCAGCGGCTGGTACAAAGGGGCCATCCACACCCACAACATCTGTGCTGGCTATCCGCAGGGTGGCATCGACACTTGCCAGGTAGGAGTGTGCTACAAGCCAAGCCCCGGCAGCACGGGCAGCCCCGCCACAACCGCCCAAACCTGCACCGTCACGGGCTTTTCCTGGCCACTCACACTCCCATTGCTGTGTCCCCACTGCTGAGGGCCTTACCCCCCTTCCCCTTTTGCACGCCTTTGCCCAGGGCCTGCCTGCCTTGTCCCAGAGGCCTGGCACTATGTCCACAACGCCCACCCGGTGCCCTTGGCAGCCCAGAGCTTCACCGTCCCAAGCCAGACACAGCCATCTCACACACCTGCAGCAACAACGTGCCGCAGGGAGAGTGAGCCCTGCCTTACAGGCCCACCGCCCCCTCCCAGGCAAGCTTCTCCAGAGCTTGGCTGGCCACTAAATACAGCTCTGGAAGTGCCACGAGAGGGAAGGAGCCAGCCACTGGGCTGACGGTGGCCACCCAACAACCCCTTCATCCTTTCTCCTCTGCTGCAGGGGGACAGCGGTGGGCCTCTTGTGTGCCAAGACAAGAGCGCTGACTACTTCTGGCTTGTTGGCCTGACCAGCTGGGGGATGGGCTGTGCGAGAGCAAAGAAGCCCGGAGTCTACACCTCCACCCAGCACTTCTACAACTGGATCCTGGAACAGATGGGCCTGCACACAGCAGTAGCGACTACTGCAAGGCCACAGCCAGCCTTCACCTCCACCCCCGTTCACAGGCCAACACCAACAGAAGCAGGAAGGTTTATACCCTGCCCACTTCCAGTGCAGAAGCTGTGGGATTTCCTTACTTGGCTGCAGAAGTTGGTGCAGTTCCTAATAGGAGAAAAGGTTTGAGCAGCAGGACAAAGAGGATCCAGGGCTGGCTGCAGCGCACCACCACCATTTCCCGCTGGGGCACTGCCTGCTGATGCAAAGGCAGCCTCAGTGTCAAAGGCCTGCTCTGTCCTGCCTGCGCTCCTCTCAACGGAAGAGCTCAGCTGGCTGAGTCCCTGCAATAAAGTGTTTCATTTCTGTGGCTAACCAGGCGCCAGTCCTCTTCAGTCTCGTGTGCAAGGCCAGGACTTCCACACCCGGCACCTGCCAAAGGAAGCAGGCTGCGGGCAGACAAGTCGGGCACAAAGGGTCACAGCAAAGGGCTGAAGCTCTGCCTGCTGAGCAAGGAGGATGAGGGTGCAGTGGAACAAGGGAAGGCAGGTCACTGCGGGGCTCAGGGCCTTGGGGATGGCAGTTGGAAGCACAGAATGCCTTAGGCCCGCTCCTGGTGGGATCCCTGTGTGCGTCTGTATGAGGCGCAAGCGAACTGGAACGTGGACTCTCAGAGCCCAGGAAACACAGATCTAGAAAGACCCAAGGCTTGCACCAGGCACTGGTGAGGGAGCCTTGGCTTTGAGCCCCACATATGACATGGACTTAATTTCCAGACTGTTATCTGAGGCATCTACGAACACGCTGTGCTTATGAATCCAGGGAGTGAAGCTGTGTTTCTCTTTCAGTAGCCTCATCCTCTGGTCTCATGGTTTCATGCCGGCCGGCAACCAAGCACCACGCAGCCGCCTGCTCACTCCCCCTCATCCGGAGGGCTGGGGAGGAGAATCAGAAAGGAATGTAAAGCTTGAGGGTTGAGATAAGAACAATTTAATAATTTAAACAGAATAAAGAGGTAGGAACATCAGTAATAACAATGATAATAGTAACAATTAGGATGGAAAGGTGGGGGAAAAGGGTAAAATCCAAAGGAAAAGGGAAAAGGGGAGAAAACCCCCAAGTGATGCACAGTACAACTGCTCACCACGTGCTGACTGATGCGCAGCCAGTCTCCGAGCAACGATCCCTCCCCAGCTAACCCTCCTACTTTCTATACCAAGCATGACGTCCCATGGTATGGAATACCTCTTTGGCTGGTTCAGGGCAGCTGACCTGGCTGTGTCCCTTCCCAGTCTCTTGTGCTCCCCCAGCACTCTGGCTGGCAAGGCCCAAGAATCCAAAAAGCCCTTGACTTTAGTATAAACATTACCCAGCAACAACTAAGAACATCAGTGCGGCTATCAACATTGTTCTCACATCACAGGCAAAACACAGCACTGTACTAGCCACTAAGAAGAAAATTAACTCTATCCCAACTGAAACCAGGACATCTGGAAACCCAGGAAAGGCCTGGACTGCATTCACATGGGTGTAAGCAGTGGTTCCATCTGCAGGGATACTTGTCAAGGTATTGCTTTGTCTGTGTCAATCTGTTTTGCCCTTCACATTCATTGTGGTGCTCTCTCTGTGTGTATGTGTGTGTCTGGCTCTTTGGAATGCAGCTGCACGCGCGTGGGAAGATCCATTTAGGCTGGCATAGGAGCAGCCCCCCAGGTGCCCACCTCATTCAGATCAACCAGACCTGAAAGGAGAAATCCCACAGTGTCCAGAAGCCTGCCGGCTCTGGCTGCTCCGTAACAGAGTGGGCAAGGAAACCCAAAGCAACTCTGCAGCAGAGAGCACCGGGTGGGCAGGGAGGCAGCACTGGCTCTGTCATATAAACTCCCAAATTAGGGGGCTCTGAGTGAGTGCTAAACTCTCATTTAGTGTTGAACTGCATGTGTAAGACTTGTGTGCACAAAGGTGAGGTCAAGCTGACCCCCTGTAAAGTTGTCAAAATTGATGACTGAAGAGATTCCTAATTAAGGGATTCAGCCTTGGGAAGGATGGGAGAGAAAGAAGAGATAGTGAAAAGAGTGGCTCACGTCACTAGTGACATCACAATGGCACCATGAAGCCCCGCTGACTGTGGGCATACTCCCTGGATACCGGCCGGCCCCAGCCCGCAGCGGGAGGGTGGCCATCCCGCAGCAGCACTGGCCCCGCATCACCACCACCATGTGCCAGCGGGTCTGCTGGGCACTGCCGCCATGCAGGAGACAGAACAGGAGCCCCCGGACCAGCTGCCAGCGCTGACGGTGCAGTGGCACAGGGGCAGAGGATGCTGCTGGTGTTGGCAGTGGCGTTGGTAATGGCACTGGTGCCGGCTGGCCCCACGGCCGAGGGCTGGGAGCAGTGATGGCTGCAGCCGCTCAGTGCTGGTGAGGTGGAGATGTGCTGACACATAGAGATGGGCTGAAGCGGTTGCCATCCTTTGGCCCAAATGCACTTGCATGCTTCCACTCAGTCGCCTGCCTCTGTGTGTGTATGTTCTACCTGTTCTTTAAAAAATTGGCCAGAAAGAAAGGAAAGCATTTATGCGTGCTCGACACAAAGTAAAGTTTGGCCTTGTGGCCCCTCTTGAGGCCAACCAACCGGCAGACGTCCCCTAAGGATTCTCACAGGAGTCAAAGGCTTCACCATCCCCTCTCTGGAGGAGGAGGAAGTGCATGTTGCTGAAGCGACCACAGAGCATCTGCTCTGCTGTTCAGTGGATGGGCAGGTCAGCGGCAGCATGAGAAATGCTCCCTTGTCCGACATGTGCCAGATCACTCCGAGTTTGCAGGCTCTGGCCAGCAAGTGAAAACCAAAAGCCCAGGAAGGGAGGACTTGGCTGTGCAGGGTGGGGTGACAGCACAAGTGGAAAGAAACGCCAAAAGACAGAAGCAAGAGGCTTCTGGCGGCCAGAAGATTAAAGAAAACAAGGACAGAAAGGTGAAGAACAAGGATGAAAGATAAGCAAGCCCTCAGCAGCATCAGGAGAAATATTTCCTAACTCCTTGCTGGCTGTTTCAGGTGCATGGGTGTTGCATGCTGGTCTGTGACCAGGGCATGGTTCTCTCTGTATTCTCGGGAACAGAATTAAGACTCAAAATGGAGTCAAGAGCCAAGGAACTTTATTTGCCCAACAAGAAATCTGCGAATGCCAAGGGAGAGAGAGAGAGAGATACAGAGAGAAAAAGGAGGGAAAAAAGAAGGGAAGAAAGAAAGAATTCACAGCAATAGCTACACCCCAGTGCTGTGGTGTCCCAACAGTCCGATTTGTTTCCAAGTCTGGTGCGGGAATGTTCCGTCCGACGTTAGTTGCTTCCAGCTTTTATACAGTTGTTTCAAGCTGTTCTGCTTCGCCACACCTTCCACCCAGCAATGGTGTACGTGCCCAGCATGGTCCTCAGGGGCCTCCAAGCACCTTTACCCCCCTGACCCCAAGGTCTGGGTGCATGCACAGGGGTTTGGTTAAGTTTTGCAGGATCAGCATCCCCTCATTGCTCCATGGCATCAATCGGTCTCCTCCTTTAACAATGTATAGATAAATCTCTGCGGTGGCAGTGGTGTTATCTTCCTGCCTTAACAACGTATAGGTAGATCATTCACTGTGGCGATGGCATGAGTTTCCTGCCATAGCAATGTTGAGACAACACCTCTGCTGTGGCGATGATGGGTCTCACCGGCGCAGTCTCTTACACCACCCTGTGGCTCAACATCGCTAACTTATGAATTGTTCTCTGAGGTGGCGTGAACGATAGAGTAGAGAAAGGAGGAAGGAATAGAGACATGGTCCCTGGTTTCAGGAGGAGAAGAAGAAGAAGAAGAAGAAGAAGAAGAAGAAGTAAAGGTTTACAAGGATAATTACAAGATAATGTGCATTCACAAGGGCAAGTAGAAGTATCATAATAAAAATCAAAGCGATAGTTAGCACAACAAAGGTGGCAAAATAAACTGGTACAAGAACATACAGGTATTCCATTATTTCCTGCAAATTCAACGACACAAAGCGAAGCAATTGCAGTCCTCGTGGTTAAAGCAGTCTGCTGCCCTGCTTTGCTAAAGTCGCGGTCAGGATACGCAGTAGGAAAATAGGAAAATAGATTTCCACGCCCCCTTAGCTTAATGCGCGTGTACCGTCTGGGTCTAGAAACTTCGGTCGCCAATTTAGGTAAAAGAAAATAAGCAATAACACTATACAATCTGTATTACTGATGGTGTGGTTTGGTGCACAGCACGAATTTGTTTAACACCGTTGAACAGTGTTAATATGGTATAAACTCTGAGTTTATAAGTTGAGAGTATAAACAGAGTGTAAACAGCGTTAAACACAGACAGTAGTTATAAAATGCATCTTAGCTACAACATGTTGAATCAATTGTATAAAACATGGAATGATACAGGGTAAAAACATCAGCATGGCAAGACCACATAACAAATAAAATAGGGTTCGCTTAACTCATGGACCACCAGGGAGCCAGGAAAACATGTCAATGTCCCAGCCTTTCCATGTCTGGACAGGAACACGGGCCAGCTTTCATATTCCTGCAGTAACCCGTTCAACATTTTTGCCGCTATCATCAATTTTTAAGCAGCAATTAGAATCATTTAGTTTACCACAAACACCTCCTTCTTTGGCTAGCAGGTAATCAAGAACCGTGCGATGCTGCATATGTTTGCATTTGTGTAGCCTGATCTGCCAATAGGCCAAGGGCATGTGCTGTCTCGTTAGTAATGATCTGCAGCACAACTTGCAATGGAATAATGCGATTTAGATTATAGATAGGTTCTCGAGCACCGCTGAGCCACTCATTGGGGTTCCATGTGGCAGGTCCACAGTGTTTTATGATACGTTGAGGGGTCCACTTCTCTTGGCCCCAAGTTTGATCACTACCACCTGTTACAGAAGTGTCAATGGACCGCCGATGTCGATTAAGGTCATCATATCTCCTAACTCCCAAACTGTCTCCATTTTCCTCTGGTAGCAGGCAACAGAAGGGGCGCATATAACCCACAGAACATGTTCCACTCCAATTATTTGGCAATTTTCGATAGGCATGATGACCACAAATCCAATAATGACCTTTCAGGGTCAGAGTTCCATTTATAAATGGTCCATCCCCTTTGCGCCTTACATCGGAATTACATGGAGTTTCAAAATAAGTGGTATCTTTTAAGCCAAAGGGTGCTTAATTCAATTATTTGCCTTTTCCCCTTTAATCCAAAGATCACATTTCCATGCTCCTACGGGGCTACTATAGTTACACTTAACGGTAACTGTGTGGTTAGTTATGCCACGGATGGCACAAGTCCAAGGGTCAGGTTCCCTTAATACCTTAGCTCCACTAAGATTGCTACTAGACCAAAAGTTATCAAATAGTTTTGTAAGTCCAGTTCATGGACCCGTGCCCAACTTAGCCTGCGAGAGATAACTTTTCCATTGGTGGTGTTGCTTTACAAACACCATAACATGTCACCCTCGGCATGAAGAGACTGGTTATAAGTTGAACAATTAATAGGTCGACAGCCTGGATTAATACAAAGATTTCCATATTTAAATGTCTAGTTACACACTCTGTGACCCACAAAAATTCCATTGCTGTTGTTCCGATTAAGACAGTGTTCTCCTTTTCCTGGAACTTGGATTTATCTGTAGGACAAGGCCTCAAGGACAAGAGTCCAAGTACTGATAGCCTGATGAATAGAGTCTTGTTAGAACTTGTAGGGCACTAGCCCTGGGGACAAAGGAACAAGCTAACTGCAGACCCCTGAGCCGTTACTGTTGAGGAGGCAACCAGACGGACAGAGAAACAAGTAGCCAGATAAGGGAACGCATAGCGCCGATATGTAACTTTGCTAATCAAGAAAGCCGCCTAGAAAGAAACCCCCTAACTTTGGAATAGAAATTGTTGCTATGTCAAGGTAAACCAATAAGCTCCTATTGTTTTAACGGTGTGCCTTAAATATCAACCAATCAGTGTTTTTTACGCTTAAGATTTAACCAATCAGTGTGTAATATGTAGAAGGTAGAAACGTATATATGTGTAAGAAAATCACTCATAAAGGGACAACTTGCTTGCATCAAGCTGCGTCCCGTCTCTTCATTCGCAGCAAATTGGTGACCCCGACGTGATCTGGTGAAGGATCTGACGTGGAGAGACTCCCGAATCGCCTAACTGAGCAACATGCAGCAAATCCCACAGAACTTTGAATGATCCGCTGAAAGGAAGTGGGAGCCGGCCGGCCAGAAATCCCTCCGGAGTTGAGAGGTGAGCTGTGGGAAATCTCTAATGGGGAATCAGGTTTCGTCCCCAGAAAGAGACGTATATGAGCTTATGCAAGGTCTCCTTAACAAACATAAGAAAAGTATTTCTGGGCATGACCTTAAAGCAATGCTTAAGTGGGTGCAAGTAAATATGCCTGCAGTGACTGCAACTACAATTTTCACACGGGAACGTTGGGACGATCCAGGGGTGAAATTGCGGGATTCTGTGACAAAAGGCAATACTGAGTCCCACCATTTGCTCTCTTCATGGAGAGTTATTTTTGAGACTATGAAAGCACAGGAAGAAAAGGCAGAGGAAGGAGAGGCGGAGGAGTCGCAAGCTCCTATAGCCCTTTCCTTATCAGCCTCTAACTCACAGTGCTCTAAACCCCTGGGTGTTAATGCAGTGGAGTATCTGCCAGAAGAAGACCCCTTTGACCCGGGACCGGTAGACCCTGATCAAGAACCTGATTTATAGCCTCCTGATCTGCGTGATGTGTGGGCAAAAATAGAGAAACAAGCCTTAAAGGAGGGGGATTTAGAAATGGCTAAAACTATAGTTGCTCTGGTCTTGTATTCTCAGGGTCGGGCAGGGGGAGCACGATGGGAGGCTCTTTCTTTTTCGGTTGTTAAAGAACTGCGCCGCACGGTTACGGAACATGGTATGTCTTCTCCCTAGTTTATAAGTCTGTTATCTTCTGTGTTTGATACTTATGTCATGAGTCCTCATGATTTGAAATATTTAGCACGATTGCTACTAACCCCGACTCAGTACACATTATGGGAGCCGCATTGGAGAGGGGGACTGCAAGCACTCCTGCTCACGTATGTCAATCATAATGATGCTGCATTAGCTGCACTGACAATAGAACATCTTACGGGCACCGGTGCACATGCTGATCCTGTAGCGCAGGCTCAACACTGCCCCCGTGCGGCTCTCGAGGCAATTAGAGAAGAGGCCAAAAAGGCTTTTTTTCCAGGTCCCTGACGTACAAAAGCCACAAAAAGCTTTTACTAACATCACTCAGGAGTCTCGAGAACCTTATATGCAGTTTATTGATAGACTAAAACAGGCTTTGGAACGTCAAGTCGATAATGCGGAAGCCCGGGATATATTGCTAACAAAACTAGCTGTTGAAAATGCTAATGTTGATTGTAAAAGGCTATTGAAGTCTCTTCCCAACCCAAACCCCACTCTGGTGGAAATAGTGAAAGCATGTAACCGAATCGGTACGGTTGATCACAAGTTTGAAGCTATGGCTGCTGCTTTTGCAGCGATGCGTGGTGTGGGGAATTGCTATGGTTGTGGTAAGCCTGGTCATCTAAAGAGAAATTGTCTTGCTTGGGCTGCGGGGAATAGACAACAACCTCCTGGTCCTGGAGTTTGTCCGACATGTCGGAAAGGGCATCATTATGCTAATCAATGTCGATCTAAGTATGACTTCCAGGGACAACCGATACAGGGAAACCGACCGTGGAATGCGGGGCACCGACGCGCGCAGACACAAGTGCCCCAGCTGACATTTCAACAACCTCGGAGAGAAGCACCGACACCTCAAGTCCCTGTCCAGCAACCTCAGGCAGCGCCGGATTGGACCTGGCAACCTCACACACAGTAACACTGCTTGATTCCTCGGTTCATTTATTATCAACAAATGTCAAAGGACCATTACCCCCCGATACACAAGCTCTATTAATTGGTAGATCTTGCACAACATCGTCTGGTCTCTTTGTTTTACCAGGTGTTATTGACTCTGACAGCGTGGACAAAATCAAAATCATGGCATGGACGCCGTTTCCACCTTGTACGATACCTCAGGGTAGTCGAATAGCGCAATTGATTTTGATTCCGGCAAGGGTGAGCTCTCTTACCACTGATCATCCTCCGCAGAGGAGAGGAGGTTTTGGATCCACAGGGTTACCTCACATTTTGTGGGTACAATCTATTTCTCCACAGCGACCTATGTATCAGTGTACCCTTATTTACAATGACCAACAAATAGCACTAAATGGAATCATTGACACTGGAGCTGATGTCCCAGTAATTTCTCAAGCCAAATGGCCTCCGCAATGGCCACTGACTGATGTCTCTCAGACACTGGCTGGGATAGGGGGGACCGGTAACAGTCGTCAGAGTTTGGAACTAATTCGAATTCAAGGACCAGAGGGACATGTGGCTTCTGTTAAACCTTTTGTGCTACCAGTCCCTATGGTTTTGTGGGGACGTGACGTATTGTCACAATGGGGGATGTCTATCCAAACACATTTTTAGATAGGGCCATTGAAGTGCGCGACACCCTAAAAATAACCTGGAAAACTGATGCTCCTATTTGGGTGGATCAATGGCCCCTTCCTTTGGAAAAATTTCGCGCACTTCAAAACTTACTCTCAGAACAACTGTCCCAAGGACACATTGTACCTTCTACCAGCCCATGGAATTCACCAGTTTTTGTTATTAAAAAGCAAACTGGCAAGTGGCACTTGTTCCATGATCTCAGAAAAATTAATGATGCTATGGAAGATATGGGAGCCCTCCAAGCTGTGCTCCCGTCCCCAACTATGATCCCTCGACACTGGCATCTAACTGTCATAGATCTTAAAGATTGTTTTTTCAGTATCCCGTTACATCCTTTGCTTTTTCAATTCCAAGCATCAACATGCAAGCTCCGTTGCAGAGATATCAGTGGGTTGTACTGCCACAAGGTATGAAAAATAGCCCTACAATGTGTCAATGGTATGTTGCGAAAATACTCAGTCCTGTCCGAAATGCTATGCCTACTGTGTTGTTGTATCATTATATGGATGACCTTTTAGTGGCAGCACAACATCACAAAGTCATGGAGGAAGCTGTATCCCTTGTCGCAGATGCCGTGAATTCGGCAGGTCTCTCTATAGCACCAGAAAAGGTCCAGAAGTTTCCCCCTTGGAAATATCTGGGCTGGCAAATAAGAGCACAAACTATTGTTCCTCAACCATTGCAGATCAATACCAATGTAAAAAACCTGCACGATGCACAAAATTTACTGGGAACAATAAATTGGGTTCGACCACTATTGGGAATTTCTAATACAGACTTGGGTCCTCTGTTTGAACTACTAAAAGGGGACACTAATCTTTGTTCCCCACGTAATCTTAACTCTGAAGCAGATACATCTTTACAAAAGGTTGCCTCAGCTATCGCTTCTCGACAGGCCCACCGATGGGCCCCTGAACTACCTTTTTACTTGATTATTTTAAACCCTGCTCGATAGCCTCATGCCCTGATATTTCAATGGGACCTTCAGAACTCAGACCCCTTGTTAATTATTGAATGGATCTTTTTACCTAACCAGTCTACAAAAACTATTTTGACACAACATGAAATGTTGGCTTCTCTGATTGTTAAAGCTAGATCATGCCTGTTAACCTTATCAGGGAAGGATTTTGTCTGTATTTGTCTACCAATACCAACGGTATACTTACAATGGCTTTATCAGCAATCAGACACCTTTGTTATGGCACTTGCTGACTATACAGGTCAAATAAGTTCTCATCCACCTTCACACACACTGTTTAACATTGACTTTTGTCTGATGTTAAAACCCAAAAGAAGCGAACAACCTTTACAGGCACTTACTGTCTTTACAGATGGATCAGGCAAATCACATAAATCTGTTCTCCTGTGGTGGGATGATCAACGGAGACGATGGGACTCGGACATAGAGACAGTCTCCGGTTCACCTCAAATAGTAGAACTGAATGCAGTTGTTCGCGTTTTCCGAAAATGGAACGTACCACTCAACCTTGTTACCGATTCAGCTTATGTTGCAGGTATTGTTACACGAGGCAAAGCTTCTGTGCTGCGGAATGTTCCACATTCACAACTTTTTACCCTGTTACAGGAACTTATTTTCCTTTTGGACTCTCGATCTGTGCCTTATTTTGTTATGCATATTAGATCTCACACCTCACTACCTGGTTTTCTGGCAGAAGGCAATCGACGAGCTGATCTGTTGACGTTACCAGTTCGAGTATTGCCAGACCGCATTGCACAAGCTAAACTGAGTCAGTCTTTTTTCCATCAAAATGCTAGAGCTCTTAAGCGACAGTTTGACCTTACTTCTCAACAAGCGTCAAATATTATTGCTGTCTGTCCTGATTGTCAAAAACATGCTTTCCCATCAATTGCTGCAGGAGTTAACCCTAGAGGATTACAAAGCCTACAATTATGGCAAACAGATGTCACACATTATTCTGAATTTGGTAACCTTAAATACATCCACTCTTCCACTGATACATTTTCAGGTGCCTTGTTTGCCTCTTGTCACACAGGAGAAAAGGCCCGAGATGTTCGTAGACATTTAATGCGTGATTTTGCTGCTTTGGGTATTCCCTCAAAGATAAAGACAGATAATGGTCCGGCTTATGTTTCAACAACTATAAAAACCTTTTCTGCCCTATGGGGTATAACTCATATTACTGGCATTCCTCATTCCCCCACCGGTCAATCTCTCATTGAACGGTCTCATCAGTCTCTAAAACGTCTAAACGTCAACAACAAAAAGGGGGAATGGCTATTCTTGAGGAACGGTTACAGAAAGCATTGTATGTTTTTAATTTTTTAAATTGTTCTTTAGTAGATAATAACCCACCAATAGTTCGACATTTTACTGCAAATACCTCCTTTGAGGCACGGGTTAAAGCCCCAGCATTGGTTCGAGATCCAGAAACAGGTAAAATTATGGGACCGTATCCTCTTGTTACATGGGGAAAAGGTTACGCTTGTGTCTCCACAGAAAGAGGACCCGGATGGATCCAAGCAAAGAATGTACGACCTTTCCGTGAACATTTACCGCAGACAACTGATACCGACACCGACCCTACGCTTTATTGCATCTCTTCTGTTGCCTGGAGCTGCTGCAGGAAAGGCTCTAGCAACATTAGATAAGCTTGGCTGTTGGCTTGCCAAACAAGCCAATGCCACAAGCAGTGCCCAGTCTGGTCTTTTGTTAGATGTTGATAGTGTTTGCCACGCAACATTACAGAATAGAGCTGCAATAGATTTTTTGCTTCTGGCACAAGGTCATGGTTGTGAAGAGTTTGAAGGGATGTGTTGCATGAACCTTTCAGATCATTTGGAATCAATTCATGCTAGCAGCCAAAGATTAAAGGATGGAGTTTCTCATCTTCAACAAAGTGATACTTGGGATTGGTTAGATAAACTGTTTAGTGGTTGGGGCATTTCAGGATGGTTAAGAACTTTAGTGAAGATGGTTATATATGCTTTAGTTGCTTTTTTGCTTGTTTTATTACTTATACCTTGTCATTTACAATGCTTACAAAAATTAACAACTCGTTCGATTTCAGGGGTTCCTTTTGTGCAACAGAAAAAGGGAGATGTAGGACAAGGCCTCAAGGACAAGAGTCCAAGTACTGATAGCCTGATGAATAGAGACTTGTTAGAACTTGTAGGGCACAAGCCTGGGAACAAAGGAACAAGCTAACTGCAGACCCCTGAGCCGCTACATTTGAGGAGGCAACCAGACGGACAGAGAAACAAGTAGCCAGATAAGGGAACGCTTAGCGCCGATATGTAACTTTGCTAATCAAGAAAGCCGCCTAGAAAGAAACCCCCTAACTTTGGAATAGAAATTGTTGCTATGTCAAGGTAAACCAATAAGCTCCTATTGTTCTAACGGTGTGCCTTAAATATCAACCAATCAGTGTTTTTTACGCTTAAGATTTAACCAATCAGTGTGTAATATGTAGAAGGTAGAAACGTATATATGTGTAAGAAAATCACTCATAAAGGGACAACTTGCTTGCATCAAGCTGCGTCCCGTCTCTTCATTTGCCGCACCAAGCCTGCTAGGAGTGCAGAGGAGTTGCGCTCTGTGCTACGAGGAGCACCTGAGGCCTCTGGACAGAAAGCCGGACTTGTTTGGGGAGGGAGCATGCTCCAGCATCATCCTCAGAGCCATAAGAACTCCTTACAGTGCATGATCAAGAGGAAGCAAAGGGCATGCCCATGTTTCCAGAGATCAAAGTTCAGCTGGAGGCATGCCCTGCAGTCCTGGGTAGGAACAGAGCTGGGAGCTGCAGCACCATGGCTTGCCGCGGCCCAAGCACAGAGCAAGAGGAGGACGGTCCTGGCAGCTTCAGAGGCAGGCCCTTCTGCAGCTCCCGCAGGGGGGGCATGCCTAGGTGGGCAGCAGCTGAGGGCATGCATGCTCAAGCACCTCCAAGTCCTTCCTGCCTCTGGGAGGTGGAGAGGTGGCCAGTGGTTGGCAGGCCTGGTCCTCTTGCAAGGTGGGGATGCTGGGGCTGAGCAAGTACGTCGGCTGACAACGCAGGCCATCCACATGCCTGAATCCTGGCTCCTTGAGCCCCCCTTCTCTCCATTTGCCGTGCTTATACGTGCCCCTCATCTTCCCTGAGTGCGGCCTCTCTCAGCCCTGCTCTCCTCCCAGAGACGGGGCCAACCCCGGTTATTTTTTCCCCCCTTTGCTCCCAGGTTTGCCCCATCTGTCAACACACATGGTCTTTGGGTGTTGTTAGCTAGGTCACCTTGGTCTTGTGTGCCATTACTGACGGGCTTGCCTGGGAACTGCTGTCTCTGCCAGAGTCCTCTCCGCCAAATGACCCCAATCTCTTCCTTCAAGCGTCTGTGAAGTGTGGCCACCTCTGACGGCATTCCCCGCTAGCCACCTGCCAAAACTGGTGCTGAAAGAGCAGGGTTTCCCCAGCAGACAAGTTGTCTTCTCCAAGGCCGCCTTCTGCCTGCTCTCAGCAGACACACGGGAACCGGCAGCCGGTCCCTTTTCAAAACACAAAGCAGCCTTGAGCCCGCTTGCTTGGAGGCCAGTTCTGGGGCCTAGGAAGCCCTGCTGCGCCTCAAGGGCCTTGAGAGCAGCTCTTCCACTTTCAGACAGAGCCTGCCCGCTCCTCCTCCTCGGGACCCGGTTGCTCCCTCCGCTGTGCGCCTTATGCCTCACCACAGAAGCCAGGATGGCAGCAGGGAGCTGCTGCACCTTTCACAAGCTTGGAGGCTGCCATCCTTCAAGCCATTGCCCTCGACCCTCCAGGGACCTAGCCCTGCTGTGCAAATGCAATGCACATGCCTGGCTCCTGCTTCTCTCCTGCACTCCAGCAGGTGAGTGAGCAAGGCTCCTTCAGTCAGCGGCAGAAGGCAGACTGATGAGACAAGGCTGATGCAGGATTCACCAAAGCCACGGAAAACGATTGCATGTAGGTTTGAGAGCAGGAGCATCCTTCTCTCCCTAGAGCTTCACAACGATTGCCCTTGCCACAAGTGCCATGGTCAGTGTGTGCCCAGAACAGCAATCCAACTCACAGACAGCAAGGACACGACGCCTGCCAGAGCGCGTTGCTGTGGCTGACATAGCCAGTGAGGAGTGTGCTGCACCTGCATTTCACTGTGCTTTGTGCAGGAAGGTTGACGTTGCTGGGCTGTGCTTGGCTTATTTGGCTTGCCCAGCACTGCTTGCCTGCCACGGCCATCAAAAGATTGGCTCTTCAACACCCAAGCACGCGCATGCTGCTGTAGTCATTGTGTTCTTTGTTGTGTGTCTGTTTATTGGGAAGGAGCCGGTGGCACAGGGCTGCAGAGAGCAGGGCGGCAGGGAACTTCCCAAAGAGGCTGCGAGGCCGCGCTGGGTGCTGCCCTGTGAGCTGTTAGCAGGCAGAGCTGGGAGCCAGGCGCTGCTGCCTGCCACGGGGCCTGCCCACCCTGATCGTGCAAGCAGGGCATGCCACAAGGCTCTGTCGGGGGCGTGCAATCCCAGCTTCTGCCTCCAGTCCTGCTTGGAACCCCTCCTGTTGCCACCCGTCCCTCCCCCACCGCCACCACGCCCAGCACCTGGAACCAGGCACTCTGTGACATCAGCCCCGTGTCCAAGGGAACCCCAGGCAACAGGAATCCTGCAGGCAGTACGTCGGCAGCCACACTGGTGGTGACAAGCCCTCGTTCTTGCAGCTGCCACATGTTGCTGGTAGTGATGGATGTTCTCCTCCTCCTCATTGTCCTGCTGGCCATGTGCTGTCCTGTGCACGGCACATGGGACAGCTGTGGGTAAGTGGCCCGAGGCTCTGGGGGGGAGATTGGGCAAACCTTGTGAGCTTCTCTGGAGGGGTCCTGCTTGTCCCCCATGGCCACCCCAGAGGCTCTTGAAGGCCATCTGGGAGGCTCAGCTCCCTGCCATCACCCAGGCTGCCAGCACAGCTCATCTACGGGCTGAAGCAGAAAGCGGGGAAAGGGGAGCGGGCACACAGCCCACGGGTTTCCTCGGCCCTTCTGGCCATGCCTTGAGGGGAGGGAAGATGGCTGACCTTTAGCCGGAATGGCGCAAGCTTGCATGGAGCTAACCAGAATGGAGTTTCTGGTTACAGAGGCACCTGCGGCCTTCGGCCTGCGGCTTTTCACTACGGCATGTCGCGCGTTGTGGGTGGCAGAGATGCCCAGCCAGGGGCCTGGCCTTGGATCGTCAGCATCGAGGCTCCCTTGGAAGGAGGCACGGCGCACATCTGCGGGGGCTCCCTCATCAGCCCACAGTGGGTCCTCACATCAGCCTACTGCTTCATCGAGGCCAGGTAAGGAGGACCAGGGATCGGGGCTAGCCCCACACTCTAGCAGGTGCCCTGAGCACAGCAGCACGTGCTGCAGCATGTCCTGTTGCCCTGCAGTACGCCCAGTGCCTGGGCACTCCGCAGCCACCTGAGAGGCTGCTCAGGAGAAGGCTGAGCTCGTGCCACTGCTTCCCAGCAGCCTCCAGCTCGACACTGCTTGAGCCCAAGGAGCATGTGGTCTGTCGCACCCTCCCAAGCACTGCTTTCCCTCTCTGCCTTGCCAAGCAGAAGGC
Source organism: Falco naumanni (assembly GCF_017639655.2). Classification (NCBI taxonomy): domain Eukaryota; kingdom Metazoa; phylum Chordata; class Aves; order Falconiformes; family Falconidae; genus Falco; species Falco naumanni. The sequence continues at coordinate 63,157,666 of NC_054057.1, forward strand.
AGGGCGACTGCTGTGCTGCTGCAGCATGTGGCTCTGCTCCCTCTGAGCCCTCTCTCCATCTGCCTTCCAGGAACATCACCATGTGGCAGGTGGTGGTAGGTGCCACCCGGCTGACCCAGCTGGGACCTGAGGCCCAGGCGCGCAACATCAAGCAGCTGCTGGTTCACCAGCACTTCAATAATATCACACGGAGGAACGACATTGCCTTGCTGGAACTGGAGCAGCCTGTCCAGTGCAACAACTATGTACAGCTTGCCTGCGTGCCCGATGCCTCGCTGAGAGTCTCGGAGCTGACAGAGTGCTACGTCAGTGGCTGGGGTGCCAGGACTGCAAGAGGTGAGTTCCCAAAATGTAGTCACGTTGCGAGTGCAAGCTTGGCCAGCTTGGGGAGGCAGGTTGCTCTTCCTGACGGCAGAGGCGAAAGCCAGAATCAGGCTGTGGGGACGTATGCCTCTTAGAGAGGGGGGTGTGAGCCACTGACCCAGAGCAAGGCAGAAAGGAAGGAGCGGTCCAGCGCCTCCCCACATGCAAAGCCGAGCCCCGGGATAGGGCTTCAGTCATGCAGGGAAGGAGAACTGGCAATGAGCTGCTGGGTGTTCATTCCTTTCTGTGCTCTTCACAGCTGGAGGATCGGCATATGTGCTGCAGGAGGCCCAGGTCCACCTCATTGATGCCGGGGTCTGTAACAGCAGCGGCTGGTACAAAGGGGCCATCCACACCCACAACATCTGTGCTGGCTATCCGCAGGGTGGCATCGACACCTGCCAGGTAGGAGCGTGCTACAAGCGAAGCCCCGGCAGCACAGGCAGCCCTGCCACAACTGCCCAAACCTGCACCGTCACGGGCTTTTCCTGGCCACTCACACTCCCATTGCTGTGTCCCCACTGCTGAGGGCCTTACCCCCCTTCCCCTTTTGCACGCCTTTGCCCAGGGCCTGCCTGCCTTGTCCCAGAGGCCTGGCACTATGTCCACAAAGCCCACCCAGTGCCCTTGGCAGCCCGGAGCTTCACCATCCTAAGCCAGAAACAGTCATCTGACACACCATCAGTACCACCGTTCCGCAGAGAGAGTGAGCCCTGCCTTACAGGCCCACTGCCCCCTCCCAGGCAAGCTTCTCCAGAGCTTGGCTGGCCACTAAATACAGCTCTGGAAGTGCCACGAGAGGGAAGGAGCCAGCCACTGGGCTGACGGTGGCCACCCAACAACCCCTTCATCCTTTCTCCTCTGCTGCAGGGGGACAGCGGTGGGCCTCTTGTGTGCCAAGACAAGAGCGCTGACTACTTCTGGCTTGTTGGCCTGACCAGCTGGGGGATGGGCTGTGCGAGAGCAAAGAAGCCCGGAGTCTACACCTCCACCCAGCACTTCTACAACTGGATCCTGGAACAGATGGGCCTGCACACAGCAGTAGCGACTACTGCAAGGCCGCAGCCAGCCTTCACCTCCACCCCCGTTCACAGGCCAACACCAACAGAAGCAGGAAGGTTTATACCCTGCCCACTTCCAGTGCAGAAGCTGCGGGATTTCCTTTCTTGGCTGCAGAAGTTGGTGCAGTTCCTAATAGGAGAAAAGTTTTGATCAGCAGGACGAAGAGGATCCAGGGCTGGCTGCGGCGCACCACCACCATTTCCCGCTGGGGCAATGCCTGCTGATGCAATGGCAGCCTCAGTGTCAAAGGCCTGCTCTGTCCTGCCCGCGCTCCTCTCAACGGAAGAGCTCAGCTGGCTGAGTCCCTGCAATAAAGTGTTTCATTTCTGTGGCTAACCAGGCGCCAGTCCTCTTCAGTCTCGTGTGCAAGGCCAGGACTTCCACACCCGGCACCTGCCGAAGGAAGCAGGCTGCGGGCAGACAAGTCGGGCACAAAGGGTCACAGCAAAGGGCTGAAGCTCTGCCTGCTGAGCAAGAAGGATGAGGGTGCAGTGGAACAAGGGAAGGCAGGTCACTGCGGGGCTCAGGGCCTTGGGGATGGCAGTTGGAAGCACAGAATGCCTTAGGCCCGCTCCTGGTGGGATCCCTGTGTGCGTCTGTATGAGGCGCAAGCGAACTTGAACGTGGACTCTCAGAGCCCAGGAAACACAGATCTAGAAAGACCCAAGGCTTGCACCAGGCACTGGTGAGGGAGCCTTGGCTTTGAGCCTCACATATGACATGGACTTAATTTCTAGACTGTTATCGGAGGCATCTACGAACATGCTGTGCTTATGAATCCAGGGAGTGAAGCTGTGTTTCTCTTTCAGTAGAACATGTCATCTTGATCCTCTGGAAATGCAGGAAAGGCCTGGACTGCATTCACATGGATGTAAGCAGTGGTTACATCTGCAGGGATGCTTGTCAAGGCATTGATTTGTCTGTGTCAATCTGTTTTGCCCTTCACATTCATTGTGGTGCTCTCTCTGTGTGTATGTGTGTGTCTGGCTCTTTGGAATGCAGCTGCACGCGCGTGGGAAGATCCATTTAGGCTGGCATAGGAGCAGCCCCCCAGGTGCCCACCTCATTCAGATCAACCAGACCTGAAAGGAGAAATCCCACAGTGTTCAGAAGCCTGCCGGCTCTAGCTGCTCCGTAACAGAGTGGGCAAGGAAACCCAAAGCAACTCTGCAGCAGAGAGCACCGGGTGGGCAGGGAGGCAGCTCTGACTGCCCCACAAACAAAGCAGCGAAAGCCATTTATCCTCGCATCCTCTTCCTGAGCTTTCCCCAACACCATTCTTTTTCCTTCAGCAAAAATCTCTCCCTATTACCAGCAACACTGCCCTGAAACCAGAAATTGCACATCCTCTTCTTCATTCTCCCCTTTCAAACACCTTTTCCCAATACTACAAGCAGAACAACACCAAGGCAATTAATAATTAACTTCCCCTCCATCATTATTAATACATTACCATCAAGTATCATGAATGTGTATTTACTTCTTGTACCATGATCCTTTCTCAACCCACTTATGGGACTTCTTCCCATTGTCCTTTGCATGTACCAAAAGAACATGTACTGCCATGCTGTATTGGAGATTATGCTTCCCTTCCTAGGCCATTTCTCTTGATCACCTAAGGTATACAAGGGCTACCAGTGATGGCAATATTCGGCCCATTTTTTCTGATTGGGGAGGTCACTCCAAAACTTGCTCCAGCATCTTAATAAACAACCCAAAAGAACTCTGAAGAACCAGCTCCCTCTAGCAGAATGACCAGATCCCATGTGTACAAAGTTTCAAAATCACAAACACTCAATACCTAAACCAAACCCTGCAAACAAAACCGGACAGAGGCAAAATCCAGCAAACAAAATCCAACAAAGTTTCACATGAGCGTGAGGCAAAATCTGGGCTCTGGGCATCTGCATAACAGCATATGGATTAGACAATTGTGCACTTCAAATATCCCGGGGGGACTCTGACCCACCGGGGGGACTTCAACTCGCAATGCGATACGACTTCTTTGTAAGCAACCTCAGTGTTTATGACCATGTCGCTGTTATCCCAGAGAGCTGTCACGGAGATTCACCTGGCCAGGGAATCTCAGAACCTTGGCAAAACTACTCCGGTGCATGCTTGCGGTGCTCACGATTTCTCTGGTCTGTCGAGATTCCGGAAAGCGGGTCCCGTTTGGTCACCATGTTCTGTTACCGAAAATCATAACCAAGAAAGCTCTCTGAGCCAAACGACAGTTTAGGAAGCTGACAGTGGTTTATTGCCATGCTGGACGCACGGTGGATTTTTCCTCCTAACCCGCACACCAAGTTCTCGAGGGTACACATTACATAGAATAATATGGCACACTGGAAGGACAGCCTGGAGCAGCTCAAGGAGAAGGTGCTGCCGACAGAGGCCCATGATGCGTCTGGGTGAGTGCAGTGGGGATGGGGATGGCTTTGGGCATCTCACCCTGTTCCTTCCAGCTATCCCAGCTGGTGCTCGCGAGGTACCCTGGCATCGGAGCACTTTAGCCAGCGAAGTGTGGGGATGCTGATCAGGAATCAGTGCCTTTTCCTCCCACCGGTAGCAGGTTCCTGACATGAAAGGAGGCAGGAGGAGGGGGCACGTGCAGGACAGAGCCCTCCCAAACCAGAAGTGGGGAGTGGGTGCAGAGGCTTTCTGGAGCAAGGCTGGGGGGTGACGGCTCATCTCCCCAAGCAGGGGTGTGACATGCAGTGCTGGGGAGCTGGGTTGTGACCTGCTCTCCTGGCAAGGCACAGGGGGGTAATTAGCGCTGACGAAGGGATGAAAGCGGTGTGAGGGCTGGTTTGGATAGCAGGCATGGGAGCCTGCGCCCTTCCCCTCGCACCCCTGCGCACCCTGGGCAGCCACAGGTGTGAGGGTGTCTGCCTGGGGGGACCAACCCTGCCAAGGTCCCTCTGCAGCCCTACGTGCCTGTGGGGGGGTGGGGACCCCTTCGTGACAGCAGCAGGCAGGGGATGCCTCTGGCTACAAGCCTGTGGGCTTTGGGGCGCTGCTTTGAGCCAGGGTTGGTTGTTTGCCCCCTGTCACCCACCCGTGGCTCCTGCCTTCTCCAGGAGAATTACGGCCATCCCATTGCTGCCGCCGCTGACCTCTGCCTCACTGGGCACCCTGGTGCCATCATCAAGCAGTAGCAAACTCAGCATCACGGCCACAGGTGGGGGACACGGGGACCCATCCCCGGTCCCTGGGGATGTCATACCACGGCAAGGGAGGGCTCTTCTCCGGGTGTGGGCAGAGGGTCTGGGGGTGCCTGGGGAGGGCAGAGGAGCAGAGATGTGCTGGGGAGGGTCAGCTGTTCTTGCCCCAGGCCTGTGGGGTCCTACAGCCTTGCCCGGCGCTGCCCCATCGAGCCCATTTTTCTGCCTCAGTGGTGCAGAAGCCACGTGATGAGCTGTGCCTGGTCTCAGCCTGACCTCAGGTTTGCTGGGGCATCAGGTGCCTCCTGTGAGATAAGTCGCCAAAATTCAGCTCCGCAGCAGCCTCACCCACCGGGTGCTCTATGGCCACTCCAGCCCCCTATCCTGTGCCCCATCAAGGTAGGGATGACAAAGGTAGGGATCTGGTGGGGCGACCAAGGCTGGGAGGGTGATGCTGAGCACTGGGAGGGATGCATGACTCAGTTTCCGCAGGGAGAGCTGGGTGTGGGAGGGTTGCCTGGGGATGCTGAATTCAGCCCCATGTGTCAGCCAGGCTGCTCTCTCCTTCTCAGCACGACAAGATGGAGCTGTTGGGCCAAGACAGCTGCATCCCCAGGGACTGGCCGGACAAGCAGCTGCCTGTGATTGTGGGCAAGGAGGGTACAGCTAAGGCACGCTTGGGGAGGGGATCCAGCGGGTGCCAAGGGGACAGAAGTGTTGGCATGAAGCCATATTCACCCTGGCGCCCCCCAGCCTGCCTCCCTCTGGTCTTTCTTTTAGGCTTCCCGAGGGACAAGGCCAAGCTGTCCCCAAGGCAGAGGGATGCCCAGGACACCGGCCACCTGCTCTCACAGCCCCGGAGGGTTGGGTCCTTGAGCTGCCAGCTGGGTATGGTCTGTTGGGGTACCGGGGGGGAGAGGGCACCCTACTGTCAGCCAGGGGGGTGGGGGCGAGCAGGGGTCGATGCCCCCAGCCAGGCAGGGTGGGATGGAGTCTGGAGTGGGATGGGGAGGGGTGAAATGGGATGGAGGGGGAAGGCTGGCATATGGGGCAACTGGTCCCCATGCTGGAGCTGGAGTGAGGTGGGTGGCCATGGTGGGGCAGCCCTGGCCAGTGTGGGACTACAGCCTGTCTGCTTCATGGTGTGGGCCAGGACCACGTTTCGGGGTGTCTCTGGCCGGGCAGGTGCCACTGCTGCCTGCCCTGTCCTGGGCTGGCAGAGCTGCACACAGCCATTTCCCGCCCCTAGGGCTGCAGGGGGGCTAAGCCCTGATTCTCGACCCCAGGCACCATGGCCTCGCTGGAGCAGAGGCCAGCCTCATCCCATGGGCAGCTCTGCCAGGCACCACTGGGACTCCTCGTCCAGCCCCTTCAGAGTGACTCCAGCACCACGGCAGCTTAGCAGGGCTGGGGGTCCCCAAACAAGCCTGCCCCATAAAGCAGGAGAGCGAGCAGCTGAAGGCAGTAGTAATAAAGGATGACGGACAGTGCAGCAATTGCCAGCAAGGAGTTAGGAAATATTTTTTCTAATGCTGCTGAGGGCTTGATTATATTTCGTCCTCATTCTTCACCTTTCTGTCCTTTTTTTCTTTAATCCTTTGGCCATGAGAAGCCTCTTGCTTCTGTCTTTTGGCGTTTCTTTCCACTTGTGCTGTCACCCCACCCTGCACAGCCAAGTTCTCCCTTCCTGGGCTTTTGGTTTTCACTTGCTGGCCAGAGCCTGCAAACTCGGAGTGATCTGGCACATGTCGGACAAGGGAGCATTTCTCATGCTGCCGCTGACCTGCCCATCCACTGAACAGCAGAGCAGATGCTCTGTGGTCGCTTCAGCAACATGCACTTCCTCCTCCTCCAGAGAGGGGATGGTGAAGCCTTTGACTCCTGTGAGAATCCTTAGGGGACGTCTGCCGGTTGGTTGGCCTCAAGAGGGGCCACAAGGCCAAACTTTACTTTGTGTCGAGCACGCATAAATGCTTTCCTTTCTTTCTGGCCAATTTTTTAAAGAACGGGTAGAACATACACACACACAGGCAGGCGACTGAGTGGAAGCATGCAAGTGCATTTGGGCCAAAGGATGGCAACCGCTTCAGCCCATCTCTATGTGCCAGCACATCTCCACCTCACCAGCACTGAGCGGCTGCAGCCATCACTGCTCCCAGCCCTCGGCCGTGGGGCCAGCCGGCACCAGTGCCATTACCAACGCCACTGCCAACACCAGCAGCATCCTCTGCCCCTGTGCCACTGCACCGTCAGCGCTGGTAGCTGGTCCAGGGGCTCCTGTTCTGTCTCCTGCATGGCGGCAGTGCCCAGCAGACCCGCTGGCACATGGTGGTGGTGATGCGGGGCCGGTGCTGTTGTGGGATGGCCACCCTCCCGCTGCGGGCTGGGGCCGGCCGGTATCCAGGGAGTATGCCCACAGTCAGCGGGGCTTCATGGTGCCATTGTGATGTCACTAGTGACGTGAGCCACTCTTTTCACCATCTCTTCTTTCTCTCCCATCCTTCCCAAGGCTGAATCCCTTAATTAGGAATCTCTTCAGTCATCAATTTTGACAACTTTACAGGGGGTCAGCTTGACCTCACCTTTGTGCACACAAGTCTTACACATGCAGTTCAACACTAAATGAGAGTTTAGCACTCACTCAGAGCCCCCTAATTTGGGAGTTTATATGACAGAGCCAGTGCTGCCTCCCTGCCCACCCGGTGCTCTCTGCTGCAGAGTTGCTTTGGGTTTCCTTGCCCACTCTGTTACGGAGCAGCTAGAGCCGGCAGGCTTCTGAACACTGTGGGATTTCTCCTTTCAGGTCTGGTTGATCTGAATGAGGTGGGCACCTGGGGGGCTGCTCCTATGCCAGCCTAAATGGATCTTCCCACGCGCGTGCAGCTGCATTCCAAAGAGCCAGACACACACATACACACAGAGAGAGCACCACAATGAATGTGAAGGGCAAAACAGATTGACACAGACAAAGCAATACCTTGACAAGTATCCCTGCAGATGGAACCACTGCTTACACCCATGTGAATGCAGTCCAGGCCTTTCCTGGGTTTCCAGATGTCCTGGTTTCAGTTGGGATAGAGTTAATTTTCTTCTTAGTGGCTAGTACAGTGCTGTGTTTTGCCTGTGATGTGAGAACAATGTTGATAGCCGCACTGATGTTCTTAGTTGTTGCTGGGTAATGTTTATACTAAAGTCAAGGGCTTTTTGGATTCTTGGGCCTTGCCAGCCAGAGTGCTGGGGGAGCACAAGAGACTGGGAAGGGACACAGCCAGGTCAGCTGCCCTGAACCAGCCAAAGAGGTATTCCATACCATGGGACGTCATGCTTGGTATAGAAAGTAGGAGGGTTAGCTGGGGAGGGATCGTTGCTCGGAGACTGGCTGCGCATCAGTCAGCACGTGGTGAGCAGTTGTACTGTGCATCACTTGGGGGTTTTCTCCCCTTTCTCCCTTTTCCTTTGGATTTTACCCTTTTCCCCCACCTTTCCATCCTAATTGTTACTATTATCATTGTTATTACTGATGTTCCTACCTCTTTATTCTGTTTAAATTATTAAATTGTTCTTATCTCAACCCTCAAGTTTTACATTCCTTTCTGATTCTCCTCCCCAGCCCTCCGGATGAGGGGGAGTGAGCAGGGCGGCTGCGTGGTGCTTGGTTGCCGGCCGGCATGAAACCATGAGACCAGAGGATGAGGCTACTGAAAGAGAAACACAGCTTCACTCCCTGGATTCATAAGCACAGCGTGTTCGTAGATGCCTCAGATAACAGTCTGGAAATTAAGTCTATGTCATATGTGGGGCTCAAAGCCAAGGCTCCCTCACCAGTGCCTGGTGCAAGCCTTGGGTCTTTCTAGATCTCTGTTTCCTGGGCCCTGAGAGTCCACGTTCCAGTTCGCTTGTGCCTCATACAGACGCACACAGGGATCCCACCAGGAGCGGGCCTAAGGCATTCTGTGCTTCCAACTGCCATCCCCAAGGCCCTGAGCCCCGCAGTGACCTGCCTTCCCTTGTTCCACTGCACCCTCATCCTCCTTGCTCAGCAGGCAGAGCTTCAGCCCTTTGCTGTGACCCTTTGTGCCCGACTTGTCTGCCCGCAGCCTGCTTCCTTCGGCAGGTGCCGGGTGTGGAAGTCCTGGCCTTGCACACGAGACTGAAGAGGACTGGCGCCTGGTTAGCCACAGAAATGAAACACTTTATTGCAGGGACTCAGCCAGCTGAGCTCTTCCGTTGAGAGGAGCGCGGGCAGGACAGAGCAGGCCTTTGACACTGAGGCTGCCATTGCATCAGCAGGCATTGCCCCAGCGGGAAATGGTGGTGGTGCGCTGCAGCCAGCCCTGGATCCTCTTTGTCCTGCTGCTCAAACCTTTTCTCCTATTAGGAACTGCACCAACTTCTGCAGCCAAGTAAGGAAATCCCACAGCTTCTGCACTGGAAGTGGGCAGGGTATAAACCTTCCTGCTTCTGTTGGTGTTGGCCTGTGAACGGGGGTGGAGTTGAAGGCTGGCTGCGGCCTTGCAGTAGTCGCTACTGCTGTGTGCAGGCCCATCTGTTCCAGGATCCAGCTGTAGAAGTGCTGGGTGGAGGTGTAGACTCCAGACTTCTTTGCTCTCGCACAGCCCATCCCCCAGCTGGTCAGGCCAACAAGCCAGAAGTAGTCAGCGCTCTTGTCTTGGCACACAAGAGGCCCACCGCTGTCCCCCTGCAGCAGAGGAGAAAGGATGAAGGGGTTGTTGGGTGGCCACCGTCAGCCCAGTGGCTGGCTCCTTCCCTCTCGTGGCACTTCCAGAGCTGTATTTAGTGGCCAGCCAAGCTCTGGAGAAGCTTGCCTGGGAGGGGGCGGTGGGCCTGTAAGGCAGGGCTCGCTCTCCCTGCGGCACACTTGTCCTGCAGGTGCTGCAGAAGGACGTTGCAGGTTTGGGATGGTGAAGCTCTGGGCTGCCAAGGGCACCGGGTGGGCGTTGTGGACATAGTGCCAGGCCTCTGGGACAAGGCAGGCAGGCCCTGGGCAAAGGTGTGCAAAAGGGGAAGGGGGGTAAGGCCCTCAGCAGTGGGGACACAGCAATGGAAGTGTGAGTGGCCAGGAAAAGCCCGTGACGGTGCAGGTTTGGGCAGTTGTAGCAGGGCTGCCCGTGCTGCCGGGGCTTGGCTTGTAGCACGCTCCTACCTGGCAGGTGTCGATGCCACCCTGCGGATAGCCAGCACAGATGTTGTGGGTGTGGATGGCCCCTTTGTACCAGCCGCTGCTGTTACAGACCCTGGCATCAATGAGGTGGACCTGGGCCTCCTGCAGCACATATGCCGATCCTCCAGCTGTGAAGAGCACAGAAAGGAATGAACACCCAGCAGCTCATTGCCAGTTCTCCTTCCCTGCGTGACTGAAGCCCTATCCCGGGGCTCGGCTTTGCATGTGGGGAGGCGCTGGACCGCTCCTTCCTTTCTGCCTTGCTCTGGGTCAGTGGCTCACACCCCCCTCTCTAAGAGGCATACGTCCCCACAGCCTGATTCTGGCTTTCGCCTCTGCCGTCAGGAAGAGCAACCTGCCTCCCCAAGCTGGCCAAGCTTGCACTCGCAACGTGACTACATTTTGGGAGCTCACCTCTTGCAGTCCTGGCACCCCAGCCACTGACGTAGCACTCTGTCAGCTCCGAGACTCTCAGCGAGGCATCGGGCACGCAGGCAAGCTGTACATAGCTGTTGCACTGGACAGGCTGCTCCAGTTCCAGCAAGGCAATGTCGTTTCTCCACGTGATATTATTGAAGTGCTGGTGAACCAGCAGCTGCTTGATGTTGCGGGCCTGGGCCTCAGGTCCCAGCTGGGTCAGCCGGGTGGCACCTACCACCACCTGCCACATGGTGATGTTCCTGGAAGGCAGATGGAGAGAGGGCTCAGAGGGAGCAGAGCCACATGCTGCAGCAGCACAGCAGTCGCCCTGCCTTCTGCTTGGCAAGGCACAGAGGAAAGCAGTGCTTGGGAGGGTGCGACAGACCACATGCTCCTTGGGCTCAAGCAGTGTCGAGCTGGAGGCTGCTGGGAAGCAGTGGCACGAGCTCAACCTTCTCCTGAGCAGCCTCTCAGTGCCCAGGCACTGGGCGTACTGCAGGGCAACAGGACATGCTGCAGCACGTGCTGCTGTGCTCAGGGCACCTGCTAGAGTGTGGGGCTAGCCCCGATCCCTGGTCCTCCTTACCTGGCCTCGATGAAGCAGTGGGCTGATGTGAGGACCCACTGTGGGCTGATGAGGGAACCTCCACAGATGTGCGCCGTGCCTCCTTCCAAGGGAGCCTGGATGCTGACGACCCAGGGCCAGGCCCCTGGCTGGGCATTTTTGACACCCACGACGTGTGACATACTGTTGTTCAAAGCCGCAGGCCGAAGGCCGCAGGTGCCTCTGTAACCAGAAACTCCATTCTGGTTAGCTCCATGCAAGCTTGCACCATTCCGGCTAAAGGCCAGCCATCTTCCCTCCCCTCAAGGCATGGCCAGAAGGGCCGAGGAAACCCGTGGGCTGTGTGCCCTCTCCCCTTTCCCCGCTTTCTGCTTCAGCCCGTAGATGAGCTGTGCCGGCAGCCTGGATGCTGGCAGGGAGCTGAGCCTCCCAGACGGCCTCCAAGAACCTTTGGGGAGGCCATGGGGGACAAGCAGGACCCCTCCAGAGAAGCTCACAAGGTTTGCCCAATCTCCCCCCCAGAGCCTCGGGCCACTTACCCACAGCTATCCCATGTGCCGTGCACAGGACAGCACATGGCCAGCAGGACAACGAGGAGGAGGAGAAAGTCCATCACTACCAGCAACATGCGGCAACTGCAAGAACGATGGCTTGTCACCACCAGTGTGGCTGCCGACGTACTGCCTGCAGGATTCCTGTTGCCTGGGGTTCCCTTGGACACGGGGCTGATGTCACAGAGTGCCTGGTTCCGGGTGCTGGGTGTGGTGGCGGTGGGTGTGGTGGGTGGAGGGGGGATGGGGGTGGTGTGGGGGGATCAGGAAGGGTTCCAAGCAGGACTGGAGGCAGAAGCTGGGATTGCACGCCCCCGACAGAGCCTTGTGGCATGCCCTGCTTGCACGATCAGGGTGGGCAGGCCCCGTGGCAGGCGGCAGCGCCTGGCTCCCAGCTCTGCCTGCTAACAGCTCACAGGGCAGCACCCAGCGCGGCCTCGCAGCCTCTTTGGAAAGTTCCCTGCCGCCCTGCTCTCTGCAGCCCTGTGCCACTGGCTCCTTCCCAATAAACAGACATACAACGAAGAACACAATGACTACAGCAGCATGCGCGTGCTTTGGTGTTGAAGACCCAATCTTTTGATGGCCGTGGCAGGCAAGCAGTGCTGGGCAAGCCAAATAAGCCAAGCACAGCCCAGCAACGTCAACCTTCCTGCACAAAGCACAGTGAAATGCAGGTGCAGCACACTCCTCACTGGCTATGTCAGCCACAGCAACGCGCTCTGGCAGGCGTCGTGTCCTTGCTGTCTGTGAGTTGGATTGCTGTTCTGGGCACACACTGACCATGGCACTTGTGGCAAGGGCAATCGTTGTGAAGCTCTAGGGAGAGAAGGATGCTCCTGCTCTCAAACCTACATGCAATCGTTGTCCGTGGCTTTGGTGAATCCTGCATCAGCCTTGTCTCATCAGTCTGCCTTCTGCCGCTGACTGAAGGAGCCTTGCTCACTCACCTGCTGGAGTGCAGGAGAGAAGCAGGAGCCAGGCATGTGCATTGCATTTGCACAGCAGGGCTAGGTCCCTGGAGGGTCGAGGGCAATGGCTTGAAGGATGGCAGCCTCCAAGCTTGTGAAAGGTGTGGCAGCTCCCTGCTGCCATCCTGGCTTCTGTGGTGAGGCATAAGGCGCACAGCGGAGGGAGCAACCGGGTCCCGAGGAGGAGGAGCGGGCAGGCTCTGTCTGAAAGTGGAAGAGCTGCTCTCAAGGCCCTTGAGGCGCAGCAGGGCTTCCGAGGCCCCAGAACTGGCCTCCAAGCAAGCGGGCTCAAGGCTGCTTTGTGTTTTGAAAAGGGACCGGCTGCCGGTTCCCGTGTGTCTGCTGAGAGCAGGCAGAAGGCGGCCTTGGAGAAGACAACTTGTCTGCTGGGGAAACCCTGCTCTTTCAGCACCAGTTTTGGCAGGTGGCCAGCGGGGAATGCCGTCAGAGGTGGCCACACTTCACAGACGCCTGAAGGAAGAGATTGGGGTCATTTGGCGGAGAGGACTCTGGCAGAGACAGCAGTTCCCAGGCAAGCCCATCAGTAATGGCACACAAGACCAAGGTGACCTAGCTAACAACACCCAAAGACCATGTGTGTTGACAGATGGGGCAAACCTGGGAGCAAGGCGGGGGGGAGGGAAATAACCGGGGTTGGCCCCATCTCTGGGAAGTGAGGAGGCTTGAGAGAGGCAGGACTCAGGGAAGATGAGAGACACATATAAGCACGGCACATGGAGAGAAGGGGGGATCAAGGAGCCGGTCACACAGAAGCAAAGTGCTGGCTGCTTTGCTTGCCTGAGCCCTGCGCCTAATCACCACAGTACCTGCTGGCTTCTTTTGGAGAGCCACCCCAAAGCCCTTCTTTTGTGGTCCCATTCTGCTCCTGCTGCGCGGTGGGTCCCCAGGCTTGGCTGCTAGCAAAGGCCGACGGCAAGACAGGCCACAGGCAGCCAGCACTTGGAAAGCCCCAGTGTCTCGGGCCAGCTGCTGTGGGAGCCCTGTGTGCATGCACAGCTCACTAGTGAACCTGAAGCTGGACGAGGTGACAAGCAAGAGGGGAGAGAGAGCCTCTCAGGCTTGTGGATGGCCTGTGGTGTCAGCCGACGTGCTTGATCAGCCCCAGCATCCCCACCTTGCAAGAGGACCAGGCCTGCCAACCACTGGCCACCTCTCCACCTCCCAGAGGCAGGAAGGACTTGGAAGTGCTTGAGCATGCATGCCCTCAGCTGCTGCCCACCTAGGCATGCCCCCCCTGCGGGAGCTGCAGAAGGGCCTGCCTCTGAAGCTGCCAGGACCGTCCTCCTCTTGCTCTGTGCTTGGGCCGCGGCAAGCCATGGTGCTGCAGCTCCCAGCTCTGTTCCTACCCAGGACTGCAGGGCATGCCTCCAGCTGAACTTTGATCTCTGGAAACATGGGCATGCCCTTTGCTTCCTCTTGATCATGCAGTGTAAGGAGTTCTTATGGCTCTGCGGATGATGCTGGAGCATGCTCCCTCCCCAAACAAGTCCGGCTTTCTGTCCAGAGGCCTCAGGTGTACCTCGTAGCACAGAGCGCAAAGTCCACTCCCCTGCACTCCTAGCAGGCTTGGTAATGTCCCCAACACACAGTTTGCTACCCCAGTACTCCGATAGTCAGAGGTGTCACCGAGCCGAAGCCGCCATGGAGCCTTCAGGCTGAGCGTGTTCAGTTGTGGGCAGAAGGGGGACTGCTGGCTCTGCGACAGGGATCCCATGTGGAGCAACCTGCGGTGACGCAATTGGAGGCAGACTGAAAAAACACTATGTCTGCATGGCTGGGTTTGGACAAAATGGCCTTTCTTGTTTATACAGATTTTTTATATATCTTAGACAGTACATGTGTCAGTTCCTGACAGGTTTTTGTGTTCGTCTTCTTGCTTGCTATTTGCTGTTGCTTTAGGTGCCCGTATGCTGTGGTTCTAAATTCCAGTTCTTCACATCCTGTTGACATACCTGACAATTTGTGGCTGTCTTAAAGGTTCAGGACTAAGTCTTCGAAGTCAGCTAACTTGTCTGCAGGCCCGCTGCATTCCCCAACATTCCCCCCCTTTTGTTTTTGAACATCTAGTACCATTTTTGCCGTGTGCTGCAGGGCCCTTGCAAAGATGATGGCAACCAAGGCAATAGCAATCGAAGAATACTGCCAATTGAGTGAACTGATGACCAAAAGGATGACATTTTCTCAGATTTTGATAACTTGTTGCTGCAATGGGGTGCCTAAAACCATGCAGCGCATACCACCACAATCCTCACAGCCGTGTCCTTGAGCCAACATCAAAAGGGCAATAGTTGCTCTGTTTTGTATGTCATGGTGGCCAATTTGACTCACGTTCTTAACTGCCTAACAAACAAGGTGATTTAACTCTTGAATGCTTTCCCTGCTGTTGCTCCGGACAAGAGAAGAACCACTGCATTACGTTCCCATCAGTTCCATAAATCAACTACATCATTACATGCTTCATCCAAAGTTATATTGCCTTTGAGCACATTATGCTTATCAACATGTTGACGTGTTGATTTGTGCGGGTGTCATGGTCCCATCATGGCCTCCTACTACTACAGCATCTACATAAAAACAACTATCGACATTCAAAGTGCCAACAATATCAACCTCTTTTGGATTAACATTATACAGAGGTAATCATCCCAAATATCAAGGCCTTCAGTAACATTCTTCATTCCCCACATTCTTTGTCAAAATCGTACATTCACTTTTTTGCAACAACGTCTGCAAGTCAGTTTCGAGGAAGGGCACACCAAACAAGGACTGGTTCAGTAAGGAGACCACACATTAGTGTTTGTGTTGACTGGTGGCAGCAGTACTCCCACGGTCTGGCACGCTAAGCCTCGCCCGCACACAGCGAGCAGGTATCCATCGCGGACCTTCAGCTGCAGAAACACAAGCATAACTCTCCCCCAAGTTAACAATTCACACAGTCCCAACCAAGGCGTACTAAGATGCCTTTGTGCTTTTGCTGCTTGTCACCAGTTGACACCAAGTGCCACATAATGGGAGGCACCACATGGTCAGCAGAGATTTTCAGAAAGTGTAAAACATTACATGCTTTCTCTAATCGTGCCCCTGGGGTCATTCCCTTCATTCCCCCTTTTTTGTTTTTCAAGCTGGCATTTAAGAGTACCATTTATGCGTTCAGCAATGGCTTGGCCCCTAGGGGAATGGGGAATACCAAAATTGTGGGAGATCGCCCATTGGGAAAGGAACTGACTGACGGGCCTGGAATTATAGGCAGGTCCACGGTCCATTTTGATTTCAAGAGGGACACCGAGCGCAGAAAAAGCACGTTGCCAGTGCCAAATGATGTAACGACTGGTCTCACCTGTGTGGGCAGTAGCAATCCTTGCACTAGAATATGTATCTATTTTTAACACGGACATATTTTTGTCTGCCAAACTCATTGTAATCGGTTACATCTGTTTGCCAGAGCTGTAAAGCTTGAAGGCCTCTAGGATTAACTCCCTAATTTGGCACAGAAGTAACATTTTGACAGTCTGGGCAGGCTGCAAAAATTCCTGCGTGCAGCTGCCTGAGAGAGACCCTATTGGCCAAATTGATGATACAAGGATCGCCAATTCAGATGATAGAATTGGTGGGCTATCACGTCTTGCTGATGGACCTCAGGAACAGGCACCTACAGAGCCACAGAAACTAGAGCGTCAACTCTAGCATTGCCTTCAATTACAAAACCAGGTAGGGGAGTATGGCTACTAACATGCATAACATAATACGGAGAATGGCGTTTCCGAATCTCTCCCCAAACTAAAGTCAATATTGCAACAAGCTTGGGATTGTTGACATGGCCAAGGACAGCCCTGTCTCACTTGGGAAGGAGGGCTGCCACATATGCCGAATCAGTAACAAGATTAAGAAGGCCTGGAAAATACTGAAATGCCAAAGCTGCAGCCTGTAACCCTATGACTTGCGGGGATCCTTCCTGATATACAATTTGGGAATGCCATTGCCCATGTTTTTTCCAAGCGACTGCAGGTTTTCCCGTTTTTCCAGACCCGCCTGTAAATACTGTATCACCTTTGACTGGTCGTCTCTGACTTCGTTGCTGTGGCTGCAAAGTTAGATTTACAGTCATTTTCAAAAGTGGATGAGGTGGAAATGTGGGTACTGAACTTGCTCTTGAAAACTGGCAAGAGCCACTTGAAGGGCAGTAGAATTTAATAGCGCCCATTCAACATAGAATTGTTGTACAGGGATAATTACAGTTGGTGGATTAAGTCCAGTCAACTCTAAACATCTTTTTCGGATTTTTATGATCAAATCGGCAACAAGTTCGTACAATTCAACAGCACTTTTCTTAGGCTGCAAAGGCAGAAACAACCACTCAGGTACATGCAGTGGATCTTGCCAAGCCTGGTTCCGCTGGGCCAACATAGCATAAGGGGAAGATTGGTCCATTAAAATAAAACCACTTAAAGGAAGCGTGATAGCTACGCGCCACACATGTCGTGAAGAGATCAACTGTTGACTTCTTTCACAAGTGCCAAGGCTGCAGGCATTAAGTACCTTGGGGCTAAAAGATCTGTGTCTCCTTTTAAAAGCTGCAAAAGAGGATGCATTTGTTCATTAGTAAGACCTAAATAAGGCTGTAGCCAATTTAGCATTCCTGCAAGTTTTTGGACATCATTCAAAGTCTTTACATCCAGTTTCAATTTGATAAGTTGTGGAGACACAGTTCCCTTCAGCACATTCATGCCCAGATATTTCCAGGGCTCTTGCCTCTGAACTTCTTCAGGAGCTACATTCAATCCAGATTCTGCTAAACTATGTCTGGCACCTTTCTCAGCTGTCTCCAGCAGCTCTTTGGATGGTGCTGCTAGCAAAATGCCATCCGTGTCATCATGACAGTAAACATCTTGGTATTTGTCTCTCACTGAGCTCAGGGCTTGGGCTATAAACCATTGACAAATGGTTGGCGAGTTTCTCATGCCCTGAGGCGGCACGGGCCAGTGGTACCTTGTTGTGGGCTCAGAGTTAGTTCTAGTTGGTACTGTAAAAGCAAACTTTGCTTTGTCTTTTGGATCTAAAGGAATGGTAAATAAACCAATCTTTCAGATCAATAACTAAAATGTCCCACTCCATTGGTTTCATGGTGGCAGATGGCAACCCTGGCTGTAAGGCCCCCATAGGGGCCATCACTGCATTGACTTTACGCAGGTCATGCAACAATCGCCATTTACCAGGCTTCTTTTTTATCACAACTACAGGGGTGTTCTACGGGCTATGTGATTCTTCAATGTGGCCCGCGTCTAACTGTTCCTCAACCAATTCACGCAGGGCACACAGCTTTTCCTGGGGCAGGGGCCACTGCTCTCCCCATACTGGTTTGCTGACGTGGAACGCACTTGGGCACAACTTGTACAACCAATGTGATCAAGTTAGTGCTGATTTATTAAAAGGCTTACAACAATTTATACTCTTAACAAAAGACACACACGCCACGCATGCATTGCTGTTCAGAGGTGATGGGCTAAAGCTACTTGTCCACGCGTACTCTAGTCATCTATGATTGGTCCTGGCACGGTGTCCACACGCTGCTCTCTTGTCACGTAGACATCCTGTTTCACATCTTAGCTCATCATTTTTCAGTCCAACTTCCTTGTCTTCTTGCCACATATGTAGTTTCACAATCTCCTTGTCCTTGTACACAGTTTCTTTGTCTCTCTTAGCCTTGTACGTGTCCTTCACAACAGCTACAACTTGCTACAACTTCTGCCTGCTGTTACAATAAAGTTACTCGGTCTGGATTGCTCATAATTTGCCCATTGTCTTCTAGCCGCTCCACAAAATCCCCCTTTTTGTTTTTTGAGCAATCCAGACCCCTTTTATCATTCGGTTCATAATTCTCATAAAGCAATTCCACACAGAGCTGTATATCATTAAAAAGATTACAATGGCAATTAATACCGTTATCTCATGCAGAAACAAATATTTTATCCATCCAGTAATTCCTAGGTCAGGTTGGGTCCTTGTGGAGATAGTTCTTGTGTGCAAGGCACTTGAGGTATTCCTGTGGAGCCCAGTCCTTCCTCACCCTGCCGCCTGGGCTCTGCTCGGGGAACACAACTCACAAAAGGCACAAGCTGAGCAAGGCGTGTATTTTTTGGAATTGTAACAGGAGGCACAGGTGTAGAAAATAAGACACATATTTGACCTGTAAAGTTAAGGGCTTTTAGGGGTTTTAGGGTTATGTGGTTTTGGACTTTAGCATTTTTAGGCTTTAGGGGCTTTAGGATTTTTAGGGTTAAAGGGGATTTTGGTTTGCAGGGTTAAGTGCTTTGGGGGTTATGGATTTTTACTGTTAATGGGCTGTAGGGTTAAGGGTATTTAGTCTTTTTAGGGTTTTTCAGGTTTTGTGTTTTTGGAGTTAAGCATTTTCAGGGATAAGTGTTTTTAGGCTTTAGGGTTTTGACAATTTTTAGGTTTAAAGAGGTTTTTGGGTTTTAGGATTAAGTGAATTTATTTTTTTTAGTGTTATGGGTGTTAACGGGTTTTTAGCGTTAAGAAGTGTTAGGGATTTTAGCGTTAAGGGGTTTTAGGGTTAATGGTTTTTATGGTTTTTAGGGTTAATGGTTTTAATGGTGAAGGGTATTAGGGCTTAAGGTTTTTAAGATTAAGGGTTTTAATGGTTAAGGGTTTTTAGGGTTTTAAGTGTCAAGTGTTGTTAGGGTTTTTAGGGTTTACATGTTATTGGGTTTTAGGGGTTTTAAGATTTTGAACTTTAAGGGGTTTTAGGGTTAAGGGTTTTTAAGGTTTTTAAGGTTAAGCTTTCCTGGGGTTAATGCTTTTTGCCTCTGAAGTTGTTTTAAGGTTAAAGGTTTTTGCGTTTTTAGGGGTTTTGGGTTTAAGATTTTTTTTAGGGTTAAGGGTTCATAGTGTTGTTAGCATTAAGGGGTTTTAGGTTTAAGAATTTTTAGGGTTTTTAAGTTTAAGAGGTTTTAGGGTTATAGGTTATGTAGGGTTAAGTGTTTTAAAAATTTTAGGGTTAAGAGTTTTTACTGTTTTTAAGGTCAAGATGTTTAGGGGTTTTTGGTTTAATGGGTTTTAGGGGTTTTACGTTAATGGTTTTTAGGATTTTCAATATTTTTAATGTGAAGTGGGTTTAGAGTTAGGGGATTTTGGGCGTTTTAAGCTTAAGAGTTACTGGGTTTAAAGGTTTTTACTGTTAAGGGGGTTTAGGCTTAAGGGTTTTAAGGATTTTTAGGTTTGAGGGTTTCTGTGGTTAAGGGTTTTTAGGCTTAAGGGGTTTTAGTATTTAATGTAGTATTTAGTAGCGTTTAATGGAGTTCTTAGTGTTAAAGAAGTGTTAGCTCTTTTAGGGTTAAGGGTTTTTAGGGTTTGGTATTTTAGCGTTAAGTCGTTTAAGTGTTTTTAGCATTTGTAAGGTTATTAAAGTTTAGGGGTTTAAGGGTTAAGTGTTTTTGGCGTACTTATGGTTAAGGTTTTTTAAGGGGTGGGTGCTGGCAACGGGCAGCTCTGACAGCCCAGGACGTGGCAGTCAGCAGGGGCAGGGGCACCTGCCCAGCTAGAGGCACCCCTTTAATCTTTACGCCCCTCCACTTACGTCATCCATCAGCTTTGCTCTCCTCTTCCCTCACCGTTCTACTCTTCCATCCGCTCCACTCTCAACCTATGTCCTCTCCAACCTCCTCTTCCGTCCTCTTCTCTGCTCTCCTCATCCATCTTCTCTGATCTCTTCCATCTACTCATATCTCCTCGTCCATCTTCTATGCTTTCCTCTTACCTCCTCTCCGGTCTCCTCTTCAATCTGCTCTCCACTTCACTATTCTCCATTACCTCTTCCATCTGCTCTCCTCTTCACTAATCTCCACTCTTATCTTCCCTCCGCTCTGCTCTCCTCTTCCTTCAGCTTGCTCTCATATTTACTCCACATGGCTCTCCTTTTCCTATTTCTCTTCTTTTCCTTTTCCTCCTCTTCCATTTTCTCTGCTCTTCTCTCCCATCTTCACTGTTCTTCTTTTATATACTGCACTCTCCTCCCCATTCATCTCCACTTTCCTCTTCCCTCCTCTCCGCTCTCCTCTTTCATTTTCTCTGCTCTCCTCTTCCCTCCTGTCCGCTCTCCTCTACACTTCTCTCTCTTCTTTACTCCTCTCCACTTTCTGCATCAGCTTTGCTCTCCGCTTCCCTCCTCACCGCTCTCTTCTTCCGTCCTCTCCACTCTCCACCTATGTCTTCTCCACCCTCTTCTTCCGTCCTCTTCTCTACTCTCGTCATCTATCTCCTCTTATCTCCTCTTCCATCTTCTCACATCTCCTCACGCATTTTATGCTCTCCTCATCCATCCTCTGCGTACTCCTCTTACCTCTTTACCGCACTCCTCTTACCTCTTCTACGGTCTCCTCTTCACTCTGCTCTCCTCTTCACTCCTCTACACTTACCTCTTCCATCAGCTTTGCTTTCCTCTTCCCTCCTCTCCACACTCCTCTTCTCTTATCTTTGCGTACCTGTTCCCTTCTCTCCGCACCCATCTTGCCTCCTCATCTATCTTCTCTGATCTCCTCTTCCATCTTCTCCACTCTCTACTTACTTTTATCTCCTTTCTCCTCTTCCCTCCTCTCTGCTCTCCTTTGCACTCGACTCTCCTCTCTGCTCTGATCTCCTCTTCATTCTGTACAACTCTGCCCGCCTCTACGCTCTCCTGTCTTTTCCACTTTTTCCATTCTCCTCTTCCCTGTTATCCATCTCCTCTGTCTGCTCTCCTCTTCCATCCTCTTTGCTTTCGTCTTACGTCTTCTCTCCTCTCATGCCTCCTTTCCACTCTACTCTTCCCTTTTCTCCGCACTCTTCTTCCCTCCTGTCCACACTTCTCCTCCCTCCTGTCTGCACTCCTCTTCCGTTCTCTCTGCTCTCCTACATCCTGTTTCCACAGGATGGCAAACCCCCACTTCTCTGACCCTAGGGAGGCTCAGAGACCAAGCCCTCAGTCTGAAGCAGGACATGCTCCTCAGCTGAAGGGCTGCAAACTTTTCAGGTGAGCACTACTTGCTCATTTCCCCGGGGACTTTTTTTTCCTGCTTGTACTCATTTTTAGTAACTCCTGATGTATTTCCCTCAAACAAACAAGCCAAACCTCAAAAGCCTGAGAACAACAGTGCTCCCTCAAAGATGTGGTCCATCTGGCCCAACACTCCGTCTCCAAAGCAGCCAGGCAGCACTGCCTAAAAGAGAGCCTAGGGCAGTGCAGGTCTACGGGTGCCAGGGTCCTGGGGGTGCTCATAGGCCTCAGTGGCTGGGACCAGCCTCCCCTGGGACCCCCAGCGCCCTCATCTCCTGCCAAGGGCACAGGGGACATGTCTCAGCTCAGCCGGGGCCCTTCAGTCCCTGCCTGAGCCGTGTTGTAGCTGTGCCTGTGCCTGCCCCTGCCTCCTGGCTGGGCCGGGGCCCTGCCCTGCAGAGAGCTGCTCTCCTGGAGGGACCCCTCCAACCCCGCTCACAGCTTCTCACGCAGAACTCCAGGCACCGCACAGCGTGACACTTCTGTTCCCTTCTGCTCCTGGCGTTCACTGTAGGTTGAATATCAATGAGACTTTTGCACAGCTCGCTCCTGCTAAAGCTCGGGATGGGCAAGAGAGCCAGAGCACCAGGGCACGATGGTGCCTCAGAGGTGCGAGAGCAGAGGGCGAGAACCTGGCTCAAAGGGGCCCCGAGGAGCCCTGCCCAGGGGCTGTGCCCAGTGCTACAGAGGAAAAGCAGCAACCCATGGGGGCTACGCTGGCAGTCCCGCCGGGAGCCTCAAAAGGTTCCTCCCCCCAGATGCAGGACCTGAGGACCACCTTCCTGGAGCACGAGCAGCAGGCACCCTGCCAGAGTGGCCCAAAGCAGCCCTGGCCACGGGCCCTGCTCAGTGCTGCAGAGAAAGGCAAAGGAACCCTGGGGAGGGACACTTGCTAGCCCACCGCGGGGGAAAAAAGCCTTCCTCCCACCAGTTGCAGGGCACGAGAGGCCATCTTTGTGGGGCATGAGCGGCAGGTGGTGACCTGGCCCAAGGGACCCGTGAAGCCCTGACAAGCAGTCGTGCTCAATGCTGCAGGGGAAAGCAAATAACCCCCAGGGGCCAGTGCCCATGTGCCCCAGGGAAAATTCCCTCCTGACCCCAGCCCTGGTGATGGGCTGTTCCCTGAGCATGTGAGTGAGACCTGCCTCCTCGTCCCACGGCCTGGTCGCGCCTCCTGGGAGATGCCAAGCCTCTCCCTCTGACCTAGAGCCATCTCAGGGGCTTCTGAGAGTGGCCAGATATCCCTGGTCCCATCGACTTCAGGGGCCAGAATCCTTCCTGCACCTGGGAGGGCACCAGTGGGTGCTCCAAAGCTCTAGGATCCCGCCAACATCTGTGCATCCTATAACTTATGGCTGCTGCCCCTGGCTTCACAGGGGATGAGGACGGTGTACTCTGCCGTGCTCCTCAAGAAGACATTCCCTTGGTCTTGCCATGGTTGTCCAGCTGAGAAAGATTTCCAGACCTCAGGTGAGCCTTGATTGTGGGCCCACCAGAAGCCTCATCCAGGTTCCAGTCTCCCTCCCTCAGCCCGCCCAGAGAATCCCACCAGCCCCTCGAGGACTCCCCCTCGGGTGTCTTCAGCCTGGTGCCAGGCCAGCTCTGGCCGGGGGACACAGACGATGCCCCTTTTATACTCCCCCGGGGCACTGTGACTGCTGCATTGCCAAGTGACGGCACTGTGACATGGGTGGCACAGGGATGACATGCGCAGCCCCGCCCCTGCCCAGCAGCCTTGGGAGGAAGGGCTTTGGGGTGCCGGTCCCTAGGCAGCCCCTGTGCCCAGGAGGCCCGGGGGGCTGTCCCTGCCCTTGGTGGCCATGCACGGGGCACAGCTGCTGGGCATCCCTGGTGCCTCCTCTCCCACTTGGCTCCCGGGGACAAACCTCGTGCTGTTTCTCCTCTCTCAGGCTGTGGCATGTGATTTAAAGTATCAATCACCAATATTCGAGTTAGCGGAGGTTATCTTTATTCAGCAGTGCTGGGTGCATGGGGGATCTCTCCACCAAAGTCACGCACACCGAGGGGACTTTTCAGTCCCCCCCCTTTATACAAGCTACTCATACTTATTCATTAGTTTTCCAAGTAGTCGTTTACACAATCATTATTATTCAGAGAATTCATTTACATATCTCGTGCCTGCGCAATGTCCTTGAGGAGTTGTCTCTGTGCAGACTCTATTCCTTAGCGGCCATGTTTAAATCTTCATCTTCGCCACGTTGCACGTACAACAGGAATCTAAGCCAAAATGTCCCTTCTAAAGATAACCAACCCAAGGACTTAACAGTCTGTGCATCGTCATGTGGCAATAAGGGTCTTTGGACATTTCCCAACTATAAATAAACATAGGTGCATCACCCTTTAGATAAGTGGTACAGCATTCACTATTGACATGGACCATCCCTTGTGCCCAGTGCCCACACTGTGAGCCGCCCCCTCTCTACCACAGGTAACGTCCATGATGTTGACATGTGGAATCGTACACTACAACTCGAGGAGAGTTATAAAGCAGGATGCTATGTGACAAGAGAGCAGTGTGTGGACACCGTGCCAGGACCAATCACAGATGACTAGAGTACGCGTGGACAAGTAGCTTTAGCCCATCACCTCTGAATAACAACGCATGCGTGACGTGTGTGTCTTTTGTTAAGAGTATAAATTGCTGTAAGCCTTTTAATAAATCAGCACTAACTTGATCACATTGGTCGTATAAGTTGTGTCCGAGAGCCATGTGCATCAACAAACCAGTATGGGGAGAGCAGTGGCCCCTGCCCCAGGAAAAGCTGTGTGCCCTGCGTGAATTGGTTGAGGAACAGTTAGACGCGGGCCACATTGAAGAATCACATAGCCCGTAGAACACCCCTGTAGTTGTGATAAAAAAGAAGCCTGGTAAATGGCGATTGTTGCATGACCTGCGTAAAGTCAATGCAGTGATGGCCCCTATGGGGGCCTTACAGCCAGGGTTGCCATCTGCCACCATGAAACCAATGGAGTGGGACATTTTAGTTATTGATCTGAAAGATTGGTTTATTTACCATTCCTTTAGATCCAAAAGACAAAGCAAAGTTTGCTTTTACAGTACCAACTAGAACTAACTCTGAGCCCACAACAAGGTACCACTGGCCCGTGCCGCCTCAGGGCATGAGAAACTCGCCAACCATTTGTCAATGGTTTATAGCCCAAGCCCTGAGCTCAGTGAGAGACAAATACCAAGATGTTTACTGTCATGATGACACGGATGGCATTTTGCTAGCAGCACCATCCAAAGAGCTGCTGGAGACAGCTGAGAAAGGTGCCAGACATAGTTTAGCAGAATCTGGATTGAATGTAGCTCCTGAAGAAGTTCAGAGGCAAGAGCCCTGGAAATATCTGGGCATGAATGTGCTGAAGGGAACTGTGTCTCCACAACTTATCAAATTGAAACTGGATGTAAAGACTTTGAATGATGTCCAAAAACTTGCAGGAATGCTAAATTGGCTACAGCCTTATTTAGGTCTTACTAATGAACAAATGCATCCTCTTTTGCAGCTTTTAAAAGGAGACACAGATCTTTTAGCCCCAAGGTACTTAATGCCTGCAGCCTTGGCACTTGTGAAAGAAGTCAACAGTTGATCTCTTCACGACATGTGTGGCGCGTAGCTATCACGCTTCCTTTAAGTGGTTTTATTTTAATGGACCAATCTTCCCCTTATGCTATGTTGGCCCAGCGGAACCAGGCTTGGCAAGATCCACTGCATGTACCTGAGTGGTTGTTTCTGCCTTTGCAGCCTAAGAAAAGTGCTGTTGAATTGTACGAACTTGTTGCCGATTTGATCATAAAAATCCGAAAAAGATGTTTAGAGTTGACTGGACTTAATCCACCAACTGTAATTATCCCTGTACAACAATTCTATGTTGAATGGGCGCTATTAAATTCTACTGCCCTTCAAGTGGCTCTTGCCAGTTTTCAAGAGCAAGTTCAGTACCACATTTCCACCTCATCCACTTTTGAAAATGACTGTAAATCTAACTTTGCAGCCACAGCAACGAAGTCAGAGACGACCAGTCAAAGGTGATACAGTATTTACAGGCGGGTCTGGAAAAACGGGAAAACCTGCAGTCGCTTGGAAAAAACATGGGCAATGGCATTCCCAAATTGTATATCAGGAAGGATCCCCGCAAGTCATAGGGTTACAGGCTGCAGCTTTGGCATTTCAGTATTTTCCAGGCCTTCTTAATCTTGTTACTGATTCGGCATATGTGGCAGCCCTCCTTCCCAAGTGAGACAGGGCTGTCCTTGGCCATGTCAACAATCCCAAGCTTGTTGCAATATTGACTTTAGTTTGGGGAGAGATTCGGAAACGCCATTCTCCGTATTATGTTATGCATGTTAGTAGCCATACTCCCCTACCTGGTTTTGTAATTGAAGGCAATGCTAGAGTTGATGCTCTAGTTTCTGTGGCTCTGTGGTGGAAATGGAGTCCGTGCCATAATTTTGATTTTGTCTACACTGTCAGATTCAATAACACCTGGTAAAACAAAGAGACCAGACAATGTTGTGCAAGATCTACCAATTAATAGAGCTTGTGTATCGGGGGGTAATGGTCCTTTGACATTTGTTGATAATAAATGAACCGAGGAATCGAGCAGTGTTACTGTGTGTGAGGTTGCCAGGTCCAATCCGGCGCTGCCTGAGGTTGCTGGACAGGGACTTGAGGTGTCGGTGCTTCTCTCCAAGGTTGTTGAAATGTCAGCTGGGGCACTTGTGTCTGTGCGCGTCGCTGCCCCGCGTTCCACGGTCGGTTTCCCTGTATCGGTTGTCCCTGGAAGTCATACTTAGATCGACATTGATTAGCATAATGATGCCCTTTCCGACATGTCAGACAAACTCCAGGACCAGGAGGTTGTTGTCTATTCCCCGCAGCCCAAGCAAGACAATTTCTCTTTAGATGACCAGGCTTACCACAACCATAGCAATTCCCCACACCACGCATCGCTGCAAAAGCAGCAGCCATAGCTTCAAACTTGTGATCAACCGTACCGATTCGGTTACATGCTTTCACTATTTCCACCAGAGTGGGGTTTGGGTTGGGAAGAGACTTCAATAGCCTTTTACAATCAACATTAGCATTTTCAACAGCTAGTTTTGTTAGCAATATATCCCGGGCTTCCGCATTATCGACTTGACGTTCCAAAGCCTGTTTTAGTCTATCAATAAACTGCATATAAGGTTCTCGAGACTCCTGAGTGATGTTAGTAAAAGCTTTTTGTGGCTTTTGTACGTCAGGGACCTGGAAAAAAAGCCTTTTTGGCCTCTTCTCTAATTGCCTCGAGAGCCGCACGGGGGCAGTGTTGAGCCTGCGCTACAGGATCAGCATGTGCACCGGTGCCCGTAAGATGTTCTATTGTCAGTGCAGCTAATGCAGCATCATTATGATTGACATACGTGAGCAGGAGTGCTTGCAGTCCCCCTCTCCAATGCGGCTCCCATAATGTGTACTGAGTCGGGGTTAGTAGCAATCGTGCTAAATATTTCAAATCATGAGGACTCATGACATAAGTATCAAACACAGAAGATAACAGACTTATAAACTAGGGAGAAGACATACCATGTTCCGTAACCGTGCGGCGCAGTTCTTTAACAACCGAAAAAGAAAGAGCCTCCCATTGTGCTCCGCCTGCCCGACCCTGAGAATACAAGACCAGAGCAACTATAGTTTTAGCCATTTCTAAATCCCCCTCCTTTAAGGCTTGTTTCTCTATTTTTGCCCACACATCACGCAGATCAGGAGGCTATAAATCAGGTTCTTGATCAGGGTCTACCGGTCCCGGGTCAAAGGGGTCTTCTTCTGGCAGATACTCCACTGCATTAACACCCAGGGGTTTTAGAGCACTGTGAGTTAGAGGCTGATAAGGAAAGGGCTATAGGAGCTTGCGACTCCTCCGCCTCTCCTTCCTCTGCCTTTTCTTCCTGTGCTTTCATAGTCTCAAAAATAACTCTCCATGAAGAGAGCAAATGGTGGGACTCAGTATTGCCTTTTGTCACAGAATCCCACAATTTCACCCCTGGATCGTCCCAACGTTCCCATGTGAAAATTGTAGTTGCAGTCACTGCAGGCATATTTACTTGCACCCACTTAAGCATTGCTTTAAGGTCATGCCCAGAAATACTTTTCTTATGTTTGTTAAGGAGACCTTGCATAAGCTCATATACGTCTCTTTCTGGGGACGAAACCTGATTCCCCATTAGAGATTTCCCACAGCTCACCTCTCAACTCCGGAGGGATTTCTGGCCGGCCGGCTCCCACTTCCTTTCAGCGGATCATTCAAAGTTCTGTGGGATTTGCTGCATGTCGCTCAGTTAGGCGATTCGGGAGTCTCTCCACGTCAGATCCTTCACCAGATCACGTTGGGGTCACCAAGTTCCAGCGAATGAAGAGATGGGACGCAGCTTGATGCAAGCAAGTTGCCCCTTTATGAGTGATTTTCTTACACATATATACGTTTCTACCTTCTACATATTACACACTGATTGGTTAAATCTTAAGCGTAAAAAACACTGATTGGTTGATATTTAAGGCACACCGTTAGAACAATAGGAGCTTATTGGTTTACCTTGACATAGCAACAATTTCTATTCCAAAGTTAGGGGGTTTCTTTCTAGGCGGCTTTCTTGATTAGCAAAGTTACATATAGGCGCTAAGCGTTCCCTTATCTGGCTACTTGTTTCTCTGTCCGTCTGGTTGCCTCCTCAACAGTAACGGCTCAGGGGTCTGCAGTTAGCTTGTTCCTTTGTTCCCAGGGCTAGTGCCCTACAAGTTCTAACAAGACTCTATTCATCAGGCTATCAGTACTTGGACTCTTGTCCTTGAGGCCTTGTCCTACAGCTCTGTCGGTGCCTGTTCCTGAGGTCCATCAGCAAGACGTGATAGCCCACCAATTCTATCATCTGAATTGGCGATCCTTGTATCATCAATTTGGCCAATAGGGTCTCTCTGAGGCAGCTGCACGCAGGAATTGTTGCAGCCTGCCCAGACTGTCAAAATGTTACTTCTGTGCCAAATTAGGGAGTTAATCCTAGAGGCCTTCAAGCTTTACAGCTCTGGCAAACAGATGTAACTGATTACAATGAGTTTGGCAGACAAAAATATGTCCATGGTAAAAAGAGATACATATTCTAGTGCAAGGATTGCTACTGCCCACACAGGTGAGACCAGTCGTGATGTCATTCGGCACTGGCAACGTGCTTTTTCTGTGCTCGGTGTCCCTCTTGAAATCAAAACGGACCGTGGACCTGCCTATAATTCCAGGCCCGTCAGTCAGTTCCTTTCCCAATGGGGGATCTCCCACAATTTTGGTATTCCCCATTCCCCTAGGGGCCAAGCCATTGCTGAACGCATAAATGGTACTCTTAAATGCCAGCTTGAAAAGCGAAAAGGGGGAATGAAGGGAATGACCCCAGGGGCACGATTAGAGAAAGCATGTTGTGTTTTACGCTTTCTGAAAATCTCTGCTGACCATGTGGTGCCTCCCATTGTGCGGCACTTGGTGTCAATTGGTGACAAGCAGCAAAAGCACAAAGGCATCTTAGTACGCATGAAAGACCCTCGTACCGGGCATTGGTTGGGACCGCGTGAATTGTTAACTTGGGGGAGAGTTATGCTTGTGTTTCTACAGCTGAAGGTCCATGATGGATACCTGCTTGCTGTGTGCGGCCGAGGCTTAGCGTACCAGACCGTGGGAGCACTGCTGCACCAGTCAATGCAAACACTAATGTGTGGTCTCCTTACTGAACCAGTCCTTGTTTGGTGTGCCCTTCCTCGAAACTGACTTGCAGACGTTGTTGCAAAAAAGTGAATGTACGATTTTGACAAAGAATGTGGGGAATGAAGAATGTTACTGAAGGCCTTGATATTTGGGATGATTACCTCTGTATAATGTTAATCCAAAAGAGGTTGATATTGTTGGCACTTTGAATGTCGATAGTTGTTTTTATGTAGATGCTGTAGTAGTAGGAGGCCATGATGGGACCATGACACCTGCACAAATCAACACGTCAACATGTTGATAAGCATAATGTGCTCAAAGGCAATATAACTTTGGATGAAGCATGTAATGATGTAGTTGATTTATGGAACTGATGGGAACGTATTGCAGTGGTTCTTCTCTTATCCGGAGCAACAGCAGGGAAAGCATTCAAGAGTTAAATCACCTTGTTTGTTAGGCAAAGAGGGTCCCCCGTGGAGAGTCGGCCAAGTCATGACAATCACACCAATATGGCTACATGCCGTGCTCCCTTTATTAAACAAACAGGTCATATTTATAACTTAAATCGACCGCTCACCCAACTTTACACACAGCTGACTGGATAAAAGTCTCTGGGCCATGTAGGGGTCCGTGTCGCTGATTGGTGAGCATGCTGCAGGCACCTGATCAGAGTGTGCTGATTTTGCGGTTCCCAGGACTTGCTCTGCACCTGGCTTCTTGTTTGTGCATAGATTGTTTCCTTCTCCCACTGCTTGTTCCCAGGACAAGTTAAAGCTGCTCTGCAGCTTCAACTAACAGGCCTGTGTTCTCCAACCCAGACAATGGTAACATATGTCCTCGGTCCTTCAAAAATCCCTCTACAGTTAAGAACGTGAGTCAAATTGGCTACCATGACATACAAAACAGAGCAACTATTGCCCTTTTGATGTTGGCTCAAGGACACGGCTGTGAGGGTTGTGATGGTATGTGCTGCATGGATTTTAGGCGCCCCATTGCAGCAACAAGTTATCAAAATCTGAGAAAATGTCATCCTTTTGGTCATCAATTCACTCAATTGGCAGTATTCTTTGTTTGATAATGCCTTGGTTGCCGTCGTCTTTGCAAGGGCCCTGCAGCACACGGCAAAAATGGTACTAGCTGTTCAAAAACAAAAGGGGGGAATGTTGGGGAATGCAGAGGACCTGCAGACAAGTTAGTTGACTTCAAAGATATAGTCTTGTACCCTTAAGACAGCCACAAATCATCAGGTATGTCAACAGGATGTGAAGAACTGGAATTTAGAACCACAGCATACGGGCACCTACAGCAACAGCAAATAGCAAGCAAGAAGACGAACACAAAAACCTGTCAGGGACTGACACA
The DNA here is from genome assembly GCF_017639655.2 of Falco naumanni. NCBI lineage: Eukaryota > Metazoa > Chordata > Aves > Falconiformes > Falconidae > Falco > Falco naumanni. The sequence continues at coordinate 63,188,122 of NC_054057.1, forward strand.
TGTACTATCTAAGATATATAAAAAAATTGTATAAACAAGAAAGGCCATTTTGTCCAAACCCAGCCATGCAGACATAGTGTTTTTTTCAGTCTGCCTCCAATTGCGTCACCGCAGGTTGCTCCACATGGACCCCTGTCGCAGAGCCAGCAGACCCCCTTCCGCCCACAACTGACCACGCTCAGCCTGAGGGCTCCGTGGCTGCTTCGGCTCGGTGACACCTCTGACTATTGGAGTGCTGGGATAGCAAACTGTGCATTGGGGACATTACCAAGCCTGTAGGACAAGGCCTCAAGGACAAGAGTCCAAGTACTGATAGCCTGATGAATAGAGACTTGTTAGAACTTGTAGGGCACTAGCCCTGGGAACAAAGGAACAAGCTAACTGCAGACCCCTGAGCCGCTTCAGTTGAGGAGGCAACCAGACGGACAGAGAAACAAGTAGCCAGATAAGGGAACCCTTAGCGCCGATATGTAACTTTGCTAATCAAGAAAGCCGTAGAAAGAAACCCCCTAACTTTGGAATAGAAATTGTTGCTATGTCAAGGTAAACCAATAAGTTCCTATTGTTTTAACGGTGTGCCTTAAATATCAACCAATCAGTGTTTTTTACGCTTAAGATTTAACCAATCAGTGTGTAATATGTAGAAGGTAGAAACATATATAATTGTAAGAAAATCACTAATAAAGGGGCAACTTGCTTGCATCAAGCTGCATCCCGGCTCTTTATTCGCCGCGTTTATCTCTTCATTTCAGTAGAATGAGTTATTACCAATGGTTATGTCACTCAAGTTACTCACGAGCCATTTTGGGGATAGTGGTTTTGATGTCCATGGCCAATCTTTAACTCCTAAAGGACTCCCACGTATCCAACAATTCATCAGATTAAAGACATCAGCCACCTGCTGGCCTAAAGCTATACATTCATTTTGCCACCCTCTGAGAGTGAGTGAGGCACAGGAGTTTCCTTGGCTATTAAACATGGCGACAATGGTCGACCAAAACAATATCTGCAATGGTATGCCAAACATCCTAAAAGTATTAACAAGGCAAATACTGATGAAGCCACGCAGGCATTCGGCAGCTTCATATGGGTGGTTTTTTTTCTCAGGTAGGCTCCAGATTCCTCACCCAGAAAAGAAAAGAAAACCAGACTCGGTTTGTTCAAAGGAACCGGAAGCAGAAGGATGGAGTAATCCACCTGGTGTTGATGTTATATTCTTTTCCATGAGCATCTTTGGCTTTCCAAGCATCTTTATTAAGAAGTCCAGTGAGCACGAGAGGAACAGCTCCAATGGCTGTCATTTCTACCAACACAGGCTGTCCAGGAGAAAAAAATCGTTCTCCGGGAGTACTGAGAGTCTGAGACTTTGGGGTCAAAGTCGGGGGTTTAGGACAAAAGGCATTCAGTCGGGGACATCCATTTATTCCCCAGCGATCATTAACTGGGGTAACTGCATCCCAAAGGCGTTCCACCCAACATGGCTTGTGAGGTTTCAGAAATCGATTTAAGAGTCCATGAGTTTGTTCTACTATCCCGTTAGCTTGGGGATAATATGGGGTGTGGAATCCCCACTTGATTCCCTCTTCCCTCCCCCACTCCTGCTTTGGCAGCAGTAAAATGACTGCCATTGTCCGACTGAATGGAATCAGGTTTGAGGAGGAAACTAAACCAAATTTTCAGGGCTGGCACTGTATTTTCCCCAGTCGCTCGTGGAAACACTTTGAACTAGGCCAGGAATCACTTCCACACCTACTAATACGTACTGCTTCCCTTGTGACCTTTGGAAAGGTCCCGTATAATCTATCTGCCAAGTTTCCCAGAGACACTTTTTGTCTCTCAAATGAAGGGGGGAATCTTCCATGGCTTGTGGCTCTAGTCCAAGTCTGCATTGTTCACAAGCTGAAATAGAGGTTTTTCAAGATTCCCGAGTGACAAGCCAACCTCTGGCGTGTGCCTCTTTGTATAAATCAGTAGACCCTCAGTGAGCACGCTTAACTTGCAGCCATTCCAAAAGTCTCTCCCAATTTTCCCCGGTTTGATTTTCCTGCTGCAAAGGGGCAATTCTGGCCAGCTCATCTGCCCTGTTATTCCATTCACCTGCCAGAGTTCCTCTTTCCCGCAGAGACGGTACCCATGCTACCACAAAGTCCCCACGTTTGGCAAGATCTAAGTTTTTTTGCCACTTCTCCTTTTGCCACACTGGCACTCAGTTTACTTCCCAGTTATTCTGTTCCCAGAAAGGAAGCCACTCTGTGCATCCTTTGAACGCTGCAAACGAGTCAGTGTAAATGTGCACCGGAGCCTTAGCCCCTTCCTCGCTATTAAACACACTCCACACTGCCACTAACTCTCCCACTTGGGCACTGCCCTCACCTTTGGTAATGATTTCTCCGTTAGCGTCTACATTAATAGCTACAGCTCGGTATCTCCTCTCTTAACAGAGGCAACTCCTCTGAAACAGCAGGAGTGACTTTTAATACGAGAGGGGGAGGGGTATCCCCTCCAGAGGATTTGTTACTTCCTCACGGATCTTTACCTGTTTAGGGGTGCCTTCAGTGACAGTTAGGACACTACAAATATGTTCAATCTTAGCATGACATTTTCTGACAGTACCTCTTTGGCCCACCCCGTTAGGGGGGGGGAGTTCCTGCTAACATAGCTTTAATTACCTTAAAAAGTCCCCTTAAAATTAGAGACTGTTGGCGTATGGTTCGCTCCGCTTCTCTGAAAGCAACACTCACTACAAACAATCCTTTTTCCCAATTAGAGTCTCGTTTCTCAGCATCCTTAAAGCTCCTGGAGTAAAATTCGATCGGGTGGGAGAACCTTCTGGTCCCTTTTGCCAAAAATGAATGGGCAATCCTGAGTGTGCAAACCCCCACTCAGTCTGGACAGGGTCAGTGGGGTGAATAGGACCCAAAGCCTGGTGGGTGTTTGCTTCCAACACCAAAAGCTGTAACGCTTCATTGTGGGCTGGAGCCCATTCCCAAGCTGCTCCTTTTCGCAGCAGGTCATATAAGGGCCATGCAACTATTGCAAAGTCTGGGATGTGGTTTCTCCAAAAGACCAATAAGCCTAAGGCATGCTGCAGCTCCTTTTTATTTTCTGGAATTTTTACCTGCTCTAGTGTTGAGAGGGTGTCCTGAGGAATACAGGCTGAACCTCCTCTCCACTGTATCCCTAAAAAATTCACTTCATTTGCAGCAATTTGTATCTTTTCCTCTGGTACCTGGAGTCCCAGAGACTCTAAGTGCCGTATAATCTTTCCTTGTGTCACCTGTTCTGGAATAATTTCATCCCCTCCTATGAAAACATCATCGATGTATTGATAACTCTAACTCCCAGTTCTGGAAGAGTTTGGGCTCATTCTTATGCCAAAGCATGATGTGCTAAGGTGGGAAAATGTTTATATCCCTGAGGGAGGCAAGTAAAGGTATACTGCTGTCCCTCCCATGTGAAAGCAAAACGATCACGGTCCTCCTCTTGCAGGGGACCCATGACAAACATCTCTTTCACATCAGCTGTGGCCATCACCGCATGAGCCTGCTCCTGAATGAGTGAGATGAGCTCAGCTCCATTAGGCACTGCTGCTGTCAAGGGACCAGTGTCTGCATTAAGTCAAGGATAATCTACAGTCAGTCTCCTCTTCCCCTTTGACTTACGAACTGGCCACACTGGGGAATTGTATGGGGAGAGGGTGAGTGTTAAAATGCCCTGCTGTTTAAGATCCTCAATCACAGGAGCTATCCCCTCCTGGGCCCCTAATGGCAAGGGACAGGCTTTACATTAGTCATCCTGGAAGCGGGGAGGGTAGGTGCTGCTTGCAGCAGGCGCACTTCTGCCCAAGACGTTTCAGCTAATTCTCTGATCTGAGAAATGCCAAAAGACCATGAATTCCCCTGGCTCATACCACTGTCTGCCCCTCAATATATCTATGACCAAAAGATTTGTCAGAAAAGGGCCTATTGCAACCTTGGTGCTAACTGGTTCTGCCTCCCCAGGCAACCATAATGTTACCAAGGCCATAGGTACTGACAGAGTTTTCCCTAAAGCATTTAAGACAATTAGGTTTTTAGACAAAGTCAAAATTCCACATTGCTCCGCCTCACTATGCATCAGTGCAGTGATTTGTGCTCCTGTGTCAGTTTAAAAGGTTACTGGGTTCTTTTCCGTGTTCCTACAGCCACTGTAATCATTAAATCTCCTCTCAAATTTAAGGTGAGTTGCCTAATAAGCATCCACCCTCCGTTCCCTTCCCACCTTCGGGGGACGGAGGATCTAGTTTCCCTTTGCCCTTTTTACCTCATCAGCTTTTTCCCCCATGCCTATTGATGGTGGGGCACGAGGGGTTGGCTCAAAACGGACTTTATGCCCTGACCAAGTCTGTACAAGTTTCTCCAATTTCTAGGTCAGAAGCCCATCCATTAGATCCTGGAGAATACCTCCCTGGAGCCCCAGCTGCCACCAGTCGGCTTAGGGGCCTCCCTCTGCCAGGATCAGTAAATTGGACCCATTTTGAATTCTGACTTCTTGGAGCCTGTGCGAAGCATCCCTCAGCTTTTCCCGCAGTTTGTACAGCTCTCGTTTCAGTCTTTGCCAGGATCCACCAACGAGACCACGTTTTCTCCCAAATGGGTTTTAAAGAATCAGGATTAGATTAATCCTCAGATTAGAGGAGTCATCCTTCTGGGTCCACAGGCATCATCATGGGAGAGCCCTGGTGGCACTCCAGCCTTCTGTCATACATCATCTGCAGGCAAGCTGCCTCTTGTACACTTTCTACCAGCTGATCCATCATACCTGTTATGGCTAGGGGGTCTCCCCTCTCCAGTCCCCCAGCCCAATAGGCTGCCCTCTGTGTTAATGACCATGGGGCCCGATGGCTGCCAGTAGTTAAAAACACACCTGGACCCCAGTATCCTTCTGCTTCCTTCTCTGACAACAAAATCCCATCTCCTCCTGACAAGGACACTTTCCAAACATATTCTGTTTTGGATTCCTTTGGAGTCCTTGCAAAATCCTTCCTTAATTTTGCTAACTCAGTTGCTTAGTAACAATCTGGGGACAAGTGTCATCGTCTGTCTCATATAAATACTCAGTCTTAACAAGAGGATACATGTGAGGTGCGTTTTCTGCTGTGTCTTTTGCTCTCTGTAAATCCCCCTGGGGATATATTTGTCTAATCCCTTTCTCTGTTAACTTCAACTCTACCTTCCTAAACGACTCACTTGCTTTCCGCAATTCTTCTCATAATGTTTCTTTTAACAAAGCATTCTGGTTTCTCTCCTGCTCTAAGAGCTGTTTGGTCTCTTCTAACTGCTCTCTGAGTTTTAACTGCCATTTTCAAGGAATCTACCATGGTATCATCTTGACACAATCTTTGCCTCCTATCTTCCAGGGCTGCTGCCCAACTTGCTCCTAAAATGGCACAAATTATGGATTTCCTCTTCCCAGGCCTAACTTTAGCCTCCGTCTGCAATGTCATGACCCTATCCGCTATGCTATAGCGGTTGGAACCGCTGATTTTTTGCCCATTCTCACCCTTGGGGAGCTCGGCGAGCATGATAGGTTCCCCAAAATCATCCAGTGTATATAAATCTCCACCCCATACATTGGGGGAAACATCACGAACCTCTGTAGAAGTGTGGGCACTCATTTCACCAAAGAGGGGTTATTTCGTCCTGAGATGGCCTCACTGTATGTTCGCTGCTACTACACCCACCTCCCTTCACCCTCTGGAGGTCACACTTTTAAAACGCTTTAGAGACTCGTCTCTTGTTCAATTCTGTCGCTTAGTCCTTCTCCACCTCTTTTCCTCACGGACAAACAGAACCACGGACTCAGACTCTGCACTCACTTCGTACCAAGGTAGGTCTCAGGCACACACACAAGAGTCTCTCATAAAGAACCTGGCAATTTCTGTTTCACTGAGAATCCTGTCCGTGACACCGATTAAAATGTTACATGCCGGTCTGAGACCGGAGCATGGTTCTCTCTGTATTCTCGGGAACAGAATGAAGACTCAAAATGGAGTCAAGAGCCAAGGAACTTTATTTGCCCAACAAGAAATACGTGAATGCAAAGGGAGAGAGAGAGTGACAGATTAAGAGAGGAAGGAAGGAAAGAAAGAAGTTAAGAAGGAAAGGCTTACAGCAACAGCTACCACCCCGGAGCTGCGGTGTCCCGACAGTCCGATATGTTTCCATGTCCGGTGGGGGAACGTTCCGTCCAATGTTGGTTCCTTTTTTTTATAGAGTTGTTACAAGCTGTTCTGCTTAACCACGCCTTCCACCTGTCACCACTGTCACCGAAATTGGGAGTCAAACCTCTTAACACCATTGCAGCATTAAGCAGCAGGCACTCCTTTATTGCAGCGCTGGGTGCTCGGTGGCATCTCCACAAATCAGGCACACCTGTGTAGGTTTTACTGTTACATTTATACAGAAAATTACAAGGTCATACACTCCCAATTACAATGATTGGTTAGTAATTTGCATATAATTGTTATATTTGCTGTGTCATCCTTTTCTGTTACTACGCTTGCACAGGGGAAGGGTCTTCACCTGGGCAAGGGTCTACTTGACCTGTGGGCATGATTTTTTGGTATTATAATGAAGGTAGTTCACTTCAGGACACCTTAAAAGTTAGTTTTGTTGCCAAGTGGGACAGCTGGATATCGGCCTTGCCAAGCTGTCCAATAACTCATCCCATACACAATAGAACCTGGGCACTCTGGTTATGGTCTGAGAGTAAGGACTAAGCTTAGTATGGTCTATAGCACAGGGATTTCAAATAACAGTCTGCGATAACAAGCAGCACAGCGATTCATACGTCACTGGTCAATAAGTATTAATGTAATTCTATCATGAAGGTTAATTCCTTAGAATCAAAATCTTCTTATAACTAGCTGTTACATAAACACAAAACATAGGAAGATTCAGTAAAATTTTGAGATAATCTGCACCACTAGGATAAAGTAATTGTGGTAGTGGGAGATCACGATCTCCTACTCAAATGCCCCCCCCCCCCCGACCCGAAGAGGGGGAATCCCCCGCTCGGGGAGCACGCCCAGACAATTTAAAATGAACTGCACCTTTAAATTGAAGCAAGAAAGCAACTAGCCCACAATTAGTTAGTAGGTGTAGACTTTGGGCAGAACTAACCAACTTCACTGTATAAATATGTATTGTGAGTACAACTAAGTGTTAGTTAGGAGGAGCGATCCCCCTTGCACCCGGCGCTGCAATAAACATACCTGCTTTATAACTTATCGTGAGTTATAGAGTTTAATTCTGCACGTCACACCGGCCCCAAGCCACCATCTGCGTGTGACCTTCGGGGGCCCAGGGAATACAGGGTACCAGTTGGCCTAAAGCAGTGAGGGAGTCTGAGACGTGAGCAGCTCCTGGCTTCAGTTCAGCCCGCTGCCTTTAGCTTCCACTCAGGGTGGGGTTTGAAGCGGGGCCCCAAGATAACTCGGGCTGTGCTCCTGGGCATGACCCAGGGGACACCCGCACCACCCCTCAGCTCACCGGTGCCCTAGTTCCACACTTTCTACCCAAATACAGCCCAGCAAATGCCAGCCTGAGTGGGCCAAGAGCATCCCACGAGTGCTGCCCTTGCTGCTGGCAGGGCTGATGAGCAGCTGGAAGGACAGAGAAGAGCAATACCACTCACACTCTGAGCATGGGCTTCCAGTGTGAAGAGCACTGTGCCATCCTGGCTCAGAACAAGGGGCCATGCAGACACCTGCCAGGGGCTTCACACCCTTCAGCCGATGCGTTCAGTAATCCTTGCAGCACTGTACTGTGTTACTCCACCGGACTGGTTTTTTTAAACTGGTGTTTCACATTCACCTGGCAAACACCACCCCAGAAGCTCAGAGCTCCGTCCCCACCTCCAGCATTGCGTCTGACCTCAGCCCAGGGCGGGTGGCTGGTGCGTGACCGTGGCTGTGGTGCTGTTTCCTTCAAAACACGGTTGCTTGAAGTTTTCTGGGGTTTTGCTTTTCATTCAAAAATAACGTAAGAAACAAAATCACTTGTTTAACACCAGCTGTCCTGTCCTTTTCTCTTTGCTGGGAGGACGATCCTGGCAGGGCACCAAGACTGGGAGCGAAGACCCCATGCCACAGCAGCACCGGTGGGGACGGGAGGTGCCGGCAGCCCCAGGAAGCTGTGCCGAGTCTCAGCCCAGCCTGGAGAGGCCAGCGAGGGCTGGGGGGCTCCAGGCACAGCGGCGGTGCTGGCATGCCCCCCAGGAATGGCACAACCTCCAAGGAAAAAAAGGGGAAAAGGCTCCAGCTGGGGCTACTCACCTGCTTTGGTGGTGCAGGCAGCACCCAAGGAGGGGTGGGAGGTGGGGGCTCGGTGTCTATAGGAGGTGGTGGGGGTGTTCATAGGGTGCAGCTGGGTCCCAGGGTCAGCAAATGGGGCAGAGAGTGGGAGAGGGGCTGAGCTGGGAGCCATGAGCACCAAAAGCATCCTTTGCAGGATTTGTATCCTGCAAATGCCATTAGTCCTGGGGGTGCTTTGAAGCCCGTTGATGCCTGAGCCCAGCCCTGGGGTGCAGGATGGTCCTTTGCTGGCTCTGCTCTGATGCCTACTGCTTTGCCCTGAGTGCTCCCTGTTATCCCAGTGCAGGTGGCACTGGGGGGACCCCAAATCCTGATGGATGTACCTGGGCACCCCCAAAGTGGTCCTTTAGCACCCATTTTTTCTCTGAAAACCCAAACCCACCGAGGGAAACATCTCCGCAGACTGGATCCCTGGGGAATGCGGCGGGGTGGGCAAAGACGGGGTCTGTCACTGTGTGTGCAGGAGGTCTGGGGGCTTGTGTCATGCTCTCCCCCCCAGCATCCCCTGTGTACACAGCCACATGTCCCCAGCTGTGACACCCCCAGGTTCCCCCTGCCCCACTGCTTCCAGGGACGGCATTTTCCCTGCCCGGTACCTCTCCACTCACAACACAACTTGAGACAGGTCTCAGCACACAGTGGGGCTTTCCCCCATCTGATAGGGAGTGGACTGGGGGCAAAAGGGGGCTGGGGAAAGCAACTCCAAGCCGTGGGGGTGGAATAAGGGAAAGGAGGGGACACGTCCCCCCAGGTTTGGGAGCAGGGAAGGGCTTGTGGTGTTTTGCTCTGGAGGTGGGGAGCATCAGCTGCCCTGGGCTGGGCAGCACTGGGGTCGGTACCTCCCTCTTCCCATCAATGGCAGCGCTGGAAGAGGGAGGTTTCTCCAACAGGAGAGAAGCAAACCGGCGCGGGGATGCTCATCCCTTGGCACAAGCGAGAACAAACCAGCGGGCTCCAAGTGGGATTCACTTCTGGCACTAAGCCGTGTCCGGCTGCTGCCCTTCTCCCTGAGGTCCCCATTCCCTACCATCTTCAGCAGCACCTGAGCATCATCATGACCCTGCTGCACCGCCCGGCTCCCCCAGACCCCCTTTGGGGCCATCGGCTCCCCTGGCAGGGGCCACGGGGGCCAAAAGTGGGGCTCGTGGTGGTCAGGGGGGGTCAGGGGGAGCCTGGCAGCACGGGGCTGGCACAGGCCCTGGGAAGGGGTTGGACAGGGGCAATTTCCAGCAGCTCCTCTGGTGCCACGTGCCCGCAGAATAAGGGGTGCTGCCAGCCGCCCCTTATGCATGAGGGGAAGATCCCAACCCAGAGCCACCCCACTCAGGCCACAGAGGCGCTGCACTGCCCGTCATCCTTTATTGCTACTGCCTTCAGCTGGTTGCTCTCCTGCTCAGTGGGGTGGGTTTGCTCGGGGACCCCAACTCCCGCTCAGCTGCCGTGGTGCTGGAGCCACTCTGGAGGGGCTGGACGAGGAGTCCCGGTGTTATAGATTTGCTAATAAGTTAAGATTGATTGACTTTATTTGATTGATTATTTGATTGTATAAAATTATTTTATAAAATTGAAATATAGAAGGATAAGAAATATTTTAACGAAACTTATAGTTGCACAGTAAAAGCTGCTATGAGATCTTCTGTACATCCCGTACCAAGGCTAGAAGAATGGGCTAGAACCATTGTTAAAACTTAGGTAATAACTTTAGGGTTTGAAAGGTTTCTTTGTATTTGACCAGTCTTCTGTATGTGGAAGGTGTATTGAAATGTCAGAATATGAGATTAATGGAAACCGGGGAGAGTCCACTGGAACAGCTTGTAGTTACCTGCCAAGAGTTTGTGAGCTTTAGTAAAAGGTAATTCCAGCAGGGGGAGATCGCGACCACCGACTCATATACCACCTACCCAAATCGTACCCCAGACCCATTTCTAGACCTTTCTAAGCTCTACTGCGCAGAATCGGATATAGGAGGAGAGTATGTTAATGATTTACGGGAAATATTATGATTATGCATGAATATTTAATTAATATGTATGAATAAGTTTTATATATGGTGTCTGATTTTGAGACTTGGTGTGCGTTGATCGTGAGAAGACTCACTCACGCACCCGGCTGTTAATAAAGAAGTGTCTGCTTATCTACATCACATTGGTGTCGATAAGTTCTTCATTCCGAGATTTTGGTAACAGTTTTGGTGACCCAGATGGGACCTCGCTGAAGGAGACCGGAGGAGTCGGGGACCTGATCGGTTCCAGCCGGAACCGAGGATTTCTCGGGGATACCCATCGATCCCCGATCCGTAAGGCTCTTCGCAACGTTCCCTGGATTTTTGGTAAGACACTTCTTTTCTAATTGTAGTAAGTGGGTTAGAGTCCCACTAAAGTAAGTGCGCTAGAGGAAGTGGGTAGGAGTCCCACTATACTAAGTGTATGGTAAGGAGTGGGTTGGAGTCTCACCAGTGGGTTTGAGTCCCACTGAGTAAGTCTGCCTGTCAGACGCGGTGAAAGCTGCGCAGGGTAGGACTAGGAGTCTGCCCGTAAGACATAAGCGAAAGCTATTGCAGGGTTGGACTAAAAGGATCCTTGTGGAAGTGGAAGCCTAGGCGTCTGCCCGTAAGACATAAGAAAAAGCTATTGCAGGGTTGGACAAAAGTGGAAACAAGAGAACCTATATGCTACAGTGTTCTCTAAGGTAGTGCCTCTAACAAGAAGTTAGAAGGGTGGGGTTTTTTTTGTTTTGCTTTTTTGTGTGTGTTTGTGTATTGAGAAGAAAATTAAGAAGTATAATATTGCGTTTTATGTTTTTGTTTGAAGTAACTGTGGGAAAGTGTGAGTGTGGCTGTAAGGATGAGACGTGCAATTGAGCACGAAAGCAAGTGTGGAGTGTGGAACCGCGGATCGGAGTGACAGAGTTGAATAATTGTGTATTGTACTGTGAGTGATTATACCAGGGCATCTAAGTTAACTTGGCTGTTTAAAAGTAAAAGCATGGGTAATCTTGCTGTAAATGACAAAATCCCGAAAAATTCTTTATTGGGATGTTTATTGGCACATTGGGGAAATTTACATGATGATCTGCAAAAGAGCCAGATGATTGAGTATTGTAATAATTTGAGTATTGTAATAATTGGTGGCCTTTGTATATATTGGATGATCAGGAAAAGTGGCCCATGAATGGGACACGGAATTATAACACTATTCTGCAGTTAATGCTGTATTGTAAAAGAGAAGGGAAATAGAATAAAATGCCAAATTTGGATTTGTTTTTTTTTTTACTTAAGACAAAGAAAGGATTGGCAGGATGAATGTAAGCTATTAGAGATAATTTGGTAATGGCTATAACTTCTGATAATAAGAAAGTGGAAAAAAAAAATGTTGCTCAACCTGTGAGATTGGGAGTGGATACAGGAGCAACATTTTTTAAATTAAATACCTGTAAAGGAAAAATTGGAACAAAAACAGGCCATTCCTGCAACCTCTGGATTTGAAATTTGGAAATAAGATAATTACACATGAATTCTTGTATGTACCAGAATGTCTGATACCCTTCTTAGGAAGAGATTTGTTATCCAAATTAAATGCACAAATCGTTTTTGACGAAGGAGAAGTTTTCTTGAAAATACCTGAGTCAAAAACGGGAGAAATCCTGATGATACAAGAAGAAGTAAAGGAACAAGAAATTCCACCGGAGGTGGATTTGGCAGTGATCCCTACTGTATGGGAAACAAATATTCCTGGTAAATCAAAACGAGCAGAACCTGTTAAAATAGATTTGAAGGAAGGCGCAGGAACAGTGAGAAATAAACAATATCCAATCAAATCAGAAGTGAGACAGGAATTGAAGAAATTGATTGATAAATCAATTGTGGGTTGGGGAAAGGTCTAGCTCCTTTTCCAGATCTATAGGACCTGGATCAAAAGGTTTATCAGTGTCAATGGAATCATTGTCCGAGTTGTCCTGTTCCTGTGCTTGCTCCTGTGTTGTGAGGGTTGCTGCAATCAGTGACAGAAGCTTTGGGGGCAGAGGAGGTGTGGATGGAATCGCCATTGCTGACGGTGTCTTGAGAAGAGTCGCGCTGTCTGTCGGTGGAATTTACAGCTTCCTCTGGTTTAGCACCGTTAGTAGAATTAGTCCACACTTGGCAAAGAGTAGTCAGAATTTGCCAGCAAGGTGCTAAATGCATTCCCGACACGGAGTTCCCCTCCGCGGCAGCATCATACAATTGGCTGCTGTATGTACACACTTTCATTCTTTCAAAGTCTCTAAAGTTTCTTGGCTGCTCACCTGTCTCAATGAATACAGGTGTTATCCTCGGGGTTTAGGTTGTCCGCTGGTCCAGACAGCAAAACGATCGTTCAGCCAAGACGTCTCCTCCAGAACGCAGCCCTCTTCCACGAGCTGTCTTTTTTATTGACCAGTTCTGTCCTTATTCTTCCAAGGCTTCGGAACACCACCATAGGGGTCACCATTTGAGGAGATTGAGGCACAGACTCCCGGATCTGACTAGAAGACCCTTCATAAGTCCATATACGTCTCTTTCTGGGGACGAAGCCTGATTCCCCATTACGGATTTCCCACAGCTCACCTCTCAACTCTGGAGGGATTTCTGGCCGGCTCCTGCTTCCTTTCAGCAGATCATTCAAAGTTCTGTGGGATTCGCTGCATGTCGCTCAGATAGGCGATTCGAGAGCCCTTCACGTCAGATCCTTAAACGCATCACGTCGGGGTCACCAATTTGCGGCGAATGAAGAGACGGGACGCAGCTTGATGCAAGCAAATGTCAATTTATTGTACAGAAGCACGAGTTTTTATGCACTTTCAGAAGCTGCGCGTTTTAAACAGATTGGTTCTTGAAGCTAAGCATTGCATACTAGGCAATCCCTGATTGGTGGTTAACTACCAGCAATTAACAGCAAGGTGTTACCTTCCCTTGGCGCCATCTGTCTCCCACTCCCCTGTGCTCTGCAAACATGCCTCATCATGTTAATTGTTGTCTAGACAAGCTCGAGCACATTCCCCTCAGCTAACTGATTGCCATGCATGGTCCTAGTTTCCAACCCGCTCCTGCACCACACATGGTGATAACTCTTTTAGAACAAAAGGGGGGACACTGGCTGTCTCCGAGCCAAATGATAAAGCACCAGGTAGTACTGACTGAACAAGATGATGTGATTTTAAAAACAACTAACCTGGTAAATCCTGCAGTGTTTTTAAGTTCCATACAGGAAGAAGGACAACTGGGACGTGACTGCTTGGCTACCATCGAGTATGTTTACTCCAGTCGTGAAGACTTGAAGGATGTACCATTGGAGCGACCAGACTGGGAATTGTATACTGATGGAAGCAGCTTTATGGAGCAAGGAGTCCGATACGCTGGATATGCGGTAACAACAGATACTACAGTTATAGAAGCAGGAGCATTGGCGAGTACCACATCAGCCCAGAAAGCGGAACTTATTGCCTTGATTCAAGCCCTAGAGTTAAGTAAAGACAAGAAAGTAAATATCTGGACAGATTCAAAATATGCCTTTGGGGTAGTGCATGTCCATGGGGCTTTGTGGAAAGAAAGAGGGCTATTGGCCTCTCAAGGATCAAACATTAAGCATCAAAAGGAAATTATACAATTATTGCAAGCAGTTCAAAAGCCAGATCAAGTAGCAATCATGCACTGTAAGGCACATCAAATTGGGAATACAAAAATAATAGCTGGAAATAATTTGGCTGATAAAATGGCAAGAAAGGTAGCAAAGAAACAAGCATTACAGATGGCAATAATTCTTTCTGAAACAGTAACCCTTCCCAGGGAAAACCCAAATATTCAGAAGAAGATGACAAATTGGGTCAGTTATTAAATGCTAAGAAAAACCTAGCTGGGTGGTGGATAACTCCTAATGGACAAGTAGTAATTCCACCTCTTTTGATGAGAGAGATAATTTAAACAAGACATCAGGAATGTCACTGGGGGGCAGAAGCCTTTGTAACTTTTTTACGAAAACAAGTAGTATCAGTTAAAATGTTGGGAATAGCTAAAATGGTAACTGCAAAATGTGAACTATGTTTGAAAACCAATCCAGTGATTAAGAAAAAGGTTCAAATGGGTAGATTGAAATCTGGTACAGAACCTGGAGATTATTAGCAAGTAGATTTTTCAGAGTTGCCTAGACAAAATGGGTACCGGTACATCCTGGTAGGGGTTGATACTTTTACAGGATGGCCAGAAGCCCTTCCTTGTCGCACCACACCAGCAAAAGAGGTTGTGAAGTGGTTATTACAAGAAATAATTCTGAGATTTGGAGTTCCTATTGGAATTTCCTCTGACAGAGGTCCACACTTTGTTGCTGAAGTAGTCCAAAGTGTTAGCAAAGTATTGGGTATTAATTGGGATTTACATTCATCTTGGAGGCCACAATCTAGTGGGAAAGTGGAAAGGATGAATCAAACTTTAAAACGACAAGTAAGTAAAATTTGTCAAGAAACCAGTCTAAAGTGGCCTCAGGCACTTCCATTGGCATTATTACGAATCAGGGTACAGCCAAGGAGTGGAACCTCAGTCAGTCCTTATGAATTATTATATGGTAAACCATATGAGTCTCCAGAACCAAATCCAAACTTACATATGAAAGGAAAGCAGGATGTATATAACTATTTGCTTTCTCTAGGAAAAACTTTGACTGCAATTCGGAGTGCAGTAATTTGGAATAGACCTATCCCTGGAAAATTCAGTGCATGATTTCCAACCAGGAGACTATGTCTATGTGAAGACCTGGACCTCCGAACCTTTGCAGGAGCGCTGGAGAGGACCTTTCCAGATACTGTTAACCACTTTTACAGCTATCAAAATAGCAGAATCGGATGCTTGGATACATTATACTCGAGTGAAGAAAGCACCTACTCCATGGAAGATTGTTAATCGTGACCCAGACACTTTAAAATTGACTTTGAAACCTGTCTAATTTTTCATATCAGGTTATGATTATTCTTTGGATTTTATTTTGGTCGGTAGTGTTGGTGGGATCATGGGCTGACTTGGTGGACAGGAACAAAAGACAAGTAGAAACAGAACAAGTGATTGACATTCCCAAGCAAATGGCTGAGGAAAATTTGATGGTAGGATTGATTAAAGGATTTGCCAATTTACAAAATGTCACGCAGATCACTGCTTGTTTGCCAGTACCGAGAGCGGTAGGTGAATCTATTCCATGGGGAATTTTAACTATGAATTTGACCAATATGGAACATAAAAATGAAACCACCTATTGTGAACAAAGGCCAGTGACTCAATGGTATGAACAAGTAAAGGTTATTAGAAAACAGTGGAAGTCGCCAGGTAAAGAAACAGATTGTAAAAACCTACTGAATTATGATTTTATAACAGGATCCCGACCTAGTGCCATAGCTCAAGTTTTTCTTCCTGGGGGTCCAAATCCCCAGTTAGGTTGGTGTTCTTATGATGAACAACTTAAAGCCAATGTAAGCAAAAATATCATGGAATGGAAGTGTAACAAAACTGGCCAAGGTACACAATTAGTAGAGCAATGGGACTCTATATGGTCTATGTCCATATTTTCCCAATTTCAGTACATGGCCAGAACTTTTTGGTGTTTCACCTGGGATGGAATAGTTTTTGCAGTGTTACCCTTAGTTAATGATAAAACAACTTTATTGAGAGAAAAGGAAAATAAAATAGTACCATGGTGGAAAAGTGAAAAAGTGTATGACTGCAGCAATGCAGACTTAATAATTCAAAGAATTCCTCCTTTGGCTGCTGCTTTGAAATATGGTTGTTTCTGTCGAGATCTTAAGAATACTCTCAATTTAACCAGTACTTTTACACTCAGGAAAGGAACTCTGTTTAGTTGCAGAAAATCTACTATTCAAAGTCCAGGACATTTAATTTGGGCATTAAGTGATGGAACCTGGACAACTCATTTACCATTAGATGGTAAGGTGAAACAAATTACTTTAGGCATGCCAACATCGTGTCCAATTTGGAGAAATCACCATTTAGAGGATCCCTAGAGAATTTAAAATTGAAACAAACAAAGAGATCTGAGACAAATGATGGTACTTGGAATGAACCCTCAACAAGAGTAAAAATTGGCTGGGCACTTGAATCACTTTTGAATCCTATAGCATCATATAGAAATAGAGAATGGCTTTATCAGTTAACAAGTCAAGTAAAAAAAAATAAATAACAAATGTCACCAAAAAGGTTTAAGGAATTGAACATACAGTTACAGGCGACTTCCAAGATGACTTTACAAAATAGTATGGCATTAGGTATGCTCCTACTTAAAGAACATGGGGTATGTGGATATCTCAAGGATAGACTGGACCACAGTTACATTCACATTCCAAATGTCACTCAAGATGTGGAACATGATCTGGACCTATTAGGTAAAATTGAGAAAAGATACAGAATCAATTCAAGAAGATACGTCAGAAGATTGGGTGGGGAAAATTTTTTTAACAAACTGGGATGGAATTTGAGCTCTTGGATACAATCCATAATCAAAACTTTGTTTCTGTTACTAATTGTCTTTCTGATGATCATGCTAGTATATGCATGATTGAAGAAACAGTTTACCAACAGAATTTCAGTCAATCGTATGAGAGAAGTACCAACTATTCTATCAAGACATGGTCCACCACCAAAATATGGTGAAACAAATGATATATAAATAACGTGAAAGTATTGAAATAATGATTTTCAGCACTTTCAAAGGGGGGAAATGTTATAGATTTGCTAATAAGTTAAGATTGATTGACTATTTGATTTTATAAAATTATTTTATAAAATTGAAATATAGAAGGATAAGAAATATTTTAACGAAACTTATAGTTGCACAGTAAAAGCTGCTATGAGATCTTCTGTACATCCCGTACCAAGGCTAGAAGAATGGGCTAGAACCATTGTTAAAACTTAGGTAATAACTTTAGGGTTTGAAAGGTTTCTTTGTATTTGACCAGTCTTCTGTATGTGGAAGGTGTATTGAAATGTCAGAATATGAGATTAATGGAAACCGGGGAGAGTCGACTGGAACAGCTTGTAGTTACCTGCCAAGAGTTTGTGAGCTTTAGTAAAAGGTAATTCCGGCAGGGGGAGATCGCGACCACCGACTCATATACCACCTACCCAAATCATACCCCAGACCCATTTCTAGACCTTTCTAAGCTCTACTGCGCAGAATTGGATATAGGAGGAGAGTATGTTAATGATTTACGGGAAATATTATGATTACGCATTAATATTTAATTAATATGTGTGAATAAGTTTTATATATGGTGTCTGATTTTGAGACTTGGTGTGCGTTGATCGTGAGAAGACTCACTCACGCACCCGGCTGTTAATAAAGAAGTGTCTGCTTATCTACATCACATTGGTGTCGATAAGTTCTTCATTCCGAGATTTCGGTAACAACGGTGGTACCTGGCAGAGCTGCCCATGGGATGAGGCTGGCCTCTGCTCCAGCAAGGCCACGGTGCCTGGGGTCGAGAATCAGGGCTTAGCCCCCCTGCAGCCCTAGGGGCGGGAAATGGCTGTGTGCAGCTCTGCCAGCCCAGGACAGGGCAGGCAGCAGTGGCACCTGCCCGGCCAGAGACACCCCGAAATGTGGTCCTGGCCCACACCCTGAAGCAGACAGGCTGTAGTCCCACACTGGCCAGGGCTGCCCCACCATTGCCACCCACCTCACTCCAGCTCCAACGTGGGGACCAGTTGCCCCATATGCCAGCCTTCCCCCTCCATCCCATTTCACCCCTCCCCATCCCACTCCAGACTCCATCCCACCCTGCCTGGCTGGGGGCATCGACCCCTGCTCGCCCCCACCCCCTGGCTGACAGTAGGGTGCCCTCTCCCCCCCGGTACCCCAACAGACCATACCCAGCTGGCAGCTCAAGGACCCAACCCTCCGGGGCTGTGAGAGCAGGTGGCCGGTGTCCTGGGCATCCCTCTGCCTTGGGGACAGCTTGGCCTTGTCCCTCGGGAAGCCTGAAAGAAAGACCAGAGGGAGGCAGGCTGGGGGGCGCCAGGGTGAATATGGCTTCATGCCAACACTTCTGTCCCCTTGGCACCCGCTGGATCCCCTCCCCAAGCATGCCTTAGCTGTACCCTCCTTGCCCACAATCACAGGCAGCTGCTTGTCCGGCCAGTCCCTGGGGATGCAGCTGTCTTGGCCCAACAGCTCCATCTTGTCGTGCTGAGAAGGAGAGAGCAGCCTGGCTGACACATGGGGCTGAATTCAGCATCCCCAGGCAACCCTCCCACACCCAGCTCTCCCTGCGGAAACTGAGTCATGCATCCCTCCCAGTGCTCAGCATCACCCTCCCAGCCTTGGTCGCCCCACCAGATCCCTACCTTTGTCATCCCTACCTTGATGGGGCACAGGATAGGGGGCTGGAGTGGCCATAGAGCACCCGGTGGGTGAGGCTGCTGCGGAGCTGAATTTTGGCGACTTATCTCACAGGAGGCACCTGATGCCCCAGCAAACCTGAGGTCAGGCTGAGACCAGGCACAGCTCATCACGTGGCTTCTGCACCACTGAGGCAGAAAAATGGGCTCGATGGGGCAGCGCCGGGCAAGGCTGTAGGACCCCACAGGCCTGGGGCAAGAACAGCTGACCCTCCCCAGCACATCTCTGCTCCTCTGCCCTCCCCAGGCACCCCCAGACCCTCTGCCCACACCCGGAGAAGAGCCCTCCCTTGCCGTGGTATGACATCCCCAGGGACCGGGGATGGGTCCCCGTGTCCCCCCACCTGTGGCCGTGATGCTGAGTTTGCTACTGCTTGATGATGGCACCAGGGTGCCCAGTGAGGCAGGGGTCAGCGGCGGCAGCAATGGGATGGCCGTAATTCTCCTGGAGAAGGCAGGAGCCACGGGTGGGTGACAGGGGGCAAACAACCAACCCTGGCTCAAAGCAGCGCCCCAAAGCCCACAGGCTTGTAGCCAGAGGCATCCCCTGCCTGCTGCTGTCACAAAAGGGTCCCCACCCCCCCACAGGCACGTAGGGCTGCAGAGGGACCTTGGCAGGGTTGGTCCCCCCAGGCAGACACCCTCACACCTGTGGCTGCCCAGGGTGCGCAGGGGTGCGAGGGGAAGGGCGCAGGCTCCCATGCCTGCCATCCAAACCAGCCCTCACACTGCTTTCATCCCTTCGTCAGTGCTAATTACCCCCCTGTGCCTTGCCAGGAGAGCAGGTCACAACCCAGCTCCCCAGCACTGCATGTCACAACCCCTGCTTGGGGAGATGAGCCGTCACCCCCCAGCCTTGCTCCAGAAAGCCTCTGCACCCACTCCCCACTTCTGGTTTGGGAGGGCTCTGTCCTGCACGTGCCCCCTCCTCCTGCCTCCTTTCATGTCAGGAACCTGCTACCGGTGGGAGGAAAAGGCACTGATTCCTGATCAGCATCCCCACACTTCGCTGGCTAAAGTGCTCCGATGCCAGGGTACCTCGCGAGCACCAGCTGGGATAGCTGGAAGGAACAGGGTGAGATGCCCAAAGCCATCCCCATCCCCACTGCACTCACCCAGACGCATCATGGGCCTCTGTCGGCAGCACCTTCTCCTTGAGCTGCTCCAGGCTGTCCTTCCAGTGTGCCATATTATTCTATGTAATGTGTACCCTCGAGAACTTGGTGTGCGGGTTAGGAGGAAAAATCCACCGTGCGTCCAGCATGGCAATAAACCACTGTCAGCTTCCTAAACTGTCGTTTGGCTCAGAGAGCTTTCTTGGTTATGATTTTCGGTAACAGAACATGGTGACCAAACGGGACCCCGCTTTCCGGAATCTCGACAGACCAGAGAAATCGTGAGCACCGCAAGCATGCACCGGAGTAGTTTTGCCAAGGTTCTGAGATTCCCTGGCCAGGTGAATCTCCGTGACAGCTCTCTGGGATAACAGCGACATGGTCATAAACACTGAGGTTGCTTACAAAGAAGTCGTATCGCATTGCGAGTTGAAGTCCCCCCGGTGGGTCAGAGTCCCCCCGGGATATTTGAAGTGCACAATTGTCTAATCCATATGCTGTTATGCAGATGCCCAGAGCCCAGATTTTGCCTCACGCTCATGTGAAACTTTGTTGGATTTTGTTTGCTGGATTTTGCCTCTGTCCGGTTTTGTTTGCAGGGTTTGGTTTAGGTATTGAGTGTTTGTGATTTTGAAACTTTGTACACATGGGATCTGGTCATTCTGCTAGAGGGAGCTGGTTCTTCAGAGTTCTTTTGGGTTGTTTATTAAGATGCTGGAGCAAGTTTTGGAGTGACCTCCCCAATCAGAAAAAATGGGCCGAATATTGCCATCACTGGTAGCCCTTGTATACCTTAGGTGATCAAGAGAAATGGCCTAGGAAGGGAAGCATAATCTCCAATACAGCATGGCAGTTCATGTTCTTTTGGTACATGCAAAGGACAATGGGAAGAAGTCCCATAAGTTGGTTGAGAAAGGATCATGGTACAAGAAGTAAATACACATTCATGATACTTGATGGTAATGTATTAATAATGATGGAGGGGAAGTTAATTATTAATTGCCTTGGTGTTGTTCTGCTTGTAGTATTGGGAAAAGGTGTTTGAAAGGGGAGAATGAAGAAGAGGATGTGCAATTTCTGGTTTCAGGGCAGTGTTGCTGGTAATAGGGAGAGATTTTTGCTGAAGGAAAAAGAATGGTGTTGGGGAAAGCTCAGGAAGAGGATGCGAGGATAAATGGCTTTCGCTGCTTTGTTTGTGGGGCAGTCAGAGCTGCCTCCCTGCCCACCCGGTGCTCTCTGCTGCAGAGTTGCTTTGGGTTTCCTTGCCCACTCTGTTACGGAGCAGCTAGAGCCGGCAGGCTTCTGAACACTGTGGGATTTCTCCTTTCAGGTCTGGTTGATCTGAATGAGGTGGGCACCTGGGGGGCTGCTCCTATGCCAGCCTAAATGGATCTTCCCCACGCGCGTGCAGCTGCATTCCAAAGAGCCAGACACACACATACACACAGAGAGAGCACCACAATGAATGTGAAGGGCAAAACAGATTGACACAGACAAATCAATGCCTTGACAAGCATCCCTGCAGATGTAACCACTGCTTACATCCATGTGAATGCAGTCCAGGCCTTTCCTGCATTTCCAGAGGATCAAGATGACATGTTCTACTGAAAGAGAAACACAGCTTCACTCCCTGGATTCATAAGCACAGCGTGTTCGTAGATGCCTCAGATAACAGTCTAGAAATAGTCATGTCATATGTGAGGCTCAGAGCCAAGGCTCCCTCACCAGTGCCTGGTGCAAGCCTTGGGTCTTTCTAGATCTCTGTTTCCTGGGCCCTGAGAGTCCACGTTCAAGTTCGCTTGCGCCTCATACAGACGCACACAGGGATCCCACCAGGAGCGGGCCTAAGGCATTCTGTGCTTCCAACTGCCATCCCCAAGGCCCTGAGCCCCGCAGTGACCTGCCTTCCCTTGTTCCACTGCACCCTCATCCTCCTTGCTCAGCAGGCAGAGCTTCAGCCCTTTGCTGTGACCCTTTGTGCCCGACTTGTCTGCCCGCAGCCTGCTTCCTTCGGCAGGTGCCGGGTGTGGAAGTCCTGGCCTTGCACACGAGACTGAAGAGGACTGGCGCCTGGTTAGCCACAGAAATGAAACACTTTATTGCAGGGACTCAGCCAGCTGAGCTCTTCCGTTGAGAGGAGCGCGGGCAGGACAGAGCAGGCCTTTGACACTGAGGCTGCCATTGCATCAGCAGGCAGTGCCCCAGCGGGAAATGGTGGTGGCGCGCTGCAGCCAGCCCTGGAACCTCTTCGTCCTGCTGATCAAACCTTTTCTCCTATTAGGAACTGCACCAACTTCTGCAGCCAAGTAAGGAAATCCCACAGCTTCTGCACTGGAAGTGGGCAGGGTATAAACCTTCCTGCTTCTGTTGGTGTTGGCCTGTGAACGGGGGTGGAGGTGAAGGCTGGCTGCGGCCTTGCAGTAGTCGCTACTGCTGTGTGCAGGCCCATCTGTTCCAGGATCCAGTTGTAGAAGTGCTGGGTGGAGGTGTAGACTCCGGGCTTCTTTGCTCTCGCACAGCCCATCCCCCAGCTGGTCAGGCCAACAAGCCAGAAGTAGTCAGCGCTCTTGTCTTGGCACACAAGAGGCCCACCGCTGTCCCCCTGCAGCAGAGGAGAAAGGATGAAGGGGTTGTTGGGTGGCCACCGTCAGCCCAGTGGCTGGCTCCTTCCCTCTCGTGGCACTTCCAGAGCTGTATTTAGTGGCCAGCCAAGCTCTGGAGAAGCTTGCCTGGGAGGGGGCAGTGGGCCTGTAAGGCAGGGCTCGCTCTCCCTGCGGCACGTTGTTGCTGCAGGTGTGTGAGATGGCTGTGTCTGGCTTGGGACTGGTGAAGCTCTGGGCTGCCAAGGGCACTGGGTGGGCTTTGTGGACAAAGTGCCAGGCCTCTGGGACAAGGCAGGCAGGCCCTGGGCAAAGGCGTGCAAAAGGGGAAGGGGGGTAAGGCCCTCAGCGGTGGGGACACAGCAATGGGAGTGTGAGTGGCCAGGAAATGCCCATAACGACGCAGGTTTGGGCAGTTGTAGCGGGGCTGCCCGTGCTGCCGGGGCTTGGCTTGTAGCGCGCTCCTACCTGGCAGGTGTCGATGCCACCCTGCGGATAGCCAGCACAGATGTTGTGGGTGTGGATGGCCCCTTTGTACCAGCCGCTGCTGTTACAGACACCAGCATCAATGAGGTGGACCTGGGCCTCCTGCAGCACATATGCCGATCCTCCAGCTGTGAAGAGCACAGAAAGGAATGAACACCCAGCAGCTCATTGCCAGTTCTCCTTCCCTGCGTGACTGAAGCCCTATCCCGGGGCTCGGCTTTGCATGTGGGGAGGCGCTGGACTGCTCCTTCCTTTCTGCCTTGCTCTGGGTCAGTGGCTCACACCCCCCTCTCTAAGAGGCATACGTCCCCACAGCCTGATTCTGGCTTTCGCCTCTGCCGTCAGGAAGAGCAACCTGCCTCCCCAAGCTGGCCAAGCTTGCACTCACAACGTGACTACATTTTGGGAGCTCACCTCTTGCAGTCCTGGCACCCCAGCCACTGACGTAGCACTCTGTCAGCTCCGAGACTCTCAGCGAGGCATCGGGCACGCAGGCAAGCTGTACATAGTTGTTGCACTGGACAGGCTGCTCCAGTTCCAGCAAGGCAATGTCGTTTCTCCACGTGATATTATTGAAGTGCTGGTGAACCAGCAGCTGCTTGATGTTGCGCACCTGGGCCTCAGGTCCCAGCTGGGTCAGCCGGGTGGCACCTACCACCACCAGCCACATGGTGATGTTCCTGGAAGGCAGATGGAGAGAGGGCTCAGAGGGAGCAGAGCCACATGCTGCAGCAGCACAGCAGTCGCCCTGCCTTCTGCTTGGCAAGGCAGAGAGGAAAGTAGTGCTTGGGAGGGTGCGACAGACCACATGCTCCTTGGGCTCAAGCAGCGTCGAGCTGGAGGCTGCTGGGAAGCAGTGGCACAAGCTCAGCCTTCTCCTGAGCAGCCTCTCAGGTGGCTGCGGAGTGCCCAGGCACTGGGCGTACTGCAGGGCAACAGGATGGGAGCAGCACGTGCTGCTGTGCTCAGGGCACCTGCTAGAGTGTGGGGCTAGCCCCGATCCCTGGTCCTCCTTACCTGGCCTCGAAGAAGCAGTGGGCTGCTGTGAGGACCCACTGTGGGCTGATGAGGGAGCCCCCGCAGATGTGCGCCGTGCCTCCTTCAAAGAGAGCCTCGATGCTGACGATCCAAGGCCAGGCCCCTGGCTGGGCATCTCTGCCACCCACAACGCGCGACATGCCGTTGTGAAAAGCCGCAGGCCGAAGGCCGCAGGTGCCTCTGTAACCAGAAACTCCATTCTGGTTAGCTCCATGCAAGCTTGCGCCATTCCGGCTAAAGGTCAGCCATCTTCCCTCCCCTCAAGGCATGGCCAGAAGGGCCGAGGAAACCCGTGGGCTGTGTGCCCGCTCCCCTTTCCCCGCTTTCTGCTTCAGCCCGTAGATGAGCTGTGCCGGCAGCCTGGATGCTGGCAGGGAGCTGAGCCTCCCAGATGGCCTTCAAGTGCCTCTGGGGTGGCCATGGGGGACAAGCAGGACCCCTCCAGAGAAGCTCACAAGGGTTGCCCAATCTCCCCCCCAGAGCCTCGGGCCACTTACCCACAGCTGTCCCATGAGCCATGAACAGGACAGCACATGGCCAGCAGGACAACGAGGAGGAGGAGAAAGTCCATCACTACCAGCAACATGCGGCAACTGCAAGAACGATGGCTTGTCGCCACAAGTACAGCCACCGACGTAGTGCCCACAGGATTCCCGTTCCTGGGTTACCCTTGGACACGGGGCTGATGTCACAGAGTGCCTGGTTCCGGGTGCTGGGTGTGGTGGCGGTGGGTGTGGTGGGTGGAGGGGGGATGGGGGTGGTGTGGGGGGATCAGGAAGGGTTCCAAGCAGGACTGGAGGCAGAAGCTGGGATTGCACGCCCCCGACAGAGCCTTGTGGCATGCCCTGCTTGCACGATCAGGGTGGGCAGGCCCCGTGGCAGGCAGCAGCGCCTGGCTCCCAGCTCTGCCTGCTAACAGCTCACAGGGCAACACCCAGCGTGGCCTCGCAGCCTCTTTGGGAAGTTCCCTGCCGCCCTGCTCTCTGCAGCCCCGTGCCACCGGCTCCTTCCCAATAAACAGACACACAACAAAGAACACAATGACTACAGCAGCATGCGTGTGCTTGGGTGTTGAAGAGCCAATCTTTTGATGGCCGTGGCAGGCAAGCAGTGCTGGGCAAGCCAAATAAGCCAAGCACAGCCCAGCGACGTCAACCTTCCTGCACAAAGCACAGTGAAATGCAGGTGCAGCACACTCCTCACTGGCTATGTCAGCCACAGCAACGCGCTCTGGCAGGCGTCGTGTCCTTGCTGTCTGTGAGTTGGATTGCTGTTCTGGGCACACACTGACCATGGCACTTGTGGCAAGGGCAATCAACGTGAAGCTCTAGAGAGAGAAGGATGCTCCTGCTCTCAGCCCAACGTGCCATTGTTCGCAGCTTTGCAAGAGCTTGCGTCACTCTCACCTCATCAGTCTGCCTTCTGCCGCTGACTGAAGGAGCCTTGCTCACTCACCTGCTGGAGTGCAGGAGAGAAGCAGGAGCCAGGCATGTGCATTGCATTTGCACAGCAGGGCTAGGTCCCTGGAGGGTCGAGGGCAATGGCTTGAAGGTTGGCAGCCTCCAAGCTTGTGAAAGGTGCAGCAGCTCCCTGCTGCCATCCTGGCTTCTGTGGCGAGGCATAAGGCGCACAGCGGAGGGAGCAACCGGGTCCCGAGGAGGAGGAGCGGGCAGGCTCTGTCTGAAAGTGGAAGAGCTGCTCTCAAGGCCCTTGAGGTGCAGCAGGGCTTCCTAGGCCCCAGAACTGGCCTCCAAGCAAGCGGGCTCAAGGCTGCTTTGTGTTTTGAAAAAGGGACCGGCTGCCGGTTCCCGTGTGTCTGCTGAGAGCAGGCAGAAGGCGGCCTTGGAGAAGACAACTTGTCTGCTGGGGAAACCCTGCTCTTTCAGCACCAGTTTTGGCAGGTGGCCAGCGGGGAATGCCGTCAGAGGTGGCCACACTTCACAGACGCTTGAAGGAAGAGATTGGGGTCATTTGGCGGAGAGGACTCTGGCAGAGACAGCAGTTCCCAGGCAAGCCCGTCAGTAATGGCACACAAGACCAAGGTGACCTAGCTAACAACACCCAAAGACCATGTGTGTTGACAGATGGGGCAAACCTGGGAGCAAAGGGGGGAAAAAATAACTGGGGTTGGCCCCGTCTCTGGGAGGAGAGCAGGGCTGAGAGAGGCAGGACTCAGGGAAGATGAGGGGCACGTATAAGCACGGCAAATGGAGAGAAGGGGGGATCAAGGAGCCGATCACACAGAAGCAAGGTGCTGGCTGCTTTGCTTGCCTGAGCCCTGCGCCTAATCACCACAGTACCCGCTGGCTTCTTTTGGAGAGCCACCCGAAAAGCCCTTCTTTTGTGGTCCCATTCTGCACCTGCCACACGGTGGGTCCCCAGGCTTGGCTGCTAGCAAAGGCCGATGGCAAGACAGGCCACAGGCAGCCAGCACTTGGAAAGCCCCAGTGTCTCGGGCCAGCTGCTGCTGGGAGCCCTGTGTGCATGCACAGCTCACTAGTGAACCTGAAGCTGGACGAGGTGACAAGCAAGAGGGGAGAGAGAGCCTCTCAGGCATGTGGATGGCCTGCGGTGTCAGCCAACTTGCTTGCTCAGCCCCAGCATCCCCACCTTGCAAGAGGACCAGGCCTGCCAACCACTGGCCACCTCTCCACCTCCCAGAGGCAGGAAGGACTTGGAGGTGCTTGAGCATGCATGCCCTCAGCTGCTGCCCACCTAGGCATGCCCCCCCTGCGGGAGCTGCAGAAGGGCCTGCCTCTGAAGCTGCCAGGACCGTCCTCCTCTTGCTCTGTGCTTGGGCCGCGGCAAGCCATGGTGCTGCAGCTCCCAGCTCTGTTCCTACCCAGGACTGCAGGGCATGCCTCCAGCTGAACTTTGATCTCTGGAAACATGGGCGTGCCCTTTGCTTCCTCTTGATCATGCAGTGAAAGGAGTTCTTATGGCTCTGCGGATGATGCTGGAGCATGCTCCCTCCCCAAACAAGTCCGGCTTTCTGTCCAGAGGCCTCAGGTGTTCCTCGTAGCACAGAGCGCAAAGTCCACTCCCCTGCACTCCTAGCAGGCTTGGTAATGTCCCCAACACACAGTTTGCTACCCCAGTACTCCGATAGTCAGAGGTGTCACGGAGCCGAAGCCACAACGGAGCCCTCAGGCTGAGCGTGGTCAGTTGTGGGCGGAAGGGGGTCTGCTGGCTCTGCGACAGGGATCCCATGTGGAGCAACCTGCGGTGACGCAGTTGGAGGCAGACTGAAAAAACACTATGTCTGCATGGCTGGGTTTGGACAAAATGGCCTTTCTTGTTTATACAATTTTTTTATATATCTTAGATAGTACATGTGTCAGTCCCTGACAGGTTTTTGTGTTCGTCTTCTTGCTTGCTATTTGCTGTTGCTGTAGGTGCCCGTATGCTGTGGTTCTAAATTCCAGTTCTTCACATCCTGTTGACATACCTGACGATTTGTGGCTGTCTTAAGGGTACAAGACTATATCTTTGAAGTCAACTAACTTGTCTGCAGGTCCTCTGCATTCCCCAACATTCCCCCCTTTTGTTTTTGAACAGCTAGCACCATTTTTGCCGTGTGCTGCAGGGCCCTTGCAAAGACGACGGCAACCAAGGCATTATCAAACAAAGAATACTGCCAATTGAGTGAATTGATGACCAAAAGGATGACATTTTCTCAGATTTTGATAACTTGTTGCTGCAATGGGGCGCCTAAAATCCATGCAGCACATACCATCACAACCCTCACAGCCGTGTCCTTGAGCCAACATCAAAAGGGCAATAGTTGCTCTGTTTTGTATGTCATGGTGGCCAATTTGACTCACGTTCTTAACTGTAGAGGGATTTTTGAAGGACCGAGGACATATGTTACCATTGTCTGGGTTGGAGAACCCAGGCCTGTTAGTTGAAGCTGCAGAGCAGCTTTAACTTGTCCTGGGAACAAGCAGTGGGAGAAGGAAACAATCTATGCACAAACAAGAAGCCAGGTGCAGAGCAAGTCCTGGGAACCGCAAAATCAGCACACTCTGATCAGGTGCCTGCAGCATGCTCACCAATCAGCGACACGGACCCCTACATGGCCCAGAGACTTTTATCCAATCAGCTGTGTGTAAAGTTGGGTGAGCGGTCGATTTAAGTTATAAATATGACCTGTTTGTTTAATAAAGGGAGCACAGCATGTAGCCATATTGGTGTGACTTGGCCAACATTCCACGAGAGACCCTCTTTGCCTAACAAACAAGGTGATTTAACTCTTGAATGCCTTCCCTGCTGTTGCTCCGGATAGGAGAAGAACCACCCCTAAACAGGTAAAGATCCGTGAGGAACTAACAAATCCTCTGGAGGGGGATACCCCTCCCCCTTCCATATTAAAAGTCATTCAGCATCAGTCAGCAGGTGGTGAGCAGTTGTACTGTGCATCACTTGGGGGTTTTTTCCCCTTTTCCCTTTTCCTTTGGATTTTACCCTTTTCCCCCACCTTTCTATCCTAATTGTTACTATTATCATTGTTATTACTGATGTTCTTACCTCTTTATTCTGTTTAAATCATTAAATTGTTCTTATCTCAACCCTCAAGTTTTACATTCCTTTCTGATTCTCCTCCCCAGCCCTCCGGATGAGGGGGAGTGAGCAAGCAGCTGCGTGGTGCTTGGTTGCCGGCCGGCATGAAACCATGAGACCAGAGGATGAGGCTACTGAAAGAGAAACACAGCTTCACTCCCTGGATTCATAAGCACAGCGTGTTCGTAGATGCCTCAGATAACAGTCTAGAAATGTCATATCTGGGACTCAGAGCCAAAGCTCCCTCACCAGTGCCTGGTGCAAGCCTTGGGTCTTTCTAGATCTCTGTTTCCTGGGCCCTGAGAGTCCACGTTCAAGTTCGCTTGCGCCTCATACAGACGCACACAGGGATCCCACCAGGAGCGGGCCTAAGGCATTCTGTGCTTCCAACTGCCATCCCCAAGGCCCTGAGCCCCGCAGTGACCTGCCTTCCCTTGTTCCACTGCACCCTCATCCTTCTTGCTCAGCAGGCAGAGCTTCAGCCCTTTGCTGTGACCCTTTGTGCCCGACTTGTCTGCCCGCAGCCTGCTTCCTTCGGCAGGTGCCGGGTGTGGAAGTCCTGGCCTTGCACACGAGACTGAAGAGGACTGGCGCCTGGTTAGCCACAGAAATGAAACACTTTATTGCAGGGACTCAGCCAGCTGAGCTCTTCCGTTGAGAGGAGCGCGGGCAGGACAGAGCAGGCCTTTGACACTGAGGCTGCCATTGCATCAGCAGGCAGTGCCCCAGCGGGAAATGGTGGTGGCGCGCTGCAGCCAGCCCTGGAACCTCTTCGTCCTGCTGATCAAACCTTTTCTCCTATTAGGAACTGCACCAACTTCTGCAGCCAAGTAAGGAAATCCCACAGCTTCTGCACTGGAAGTGGGCAGGGTATAAACCTTCCTGCTTCTGTTGGTGTTGGCCTGTGAACGGGGGTGGAGGTGAAGGCTGGCTGCGGCCTTGCAGTAGTCGCTACTGCTGTGTGCAGGCCCATCTGTTCCAGGATCCAGTTGTAGAAGTGCTGGGTGGAGGTGTAGACTCCGGGCTTCTTTGCTCTCGCACAGCCCATCCCCCAGCTGGTCAGGCCAACAAGCCAGAAGTAGTCAGCGCTCTTGTCTTGGCACACAAGAGGCCCACCGCTGTCCCCCTGCAGCAGAGGAGAAAGGATGAAGGGGTTGTTGGGTGGCCACCGTCAGCCCAGTGGCTGGCTCCTTCCCTCTCGTGGCACTTCCAGAGCTGTATTTAGTGGCCAGCCAAGCTCTGGAGAAGCTTGCCTGGGAGGGGGCAGTGGGCCTGTAAGGCAGGGCTCGCTCTCCCTGCGGCACGTTGTTGCTGCAGGTGTGTGAGATGGCTGTGTCTGGCTTGGGACGGTGAAGCTCTGGGCTGCCAAGGGCACTGGGTGGGCTTTGTGGACAAAGTGCCAGGCCTCTGGGACAAGGCAGGCAGGCCCTGGGCAAAGGCGTGCAAAAGGGGAAGGGGGGTAAGGCCCTCAGCGGTGGGGACACAGCAATGGGAGTGTGAGTGGCCAGGAAATGCCCATAACGACGCAGGTTTGGGCAGTTGTAGCAGGGGCTGCCCGTGCTGCCGGGGCTTGGCTTGTAGCGCGCTCCTACCTGGCAGGTGTCGATGCCACCCTGCGGATAGCCAGCACAGATGTTGTGGGTGTGGATGGCCCCTTTGTACCAGCCGCTGCTGTTACAGACACCAGCATCAATGAGGTGGACCTGGGCCTCCTGCAGCACATATGCCGATCCTCCAGCTGTGAAGAGCACAGAAAGGAATGAACACCCAGCAGCTCATTGCCAGTTCTCCTTCCCTGCGTGACTGAAGCCCTATCCCGGGGCTCGGCTTTGCATGTGGGGAGGCGCTGGACTGCTCCTTCCTTTCTGCCTTGCTCTGGGTCAGTGGCTCACACCCCCCTCTCTAAGAGGCATACGTCCCCACAGCCTGATTCTGGCTTTCGCCTCTGCCGTCAGGAAGAGCAACCTGCCTCCCCAAGCTGGCCAAGCTTGCACTCGCAACGTGACTACATTTTGGGAGCTCACCTCTTGCAGTCCTGGCACCCCAGCCACTGACGTAGCACTCTGTCAGCTCCGAGACTCTCAGTGAGGCATCGGGCACGCAGGCAAGCTGTACATAGCTGTTGCACTGGACAGGCTGCTCCAGTTCCAGCAAGGCAATGTCGTTTCTCCACGTGATATTATTGAAGTGCTGGTGAACCAGCAGCTGCTTGATGTTGCGCACCTGGGCCTCAGGTCCCAGCTGGGTCAGCCGGGTGGCACCTACCACCACCAGCCACATGGTGATGTTCCTGGAAGGCAGATGGAGAGAGGGCTCAGAGGGAGCAGAGCCACATGCTGCAGCAGCACAGCAGTCGCCCTGCCTTCTGCTTGGCAAGGCAGAGAGGAAAGTAGTGCTTGGGAGGGTGCGACAGACCACATGCTCCTTGGGCTCAAGCAGCGTCGAGCTGGAGGCTGCTGGGAAGCAGTGGCACAAGCTCAGCCTTCTCCTGAGCAGCCTCTCAGGTGGCTGCGGAGTGCCCAGGCACTGGGCGTACTGCAGGGCAACAGGATGGGAGCAGCACGTGCTGCTGTGCTCAGGGCACCTGCTAGAGTGTGGGGCTAGCCCCGATCCCTGGTCCTCCTTACCTGGCCTCGAAGAAGCAGTGGGCTGCTGTGAGGACCCACTGTGGGCTGATGAGGGAGCCCCCGCAGATGTGCGCCGTGCCTCCTTCAAAGAGAGCCTCGATGCTGACGATCCAGGGCCAGGCCCCTGGCTGGGCATCTCTGCCACCCACAACGCGCGACATGCCGTTGTGAAAAGCCGCAGGCCGAAGGCCGCAGGTGCCTCTGTAACCAGAAACTCCATTCTGGTTAGCTCCATGCAAGCTTGCGCCATTCCGGCTAAAGGCCAGCCATCTTCCCTCCCCTCAAGGCATGGCCAGAAGGGCCGAGGAAACCCGTGGGCTGTGTGCCCGCTCCCCTTTCCCCGCTTTCTGCTTCAGCCCGTAGATGAGCTGTGCCGGCAGCCTGGATGCTGGCAAGGGAGCTGAGCCTCCCAGATGGCCTTCAAGAGCCACTGAGGTGGCCATGGGGGACAAGCAGGACCCCTCCAGAGAAGCTCACAAGGGTTGCCCAATCTCCCCCCCAGAGCCTCGGGCCACTTACCCACAGCTGTCCCATGAGCCATGAACAGGACAGCACATGGCCAGCAGGACAACGAGGAGGAGGAGAAAGTCCATCACTACCAGCAACATGCGGCAACTGCAAGAACGATGGCTTCTCGCCACAAGTACAGCCACCGACGTACTGCCCGCAGGATTCCCTGTTGCCTGGGGTTACCCTTGGACACGGGGCTGATGTCACAGAGTGCCTGGTTCCGGGTGCTGGGTGTGGTGGCGGTGGGTGTGGTGGGTGGAGGGGGGATGGGGGTGGTGTGGGGGGATCAGGAAGGGTTCCAAGCAGGACTGGAGGCAGAAGCTGGGATTGCACACCCCCGACAGAGCCTTGTGGCATGCCCTGCTTGCACGATCAGGGTGGGCAGGCCCCGTGGCAGGCAGCAGCGCCTGGCTCCCAGCTCTGCCTGCTAACAGCTCACAGGGCAGCACCCAGCGTGGCCTCGCAGCCTCTTTGGGAAGTTCCCTGCCACCCTGCTCTCTGCAGCCCTGTGCCACCGGCTCCTTCCCAATAAACAGACACACAACAAAGAACACAATGACTACAGCAGCATGCGCGTGCTTGGGTGTTGAAGAGCCAATCTTTTGATGGCCGTGGCAGGCAAGCAGTGCTGGGCAAGCCAAATAAGCCAAGCACAGCCCAGCGACGTCAACCTTCCTGCACAAAGCACAGTGAAATGCAGGTGCAGCACACTCCTCACTGGCTATGTCAGCCACAGCAACGCGCTCTGGCAGGCGTCGTGTCCTTGCTGTCTGTGAGTTGGATTGCTGTTCTGGGCACACACTGACCATGGCACTTGTGGCAAGGGCAATCAACGTGAAGCTCTAGAGAGAGAAGGATGCTCCTGCTCTCAGCCCAACGTGCCATTGTTCGCAGCTTTGCAAGAGCTTGC
Source organism: Falco naumanni (assembly GCF_017639655.2). Lineage (NCBI taxonomy): Eukaryota > Metazoa > Chordata > Aves > Falconiformes > Falconidae > Falco > Falco naumanni. The sequence continues at coordinate 63,220,732 of NC_054057.1, forward strand.
GTCACTCTCACCTCATCAGTCTGCCTTCTGCCGCTGACTGAAGGAGCCTTGCTCACTCACCTGCTGGAGTGCAGGAGAGAAGCAGGAGCCAGGCATGTGCATTGCATTTGCACAGCAGGGCTAGGTCCCTGGAGGGTCGAGGGCAATGGCTTGAAGGATGGCAGCCTCCAAGCTTGTGAAAGGTGCAGCAGCTCCCTGCTGCCATCCTGGCTTCTGTGGCGAGGCATAAGGCGCACAGCGGAGGGAGCAACCGGGTCCCGAGGAGGAGGAGCGGGCAGGCTCTGTCTGAAAGTGGAAGAGCTGCTCTCAAGGCCCTTGAGGTGCAGCAGGACTTCCTAGGCCCCAGAACTGGCCTCCAAGCAAGCGGGCTCAAGGCTGCTTTGTGTTTTGAAAAAGGGACCGGCTGCCGGTTCCCGTGTGTCTGCTGAGAGCAGGCAGAAGGCGGCCTTGGAGAAGACAACTTGTCTGCTGGGGAAACCCTGCTCTTTCAGCACCAGTTTTGGCAGGTGGCCAGCGGGGAATGCCGTCAGAGGTGGCCACACTTCACAGACGCTTGAAGGACGAGATTGGGGTCATTTGGCGGAGAGGACTCTGGCAGAGACAGCAGTTCCCAGGCAAGCCCGTCAGTAATGGCACACAAGACCAAGGTGACCTAGCTAACAACACCCAAAGACCATGTGTGTTGACAGATGGGGCAAACCTGGGAGCAAAGGGGGGAAAAAATAACTGGGGTTGGCCCCATCTCTGGGAGGAGAGCAGGGCTGAGAGAGGCAGGACTCAGGGAAGATGAGGGGCACGTATAAGCACGGTAAATGGAGTGAAGGACCCAGGATTCAGGCATGTGGATGGCCTGCAGTGTCAGGCGATGTGCTTGCTCAGCCCCAGCATCCCCACCTTGCAAGAGGACCAGGCCTGCCAACCACTGGTCATGTATCCAACCCAAGGACTTAACAGTCTGTGCATCGTCATGTGGCAATAAGGGTCTTTGGACATTTCCCAACTATAAATAAACATAGGTGCATCACCCTTTAGATAAGTGGTACAGCATTCACTATTGACATGGACCATCCCTTGTGCCCAGTGCCCACACTGTGAGCCGCCCCCTCTCTACCACAGGTAACGTCCATGATGTTGACATGTGGAATCGTACACTACAACTCGAGGAGAGTTATAAAGCAGGATGCTATGTGACAAGAGAGCAGTGTGTGGACACCGTGCCAGGACCAATCACAGATGACTAGAGTATGCGTGGACAAGTAGCTTTAGCCCATCACCTCTGAATAACAACGCATGCGTGGCGTGTGTGTCTTTTGTTAAGAGTATAAATTGCTGTAAGCCTTTTAATAAATCAGCACTAACTTGATCACATTGGTCGTATAAGTTGTGTCCGAGAGCCATGTGCATCAACAAACCAGTATGGGGAGAGCAGTGGCCCCTGCCCCAGGAAAAGCTGTGTGCCCTGCGTGAATTGGTTGAGGAACAGTTAGACGCAGGCCACATTGAAGAATCACATAGCCCGTAGAACACCCCTGTAGTTGTGATAAAAAAGAAGCCTGGTAAATGGCGATTGTTGCATGACCTGCGTAAAGTCAATGCAGTGATGGCCCCTATGGGGGCCTTACAGCCAGGGTTGCCATCTGCCACCATGAAACCAATGGAGTGGGACATTTTAGTTATTGATCTGAAAGATTGGTTTATTTACCATTCCTTTAGATCCAAAAGACAAAGCAAAGTTTGCTTTTACAGTACCAACTAGAACTAACTCTGAGCCCACAACAAGGTACCACTGGCCCGTGCCGCCTCAGGGCATGAGAGACTCGCCAACCATTTGTCAATGGTTTATAGCCCAAGCCCTGAGCTCAGTGAGAGACAAATACCAAGATGTTTACTGTCATGATGACACAGATGGCATTTTGTTAGCAGCACCGTCCAAAGAGCTGCTGGAGACAGCTGAGAAGGGTGCCAGACATAGTTTAGCAGAATCTGGATTGAATGTATCTCCTGAAGAAGTTCAGAGGCAAGAGCCCTGGAAATATCTGGGCATGAATGTGCTGAAGGGAACTGTGTCTCCACAACTTATCAAATTGAAACTGGATGTAAAGACTTTGAATGATGTCCAAAAACTTGCAGGAATGCTAAATTGGCTACGGCCTTATTTAGGTCTTACTAATGAACAAATGCATCCTCTTTTGCAGCTTTTAAAAGGAGACACAGATCTTTTAGCCCCAAGGTACTTAATGCCTGCAGCCTTGGCACTTGTGAAAGAAGTCAACAGTTGATCTCTTCACGACATGTGTGGCGTGTAGCTATCACGCTTCCTTTAAGTGGTTTTATTTTAATGGACCAATCTTCCCCTTATGCTATGTTGGCCCAGCGGAACCAGGCTTGGCAAGATCCACTGCATGTACCTGAGTAGTTGTTTCTGCCTTTGCAGCCTAAGAAAAGTGCTGTTGAATTGTACGAACTTGTTGCCGATTTGATCATAAAAATCCGAAAAAGATGTTTAGAGTTGACTGGACTTAATCCACCAACTGTAATTATCCCTGTACAACAATTCTATGTTGAATGGGCGCTATTAAACTCTACTGCCCTTCAAGTGGCTCTTGCCAGTTTTCAAGGGCAAGTTCAGTACCACCATCCACCTCATCCACTTTTGAAAATGATGGTAAATCTAACTTTGCAGCCACGGCGATGAAGTCAGAGACGACCAGTCAAAGGTGACACAGTATTTACAGGTGGGTCTGGAAAAACGGGAAAACCTGCAGTCGCTTGGAAAAAACATGGGCAATGGCATTCCCAAATTGTATATCAGGAAGGATCCCCACAAGTCATAGAGTTACAGGCTGCAGCTTTGGCATTTCAGTATTTTCCAGGCCTTCTTAATCTTGTTACTGATTCGGCATATGTGGCAGCCCTCCTTCCCAAGTGAGACAGGGCTGTCCTTGGCCATGTCAACAATCCCAAGCTTGTTGCAATATTGACTTTAGTTTGGGGAGAGATTCGGAAACGCCATTCTCCGTATTATGTTATGCATGTTAGTAGCCATACTCCCCTACCTGGTTTTGTAATTGAAGGCAATGCTAGAGTTGACGCTCTAGTTTCTGTGGCTCTGTCGGTGCCTGTTCCTGAGGTCCATCAGCAAGACGTGATAGCCCACCAATTCTATCATCTGAATTGGCGATCCTTGTATCATCAATTTGGCCAATAGGGTCTCTCTGAGGCAGCTGCACGCAGGAATTGTTGCAGCCTGCCCAGACTGTCAATATGTTACTTCTGTGCCAAATTAGGGAGTTAATCCTAGAGGCCTTCAAGCTTTACAGCTCTGGCAAACAGATGTAACCGATTACAATGAGTTTGGCAGACAAAAATATGTCCATGTTAAAAATAGATACATATTCTAGTGCAAGGATTGCTACTGCCCACACAGGTGAGACCAGTTGTGACGTCATTTGGCACTGGCAACGTGCTTTTTCTGTGCTTGGTGTCCCTCTTGAAATCAAAACGGACTGTGGACCTGCCTATAATTCCAGGCCCGTCAGTCAGTTCCTTTCCCAATGGGGGATCTCCCACAATTTTGGTATTCCCCATTCCCCTAGGGGCCAAGCTATTGCATGAATGGTACTCTTAAATGCCAGCTTGAAAACAAAAAAGGGGAATGAAGGGAATGACCCCAGGGGCACGATTAGAGAAAGCATGTTATGTTTTACGCTTTCTGAACATCTCTGCTGACCATGTGGTGCCTCCCATTGTGTGGTACTTGGTGTCAATTGGTGACAAGCCGCAAAAGCACAAAGGCGTCTTAGTACGCATGAAAGACCCTCGTACTGGGCATTGGTTGGGACTGCGTTAATTGTTAACTTGGGGGAGAGTTATGCTTGTGTTTCTGCAGCTGAAGGTCCGCGATGGATACCTGCTCGCTGTGTGCGGCATAGGCTTAGCATGCCAGACCGTGGGAGCACTGCTGCTGCCAGTCAACGCAAACACTAATGTGTGGTCTCCTTACTGAACCAGTCCTTGTTTGGTGTGCCCTTCCTCGAAACTGACTTGCAGACGTTGTTGCAAAAAAGTGAATGTACGATTTTGACAAAGAATGTGGGGAATGAAGAATGTTACTGAAAGCCTTGATATTTGGGTTGATTACCTCTGTATAATGTTAATCCAAAAAAGGTTGATATTGTTGGCACTTTGAATGTTGATAGTTGTTTTTAAGTAGATGCTAACGTAGTCGGAGGCCAAGATGGGACCATGACACCTGCACAAATCAACACGTCAACATGTTGATAAGCATAATGTGCTCAAAGGCAAAATAACTTTGGATAAAGCATGTAATGATGTAGTTGATTTATGGAACTGATGGGAACGTATTGCAGTGGTTCTTCACCTATCCAGAGCAACAGCAGGGAAAGCATTCAAGAGTTAAATCATCTTGTTTGTTAGGCGAAGAGGGTCTCTCGTGGAGACTCGGCCAAGTCATGACAATCACACCAATATGGCTACATGCTGTGCTCCCTTTATTAAACAAACAGGTCATATTTATAACTTAAATCGACCGCTCACCCAACTTTACACACAGCTGACTGGATAAAAGTCTCTGGGCCATGTAGGGGTCCGTGTCGCTGATTGGTGAGCATGCTGCAGGCACCTGATCAGAGTGTGCTGATTTTGCGGTTCCCAGGACTTGCTCTGCACCTGGCTTCTTGTTTGTGCATAGATTGTTTCCTTCTCCCACTGCTTGTTCCCAGGACAAGTTAAAGCTGCTCTGCAGCTTCAACTAACAGGCCTGGGTTCTCCAACCCAGACAACGGTAACATATGTCCTCGGTCCTTTAAAAATCCCTCTACAGTTAAGAACGTGAGTCAAATTGGCCACCATGACATACAAAACAGAGCAACTATTGCCCTTTTGATGTTGGCTCAAGGACACGGCTGTGAGGGTTGTGATGGTATGTGCTGCATGGATTTTAGGCGCCCCATTGCAGCAACAAGTTATCAAAATCTGAGAAAATGTCATCCTTTTGGTCATCAATTCACTCAATTGGCAGTATTCTTTGTTTGATAATGCCTTGGTTGCCGTCGTCTTTGCAAGGGCCCTGCAGCACACGGCAAAAATGGTACTAGCTGTTCAAAAACAAAAGGGGGGAATGTTGGGGAATGCAGAGGACCTGCAGACAAGTTAGTTGACTTCAAAGATATAGTCTTGTACCCTTAAGACAGCCACAAATCGTCAGGTATGTCAACAGGATGTGAAGAACTGGAATTTAGAACCACAGCATACGGGCACCTACAGCAACAGCAAATAGCAAGCAAGAAGACGAACACAAAAACCTGTCAGGGACTGACACATGTACTATCTAAGATATATAAAATATTGTATAAACAAGAAAGGCCATTTTGTCCAAACCCAGCCATGCAGACATAGTGGTTTTTTCAGTCTGCCTCCAACTGCGTCACCGCAGGTTGCTCCACATGGGATCCCTGTCGCAGAGCCAGCAGACCCCCTTCCGCCCACAACTGACCACGCTCAGCCTGAGGGCTCTGTTGTGGCTTTGGCTCTGTGACACCTCTGACTATCGGAGTACTGGGGTAGCAAACTGTGTGTTGGGGACATTACCAAGCCTGCTAGGAGTGCAGGGGAATGGACTTTGCGCTCTGTGCTACGAGGAACACCTGAGGCCTCTGGACAGAAAGCCGGACTTGTTTGGGGAGGGAGCATGCTCCAGCATCATCCGCAGAGCCATAAGAACTCCTTTCACTGCATGATCAAGAGGAAGCAAAGGGCACGCCCATGTTTCCAGAGATCAAAGTTCAGCTGGAGGCATGCCCTGCAGTCCTGGGTAGGAACAGAGCTGGGAGCTGCAGCACCATGGCTTGCCGCGGCCCAAGCACAGAGCAAGAGGAGGACGGTCCTGGCAGCTTCAGAGGCAGGCCCTTCTGCAGCTCCCGCAGGGGGGGCATGCCTAGGTGGGCAGCAGCTGAGGGCATGCATGCTCAAGCACCTCCAAGTCCTTCCTGCCTCTGGGAGGTGGAGAGGTGGCCAGTGGTTGGCAGGCCTGGTCCTCTTGCAAGGTGGGGATGCTGGGGCTGAGCAAGCAAGTCGGCTGACACCGCAGGCCATCCACATGCCTGAGAGGCTCTCTCTCCCCTCTTGCTTGTCACCTCGTCCAGCTTCAGGTTCACTAGTGAGCTGTGCATGCACACAGGGCTCCCAGCAGCAGCTGGCCCGAGACACTGGGGCTTTCCAAGTGCTGGCTGCCTGTGGCCTGTCTTGCCATCGGCCTTTGCTAGCAGCCAAGCCTGGGGACCCACCGTGTGGCAGGTGCAGAATGGGACCACAAAGGAAGGGCTTTGGGGTGGCTCTCCAAAAGAAGCCAGCGGGTACTGTGGTGATTAGGCGCAGGACTCAGGCAAGCAAAGCAGCCAGCACCTTGCTTCTGTGTGATCGGCTCCTTGATCCCCCCTTCTCTCCATTTGCCGTGCTTATACGTGCCCCTCATCTTCCCTGAGTCCTGCCTCTCTCAGCCCTGCTCTCCTCCCAGAGACGGGGCCAACCCCAGTTATTTTTTCCCCCCTTTGCTCCCAGGTTTGCCCCATCTGTCAACACACATGGTCTTTGGGTGTTGTTAGCTAGGTCACCTTGGACTTGTGTGCCATTACTGACGGGCTTGCCTGGGAACTGCTGTCTCTGCCAGAGTCCTCTCCGCCAAATGACCCCAATCTCTTCCTTCAAGCGTCTGTGAAGTGTGGCCACCTCTGACGGCATTCCCCGCTGGCCATCTGCCAAAACTGGTGCTGAAAGAGCAGGGTTTCCCCAGCAGACAAGTTGTCTTCTCCAAGGCCGCCTTCTGCCTGCTCTCAGCAGACACATGGGAACAGGCAGCCGGTCCCTTTTCAAAACACAAAGCAGCCTTGAGCCCGCTTGCTTGGAGGCCAGTTCTGGGGCCTAGGAAGCCCTGCTGCGCCTCAAGGGCCTTGAGAGCAGCTCTTCCACTTTCAGACAGAGCCTGCCCGCTCCTCCTCCTCGGGACCCGGTTGCTCCCTCCGCTGTGCGCCTTATGCCTCGCCACAGAAGCCAGGATGGCAGCAGGGAGCTGCCGCACCTTTCACAAGCTTGGAGGCTGCCAACCTTCAAGCCATTGCCCTCGACCCTCCAGGGACCTAGCCCTGCTGTGCAAATGCAATGCACATGCCTGGCTCCTGCTTCTCTCCTGCACTCCAGCAGGTGAGTGAGCAAGGCTCCTTCAGTCAGCGGCAGAAGGCAGACTGATGAGACAAGGCTGATGCAGGATTCACCAAAGCCACGGACAACGATTGCATGTAGGTTTGAGAGCAGGAGCATCCTTCTCTCCCTAGAGCTTCACAACGATTGCCCTTGCCACAAGTGCCATGGTCAGTGTGTGCCCAGAACAGCAATCCAACTCACAGACAGCAAGGACACGACGCCTGCCAGAGCGCGTTGCTGTGGCTGACATAGCCAGTGAGGAGTGTGCTGCACCTGCATTTCACTGTGCTTTGTGCAGGAAGGTTGACGTCGCTGGGCTGTGCTTGGCTTATTTGGCTTGCCCAGCACTGCTTGCCTGCCACGGCCATCAAAAGATTGGCTCTTCAACACCCAAGCACACGCATGCTGCTGTAGTCATTGTGTTCTTTGTTGTGTGTCTGTTTATTGGGAAGGAGCCGGTGGCACGGGGCTGCAGAGAGCAGGGCGGCAGGGAACTTCCCAAAGAGGCTGCGAGGCCACGCTGGGTGCTGCCCTGTGAGCTGTTAGCAGGCAGAGCTGGGAGCCAGGCGCTGCTGCCTGCCACGGGGCCTGCCCACCCTGATCGTGCAAGCAGGGCATGCCACAAGGCTCTGTCGGGGGTGTGCAATCCCAGCTTCTGCCTCCAGTCCTGCTTGGAACCCTTCCTGATCCCCCCACACCACCCCCATCCCCCCTCCACCCACCACACCCACCGCCACCACACCCAGCACCCGGAACCAGGCACTCTGTGACATCAGCCCCGTGTCCAAGAGAACCCCAGGCAACAGGAATCCTGCAGGCAGTACGTCGGCAGCCACACTGGTGGCGAGAAGCCCTCGTTCTTGCAGCTGCCACATGTTGCTGGTAGTGATGGACTTTCTCCTCCTCCTCGTTGTCCTGCTGGCCATGTGCTGTCCTGTTCATGGCTCATGGGACAGCTGTGGGTAAGTGGCCTGAGGCTCTGGGGGGGAGATTGGGCAACCCTTGTGAGCTTCTCTGGAGGGGTCCTGCTTGTCCCCCATGGCCACCTCAGTGGCTCTTGAAGGCCATGTGGGAGGCTCAGCTCCCTGCCAGCATCCAGGCTGCCGGCACAGCTCATCTACGGGCTGAAGCAGAAAGCGGGGAAAGGGGAGCGGGCACACAGCCCACGGGTTTCCTCGGCCCTTCTGGCCATGCCTTGAGGGGAGGGAAGATGGCTGGCCTTTAGCCGGAATGGCGCAAGCTTGCATGGAGCTAACCAGAATGGAGTTTCTGGTTACAGAGGCACCTGCGGCCTTCGGCCTGCGGCTTTTCACTACGGCATGTCGCGCGTTGTGGGTGGCAGAGATGCCCAGCCAGGGGCCTGGCCTTGGATCGTCAGCATCGAGGCTCCCTTGGAAGGAGGCACGGCGCACATCTGCGGGGGCTCCCTCATCAGCCCACAGTGGGTCCTCACATCAGCCCACTGCTTCATCGAGGCCAGGTAAGGAGGACCAGGGATCGGGGCTAGCCCCACACTCTAGCAGGTGCCCTGAGCACAGCAGCACGTGCTGCAGCATGTCCTGTTGCCCTGCAGTACGCCCAGTGCCTGGGCACTCCGCAGCCACCTGAGAGGCTGCTCAGGAGAAGGCTGAGCTTGTGCCTCTGCTTCCCAGCAGCCTCCAGCTCGACGCTGCTTGAGCCCAAGGAGCATGTGGTCTGTCGCACCCTCCCAAGCACTGCTTTCCTCTCTGCCTTGCCAAGCAGAAGGCAGGGCGACTGCTGTGCTGCTGCAGCATGTGGCTCTGCTCCCTCTGAGCCCTCTCTCCACCTGCCTTCCAGGAACATCACCATGTGGCTGGTGGTGGTAGGTGCCACCCAGCTGACCCAGCTGGGACCTGAGGCCCAGGTGCGCAACATCAAGCGACTGCTGGTTCACCAGCACTTCAATAATATCACACAGAGGAACGACATTGCCTTGCTGGAACTGGAGCAGCCTGTCCAGTGCAACAGCTATGTACAGCTTGCCTGCGTGCCCGATGCCTCGCTGAGAGTCTCGGAGCTGACAGAGTGCTACGTCAGTGGCTGGGGTGCCAGGACTGCAAGAGGTGAGCTCCCAAAATGTAGTCACGTTGCGAGTGCAAGCTTGGCCAGCTTGGGGAGGCAGGTTGCTCTTCCTGACGGCAGAGGCGAAAGCCAGAATCAGGCTGTGGGGACGTATGCCTCTTAGAGAGGGGGGTGTGAGCCACTGACCCAGAGCAAGGCAGAAAGGAAGGAGCTGGTCCAGCGCCTCCCCACATGCAAAGCCGAGCCCCGGGATAGGGCTTCAGTCACGCAGGGAAGGAGAACTGGCAATGAGCTGCTGGGTGTTCATTTCTTTCTGTGCTCTTCACAGCTGGAGGATCGGCATATGTGCTGCAGGAGGCCCAGGTCCACCTCATTGATGTCAGGGTCTGTAACAGCAGCGGCTGGTACAAAGGGGCCATCCACACCCACAACATCTGTGCTGGCTATCCGCAGGGTGGCATCGACACCTGCCAGGTAGGAGCGTGCTACAAGCCAAGCCCCGGCAGCACGGGCAGCCCCGCCACAACCGCCCAAACCTGCGTCGTTCTGGGCATTTCCTGGCCTCTCACACTCCCATTGCTGTGTCCCCACCGCTGAGGGCCTTACCCCCCTTCCCCTTTTGCACGCCTTTGCCCAGGGCCTGCCTGCCTTGTCCCAGAGGCCTGGCACTATGTCCACAAAGCCCACCCAGTGCCCTTGGCAGCCCGGAGCTTCACCATCCTAAGCCAGAAACAGTCATCTGACACACCATCAGTACCACCGTTCCGCAGAGAGAGTGAGCCCTGCCTTACAGGCCCACTGCCCCCTCCCAGGCAAGCTTCTCCAGAGCTTGGCTGGCCACTAAATACAGCTCTGGAAGTGCCACGAGAGGGAAGGAGCCAGCCACTGGGCTGACGGTGGCCACCCAACAACCCCTTCATCCTCTCTCCTCTGCTGCAGGGGGACAGCGGTGGGCCTCTTGTGTGCCAAGACAAGAGCGCTGACTACTTCTGGCTTGTTGGCCTGACCAGCTGGGGGATGGGCTGTGCGAGAGCAAAGAAGCCCGGAGTCTACACCTCCACCCAGCACTTCTACAACTGGATCCTGGAACAGATGGGCCTGCACACAGCAGTAGCGACTACTGCAAGGCCGCAGCCAGCCTTCACCTCCACCCCCGTTCACAGGCCAACACCAACAGAAGCAGGAAGGTTTATACCCTGCCCACTTCCAGTGCAGAAGCTGCGGGATTTCCTTTCTTGGCTGCAGAAGTTGGTGCAGTTCCTAATAGGAGAAAAGTTTTGATCAGCAGGACAAAGAGGATCCAGGGCTGGCTGCAGCGCACCACCACCATTTCCCGCTGGGGCACTGCCTGCTGATGCAATGGCAGCCTCAGTGTCAAAGGCCTGCTCTGTCCTGCCCGCGCTCCTCTCAACGGAAGAGCTCAGCTGGCTGAGTCCCTGCAATAAAGTGTTTCATTTCTGTGGCTAACCAGGCGCCAGTCCTCTTCAGTCTCGTGTGCAAGGCCAGGACTTCCACACCCGGCACCTGCCGAAGGAAGCAGGCTGCGGGCAGACAAGTCGGGCACAAAGGGTCACAGCAAAGGGCTGAAGCTCTGCCTGCTGAGCAAGGAGGATGAGGGTGCAGTGGAACAAGGGAAGGCAGGTCACTGCGGGGCTCAGGGCCTTGGGGATGGCAGTTGGAAGCACAGAATGCCTTAGGCCCGCTCCTGGTGGGATCCCTGTGTGCGTCTGTATGAGGCGCAAGCGAACTTGAACGTGGACTCTCAGGGCCCAGGAAACACAGATCTAGAAAGACCCAAGGCTTGCACCAGGCACTGGTGAGGGAGCCTTGGCTTTGAGCCTCACATATGACATGGACTTAATTTCTAGACTGTTATCGGAGGCATCTACGAACATGCTGTGCTTATGAATCCAGGGAGTGAAGCTGTGTTTCTCTTTCAGTAGAACATGTCATCTTGATCCTCTGGAAATGCAGGAAAGGCCTGGACTGCATTCACATGGATGTAAGCAGTGGTTACATCTGCAGGGATGCTTGTCAAGGCATTGATTTGTCTGTGTCAATCTGTTTTGCCCTTCACATTCATTGTGGTGCTCTCTCTGTGTGTATGTGTGTGTCTGGCTCTTTGGAATGCAGCTGCACGCGCGTGGGAAGATCCATTTAGGCTGGCATAGGAGCAGCCCCCCCAGGTGCCCACCTCATTCAGATCAACCAGACCTGAAAGGAGAAATCCCACAGTGTTCAGAAGCCTGCCGGCTCTAGCTGCTCCGTAACAGAGTGGGCAAGGAAACCCAAAGCAACTCTGCAGCAGAGAGCACCGGGTGGGCAGGGAGGCAGCTCTGACTGCCCCACAAACAAAGCAGCGAAAGCCATTTATCCTCGCATCCTCTTCCTGAGCTTTCCCCAACACCATTCTTTTTCCTTCAGCAAAAATCTCTCCCTATTACCAGCAACACTGCCCTGAAACCAGAAATTGCACATCCTCTTCTTCATTCTCCCCTTTCAAACACCTTTTCCCAATACTACAAGCAGAACAACACCAAGGCAATTAATAATTAACTTCCCCTCCATCATTATTAATACATTACCATCAAGTATCATGAATGTGTATTTACTTCTTGTACCATGATCCTTTCTCAACCCACTTATGGGACTTCTTCCCATTGTCCTTTGCATGTACCAAAAGAACATGTACTGCCATGCTGTATTGGAGATTATGCTTCCCTTCCTAGGCCATTTCTCTTGATCACCTAAGGTATACAAGGGCTACCAGTGATGGCAATATTCGGCCCATTTTTTCTGATTGGGGAGGTCACTCCAAAACTTGCTCCAGCATCTTAATAAACAACCCAAAAGAACTCTGAAGAACCAGCTCCCTCTAGCAGAATGACCAGATCCCATGTGTACAAAGTTTCAAAATCACAAACACTCAATACCTAAACCAAACCCTGCAAACAAAACCGGACAGAGGCAAAATCCAGCAAACAAAATCCAACAAAGTTTCACATGAGCGTGAGGCAAAATCTGGGCTCTGGGCATCTGCATAACAGCATATGGATTAGACAATTGTGCACTTCAAATATCCCGGGGGGACTCTGACCCACCGGGGGGACTTCAACTCGCAATGCGATACGACTTCTTTGTAAGCAACCTCAGTGTTTATGACCATGTCGCTGTTATCCCAGAGAGCTGTCACGGAGATTCACCTGGCCAGGGAATCTCAGAACCTTGGCAAAACTACTCCGGTGCATGCTTGCGGTGCTCACGATTTCTCTGGTCTGTCGAGATTCCGGAAAGCGGGTCCCGTTTGGTCACCATGTTCTGTTACCGAAAATCATAACCAAGAAAGCTCTCTGAGCCAAACGACAGTTTAGGAAGCTGACAGTGGTTTATTGCCATGCTGGACGCACGGTGGATTTTTCCTCCTAACCCGCACACCAAGTTCTCGAGGGTACACATTACATAGAATAATATGGCACACTGGAAGGACAGCCTGGAGCAGCTCAAGGAGAAGGTGCTGCCGACAGAGGCCCATGATGCGTCTGGGTGAGTGCAGTGGGGATGGGGATGGCTTTGGGCATCTCACCCTGTTCCTTCCAGCTATCCCAGCTGGTGCTCGCGAGGTACCCTGGCATCGGAGCACTTTAGCCAGCGAAGTGTGGGGATGCTGATCAGGAATCAGTGCCTTTTCCTCCCACCGGTAGCAGGTTCCTGACATGAAAGGAGGCAGGAGGAGGGGGCACGTGCAGGACAGAGCCCTCCCAAACCAGAAGTGGGGGAGTGGGTGCAGAGGCTTTCTGGAGCAAGGCTGGGGGGTGACGGCTCATCTCCCCAAGCAGGGGTGTGACATGCAGTGCTGGGGAGCTGGGTTGTGACCTGCTCTCCTGGCAAGGCACAGGGGGGTAATTAGCACTGACGAAGGGATGAAAGCAGTGTGAGGGCTGGTTTGGATGGCAGGCATGGGAGCCTGCGCCCTTCCCCTCGCACCCCTGCGCACCCTGGGCAGCCACAGGTGTGAGGGTGTCTGCCTGGGGGGACCAACCCTGCCAAGGTCCCTCTGCAGCCCTACGTGCCTGTGGGGGGGTGGGGGACCCTTTTGTGACAGCAGCAGGCAGGGGATGCCTCTGGCTACAAGCCTGTGGGCTTTGGGGCGCTGCTTTGAGCCAGGGTTGGTTGTTTGCCCCCTGTCACCCCACCCGTGGCTCCTGCCTTCTCCAGGAGAATTACGGCCATCCCATTGCTGCCGCCGCTGACCCCTGCCTCACTGGGCACCCTGGTGCCATCATCAAGCAGTAGCAAACTCAGCATCACGGCCACAGGTGGGGGACACGGGGACCCATCCCCGGTCCCTGGGGATGTCATACCACGGCAAGGGAGGGCTCTTCTCCGGGTGTGGGCAGAGGGTCTGGGGGTGCCTGGGGAGGGGCAGAGGAGCAGAGATGTGCTGGGGAGGGTCAGCTGTTCTTGCCCCAGGCCTGTGGGGTCCTACAGCCTTGCCCGGCGCTGCCCCATCGAGCCCATTTTTCTGCCTCAGTGGTGCAGAAGCCACGTGATGAGCTGTGCCTGGTCTCAGCCTGACCTCAGGTTTGCTGGGGCATCAGGTGCCTCCTGTGAGATAAGTCGCCAAAATTCAGCTCCGCAGCAGCCTCACCCACCGGGTGCTCTATGGCCACTCCAGCCCCCTATCCTGTGCCCCATCAAGGTAGGGATGACAAAGGTAGGGATCTGGTGGGGCGACCAAGGCTGGGAGGGTGATGCTGAGCACTGGGAGGGATGCATGACTCAGTTTCCGCAGGGAGAGCTGGGTGTGGGAGGGTTGCCTGGGGATGCTGAATTCAGCCCCATGTGTCAGCCAGGCTGCTCTCTCCTTCTCAGCACGACAAGATGGAGCTGTTGGGCCAAGACAGCTGCATCCCCAGGGACTGGCCGGACAAGCAGCTGCCTGTGATTGTGGGCAAGGAGGGTACAGCTAAGGCATGCTTGGGGAGGGGATCCAGCGGGTGCCAAGGGGACAGAAGTGTTGGCATGAAGCCATATTCACCCTGGCGCCCCCCAGCCTGCCTCCCTCTGGTCTTTCTTTCAGGCTTCCCGAGGGACAAGGCCAAGCTGTCCCCAAGGCAGAGGGATGCCCAGGACACCGGCCACCTGCTCTCACAGCCCCGGAGGGTTGGGTCCTTGAGCTGCCAGCTGGGTATGGTCTGTTGGGGTACCGGGGGGGAGAGGGCACCCTACTGTCAGCCAGGGGGTGGGGGCGAGCAGGGGTCGATGCCCCCAGCCAGGCAGGGTGGGATGGAGTCTGGAGTGGGATGGGGAGGGGTGAAATGGGATGGAGGGGGAAGGCTGGGCATATGGGGCAACTGGTCCCCACGTTGGAGCTGGAGTGAGGTGGGGTGGCAATGGTGGGGCAGCCCTGGCCAGTGTGGGACTACAGCCTGTCTGCTTCAGGGTGTGGGCCAGGACCACATTTCGGGGTGTCTCTGGCCGGGCAGGTGCCACTGCTGCCTGCCCTGTCCTGGGCTGGCAGAGCTGCACACAGCCATTTCCCGCCCCTAGGGCTGCAGGGGGGGCTAAGCCCTGATTCTCGACCCCAGGCACCGTGGCCTTGCTGGAGCAGAGGCCAGCCTCATCCCATGGGCAGCTCTGCCAGGTACCACCGTTGTTACCGAAATCTCGGAATGAAGAACTTATCGACACCAATGTGATGTAGATAAGCAGACACTTCTTTATTAACAGCCGGGTGCGTGAGTGAGTCTTCTCACGATCAACGCACACCAAGTCTCAAAATCAGACACCATATATAAAAACTTATTCACACATATTAATTAAATATTAATGCGTAATCATAATATTTCCCGTAAATCATTAACATACTCTCCTCCTATATCCAATTCTGCGCAGTAGAGCTTAGAAAGGTCTAGAAATGGGTCTGGGGTATGATTTGGGTAGGTGGTATATGAGTCGGTGGTCGCCGATCTCCCCCTGCCGGAATTACCTTTTACTAAAGCTCACAAACTCTTGGCAGGTAACTACAAGCTGTTCCAGTCGACTCTCCCCGGTTTCCATTAATCTCATATTCTGACATTTCAATACAACTTCCACATACAGAAGGACTGGTCAAATACAAAGAAACCTTTCAAACCCTAAGTTATTACCTAAGTTTTAACAATGGTTCTAGCCCATTCTTCTAGCCTTGGTACGGGATGTACAGAAGATCTCATAGCAGCTTTTACTGTGCAACTAAAGTTTCGTTAACATATTTCTTATCCTTCTATATTTCAATTTTATAAAATAATTTATAAAATCAAATAGTCAATCAATCTTAACTTATTAGCAAATCTATAACATTTCCCCCCTTTGAAAGTGCTGAAAATCATTATTTCAATACTTTCACGTTATTTATATATCATTTGTTTCACCCATATTTTGGTGGTGGGACCATGTCTTGATAGAATAGTTGGTACTTCTCTCATACGATTGACTGAAATTCTGTTGGTAAACTGTTTCTTCAATCATGCATATACTAGCATGATCATCAGAAAGACAATAGTAAACAGAAACAAAGTTTTGATTATGGATTGTATCCAAGAAGCTCAAAATTCCATCCCAGGTTTGTTAAAAAAATTTTCCCCACCCAATCTTCTGACGTATCCTTCTTGAATTGATTCTGTATCTTTTCTCAATTTTACCTAATAGGTCCAGATCATGTTCCACATCTTGAGTGACATTTGGAATGTGAATGTAAATGTGGTCCAGTCTATCCTTGAGATATCCACATACCCCCATGTTCTTTAAGTAGGAGCATACCTAATGCCATACCTATTTTGTAAACTGTCATCTTGGAAGTCGCCTGTAAACTGTATGTTCAATTCCTTAAACCTTTTGGTGACATATTGTTATTTATTTTTTTTTTACTTGACTTGTTAACTGATAAAGCCATTCTCTATTTCTATATGATGCTATAGGATTCAAAAGTGATCAAGTGCCCAGCCAATTTTTACTCTTGTTGAGGGTTCATTCCAAGTACCATCATTTGTCTCAGATCTCTTTGTTTGTTTCAATTTTAAAATTCTCTAGGGATCCTCTAAATGGTGATTTCTCCAAATTGGACACGATGTTGGCATGCCTAAAGTAATTTGTTTCACCTTACCATCTAATGGTAAATGAGTTGTCCAGGTTCCATCACTAATGCCCAAATTAAATGTCCTGGACTTTGAATAGTAGATTTTCTGCAACTAAACAGAGTTCCTTTCCTGAGTGTAAAAGTACTGGTTAAATTGAGAGTATTCTTAAGATCTCGAAGAAAACAACCATATTTCAAAGCAGCAGCCAAAGGAGGAATTCTTTGAATTATTAAGTCTGCATTGCTCGCAGTCATACACTTTTTCACTTTTCCACCATGGTACTATTTTATTTTCCTTTTCTCTCAATAAAGTTGTTTTATCATTAACTAAGGGTAACACTGCAAAAACTATTCCATCCCAGGTGAAACAACCAAAAGTTTATGGCCATGTACTGAAATTGGGAAAAATATGGACATAGACCATATAGAGTCCCATTGCTCTACTAATTGTGTACCTTGGCCAGTTTTGTTACACTTCCATTCCATGATATTTTTGCTTACATTGGCTTTAAGTAGTTCATCATAAGAACACCAACCTAACTGGGGATTTGGACCCCCCAGGAAGAAAAACTTGAGCTATGGCACTAGGTCGGGATACCTGTTTTAAAATCATAATTCAGTAGGTTTTTACAATCTGTTTCTTTACCCTGGCGACTTCCACTGTTTTCTAATAACCTTTTACTTGTTCATACCATTGAGTCACTGGCCTTTGTTCACAATAGGTGGTTTCATTTTTATGTTCCATATTGGTCAAATTCATAGTTAAAATTCCCCATGGAATAGATTCACCTACCGCTCTCGGTACTGGCAAACAAGCAGTGATCTGCGTGACATTTTGTAAATTGGCAAATCCTTTAATCAATCCTACCATCAAAATTTTCCTCAGCCATTTGCTTGGGAATGTCAATCACTTGTTCTGTTTCTACTTGGTCTTTTGCTTCCTGTCCACCAAGTCAGCCCATGATCCCACCAACCACTACCGACCAAAAATAAAATCCAAAGAATAATCATAACCCTGATATGAAAAATTAGACAGGTTTCCAAAGTCAATTTTAAAGTGTCTGGGTCACGATTAACAATCTTCCATGGAGTAGGTGCTTTCTTCACTCGAGTATAAAGTATCCAAGCATCCGATTCTGCTATTTTGATAGCTGTAAAAGTGGTTAACAGTATCTGGAAAGGTCCTCTCCAGCGCTCCTGCAAAGGTTCGGAGGTCCAGGTCTTCACATAGGAATAGTCTCCTGGTTGGAAATCATGCACTGAATCTTTCCAGGGATAGGTCTATTCCAAATTACTGCACTCCGAATTGCAGTCAAAGTTTTTCCTAGAGAAAGCAAATAGTTATATACATCATGCTTTCCTTTCATATGTAAGTTTGGATTTGGTTCTGGAGACTCATATGGTTTACCATATAATAATTCATAAGGACTGACTGAGGTTCCACTCCTTGGCTGTACCCTGATTCGTAATAATGCCAATGGAAGTGCCTGAGGCCACTTTAGACTGGTTTCTGACAAACTTTTACTTACTTGTCGTTTTAATAGTTTGATTCATCCCTTTCCACTTTCCCACTAGATTGTGGCCTCCAAGATGAATGTAGAATCCCAATTAATACCCAATACTTTGCTAACACTTTGGACTACTTCAGCAACAAAGTGTGGACCTCTGTAGAGGAAAATTCAATAGGAACTCCAAATCTCAGAATTATTTCTTGTAATAACCACTTCACAACCTCTTTTGCTGGTGTGGTGCGACAAAGGAAGGGCTTCTGGCACATCCTGTTAAAGTATCAACCCCTACCAGGATGTACCGGTACCCATTTTGTCTAGGCAACTCTGAAAATCTACTTGCTAATAATCTCCAGGTTCTGTACCAGATTTCAATCTACCCCATTTGAACCTTTTTCTGAATCACTGGATTGGTTTTCAAACATAGTTCACATTTTGCAGTTACCATTTTAGCTATTCCCAACATTTTAACTGATACTACTTGTTTTCGTAAAAAAGTTACAAAGGCTTCTGCCCCCCAGTGACATTCTGATGTCTTGTTTAAATTATCTCTCTCATCAAAAGAGGTGGAATTACTACTTGTCCATTAGGAGTTATCCCACCACCCAGCTAGGTTTTTCTTAGGCATTTAATAATGACCCCAATTTGTCATCTTCTTCTGAATATTTGGGTTTTTCCCTGGGAAGGGTGTAATGTTTCAGAAAGAATTATTGCCATCTGTAATGCTAGTTTCTTTGCTACCTTTCTTGCCATTTTATCAGCCAAAATATTTCCAGCTATTATTTTTGTATTCCCAATTTGATGTGCCTTACAGTGCATGATTGCTACTTGATCTGGCTTTTGAACTGCTTGCAATAATTGTATACTTTCCTTTTGATGCTTAATGTTTGATCCTTGAGAGGCCAATAGCCCTCTTTCTTTCCACAAAGCCCCATGGACATGCACTACCACCAAAGGCATATTTTGAATCTGTCCAGATATTTACATTTCTTGTCTTTACTTAACTCTAGGCTTGAATCAAGGCAATAAGTTCCGCTTTTGGGCTGATGTGGTACTCGCCAATCGCTCCTGCTTCTATAACTGTAGTATCTGTTGTTACCGCATAACAGCGTATCGGACTCCTTGCTCCATATAGCTGCTTCCATCAGTATTACAATTCCAGTCTGGTCGCTCCAATGGTACATCCCTTCAAGTCTTCACGACTGGAGTAAACATACTCGATGGTAGCCAAGCAGTCACGTCCCAGTTGACCTTCTTACTGTATGGAACTTTAAAAACACTGCAGGATTTACAGGTTAGTTGTTTTTAAAATCACATCATCTTGTTCAGTCCAGTACTACCTGGTGCTTTAATCACTTTTGGCTCGGAGACAGCCAGTGTCCCCCTTTTGTTCTAAAAGAGTTATCACCATGTGTGGTGCAGGAGCGGGTTGGAAACTAGGACCATGCATGGCAATCAGTTAGCTGAGGGGAATGTGCTCGAGCTTGTCCTAGACAACAAATTAACATGATGAGGCCATGTTTGCAGAGCACAGGGGAGTGGGAGACAGATGGCGCCAAGGGAAGGTAACACCTTGCTGTTAATTGCTGGTAGTTAACCACCAACTCAGGGATTGCCTAGTATGCAATGCTTAGCTTCCAAGAACCAATCTGTTTAAAAACGCGCAGCTTCTGAAAGTGCATAAAAACTCGTGCTTCTGTACAATAAATTGACATTTGCTTGCATCAAGCTGCGTCCCGTCTCTTCATTCGCCCGCAAATTGGTGACCCCGACGTGATGCGTTTAAGGATCTGACGTGAAGGGCTACTCGCAATCGCCTATCCTGAGCGACATGCAGCGAATCCCACAGAAACTTTGAATGATCTGCTGAAAGGAAGCAGGAGCCGGCCAGAAATCTCCCAGAGTTGAGAGGTGAGCTGTGGGAAATCCGTAATGGGGAATCAGGCTTCGTCCCAGAAAGAGACGTATATGGACTTATGAAGGGTCTTCTAGTCAGATCCGGGAGTCTGTGCCTCAGTCTCCTCAAATGGTGACCCCTATGGTGGTGTTCCGAAGCCTTGGAAGAATAAGGACAGAACTGGTCAATAAAAAAGACAGCTCGTGGAAGAGGGCTGCGTTTCTGGAGGAGACGTCTTGGCTGAACGATCGTTTTGCTGTCTGGACCAGCGGACAACCTAAACCCCGAGGATAACACCTGTATTCATTGAGACAGGTGAGCAGCCAAGAAACTTTAGAGACTTTGAAAGAATGAAAGTGTGTACATACAGCAGCCAATTGTATGATGCTGCCGCGGAGGGGAACTCCGTGTCGGGAATGCATTTAGCACCTTGCTGGCAAATTCTGACTACTCTTTGCCAAGTGTGGACTAATTCTACTAACGGTGCTAAACCAGAGGAAGCTGTAAATTCCACCACAGACAGCGCGACTCTTCTCAAGACACCGTCAGCAATGGCGATTCCATCCACACCTCCTCTGCCCCCCAAAGCTTCTGTCACTGATTGCAGCAACCCTCACAACACAGGAGCAAGCACAGGAACAGGACAACTCGGACAATGATTCCATGACACTGATAAACCTTTTGATCCAGGTCCTATAGATCTGGAAAAGGAGCTAGACCTTTCCCCCA